>NC_052341.1:15547549-18215667 GCF_016432855.1 Salvelinus namaycush
CAGAATGGGTGCTGTGTAGGTAAGTGGGTGCTGTGTAGGTAAGTGGGTGCTGTGTAGGTAAGTGGGTGCTGTGTAGGTAAGTGGGTGCTGTGTAGGTAAGTGGGTGCTGTGTAGGTAAGTGGGTGCTGTGTAGGTAAGTGGGTGCTGTGTGAGCCGTGATATATCAGAATTTCGTCTGGCACTTTTCACTGATATTCTTCTCAGCGTACTGCTGCAGGGAAGAAAAAGCCCAAATCTTACGCTCATATAAACCAATTTCTACATGTGATGTACACCATAATTAGGACCATTGGACCATATTAAGTAATTTCATGTAATTTACACTGAATCTTAATGTGCATTTTACTAAAGATTCCTTTGAATGTGATGAGAAAAACATGATCCATTTCATTGTGTCTAGTAAAGCAGTGGAACAGTCTTTTCCATTTCCAAGCTTTACCATGTGTGTTTTAAAGTTGCTGATACTCTCTTTAAGTTGCCACCTAACCACACGGTTGTGTTAATGGCATGGGATAAAATGCTCTTCTTGTGCTTCAAGGAATGTTTTAGCCATCTGAAGTTCTGTTCTATCAAAGCCAAGTTTTGGCTGCTATAAGATAGTGCCTTTGAGGACACTGCCCCCTATCTGTCAGATTCATTATGGCATTATCTTTTCACTCAAACAGGATCACGTGTTGTGTACGCAGGGCTCTTTGGTTTGTCTTTATGAAGTTAAAGAGTTAGAACTGCATATCTGTTTGTCCTTGTCCTCGGTCACATTCTTGGTAGTGTTGTTTGTGTCTCTGTTTTGGTTGATGATTGATGTTGAAGAGCGGATGCCAGGTTTCATGAACAAGCAAAGCTTTCAAGACAAACTCAAACACTGAGTTTACAGACTAGAGTGAGTCCCTGATAAGCAACAGACCGCTAAACTAATACTGAAAAATGAGAGAGAGGAGAAGAGAAAGAGCAGAAGAGTGGAAGGGAAGTCAAACTTTTAATTACAAATCACATAGCTTTAGCTTGTGATTATTTAAATGAAATATTCATCAGCTAATACACTGAATCTCTCTCTCTCTCTCTCTCTCTCTCTCTCTCTCTCTCTCTCTCTCTCTCTCTCTCTCTCTCTCTCTCTCTCTCTCTCTCTCTCTCTCTCTCTCTCTCTCTCTCTCTCTCTCTCTCTCTCTCTCTCTCTCTCTCTCTCTCTGTGGATGTTTTTTAGTGCTAAGGAGTCCTGAGTAGATGATAACTTTCACTTCAAAGTCATCTTCTGAAGTTTCATGGCTGTAGGCTTCTCAATGGAAGACATTCAGATCACTGACTGAAAAGTACTAGAGGAAGGTATAGTGGTGTTCCCGGGCTGAAGTGGTGGGGATAACCTGATAAATCGACTGAGGTGACATCACCTATATGTTTCTTGATATCTGAGGCTCTTTTTTTGATGATAATGATGGTCTGGACATCAGTGTATGTCCTTTTGTACCCCTCCTGTCCTGCCTTGATTCCCCCAGAGTCTCCCTAGATCCTCTTCAGAGTTCATGTTATTCTTCTCAAGCACACAGACATCCCTACTGTAAAACCACTGTACAGACCAGTCACTGTTCTGTCTGGTCCCTGGCCTCAATGGCCTACTCTGTCTGAGAGATCCCCATTGTGTGCGGTGCGGGGATCGTTGGGCAGAGACTGCTTTCCCAGCTGTCGTAGGCACGCCAGGCAAGAGAGAGTGAGGGAGGAGTGACGGATCACTATCCTGGGGGATTAGCATGCAGAAGACATCCTGGTGTTGAGCACTAGAAGGATTTAAAAGCACTTTACTGATAATAACGCCACTCTGAAGCAGAGCAGGCAGACAGACAGACAGAACAGGACTGAGGAAGCCTAGCAGGACAAGACCTGATGGGGGGAAGAAAAAGAGAGCGGGAGAAAAAATAGAGCGGTAGAAAAAATAGAGCGGGAGAAAAAAGAGAGCGGGAGAAAAAAGAGAGCGGGAGAAAAAAGAGAGCGGGAGAAAAGAGAGCCAGAAAAGAAAACAGCCTCATCCTGACAGTCTGAACTCACAGCAGCCACCTGCTCTCCTCTCCTCCTGAAGAACAACTTCTCCTTCCCTTGATTTTTATCGTTTTTCTTTTCCTCCTCACCACTAACATATGCTGCTCTTGTCGAAGGTTGTTTCATCTACAGGCTTCTAAGGGCTCTGGGGATGTTTCTACCCCAAGAGTCACATACTTAAGGGATATGTTTAGAGTCTACTTCAGAGGCTAGGATTTAAGTATTTAAAATATGGAAGAGGTGGGAGGGACAGTTTAGTCATGTTGCTAAGAACTAAAGAGAAGTTTAGACATACTGTATTGTAAGAACTACAGAACTACATTTTATTGATCATCATGACACAGAGATGGAAAACATACTCTGCTTCACGGAAACATGGCTCTCTCGAGATATACATACAGTCTGACTCTGTAAAGCCAGTTGGGTTCTCAGTACATCGCGCCGACAGCAACAAACATCTCTCCGAGAAGCAGAAGGGTGGAGGTATATGTTTTATTATTAACGATTTATGGTGTAACTGTGATAACATAAAGGAACTCAAGTCCTTCTGTTCATCCGGCCTAGAATATCTCACAATTAAATGCCGACCGTACTATCTCCCGAGAGCATTCTCGTCAATAATAGCCACAGCGGTCTATATTTCCCCCAAAGCGGATACCACGACGGCCCTCAAGGAGCTTCACTGGACTTTATGCAAACTGGAAACCACATATACTGAGGCTGCATTTATTGTAGCTGGGGATTTTAACAATGCAAATTTGAGGAAAAGGCTCCCGAAATTCTATCAACATATTGATTGTTGTACTCGCGCTGCTAAAACCCTTGACCATTGCTATACTACCTTCCAGAATGCATACAAGGCCCTCCCCTGCCCTCCATTTGGCAAATCGGACCATGATTCCATCTTGCTCCTCCCCTTCTATAGCCAGACACTCAAACAAGAAGCACCCGTGGTGAGGGCTATTAAACGTTGCTCTGACCAATCGGAATCCACACTTCAAGATTATTTTGATCACGCGGACTGGGATATGTTCAGAGTAGCTTCAGAAAATAATACGACACATATACCAATACGGTGAATAAGTTTATCAGGAAGTGCATAGGAGATGTTGTACCCACTGTGACTATTAAAACCTACTCCAACCAGAAACCGTGCATAGATGGGAGCATTCGCGCAAAACTGAAAGTGCGAACCACACATTTAACCAGGGCAAGAAGACTGGGAATATGGAAAAACAGAAACAGTGTAGTTATTCACTCCGTAAAGCAATTAAGGTGGCTAACGTCGGTATAGGGACAAAGTTGAGTCCTAGTTCAACGGGTCAGACACGAGACGTATGTGGCAGGGTCTGCAGACAGTCATGGATTATAAAAGGAAAACCAGCCAAGTCGCGGACACCGACGTCTTGCATCGGGACAGGCTGAACACCTTCTTTCACTCACTTTGAGGATAATACAGTGCCACCGACGCGGCCCGCTACCAAGGACTGTGGACTCTCCTTCTCCGTGGCCGACGTGAGTAAGACATTTAAGTGTGTTAACCTTCGTAAGGCTGCCAGCCCAGATGGTATGCCTAGCCGCGTCGTCAGAGCATGCGCAGACCAGCTGGCTGGTGTGTTCACAGATATATTCAATAACTCTGTTGTCCCCAAATGCTTCAAGATGGCCACCATTGTCCCTGTACCTAAGAAAGCAAAGGTCATTGAACTAAATGACTATCGCTCCGTAGCACTCACCTCTGTCGTCATGAAGTGCTTTGAGAGACTAGTCAAGGATCATATCACCTCCACCTTACCTGCCACCCTAGACCCTCTTTAATTTGCTTACCACCCCAATAGATTCACAGACGATGCAATTGCCACCACACTGCACACCGCCCTGTCCCATCTGGACAAGAGGCGTACCTATGTAAGAATGCTGTTCATTGACTATAGCTCAGCATTCAACACTCATCATCAAGCTCGAGGCCCTGGGTCTGAACCCCGCCCTGTGCAACTGGTTCCTTGACTTCCTGAAGGGTCGCCCCAGGTGGTGAAGGTAGGAGACAACACCTCCTCTTTGCTGATCCTCAAAACTGGGGCCCCACAAGGGTGCGTGCTCAGCACCCTACTGCACTCCATGTTCACCCATGACTGCGTGGCCAAGCACGCCTCCAACTCAATCATCAAGTTTGCAGACGACACAACAATAATAGGCTTGATTACCAACAATGATGAGACTCTGGGAGTGTGGTGCCAGGAAAATAACCTCTCACTCAATGTCAACAAAACAAAGGAGATGATTGTGGACTTCAGGAAACAGTAGAGGGAGCAACCCCCTATCAACATCGATGGGACCGCAGTAGAGAAGGTGGAAAACTTCAAGTTCCTTGGCGTACACATCACTGACAAACTGAAATTGTCCACCCACACAACCAGTGTGGCAAATATGGCGCAACAGCGCCTCTTCAACCTCAGGAGGCTAAAGAAATTTGTCTTAACACCTAAAACCCTCACAAACTTTTACTGATGCACAATTAAGAGCATCCTGTCGGGCTGTATCACCACCTTGTACGGCAACTGCACTGCTCACAACCACAAAGCTCTCCAGAGGGTGGTGCGGTCTGCGTTGGGCAGTGGCTCGGGGGCCATAGGAATGCCATAGGAAGGCCAAAAAAATCATCAAGGACATCAACCACCCAAACCACTGCCTATTCACCCCGCTTATCATCCAGAAGGCGAGGTCAGTACAGGTGCATCAAAGCTGGGAATGAAAGACTGAAAAACAGCTTCTATCTCAAGGCCATCAGAATGCTAAACAGTCGTCACTAGCACATCAGGGGCAGCTGCCTATACACATAGATTAGGAATCACTGGCCACATTTAGAAATGGATCACTAGACACTAATGTTCCGTATCTAGCATTACTCATCTTATATGTATAAACCACACTCCACACTATTCTACGGTATCTTAGTCACTTTAAATTGTGTTTACATATTGCATCACCCATTTCATATGTACTGTATATACTGTATTGTATTCCATACTACACCACTGACTGTTAAACAGCCATCTCCAGCACATCAGAGGCTGCTGCCTATAGTCATAAACTCAGCAAAAAAAGAAACATCCTCTCACTGTCAACTGCGTTTATTTTCAGCAAACTTAACATGTGTAAATATTTGAATGAACATAACAAGATTCAACAACTGAGACATAAACTGAACAAGTCCCACAGACATTTGACTAACAGAAATTGAATAATGTGTCCCTGAACAAAGGGGGGTCTAAATCAAAAGTAACAGTCAGTATCTGGTGTGGCCACCAGCTGCATTAAGTACTGCAGTGCATCTCCTCCTCATGGACTGCACCATATTTGCCAATTCTTGCTGTGAGATGTTACCCCAGTCTTCCACCAAGGCACCTGAAAGTTCCCAGACATTTCTGGGGGGAATGGCCCTAGCCCTCACCCTCCGATCCAACAGGTCCCAGACATGCTCAATGGGATTGAGATCCAGGCTCTTCGCTGTCCATGGCAGAACACTGTCTTGCAGGAAATCATGCACAGAACAAGCAGTATGGCTGGTGACATTGTCATGCTGGAGGGTCATGTCAGGATGAGCCTGCAGGAAGGGTACCACATGAGGGAGGAGGATGTCTTCCCTGTCTTCCAGAGTACAGGCCTCGGTGTAATGTTCATTCCTTCGACGATAAACGTGAATCCGACCATCACCCCTGGTGAGACAAAACCGCGACTCGTCAGTGAAGAGCACTATTTGCCAGTCCTGTCTGGTCCAGCAACGGTGGGTTTGTGCCCATAGGGGACGTTGTTGCCGGTGATGTCTGGTGAGGACCTGCCTTACAACAGGCCTACAAGCCTTCAGTCCAGCATCTCTCAGCCTATTGTGGACAGTCTGAGCACTGATGGAGGTATTGTGCGTTCCTGGTGTAACTGGAGCAGTTGTTGTTGCCATCCTGTACCTGCCCAGCAGGTGTGATGTTCGGATGTACCAATCCTGTGCAGGTGTTGTTACACGTGGTCTGCCACTGAGAGGACGATCTGCTGTCCGTACTATCTCACTGTAGTGCTGTCTTAGGCGTCTCACAGTACGGACATTGCAATTTATTACCCTGGTCACATCTGCAGTCCTCATGCCTCCTTGCAGCATCCCTAAGGCACGTTCACGCAGATGAGCAGGGACCCTGGGCATCTTTCTTTTGGTGTTTTTCAGAGTCAGTAGAAAGGCCTCTTTAGTGTCCTAGGCTTTCATAACTGTGACCTTAATTGCCTATCGTCTGTAAGCTGTTAGTGTCTTAACGACCGTTCCACAGGTGCATGTTCATGAATTGTTTATGGTTCATTGAACAAGCATGGGAAACACTGTTTAAACCCTTTACAATGAAAATCTGTGAAGTTATTTGGACTTTTACACATTTCTTTTTTTGCTGAGTTTAGATTAGGAATCACTGGCCACTTTAAGAAAATTAAACACGAGCCACTTTAATAATGTCTCTGTATCTTGCATTAATCATCTCATATGTGTAAACTGTACTCTATACTATTCTACGGTATCTTAGTCACTTAATGGTTTGTAAATATTGCATCACCCATCTCATATGTATGTACTGTACTCTATACTAAGCCACTGTATCTTAGTCCAATGCTGCTCTGACATATATGTATATATATTCCTAATCCATTTCTTACTTATATTTAAGTGTATTTTGGGTATAAGTTGTGAAACTGTTAGATATTACTTGTTAGATATTACTGCACTGTCGGAGCTAGAAGCACAAGCATTTCGCTACACCCGCAATAACATCTGCTAAACACGTGTATGTGACCAATACAATTTGTTTTGATGTGTTGGTGGGCCATTCTGGTCAGACAGAACAAAGAGGTTATCATTCAAAAAGGGAGCAAAATTTGACTATAGTGTTGATGTCCAATTTACAAATTGTAGGCCTAATGCAATTTGCAGGAAGGAAAGAGTAATCACGCTAGCCTCTGGATGTCTTGTAAGTGGCTGAAATTGCAGACAAGAACTCTCACTTGAACACTTGATGTAAACAGAATCATATAATTATCAGCTTGGGTTACCAAACAGATTCTGGTTGAACAGTTGGATCCAGAATTACAGCCTTGCTAAAGCTATGTTAAATTGACATGCGAGTGAGTCACAATTCAAAACTGTGGCATCAAACATGGCATGGCATCACTTAAAACATGGCACTGTGTTACTTACATGTCGCATTATATCACTTGACTAAGGAACCTCTTGAAACTGTGTTTATGCAGGCAACCCTATTCTAATATTTTGCCCAATATTTGATATGATTGGTCAATAGACCGATTGGTGAAAGAAATATCAGAATTGGGCTTCCTGGGTAAGCACAGCTTACATGTTATGAGGCAAATTGAGATATTTAGCCTGATCTCACTTTCTGATGTTGTCTCTGTCATTTTACCACAGGGCCCTCAAATCCTGAAAAGGTTGATTGATTGATTCTACAGCTGTACCATTGAGAGCATATTGACTGGCTGCATCACTGCTTGGTATGGAAATAGCACCGCCCTCAATCGCATGGCGCTACAGAAGGTTGTGCGGACATCCCAGTACATCACTGGGGCCGAGCTCCCTGCCATCCAGGACCTCTATCAGGCGGTGTGAAAAGAAGGCCCGGAAAATTGTCAGAGACTCCAACCACCCAAGCCATAGACTATTTTCTCTGTTGCCACACGGCAAGCGGTACCAGTGCATCAAATCTGACACCAACAGGCTCTATCAGCTTCTATCCCCAAGCAATACAACTGATAAATAGGCAACAAAATAGCTACACAGACCGAGTTTACCTCGTATCTTTATTGACCTATTATTTCAATAATTGCACTCTCTATGCACACTCACAGGGCCCTACACACTCACACACACTGTCACTCCAACACACACAAACACTCACTCCATCATTTGCTGACTCACACATAATTTGCACATACATTTACACTGACTCTACACACCCGCACACCCACTCACATGCAAGCTGCTGCTACTCTGTTTATCTTATATCCTGTTGCCTAGTCCCCTTACCCCAATACATATCTATGTACATCAGTCCAGTATCCCTGCATATGTAAAAATGGGATTGGATTTGACTTTTTAAATATTTCCTCTATAAAGTATGCTTACTTACTTACTTTATTGTGTATTTCCTATTTCCTATTCTTTTTCTTGTGTTTTTTTCTAGTAATACATTGCTATTGATTATTGCATTGTTGGGTTTTGAGTTTGCAAGAAAGGCATTTCACTGCATGTGACATTAAAACTTGAAACTGGTTAACTTCATCCAACAGACATAACAAAACAGGATCTCAGTCAGTCCAATACAATAAAGATGCAGTCTGGGATCTTAAGCACTTACAAATTCGTAACATATTGTATGAATTGGAATTCGTAACATCATACGAATTGCAAAAAAGTGTATATATTCCGAAATGGATGACGTAGTACACAATTGTATGCAATTTTCGGGAACCCGTTTTGGCTCATGAACACTACTTTCAAAACTACTGGCTTAAATTATACAAAAGCTCTGGAGCATCATTTTAAGTAACCAAACACTAAAGGAACCCATCTGTGCTTGCAGCCAACAAAACAGTTTTACTTCAGATAGCTCATGCTAGAACACACTTAACACCTTCAAAGTTATCCAACAGACATAATTAAGATGCAGAAACAGGGCCTCAAGTCAGAAACATTAAATTGACCAAAACACTGAAAGGAACCCATCTGTGCTCACAGCCAACAAAACGTCAGACATAGTTCTTCCATTCCGCTGGCATTGTGACCATAATGGGAGTTTAAATCAGTGCTTCACCCTCTGGGTTCATAGTGAGGTGATGGCCTATTGTTCTTGCATGCGACAGAGAATATAACAACAAGTGGCACAGGAGTGTGTGTGTGTGTGTGTGTGTGTGTGTGTGTGTGTGTGTGTGTGTGTGTGTGTGTGTGTGTGTGTGTGTGTGTGTGTGTGTGTGTGTGTGTGTGTGTGTGTGTGTGTGTGTGTGTGTGTGTGTGTGTGTGTGTGTGTGCGAGTGAAACAGATGGCTCTGCTAGATGACAATGGTGCCATTTCACGCTGCATCCTCCACCTGTAGCGTGACGGGGAACACTTTTACACCCCTCTGAAGCCTGCAGGGAGGGAGCCAGTAGATGGATATATCTCTCACTGACAGACAGCCACACAGTGGAGTCACATATAGAGGGCTAGACACATACACATACACTTTTAATGATAATCATTTATTGGTTTTATATAGCGTTTATATAGCGCTTTTTGCCAGACGCTGAAAACTCTTTTTTATTGTATGGACTTGGAAAACAAATCTCATCTCGTCCACCAAAAATGTGTCCGTTTTAAAAGTTCAGTCAAACTTAGAGACGGAGAGAGGGTCGACTTAGTTTCAGAGATTAAAAAATAGGATAGTGGACTATAGTGTGTACAGATATCATTGCTTTGTTCATTTTGCTTAGTTGTTCCACTCTCAATGTCTTTCATTCTCATCCATTGAGGAGTCCTACCACATATAATAATAAACATAACAAAACATAATAATTATTATATTAATCATGTTGTTTATAACTCTTCCTTTAACGAGATGAACCAATGATTTCAAATGCATGTCACGCTTTGGGGCCCAGAATCAGACTCTTTATAGACCCACAGCCAGAGAACACCACTTCAATACAGAGTTGTTATTATGACTTTCCTCTGCCCAAGCTGTCCTGTGTCTGCAGTCTCCCCATGACGGCTGTGTCTGAAAGGGCACAAAATGTCAGGAGCCGTGTCTGACGACAGTAGCTGGTGTCACATGGTCCCTTTGATCTCCCCCACCGCCATCAGGCCAGGTCGCAGGGTTAAGGGCACCATAGCGGCAAAGCATGCTGGGAGACATGGGCTGTGATGTCACTCTCCCACCGGTGCTCCTGACCTTAGTAGGTTCGACGTTGTTAGACGCAACTTGTTGGCTAGGGTACGCTGGCAGCTGTCTTGGGTCGGCGTGGTAACGGCATAGTAACGGGCCCTCTGTGGCATTAGTTCTGGTCCATTCCGTCTAAAACATTAACAATATTGCAATGCTGGTATCGTCACAGCCCTTCTGATAATTTACTATCCCATACCTGTAAAAACATCTGGAGGATGCCATACTTTCCGTGTGATGGACATGGATATGTGGGGGGTTTTCAACCAAAACCCCAGGATTACACATCGTGAGCTTGCCGGCACATCACATAACTCTCAACCTTTAAAATGAAGCAATACTTGGATCAAACACAATCTCATGTCTCCTTCTCGGCTCTCAGAGTCAACAGGAAAATGACTGGGGGACTTACTGAATCTACCAACCAGAGGTGTTGTGTTACACCAAGAGAGTTGAAGTCTGTTTGAAGCAGAATGTCAGCGCACATTTGTCCATAACATTGATGGTTTACAATAAAAAGGTTGATGGGTATATCTAATCTTGACGGCTGGGGGTTTCTGGTTTCTTCCACCCTTCTTGTGATTAACGAGACAGCCTTCCCTCATCTCCCGTTGTGAAATTTGCCACGTCTTCCAGTTGTACACCATGTCCCAAATTACACCCAATTCCCTTGATAGTGCACTACTTTTACTCAAAAGTAGTGCACCACATAGGGAATAGAGTGCCATTGGAGACATAGACCCTGTTAACCTGACAACATTTCATCATTAGGTTTAATAGCTCTGATCTACTCAGAGCTCCATCATAAACCCCCTGACTAGACATGTTAATGCTGAGAGAACTGTCATTAAACTGATCAGACTCATCACATCACAGACAGGCAGCCTGCCAGTCATCTAGAAATGCTGACTGGAGAATAACTTCATCGGATGGCTACGAGAAAAGAGAAAATAAATAATCGTGCTAAAGCTTCAGTAGGGTTGTGTTGTTTTCTCGTTAGATAATGGTAACTATAAAAGCAGCAACAGTGCAAACGGCTGACAGTATATGGCTTACTGTATCTTTACTTGATGATAGCCTTAGCTCATCAGCCAGGAGGAGCCAGCGTGGCCCATGCAGAACCAATATCAAACACATAAACAAAATATTATATTAAGACATGATTTTAACAACCCTATCAATTTGTTTTGAGAGCCTCTGATGCTATTCACAGATGTGTGTCCGGAGAACACAATATTATATAGATATAAATACCCACTCACCCCTGCTCATAAATACCCAGACTACTCATCCCTGCCTGGTGGTTGAGAATGGGCCTCCCTAGGCCGTCAGTGGATTCCCATGAGAAAAAAAATGAGGCAGGCCCCCCTGTAACCCAATCGCCAGATACTGCCTGCTATAGTGGCGCCGAGAGATGAAATGAAATCACAACAAGGTGATGACAATGATGGCACTTGTGTCTGAATCTGAGACTTAAGGACCTCCATTCCCCACCATCCCTTCCACCCAAGCCCCAAAACCCTCCACTACAATCCCCTTTGGCCACCCCTGACTTGACACTCATCCCAGCCTAACCCTGTCCTCTCTCAGCCTTTTAACAGCCAGTTGCCCATAGCTCGCTCCAGTCAAGTCATTTTATTTTCTGCATCCCCCCTGTAAAAAAAAGCTTGAGAAATCTGAGAAATGAAATTGCCAGTGTACGTGCTGGCTGAACCTGTCTCCAGTTCCTCACATGAAAGGAAGAGGGTTGGAGGGGGGTTGGAGGATGGTTGTAGGGGTTGGAGGAGGGGTATGGGATAGCACGCAGCAGGCAGCGTGGACTGCCAGCCAGGCCCGTAATCAGTCCTTAGGACAGGCCAAGAGGCTGTCATCTCTGGGGGTCTCATCCGTCCCCTAACGCCGGGATATTTCACACACCTGCCCCTGTCTTTTAGAGACCAGGGTTCAAATACTATTTAACATCCTTCAAAATACATAATATGTGCTTGATTGAGCTTGCCTGGCTTTAATGGCCAAAATAAAAGTCCCAATAGTGCAAACCCCGCCCACCTGGCACTTCAGGAAGGCTAGATCAAACGCTCAAAGATTTTCAGTCTTTTTTGGACCCAGGAGCTACACGTTACACTGGATCCCAGCTGATGAGATGAGCTATCAGCCCCTGCTGCATCACTCCAATACAACGGCAGGGTCGGGTTACAACTCAACAGCACCCTACACATCGACGGCAGAGTCGGGGACGAGGGGCAATCAAAGGCCATTCCTACTGAAGATTGTCTAGAATTTAACCCTCACTACCCTCCTCTCCCCACAACACACCACCACCCCAACGGCTTTGACGGACGGAAAAGATCTGCAAGAATTTAACCCCCACCACCCTCACCACTACCCCCTCAAAAGGTTTTGACTGACTGGAACTCACAGCGCCTCACAGCACCCCAGTGTCTGATTTCACTAGTAGTTTACCCCCTGACCTGTGAGGACGGATGGGAGTTTAGCTCTGTCTCTTGTTATGAACCCCTGGGATGGGGAGGGATGGGTAGAGGCGCAGGACGACCCAGGCACTAGGGAGCTTCTCCTACTATTCCATTACATGCCCATTACTGTTATTGTCTGGCTTTTGTTCTATTATGACAAGGTCCCCTAATAGGATTGTCCCTGTTAGGGAATTCCATACATACAGTACATACGCACACACATAGGCACACGCACAGAACCAAAACACAAACACCCTCCTATGCTTACACACACACACAAACACACAAACGTACACTCACACGGCCGCAGGGCCAGACTGATTACCAGGACGTGCACTCCGAGGATGCACTGACCAACTGGCAGGTGTCTTCACTGACTTTTTCAACCTGTCCCTGGCCGAGTCTGTAATACCAACATGTTTCAAGCAGACCACCATAGGCCATGTGACCAAGAACACCACGGTAACCTGCCTAAATTACAAGCAAACCGTAACACTCATGTCTGTAGCCATGAAGTGGTATGAAAGGCTGGTCATGGCTCACTTCAACAGTTTGCATATCGCCCTAACAGATCCACAGATGACGCAATCTCTATTGCACTCCACACTGCCCTTTCCCACCTGGGCAAAAGGAACACCTATGTGAGAATGCTATTCATTGACTACAGCTCAGCATTCAAAACCAAATTGCCCTCAAAGCTCATCAATAAGCTAAGGACCCTGGGACTAAACTCCTCCCTCTGCAACTGGATGCTGGACTTCCTGATTGGCCGCCCCAAGGTGGAAAGGGTAGGTAACAACACATCTACCACGCCCCCTCAGGGGTGCGTGCTCAGTCCCTTCCTGTACTCCCTGTCACCCATCATTGTCCATTTGGAAGACCCATTTGCGACCAAGCTTTAACTTCCTGACTGATGTCTTGAGATTTTGCTTCAATATAGCCACATAATTTTCCTGCCTCATGAAGCCATCTATTTTGTGAAGTGCACCAGTCCCTCCTGCAGCAAAGCACGCCCACAACATGATGCTGCCACCCCCGTGCTTCACGGTTGGGATGGTGTTCTTCGGCTTGCAAGCCTCCCCCTTTTTCCTCCAAACATAACGATGGTCATTATGGCCCAACAGTTCTATTTTTGTTTCATCAGACCAGTGTACATTTCTCCAAAAAGTACGATCTTTGTCCCCATGTGCATTTGCAAACCGTAGTCTGGCTTTTTTATGGCGGTTTTAGAGCAGTGGCTTCTTCCTTGCTGAGCGGCCTTTCAGGTTATGTTGATATAGGACTCATTTTACTGTGTATATAGATACTTTTGTACCTGTTTCCTCCAGCATCTTCACAAGGTCCTTTGCTGTTGTTCTGGGATTGATTTGCACTTTTCGCACCAAAATACGTTAATCTCTAGGAGACCGAACGTGTCTCCTTCCTGAGCGGTATGACGGCTGCATGGTCCCATGGTGTTTATACTTGCGTACTATTGTTTGTACAGATGAACGTGGTACCTTCAGGCGCTTGTAAATTGCTTCAAAGGATGAATCAGACTTGTGGAGGTCTACAATTTTTTTCGGAGGTCTTGGCTGATTTCTTTTGATTTTCCCATTATGTCAAGCAAAGAGGACCTGAGTTTGAAGGTAGGCCTTGAAATACATCCACAGGTACACCTCCAATTGACTCAAATTATGTCAATTAGCCTATCAGCAGCTTCTAAAGTCATAACATCATTTTCTGGAATTTTACAAGCTGTTTAAAGGCTCAGTCAACTTAGTGTATGTAAACTTCTGACCCACTGGAATTGTAATACAGTGAATTTTATGTATTTAAAAAAAATATATTATATATATTTGTTAATTTTCTTAACACATATTTTTCTTAAAACTGCATTGTTGGTTAAGGGCTTGTAAGTTAGCATTTCACTGTAAGGTCTACTACACCTGTTGTATTCGGCGTATGTGACAAATAAAATTTGAAACCCGACCACATGACTTGTGTTCAATCCCCCCAGTTCCACAGTCTCTCATTATTTTATCTTTGAGCAGGAACCTCAATTAGCTCGGAGAAAATGTACAGAAACACTAAACCCCAGGAGCAGCATGTTTTGAGACAACATATGTTTTTTATAATGGCAATTAATTTTACTTTGCAGATTTAAATCTGTGGTACATTTAATTAAATTACAATCAGAGTTATTCCACCAGCATTCTTTGGCATTCAATTTCTCTGTCTCCAGCATTCTTTCTTTTCTGTGATGCAGACAGTGCAATTTGTACAACTCAGAAGAAGTCTTTGGTGTTGGTAAAACTCTGTCTGTGGAGACAGAGAAATTATTTAAATGGATTATTTAATGGGGGAGACCGTCAAGCCCCCCATTATCACGTCCTCTGGCCCCGAGCACAGCGCTGTAGTCGATCATCAGCTCTATCTGCTGTCAAAACTTTTCTTTAGCCCATTCTACCTTTGTCTCAGCTAGGCTAACAAGTCCAATATTGTTAAGAATTACATATGCAGCTCTATTTCTTTGTGAAAAACATTACTTTCTGAGTGAATAGTGTTCATATACATTTTTTGCTCTTTCTGCAGAATAGGAGACTAGTGAAGAAACATGTAAAGTGGAGGAACTACAGACAAATGATTTTGGGTTGTCTGTCTGTACGTATGTCTCGGAATCATATTGTCTTTTTCCTCCTCCAAGACGTTTATACCCCGACACCTCAAACCCAACCCCAAGCATCAAAGTGTGACTGATGTCTGATGAGGCCAAACCACCCTGGTTATTGTTCTTGGCCTGTCCGGTCCTCTAAGTCCTGGTAAGTACAATTAGAGGTCCCGCCCCTGGTTGACCACAGACGGCCCGGTGTCCCACCCAGACATGAAACTAAACAGTAGACACTGGTCTTAAATATCCCATGCAGGCACAACGTTAGGGATTCTGAGGCCGCAGTGACAGCCAAAACAAATGTTGTCCCCAACTCCGGTACAGTAGCCTATCATCAGTCCTCCATTGTTGGGGCAACTGAATGTGAACATGGAACAACCTACAGTAAAGGGAGATTTCTACCCCTGCTGGTATTTGGCATAGTTTAGAAGATCGTTTCATGATAAGAGAAAAAATAACATTATCATAAGCAATTTTGAAAATGCTTTTTCTGTTTGCATAATCCTAGCCTTGTGTGCCAGGCTTGTACAACTGTTGAAAGAGACAAGAGTAAGATCAGAAAGATACCTACTCTACCTACTCTATCTTACATGCCTCCTGCATTTCCCAAGTGGAAGAAGTGTGATTAAGATAAATTAATGCTCTCCCTATGCAGTGGCCAATGATTCTGTACAATTAGATTATTCATCTCTCTGCTTTCTAAATCCCTAATCCTGTTGACTTTGGGTCTATTGACCAAACCACAGTCATACTCAATTTATGTTATTCTACCATTTCCCTCTGCTGAAAGGGGAACGTGTTCACAAATTATGAAAATATTTATTTTCTCTGATTCCTCTGATTTGGCTTCATGCTCCGTTTGGCAGGAGTGTATCTACAAGAGTAGTTGTATGTGTGTGTGTGTGTGTGTGTGTGTGTGTGTGTGTGTGTGTGTGTGTGTGTGTGTGTGTGTGTGTGTGTGTGTGTGTGTGTGTGTGTGTGTGTGTGTGTGTGTGTGTTTGTGTGCACGTGCGTGACATGCGTGTTTGACATGCATATTTCTTTAACCTCTGATAACTCTGTCTTTCCACAGTCCTACTTAGACTCATCTACAAGTCCAGTCTTAAGAAACTTAGTGGCTTCATCCCAGAACTTTCTCTCTGGGCGGGTGTGGTTGTCTGGCCAAGTGAGAGTGCCACAGGGATAAAAACAGTGGACATAATTCATAACTCATTTACAGCCTGTCTCGTAAGATCAGTGAGGCTTTGGATTTATGACCATGCATTATTCTTACAAGACTTGTGAAATAACACATTACCTCCCGTCAAGCATTCAGAATCTAATGTCAAAATCACTTCATTTAACAAGAGGTGGGAACATAAAAAAGTGTGAGCTACATTCAGGCTATGTCCTAAATTGCAACCTATTCCCTACATGGTACACTACTTTTGACCAGAGCAATAGGGTGAATAAGGAATATGGTGCCATTTGGGACACAAGCCCAATCTGGCCAGTACACTATCAGAAAAAAGGTGCAATTTAGGGTTCTTCGGCTGGAGAACCCTTTTTGGTTCCTGGGAAAAACCCTTTTGGTTCCAGGTAGAAGCTTTTGGGTTCCACGTAAAACCCTTTCCAAAAGGGTTCAACCTGGAACCAAAAAAGGTTCACCACGGAACCAAAAAGGGTTCTCCTATGGGGACAACCGAAGAATACTTTTGGAACCCTTTTTTCTAAGAGTGTAGGAGATACGGGGCAAACTGCCCAGTTATGTCACTGCCATTGTACACAGCTACTGGATGTGAGGTAAGAGGCAACTTAGAGGGCAAACCATCTTCCAGAGGAGTACATGTCCATCCAGAGGAAAACGGTTGTTTGGTTTCGAAGGGAAACGACCGCCGGAGCCCCATAGGCAGAGAATAGACAGCTGATAGTGTGTGTGTGAGAACAGACAGGGGCAACTCATCACTGCACATCAAATTAAAGTCAAGCCCCCCCATCCCCAGAATAATGATGTGACAAAATAAAACAAACACAGCTAACGCCTGGGCACTGGGTTCAGATCCTCTCTCTCTCTCTCTCTCGCTCTCTCTCGCTCTCTCTCAATCCTCCATTCAGCCACGCAAGCTTAAGGAAATCCTTCCGTCCCAGAGGGTGCTTGAATCCCACACGGAGAATCTAGGGTGTGCGTTCCAAATGGCACCCTGTTCCCTATATAGTGCACTACTTTTGACCAAAGCCCAATGGGTTGGGACATTTGGGACGCACTCCAGGAGGAGCAAAACAGACCTCACACCCCAGATCTTTCTTTTCATAAGACATGCTTCTCACATGACCAGATAACGTTCCCTCCTGCCATCCCATCCGCCTCGCTCACTGTCAGACAGCTGGAAGCTGGAGTAGAGAAGCCCATTCAGGGCGGGGCCTCTGGAAACAGGTGGGAGCGAGCCCTCCCATTGGCCGAGGCTGAGAGCCAAAAGCCAATGATTATCTGCGGGGCTCCGCACTGTAAAAAGTAACTGCCCTACTCATTAAATCTGAGTAGTGGCAACTCCAACATCTCCAACGGTCAGTAGAACTCAAATCATAAAAGCGGTACTAACTCATATGTCAATAAAATTTCATATTGTTTAATGTTTTTGAGTATTGTTAACAAATATTAGGTTATTGAGTAAATATAACTATTTACGGTATGTTCTGCTATGTTACAAGTTGTTATGATTTAATATTTATTAAATAGGTTGTTCTTACATTATGTCTTTACTTTAAATAATAAGTAGTAGTCAGACATTAGTGGCACGTGCTGCTGTTATAGAACCAACCTGAGAGAAAGGCTTCAGAGCCTTCTGCACTATAGGCCCTGCCTCTGGGTTAGCCTAGAGGACTGACTGGGGAGACTGAAGCGGTGGGAGGGATTGTTGCCGCTGGCATATTATGTTGCTCAAATTCAGACATGTTTTGTAAGCTGTGCAACATTCAGAGGAAGACTCAAGGGGACCCAATGTACAGCGGACCCATTGGACATTGAACATCAGCTTTATGCTATAGGCATTAATTAGCATGTATGGTCTCCTATAGACCTACAGCTGTCGAAGCTTCCCACCAGCAGAGACAAAAAAAATGATGGAAGTGAGCTACAGTATCGATTGCCTTCAGAGGAATGCTGAAGTCCTATGGGCACTACTGTTGACAACATATTTTTATAGAAGTCCCAAGAGGACAAACATCATTATGTGTTTTTCTTTCACCAGCAAAGTCACTTCAGCCCCTAAGAATAACAAATGACACGAATAACAAATGACACAACAGCTGTTAATCATCTTTTGAGTGTTCATGCAAATTATTACCAAATGTTGATTGTGTTATTCTTGCATTTACATTTCATAGATAACAAAAGTCTATTAAAACCCCCGAAGGTCGATGTACGCGCCCATGCGGAAATATAATTAGCACAATAAAACACCCACATAACAATCTGTTAGTTTAACCTACAGATATATGTTTTTATGCATTGAATGCGTCGCAATCCACCGCGTTTGCCTATGTCGCACTTCCGCATCTGCAGTTAAAGGTGACAGAGCAAGAGCTATGTTGTCAGACCATGACACATCCCGAGAATCGGTCTTCTCACACAATCGTGTTTCGCGTCCAGTTTGGCCTAAAAAATTATTATGATCTCTATGGACAGATTAGACTCTCACAAACACATTAATGTAGGTTGTTTTGCTGTAGGATGCCCACAAGTGTCTTGCGACTAGTCTGAAATCAGTACAGCCAATCTGCCAACTTCTGTCTGTAGCGTCCAAACAGTTTGGGCTACCCACTTATATGAACCCTCTGTTGAAAGGTGAAACTCTCATGAACAGACACATGTCAGTTGTTCTGCTCTAGGATGCCCACAGACCTCACAAAACACGTCTGAAGGTCCCTGGGACCAGTAGAAAAAATGAATGGAAGTATACAATATATAAAGACTGTTAAGTTCCAAAAGTAGAAATAAAAATCGAATCAAATCAAATTGAATTTGTCACATGAGCCGAATACAACAAGTGCAGACCTTACCGTGATTTGCTTACTTACAAGCACTAAAACAACAATGCAGTTCAATAAATAGAGTTAAGAAAATATTTACAAAATAAACTAAAGTAAAAAAAATGTAAGTAACAGATTAAAATGACATAACAATAAGGTGGCTATATACAGGGGGTACCGGTACCGAGTCAATGTGTTGGGTACAGGTTAGTCGAGGCAGTTTGTACATGTAGGTTGGGGTAAAGTGACTATGCATAGATAATAAACAGGTAGTAGCAGCAGTGTAAAATCAAAGGGGGTGGGGGGAGCTTGGCCCAGGTAATGTATTGAGCGTACGCAGTACCCTCTGTAGCGGCTTATGGCCGGATGCCGAGCAGTTGCTCGGCATCTGACCGATGATGTAACCGGTCAGGATGCTCTCGATGGTGCAGCTGTATAACTTTTTGAGGATCTGGGGACCCATGCCAAATCTTTTTCGTCTCCTGAGGGGGAAAAGGTGTTGTTGTGACCTCTTCACGACTGTCTTGGTGTGTTTGGACCATGATAGTTTGTTGGTGATGTGGACACAAAGGAACTTGAAACTCTCGGCATGCTCCACTACAGCCCCGTCGATGTTAATGGGGGCATGGGGGCCTGTTCAGCTCTCCTTTTCCTGTAGTCCACGATCATCTCTTTTGTCTTGCTCACATTGAGGGAGAAGTAGTTGTCCTGGCAACCTGGTGATCTGTTGTGTCGTCAGCAAACGTAATGATGGTGTTGGAGTTATGCTTGGCCACGCAGTCGTGGGTGAACATGGAGTACAGGAGGGGACTAAGCACGCACACCTGAGGGGCCCCCGTGTTGAGAATCAGCGTGCAGATGTGTTGTTGCCTACCCTTACCACCAAGAGGGCAGCCCGTCAGGAAGTCCAGGATCCAGTTGCAGAGGGAGGTGTTCAGTCCCAGGGTCCTTAGCTTAGTGATGAGCTTTTTGGGCACTATGGTGTTGAACTCTGAGCTGTAGTCAATGAGCAGGTGTTCCTTTTGTCCAGGTGGAAAAGGGCAGTGTGGAGTGTGATTGAGATTGCGTCATCTGTGGATCTGTTCGGGCGGTATGCGAATTGGAGTGGGTCTAGGGTGTCCGGGATGATGGTGTTGAGGTGAGCCATGACCAGCCTTTCAAAGCACCTCATGGCTACCGACATGAGTGCTACGGGCCAGTAGTCATTTAGGCAGGTTACCTTCGCAATCTTGGGCACAGGGACTATGGTGGTCTGCTTGAAACGTGATCATTACAGACTCGGTCAGTGAGAGGTTAAAAATGTCAGTGAAGACACACGCACATGCTTTGAGTATGACCTTTTCTAAAAAATTCCATATAGCTTAGTATATTTTGTTGCGTTACAGCCTTGATTGATTAAATATATTTTTTATCATCAGTCTATACACAATACCCAATAATGACAAAGCAAAAACTGTTGTTGAGACAGAAATACCTTATTTACTTAAGTGTTAAGACCCTTTGCTATGAGACTCTAAATTTACCTCAGGTGCATCCTGTTTCCATTGATCATCCTTGAGATGTTTCTACGACTTCATTGGAGTCCATCTAAAGGACTCTTATGGTCTGAGAGCACCTAAAGGACTCTCAGACTATGAGAAACAATATTCTCTGGTCTGATGAAACCAAGATTGAACTCTTTGGCCTGAATGCCAAGTGTCACGTTTGGAGGAAACCTTGCACCATCCCTACGGTGAAGCATGGTGGTGGCAGCATCATGCTGTGGGGATGTTTTTCAGCGGCAGGGACTGGGAGACTAGTCAAGATCGAGGGAAAGATGAATGGAGCAAAGTACAGAGAGATCCCCTCTGGAGAAACCTGAACATAGCTGTGCAATGCCGCTCCCCATCCAACCTGACAGAGGATCTGCAGAGAAGAATGGGAGAAACTCCCCAAATACAAGTGTGCCACGCTTGTAGCATCATACCCAAGAAGACTCGAGGCTGTAATCGCTGCCAAAGGTGCTTCAACAAAGTACTGAGTAAATGGTCTGAATACTTATGTAAATGTGATGTTTCAGTTTCTATTTCAAATGCATTTGTCAACATTTCTAAAAACCAGTTTTTGCTTTGTTATTTTGGGGTATTGTGTGTAGAATGATGAGGGGAAAAACTATTTCATCCATTTTAGAATAAGGCTGTAACCTAATAAAATGTGGAAAAAGTCAAATGGTCTGAATCCTTTCTGAATGCAATGTATTGAGAGATGGAGAAGAGAGAGAGAGAGCCAGAGAGAGACAGATGCAGAAAGAAAAGCAACCATACACTATGCTGTTGAATTCTATCAATCTGTTCTAGTGTTATGATGCTAGTAAATGCAGACTTCGCACTCCCTGACTCTCCAAGCTTATCAGATGTTATTTAATGAAGGAGCCAAACTTTGATTAATAACATCCAATTCAAACTTTATCATTCAAAAAAAGACTACGTTTTACCTCTGGGGGCATTCGGGGTAATTGGGTGAGAATTATCAATGAGAGACTGAAACCCACAAAGAGAAAATAAACACAATCCTTGTGGAGTTGTGCACTTGTGAAGGTGGTAAATTACCTTTAATGGCGTCAGACCGAGGCTCTGCATCTGTCCTCGTGCTCCTAGACCTTAGTGCTGCCTTTGATACCATCGATCACCACATTCTTTTGGAGAGATTGGAAACCAAAATTGGTCTACACGGACAAGTTCTGGCCTGGTTTAGATCTTATCTGTCGGAAATATATCAGTTCGTCTCTGTGAATGGTTTGTCCTCTGATAAATCAACTGTAAATTTGGGTGTTCCTCAAGGTTCCGTTTTGGGACCATTATTGTTTTCACTATATATTTTACCTCTTGGGGATGTCATTCGATAACATAATGTTAACTTTCACTGCTATGCGGATGACACACAGCTGTACATTTCAATGAAACATGGTGAAGCCCCAAAATTGCCCTCGCTAGAAGCCTGTGTTTCAGACATAAGGAAGTGGATGGCTGCAAACTTTCTACTTTTAAACTCGGACAAAACAGAGATGCTTGTTCTAGGTCCCAAGAAACAAAGAGATCTTCTGTTGAATCTGACAATTCATCTTGATTGTTGTAAAGTCGTCTCAAATAAAACTGTGGGACCTCGGCGTTACTGTTGACCCCGATCTCTCTTTTGACGAACATATCAAGACTGTTTCAAGGACAGCTTTTTTCCATCTACGTAACATTGCAAAAATCAGAAACTTTCTGTCCAAAAATGATGCAGAAAAATGTATCCATGCTTTTGTTACTTCTAGGTTAGACTACTGCAATGCTCTACTTTCCGGCTACCCGGATAAAGCACTAAATAAACTTCAGTTAGTGCTAAATACGGCTGCTAGAATCCTGACTAGAACCAAAATATTTGATCATATTACTCCAGTGCTAGCCTCCCTACACTGGCTTCCTGTTAAGGCAAGGGCTGATTTCAAGGTTTTACTGCTAACCTACAAAGCATTACATGGGCTTGCTCCTACCTATCGTTCCGATTTGGTCCTGCCGTACATACCTACACGTACGCTACGGTCACAAGACGCAGGCCTCCTAATTGTCCCTAGAATTTCTAAGCAAACAGCTGGAGGCAGGGCTTTCTCCTATAGAGCTCAATATTTATGGAATGGTCTACCTACCCATGTGAGAGACGCAGACTCGGTCTCAACCTTTAAGTCTTTACTGAAGACACATCTCTTCAGTGGGTCATATGATTGAGTGTAGTCTGGCCCAGGAGTGTGAAGGTGAACGGAAAGGCTCTGGAGAAACAAACCGCCCTTGCTGTCTCTGCCTGGCCGGTTCCCTTCTCTCCACTGGGATTCTCTGCCTCTAACCCTATTACAGGGGCTGAGTCACTGGCTTACTGGTGCTCTTCCATGCCGTCCCTAGGAGGGGTGCGTCACTTGAGTGGGTTGAGTCACTGACGTGATCTTCCTGTCTGGGTTGGCGCTCCCCCTTGGGTTGTGCCGTGGCGGAGATCTTTGTGGGCTATACTCGGCCTTGTCTCAGGATGGTAAGTTGGTGGTTGAAGATATCCCTCTAGTGGTGTGGGGGCTGTGCTTTGGCAAAGTGGGTGGGGTTATATCCTTCCTGTTTGGCCCTGTCCGGGGGTATCATCGGATGGGGCCACAGTGTCTCCTGACCCCTCCTGTCTCAGCCTCCAGTATTTATGCTGCAGTAGTTTATGTGTCGGGGGGCTAGGGTCAGTTTGTTATATCTGGAGTACTTCTCCTGTCTTATCCAGTGTCCTGTGTGAATTTAAGTATGCTCTCTCTAATTCTCTCTTTCTCTCTTTCTTTCTCTCTCTCGGAGGACCTGAGCCCTAGGACCATGCCTCGGGACTACCTGGCATGATGACTCCTTGCTGTCTCCAGTCCACCTGGCCGTGCTGCTGCTCCAGTTTCAACTGTTCTGCCTGCGGCTATGGAACCCTGACCTGTTCACCGGACGTGCTACCTGTCCTAGACCTGGTGTTTTCAACTCTCTAGAGACCGCAGGAGCGGTAGAGATACTCTTAATGATCGGCTATGAAAAGCCAACTGACATTTACTCCTGAGGTGCTGACTTGCTGCACCCTCGACAACTACTGTGATTATTATTATTTGACCATGCTGGTCATTTATGAACATTTGAACATCTTGGCCATGTTCTGTTATAATCTGGCACAGCCAGAAGAGGACTGGTCACCCCTCATAGCCTGGTTCCTCTCTAGGTTTCTTCCTAGGTTTTGGCCTTTCTAGGGAGTTTTTCCTTGCCAGCGTGCTTCTACACCTGCATTGCTTGCTGTTTGGGGTTGTAGGCTGGGTTTCTGTACAGCACTTTGAGATATCAGCTGATGTAAGAAGGGCTATATAAATAAATTTGATTTGATTTGATTTGATATTGCTGATGTGGAATGTGCATCAAGTCGAATTTACAAAATAGTTGTAGTTATTGGAAAACAGTAGCAGCAACAGCAGTAGCAGAAACAATATCAGCAACAGCAGTGGCAGAAACAATATCAGCAACAGCAGTGGCAGAAACAGCAGTGGCAGAAACAGTAGCAGCAACAGTACAGAAACAGAAGTAGCAGAAACAGCAACAGCAGTAGCAGAAACAGTAGCAGCAACAGCAGTAGCAAAAACAGTAGCAGCAACAGCAGTAGCAGAAACAGTAGCAGCAACAGCAGTAGCAGAAACAGTAGCAGCAGTAGCAGAAACAGCAGCAGCAACAGCAGTAGCAGAAACAGTAGCAGCAGTAGCAGAAACAGTAGCAGCAACAGCAGTAGCAGAAACAGTAGCAGCAGTAGCATAAACAGTAGCAGCAGTAGCCACCATTCGTTTAGGAGAAGTCGGTAGGTCTTCAGTAAGGCAAACAGCAGCAGAGTGGTGAATGAGTCTCAACAGAGCCTCTCTCTCTCTCCCTTTCTCTCTATGGCTATAACTCTGAGGGCAGTGTCTGCCTGTCTGTCCCTGTGCTTTTCAATTACAACATACTTCCTGCTCTTGTTTAATCCTTAAGAGTCTATTAACTCAACCGTGCGACAATCTAAGTAACATAATTTAAAAATCCATCAGTTTAAGCTAGAGATATCCATGTTTTTTTGGTGTAGGCTGCGTCTCAATCTACCATATCCTCTCTCTGTCGGCCTTCCACATCTACGGTAGAAGGTGGCCGAGCCACAGCAGTGTTTGTCAGACCATGAGACATCCCTAAAATCGGTATTCTCACTAAAACGTCTGTATTACTTATTATTTATTTTCTATGGGCTATAGCAGTAAAGTAGTAAATTTAATATTTTATCAAATAATTATTCAAATAATTCAATATGTTAGCCCCCCCACGGCTTAGACTTTTAGAGATTAACAAAGGTAGACATGACTCATTCTGTGGATAACCATCATCCAATCATCCTCTTCCAATCAATCAGAGCTGAGCTGACTCCATCCGGTTTGAGGCCACTGCTCTGGCAAACTTGCTGTAGGCCTGTTCCAAACGGCACCCTATTCTCTGTATAGTGCACTAATTTTAACCATAGGGCTCTGGTCGAAAATAATGCACTGTACTCTCTTAGGACAAAAAAATAGGTATCTAGAACCTTAAACGGTTCTTCGGTTGTCCCCATAAGAGAACACATTGAATAAACTTTTTTGGTTGCATGTGGAACCCTTTTGGTTGCAGGTAGAACAGAAACCTTTTGGTTCCAGGTAGAACCCTCTTGAGTTCCATGTATACCCCTTTCTATCGAGGATCCTACATACAGAAGGTTCTACATGGAACCCAAAAGGATTCTCCTATGGAGACAGCCGAATAACCCTTTTGGAACCCTTTTTCTAAGAGTGTATAGGGAATAGTGTGCCATTTGAGATACACCCTGTGTGTCAGGGCCAGTCACTGTCAAAGTCCCCATCAGGTATCAGTGGCTTATAGAGGTCAGGGGTCAACTCAGAATGTGTCCCGGGGGTAAATACACGTATTAGTCCACTGCAGCTCATCTGCGGCCCAAATCATGTCCAGCTGTATAGAGGTTCATGCTGGCCAGGGAGTGTGAGTGCATGCGTGCGTGTACAGTACCAGTCAAAAGATTGGACACACCTACTCATTCAAGGGTTTTCTTTATTTGTACTGTTTTCTACATTGTAGAAAAAACTATGAAAAAAAAACATATTGAATCATGTAGTAACCAAAAAAGTGTTAAACAAATCAAAACATATTTTAAATTTGAGATTTTTCAAAGTAGCCACCCGTTGCCTTGATGGCAGCTTTGCACACTCTTGGCATTCTCTCAACCAGCTCCACCTGGAATGCTTTTCCAACAGTCTTGAAGGAGTTCCCACATATGCTGAGCACGTGTTGGCTGCTTTTCCTTCACTCTGCGGTCCAACTCATCCCAAACCATCTCAATTGGGTTGAGATCGGGTGATTGTGGAGGCCAAGTCATCTGATGCAGCATTCCATCACTCTCCTTCTTGGTCAAATAGCTCTTACACAGTCTGGAGGTGCTGTCCTGTTGAAAAACAAATGATAGTCCCACTAAGTACAAACCAGATGGGAAGGTGTATTGGTGAATTGCTGCAGAATGCTTGGTAGCCATGCTGGTAAAGTGTGCCTTGAATTCTAAATAAATCACTGACAGTGTCACCAGCAAAGCACACCCACACCATCACATCTCCTCCTCCATGCTTCATGGTGGGAACCACACATCTGTTCACCTACTCTGCCTCTCACAAAGACACAGAGGTTGGAACCAAAAATCTCAAACTTGGACTCAACAGACCAAAGGACAGATTTCCACCAGTCTAATGTCCATTGCTTGTGTTTCTTGGCCCAAGCAAGTCTCTTCTTATTATTGGTGTCCTTTAGTAGAGGTTTCTTTGCAGCAATTCGACCATGGCCTGATTCAAGCAGTCTCCTCTGAACAGTTGATGTTGAGATGTGTCTGTTACTTGAACTCTGTGAAGCATTTATTTGGGCTGCAATTTCTGAGGCTCGTAACTCTAATGAACTTATCCTCTGCAGCAAAGGTAACTCTGGGTCTTCCTTTCCTGTGGTAGTCCTCATGAGAGCTAGTTTCATCATAGCGCTTGAAGGTTTTTGCGACTGCACTTGAAGAAACTTTCAAAGTTCTTGAAATTTTCCGCATTGACTGACCTTCATGTCTTATAGTAATGATGGACTGTCATTTATCTTTGCTTATTTGAACTGCTCTTGCCATAATATGGACTTTCTCTTTTACCAAATAGGGCTATCTTCTGTATACCACCCCTACCTTGTCACAACACAACTGATTGGCTCAAACGCATTAAGAAGGAAATAAATTCCACAAAGTAACTTTTAACAAGTGACACATGTTAATTGAAATGCATTCCAGGTCACTACCTCATGAAGCTGTTTGAGAGAATGCCAAGAGTGTGCAAAGCTGTCATCAAGGCAAAGGGTGGCTACTTTGAAGAAT
The DNA here is from genome assembly GCF_016432855.1 of Salvelinus namaycush. NCBI lineage: Eukaryota > Metazoa > Chordata > Actinopteri > Salmoniformes > Salmonidae > Salvelinus > Salvelinus namaycush. The sequence continues at coordinate 15,574,634 of NC_052341.1, forward strand.
CTCAAATCTCAAATATATTTTGATTTGTTTAACACTTTTTAAAAACCCTGGACTGAGTAGGTGTGTCCAAACCTTTGACTGGTACTGTACATGTGTGTGCAGTGCTTGACTTGGGCGGGGTCTGAAGCACTGTACCAGCACCTCCAATGTTTGATGAACTGTTGTCACCTACAATTTTTGGGGGAACTGTGTATTAAAAAAAGTGGGATATCACTTACATTGGTTGATCAAAGCGAAATGAAGGCGGGATCTGCATTAAATAGCAATGAAGAGTGGGAATTCATATCCTGATTCCGCTTTATTCAAATATATTTGCTGCTAGTCTGTGAACCCGGTGCATGCAAGTAGACTGTGAGTTTTAGAATGTGCAGATTGAGATTGCGCCAGCCGGAATGCGCAGGATGCACTGTTCTAAACTGTCAAATTAGGGGTTTTAATGGTCATGAAAATCCTGGAAAAGTATTTAATTATAATAGAGTGTTTTCCTCTTTAAATAAATGATCAAATCACTTAAACATCTACATATCAACCTTGATCAGATTTAGGCCTACCCTTCAGCGCGTCTCTGTATGCTGTGCATAATCTGTTTGTGTGCCAGGTTGCAACACTAATGCGAGTTGACCGTTGCCGGAGGAGAGAGAGAGAGGGACATTTCAGCAGCAGGTAGCCTATAAAATAATTATAGACTAAATATGTAGCCAATTCAAAACATAGCTTGTAGAATGGCTAGTTAACTATTTAGCTATAAGCATGAATGTTGTTGACTTGTTGTTGCCTTTCTACCGGCATTGTTGAGAAATAAATCTGACACCTTATTTTGAAAACTGGGATTTCCCTCTATTATACAGTAAACTAGCCATGTAATTCCGACAACGTTAAAAATATTCTATGAATCGACAAATTGAAAAATAACTTCCATGCTGTGCATAGATCTCCCCTGAAACATTCTTTTTTTTGCCTGATAAGGTTATAGATAAACATGTCTTAGTTAGCTTCCTTGTTTTGAAGTGACCTACTGTAACTTATCCATTTAATTGAATGCCTAGAAGGCCAGCATCCCAGAGTCGCCTCTTCACTGTTGTCGTTGAGACTGGTGTTTTGCGGGTACTATTTAATGAAACTGCCAGTTGAGGACTTGTGAGGCGTCTGTTTCTCAAACTAGACACTCTAATGTACTTGTCCTCCTGCTCAATTATGCACCGGGGCCTCCCACTCCTCTTTCTATTCTGGTTAGAGCCAGTTTGCGCAGTTCTGTGAAGGGAGTAGTACACAGCGTTGTACGAGATCTTCAGTTTCTTGGCAATTTCTCACATGGAATAGCCTTAATTTCTCAGAACAACAATAGACTGACAAGTTTCAGAAGAAAGTACTTTGTTTCTAGCCATTTTGAGCCTGTAATCAAACCCACAAATGCTGATGCTCCAGATACTCAACTAGTCTAAAGAAGGCCAGCTTTATTGCTTCTTTAATCAAAACAACAGTTTTCAGCTGTGCTAACATAATTGAAAAAGGGTTTTCAAATGATCAATTAGCCTTTTAAAATGATTAACTTGGATTAGCTAACACAACGTTTCATTGGAACACAGGAGTGATGGTTGCTGATAATGGGCCTCTGTACGCATAAGTAGATATTACATTAACAATCAGCCGTTTCCAGCAACAATAGTCATTTACAACATTAACAATGTCTACACTGTATTTCTGATCAATTTGATGTTATTTTAATGGACAAAAAATTAGCTTTTTTTTCAAAACAAAAACATTTCTAAGTGACCCTAAACTTTTGAACGGTAGTGTATACACACACACACACACACACACACACACACACACACACACACACACACACACACACACACACACACACACACACACACACACACACACACACACACACACACACACACAGTTGAAGTCGGAAGTTTACATACACTTAGGTCGGAGTCATTAAAATTAGTTTTTCAACCACACCACACATTTCTTGTTAACAAACTATAGTTTTGGCAAGTCGGTTAGGACATCTACTTCGTGCATGACACAAGTAATTTTTCCAACAATTGTTTACAGATAGATTATTTCAATTATAATTCACTGTATCACAATTCCAGTGTGTCAGAAGTTTACATACACTAAATTGACTGTGCCATTAAACAGCTTGGAAAATTCCAGAAAATGATGTCATGGCTTTAGAAGCTTCTGATAGGCTAATTGACATAATTTGAGTCAATTGGAGGTGTACCTGAGGATGTATTTCAAGACCTACCTTCAAACTCAGTGCCTCTTTGCTTGACATCATGAGAAAATCAAAAGAAATCATCCAACACCTCAGAAAAACATGGTCTGGTTCATCCTTGGGAGCAATTTCCAAATGCCTGAAGGTAAACGTGCATCTGTACAAACAATAGTAAGCAAGTATAAACACCATGGGACCACACAGCCGTCATACCGCTCAGGAAGGAGACGACCTTCTGTCTCCTAGAGATGAGTGTACTTTTGTGCAAAAAGTGCAAATCAATCCCAGAACCACAGCAAAGGACCCTGTGAAGATGTTGGAGAAAACAGGTACACAAGTATCTATATCCACAGTAAAATGAGTGCTATATCGACATAACCTGAAAGGCCGCTCAGCAAGGAAGAAGCCACTGCTCCAAAACCGCCATAATGTTTACTATGATTAAATGTCAGGACTTGTGAAAACCTGAGTTTAAATGTATTTGGATAAGGTGTATGTAAACCTCTACATTTTGCTGCCTTCTTTTTAAATGGAATAAATCGTTTTTTCCCCATCATCAATGTACACACAATACCCTATAATGGTAAAACAAAAAACAGGTTTTTGGAAATGTTTGAAAATGTATTACAAATAAAAAACTGAAATATCACACGTAAGTATTCAGTCCCCTTCCTCAGTACTTTGTTGAAACACCTTTGGCAGTGCTTACAGCCTCGAGTCTTCTTGGGTATGACGCTACAAGCTTGGCACATCTGTATTTGGGGAGTTTCTCCCATTGTTCTCTGCAGATCCTCTCAAGCTCCGTCACATTGAATGGGGAGCGTCGCTGCACAGCTATTTCCAGGTCTCTCCGGAGATGTTCGATCGGGTTCAAGTCCGGGCTCTGGCTGGGCCACTCAAGGACATTCAGAGACTTGTCCTGAACCCACTCCTGCGTTGTCTTGGCTGTGTGCTTAGGGTCGTTGTCCTATTGGAAGATGAACCTTCGCCCCAGTCTGAGGTCCTGAGCGCTCTGGTTTTCATCAAGAATCTCTCTGTACTTAGCTCCGTTTATCTTTCCCTCGATCTTGACTCGTCTCCCAGTCCCTGCCGCTGAAAAACATCCCCGCAGCATGATGCTGCCACCAACATGCTTCACTGTAGAGATGGTATTGGTCAGGTGATGAGCGGTGCCTGGTTTCCTCCAGATGTGACGCTTGGCATTCAGGCCAAAGATAATCTTGTTTCTCATGGTCTGAGAGTCCATTAGGTGCCTTTTGACATACTCCAAGCCGGCTGTCATGTACCTTTTACTGAGGAATGGCTTCTGTCTGGCCACTCTACCATAAAGGCCTGATTGGTGGAGTGCTGCAGAGATGCTTGTCTTTCTGGAAGGTTCTCCCATCTCCACAGAGGAATTCTGGACCTCTGTCAGAGTGACCATCGGGTTCTTCGTCACCTCCCTGACCAAGGCCATTCTCCCCTGATTGCTCAGTTTGGCCAGAAGAGTCTTGGTGGTTCCATTTAAGAATGATGGAAGCCACTGTGTTCTTGGGAACCTTCAAGCCTGCAAACATTTTTTGCTACCCTTCCCCAGATCTGTGCCTCGACACAATCCTGTCTCTGAGATCTACGGACAATTCCTTTGACCTAATGGCTTGGTTTTTGCTCTGAAAGGCACTGTCAACTGTAGGACCTGATATAGACAGGTGTGTGCCTTTCCAAATCATGTCCAATCAATTGAATTTACCACAGGTGGACGCCAATCTCAAGGATGATCAATGGAAACAGGATGTACCTGAGCTCAATTTTGAATCTCATAGCAAATGGTCTGAATTCTTATGTAAATAAGGTATTTCAGTTTCTTTTATGAATTTGCAAACATTTCAAAAAACCTGTTTGTCATTATGGGGTATTGTGTGTAGATTGATGAGGAAAATGTTTTATTTAATCAATTTTAGAATAAGGCTGTAATGGAACAAAAAGTGGAAAAAGTGAAGGGGTCTGAATACTTTCCGAATACACTGTATATGTATATTTTATATATATATTTTTGTACTATAATAACCTTGCTTTATACCAACTTTTACACACCTAATATTTAAGACCTAATATTACACCCCTAATATAAAACCACTCTCACAGCAGAGATCCCTTTCAGAAAGGGTTAGGTTTAGTATGCCATTTATATTTAATGTAGTGGGACCAGGGTGTGAAGTGAATGTATGTTCCTCATTCCTTGGCAGTGTCCTGCTGATGACAGGTCCAGACTAAGCATCTTCTGTTTTGATGTGGGGAGGAAGAGGCTGTGATTTGCTGCGTCTGTTAACAGAGCTGGCCGATGTGCAGTGGCGGTGTGTTTGATGCTGAGTCGGGGTGTGGCATGGTTGGACACAGGGTGTGTATGTGTCGTCTGGACTGGAGGATCCTCGTCCCCTAGGTGACCTTGGTTTCCTAACCACGTCCAAAGTAGACCTGGGTTCAAATACTTTTTCAAATACATTAGCTGGAAATGATTGAGCAACCAATAGAGAAGTTGTAGAAGTGCAAAGACGTGTCCACTTGGCACTCTAGGCAGGGTAAAGCAAATGCTCATAGTATTTGAATGATTTCAAATAGCATTTGAACCCAAGAGTGGTCCAAAGTCACTAAATCTACCCCTGGGTCATTCAGTCTATCCCTTCTTCATCCTTTTGCTCTCTCAATCGTGTTTCTCATAAATGGAAATCTGATTGGATGTTATTTTTACCATTTGTCCTAAGGTCCTTGGCATATTGAGAAGAAAAGAGATGAGAAGGAAGAAAGATGAGCCATCATCAAAACACATTTGTGTCAGTGCCGTGTCCAACGTGTTGCAGTAATCTATGGGAGCACTTATGGCTGAGACGTGGGAGAGACATTCATCACATGCCTGCTACAGTTTATGGCATCAGAAGACCAGGCAGAAGAATTTCAATTCGACAGTCTTGGGCCATACATCATAGTGGACATTCCATCATGGCGTTCCTACGTGGCCAGAGATGTTACAAATGACATCATATCAAAGTTTATTTGTCACGTGCGCCGAATACAACAGGTTTACAGTGAAATAACCAACAGTGCAATTTTAAGTAAGCAATAGATAAGTAAAGAAATAAAAAAAAAACAGTAAAATGACAGTGAAAATAACAGTAGCGAGGCTATATACAGGTGGTACCGGTGCAGAGTCAATGTACGGGGGAACCGGTTAGTTCGGCTAATTGAGGTAATATGTACATGTAGGTATAGTTAAAGTGACAATGCATAGATGATAAACAGAGAGTAGCAGCAGCGTAAAAGAGGGGTTGGGGAGGGGAACACACAATGCACATAGTCCGGGTAGCCATTTGATTACCTGTTCAGGAGTCTTATGGCTTGAGGGTAAAAGCTGTTGAGAAGCTTTTTGGTCTTAGACTTGGCGCTCCTGTACCGCTTGCAGAGAGAACAGTCTATGACTGGGGTGGCTGGGGTGACCATTTTTAGGCCCTTTCTCTGACACCGCCTGGTGTAGAGGTCCTGGATGGCAGGCAGCTAAGCCCCAGTGATGTACTGGGCCGTACGCACTACCCTCTGTAGTGCCTTGCGGTCGGAGGCTGAGCAGTTGCCGTACCAGGCAGTTATGCAACAAGTCAGGATGCTCTTGGTGTTGCAGCTGTCGAACCTTTTGAGGATCTGTGCCAGATCCCATGCCAAATCTTTTCAGTCTCCTGAGGTGGAATAGTTTTTGTTGTGCCCTTTCGTGCCCTTTGGTGTGTTTGGACCATTCTAGTTTGTTGGTGATGTGGACCCCAAGGAACTTGAAGCTCTCAACCTGCTCCACTACAGCCCCAACGATGAGAATGGTCCTCCTTTTCCTGTAGTCCACAATCATCTCCTTTGTCTTGATTACGTTGAGGGATAGATTGTTATTCTGGCACCACACTGCCAGGTCTCTGACCTCCTCCCTATAGGCTGTCTCGTCGTTGTCGGTGTTGTGTCATCTGCAAACTTAATGATGGTGTTGGAGTCGTGCCTGGCCATGCAGTCATGGGTGAACAGGGAGTACAGGAGGGGACTGAGCACGCACCCCCAAGGGCATCCAGTGTTGAGGATCAGCGTTGCAGATGTGTTGTTGCCAACCCTCACCACCTGGGAGGGGCCCGTAAGGAAGTCCAGGATCCAGTTGCAGAGGGAGGTGTGTAGTCCCAGGATCCTTAGCTTAGTGTTGAGCTTTGATGGCACTGTGGTGTTGAACGTTGAGCTGTTGTCAATGAATAGCATTCTCACATAGGTGTTCCTTTTGTCCAGGTGGGAAAGGGCAGTGTGGAGTGCAATAGAGATTGCATCATCTGTGGATCTGTTTGGGCTGTATGCAAATTGGAGTGGGTCTAGGGTTTCTGGGATAATGGTGTTGATGTGAGCCATGACCAGCCTTTCAAAGCATTTCATGGCTACAGACATGAGTGCTACGGGTCTGAGGTCATTTAGGCAGGTTACCTTCGTGTTCTTGGGCACAAGGACTATGGTGGTCTCCTTGAAGCATGTTGGTATTACAGACTCAATCAGGGACATATTGAAAATGTCAGTGAAGACACCTGCCAGTTGGTCAGCACATGCCCGAAACACACGTCCTGGTAATCTGTCTGGCCCAGCGGCCTTATGAATGTTGACCTGTTTTAAGGTCTTACTCATGTCAGCTACGGAGAGCGTGATTACACAGGCGTCCGGAACAGCTGATGCTCTCATGCATGCCTCAGTGTTGCTTGCTTTGAAGAGAGCATAGAAGTGATTTAGCTCATCTGGTAGGCTTGTGTCACTGGGCAGCTCGCGGCTGTGCTTCCCTTTGTAGTCTGTAATGGTTTGCAGGCCCTGCCACATCTGACGAGCGTCGGAGCCAGTGAGTACGATTCAATCTTAGTCCTGTATTGGCCCTTTGCCTGTTTGATGGTTCGTCAGAGAGCATAGCGTGATTTCTTATAAGCTTCCGGGTTAGAGTCCAACACCTTGAAAGCGGCAGCTCTGCTCTTTAGCTCAGTGCGAATGTTGCCTGTAATCCATGGCTTCTGGTTGGGGTATGTACAGTCACTGTGGGGACGACGTCCTCAATGCACTTATTGATAAAGCCATTGACTGATGTGTTGTACTCCTCAATGCCATCGGAAGAATCCCAGAACATATTCCAGTCTGTGCTAGCAAAACAGTCCTGTAGTTTAGCATCTGCTTCATCTGACCACTTTTTTATAGACCGAGTCACTGGTGCTTCCTGCTTAAATCTTTGCTTGTAAGCAGGAATTAGGAGGATAGAATTATGGTCAGATTTGCCAAATGGCGGGCGAGGGAGAGCTTTGTACGCGTCTCTGTGTGTGGAGTACAGGGGATCTAGAATGTTTTCCCTCTGGTTGCGCATTTAACATGCTGATAGAAATTAGGTGTAACTGATTTAAGTTTCCCTGCATTAAAGTCCCCGGCCACTAGGAGCGCCGCCTCTGGGTAAGCGTTTGCTGTTTCCTGTTTGCTTATTACCTTATACAGCAGACTGAGTGCAGTCTTAGTGCCAACATCTGTCTGTGGTGGTAAATAAACAGCCACGAAAAAAATGGATGAAAACTCTCTATGGTAAATAGTGTGGTCTTCAGCTTATCATGAGATACTCTACATCAGGCAAGCAAAATCTAGTCACTTCCTTACATTTTGTGCACCAGCTGTTGTTTGCAAATATACACAAATATATACACATGGCTCTATCTAGCCGGTGCAGCGTATATCCCACCAGCTGAATGTTATCCATGTCGTCGTTCAGCCACGATTTGGTGAAACATAAGATATTACAGTTTTTGAAGTCCCGTTGGTAGAATATTCGTGATTGTACCTCGTCTAATTGATTGTCCAATGATTGTACTTTGGCAAGTGATATTGATGGTAAAGGCAGATTTCCCTCTTGCCGTAGGCGGAACTTTACGAGGCACCCCGCCCTGTGTCCTCTATACCTGCGTCTCTTTCTCTTGCCAATGATGGGCATTTCGGCCTTGTCGGGTGTCTGAAGTACATCCTCTGAGTCCTGCTTGTTGAAGAAAAAATCTTTGTCTAGTCCGAGGTGAGTGATCGCTGTTCTGCTATCCAGAAGCTCTTTTTTACCGTAAGATACGGTGGCAGAAACATTATGTACAAAATAAGTTACAAATAACGCGAAAAACCCCCACATAATAGCGCAATTGGTTAGGCGCCCATAAAACGGCTGCCATTTCTTCCAACTGAACAGATTCCCCCTTTCGTTACTTCTGAGAATCTTCTGGGTAGAAGACTTCTAAGTGGATCAACACTGCCCTCCCCCTCTCCAGACTTAGACGTTGTGGATGTCTTCAGGTTTAAGAAAATACAAGGAGGCAAGGAGGGCTAAGTTCTCCAAAACGATGATGTCCCCACAGATTGACCCCACAAATCAAGAAGGAGTCAGATACTATATGGACAATATACAGCCATGTTCCAATGCACAGCTGTCGAGACAAGTTGACAACACATAATATTAAGGCAGTGGATGTGGCCCAGATAGGCATTAGAGTTAGAACTCCAACAGAACTACACAACCTATTTTCATTCAGCCAGGCAAAGACTGGAAAAGCACTTATCTCTGTAAACGTTACAATATCGTTTTCCACTATCCCCGGGAGATTTTTACTGCTGCGCACTGACTCAATGGTGCTAATTAAAATCAAGTTGTGTCCCTTTAACTTTCTTTTAAAACCCTGGGTCTCTGCTGTTTCTGTCTTTCTGGTGGTGACTATGTTTTCTCCATTAGTCAACATAAAGCTGTCAATAGCTTCTCGCTGACTGAAGGAGCTATGCATCCCAAATGTCACCCAATTCCCTACAAAGTGCACTACTTTCGACCAGAGCCTGGTCAAAAGTAGTGCACTATATAGGGAAACGGGTGATATTTTGGACTCAGACTTAGAAAGCATCAATTGTGGCTGGGTCGCTGGGTTCCTTGCAGGCTCCTCTGTGTTACAGCAGCAGGACGCGTGGTGATATAATGCCCTGGTAGGGGTGATGTTTGTGTAGTCGTGCTGCAAGGTGAGATGGCGTGGAAAGGTGTTGAGGATGGATTCTTGACTGATACCCACCGGGTTCCAATAATGGAAGTATTCATTCTAGAATGAATAACGACAGGCACCAGTGTTCTAGAGTCTGTGAGTTCTATGTTTGAATATGAGGAAATAACTAATAGCAAGTCTTTAATTGGTCTGGAAATCATTAAGGGATAAGACCTATTGAGCTATGTTCAAAAGTAGATCACTATATAGGGAATAGGGTAGCATTTGGGACACACTCCCAGTAATATCTGTTAATAAACCTGTAATGTGTGTCTATTAAACACCAGGCCTTTATGGAGTATCATGTTTACTACAACCTATACAAAGACCATGCTTGTATATCTGAGCAGTATAAGAAGTGCTTGTGTCGGTCTCTTCTAGAGTACAATGATTATTTGTCAAATTCACTCTGATGGTGTGAATCAGTCTGAATGACAATATATGAATATTATATTTGTTTTACCACAATATATCAAACATACATGTACAGTACCAGTCAAAAGTTTGGACACACCTACTCATTCAAGGGTTTTTCTTTCTACATTGTAAAATAATAGTGAAGACATCAGAACTATGAAATAACACATAGGGAATCATGTAGTAACCAAAAAAGTGTTAAACAAATCAAAATATATTTTTGATTTAAGATTCTTCAAAGTGGCCACCCTTTGCCTTGATGACAGCTTTGCACACTCTTGGTATTCTCTCAACCAGCTTCACCTGAAATGCTTTTCCAATAATCTTGAAGGACTTCCCACATCTGCTGAACACTTAGTTGGCTGCTTTTCCTTCACTCTGCGGTCCAACTCATCCCAAACCATCTCAATTTCGTTGAGGTTGGGTGATTGTGGAGGCCAGGTCATCAGCACTACATCACTCTCCTTCTTGGTCAAATAGCCCTTACACAGCCTGTAGGTGTTTGGGGTCATTGTCCTGTTGAAAAACAAATGATATTCCCACTAAGTGCAAACCAGATGGGATGGTGTATCGCTGCATAATGCTGTGGTAGCTATGCTGGTAAAGTGTGCCTTGAATTCTAAATAAATCACTGACAGTGTCACAAGCAAAGCACCCCCACACCATCACACCTCCTCCTCCATGCTTCACGGTGGGAACCACACATACGGAGATCATCCGTTCACCTACTCTGCGTCTCACAAAGACACGGCGGTTGGAACCAAAAATCTCAAATTTGGACTCAGACCAAAGGACAGATTTCCACCAGTCTAATGTCTATTGCTCCTGTTTATTGGCTCAAGCAAGTCTCTTCTTATTATTGGTGTCCTTTAGTAGTGGTTTCTTTGCAGCAATTTGACCATGAAGGCCTGATTCACGCAGTCTCCTCTGAACAGTTGATGTTGAGATGTGTCTGTTACTTGAACTCTGTGAAGCATTTATTTGGGCTACAATTTCAACTAAGAAATGATGTGAAGTATTTTATACACTTTTTAAAATGTAGGCCTTGCAGACGCTCACTGTAAATAAGACAAATAAAACCCAATATTTTACCCCCCTAATGAACTTATCCTCTGCAGCAGATGCAAGTCTGGGTCTTCCTTTCCTGTGGCAGTCCTTATGAGAGCCAGTTTCATCATAGCGCTTGATGGTTTTTCCGACTGCACTGAAATGTTCCGGATTGACTGACCTTCATGTCCCTCATAAGTATCCAACCCTTTTTTTTTTTTTTTTCACCTAAAATGACATACCCAAATCTAACTGCCTGTAGCTCAAGGCCTGAAGCAAGGGTATGCACATTCTTGATACCATTTGAAAGGAAACACTTTGAAGTTTGTGGAAATGTGAAATTGATGTAGGAGAATATAATACATTAGATCTAGTAAAAGATAACACAAAAAAAATATGTGTTTTTTTGTTCGTTTTTTGTACCATCATCTTTGAAATGCAAGAGAAAGGCCATAATGTATTATTCCAGCCCAGGCGCAATTTAGATTTTGGCCACTAGATGACAGCAGGAATTGTGTACAGATTCTTGCAACAAGGGGCCATGCATTATCATGCTGAAACACGAGGTGATGGCAGCGGATTAATGGCACGACAATGTATTTGATACCATTCCACTCATTTTGCTCCAGCCATTACCACAAGCCCGTTATCCCCAATTAAGGTGCCACCAACCTCCTGTGGGTTGGAAGTACTCCCAAATTCTCTGAAACGACGTTGGAGGCGGCTTATGGTCGAGAAATTAACATTCAATTCTCTGGTGGACATTGCTGCAGTCAGCATTTCAATTGCGCACTCCCTCAAAACTTGAGACATCTGTGGCTTTGTATTGTGTCACAAAACTGCACATTTTTAGAGTGGCCTTTTATTGTCCCTGTTAAACCAACACTTTACATGTTGCGTTTATATTTTTGTTCAGTGTACATAGGAAGCAATACAAAACAATCAATCAAGTGTATACAAGCACAGGAATGAAAAGTAGCCTAAACAATAATTATTACATCTTTCAGTCCACCCACGTTTTTTTGCGTATCTTTGATGAAGATTGTGATTGGCACCACCTGTGTTTGTTTACAGCACAAAAGCAGTGATGGAGTCAATGAAAACACCCTCCCAGGGGAGGAAGAGTAGTGGAGCATAGCCAATCAGCTTCAAACAGAATACACACACACTCAAACACGCACGGACTCACAACACACACACCACACGTATGCACGTGCAAGCACGCATGTGCGCACAGCTAAACGCACGTCGTACACACTGTCACACACCAGTCTGTTAGATTTGTGAGAAGGATTAAGGAACAATTCTGCTCTGTATCCTACCCATCCAACTTGTTTACTTGTCATTGATATATTGATGTGATGACTGCATGTGTCACAGCAGCCTGACAGCCCTATGTGAGAAACTCGACTAGGCAGTAATTTAGTGTGCTGGGTTAGATCAATCAAGAAGGAACAGTGTGTGTGTGTGTGTGTGTGTGTGTGTGTGTGTGTGTGTGTGTGTGTGTGTGTGTGTGTGTGTGTGTGTGTGTGTGTGTGTGTAGGTTTGTGTAAGTGTTAGCGTAATGTGTGAGTGTATACAATATAGTCTTGTGAGTGTGAATAGAGTCAGTGCAAGATAGGGTCAGTGCAGATAGTCCGGGTAACCATGAATTAACTATTTAACAGTCTTATGGCTATCTAGCAGTCATTTGGCTTGGTGGTAGAAGCTGTCTCAGAGTCTATTGGTCCGAGAGCTGATGCTCACACGCACACGTACTCACAACACTAACACACACACAACTTTTAATGTAAATCCAATGACATGGTGACATTTGTTGTTGATTTCACATTGAATTCATGTTAGTGGACAACTCAACCAAATGTAAATCAGAACTAGACGTTGAACTGATGTCTGTACCCAGTGGGTATTCACTTTATTTACCTCGAATACCTCATACCCCTTCACATTGATCTTGGACTGGTACTCCTGTATATAGCACCATTCTTGAGTATTTTATTATTCTTGTGTTACAGTGTTTTATTTGATTAACAATTGTTTAACTCTGCATCATTGGGAAAGGCTTGTAAGCAAGTATTTCACGGGTTAAGTCTACATCTGTTGTATTCGGCACGTGACAAATACAATTTTATTTGCTTGTGTGTGTGTGTGTGTGTGTGTCTGTGTGTGTGTGTTGAATATATTATTCATTATAGATGTCTGGATTATTTGCATGATGGCATAATAGGTGTTTGTGTGACTCACAGTGAACTCTTAGCCTGTTATATTAGCTTAGAATACATTTGTTTTGTATCTTTGATCGATCAGAATATAGTGAGATTATTTATTTTGTTTCCACTGCACCTAGGATATGTCTGAAATGATAGAGACTGAAAAGGCTGACAGATATAAAACATCAGTGGGTGGGGTGGTCTTGATGTCTCCACAGTCATATCCAGATACAGACATCATGATTTCAAGCTAGGTGAGCTTGTTTTAAAGTACCCATGCTCAATGAATCTGTTACATTTACAGGATCCACATCAGCAATCCCGAGAGATGATTGTAATGGAAAAATACATAAATGTCTCCTAACCGTTTCCTAGCGCTGGTATGGTGATACACTCTGGTAGTTGAGCTGACATCACCGCCTAGTTAAAGACAACCCCAAACACAGGCAAATAATCTACATACTTTTCTTGTCACCCCTACATCAGCTCCCTGTGACGTCCAATCTCCAACACAGAAAGGCATTGTTCCCTAACAATACCACCCTGACTCCCTGACTACCAAATCTGCGGACAACCCAGGGAAATACTCTCTCTCATCCATCATCCCCCTGTCCTCCACTCTAGCTGGGTTGCAGTAGGAGCCACGTAACCCACTCATACCTGAAATTGGTTGGGAGAGAAAGCAGGAAATGCTAGCCATAGCAGGATAGCAGGGCTGCTTTGTACTCTGTGGGGGATCATGGAAGGAATCATAGGACTCGTGCAGAGAGAGAGTGAGACAGGGATATGCCTAGGGCCTTGTTCCACATCACAGGCATCACCACACCAGGCCTCCCGTCCCCACTGTCTGGGCAGGAAGCTCAGCTCAGTTCTGCTCTGCTCCCTCACCATGCATCCCTCCCTCCTGCTCACTGAAACCTTGCATTTCTATAACTTTAAAAAACATTTTAGTCATTTAGCAGATGCTCTTATCCAGAGTGACTTATAGAAGCAATTAGGGTTAAGTGCCTTACTCAAGGTCACATTGACAGATTTTTCACCTAATCGGCTCGGGGATCCGAACCAGTAACCTAACGCTCTTGACTGAAAAGCTACCTGCCGCCCTATATAATTTCAAACATACAGTGTATTTGTAAAGTATTCATACCCCTTTACTTTTTCTACATTTTGTTACGTTACAGCCTTATTCTAAAATGGATAAAATACCCCATAATGACAATGCGAAAACAGGTTTTTAGAAATGTTTGCAAATTCATTCAAAATAAAAATACCTTATTTACATAAGTATTCAGACCCTTTGCTATGAGACTCTAAATGGAGCTCAGGTGCCTCCTGTTTCCATTGATCATCCTTGTAATGTTTCTACAACTTGATTGGAGTCCACCTGTGGTAAATTCAATTGATTGGATATGATTTTGAAGGGACACACCTGTCTATATAAGGTCCCACAGTTGACAGTGCATGTCAGAGCTAAAAGCAAGCCATGAGGTCAAAGGAATTGTCTGTAGAGCTCCGAGACAGGATGGTGTTGAGGCACAGATCTGGGGAATGGTACCATGCAGTTTCTGCAACGTTGAAGGTCCCCAAGAACACAGTGGCCTCCATCATTCTTAAATGGTAGACGTTTGGGACCACCAAGACTTTTCCTGGAGCTGGTCGCCCGGCCAAACTAAGCAATCGGGGGAGAAGGGCCTTGGTCAGAGAGATGACCAAGAACCCAATGGTCACTCTGACAGAGCTCCAGAGTTTCTCTGTGGAGATAGGAGAACCTTCCAGAAGAACAACCATCTCTGCATTATTCCACCAGTCAGGCCTTTATGGTAGAGTGGCCAGACGGAAGCCACTCCTCAGTAAAAGGCACCTGATAGCCTGCTTGGAATTTGCCAAAAGGCACCTAAAGACTCAGACCATGAGAAACAAGATTCTTTGGTCTGATGAAACCAAGATTGAACTCTTTAGCCTGAATGCCAAGCATCATGTCTGGAGGAAACCTGGCGTCATCCCTACAGTGAAGCATGGTGGTGGCAACATCATGCTTTGGGGAATGTTTTTCAGTGGCAGGGACTGGAAGACTGGTCAGGATCAATGGAAAGATGAACGGAGAAAAGTACAGAGAGATCCTTGATGAAGTCTTGAGTGCTCTGGAGCAGGTTCTCAGACTGGGGCGAAGGTTCACCTTCCATCAGGACAACGACCCTAGGCACACAGCCAAGACAACGCAAGAGTGGCTTCGGGACAAGTCTCTGAATGTCCTTGAGTGACCCAGCCAGAGCCCAGACTTGAACCCGATTGAACATCTCTGGAGAGACCTGAAAAAAGCTGTGCAGCGATGCTCCCCATCCAACCTGATAGAGCTTGAGAGGATCAACAGAGAATGGGAGAAGCTCCCCAAATACAGCTGTGCTTGTAGCGTCATACCCAAGCGTGTAGCGTCATAACCAAGAAGACTCGAGTCTGTAATCGCTGTCAAAATACTGAGTAAAGGGTCTGAATTCTTATGTAAATGTTTATTTCAGTTTTCTATTTTTAATACATTTGCAAATATTTCAAAAAAACTGTTTTTGCTTTGTCCTTATGGGGTATTGTGTGTAGATTGATTTGGGGGGAAACTATTTAATCAATTTTAGAATAAAGGCTGTAACGTAACAAAATGTGAAAAAAGTAAAGTGGTCTGAATACTTTCCGAATGCACTGTATATCACTAAGCCTGTTTTGGTGGTTTTAAAACCGTCTTTATAATTGGTGTTCTGACTAATGGAGGACAAGTACAGATAATGATGAGCAAAAATGTTTACTAAGAATAGTAAAGAGCTAATTGTGAATTCTGTTGAACTGCTTTGTATATTAGCACTCCCCTAACAACTCTTCCTGAAGCCCAAAGAAAACATCTCTCTTCTGCCTGACTGACTGAGCAGTCTGTGTGTCTGATGCTTGGCTCGTCTGTCTGAATTTGATGTGTCTCTTTCATAAAGCACCTGCATCTCTCTGCTGGATGACTTGCAAGCGTTGCCAAGGAGAGCCGTCCAGATGTGCTGCCTGGATAATACTCCAGACATCTTCATCACTCTCTTTTCTTATCCTCCTTCCAACTGAAGACCTCTCTCTCTGTCGCTCTCTTTTTCTCTGTCAATGTTTGATGCAGTTGTCTACTGTGTCTCATTACTTGTGTTTATGGGTGGATGAGGGAGTCTGGGTGAGATAGGGAGTGTGAAGTCAGCTAGCATAGTTATTAGACAACAGTTTTTACTGGAACTTGAAGAGGATGTTTACCACATTGTGGGTCTGTATGGAATACGCATGTGTGGTCCATGAAGTCCCATCCCTCCTCTTCATCCTATGTGGTGATGGGGATCCATCCCATGACCCAGATTATTGGATAGAGTCTGCTACAACATAATGGCCTTTCATTCAGTAGACTCACCAAAGACAAACAATGAGGACAGACCATCCCTGCCCAGTGCCCACCATCGGCCCTGACCACATTCTGCTTCATCTCTAAACGTGGCACTAGTACACGCTATGGATGGAACACCAATTTCAGGGATGTAAGCCAACTATGCGGATCACAGCCCCTTCCGGACCCCACATGCACGCACAAGCACACACAAACACATACACACACACACACCTTCCCCTAGCCGGTTTAGCTAATGCAAAGAGGAGATCCACATAAAACCATATGGCTCTGGGCCTGATGTTGGAAAAACTCTAGAGATTTCGGTCTTCACAACTTTTCTTCACTTTACTCTTTCTTCCTTTCTTTCTCCCTTCATTCCCCTCACTCTCTCTTTCTGTCTGTCCAGGTTAGTTTCTCCCAACACAGGTTGAGTCATCAATATGCTCTCCAGCCTCATAAAACCTACATATGTAGTCCAACCTCCTCCGAGCTAACGCTTGGAACAAAGCTTTTGGCTGGGCCACCACTTTACTTTTTCCCTTCTTTTGGAAACTGTAGAGTTGCTTGCCTGTGTTTGATGATTTATGTCCCAAATGGCACCATATTCCCTGCAGAGTGCACTACTATCCTTATGGGCCCTGGTCAGAAGTAATGCACTACATAGGGAATAGGGGGCCATTTGGGACACAGACATGGTCGGAACCAGATGTGGTAGATGGCAGAGCTCTTCTGTTAGCACTAACCCATAGAGCTCTATAGAAGTTGTGGCCATGGTGTGTGATATGTTACATTGATTTTCACAGTCTATTTGTGAACCAGTCGGTAGGTTTAACTCTCTGACTTCACCCTACTAATGGGGTACCATGAAACCAACATGGCCCTCTTGGGACAGGTCCCTGGACATGGGCTTTCTATTACAGTGCTGTAAATTACACAATTACATTCTTCAGATTATAATAAACGTAGGATTACCCTGGAGTGGTATAGGGTTGAATCTTGGAACGTGGAATAGTGGAGGAGCCACTGACACGTATATTAGTTCTAAAGGGCCAATAACAAGAGTGTAACATTCTTGGCTACTTCCTTGGCTTGTCACTTGGCACATATTAAATATTGAACATGGAAGGGTGAAAGAGGGGGGTAGGGGTTGGTTTGGGAAATGGCGGACTACAAAGGAATTATTCATTGACGGATGGAGACAGCAGGGAGGATCAAATCAAATCCAGATTGGACAGGAGAGCCCAGGGATGAGTCCCAAATGACACCCTATTCCCTATTCAGTGCACTATGGAGCCCTATGGGCACTGGTAAAAAATGATGCAGTGTAAAGGGAATAGAGTGCCATTTGAGACACAACCAAGGAGAAGATTAATTAGGGATTGAGATGGAGATGAAAGACCCATTCGATTGTCTCAATTGTCTCCACCAAGAAAGACAAGCCTCTTGGATTGTTCTTCAGACAGTATATACACAGCAAATTCTCCAGTGTTAAAAAATAATAATAATTCAAACTGAGAGTGATAAATCAACCCTAAAAGGGTCAGTGGACCCATATAGACTCAGGAACAGTGTTAAATTAACACACTGCTTAGTGTAAAGCCTTCACATATTTCCCAGAGTGCCTTGCCTTTCGAGTAAATTGTAGAGTTACCACCCATGACTCTATTTGTTAGTGACAGAGACATGGTTGTTGCATTCATCCATTTCTGGTCCTATGGAGTTCATCAAGTGAGATCCTATGTGAATATGTTAACGTAAAGAAACAAAATTATTTAAATACAATACTATACGTATTTCATAAGGCTTTATTTTACCCTGAAAAAGGGGCCTGAAACTCATACACGTCACTCGTTTTTAGTGCCGCTCGGACTCAGCTCTCTGACTCGTCTGTCTTCTATTCGAGCGTAACAATCAAATCAACACGACTCCTTTGACATCAATGTGGTACTAATTTGGATCATAAGAGGCAGCCGACGAACAGAGAAGGGCTCGTGTACTTGATTTACTGTCGATGCATGACAGGTAATCTGATTTTGTCAAATCCTATTTACCATCCAGTAAGTCTAAAATCGTTCCCTTTTTTCTTGTCCGAAAGCAGTGCTTGACTGACAATAAAAGTTTAGGTTATATCAGGGGCACAACCCCCCCCCCCCCCCCCCCATCCCAGTTTTATAATTGGAATGTGATACAAAACGAGGCAACGGTGTGCTTCAGGACCATGTGGACGTCTCCGAGCTGTCCGGTAGGTTGTTTGGAGTGTTTATCCGACTAGATAAAAAATGCCCCCCCCCCCCCCCCCACTTCTAAAACCAAAGTTGTGCTGCTGGGTTATATGAACATTTCATGCCAGGCAGATCTTGAACACATTTTCTGTCCAGTTAAAAGGTTGCAAAACAGGGTGTGAATAAAGAGATGATTTATGGAGTGGATGTATAATAGAATGAGATACAGATGGGGTGTACATGTTGTAAAAGATACTTGTCAGAATCCAAGAAAATCTGACACCGACTGTATGTTTATAGTCTACATTTCTATGTGATTACCCTGTACAGTGTCACTTTCCTGACGTTGGAATGTTCAAACATTGAAGTGGAAGGTCAATTCTCAGGAAATAGATTGATGGAAAAGGGTGGAGAGGGAAAGAGTTCAAGATCAGGGGGACAAACTCTCTTTTCTCCCAATTCCCTATATGTCCTTGGGGGCCACACCCTGTTATGGAGGGGGATGGATGATGAAGACAGCCAGTTGTTGTCTGCATCCCAAATGTCACCCTGTTCCCTATATAATGCACTACTTTTGACCAGAGCCCTATGGTGCACTCTAGTTCACTAAATAGGGAATAGGGTGAGATGTTGTCAATACCTCAGTGCAGAGGGGGTGTACACTGGACATTGATCAGAAGGAGCAGATACAGGTCAAGGTTAATCGATTCAGCCTGACCAAGTTAAGCCAATGTTACATTAGGGGTCTGGAATGAGTACAAAGATGCAGTGGCATTGGGGATTTTGTATGGTATGGAGTCACTTTTTGAAATAGGGAAATATAGAGAGAGAGAGAAGAGGAGGGGTGTATTTGATTCTAAATCTTTGAGAGTCAAGGATTGGCCAAAGACTGAACCTAAAATCACTCTGTCACACCCTGATCTGTTTCACCTGTCCTTGTGCATGTCTCCACCCCCGTCCAGGTGTCGCCCATCTTCCACATTATCCCCTGTGTATTTATACCTGTGTTTTCTGTTTCTGTTTCTGGTTCTGACCCTTGCCTGTCCTGACTCTGTGCCCGGCTGCCTGACCACTCTGCCTGCCCCTGACCTCGAGCCTGCCTGCCGCCCTGTACCGTTTTGGACTCTGACCTGGTTATGAATTTTTGCCTGTCCCCGACCTGCCTTTTGCCTACTCCTTGGACGATAATAAATATCAGAGCTCAAGCCATCTGCCTTCCGTGTCTGCATCTGGGTCTCGCCTTGTGCTGTTATATCTGTCTATCACCATGTTACAGTAAATATGCTCTCCAGGAAAAGCAAAACTGACAATTAAGAAGTCCTGGGGCTTGAATGCAAGACGGCCTGCTCTGGACACTCTTCAGTCAGTCCCACTCGACCTCCTGCTGACGTGAAGGTAGTCAACACAGATTACATACAGGTGGAGACTCCTCAGAGGTGTAAGGGGAGGACCATCCTCCTCTGTGAATTTCATAGAGTTTAAATTGTAAGACATTATAAAAAAGTTATCCTTTTTAGATAAAACAATACTAAATATAATCACGTCACCGAATAACTGATTGAAACATTGAGGTCAGGGCTTTGTGATGGCCACTCCAATACCTTGACTTTGTTGTCCTTAAGCCATTTTACCACAACTTTGGAAGTATGCTTGGGGTCATTGTCCATTTGGAAGACCCATTTGCAACCAAACTTTAACTTCCTGACTGATGTCTTGAGATGTTGCTTCAATATATGCACATAATTTTCCTTCCTCATGAAGCCATCTATTTTGTGAAGTGCACCAGTCCCTCCTGCACCAAGGCACCCCCACCACATGATGCTGCAACCCCCGTGCTTCACGGTTGGGATGGTGTTCTTCAGCTTGCAAGCCTCCCCCTTTTTCCTCCAAACGTAACGATGGTCATTATGGCCAAGCAGTTCTATTTTTGTTTCGTCAGACCAGAGGACATTTCTCCAAAAAGTATGATCTTTGTCCCCCTGTGCAGTTGCAAACCGTAGTCTGGCTTTTTTATGGCGGTTTTGGAGCAGTGGCTTTTTCCTTGCTGAGCGGCCTTTCAGGTTATGTAGATATAGGACTCGTTTTACTGTGGATATAGATACTTTTGTACCTGTATCCTCCAGCGTCTTCACAGGGTATTTTGCTGTTGATCTGGGATTGATTTGCACTTTTCGCACCAAAGTACGTTAATCTCTAGGAGACCGAACGTGTCTCCTTCCTGAGTGGTATGACGGCTGCGTGGTCCCAGGATGTTTATACTTGCGTACCATTGTTTGTACAGATGAACGTGTTACCTTCAGGCATTTGGAAATTGCTCCCAATGATGAACCAGACTTGTGGAGGTCTTGGCTGATTTCTTTTGATTTTCCCATGATGTCAAGCAAAGAGGAACTGAGTTTGAAGGTAGGCCTTGAAATACATCTACGGGTACACCTCCAATTGACTCAAATGATGTCAATTAGCCTATCAGAAGCTTCTAAAACCATGATGTCATTTTCTGGAATTTTCCAAGCTATTTAAAGGCACAGTCAACTTAGTGTATGTAATTGTCATACATTGTGGAATTGTCATACAGTGAATTATACGTGAAATAATCTGTCTGTAAACAATTGTTGGAACAATTACTTGTGTCATGCACAAAGTAGATGTCCTAACCGACTTGCCAACACTATAGTTTTTTAACAAGAAATTTGTGGAGTGGTTGAAAAACGAGTTTTAAATGACTCCAACCTAAGTATATGTAAACTTCCGACTTCAACTGTACTTAGCAAATGTAGCTAGCTAGTTTAGCCTACTGAGCCTACCGAAACGTCTAGCTGGTTATGACTTTCCAGCACAACACTGGAACTCTTCCAAGTCAAGGTAAGATTTTGGTATTACTAGTTTATTTTCACCGGGGCCCGCCGTTGTAACTGCTTACTGACTGTACACTAACGTTACTGTTACTGCGTTGCTGATTGTAGCGTGTTTACTAACACATTAGTTCTATTAGCTATGCTGACTACGATGTTACTTTAGCTAATATGGTGACAACAATGTAGGCTGTGTGTAGCGGTTTGGCTTGGAAAGATTTTTTCACCTGGTCACATACAGCTGATGTGTTGTGCATTGAAGTCCAGAAGCAAAGGGAAGAGAAGGAATACAACATGGCTGTTATGAGAGTAAACTCTGTTCTCGCGTGATCAGGGGTGTATTCATTTAGCCGATTCTGTTAAACGTTTCTTAAACGGAAGCAAACAGGACAAAACGGGGATTAACATATCTGAATTTGTCTAGTAGAAACTCTCGTTTGCAACTGTTTGACTAATGATTACACCCTATATCAGCTAGATGCAGGCAAGTTGGTATTGAATGTCACTGTCTGTCACCTTAAATTTGTCTCTCAATCTGTGTGCACCTACATTGTAAACTTTCATTCATAGCCTAGATTGTAGCAACATCATGATGGGAAAATAGAGAACATTTGAGTATCATGTAGTAGCCTAAACCTATTGCTGTTACATTGAACTGGGTGATTGGAATATGAATGCGAGTCATCCAATATGCTGTAATAGAAATAAGGCCATGCTCATTAAAATCAAATTGTCCTCCCTCATCTTAAACGGCACTGCCTGCCACACACACACACACACCATGCTCCCTGTATTATCCCTGAGGAGGGTTAAGTTTAGCCTCGTATGATTCATCCTGATCTCGCAATCTCACATTCTGTTTTGCCACACGGATAGTGAAACAGAATGTGAGCTGACGAGATCAGGATGGTTCGTACGAGGCTAGGTTAAGTTACCATGCTTGATAAGTCAACATTTGTTTCCAAGTCCCACTGCTGCAGCTCAATTAGGAATGGCAGAATCAACCGCTAATCGGATTAGTTTAAATTGCTGGCATTTTCTTTCTCTCTAATTACTTTTGTTTTCCCCTCTTTTCTTTCCTCTACCAGGATTTTAGATGGGTGTCTCTTCTTTCTTGTTATCACAGGCACATATATTTTATCTCGTAAGCCATCTGGAAAGGAGAATGAAAGAGAAACAGCAAGACTGTTTTTGAAATGTCTGCTCTTTGGATGGAGTTTTGAAGCAGTAGACTGGGAAAATCACACTTCATTTATCATCCATGGGTTTTTTCTCTCTCTCGAAATGTAGCAAAGCGATAACAGAGGGTTGAAGTGGTTCAGCAAGATGCTAGTTACTTTAATTCTGTGAAAATTGAGAATATAAAATGGAAATATTTATATCTAAAATCTTCATATAACCATTACAAAAACATTCTTGAGTTATGGAGCACTCCACTTCGGCACAATACTCAGTATATTTACAGCAGACTGAGACCCGGGTCCAAAGAGTAAATCTCATTAGCTGTATATCCAAGTGTCCAAGAGCTGCAATTACTGAATTATGAATGTGAAATTAATCAGAAAAAGGGCTGGGTGTTGGTGAGAGGGGATTCATCTTGTCCTAGTTACACCAGAGGCAAGAGGCATTATTCATGAACCCCCATTTCTCCCTTTCTGTTATACATGCACACGCACGCACACACACACTCTCTCACAGGGACACACACAGACACGGACATACACACTCGCACAGACAGACAAACAGACACACACACACACACACACACACACACTAGAATGAGAAATATTACCATGAGCCGAAGAGCCAGCATTTTCTCTCTAACTCTATGGAGCCTGACAAAACACAACTGTAATTATCTAGAATTATCGATATACATATACAAACTGATGAATGACTATTGAATCACGCTTGTGTGTGTGCACCCGTGTGTCTGTGCATGGCGTGCTTGAGGATATATGCATGTTAGCTACGGAGATTGAGTGAATGAGAAATATTTTTAGCAAAAGGTCACCAATGAAGCTATTGTTCTGTATGGTGTCTGTTTGTGTATCTGACATTAATATATTCACTCGTAGCAATACTAGAAGTAGCACAAATGTTCCACACCTCACAGCGTCAGCCATGAATTCATCTCGGAACCCAGAACCAAGCCATGAGTATGCTTCCGTGGTTCCAATGGAATGCAGCCTGAATAATACAAAAGGATATTATTTGGCACTGTCAAGAAAGCTGTGTGTCAGTCACAAATGAATGATAAAATGTTAGTTGGAGGGGTTGGGGGATTTAAAAACTGGTCAAACACATGCACGCACACTTAATTGAAAATTGAAACAATACAGAGCTCTCATGAGGAGAAATATGTGCCACACACCGACCGATGTGCTTGGCTGTGAAAAGGAAGAGTTAGGAGAGGAACTGTTAGGAGCCCTTAAAGGGCTACAATCCATTACACAATCTCATAAACGTCCCCCGGAATATAAACATCACTGAAGGATGGTCTCTCTCTCTCTCAGCTTTATTGGCATGGGAAATGTGTCTATATTGCCAAAGCAAGTGAAATAAACAAAGAAAGAGAGAAGACACAAAACAACATCAACAAAAAAAGATTTGAAATGAACAGTAAACATTGCCGTCACAAAGGTTTCAAAAGGATAAATACATTTCATCATCTATGTGCAGTGCTTTAGCAATGTGTAAATGGTAGTACGAATAGTAGGGGAAGGTACATAAACAGATAAATATTGGTGGTATTTACAGTGTTGTTTGTGCTCCGCTGGTTGCCCTTTTCTCATGACAAAGGACCACAAATCTTGCTGCTGTGATTGAACGATGCGGTATTTCGCCTAACAGATATTGGAGTTCATCAATGTTGGATTTGTTTTCAAATTCTTTGTGTCTGTGTGATCTATAGGAAATATGTATCTCTAACGTGGTCAAACATTTGGCAGGAGGTTAGAAAGTGCAGCTCAGTTTCTACCTAATTTTATGTGCACAGCCCATCTCTCAAGAGCCAGGTCTGCCTTTGGCGGCCTCTCTCAATAGCAAGGCTATGTTAACTGAATCTGTACATAGTAACGGATTTTCTCAATTTTGGGTCAGTCACAGTGTTCAGGTATTCTTCCACTGTGTACACTCTGTTAAGGGCCAGATAGCATTCCAATTTGCTCTGTGTTTAGGTTGATTCTTTCCAGTGTGTCAAATAGATATATTTTTGATTTCTCATAATTTGGTTGGGTCTAATGTGCTGCTGTAGGCACTCCTTGGTTGTGGACAGAAGCACCAGATCATCTGCAAACAGTAGACATTTGATTTCCGAGTCCAGTAGGGTGAGGCCGGGGGCTGTTGACTGTTCTAGTGCCCTCGCCAATTCATTGATATACTGTATATGTGGAAGAGGGTGGGGCTCAAGCTGCATCCCTGTTCTCACCCCACGGCCCTGAGGAAAGAAATCTGTGTGTTTATTGCCAATTTTAACTGCACACTTGTTGTTTGTGTACATTGATTTTATAATGTCATATGTTTTTCCCCCAACACTGCTTTCCATTCAGACCCTAATGCCAAATTGAGTCCAAAGCTTTTTTGAAATCAACAAAGCATGAGAAGACTTTTCTTTCGTTTTGCTTTGTTTCTTTGTCAATAAGGGTGTGCAGGGTGTATACGTGGTCTATTGTATGGTATTTTGGTAAGAAGCCTATTTGACATTTGCTCAGGATATTGTTTTCACTGAGGAAATGTTGGAGTCTGCTGTTGATGATAATGCAGAGGATTTTTCAGTGATTGCTATTGATACATATTCCAATGTAATTATTAGGGCCAAATTTGTCTCCACTTTTGCGGATTGGGGTGATTAGACCTTGGTTCTAAATATCGGGGAAGATGCCAGAGCTGAGGATAATGTTGAAGAGTTTAAGAATACCCCACTTGAATACCCCATTTAAGTATCCCATTTGTGGTCTGGCATCTTCCGGCAACTTCATTAAATAGTGCCCGCAAAACACCAGTCTCAACAACAACAGTGAGGAGGCGACTCTGGGATGCTGACCTTCTAGGCAGAGTTCCTCTGTCCAGTGTCTGTGTTCTTTTGCCCATCTTAATCTTTTCTTTTTATTGGCCATTCTGGGATATGGCTTTTTCTTTGCAACTCTGCCTAGAAGGCCAGCATCCCGGAGTCGCCTCTTCACTGTTGACGTTGAGACTGGTGTTTTGCGGGTACTATTTAATGAAGCTGCCAGTTGAGGACTTGCGAGGCGTCTATTTCTCAAACTAGACACTCTAATGTACTTGTCCTCTTGCTCAGTTGTGCACCGGGGCCTCTCACTCCTCTTTCTATTCTGGTTAGAGCCAGTTTGCACTGTTCTGTGAAGGGAGTAGTACACAGCATTGTACGAGATCTTCAGTTTCTTGGCAATTTCTCGCATGGAATAGCCTTCATTTCTCAGAACAAGGATAGACTGACGAGTTTCACAAGAACGGACTTTGTTTCTGGCCATTTTGAGACTGTAATTGAACCCACAAATGCTGATGCTCCAGATACTCAACTAGTCTAAAGAAGGTCAGTTGTATTACTTCTTTAATCAGAACAACAGTTTTCAGCTGTGCTAACATAATTGCAAAAGGGTTTTCTAATGATCAATTAAGCCTTTTAAAATGATAAACTTGGATTAGCTAACACAACGTGCCATTGGAACACAGGACTAATGGTTGCTGATAATGGGCCTCTGTACGCCTATGTAGATATTCCATTAAAATAAATCTGCCATTTCCAGCTACAATAGTCATTTACAACATTAACAATGTCTACACTGTAGTTCTGATCAATTTGATGTTATTTTAATGGAGAAAAAAATGTGCTTTGTTTTCAAAAACAAGGACATTTCTAAGTGACCTCAAACTTTTGAACTGTAGTGTACATACACACACACATCACTGGATGGGCTGAGACTACAGCTTTCTCAGTAAGACATGTCAAAGTTTATGTGGCCATAAGAAGGAAAGGGGCTTTCAGGCTGTGTTTATGAAGGATTGGACATGAGCTGACTCGCTGTGAGAACATGTGGTGTCTGCTAATCTTCATGTAGGTTAGTAATGTCATCGTGAATGTCTGATTACATGTGAGTGGATAAGCTGTTCACAAGTCGTGCTTATTGAAGAATAAACCAATTTCTACGTTCACCAACTTTAAAAATGCTTCACATGCATTAAATACAAGGTGACCTGCTTTATTCTCAATGCTTAAATTCACTTCAGAACTCCCCAGAAATCAAACAAAGGTATGATTTCTCTTCTTTGTTCCCAGTATCTTTAACATGTCAAATTATCTTACCACCAGACTCCCTGGGTTTCCATCTCGGCTCTTTGACTCCACTTACATGCACGTCAATCACAGTGATATATTTAATCTCAAAACAAATTATTCACTCCCTCCCCAGCTAACTGGATGCCTTGTCCGCCACCCTCCAACTCTCTGATAGGTGGGCTGCTCCCTCATTTGTCTTTGACACCCAGAGCTAGTCAGCCAGCTCCACCATTCATCTCCCGTGTCACAGTTATGGCAGAGTGGGGGAAGTCCCACAGTGAAGAACTGGGTTGTATTAGAGACTACTCAGTGCCAGCTATGTATGTTCTCTGTTAGAAAGCCCTTGTCAGGACATCACAGAACAAGGCCTGTACCATCAGACCTGGATTCAAGTAATATTTGTTTTCTTTGCCTGTCTGAAGTGTCAGATGTTTGGGATTTGCACTTTAGGGACTATTCCATTGCACCATGCAGGCAAGCTTAATCAAGCACAGCTAGAGTATTTAAAAATATATATATAATATTATTTGAACCCTAGGTCCAGTTTGGTAAATGGGATGATCAGGGCCTCACACAATGTGAGAGGACAGCGTGCTCTGTCCTCTGTGCCAGAGGCTGCAAACTGCATCAGCCTTAATGAGGCCTCTACTCCCTGCACAACGGACATCACTGTTTAAGTCATAGGTCATACAATATTGGCCTACTGTATACTGTAGTTATGTGGCAGGTTGGAATAGACATAGGTCATGTGTTAGGCTTGACTAGTCATGTACTGTAGGTGCCTATACTCTCTGTAGTAATGTGTTAGGCTTGTCTAGTCATAGAGGGGCCTATACTCTCTGTAGTAATGTGTTAGGCTTGTCTAGTCATAGAGGGGCCTATTGTGTAGCTATATGGAGTTAGCTAAATGCTAGTGAGTGGTCATTCTGGCCTTTCACACTGAGAACCAGTCACCAAAGAAGGATCTGTACACAGTAAGAGTTTGAACCCGTGCCCCACCTCCTCTCTATTGAGCCCAACACGGACGCCCCTAAGCCGCTAAGACTTGAAATAATGAAAACAGGCCAAACAAATATCTGACAGAGTGATGAAGAGTGGTTTGCATGATTTTTATATAAGAGGAAGAGAGAGCGAGAGAGAGAGAGAGAGACAGAGACAGAGAGAGAGAGAGAGAGACAGAGAGAGAGAGAGAGAGAGAGAGAGCTACCAAGCGACTCCTCTGGCGCTCATTAAGCTTTCCTAATGAAAAATGTTTTTTTAATGATGACCTTTTGAGAAAGAAAAAAATGAAAATAAGAAAGTGAAACCTCAGCATGTCCTTTGTTCCAGACTTTATCATTCGATCAGTCTAACTGTGCTGCTCCCTCTGCTCTGCCAATATTGTGTGTAGGGTATAAGCATGCCAACCCCCTACTTTCTGATGAAGCATCATCCAACAAGAGTACATGGTGCACACACACACACAATAAGAGTGCAGGACCCGGTGCCCTACGAAACGTCATCATGAGATCCATCTGCATCTGACTACGATATGCTGCCTGGTGCTTCATGAGGTGGCATGAGTTCTTATGAAACTGATCCTCTACTTTCAATATAAAATGTATATAAAACAAATAGAAAAAAATGGAATCTCCTCTCTGACGTTCATATGATCGGC
Organism: Salvelinus namaycush; assembly: GCF_016432855.1. NCBI lineage: Eukaryota > Metazoa > Chordata > Actinopteri > Salmoniformes > Salmonidae > Salvelinus > Salvelinus namaycush. Next base: position 15,603,035 of record NC_052341.1, read on the forward strand.
TTTGACGTCTGTTACATTCCTTGATTCCTTTAGAGATGTAACGAACGTCGTCGGGAGAAGGAGAAGAGGACCAAGGTGCAGCGTGGTACGTGTCCATATTACTTTTAATAAATACGAACACATGAACAAAACAACAAAGCGACAAACGAACAGTTCTGCAAGGTGCAATACACAAAACAGAAAACAACTACCCACAAACACAGGTGGGAACAGGCTACCTAAGTATGGTTCTCAATCAGAGACAACGATTGACAGCTGCCTCTGATTGGGAACCATACCAGGCCAAACACATAGAAAAGGACAACATAGAACAAAACATAGAATGCCCACCCCAACTCACGCCCTGACCAAACCAAAATAGAGACATAAAAAGGATCTCTATGGTCAGGGCGTGACAAGAGATGCCAACATCCACAGAAGCAAGCTTTGTATTTTTTACTCGCGCTACACATACAGTATATCTGGACATTGTCCCATGTGGATAAAGATTGAACCATGTGACCGTTTGGTTACAAATCGTACAGTTAGGAAAATATCTACTGTTCCCTGATGGAGGGAACGAGGTATAACATATTATGGGGAGTCAATGACCAATCACATTCAGCTGAAGAAAACTAAACACACGCCCAACAGGCCAATGAATGCAGAGCCTGCCCTTGGACGCCCCGCTTTCCTTGCTATAATACCGGGGCTCGCTTTCATTTCCTCAATACAGTACCGCTCTTCAGTGAGCCCACACCCCCTGATGGCGCCTTGGCCAAAATATGTTATACCTCGTTCCAGCCTTCAGGAAACAGTAGCATAACTGTACGTTCCCTTTCAGTCGGTCACTCTGTATAACATACTATGGGGACATACAATCACGCCCCAAGTCTGCTCAGAGGATACCAAACTGAGGCCCACTGCAGCCCAAACACACACAAGTTATACCTGCTCCAAAAAGGGGTTACAGAAACCACCAGTCATTATGTTTTTTATCTGATTGTCAAACAATCACTTCAAAGGGCTCCTTTACAATGCTACCCATGCACATTCATCCACTCAAAATATTTCCAGCCTCCAAACAGTGGTGAATGGAAAGGGACATCTGCACACAACACCAAAGAAATGTAATGACATTTGGCATTGTCATTAGGTCAGAATTTATGCATTCACTGCGGTCCGCGTGCGTCTCGGTGTCGGCCTCTCATCTCTACCTTGGCAAAATTTCTGTGTTGTCAAACCACATCACATTTTGGAGCATAGTCTATACCACCAGTTTGCTCATTTTTCATGCCTCACATGCGGTAATGATAAATGATGGTGAAATAATGCCTACAGTTTTCTTTACATTTTGTTTGAGTTATTGTGGTAGGCTCATGTTTTACCGGTACGACTTACCCCCACTATTTATTTTGACGGGACACCGTGCCGTACCGGACCCTACCGCCTTAATTTCAACCCTGCCTATAGCCCAACTGATGCAGCATAGTGGCTATAAATAAATAGGCAGAAGCATGGGCTTGGCAATTTATTTGTACTAATCATTAGCTTCTCAAACTCTTTCAGTCATGGCCCCCTTTCATCATGGGTGAACATCCTATGCCCATGCCCCCTCACTTACCCCAACTGAATGAACTGCTACTGTCGGTACACAAAAATATGGTATAAAAATACCTTATACTCATGACAAAAACAATTAACACCAGCACCTGGTTTCCCTGCCATACTGAAATCAAGAAGAAGAAATAGTAAAGGAGAAATAAATCAGCTGACTGCTATGCAATCTCTATCAATAAAGACAAAGGGTGGGCCAATTTCTTTAGATTTTCTCAATTGAATTCAAATATAAATGTGGTCCTGGAAGCATTCTTAGGGTGATTGTTAGGTTGCGTAAACATGATGAGGGCTTTCCCCCTACAGTTATGGCCTCCAAATGTGTTTTCTAAACATAAGGATAGATTGCTGCTGCTGGTCAGAGTCTGTGAAACAGTCAGGTTGCCTCTGACTGGGGAGAGAAACAGGCTTGCTTGAGCTTCCTGCCTGAAGTTCAGAGAAACAGCCCTTCTCTAATTCTGTAGCCTTCTAGAAACCAGTTGTTTCAACATTTGTAATAATACCCAGGTTGTCTTTGAACACACAACATTGAGCCCGATATAACCGTTATCAATTACTATTCATGTTTGAGAAACAGCACTCACACACGAGATGCACATCTCATCACTATGCAATAGAAACTTTGTTTATTTGAAAAATATAATTTTCAATATCAATCTTATTTGTGCTTATAAATTGACCATGTTAAATCTGTTACAAGTTAGCTCACAGAATGAAGGGTTTGTTAAGAAGATAAAGGAGAGAGAGAAAGAGAGGAGCTATTTCTCTGTTCTCCTTATAAGCCTTGCACAATATTTTTGCCCCAAAACCTCTGAAGACCGGGCCAAACCAAAAGCATAATTGGCAGCAAGGGGGATCCAATCATAAAATGAAGAATTGAGTAATACTGTATAGTGTAAAGCCACAGAAAGCCAGTAGCTACGGTGGGAAAATAATTTCCAATCAATCATGATATATTATTTATGGGGTCAAATTGGCCTGTCTCTAATTTTGGGAGGGGGGGGGGGGGGGGTCATGACCCCCTGCCCCTCACTGATTTCCACTGTCCCCTTAGTCACTTTATCCTGGCGCCATGTCTCGGGAAACAATGAAATTGGCCATGCTTTTTTTGACCTACCAGATCCACGATGAGAAGGTTCTAGTTAGTGTATCCCTCTGTCCAGTGACTCTTGTTGGATGTAGTTGTAGATTTTCGCTTTAGCTCCATCTCTACCTGATCAGTCTCACGTCTGAAGGTAAACTGTCTGGCGCGAGATACTTGGGAGGGATACTAAAGCAGATGCAGAAGTTCTGACTGAACAGACCGACATTTACTTTGTGCTGTTATAATTTATGCAATGAAATAATTTATGCTATGAAATCCTGCGATTACATTGGTGCAGTTCCCCCTCATAGCAAATAGCTGTCAAAACAATCCAAGCAATGTTCGCACGGCCTACAGTATGTGCCCACGGAGGCGGAGCTGCTGCTGGCAGTCACTGAGGGGCAGAGTAGTAACTGGACAGCTTGTTTTGAACAATATAGTTTTAAACATGAAAATGTACACATTTACTGTACTTTTATAATCCCTAAAATATATGGAAAAATATTGTTACTTTTTTAAATGAACCAATCACAAGTTGGGCGCTGCCCCTACCAACCTAATGGGTGGTACCTACTTTCCTGCCCACTCATACAGAGCAATACTGTATGTTGCTACTGTTCATCAAACTGTTGAGCAAAAAATGACCTTTTGAAAAACAAAACCATATCATCTTCACAAAAATTCCCGTTCTCTAAAAAGCAGAGGATGGGTTGGGATTAACAATCAAAATCCCTTAGTATTTAATCCAGGCTTTGAATAATTTATATACAAAAAAAATACAAAAATACAAAAATAAAACAATCTTAAAAAAACACCAAATGCCTTTACATACATAATAAAATTAAATAAACATTTACTTAAAAAATAGAACATGTTATTGCACAAATGAGAAACCGTCGTTCCTTGTGTGAACACTGAAAAAGACGCAGTTTGGCTGCAGGGTTCAAGGCCTCTTAACTGCCTTAACTGCCTTAACTGTCTTAACTGCTCTAACTAACAGTTAAGACAAAAGGTGTTAACCATGTACAATATTTCCAGCAACATAAACAAAAAATGCCTAAAATCAGCTCTAAGTCACATTCAGTAAAACAGCTTCATGCTATTAAAAGGCAAGGTTATCTACCCTTCTAGTGTGGCCAAGCCAGACTGGGGTAGAGGCTGGTTTATGTTCACAGCAGCACTCCTTCTGGATTACTGCCAGAGGGACAGAGACAGAGGTTGTATCCAACCTGGCACCCTATTCCCTAGTTTCGACCAGAGCCCTATTAGAGCCAGAGAGAGCCTCAGAGGCTCCACACTCAGACCAGTTCCAGAAAAAAGAACGAAGAGGAAAATTGTGTTGTTTTTGTTATCTGTTTTAAACCAGTTGCAGGCTGGTGGCTTCTTTTAGCACTCTGCTCTCCACACACAAGCACAAGACCGAGATGAATGTTTCCCTTGGTGAGGTAATGGGGAGATGTCCAGGAATGGATGAAAGGGACTGTGTACGTGCGTGTGTGCATGCATGTGTGCGTGTCCCTCGGATAAGGCCCTCTGCCACAGCTAACACTGCTGTATTATACGATTTAGAGAGCATTTAAGAGAAGGAGGACTCTGTTACGTGAGCATAAGGACCAGAGACATTAACTCACAAATTCACAGCTGAAAACCAGTTGAATATATCCCATATCTCGTATGGCTGGACCGTTTCAACAGCGATAAGATATCCGCCTTATCCCACAACATAATGGTCTGTTGTCCAGTGATCTCCCAGGTCTTTATGCTATTCATCTGTGGTTGGTGTCATCGCCAAATGTGTATATTGTATTAAGACTGGGTCTGGTGTCTCTGTCCCCCACTGCTGGCCTGCTGATAGCTCAGGAATGATAAGTGGTGGGATCAGTCATTGTGTGGATATATTGATGGAGGGAAAGGAGGACAGACAGCATTATGAGCCCCACAACCACCGCTGAGCATCCAGTTTCATGACTTCAGAGAGAGCGGGTCCATTTCAAACCCCTTTTCTGGCATAATAAAGCCTGTTTCCATCTGTGTTACTCTTCCTAGGCCCAGGTGGCTGTAAGAGACACTCACAACACATATCTGATGTATTTTCACTAAAACAATGGAGGACATAGATGTGATAAAAATAGAACAATGCTCTTTGTCTCTCTGTAGAATTGAAGACGTCATCGCCTCTGTCACTCTTGATCATAAAGCTTGGACAAAAACAGATTCCTTGAGATGTCCTAGTCAGCTGTAGGTTGCAGATAAGCCAGTGATATTTCACAGCCGACATCACATTACACCATATTAAGCCCTGACTCACTTCATGCTCTTCTCTCAGCAGTCATATGTGCAGACAGTTCAAAACCACAACTTCATACTTCTCCCAAAAATCTTAGGTAGCCCCCTCCCCCTAACATTATGCACGAGGTGAGAGAATAGTATGATAGAGGACATTGGTTAAAAGAAGAAGAAAAACCTTTGAAAGACTAAGGTCCTGATGGATCAGTGTGGCTCCAGTAAGTGTGTGTCATGTGACTGATCTGGGGGTTTAGCTGTTATCTTTGATGTGATGTGGTTGGGTTTGATGTTGTGTACCTGTTGGACCAAAGAGGCTAGATGTGCCAGATCTCTCTCCTCATCACTTACACTACTCCCAGCACTATTCCCAGATGCTCCTGAGCACAGCTGGAAAAAAGGATCTCACACCTCTTTCTCTCTCTTTCTGGCTGATACTCTTCCTCCTCCCGTCTTCACATCCCCCGCTTTGAGTTCGTTTCAAAGTGGTGACTGTACTTCAACCACCTCTCCTCCCCAACCCCTCTCCACTCCTCTCCTCTTCTTCTCACAACAAGGGAGGGAATCAAAGTTTAAAAGGTCAAAGGACCATCTTCTTGTGTCTTTGTTATTATAACGACAAGCACGAGAGAAGGACTTAATTGGAATTTTCTTTCATGCCATCATCCTCCTCCCCCACTGTTTGTTTGTGTGGCTTTGAGGGCCGTGTTGCCATGGCACCTATCTGTATTTTTCAATTGGGGCCTAATATTTTGTAACCGTTTCCCTCTCTGTTGGTCTGGAGATATCATTTCCTTTTTTCCACTCCATTTTATGGTTGGCTCTACTGCTGCCTTCATTATATCACCCTCAGGGCTTTTACTCTTCCAATGTGACGGTGGACGTTATGATGAATGCCAGCTAGCTATCACTAAAATGACAGAACAGACGGTAGAAACACTTAAGAGGACCATTTGTTCATTCCCATATTCTATCTGGTGTCTGTTGTGTCTACTGGCATGCCTGGATCAGTCTCAAAGAAATGTCACAGAAGTGTCATTTTTCACAAAATGTTCTCTTGAATCACTGAGATTAGGATGTCAACGGTGGGTGTAGCTGGTGCATAGAAGTTAGGTGCAGGAGAGCAGAGATGAGTGAACACAAAGTACTTTACTGAGGCAAGTAGTAAGACCAGAACGCAACAGCGTCACCAATACCAAATGCCCAAAACAAGTAAGGCAGCACACAGTACCACAAAACAAAGTACAAAGTACCGGCTGCCACAAAACACAGGTATACATAAAAACCTGGCGCTAACCAGCCAGAAGCGTGCCAACCTCGACAATAAACAATACCCCACACAGACATGGAGGGAACAGAGGGCTGTGTGTGCAGGAAAACCAGGTGTGCAGGAAAACAAGACAAAACAAATGGATAATGAAAGGTGAGGCGATGGCTAGAAGACCGGTGACGTCGACCGCCGAACGCCGCCCGAACAAGGAGAGGGACAGACTTCGACGGAAGTCATGACATAGGATCTGTACTTATCTATTTCATAATTATAATTATGTTTTATGATCAGATATTATGCATTTTTCCAACATTTTAGCAAAATTCTCATTACCGTAACAGTTTTTGAATCCAAAAAAAGTTAGAAACAAATCAATATTTTAAACTTTTCTCCCCGAATGAAAAGGCCTGAGTTCAACATGACACACACACAAAAAATTCAAATGAAATTATACAATTATTATAAAATGAAATCTGACTTTTTCTAAATTTGAGCTTTTCAGCCGTTTCGGAAATGAGGGGGTGTTTGAGAATAAGAACCTCATTCTGAAGGCATATAAGTGAATAAATTAACTTAACTTGTGCTCATTTTAGGACTACTCCACTAGATGTTTTATTTTATTTATTTAGCCTTTATTTAACTAGGCAAGTCAGTTAAGAATAAATTATTATTTACAATGAGATGATGCATCATGGTTGAGTTTTTACAGGAACTTGAAAAAGTGTTACGGTAATGAAACATGTCCACAGACAATGTGTTTATACGTAATAAACAGCTTAATGTAAACTTCAACTAGTATACACTTTTTATGATTTATTTACAAACTACAGCAACATATTTTTTATTCAAATAAGTTACATTTTTCTAAAGAAAAAAAAAGTATAAAATTACCTGAGAATTTAATCCAGACCTATTTAGGTAATAAGAATTTGGGGTGAAAATGTACAAAATTCAGGCGAAAATGTAAAATGAATTTCAAATAAGACACTTTCCCAAAAACTAGACATAATTTTTGCAGATGCATCATGGTTTTGTAGCTCAATTCGCTAGACATTTTAAAACTGCTTTCATGAAAATCACCCATATAGGTATTTTTATGTCACACAATAGTAGATTAAATTAGATTTTGGCTGTAGTTGTACCCTTGCAACTCAAATTATATCATTCCTAAAGTCCATAGGTCATATTCATAGGTGTGTAAACCACTGTAAACCCCAATGTGCTGTCATTACTCAAAACTTTTGAGGAAACATGTTGCACTTAATGTCTATCTGAGTATAGTTACTTAAAGTGATTTTGTAGCCAATACTCAATCCAATAGATTCACTCACTCAATCAATTCAATCAACTTTATTTATAAATCCCTTTATACATCAGCAGATGTCACAAAGTGCTTATACAGAACCCAGACGAAAAACCCCCAAAGAGCAAGTAATGCAGATGTAGAAGCACGGTGGCTAGGAAAAACTCTTCTGGCTGTGCCGAGTGGGGTCACTGAGCAAACACATTACGTAACCATGACCAACCCCAACGTAATGGATTGGTAATTATTGGTGATGTCATGACATTACCTTCCCACAACATTGCGGTAACGTAATCTGAAGGTAATATCATAACCACCGCAATTTGGTCATCTTCCTTACCTCCTCAACACCACGTCGCAGCAACGTGATTTCATAACGTTACATATTGGGCCCGATTATAAATCACAGTGTGACTGGTATGGGTTTTTCAAGGCTGCATTTGCATTACTGTGTTTATTAAATAATTTGGTTTTCCAATTGCTGTATGGCTGACACAATTTGAGCTGTGAGCATGCACGCTCAAATTTGTTTTGAATGCAAAGATATACCGTCTCGATCAATTCAAAGTTTAGATTGGTTTTTAAATAACACAAGTTCTCCCTCTGTTTTAAAAAAATCATAGAAAATAAATTCCATATTTTCAGCTGGAGTGACAATATTTAGTGGTACCACTAGAGGGAGATGTTCAGAATGTTGCTACTGCCTGCGTGTGCTGCACTTCACAATGAGAAGAAGCAACAAGAAGCAAGCTAACTCTCCCGTCTCGTTAATTTATCCTGTTTTTACAGGTTTGTAATATGTTTAAGCATATTTTCATGTTTGAAATCTTCAGATAACATGTTCAACATAACTGATGAGTTTTGGTGTCATTTAGACGTGTTGTTCAAGTGTTATGAATGAGTGAAAATAAGAATAGAAATCCATTAAAAGAGAATGAAACCAGGCTAGCTGGATAGTTTTGTGTGCAAGTCTGAGAAAAAATGGCAGCCACAATGATTTTTATTTAAAATATGAATGTTTTTAGCTTCAAATGGTTTTTGTTTGGTCAATACGTTGTTTAAAAACGGAAAAATAACAGAACTTTGGTTAAATCGCTCAGTACTACCCATACTTCTCCTCTAACTCCCAGCTAACCCCCCTTCCCCAACTTGGACAGGTCCGTCCCTAATCGCTGGTAACCGGGCTGGTCGTAGGACAGCTCCATTGCATTAAATGAGGATCGCCCTGGCAGTGAAGATGAATGGTCTCATTAGGGAGAGATCGCTCATGCCTGAGCATGACATCCTGTTTCCACTCAGGTAAGCATCCTCCCTAGAGGCCCTTTCACTATTACAACTGCTTGATAAATGTCAATGGTGTTACTGCTGACTGTTTGTGTCTCTCTGTCAGTTACCCCTACAGTGAGGAATACACTAAACCAACCCAGTAAATGACCAATCGTTGCCCCTCCTGGTGCGACTGTATCCTCACATCTCACACTGCCCATACGTTTTGTTGATATAATGTAACATGTTTTGTCTTGAAAATGGCCCTCGACAATAGTGGTTGATGCTTGGATTTAAGCAAAACATTTGTAGACTTCCTAAATATTCCAAATGCATAGACACAGTAATTATATTAATATCTTCATGTATCCCCAGGTCGCTCTATGCTCCAATAATAATACACTGAACCAAAATATAAATGCAACATGGAACAATTTAAATGATTTTAATGAGTTACAGTTCATATAAGGAAATCAGTCAATTGAAACAAAGGTCTCGCTTTAAATGACATTCAGCTTATAAAGGCTTCATAAATCCTTCATAATGCCCTCATAAGCACTACATAAATGTGTTACAATGCATATATAACCCTATGTCATGCCTTAAAGGGTTTATAAATGTGTCATATCTGTGTGACATAATCACCAATGTCAAATGTGACATAGCCCACTATGTCAAATATGATATAAATGTGTGCTTTATAAAGGGTGACATGTTTTGCACATGCACAACAGGGTGGCATATGCTCTAAAGTTAAGTCATGTTAGTCACATTACACCTAATCTCGTTTCCAGACACTCCCACCAAAATGTGCGGAAGGTCTGGTGAACCAACACATCAAACTTGGCCTTCATTAGATAGGGTTAGGTTTAAAATCTAATTTTAAGAAGATAAATTGTGGAAATGGGCAGGGTTTAGCCATAATTATGACTTTGTGGCTATGTTAACTAGTGACGACCAAAGGGAATGATGACAAATACATGGAATTCTAAGGCCAACTTCGAATGGTTGATATCCCAGGCTTATACAGTGCATTCGGAAAGTTTTCAGACCCCTTGACTTTTTACACATTTTGTTATGTTACAGCATTGTTCCTAATTGATTAAATCATTTTTTCCCCTCATCAATCTACACACAATACCCCATAATGACAAAGCAAAAAGTTTTTTTTTAAATGTTTGCAAGTGTATAAAAAAAAAAAACTGGAAATATCACATTTACATAAGTATTCAGACCCTTTACTCAGTACTTTGTTGAAACACCTTTGGCAGTGAATAACACCAACAAGTCTTTTTGCGTATGACACTACAAACTTGTTACATCTGTATTTGGGGAGTTTCTCACATTCTTCTCTGCAAATTCTCTCAAACTCTGTCAGGTAAGATGGGGAGCGTCGCTGCACAGCTATTTTCAGGTCTCTCCAGAGATGTTCAATCATGTTCAAGTCCGGGCTCTGCCAGGGCCACTCAAGGACATTCAAAGACTTTCCCCAAAGCCACTCCTGCATTGTCTTGGCTTTGTGCTTAGGGTCGTTGTCCTTTTAGAAGGTGAATCTTCGCCCCAGTGTGAGGTCTTGAGCGCTCTGGAGCAGGTTTTCACCAATGATTTCTCTGTACTTGGCTCCGTTCATCTTTCCCTCAATCCTGACTATTCTACCAGTCCCTGGCGCTGAAAAACATCCCCACAGCATGAGGCTGCCACCATCATGCTTCACCGTAGGGATGGTGCCAAGTTTCCTCAAGACATGACACTTGGCATTCAGGCCAAAGAGTTCAATCTTGGCTTCATCAGACCAGAGAATCTTGTTTCTTATGGTCTGAGAGTCCTTTAGGTGCCTTTGTGCAAACTCCAAGCGGGCTGTCATGTGCCTTTTACTGAGGAGTGGCTTCCGTCTGGCCACTCTACCATAAAGGCCTGATTGGTGGAGTGCTGCAGAGATGGTTGTCCTTCTGGAAAGTTCTCCCATCTCCACAGAGGAACTCTGGAGCTCTTTCAGAGTGTATATCGCCAGCTCTAGGAAGAGTCTTGGTGGTTCCAAACTTCTTCCATTTAAGAATGATGTGTTCTTGGAGACCTGTGTGTTCTTGGGGACCATCAATATTGCAGAAATATTTTGGTACCCTTCCAAAGATCAGTGCCTCGACACAGTCCTGTCTCGGAGCACTACGGACAATTCCTTCGACCTCATGGGTTGGTTTTTGCTTTGACATGCACTGTCAACTGTGGGACCTTATATAGACAGGTACATGCCTTTCCAAATCATGTCCAATTAATTGAATTTACCACAGGTGGACTCCAATCAAGTTGTAGAAACATCTCAAAGATGATCAATGCTGCACGTTAACAAAAACATTTTTTTTTTTTTTTTTACAGATTTTACCAGTCTAATGGACAGATTTTACCAGTCTACTGTCCATTGCTCATGTTTCTTGGCCCAGGCAAGTCTTTTCTTCTTATTGGAGTCCTAGTAGTGGTTTCTTTGAAGCAATTCGACCACGAAGGCCTGATTCACACAGTCTCCTCTGAAACGTTCACATCACACAGATGTAGATCAGAAAACACACACACACACAGTCCTAATGAGAAGTGTGTGGCTGGTTGAAGCTTCAACAAGCATGTCTATTCTGGGCTCAGTTTTTGACAGTGCAGCCCGAGGTCATGCTCAGCATGGAGTCTGTTTCTTTACTTGTTTTTTAAGTACCGTATGCTAGAGTTGCGAACCCTGACTCACATAGGTATGTGGTGCCAAACTGCATCAGAACATCTACTGCTTTCTCGGCCAGGCAGGACATCACTTCTAAGGCAGCCCCCCGCAACTCTCTGATTCAGAGGTTGGGTTAAATGCGGAAGACACATTTCAGTTGAATGCATTCAGTTGTACAATTGACTAGGTATCCCCCTTTCCCTTTCCTTTCCTGCTGTAGATGAGCAACCCCGAACTGTGTGAGTGGGTTTGCCTCAAAAAGCATCTCGCTTCAATAATTTTATTCCAGTTCAGAATAAAAAGTATTATTAGGATTTTAACAGCAACAGTTCCAACCTAGATTTGTTTTCACCAATCATTTCTACAGTAAGATGTACAGTAGGCCTGATAATTTTTCATCTTCATATGTACTGTTGCTAGGGTTGCACTATCAGTAGTTAGCTAGATTTGGCTAACATTAGCTATCTAGCTATTAGCTGTGTACAAGGGAATTGTTTGAAAAAGAAACAGCTACTACTATGAGAGATAGTACGACCTTATTTCTGCTTATCACCACTTATAAAATGACAACAATGTCTTGCTAGCTGACTTACTTTTCCACTGTCGAAGCACTGTTTTCTGAATCATTCTGCCCTGTTCAGAACTCCCTGGGTTTACCGTCATGGTGTGGATGTTTGGTAAGGATATGTAAACTTCTGACCCACTGGAATTGTGATACAGTGAAATAATCTGTCGGTAAACAATTGTTGGAAAAATTACTTGTTTCATGCATGAAGTAGATGACAAGAAATTTGTGGAGTGGTATATGTACAGTTGAAGTCAGAAGTTTACATACACTTAGGTTGGAGTAATTAAAACCACTACACAAATTTCTTGTTAACAAACTATAGTTTTGGAAAGTCGGTTAGGACATCTACTTCGTGCATGACACAAGTCATTTTTCCAGCAATTGTTTACAGACAGATTATTTCACTGATAATTCACTGTATCACAATTCCAGTGGGGCAGAAGTTTACATACACTAAGTTGACTGTGCCTTTAAACAGCTTGGAAAATTCCAGAAAATGACGTCATGGCTTTAGAAGCTTCTGATAGGCTAATTGACATAATTTGAGTCAATTGGAGGTGTACCTGTGGATGTATTTCAAGGCCTACCTTCAAACTCAGTGCCTCTGCTTGACATCATGGGAAAATCAAAAGAAATCAGCCAAGACCACAGAAAAAAATGGTAGACCTTCACAAGTCTGGTGTATCCTTGGGAGCAATTTCCAAAAGCCTGAAGGTACCACGTTCATCTGTACAAACAATAGTACGCAAGTATAAATACAACCATGGGACCACACAGCCGTCATACCGCTCAGGAAGGAGACGCGTTCTGTCTCCTAGATAAACAGACTTTGGTGAGTAAATCCCAGGATAACAGCAAAGGACCTTGTGAAGATGATGGAGGAAACCGGTACAAAAGTATCTATATCTACAGTAAAATGAGTACTATATCTACATAACCTGAAAGGCCGCTCAGCAAGGAAGAAACCACTGCTCCAAAACCGCCATAAAAAAGCCAGACTACGGTTTGCAACTGCACAGGGGGACAAAGATCGTACTTTTTGGAGAAATGTCCTCTGGCCTGATGAAACAAAAATAGAAATGTTGGGCCATAATGACCATCGTTACGTTTGGAGGAAAAAGCAGGATGCTTGCAAGCCGAAGAACACCATCCCAACTGTGAAGCATGGGGGTGGCAGCATCATGTTGTGGGGGTGCTTTGCTGCAGGAGGGCCTGGTGCACTTCACAAAATAGATAGCATCATGAGGAATGAAAACTATGTGGATATGTTGAAGCAACATCTCAAGACATCAGTCAGGAAATTAAAACTTGGTCGCAAATGGGTCTTCCAAATGGACAATGACCCCAAGCATACTTCCAAAATGGCTTATGGACAGCAAAGTCAAGGTATTGGAGTGGCCATCACAAAGCTCTGACCTCATCCTATAGAAAATTTGTGGGCAGTACTGAAAAAGCGTGTGCGAGCAAGGAGGCCTACAAACCTGTCTGTCAGGAGGAATGGGCCAAAATTCACCCAATGTCACGGCCGTTGAAAGAACTGGACCAAGGTGCAGTGTGGTGATCGTACATGTTCTTTTATTTAAGTGAATACGCCGACAAAACAATAAACACTACAAAACAAACGTGAAGCTAAAGGCTAAGTGCCATAAACAAAGTCAACTTCCCACAAATACAGGTGGGAAAAGGGGCTACCTAAGTATGGTTCTCAATCAGAGACAACGATAGACAGCTGTCCCTGATTGAGAACCCTACCCGGCCAAAACATAGAAATACAAATAATAGAACATAGAATACCCACCCCAACTCACACCCTGACCAAACCAAAATAGAGACATAAAAAGGATCTCTAAGGTCAGGGCGTGACACCCAACTTATTGTGGGAAGCTTGTGGAAGGCTACCTGAAACGTTTGACCTAAGTTAAACAATTTAAAGGCAATGTTACCAAATGCTAATTGAGTGTATGTAAACTTCTGACTCACTGGAAATGTGATGAAAGAAATAAAAGCTGAAATAAATCATTCTCCTGTCACGAACTTCTATGGGAGAGAGAGAGGACCAAGGCGCAGCGTGTGAAAAATACATCATCTCTTTATTAGAAGAAGAACAACGAAACAAAAACAACAAACAGACGAACGTGAAGCTATCAAAGACTAAGTGCAAACATGCAGCATAGACATAGACACTACAAAAACACATACATTCCCCATGTCACACCCTGACCTAACTAAAAAACATAAAGAAAACAAAGAACACTAAGGCCAGGGCGTGACAGTACCCCCCCCCCCCCCCCCAAAGGTGCGGACTCCGACCGCACAACCTGACATAGAAAGGGGAGGGTCCGGGGTGGGCCCCATCATGGCGGCGGCTCGGGTGCGGGACGTGGCCCCCACTCCACCATTGTCAATACCCGCTTTGGTAGCCTCCTCCAAATGGCCACCCTCCAAATTAACCCCACTGGATTAAGGGGCAGCACCGGACTAAGGGGCAGCACCGGACTAAGGGGCAGCACCGGACTAAGGGGCAGCACCGGACTGAGGGGCAGCACCGGACTGGATGGCGGATCCTGGCTGGCTGGCTCTGGCGGATCCTGGCTGGCTGGCTCTGGCGGATCCTGGCTGGCTGGCTCTGGCGGATCCTGGCTGGCGGACGGCTCTGGCTGATCCTGGCTGGCGGACGGCTCTGGCTGATCCTGGCTGGCGGACGGCTCTGGCTGATCCTGGCTGGCGGACGGCTCTGGCTGATCCTGGCTGGCGGACGGCTCTGGCTGGTCATGGCTGGCGGACGGCTCTGGCTGATCCTGGCTGGCGGACGGCTCTGGCTGATCCTGGCTGACGGACGGCTCTGGCTGATCCTGTCTGGCGGAAGGCTCTGGCTGATCCTGTCTGGCGGAAGGCTCTGGCTGATGCTGTCTGGCGGAAGGCTCTAGCGGCTCCTGTCTGGCGGACGGCTCTGAAGGCTCATGGCAGACGGGCGGCTTTGCAGGCTCAGTACAGACGGGCGGTTTTGAAGGCTCAGTACAGACGGACAGTTCAGACGGCGTTGGGCAGACGGGCAGTTCAGGCGCCGTTGGGCAGACGGGCAGTTCAGGCGCCGTTGGGCAGACGGGCAGTTCAGGCGCCGCTGGGCAGACGGCAAACTCTGGCCGGCTGAGACGCACTGTAGGCCTGGTGCGTGGTACCGGAACTGGAGGTACCGGGCTAAGGCCACGCACCATCAGGCTAGTGCGGGGAACAACAACAGGGCACACTGGACTCTCAAGGCGTACTATAGGCCTGGTGCGTGGTACCGGCACTGGTGGTACCGGGCTGAGGGCACGCACATCAGGGCGAGTACGGGGAGAAGGAACAGTGCGTACAGGGCTCTGGAGACGCACAGGAGGCTTGATGCGTGGTGCCGGAACTGGAGGCACTGGGCTGGAGACACGCACCACAGGGAGAGTGCGTGGAGGAGGAACAGGGCTCTGGAGACGCACTGGAAGCCTGGTGCGTGGTGTAGGCACAGGTGGTACTGGCCTGGAGCGGGGAGGTGGCGCCGGAAATACCGGACCGTGCAGGCGTACTGGCTCCCTTGAGCACTGAGCCTGCCCAACCTTACCTGGTTGTATGCTCCCCGTCGCCCGACCAGTGCGGGGAGGTGGAATAACCCGCACCGGGCTATGTAGGCGAACCGGGGACACCATGCGTAAGGCTGGTGCCATGTAAGCCGGCCCGAGGAGACGTACTGGTGGCCAGATATGTAGAGCCGGCTTCATGGCACTTGGCTCAATGCTCAATCTGGCTCGGCCGATACGAGGAGCTGGTATGTACCGCACCGGGCTATGCACACGTACAGGAGACACCATGCGCTCTACTGCGTAACACGGTGTCTGCCCGTACTCTCGCTCTCCACGGTAAGTACAGGGAGTAGGCGCAGGTCTCCTACCTGACTTCGCCACACTCCCTTTTAGCCCCCCCCCAAGAAATTTTTGGGTTGTACTCGCGGGCTTCCAGCCTTGCTTCCGTGCTGCCTCCTCATATCGCCGCCTCTCTGCTTTCGCTGCCTCCAGCTCAGCTTTGGGGCGGCGATATTCTCCTGGTTGAGCCCAAGGTCCCTTACCATCCAATTCGTCCTCCCATGTCCAGAAATCCTGTGTAGGTGGGTCCTGTTGCTGTTTCACACGCCGCTTGGTCCGATTCTGGTGGGTAATTCTGTCACGAACTTCTATGGGAGAGAGAGAGGACCAAGGCGCAGCGTGTGAAAAATACATATTCTCTTTATTAGAAGAAGAACAACGAAACAAAAACAACAAACAGACGAACGTGAAGCTAAGTGCAAACATGCAACATAGACATAGACACTACAAAAACACATACATTCCCCATGTCACACCCTGACCTAACTAAAAAACATAAAGAAAACAAAGAACACTAAGGCCAGGGCGTGACATCTCCCTACTATTTTTCTGACATTTCACATTCTTAAAATAAAGTGGTGATCCTAACTGACCTAAGACAGGGAAGTTTTACTAGGATTAAATGTCAGGACTTGTGAAAACTGAGTTTAAATGTATTTGGCTAAGGTGTATGTAAACTTCCGACTTCAACTGTATCTACCTCAATTACCTTGTACCCCTGCATATCAACTTGGTACTGGTACCCCGTGTATATAGCCAAGTTATGGTTACTCATTGGGTATTTATTCCTTGTGTTATAATTGTTCTATTATTTATCTTTCTGCATTGTTGGGAAAGGCCCGTAAGTAAGCATTTCACTGTTAGTCTACACCTGTTGTTTTACGAAGCATGTGACAAATAAAATGTTATCTGATTTATTCAGCATTTGGGTCAGCAGCTTCTACCCCCAACCCAGAAGACTGCCAGAGTAAATCAAATGGCTACCTGGACTGTTTGCATTGACCCCTTTTTATTCTTATTTATTAGTTTTTGCACTGACTCGCTTGCACATGCAGGATCAATGTATACTCACTGGACTCACACATACTCCACTGACACACACACACACACACACACACACCTTCACTCTTCACATACGCTGCTGCTACTCTCTGTTCTATGCATAGTCACTTTACCCCTACCTACTGTACATGTACATATTACCCTAATTACCTCGACTAACCCGTACCCCTGCACCTTGCCTCGGTACCAGTACCCCTTGTATATTGCCTCATTATAGTAATTGCGTTATTATTATTTCTTTAGTTTACTTAGCAAATATTTCATACTTTTTTAAAACTCTGCATTGTTGGTTAAGGGCTCGTAAGTAAGCATTTCATGGTGCCTATTGTATTTGCGTATGTGACAAATACAATTTTATTTTAATGTTGTCCCTTTTCAGGTTTAGAAAAAAGTGACTGCTAAATGCTAACTCCCATTCGTATAAGCTGGTAGCATAGCTAGCGTTCAGAAATCGGTGGTGGTTGTCAAAGTTGTTTTTAACTACAGTGCAGTTGATTGATGACAATAACATTAACATGTATTGGGGTTGACATCTACACAAGCATTATCCTCTGATTTTTACCTCAACATAGTGTGAAATACACATAAACAATAGCTTAAATGTAGGCTAATTTTGCTTGGGGGCAATGGGAAGATTTGGGATGGAGAACAATGACAGGCCCACTAAACGCAAAGAAACCAATACCAAAGAACACCAATAAGAAGAAGAGACTTGCTTGGGCCAAGAAACATGAGCAATGGACATTAGACCGGTGGAAATCTGTCCTTTGGTCTGATGTGTCCAAATTTGTGAGTTTTGGTTCCAACTGCCGTGTCTTTGTGAGACGCAGAGTAGGTGAACGGATGATCTCCACATGTGTGGTTCCTACCGTGAAGTATGAAGGAGGTGGTGGTGTGGGGGTGCTTTGCTGGTGACACTGTCAATGATTGATTTATTTAGAATTAAAGGCACACTTAACCAGCATGGCTACCACATCATTCTGCAGCGATAGACCATCCCATCTGGTTTGCGCTTAGCGGGACTATCATTTGTTTTTCAATAGGACAATGACCCAACACACATCCAGGCTGTGTAAGGGCTATATAACCAAGAAGGAGAGTGATGGAGTGCTGCATCAGATGACCTGGCCTCCACAGTCACCTGACCTCAACCCAATTGAGATGGTTTGAGATGAGTTGGACCACAGAGTGATGGAAAAGCAGCCAACAAGTGCTCAGCGTATGTGGGAACTCCTTCAAGACTGTTGGAAAAGTATTCCAGGTGAAGCTGGTTGAGAGAATGCCAAGAGTGTGCATAGCTGTCATCAAGGCAAAGGGTGGCTACTTTGAAGAATCTCAAATATAAAATCTATTTAGATTTGTTTAATACTTTTTTGGTTACTACAATATTCCACATGGGGGCTCCCGAGTGGCACAGCCGTCTGAGGCACTGCATATCAGGTCTTGAAGCGTCACTACAGACACCCTTGTTCGATTCCAGGCTGTATCACAACCGTCTGTGATTGGAAGTCCCATAGGGCAGCACACAATTGGCCCAGCGTCGTCCGGATTTGGCCGGGTGTAGACCGTCATTGTAAATAAGAATTTGTTCTTAACTGACTTGCCTGGTTAAATAAATACATAAAAATTTGTAGCAACGTTTCGGGGAAGGCCCTTTCCTGTTTCAGCATGACAATGCCCCAGTGCACAAAGCGAGATCCATACAGAAATTATTTGTCAAGATCGGTGTGGAAGAATTTGACTGGCCTGCACAGAGCCCTGACCTCCACCCCATCGAACACCTGTGGGATGAATTGGAACTCAGACTGCGAGCCAGGCCTAATTGCCCAACATCAGTGCCCGAGCTCACAAATGCTCTTGTGGCTGAATGCAAGCAAGTTCCCCAGCAATGTTCCAAAATCTAGTGGAAAGCCATCCCAGAAGAGTGGAGGCTGTTATAGCAGCAAAGGGGTAACCAACTCCATATTAATGCCAATGATTTTGGAATGAGATGTTTGACAAGCAGGTGTCCAAATACTTTTGGTCATGTAGATTGATAAAGTCGCCTGTGTCTCTTAAGTCAGATGGTAGCTTAGTAACGAGAGGTCTGATGTGGAAATCAATGAAATTAGACAAAGGCTCGGTTAGAGAGTCATTACTTGCCACAATCAGACGTCCAAGGGAAACTCCTGGTAATCCTTGTGCGTTTTTGGGAAAACGTACTGTACATAACGGCCGTGGTGGGCCGCTTGTTGATGAGGTAGCCCCTTGTCAGAAACAGAGAGAAATAAACGTAAAGAGCGAAAAACGTAGTGTGACAAACAGAGAGCGAAAAACAGAGAGAGAGACAAAAGCTGAGAGATAAAGAGAGACATAGAAGCAGAAAGAGACAGAGGGGATAGATAAAGAGAGAGAGAGACAGAGAGAGACAGAAAGAGAAAGAGAAATGAGGGTGTGAGCCAGGTATGCAGCAGAGTTATGTCGCTGTGTTTGACCAAAAATAACAAACCAAGCAGGGAGGAGGTCAATACTACAGTGTATCTGTGTATCTCAAATTCTCAAAAATGTTCAACAGAAAACCTATTGTTCTAGTCTGTGTGTGTGTGTGTGTGTGTGTGTGTGTGTGTGTGTGTGTGTGTGTGTGTGTGTGTGTGTGTGTGTGTGTGTGTGTGTGTGTGTGTGTGTGTGTGTGTGCGCGTCTGCGTGCGTGCATTTTAGAATGTTTGTGTTGTGTGTTCGCATCAGCGTAGCCTAACTGTCAACAGGCCATGTAAGAGCAAAGTAATGTATTTCAGCAATATCATTTCCATAAAAGCCAGACAATAGAATATGAATACGGCACATTGAAAAGACACATAAGCCAATAGTTAAACTGATATTGGGAGCAGTATATCTAAGCCTGGAATCTCCGGTTCGATTGTTTAACACGAGCCAGGAGTTTTAGGAACGTGCTCGCTCTCACATGTGGAAAGGCTTAGTTTTATCTGAAGATTTGGGAATCATTTTCACCCAGCGTCTTTGGAGAGCCCCTGGCACCCTGTAACAGGTTCGAAGCCATAGGCCACTGCCACATCTTAAGATGTCACTTGAGACAAAGTCATTTACACATTATTGATTCATATAGAGATTCATACAGACAGGGAAAGAAACAGTCAGGCTGCTCTTTAATGGATGGATATCTGTCTCTGCATCTCTGGAGTGTTTCTCGTGACACAGATCCTAGATGTTGTGTACAGTATAGTCTCTCCCAGCCCAGTCCGATGCACTGGCGTCTGGGGAAGTGTCCCAACTGACACCCTATTCCCTATATAATGCACTACTTTGACCAGGGTGCACTATATAGGTAATAGGGTGAGATTCAGGATGGAGTCTAGGACACATGCCACTGTTTTAGTCATAGGAACCAAGGTCTGCCCGCCAGTCCATTTTAAGGCAGCTACTGTTTTCATTATGGTCAATGCCAACAGGAAAGCCACTGGTTTATGTTGATTAGCCATGGAGACTATTCCCAATTGGGTTTGAATTGACTCACCCCTTTTTAAAAACATTAGTTTCCACCACGAAGTCCCACTGTAGCAGTCTGAGGTTAGATTTCCCCTAGATTAGAGAAAGGGTGTGTGCATGCGTGTGTCTGGACAGTAGGCCTATGTGGGGAAGGTGGTGTGACTTCAACCCATTGAGGTAAAGGACAGCACAGAGTAGTGATTTAGCGATGAAAACCCAATTAGTATCTTTGGAATGGATGAGAGTCGAGTTTCTCTTTTTAAGGTCTTAATCACACAGAACATTGGGGTTTCTCCGTTCTCGTAGAAAGAGCAGTGGACCCTGTCTCTGCTTTTATTGGACGACCACAGGCTTCCAAAGGCGGCAGTACATTTTTATGCAAACATCTCCTTTTTTCCCAGAATGAAATGGTTCACAAGGTATTCTCTGTCATTCCCTATGTTGGCTCGAATATTTTACAATTTGAATAAATAAACTTTGTTTCAGTAACACATTTTGATTTGGAGATGAAACAAATTCGGGAAAAGGGTGATAAAACGTATCCTCCTCAGTGATATTATTGCATAGTGTTAGTCATTGTATAAACTCTTGAAGGCACCACAGAACATCATGGTTGATTTGGAGAGGGAGTTACTTCGTCCTGTTATAGATGGCGTGGTTAATTCTACTGACTAGTCAGTCAGAGACAAGTCTTAATAAGAACTGAGACATTATAGTTACAGTACAGTAGTTGGACAGCATCTTATACTTCATCTTATGTGTCACAACAAGAAACACTACAGCAGAGCCACCACTATCTCCTAATAACAATCTGCACTGAGATTCTTCCTATCTAGGCCAATGTTCTGGTAATAAAGCATGCCATGGGAGGTTTTGTGTTGTCATCAAACAGAATGTACGTCTGTATTATTGCATTTTCTTAATCTTAACTTTATCTCCATGTGAGGAAACTTTTGGATAGTTTTAAAGCAATCATCAAGTGTTGCCATAGCTGTGATAGTGGATATCCAATACAACATGACTTAACTCCAATAGAAAGGATTTCAGCAGATTATCTTCAGATAAAAAGAAGACCTAATATAGTCCCAACCCTTTATGCTCCACTTTCCCATTTTAATTAATCAGCCAATAAGCATTAAGGAATAAATCTCTCAAAACTTCTTTCCATTTGTGATGTTCTGTTCCCTATTTAGTCCACTACTTTTTACCAGGGCCATTTCGGATGCAGGCTTTGGTCTTTAAAACAGGAAACTTATTCCCTTGGCTTATCCTACTCTTTTCCAGTCCTTTCACTGAATCCTGCTGATGTGAAACATATGAGCTGCCTCAAAGTGGCAAAGCCACTGCTTCAACCTCGCTAAGAAGATCACTTCTGATGTCTCCATGTCAAATATATCAGTGTGCTAACCTAGACAGTTGCACAATGAGAAGTGGAGGCCAGACGTTTCCAACTTATCAAATCATATCAGGTTACCCTTGTGTACATACGCAGTGGCTCGTCGTTCGGAAAGCTCTTAGTGGAATTGTCATGTATTCAGTGCCCAGGCTTTCACTCTCGCCCTTCACCTCCTCAGCCAGCAGATTGCAACTGATATCTTTCAACCCCTGTCACTTTCATTTTTCCTCTCCTCCAGGTTTACTCCAGCAACAGTCCCCCCTGCAATTTGCATAGCCTATCTGTAAAATGGAGCCGGATAATGAATTGGATGGACAAGCAAGCTTTTCCACTGTAGCTAGTCAGGCCAGAGACAGAGAAAGCAATCAGTGCTTTCTCAACCCTGAGAGTTCTATGGTACAGTACAGAACTATTAGTCTTTATACAGTCTATTTCTGACCACCAAGGTGCACGTTTTCATCAAGAGGTTGAGGAACAGACTCTATAGAGGGGCAATCAACAAAGTGAAGGAGTCCAGGTGAGTCCAATGAGCGCCAATGCACGTAATGATGGTGACAGGTGTACGTAATGATGGGCAGCATGGCGCCAGAGACGGGGAGCGGGAGCAGGCGTGACACTCTTGAAGGCACAACAGAACATCACAAATGGAAAGAGGTTTTGAGAGATTTATTCCTTAATGCTTATTGGCTGATTAATTAAAATGGGAAAGTGGAGCATAAAGGGTTGGGACTATATTAGGTCTTCTTTTTATCTGAAGATAATCTGCTGAAATCCTTTCTATTGGAGTTAAGTCATGTTGTATTGGATATCCACTATCACAGCTATGGCAACACTTGATGATTGCTTTAAAACTATCCAAAGGTTTTCTCACATGGAGATAATGTTAAGATTAAGAAAACACAGAACATTGGCCTAGATAGGAAAAATGGTTATTATACCAAATGTTTAAAAACTGAACCAAGGCTTGAAGTGTCATGTTTATTTAATTGTATTGGTGAAACATAACAAAGCACTGACACAGAGCCCCAGAGGTTTTAACTCTTCGCTGGAACTGCAGCTGCATAGGGATCAATTCATATTTTATCTCGCCCAATAGCTTCAGACTCAGTGAACACCATCAATTCTCACAGATTCATGCCGGGCAATGGTGACCATTCATGTATTTTTTCCTCAACATCAACTTGTTTTTTTCCCCGTCTCTCGCTCTCTCTCTCTCTCTCTTCGGCCTTTAATTAGTTTCCTTGCAGCTGTTAACAGATGTTCGGAGAAGAAGAAAGGGCGTGAAATCGGTTTCATTAAAAGTCTAACGAGTGACAAGGGAAGACCCAATAAAACTGAGACTCAAAGTGAGAAAACAGCCAAGACGACAGTGTTGGAAACGTTAACACGGAGAGAGAGAGTGTGTGAGAGTGAGAGAGTGAGAGAAAGATATGCAAGTGAGAGAGAAAAAATGTCCAGAAAGATTTGTGAGAAATTTGCATGATTTTGCTTGTTAAGTCGTTCTACCAAGACAAATAACGATAAAAAGATGGGAATCCATGAACAAGCCTTTAAAATCATCAAGAACAGAACTTGCACGTTCATACAGTGCATTCGGAAAGTATTCAGACCCCTTGACTTTTTCCACATTTTGTTATGTTACAGCCTTATTTATAAAAATTTATTAAATTGCTTTTTCCCCCCTCATCAATCTACACACAATACCCCATAAGGACAAAGCAAAAACACGTTTTTTTACATTTTTGCAAATGTATAAAAAGAAGGGAAATAATACATTTACATAAGGATTCAGACCCTTTACTCAGTACTTTGTTGAAGCACCTTTGACAGCAATTACAGCCTTGAGTCTTCTTGTGTATGAAGCTACAAGCTTGGCACACCTGTATTTGGGGAATTTCTCCCATTCTTCTCTGCAGATCCTATCAAGCTCTCTCAGGTTGGATGTGGAGTGTCGCTGCACAGCTATTTTCAGGTCTCTCCAGAGATGTTTGATCGGGTTCAAGTCCGGGCTCTGGCTGGGCCACTCAAGGACATTCAGAGACTTGTCCTGAAGCCACTGCTGTGTTGTCTTGGCTGTGTGCTTAGGGTCGTTTTAAAGTCCTGTTGGAAGGTGAACCTTCGCCCCAGTCTGAGGTCCAGAGTGCTATGGAGCAGGTTATCATCAAGGATCTCTCTGTACTTTGCTCCGTTCAGCTTTCTCTCAACCCTGACTAGTCTCCCAGTCCCTGCTGCTGAAAACATCCCCACAGCATGATGCTGCCACCACCATGCTTCACAATAAGGATGTTGCCATGTTTCCCCCAGATGTGACACTTGGCATTCAGGCCAAAGAGTTCAATCTTGGTTTCATTAGACCAGCAAATCTTGTTTCTCATGGTCTGAGCGTCTTTAGGCGCCTTTTGACAAACTTCAAGCGGGCTGTCATGTCCATTTTACTGAGGAGTGGCTTCCGTCTGGCCAGTCTACCATAAAAGCCTAATTGGTTGAGTGCTGCAGAGATGGTTGTCCTTCTAGAAAGTTCTCCCATCTCCACAAATGAACTCTGGAGATCTTTCAGAGTGACCATCGGATTGTTGGTCACCTCCTTAACCAAGGTTCTTCTCTGTCGATTGCTCAGTTTGGCCGGGCGGCCAGCTCTATGAAGTGTCTTGATGGTTCCAAACTTCTTCAATTTAAGAATGATGGAGGTCACTGTGTTCTTGGGTGCCTTCAATGATGCAGACATTTTTTTGTACCCTTCCCCAGATCTGTGTCTCGAGACAATCCAGTTTGGAGCTCTACAGAGAATTCTTTAGACCTCATGGGTTGGTTTTTTCTCTGACATTCATTGTCAACTGTGGGACCTTATGTAGACAGGTGTGTGCCTTTCCAAATCATGTCCAATCAATTTAATTGACCACAGGTGGACTCCAATCAAGTTGTAGAAACATCTCAAAGATGATCAATGGAAACAGGATTCACCTGAGTTCAATTTCTCATAGCAAAGAGTCTGATTACTTATGTAAATAAGGATATAATGTTGCTCCCGGACAAGACCCAAGTTCCCGTCATTCAAATGAAGAAAATAAGGAAATACAGGGGGCACAGATCAGGGTGCCTTGTGAGAATTCAGTCGGTGAGTGGGTAACCCAGCTCCACCATCCATTCTATTTGCCAACGTGCAATCACTGGAGAATAAATTGGATGAGCTCCGTTCGAGACCATCCTACCAACGGGACATTAAAAACTGTAATATCTTATGTTTCAGTGAGTCGTGGCTGAACGACAACATTGATAATATACAGTTGACTGGGTTTTCCGTGCGTCGGCAGGACAGAACAGCTACATCCGGTAAGACGAGGGGTGGGTGTGTGTGTCTATTTGTCAACAGCTGGTGCGCGATGTCTAATATTAAGGTAGTCTCGAGGTTTTGCTTGCCTGAGGTAGAGTACCTCATGATAAGCTGTAGACCACACTATCTACAAGAGAGTTTTCATCTATTTTATTCGGAGCCATCTATTTACCACCACAAACCGACGCTGGCACTAAGACTGTACTCTACGAGATGTATAAGGCCATAAGCAAACAAGAAAAAGCGTTGTTCCTAATGGCCGGGGACTTTAATGCAGGCAAACTTAAATCGGTACAACCAGAGGGAAAAAAACTCTTGACCACGTTTACTCCACACACAGAGACGTGTACAAAGCTCTTCCTCGACCTCCATTTGGTAAATCTGATCTTAATTCTATCCTCCTGATTCCTGCTTACAAGCAAAACTAAAGTAGGAAGTACCAGTGACTCGCTCAATACGGAAGTGGTCAGGTGATGCGGATGCTACACTACAACTCTGTGTTCACCCACAACTGCGTGGCCAAGCACGACTCCAGCACCATCATTAAGTTTGCTAACGACACAACGGGGGTAGGCCTGATCACCGACAACGATGAGACAGCCTGTAGATAGGCGGTCAGAGAACTGGCAGTGTGGTGCCAGGACAACAACCTGTCCATCAACGTGAGCAAGACAAACCAGATGAACATGGACTACAGGAGAAGGATCACATCGACAGGGCTATAGTAGAGAGGGTTGAGAGTTTCAAGTTCCTTTGTGTCCACATCATCAACAAACTATCATGGTCCAAACACACCAAGACAGTCGTGAAGAGGGTTTGGCATTGGTCCCCAGATCCTCAAAAAGTTCTACAGCTGCACCATCAAGAGCGTGATGACCGGTTGCATCACCGCCTGGTATGGCAACTGCTCGGCATCTGACCGTAAGGCGCTACAAAGGGTAGTGCGTATGACACAGTACATCACTGGGGCCAAGCTTCCTGCCATCCAGGACCTATATACTAGGCTGTGTCAGAGGAAGGCCCAAAAAATTGCCAAGGACTCCAGTCCCCTAAGTCATAGACGGTGCTGCGGTACTGCTTGCTGTACGGTAGCAGAGAGAACAAACTCTAGATCAAAAAGGCTTCAAAACAGCTTCTACCCCCAAGCCATAAGATTCCTGAACAATTAATCAAAATAATGGCCACCCAGACTATTTGCATTGACACCCCCCTGTTTGTTTTTACCCTGCTGCTACTCACTGTTTATTATCTAGGCATAGTCACTTTACTCCTACCTACATGTACAAATTACCTCGACTAACCTGTACCCCCGGACATTGACTCGGTACCGGAGCCCCCTGTATATAGCGTTATTATTGTTATTTTATTGTTTTACTTTTTTCCCCTTTAGTTGCAAACTGTATGGTTGGTTAAGGGCTTGTAAGTAAGCATTTCACGGTAAGGTCTACACCTGTTGTATTCGGCGCATGTGACAAATTTGATTTGATTTGATATAGTCTTGATATAGCCAAAAAGTTGGACCTGTTCCGAAATGGATCCGTGGCTTTCCCACCCGACCCGGTATGCATTTAATTATCAAAAAGCGGAGACCCTTTCCGAATGGACCCAAGGACAGTCAGACCCATTCCGAAAAGGACAGTGGAAAACAAACCCAAAGAGACCGATGCTGGTTTGGATCCAAGAGATCCGTTCAAATCCGAGAGTAGAAGAGAGGGAGAAATAAACCTCCAACTGGGCGCTACCAGCGCCATCAACAAACAAGTGGTATTAGCCAAATGATCCACAGTTACGTGTCCTTAAAAACTGCCTGTAACAAATTACAAAAAAATATTCATTGTGTTTCGATGTGTAGCGTCTTCAAAACTTTATAGTCTATTGTTTTTTACTTTCCTAAAATAATAATTTTCTTCCTCACTGTTCAGCTGATTTGAGCACTAAATGCATCCAGGCATTGCATGCATATAGGCCTAAAATCTTGCAAAGGCTTGTAAAGGTGTCCATAAGTTTAGGCCTAGCCCTAGACAGACAGAGAAAGATAGAGATATGCCGGCACCATGTTCCCAACATCGACATGGATTTATACATGTCAGATAGGCTACTACTGCTATACAGATATAGGCATACAGAAGGAGTCTAATTCTTAAATTTTCTATCAGAATATGTTTTTATAAAGATAAGCATTATATTGTTAGATTAAAGGAGTAACTAGTAGGCCTAACACTGTGGTTACTAAAATTCAATTTGGATATATTGGGGTTGACATCCATACAAGCATTTTTACCTCAACATAGTGTCAAATACACATACAAGCAATAGCCTAAATATAGGCAAATTTTGCTGGGGGGCAAACAAGAAGTATGAATGCTCTGACTTCTGCGGAGGCCACATTGCTGTAAATGCTGTACGGCCACGGCAGATGTCAGATTTACCCTAAATCGGCTTTTAGACTGTCCTAATATGGACACCATAACTATAACTATGTTCTCCTTGTCCCCTGTTGGTTAACTGTTACCTCAGCCATCCTCACAATAGCCAAACAGATGCTCCTCAGCATGGGCTCATTACACAATAAGAGGATGTTAAGAAATATTAGAGGATTAAGAAACAGAGAAAGAAGGCACAAAAGCATAGAGGAGCCAAATCCATCTAGCCCTAGGCTTTCTGTAAAATCTGTCCAGATAGTTGCCGGTCAGTCATGGTGAAAAGACAACCATGCCCTGTCTCTCTGTCTCCTTCTAGGTGGTGGTATCCATTTCATATCACTGTGGAGAAATTGGAAACACCTGATAATTAGTCAAACTATTCCAAAAAGTAAGCCTACGTGTGCCAAAACGTTAAGATTGTCAGTAGTCAGAAAATACTTGCCATTTACTGCAATAGTTTTTAAAATTTTATTCCTGACTCATCCAGTTTGGCACATTAAAATAACAGGCTACACACTGAAACAATTACAGCCATAATTTCTGCTGTTTTAACAGCTGAAGATGGGGGGTGGGGGGGTGGATGAATCAGGGAATGACGAGAGCAACGAGACCTATCATGCTGTATGTGACTGTCTCAGCGGTCTTAGACCACTCACTGATGAGAGAGATCGTGGACTGTTTCTCAGAATCCAAAATGGATCCAGGGGCTCTAAGAGCGGTTATTGTGTCATTGTTGGCTATCATGGATTTTGTTTTAAATATATGCAGCTGTTTTATCCCCAGTGACTGACAGTGCTATAAACCTACAGCAGCTAGGAAACATGGCCATGTATACTGTATGTGGATTTTCTTTCTTTTTTTATAGTCAAATGTATTTACCCTCCATCTAATTTCAGAAACCCTACCAACGATGGTGACCTCAAACATCTGCTGCTGAAATGGGTCATCATTGTTTCCCGACAATACTCCCTATGACAACTACATAAAAACACAACTGGTGTAATGTTTGCTTTGTTTTTTTTATACAACACTTGTGTCAACATGATAGGAATCACAGACAGAGAGATGTGAAATATCTGAGCCTGGCTACCCATTGGCCCTCCAAAAACGGGCTGCATCTCAAACGGCACCATATTCCCTATATAGTACTGAACTACTTTTGACCAAAGACCTTTGGGTTAACTACTGCTGGTCACATCTTAAAACTCCCTATCCACCAGACCTTGTCCCAAACAACAAACCAGGTTGTAGCTGTAGTTTCACTTCTAAATGATCACTAACCTCGAGCCTCAGACATGCCATCCTCTTACACACACTCAGATTGGGACGGGACTAATGGACGTTTTTATCAGCCCACTCCTCAGAGCCTGACTCAGGCACTTAATCCTCGTTTAACAAGCAATTAGCGGTGAGCTCATGTCAACTACAGATGTTTGCTCTCCTGTAGCCCCTGATAACACCAGGGTCTTTCTCTGGCGGGTCGGGGCAGGGGCTGGAGAGGAGCGGCAGAGCCTGATAAGGCAGAGGAGAGCACAGCCTAACCTTGTGTCCTACACACATACACACGTCACACACTAATCTCTACGGTTGTGCCCCAAATGGCACCCTATTCCCTATGCAGTATACTACTTTTAACCCGGGGCCCATTAAAACTAGTACACTACATAGGCAATAGGGTTCCATTTGGGATGTAGACTAAGTTTCTAGAGTGGGCATTCCACAGCAGACTCTGTAATAAATAAAAAAGCACCATTGTTGCTTTTCTAAACATATGGGAGTAAACAGTGTTGCTTCACTCTGTCTTTAGGGTAAGTGGATGAATCCTTGAGTCTGGGTCAGACAGGGCACCAGATGACAGGGAAGCCTTATGTAGATGATTGTCGAAGACTTGGCAAAAAGACTCAGAGATCAAACCCCTCTGAACCCCTTACTTTAAACTGAATGATGATGTGTGTGATTGATGTGGCACCTCCACTTGGCACCCCAGGAGGTTATCTGCTACACACACTGTCTCACAGCGAAGGAATTTTACCTCAATTGTCTCTCTAACCCAATCATCTACCCTTATTTATTCATTCGGACGACAACTGTCCGTCTTGCAGCAGCCTATTCAAAAAAGATCGAAGAGGTGCATAGCATTTGCAGCCTAATGCATAGCAGGGCTTGTGAATGTCTTGACACACCAGTACATAGAATATACAGTGCTAAAAAGGTATGCATAGTTAGCAGACTGATTCAGTTGACTTACTTCTGCTATCGCCTACATAAACTAAATTTTTTCCTGGCAATTACTCACTTCCTCTAATTCGAGTTAGCTACCATGGTGCGATTTTGTTCAACATTGAAAACATTGAACTTCTAATCCTTTGTCAGGTGCCCAGGCTGCAGCTCTGGGCCACTTGGTTAGTTTTGTTCTGCTTCCCTGGTGCATGAAGAACCTCCGTAGTGTTGTGTTACAATTAATGTCTTGTTTCTGTTAGGGGGCAGGAAACCGAGTCAAAGTTTGCTTACCCAAAACCTTTCCTGTGTGAATTGGCCACTTGTTTCAGGTTGCTGGTTGCTTACCCCCCAGCCACCGAATGTCCAACTGGCCCCAAATAGGGAAGTTTTATGCAGGTGACCTTTAACCTTCACCATTGTGTCCCAAATTGCATCCTATTCCCTATATTTAGGGTGCAATAATCCCTATGTAATCCACTGTAAAAGGCAATAGGGTGCCATTTGTGACGTGGACTCCCTATTTACGTCTCGGAAAATAGTGGAATTATGACACTTAACACTGTCTGTCTCCTGCAGATGTCT
Organism: Salvelinus namaycush; assembly: GCF_016432855.1. Taxonomy (NCBI): domain Eukaryota; kingdom Metazoa; phylum Chordata; class Actinopteri; order Salmoniformes; family Salmonidae; genus Salvelinus; species Salvelinus namaycush. Next base: position 15,633,499 of record NC_052341.1, read on the forward strand.
GGGGTAGTTTGGCTATAACTGGGAGCTATTGAGACCACAGGTCAATCCCTGGGCTGGCAGCCCTTTTCTATGGTTTAATAGTAGTAGTGGCACACATTGGAACACATTCACATTGACATCTCATGAAAATGTAATAACTGGATTTTAAATAGCTTGTAAAACATATGTTACTTAACCATTATCAGCATCTTGACAGCATGAATAATGCAATTGTAATTCCCTTGCATTGCTTTTGTTACTTCATGTTTTGGTTACACTGGGATTGGAAATAATGTTTTTGTTGTTACAGTCTATCGACAGCCCTCAATAGATTACAACTCGGACTAAAGCAGAATATATAGCCTGGTCCCAGATATGTTTGTGCTGTTTGGCATAACAATGACCATAAGAGTTGACTATTCAGCACAAACAGATCTGGGACCAGGCTAAGCAGGGTCCGTAGTGGATGAAGAGTCATGCTGTTCTGTCCTGTTCCTCCATTTCAGTACAAAACTCACAGATAGACAGTAACTCTGATAGTAACTGGACGTACAAGGAGACAGTGGGTTGACACTGAAAACACAGGGTTTTATTTGGAACTAATGACACGGTGCAGTGTAGGGCTGCTCCTGGTAAATCATTTATAACTGGCATGTGCATTATTAAAACTGCTTTCATATAAATTCTACACACATGATGGTGATATGTGAAGCAAGGGCGACCTCTAGAGACAAACAGTTAAAATGGTCCCCAAATGGCACATAGGGCTGAGAGGGAGATGCGTTAGCTGTGTTTGTTTTATTTTGGAGATGAGAGTCATGCCTTTCATTTGATGTACAGTGATAAGTAAGAGAGTATGAGAGAGAGCTCGGTGGAGAACAACTCTGCCCTATCACCTCTGACTGATGGGAGGCTGAGCCACTCTCGCTACTAATATATACAACCAATCAAATGGAGCCACTCTTATACACAACCAATCACCGGCTCCTAGCACCCTTTCTGATCACCCTCCCCCTGATGTGTGGTCATTGGTTTCTCTTTCACCTCCCACTCTTGTAGGCTAAATCAAGATCCCTGGCCTGGGATGGAAAATAGTTATACCACAAAAACACAATCAGTCCATTTTATTTATTTTACTAGGCAAGTCGGTTAAGAACAAATTCTTAATTTCAATGACAGCTTTGGAACAGTGGGTTAACTGCCTTGTTCAGGGGCAGACCGACAGATTTTTACCTTGTCAGCTTGTGGATTTGATCTAGCAACCTTTTGGTTATTAGTCCAATGCTCTAACCACTAGGCTACCTGCCACCCCCATCACTGACTGGTTAGCCAATCAATGATCAACCAGCCAATCAGATCTGCCTCATCCATTTGGCTTGGCTGGTTCTTAATCCGTTCCGTATCGTGGTGGTGGTGTTACCGTTAATTGCTTCCTCCTCGTTGTGGTCGGATCCCCTTACACCTGTGATCTTTATCTGAGAATGAGGTCAGTAGCCAAGGCAAAGCAGGCCGATCTGATTTCCACACACTGGGCGTACACTGAGCTTTGCACTCACACACAAGCACAAGCATGCACAAGCACACTCACACACAAACATACAAACACACTCACTCCTAAGGAATGGGGAAGGATGGAAACATTGCTCTGTTCCAACGAGGCTTGGCTGTTTGGGTTATTCTATTCGGGGATTAGAGTGCTTGACTGATTGGCATAGCCTTATATTGAGCTCAAATGCTCCAAATAGATCCAAATGTAAAGCTCTGATCCCATCCATGTGATGATGTCATTGCTGTTGTCAGTCCCTGGTGGTTTTGATTCTGAATAGATATCTCTGTGTCTCAGAGCCTACCTTTCAAGTTTACTAAGTTTCCTTTATTAGCCATATCCATTACCTTAACGCTAACCTTGGCCAATGGGTCCCTGGGATATGATACACAGGCTACCTCTTTAGAACAATCTGTCACTGTAGTCCATAGCTTGTAATCAATAACGTCATAAAAGGCCCAAACCGCAGACATTTCTTTTACCTACTTTGCAGCAGTGTTTAATCAATGGCTATTCTTGTCAGAAGTTTGATATGGTTGTCAATTCAATTTTTTGTTAGTATCAGTGGTAGTATGTGTGATGTCTGTCTGCACAGCCTCGGGGCAGGTTAGCCTACAGTCTGAGTGTCATGCAAATGGCCTACAACTTCAGATCTTGATCGTGTCAACCATGTCCTGAACCATGACAGACAGGCACTCGCTAAGTGCCCTTAGTCCTAGAGTTCAAGTCTGCCACCGAAACAGCATGAAAAATAAGAAAATTGATTTGACAAATTAACTATAGGGAATGCAAATATCTGCCTATATCGCTGAGTCTATGCAGATGCAAAACCATGCAGATTATGTCATGGGGTCAACAAGGTCCTATTCCAAAAAGTCTCTTTGTATCCTCTGGCCCAACCTCCACCCCCATAACCTCCTATAGATCTATGGGTAACTGTCCTTTCTTTAAAGCTTTTACCCCCCCTGTCCTCCTCTACCCCAACCTCCAACATCCCCTCCCCCTTACATCACCCCACCCCTAGGCCAACTCTAGGGAGCAGAAGGTCTCTGGGCATTCCACCATCCATGAAGACTTTCTCTTTTCTACCTTTACTTTGATTTCACGCTCGTTATTTCCCCGTGGCTCTGGTGACCCCAGACAAGGGCTTCCATACCTGGGGGAACAATGGAGGTTTGAACTGCCTGATCGGCTAAGCTGGAGAGGGGAACAGGGGGTGTTTTGTCCTCTTGCTACCTCACACAGCCGGTGCCCGGGGAGAAAAGGGAAAGGGGGAAGACGCATTGCCGTAAAACCCCAATTTTCTGCAGATTAAATCAAATTAGCAGCAGGGCTGCCTCTGAATGAGGATCATCTCTGAAGGGGGTGTCTTCTCTTCTCCTGCCGCTATCCTCTCTACCTCTTTCTCCACTCCTCGCTATAGTTTCCAGCTGTTCTGCTGCTGTAGTCAAAGGAAGAGTCCAACCTTCCCTCCCCAAATCTCCTCCTCCTCTACCCTTTAATGATGCCCCAAAGGCACCGGGGCCAGAGGGCAGGTGGCAGATTGAATGGCTTTGGTTTGTTGGAAAGGACAATTCAACCAACTGGTCTCGTTCTAATGACCTCATAGCTCCTCACTCAGGCATCAGAAAGAGAGGGCCGTGATTGAACTTTGAGAGCAGTGAAGTGCACAGTAAACTTGTACCAGGTATCTGCTTACAATCTCTGGAGGCAGAATTTTCTTAGACAATAAAGGGGTTTTGAAGAGGGGGATTTCTGTAGGCTACTAACATAATGCTAAAGTCATAGCTTAATACCCGAACAGTGGGTTTTGTCCAGAGGCGGGCGCCTCCTCTTGACAACTCTTCACTCCAACGTTTCGCTTGAAATGTGCATCAAGTAGAGCAGAGCTCAACTTTTTCTACCGCTACGCTATCAGAGGTTTGCGCTGCTCACTTTCCCAAATAAGCTTGTTGACCAATCAGGACCTGAATATGACTGCACGTCACATAATAATTTAACGCGTTCATAATTTTTTTACGTAGTTATTACACATTGATTAGCTAGCTAACTATATAGCTAGGTGTTATTTTCTAAAATAACCCTAATTTATAAGACAGTTCTTATTTGATTAATGGTGTTCGGACCCATCAATGTGAAGCTAGCCACAATAAGGATTAGCCACAATAGTGGACTTTGCGGTTAGCCTTTAAAATAAAAGTATGTCATTGACAATGACGCAAATTAATACAAATAGTAAAATTATGCCATAATTGAATAGATCATGGTAAACGAGGTTGGAATGTTGTTATATAAAATCAACAAAAGACAATAATTTGTAAATTTGACAAAAATCTGTTGAAATCACATTGTATGTATTATACTTTAATATTGCATTGGGGGCATACTTATTTCACTGTACAGCCTTACCTATGGATTGTGGATCAATGACATGGGGTATCAGTCTACTCAGTGACACCCAGAGAACATTAGCGCTGTAGCTCTAATTGCGGGACTCTGAAACAGCTGTGAATTGAGCCACATTTATTGTCAATTTATTGTGTATTGAACACTATTCCTGAGGAAAAACAATACTGTGTGGATGTTTTGGAGCCTGATAACTCTGAGGAAGACTTTGGGAAAAAATATCTCGGGTATTGAGTAGACTGATACCCCATTTCATTGATCCCCAATCCTTAGGTAAAGCTGTGCAGTGCAATGTGAATGTCAATACACACAATAGACTGGGGAGGTGATTTCACACAGTCACAGTCCCGCAATAAGAGCTACAATGCTGAATATTAGCGTAAACTCTTCACAGTTGTGTTCTGTGGGTGTCACCGAGAGAGTGATACCCCATTTCAGTGCTTCACATTCCAACCTTGTTTAAAACTTCTTGTCAATAGGGGGTGCTGTTAGCACTTTGTAATAATTACGTTCCCAAATTAAACTGCCTCGTACTCAATTCTTGCTCGTACAATATGCATATTATTATTACTATTGGATAGAAAACACTCTCTAGTTTCTAAAACCGTTTGAATTATATCTGTGAGTGAAACAGAACTGGACTTAGAGCAATTTTCCTATGTGGATGTGAGAATGCAGAATTCTGCAAGCTGCTCTGAGATCTGTTTATAAATCTGCCTGTCTTCTATTGGTTGAGATGCACTGCATACGCCTTCCCCTGGATGTTAGCGAATAGTGAGACTTGAAATGGAGTCTACGCAGATCTGAAAGGTTATAAATAGCTTGGAAAGGAAGTGTCTGGTCTTTTCCCTCTTCGCTCTGACGCAGGGAGGACCTTGGCATATCGTACTAGAACCTTCGGTTATAGCTCTTAGAAATATCCGTCTGTGTTTTTATTCGATATAGGCGTTAAAGACATCATAATGTTGTTATTTTAAACCGAATTATATCAGTTTATGTCAGTATATTGCGATTTTCGGGTATTTATTTTTGTGGCGTTCTAGGGAGTTGGGTATCTCTGGCTCACATGCTAATGTTTACTGCTAATTGCAACGTTGAAGACGACATTCTACAACCGAGCAACGATTATTTTGGACAAAGGACACCTTTCCCAAGATTCTGATGGGAGTTCATCAAAAAGTAAGAACTATTTATGCTGTTAATTCGTTGTTCTGTTGAAAAATGTAAAATGCATAAGCCGCCATTAATTTCAGTGCAGCCTCGCTTTAACGCACGCTGTATGTTGTAGTAACGTTAATTTTACAAATGTAACACAGCGATTGCATTAAGAACTAATTTATCTTTCATTTGCTGTCCAACCTGTATTTTTTAGTCAAGTTTATGATTATTTATCGATTAGAATAGGTGCCTCTCCCAAGATTTCTCCCGACATTTTCTTGGCAGCTTGGCTACTTTTCTCATTGTATAACCACGATTTGTGCCGCTAAATATGCACATTTTCGAACAAACTCTATATGCATTGTGTAATATGATGTTATAGGACTGTCATCTGAAGAATTCTGAGCAGGTCAGTGAAAAAATTAATATATTTTGGTGGTTTATACGTTATCGCTATTTTTGGCTTGAATCAATGCTGTTGTGTTGTTTGCTATTGTGGTAAGCTAATATAACGCTATATTGTGTTTTCGCTGTAAAACACTTAGAAAATCTGAAATATTGGCTGGATTCACAAGATCTGTGTCTTTCATTTGCTGTACGCTGTGTATTTTTCATAAATGTTTTATGACGAGTATTTAGGTAATACACGATGGTCTCTGTAGTTATTCTAGTTGCTTTGGTGAGAGTTGTGATGGTGGCTGCAATGGTAAACTATGATTTATACCTGAAATATGCAAATTTTTCTAACAAAACATATGCTATACAATAAATATGTTATCAGACTGTCATCTGATGAAGTTGTTTCTTGGTTAGTGGCTATTTATATCTTTATTTGGTCGAATTTGTGATAGCTACCTATGCAGGAAAAAAATGGTGGAGTAAAAAAAGTGGTGTCTTTTGCTAACGTGGTTAGCTAATAGATTTACATATTGTGTCTTCCCTGTAAAACATTTTAAAAATCAGAAATGATGGCTGGATTCACAAGATGTGTATCTTTCATCTGGTGTCTTGGACTTGTGATTTAATGATATTTAGATGCTACTATTTACTTGTGACGCTATGCTAGGCTATGCTAGTCAGCTTTTTTACTGATGGGGGTGCTCCCGGATCCGGGATTGGGAGGAATTAGAGGTTAACATTATCTAGTCTAAATATGGCATGATTCCACCAATTGTAACCTTCTGCATCACTTTCAAATAGGTACCTAAATTTTGAAGGCAAACCGCAAATTCCACTATTGTGCCTAATCCTTATTGTGGCTAGCTTCGCAACACATAACCGGTCAGGTCGAGCCTCCCTAGCTATAGGAAGCTAGCTGGCTGCTTATAACATTAGCTTTGGGCAACAGGGTTATGTAGCTGGCTAGCTATTTATTTTCATGAACTGAAGTTCAATTTCAATAGGCGAACAACAAGTGAATACCTAGCTAATAGTTACTCACGGGGATTCCTAAATCATTGCTAAGAATAATGAAAATGACTGCAGTTTCTACTGGTCAATGTTTTCAGGCGGGTTGTCTCGGTGCTAGCTAGGTACCAACCTAAAGCTAGCTAGCTACCCCAGAAGTTGCGGTCGAACAAATAATGCTTTATTACCAAAGCGGTATTGTAAACACATCGTTCGTGGCCGGTGTTTGCTTGCTTGCATACTTTTTTGTACAGCTTTGACAGTGCTACTGGTAGTGGTGGCGCTTGCTTGCGCGTGAAAATTCAGAACACACAACATTATATTGTAATGACCTGACTAGATCATAAGTGAACAATTGTCCAGACAGAGGATTGAGTTTGCGAATTGACGGTTTATTAAACCAACTTTACACAGGCTACTGTTTGGCCGTAGCACACGCCAAATAAATGGAAGATAACCCACAAGCCAATCGTGACCTTCTCTTGTGAAGCCCAGACGTAAGAGAGAGAACAAAGGCTGAACCTGGTCTTAACTTCCAATGCTCCCTCCCCCTGCCCAACCCCCCTCCATGCCACTCCGCCAACCGCCAGGATGCCCAGCATCAGAACATTCCAGGCATTCCCGTGATTGGCAGATAGCAGGTTGATTGACAGGTCGGACCCCGCGAACACTGGGTACTGGTCAGTACAACACAACCACCTACTAGCCTAATACATAACACACAGCTGTCTGTGCGGGTCGCTACAATATAATAGAACTGTGTTATTTGACTTGTCAAATTTAAAGCTTATTTAACGAGTCAAATAGTGTTATTTGACGTGTATCTTTTTTGACATGCAAAAACCCAAACGGCATTCCATAGTGTGTCGTGAAGCTAATAGCAGTGACGCTATTACTGTGTAACTCTAGTAGGGCAACATCTGAAAAATAGTGCACTTGGTAGTGTGTACCGGTGCTCGACCAATCGCGAAAGCCAACAACACCCACGACAGAGAACGGTTGATTGCCAAGGGCAATGAATGTCATTATCTTGGCGTTAATGGATTTCACATTTGAGTTGTCTTGCCCCCCTCCATCCAAGGTCCATGAATTAATTCAATCTCTTCGAGAGACAAATTCTTAGTTTTTATAGTGTAATTGTTTCTTGCCTAATGTTAGAACCATTAGCTGCCTTCTTATTCTGTTTTTTAAATGGCTATTGGCAACCTACTGATGCATTACCGCCACCAACTAAACAGTCATGAAATTCAATGGCAGTCGGTGCCGTTTAAGATTAGGGAGGATTAATATTTTTTTAATGAGCATGGCCTTATTTCTATTACACCATTTTGTATACTTCTGCCCTTTGGACACTGTGTTAAGTGTTAGCTTCAATGCCATACAACACTCCTTCCGTGGCCTCCAACTGCTCTTAAACGCTAGTAAAACTAAATGCATGCTCTTCAACCGATCGCTGCCCTTACCCGCCCGCCCGACTAGCATCACTACTCTGGACGGTTCTGACTACAAACTACAAATACCTAGGTGTCTGGCTAGACTGTAAACTCCTTCCAGACTCATATTAAGCATCTCCAATCCAAAATTAAATCTAGAATCGGCTTCCTATTTCGCAACAAAGCCTCCTTCACTCACGCTGCCGAACATACCCTCGTAAAACTGACTATCCTACCGATCCTCGACTTCGGCGATGTCATTTACAAAATAGCCTCCAACACTACTCAGCAAACTGGATGCAGTCTATCACAGTGCTATCCGTTTCGTAACCAAAGCTCCATATACCACCCACCACTGCGACCTGTATGCTCTCGTCGGCTGGCCCTCGCTACATACTCGTCGCCAAACCCACTGGCTCCAGGTCATCTATAAGTCTTTGCTAGGTAAAGCTCCACCTTATCTCAGCTCATTGGTCACCATAACAACACCCACCCGTAGCACGTGCTCCAGCAGGTATATCTCACTGGTCATCCCCAAAGCTGACACCCACTTTGGCTGCCTTTCCTTCCAGTTCTCTGCTGCCAATGACTGGAACAAATTGCAAAAATCGCTGAAGTTGGAGACTTATATCTCCCTCACTAACTTTAAGCATCAGCTATCTGAGCAGCTTACCGATCGCTGCAGCTGTACATAGCCCACCCAACTACCTACCTCATCCCCGTATTGTTTTTATTTACTTTTTTCTCTTTTGCACACCAGTATTTCTACTTGCAAATCATCATCTGCACATCTATCACTTGTGTTAATTTGATAAATTGTAATTACTTCGCTACTATGGCCTATTTATTGCCTTACCTCCTTACTCCATTTGCACACACTGTATATATATTTTTCTATTGTGTTATTGACTGTACTTTTGTTTATCCTATGTGTAACTCTGTGTTGTTTTTTGTCGCACTGCTTTGCTTTATCTTGGCCAGGTCGCAGTTGTAAATGAGAACTGGTTCTCAACTGGCCTACCTGGGTTAAATAAAGGTAAAATAAAAAAATTGGATGACTCATTCATATTCCATTCAATGTAACATTGATAGGTTTAGGCTACTACATGATACTCAAATGTTCCCTATGTCCATCATGAGGTTGATATAACCTAGCCTATGAATAAAAGTTTATAACAGGTCGAGAGACAAATTGGAGTAATCAAGGTAACAGACAGTGACACATTCAATACCAGCCTTGCACACTGATCTAGGGTGTAACCATTAGTCCAAACAGTTTCTATTGGACAAATTCAGGTAGGTTTAACCCCGTTTCGTTCCATTTGCTTCTGTTTAAGAAACGTTGGTAACACTTGACACCCAGTGTCACAACACGTTGACATGGTCATAACCATATCATAATATGTCATAACAGCTGACATAACCTGTCATAATATGGTCATAACACTGTCATAACCCATATATTTACACCTGTTTGACATATATTGGGTTATTTAATGGGTGGTTATGACACCTACATTAGTGTCAAAACCCACACTTATTAAATTATTTATTTCCCTGGCAAGAAGTTTCCTTTCGTTTGAAAGTTTGTTTCTTAATTCCTTTGTTGTTGTTGTAATGAATTCTTAACAGTTATGTTTTTTTGAACATGCATTATGACCATCCTGTGTCATTTTACTTGGACTAAGAAAATGCACTTTATAACACCATCATAATCATATAAGCCAGATAGGCCTATCACTTACATGCCCTTATGTCAGTCATCAGTCAAAAAGAGGGTGTCTTGTCCTGCTCCTGAAATCTGCTCATGCGTGCGTCCCAGTAATCAGCAACAGAGTATTGTGGTAAGTGCATGTATGACATCAATATGTGCGCAGTTACAATGATAATTTAATATGTTACATTTCTGAAAATACTGTTGCATACTGTTACATACAATACACACTGTTGACAAGTAGGCTATGGTGTAATGTTATGTTTTGCCTTGTGTGGTAGGTTGCGTGTTATGACATTATGTCAGCTGTTATGACATATTATGACATGGTTATGACCATGTCATAACGTGTTATGACGCTGGGTGTCAAGTAAAGTGTTGCCAGCATTTTTTCAACAGAATCAACGATATGAGTACACCCCTGATCACCCGCACAGTTCACTTTCATTGCAGCCACATACAAACAGCATCATCACTTTGCTTGTTGTATAATTCCTTCTCTCATCTAAGTGCTCTCCTCCTCTCACCTTTTCCCATCGCTTGTGGACTTCAGTGGGGAGTAGTGATTGAGTGCCTAGTTCTGGAGGAAGGAGAGATTATTGGGATGGAAACCCCTATGACCTCTCTCTCTCTGAGCTGACTGACCAAAACAGATGGTATTATACTGACCCCTACTGGACACTGGGGCAATATTCAGGTTGAGTTTGGAACATATCAACATATGCTCACTTTGAAAAAATACAAATTTCTGACACAAAACAGGTGAGGTAAAAATCATTCATTAGACCAGATAAAGAAAATAATCTGCTATCTCCTCATCAGATTACAAAAATAATATATGGATTGGTGGGAGTAGAGAAATGCATCTATATATTTACATGATACACAAGTAGTGGGGCACATAGTCTCTTTAAAAATAACTCTTGCATAGAAAGTTCAGGATCAGCAAACCAAGAGACAAGCCACCAGGGGGGAGAATCATACATGCAAAAGCCCTGGGCTCTATTCTTGCCCTGGCATGGTCACACAGTTCAAAAAGCTCCATGTGTGTATTGGGTTTAGCCAGCCAAACACCTGTCCAGCTGAGTCTCAGACAATTTCAGATGTAGATCTCATGGCCCAGCTCAGGGGCATACACCTGGTCCTGCTTGGGGAAGTCTAAGGCAGGGACACCTTTGACCTTCATCTTCCAGACCCCCTTCCTCTGTCTGTCCTGGTCATTCCTGGTCCTATAGCATCCCTCCCCCTGCTGATTCAGTTGGTGGTTCTGGACCCTGAAGTACTCCTCCAACTGGGTGTCTGTGTGGAGCCTGAAGGCCCCACGCTCCCTGAGTGAATTAATGAATAAATTAATTAATAGATGGATAGGAAGAAATCAAGAAATACTTAAAAATTAGTTTGGCAACATAAAGGCATACCATCATAGAGATCTTATAATGTATTTGTTCTATGTGTAATTCTATGCATATCATACCTGAATGGGTCTAGAGGGTTGTACTGGCTAATGGTCTTATTGGGCATCTCAAAGTCCACGTGGCGTCCTGGCCGCTTGCTGCTCACCTTCATGAACATGCGCTGCGGGGCCTGGACATTCGACTGGGCAGTGGTAGTGAATGCCCCCACCTTACGCACCGCCAGACCCGCTATACCACAGGAGGTCTGGGGCCTCTTCTTCTCTGGCTCGGGGCATGGCGTGCGCTGGGTGGAAGCTGCGTGGCTGGTGTGAGGCCGCATCACAGCTGGGGAGGGACTGCTGGAACAGACTTCACGGCTGTCGAGGGATTGCCTCAGTTTGAGATCCAGAGTGCGGGTCATAAGGGGGACGTAGGTCTTGTTCATGCCATGTTGCAAGACCTGGTGGCTGGGTCCTGCTGGGGCCTTCTGTGACTGACTCTGGGGGCTCTGTTTTGGGGTTGTAGGTGGGAATGGTGAGGCGTGGGGCTCTGGATCCACCCCCTGGACAGGTGGAGGGGAGCCCCATGCATCTCGTATCTGGGCGTTGAGTTTCATGTTGGCCCCGGCTTGGTCGCTTCCCTGCGGCTGGTGGGTGGAGTTGACCTTGAGGAGGACATGCTGAGGGGTGACGGGCCGATGGGGCCCCCTCTTCTTCACTCGGTCTTTCACTGCTTTCTCGCTGCGCGTCAGCACCCACTTAGTCATCACAGACAGCTCCCTGGCTGTGAGAGGGTGCATATACGGTTGATTACAAGGAACAATAGTAAACATGCACTTTGTTATACAGCCATAAGGACTATAGTCTGTCTCGATTCTGTCTCTCAATTACGTTCAACTTCTATTGCATTCCATTCTATCTCACCTGAGCCAGTGGTTTCGCTCCTGGGCGTGTGACTGGCCCTGCTTTGGGAGTCCTGGCTGTGTCCGCTGACTGGTCTTCCAGGAGAGATGGCCGAGGGGGGCTTGGTGATGAACTCTGGCTGCAGGTCAATGTAGGCCCGGCTCCTACGGTGGCCCTGAAGCTCACTCCACGTGGCCGGCCTCATAGACTCCTGCTGCGCAGCTTTGGAGAGCAGCGAGACCACAGAAATATAATTAGTAGAACGAGGAAAAAGGGTCTCAGATCATGGCAATTTGACTGCATCCTCATGGAAATTATATTTCTATGTCAGAGACCTTGATAAAGTATAGTCACAGCAGGATGATATTAGCCTAGCCTGGTGGTTCAGTCTGTTTGTGCTTTATCCCATGCTCTATGTTCTGTAGACCACTATTATATGGTTGTTATGCCATACATACATGTAACAATCAATGAATACAGAGGTGTCTGCAAACTATTTCAGAGCAATATTCAGGGTTTTGTCTGGACATAGATGAGAGACAGGAGATAAATCATGAGGGTAGAGGAAGGTGTCTGGAAAGACATGGGGTTAATAAAAGCGAGCGATAATGGAGCGATATTCAGGTTGAATTTAAGGCTAGCAGTAGGCTAATCGGCTACCAGACCCAAAGACACTCACCCTGTGCTCGGCGCATGCTGGGGGCTGACAGAGAGCGTGTGTGATGGGACAGCTCGGGCCTCTCCGGCTTCTTGCCCTCACGGTCGTAGATCTTACGATTGGACGAGCCCACCTGTGTCATGCGCTCAGCCCGCACGTTGGAGTAGGGGTACTTGTCTTTATTGAGCATGCTTTTAAGAGTACCCCTGAACTCGTTAAAGAACTCCCTCTCGGCCAGCACGGAGTAATCCCAGCGCACCCTGGTGAACTGGTAGATCAGAACACTGGTCCCCGTGTTCACCACCATACTGGGAGGGAGAGACGGAGGGTGGAAAAGAAAGAGAGGGAGAATAACAAAGTTATGACTATAACTACTGTTCCCCGAAGGAGGGAAATGAGAGGTACAACATACTATGGGGAGTTGCACTCCCGCGACTTCGGTTGAAGGATCTCAAATCACGCCTGACAAGGCCAATGTAATCCGCGCCTCGCTGGAAGCCCCACCTTCCAAAGGTGATAAGTGTGAAACTTGGATTCATTCCTTCAATTTAACACAGCTTTTCACCGAGCCCAGGAACGGGTGGCGTGTTTCCAAACAGATTTTGGACCTCATTTCCCTCCTTCAGGGAACAGTAGTTATAGTCATAACGTTCCCTTTCAGTCAGTCAACTTCGGTACAACACACTGTGGGGAAATAGAATCACGCCCCATGACGACTCCAACAGATAATAAATGAAACGGCCCATGGCAGACCACTCAGACATGCCCCCACAAGATGTGGCACACTGTGAGCAGTGACATCCAAGCGATAAAACCTCACAAAAGTCTGTGGTGATGCCCAACTCGCCGCAGCACAAATATCTCATATAGTCAACCCTTTTAACAACAGCCAAAACGCTGGCAGGGCCCTGGTGGAGTGCGCACGTACACCGCTAGGTAACCCTTGCTGCTATTTGCAAGGGAGCCTCCACAATCCAGCTGGATAAAGAGTACCTTGCCACGAACTGGATTAGCAAAACAGACAAAAAGCTGGTCACATAACCGAACATTCCTGGTCCGTAAAATGTATGTGCATAACGCTAGCATAGCACATAGAGCATGTAACCTCTGTTGCTCTTCAGAACCAAAAGGAGGAGGCAAAAAGGAAAATGTCTCAAAAGCTAAGGACCTATAGGACATAGCCATGAGGTTCAGGGCAAAGGCCTCATTTGGACGCAACGTCACCTTAGAGTCGTCTTGGGCGAACTGAGTACAGAAACGATGTACGAATAACGCGTGAAGGAACCTTTAGCTGAGGCCAAAGCCTCGGGCAAGGTTATACAGGAGAGGATCTTCAGATCCACAGACTCCAGTGGTTCAAAAGGAGGCCACACACAGAGCATCCCAACCCAAATCCCAAGTCGGCGGAATAGGTTGAGAAACCGGCCTGAGATGGCGCCCATCCTTTAAGAACCCTCCAGGACACAAGCCCTGCTGTGGCGCCATTCATTTCCACATGACACGCTCAAATAGACGCCATGTACACTTTCAAAGTGGAGAATGAATGACCCTGCTCTGAAAAGGAACAATTCCTTTATTTTGGGACCAAAGTAGAGGTCTGTGCAGGACAGATTTCTTCCTCCCGCATCTTTTCATACTGCACCCGCTGGCTTTCTGTCTGACTACCAAGCACACATACAGCCCTCCCGTGGAAAAAAGGAGCCCTTGCGGACGAATAGTAGCATGTTCGGAGGTAAACCTCTAGCCGCGAGATTGGACATCTGAGGGGCCAAGTCCACAGACCCCATATTTCTGTCCGAGGGTGCCAAACCTGCCTGTGCGCCTGGAATAGTTGATCCCTGCACAGCGAGAGTTGCCACGGGACCCTGCCCAATAGGCGGCCGATTTCCGCGAACCATGGTTGCTTGGACTACGAGTAGCACAAAATTAAACTACAAGCCCTCCAGGAGCACCCTCCCCAACGCTCGGCTTCCTCATCGAGAAAAACTGACGACAATGCGCGTTTCGTAAATATCTACGTTGGCCCTGCCGAAAACCACCCAGGGGTGTAGCCTCCATTCCTGAGAGAGGGTGATATCTGGATAAAAGATCTGGACCCAAGCTAGAGGCAATCGAGGACATGCATCCCCAAAGGGAGAGTATGTGTGCACTGCTCCCCAGCAATAGGGAGCGATCCAAAGTTAGGAGGGAGAGAGACAGAGTCTCTTCGGGATCGTTGATGCACTGACATATTGCACCAACATATTGTCGGCTCTGACCAGCACAAGCTGGCCCGACAAAAGCAGGGAGAAGCGCCAGATAGACTGTTAGGACTTCCAGGTAATTGATATGCAGTGCACTCAGCACCAGGGTCCATACCCCCCGAATAGAGTTGCCTTCGTACAGCTTACCCCACACTCAGCCCATGGGAGACCCCTGACAATAGCAGAGGGTCCCAGCACTGGGCCATGGCCCATGGGCATGACAGGGACACCTGAAGCAACCGGCTTAGGCTGCAAGATGCATCCAGGTGAGTGGCTAGCACACAGCGCTGGAAGGGCCCCATCAACAACAGCCCCACGGGAACAACTTCCATCACATAAGCCATCATCCCCAGTAGGCGTAGGCACTGGCAAAAACGCACTGTGTGCCTCAGATGAAATATGGCTAAGCAGAGTTGGAATCTGGACACCCTCCGTGGGGATAGAAAAGTGCAATAAGCTAATTAGTCTAGCTCGAGACCCAGAAACGGAATGTGCTGAGATGGGGTCAGACAGCTCTTTTTCAGGTTTCTTATGAAGCCTAGAGACTGAATACAGGAAAGTAGCATGGATGTGTATAACACTGCTTGCCCCCTCGACTCCGCTGCCACCAGCCAATTGACTGTAATAGCCAGCAGCTCATGAGCATTCAGAGTTTGTAGACTCTGAGGTGCTTTTTGAGGGCACGTACTGTAGGTCTAAAATGGGAGGTAAAGTCCCATTCCTTTTCCGAACCAGGAAGTACTGGCTGTACCAGCCAACCTGGATCTTCGACATAGGAACCACTCAGATTGCCTGCTTCTAGAGACGGGAGGATATCTCCTCCCTCAAAACGGGCGTTGAGGCCTCGGTAACAGTTGACGTGATGCCACTGCAGAAGCGTGGGGGACGCACAACAAATTGTAGCCAGTACCCTGACATCACTTTTCGCTTGATCCAGGGCAACACTGCGCATGCACGCCATTGGTCGGAGCAGACAGTGAGCCTCCTGTGAAGTGCCATCTGAAGGGGCGGAACACCACATTGTGGACTGGGAGAGATTGATTATTTTTCCATTTCCATCACTCTTGACAACCGTGTGTCTGAACGTGGAGAAGGGACACTTTCCATCAAACTCTCATGTGCGAGAAACAAAACATTTGATATGCATGAACACTGTGAAACTTGGGGTTGAAAAAACTGTGTGTATGTGCCAAGGTTTGCCTAAAGCCCGGTCCACCCTGGGTACAAGGGGTCGTGTCCAACCCTGCTTGTTCCCTCGACTCTGCTACCAACCACCAATCGCCTACAGGGCCCATAACCTGCATCACTAGACACCTCATAGGGACTAATGAGCTACAGGCAGGAATCAGCAATGTTCCCGGGGCCACCCATATGTGACCCGGGAGCACGCATGACGGTAAGTCGCTTTGGATAAAAGCGTCTGCAAAATGACATACAGTGCATTCGGAAAGTATTCAGAGACCTTTACTTTTCCCACATTTTATTACTTTAAGGCCTTACTCTGAAATTGATTAAATTGTTGTTTTATCCATCAGTCTACACACCATACCCCATAATGACAAAGCAAAAACAGGCATTAGAATTTTTTGCAAATGTATAAAAAATGTATAAACTGAAATATCACATTTACATAAGTATTCCGACACTTTACTCAGTACTTTGTTGAAGCACCTTTGGCAGCGATTACAGCCTTGAGTCTTCTTGGGTATGACACTACAAGCTTGGCACACCTGTATTTGGGGAGTTTCTCCCATTCTTCTCTGCAGATCCTCTCAAACTCTGTCAGGTTGGATGGGGAGCGTCGCTGCACAGTTATTTTCAGGTCTCCAGAGATTTTTGATTGGGTTCAAGTCTGGGTTCTGGCTGGGCCACTCAAGGACATTCAGAAACCACTCCTGCGTTGTCTTGGCTGTGTGCTTAGGGTCGTTGTCCTGTTGGAAGGTGAACCTTCGCCCCAGTCTGAAATCCTAAGTGCTCTGGAGCAGGTTTTCATCAAGGATCTCGCTGTACTTTGTTCCGTTTATCTTTTCCTCAATTCTGACTAGTCTCCCAGTCCCTCCCGCTGAAAAACATCCCCACAGCATGATGCTGCCACCACCATCCTTCACCTTAGGGATGGTGCCAGGTTTCCTCCAGAGGTGACGCTTGGCATTCAGCCAAATAGTTCAATCTTGGGTTCATCAGACCAGAGAATCTTGTTTCTCATGGTCTGAGAGTCCTTTAGCTGCCTTTTGGCAAATTCCAAGCGGGCTGTCATGTGCCGTTTACTGAGGACTGGCTTCCGTCTGGCAACTCTACCATACAGGCCTGATTGGTGGAGTGCTGCAGAGATGATTGTCCTTCCTCCACAGAGGAACTCTGGAGCTCTGTCAGAGTGACCATCGGGTTCTTGGTCACCTCCCTGACCAAGGCCCTTCTCCCCTGATTTTTCAGTTTGGCCGTGCAGCCAGCTCTAGGAAGAGTCTTGGTGGTTCCAAACTTCTTCCATTAAGAATGATGGAGGCCATTGTGTTCTTGGGGACCTTCAATGCTGCAGAAATGTTTTGGTACCCTTCCCCAGATCTGTGCCTCGACACAATCCTGTTTCGGAGCTCTACGTACAATTCCTTCTACCTCATGGCTTGGTTTTTGCTCTGACATGCACTGTCAACTGTGAGACCTAATATACACAAGTGTGTGCCTTTCCAAATCAATTTACCACAGGTGGACTCCAATCAAGTTGTAGAAACATCTAAAGGATTATCAATGGAAACAGAATGCACCTGAGCTCAATTTTGAGTCGCATAGCAAAGGGTCTGAATCCTTATGTAAATAAGGTATCTGTTTTTAAATGTTCATACATTTGAAAAATATTCTACAAATCAGTTTTTGCTTGTCCTTATGGGTTATTGTGTGTAGATTGATGAGGAAAATAAATAATTTAATACATTTTAGAATAAGGCTGTAACGTAACAAAATGTGGAAAAAAGGAAGGGGTCTGAATACTTTCTGATTGCACTGTATATTATTATATTATATATTATGAGCCACCTATGGGGAGGGGTGCCCCTTGTGGACAGAAAGGTAATTGCCCAACTTATTTCTCCCATCCTGGTAAGATTGATATGCCCCCTGAATACCATGAACAGAATGGAATGTGGGGTACCAATGGGGCATGTGGGGTACCAATGGGGCAAACATGGACAAGCTTCCAATACATGAGACTGAATAGCCTGCATTAAGCCCGGACCCTTATGGGCACAGAGGGCTCTGGAAATGGCTGATGTAGCACCCCGTTTACCATAACAAAACGTGGGGGCACTGCCATCACAGTAATGTTTTTGCAGAGTGGCGCACTGGTTGCTCAGACCTGTGCTAAGGCCCCTCATTCCAGGGTTACCCGAGCCAGTGATTTGGGGGCTGCTTCCTAATTGAAGGAGCACGCAAGCCCCGCTTTCTACACTCCTTCCATCTTGAAATTAGGAATTGGGTTGCCTAATCCCGGGGGAACACTAGTAAGCTTCATTCACTGGAAGTGAAAAAAAATTGTAACCAACGTTAGCCAGGATGTTCTTTAGTCTAAGCTAGGCTAGCTGGCATCTTTGACCGCAGCACCATCCATTTTGAATAACCAAACGACTTAACGCTACGTATACTAAACAACAGAGCTATCCAAGCAACTCCATCGGATGCAGGAATAGCTAGTATTAGCTAGCTCTCCTCGATGAGTTAGCTAACCTGGCTAGCACGCTATGCAGCGCTTGTTAGCTAGCATGGTCTCAAAAGTCTATGTAGGACTGGATCACCGAGGTGGGACCGGACCCTTCATTGACAAGTCTGGGAAGAAAGGGCAAGCAGTGCTTGACCGAGGCAGACACAGGCGGTGGCGGGGTACCCACCGAAACTGGCCACCCTCTCTCTTCGAGTAGCCTCCCATAACTGGTGACAGAGCATACTGGAGTCAGGTTGAGAGCGGGCAGCGAACGACACACACCCAGGC
Source organism: Salvelinus namaycush (assembly GCF_016432855.1). Lineage (NCBI taxonomy): Eukaryota > Metazoa > Chordata > Actinopteri > Salmoniformes > Salmonidae > Salvelinus > Salvelinus namaycush. The sequence continues at coordinate 15,652,318 of NC_052341.1, forward strand.
AGACAAAACATTTGCTCTGACCAAAGAGCCAATCCATCTCCGCATCCCACAACTCGGACAGCCGAGGTACGGGCACTCGGGAGAGGAAGTCACTATCAGAAACACCAAGCCCCCTTAAGAATGCTACACGATTGTTAAGAGTACCTGCTCGTGGACTAGTAGGGGAACAGTGCCAGCTATCCCCTAGTCCTTCACACAAACTGATTTGAGCAAGGGCATGCCAGAGCATGCACCGAGCCGAGACATACAAGACAACAATCGTGAGTATCTATTTATTTATTTGGGCATGGTCGCGAACACTAACCCGGCTTAGCCTTCGTCGTCTAGGTTGCATTTTTTGCCATCTTATTAATTGGTATAGCCAGGCCAAGCAATCCGTCAGGCGTGATTTTACATCCTTCAACCGAAGTCTCAAGAGTGTGACTCCCCATAGTATGTTGTACCGAAGTTGACTGATTTAAATGGAACCAGGAGGGGCAGAGAAGAGAGGGAGATGTCTTAAAGACATACGCTTCTGGGTAAAATCATGGTTGTCAAAGTAAAAATTAAATGAATGATTACTCACTTGTTGATTTAAGTGAAATTAATGATCACTAACTTGTTGTTGTGTGGGTGCAGGGACAGTACAGTACTTACTTGTTGTTGTGTGTGTGCAGGGACTGGATAGGGCTGTGTTGACCCCCAGCCTTGATGACTCTCAGGCAGTCCCCTGTCAGGAAGTTGAAGATGCGGATCTTCCCGTCCTCACAGCCGGTAATGACACGCAGGAAGAGGTAGATCAGCGCCAGGACCTCCCTAGAGGATGACAAACATACACACACACTCACAGCATTTAACGAACATCAAGATAAACCAGTCAAAAACAGTACCAAAAACAAAAGTACTTGTTCTTTTTTGTATGACATTTTTTTACGCTCACTTTGGATGGCGATAGGTCATCAGGTTCTTCTTTATGTCACAGTTGGTGCTCCAGGCCATGACCTGTCCATCAGAACCACCTGACAGGATGTGCCACTGGTCGAAGAACAGACACTTTACAGAGCTCTGGTGGGCATCGATTACCTGGAAGACAAGACAGGGACTTTGGTGAGGACAGTGTCAATTTCACTCAAAAAACATTTAAATCGAAACCTATTGAAATGGGAGACCCAATTCCATGTGCCCTTGTTTGAGTTTACTGTACATCTTTTCTTCTGACCACTAGATAAGACTCCTGAAAATATAGATATGGATGCCTTTTGTGTAAAAAGGTCAATGAAGACATAGACCTGACAGAGTACAGACCATCTTACCTTGAGGAGTGAGGCGGTCTCCATACCCCACATTTTGACCAGCCCTTTGTCACAGCTGCTCATCACTAGAGCCTTGTCTATCTTCACACACAGGATGGGGTGGTGGTGCCTAAACTTCAGCTTCTCATAGCAATGCCCTGTCTGCAGGTTCCACACTGCCGTGGAGGTGAAAGCACACAAAGATACTAACACACAAAACAAGGTTGGTACATTTTCAAGCAAACTGCCTGACATGCTGACTACACCAGCCACCAACTATATTAATTAGGGGTCGAAACACACATCAAATATTCATAGACATTTAGCTAGCTAGCTGTTGCTTGTAGTTTGTCATGGGACATGAACATTGGGTTGTTATTTTACCTGACATACATATAGTCTTCTTTTTATCTGGTTCTTTGTAGAATTTTGACACGGAGTCATACAAAATCGTGTGTTTTTCTACTCCAACGATTAATCCACAGATAAAAAGGGAAACCTAGCTAGTTTTTAGTTAGTTATCTTTAGTTATCATTCCTCGTTTGTCTTTCAAGCATCCACGTGGGTTTGTATCTTCCTGATATCCAATCAGGAGGGAACTTGCAGCATGTGGAGCGCCTCACATATAACCAACTTCTATTTTAGTGCCTGGCTATGCAGATGCTCGTTCACACATATTGAATGGTGTGGGTGAAATTATTAAATAACATGTATGTGTAAACGCTCACACGCAACGTGGCCGGTGAGGTTTACGTGTGACACTTACTTACCTTTGACTTTGCAATCATTGGCCCCTGAGACTAGACAATTCCCATGCAGGTCCAGGCAGTTGATGGTACCCAAGTGGCCACGGAAGAGCATAAGGCATACGCCTGTTTTCAGATTCCAACACCTATAGTGAATGTACAGTATATATCAAACCAGTCATTCATAAAGACTCAATAAGTATCATCACCTAAATTAGCAAGGTCAACTACAATTTACAGTAAATCACAAGTTTAGCATTAAAAACACAGTCATTCTTCATCACAGTCATTGCTGTGTTTTCAAACCAAATTCAAAAACCCATAGAATTGAGTAAAACGGGTCCAAACTACCCATGATGGTCTCATTGACTAGAGATGCCCATTCTAGTAATTCTATTTCTATTTCTTTACCCTCCTCCTACCTGATGCTGAGGTCGTAGCTGGCGCTAATGACCAGTCCTCTCTCCTCACAGAGCAGCAGGGCCCTGATGGAGCCGGCATGGCCCTGGATCACCGGGGACACCTCCTTCAGTGTCAGCACGTCCAGCAGACGCACCACGCGGTCCTTGGACCCCACGGCCACCAGCTGACCTCCACTGTAGTGCACCACCCTGGAGGGGTCTTCCCTGTTGACCACAACAAAGATACATCAGTTACGTCTCAAATGGCCCCAATGCACTACTTTTTCATACGGCTCTGGTCAAAAGTAGTTCACTATATAGGGAATAGGGTGTCATTTCAGACGCACTCCCAGACTTTGAAATATAGGCCTTGTTACTGTATTATTTGCATGCAGCAGGTGCTATAATGTTACAAAGACACTGTGGTTACCGTAACCGACCTGTCCAGCAGCACCAGAACGTTGTACACTCCACAGTAGACATTCCGCTCTTCCATCTGTATGGCTCGGGTTCTAACGCCAGCATAGATGGCCTCAAAGCCCCTCTCCTGTAGGACAGACAACCACAGATAGCCAGTACAAACGTCAGAGGATCATATCCTAGTCATCAGAATATAGAATAGAATCGTCATCTGCTTTTCGCAAGCCCCAAGAGACACACACACACACATACGATGAAAGCAGCATCCCCTAGAGCAGTTTTGTCATTTGGGATAAGTGGTGACGTTGATTGATATGATAATAAGGTAGATAGTGATGTGTTTACCTGTCTGATTTTGGAGAAGATTTCTCCGTGGTGCATGTGCTTCTCATCCTCCCTGATGGGCACTAGGACCTTGCGGACTTTGGCATATGTAGAGCTGACACCTGTAGTGTTGCTCTGAGAGGGGGAAAAAAGTCACACAGGTTTATATTAACATGTACTTAGCATGCCATGATGATAATGGACAACCTGTCATCTGTGTGATCTCTAGATTATCTTGAGCTACTTTTAAAATCAATTAATCAATATATTTGCTAAGTGGCATAAAAAATCTAAATCCAAGCACTTGTGTGGGTTTGCAAGCTAAAAAGCCTTTAAAGAGCAATGAATCCCTTTGAAATTGGCCTTTGTGGCATCGATATGAGTCAGAAACAGTTATTCTAGTGTCAAAATGTACTACAAAGTGTGAATAGGATAATCTTGGTCATAAAGTCAGTCTGGTCTAAAACGGAGTTTGGAACATCCGTGTGTCACAACGGGTAAATGTAGGTTGGGTTTTGATTTGATGATGTCCATTTACCTACTAAAATGGGGTGAGCAGCTACAGTGATTGCTCTCTATCCAATATCATAGACAGTGAGGCAGACCTGCCCAGCACAAAACAACACGTTGCGCATTTAAAAATATATATATATATACACTGCACTAAATACCTTAGATGTAATATTACACAACTTAAACATCCTTGCCAAAAATGTCAAAATTAATTTAATATTTATTCAGTTATCTTCGATTTTTTATGAAATAGGCTTATGCATGGCATCTACAGTGTGTGACGGGGACAAACATTAACCAAATGCAGAATTGGTCAGAAAACACACCTCCAAGACTGAAATCTTGGTTTCCTAATGAGAAACAGAAAAACACAAGTGCCAATTGGCATGTTCAGTCACTCTTTAATGTGTGGGCTAGATCATTATTGAAATACACCAACACGTTTCATCAAGGTGAAGCCGTTAGCTGAAACGTGTTGGTGTATTTTAATAATGAACTAGCCCACCCATGAAAAGCTTTTTAACTTGCAAACCCACACAAGTGCCTTGACTTTGATTTTTTTATGCCACTTGGCAAAGATATTGAGTGTTTGATTGATTTTAAAAGTGGCTCAAGATACTCTGGGGATTATAACGACGCACACATTAAATCTAAATCAGGTGGTTACAAAATTTGGCACTATGTAGGGAATAGAGTGCCATTTGGGATTTATTGAGATGACTGCATAGTGGTCACTAGTTAGCACAGCCATAAAGTCCTAAAATCTGATTGGAAACCTAATCATAACCTTAATCACACTGCTAACCTTACTAAACCTTACCTTAAATGCAGACCAAAAAGCACCCAAAAAACACACCTTTTTTTACAATATAGACAATTTTGACTTTGCAGCTGTCCCATCTAGCGGAAACCGATCAGTTCTGCCTTAAGAGCAAGACTCACTTAGCACTTATTTGTAGTTATTCTTTTTCCATTCGCTTTTTTAGTACTATTCCCCTTCAAGAGCAGCTCCTGCTACTTATTTTTCTTCAATAATCAATATCTTTATTGTCCTGAAAAAAATCTATGTGTCATTGGTGGATTTAGAGTGTGGTATTTTAATAGTTACCATACAGTACCTGCATCAACATAGCTTGTTTCTCCACCATCTTCTTGGCATTAAGGTCCTCCTGAGTGTCTTCCGTCAGGTATCGCCAGTGTTGGGAGACATCCCTGCAGCTGTTCAGAGAGGTCTTGTCTAGAAGACCTGAAACAAACAGCTTCTGCACTTAAATATTTGAGGGTATGGTGACAGGCAGCCATCCCTCAAAGGTTACAGCAGTCCATACTGTAGATCTAATCGATATGTGGTCCATTGAAGGACGACTACTTGTGATAATTCATAACAGAATGAGAGAATTCGGATTGAAATACTATTCCGTCTGCACCAAGGGAACCTAGGTGATGTCACAAGGCGTTTTGTGTTTAAAAGCATGGAATGAGAAAATTATTCAGAGATAGTGGTTCAAATATTGAACAGTTGTTAAAAAGGTAAATGTCTTTTGTTTAAAAAATAGAAAACTATTATGGTATTTTAAATTATTCATTTTTTTAATATAAGAATTGGACCATCATTATGCAAACACAGATATCTTTCAAATGTAAATGAAGGCTTCATAACAACATTTTAACAACACCTCCAAGAGAATTGTTGTACCGATTGCTAAGCAAAGGTTTGTTGTTCTTCCGTCTCATCAATATCCAGGGAGAACAGCTCAAGGTATGAAGCAGGAGAGGCATAGAGCTTTAAAAGGGTAGCCTTGCTGTCACGTTCCTGACCTTATTTCCTTTGTTCAGTATTGTTTAGTTGGTCAGGACGTGAGCTGGGTGGATTCTATGTTATGTGTTTCTATGTTGGGTTCATTGTCAACTAGCCTAATATGGTTCTCAATCAGGGGCAGGTGTTTTACGTTTCCTCTGATTGAGAACCATATTAAGGTAGGCTGTTCTCACTGTTTGTTTGTGGGTGATTGTTGCCGTGTCTGTGTTTGTTCGCCACACGGTACTGTTTCGTTTCGTTTGGTTTGGTTTGTTCCTGTTCGTGCGTTCATGTTTTATGTTCTCAAGTTCAGGTCTGTTCACGTCGTTTTTGTATTTTGTCAGTGTTCTGTTTAGTTGGATAAATCATTAAAATTCAACATCATGAACATTCACCACGCTGCGCCTTGGTCCTCCTCTCTTCCACATATCGACGAGCGTTACACTTGCAAAACAAAGTCATCACCATGGCATAGCTATTTAGCCCTGATATGTTTCTCTATGGGGCTGATTCAAGGAAATGTCAACAGGTACTTCAATCTAGACAAAAGAAGACAGTGCAGAGTATACCGCTGTCCCTGAACAGAGCCAGATAAACACTGTGCATATCAGGTGGCATAAGGGGTCAGCGAAGTGCACAAGCACAGGTTCACATCTGCACACACTGAATCTGCAATATGATCCATATAAACTAGCAGCTAGGGAAGGTATGGAGTAATATTAAGGTAGTCTCAAGGTATTGCTCACCTGAGGTAGAGTACCTCATGATAAGCTGTAGACCACACTATCTACCAAGAGAGTTTTCATCTACATTTTTCGGAGCCGTCTATTTACCACCACAAACCGACGCTGGCACTAAGACCGCACTCTACGAGCTGTATAAGGCCATAAGCAAACAAAAAAATGCTCATCCAGAAGTGGCGCGCCTAGTGGTCGGGGACTTTAATGCAGGCAAACTTAAATCTGTTTTACCTCATGTCACATGTGCAACCAGAGGAAAAAAACTCTAGACCACCTTTACTCCATACACAGAAAAAAGCTCTCCCTCGCCCTCCATTTGGCAAGTCTGACCATAATTCTATCTTCCTGATTCCTGCTTACAAGCAAAAACTAAAATAGGAATTACCTATGACTCGCTCAATACGGAAGTGGTACGATGACGCGGATGCTACACTACAGGACTGTTTTGCTAGCACAGACTGGAAAATGTTCCGGTTATTCATCCAATGGCATTGAGGAGTATAGCACCTCAGTCAAAAAGCACCGGCTTCATCAAAAAGTGCATCGACGACGTCCCTCCCACAGTGACTGTACGTACATATTCCAACCAGAAGCCATGGATTACAGGCAACATCCGCACCGAGCTAAAGGCTAGAGCTACCACTTTCAAGGAGCAGGACACTAATCCGGACGCTTATTAGAAATCCCGCTATGCCCTCAGACAAACCATCAAACAGGCAAAGCGTCAATATTGAGATTGAAACCTACAACACCGGCTCTGACACTTGTTGGATGTTGTTTTATTATATTCTTTATTTAACCTTTATTTAACTAGGCAAGGCTTACAAACTATTACGGACTACAAAGGGAAACACAGCCGCGAGCTGTCCAGTGACACAAGCCTACCAGATGAGCTAAATGCCTTTTATGCTCGCTTCGAGGCAAGCAACACTGAAGCATGCATGAAGCTGTTCCGGACGACTGTGTGATCATGCTTTCCGTAGCCAATGTGAGCAAGACCTTTAAACAGGTCAACATTCACAAGGCCGCGGGGCAAGACGGATTACCAGGTCGTGTACTCAGAGCATGTGCGGACCAACTGGCAAGTGTCTTCACTGACATTTTCAACCTCTCCCCGACCGAGTCTGTAATACCTACATGTTTCAAGCAGACCACCATATTCCCTTTGCCCAAGAAAGCTAAGGTAACCAGCCTAAATGACTAACGTAGCACTCATCTTGGTAGCCATGAAGTGCTTTGAAAGGCTGGTCATGGCTCACATCAACACCATCATCCCAGAAACCCTAGACCCACGCCAATACGCATGCCGCCCCAACAGATGACGCAATCTCAATCGCACTCCACACTGCCCTTTCCCACCTGGACAAAAGTAACACCTATGTGAGAATGCTGTTCATTGACTACAACTCAGCGTTCAACACCATAGTGCCCACAAAGTTCATAACTAAACACCATCATTAAGTTTTCTGACGACACAACGGTGGTAGGCCTGATCACCAACAACGATGAGACAGCCTATAGGGAGGAGGTCAGAGACCTGGCAGTGCGGTGCCAGGACAACAACCTTGCCCTCAATGTGAGCAAGACAAAGGAGCTGATTGTGCTACACAGGAAAAGGAGGGCTGAACACATACCCATTCACATCGATGGGGCTGTAGTGGAGCGGGTTGAGAGTTTCAAGTTCCTTGGTGTCCACATCACCAACAAACTATCATGGTCCAAACACACCAAGACAGTCGTGAAGAGGGCACGACAATGCCTTTTTCCCTTCAGGAGACTGAAAAGATTTGGCATGGGTCTCCAGATCCTCAAAAAGTTCTACAGCTGCACCATCGAGAGCATCCTGAGCGGTTACATTCCCGCCTGGTATGGTAACTGCTTGGCATCCGACCGTAAGGTACTACAGAGGGTAATGCGTATGACCCAGTACATCACTGGGGCCAAGCTTCCTGCCATCCAGGACCTATATACTAGGCGTGTCAGAAGAAAATTGCCAAAGACTCCAGTCACCCAAGTCATAGACTGTTCTCTCCGCTCCCGCACGGCAAGCGGTACCAGAGCGCAAAGTCTAGGTCCAAAAGGCTTCTTGACAGCTTCTACCCCCAAGCCATAAGACTGCTGTGCAATTAATAAAATGGCCACCCGGACTATTTGAACCCACCCCCCTTTGTTTTTACAATACTGCTACTACCTGTTTATTATATATGCACAGTCACATGTGACAAATACAATTTGATTTGATTCGATAATAGCTGCTGAGACCAGTATTCTTCATGTAGAATACTGGAGAGGGGGATATGCAGTGATGTAGTAGTAAAATAAACAGGTGGGTTAACTGATCACCGGTCACGGTGAAAAAGTTATGCTCCCTATACTTTCAATGCATTTTTTTTCAATGGATGTTTAGTTGCATTTACCCTCCGCTACACATCTGAGGATAGATATTCTCATGTAACACCACAGAGTCCTTTGAATGATAGCTTAGACATGTTTTGGAGGGGTAGAGGGTGGGGGGGTGCATGGTGGCTCACCTAAAATCCTCTTGGCAAGATGAACAGGGAGACCCCGGATGAAGTTTCTGTATCGGCAGACCCCAGACAGAGAGGTGGAGGACCGAGGGACCACCATCAGAGCAGGGTCGTCTGAACAGGTGGAGTCTGTGTCACTATCCTCCTTCACCACCCCCATACACACACTGCCAAAGCCCTGCAGGCCTTCAGAGGTAGGGCTGGCACCCACCACCGCCCATGGAGCTACATGGAGTTGGCAGCTCTTGGCTGAAAATAAAGAAACACAGTGAGGTAGAAATTCATATTGGACTGGAAATGGGGAACTTTGAAGAGTGCACAAACATTTGACCAACCAAAATGTCAATGATCATTGTAGTCTACTTTGATTAAAATAATAATAATGTATTGGGTGCTTATATTTGTCCTATTAATCAAACATGACATTTTTATCATAACCATTCAGTAACACAGGTACCCCCACTGCAGGAGCGGACTGGGACAAGAATTTGGCCCTGGCATTTTATCCACACCAGCCCCCATCACTGCGCACACCGCCAGCTCACCATTTTGTTTGCCTCCCAGTCTCAGCATCTTTTCTGCTGTCACTCTGTGCTTCTTCTTGTTCTCTGTCTGTCTGCTTATTAACCCTTATACGTTCTACACCTACCCTAAGTGTTAATTACTATTACAGGGCTCCTAACCTCATCCCCAGGCTATTGCACACTGAGCATATACAGTAAGTCTGGGATATCAATGATTCAAAGTAGGCCTTAGTGGGAGTGAATTCTATGGGAGTGACCTACGGACTAATGTATTTGTCATCATTTCATTTTAGTGAATCACATGACTGCATGTGATTCACTAACATCACAACATTTCCCCTTGGTGTCACTGGGTAAATTCAATCAAATCAATCAATTGAATTTACCACAGGTGGACTCCAATCAAGTTGTGGAAACATCTCAAGGATGATCAATGGAAACAGGATGCACCTGAGCTCAATTTCAAGTCTCATAGGAAAAGGGTCTGAATAAGGTATTTCTGTTTTTTATTTTTAATACATTTGCAAAACTTTCTAAAAACCTTTGATTCCCTTTGTCATTATAGGGTATTGTGTGTAGATTAATGAGGGATAAAAAATAATGTAATACATTTTAAAATCAGGCTGTAATTTAACAAAATGTGGAAAAGGGGAAGGGGTCTGAATACTTTCCGAATGCACTGTATATATAAAAAAGTGTGTACATTTCAACCAGCCCACCCAACTAAAAAATGGTCCAGCCCATCTGGCATATGCCAGAATTGCCAAATGGCCAATCCAACCCTGCCCCACTGCCCTTACAGGTTGACCATAGATAAGCCTACAGTTACTGACATTCATTCCTGATGGCAACAAAACACAAAAACATTTCTAACAGCAACACTCACAGAGCTCTGGATCATGGCATGTCTCCTGGCCTCCATCGATGGTGTCGATGTCAGTTTCATGGTGCATGTTGACAGGGTCATAGAAAGAGCTGGCACAGATGAGGAGGTCCAGGTCTGGATGACCCTCCTGAGAGTTGAAAGAGTAGGTGGATTCTGGGATAGAGGAGGTGTCATCCTCATGATCCTCATCCTCCAGTACTGAAAAGAGAAGTTAGATTATTATGGGTTAAAAATACATCCAGTTTTTCAAATTAGCCTACAATTCATAAAGATAACTTTCACACTTCTGCATGGAATATCATTTCACGTGTGGTCATTATATAGGCAACAAAGGTGCTTAAATGAAAATTTACTTAGTGGAGGACGTCAGTAAGTTGTCATAAAACTAATTCAAATCAAATGTTATTTGTCACATGCGCCGAATACAACGGTATAGACTTTACCATGAAACGCTTGCTTACGGCCCTTCCCAACGATGCTGAGTTTAAAAACAATATATATCATAAAAAGAAAGATAGTAAGACAAGAAATAAAAGTTATTATATTATAATCCAGGGGTTAGTAGTATAAAGAAAAAATCCATCCAAAACCACTCATTCCTATCATTTACAGTGTTGCATAACACTAATATGTGACAAGGTTGGTAGCAACATGTGACTATCGTTGTGGAATTTTGTTGCAGCTCAAGTTTACTACAACACCCACAATGCAATTCTCTCTATGGACTGGCTACCTGCATAGTACCTACTAGCAAGCGTAGCTACATACACAATAATACCAAAGTTAATATCGGCATGTGAAGTTGCTAGTTAGTGTAGTGCGATTTTACAGCTATCAATTTAGGAGTCTACAATATCCCCATGTTCAACCTGCAGATCTGTGCGTCAGAGAGGAGTATGATATTCGCAATGGCACCATGAAATGCACCCTGGACTGAAGAGGCAGACAAACTGGAGAAACGTTAGACCCTCTGTTAAATTACACATTTCTCGAGGTAGCAATATCGCAAAAATGGCTCATTCGAGAGAAGTCAACCTCGCATTATGACATCGGCCATTATTGAAATCTGACATGTATGAAATAAGTTTTTGCGATCTAAAAGTCGTATTCCTATTAACTTCCAGTGTAGTGAGTGGTTTTATCGCATTGCTACGTCATACCGGCCGAATTTCTGCATACTTGAACAACAATAGCTCACATACACATGAAAACATGAAATTACCCAGGGAATTGATAGAACATCGGTCAGAGATGCACAAACGCATTCAACATGGGTGAATCTTTACTTTAAGTACCTGTACCGTTAAGTTGGAGGAAGGCCCGTTTTGCTCTAACTATAAGCACACTTGTCAAGTTTCCAAGCATGTGAAGAAGCCCTGTATCGCAGAGGGAAAGGATTCCTAAAAGATAGTTGGATTTTGTCCAGTGGTGGCTGCGACTGAACCAGTCCCAAGTGTCAACCATCTCCATCCCAAGAAGTTTGGTGTCAAACGCTCGGTCCTGGCTCCAAGTGGTCATATCTTCTGAAACACTTGACTTCTGTCGTGACCTGGTATAGGTGAAATCTTTCCCAAATGTCACTTGCAGTACTCTTTGGATGGTTTCGAGAATCTCGACACTTTGGCACCGCACGAGAATGCCAGTAAGGAATCTCCTTTTGGACGAGTCCCCTGCGCGCGACATCCACTGGGTCGAATCGCGGAGCTTGGAAGTGAAGATGCAAGATTGGCAATTTCCACAGATGTTGAAATCTGCATCTTCCTTCTTGCAACAAAGCCTGTCCACTGTGTCGACTCTATATCCACACTGTTCTTTTGATCCAAAGCGTTTCATTGCGTTGGTTTATTAAGCGTAGTTTAATTCCAAATCTTAAAAAAGTTTCCGACTGGCTGCACTGCAACCTGGTTGGAAATTCTTATCGCTGTTGCTTGGTGGTTGCCATGCGACTAGCCCAAGGGTTGCTTGTCAACTTTTTTTTGGTTGCCTGGAAACCCGAGGTTGAATTGTATTGAATTCAACGTCGGGCAGAAATGAGCGTTTGAAACAGGAAAGTTTCCTATCACAACCTTTACAAGCCAGAATGTTGAATAAATTTATATTTTAACGTACAATACCGGTTGTCTGTGCGGTTGGTTCTTTTGGCGGTAGGAATGTGAGACAATATAGGAAAGTATAATCACATCAACCTTTCAAAACACTGGTAGTGCTTTCAGATTTCGATCATTAAAGCATGATCAGAACCATGTAAACTGCACAAGCTCGCCAAGTATGCATGTGTTTTGTGCATGTATTATTATTTGTATCTTGTGCTCATGCTTCAGGTGATGGAAATTGACATAATTATACTTTCCTGTGGATATATTGTCTCATATTCCTACCGCCAAATTGACCAACCGCATGGACAACCGGTAAAGTACGTTAAAATGTAATTTTATTCAACATTCTGGCTTGTAGGGGTCATGAGAAGAAACTTTCCAGATTCAAAATGCAATTCCTGCCCGATGTAGAATTCAATGCAATTCAGCGTCTGTTTTCCAGGCAAGCCCAAAGGCTTGTGTATACATTTGTGACAAGTGTATATATATTTTTAAATGCAGACAATTTTTCTGATGATGACTAACCAAGTAAACTCATCGCAGTTGTTACTTTGTGTAATCGTGCATTTAATGCACCATAGAACACAGCACTGCATTTTTGTGTCAAGATAGCAAAATCAGTGCGCCGCCCGGGAATCGAACCCGGGTCGAAAGAATGGGAATCTTCCATGATACCACTACACCAGCGGCGCTGCTGAATATTGTTGTAGTCTGCGATTATATGAAGATCTCCTTCATCATGTAAAGTGGTTTATGAGATTATGTTACTGTATAGAAACACTAAAGCGTATGAATAATACTCTGGTCATCAAAGCATAATCAATCATTGCAAAAAGTCACATTTTAGAGGCAAGCCATCAGTGTGAAAGGTTTGCACTTCCGGGTCATGTAAAGGGAACAGCGCTACAAGCTACCCATGAATGGTTGCGGTCCGCCATCAAAACAACTTGAAGAAGGAGAAGCTACTCATGAATTTTCTCCTCAAAAGTCAAATCAGTTTTCCAAAATTGACATACACTAGTACCTAAATGATAACGAAGATTATTAGTAATTACAGGTTTCAAGAAGATCAGGTTGTCCAGGTGTGTCAATATTATTTTGAACATTAGCTAGCTATCTTGCAAGATAATGCTAATTCCACATTGCTAGCTAGCATTTTTGTATGTAGCTTGCTAGCTAACAACAATGTGCATTATGACATTTAGATGTTGTATTTTCTTTAGTAGCTAATGCACTGTTAAATTAATTCGTGAAATTGGTATAATATCAGGACAAATGGCTTTTGCCATAGTTTATCACACAGGGTGAAGGTGTTGTCCTGATACATGGCTGTTGTGTTGTGCTTGCTAACACTGTCATTGCTACACTACTAACCGAATACAGTGATGTCTGAAGAAGTGATCGTCGTGGAGTGGGCAGAGCCTGGTGTGTCAGAGGAGGGATGCCAAGTCCAAATCATTACAGACAACCCCTCTGCAGGTGTGGTACTCAGGCTACAGTAGCCGAATTCAATCAGAGTTTCAGATTGTGATTGTCATGTACTCCTGTGTCAGGAACATTTGTCATATACTCCATTTTCTCACTGGATCTGTGTTGTCACAGTGTTCTCTGACAGCCTCGTCCAGAATATATTGGTGAACACTGTGGTACAAGGCCAAGAGGAGGATCATCAACTACTAGATGACAACGGTAATGACCTCTGTGAGTGAGAACGAATTCTGTGTACTCTGACTATCTTGAATTCCAAGGCCATCAATGGTCTTTGCATGCATCTTTCAAATCATAGTTGATTAGATCTACAGTTGGTAAGTGGAAAGCCATGTTATATCCAATTTAGCTTACCACATGATTGTACCAGCTTACTTAGGCCTATCACTTTGTATTTGTATTTTTACAGATTGTGAGGAGTGTCATACCTCCAACAAAGACCAGTGTGATGTCCAAGGTGGTCTGTCCTTCATGCTGGACTCACCCACTCCAATGGGTATACCCCAGAGGGCCCTCCTCACCCTACCCCATGGGCTGGTGGTAGGCAGGTCCAGTATCCCAGGGGCAGGCCTGGGGGTCCTAAACCAAGGGCCAACTGTGGCCCCAGGAATGCACTTTGGCCCCTGTGAGGGGGAGGTGACTACCAGGGAAAGAGCAGTAGCAAGTGACTATTCCTGGGAGGTGAGTGAGTGCTGATATACTGGGCAATTGTGATATGTAGGGAAATTCAGATGGCTGATTTAGGACCTTTTTACTGAATAGTGTGTTTGTTTCCTATGATGTGTTTTGTATCTGTTTTGCTTTTCGTAGTGATATATGTGTATATTTTTCTATTTGCAGGGCTCATCTGTAAAAGAGACCTTGGTCTCAGCTTGACTCCCTGTCAAAATAAAGGTTAAATATTGTACAAAATACTGTACTATAGTTTGTGTAAAACTAACTGTGTCCCAAACGGCACCCTATTCCCTACTTTTGACCACAGCCCTGGGTGATATTTGGGTGCACCTACAGTGCTATTCCATGGAAATCTTAAGCATGGTCTATACTCTATTTATGACTGTTGTGCCGAGTCAGCTGAGATTATTTGTCATGTTTTTCTATAAAAGCATAGCTTTTTTTTCAGGTCTGGAACAGTAAGAGTGAATCTGAGTACATCGATGCTGCACGAGACACTCATTCCAACTGGATGAGGTAACTTGTAGAACGTACCCTCACTTATTCTACACTAAGTCACATTGCGCTCACTCTCTCTCTGTCGCTCTCTCTCAGGTATGTTAACTGTGCTCGCAATGAAGAGGAAGGTAATCTCATAGCACTCCAGTACAGGGGGATTGTTTTCTTCCACTGCTGCCGCTCCATCCTCCCAGGAGATGAGTTCCTGTTTTGGCCTGGGGGCAGATTCATCGAAAGGTTTAGGGACCCCTCTGACCAAATCTGGCTCCGAAAGTGCACCCCTTCAGGTACTTATCGTTCTGGGTCTCCTTTTACGACCTTGCTCAGGCACTGGGCGTCTAGAAGGCTTATGTGAGGGTGTATAAAGAATAATAATAGGGAATATTACATTTCTCAATCTCAAAAAGGTTGAAAGAATGCCAGTCACTTTAGTAATGTTTAGTAAGACCTAACTTTTGCGTCTTCTTTTCTCTCTGTTTCAGAGTTTAGAACAGATTTGTCGTCTCAGGTTTTCCTCTGCTGTCAGTGCCAGCTTACTTTCACCACCAAGTCCTACCTTCAAAAACATACAGAGAAATCACACTCTCTGGACCTATCACCTGCGTCTGCACTGAGTGAGCTTGACAATCACCTTTCTAACGGCAATGTGAAGCCAGACCCTATGTCGTCGTCCTCTGTAGGGGAGTTGGCCTACCGGTGCCCTCAGTGTCCTAAGAGCTTTAAGCAGAAGGGCCACGTCCAGAGACACATGCGAAATGTCCACTCCAAGGTGAAACCGTACTGCTGCATCCATTGTAGGAGGTGTTTCGCTCAGCTGTCTTGTCTGGCCAGGCACCAGATACGAGTTCATGGCAAGAAGAAGAAGCAGGGAATAGAAGAGTTTATGTCTGAAGAGGTCAGAGGGAAGAGTCAGCCATCCCCTGACAGGACCCAGGAAACTGAGTCCTCCACCTCCGATGCTCCACCTACAGGGGCCTCTGTCTTATTCCCGTGTCCTCACTGCCCATTCTCTTCTACTGTGGAGAGCAGCCTTTGTCAGCACATGAAGAGCCATGACCAAAGGGAAAAGGTCATCAAAATGCAGGCTTTTGTAGAGGTCAGAGGGGAGAGCACCCATAAACCCGAATCCCCAGAACTCCCCTCTGATGCTCTACATACAGAGCCCCAGACAGATGAGCCGGCACAAACAGGTGAGGAGGCCAACAGCTGCTCTCAGTGTGGGAAGAGCTTTAAACAGAAGGGCCACTTCCAAAGACACATGCGAGCTGTCCACTCCAACGTCAGACCCTACTGCTGCCCCCAGTGCAGGAAATGTTTCGCTCAGGGGTATGACCTGGCGAGGCACCAGCTACGAGTTCACGGAACGAAGAAGAAGCGTCGAGTAGTAGAGGTCAGAGGGGAGAATCTGCCCCGGCCGCCCTCTGACAGCGCCTGGGAACCGGAGCCCCCCTCCACCAATGATTCACCTACAGAGACCCAGACTGGAAGAGCTCCCTCTCAGAGACTAAGGAATCTCAGAGTAAAGTCCACCAGGACCTCTAAAGCCAAAACTAAGGCAAACGCACCAAAACAAAGACAAATCAGTACCAAGAAGAGATCCCATTCAGATGCTCTGGACATGGAGAAGGAGATGGAGGGAGATGCTGTTGGAGAGGAGGCCCAGTACAGCTGCACTGAGTGTCAGGGAACCTACGACAATCCAGAGTCTCTCAGATCCCATCAGTGCATCCAGGTTGTGGTGGGGCCGCCGCCGTACTCTTGCTCTACATGTGGGGTTACCTTCAAACGGTACACCACCCTGAAGAAGCACAAGCTCAACAAGCACCCGAAGGAAAATATGCATTATTGCTGCACCCGCTGTGGAAGGTTCTTCAGTCAGGCTGCCGGTCTACAGCGCCACCTGGAGGCAGAAGTATGTAAGGACATCCAGCTGAGCTCTGAAGCTGTCCCCTGCTCCTACTGCCAATTCTCCTTCACCGAGGAGAGGTACCTCCGGAAGCACGTTAAGAGACACCACCCTGAGGAGTATGTCTCTCAGGCCTCAGGCCTGGGCTCAGGCCTCATTCCGCCAGAGCAGAAGGCCGTAGAGGGAGGAGAGGTCCACCTCTGCTTTCAGTGTGGGAAGAGCTACAAGTATGTTAAATGCTTCAAATCGCACAGGTGTTTCCAGTCAGTCACAGCCAAACGGTACTTGTGCAATGACTGTGGGAAAGGTTTCTCTTGTTTCTACAGCCTTAAGCAGCATCAGCGGATTCACACGGGAGAGAAGCCATACCGCTGTTCTTATTGCGAGAAGTGTTTTAGCCACTCTGGACAGCTGAATGTGCATGTGAGGATACACACAGGGGAGAAGCCTTTCCTGTGTACAGAGTGTGGAGAGACCTTCCGTCAGTCTGGGGATCTGAAGCGCCATGAGAGAAAACACACTGGGGTGAAACCATGTACCTGTCCTGAATGTGGGAAAAGCTTCAGTCGACCTCAGAGTCTGAAAGCTCACCAGCTGCTGCACAACGGAGAGAAACTGTACAAGTGTGATCAGTGTGTCAAAAGGTTTTCACGAAATTATCACCTGACGAGACACCATGAAAAGATGCACTCATAATTTGGCTGCACCACACACACACACTATTTACTATTGGGTTCATTTGAAAACACTTGGTTAAGTTGATATTTCTGTAGCAGAGCAACATTCACAGATCAGAATACCATTCTATTTACAACACAAGTAAAAGCATGTGATTTGTGTTTTATTATTGCTCAACCTCACTAACGCTCGTGTTTGAGTGGAAGCAAGTCCCTGCAGCAATGTTCCAACATCTAGTGGAAAGCCTTCCAAGAAGAGTGGAGGCTGTTATAGCAGCAAAGGGGGGACCAACTCCATCCATATTCATGCCCATGATTTTGGAATGAGATGTTCGATGAGCAGGTGTCCATACTTTTGGTTATGTAGTGTATCTTTGTACCTGAAGATAAGGGAAATGGAAAATGAATAAAAAAAGACTTCAGTATCACGGTTCACCATTTATTCCACAAAACATATAATGCAAAGCATGTGCCCTGTACACGCCTAAAATCTTATGAAAATACATAACATGCTCATGAGATATTTCTTCAAATGATCTAACACTCTTTGTGAAATCACCCAGGTCTTGCCTCTGAAATTCAACAAATATCCATTCTAAACTGTTTTTCTTTCCATCATCACTCGTTTCTTTGCATTGCTTATCTTACCAGCTTTAATACAATACCTCACATATGGCGTTTACCATATAAACAACTCAAATATTTCAGTCATCTTAACTATACAAACACACTGGTATGGGAGTTGACACAAATAGGCTTTTTACAGTAAGTTTCCCTCAAAACTGTGAAGAAGCAGGTGAATACTACCTGGCAGTGATTCCATGTGCTACAGTCAGAGGAATGGGGAGTGCACAATAGCTGCTGGTGATGTTTCATCACCATCGAAGTCCATGGTTGTGTTCATTAGGGTACACAACGGACAAGTCCAGATAGGCCTAGTCCTTCCCTGTTTCAGTCCATTTTATTCTGTTTGGTTCCTAATGAACATGCACCAGTTGTGTTTCCCAACACTTTCCATCACCAGTGTCTGCCATTCAGTCAGTGTTGAACACATCTTTGATAACATCCACAATAAAATTAAAAACGATCAGATTTCAAATCTTGTCCATGTCCCTTTGTAGCACAGCAGATTTAGAAACTCTCTTCTGGTCCTTTTTACAATGATTTATTTTATGTAAGTTCAGTTACTTAAGAAAGGGGTTGTTACTGAAGGTTTACTATGCTCTTACTGAATCGCATCAGTAGCCATTACTGGCTAGCGGAGTTGACTGGCTAACAATACACACTACGGTTGTTAACTCTGAAAGGTAGGCAGCAGTCGACTGAAGTTGAGTGACAAACCCCTGCAACGGTTGGATTGCTGATCTAATTGTAGAAGGAGATGGATAGCTGACAGTATCTCTTATTTTCCCTTACATTCCAGTGAAGCACCAACACAATCATTCTATATCTTCTCCAGTGTCAACATTTTACAATTACATGTCTTCCTCAGTCACATAAGTTATCATATGCACCAACGCTTGACTCCATTAGTGCATACATGTTAAATGTTTTACATGTATTAATAAAAAATATATACAAACCAAACTTTGTTTGATAAACCACACAGTATTACAGCTGTAAAATGACAATTCCAGAAAATAAAACATCACAAAACAAAGAAAAGAAAAGGAATTTGTTTTTGCAATTGAAATCAAAAGCCTGGTTTTCTAATTCACCCAAACACTATTTTCTATCAAATGGCCAAATACTGAACACTGGAAAAAAATGAGGAACAGCAACGGTTAGAGCTCCACAGAAGTTCTTGCCAGTATTTTTTTTTAATGTTAAGAAAATGGTTGATTAAACTATCAGACAAACCAGTAGCCATTGGCAATATTACCAGATCAGAAATATTCACAAAACAAACAACAAAAACAGGATTAAAAGGATTGTTAGATAAAGAGATTATATGCAGCAATACAAAGCCTGAGGGTACATGTATGCAACCGCAAACCAAGCTAAAGTTTGAGGCAAGAAATACCCTGGGTCCACTGCAAATACAATACCATCCTGGTATCCACTTAATGTTCTTGAAGAGACATAGGAAACAAGGCTTTTATAAAGGTTCAGATTTCAGCTCTTCAACCCTGCATTCCAGATCTGCTACCTGCAACCAAAGTAACACAGAAAGTTATGGTTACGTATTATGATAGACTACTAGAAACTTTACCAATGCTCTGCTTCACCAATGGTCTCCCCAATGGCTGTGTAACAGTATAACTTTACGTCCGTCCCCTCGCCGCGAACCAGGGACCCTCTGCACACATCAACAACAGTCACCCACGAAGCATCGTTACCCATCGCTCCACAAAAGCCGCGGCCCTTGCAGAGCAAGGGGAACCACCACTTCAAGTCTCAGAGCAAGTGACGTCACCGACTGAAAGGCTGCGGTTACATCGGTTACAGCTGCACACAATGAAATATATAATATTTAACAGACACTTATCTAAAGCAACTGACAGTCATGTGTGCATACATTTCTCATATTGGTGGCCCCAGCAGGAATCAAACACACAAACCTTGGTGTTTGAGCCACACATACAGCCATCAGTCTCCACTATTACCTGTTCATGGAGCTGTCCTGACTCCTCCTTCAGTGATGCCTCGGCCCTGTCCTGTACACAGCGCTGAGTCTCCTTCTTCAGGTACTCAATCTCCCTACAGATGAGACGTCACAGAGAGACACTAATCACACTCAGTGTTTCCCCTATTTTAATTTAGCAACGGTGGCCCAAATTGTTGCCACTGCAAAAATATTTTTCTGCAGAGACGCGCTTTTAAATGTATAGTCAATGGCTCCATGACTGGAAGTCTATGGGAACAGCTACCATGTCATTGCGCTAACGCTAGAAGCAATGCAACCTGTGTGTGTGTGTGTATGGCCCGGCCTTACTTCTGCTGGTACTCCTTGATGAGGCGCTTGGCCTTGCTGTACTTGCGCTCCAGAGCCTGGTACTGGCCCTGCGTCTCCTTCAGGTGCTCGTCCACAGCCTGACACAGACTCTGGGCCTCCATCCAGTAGCCCTCCAGCTTCTCCATGCGCTCCTTGTTCTCCTGCAGGGTCTGCTCCAGCTGGTTCTTGTCCATACGCCAGCGCTGCTTGTCCTGCTCTGCATGGTTCAGCTGGGAGTGTGGAGAAGTACACACACACAGATGCGCATAAGTACACACACACAGGTAGACAAACGGACTGGCCGTAAATGCAACTGAATATTAATTAAGTAGTAGATGTACTGTACAATTAAACATTGGGACATAACATTTAATAACAATCACAATATATATATTTTCTTTTATTTAACCTGGATATAACTAGGCAAGTCCATTAAGAACAAATTCTTATTTACGATGACGGCCTACCAAAAGGCCCCCTGCGGGGACGGGGGCTGGAATTAAAAATACTAAATAAAAATATAGGACAAACCACACATCACGAAAAAGAGAGACACCACAACACTACATAAAGAGAGTGACCTAAGACAACAACATAGCATAGCAGCAACATAATACAACTTAACCTACCTTTCTTTTCAGCTGTTGGATCTCTGCCTGTGTTACAGCATGCTTTATTTGAAGCTGAGGAGAGAGAGTTAAGGAAGTTGTTGCAAAATCTGTCCAAAAAGTAGTGCATTATATAAGGAATAGGGTGACACCGCCCTTTATCTTTAATGGTTTCTCTCACCTCCCGGTACTTATGGGCCAGCTTCTCAGGGTCCGCCTCCAGGGGAGAGATGTCCTCGTTCTCAGCCAGGTCAAACACCTCGATGGCAGACGGCTCCGTGGGGCTGACCTCCTCCTCGTCATCCTCCTCCTCATCAGTACCATATTCACCATCCTGGGGAAAGAGAGGACCGGTGAGCCCGAAGTAACAATTCGGTTTGGGGTTTAATTGATCTCAAGCTCTTAATTGACAGGGCCAAAGTGTCTGCATATTTGAATAGGTTCAATATGCTTCCATCAATCCCATTTCACATTTTTATAAATGCCTGTGACTGCTGCTACTATAACAGCATCATGGTTATAAGAATTTATTCTTAACCGACTTGCCTAGTTAAATAAAGGTAAAATAAAATAATAAAATGGTTGGTTGGTACTGAGACTGGCCACTAGATGGCGTATAACACCATTGAAGAGCATCCCTAGATTGGGGGAGAGAACACAGAACAAACCCTCAACCATTATGCCATCATTCTGCATGTCAACGTAATAAGATGGAGAACATAAGAATGCCCTGCATCCTCATAGGATTTTGATTGGACAGAGGTTTAAAAAAAAAAAAAAAATCATCCTTTTGGGTTGTAAGTACTCTAAAATCTCTAACCCAACAACCCAGAGATGAAGAGGCCAAAACATCAGAAACACTGATTCATTTTGAAAAAGAAGTCCTAGGGAGAGAATTTAATTTATCCTACTTGGCCTATGCTCTCTAAACTGACCTGTTGGTATGCATCACAAATGGCACCCTATTGCCTATATAGTGCACTACTTTTGACCAGAGCCCATAGGAAGAATAGGGTGTCATTTGGGAAGCAGACTTGTGTTTATACTGTCTGGAGGCTATACTGAACAGTAACAGCGTAGCTAAGGGCACACGCCCATACAGCGCACTCAATACTGCCACCGGCTTTGGGTCAATTCTGACAAAGATGTGATTGGCACACATACAGTATCTTAATCCTAAAAGGGTAAAAGAGAACACACAGAGGGAAAAATTTACCTAAAAACACGTATTATTAATTTTAAAAAATTAAAATAGTGACCATGTTTTAGTTTCTCTCTAAACTAGCCGTGTTCAGGGTCGTGTTCTTTAAGGCACAGAGTAGCAAAACATTTAGCAACATAAAGAAAATATCTGTGTTCTTATTGGACACGTTCTGGTAGTAACTCCCCTGCTGGTCTGTCTGTCCATCTGTACTGTACTTCTTGGTTGTCCATGTACTGGCTGTAGACTGGCTGTAGACCAGTTGTAGACCTACCTTCTGGTCATCCATGTACTGGTTGGTTACAGACTGGTTGTAGACCTACCTCTTGGTCGTCCATGTACTGGCTGTAGCGTTGTTCCATCATCTCTCTCTGCCAGCGCTCCTGTTCCAGGGTCTGTTGGATCAGCTGGGCCACCTCACTTTGCTCGCCCGGCTTCTCCCGACCAATCAGAAACCTGCATACAATTACACAGATTTTGAAAATGGCTTTCTATGTGGACTGCAACAAGAGGAACCGCTATGATATGGTCCCTTAGCAAGAAGTTAAATAATCTGAATTATATAACCTCTCAACCTTGACCCAATATGCTCCGAGAGAGACGTGTTTTTCAGTGTAATACTCTCCTCAGCTATGTAAGAGGAATCGGAGTAGTTCAGAATGAGTACCCATAGTCAGTCAGTTATCAAGACCACCACAACAGCCTTAGAATCCCCCCGTTAACTATCAGGTAATTAAATGCTAAACACAGTTCCCATCCTCATTCACCCATCCATTCCCATGGCTGACATTTTTATGAATAGGTCCAACTGACCGCCTGCCTGCCTCAACCCTTCCTTCCCCGTCTACTGATCTATAATGCATGAGCTATCTCTAAAGTCACACAACACTAACAATTACACACACACACAGGAACACCACACACTAACAATTACCCCCATAGCTCTACTGATCACTAGTTCCAGAATTATGAATGAATGAGCCTGTATATGACAAAGCAGTGTTGGGGATTGAGGAACAGGCAGGCGACTCTGGTGCCCCATTCAGTCAGCCACAAATAGACCCCTCTGGCATTTAAGAATGATAATTGTGTTGATGCCTGCTGTGAGCATGATGGTGATGTTTTTATGCTCTTGCATGGTTCAAATGTAAGTTTCAGCTTTGTCTGTGGTTCTGTTGCTGTATCTCCGAAGGGAAGTTTTCACTTTTCATCATGGCCCCATTTGACCTCTGATGACTGACTACTCTGCATGCCCTGGTCTACACAGTATGTATGTGGGAGGATGTGGTCATTTAGACAGTCTTCTCTAAAGTCTAAAGCCGATGCAAAACTAAGAAGAAAATGTGTACAGAAAACCTGAACGGAGTCTGGCGTCACGCAGTACTACAAAGAAAATAGAGTAGGGATTAGAGTTGATGGGCCCAACTTTATACAGGGCCAAGTCATTTAACCTATCTGTATACAAGTGTTTGAGAGAGACATCCATCAAGGCAACTCTATTCCCTCTCAGTAGCTAATTGTTCTCAAAGCAGTAGTAAACTCAGCAAAAAAATAAAATGTCCTCTCACTGTCAACTGCGTTTATTTTCAGCAAACTTAACATGTGTAAATATTTGTATGACCATAACAAGATTCAACAACTGAAACATAAACTGAACAAGTTCCACAGACATGTGACTAACAGAAATGGAACAATGTGTCCCTGAACAAAGGGGAGGGGTCAAAATCAAAAGTAAAAGTCAGTATCTGGTGTGGCCACCAGCTGCATTAAGTACTGCAGTGCATCGCCTCCTCATGGACTGCACCAGATTTGCCAGTTCTTGCTGTGAAATGTTAACCCACTCTTCCACCAAGGCACCTGCAAGTTCCCAGACATTTCTGGGGGGAATGGCCCTAGCCCTCACCCTCTGATCCAACAGGTCCCAGACGTGCTCAATGGGATTGAGATCCGGGCTCTTCGCTGGCCATGGCAGAACACTGACATTCCTGTCTTGCAGGAAATCACGCACAGAACGAGCAGTATGGCTGGTGGTATTGTCATGCTGGAGGGTCATGTCAGGATGAGCCTGCAGGAAGGGTACCACATGAGGGAGGAGAATGTCTTCCCTGTAACGCACAGCGTTGAGATTGCCTGCAATGACAACAAGCTCAGTCCGATGATGCTGTGACACACCGCCCCAGACCATGACGGACCCTCCACCTCCAAATCGATCCCGCTCCAGAGTACAGGCCTCGGTGTAACGCTCATTCCTTCGACGATAAACGCGAATCCGACCATCACCCCTGGTGAGACAAAACCGCGACTAGTCAGTGAAGAGCACTTTTTGCCAGTCCTGTCTGGTCCAGCGACGGTGGGTTTGTGCCCATAGGCAAAGTTGTTGCCAGTGATGTCTGGTGAGGACCTGCCTTACAACATGCCTACAAGCCTTCAGTCCAGCCTCTCTGCGGACAGTCTGAGCACTGATGGAGGGATTGTGCGTTCCTGGTGTAACTAGGGCAGTTGTTGTTGCCATCCTGTACCTGTCCCGCAGGTGTGATGTTCGGATATACCGATCCTGTGCAGGTGTTGTTACACATGGTCTGCCACTGCGAGGACGATCATCTGTCCGTCCTGTCTCCCTGTAGCGCTGTCTTAGGCATCTCACAGTATGGACGTTGCAATTTATTGCCTGCAGTCCTCATGTCTCCTTGCAGCATGCCTAAGGCACGTTCACGCAGATGAGCAGGGACCCTGGGCATCTTTCTTTTGGTGTTTTTCAGAGTCAGTAGAAAGGCCTCTTTAGTGTCCTACGTTTTCATAACTGTGAACTTAATTGCCTACCGTCTGTAAGCTGTTAGTGTCTTAACGTCCGTTCCACAGGTGGATGTTCATTAATTGTTTATGGTTCATTGAACAAGCATGGGAAACAGTGTTTAAACCCTTTACAATGAAGATCTGTGAAGCTATTTGAATTTTTACAAATTATCTTTGAAAGACAGGGTCCTGAAAAAGGTTTATTTTTTTGCTGAGTTTAGTTGGTGAGGAAAAGAAACCTGCTAAAAAGGGAAAAAAAGTGTTAACTAGAAGCCTCTGTAACATCAGAGTGTTGCATCGAAGTGTGCATCCCAAATAGCACCTTATTCCTTATATTGTGCACTATTTTTCACCAGAGCCCTATGGACCCTAGTCAAAAGTAGCATACTATTGCCAAAAACATATCCTCACTTGACGGTGCCTGTGGTGTTCCTGAGGACGGAGGCAGCGAAGGTCTGGGTGACCCCCACCAGACTGGTCCCATCCACCTCCACTATCAGGTCATTCACCTGGATCCTGGGTGGAGAAACATAAAGCAGCACAACAACCTCAGCACCAGTCTTATAATATGCTTACTTTTTCATTCAACCTTTCATACAGGTTTGTCTCGGAGATAGAAATCTGTTTTGCTAGCGAGACCTGCTCCCGCAAGGAACTGTAATGTGACCGAATTGACTCCCTTTATTATTCCAAACCTATTTGTGGATATAACATATCAAAATCAGCAAGCTAGACAGAGATGTGAATACTACTACTAGACATACAAGTTTGGCTCATCTCACATGCTTGATTGCTTCTTAGATGTATTCAATCATGCAGAACCTGTTCAGGTAAGTCTGTCAGGAGTATAGATGGAAAAGCCGTAGATGAAGGCCACCATTTTGTAACGTACCTGCCATCCCGGTGCGCCGCTCCTCCATCGGTGACCGTCTTGACAAAGATTCCCAGTTTCTCCAGGCCCATGTCTGCCCCCGCCCCCATCCCAATGATACTGATACCCAGCCCATCCCCATCTGAGGACAGTGAGACAGTGAGAAAACAATAAAATCATCGTAATCCATGATGAAAATGAAATGCTCTTTTGTTTCATAATAGCTTTTTAAATCAGAATTCCCTCTTGGGAGGAGGGATAACTGGAAGGCCGATGTAGGGATGATAGATGCGTGCTGATTGAGTGAGGGGATTGATCTCGGATTGTCTCAAGAGAATGGCGATTACAACTCCACTTTACAGTACTGTGAAGGGGAGTTTTCTTAAGTGGGCAATCTGGAATGTTCTTTGTTGTTTTTCGAATCGCAGATTGCCACATTAAGGTTATGGGGTAACTGAGCTGAGGTGTACCTTTCTCCAGCTCGACAGGGAACAGATGGAGCCTCTCCACCCTCTTCTCCAGCTCGTACTCTGCAGACGCAGCCATGGGGTCCACGTCCTCATTCCGACGGTCATAGTCCTCGTTGGGGTAGGTGGCAAACACCTGACAGATGAAGAGAACACAAAGTAGCTTATTAGAAAACTGTTTAAACATACTTTTTACTTAGGCTGGACATGTGTAAAGCACTTTGTGACAACTGCTGATGTAAACAGGGCTTTATAAAAAAATGTTTTTGTTGTTGATAGATTTACTGATTGAGCAGTAGTTGCGGGTTTATCATTGAGTATGAGGATGTTTCTATCCGTGTTAGAAGAGGGCCTTAGTTCCATTATGTTCTGATAGGGTGGATGGAGTTGGGACACAGTGAAAAGGGTGACCACATAGTGTAATATACTGTCACGTCATTCACCTAAAAAAATGGACACAAACCATTTCCATCACCAAATTTGCCTCAGTTAAAACTTGTTTCAACTACCAAAATGCTATTATATTCAGGTAAGACCTCAAATCAACCCCGGTATAAAACCCAAGCACCTCTCATAGAATAAATAGTGACCCATTTCAGAGCAGAGCTTCCACTTTAGCCCAGCTCCAACAGCATTCTTGCATCCCAAATGGAACCATATTCCCTACATAGTGCACTACTTTTGACCAGAGCCCTATGGGTAGTGCACTATATAGGGAGCTATTTGGGAATTAGTCCATAACAGTATACATAAGCACCTTCAGCATTCTAATGCAGTCCTGGCCACTGCAGCTGCCCCACACACACACACACACGTGTCCTCTCTTTCTCGGCCACTGTTCTCTCTGGTCTTCCAGGGAGACTCAGGTCACATGTGCACCTCACATAACCACTCTCCTACTAAGCTACACAGGACCTGCTCTGTGCTTTACCCTCTCTTCTCTTTCCATCTCACTCTACACCCTCCCATTCGTATCCCTCATTCCTCTCCTCTTTTTCTCTGTCCCTCCTCTCTCCATCCCCAATAACCTCCTCTTTTCTCACTCTCCTCATTCCCTCTGGGTTTTTTTCTATCTCCCTCTTTTGCTTCTTCTCCTCACTCCCTCAGTTCCCAATATAACCTCTCATCTTTTAATCGTTTCCCTCCAATGAATAACCCTCCTCCTCTCTGTTACAACGGTCTTCATGTTTGCTACCTTTTGTCATCTGTTTGTGCCTGTCTCAGAGTAGTCAGTACACACACACACCTCTTTGCTTGTACAGTGTCATCTAAATCACATGGTTTCTGTCTCCGTAGCAACCACATAGTGTAGTGCTTGTCAGATTTGACATTGCCCTTATGATTTAATCAACCTGACAGAACTAAATTGACTATTTTCTGTTTTCATACATCATTGAATACTAGGGAGGTTGAGGTGAGGCACATGTCTTTGGCTGGGTTAAACTGTATCTAGGTCTGTGCAGTTGAACACCCGGAAGAGCTCTTACATCAAAGCAGCCATTGTACAGTACATACACTCTTGACGACGCATCCTATGACCACGTAAATGCCAGCTCAGAGCTACACATTTAGGCACACACACACGTTAATGACTACCTAAACCAGTAAACCTCTGACTGGTGTAGACCAATGGCGTGGGTTTGGCATATGGTCTAAATAGGTTGTGTGATTTAGGTTACCTTTGTATCTAGGCAGATTAGGATCATTTGGATTATAAGCAGACAGGAAATATGTTTAGCCTTCGTGTGAATGGATGTAGCCTGGCACTAGCACAGGGTTATTCAAATCTTACCCTACAAGGTCCGGACTACTGCTGGTATTCTGTTCTACCTGATAATTAACTACACCCCACCTGGTGTCCCAGGTCCCTGGCTAAAGGGGAAGAATGAAAGAAAGCAGTGGAACTGGCATGGAGGTCCAGATTTGAGTTTGAGGGCATTAGCACATCAACAGTTAAAACAACTGAAAGTGGTCCCCCAAAACTCTCTAACTGTGTGCATCCGAAATAACACCCTATTCCCTATATAGGGCACTACTTTTGACCAGAGCCCTATTCTTGTCTATTTATTGTATCTGTGCCTTTGTTCTGTGTCTGAAGCACCACCATAGCGCTAATATAATTGCCCTTAAGGGGACAAATCAAGTTATCTGAATTTAATTGAAAAGTAGTTCACTACATAGGGAGTAGAGTGTAATTTGGGATTTAGCCACTGTCTCAAATGGCAGTTCGCTCCTTGAGTTTAATGACCACAGCTGGTGGCCCTTCCTGACCCCATTTCAAGGCCTTGTGACCAGAGACCAACTACAGTTCAGGCAGTATAGAGTATTAAAACATGTGTCAAAGGAAACAAGTCCCCTACATCCAGATGTGTCTGTACTCTGTACCACCTGCCTGGGTTGGGCTGGGCTGCATCATCTGCCTGACTGACAAGGCAAAGACACACGCACACACTGACATGGCGTACACACACACACTGACATGGCACACACACTGACATGGCACACACACACACACACTGACATGGCGCACACACACACAGAAAGCTAACACTTTCTCCTTCCAAAGTCAAGAGATTTACTTCTTCCTTATATGGGAGTATCCCACTAAAGGACAGACACTGATCATCTTACATGATGCTCTCATATCCTCCCTGCTTCCCTCCCTCCCTTCTGTACTGTATGCACGCACGCACACACACAGTCGATGAACCCTGGCTGAGCTGGGCGGGGCAGATAAGGTGGCATTGTGGCAGTCAATGAGCGACATGAGCCTGCCTGCCAGCCTTTCCCCCTTTCAGGAGACAAACATTGGGATTAAGGTGGGGGGCTGGGCAGGGGGAGGCTGGGGCAGGGCAGGGGGAGGGCTGGGGCAGGATACATGCTGCTGCTGCTCCAGTTGTGACAGATAATAGGTCACAGTGGCTAACAGATGGCCAGGAACAACCCTCCCTCCAACCCTCTCTGCCACCAACCGCCCTACAAAAGCTGTGTGTGCAGCCAGTAGCTAAACTAAGCTAACGCCTTCTGTTTGTGTCAGAACAAGGAAACCAAACAGGGAAACCGCTTGGAATGTATCACATATTAAAAACCCCAGCAACACACAAATGACTAGGTTGGTACTATGGGAGGTATATAGAGGCATGCTCTTATGCTATTATATATTTTTTCAACAATTACCACAATGGCTCCTAGGTTGCACCCTAAATGACACCCTAGTCCCTATGGCCCTGGTCAAATGAAGCTTTGTTTCCCCTTCACTACCTGAAACATTGAGCATTTCCTGCCAATTGTGTCAAAACTAGGTTAATTACTCGAGGATTTGATCAACACAGTGTACATTGCCTAAATTCAACATACCTGGTCTTCCAGGTCAGTTAAATCCAAAACACGAAGTGCCTGCGGCACTCCAGGCCCAGGGTTGCCTACCCCTGAACTAGAGAATAGGATGCCACTTGGTACACAGCCCTTGGCTGGGAGGGATGTGGTTGGGTAACATTGTGGTCAACTGGTTACATCCTCCTAGTACCAGGTTTCCCAAACTCTGTACTCAGGACCCCTAAAGGATGCACGTTTTTGTCCTAACACTAGACAGCTGATTCAAATTACCATTATTTATTTGAATCAGCTGTGTAGTGCTAGGGCAAAAACTAAAATGTGCACCCCTTGGATTCCCGAGGACCGGGTTTGGGAAACGCGGTCCTAGTAGAAAGCAGTTTACCCTGTTCCTCCTCTTGTTGCTTTCCCCAAAAACAAATCCAAATCTGGCCTAAACCCAAGAGGCTGTGGGGATGTGGTGTTGACGGGTGAGTTTAGTTGGTTTCTCACAACAGAAATAGCATGTTCCTCTCCACACAGTCTCTCCACAAGCTCAGCTGCTAACCTATTAACATTACCACTGGGGCGTTCCACACGTTTTTTTTATAACACTCTTAGTCGCTCTTCCTATTACATTTTCTTTTTTACAAGATGTTAGTTTTCACTGTAAACTATTTGCTCTCCATGCATGGTAGAATCTCAATTGCATTTTCTTGATTCCTTTGCATCCTCTGTCCTGGCCTCCTCAAAACCCATTGGATGCAAAGGTCAGAGATCCCTCCCCTCTGACATTCTCCTCCAATGGATTTTGAGAAGGAGATGAGGAGAGTGGACGTGAGGAATCAAGTCAATGCAATCGAGATTCTCCTCATGTCCCATTGAAATGGCACTTTAGTCAGAGCTTTCAACTACCAAAGTAGAATTATGGGATGGAAAGTGATGAGATTGGTTGTCTCATGTGTCCTATTAACATCTTCATTCATAGTTCAGAACAGGCAGTCTATCTGCTACTTGCAGTCTCAGAGCATTTCATTTCAATGTACCGGATATCTGTTGCAATTAACCCACTAGATGTGTGATAAATTGGTTTCCGAGAGCTGGCTTGTAGCTTAATCAAACCACAGCAGCAACAAGCTCAGCACAGACTTAACGTCCCTCCGAGAATCACTCAGGTGGGCCTACCTCCAACAAACACTCAATCTCCCACTAACTGTCCTGAAGACAATCAAACCTTAATCAAACCGCACAAACAATCTTAGCACGTATAACAGACTTAACGTCTCTCCGAGAATTAAGCAGACGTAACAACAAACACCTAATCCCACTAAGTCTCCTGAACCTTAATTAAACTGCATAAACAAGCTAAATATAATGAAGGGATACCTCCAACAAACAATCACAGTCAGTTCCAATGTGTTCGTCACCCCTTCCCCCTAATTCGTCAATGTTTGCAGATCTGAATGGTCTGGAAATGTATAAGCTTCTGCATATACAGTACCAGTGAAAAGTTTAGACACATCTACTCATTCCAGGGTTTCTTTATTTTTACTATTTTCTACATTGTTGAATAATAGTGAAGACATGAAAACTAATAAATAATACATATGGAATCATGTAGTAACCAAAAAAAAATTAACAAATCAAAATATATTTGATATTTGAGATTCTTCACAGTAGCCACCCTTTGCCTTGATGACAGCTTTGTACAAACTTGCCATTCTCTCAACCAGCTTCATGAGGTAGTCACCTGGAATGCATTTAAATTAACAGGTGTGTCTTGTTAAAAGTGAATTTCTCTCCCTCTTAATGCATTTGAGCCAGTTGTGTTGTGACAAGGTAGGGGTGGTATACAGGAGATTGCCCTATTTGGTAAAAGACCAAGTCCATATTATGGCAAGAACAGCTCAAATAAACAAAGAGAAATGACAGTCCATCAGTACTTTAAGACATGAAGGTCAGTCAATGTGGAAAATTTCAAGAACTTTGAAAGTGCAGTTGTAAAAACCATCAGGCGCTACGATGAATCTAGCTCTCATGTGGACCGCCACAGGAAAGTAAGACCCGGAGTTACCTCTGCTGCAGAGGATAAGTTCATTAGAGTTAACTGCACCTCAGATTGCAGCCCAAATAAATGCTTCACAAAGTTCAAGTAACAGATGCATCTCAACATCAACTGTTCAGAGGAGACTGTGTGAATCAGGCCTTCATGGTTGAATTGCTGCAAAGAAACCACTACTAAAGGGCACCAATAAGAAGAAGAGACTTGCTTGGGCCAAGAAATGCGAGCAATGGACATGAGACTGGTGGAAATCTGTCCTTTGGTCTGATGAGTCCAAATTTGATATTTTTGGTACCAACTGCAGAGTAGGTAAACGGATGATCTCCGCATGTGTGGTTCCCATCGTGATGCATGGAGGAGGTGTGATGGTGCTTTGCTGGTGACACTGTCAGTGATGTATTTACAACTCAAAAAAGGCACACATAACCAGCATGGCTACCACAGCATTCTGCAGCAATACGCCATCCCATCTGGTTTGCGCTTAGTCAGACTATCATTTGTTTTTCAACAGAACAATAACCCAACACCTCCAGGCTGTGTAAGGGCTATTTGACCAAGAAGGAGAGTAATGGAGTGCTGAATGATACAATAATCACTTGTGAATGATGCCCAGCTTGTGTGCAGTAAGGCAAGAAATGTCACATTCCTCTTTTTTTCAAATTTTTCCAATCATATGTAGCCTAGCCAGTAGGCCTATATGTTTCGATAAGGTTTGAATCGCAACTAAAATGCCCACTTAATTAAGAAGTTAAGCACATTAATCCGCTTTGCAACTGGTGTTGAGTCTGAACTGGCATACAGTTTGGGGAAGATAATTTTCACCATAAAAATGCACCTTTATAATAAAGCATTACATGAAAATGGTGTTTTCCCGCTAATTGATTGCATTTTGGAACATTCGCACTTATAGCCTACTGCCGTCTGCGGATTATTGCGCTTATAATGTGAAGAAATAGCCTAATAGTTTATCAACATTTTAACCTAAACGTTTTGATCGGTTGCATGAGCATCATTGCTTTTGAAAGTTTTTTTGATATGAGTAGTGTATTCATTTGGGATCTATCACATCCCACAACGGTCCCAGACTATGTTTGGAATATTATTTCTCGTAGGCTAGTGCTTTTGCTGTTCGTTAGGCCTACTCATCTTGTTGGCTGACGAAAAGTAAAGGTGGACAGTCCTTCTAACATCTTCAATATGCACCTCGGAATTCGATAAGAAGGACGTGCGCAGTTGCGCCCCCGATGTGTCTGTCCTCACTTGTAGCTACTTCGGAGCTGAGATAGATGCCTGTGAGAAGAACTCAATCAAGTGACGGGTATTGGCTAATAAGAATTGAGATATCTGAGAGAGCCATGTGAGTGAGAGGTGCTTCGGAACACGCAGCTGAAAGAAGGCAATTATAATTGTTATATTCAGCCCAAGGGCACAGCGTCCACTGGGCGCAAAAGGCATGGATTTGTTTAGGGGGCGTTATGGTCACACTAGGGGGATGCCGCCGGGAAATTCTAGGCATTATCAAGAGCTTGTCAAATTCTGAATGAGAGATTGATGAAGTGTGTGCAGGCTGTGAAAGAAACAAAGCAGAGCGCATGCCTTTCATGCAACTTTTCTCAAATCATCATTAGTCGCATCATGCAGCCTTAGAACATATTAAAAATCATAACATATAGCCCAATGTTTGAATCACAACTAAAGTTGCATGAATCTCTAAATTAAGAATAGAGGAGAACCCATTTCTTTGTTAACCTCTCTGGGGTAGGAGGCAGTATTTTGACATCCGGATGAAAAGCGTGCCCAAAGTAAACTGCCTGTTACTCAGGCACAGAAGCTAGGATATGCATATAATTGGTAGATTTGGATAGAAAACACTCTAACGTTTCTAAAACTGTTAAAATATGTATGTGAGTATAACAGAACTGATATGGCAGGCGAAACCCCGAGGACAAACCATCCCCCCCAAAAAAATTCAGCTTACCACTATTTTCAATGGCTAGTATTTTAATAATAAGGCCAAGACTCCCAGATTGCAGTTCCTAGGGCTTCCACTAGATGTCAACAGTCTTTAGAAAGAGTTTCAAGCTGGTTTTTGGAAAAATGACCCAGAAATTGTAGTTTTTCTAGGTGGCTCCCATTTTGGCAGTAGTGTTTCCAGGCGCGTGGAGGAAAGCACGTTCTTTCATATTTATCTCCGGTAATGAACATACTATTAATCGGTCTTAAATTGTATCGTTTATTTGCGTATTAGAATACCTAAGGTTTGATTATAAACGTTGTTTGAATTGTTTGGAAAAGTTTATTAGTAACGTTTGGGATTCATTTTGTATGCATTTTGATGGAGGGAAACTGGGTGGATTATTGACTGAAGCGCGCCAGCTAAACTGAGTTTTTATGGATATAAAGAAGGACATTATCGAACAAAAGGACCATTTGTGATGTAACTGGGACATTTTGGAATAAGAATAAGATTATCAAAAGGTAAGGCATTTTTTATATCGCTATTTCTGACTTTTGTGTCGCACCTGCCTGGTTGAAATATGATTTATGTTTTTGTATGCGGGGCGCTGTCCTCAGATAATCGTATGGTTTGCTTTCGCCGTAAAGCCTTTTTGAAATCTGACACAGCGGCTGGATTAACAAGAAGTTAAGCTTTATTTTGATGTATAACACATATTTTCAAGAATGTTAAATATTTGAAATTAGTATTTTTGGATTTCGCGCTCTGCCTATTTCACTGGATGTTGGTCAGGAGGGACGTTACCGTCCCACGTACCCTAGTTAACCGCTCAACACAGAATAGCTGCATGTGCGCACTCCCTCAGATTTCATTTGGAGAAAACATCCTTTCTATTTTATGTTCAATTGTATTCTTCATACTATAAATAATATCAAATAATGCCACGGAATTCTAAGCAAATCTTGTCTGCTAAATGAACTAGTGTAGCCCACAGCCATATGGTATAGCCAGATCTGGACCTAACATAAGGACAACTCAGAGTATGCGATTCTGTTCTTCTGAAATATATTACATTTTCTTCATATCATGTTTCTTTAGACTTGTCTAAAATAAATACATGGATTTATTGTGATGGTGTAGGCTATATTAACATTGATTTATTATACTTTTTAAAATGTAGATGTTCCAAAAGTCTGCATCAGTGGCTTGTAGGCTATGCGTGGAAGCCATGAGATGCTAAATGTTAACGGTCAATTACCATGAGACCGGCAGTTATTTGCTTGACAATCACCTGCTAACAAAATGTCATGACCTCCACAGCCCTAGCTTCACATACAGAAACCGCACAGAGGCTGCATGCAGCAGGACTGTGGTGTGCATTGAGTTGGGTGGTGCAGCCCATAGACTGTATAATACGGTGCAGCCCATAGACTGTATAATATGGTGCAGCCCAGCCAAAAAAAGTGGGACAGAATGACCTTGCTGATAATCTGTCTGGTCCCCCATCCCCCTCTCATGGGCAATGTGTGACTGGCCAATAGATTCACTTGGTAGACAGTGTGTGAGATGACTGGCCAATTGTCCCTTACCAGTGAACCTGTTTTATCATACCTGGCCACAATGTGATGCATTACATCTCTCTGGCTTCCCTTGTGGTCCAAGTAAAAAGCCTCAATTTTACTAACGCTTGCAAACATACCTGCTAAATAGGTTTTCAACCCATTTCAATATCTAGTCAACAAAGTCTACTGGGCTATAATCACATCAAAGACTATTTTTGTATTCTTTATTTGTTTGAATTGCAGACAGTGTAAAAAAAACAATCAAATGTGTATTCATGACTGGAGCTAGCTCCGACTATTATGGGATGCCACTGTGTAGGCTGTAAATATTCATCAGAGAGGGGATTGGTGAAGAATGGACAGAGGTGGAAAGATAGTTGAAGAGGGACAAACGGGAATTCTGTTCCTGGTTGAAAGAGTGTATGTTGCAGATAGTTTTTTCTACACACATGGTACAAATTCAAAGGAGATTATAAAAAAATGATATATATATATATATATATAATATACATACACACACACACACATTAAAATCGCTCCAATCAACATTAGGATCAATAATTCAAAGCATCTTGTACCAGGAGAATAGGAGAGAACAGTTATGAAATACAGTGATGTAAAACAGGAAATATAGAGTAAGGACAACAAAACAAATAAGAAGTGAGGAACCGGAGAGCAGGTTCCTGTGTTTACAACAAGCAGACAGCCCCAAAGGAGAGGCCTGTCTGTGGTAATTACAATGCTGCTATTTTTATCAACTTATCATAAAACAAGAGGAGAATGGTGACAGATGGAGAGAAAAAAAAGAGAGGGAGTGAGAGAAAGGAGGGTGTTAGAGTGAACAAAGCCAGTAGTGTGAACTGAACTTTACCCCAGCGATGCTGTTTGTGCCAGTTTGAGAAGAGAAAAAAAGAAATACATTTGACACAGACCCCAGTGGCTGTCACCACAACAACTCCTATGTGTGGGCGTCTGGGTGAGAGAGAGAGAGCGCAGATACGATGAGGGGGAAATAGTCACCAAAAAAATGGCCAAGCACGGGCACTTCCTGTACCACTGAGGGAGAGAAAGACAGCGAGACAGAGAAAGACAGCGAGACAGAGAAAGACAGCGAGACAGAGAAAGACACACAGAGATAGAGAGACAGTGAGACAGAGAAAGACAGCGAGACAGAGAAAGACAGCGAGACAGAGAAAGACACACAGAGATAGAGAGACAGTGAGATAGCAATAGAAACAGCGAAAGAAAGACACAGAAGAAAAATACACACACACAGAGACAGAGACATTCAGCAACAACAAAAAAGCTAGTGACAATACTGTTTGACCAAAGTCCTGGCAGTCATTAAACCATGACATTTTAGCCACCAAATAAAGGGCCTTCAATTTGTCCTCCCTCTGACTCCCATGCATTCCCACTGTACCCATATCAATCTAAATAACAAAAGAGACTCTGATACAGAGTGAAGGACTGTGTCAGTGTGATGGGAGGGTTTGTTTCAGAGGACAGCCACTGTTGGGTACAGTAGTACTAGACTGAACATATCAAAAAGACTGTGACGGTCAGCCACAAAGCGCTTTGAGATTTCTTGAACATAGAGCTTGGCGATATGGACAAAAATATTTGAGATAAAATTGCTTGAATTGATGCGATAACAATAAATAGAATGACAAGTTCTAACCTTCATCTGCACCACAGTTTAACTTTCACCCAAATTAGCAAACAAATTTTGTTTCAAACTTCACATTTCTGTAATATATTGTAACGAACGATATCAGCAAAATGCCTGCGATAAGTTGATTGGTGTCTATAATTTTCGGTTTACTTTCCGAGCTCTACTTGAACATATCAAAAAGACAGGGAGACAGTCAGCCACAAAGCGCTTTGAGTGTTATTTCTGTTATAAAAAGCACTACAGAAATGCAATAGATTATTGTTATTGCTGTTGGGTACAAGCCCACAGCACAGACCGACCCACTCTGCTCTCTGTTAGGTCTAATGAGCTGTTGCTGCATTGTCACACCACGCAGATGGCGAGCCAATGTAAAACATTACATTACAGGAAGTCACAGTTTTCTCTTTTTGATACTCTCATAGGGTCACAACTTCTTCTACTGAAGTGATCTGGAATGATGGGTTATCATAACTGGTTGAAATATAACATATCTTATGAAATAGCCTACCCACTGGGCACAGATATCAATTCAACGTCTATTCCACTTTGGTTCAACGTCATTTCAGTGAAATGACATGGAAACAACATTGATTCAGTTGCTTCATTGGTCAAACACAATTTGACGATGCATGACTCTGTTCGAGAGAGAGAGAGAACTTCAATATGGATGGTCATGATAGCTGCAAGAGCTGTTTCAGTAGCTGCTTGAGCTGGCGCTGCATGTGTGAGTGTGGGACTTAATAGTATCAACGCACACTTGACTTGGCAGAGCTAGGGCTTCTCTCTCTCCATGTTAATGCTGGAGAACTCAGGGCAGTGAGACTGAACTGGGGTAGCAGAGAACAGGGCTACATACCAAATGGCACCCTATTCTCTACATTTTTTAAATATTCTTTTTTATTTCACCTTTATTTAACAAGGTAGGCAAGTTGAGAACAAGTTCTCATTTACAATTGCGACCTGGCCAAGATAAAGCAAAGCAGTTCGACACATACAACAACACAGAGTTACACATGGAGTAAAACAAACATACAGTCAATAATACAGTAGAAAAATAAGTCTGTATACAATGTGAGCAAATGAGGTGAGATAAGGGAGGTAAAGGCAAAAAAAAGGCCATGGTGGCAAAGTAAATACAATATATCAAGTAAAACACTGGAATGGTAGATTTGCAGTGGAAGAATGTGCAAAGTAAAAATAGAAATAATGGGGTGCAAAGGAGCAAAATAAATAAATAAATACAGTAGGGGAAGAGGTAGTTGTTTGGGCAAAATTATAGATGGGCTATGTACAGGTGCAGTAATCTGTGAGCTGCTCTGACAGCTGGTGCGTAAAGCTAGTGAGGGAGATACATACATAGTGGACTACTTTTGACCAACGACCATTCCCTACATCTCCCATACTCAACTGGCGGACCACAGTCTGGATCCGGACCCAGAACTGGGTCAATACGGACCGCGGGTCCCGACTACAAAATGTAAATAAAATAATAATATTATTTGGGGGGGGTGTGGCTCAGTCGGGCTTTGACCCCTGGTATCATATAAACACAAATAAGGCATGGAAAAATGCGTAGAATTGCAGGAACTCAGCTTTAAAACAGCAACATTTTCTCTCCGCCAACAAGAGGAGTGTTAACAGTTTGGGGTCACGGGTTGCAAGGTGGGGTTTGTTACTATGCTGATAAATGACAATATCCATCTGGACCTTTACCACCTAGGACATTTTACTGACCGGACCTTCTCAAATATTACTTGAGTACTCCTGCACTGCATGAGGCACTACTTTTGACCAGAGCTCATTCCCTACAGTGGGCCCCGGTCAAAAGTAGTGTGCTATATAGGGAATAGGTTACCATTTGGGACACAGCTCATGACAGAGCAGTGAGACTGAGCTGGGGGAGCAGAGAATCGTACACTGCTTCTTGGATCATTACACTTCCCAGTCAGTAGAGACACTGAATCAACTTCTCCCCTCCTAGCCCTGACATGGATGTAGCCTCCAGCTTATTACAGTGTCTACAATAACATACGTCTATGTCTAGAATCATTTGTGATGGGCAACGATACGGAAAATCAATATCAGTTTCATTTTTTATTCAATATCATATCGGTTTGTAGAAAATACATTGCAAATGTGTGAATGTTCACTTCTCTGTGAAATCCAGATAACTGTTGTGGATTGCCCATTGGGATAGGTGTTCTGGTAGCATAAACCTACCTAACGAGTTTGAATAAAATGGGAAGCCATCTCCAGTATATGGCCCATAAGCAGGCAAGTAAATATGCTAAATCTGGAAAAAGGAGGCTACAGCCATATCAGGATTACCATGCTGAGAGAAATCATCAATATTACTTCTTCCTCATGTAGCAAAGTACTGTAACTTACTAAAGCACATGGGAATGAACCAACCACCAACATAACTCAACCGTTCTTCTTCTTTGGATTTTAATGGCAGTGTACTCTTTTTAGGTGCATTACCGCCATCCATATATAACCAACCACTGCACTGCTGTTGACCTTTTACAAGTATAGCCAGTCAGAATATCCCAACACACAATAAGAAAGCAGCTACGCTAATTATTCTGACTCTTTGTTCCTCCCTAACAATTATTTACAGACAGAGAGAGAGAGACCTACTGAGAGACAGAGAGCATTTTAGAGAGGGAGCTACAGAGAGCTACAGAGAAGAGAGCGAGAGCTACAGAGAGAGAGAGAGAGCAACAGAGAGAGCGCTACACAGAGAGCTACAGAGATCTACAGAGAGCAACAGAGAGATAGAGCGCTACAGAGAGAAAGAGAGAGCTACAGAGAGAGCTACAGAGAGTGAGCTACAGAGAGAGAGAGAGCTACAGAGAGAGCTACAGAGAGAGAGAGAGCTACAGAGAGAGAGAGAGAGCTACAGAGAGAGAGCCACAGAGAGAGAGCCACAGAGACAGAGAGGGAGCTACCGCTAGCGCCCACTGCATTTCAGATAAGGATCTACAGACTGGTTCTTTCAGGGCCATGTCAGCTGCACAGTGGGAATGCAGGCAGGCAGTGGCAACTGGCTGGGAACAAGGCTACTGGCACAGAGGGAGGGGGGAAGGGGGAGAGGAGGCAAGGGGGGAAATGACTAAGCATATAGTAATGTATGGCGTGAAGGAAATCCGTGGTAGTGTCCAAGTCAAACACTACTACAAAAGGACTGGTTGTTTATATGGAAGCCTGTGACGTGTTAAATATAACTGAATGCAGTGCAATGGTGTGTACGTGACCATGTATATTCTATTAGAGTGTGAGCTCACCTTGATAGGCCCCGTGCTGAAGCAGATCTTCCGGCTGGGTGGAGGGTCCTCCTCTTCAGGCAGCCCAGGTTTCTCATGACAGCTGGACTCAGGCTCATACGGCTCATCTTCATCCTCCTCTTCCTCATCCCGCTGGCTCCCTCCAGAGTCCTCCCCCACTGCGCTGTATGTTCTGATATCCACCTGTTCTCCCCCTGACTGATCCTTTACAGTTCTCTCTTCCCCCTCCTCCGCTGTACCCCCCTGGCCCATCACTCCATCTCCACCCTGCCTCCCTCTCTCACTGCTAGTGCCCTTGGGAGAGGTCTCCCTCACCTGGGCCTCGCTCTCTGTACTGTTCTCCCCATTCTCCAGAGAGATGTGGTGGATGTCAGCTTTCACTAATGTGCTGCTGGGCTCCTGGTCACTAGAGTGATCCTCAGACTGGCCTTCAGCTTTGGCCTGGGTTCCAGTCTTATCCCGGCCCTCTTTGGGCTCGGGGAGTGTCGGGCCACTGTGGCCTCCATTCTGCCCTCCGTTCAGGCCATCGGCGGTAGAGGAGGATGAGGGGGCAGCCTTAGCCCTGAGGCTTCTGGGAGGACCATCCAGGTCCCTCTGGCTGCGCCCCCCACCACCCTCTTCCTCCTGGCTGGCAGTTGGGAGGGCAGAAGCACGGTTCGCCCTCTTGGAGATGATTTTGGAGTTGAGCTGCACCCCCACCTTGGTGCTGACCCCCCGGGAGGGCAGTGGAGGGGTGGAGGAGAGGCGGTGCAGGTTGTTGCGGAGCTCAGAGGCCCGTTCAAAGACAGCACTGAGCTGGGAGACAGTGGGGGACACGGCCTCGGTGGTGTCCAGGCTGTCCAGGGATTCTGTGCTGCCGTTGAACCGGGCCACCACGTCCAGCCTGCCATCATGGAAGCCCAGGCCAGAGGTGCGCTCTGTCTTCAGCAGGACCCGGTTGGTGGCAGCGGCCTGCTTCTCCCGCTCCAGCTGCTGTGCCGCCTGTTGTTGTTCAAAGATCTTCCGTGTCTCTTGCAGCTTGGAGTAGCTGGGTGATGAGGCTAGGGGAGCCTGCCCGTTCTCTTCTTTGGCATTGGGGTTGAACCGGTTAACCCGCTCTGAGACAGTGGATCCCAGCTTCAGCAAGGCGCTGTGGTCCACATTCTCATTCAGGCTACCGGCTCTGGGGAGGGAGAGACGCACTCTCTCAGTAGTCTTCTCCAGGTCCTCCCCTCCCTCCCCCTCCCCGCCGGGAGATGTGCTCCCTGGGCCTTGCATCTGCTGAAACATGTTCTTGATACGGTGCACGTTGGAGCCGTAGCTCCGGCGGCCGCGGGGGCCCTCCTGCATATAATCGCCATTTGCAGCATTGTCCTTCACAGGCTTCAGCGCCTGTATCCCCGCCTCGTATGCGTTCCGGTGCGGGGATGGGCTCCTCAGCGTCGAACCAGAGCCGGTGCTCTTGGAAGATGAGGTATCGGTCTTCATCATGATCAGTCAAGCTTCACAACGGCTGCTCAGCAACGGCATCTCTCCTTTTCTCTTCCTCGGTTGTCAGCACAAATCGGTCCGTTCTCACCAACAGTCAATTCTGTTGGGGAGACGGTGAACCTACGTGCCGACTAGAACTGAATAGCAGGAGAATAAAAAACTAAGGTTATTGTTTTAGGCCGCGTGCATCCAGTATCCCAATCCTATGGAATGGAGGAAAGTGAAAAACGATGCATTCATTAGTCAAACTCGCTAGTAATTAAAACACCAACCTGACGAAAAACCTGGAGAAAATGCCCTGGTTACAAAAACATCACTGCAGAAAACTAGAACAGTAACCCAATGAACGCTGGATTTTCCACTGACGACAGATTTATTAAGTTTAATCCCTTTTCAAGAGCAGCAGCATCATCATCATTTTGATCTCTTGATTTTCTGAACTGCTGATTTCTGTCTCTGGGTCCTCCTCGCTCGCGTAAAAGCAGACTGCTACTGAGGATGGGACGAAACTGGGTCATAGCACCGTTCGCGTTCACTCTACGTTTTTAGTCCTTGAATATTAGCCTAGTGATAATCAATATATGTGAAGGTCTACTCCATACACGAGTTCTATATAATTACAATTATGATGTCAAGTAGACGAGTCAAATAAACAGAAATCTTCTTTACACTGAATATTTTGGGCACTTTAGGACCCTGAAGAAATCAAAACCAGCACGCATCAGATTACTGTGTCCAATGATGATGTATCCTTTTTATATCGTCGCTTCCTGCATTCACTAGTGCCTGTCTAGCCTACACGTTTGATGATAATATGTTATACAATGTTTTAGCAGTAGTCGGTGATATCCTACATTATTGTGAGGGCGTAGAGTAGACTATGCCTCTTAGTCTGCATCTAAATAATGCGCTCCATACTGTGCCAGTCCAATGCGTTTTCCCTAGCTACGAATAGACTGTAAATGAGCTATCTCGGAATATATAGGCAGATAACGGTTAACATAACGACCATTAATGTATTTTTATTCGAATTTACAACAGATGGAACCAAGAAGCAGAACTCCCATTGAGATAGGCCATGTTGTGCACACACCCTGACGCATACAGTACATAGTTGCATTTTCAATGCAGCATAAGGCTAACCTAGTCTACTTTTTTTAATGATCCGTGATATAGTTTAAGATTACATAGCCTAAGGTGTAGGCTAGATATAGTAGCATAGCTACATATTTGATTTAATTCACGAAAGCCACTGGAAAGTCAGTGATATCAGTGTGAATAATATAGAATGGCCCATCAACCAGCAGTTACATTTTTAGAGAACATAGAAGATACATTTTAAGGGGTGTTTCAGTAGTAGAAATTAAACAGTAGAGTGACAGTAATCTATTTCATAGCTTTTATTTGTTTTATTTTTTGTTCATTTTCTCCCCACATATTTTGTGGAATCACAATTGCCAGATAATTAGGAGGATTGTTTGAATATGATGAATGGCAATATTCACTGAACAAAAATATAAACGCAACATGTAAAGTGTTGGTCCGATGTTTCATGAACTGAATAAAAAGATCCCAGACATTTTCCATATGCACAAAAAGCTTATTTCTTTCAAATTTTGTGCACATTTTGTTTACATCCCTGATAGTGAGCATTTTTCCTTTTCCAAGATAATCCATCCACCTGACAGGTGCGGCATATCAAGAAGCTGATTAAACAGCATGATCATTACACACGTGCACCTTGTGCTGGGGACAATAAAAGGTGCAGTTTTGTCACACAACACAATGCCACAGATGTCTCAAGTTGTGAGGGAGCGTGCCATTGGCATGTTGACTGCAAGACTGTCCACCAGAGCTGTTGCCAGAGAATTTAATGATAACTTCTCAACCATAAGCCGCCTCCAACTTCGTTTTAGAGAATTTTACAGTACGTCCAACCAGCCTCACAACCGCAAACCGTGTGTATTGTGTCATGTGGGCAAGCGGTTTGCTGATGTCAATTGTGTTCAACAATGAACACAATTATATTTTATTGATGGCAATTTGAATGCACAGAGATACCGTGACAAGTTCCTGAGGCCCATTGTGAGGCCCATTTTTTGTGTGTCTGTGACCAACAGTCATGTGAAATCCATAGATTAGGGGCTAATGCAGTTTTTTTTTAAATTGGTTGTTTTTTTCTTATGAACTTGAACTCAGTAAAATCAATCAAATTGTTGTATGTTGCGTTTATATTTTTGTTCAGTATAGTTTTTTCTACCATTGTATAGGAGGGGTGGAAGACTAGGGGAAGGTGTCAACGTGACACAGTTAGACAGGGAAGGCAGACTACACGGCTAGTATTTTTATTATACCTCAAACCTACAGACATGCAGGCACACACACACACACACACACACACACACA
Organism: Salvelinus namaycush; assembly: GCF_016432855.1. Classification (NCBI taxonomy): domain Eukaryota; kingdom Metazoa; phylum Chordata; class Actinopteri; order Salmoniformes; family Salmonidae; genus Salvelinus; species Salvelinus namaycush. The sequence continues at coordinate 15,696,415 of NC_052341.1, forward strand.
CACACACACACACACACACACACACACACACACACACACACATTCAGACAGACAAACACACACACATGTACTCACACACACACTTTAGGAAGTTATTACTGTATAGTGTGTGGGTCAGAAATAGCCCTGAAGTGCCTGGCTGACTGGGAGTGACTTAGCCCTCCTCTCCTCTTGGCCCTGTCAATCACAGCTCAAAACAAGATGGCAGACTGGACAGGCTGGAGATTTATTTTAATAGGCAAGGTTAAGTATTTGTTACTTTATAATAGTGAATATGACAACATTGACAAGAGGTTTTATTATTGAAAAAGATCACTTCTTCTATAGCTAATATAATTTGTGTTTTATGATGGATATTTTAGAGAACTTACCAGTGATTAAATATAGTAGGTGTCTGACAAGAGGAGTCATATTGTGCTGCCAGTATATATACAATTTTGAAGTTATATGACATCATGTGAAATGACAGAAAATATAGTTTTAACAGCTATGCTGCGTAGTGGTGTGGACATGGTGTTTAAGTGCAAATCAGTTCAGTGTCCAAGTTTCATGTTATTTGTAACCTCATGTAACTTTGCCATATCCAATAGTGATATCCTTTGGTACTTGTGCTCCTATCTACATGTACGCAGTGTGTGTGACCAGTGTACTGGTGGTCAAGGCAGACATCAAGGCTTATACCCCTGTGGGACAGCTGTTTGTGTTCGAGCTGCAGAGAGAGACCTTCCAGAATGAATTTGAACCCTTCCTGAAACACTATGGTAAGGCTGAGATTTCAGTAAGTCACCTCTTAGTGTACAGTTTAACTTTCCACTGGGCACACCACGTCATTTCAACGTGGGTAATATTTGGTAGATACATGTACATTAATCAATGAGATTCCAACCTATTTTCACCCACTCAAAAAGACTGCCAAAAGTTTGTTGAATTCCAATTTGTTATTATGTTTTCAACCATCTAAAAGCACAACCAAATTCCAATGAAAAAAAATGTCATATTCTTGGTTAATTGTCACCTAATTGTGTTATCATTGTGCTTTCAACCATTTAAAAGCACACAAGTTCAAATGGGAATACAATGTCAGGTATTTAGTTTATTTAATACAACAAGCTTAATGTGTTTTCACTGTGCTTGATCTAATAGCACAATCAAATTACTTGGATTACAGTTAGTTGAGATTACATTAAAGTATGGTATAAGTGATCAATTCTGTTTGAAATTCTGTGCAGATTAATAGAGCAATTGTGAAGATTTCCACAGACCTGTGACCCTGAACATAAGACATTTATTGTTACTGTATCCTCAAAATGTGTCCATGGCTGTGTTACTTATTTTAAGGTTGGATATATACTGTTACATTAGTTTGTAAGATAGCCTTAACATTTGGGTATTTACTGTCTTCCAAAGGTAATATTGAATTGTGTTTGGTTGACAACATAACCAAACATCAACATTTAAAGGAGATGTATCTACTGCTTGGATAGTTCCATCTGAGCCACTGGCTTAATCCTATTCTTTAACTTTTATTTTTGGATGAGATGGAGACCTGAATCCAGAAAATAATTTGTTAACTTGTCGAGAAGTGAAAATACTATTTACTGTATTGCAAAAGTTATATTGAATTGTGTTTGGTTGTCAACTGTTACGCACGCCTCTAAAAAGAGGGAACGCAACTCCCTGCTACAACTCAACTCCCCGTGAAGTGAAAGAGGTATGGACTGTAGGTGCGAATAAGGATGACAAAAGTCAGAATTTACCATTACTAGGATTTATTTCCTACACGGTAATATGGGGAAAAGGGGCTGGACGGAACCAAAGGAAAGAAAGTAAATATCAAAGCTCCCCCTCTCCTATCTAACCTGCCTACCCACTTAACTTACCCAACTTAGCACCACCTGGTGCCCTAACCAAAATACAGGGGGTGGTCCGCCCAGGTCTTACCTAGTGTGCCTAGACATTGAATATACTACGGGTATATGTATGCCCTCGGGCCTCTTGCCTAAGCACTCCCTAAGTGCCTTCCCCTTCCCCCCTGGGAACAAATGAAACAGAACAACAAACAATCCACTTCACAACAAAACTGAGAAAACTAACTCAGGTCACTAAAGATGCTCTGAACAAGCAACAAACACAGAACATAGCCAAGCTGCTACCAACAACAACTAACACAGTGCATACTCACAACCAACATGCTATAACCCCTCAGCCATAAACCTCTCTCTCAGCATTGATCTATCCAACATTCAATCTCAGCCTATAATGATATATATATCTCTCTCTCTCTATCTCTCTCAGGATCATTTCCCTTCCTCTCCTGAACAGAACACTGGCTTTATATCTTCAGGTGGCAATGGTGATTAGAGTCAGCTGCTTCTTGACGAGGGGGCGGGGTCAGCTCCAATCATCAATTAGCCTGGGGTCGACCAATCAGCTGGTTGGGGAGGCTTCCAGGAAGCCATCTCCTGAAACACACACACTCAAATACAACACAGAAACTGGGGAACGTAACATCAACACAAACAAATATCAAGTTTTAAAGGAGATGTATCTTCTACTTGGACAGCTCCATCTGTGCCACTGAGACTGGTTTTAATTCCAGTTTGTCTACAAATGAAAGAATAGGACTAAATCAAATCAAACTTTACATATACTTTAAATATAACTTGATTTGATCTAATCCTATTATTTCACTTTTATTTTTGGTTGAGATGGAGACTTGAATCGAACGTATTTATTATTAACATGTAGATTCTATTTGAAATCAACCAAAGCTTGAAACCCTAGGCCTATATGTATTGTCTATTTTTAGTTGAATCCTGGGCTGAATTTAAATAACAGCTGTTGATGACTTCCCTAATGATATAGGCCTAAATAGCATCTTTGATGATATACGACTGATAAGGTTTGGTTTCATTTCATTTGCTCTGTTGAACCTACACTTTGGAATGACTTCGATAGCAACAGTGAATCTATTAAGTGGATATTTTTCAACAATTGTTCCCATGATAGCACATTGGTGACAGTCATTGAAAAAGATCAAAGCTAAGCAGGGCTGGGCGTTGTTAAAACCCTGGATGTGAGACTGGAGGGATAACTGTAGATAGATCAACTCTCCAGTAGGAGGTGCTGTCCAGCCTATTGTATTCTTATAGTGGATATTAAGTTGAAGATCTGACATGGTTTCAAAGGTACAAATTCAACATATTTTATACAAGGTTTGTCTATTTAGAAAAATGATTACCATGATGACATAATCCTGTGGTTGAAATTTGAAACTCAAAACAACAGTTGATAACTTTAAAAAAAATCGAATGTATTTTCCACGTAAATTGACACGTCACAATATTTTGACAAATTAAGTTGAAACAACATTGATTTAACTAGTTCGTGCCCAGTGGGTTGAAGCTTGTGGTTACTAATAGCAATAATCTAACAATGTAAAGCCTTCCCAATGAATAGATATAAATGTTGGTTGTTTATTGTAATTTCTTCAAATTTTTACACTTAAAGCTTCAATACATGTATTGTTATGTCCCAACTGACATTCATACAACAAACCAGCGGGTATCATCAGGTAGGTGTCGGTAAGGTTGAAATGATATACAACCAACAACCATAATGCGTCTCTCTTCTCTCCCACTCTCCCATTCTGAAAAGCAGGGCGGGTCTACAATGATCCCATGCTGTTTAAGTGCAATATGCAGTCCTTCCCGGACCTGCCTGGCTGGCTTCGATTTACCCAGAGGCACCACTATGATAACGGCTTCCTCTACGGCACCCCACTGGCCCAGGGAAAGAGTATGATAGAGGTACACAGAGCAGACTCATCAAATAGGGGTGCTCTGAGATACACACAGATTGCGTCCCAAATAGCACCCTATTCCCTACATAGTGCACTACTTTTGACCAGAACCAGGTTGGGGATAAGAGTACCATTTGGGATACAGTCACACTGTCATGAGGATCTAGTTTATAACTTCTCTCGGTTGAAATATGTATGATTTTGCATTGAAAAATGTTAAACATATTTGAAGCATGAATGTGAAGGATATTTCTGGGCACAGTATGTAGCTTGTAATGGTCTAAGGATAAGATATTTTTTATTTCCCCTTTATTTAACCAGGTAGGCTAGTTGAGGACAAGTTCTCATTTACAACTGCAACCTGGCCAAGATAAAGCAAAGCAGTGCGACACAAACAACAACACAGAGTTACACATGGAATAAGAAAACATACAGTCAATGTGGCGAATAATTACAATTTAGCAACTTAAACACTGGAGTGATAGATGTGCAGAAGATGAATGTGCAAGTAGAGATACTGGGTTGCAAAGTAGGGTATGTTTTTGCGAGGGTATGTTTGGCAGCATGAGTGAAGGATGCTTTGTTGCGAAATAGGAAGCCGATTCTAGATTTGATTTTGTATTGGAGATGCTTAATGTGAGTCTGGAAGGAGTGTTTACAGTCTAACCAGACACCTAGGTATTTGTATTCTAAGTCAGAACCGTCCAGAGTAGTGATGCTGGACGGGCGGGTAGGTGCGGGCATCGATCAGTTGAAGAGCATGCATTTAGTTTTACTTGCATTTAAGAGCAGTTGGAGGCCATGGAAGGAGATTTGTATGGCATTTAAGCTCATCTGGAGGTTAGTTAACACAGTGTCCAAAGAAGGGCCAGAAGTACACAGAATGGTGTTGTCTGCGTAGAGGTGAATCAGAGAATCACCAGCAGCAAGAGCGACATCATTGATGTATACAGAGAAAAGAGTCGGCCCAAGAATTTAACCCTGTGGCACCCCCATAGAGGCTGCCAGAGGTCCGGACAACAGGCCCTCCGATTTGACACAGTGAACTCTATCTGAGAAGTAGTTGGTGAACCAGGCGAGGCAGTCATTTGAGAAACCAAGGCTGTTGAGTCTGCCGATAAGAATGTGGTGATTGACAGAGTCGAAAGCCTTGGCCAGGTCGATGAATACAGCTGCACAGTATTGTCTCTTATCGATGGCGGTTATGATATTGTTTAGGACCTTGAGCGTGGCTGAGGTGCACCCATGACCAGCTTGGAAACCAGATTGCATAGCGGAGAAGGTACGGTGGGATTTGAAATGGTCGGTGATCTGTTCGTTAACTTGGCTTTCGACAGAAAGGCAGGGTAGGATAGATATAGGTCTGTAGCAGTTTGGTCTAGAGTGTCTCCCCCTTTGAAGAGGGGGATGACCGCGGCAGCTTTCCAATCTTTGAGGATCTCAGACGATACGAAAGAGAGGTTGAACAGGCTAGTAATGGGGGTTGCAAAAATTTCGGCAGATCATTTTAGAAAGAGAGGGTCCAGATTGTCTAGCCCTACTGATTTGTAGGGGTCCAGATTTTGCAGCTCTTTCAGAACAGCAGCTATCTGGATTTGGGTGAAGGAGAAATGGGGAAGGTTTGGGCGAGTTGCTGTGGGGAGCGCAGGGCTGTTGACCAGGGTAGGGGAGGCCAGATGGAAAGCATGGCCAGCCGTAGAAAAATGCTTATTGAAATGATCAATTATTGTGGATTTATCGGTGGTGACAGTGTTTCCTAGCCTCAGTGCAGTGGGCAGCTTGGAGGAGGTGCTCTTATTCTCCATGGACTTTACAGTGTCCCAGAACATTTTGGAGTTTGTGCTGCAGGATGCAAATTTCTGTTTGAAAAAGCTAGCCTTTGCTTTCCTAACTGCCTGTGTATATTGGTTCCTAACTTGCCTGAAAAGTTGCATATCGCGGGGGCAATTCGATGCTAATGCCGTACGTCACAGGATGTTTTTGTGCTGGTCAAGGGCAGTCAGGTCTGGAGTGAACAACAGGCTATATCTGTTCCTGGTTCTAAATTTTTTGATTGGGGCATGCTTATTTAAGATTGTGAGGAAAGCACTTTTAAAGAATAACTAGGCATCTTCTACTGAGTGAGTGAGGTCAATATCCTTCCAGGATACCCGGGCCAAGTCAATTAGAAAGGCCTGCTCGCTGAAGTGTTTTAGGGAGCGTTTGACAGTGATGAAGGGTGGTCGTTTGACCGCAGACCCATTACGGACGCAAGCAATGAGGCAGTGATCGCTGAGATCCTGGTTGAAGACAGCAGAGGTGTATTTGGAGGGCAGGTTGGTTAGGATGATATCTATGAGGGTGCCTGTGTTTACGGATTTGAGGTTGTACCTGGTAGATTCATTGATCATTTGTGTAAGATTGAGGGCATCAAGCTTAGATTGTAGGAGGGCCAGGGTGTTAAGACATCCCGGCCATCCTTTAACATCTCACTGTTTCTCTTTCCATTTCAGATCACAGTGATTAACAAACGGAGCTATGACTCATTCAGAGACAGACTGATCATAACGATTGACCCTCCAGGTGTGTATTCTGTGATGGGAGAACAGTTCTGGGAAATAATATATTACAACATACTATCGAGTCTAAACATCCAAAATGGCACTACTTTTTTACCAAGGCTCAAAATGGCACTCTATTCCCTATATGAGTGATTCTACAGAAGTGGTGTGAATTGCTGTCCCACCCCAAAAAAGTATCCAAACTTCGGCAATAACAAACATATTGTTCAACTGATATAGTATAAATTCATTGTTTATACACCTATATCTATTGAGAGGTGGCTGTCCCAAACCCTGACTCCTAAACTTCATGTTTGAAAATTAAGCAATTCATGATTATTATTTTTTAACACTATTATTTCAATAGAACATATTGAGTTGTTCTATTATTACATCGAAAGATACTGATCTAATAATTATTTTTGTTTATTTCACATGAAGTTGGTGGCACCTTAATTGGGGAGAGTGGGCTTGTGTTAATGACTGGAGCGGATAAGGTGGAATGGTATCAAACACATGGTTTCCAGGTGTTTGATGCCATTAAATTTGCTCAGTTCTGGCCATTATTATGAGCAGTTCTCTCCTCAGCAGGCTCCTGTGGTTTAGTTTTTTAAAATCTTTCTCTGAAAAATGCTGTCCCCACTTTTGATGTCACTACAGAAACACACTTTAAAAGACTTTAGAATGAATGTCCCTTAAAACCCTACACATATCAGGTGATGGGATTGCACCCCTCTCCACTATGGCCACAGTAGTCTGACTGCAAGCATTTTGGAGAGAATTTGTGAGCAAGTTGGAAATATGTAAAGTATGGTTTTGGGACTAAAGTATATGTTTGCTGGGATGTACATCTATCCAAATGAAAGATATGTTAGCTATGGGACCTCTTTAAAGTCCAAAATCAGTCAAAAATGATCCAAACCGAAACGATCACAACCGAAACAATTGACACCATAGAGATATATATCTTTGTATCTGTGCCATTATGGAGTCTATGACAGCACGGGCAGCACCACTAAGGCTATCTCCAATTTAAAGTTGTGTGCACTATACTCTACCAACTGAGCTACAGAGGACCACCATGTGGACAAGTGCACACTTCAGGAAAAAGTGTAGAGTATTGAGATGCATAGCCAGCACTGGGCTCCAACCATCCAAAAGCCCAAAATTGACATATATTTGGCAAAACACAGACGTCTATAATGCTCTACTGTACTGAGCTCTACTGTACTATGCTGCACTGTACGCTACTGAGCTCTACTGTACTCTACTGTACTGTACGCTACTGTGCTCTACTGTACTCTACTGTACTGCACTCTACTGGGCTCTCATGTACTCTACTGTATTGTACTCTACTGGACTGTACTCTACTGTACTGTACTGTACTGTACTATACTGTACACTATCATACTGTTCTCTACTGTACTGTACTCTACCTGACTGTGTTCTGCTGTACTGTACCGTACTGTACCGTACTGTATTGTACTGTAACCTACTCTACTGTACTCTACTGTACTATACTGCACTGTGCTCTACTATATTGTACTGTACTGTAATCTACTGTACTGCAACCTACTCCACTGTACCCTACTTTCCTATGCTCTACTGTACTGTGCTGTACTGTGCTGTACTGTGCTGTACTCAAGTTTACTCTACTTGAGTTTATTACAATTGAAGAAGGGCCCATGGACTCTTGATCTATTTGGTCTTTAAGTTGTCATGGTCTCAACTCACTGGGTCTGGATCTTGGGACCAATGTCTTGGTATAAATATTGGTCTTGGCTCCTGGATAGTCTTTGCTTTACAAACCATAAGCAACCCAATTTGAAGAAGACAATGCGCTCTGATCATAAGCTGATCCCTCCCAACCCATAGGAATCCCCACCCAGTTGACTACTTTTAAATGGTGGAAGCCCTCAATGGCAATGCCTATACCAAAACGAGTTAGTCCCATCTAGAGCCCTGTATTTATCTTTATGATTGGCATTTGACACCAAAACGCCTGTTATTTTGCCAAAATAAAGATAGGTAAATTTAAACATTTTAAAACATAATTAATTAGATGCATAAGTAATTCAATCAATTAACAAGTTTCAGATTCATACAATCAACAAGGAACATTTCACAGAGAACAATAGAGATTATATTTCTCTAAATTAAATTTTAAGGTTTTGAAAACCAACTTAAAAATAATATTTTTACTATTTTGTTAATTTGGTATGCAAATAAGATTTCTAAAATGAATCTGTAATAGAAGGTTAATCAAAATGATCACTAATGAGCGTGGTGCTCCCTTTACTGCAACTTTTACACTATGCTAGTAGTGACACATTTAGTGGGGTGGTAAGGAATTCAGGTAAATATTTCAAATATTCAATACAAACAGTGTGTAGATATGTTTATCTGTCATATGTTAGAAGACATATGTGCTTAAAGTTTGGGAGAAATAGGATACAAATGTGATTTTTTTTTTTTCAACCCCCGATTTACACAACTTCTGTAGAATGACCGATATAGTGCACACTACCTTTGAGCAGAGCCCTATGAGGCCTGATCAAAAGTAATGAATTGGGTGCCATTTCAGATACACACAGTGACAGCAGTGAATACTGGTTTATTTGTTTCTCCCATTGGCCTTTCTTTCAGCAAAGAGAATGCCCTACCAGGCTGAGTTCTTCATCCCACTGAGGGAGATTGAGAAGGTGCTGCCCTCTACAGTTCAGGAAGAGATCAGGCAGGATATGATGAGGATGTGGAAGACAGACAGGCTGGACTTTGTCAATATCACGTCTGCGTTGGACCGAGGTGGCCGTGTCCCTCTGCCTCTGGCTGGACACTACGAAGGGTAAAGAAGTTTCAGATTTCAACTGTCGCTAACTGTCACTTATACTAGCTCTCAACAGAGAGCATCCCAGACCAGAAGGAGAAGTACACTATGAATTCACACTATTCATTCCCCAACTAGGCCTTGTAGTGTACATGTACACTACCGTTGAAAAGTTTGGGGTCACTTAGAAATGTTCTTGTTTTTTAAAGAAAAGCACATTTTTTGTCCATTAAAATAACATCAAATTGATCAGAAATACGGTTTAGACATTGTTAATGTTGTAAATGACTATTGTAGCTGGAAACAGCTGATTTTTTATGGAATATCTACATAGGCAAATAGAGGCCCATTATCAGCAACCATCACTCCTCTGTTCCAATGGCACATTGTGTTAGCTAATCCAAGTTTATCATTTTAAGAGAAACAGACGCCTCACAAGTCTTCAACTGGCTGCTTCATTAAATAGTACCCACAAAACACCAGTCTCAACGTCAACAGTGAAGAGACGACTCCGGGATCCTGACCTTCTTGACAGAGTTCCTCTGTCCAGTGTCTGTGTTCTTTTGCCCACCTTAATATTTTATTTTATTGGCCAGTCTGAGATATGCCTTTTTCTTGCAACTCTGCCTAGAAGGCCAGCATCCCAGAGTCAACTCTTCACTGTTGACGTTGAGACTGGTGTTTTGCGGGTGCTATTTAATGAAGCTGCCAGTTGAGGACTTGTGATGCGTCTGTTTCTCAAACTAGACACTCTAATGTACTTGTTCTCTTGCTCAGTTGTGCACCGGGGCCTACCACTCCTCTTTCTATTCTGGTTAGAGCCAGTTTACACTGTTCTGTGAAGGGAGTAGTACACAGTGTTGTACGAGATCTTCAGTTTCTTGGCAAAATCTCGAATGGAGTAGCCCTCATTTCTCAGAACAGGAATAGACTGACGAGTTTCAGAAGAAAGTCTTTGTTTCTGGCCATTTTGAGCCTGTGATCGAAGCCACAAATGCTGATGCTCCTGATACTTAACTAGTCTAAAGAAGGCCAGTTTTATTGCTTCTTTAATCAGCACAACAGTTTTCAGCTGTGCTACCGTAATTGCAAAATGGTTTTCTAATGATCAATTAGCCTTTTAAAATGATACACTTGGATTAGCTAACACAGCGTGCCATTGGAACACAGGAGTGATGGTTGCTGATAATGGGCCTCTGTACACCTATGTAGATATTCCATAAAAAATCTGCCGTTTCCAGCTACAATAGTCAATTTCAACATTAACAATGTCTATACTGTATTTCTGATCAATTGTATGTTTTTTAATGGGAAAAAAACCCAAACTTTTGAAAGGTAGTGTATCTGAACAAAAATCGTCAAATCATGCAACGTGAAGATTTAATTTCAATGATCAGAAAACATTCAGCATTTTCAGTATCAATTTTTTGGGGGGGATGAAAGAGGTCAAACTCAAACTGAAATTTAAATCAAGTGAATATTTTATTGACGTTTTCAGCACATTTCAGAATATACAGTAGGTACAGTACAGTCATTGTTAACTAAGCCAGTGTCATGCATTGGGTCCCAGGGTGTATGTGAAGGTGGGTTCAGACCAGTACTTCTCTGAGTGCTTGTTGAGGCTCCAGACTGCTGAACATAGGAGACAGTGTGAGGCCGGGGGCAGGGCCAAGATCCCTGGGGACTGCAAGGTCTGCTCCTACCCAGGCAACTGTGTCACCTGGTGCAAGTCCACCCTGGTGAGTCCACAAGCACTGGTATATCCAAAACATCATTTTTTGTCATTAGATTACTTTGGGGGGAAACATAACATTACTAACAGTGACATTTATCTGAATGAATAATGAAATGAATCACCTGCAGGTATTATGTCAAATTCTTGTAGAGTGAGCTAATCTACACACATCCAAAGCCAGAGCTGCTAATCTACACACATCCAAAGCCAGAGCTGCTAATCTACACACATCCAAAACCAGAGCTGCTAATCTACACACATCCAAAGCCAGAGCTGCTAATCTACACACATCCAAAGCCAGAGCTGCTAATCTACACACATCCAAAGCCAGAGCTGCTAATCTACACACACCCAAAGCCAGAGCTGCTAATCTACACACATCCAAAGCCAGAGCTGCTAATCTACACACATCCAAAGCCAGAGCTGCATTTAATGGTAAATCTGCCTCACACACAAGCCTTGCCAACATGTTTTTTGCAATTCATTCTCAAGGAGTAGATTGGAGGGAACAAGCATTTTAATAATTTAAATAACATTACATAGCATATCAACACGGTCATCACCTTATATTCCCTCCCTCCTAAATATGTATCCTCCTCTGCCATCCCTGTGTTTACTGTACATAGATTGATCTGTCCAGACCAGTGATCCCCCCTCCTGCCCCCACCATGGGCCCAGGTATCCTGGATGCTGGGGGGGTCTATGACCCTCCTGAGTCCCCCCCTCCCAGAGACTTCCTGCCAGACTACATTGTGACTGTGATCGTCCCCCTGGCTCTGGCCATCATCCTGTGTCTCCTATTGGCATACATCATGTGCTGCAGACGAGAGGGAGTGTATGTTATTTTTGTACTCCACTGAGATTGGCATTAGTCCTCTAATGTTGTTAAGTAATAACAACCAGCTACAACTTATCACTGAAAACCTAGCAACCTTCACTTATGAAATATCTTTACGTTTGGCAACTTTGTATTACTATTCATAGTTGTTACATAACATGTTTTGTTTTTTATTTGCAGTGAGAGAAGAGATGGAAAGACACCAGAGTACGTAGCCTTCCATTCCACATATCAAAACCCACTACACTATTTACATTTACTGAAGATGTATTACATCACACCATCAAGAAGATTAAGGAAGATGGACAAAGACATCATGTCTAATATTTTATACTATGATAATTGCCAAGGATAAGCTTAGTATCACCCCCACACTTGACTAATGTATATAAATCTTCCTCCCCTCTGTCTGTTCCTTTAGTATCCAGCTCTACCACCACCACACCATCCATGGTAACACCAGTGAGCTGCGGAGCATGGCTGGGTGTCGTGGGGTCCCTCCTCCCCTCTCCACCCTTTCCATGTTCAACGCTCGCACTAGGGAGACGGCCCCACTGTTCCAGACTGACAGCCCCAGCATCCCCCTCATCCTGGCCCAGCAGTGAGTAGTCTACTGTTACTACTACTACTCAACCCTAGCCTGGTGGTCTTGTTGGTTTGTGCTTTAGCCAACTTGTTTGTTGCCATAGATATTGGCTGAGAGAGAGAGAGAGAGAGAGAGAGAGAGAGAGAGAGAGAGAGAGAGAGAGAGAGAGAGAGAGAGAGAGAGAGAGAGAGAGAGAGAGAGAGAGAGAGAGAGAGAGAGAGAGAGAGAGAGAGAGAGAGAGAGAGAGAGAGAGAGAGAGAGAGAGAGAGAGAGAGAGAGAGAGAGAGAGAGAGAGAGAGAGAGAGAGAGAGAGAGAGAGAGAGAGAGAGAGAGAGAGAGAGAGAGAGAGAGAGAGAGAGAGAGAGAGAGAATATGAAAAAATGTATTCCACTTGGATTATGATATTTGGTGTAACCTATGGTGTAACCAACTTCAAAGTGAACCAGTAAATTTCAAATCAGGCATAAAGGTGGTTAATATTGGGGTTGATGGTTAATATTGCCATACAATTTACTTTTTATTTTATTCAACACATGTATGTTATAAACACATTATTACTTTAATTAAACTAGCAATAAGCAGTTTAGTCAACAAAACAAAAGCAAAATCATTGCTATTAAATTCAACCATAACGTTCAATTCTTCATTTGTTTTCGCAGGGAAATCAACACTGACACACTACCCAGGTAACACAGTCGAATAAATGTGTCTGAATAAATAAGTAAAACTGTACAACAAGAAGAAAAGAACGATTATGAAATACATACATGGATTATTTTTTACAATTTTGTTTTTGTTCCAACAGGAAATGAAGCCATCCAAACAGGACATACTGTACTTCCACTGCATGTATTATGGGTTTGCTGCTGGTTTGCTGTAGGATTTGAGATGTTTTCTCTTCACATTATAATTTCTTTATCCTCTTTCTTGATCACATTATACTTCTATTACAAATATTTTGGAGTGACTCCCCTTATAGAATAACCACATGAATTTCACATGTGAATGTTTTCATGTGATCAAATGTAATCTTATGTGAAGTTAATGTGATAACATATGACAACATGTAAAGTAACATGTGATAACATGAAGTTAAACATGGAACACGTCTTCACATGAAGTTAAACATGTGAAGACGTGATCACGTGAAGTGTTCCAAAAATACAGTTTTCATATGATTTCACATGTGAAATTTATAGTGAAATCATGTGAGTTTTCTGTAAGAGTGAGTGTTGAGTGACTGTAACCTCTGAACTTGTGTTAAACATTTTTATGCATTGGTGGATTTAATTAATTCTGCCATAGGTTTGGACTAATGGAGTGCAATATGTATTTTTGAAAACCAAATCCTTGGCCTACATGTAGAGGTAGAATTAATATATTGAATGTTTTTCCTTAATAAAACCCCTAACCAACTGTATTATTGTTTTAATGGTCAGCGCCATCATCAAATAGTCTGTGTAATAATTATGTAATTTCCATTTAACAACATTGGTCCATTGATTGCTTAATCAGAGGAGTGCTGCCAAGACATGCCCAGTACTTACCATAATACTATCAAAGAGAAGCAAATTAGGAACACAATAAAAACAGCAAAATAGGCTACAACAAATACACAATTCAAAGTGAACCACACATAGGAGCATGCAGCATCGACTATTCCATTTGATCTAAATCATCTTTAGGAAGACAAATTCTATTTTAAAAATATATATATTACCATAATCAAAACTCCACTTGTCATCTGGGCTTCATATTCAAAACAAAAATGCAGATGATCCATAAAAAGGCATTGTAGTAGAATAGCATCCACAGAATCCACACGTTTCAGCATGTCTCCGTTTTGCGACTGGACTTGTGAACGTGTGAACGTGTCTTGCCACGCGGCACTCTGGTTTGGAGGATTATGTTAAAACGGCTTTCCATAGTAGACCTGCAGTAGGTAGACGGACAGTAACACACACGGTAGCCTGCCCCACTGTCGTAATTCTAGAACTGTTCCATGGAATTCCACCAGGGGTCAGTACAAGGCTACATTGCTAATTCTAGGATCCAACAAAACGGTGATAAGGCTCAGAAGCTTCAATCAAAATGTGTGGCTGACTATGCAGATGGTCATGTATATTATTGGTCAACTAATATTTATTATTGCGTAATTCTTGTGTAGCTGCAAATTTGGAGCACTAGAAATGTAAAAAATTGTGAGTTTATTTCAACCAAAACAACTATGCCTAATAGCACGTCACTTTTTATCCAAATTGCTCCTTACCATCCTGCATCTGTCCCGTAAGTCACACTCAGGGTTCGATGAGGAGGAATAGATAGCCCATCAAGTCAGTTGTGACAACTAGGGCTACAGGTAATTCCTTAATATTATGTTTCCCAAGAAAGGGGTCAACATGGGCTTTTTTGGAATGATGTGTTTGACTATATGCCTAGAATATCACATTTCAGGATTTTAAGGGAAGTTACACTTTAAGCTATTTGGGAGATTATTTTACCAACAGCCAAATATATAAAATATTACATCTGTATAATCAATCAGCCACTGTCACTGGATTGTCGGTTGCTCGTTTGATTTAGGTAGGATGTGAAATGATTGGAGGAAACCAAGGGGACATGTCAAACATTGAGTAGACAACTTCACATGCTTTATTCAGTATCCAAATAATTAAAAACATCTTGATTTATTATACATGTACAACATCAGTACAGATTCTCTTTTTTCAAAACCATGGAAGTGTGTCTGCTTCTCAGATTTTTTTAACTCTTTTCTTTTTTTAGAAACTCTATTTTTTCAACAAACAAAACACAAACGAAAGGATGGGGGGGTTGAGTGGTGCAGTGATAGGGACAATCGGAAGGGTAAGGCACACATAAAGGGTTGACACTTAAACATCAGGTGGGGGCAGGGGAAATGAAATATAACTAAAAACAAAACCACTTGCTTAAATCTGCACCAGACACCATAGCATGAATTATATCCACAGTAAATCATATTCCGGAACTGTTAATTAACCAACACTTGACAAAGAAAACAATTGAACTACATTGACAACAAGGAAGACATTGTGTTGATTTGTTAGCACCAAAGATCCGATGGTTGTTAGCTAATTATGACAGGAAAGGAATTCTCTATCAAATACCAATAACTGGACCTCATGAGTTGATATTATAGCACCTTTGACAGTTGTTTTCTTTCTAATAATACTCCTGTAGCGTAAAATCTGCCCTAGGGTTCATGAAACATTTTGGGTAACATGGACTTCTTCTCTGAGGTAGCCATTAAGGTATTTAAAGTGAAGGTGAACTTTCAGATGTTTTTTTGTCATGAATTTAGAACAAGAAGACACTCAGTTTTTAAGATGTATTTAATACCAGAAAATGGTACATAGCATTTGTTGGTTTCATTGTCCTTCCGCAGTGGTAAAAAAGTCACCTGTATCTCATTGTGTTTCTCCAGGGGAGATTTTACACTTTACAACTTAAAATAATTTTCTTGTGTCCAGTGGAAACAAAATATTATTTTTTAAGTGTCCTTGCTTGTTGTAGGTTTCGGTTGAAGTAGCAGTCCCCTCAAACAAATTATTCAGAATCAAAAACACGCAAACGACGTCTTCAGCAGAGTAGTTTCAAACTCGTGGAACTGTTTGGCAGCCAAATTAGTTTGTAGGTAATGCATAGAAAATAGAATTAGAGATGACGGCTAGGAAAAAAAAACAATTTCATGTCCACATTTCTTTTTTTTTATACGAAGCAGACGGGGCCAACTTCGACGCCAAACTCCTGATCAGGTGCACCAACGTCCATAGGAGCGATGTCAATGATGGGCAGGCGAGATGTTTTTGATGTCTTGTAGTCGATGACTGTCTTGCCCCATGTGCCAGTATGTGACTGTGGAATGGAGAGAGAGATAGAGGAGAGAGCATGGGTCAGAATCAAAAACCAGTCTTGGTAAAAGGGGTTGATAACACACTAACCTCTACATAACCTCTCTTTTATTTAGTCACTTCATCTATCTTGAGTTCCTTAATATGCATTTCACACCGTCTTATCTTAAAATGAAGCCAATGCACCACCACCTCATGTGATAGCAGATGAACAAAACAAAAAAGAGAGACGAGATATAAAGACAACAGAGTAGAAGAGAGAAGAGGAGAGTAGAAGACAGTAGAAGACAGTTAAATATGAGAGTAAAGAGAGAAGAGAATAGCAGCGAGTGGAAGAGCGCAGAAGGGAGTTGAAAGATAATAGAAGAGAGTAGAGGACAGTAAAAGTAGACAGTAGTAGTAGGCGTCTCACCGTGCAGCCGTCCTCGCTGACGCTGTATGTGAAGCGGCTGTTGCCCTCAGCTCTGATCTCGATCTCGTTGGCTCCCTGGAGCAGCAGGGCCTTCTTCAGGTTGCCTGTGGCCTCATCCATGTAGGCAATGCTGTTCTTGCAGTGGTACGTGACGTTCTGGGACGCTTCGTTGGACATCAGGCGCATGAAGGTCAGCTGGATGTTGACGTCTTCTGGGTTGGATCCCTCGCTACCATACTGGAACTGGAGAGGGAGAGAGGAGGAGGGGGTTAGTATCATGAAGGTAATGTTGTAGTGAAGGCAGGACACTAAACCTCAAGTCCAAGTCAAGTCCCATGTCCCTAGCAATCCAGGTTTGAGTGTAAGACGAGTCATTTCTACCCGAGCTCTGATTGGAGTTCTTGTCAGCTGGTTACGCTGAATGGTCCATACCTGGAAGCCATTGTCCATAGACTCTGAGAACCAGACGTGCTTCTTCTCCCTGATGTTCTTGCTGGTGTACCAGTTCTTCATGGGGACGGTATCTTGGGATGGATGGACACAGGTCTGTCCGGTTTCCATGTTGCAGTAGACCTGGACAGCATCCAGAGGAGAGCCCTGGTTGGGGTCCACCCAGTACTGGCCTGTGGGTTAAAGAAAGAACAGAAGATAAGCCATCAAGGTGCTTAAGGTGAAAATGAAGTAGACATTATTCTTTGAGTTTTTTATGTAGGCTGCTAGCTCTTTGATGTTTTTGGCTGTGTTTTGAGTATCTTATAAATTCAACCAACCAACCAACCAACCAATCTATCACTGATCACAGCATGCCTAGTCCGTGACCAGTGTCTGTCTGGAGGTGGGCTGGACTGAGCCTGGAACTTACCGCTCTTCCACTCGGGGTGGCACATCCTGATGTCACGGCACATGCGGGCGGGGTTCTTCTGGGATCCCTCGGGGCTGCGGATGTTCTCCACCTTCTGGCTGAGGCTCTTCAGGGTGGTGTCCACCTCCATGTCACGGTCGTTCATCATGTCAGGCTCGTCAGCGCGGTAGTGGTATCCTCCTCCTCCTCGCATGGGGTCAGGTCCCTTCTCCTGGTTGTAGATCGGTGCGACATGGAAGCCGCCGCCAGCAGGACCTGGAGGTCCGGGCAGACCAGGAGAACCAGGAGCACCCTGAGTAGGAAAGAAGAGGATAGAAAGGGGTCAAATCTGGCCTCAAAGGCTGTGTGCTGTGTGTGCTATGTGCTGTGTGCTGTGTGTGCTGTGTGCTGTGTGCTGTGTGTGCTATGTGCTGTGTGCTATGTGCTGTGTGCTGTGTGTGCTGGTGTGCTGTGTGCTGTGTGTGCTATGTGCTGTGTGCTGTGTGTGCTATGTGCTGTGTGCTGTGTGTGCTATGTGCTGTGTGCTATGTGCTGTGTGTGCTGTGTGTGCTGGTGTGCTGTGTGCTGTGTGCTGTGTGTGCTGTGTGCTGTGTGCTGTGTGTGCTGTGTGCTGTGTGTTGTGTGTGCTGTGCTGTGTGTGCTGTGTGCTGTGTGCTGTGTGTGCTGTGTGTTGTGTGTTGTGTGCTGTGTGTTATGTGCTGTGTGCTGTGTGCTGTGTGTTATGTGCTGTGTGTGCTGTGTGTTATGTGCTGTGTGCTGTGTGTGCTGTGTGTTATGTGCTGTGTGTGCTATGTGCTGTGTGCTGTGTGCTGTGTGTGCTGTGTGTTGTGTGTTATGTGCTGTGTGTTATGTGCTGTGTGCTGTGTGCTGTGTGTTATGTGCTGTGTGTGTTATGTGTTATGTGCTGTGTGCTGTGTGCTGTGTGTGCTGTGTGCTGTGTGTTATGTGCTGTGTGTGCTTGTGGAGGAAAGGAAGAGGTTAGTGTGAGACTTACAGCTGCTCCCATCTCTCCGTTGCGACCACGGGGTCCGGGGGGTCCGATGGGTCCAGGCAGACCGTTCATGCCATCTTTGCCGGTGGAGCCAGAAGAACCGTGGGGTCCCTGTAGGACAGAGACAAAACAACAACTCCTTTAGAAGTCATATCCCTTGAAAAGGAAAAGGCACAACACTCGCTCACCATTATTTATTTAAACAACTATTAACAACTTGACATTTCAGCCTTCATCAGAGGTCCTATTCCTTCCATTCCACCGGCAACATCACTTTAATAAAGGAATAGATAGGAAATCCCTGCGTAGTCTGATGTGTGTAATCGTGTTGTTATGGTAAAGATCACAACATGACATATGTATATTATATTATCAGCCTTGATTCATGTTCTATTGGTGGGCTAGAAGTGTGTGTCACACTCACTCGGGGTCCAGAAGGTCCGTTAAGTCCAGCAGGCCCAGACTCGCCAGAGGAACCCTAGAACCAGATACATCAATCACACATTAGATCAGCCATGGTAAAGCATAGAGAACAACAGATCTTCAACCCAGAAACAATGTGCATGCTTCCGTAATGCCTCAAATCAAATAAAAACTACCTTTAAAATGGCAGAACATAAGCATAAAGAGTAGCACCTTACTTAACATATGATGCATTAGATTAGTCAGGAGTTGTATAATATAATAAGCCTGGTATACTCACAGAGGGTCCAGGAAGACCGGGCATGCCGTTTAAACCTCTGTGTCCCTTGTGGCCTCTCTCTCCACCCTCTCCAGCCTCTCCCTTGTCTCCACGAGCACCAGCAGGTCCCTGCAGAGATAGGCCAAGGGGTCAAACAGGTATTCAACACTGCCAATAAATATGGGACAGCCTTACAATGCATTAGGTTAAGGTGTATGGATGCCAAAATGCTGACAGAAAACTTACAAGACCACCACGACCACCAGCAGGACCGTTAGGGCCAGCGGGACCAGCAGGACCCTGAGAGAGAGAGAGGGAGAGTGAGAGTGAGAGAGAGATATAAAGAGAGAGAATCAAGGATAATGATAAGTGTGTAAAGAATAACTGCATATAATAAAAATTATAAATAATACCTGAATGAACGGTGATTCACTAATCTGCTCATATACAGCACATTGATGTATCACAGGGTATGTATCCCAGGGTATGTCAGGGTAACATTGCGAGACAATTTTTTTTTCCTAAGGCCTGAAAGTTACTATAGTCAACCCCTAAATTGACGAGAAGAGGTACTTACAGACTCTCCGCGGCTACCGGACTTGCCAGAAGCACCAGAGGGACCGGGGGCACCGGGAGGTCCGGGAGCACCAGGGGAACCAGCATTACCATTCTCACCACGGTCACCCTGCAATGAACACACACACACACAGACAAAGAGCCATCAGGGTAATGTCACCAGTGATGGGGACAAGTGTTGGTGGATGAGGTGAGTTTCCTGTTGGTGGATGAGGTGAGTTTCCTCCCTTACATTGTAAAGCTCTTTGAGCGTCTTGAAAAGCTCATGCAGTAAGTGTATACATTATAAGACAAGTAGTCTGTTTATATGTATTATCCAGCAGAAATGTTGTTTATAACAGAAGTTCCGTGTAGCAGGTAGTTTGATAGTGGAAGCTTACCTTGGAGCCGGGGGGTCCATCGCGGCCGGAAACACCATCGTGACCAGTGGAACCCTCACGACCAGCTTCACCGGGCGCACCAGACAGGCCAGGGGGTCCCATGGGGCCAGGGGAGCCACGCTCACCGACTGGGCCGCCAGGTCCCTGCTTACCGGGCTCTCCCTGAGAGAGGACAAGGGACAAGTCAAGGGTTAAGTGTCAAGTGTGAAGGCTTTAGGAGTAGAGACAAAGTGAGTGTGAGTTAATACTTTTGATAGAGGTTAAGAGTAATATGGTCAGTGTTTTGGGGGGGTTGTTGTTGATGGGAACACTCACAGCTGTTCCTGGTGTTCCTGCAGTACCGCTGGGTCCCCTTCCTCCAGGGCCCCCCACAATACCACGCTGTCCAGCAATACCTCCGGGTCCAGGGGTTCCTGGGGCTCCCTGGAGAAAAAGATGACAGATTATTCACTGCAGCAGGGAGAACCAGAACAAGTCTTTATAAACCATCAACATGGTTTAAACTTGACTACATACATATGTTACAAATAAAGTAGCATTACAGATTTTGATTTATATTTTTTTCTGTTTTATAGTTGTTGTTTTTTAAACATTCCATCTGGTACATTACATCGTTTTAATTTTGTTTTGTAATGCTTGAAAATAGCTGGGAAATAAAAATATATAATAATTGTTGTTTCTGCCCAATCTCCCTTCATCCCTTTAGTATTTGATGTGTTGTTCTGTTTACTACTTTGTTTATTGCTGCTGTTGTTGTTTATATATGTTTACTTTACTTTACTTACCATTGTACCATCGTTACCCTTAGCTCCAGAGGGTCCTGAGGGACCTGGGGGTCCGGCGGCTCCAGCCTCACCGGGGCGACCAGCATTACCAGTTTCACCACGTCCACCCCTCTGTCCCTCTTTACCGGCGGGGCCGGGGGGGCCTGCGGATCCGGGGGCTCCCTGAAAACATTTAGGAGATGAGGCGAGTTTGTTCAGAGCAACATTTTTTTAAATATAAAAGTATGTGAGTTAAAGATGTTTAACTCAAAAAGCCAAACTTGATATGTTTCAGTGTGCATGAATGGGACTGTTTGATAGGTTGTTGAGAAGATGGAGGACCTTGGTTAGGTGAACTTACACTTCCACCAGGAGGACCAACTCTTCCACCAGGACCAGGCATACCGGAAGCACCCTACGGACACGCACAAACACACACACACGCACGCACGCACGCACGCACGCACGCACGCACGCACGCACACACACACACACACACACACACACACACACACACACACACACACACACACACACACACACACACACACACACACACACACACACACACACACACACACACACACACACACACACACACACACACACGAGATAACAGATTAGCTTTCACAAAAAAAAAAACATACTTTACAACTCTTTGTTTTGTATACATTTTTGTTCAGTTTAAAGCAATTAAAAGTGTTGCTATGAATGATTTGAGGAGAAGTTTGAGGTTCTTACAGGGGGTCCAGGTGCACCACGAGTTCCTTTAGTACCAGAATTACCAGAGGGCCCCTGAGGACACAAACAGCAGGGAATTAGGCCATAAGAACAATTAATAGGACATAGTATAATAAATATATGCACTGAACATTACTATATTATTTAGGACAGTGTTGTTGTATGTGTCGAACTGCTTTGCTTTATCTTGGCCAGGTCGCAGTTGTAAATGAGAACTTGTTCTCAACTAGCTCACCTGGTTAAATAAAGGTGAAATGAAATAAAATAAAAAGAAACACAGGACAAACTAACAGTCACATCACCTATTCAGTCCTCAGCACCTTCTCCTAATGGTGAGAAACTATTTCAATCGGTCACTGTATTACAGTACGTTTCAGGATATATATGTTGTACACGGGTGCCCTGTTAGCTAAAAGTAACTTGTCCTGTATATTTGCAAACTGTTCCTGAATTGGTTGATTCAGGAACAAACAGCAACATGAAAAATGTATTTTTCTATCTATCTTGGACATTTGAATGTATACAAATGATAAGTATGCATCAGTTGGACACATTATAAAATGTTCTAGTTGAGGGGGAGGGTCTGGGGGGTCAGGAGTTAAAGCTGATTGGACAGCCTCAGACAGCCATACCTGAGGTCCGGGACCACCAACAGGTCCACCGGGCCCGGGAGCACCAGCCTCACCCTTGGGGCCGTTGTTACCGGTCTCTCCCTTGTTGCCAGGCTGACCATCAGCACCCTGAAGTGGGAAGAGAGAAGTGGAAAGGACTGGTCAGGACTGGTCATTACTGGGTTATGGGATTCCACTGGAAACAGAACTGTGACCAGCTTCAGAGTGTTCTGGACTGGACCAGATAGGGTGATGATGCTACTCACAGGGGGTCCAGCGAATCCAGCAGGTCCAGGGGCACCATGCTCACCACGCTCACCCTAGAGGATTATGGGTAGAAAACACACAGGGTCAGAGGTTGGGAATGAAAAGCGTATACAGTGTGATAAAGAGAAATGGCGGGCCATCATTCGGCGTACTACACCACCGTCATAAGCAGGTGAAGATGTAGTATGTCATTGGAAGATACTCACAGGGGAACCGCGACCTCCAGTGGGGCCAGGGGGGCCACCGAGACCACCCTCACCCTAAACACAGAGACAGAAAGAGAGGGAGAGTGGCGATCAGATGAGAATAAAACTATCTCATATTTGTCTCAATTGAATACTTAATACTTTAAAAAGTAATGTTATACATGAAGGCTGTAGCTACACAATAGTTTTTCAACAAATGATATTGCACTGTTTACTGAGTAATCAAACCGTTTCATCCAAACAGCATTTTGCTCTTACCTTCTCTCCATGAGCACCAGTGGGTCCAGGGGGTCCGATGGGTCCAGTCATACCACGCATGCCGTCTTTTCCAGGGCCACCGTCGGCTCCCTTGGGGCCACCATCACCCCGTTCTCCCTTGGCACCGGAGTTGCCACCTGAGCCGCGCTCTCCGGGCATTCCCTGCAGACCTGGAGCTCCCATACCGCCAGGGGTACCAGCAGCACCACTCTCACCCTGAACAAATATGGTAGACAGAGACATATACATTAAAACTCCTTTCACATTATGGCCAAATAATATATCAACAAAAATGTTACATCCAGAAAAAGATTTGTTGCGGTGCAAAAATAAATAAGAAAACGACTAATGATATGGTTGTATGGGGCCTAATGTAATTCTCAGTCCTTGGATCAACATAAGGGCCGAGTTATTTATTTAATCAATGACGTCATCTGTATATGTGCTCTCCAGTGTTCTCTTACCCTAGCACCATCGTTACCAGGAGAACCATTGGCTCCACGGGGTCCAGCGGGGCCAGCAGATCCGATGCCACCACGCTCGCCTGGGAAACCTCTGTCACCCTGAGGATGTGGAGGAGAGGGGAGGAGAAGACGGGGGAGAAGAGGTGGAAAAGAGGGGAGGAGAGGAGAAGACGGGGGGAGAAGAGGAGGAGAAGATGGGAGGAGAGGAGAAGACGGGGGGAGAAGATGGGAGGAGAAGATGGGAGGAGAGGAGAAGACGGGGGGAGAAGAGGAGGAAAAGATGGGAGGAGAGGAGAAGACGGGGGGAGAAGAGGAGGAGTAGATGGGAGGAGAGGAGAAGACGGGGGGAGAAGAGGAGGAGTAGAGGGGAGCATCATGTTTAGTAATGGAACAGCTACTGAAGAAGGCAGCTTAGACAGATGGCAGCTTCTGGGGGTCCAGATCCTATCCAGAGCTGCAGTAAGGTACTGTACTTACTCTGGATCCACTGGGGCCGGGACCTCCAACCTCACCGGGCCCACCCTGTGGAGCGACAGAGGAGAGGGCATCAGTCAATCAACCAATCAATCAATCAATCAATCAAATGTATTTATAGCCCTTTTTCTAGCAACATTTGGCACATAATGACATTTATTGCTAGATAGCGGCTGATTAGACCTCAACAACTGTATTTGGGTAAAAAACTTGCTTTGCAGCAGTATATAAGGTATACTTTTTCCATCAATTCAATGTCATGGAATTACATCAAGAACCTATAGGATCTCTGTGATGGAGGGTATTACTTACCTGCTCACCAGCCTTGCCAGGCTCACCAGTAGCTCCCTGAGTTCCAGGCAGACCCTATAAGGAAGATATGAGAGGTGTGGTTGAGATTTCAGGTCCACATGTAACATTATTGGTTGAAAATGTGAATATGGATACAAGTAATGATTGTGGAGGTTAGGTTTGTGATTGGTAACCTACTTGGAATCCATTAGGCCCGGCGGGGCCGCCCTCTCCTTTCTCTCCTTGAGAACCCTGGAACACAAGGGGGGAACTATATCAGCGCGCAGTTTAAGTATGGTGTCTGGGTGGCTCATGAATGAATTCATACAAAGGTGTCTCAATGTGTTAAGAGACAATCCAATATTGAAGGAGACAATGTACTGGAGATGTGTGTGGCTAAATGTACCATTAATTCTAAGAAAGATATTTGTGAATACTTACAGCAGGCCCTTGGGGTCCAGGAGCACCAGAGTCACCATCTTTACCAGGAGCACCCTACACAGAAACAAGATGGCGTCTATTACAAACCCAAGAAAACACGCAAATGCCCTATAGACAAAGGGCCCTATTCTGACTTGATATAAGTTGACTTAACATGGACTTCAGTCCAAAATTGGGCCCATATCGCATAAAGGATACAGTATGAATGATTGATCCTATCTGTTTCAGGTATAAGTATAGCTTTACTTACAAGACCACCAACAGCTCCAGCTTCACCTCTCTCACCGGGCTTGCCATTGTCACCCTATACGGAAGAGACAGACAACATGTACTATACATTTATATTTTATACAGTGTGTCAGAAAACACACTGAACACACAACTCCTAACATTCATTTAGATTTGTTCAGTATATGAAATAGTATGGTGAAAATAATTAGTTATTAACAACTATTTAGGAGGGAAATTAATGTTAATTTGTTTGTATGTTTGTTGGCTTGTTTGTTTACTCACAGCAGGTCCTTTGGGTCCGGGGAATCCCATGACTCCAGGTTGACCTCTGGCTCCTGAGGAGCCTGGGGGTCCGGAGCGACCGTCGTTTCCAGTGATACCCTACAGTACATCAGGAGAAGAGAAGGATCACACAGGTTATGAAAGGGTTTGGTGCCTTCCAGATTGAACAAATGAAATGACTACCACATGATCTACTATCGTTGCATCATGACTAAGGGGCGTGGAGGATAAAGCGTGTTAAATCCTCTCGATAATGTCCTCTTGCCAATATAGTATATTATATATCATAGTAATAATAGTAATTACTATAATAATAGTAATTAAGTATGCATTGAGTTTGCAGTGAATAGGTCAGTAGTACTTACAGCAGGGCCAACTTTCCCATCGGGTCCGGGGCTGCCAGGGCTACCAGTCATACCCTACAGCAGGCAGGGAGAGAAGAAAACACATTAGATGACATTCCACCTGAGAATACAGGTTACAATACTCAAAGACTACAAGTGTGCACAACATCTATGTGAATGATATATCATGTACTAAACTGTGCATGCTCTTACAGTAAAGTTGAAGGTCACATGGTGAATTGATTGTCGTTTTTAAAAATTTAAATGAGAAATAGAGAGAGATGTGGACAGGTACCACTCACCTTGGATCCGGGCATGCCAGGCTCGCCAGGACGTCCAGCCTCACCAGAGGCACCTTGGGCTCCCATTGGTCCATTGGCTCCACGCTCACCAGGGCCACCCTATCACATAGGAAGGTCAATTGGTGATGTCTGCGCCAAGTTTTGATAGGTAAGCATTAGAGTAAGCTCCAGGGCTCAGAGATGAAATAGTGCTATATGAGGGTAACCATAAGGACACATACAGACAGCATATTTAAGGATCATGTGCTGAATAAAATGTGTTTCTAGGTTCAATACAATGTTCTGCTACGATGCTTACAGTGCTCCTTCATTTCATGTATGACCAAACATGGCGCTTCACTCTACACACCAGGTGTCATGTTCTTAGACTATGGCTTTATAGTTGACAGTTTATTAACTATTAAAATCAAATCAAAGTCAATTGGTCGTATACACACTGTACACATATTATTATAGGATTATATCATTATTATTATTATATCTGACTATTGACTCACCTTGCCACCGGCAGCTCCATCAGAGCCGGGGAAACCACGCATACCAGCCATACCCTGTTGGAAGAAACAGGAGCAACATTACATATGGGACCACAGCACACCATGTCACAAAGCCAGGGCTTGACTGACAAACAGTGACCCCTGGGAATTCAACGTATTCTACAGTATGCAGATGGTTGTGCCCCTAAGTAGTATAGACTGGTGGCTGAGGCTCTAAGTGGTATAGACTGGTGGCTGAGGCTCTAAGTGGTATAGACTGGTGGCTGAGGCTCTAAGTAGTATAGACTGGTGGCTGAGGCTCTAAGTAGTATAGACTGGTGGCTGAGGCTCTAAGTGGTATAGACTGGTGTCTGAGGCTCTAAGTGGTATAGACTGGTGGCTGAGGCTCTAAGTAGTATAGACTGGTGGCTGAGGCTCTAAGTGGTATAGACTGGTGGCTGAGGCTCTAAGTAGTATAGACTGGTGGCTGAGGCTCTAAGTGGTATAGACTGGTGGCTGAGGCTCTAAGTAGTATAGACTGGTGGCTGAGGCTCTGATGGTTGGTTGATGTTTTTTCATATTCTAAAATAAATAAACATATTTACTGTAATCATATGGAGAAAACAAAACACAAACACTTTAAAATGAATCTGTCTGTGTAGAGACACATTTGTTATGAGTAGAGGCACTTCAGGGAAGGGTTATCTGACATGGGAGAAGGGGGCTGAGGAGTCAGAGGTGGGGAACGTACACGCTCTCCAGGGGGTCCAACACCACCAGCTCCACCGGGCTCACCACGGGCACCTCTCTTTCCCTCCTCACCAGAGGGTCCAGGGGGTCCGCCGGGACCAGCGGAACCCTGGTTGGAGAAAGAGGTAGAAAGGACAGAGGGGTCAGACATGAGACCAGACCCACAGTACAGTAAACTCACCAGTCTAACAACACCTTCAGAAGAAACAGGTTATACACCTGGGTTAGACACCTATGGCCCAGACACAGATTGTGTCCCGGATACAGACTCTAAATGTTTTGAGACATGGTAAGCTGCTTGCAGTGTGAAAGATTGTGTTTCCATAGGTGATATATCATAGAGTTCATTGAAAACTTACAGGCTCTCCCTTTACACCGGGCTCTCCCTTGGTGCCTTGGGCTCCGTGCTCACCCTGTAAGGGAAAACAAACAATCAAATCACATCAGGTAACACACCACTACTTCCTGGTCAATATTACACATCACAAAATGGAGTGAAGTGCTACAAAAGTTTAATTGCTTTTTACCCCATAGAGATGCATTAAATTACTGTGTTCTATTGAATTTTGTGTTGTACCAATTTACAAAACAATACTCGCCATGACTGCTTGTTCAAAATAGCAGAAAAGCACATCACAAAATAATGCAGTACAGCGAGCATATACATTAAATGCTATTTGACCAATTTACAAAATAGTGATCGTAACAGTGGTACTCACATGGTTACCCTTGGGGCCGGGTCCACCACCAGATCCAGGGGGTCCAGCGGGGCCACGAGTTCCTGGGAAACCAGGAGCACCAGAGATACCAGCAGCACCCTTTGGGACAGACAAGAGGAGACAAACGTTAGTGTGCCAGTACCAGTATGGACATAATATACTGTTAGTCGTTTTGCATAAAAGCGTCTGCTAAATGGCATATATTATCATTTCTATATGAAGTATTACCAGTATTAATTTGAACATAATCTATCATAGATCATCTGAACAATCAGTTTGATGTATCCACATGGCTCATACTTACAGTGGAACCCTTGCCTCCTGCTTGGCCATCACCTCCAGGGGCACCCTGTTTGGTTAGAGGAGAAGAGAGGAAAAGAAAGGAAGAGAGAGGGGAAGAGGGGGGGGGGGAATTATATTACAGTAAACTTCAGGGGTCAGAGGTTAGACACTATGAGGGCAACCATAAGAATATACACACATACATACATATATATATATAAGGATAAGGATATACAGTATGTAAGATAAGGACATATAAGCATTAGCAACCAGGACAAATAATCATATAAGCATATCAGGGCAAGCATATGCATGCACAACAGTACTCACAGAGGGTCCAGCAGCACCAGCGGGTCCGGGGTTACCGGGCTCTCCACGAGATCCTTGGGGTCCGTCTGAGCCACGTCCTCCTTGAGGACCAGTCTCTCCCTAAGGGGGGCAGCAGAGAGGGAATTAGGAGGGCGTATGGATACTGGATATTTAGTCTTTGTGACTGACGTTACCGTTGTGTGTGTGTAGGGGGACGGAGACGGCGATGACGGGGGGGGGGGGGGGGGGGGGTTGTGTGTGTGTGTGTATGTGTGGGTGTGTGCATAGAAATGTAGGAAGATCATTAATCATTTGTTGTTTTTATGTCATTCATAATCTGTACGACTTCATCTTCTCACTCCTCTCATTGTTTCCTCTCTAATAGAGCTCTGTACTGTAGTCTACAGTAAGGGGACAGGAGGGAGGTGTACCACGAGGTGTACATATGCCATCTGGTGGCCACTGCCTATATCAGATCAGGTTCTCAATCTGGGTTCCAATTCTCTACCCTTCTGCCCTAAGAGTGTACTTGTTCACTTTAAATCATGGATTTGAGAGGAAAAGGCTGGTGTAAGAAATATGGGTGAAACTGCCTCTATCCAGTGCTTTCAAAATGCATGGTGAGGATTGTACAAGGGCACACTTTGGGAGATTTGGGACGCAACAAGAGGATTAGGGTTAGCGGGTTGGGGTGGGGGGTATGACATACTTTAGCTCCAGCACCTCCGGGGAATCCAGGGGCACCAGATGGGCCAGTGGGTCCCTGGAAAGATCAAATAAACACTTGTTAAATTCACATAGTCAGGACCAACACATGACACTGAATGGTGTACTCTGAATTGCTTTGACAGGTTGACAGGTTAGTCACCAGTAATACAGATACTTACATTGGATCCAGCAGGACCAGAGTTACCATCGTTACCACGAGCACCCTAGAGGAAGAAGTGGGGGAAATTATTATCAATTCTATTTCTTTCTGGTTCTGAGAAGAACAATTTATGAAAGCATATTGGCCAGGTGAACAAGTGTAAGCATACTGCACATTAAAGACAGGAGTTGATATTTAGGGCTATTGCAGCAATACATCAACATGACATCAAGTCTCAGACTTTTCTGTGTCATTGGAGATAGTGTCTAAGGTTTTTCTGCGATTCATGTTGTGATCAATCAATCTATCAATCAAATGAAGTGAAGGCA
Organism: Salvelinus namaycush; assembly: GCF_016432855.1. NCBI lineage: Eukaryota > Metazoa > Chordata > Actinopteri > Salmoniformes > Salmonidae > Salvelinus > Salvelinus namaycush. The sequence continues at coordinate 15,725,945 of NC_052341.1, forward strand.
ATGCAGTGTGGTACTTACAGAAGAGCCAGCAGGTCCAGGGCGGCCTCTCTCACCAGGAAGACCACGTGCACCCTGGGGAGACGGGAGGGGTGAAGCAGAGGGAGTTCAGTAACGCTAGATAGTACAGTAATGACTAAACAATGTCAGCGGCTGGCTACTTTCACTGGGCCATAATGTTTTGTTTAAAAAAACGGACATTATTTAGTCTTTGCTACTCCTGGAAAGCAGGTTGATATCTTTAAGTTCCTGAGAGATAATGGGCTCTGATGTGTTTATTGAGACGAGAGCTTTACTTCAATTAAATCAAAGTGTATTTGTCATATGAACGGGATACTCACCATAGCACCGGAGTTGCCACTGGATCCAGGGGAACCACCCTCTCCCTGTGGTCAGAGGGATAGAGAGAAAAATAGGAAGAAAACAACGGGGAACAGATGAGTTCTCCACAACAGGTAATGATAGACTCACATGGTGATAGATATCATTAGATAGACTTCTAACCTTAGGGCCAGCTGGGCCACCGTCTCCCTTGGCACCATCCATACCGTTGAATCCCTGAGGAGGAAATCAAAGAGCATTTGTTAGGTCAGGTGTTATTCTGTATGATTAGGAGTGTAATGTAGGAAAGTTGTAGTGTCATGGCCATCATATCATCATGAGTGAAGTTGCCCCTAGTAGCTGTTCTTGGGTCAGTTATTAATTTCCCCTACTAATGGTTAGGGAAAGGATTTGGGGAGGGAAAGCTGATCCTAGATCTGTACCTAGGGTAAACTTCACCCTGGAGAATCCTCATGTCCCTCCTCCTCCTTATATTACTCACTCTGTGTCCCTTGATGCCGGGGAGGCCAGGAGTTCCGGGGGTTCCACGACCACCCTGTAGGATAGGAGAAGAAGAAATGTTGTGGACTTGTCTTCATAAGAGACATAAAGAAAATAGTGTTGCCTTTTCAGTGTTGAAACGGAAATGTCTTAGTATTAGTGGTTATTTACTTTTACGGTAGTCTATTAGAATGGTTCTCATCAAACACACATTGGTCAAAGGAAAGCTGCCCTGTAGGTCCTTTACTGATATGAACCAAGTCTGTTTTGACAGGAGCATCTGACCCTTGACCTATTGGGTTAGAGGGCTGCTCACCTGAGGGCCAGCGGAGCCACGCTCACCGGGGCGACCAGACCTGCCAGGCTCACCCTGTAGAGTAGAGAGGAGGGATGGAGACAGAGGTTAATGGAGAGACACAGAGACAAAGAGGTCCTCTCACTGGGCATAATTCTGCCGCTAATACAAACAGTGATAATAATGTGGCATAAAAAACTGTATAAAAAATGGATGATACAATTACTATGATTATATTATATATATTATTAAAATGTTTGTAATGATAACATGTCAATACAATATACATTGGGGGAAAATATTGTGGTGTAAGTTGCAAAGGGGGAAAACTAGACAAGTCTATGTTGAGTTCTGTGTTGACTGTGTTTACAAATGAACATGGTTTTCGAGCTACAGATCTGACAAATGGAATGAAATAGAATGAAAATTGAGATCATGCAAAAAATATAACGTACATTATCTCCGTTCTTGCCATGGGGGCCCATTGCACCACGTTCACCCATGGGACCCTACAAGGAACAAACAAAGATTAGTGGATGTGTGTGTGTGTCCTTTCAAAATGAATGATTTTGTGTGTCGATGTTGGTTCGCAAAGGTTGCTAGTGCATGAGTATAGTTACTATGACTGCTGTACATCAGAAATGTCATGGCTCAGTGAAATATAAAGTAAACACAATTGGATGAACTGTGTGTGTGTGTGTTTGTGGGGGGGGGGGGCTTTTTGGGGGGTATGGGGGGGTTGCTACTACAACTGTTGGTCATGGTCAGGAAGTGGTGCTTTCAGAATGTGTGTCAGATGATTTTTAAATCAACAGGAAGTTCTCATTTTTGTATACTCACAGAACCACCAGGCTCACCGGGCTCGCCAGGGGGACCATGGTGACCGGGGGGACCCTGGTGGAGGACAGGAACACAGATCCGACCATGTGACACGGGTTATATACACTATTGTTATAAGAAATACGGCCCGGTTTTCCTGGCCTAAAAAACATGCTCAATGAAGAATCTCCATTGAAATATATTTTTAGTTCAGGATCAAGGTTAATCTGTCTGGGAAACCGGCCCTATAATAAGTATTGCTATAAGATATATATTACTTAAGACAAATATAAATATACTACACTGTAAACTGTATAAATGTATGTACAACAAATGTTAGAACTGGAATGATTTTCACACCTATATATCACACCTGGTATAATAAAAAGAGATTCAAATAAATGTTTCATTATGTGTCTTATAAAACATGAGATGAGTGAGGTTGTTGTTGTTGAAAATGAAAATGAAAAGAAATAATGAAAGGATACTTACAGTGTTGCCTGGTGGGCCAGCGAGACCACGAGGCCCCATAGGGCCCTGATGGAAAACACAACAACCAATTAGTCAATTAATAAATGACACCATTGGTAGCAGTACTTTACCTCTCTTGATTGAGATAAAGTGAATATGTGAGGTATTGTAATCTAAAGCATGAAATACATAGCTGATCATTGTGAGCAATCACTACCAGAGGTCTACTGCAAACCTGAAAGCGTTGTACTGTACTGTACAGCTTAGTGTAAACTACACTGCATAGGCAAATCATCACCTAACCATGACAGGATCCATGATCTTCAAAACAGCAATACCATGCAGCTAGAGTTGATGTGTGCGCCCCCGCGGAAATCTATTCTGTATAATAAAGAAATCGAAAGGTGAGACTCTCACGAAAACGTACATGTTGGTTGTTTAGCTCCACAACACCCACAAGCTTCACGGCACTTCGGTACAGCTGATGTGTCAACTTCTGTCTGTAGCATCCCAACGGTTTTGCATATAGTTCAACTAGTAATTAAACTACATTTGTAGTAGCTTGGTGGTTGTTGAATTCAACTCAAATCTTGGTAGTGTTCAGACCTGCCTAATTCTCACTTGAAACAACCTTTTTTGTGTCTACTAGGCTAAATTACACATTCTATTAACATCTGACTCCAGAGTGATCTGTTCTTGCAATTTGTAGTCTATGACATTTCAGATTTAGATATTATATTTTTTCACAAAGTAGTTTGGATGTAGTGAACTACTTTTTCAAAGTAACTACAGAACTAAATCTTTTATAAGGGTATCTATAGTGTAGCGTAACTTCTTCCATTGTGAAGTAATTGGTAGCTTAAACTATATAGCTTAAACACTGCTCTGAAGACTGCTTTTGTAGAGGCTTGGTATAGACCACATACATAATGGTTGTGCATTTCTGAATCCAGGCAACAGAAATGTTGTCATCTAGTATGCGTTGCATACAGTTCACAATGGTGCTTGATACTGCCTGAGACCAGACCTCTTAGCTCAATTTAGCCTGGAAATGTGGCTCCACTTTGATCACTAAAACGGCACAGAGGAAGACAAGATGAGGACATTCATACCATTGGTCCCATTTGGGCCTGGCCACCGCCGGATTTCTGGTCATAACCATGGTGCATCTGAGGAGAGAAGCTCTGTGGGAAAGGAAATAAATAATCAATTGTTTTCCTTTTTTTCCCCCGTTTTGGATGTTTCTTAAGCATACAGCATAGAGGTGACAAAACGGCTGGTTACAACTGTTCATAACTGGTTACAACTGTTTATAAAATTGTCTGTAACTCAGTCATAGGTTGAGTCCCAGATGGCACACTATTCCCTATATTGTGCACTACTTTTGACCAGCGCCCTATTGACCCTGGTCAAATGTAGTGCATTATATAGGGAATAGGGTTCCATTTGGGATGCAACCTTAGTCAGAGGGGGAAATAACAGCTTGATACATCATACAATGTGGCTAGTCACTACTATCATCACCATCAAGAAGGAGGAATAGTCTCCCTCTACTACCAACTGTCTCAACAATCATAACAGTTTATTGTGTGCCTCTGTATTCTGTCTCTAGTCTAACTCCTCTCCTCCACAAACCAGATTTAGAGACTAGGGAGCTGTCCACACACCGCTGGTGCTGAAAGGAGCAGGGAGATACACTCACTACTCTCTAACTTAGATATCTATTAATATAATATATATATAATAACTCTGGTACTAGACTGGTAGTGACTGGTAAATATCCACAGGAAATAGCGTTTGGATATTATTTTGTCATGGCGGTAACTTACTCCGCCGCCAAGGCCAGGAGGTCCAGGGGGGCCTGGGGGGCCGGGCAGGCCAGGCTGGCCATCCACGCCATCGTTACCTGGAACTCCCTCAGGACCCTGGAGAGATGGACAGACAGAGAGATACACATGTTCTTAGTAACAAAGACAGAGAGATGGATAAGCATGCCATGAATAGCAGTTCTGGCTCTGCTGTTTTCCCCACAAAAAAAACCTCAAATTATTGAATCTGGAGCTCCATGTGCTAGAAAGCTACATATGGATTTTACCACCCACAGGAGCACTTGACCTGTGATGCAAAGGTCAAAGTTCCACCAAAGGTTGATAGGTCAATAGGTCAAATCTTTGAAAAATACATACCAGTCTCTAGAAACTAATGTCAATCATTACTTTGAAAGATTGGTTTAAGTTAAGTAGTTAAAATGACATAGTATTAACTATACTGCAAAATAGCTTTTCTGTGCTGAGGTACTAAAATCTGTACTGAACAGAAACAGCAGATAAGTCAAAGCCTTTGCCTAAACCCCAGCTCCTCCCCTTCCGAAATACCCACCTTTGTTTACAATCTTTTACAATTCAAATCTCAACCTCAACCTTAAGCACCACTTCCACAAAGCCATGCTTCGTCAAAAGAATCAGTGACACTAATGCACCGGGATTTTTCCCCCTATGTCTTTCATGGAAAAACTGTACTGAAAATAAACAGTTTAAAACTTACATCATCACCCTTGGGGCCATCACCTCCCTGTGGTCCCTGTGGATGTACAACAAGAGGAAGAGAATCAGGTGTGCTGCAGTGCTTGTTTCACTGCACTGCACTTCAATGAGAGTGGTGTAGGCCTACTGAGCTATGAACTACTAGAGTCATTACACATGTAGAGTAGGCCTAGCATAAAATAAGGCATTGAACCTTTGGTGGAGGGTTAAATGGTAGGCCTACAGCACAGTTGAAAGGTATCACAGTTTGAACAAATATGAACCATAATGAACATATGGGCTTATTTATGATTAACATTATTCAATAATGTTAATACATTGATCATATAATTTTTCACTGACATAATAACACAATAATACATGTGTTATAACACATATAAAACATGACATAATAACATAATTAACACAATCAATACTAGTTGTAAATGGTGCATAAATACCTCTGGCTCAGGCACTGCTGGTACCTGGGGATCTATGAAATCAATTAAGAGGAAGAGATCATATTATTATTAACCCTTTTAAACTCATATCACACATGAACTTGGTAGTAAAAACCGTATCCTGTAAAACAATGATTCTCAATGTACAATAATACTGTGTTGACAATTAATATATGGCTGGATCCCATATAGCAGGGTGTGAAGGCATTACAGGCCTAATGCTGATTAGGCCTATATACCTGCCTTGAGGCGGCAGGTAGCCTAGTGGTAAGAGCGTTGGGCCAGTAACTGAAAGGTTGCTGGATCGAATCCTGGAGCAAAATCTGTCGTTCTGCCCCTGAACAAGGCAGTTAACCCACTGTTACCCGGTAGGCTGTCAATGTAAATAAGAATTTGTTCTTAACTGACTTGCCTAGTGAAGATGTGAGTGTAAAATGAATATGCACATGTCCAGCATTGAACAGGGTTAATCCATTCATAAAGAAGGTGTGGAGGAAAGAAAAGCAATAGTAATATCCAATGTGATTTTTTTGCTGCTTATCCTCAATGAGGATACAGTCCATTCTAAGTAATGGCCAGCATGTAAGGCTGTGTAAGGCCCGCCCGGTTCCCTTTGTCCCCCTCTGTCTATAACTGGAAACGTTGCAGCCTACTGATGCCACTGGGGGCGCCAGAACGCTACCAAAAGGCACAGGTGTAAGTGGTCATCAAAGGTAGGCTACCCTCGCTCTCGGAGTCATCGGGGCAGATAGGACAGCATTCGCCGTCGGGGATGATAGGGTCGGCGCAGTCGGTTGTGTCCTCGCAAATCACTTCGTCGCACATAACGGTTCCGCTGTCGCAGACGCAGATCTGGCAGGGTTCTGGTTTCCATACATCCTTATCGTTGTACTGTTGGCCGTCCAACGAGCAGCTGCCGAATCCACCTGCGAAGATGGAGAGTTTTGGGAACGTAAGGTAAGTCACATGACAATTGAATAGACCTATCAGAAGTGAGCATTTCAAAAGCAAACTATTGCTGCAATTATACTGTCTTATGTCATACTGTTATATTATACTGCACGAAAAATTCGAAAATAGCAAACCAGTCATGGCTGTGAAACTCGAGTCCTGCCACAGGTAGTCATAATGTAGGATCCTAGGAGACCACTCTCAATGAATGACATTGGCATAAGATTAGCCAGGCCTATACCTACCAACATCCCAGGCTCATGGCCCGACTAGAGAATATTTAAGATATTTCATAGATTTAGAGAATTCTTAAGAGAAAGTAGCCTACAGAGACAGGGTTCTCTCTTCATTGTTTTCCAAACTATAGACATCAATTATCTGAATGTCCTATTGTGTTGCACTGGTCGTTGCCTTTGCAGCAGACCAGCATTGGCCAAAGGCCATGGGGATGTCTAATGGGAGTTGTAACTTGGTAGGTGAAAATGCAAAACATAAAAAAGTTTCCAAATGACATGAACATCTTCGTGGCATGCATAATGTGTAATGACATTTACCCAGGCCTATGTTTGAACTTTGAACTACAAGCAAAATAATATGAAGTAGGCCTAGGCCTATAGCCAATGTCAGACAGGCTTGTATATCCTACATGTAGCCAAGCAAGGCACACTGGCATGGGTTCGTGTGGTGATTTGGGCAGTCGGCCCAGGCTTGTGTTGTCATTCTGGTGATGAGGCCAACATTTCCAATATCTGCCACAGAGCTGCGCTCCAAGCCTGTACAATGACATTATAATCCACCGAGCCACACCCCCCTAGCTATACCCACCCAATCTGATAAATTGATGTCTAGACAATTCCTGAAGACGTCATAGTACAACTATTTTCACTTAATTAGCCTCCCTGGTTTAAAGTTATTATAAATCAAGCAATGGAAGTTCTTATTGCAGATGCCATGAAGTGTATTAAATAGGCTACACATTTCCATGTATACTAGTAGGCTAATGGGGAATAGGGCTTTCCTATCGCCTAATCTTTCATGGGCTTGTTCCAGTCCAGGCACAATTCGTTGTTGCCATTGTACATACTATAATTCCTAGATTTGGGTGATAGGCGTCAATGCCAATAATATTTTATTCTGAGCTTTTTTTCTGAAAAACATTTCCCTATTTCTTATTTGTATTTAACATAAGTAATATAATTGTTTCAAGTGGTTTATGGATTTGTATTTTATTCCAATTCCATTTTAACATAATCTCATCATTGCGCATCCAAGCTTTTGCAACAGCTAGAATTTCCCTTGCCGGAGGACATGAAATAGCGCGTGAAAAGCGAGCGCAGGGGCTCACTGAACATGCTCACTGAACATGTGTCTGCACGCCAGAGAACCAGCAGCCATGGAAGCAAAAAAATATACAATCCTTGTTCAATGCATCGAGCTTTGGAGCTCCAAAAGCAATGATATAACCCCTTTGATGATGTTTGCTGACAATTTAACGTCAGGTGTCCCACAGGGTAGGTAAGCGTCATTTACATCATCCCAAACATAATAGAAAGGTCCCTTTACGCGCTATCCATTGTTCTTGCGAGAGTCCCTGTGTCCCATAATCTCATATAAAGTGATACTTACTATCGTCCTCTCCTTGACCTCTTGCCAATAGCACTGCTGCGCTTAGCAACAGCGCTAACCGAATATCCACAAAGCTGAACATGTCTAAATATTAGACATGTAGACTCTTTGAGGCAAGGGGAATCCTGTTTTAACTCCTCAGACTCCAACCATAAAAAGTAGGGTCCGGCACTTTGTTACTCCAATCCAGACCCTGACAGAACCTCCCTACTGCCTAAACAAATGAGTGAACTGGGTTTTTATATGCCAAACTTTTGGGGAGGTCCTGGGCGCAGAAGATAACTTGTACAAGTGAAAGGAGTCCCTCCTTCACAAGGGGGGAGGAGGGTGTCAAACAAGTTCACATTTTGGTTAAAACGTGGACATTCAAACACCGGTGGGCTTTTTTTCCTTTTTAATCTTCAAACGGTTACCCGACCCGTGGATGTTCTTTGCATGAACCACTTTTGTTCAACTTGAGGCAAGGTGTGGAGAACACTCCATCTTTTTGATCAACACTTTGATATATGTTTTCTCTTAGCCTAAACAGAAGGCTATATTCCCTGCTGTATATCTGCAGTGTTGCGGAAGTTACTCTGCAAATACACTTTACCAAGCTAACAATTACTTCACACTGGAAGATGTTCAACTAACCTAAAGCTAACCTTAATTAATAAAATATAGTTTACTTAACTAAAGTTAGTTTGGAAAAGTAGTTCACTACATCTAAACTACTTTGTGATATATCTATATCTGAAATGTCATAGACTACCAAATTGCAAGAACATATCACTCTGGAGTCAGATGTTAACAGGATGTGTCATTTAGCCTAGTAGACACAAAAACTATGTTTCAAGTGAGAATTAGGCAGGTCTGATGTTGAAAATGAAATGACATTATTGTCTTATTCACCCATATTTTATTTTGCAAAAAAAAGTAGTGTGTAGTTCCAGTTGTTAGCTACACTGCTACATATATAAAAAATTAACTAACTACTGAAAACATTACCTAGATTTGAATTGAGTTCAACTACCACCAAGCTACTGCAAAATTTAGTTAAATTACCAGTTGAACTACATGTACTTCACTACTCCCCAACACTGTATATCTGATAGATGCAATTTAGTGTTTGATTGTTTCAATTGTGTTGTAGCCTAAGGACTTTTTTTATGTGGTATAACAGCTGGGTTTGTGTTGTGAATCTTGAGATGTAGTTGGATGGGGATGTTTTTCAGGACTGTGTCATGAAATGCAAGATCAGAATAATTATCTGATTGCACAGAAGGTCACCAGTGTTTCCAGATTTCTATGAAATATGACCTACAATTAATTACAATTTTAGTTAAATAGTTTAACTTCTAAAATAGTATGTTAAAAATAAGCTTTTCTGTGTTGGAGTGGTGTGGGTGTATACAAGTCATAAAAAATATTCATGCAAGTAGAAGGCTGATTGGCCAGCTCATCCTTCTTAGGAGGATGACATCATCCTCTATGAGGAAATAGCAAGCATTTAAAAAAAAAAATCTGTTTGAGATACAAGTATGAGGTAGGGTTTTTGAAGTGTTTGTTTATTTCCTCCAATTTATGCATTGGCCACAAATATGAGTATAGGACATTATTTGGGTATGAGTTATTATATATTAACTTTTAAATGTGAGATTTTCACTGGACAGTTACTTTAAGCGGTGATTGACTTATATGCACAGACTTTTACACACAGAGATGTTAATTGTTGTTGAGATGATTTAGAAATGAATAGATTACTTGTATACACTCTCACTCAAGTGTTTACTAATAAAGAAAACTTATATTAAATTAAATCCCTAAAATGTGCATCCAACATTCTGTTTTTATTCTCAGGAGTTAGAAGACTCGTTCATTTTGTGATTTTGTTTCACTCATCACATGCAGCGTATGGTTGACACAAATTTGACAAAGACGGTTGAATGGCATACAATCAAGCACAACAATCACTGCTGGCATTGAATGCACTGTAATTGCATGACATGCATAATGCAGCTTATCCAAATCTGGGTTGCCCCTCCCATGTGTACGATGATGCTAGAGAAGAAGAAGAGAAGAAAATGTGGCAGTATTACAAAGCCCTCTCATTGCACTCTCAGTGAGAGGACACGTTGCAGCTTCTATAAACGTGGCCACATCTGACCTCATTCCTTCTCCCATTAGTTTTTTTCTACTGTATGCCACTAAGGGCATTCAACCTAGAAACATGTCTGACTTTCTTATTACAATGAAAAAACATAATATCAGAGGGAAAAATTAAATGTTTTTCAGCATTATTATTAAAACTTTACTGAGCTACTCTTGTAAAACAAAAGATAGACTCTATGGGCTGGTATCCTGGACACAGGTTAAGCCTTGCAGAAAATATAAATTATATTTCAGAAATTATTCAACATGTATCCATACAGTTACAGTACTTTGTGTTTTTTCTGTCCTTCCTGCACCTGCTGTTGTCTACAGGTGGTTTGCCCATTATTTTCATATGCAGGGCCATGTTTACAGTCTTCTGCAGGTACCTTTTTGTAGCTCTAAACAGTTTTTCTCTACTGTCTGTTATGTTAAAAACCAAATGAAAGTTGAGGAGAAGGACTGTCTGTTCAAACAATTGATTAGGAGACGGGCATCTGTCAATAACCTAATTCTCAATTCCATTAACACTTTTGAACATATAGTACCAGTCAAAAGTTTGGACACACCTACTCATTCAATGGTTTTTCATTAGTTTTACTATTTTCTACATTGTAGAAAAATAGTGAAGACATCAAAACTATTAAATAACACATATGGAATTATGTAGTAACCAAGAAAGTGTTAAACAAATAAAAATATATTTTATATATTAGATTCTTTGAAGTAGCCACCCTTTGCCTTGATGACAGCTTTGCACACTCTTGGCATTCTCTCAACTATCTTCACGAGGAATGCTTTTCCAACAGTCTTGAAGGAATTTCCACATATGCTGAGCACTTGTTGGCTGCTTTTCCTTCACTCTGCTGTCCAACTCATTCCAAACCATCTCATTGGGTCGAGGTCTGGTGATTGTGGAGGCCAGGTCATCTGATGCAGCACTCCATCACTCTCCTTCTTTGTCAAATAGCCCTTACACAGTCTGGAGGTGTGTTGGGTCATTGTCCTGTTGAACAACAAATGATAGTTCCACTAAGCGCAAACCAGATGGGATGGTGTATCGCTGCAGAATGCTGTGGTTGCCATGCTGGTTAAGTGTGCCTTGAATTCTAAATAAATCACAGGCAGTGTCACCAGTAAAGCACCCCCACACATCACACCTCCTCCTCCATGCTTCATGGTGGGAACCACACATGTGGAGATCATCCGTTCACCTACTCTGCCTCTCACAAAGACATGGCGGTTGGAACCAAAAATCTCAAATTTGGACTCATCAGACCAAAGGACATATTTCCATTGGTCTAATGTCCATTGCTCGTGTTTATTGGCCCAAGCAAGTCTCTTATTATTATTATTTGTGTCCTTTAGTAGTGGTTTCTCTACAGGAATTCGACCATGAAGGCCTGATTCACACAGTCTCCTCAGAACAGTTGATGTTGAGATGTGTATGTTACTTGAACTCTTTGAAGCATTTATTTGGGCTGCAATCTGAGGTGCAGTTAACTCTAATGAACGTATCCTCTGCAGCAGAGGTAACTCTGGGTCTTCCTTTCCTGTGGCGGTCCTCATGAGAGACAGTTTCATCATAGCGCTTGATGGTTTTTGTGACTGCACTTGAGGAAACTTTAAAAGTTCTTGAAATGTTCCGTATTGACTGACATTCATGTCATAAAGTAATGATGGACTGTCGTTTCTCTTTGCTTATTTGAGCTGTTCGTTGTCTTTTACCAAATAGGGCTATATTCTGTATACCACTCCTACCTTGTCACAACACAACTGATTGGCTCAAACACATTAAGAAGGAAAGAAATTTCAAAAATTAACTTTTAACAAGGCACACCTGTTACTTGAAATGCATTCCAGGTGACTACCTCATGAAGCTGGTTGAGAGAATGCCAAGAGTGTGCAAAGCTGTCATCAAGGCAAAGGGTGGCTACTTTGAAGAATCTCAAATATCAAATATATTTTGATTTGTTTAACACTTTTTTGGTTACGACATGATTCCATATGTGTTATTTCATAGTTTTTATGTCTTCACTATTATTCTACAGTGTAGAACATGGTAAAAATAAAGAAAAACCCTTGAATGAGTAGGTGTGTCCAAACTTTTGACTGGTACTATATGTTGTGCTGTACTATTACTTGAATCCTATCACCTATTTCATCAAATCGTATGTCACCTATTTAAGATCAATTGTGCTGACTGTCATTGTGGCTCTGTGGTTAAGAAAGTACTTGTATTGTACAATGTCCTGATAATATTGTGAATACTCTTCATAAGCAGTCTATTACACATTTATAATTTCATTTCTAACGTGCTTCACAATTCACTGCAACAGGCCTACTGTATAAAACCATTGTTTACAAAGGACACATAATAACCCATGAAGATGGTTCATGGTGCTCTGAGGCAGAAGGTTCAAGCCACAACACAAGCAAACTCACTTCCTGATTCTCCTTTGATAAGAGAGAGAATGTTAGGGATAATGATAGTGTGTGTGTGTGTGTGTGTGTGTGTGTGTGTGTGTGTGTGTGTGTGTGTGTGTGTGTGTGTGTGTGTGTGTGTGTGTGTGTGTGTGTGTGTGTGTGTGTGTGTGTGTGTGTGTGTGTGTGTATTTTTAACTACAATTAAAAATGCAGACACACAATCTTGCCTTCTTTCTTTCCAGCCGTCCCACAGTGTTTGCGTCTGCCCTTCAGACCTCTGTAATCATGAATGTGTCCTGTCAAAATAGGGATATCTGGTTATTGCAGTCCCATTGTCACTATCTTTGAGTAGAAATCAGGCTTGTTCAGACTACTCAATGTCTGGCTCAACTAACAAATTCAATTTGAGGAGAAATGTGTACTAGTTATACAGTGATATCAAGCAGCTGTTGTTAGTTTATATCACTCACTAAGTTTATAATTTTAGGACCAGAGCAATGGGAAAGGTCTTGCTATCAGTTGGAACGGAAGTTCATGGAGTCAGAACAGTGAGTTTAAAACACTTAATCAGAATGTCAATGTTTTATTTAAGTGCGTTGGACATCAAAGCTATACTACAGTAAATGGAAAGACAACTGAAATGCATGATGAGTTTGTGATGGTTTATCTCTGCTGGTTTAGTTTATTCTGTAACATTCATAGTCGTTCAAGATGCTAAGACACTGCCGTTCCAGTGAAACGAGGAGGAAGCCTGCAGGACGGAGTTATAAGCAAACTTGTGATTTTGGTGTTTTTGTTGGACTGAATTGATAGTAATCTATATTTCTGCGGTCACAGTGTCAAGGTTCAGGCTGGTGGTCAGTATGGAAACTGACTGGATGAGAGTGTGGCGTTTCAGCAGTCTGTATGGTCTCCAGGGACAACCTTTTTCTCACAAGTACTGCTAAAATAACTGCCTCACAAACTGCCAGAAGGATTTTAGATAAAAGTCTACAGTATTTGGTAGGAGGATGCCTTCACATATTTAAAAAGGAGAAACGAGATACCCTTACTTTTGAATTATATTAAAATAAAAGTCTGACAATAGGATTTGGGAGAAGGACGTCTTTATGACTGTCTTACAATAATGTTATCAACAATGGAGACGTATAGCCTCCACATCTTAATGAAAGGAGGAACAGGAAACCCCCTCGTTTGAATTAGATGCCCAGAATCCTTACAACTCTAAGAAGAAAGAGGAAATCCCAATATTTTCATTGGCCCATAGAAGTCATAACCGAAGAGTAACTGTGTGTGAGAGAAGGCGTTATGCCACAGTGGCAACTGCTACAGTCTACTCTGACATGACTTACTGTTTTCCACAATGAAACCCAATACTCATCCCTTACAGTGAATAGGCTAGGTTGAGAATGGTGCCCAAGACACTATTGTCAAAACACATCTCACTCTTGACATAAGACAACAGAAAGTCAGCCAGGACCTGAATGCAATAAATTTGTGTTCTCAAAAAAGCACATTTGAAGACTTTTAATACTGTAATATGAACCTAATATCTGATCTAAAGCCTAAAGCCTATTAGGCTTTGGAGCACTGTAGCAGGCATAGTTTTAAAGGTAATATAAAAGGCAGAAAACAGAGCATTCCTCTCCAAGCCTCTGAGCTATACACTGTAGCAAGCAGCAACACAGCATCTGGCTTTGTCCACGTGTTTCTACTTGAAACGGATGTAGCTTATGCGAGATTTGCTCCAAATACTTGTGATGCCAAAATCTGGTTGATACTATCAATCATTGTGAAGTCAAAGTTGTATTTAGAACCCTGAGAGGTTAATCTATAGCTAGAGGCACGGAACAGTCCCCAGATGTATCAGTTGAATAAGAAATGATTCATAATGCATAATGATTACTATGTAATGGCCAGCTCATTACGATTTAGGATTTTTGGAGCCCAAGTTTTGGGTAAACCTGGCTCCAGGCAGACATGTTATGTCCTCTAAAATGAAGGCAGTCATCTTTTGTGATCCCAACCATTCCAGACAAATTGTAGGTTAGGAATGGGCCAATTGTATTTGGGATATGGTTGCCTGAAATGTTTACTTTTAAATGTTAATGTCTGTTATTATGTAAAATAAAACATATTGTTGCAATAATAGATCTGAAGTAGCTCAGATCTTTATTCTTTCTGAAGTCAGAAGCGATACAAGTGTTATCCATCAGTGTTATCAAACACTCCAACTTTTTCTTTAGATACCGTGCAACTTGCCACAAACCGACATATTCCATAATCTCTGCAGTTATTTTTCCAAGCCACCCTACAAGCAGATATGTTCTGTGTAAACATAGATGATTAATACAACACCCTCAGGAGTAAGAATCAGTAGAGAAGTGCATCGAAGTGTTCTGGGTGCACTGGTATGTAGGCTCTGACGAAAGTCACTCTTTCCTCAAGTTTGCACCAATAACTCTGAAATGTCCATCTACCCCAAGTAGGCACAGGCCTTCTTCTTCGCTTTCAACTCATATCTTCCTATACCTTATCAGCCTTGTGGGGTGTGTGGTAGATTTATTCAGGCCTATATCATGTTAAAATGAGTCATGGAATGTAATAAGGAAACCCTAAGAGACCTCGAGCAGTGCTGTCCTGCACTCTCAAGCCAGCCAGACAGCTGTAGCTCATTTCTGCTCCGAGTCCAGTCTTTTCTCTCTCTCTCTCTCTCTCTCTCTCTCTCTCTCTCTCTCTCTCTCTCTCTCTCTCTCTCTCTCTCTCTCTCTCTCTCTCTCTCTCTCTCTCTCTCAATTCAATTAAATTTAAGGGCTTTATTGGCATGGGAAACACATGTTAACATTGCCAAAGCAAGTGAAGTAGATAATAAACACAAGTGAAATAAACGATACAAATTAACACTCACAAAGTTCCAAAATGATGAAGACATTTCAAATGTCATATTACGTGGAAATAGTTAAAGTATTAAAGGGAAAATAAATAAACATAAAAATGGGTTGTATTTACAATGGTGTTTGTTCTTCACTGGTTGCCCTTTTCTTGTGGCAACAGGTCACACATCTTGCTTCTGTGATGGCACACTGGTATTTTACCCAATAGATATGGGAGTTTATCAAAATTGGGTTTGTTTTCTTTGTGGATCTGTGTAATCTGAGGGAAATATGTGTCTCTAATATGGTCATACATTTGGCAGGAGGTTAGGAAGTGCAGCTCAGTTTCCACCTCATTTTGTGGACAGTGTGCACATAGCCTGTCTTCTCTTGAGAGCCAGGTCTGCCTACGGTGGCCTTTCTCAATAGCAAGGCTAAGCTCACTGAGTCTGTATATAGTCAAAGCTTTCCTTAAGTTTGGGTCAGTCACAGTGGTCAGGTATTCTGCCACTGTGTACTCTCTGTTTAGGGCCAAATAGCATTCTAGTTTGCTCTGTTTGTTTGTTAATTCTTTCCAATGTGTCAAGTAATTATCTTTTTGTTTTTTCATGATTTGGTTGGGTCTCATGATCCTGGGGCTCTGTGGGGTCTGTTTGTGTTTGTGAACAGAGCCCCAGGACCAGCTTGCTTAGGGGACTCTTCTCCAGGTTCATCTATCTGTAGGTGATGGCTTTGTTATGGAAGGTTTGGGAATCGCTTCCTTTTAGGTGGTTGTAGAATTTAACAGCTCTTTTCTGGATTTTGATCATAAGCAGGTATCGGCCTAATTCTGCTCTGCATGCATTATTTGGTGTTACGTTTCACAGAGGATATTTTTGCAGAATTCTGCATGCAGAGTCTCAATTTGGTGTTTGTCCCATTTTGTGAATTCTTGGTTGATGAGCGGACCCAAGACCTCACAACCATAAAGGGCAATGGCTTCTACAACTGGTCATCAAAAAGAAAGGAGGACCTAGACACTCTTCATATAATTAATTAAAATGCCTTTATTTGTATGGCATGTTCAATGGAAACAAAGTTTAAAAACTCTGATGCGTTTCGGCTGCATGGCCTTCGTCAGGGAGTACAAAGAAATTATGATACAATGTCCTCTTTTGAACAGACTTTTACAATCAGCCCTGATTTGAAGAGGGAGTGGTTACATAATTCATTGGACAAGACCTAGTAAGCAATACTATACACATTAAAAAGGTTCTGTAACTGATTCAGGTATTTTTTAAATTAGTATTTCTCTCTCTCTCCATTTCTCTCTCTTCATCTCTCTCTCTCTAAGAGTGAGAGAGAGAGAGAGTGACAGGGTCAAATATATGGTGTTTTAGTAGTCCTGGAGTGTACAATGCTTCTGTGAAAATAAACCATCAAGCTCTGTACTAGACCTTCAGTTTGTTCGAAGTGAGAGTCTAATATTAGCAGGAGGGTACTTCTATCTGCAGCATATGGGAAAAGCTCAATTACATTTATTACAGGGTGGATGCTCCTCACCTAACCCAATCCACCTCACTTAACCTGGGGCTGGCTGTGTTGCCAGTGGTGTCGTAATGGACTGTAATCATGTAAATCCCATGGGTTTGGCTTCAGGTGACCACAAGAGTGGTGCTAGTGGAGCACCACTCTTGTCGTCTCCATACTAGTCATTTTCATCCAGGGTGGTAGTTTTCTGCTTAAGCTGGGGATGGAATGTTGGAAGAGGACTGTATCATATTGTATGAGTATATCTCTGGACAGACTCACAAATACCAGTGGTGGGGCTTCTATTGTATTTTGGGATAACCGTATTGCCATGAAGTTCACCTCATGGTGGTGGATCCATGTAGTTAGTGGGCGTTGGAATAACTTATCTCTTAGCTCTTTATTTCATGAGAGCTTTCTCCATTGACAGATGATTGAATCACAGATTTACCACCAATGAATGCATAAAAATGGAAACAAATGGAAAGAACACTAACTTGAAGACTTTATGCTGTTATTTAAATAATAGCCTATAAAGAAAGAGGTACCCTATTCCCCTTTGAATGAATCTCCTCCCCCTGTGGTGCTTCCTGCCCAACAGGCCATGGGAAGAGTAGTGAGGACTCCAAACCTTAATCCTCTGTGGTGCTACCTCCCCAACAGGCCATGGGAAGAGTAGTGAGGACTCCAAACCTTAATCCTCTGTGGTCTTCATCCTTAATAAGCCACCAAGACAACACTCAGACACAAACCTCATTTCATTTGAATATTTGGTTAAGTTGCCTCTAAACCTAGAGAGCAGATTTTGTCAGGTTTGATGGAGAGTGTTCAGGTGTTTAGGAAGACATTACACATACTGGTAAAAACCTGAACACAAATTGTAGCGAAGGTCTTTTTCCTCTGTCTTGGTCCAGTTTTCTTCTCCTTCTCTGGAACCTGCCATTGCCGGAGACCGCCCTCTCTCCCTCCATCCCTCTCTCCCTCCCTCTGTGTTCTCCACTCATCCCACTCCCGCTCCACCACCACTCAGACATTCAGAGTCAGACACACTGAGTACATGGAAAATATGACTGAATTCTTCCCTAACTTCAGATAATGTGCAAGGCTGGTGCTGCTGCTTCTGGTGCTCTGCTGGCAGGCACCACAACTAAACACAGGGGTAAAGAAAGCATACCAGACAGTGAGCAGTTTCTCTGGGGTTGTGGTGCTGGTCTGGACGCAGTGTGACACATTCATCAATTGAAACCTTCTTCACAGCTGAGCAATGGTGGAACTTGTTCATACTTAATGTCAATGGCAGAGCTAAGAGTTGTTCCAACTTGTTCATAATTTTTATTGCTGTACATGCAGCTGATTATTCTTGATCTAAAAAAGGTTCTGGGGGAGTTAAGGACTTTTTGTATGAAAAGGTGAGATATTGTATCCAATGCCTCCACTCCACTGCTATAAGGGAACCAACTGATGGTTCAACTAGTTAATTTGTCATAGAGAGAAGTTGGAGCACAAAGCATGAAGACAGCCGTTATGGAGAAATTTCCATTGTAGACACGTCAACAGGTATGAGTGATGACCAACCTATGACCCCCCCCCCCCCCCATGAGTGAATAAACATTTTTCATAGATCAGATTCTACAGAGCAGTAATTCAGAGAGCTGTATTTCACAACACCTCTAAACAACCTACTCTTCTGACAGTATTTATGTTCATTGAGTGCATGTTAGCACAACGACAGAAGCCACAAGACACAACCCAAGGTCCTGACACTCACCTGGGAAGTATAATTCCCACCCACAAAACCCCAAACAGAGGGAGAGACTATTGTGTCAGAGAATAGGGGGAGGCTGGCTTTGGGTGGGGTTGAGCATTTGAGGAGAGAAAAAGGAATGCATTTTTTGCATGTGAGGTGTTTAAATTGAAATCTTATGCTGAGTGGTTTTCCGATTTAACCGCCCCAAAACTGTTATATCAAGCTTTTCTGTGTGGCATTCCGAGTCTGGCGTTCAGACTGTCCTGAAGAGTGCTGACGCTATCATGTATCTTTTACATTTGATCAAATGGATTATGCAGTCATTGTTATCCATGGCAGAGGGTTTCAGGGTTTGGAAATGCAGAGGAACTCAGAAACTCTCAGCCTGTTCAACATAAGCCATAATTTCCATTCGCCCTGGCAGGCTGTCCATCTCCATCTTGGTTCCATGCCAGAGAAACATCTGGGGAAAAGGGGGTTTCATGGCTTTTCACAGTTTATTTCAAACTCCTTTTATCTTTTGTTATTCCCTTTAAGTCCTTCAAATCATCTTTATTGAGGCTGTCTTGCTGTTTATATGTCCAGCTAGCTTTAATGATCATGAAAAAATCCTGCATGAGGTCAGTGTTTTGAAAACTTATATGAAATCTATAAAGATCCCGCCTTGAAATTCCCTGTTTCTTTTTTTTTTACAAACTTGAAAAATAGTTTAAATTAAGTCTGGATTCCTAGACTGAATTCAGATTGTCCTCAACTGCAATCCCTAACTTATAGTACAGTGTACAGGCTGGGGGGAAAACGTCTCAGACGAGGTACATTACGCCAAGGCCAAACATTACACCGAGGCCCATGTCAACAGGTGAGTATGTGAAAATGATTAGGGGAAATGAGCTCATAGAAAGACTGGTCTGGAAATCTCTTCAGTTACCCCGGTTACCTGACGCTCCAGCGTAAAGCAAGCACTCATAAATCCTGAGGCGGCTCTGGAGAGATGTTCATAGTCTGAGAGAAGGGGAAAGAAGAGGTAAGGGCAGAAGGCAATAATAAGAAAGGGAGAGAAAGAGGAACTGAGAGACAGAGAGAAAGGGAGAGAGAGAGAACGAGAAAAAGAAAGAAAAAGGAGCGAGAGAGAGAGAGAGAAAGAAAGAGGGATGGGGAAACCTCACCCTTGACTCAGCCAGGATGGGAAGTGGAGAAGATTGGAACCCTGGGAGGAAAATGTGCACATCTTACGGATGACTCACGCTCTCCCCTCATGCTAAAACTAAACTCACCACAACCTTTTAAGACCTCATTTTGTGCAGGGATGCTTTAATAGTCTGTGAGACACGCTATTCATATGAAGGGTTTTGTTTCCATTCTTTGTGTTAGCGCTGCACAAAAGCATGTGGAATTTGAATTTACCATGTGGAAAGTTCAATTAACCGACTGCTACCATGTTGATATACTATATAAAAAAATGAAATACCTCTACCTCAGCAGAGGCATGTGGTTTAGTCTGATTCACAGCAGGCTACTGAGAAGAAGGCCCCAAAACAAGCATGTGATCATCTCACATGGCAGCCACAGTTAGCATACTTTATCCTCCCTATCATCTGATTTTCCCATATTTCTCTTCACTTCCAAACAGAAACAGCATGTTATGATACTGTAGCACATGGCAGCCATAGTTAGCATACTATTATTTCTCTCCCCTCTCTGCTTTCCCGTATTCCCTCTTCATATTCTGCTCCCTATTCTCTGCTTCTCTACAGAACAGCAGGTAAATCCATCGGTCCAGCTGCATGACGGTTCCTCAGACACATCTGTCCCGGTATCTAAGCCAACGCACTTTGGAGGGGGACTCTTTTCCCATTGAGATTGGCTCAACTAAAGAGTGTTCCTTGTAATGTAAAAGAACTGCACATCCACAGCAAAAACATGTTCCAGATCTATCATATCACATTGATGCTTAAAATCATTGATGCATTTATAAGAAACATAAACTACCAATGAACAAGTAAATTAATTCCTGAATCAAAAATATTTTTCTGTCTTTGTTATAGCAACCTTAGTTTAACAGGTCTATTTTCCTGTTGTGGAAATATGGTTTGTATTTACTCTGATCTGTCTTGTAAACCCTAGATGGCTTTCAACAGCAATCAGAGTGAACTTATAAAAACCTAAATAGCATTCACTCACAAGTAAACATCCTCACAATAAATACGTATTAGAAATCAAAACAAGTATTGAAAGAACTCTAGAGTGCTTTTTGCAATTACATAACTTCACATGGTGGTATTCAGCAAAACAATGAGAAAAGTTCACCAGCATAATAAGAGCCGTCTATACTGTTTATACTGGTATGTACTGTATAAGATGGAATCACAGGAGGTTAGTGGTACCTTAATTGGGGAGGACGTGCTCAAAGTATTGGCTGGAGCAGAATGAGTGGAATGGTAACTGTCACGTTCCTGACCTGTTTTCTGTTAGTTTTGTATGTGTTAGTTGGTCAGGACGTGAGTTTGGGTGGGCAGTCTATGTTTTCTGTTTCTATGTTGGTTTAAAGGGTGACCTGATATGGCTCTCAATTAGAGGCAGGTGGTTTTCATTTCCTCTGATTGAGAGTCATATTAAGGTAGGTGTTTTCACACTGTTTGTTGTGGGTGATTGTCTCCTGTGTCAGTGTCTGTATGTTACGCCACACGGGACTGTTTTCGGTTTTGTTTGTTCGTTCGTTTTATGTAGTCAGTTTTCCTGTTATTGCGTTCTTCGTGTTTCATGTAAGTTCGTCGTCCAGGTCTGTCTACGTCGTTTATTGTTTTGTAGTTTGTTAAAGTGTTGTCGTGTTTTTCCGTTTTGTAAATAAATATTATGTCGAATTCAAACGCTGCATTTTGGTTCAATCCCTGCTCCTCCTCTTCGGATGAAGAGGACACTGGGCACATATTGGGGAATATCGCCGCGCTCGTGAGGAGATGGAGGCAGCGAGAGCCCAAGAGCGGTGGTATGAGGAGGCAGCAAGGAGACGTGGCTGGAAGCCGGAGAATCAAGCTCAAGACCGGAGATATGAAGGTACGCGGCTAGCAAGGAAGCCCGAGAAGAAACCCCAAAAATTTCTTGGGGGGGGGGCTAAGAGGTAGTGGGCCAAGGGCAGGTAGGAGACCTGCGCCCACTTCTCAGGCTAACCGTGGAGAGCGGGAGTACGGGCAGACACCTGTTACGCAGTAGAGCGCACGGTGTCTCCTGTACGTGTGCATAGCCCGGTGCGGGTTATTCCACCTCCCCGCACTGGTAGGGCTAGATTGAGCGTTGAGCCGGATGTCATGAAGCCGGCTCTACATATCTGGCCACCAGTACGTCTCCTTGGGCCGGCTTACATGGCACCAGCCTTACGCATGGTGTCCCCGGTTCGCCTACATAGCCCGGTGCGGGTTATTCCACCTCCCCGCACTGGTCAGGCGACGGGGAGCATTCAACCAGGTAAGGTTGGGCAGGCTCAATGCTCAAGGGAGCCAGTACGCCTGCACGGTCCGGTATTTCCGGCACCACCTCCCCGCCCCAGCCCAGTACCACCAGTGCCTACTCCACGCACCAGGCTTCCAGTGCGTTTCCAGAGCCCTGTTCCTCCTCCACGCACTCTCCCTATGGTGCGTGTCTCCAGCCCAGTGCCTCCAGTTCCGGCACCACGCACTAAGCCTCCTGTGCGTCTCCAGAGCCCTGTACGCACTGTTCCTTCTCCCCGTACTCGTCCTGATGTGCGTGCACTCAGCCCGGTGCCACCAGTGCCGGTACCACGCACCAGGCCTACAGTGCGTCTCAGCCGGCCAGAGTCTGCCGTCTGCCCAACGGCGCCTGAACTGTTCGTCTGCCAAGCGCCGCATGAACTGCCCGTCTGCCATGAGCCTTCAAAGCCGCCCGTCTGCCATGAGCCTGCAAAGCCGCCCGTCTGCCATGAGCCTACAGAGCCTTCCGCCAGACAGGAGCCGCTAGAGCCTTCCGCCAGACAGGAGCCGCTAGAGCCTTCCGCCAGACAGGAGCAGCCAAAGCCTTCCGCCAGACAGGATCAGCCAGAGCCATCCGTCTCCGCAGCGCCATCTGAGCCATCCGTCTCCGCAGCGCCATCTGAGCCATCCGTCTCCCCAGCGCCGTCTGAGCCATCCGTCTCCCCAGCGCCGTCTGAGCCATCCGTCTCCCCAGCGCCGTCTGAGCCATCCGTCTGTCCCGAGCCATTAGAGCCGCCCGTCTGTCCCGAGCCGTCAGAGCCGTTAGTCAGTCAGGAGCCGCTAGAGCCATTCGTCAGTCAGGATCTGCCAGAGCCGCCAACCAGACAGGATCTGCCAGAGCCGCCAACCAGACAGGATCTGCCAGAGCCGCCAACCAGACAGGATCTGCCAGAGCCGCCAACCAGACAGGATCTGCCAGAGCCGCCAACCAGACAGGATCTGCCAGAGCCGTCAGCGAGCCATGAGCGTCCAGAGCCGTCAGCCAGCCATGAGCGTCCAGAGCCGTCAGCCAGCCATGAGCGTCCAGAGCCGTCAGCTAGCCATGAGCGTCCAGAGCCGTCAGCTAGCCATGAGCGTCCAGAGCCGTCAGCCAGTCATGAGCTGCCCCTCAGCCCAGAGCTGCCATTGATCCAGAACTGTCCCTCAGTCCAGAGCTGTCTCTCTGTCCGGAGCTGCCCTTCAGTCCGGAGTTGCCCCTCTATCCTGAGCTACCTCTCTATCCTGACCTACCTCTCGGTCTTGAGCTATCTCTCTATCCCGGTGCTGCCCCTTGTCCTGGTGCTGCCCCTTATCTTAAGGTTAACATTTAAATTAAGTGGGTGTAAGATGAGGGTGGTCATTCTAAGGGGGAGACGTAAGCTGGGATTGACTATGGTGGGGTGGGGACCTCGCCCAGAGCCTGAGCCACCACCGTGGTCAGATGCCCACCCAGACCCTCCCCTAGACTTTGTGCTGGTGCGCCCGGAGTTCGCACCTTGAGGGGGGGGTTATGTCACGTTCCTGACCTGTTTTCTGTTAGTTTTGTATGTGTTAGTTGGTCAGGACGTGAGTTTGGGTGGGCAGTCTATGTTTTCTGTTTCTATGTTGGTTTAAAGGGTGACCTGATATGGCTCTCAATTAGAGGCAGGTGGTTTTCATTTCCTCTGATTGAGAGTCATATTAAGGTAGGTGTTTTCACACTGTTTGTTGTGGGTGATTGTCTCCTGTGTCAGTGTCTGTATGTTACGCCACACGGGACTGTTTTCGGTTTTGTTTGTTCGTTCGTTTTATGTAGTCAGTTTTCCTGTTATTGCGTTCTTCGTGTTTCATGTAAGTTCGTCGTCCAGGTCTGTCTACATCGTTTATTTGTTTTGTTAATTATTCAAGTGTAGTTCGTTTTTTCGTCTTGTTTAAATAAATCATGTCATCACACAACGCTGCATTTTGGTTCAATCCCTGCTCCTCCTCTTCGGATGAAGAGGAGGAGGAAAGCCGTTACAGTAACACATACATCAAACACATGGTTTCCATGTGTTTAATGCCATTCCATTTGCTCCATCCAGCCATTATTATGAGCCGTCCTCCCCTCAGCAGCCTCCTGTGGATGGAATATCACCCATCTAAATAATGTTGTGCATCACCAGTTTTGCACTATACCTCTCTGCCTCGATGGTTAAAGTCCAAAGGTTAACGTTCAAAGGTTAGTCTCTATTCACTCCCAACTTATTTTTACAGAGCCCATAACGGCCATAAAGATTTACATGACATCAGCGAGAGGCTGTTAATGAATGATGAGAAAAGGCCTGCCCCTTGACTGTGTGTTGTGTTGGTGGTATTCCCTCTTAAGCAGGAAGAGTGGGAAATGAACTACTTGTCATGTACAGCAAATTGGCCGGTGACGATTTTTCAGTGCAGCATTTCTAGTGTAGATTCAGGAGCTACCCATTTCCTGCAGTAAAATGACCAAATCACCCTTTAGTGGACTCATGGGTTGAATGTTATTCATATTTTTTTTAAATAATTTCATAATTAATAAACAATACTTCTGTGTTTCTATGTCAAACGGTTTTGTTATATTTCAGTCTTCTTTGATGTACAGTGCATTCGGAACCTATTCAGACCCCTTGACTTAATTAATTTTTTGCTACATTACAGCCTTATTCTAAAATCTAAAATCGGCCCTCGTCAATCTACACACAATACCCCATCATTCTCTGCAGATCCTCTCAAGCTCTGTCAGGTTGGATGGGGAGCGTCACCGCACAGCTTTTTTCAGGTCTCTCCAGAGATGTTCGATCGGGTTCAAGTCTGGGCTCTGGCTGGGACACTCAAGGACATTCAGAGACTTGTCCTGAAGCCACTCCTGCATTGTCTGCATTGGATGCTGCCACCACCATGCTTCACCGTAGGGATGGTTCCAGGTTTCCTCCAGGCGTGACGCTTGGCATTCATGCCAAAGAGTTCAATCTTGTTTTCATCAGACCAGAGAATCTTGTTTCTGATGGTCTGAGAGTCCTTTTGATGCCATTTGGCAAACTCCAAGCGTGCTGTCATGTGCCTTTTACTGAGGAGTGGCTTCCGTTTGGCCACTCTACCTTAAAGGCCTGATTGGTGGAGTGCTGCAGAGATGGTAGTCCTTCTGTAAGGTTATCCCATATCCACAGAGGAACTCTGGAGCTCTGTCAGAGTGACCATCGGGTTCTTGGTCACCTCCTTGACCAAGGCCCTTCTCCCCCGATTGCTTAGTTTGGCTGGGCGGCCAGCTCTAGGAAGAGTCTTGATGGGTCCAAATATCTTCCATTTGAGAATGATGGAGGCCACTCTGTTCTTGGGGACCTTCAATGCTGCAGAATTTTTTTGGTACCCTTCCCCAGATATGTGCCTCGACACAATCCTGTCTCGGAGCTCTATGGACAATTCCTTTGACTTCATGGCTTGGTTTTTGCTCTAACATGTACTGTCAACTGTGGGATTGTATAAAGACAGGTGTGTGCCTTTCCAAATAATGTCCAATCAATTGAATTTACCACAGGTGGACTCCAATCAAGTTGTAGAAACAGCTCAAGGATGATCAATGGAAACAGGATGCACCTGAGCTCAATTTGGAGTCTCAAAGCAAAGTGTCTGAAAACTTACGTATATAAGGTATTTCTGTTTTTTATTTGGAATAAATATGCAAACATTTCTAAAACTTGTTTTTGCTTCGTCATTATTGGGTATTGTGTGTAGATTGATGTTTTATTTAATTCATTTTAGAATAAGGCTGTAACTTAACAAAATGTGGAAAAAGTCAAGGGGTCTAAATACTTTCCAAATGCACTGTATATAAAGGGTAATATTGGGATGCAAACTCAAAATATAATAGTGACATGGTACAAGTGTCTTCGTTTTTAAGCCCATAACCATGTGTGTGAGGTGTATACTTTTGTTTCAAAGTAGATTTGTTTAAGACCAAGAATCACTCTGTGTGACCCTGATTTAGCCCACTGTGGTAAAATGTTTAATTCACACTGTAAGAGTGAAATTAACACTCAGTGGTGTAAAACAGCCCCCAGTGTTGGTGTTAATAACCAGAGTTATAGTTTAACATTGTGTAGAGTAAAACGGTCTCATTAAAACCACACACATTATTATCATATTTCCCAGCATGCTCTACTGCAAGAAGATTTTGGGGAATTGTTTTTAATATCTGTGTTTTTGCATGTACGTTTCTGGATTGATACATCTTATGCTACACAAAGATAAATAACATTAGTTGTTGTAAACTAATCCAATCAGTTAGTTTGATTTATTGCACCCGTTACTAAATTTTATGTTCCAATTGAAATGGTTTAGGTAGTGTTTAAAAAAAATTACGTTTCCTAATCCTGAAAGGCATTCTGAATGCAGAATGAAAACAAAAATTGAACTGTTGGCTATCCTAACACTGGCTATCCTAACACTGGCTATCCTAACACTGGCTATCCTAACACTGGCTATCCTAACACTGGCTGGATTCCAACAGGAATTACAAGTCACTTCACAATGTGACTTGCAGGCCTGATGTGGCCTGTAAACCAGGACTTTCCTAACACCATTATGTTAGTGTAAAACTAGGCCAATATTAAGGCCTTATGATACTAGTAATTTATTGTCTCAGTTTAATGATAACATTTGCCCAAGAACTCACTTGGTGAAAGCTACAGTCCTTTAAGTAGTTCAACATTTACATTTTAGCAGACGGTCTTATCCAGAGCAACTTACAGAAGCAATTCGGGTTAAGTGCCTTGCTCAAGGGTACATCGACATATTTTTTCACATAGTCAGCTCAGGGATTCAAACCAGCACCATTTTGGTTACTGGCCCAACACTCTTAACCACTAGGTTATCTGCAGCCCCGACAACCAGTCTCTGTCACTAACACATACAGTCATGGGTGTTAACGCTACAATTTACTTAAAAAGAAAAGGCACCATGGGGAATATGCTAATTAGGTGTTACACCATACAGTGTTAAAACAACACCCAAAAATGATTTACTGTAAAACTACAGGTGTTCATTTCTTACACTGAGAAAGTGTAACAGAGTCATCACTAAGCAAAGTGAGTCCAGTTGACTCTAAATCAAGTGTTATGTTTTACACTGTAGGTGTTGCGTATTACTCTATAGTAGAGCTGTGCAAACACCACAATTGAGTAAATTTGAACACTTTAAGAGTAAAATGGGGAACACTGCAACAAAGTTAAAGCTTTAACAGTTTCAAAAGTATTATTTTAACACCAGTACAGTGGGACTCATGTGTTCACTGACAATAGTGTAATTTTTACACTTTAAGAGTTAAATGTACACCATTGATTTTGCTGTGTGCTGAGAGTGAGTTTGTGTGTCTACTTGTGTGCACCACAAGCTCATACATGTGCAAACCGTATGTGTGAGCAAGAAATAATGAGCAAGAAATATAGCATGTCATTTTTTATCACTGTAACTCACTAGAATGCCAAATGTGAATGTGATGTTGCCAGCTGGCAATACGGAATTGTCATGGACCAATATCAGTATTTGACATATACCGTAGTACCTGAATAGTGCCTATGTATTGGTTGAGTTGCTAATTCAACCAGTGAGAACATGTAAGGATAATCAGCAAGGGGTTATGCATCGTCTGGAAAAGAATAATGAGGTGGAAGGTGTTCCACAGCGCGCTAGCGGAGTGAACTAACCTTCCACTGAGTTGCATTATTTTCCAGAGAATGCAAAGCCCCTCGATGATTATCCCTTTCATACCAAGGCTATAATTTAACACATTTACTGCTAGAAATGTGTTCATTTGCAGGTAGAAACGTGTCCAACATCCACTAAATAGCTAGACAGTTTACTAGATAGCAACAGTAGTTGCCTTGGTAACCTAACAGACTTGCTAGTTTAGCTAACCAAACCATCAGTCCTAGCTTGCTATTATGACATTCAAATTCAACAATGCCAATAATGTTTTCAATTCAACGTTTGCTTTCAAAAGCAGCACAAACATAGAACATGTAAGAACCATAGCCATTGAATTCTACCGTGCAAATATACTGTGCATAATTGGGAAATAATGCACGGTCTATAATGCCCTTCAAGCCAATCAGAAATGTGTATTCAACAATGCCATGGTATAATTTGACATAGTCCATGTTGAAGCTAGTATATACAGTACAGGAATGTACTGTAAACCAATGAGACCTATATGAAGGGGTATACTGTGAAAAGTCAGATTCTCTGCGTGGGCAAAGGCTGTTGTGGGTCATGGGGAGAGCACCATCAGACCAAAACTCTTCTGAGCATGTGCAGACAGAGGCCCAGCACCCCAACTCTGTGCTGAAACAGCTTGCAGAGGGACCAGACCAGCAGCTCTTTCTGCTCGCTGAGTAAATCAGAATGGTAGAGAGAGAGAAGCAGCAGCAGTGACCTCAATGGAAAAGAATTCAGCGCCGCGGTTGATTCTCCCTCCCCTAACATCCAACTCAATACGTGTTCTTCCCTGAACCCACTGTTTAGCGGAGGGAGAGAATAAGCCTTTTCCTATTTTAAAATGGCCACAACCGTTCTCTTTCCTCCCCCTTCCTCCTCCATCCACTGGATCAGTGTAACATTGGTTGCCACGTTAGACTATTTCTCCTCCCTGCTGCTGTTGTTCTCACTGGGAATAGAGATCAAAATGAAGTTATTGCTGGCACATGTTTGCATCCACTGAATTATCTCTTTATTTTGCTAAATCCTCTCTTCAGTAAAGAATGACATCCATTTGGACTGTCTCATTTTACTGGTTTGACTTTGTGGAAACGCTGAAAGTTTGCAAAAGCACAACACAACATCCACAATTGTGGTCCTCTTCAACCTAGTCATAACATAGCCTCTAGTGAGTGGTATAGCCTCCACTGGAGATTTGGTTCTGGGTGCCGGGATTAACCTGGGCTGTGTCCTAAATGGCACCCTATTCCCTATGTAGTGCTCTAGTTGGACTCTGACCTGAACATTATACTGTCGTTGACCTGTGATCCCATGTCCTCTTTATTAGTCTATTCTCCTTGTTTTGGGGAGGATTCTGTCATGGAGGCCTGTGAGGGGGATATTTCATGTGGTGCGCTTTGAGGCTCGCCTGGTGCCAGCCACATGTTCTTTTGTGACGCAGGGGCAGACGAGAACCAAGATTTATGCCGGCTTCCTATTTCACCCAGGAAATGTGTTGCTAAAAGCGTTCAGATGTTGCTTGGGGGATGGGGATTGGAGATGGGTCATTGGTGGGCAGAACTACAGTAGGATGCCAAGGCTGGAGGCAGCAGACCCTCTTTACGGTTTATTTGAGTTACCAAATGTTATTGGACTGTGTCCCAAATGGCACCCATTCCCTACTTGTGCATGACATAGGAAATGGGGTGTGATTTGGGACTTAACCTTACTTTGAGTTACATAGTGAGAGACACACTGACTCAATTAGCATGGATGGAACTTTCCCATCATGTAAATACATATAGTGTTGTGACTATGATTTGTCATGTGGCTCATCACATGTGGAGGCTCATATGCAATTAATTTGACGTTAGGGCCCTGGTCAAAAGTAGTTGCTAATATGTATTTGTGGACGTCTTTTTTTGGTCCTCTGACGTAGATTTTTCTGAACCAATCATAGAAGTCCTCAGACTTATGGTCTGGACCAGCCCATATTTGGCCCAAACATAGACCTTCAGATCAGGTCCGGTCCGGAGCAGCCTTGATTTGGACGTTCAGATCAGGTCCGGTCCGGACCAGCCTTGATTTAGACATTCAGATCAGGTCCGGTCCGGACCAGCCTTGATTTAGACCTTCAGATCAGGTCCGGTCCGGACCAGCCTTGATTTAGACCTTCAGGTCCGGTCCGGACCAGCCTTGATTTAGACCTTCAGGTCCGGTCCGGACCAGCCTTGATTTAGACATTCAGATCAGGTCCAGTCCGGACCAGCCTTGATTTAGACGTTCAGATCAGGTCCGGTCCGGACCAGCCTTGATTTAGCCCAAACATAGACGTTTATAATTGGTTCATATTTGTTCCGGACGGGACCGAATATGAACCAATCATAGACATCTATGTTTCATAACTTTGGACAGTACTGTACAGCACAGTAAAGTAGAGCACAACACAGTAGAGTAAAGTAGAGTAGAGTACAGTACAATACAGTAGAGCACACTAGAGTACAGTAAAGGAAAGTGAAGTTTAGTGCACTGTATTGTACCCTACTTTACTCTAATGTACTCCACTCTACTGAACTAAACTGTACTGTACTGTACTCTACTGATTTAAACTATATTGTACTCTACTGTACTGTGCTATACTCCACTGAATTAAACTATACTGTACTCTACTGAATCTGTACTGTACAGTACTCTACTGATTTAAACTATATTGTACTCTACTGTACTGTGCTATACTCCACTGAATTAAACTATACTGTACTCTACTGAATCTGTACTGTACTGTACTCTACTGATTTAAACTTTATTGTACTCTACTGTACTGTGCTATACTCCACTGAATTAATATATAATCTGTACTGTTGTGTACTCTACAATAATTAATTAAACTGTACTGTACTGTACAAAAACAAATCTGTAACCGTTACTCAGTATGTTATTGTAGGTGAAGGCACATCTCAATAGGTGGTCCAGGTATGTCATGACATAGCGCAAGTGGGGGGGTGGGTCTTTCCTCTTTAGTTTTTTTAAATTTCTCCTCTAATGTTCCTCAAGCAAGAGGGGAGGCCGATGACATCACTGATTCCCATCAGACCAACTCCTTGAAGTTTGCAGTTTGCTTTTTTACCCTTAAGTATGTGTACTTTACTGTATTTAAACTTGGTATATCGCTTTTCAACAGTAAAAGTCCAAAAATCACTGGAGGACATCTTTAAAGCTTTTGATTTTTTTTTTTTAAAGTTCATGTGATAAATGGGAGCAATAATAAATATTTTGTTGCCATCTTCAGTTGGGTCCTCTTTGTTATTAACCTCTACAGGATCGCCCCCCAGGACATAGACATATCTGATATGGGCAGAAAGCTTCAATTCTTGTTAGTCTAACTGCAATGTTTCAGGTCCTGAGCTACAAGCAGTTAGATTTGGGTATGTCATTTTAGGAGTTTTTTTTTTTAAAGGGTCCGATCCTCATTAAGAGGCACGAAAAAGGATTATTGTGATATAATGCCTACTTAATTGAGAATGCATAGCAGTTGAAATTTGCACATAGAAGCAATGACAAAAAAATATGTGTATTTTCGATGTCTGTAAATTATATATTTTCAATGTCCGGAAAATACTTATTTTCAACATGCCTAAAAATACATATTTTTGAAGGCCGGAAAATACGTATTTTCACCTTTCATTCAGCACCTAAAATACATGTGATGTCAAAGTCTGGAAAATACTTCTAAAATATGTATTTTCAATGTAATTTTGCTTACTGGTTTCCTTCTGAGGCTGTGCGTACTTAGCAATGTATGGTATATATTAAACAAATTACACTTAATTTCCTGCGCTATGTTTATGCAACTGTAAATCTCAGACACCTGGACTGAACATAACCCACGACTAGGTCTTCTCTTTCAACCTCCATTTTTTACCATTCAATGTGGCCACTGCAATTTAAAGGGGCAATCTGCGATTGCTACATACATTTTGGGGGATTTTTTAAATCATGATATATACCCAACGATTCTCAAAGAATATATTATGCCTCATGAGCTTAGTTCAACTGTCGTACCCCATCAGAACCCACCCCCAAAAATTACTCCATTGTTTTTATTTGGGGGAAAAACACTGTAAATCATTTAAATCTCTGGATGGTCAGTCTTTGCATCCATAGGTCTGTATATGAATTTGAGAGTGGCTAAATTTCTCCAGCTCTATCCCTCAGCTGTTTACTAAATCAGTGGCGGGTGCCCACTTTGTTGTTTAACCTGCAGATTGCCCCTTTAACCAGTGGCCGTTCCGGCCCAATTCCTCAGTTAACTGCTGTCATTAAAATGTCCCTTAAAGACAGAATGGCTGCTTATTTGAAGTCTGACTTTCTTTACACGATATCAACGGAGCGTTTTCTGTTTAGCTCTTCCTATTGCCAGGGTCAAAGACATACGCAAAATACTTAACAATGGGCTCACACAAAAGTAATCTGCTCCAAAATGGCTGACTATCCATAGCCTAAATAGACATGATTCTACTGTAAGTAGTAGAAGAGCTACTGTACTTTTCACTTCTTGAAGTGACATGTCTCCCCTGCACTAGAGGATAGGCATTGTCTTCTATTATATTCTTTAGAAAATCCCATTTAGTTCTCATAGCACAGAGACACTAATTTCCCATAACTCAGTGCTCTATAATTCAGACGCCTGAAATAAAGAGCAGATTTAACCAACCCATCAGTCTCAGATGACTCATAGGATGCATCCCAAATGGCACACTATTCCCTATTTAGTGTACTACTTTTGACCAAACCCTATGGGGAGAATAGAATGTGCCATTTGGGATGCATACCATAGACTACACAAAAAGAGTGGCATATGAAAGAGAATAGCGCAAGGTCATTGCCTCAAGTGATGTTGACTCTGCACAGAGAACACATTCAATATAAACTACTAAAATACTTTGTCCCCAAATTAGAGGCTTTAGAGAGAGAAGGACTGACTGGTTTGGGTAACTTGGTTTATGGCCTAGTACCACACAGATTGCAGCCTTGAATATAAT
Source organism: Salvelinus namaycush (assembly GCF_016432855.1). Lineage (NCBI taxonomy): Eukaryota > Metazoa > Chordata > Actinopteri > Salmoniformes > Salmonidae > Salvelinus > Salvelinus namaycush. Next base: position 15,758,789 of record NC_052341.1, read on the forward strand.
TTTCTCATTTTTTATTATTGCTGGTGTCCTGCCAGGTACCTCCTTCCCTGTCTGCTCTGGCTAGTGTTTGAACAGAGGGTTGGATGATACACTGATGATGTTTAAAGGGCAGCCATTTTGTGAACTTTCTGGTTTTAGAAATTCAGTCTACAGCGCTCCCACTTTTATTCTATCTATACTGATTCAGTTTATTCTAATGTTGACAGCCAGCTAGGGATTTTCTAAATTCTAATTGCTCAAGCGTTGTATCCCTGTTCCCTGAAGACGTTGAACAGCTATATTATCACCTTGGGCTGCTATCCAAACTTCCATAGTGTTGATTGACCAATCAGAATAGCAGAAGATTTCGATTTAAAGGACCTCACACTTTTTATGTGAATGCCAATGTCTGAAGTCCCATAAAGAAGTTACAAATTGAGCCGATATAATCTGTTTCAGCAGCTATTTTCAAACAGTGTTTTCTACGATGCCAAGCGGCAGACATACACAATTTCAATTCTAGTTTTTAAAACAGGTAAGGATATCCGTTCAGTGGAAGATGCTTGAAAGCACTCCAAACTCTTTAACTTCACCGGTTCTGTTCTCTCTCTGCTGCCTAATGTATTTTGCAGTGCCTCTATCTAGAGATGAGTTCATTGACTTACTAACTCTCGAAAATGTTTGATGTGTGACAAAACCAGATGCTCCTTGGACTGCAGTATTGAAACTAGATAGAACATCATCTGTGACTCAGCAGCCAAGTAGCTCAGAACAGGCAGTGCAAAGGCTGAAACGTGTCTGCCTCAACTCAATTTCTTTCTCACAACAACTTCTCAGTGCCTCAAATTGGAATACTCAAGTCCCCGAAAAGACATGTAATAAAACATCCTACAGTCAGCATACAACCTGACCATGACTTCACTAAAGACATTATTAGACACCATTGCAACCAGTTTTGCCCGCTGGGAGGGCAAGGTTTTTTAAGGGGAATTGGGCACACCCTGTCTGTTTCATGGGGATCTACAGTGGCATTTTGCTGTAATCCCTTTGTGGTGGTAGAAAAGTATGATATAAACAGTATGGGTCCTGTCATTGCTGTCATAATTACACCCATGCTCTATGGAATTTAAGGCTGAAATTGTTTGGTTTATGTTGACATAAAGACCAGTCTAAACTTTGTGATAGCCAGGTAGTGCATGAAATTCCACTTCTGTCTACCTGATTAGCAAGGCACAGCACATGCATGTTTTAGCCAAATGGGCTATAGATAAATAGGTATAAAATGGGCTATAGATAAATAGGTATAAAATGGGCTATAGATAAATAGGTATAAAATGGGCTATAGATAAATAGGTATAAAATGGGCTATAGATAAATAGGTATAAAATGGGCTATAGATAAATAGGTATAACATGGGCTATAGATAAATAGGTATAACATGGGCTATAGATAAATAAGAATAACATGGGCTATAGATAAATAGGTATAAAATGGGCTATAGATAAATAGGTATAAAATGGGCTATAGATAAATAGGTATAAAATGGCCTATAGATAAATAGGTATAACATGGGCTATAGATAAACAGCTATAAAACGGGCTACAGGTTTTCACTTGCCCACTTGCTCCTTCAATTGGACACAAGCGATAAACAGTACTGGAACGGAAGACAATCATCAGGGATAAGGACAGTGTGTAGTCATGGTGAAGAGGCTGGAGGGAGAGGTCTTTATTTGGTGTCTCACCAGCAAAGCTCCCCCACACTCCCTTGCCTCCCTTCTGTTCCAAATGGACAAACATTTGACTTGAGCAAGTAAAAATGCATTCTGTTGGTGAGTGAGAGAAAAACTGTGCGGTCTGGTAGTCAGTCTGAAAGACGGTTGGAGAATGTTTATAAGAAATGCTCCATAGTTTAATATATCCCTACTAATTCAAGCTTTTGAGTGTCTGATGTTCTAGGGCTATTGTGAGTTTGTGTTCATCTAGCAGACACTACTATTCACATGAACATGGTAATAGTCTGATCCTCGTGTCTACTGACAATGATGAAGAGTTACAGACCTGGGTTTCTTTATGGCATTGTATAGTTCATAAAGCAACACTGCACTGTTCAATAGCATAGTGCAGGTAAAAACTAAGGACCAGTTTCCCTGTACCAGATCAAGTCTTGTCCTGGACTAAAACAGACTTTCAATGGAGATTCTCTATTAAAAATAAGTATGCGAAAACCAGCCCTGAATCTATGGCCATAGTTAGGGAGCAGTCCAACTGTGTCTCTCCATATGCCCCTACCAGACAGAGAGATCCACTGCAAACATCCCACATCCCATCGCCCTGGCCCAGCCAACAGCCAAAAGCCCCTCTCTCTGTCAGCTGGGAACCAGAAAGCCTTCAGAGGAAATACCAGGGAAGATACACAGAAGAAATCAAGAGGAGAGGAGGGAAGGGGAGACCTAGTCAGTTCAACAACTGAATGCATTCAACTGAAATGTGTCTTTCACATTTAACCCAACCCCTCTGTATCAGAGAGATGCGGGGGCTGCCTTAATGGACGTCCATGTCATCGGCCCCCGGGGAGCAGTTGTTGTTGGGGGTTAACTGCATTGCTCAAGGGCAGAATGGCAGATTTTTCCACCTTGGGATTCAAATCAGCGACCTTTCAGTTACTGGCCCAACACTCTTAACTGCTAGGAGAGGAGGCGAGGAGAAATGGTGGTGGAGAGGAGAGGAGAGGAGAGGAGAGGAGAGGAGAGGAGAGGAGAGGAGAGGAGAGGAGAGGAGAGGAGAGGAGAGGAGAGGAGAGGAGAGGAGAGGAGAGGAGAGGAGAGGAGAGGAGAGGAGAGGAGAGGAGAGAAAAACAAAGGGGAATAAGAGGAAAGGAGTGGAGGATAGATTGGGATGGGAAGAGACAGGAGGAGTTGATGGGAGGAGAGACACACTGACTGACAACTGAGCCAAGAGTAAAAAAAAAAGAAGAGAACTGTAAATAAATAAATGTCTGAATTTGAGGTTTCCACGTCACATGTTTAACTGGAAAAGGGATAAGGTGAAAGTGAGTCACTTGTGAATTAGGAATGGATGAAGCCAGAGGATTCTAATTCTCTGATTGGCTATGGACAGATTCCTAGTTCTGATTGGCTATGTAAAGATTGCTAGTTTTCTGATTGTGGACAGATGCTCATATTTAGATGAGCTGCTAGTTTCTCCATGCTGCTAGTTTTTCCATGCTGCTAGTTTCTCCATGCTGCTAGTTTATCCATGCTTCGTGTTCAGCTGGACCTTGGAATGGGGTCAAGCTAGCCGCCTGTTTCCTTTGTCTACATCACGTCATGGCAACACGCTAAGCATAGATCAGAATCCTAGATCCAGCCTCTGGCCCACCTACACTCACTAAAATAAGGCTTCCACTGAATACGTTTAAATAACTTGACTTATTGAGGGGGATTCCAGCCATGACTTTGATTCCTAATTAGTGAGTTAATTCGCCACTTTTTAATTGCTATGCTCAATAAAATATTTAGAGGTGCAGGTCAGGGAGGTCTCTTGAGCCTTCACCTGTTTCAACCCACCTATTTAGCCATGCAAATGAACACCAGTGAAAAGAGAGAAGGACACCTTTTGTCCTGGAGGCTTTGCTAACACAAATACAGATCACCATTTTATTTCTCAGGCCTGCCTGCCACATCAACAGAGGGAGTATGCTTGGCTGAGGTGCAAACAGAGAGAAGAAAAAACATGTCCTCAGATCGAACTAGAGAAAAAGAAACAACACTTAGAGCCAAAGAGGGAGAGAGAGAGGGGGGAGGGAGAGAGAGAGAAGGGACAGGGAGAGAGAGGGGGAGAGAGAGAGAGGGGGGGAGGGAGGGCGAGAGAAGGGGCAGGGAGAGAGAGGGGGGGAGGGAGGGAGATAGAGAGAGAGAGGGAGAGGGAGGAAGAGAGAGAGAAGGGAGGGGCAGAAGAGAGCACTTACACAACTTTAGTTTGTATGGATGTTGCATTTTGGATGTTGGATTAATCTACGGCCACGCATGCACATGCACTGTTACTGTCTAGAGTGTGAGAAACAAATATTCTATGCTGCGTATAGAATTCTATCTAGTATATTTTATTTGTCTTTCCTGTGTCTTCAACAAATAATTATGTAATGTTGATCATGTTTTATTCTGTTTTTAGGAGAATAGCTCCACTAATAATGACTCAACATAAATATTCATGTTTTAAACTTTATTTATTTATTTTAGCCCACCTCCTCTCCCACATTCTCGCACTATCTTTTAGCCTCCCTATGTTTACACAATTGTTACGTCCCATGAATTATGCTCCATGTTCACTTCAGCGACTATGGGAACCAGACATGTTATGTTCAAACAAAGGAAAGACATGCTTTTGTCTCAAAGATGTAGCCTATGAGTATACTTTTACTCTGCAGTCAAATGTGTATTTGAAAGCGGATTTTTTTTTTGGAGCAGCCCACTTTAAACAGGGAATGAGTCATCACAGCATAGCTCCTCTTTGTTCTGGGTCTATTCAAGTCAGATGAAGACGTGGAGTTGAAGGAAGGAGGAATGGAACTTTGGAAGGGATCGAAGTACAACAGCGTGTTCATTATTTAGACAGACATTATCTGAGTTCCAAATGAGATTGTTGGGCCAGTAACCGAAAGGTTGCTTGTTCAAATCCGCAAGGTAAAAGGTCTGCAAATGTGCCCTTGATCAAGGCACTTAACCCTCATTTCTCCAGGGTTGCTGTTGATAATGGCAGGGCGTGACCCCACTCTCATGGGGATATGCAGAAAACACATTTCCAAAACACATTTGTTTGAAATAGGACAAATTTAAGCACCCACCAAATTATTTTGTATTATAAATGGCACCCTATTTCCTATATAGATTTGACCAGGCCCCACTAGGCCAAAAATAGTGCACTATCTAGATAATAGGGTGCCATTTGGGACACAGTAGTTTTGGTGAGACCCCTCCTTGCCTCTGATAGGCACAGAATATTTTACCTCAGAATTACAGTACCCCACCCAGAGATATTTAAAGCATCCTCTCCCCTCCCTCTTTCCCTGTACATGACACAAATGACTACTATTATCCTCCTTTCAAATGCACCTACTACAGTGGAAGACCCCCTAAACGACAATTTGGGGGGGCGTTGAAAGTCGTCTATAGTAAATGTTATAGTCTGGGTGTGAACATTCACAAAAACACATTTTTGAACATTCTAAACTACAAGAATGTAGCCTATGATATACAGTATGCAGTAGGGTGCCATGTTGCAGAAAAATATAAATTCTAGCCTACATGTATAGTTATTATTTATGCATACAGTGGTAGTATCTGATTTTAGCCACAGAAAACTCCTTTGTTGTTGACCCAGTAAGAACATTAATGGAGGACATTAAGCATAAACACCTGCACCCTCTAATCTTCAGCATGTTGAGACTGAGCAGACAGCATTCCTTCATAAAACAGCTTTCCCAGAGTAGCCCCTCTTTAAAACAAGAAACCCGGCCTTAGCCATATCCTGCATTGACTATCATCACTATCACTAAAACGCACAGCTGAGTGTGAGAAGGAAAGTCATTCTAAAAATGTAGCCTAACAAATAACAAATGTTAATTTGGGAGAATTACTATAGAAAGTTGTCCATTCACCACCACATCAGTGAATCTTTCCTTTGTACATCCCTCTCAGAGGGTCAGAGCTCAATGCAGATACAGACTGTTGGAGACCTTCCCAAAGAGACAAACATTTCATTAGCTTTGTTCATGCCTGAGCAGAGAGAGACACACAAGCCATCTCTCCCCCCTCACTGCCACATCTCCAAATCTGAATCTCTCTCTCTCTCTCGTTCTCCTTCTCTCTCTCTCTTTCTCTCTCCCTCTCTCTTTCCCCTTCTCTCTCTACTTCTCTCTTTCCCCTGTCTCTCTTTCTATCTCTATCACCCCCCCTCTCTCTCTCCCCCTCCCTGTCTTTCTCTCCCTCTCCTGTCTCTACCTGCCTTGTGCATCATTCTACATCATTCATCAGCTCACTATAGGGGAGAAGTAACATACACCAAATTAGTCTCTGCCTCTCCCTGCCTTTCCCCTCCTGGCCCTGCCGCACCCTGCCCTACCCATCCCTGTCTTTACTGAGGGAATGTTATTAGGATTGGAGGGAATGAATGATTTACTGTGGATACCTCATTTAGTCTAGAGACCAACTGGCCAGCCAGGCCAGGTGATCTGTACAGTTTGGGTGATATGTACTTCTACCATGTTGAGGTTCTTTGAGGATTATTTCAATGTACAATAAATTAGTTTTAGATAATTTAAAATGACTAACTTGTGAATACTTACATAGCTGTTGTGTTTACTAGTTATCATTCCATGTTAAGTAGGATTTATATTGTATGTTATGTTTGTTACACTGAGTTACTGTACTTTCTACTGATTAAAGCAGAGGATTGGAGTACAGTATTCAGGCAAGAAGCCGAAGAAAAAAAACACAGAACAATTTTTTAGTCCTCTAAATGGCTCTCCTATTTCCAGTCATTGGTTGGCTTTTGTTCCAGTTTTTCTCCATCCCAATGAGTCTAACTTTTTCCATTCCATATTCTTGAAACTTGATCTCTTCATGGTTTCAAACACAGCTTTACCATCCATATGTTTGCCTGCTTTTGTTTTATACCAAAGACCCCTAATAGTACCTCATGATGCCTACAGCTACAGGTGGGAGCAGACTCAGGTACTGTTAGGTTGAGTTCAGGCATGCGAGTGATAAAGATAAAAGGTTTGATTCAATCCGTAGCACTGAAGTTCCGTATTATAGCCTGAATTAACATTTGAAGGCAATGTTCTCGCGTTAGAGACTGCATTCATGGTAAACGCTGCATATGTCGGTTCCATCGGAAATTACCTTTACCTTTCAACCACGCTATAGCCCTCAACTTCTGTGATACGGATTGAATAGAGACCATAGGTGAGAGAAAGTGATGGCAGATTGAGGGAGGAAACGAGAGCATCATTCTGTTCTCAACTGACACATGAGTTCAATTCCTCCTGCATCTGGAATCACTTAGTTTCATGCTGCTGGATCCGTTTTAGCAGAGGTCTGCTGTATGACTTCAGCTGTGGTAACAAAACATTTACAGGGAAAAATAGTAACGGCAGTGAACCTGTTTGATTTGTCAAAATTATTGTTTTGTTGCATTCTCACAGGTAAAATTAATCAGTGCACTTTACTTAATGTGCACTATTTACCCCCATTGGAAAATACATGGCGATTTTTGCATGAAAATTAAATCCTAGCCCGACCCAGTAAGTGCAGTGGCGTGTATTCATGGCTGCCAAGGGAAGCCGCCCGTAGCATTGAAGGCAAGGAAAGCCAGCGAGCATCTGGCCTCCCTTGACAAAAAAAAGTATAAAAATTAACCAATCAGCGTTGAGCTAAACTGAACAAGCTCAACTGTGAATGGTCCTAGCACACGAAAAGAAAGTGTCAAGGGAAGCCTGTTTGGATTTTGGCGTCACTCCTATCATATCCCATTGAGAGCATACGTCATTGACAGAAAAACTTAAATTGTTGCATCTCGTGTTGTTGTCCTCCGGTGGCTAGCTAGCTAGCTAAAATTGGCCCTTTCCTAAATTAGCCATGGATGGAGATAGGGATTTGGACTTGTGGTTTTACTTAATTCTCCGTACTGGCCAATTATTTTAATTGCGAATCTGATCCAACCATTAATTCATACATTGTTGTGCCCCTGGCCTGACAGGATGAAAGTTCAATATGTAGATAGATGTAGAAGGCTAATGTTAACTAGCTAACGTTACCCATGAATGTAAGTTAGGCTAGCGAGCAAGCATTTTAGCCAGGTAGCCTAGGACAACAACAAATAAAAGCATGTACTGTATGACAGAGTGATAAGAGGATGGCATTGGCGTTTCTCTACAAGTAGGGTGAGTCAACATGTTCTTCTAACTGCATGAACGCGCACGCACACACACACACACGCATACACACAGAAATCAGAACCATGGAGAGCCACATCATATTTAGCTTACGTTGATTGGACTAAATTGTTTTTGGTATCTTTTAGTTGTCACTGTATTAAACTAAGCAGAGGTGATTTGATGATTAAATGTTGAAGTTGAAATGATGCTGGAATAGTGGAGGCAGCTCCTGTTTTCTTTGTGACTTGCTGTAACTCTCTGTGGTTCTAAATCAATAGTTGTTTAGCGGACCGAAAATGTCAGAAACATTAACTTGCTTGACCATGCTGTAGGTCATGTAACTTTCTGTTACTGTACATGCAATATACTTAATGAACTTCATTGGACAGAGGTTGCTATCCGGTTTTGTGATAAAACAAAGGTGTGGTTGAATGTATTATGCCACTGTGTCTTCTTAATGTCTCGGCCTATGAATTAACAGGTTATAGAGTAAACAATTCCATTATCACACAACACATAGGTTGTAAAATGTTTTTTGGGGGAGGGGAGGTATTTTTATTTCCCAGTGATTTTATCAATGCACCTCTACTGAACAATAGTGAAGAAACAAAACACTTCGGCCCCAATACCGACCCGAGTTAAGTGCGCATAAATGGAACGTTATTCCCTTTTCATGCACTTTTCTCTCAATGCGTATTCTGACCTTGAACTTAAGCATGAGAATAGCATGCTATTCACCCGCTATTTGTTCGGTTTTGAGATCTAAGAACTGAAGGTGTGGCGGAGGTGTGACTACAGATAATGTCACGTTCGTCATAATGATGAGACCAAGGCGCAGCGTGCGTAGAGTTCCACATTCTTTAATAGTGAAACTTACAACAGAACAACAAAGAATCTAACAAACATGCAGTATGCAGTGCACAAGGCAACTATACAAAAACAAGATCCCACAACACAAATGAGGAAAATGGCTACCTAAATATGATCCCCAATCAGAGACAACGATAAACAGCTGTCTCTGATTGGGAACCATATCAGGCCAACATAGACATACAAAAACCCCTAGACATACAAAAACCCTAGACATACAAAAACTAGCTTACCCACCCTAGTCACACCCTGACCTAACCAAAATATATAGAAAAACAGAGATATCTAAGGTCAGGGCGTGACAGATAAGCCATATTCTGACCTTGACCTAATGCCCCCATAATTCAAGGTCGAGCGAACCTCCCGGTTCCAAGTGAAAAAAGCATGTACTTAATTTTTTTCTGATAGAAATAACAGTATTCTCCATGGACTGTAATTTATAAATGGATAAGAGCTACTGATAAGAGCTAGGTAATACACATAGCAATTGTTTTAGATAATTTTTCCTTATGATCCCTGGAGACGAATGTGAAACCAGCCATATGGAAGCAAACTGAAAATCATATCAATATGACATGTATTGCGGCCCCTTTTCCACAGTGAAACATGCTATAAATAGCGGTGCAATTTTTCTGAGTTTTAATTGTGTGCCCTCATAATTATTTTCTTCCATTTGTAGCTTCCATTTTGCATCATTTCATTCCATTCCATTTCCCTTTCCTCCCGCTGTCACATCCGTGTAGTTGTTCCTGAGGGTCGCTAGCAGTAGTGGATCATGTTAGGCTAACGTTGTGCAATAATTTGGGTCATGTAGCCTATTTGAATCATTATGGAACTCAGACCACACATAGCAGGTTAAACCTGGAGCCTGGCACACGGTTCACGACGACTGGACCGTTGTCATACAGCTTCATGATGAGTGAAAATTAGGGTAGATTTATTGGACTATTGTTCAAATCCTACTGTACACTTTTTTACACCATCCAATATTTAATGGATTGAACTTGAATATGAATGAATCAAACAACCACAGTATTTTTATTCATTAATATATTTAGTTCTCTCCAAACCAGTTTTTTATGATTCATACATACTTTCTTAACCCTAAAATATGCCTAAATAATCTACAAGATCAGAGTATTTTTTTATCTATCAGTTGGTGCTGAAACGGAGACGAAGATGCGTAGATGATATTCTTTCATTGATCCCTGTTTTCTAAACCCTTTCTCTTGATGTATTCTAGTCTGTCGACAAAATTCTAATTAAAGGTACACAGTATTTAAAGGGATGACTTGTACTAAAATTCCCATTGAATGAAAACTCCACAAGACAATCTGTTGGTCAGCAAGTGGGAGGGTTTTCAGAAGTTGAATTACATTTTTACCAGGTAAGTTGACTGAGAACACATTCTCATTTACAGCAATGATCTGGGGAATAGTTACAGGGGAGATGATTAGGTGGCCATGATGGTATTTAGTCAGGACACCAGGGTTAACAGCCCTACGATAAGTGCCATGGGATCTTTAGTGACCATAGAAAGTCACTCGTTTAACATCCCATCTGAAAGACAGCGCCCTACACAGGGCAATGTCCCCAATCACTGCCCTGGGGCATTTTGATATTATCTTTAGACCAGAGGAAAGAGTGCCTCCTACTTGCCTTTCAACACCACTTCCAGCAGCATCTGGTCTACCATCCAGGACCAACCCTGCTTAGCTTCAGAGGCAAGCCAGCAGAGGGATGCAGGGTGGTATGCTGCTGGTGTTTACGCGCGTAAGGGAACCACTCCTGCAAAGCCTGTTACGCACCCTCATAAGGTAAGTCTGAATACCAACTACTGCATAGGACAGGCGTCCATAAGAAAAACCAAATTTTCTAAGTAGGAACTGGGCCCTTCAGCAGATTCAACACTCAATTCAGAACATATTGAATATATTCAGCTGTAATAGATAGCATATGTGAAGCATGGCCATTACCTCCCCATCATTTATTAGATATGTTTATCAGTTGTTTCTTTACTTCTGAATTTACTTGTTTAGAACCAATTATAAACATGTGGTTTGTCATGTAACGGTGCCTCTGCCTCCAGGAGTACTTGAAGAAATAGTGTTTTCATCATTGATTGTCTGGAAGACCAGACTGGGGATTGGGGAAGCTGAAATAAGTTAAATAAGCCTGGGTTTGGCACAATTTTGACAATAGTTTGAAATGTTTCATTGTCTAATTCAAATGAGTATTACTAAACTAGGGCCATGTTTTCTCACTTCACACTTTACAATTGCTAAGGGCAACTACTTAGCTTGCATGTGATGTATGATTCCTAAATTTCTGTATCTAAGATATATTCACTCCAGTACACAACACCAGGCAAGACAAGTATTATTTTTACATGGCCTCCTGTGGCCAAATTCCTTGGCCGGTTCCAGGCATAAGCACGGGCGCTAGGGTCTAGCCAGCTATCTAAACTTGTAGTAATCATGGCTGAATGAAGACACATGGTACGTGCCCAGGGGCCCTGAGCTCCAGGGGTGCTCCCATTGATTTTGTTGGTCATTTTCAGCCAGATGTAATATTAACATGGGATAAGTCATTACAAAATGTGTAGAATTGCAGGGGATAAGCTTTAAAGGCCAAATGCAGCCGTTTTTATATCAATATATGTCATGCCCTGACCTTAGAGAGACTTTTTATTTCTCTATTTGGTTAGGTCAGGGTGTGATTTTAGTGGGCATTCTAGTTTTTCTATTTCTTTGTTGGCCGGGTATGGTTCCCAATCAGAGGCAGCTGTCTATCATTGTCTCTGATTGGGGATCATACTTAGGCAGCCTTTTGTCCACCTTTAGTTTGTGGGATCTTGTTTTTTGGTTAGTTGCCTGTGTGCACGCCATTAGCTTCCCGTTTCGTTTGTGCTTGATTGTTTTTGTTTGGTGAGTTTCGATTAATTAAAATATGTGGAACTCTACGCACGCTGCGCCTTGGTCCATTCATTTCAACGAGCGTGACAATATCAAATTATTTTGGGGAAACAATTTAGTGCCATACTGTTAAAGATTTCCATTTTACCCCCAAAAAACGATTTCTCAAGCAAAAATGTTACTAGGACTATCTGGGAGTGGTCTGAATGGGGAGGGAAAACTGAAACTAGCTGTTATTGGTAGAGTTTTGGAACCTTCTTTGTTATTGGTCTATTAATCAATTTACCATATGATGACGTCACCATGGAAAGCTGAAACCCCGGCTCATGCACACCTGCTGATTAAAAGGTTTTGTGTAGATTATATTTTCAACCAGCTATCAGGAAATAACACTGATCGTTATTTTTCACACTGGTGTGTTAGTTTCACTAGCTGTTGTACAATATAGTACAACGGAAAAACATATAGTTTTGACTGCACTGGGCCTTTAAAACTGCTACAATGTACACTATATATACAAAAGTATGTAGACACCCCTTCAAATTAGTGGATTCGGCTATTTCAGCCACACCCATTGCTGACAGGTGTGCAATCTCCATAGATAAACATTGTCAGTAGAATGGCCTTACTGAAGAGCTCAGTGACTTTCAATGTGGCACCGTCATAGGATGCCACCTTTCCAACAAGTCAGTTTGTCAAATGTCTTCCCTACTAGAGTTGCCCCGGTCAACATAAGTCCTAGTATTGTGAAGAGGAAATGTCTAGGAGCAACAACAGCTCAGTCGCGAAGTGGTAGGCCACACAAGCTCAGAGAACGGGACCAGCGAGTGCTGAAGCGAATAGCGCATAAAAATCGTTTGTCCTCGGTTGCAAAACTCACTACCGAGTTCCAAACTGCCTCTGGAAGCAACATCAGTACAAGAACTGTTTGTCGGGAACTTCATGAAATGGGTTTACATGGCCGAGCAGCCGCACACAAGCCTAAGATCACCATGCGGAATGCCAAGTGTCGGCTGGAGTGGTGTAAAGCTCACCGCCATTGGACTCTGGAGCAGTTGAAACGTGTTCTCTGGAATAATGAATCACGCTTCACCATCTGGCAGTTCGACGGATGGATCTGGATTTGACGGATGCCAGGAGAACGCTACCTGCCCCAATGCATAGTGCCAACTGTAAAGTTTGGTGGAGGAGGAATAATGGTCTGGGGCTGTTTTTCATGTTTCGGGCTAGGCCCCTTAGTTCCAGTGAAGGGAAATCTTAATGCTACAGCATACATACAATGACATTCTAGACGATTCAGTGCCCCCGTGCACAAATTGAGGTCCATACAGAAATGGTTTGTCAAGATTGGTGTGGAAGAACTTGACTGGCCTGCATAGAGCCCTGACCTCTACTCCATCAAACTCCTTTGGGACCAATCGTGAACAGCGACTGCGAGTCAGGTCCAATTTCCCAACATCAGTGCTCGACCTCACTAATGCTCTTGTGGCTGGATGGAAGCAAGTCACCGCAGCAATGTTCCAACATCTAGTGGAAAGCCTTCCCAGAAGAGTGGAGGCTGTTAAAACAGCGAAGGGGGACCAATATTAATGCCATATAAATGCCTGTGATTTTTTCAATGAGATGTTCAAGCAGGTGTCAGAATAAAAATGTATTTTATCAATGTTTCTCTCCGCTGTCAAGAGGGGGGCAAATAAAATGTTTTGCTGCGAAGTGTGAGGCCCCCCAACCAAATCTTGTTTAGGGCCCCAAAAGGCTAGAGCTGGCCCTGACCAATTCTTATATATCGAATGAACAATAGGTGTAACCACTGAATGGAAAACTTTTTTTAATCAACTCAATCTACCACCATGATCTGTAATTAAAATGAGTCACGAGACCAAAATGTTCTGGGGGAAGTTGTCGTCTGAATTCACACCCATCCCATCTCTCTCCCAGCCGGCAACTCTCCTCCTTACCCCTCCTAACCTCCCTAACTGTTACAACCGCCACTAACTCAGTAATGAGCCTGTCCTTAATATATAGTGACAAGCAGCACGACTACCTCATTTAACACCACAAATAGTGTTCAGGAAATACTGTAGGCGGTCTGTATGCAGCCAAAATGAGGTCAGAGACCAAGAGCAGCACTGCCCCCTCAAGATTCTGAGCCTGCTTGGCAGGGTTGGTCCTGCAAAGCCAAAGCCCCCTAAAGGGAGAGAATAATATACCAGGAAATTCTCAAAGCTGCTAATGAGAACCTTGACGACCTTGTACCTAGCCGGTGGGGATTCCGGTGGGGTGCCCCCACCCAGGCAGTGGCAGTGCTGGCAACACTAGCTGCAGTAACCCATGGGGAGGGGGTCACACTCGGACATTCAGAGAGGGGGTATATTATTGTGGCCCTGGTGGCACGAAATCAAAGTCGGACTGCATGGAGATGCTTGGGAACATGGTCATGACGGATGACCGTATTGTGGGTGTTTCAGGATGAAGGTGTACATTTGACCTCCATCATCTAGGATGTGACAATGGTAAATAAATCTCTACATTTATGCTCATTTTTTGCGCGGTCTTGCAGGCCTTCTCATGCAGCTGCAACTGCAAGTACATTTGTAAATCATGACAGAATTTCCACGTGGGCGAGGATATTGGAAATTTAATCAAAGCCTACTATATGATAAATTGTTTAGAACTAGGACAGAAGAATTTATAACTGACTTTTTTAGACATAACATAGGTACAGCAGATCCCCATATTGTATGGGACACTTTTAAGTGTGCCTTTAGAGGCCATGCAATTCAGTACTCATCTATAAAACAAAAGCAATTTAGATCAAAAGAGTCCATATTAACAAAGGAAATTGAAGGACTAACAGTACAGTTAGATAACAATAAAAACGGTACCATAGAGGCACAGAATAAGTTAGAGGAAAAACAAAAAGAAATGGAGGAACTTATTCAAGAAAGATCCAGTGTAATATATTATAAAAATAAAGCGAACTGGATGGAATATGGGGAAAAATGCACCAAATTATTTTTCAATCTTCAATATAGAAATGCTACCAAAAAATACGTATTAAAACTTGTTACAAATGATGGAGTCACGCATGATTCACCAAATGATATTTTGAAAGAGGAAGTAAAGTACTTTAAGAATATGTTTTCGTTTCAGGCTCCTCCATCTCCACTAACTGAAACTAATTGTATGGATTTTTTTCCTAATAATAATGTAAAATTAACATCTGTACAGAAAGACTCATGTGAAGGCCTAATTTTCAAAGGACCATTATTAGCTTGTTTTAACCACTCCTATATAAATGATAGATTATCAGACACGCAACAAGAAGGTGTGATATCATTATTACTGAAACAGGACCCAAGTGGTATATATAAAGATCCAGTCCATTTAAAAAATTGGAGACCTCTTACACTTCAGTGTTGTGATGCAAAAATCCTAGCAAAATGCTTGGCGCATAGAATAAAAAAAGTTTTGTCAGATATTATTCATCCTAATCAGACAGGTTTTTTACATGGACGATACATTGGAGATAATATAAGGCAAGTACTGGAAACAATAGAACACTATGAAATATCAGGGACACCAGGCCTGGTTTTCATAGCTGATTTTGAAAAGGCTTTTGATAAAGTACGACTGGAGTTTATATATAAATGCCTAGAATATTTCAATTTTGGGGAATCTCTTATAAAATGGGTTAAAATTATGTATAGTAACCCTAGGTGTAAAATAGTAAATAATGGCTACATCTCAGAAAGTTTTAAACTATCTAGAGGAGTAAAACAAGGTTGTCCACTATGGGCATATCTATTTATTATTGCCATCGAAATGTTAGCTGTTAAAATTAGATCAAACATTAATATTAAGGGATTAGAAATCCAGGGCCTAAAAACTAAGGTGTCATTGTACGCTGATGATTCGTGTTTTCTTTTAAAACCACAACTAGAGTCTCTCCACGGCCTCTTAGAGGATCTAGATACATTTGCTATCCTCTCTGGATTAAAACCAAATTATGATAAATGTACCATATTACGTATTGGATCACTAAAAAATACACATTTTACATTGCCATGTAGTTTACCAATTAAATGGTCTGACGGAGATGTGGACATACTCGGTATACAAATCCCAAAAGAAAGAAATGATCTCACTCCAATACATTTTTATAGAAAGTTAGCAAAAATAGATAAGATCTTGCTACCATGGAAAGGAAAATACCTGTCTATTTGTGGGAAAATCACCCTGATTAACTCTTTAATCATATCACAGCTTACCTATTTGCTTATGGTTTTGCCTACACCTAGTGACCTGCTTTTTAAATTATATGAACAAAAAATATTCCATTTTATTTGGAACGGCAAGCCAGATAAAATTAAAAGGGCCTATTTAGATAACGAATATGAATTCGGAGGGCAGAAATTATTAAATATTAAAGCATTAGACCTCTCACTAAAGGCATCAGTCATACAAAAGTTATACTTAAATCCAAACTGGTTCTCTAGTAAATTGGTACGAATATCTCATCCTATGTTCAAGAAGGGCCTTTTTCCCTTTATTCAGATTACTACTAATAATAATAATCTCCAAAATATCTTTATTTTTTAAACAAGCCTTAGAAAGTTGGTTGCAATTTCAGTTTAATCCACCTGAAAGGACGGAACAAATAGTACAACAAATATTGTGGTTAAATTCAAATATAGTAATTGATAAAAAAACTGTATTTATCGAAGAAATGTTTAAAAAAGGTATAATTTTTGTGAATGATATCATAAATAGGACTGGTGGAGTAATGTCACACATGCAGCTAACACAGACATATGGAAATGTCTGCTCTACCCAAAATTACAACCTATTAATTGCAGCATTACCACAAAAATGGAAGAGGCAAGTAGAAGGGGAAAAAAGTAAGGAACTTGTATGTCGGCCCTATGTTAAAGAACATAAATGGTTAAAGAAAAGTGTGATAAATAAAAACATATACCAATTTAATAAGGACCAAAAAACTGACAGCTGTGCCATATAAATTGCTAAATAGTTGGGAAGAGATTTTCGATGTACCCATTCCATGGCACATGGTTTATGAATTGATACGCAAAACAACGCCGGATTCAAAACTTTGAATTTTTCAATTTAAATTACTGTACAAAATTCTTGCAACTAATAGAATGTTATATATATGGGGGATACAATCTTCCCAGCTCTGCAGATTCTGCTGTGAGGAGGCAGAGTCATTAGATCATTTATTCTGGT
Organism: Salvelinus namaycush; assembly: GCF_016432855.1. NCBI lineage: Eukaryota > Metazoa > Chordata > Actinopteri > Salmoniformes > Salmonidae > Salvelinus > Salvelinus namaycush. The sequence continues at coordinate 15,775,738 of NC_052341.1, forward strand.
ATTGTCCATATGTAGCTCGTTTTTGGTCACAGGTCCAGGAATGGCTGAAGAATTGCAACATTTGCGTAGAACTAACGCTACAGATAGCAATACTGGGGGATTTGAAAAGCCATAGTCAATCAATCAATAATATAATAATTATTTTAGCAAAAATGTTTATTTTTAATTTACAATCCGTGGAAGCTATGAGAATAGGAAGATTCAAATCTTTTGTGAAGCATCACAGCACAGTTGAAAAATATATGGCAAATAAAAATCCGAAATGGATGATGTTGGAAGATAGATGGGAAGGGTTGAGTGGAGCTGAAGGGTGGGACTAATAACAAGATAAACAATGTAGGGCATACGGGATCTGTGAAATGTGTATAGGTGCGGAGCTTTTGTGAAATAGCACAGTTACAAGTGGAAATCAAACTGGATGGACAACAGAAATAGAGGAAGGACTAAGAACAAACAAGAGAGAACTATTATAAAGTAGACTGTGTCTGTAAAATGTGTATAAGATGTATAAATTGAAGGTAAAAACAGAAATGTTTATCAGTTTACTCCAATTGGGGGATCGGTGGTAGGGTTTGCGGGGAATAATAATAAAGGTATATTCGTTAAAAAAGTATGTATGTCTATATAGGTATGTGTATGTATATATGTGTATATGTATGCATACGTGTATGGATATATATATTTACCCAAAAAAATATGGGGGATTGGAAATGATGCAGACAATTACATTGGAAGCAACATTCTTTCCGCAATATTAAGCTGATCCACCCCTAAAAAAAGAAGAAAAAAAGAAAAGAAAAAATACTGTAGGCTGCTGTACCGTCTCAACACAATAAAAAATCCCACATTGACTGGCAGAAAGTAAGGTTGAGAAATGGAGTCAGGCTGCTTTTAATCCTAGTGTTCTCTGGTCTGGGACTGAGTCTGTGGCACAGCTTTTCAAGCTGAAACAGCTTTTCAAGCTGAAGCTGAAATCCTACTCCAGAGCCTTGGTCAAAAGTAGTGCAATATGTAGGGAATAGGGTTCCGTTTGGGCCACTAACTCTGTTATTGTAAGCACTGGTCCCGCTGGAAGACTAAACATTTGTGTGCGGAAAGGATGAATCATGAGGCAGAACACACTGTCCGTGCAGCTCAGACAGAACAGAACAGACTGCAGCACCAGCTCTCTGCCTCAACGCCCCGGCTGCTAGTTAGTGCACATCTGGATAGAGTGGAAGAACTAAAGAATGAGGAAAAAATGGAGTACAGACTGCAGCTCAACAAATAACCCATCTCTCTCTCTCTCTCTCTCTCTCTCTCTCTCTCTCTCTCTCTCTCTCTCTCTCTCTCTCTCTCTCTCTCTCTCTCTCTCTCAGCACCAACCCCAGTCGCTAGTAACAGACACATCTGGCTAGATGGTAAGAACTTGGGATGATTATAAAATGGAGAGAAAAGAAAATAATAAAATGGAGAGAAACAACCAAAGTATCCCAAATGGTTAATTCAGTCAATGTTAACTTAAACACAAAAAATGTTCATGTGGAGATCTCTCTGTCAATAACAGAACAATAAAGCAACGTTTAAAAATGATTATAGTCCGAAAACAAGAAAAGGGTCATTATTTACCATCATGTTGGTAAATAACATTTTATCCTAAAAAGATCATGCTCTATTATACTGTAAGTAGTAAGTTCAGCCTCAAAGCAACTTGTGAGGCAACATCCTGCCAAGATCTCTGCACTGCAGTATAAACGTGTCTGGATGGCCCAAGGGTGCAAGCTGTGCGGCCTCCTCGACTGTGTCCTAAATGGCACTCTATTCCCTATTTAGTGCACTATCTAGGGAATGGGGTGCTATTTGTGACGCAGCCCTCCACCACAGTCATGACCCCTATGAGGGCCAGCCAGAGAAAAGACCCCCTCCCACACTCAGCCCCATTGTTTTTTCTGAAAATCAAGACGGAAGAATCAGGGTCGCACCGCTGGAGACCAGAACTGAAAGGCCTCAGACAACAACCAGACCTTGCTCTGTGTATCTGTCAGGGTTATTTTCTGTAAGAAGTGGGTTGACACATGTTAATGTTGGCTTTTTGTTACCTTGTTATTAGCATATAATTGACATGTTATTATCTCATTGCCACTAGACTGATTGGCTAGATTTAGGTAGATGCTGTTGATGATGCTGAAATGTCACATGTGAAGTGTTCCAAAAACATGTTTTCACGTGAAATGTCACACGTGAAGTCTTCCAAAAACACTTGTTTTCACATGTGTAATGTCACATGTGAAGTGTTCCAAAAACACATGTTTTCACAAGTTATCACATGTAGAAACACATGATTTCACATGTGGACACGTGAAATGTGACATTTCATAATTTTATATTATAGTTTGATTACATTTTAGGGTATCTGAGGATTAATATAAACGTATTTTGACTTGTTGAAACAAAGTTTAGGGGTAGATTTTCGGATTCCTATCTTGGCATGTTGAACGAGTGGATTACTCAAATCGATGGCGCCAACTAAACTGACTTTTTGGGATATAAAGAAGGATTTTATCTAACAAAATGACACTACATGTTATAGCTGGGACCCTTTGAATGACAAATCAGAGGAAGATTTAATCACTATTTTACCTGTATTTAACTAGGCAACTTCTTCAGGCTAGGCGTCCCGCTAGCGGGACAACTTCCGGTGAAACTGGAGGGCGCGCGATTCAAATAAATAATCATAAAAATTATGGATATTTAACATTTAGGTACATACAAGTGTCTTATATCGGTTGAAAGCTTAAATTCTTGTTAATCTAACTGCACTGTCCGATTTACAGTAGGCTTTACAGCGAAAGCATGCCATGCGATTGTTTGAGGATGGCGCCCCACATCAAAATATTTTTCCACCGGCACAGGTTTCATAAATTCACAAATTGGGTGGCAGGTAGCCTAGTGGTTAGAGAGTTGGACTTGTAACTGAAAGGTTGCAAGATCAAATCCCAGAGCTGACAAGGTAAAAATATGATGGTTTTCCCCTGAGCAAGGCAGTTACCCCACTGTTCCTAGGCTGTCATTGAGAATAAGAATTTGTTCTTAATTGACTTGCCTAGTTAAGTAAAGGTTGAAAAAAAACAAAATATAGTGTTCAGAAACTAGTATAATAGATTGCTGTTTATTAATAATGTTTTGTTGTTGCATTTAACTGCCAAAAATTCTGTTATAAAGGTAATGTCCTTAGTAGGTGATGTCAGAAGTCAGCATGTTGGAGAAGTGGGAGCTCAGGATGACAGACAAGTTTCCCACTAGTAATTACCAGTTGGAGGGTCGTTCAAGTTATTTTTTCCCAATCATATGTGGTAAATTCCCACTTCCCACTTAGTTACGAATGCACCATTATGCTGCATTCACATGCTAGTCGAAATTAGGAAACTCAGAAATGTTCAACTTGCAAACTGGTTGTAGTTAATCACGTGACACGTTCAACAAATTAGCAAGTTGGAAATGTCAGTTTCCTAGCTCCGACTAGCATGTGAACGCGGCTATTCTGCACTTTGAAATGTAGGTGGGGGAAGTGTGCTGGCGGGTACTCATTAGCATATTTGGGGGCATGGTCTAAAATATGTTGTATTTAAGCCAACTGTCAGTCGGAATGTTGTACCAGTTTACGTGGTTTTATTGTTACGTTGATCAAGGTTGTCCACCTCTTTTGACACTGTCAGTTCTGCATTCTTTGTAAGAGCATGTGACAATCAAGAGCTGTGAAGCGATTATTGGGCATTTTCAAGTAGCTTAATGGCAGCTGGTTCACATGAAGTTCATGTTTAACTTACTAACTAGTAGAACCTGGTCAAATATGACAAATTAACAGCAACAAGTTGCTATTAACTTCTTATGGCTACAGGGGCAGTATTGAGTAGCTTGGATGAAAGGTGCACAGAGGTGCCCATAGTAAACTGCCTGCTCCTCAGTCCCAGTTGCGAATATATGCATATTATTATTCGTATTGGATAGAAAACACTCTGAAGTTTCTAAAACTGTTTGAATGATGTCTGTGAGTATAACAGAACTCATATTACAGGCAAAAATCTGAGAAAAAATCCAAACTGGAAGTGGGAATTCTGAGGTTGGTAGATTTTCAACACAGCCCCTATTGAACAAACAGTGGGATATGGATGAGTTTGCACTTCCTACGGCTTCCTCCACTAGATGTCAACAGTCTGTAGAACCTTGTCTGATGCCTCTACTGTGAAGTGGGGCCGAAGGAGACAGGAAATAGTCAGGTCTACCATGACCTGGCCATGCTCTGACCATGCGCGTTCACATGAGAGGGAGCTATGTTCCATCGCACATCTGAAGTCAATGTAATTCTCCGGTTGGAACATTATTCAAGATTTATGTTAAAAACATTCTAAAGATTGATTCAATACATCGTTTGACCTGTTTCTACTGACTGTTACGGAACTTTTGGACATTTCATCTGCTTTTAGTGAACGCGCTTCCTGACGTTGGATTTGTTTACCAAACACGCTAACAAAAATAGCTATTTGAACATAAATGATGGACATTACCGAACAAAACAAACATTTCTTGTGGAAGTGGGAGTTCTGGGAGTGCATTCCGACGAAGATCAGCAAAGGTAAGTGAAGATTTATAATGCTTTTTATGAGTTTTGTTGACTGCACAATTTGGCGGGTAACTGTATGGCTTGCTTTTGTGGCTGAACGCTGTTCTCAGATTATTGAATATTGTGCTTTTGCCGTAAAGCTTTTTGAAATCTGACACAGCGGTTGCATTAAGAACAAGTGTATCTTTAATTCTATGTGACACATGTATCTTTCATCAAAGTTTATGATGAGTATTTATGTTATTTGACGTGGTTCTCTACAATTTCTCCGGATATTTTGGATGCATTTCTGAGGTTTTTGGATATAAATATTAACTTTATCGAACAAAACATATATGTATTGTGTAACATGAAGTCCTATGAGTGTCATCTGATGAAGATCATCAAAGGTTAGTGATTCATTTTATCTCTATTTCTGCTTTTTGTGACTCTTGTCTTTGGCTGGAAAAATGCCTGTGTTTGTCTGTGATTTTGCGGTGACCTAACATAATCGTTTGTGGTGCTTTCGCTGAAAAGCCTATTTGAAATCGGACACTTTGGTGGGATTAACAACAAGATTACCTTTAAAATGGTATAAGATACATGTATGTTTGAGGAATTTTAATTATGAGATTTCTGTTGAATTTGGCGCCATGCACTTTCACTGGCTGTTGTCATATCATCCCGTTAACGGGATTGCAGCCATAAGAAGTTTTAACTTACTGGAAAATGTACAATAACCTCTTTACATTGCAGCTCATTACTGACACATTATTTTACAACATTTGAAGAATAGACCGTGTCAAAGGTACGTAACTTGTGTTGGCATAACCATCAAACACCTCAACTGTTACAACACATCCATTGACGGTTAGCACAAATGTACATATATATGCAAATATGATAATGTCCCCACCAGTACATTGCCCCCACCTATATTTCAAACCGGAGTGATGATCGTACCTTAAATTCAAAATATTGGGTAGAAAAATGTCCCATTATACCTACAAGGTACCAAACTGTACCATGTGAGTTGTGTACCTGTGAAGTGTACCTTTGACCTTTTTGTACCCCCAGGGAACAACGCTGTAGTGTACCCTAACCATACCATTATTTTTTGAGAGTGTGTTAATATATTTCAAGCAATAAGTATGAACCTGGTGACAATGCAGAAGCGTCGATGAACTCTCAACCAAGAGGTTACAAGTTCAAATTCCCAAGGAATGAATATATACTCTGTGACGTCAAGTGTCCTTGAGTCCAGCTAGTTTTACGTTAATTATGTTGGTGGTGATAATTTGACAATTATTTACTTGATTATGGGCAGCTTTTAGCAAAGTGCCAATAAGTCTGTGGCCCATATCTCTTTCACGCTCATAGATCTGGTTCAAATTCTATTTAAGGCTAGGTCACAGTACACAATTATATAATTAACACCTTCAAGTTGTTGTATACATTTACTTTATTTTTACTGCAACTTTAGGCAAAGTGCAGAAGTGTATTCTTGACAATAAATATATAGCCGATCACCACTATGTCAACAGACCTGGTGGTGTAGCAGGAACTTCACGTAGCTAGCAACCAAGCAGTTGTGTGTTCAAATCCCAATTGAGGTTATATTCAGCAAACAGCATCATACTGTATTATCATAGTCATGTTTACATGTTGTCACATTTAAAAATGAAAATCTGTGAAATCCTGTTTTCACATGTGCTCACATGATGATGTCATGATTACACAGTAGGCTTACTGTGCTACACATCAAACACTTTGTTTTCTTCCTGTCTTAGTCGCTACATATCTCTATGTAAACTCTGATTGTTACACATTTAAGCAGTGGACAAAGGTACTTAAGATTAAAAATATATATATATTTTATCTATAGTAAATGCACGCTGTAAGTGAAAGCATTTTAAAACTCTTCCAACTGTTCCTAAAGCACTTGTTTTGGTAAATAAATGTTTCTGCTGTGTTAAGGAAGCATACTATTTTGTCTACCCAGATGAGATAAATGAACAGTGGTGGTCTGAGGAATCTACACCAACTGTAAGATATGTAGTCCGCATGTCCATGTAAGGTACTGGTACTTAGGTTCCCTGCTCTCTCTCAGATGGAAGCTGGGTCCCCCCCTAGTGCCTGTTCCTATGTCTGGTGTGTTGCCCACCAGTGAACCATATCCCTCCCTGGATCTGCATGTTGGAACTGCCACACTAACACAAGTTGTTGTATATACAGGAAGAAAAAAGATCAATGGGGCTGTAGGGAGGAATGAGGGGGTTACTGTGTGGGGGTTGGGGTAGAGCTTCAAGATTAATAGAGAAATATGATACTCTGTATTATTAGCAAGGCAAACATCTGAGAGGAGGAGAGGAGGGAAGTGCAGCTTCATGTATTCTTAAGGAGTGTGAAAAGAGCTCGCGAGAAAAACTGTGGCTCTCAAACACAAAACTGATTTTACAGTTTTACTGTTGTCATCACCCCCTACCTTTTTGGGGGATTTGACAACTTTTTTTGTCTGTAGTTCTGAACATTTCACAAGTGCATTTTGAAGCATTCCCTTTTACGCAGTCTATGGCCAGGGTTGGGGAGTAACTGATTACATGTGATCCGTTACATTATGCTTCCTTAACACAGCAGCTTCTTAACACAGCAGAAACATTTATTTACCAGAACAAGGACCTTAGGAACAGTTGGAAGAGTTTTAAAATGTTTTCATTGACAGCGTGCATTTATTGTAGATGAAATATACTTTTTTTAATCTTAAGTACCTTTGTCCACTGCTTGAACGTGTAGCAATCAGAGTTTACACAGAGAAATCTAGTGACTAAAACAGGAAAAAAAATAAAAGTGTTTGATGTATAGCAGAGTAGGACTACTGTGTAATCATGACATCAACATGTGAAAACACCATATATTGAAATAAATGCCATCCTTACATGTAAGGGATTACAAAAAACTGTAACTGGAATCGGTTACGTTACCAGCAAGTTGTAATCAGATTACAGATACTTTAAAAAAAAACTAGATAATTACTTTGAGGATTACTTTTAAATTTAGAAAGGATGTTTGCGGAAAAAAATCTTTGACACATCTGTTTTCTCAATGACATTCAAATCAGCATTGAAAAAGGGCACAAGTTTAAATTTGATCAACGTGAGCGAGTCTAACCATAAATCAGAGACCACTATGATGACACACCAAATGTGTTTGATGATCACGGGAAAAGAGCAGCAATAGGCGTTTGTAGGCTACAGTCCAATCTATGTCTTCCAATAGTGTGACTGCTGTTGGCATCCAAAGATTGTCCAACTTGAATAAATGCTTGGAGGTAAGGATGACAGTGGTGGTGTAGTCTACGGCGATATGGACATCACTTAATATTGATATCTACATAACGCATTGATGTGAATCACACTGCTGCTCTCTCATTTAACTATTTGTGCCTTACGGATTGTGGTTCTTGTGGATGGCTGTTCACAAATCAAAATGTTTATTTTAACACAATAATGGTTGAATTCAAGAAGTTTAAGCTTCCTATCAATCATTGTTTTTGAAACCAGTGGAAAGCCAGTGAAAAATGTGCTTATGCAACAGCTGCATAGTGCAGATCCCAGTCTATGGAGGCTTTTATTGCTCAATGTAATTCATGCTGATAAAATAAATACATCCATAAGTCTAATGGACACATGCTCAAACTCGCACACTTTTGATATACTTAAAGAGGCAATCTGCAGTTGCTACATCCATTTTTGGACTTATACATTTTATCTAGTACCAGTCAAAAGTTTGGACACACCTACTCATTCCAGGGCTTTTCTTTATTTTACTATTTTATACATAGTAGAATAATAGTGAAGGCATTAAAACTATGAAATAACACATATGGAATCATATAGTAAGCAAAAAAGTGTTAAAAACAAATCAAAATATATTTTATACTTGAGATTCTTCAAAGTAGCCACCCTTTGCCTTGATGACAGATTTGCACCCTCTTGGCATTCTCTCAACCAGCTTCATGAGGTAGTTACCTGGAATGCATTTAAATTAACAGGTGTGTTGGTAAAACTTAATTTGTGGAATTTCGTTCGTTCTTAATGCGTTTGAGCCAATCAGTTGTGTTGTGACAAGGTAGGGTTGGTATACAGAAGGTAGCCTTATTTGGTAAAAGACCACGGCAAGAACAGCTCAAATAAGCAAAGAGAAACGAAAGTCCATCATTACTTTAAGACATGAAGGTCAGTCAATTTGGAAATGTCAAGAACTTTGAAAGTTTCTTCAAGTGAAACGGGCTCTCATGAAGACCGCCACAGGAAAGGAAGACCCAGAGTTACCTCTGCTGCAGAGGATAAGTTCATTAGAGATACCAGCCTCAGAAAACGGCAATTAACTGCACCTCAGATTGCAGCCCAAATAAATGCTTCACGGAGTTCAAGTAACAAGCACAAATCTCAACATCAACTGATCAGAGGAGACTGGATGAATCAGGCCTTCATGGTGAAATTGCTGCAAAGAAACCACTACTAAAGGACCAATAAAAATAAGAGACTTGCTTGGGCCAATAAACACAAGCATTAGACCGGTGGAAATCTGTCCTTTGGTCTGATGAGTCCAAAATTGAGATTTTTGGTTCCAACCGCCATGTGAGCCGCAGAGTAGGTGAACGGATGATCTCTACATGTGTGATTCCCACTGTGAAGCATGGAGGAGGAGGTGTGATGGTGTGGGGGTGCTTTGCTGGTGACACTGTGATTTATTTAGAATTCAAGGCACACTTATACAGCATGGCTAACACAGCACTCTGCAGCGATACGCCATCCCATCTGGTTTGCACTTAGTGGGACTATAATTTTATTTTTCAGCAGGACAATGACCCAACACACCTCCAGGCTGTGTAAGGGCTATTTGACCAATAAGGAGAGTGATGGAGTGCTGCATCAGATGACCTGACCTCCACAATCACCCGACCTCAACCCAATTGAGATGGTTTGGGATGAGTTAGACCGCAGAGTGAAGGAAAAGCAGCCAACTGTCACGCCCTGACCTTAGAGAGCCTTTTTTTCCTCTTTTTGGTTTGGTCAGGGTGTGGTTTGGGTGGGCATTCCATGTCCTTTATTTCTATGATTTGTGTTTCTATGTTTTGGCCGGGTATGGTTCTCAATCAGGGACAGCTGTCTATCGTTGTCTCTGATTGGGAATCATACTTAGGCAGCCCTTTTTCCCACCAGTGATTGTGGGTAGTTGACTTTGTTAGTGGCACTATAGCCCTAGCTTCACGGTCGTTTATTTTGTTTCTTGTTTTGTACGCTCACAACGCTGCACTTTGGTCCAATTCTTTCGACGGCCGTGACACCAACAAGTGCTCAGCATATGCGGGAACTCCCTCAAGACTGTTGGAAAAGCATTCCAGGTGAATCTGGTTGAGAGAACGCCAAGAGTATGCAAAGCTGTCATTAAGGCAAAGGGTGGCTACTTTGAGGAATCTCAAATATAAAATATATTTTGATTTGTTTAACACTTTTTTGGTTACTACATTATTCCATATGTGTTATTTCATAGTTTTGATGTGTTCACTATTATTCTACAATGTAGAAAATAGTAAAAATAAAGAAAAACCTTTGAATGAGTAGATGTGTCCAAACTTTTGACTGGTACTGTATATTCATTGATTCTTGCACATTATAACTTATAAATGCCTCATGAGCTTAGTTCAACTGTCACACTCCATGAGAACCCAAAATATAAGCTTGTTTTTCTCCAATGTTTGTAAACATTGTAAATGTAAATTAACAATGTATAGCCTCACAACATGGTTACAACAATAATGTTGATATCATGGATGGTCAGTCCTTGCTCTGTCTATTAATCTGAGAGTGGTTACATTTCTCCAGGCCCATCCTTCAGCTTTTTACCAAAACAGAGGCAGAGCATGCCATTTCATGAGCGCAGCATTTATTTTTCAACTCGAATCAATGAGCGAAATCAGTCCTCCATGACATAAACAACAGAGTAGGGCTGGCTGATAAATCCTTAGTTTTGGGGTAATGCTCAGGTAAAACAATTTTGCTAATCTATGCTTCCATATTTCTAAGTCCTAGTCTTGAGGATCAAGGGGTATAACATTTATTGGAATGACTGGAATTCTGATAGACTTTTGTTTTTAATGTAAATAAATAATTTAATCGTATTATTATATGTAGTAGAAAGCGATGGTTTAGAAGAAGCCTACATAACCAACCCATAAAGTAAAATATAACATCCATATATGGCCAGCTATGTAAACTTTCACATTGATTTATCCTGCAATAGATGTTGTTCAATTGGTAACATACATTTTTGTCTTCTTCTAATGCCTCTTAAGGGGAAAGGAATCTAAAAGTAACAATGTAATCAGATTACGTTACTGAGTTTGGGTAATCCAAAAGTTACATTACTGATTACAATTTTGGAAAAGTAGCTAGTAACTGTAACGGATTACATTTAGAAAGTAACTTACCCAACTCTGTCTATGGCATAGATTAGAACAGAAAGATACATCTCTGTACAGATACTGTACATCTCAAAAGATACATCTCAATTACAGAAGTGTGCTGATCTTTCTCCTTTTTTCATCTGTGTACATCTAAAATTCTGAGAACAAAGGGAAATCAGCAAGCTCAACTTCTCCACTCATCAGTTTTCAGCACTGGAAACAAACCAAATATTCTTATCCTCCTGCTACTTTGATCTATAATGTGAGTTGGGAACACATAATAGATTGTGGTACTGTGGTTTTGGAGGTAGTGATTTGTATTGTTTTCATGTGGCAAGATGGAATGTGTTTCTCCCTGCGGCTATGATCTGTCAGTGTCACTCAGTTTGAGATTGAAAAAACAAACTCTCGACAGCACTCTTGTATGCTCCTCAATGTTGGATCTTAAACTAGTGTTTTGGTCAGTAGACCTTCATCAGGGTTTAGAGAGAAGTACTGTATGTCTTTTGCTCTCCTCTTTGGGAGGTATTTTCTCTCCTTTCACTCTGTTATTGCATGTCTTTGCTCCAACTCGTTCCTCTACTTTGACTTAAATCATTACTCCTATAGGTACTGTAACTGCATCGGCTTCCTCCACCTCCATCTCCCCATTCCTGGGCTTGGTTTGGAGGGCAAGGGTCAGACAGTTGTTGTTGCCAGGTGCAGGAATCTCATGCCTGAGACATAGAACAGAGGAGACTTGAGGCACTCTACCAAATTCTACAGTATACAGATTCTAAAGAACACATACTCAGATTACGGGCTCTATTCAATCCGTATCGCGAAAGTTCAGCATTACAGTGTGACTGAAGTTTAAAGGCAGTGTTCCCACTTTAGCAGAGACTGCATTAATGGTAAACGCTGCATATGTTGGCTCAATCGGAAATGACCTTTACATTTCTATCACGCAACCTGTAACGCTTCAACCATCCAGATTGACCAAAGCACTAGATCACCTCTAGCCTCTACACTCTTCTTACAGCCACATTACAATGGACGGTGGAATGGAAAAACAATGGTTGATCTATCTCTATTAACAATGTGACTAAACTGTGTGACATGTCAAATGCAACACAAAAGGTGTTTCGGAAAGTCCACAATGTTTACACTAACTGAACAGAAAGGAAAAACATTCCTCCAAACATCTCCAAAGAAGTGTCCTTGCCTTGGTTTACACAAACCACAGCAAACACCAACTGTTCTCCTTTTTGTGGCCTCCTATACTCTCCTCTCCAAGCCTCAGTCTCTTTCTCTCATACTACTCTCCTCCTCCAGAGAAGAACATGAAACATAATTTAAAATGAGCAGCAGTCCCACAGGAAGCATGGGACTGCTGAAAGGGGAAAGGAGAGGAGCTGCCAAGATGCATTCCTCTGCTTTGAGTCAGACGTAAAGCTCAGGGGAGCTATTAGAGACTCCTCCAAAGTGACAGGACGCCACTGCCAGATCCCTGGAGCTGGAACGCCAGCATGAAGCATGCTGCCCAGTCCAGACAGGTACTGTTGCAGAGGTTGTGAGTAAAATAGGAGAGGAAAAACACAAAGGTGTATTCAGGGTTCAGTTCTCTTAAGTTGTGTTCCAAATGGAACTCTATTATCTGGTCAGAAGTAGTGCACTATATAGGAAATATGAAGACAAAATTATTTTACAACTGTTGGAATCATCCAAGGTAACATTTACAACAGGCTGTTATTACAGCCCATGGCTCCTTATAACAGCTTTTATTAATGCATAATGACTATTATATATTCATAAACACATAATTGGTTTATAGAACAAATAGTGGGATGTAGCCTACTAGTCTGCCCTAGTTAGTTTATTGGTCAAGCTTAGATGTGCCCATTATTTTAGCAGGATTGTTGGAATGTTCATAAACAACTAGCTAACTTCCCCTAGCTACCATACAGCCTGCCATGCAGTAAAATGGAGTGCCTGAGGTGATCTAAGTCTTTCCCACAGTTTTACAGGGAGCTGGCATCTTCAACTCCACTATGTGTGCCGTGGGAGAACGTTCTATGTCCCAAGTGGCACCCTATTCCCTATTTAGTGCATTAGTGCCATTATGGACGTACCCTATGACTGGGGCCTGTCTGTGTTTTTCTCTCACAGACAATGTTGAACTCATCTTGACTTGGGGCCTGATACTTGACAAGGCCCAAGTCAGATGAGTTCCATTCCAAATAATCATCTGTTCTACTGATGCACAGCTAATCTGAACAGTCTGTGTGTTCTGTGTGTGTTTTCAACCTGGCATATGCAACGTGGAAGAAAGAGGAAAGTAGCAGTGTTTTACATTTATTGGGCCTTTCAAAGAGTGAAAATGGTTGGACTGGACACTTTCAATGGACGGGACTTTCCATCTAGGCTAGCTAAACATACAGTCGATAGAGTTTTGCCAAAGTTAAAGAGAAACATTTCAGCAGAGCCCAAAAAAGAGCAGTCTGGTTTGGTTTCCTCCACAGAAAGAAACACAGACATGGAGAAAAATGTGTTTGCTCGCTTTTATTTATTACAGATTTACATGGTTTGGCAGAACAATGTAGACGCACTCGCACGCACGCACACACACTCAATGTCTGGAAAATCGGAATCACACAAAAAGCGGGTAAATGGTTGAGATGTGAAATCCCAAGAGACTGCTCTGAGAGATGGAGGGAATAGGTGAAAAGGCTTGTCAGTTTGGATGTGACACTCCCCACTCTTTAGCACCATCATTATTACGACTGGTTGATCCACTACTTGTGTCTGTAATCCATTGGTGTCCTCTCCACGCTGCTCTGACTGAGCCTTCCTCTCGTCTAGGCTGTCTGCTCAGGGCCCTCAGATTGGAACCAGCTGTGGATGCTGGCTGTAGCGCTGAGGAGAAACACACGTACACTCACAGTGCTGCGGAGAGAGAGGCTGGGTCTGGCAAGCCCAGGGGAGGAGTCAACATCTGGAACCAAGGAAGGAGAAAGTGAAGTGGTGAAACAAAAGAGACCCCAGCAACAAGACTATTCTCTCTGTCCGCTGCTGCTGCTCTGAGCCAATGGGAGATCACGATGTTGCCGAGTTAGTCAGAAGGAGGAGTCGAAAATAAATTCTGTGAACTTATTAAATTTAATTCTGTAAAGGGATTGGGGGGTTGGGGTCTATTCCATTATTAACATTTTTCAAAGAAGGTATTTACTTCTCAACAACATTGAATAATTAACTAAACTATAGAGGCCAATCATAATTTGGATGATATCCCTATGTCTACAGTAGGCCATAATCTGTTAGGTCTTTGACCAACCATAGTGATGGTAACAGTGCCCATTGAAGAGAAACCACACCACTGCTCTCCCTTGATACAAGAGTGTGCCTCGACATATCGCTTACAGTATGAACAGCCCGTAGCAGTAATGGGGAAGAGGATATAGAAGAGGTCCGCCTATCCAATAATACTCTGATAAAGTGGTGCTGTACAGTACCAAATTAGTTATTTGTGTCACTGCCTTCATGAATACGTTCAAGCTTATTCTTTCAGGACGTTTAATTCATCTTTAATTACTACCACACTGTACTGCCTCCTCTGCCCCATAAATGGCCTGGAAAAAGTTAGTGTCCAATTATCTTCCTACAGAGTTGATTACTTTTACAGTTTTAAAAGACTCCTAGAGAGTAATACCACACGCACACGGAAAACCCCAAGGCATTTTTAACTCAAATACTAGTAAGTTGAACTCAAAGTTAATGAAACATCATTATTACTTAAAATATTTGTGGTACTGACTCAAGACTAAATGAGAAGTTTCACCAACTCATTTATTTTAAGATATGATAAAAATCCCAGCATGCTCTACTACGGGTGGATTTTTGGGGAATTGTTTTTAATATCTGTATTTTTGCACGTACATTGACTGATTAAATGTTATGCTACACAAAGATAAATATTTTTTTTCTAAACTAATCCAATCATTTAATTTTTGCACCCATGACTGAAATGGTTGTTCCAGTTTAAATGGCTTAGGTAGTTTCCTCCCACTGCTCTTAACCCTGGCAGTCATTATAAATGTAGGTTGTGGGTGAATACAAATTTTAACTGTTGGATAGGCTAACGCTGACTAGATTCCAATAGGAATTACACATCACTTTGCAAGCCAGCATAATGTGAACTACAGTTAGGGTTGCCAAATTCTGGTCAATTTCCCAGGTTTTTCCAGAAATACTGTTTTGAAGATTACCGGAATTTTTGGGGGGAACATTTGTGGAATTTTGCAACCCTACTAGAAGGGATGTGGCCTGTACTATGAGTGTCAGGCCACTCTATAAGGCCTTATGATATATGTAACGGTTCAATAATAATGATAATATTGGTCTAGGAACTCACTTCGAGAAGTGACAAATACAATCATGGGTGGTAACTCTACAATTCAATCGAAAAGGCAAGACATACTGGGAAATTATTAGAGGTGTGGCTTAGTGGGGGCGTTACATTTAAGTATACAGTGCTTTTGGAAAGTATCCAGACTCCTTGACTTTTTCCACATTTTGTTACGTATTCTAAAAATAAAAATCTACACACAATACCCCATAATGACAATGCAAAAACAGGTGTTTATAAATGTTTGCAAATGTAAAATAAAATATAAATATTATATTTACATAAGGATTCAGACCATTTACTCAGTAGTTTGTTGAAGCACCTTTGGCAGCGATTACAGACTCGAGTCTTCTTGGGTATGACGCTACAAGCTTGGCAAACCTGTATTTTGGGACTTTCTCCCATTCTTCTCTGCAGATCCTCTTAAGCTCTGTCAGATTGGATGGGGCGCGTTGCTGCACAGCTATTTTCAGGTCTCTCCAGAGATGTTCGATCGGGTTCAAGTTCGGGCTCTGGCTGGGCCACTCAGGGACATTCAGAGACTTGTCCTGAAGCCCCTCCTGCATTGTCTTGGCTGTGTGCTTAGGGTCGTTGTCCTGTTGTAAGGTGAACCTTCGCCCCAGTCTGAGGTCCTGAGCACTCTGAAGCAGGTTTTCATCAAGGATCTCTCTGTACTTTGCGCCGTTCATCTTTGCCTCGATCCTGACTAGTCACCCAGTTCCTGCCACTGAAAAACATCCCCACAGCATGATGCTGCTGCCACCACCATACTTCCCCGTAGGGATGGTTCCAGGTTTCCTCCAGATGTGAAACTTGGCATTCAGGCCAAAGAGTTCAATCTGCGTTTCATCAGACCAGAGAATCTTGTTTCTCATGGTCTGAGAGTCTTTAGGTGCCTTTTGGCAAACTCCAAGCGGTCTGTCATGTGCCTTTTACTGAGAAGTGGCTTCCGTCTGGCCACTCTACCATAAAGGCCTGATTGGTGGAGTGCTGCAGAGATGGTTGTCCTTCTGGAAGGTTCCCCCATCTTCACAGAGGATCTCTGGAGCTCTGTCAGAGTGACCATCGGGTACTTGGTCACCTCCTTGACCAAGGCCCTTCTCCACCAATTGCTCAGTTTGGCCCAGCAGCCAGCTCTAGGAAGAGTCTTGGTGGTTCCAAACTTATGATGGAAAAAATGATGGAGGCCACTCTGTTCTTGGGGACCTTCAATGCTGCAGAAATGTGTTGATACCCTTCCCTAGATCTGTGCCTCGACACAATCCCGTCTCGGAGCTCTACGGACAATTCCTTTGACCTCATAGCTTGGTTTTTGCTCTGACATGCATTGTCAACTGTGGAACCTTATATGGACAGTTTTGTGCCTTTCCAAATCATGTCCATCAATTGAGTTTACCACAGGTGGACTCAAACAAGAGTAGAAACACCTCAAGGATGATCAATGGAAACAGGATGCACCTGAGCTCAATTTTGAGTCTCATAGCAAAGGGTCTGAATACTTATGTAAATAAGGTATTTCTGTTTTGCTTTTTTATACATTTCTAAACATTTCTAAAAATCGCTTTGTCATTATGGGATATCATGTGTAGATTGAGGAGGGAATTTGTTTTTTATCTCCATTTTAGAATAAGTCTGTAACGTAACAAAATCTGGAAAAGTCAAGGGGTCTGAACACTTTCCGAAGACACTGTACCTTACTAAAAAAATGCATTTGTGCACACACACACACACCATATTCCTTATGGTAGGTTTCATCTTCAACTGACCTGCCTATTTTAATTCTCAGACTAGTGCTCTTTAGGAAAATTTGAATTACATGTAAATGAAACATATCTCATTCCCAGTCCTCTGTCCAGACTCCTGTATCCTGACACTCAGGATGGAATCCAATCTTAACACATCTGACATTTGGGGTAATGCATTTTAATGCGTGTTTGTTTTGGACAGCAGTGTGTCCCGGGTTGAAGTGGGTTTACACTCCTAAAGTCCTAAAACGTGATTCTCAGGTTTGAATTGAAGCAATAAGGCCAGAATTCAAACCTAATTGCATATTTTATGCTTTGTTTTTGGGCACTTTTAGAGTGATTTTCACTTTATTTTTCTGCAATAAATATAATTTACTCTAGGTTTCAACAGCAGACCTAGATGCAGTTGAGGGATACATACAGAACGCATAGATGGATGGAGGGACAAGTGTGTAGTGAGAGAGGCACTAGCATCCCACAGCCTGAGCCAACCCTAACAGAGAAGGCATTGTCCTCCTGGGTCAGATTCCCCAGTCCTCCATTACCTCCATTACCAACCCACAGCATGCCCACCAATCTGTCGGGGAGGAAACGTTAATTTAGTCCAGGAAGTCTGTGGTTTCCCACACCTTGGAGTTCAGAAATGCGTTCCAAATGGAACCCTATATAGTGCAATACTTTTGACCAGAGCCCTATGAGCCCTGGTCAAGCGTGGTGCACTAAATAAATAAGGAATAGGTGTAACGGCTTTCCTCCTCCTCTTCATCCGAAGAGGAGGAGCAGGGATTGAACCAAGACGCAGCGTGATACTTAGACATGATATTTATTTAGACACGACAAAACAACGAAGACAAAAAACGAACTATACTTGAATTAACTAACAAAATAACAAAACGAATGTAGACAAACCTGGACGTAAGAACTTACATGTAACACGAAGAACGCACGAACCGGGAAAACAGACTACACAAAAACCGAACGAACAAACATACCGAAAACAGTCCCGTGTGGCGCAACATACACAGACACGGAAGACAACCACCCACAAACAAACAGTGTGAAAACACCTACCTTAATATGACTCTCAATCAGAGGAAATGAAAACCACCTGCCTCTAATTGATAGCCATATCAGGTCACCCTTAAACCAACATAGAAACAGAAAACATAGACTGCCCACCCAAACTCACGTCCTGACCAACTAACACATACAAAACTAACAGAAAACAGGTCAGGAACGTGACATAACCCCCCCCTCAAGGTGCGAACTCCGGGCGCACCAGCACAAAGTCTAGGGGAGGGTCTGGGTGGGCATCTGACCACGGTGGTGGCTCAGGCTCTGGGCGAGGTCCCCACCCCACCATAGTCAATCCCAGCTTACGTCTCCCCCTTAGAATGACCACCCTCATTTTACACCCACTTAATTTGAAGGGTAACCTTAAGATAAGGGGCAGCACCAGGACAAGGGGCAGCACCAGGACATAGAGATAGCTCAAGACAGAGAGGTAGGTCAGGATAGAGAGGTAGCTCAGGATAGAGGGGCAACTCCGGACTGAAGGGCAGCTCCGGACAGAGAGACAGCTCTGGACTGAGGGGCAGTTCTGGATAGATGGCAGCTCTGGGCTGAGGGGCAGCTCATGACTGGCTGACGGCTCTGGACGCTCATGGCTAGCTGACGGCTCTGGACGCTCATGGCTGGCTGACGGCTCTGGACGCTCATGGCTGGCTGACGGCTCTGGACGCTCATGGCTGGCTGACGGCTCTGGACGCTCATGGCTGGCTGGCGGCTCTGGACGCTCATGGCTCACTGGCGGCTCTGGACGCTCATGGCTCACTGGCAGCTCTGGCAGATCCTGTCTGGTTGGCGGCTCTGGCAGATCCTGTCTGGTTGGCGGCTCTGGCAGATCCTGTCTGGTTGGCGGCTCTGGCAGATCCTGTCTGGTTGGCGGCTCTGGCAGATCCTGTCTGACGAATGGCTCTAGCGGCTCCTGACTGACGAACGGCTCTGACGGCTCGGGACAGACGGGCGGCTCTAATGGCTCGGGACAGACGGATGGTTCAGACGGCGCTGGGGAGACGGATGGCTCAGACGGCGCTGGGGAGACGGATGGCTCAGACGGCGCTGGGGAGACGGATGGCTCAGACGGCGCTGGGGAGACGGATGGCTCAGATGGCGCTGAGGAGACGGATGGCTCAGATGGCGCTGCGGAGACGGATGGCTCTGGCTGATCCTGTCTGGCGGAAAGCTTTGGCTGCTCCTGTCTGGCGGAAGGCTCTAGCGGCTCCTGTCTGGCGGAAGGCTCTAGCGGCTCCTGTCTGGCGGAAGGCTCTGTAGGCTCATGGCAGACGGGCGGCTTTGCAGGCTCATGGCAGACGGGCGGCTTTGAAGGCTCAATACAGACGGGCAGTTCATGCGGCGCTTGGCAGACGGACAGTTCAGGCGCCGTTGGGCAGATGGCAGACTCTGGCCGGCTGAGACGCACTGTAGGCCTGGTGCGTGGTGCCGGAACTGGAGGCACCGGACTGGAGACACGCACTTCAAGCCTAGTGCGGGGAGCAGGGACAGGGCACACTGACCTCTCGAAGCGCACTATAGGCCTGGTGCGTGGTACCGGCACTGGTGGCACCGGGCTGAGGGCACGCACATCAGGACGAGTACGGGGAGAAGGAACAGTGTGTACAGGGCTCTGGAGACGCACAGGTGGCTTAGTGCGTGGTGCCGGAACTGGAGGCACTGGGCTGCAGACACGCACCATAGGGAGAGTGCGTGGAGGAGGAACAGGGCTCTGGAGACGCACTGGAAGCCTGGTGCGTAGTGTAGGCACTGGTAGTACTTGGCTGGGGCGGGGAGGTGGCGCCGGAAATACCGGACCGTGTAGGCGTACTGGCTCCCTTGAGCATTGAGCCTGCCCAACCTTACCTGGTTGAATACTCCCCTTAGCCCGAACAGTGCGGGGAGGTGGAATAACCCGCACCGGGCTATGTAGGCGAACCGGGGACACCATGCGTAAGGCTGGTGCCATGTAAGCCGGCCCGAGGAGACGTACTGGTGGCCAGATATGTAGGGCCGGCTTCATGACATCCGGCTCAACGCTCAATCTAGCCCTACCAGTGCGGGGAGGTGGAATAACCCGCACCGGGCTATGCACACGTACAGGAGACACCGTGCGCTCTACTGCGTAACACGGTGTCTGCCCGTACTCCCGCTCTCCACGGTTAGCCTGAGAAGTGGGCGCAGGTCTCCTACCTGCCCTTGGCCCACTACCTCTTAGCCCCCCCCCCCCAAGAAATTTTTGGGGTTTCTTCACGGGCTTCTGTGCTAGCCGCATACCTTCATAAATCCGGTCTCTCTCTCCCGTTGCCTCCGCTCTCCTAATCGCCTCCAGCTGTTCCCATGGAAGGCGATCTCTTCCAGCTCGGATCTCCTCCCATGTGTAGCAACCTTTTCCATTTAACACGTCCTCCCATGTCCACTGCTCGAACTCACGCTGCTTGGTTCTGGATCGGTGGGTGGTTCTGTAACGGCTTTCCTCCTCCTCTTCATCCGAAGAGGAGGAGCAGGGATTGAACCAAGACGCAGCGTGATACTTAGACATGATATTTATTTAGACACGACAAAACAACGAAGACAAAAAAAGAACTATACTTGAATTAACTAACAAAATAACAAAACGAATGTAGACAAACCTGGAGGTAAGAACTTACATGTAACACGAAGAACGCACGAACCGGGAAAACAGACTACACAAAAACCGAACGAACAAACATACCGAAAACAGTCCCGTGTGGCGCAACATACACAGACACGGAAGACAACCACCCACAACAAACAGTGTGAAAACACCTACCTTAATATGACTCTCAATCAGAGGAAATGAAAACCACCTGCCTCTAATTGAGAGCCATATCAGGTCACCCTTAAACCAACATAGAAACAGAAAACATAGACTGCCCACCCAAACTCACGTCCTGACCAACTAACACATACAAAACTAACAGAAAACAGGTCAGGAACGTGACAATAGGATGCCACTTGGGATGAAGCCCAGGTCTAGTCCAAAAAACAGGTTGTTACACAGGTTATAACAACATAGGTGAGAATAGTAGTGGTAGGCCCAATATGGTCTACAAGATAAATGTAACATAATTGACATTTTAAAGAACTTAATTGTCTTCTGTGGTTGAGTTGTTACTGTAAACAATGCAATGGCTCCCAAAACCACAGTGAATTTTCAGGTGTATTTATTGCTGTAGTGCCGGTTTGTTTTGCGTCCTAAGATAGCATATGTCCCTTTTGGCCCAGGTCAAACTGTCTGCACTACACAGAGAATGTCATTTGGGATGCAGTCTAATAGCTTTTTTTGTGTAATAACTTGTTCAACTTTGACCGATGTTGTCATTAGTAGAGGAATTTAGTAAAATGTCACAATGACATCACTGAAGGAGGAAAATTAAGTATTTTCTGAAGTGATTTGGACAGCAATGTGTCCCGGGTTGAGGGGAGTTTACACTCCTAAAAGTACTAAAATGTGATTCTCAGGTTTGAATTGAAGCAATAAGGCCAGAATTGAAACCCAATTGCATATTTTCTGCTTTGTTTTTGTGCACTTTTAGAGTGATTTTCACTATATTTTTCTGCAATAAATCTAATTTACTCTAGGTTTGAACAGCAGGCCTAGATGCAGATGAGGGATACATACAGTACGCATAGATGGATTGACGAGTGTGTAGTGAGAGAGACACTAGCATGTTCAACTTTGTTCAAATTTGACCGATGTTGTCATTAGTAGAGGAATTTGGTAAAATGTCACAATGACATCACTGAAGGAGGAAAATTAAGGATTTTCTGAAGTGAATATTTTCTTGGTTTGAAAGGCCAAAGCAGTTGAACTTCAAAATCATTCTAAATGTCTCCCTTCACATACAGTACTGCAATTGTGTGGATTTTCCTCAATAGCTTTGTCCTCTGACCTGTAAATGTCCCATAGTGAACCATTATGTAATCATGTTTATTTTCATCTCAATATGATCATGTCCATTGTAGAAAATAAATGGATTTGTGTTCAGTTTTATTGTTATTATATGATATTGTATTGGTAATACAGAGATACATTCTGTTTTATACTGAAGCAAATATCCAATTTGACAGTAGGCTACAATGAATTTTAAATGGTCACTTATAATCAAATCAAATCAAGTTTTATTGGTCACATACACATGGTTAGCAGATGTTAATGTGAGTGTAGTGAAATGCTTGCGCTTATAGTTCAGATAGTGCAGTAATATCTAACAAGTAATCTAACAATTCCCAACAACTACCTAATACACACAAATCTAAAGTGATGGAATAAGAATATGTACATATAAATATATGGATGAGTGATGGCCGAGCGACATAGGCAAGATGCAGTAGATGGTATAAGGTACAGTATATACAGATGAGATGAGTAATGTAAGATATGTTAACATTATTAAGGTTGCATTGTTTAAAGTGACTAGTGATCCATTTATTAAAGTGGCCAGTGATTTGAGTCTCTATGTAGGCAGCAACCTCTCTGAGTTGGTGATTGCTGTTTAGCAGTCTGACGGCCTTGAGATAGAAGCTGTTTTTCAGTCTCTCGGTCCCAGCTTTGATGCAACTGTACTGACCTCATCTTCTGGATGGTAGCGGGGTGAACAGGCAGTGGCTCAGGTGGTTGTTGTCCTTGATGATTTGTTGGGCCTTCCTGTGACATCAGGTGCTGTAGGTGTCTTGGAGGGCAGGTAGTTTGCCCCCGGTAATGCGTTGTGCAGACCGCACCACTCTCTGGAGAGCCTTGCGGTTGAGGGCGGTGCAGTTGTCATACCAGGCGGTGATACAGACCGACAGGATGCTCTCGATTGGCATCTGTAAAAGTTTGTCAGGGTTTTAGGTGACAAGCCAAATTTCTTCAGCATCCTGAGGTTGAAGAGGCGCTGTTTCACCTTCTTCACCACACTGTCTGTGTGGGTGGACCATTTCAGTTTGTCCGCGATGTGTACGCCGAGGAACTTAAAACTTTCCACCTTCTCCACTACTGTCTCTTCGATGTGGACAGGGGGGTGCTCCCTTTGCTGTTTCCTGAAGTCCACGATCATCTCCTTTGTTTTGTTGACGCTGAATGAGAGGTTGTTTTCCTGACACCACACTCGGAGTGCCCTCACCTCCTCCCTGTAGGCTGTCTCGTCGTTGTTGGTAATCAAGCCCACAACTGTTGTGTCGTCTGCAAACTTGATGATTGAGTTGGAGGTGTGCATGGCCACGCAGTCATGGGTGAACAAGGAGTACAGGAGGGGGCTGAGCACACACCCTTGTGGGGCCCCAGTGTTGAGGGTCAGCGAAGTGGAGATGTTGTTTCCTACCTTCACCACCTGGGGGAAGCCTGTCAGAAAGTCCAGG
Source organism: Salvelinus namaycush (assembly GCF_016432855.1). NCBI lineage: Eukaryota > Metazoa > Chordata > Actinopteri > Salmoniformes > Salmonidae > Salvelinus > Salvelinus namaycush. Next base: position 15,799,332 of record NC_052341.1, read on the forward strand.
ACCGAATTGCACATGGCGGGGCCCCACATGATAAAAATGATAATGATAAAAAAAAAATACAGTTGAAGTCGGAAGTTTACATACACTTAGGTTGGAATCTTTAAAACTTGTTTTTCAACCACTCCAAAAATGTCTTGTTAACAAACTATAGTTTTGGCAAGTTGGTTAGGACATCTACTTTGTGCAAAACACAAGAAATGTTTCCAACAATTGTTTAAAGACAGATTATTTCACTTAAAACTCACTGTATCACAATTCCAGTGCGTCAGACGTTTACATACACTAAGTTGACTGGGCCTTTAAACAGCTTGGAAAATTCCAGAAAATGATGTCACGGCTTTAGAAGCTTCTGATAGGCTAATTGACATCATTAGAGTCAATTGGAGGTGTACCTGTGGATGTATTTCAAGGCCTACCATCAAACTCAGTGCCTCTTTGCTGACATCATGGGGAAATCAAAAGAAATCAGCCAAGACCTCAGAAAAAAAATTGTAGACCTCCACAAGTCTGGTTCATCCTTGGGAGCAGTTTCCAAACGCCTGAAGGTACCACGTTAATCTGTACAAACAATAGTACGCAAGTATAAACACCATGGGACCACGCAGGTGTCATACCGCTCAGGAAGGAGACGCGTTCTGTCTCCTAGAGATGAATGTACTTTGTTGCGAAAAGTGCAAATCAATCCCAGAACAACAGCAAAGGACCTTGTGAAGATGCTGGAGGAAACAGGTACAAAAGTATCTATATCCACAGTAAAAATTTGTCCTATATTGACATAACCTGAACGGCCGCTCAGCAAGGAAGAAGCCACTGCTCCAAAACCGCCTTAAAAAAAAGTCAGACTACGGTTTGCAACTGCACATGGGGACAAAGATCGTACTTTGTCCTCTGGCCTGATGAAACAAAAATAGAACTGTTTTGCCATAATGACCATCGTTAACTTTGGAGGAAAAGGGGGAGGCTTGCAAGCCGAAGAACATCATCCCAACTGTGAAGCACGGGGGTGGCAGCATCATGTTGTGGGTGTGCTTTGCTGCAGGAGGGAGTGGTGTACTTCACAAAATAGATGGCATCATGAGGAATGAAAATTATGTGGCTATATTGAAGCAACATTTCAAGACATCAGTCAGGAAGTTAAAGCTTGGTCGCAAATGGGTCTTCCAAATGGACAATGACCCCAAGCATACTTCCAAAGTTGTGGCAAAATGGCTTAAGGACAACAAAGTCAAGATATTGGAGTGGCCATCACAAGGCCCTGACTTCAATCCTATATAAAATTTGTGGGCAGAACTGAAAAAGCATCTGCGAGCAAGGAGGCCTACAAACCTGACTCAGTTACACCAGCTCTGTCAGGAGGAATGGGCCAAAATCCACCCAACTTATTGTGGGAAGATTGTGGAAGGCTACCCAAAACATTTGACCCAAGTTAAACAATTTAAAGGCAGTGCTACCAAATACTAATTGAGTGTATGTAAACTTCTGACCCACTGGGAATGTGATGAAAGAAATAAAAGCTGAAATAAATCATTCTCTCGACTATTATTCCTACATTTCACATTGTTAAAATAAAGTGGTGATCCTAACTGACCTAAAACAGGGAATTTTACTAGGATTAAATGTCAGGAATTGTGAAAACTGATTTTAAATGTATTTGGCCAAGGATTGTAAATTTATGAATGTATATGTTTTGATTGATTCTCCATTCCGTAAGCTCATAGTCCATGCTAATTGTATTGTTTTTCAACTTAAATATGCTCATATTTTCCCAACACTAGTCCATAGTATACAAAAATATAGAAAACCATGCTCGGACACTGTTCCATGAGGGGGCAAAAGGGGGCTTAGCCCCCTCAGTTAAAACTTGTGCCCCCTCAGATTTAGTTTTATGCCCCTATATAAAAATAGCAAAAAAGTTCAAATGATTGTGCTTTGTCAACACAATGGACAGAGCTTGCCGAGGTGTGTGTAGGGGGGCTATGGAAAGCCACTGGGGCGGTTAGGTGACTCCTTTGGGTTTCCATAAGAAGTGGGGAAAATGCTGTGGTAGGCTAAGTGTATAATGTTATACACCGCTGCCTGTAATATTTGCTTTGGATTTATAAGGGCAGGGTCAAGCCTACAGATGAAGCTGTTTCACTTAACTCTGCCTCATGCCCCACCAATACAGAGTTTAGTTAGCTTCCTAGCTAGCTATAAAAAGCTTTAATGTTATTAGCCTTAGCCTATTTAGCTAGCTCCAACCAGCTAATCTGCCACTGCCACGATGGATATCAGAAATTGGCTTTGCCAAAGTACCCAAACAAAGCCAAAGGAGAAGGGGAGCAATGACCAGCAGCAACAGCAGCAGCAGCATCAAACCACCAAGGCCGCCCGCCAAGCCCAGCTGCAAAATATTGCAGGATAAAGTAAACAGAGAAGTGCCATATGTTAATTGTTTCAACCACCAGTTTCACTTATTGGTCGTTCACGCAATGTCATCTGAGAATGCGCTGGAGGAATTTTTAAATGTCTGTGACTCACTCTACAAGTTCTTAAAGAAACAACAGTGGTTGCCATGTACACTGGAGAAACCTTGAAACGGCTACTGGATCAAAGGTGGAGCGGACACCTGTCTACTGTGTCAGTGGTTGATAAAAGTTGTGACAGCATTGTGGAGTTCCTATCTGACGTTGAATGCATGCGTTCGTTCAACACAGAAGTAAGACTCGCAGCTACAGGGCTGCTGAAGGCGGTGACGGACCCCGGCTTTAAGTTTATAGCCACCATGGTGTACAGAATCTTCAGTCTTCTCCATCCTCCAAACAAATTACTCCAGGCAAAAGCAACCAATCTTAACACTGGAGTCAAAGGGGTCTGCAGTGCATTGCAGTGCATCGAGCTGAGCTCTGACACCGAGTTCGAAGCCATTTGGGCACAGTGCAGTGCCAGTGGCACTGACGCACCACCAGCTCCAAGCAAACAACAATGTTATGTAAATACATATCTCCAGCAATACCTGGTGAACAGTAGAGTAGGCCAGCAGGACAGAGGAGAAGAGACTGAGTCTAAAATACTGATCTTCAGCATGTTGGATGCTGTCATTGGCGAAATGTCGGAATGATTCAGCGAACGCAACAGCCAACTAGGGGAGGCCCTGTGTGCCCATGACCCAGAGACCCATGGCTTTCTAGATGTGAAAAATATGAAACCACTGCTGAATCTAAGCAAAACAGATTTGGTGGAAGCTGAGTTTAGTGTCGCTCGCCAGTTTTTGCAGACTGAAATCGCTCGCTCCAAATGGACCCCACTTGATATCCTGCAACAATTCTTTGGGCCTCACTCTGCTATGCCGACCGTGCTTACTGCACTGAAACATGGACTGACTTTTGGGCCGTCCACAGCTACATGCAAAACTAATATTCGACTTTGACAAAAGTGTTCAGTCAGCACAGAAGAAGCATGCTACACCCAAGGAAAGCTCAACTAATCCAATTGGCATTAGAGGGGGATCTTCCAAAAATATTTTGGGGAGAATGGAATGATCGATTACTCAGGAAGTTCCACAGAGCATCAAGGAGGCTGCAACTCTTCTGAAAAGGTAAGAAACAATCTAGCTAGTTGGTTTTTATAAAAATCTTGTCAGTTCTTGGCCAAAAGCATTTGAATGTATGTTTATTGTGGTATAGCATGATATAAGCAGAATTCCATATAATTCCATTGCAATGACCCAAATGACGCCCCTTGGTATAGCTACATTCGGTATGTTTCATCATAGAAATAGATACATTCTATTATGGTTTTGATTGATTTTCGTGGTTGTAAATGGAACTGTAATATTGGAAACGTGTTTATGGTAGGATGGCATTGCTTAGTTGATTATGTAGGTTTAATTTGATTCACAGAAGTGTATTGTGCCATTTCACAAGGTGTTGCTAAACTCATGAGCGGCATGATTTTCCATGTTTGAAGCTGGCCTATAGGCCTATTCATTTGGCAAGACCGCTGTGCATGACTACATCTAACTGTAGTAGGTTGTAGGCTAGATTTTGGTTATTTGGATCTCCATTTAGCCTTTTGTTTACTGCGTTGTTTACTGTTAATGTAACTAACCTAAATCTAGATTGTGTCATGCCTTTATCGATCTGATATTTAGTTTTCTAGGCCTACTACTTGGTACCGTTGTTTTGTTCTGTTCTCGTTCGCATTCACAGTTGTGTCGGTATTCTAAGCCAAACTGCTGTTCAGTGTTTTTGCTTGCATGCATGAATAACTAAGCTACTACTTTCAGCATTTAGTTAGTATTATTTTGTTAAGACAGCGGTGTGTAAGACTGCATTCACATAGACAGGGTAATTCACCTATTTCAAACAGCCTATCTTGTAGCCTATATTCATTACCAAAACGGCCTTGCTTTAGTATGTTAGGGCGCTGTCCATTGTGCTGATACAGCACAGCTGAGATAGGCTACAGATTTCGCGCCAACCTGTCACTTCAAAAGCACTCAATGATCTCAGAGTGTCGGTTTGAAGTGTTTATTGTGGTATAAGCTGATATAAGCAGAATTCAATATAATTCCAATGCAAGAACCCAAAAATTGTGCCCGATAGCCGATTTCAACTATCCCCTTAGTCACTTTATCCTGGAACCTGGTCTTACCATGTTACATGTTTACAATAATACAATATTAAATGATTCACATTAAAACATTTAAAACTTTGACACAGTGTAAGTGGTGCATACATATTCAAGGATTACTTTCCATTGGCAGATTCTGTATTTACAAATCAATCTGTAATTGTAAAGTTACATACAATATGTATACATCCCTGGGAAACTCTGTCAAACGTTTTAACCAAAAGTGTTAACCATTTTACCCCTCTCAGAACATTCATGCTAATGTTCTAGGAATGAAGATGTAACCAGAAATGGTTTGTGGGATTCCATCTCCTCAGCTTGTTATGATGTCATAGTATCAGAATGAAACCTGCAGTTCAGACTTAGTCCTGCGGAGGAAGTAGAGAACAGCCTTACTGTTAACCTAGCAGGCGTAAAAGAACCGCTTGAGCAGTCCCTACCAGTGGAGGCTGCTGAGGGGAGGACGGCTCACAATAATGGCTGGAACGAAGCGAATGTGATGGCATCAAACACATGGAATCCATGTGTTTGTTGTATTTGATACCATTCCACCTATTGCACTCCAGCCATTACCACGAGCCCATCCTCCCCAAGTAAGGCACCACCAACCTCCTGTGGTCCCTACATGCGGTTTTCAGAGGAAATGGAAGCTATGTTGAAGATGCTGTATCCCTGAAAACCGGATGTTAGCGGTTTCTTCTTCTTTTCCGACCCTGTATAGGCTACCTTACTGTAGAAGTAGTGTGTAGGGTGAAGCTGGCCCTAGACGCTGGTCTTGGGTCAGTTTTAAATTGTCCCAACTAATGATTTAGGTTAGGATTGGGGGAGGGGAAAGTTCAATTACAGGGGAAACTTCGCTCCGGAGCGTAGAAATGGAGTGCAGTCTCCTCACTCGAGCTTCTTAACCAGCCTGGCCATCTTTCTGACTTTCTGCTTCTTCAGCTTCTTCTTGAGGAAGAGGAGGTCGATGTAGACAATGTGGTCCAGGACTGTGGAGGCACACAGGAGACCCCCGTGCAACGCTCCTGCTATCCCACAGCTGAACACATCCTGCCCTGGAAAAGGTACATCCACACAAACCATATAAGATAAGGCAAAGATGGCCTGAAGACATGCAAGCTCCCTCACATACAGTACATTTACATAATTTAGCAGACGCTCTTATCCAGAGCGACTTACAGGCGCAATTGGGGTTAAGTGCCTTGCTCAATGGCACATCAACATATTTTTTCCACCTAGTCAGCTTGGGGATTCAAACCAGCAACCTTTCAGTTACTGGCCCAATACTCTAAACTAGTAGGTTATCTGCCACCCAGTACATTTTTTAAAAATCAAACGAGTTTGTAACTGTAAATATTCTTCACAAAATTTGACTATATAGCTCATACAAAATAGACTTTACGGCTAATGCACATTTTGTCTCACTTTATAAATGATTTAATCTTTACGGAGAAGCATTAGAGGAGAAGTTCCAGGAGTGTTACCTGAGATAAAGAGGTTTTTGACAGGGGTAGAGCAGCGGTTCCTGGCCACAGCCTCAGCATGGAAGCGGTCCAGGTTGTGCTCAGCAGAGTACATGGCCCCGCGCTGGGCTCCCAGGTAGTGCATGTTAGTCAGGGGGGTCGCAACATCCTGGAACACCAACTGGAAACAAACAGAGCATAGAGACGTTATCAATTAACATGGATTAACCTCTAAAAAGCCACAAACACAGACAGGCACAGAGAGAGAGACAATATACACTACTGTATGTTAATTGAAAAACACTTGTTCATACCTTTTCCCTCAGCTTGGGGAATAGGGTGCACGCCCAGTCAAAGAGATTGTTTGCAAATTTCATTTTGTAGTTGATGTAGTCATCTCCCCTTTTCCTTACTGAGGTGTCTGCCCATTCCTCAAACCACTCGTACTTCACCATGGTCAATATCGTCATGCAGGATTTCCCTGGAAATGTAACATGGTATACATCCGACACATCTGCAGCGTATTTGTGGCACAAAGAAGTACACACACTTTGACTGCATTATCTTTGATATTCATTGGTACATTATCCTACCTGGGTGTCTCGTCTTGGCAGTAGGATCTTTGGCAGAGGGGAAGGTGATGAACATCATAGGGATGTTATCAGGTGCATCCTCTTTACTCATGGCAAAGAACCCTTCCATTCTACACAAAACAACAAGGCTGTAAACATCTGGAGAATGCTGGAGTGATGATGCATCAATGAAACTAATCTCCATATATGACTGTAGGCTATGTAGTGATGCCATAGTAACTGCTTGTACTCATTGTTTATGCAGCAGCGCCACCTTGTGAGTACAGAGGGCGATATCATATCATTTCAATTCTGAAAGAGGATTCGGTGCCTGGTACTTACGAGCCATCCATATCATTATTTTTGAAGAGCCAGAAGTTGGTGGAGACAATACCCAGCTCCTCTTGGGTTCCATCAAAGCCAGAGAAGACCAATAATGATCCTCTGCCATGTTTCATCATGTCCAAACGTTCCTGGATGTCTGTTAGCAAAAAAAGTGTTTTACCATCAACCCATAGCAAGACTTTACAGTAGTAAGATAGAACATTATAAGGCAACACCTATCGACTGATCAATCAATCAATCAACTGATTGAAATCCTATATGCTGTTAGTTTGTCAGTGTAGCTCACCTGGCTTGGTCTGGGTCTCAGGGGGCAGTAATTTCTGGAAGGTGGTGAACAGACCACAGTTGGAGATGATCACAGGAGCATGTACCTCCACCTCCTCCTGTCCCTTTCTCACCTTTACACCTGGCAATGGAAACAAACAGGAGAAGACTCAGAAAGACATTGTATGCCTTTGAAATATCAACATGATCTCCTCATGGAAATATATTTTGTGATTAGAAATAGGACAAGCTTCTTTAAGTCTTCGTAATTCTTGCATGCGGAAATAAGCGATGGGACACTTACTCTCCCAGCACAACAAGGGGAGACTGTGTGGACTGTGCATGTCATTTGTCTTTGGGCTGTTATTATAGTTTTCACATCTGTCCTATGTTTCAGGGACTGAATCATTACAATAGGACTCTGTTTGTCCATTGTGAAATGGATATGGACCATATCATGATTGTCAGCTGAGTGGATCAGCAGTCTAGGGCAATGCATCTCAGTGCTTGAGGAGTCAGCACAGACACCCTGGTTCGATTCCAGGCTGTATCACAACCGGCTGTGATTGGGAGTCCCATAGGACGGTGCACAATTGGCCCAGCGTCGTCCGGATTTGGCCGCTGTAGGCCGTCATTGTAAATAAGAATTTCTTCTTAACTGAATTGCCTAGTTAAATAAAGGAAAAATATATATATTTTTACTTTTATTTATTTAGGGGAGCCCAATTGAGACCAGAGTATCATTCACAATGGTGCCCTATGTACAAACATATTTACAATCAAGAAAATGAACATTCCAAATAAAACAAGAATAAAAAACCTACAAGGTACAATTACAATACTACAATTTCAACAAATAAACCATTACAATCAATCAAAACAACTGCAATCCTCAATTAATTAATTTAACACCAGAGTCCTAAACTTCCCTAGCGGCACCAGGGAATCAAGATGCAAGGAATTTTGCAGGTGGGGGGCACTAAAACTAAAGGAGGATTTACGTAAATTGGTCAAGACCAGAGGGACCTCAAGAGTTAACCAACCCTGCAAGTGGGTTTGGTAGCTCATTCTTTTATACTTCAGCAATGAAGTTAAGTCAGTTGGAAGCTTGTGTAGTAGAGTTTTGTAAACTAAAAGGAAGTAATGAAGTGATCTACAGGACTTCAATGAGGACCAACCTTTTGATGCAGTGGTGAGTATTAAAACTTGTCCATTGTGAAATCGATATGGACAATATCTGTGTTCTCACCATATGCTGCCCCGTCATTGTTGACCAGGATCTGAGTGACAGGTGCTCTGACCAGGACGTTGCCTCCAGACTTCTGGATGACAGGGATGATGTGGTAGGAGATCTCACTGGCTCCACCTTTAGGGTAGTACGCTCCTCTCTTGTAGTGGTGCAACAGAAGAGCATTGATCATAACACTGGAATCCTTGGGGGGGACACCTGGGGGGGGGGGGGGGGGGGGAAACAGAAAATAAACTATTAGCTACCTCAGTTCTATTTCATGAATTATGACAGATATTCCTTGGTTGCCATAGTCCAGTTGTGGCTCAGTTTGTCTTGGGCTCTTTCCAAGCATAGAATATCATTCTGAATATATATAATAATACTGAAATATTAGAATGGAATGGAATAGTATAGTTTAGTATAGAATGCAATACAATAGAATCTAGAACGTTAAGACCAAGTACCGTAGAAGAGGTAACTGAAGATGACGTGAAGGTCCTTGTTGGTGGTCAAGGTGCTCACCAGGTCTGTAGCTCCAGTACCAGAGAGGGTAAAGATGGAGGAGCAGAGGTGTGTGATGCCGGACTTCAGCAAGAACAGAGCCAGCCACTGGGGGATCAGCTTCAGAGAGGCCAGATAGTGAGTCTTCTTGGCTGACACCTGGCATGATATTAAAGGACATTTGAGGTAAAAAGTTATTATACTGTAGTGAAGTCAGAGGGTAGTCCCAACCAGGGCTTGAACCTAAGAACTTGGGACTGTCAACCAAACGTCTCAGCTGTTACGCCAAGAGATCCAAATCTCTTGATGAGGTCGCTAGGTGATGGGTTCAGGTGACTACCATACTGTCGATACTCATTTGATCACTTCAGTTTTCTCATTACCAACAAAACCCCTGAAATGAAAAAAAGAAAGTACCTTCATGATTTTGAAAAAAGTTTCAATGGCAGTGACGTCGTCTGGAAACTGATTTTTCAGGTGAGCCTCCATCTCTGTCTTGCCAGAGAAGATGGTGTACTCGCGTTTGTCCTCTCCCTCACCAATCTGGATGGTGTCAAAGTGCTGGTCCAGCTCCACAAACTCCAACTGGCCCTCGGTGATCTGGTCGAAGGCAATACGCAGCAGACTGTTCTCATGAAGCTGGCCGATGTAGTGGAGACCTGGATGGGACAATGGGGATAAATCATGCTTCAATAAGATGTTACATCAGGTCACAAAGCCATTGACTGGGGCGCCACTATCTGGGCAAGTGGCAAAAACATAAACCCGCCTATTTCTACAATTAATCTTCTTAAAGATTTTAAACCTAAACCTTACCTTAATCACATTGCTAAATTAACATGAGCCTAATCCTAACCTTAAATTAAGACCAATGTACATTTTCATGATATAGCCAATTTTGACTTTGCCAAATGCCCATCTAGCTTTTAGAGAAAGAAGCAGGCCCTTCTTCTCAACACAGCTTCTTGTTTGTGAATTAATTACATTTAGATGGCATTTGTGCTCATTTCAAATGTGTTCACTCCAAAGCAATGCATGATACATTGAATACTTGGAATAAGTCATAGTAAACGTTCAATGACATGTGGTCTATTGAATACAAGTTATCAGTGTGAGAATGACAAAACAATGACCCAAAGCCCAGCTTGGTTAATCCCTACCATTGTGTCGCTGAGTTGTCATAATGATTCAGCAAATGTACATTATCCCATGAGCGTTGGTAGACAAAATGTAAGGAAACAAATCTAGCTGCCCTGAATGCCTCTGCTGATCCTACAGCTATTGTATGCAGTAATCATGTGCCTATGAACAAGAGTTATACTGTTAGCACTGAGGCAGTGTGCCCTAGTAGGAAGTCCACTGTGTGCAGCTCACCCTGCACTAACATAAATAACATGAGCATGTCTACTTCTGCTAAGCTTCCCAGTAAAGCAATGAAAACAATCAAGCATCCTAAAAAAGTGCTAACAATAGCCCACGTTTAACATATGTAGCTTAAGAAACAAGGTTCACGAAATCAATAATTTGCTAGTTACCAGATGACATTCATATTCTGACAATCTCTGAAACTCACTTAGATAATACATTTGATGATACAGTGGTAGCAAAACATGGTTATAACATCTACAGAAAATACAGAAATGCCAATGGTGGAGGTGTTGCTGTTTATATTTAGAACCACATTCCTGTAAAGCTTAGAGAGGATCTCATGTTAAATACTGTTGAAGTAAAATGGCTACAGTTTCATCTGCCTCACCTAAAGCCCATTGTTGTGGGAAGCTGCTATAGACCACCAAGTGCTAACAGTCAGTATATGGATAACATCTGTGAAATGCTTGATAATGTATGTGATATCAACAGAGAGGTATATTTTCTGGGTGATTTAAATATTGACTGGCTTTCATCAAGCTACCCACTCAAGAAAAAGCTTCAAACTGTAACCAGTGCCTGGAACCTGGTTCAGGTTATCAGTCAACCTACCAGGGTAGTTACAAATAGGATCGTAATGAAATCAACAACATATATTGATCACATATTTATTAATGTAGCAGAAATTTGCTTTAAAGCAGTATCCAAATCCATCGGATGTAGTGATCACAATATAGTAGCCATATTTAGGAAAACCGAAATTCCAAAGGCTGGACCTAATATAGTGTATAAGAGGTCAAACATAAGTTTTGTAGGGATTCCTATGTTGTTGATGTAAAGGATACTTGTTGGTCTGTGGTTTGTAATGATGACAACCAGAAACTGCACTTGACACATTCATGAAATTACTTATTTCAGTTACTAATAAGCTTGCACCCATTAAGAAAATTACTGTTAAACCCGTGGATTGATGAGGAATTGAACCATTTTATGGTTGAGAGGGATGAGACAACAGGAATGGCAAATAAGTCTGGCTGCACAACCGATTAGCAAATGTACTATAATTTGAGAAATCATGTGACTAAACTGAATAAAAAGAAGAAGAAACTATACTATGAAACAAAGATAAATTACATGAAACATTATAGGAAAAAGCTTTGGAGCACCTTAAATGAAATTTTGGGCAAAAAAGCAAACTCAAACTCATTGAGTCAGATGACTCATTCATAACAAACCCACTGATATTACCAATTACTTTAACCATTTCTTTAATTGGCAAGATTAGCAAACTTAGGCATGACATGCTAACAACCAAATGCTGACACAATCAAGTATAACTGATAACATTATGAAAGACAAGCATTGTAATTCTGTAAAGTGAGTGTGGAAGAGGCGAAAAAAGTATTCTTATCTATCAACAATGACAAGCCACCGGGGTCTGACAACTTGGATGGAAAATTACTGAGGACAATATTGCCATATCTTCAATCTAAGCCTACTAGAACGTCTGTGCCCTCAGGCCTGGGGGGAAGCAAAAGTAACTCTGCTACCCAAGAATAGTAAAGCCGCCTTTAATGGATCAAATATGCGAACAATCAGCCTGTTACCAACCCTTAGTAAAGTTTTGGAAAAATTGTGTTTGACCAGATACAGTGTTATTTTACTGTAAACAAATTGACAACAGACTTTCAGCATGCTTATAGGGAAAGACAGTCAACAAACACGGCACTTACACAAATGACTGATGATTGGCTGAGAAAAATAAACTATACAATTATTGTGGGGGCTCTCCTGTTAAGACTTCAGTGCAGCTTTTGACATTATCGATCATAGTCTGCTGATTGAAAAAACGCATGTGTTTTGGCTTTACACCCCCTGCTATATTGTGGTTAAAGAGTTATCTGTCTAACAAAACACAGAGGGTGTTCTTTAATTGAAGCCTCTCCAACATAATCCAGGTAGAATCAGGAATTCCCCAGGGCAGCTGTCTAGGCCCCTTACTTTTTTCAGTCTTTACTAAAGACATGCTTTGAGTAAAGCCACTGTGTCTATGTATGTGGATGACTTAACACTATACATGTCAGCTACTACAGGGAGTTAAATCACTGCAACACTTAACAAAGAGCTGGAGTTAGTTTCAGAATGGGTGGCAAGGAATAAGTTAGTCCTAAATATTTCTAAAACTAAAAGCATTGTATTTGGGACAAATCATTCACTAAACCCTAAACCTCAACTAAATCTTGTAATAAATAATGTGAAAATTGAGGCAGGTTGAGGTGACTAAACTGCTTGGAGTAACCCTGGATTGTCAATTGTCATGGTCAAAACATGTTGATACAATAGTAGCTAAGATGGGGAGAAGTCTGTGTTGACTTGCTGAATGCACTGAGGTGTCTGTTTAAACTACTAGCACACAGCTCGGACACGCATGCATACCACACAAGACATTCCACCAAATGTCTCTTCACAATCCCCAAGTCAAGAAAAAACTATGGGAGGCGTACAGTACTACTGTACATAGAGCCATGGCTACATGGAACTCTATCCCACATCAGGTAACTGATGCAAGCAGTAGAATCAGATTTGAAAAAACAGATATAAATACACCTTATGGAACAGCTGGGACTGTGAAGAGACACACAGGCACAGACACACATACACATGATAAGACATGCACTGTACACACACGTACACGTGGATTTTGTATTGTAGATTTATGGAAGTAAAGTAGTGGCCTGAGGGAACACACTTAATGTGTTGTGAAAAGTATTATGAAATGCAATGTCATGTAATATTTTAAATTGTATATACAGTGTCTTCGGAAAGTATTCAGACCCATTGACTTTTTCCACATTTTGTTACGTTACAGACTTATTCTAAAATATATTAAATAAATAAAATCATCAGCAATCTACCCACAATACCCCATAATGACAAAGCGAAAAGAGGTTTTTCAAATGTATTAAAAATAAAAAAACAGAAATACCTTATTTACATAAGTATTCAGACCCTTTGCTATGAGACTCAAAATTGAGCTCAGGTCCATCCTGTTTCCATTGATCATCCTTGAGCTGTTTCTGTGCTTTGGCAAAGTGGGTGGGGTTATATCCTTCCTGTTTGGCCCTGTCCGGGGGTATCATCGGATGGGGCCACAGTATCTCCTGACCCCTCCTGTCTCAGCCTCCAGTATTTATGCTGCAGTAGTTTATGTGTCGGGGGGCTAGGGTCAGTTGGTTATATCTGGAGTACTTCTCCTGTCTTATCCAGTGTCCTGTGTGAATTTAAATATGCTCTCTCTAATTCTCTCCTTCTCTCTTTCTTTCTCTCTCTCGGAGGACCTGAGCCCTAGGACCATGCGTCAGGACGACCGGGCAGGATGACTCCTTGCTGTCCCCAGTCCACCTGGCCTTGCTGCTGTTCCAGTTTCAACTGTTCTGCCTGCGGTTATGGAACCCTGACCTGTCCACCGGACGTGCTACCTGTCCCAGACCTGCTGTTTTCAACTCTTAATGATCGGCTATGAAAAGCCAACTGACATTTATTCCTGATTATTATTTGACCATGCTGGTCATTTATGAACATTTTGAACATCTTGGCCATGTTCTGTTATAATCTCCACCCGGCACAGCCAGAAGAGGACTGGCCACCCCTCATAGCCTGGTTCCTCTCTAGGTTTCTTCCTAGGTTTTGGCCTTTCTAGGGAGTTTTTCCCAGCCACCGTGCTTCTACACCTGCATTGCTTGCTGTTTGGGGTTTTAGGCTGGGTTTCTGTACAGCACTTCGAGATATTAGCTGATGTACGAAGGGCTATATAAAATAAACTTGATTTCTACAACTTGATTGGAGTTGTGACGACCCTCCCACTCTGTCTGCCGAATTCTCTCTCTTTGCTCTTGTTTTCCTTAATAGGATGTCGGTGGGCGGGGCTGTGAGGGTCGTCAGCGAAATGGGACACACCAGGATAAATGCACCTCTTCCCCATTCAATAAGGAGACTCTCTCCATGCAGACACACTTACAGATTTTGGTTGTGGCATTTTTGTGGATGTTTTGTTTGTTTGCGTTGGCACCTTTCAACACCCCTCATTATCATATGTATACACGCAACCACTCACTTACACTACTGATTACACACACCCTTGTTAATTGTATTTACTTTACTTCAGTTAATGAATACATTTTGTTATTCTTTATCTCCACATTGTCTCCCTTTTGTTATGAACTTCGAGCCAGTTCGTGACAGAGTCCACCTGTGGTAAATTCAATTCATTGGGCATGATTTGGAAAGGCACACACGTCTATATAAGCTCCCACAGTTGACAGTGCATGTCAGAGCAAAAACCAAGCCATGAGGTCGAAGGAATTGTCTGTAAAGCTCCGAGACAGGAATGTTTCGAGGCACAGATCTGGGGAAGGGTATCCAAAACATGTCTGCAGCATTGAAGGTCCCCAAGAACACAGTGGCCTCCATCATTCTTAAATGGAAGAAGTTTTGAACCACCATGACTCTTCCTAGAGCTGGCCGCCCGGCCAAACTGAGCAATCGAGGGAGAAGGGCCTTGGTCAGGGAGGTTACCAAGAACCCAATGGTCACTCTGACAGAGCTCTAGAGTTCCTCTGTGGAGATGGGAGAACCTTCCAGAAGGACAACCATCTCTGCAGCACTCCACCAATCAGGCCTTTATGGTAGAGTGGCCAGACGGAAGCCACTCCTCAGTTAAAGGCACATGACAGCCACTGCCAAAAGGCACCTAAAGACTCTCAGACCATGAGAAACAAGATTCTCTGGTCTGATGAAACGCAGATTGAACTCTTTGGCCTGAATGCCAAGTTCCACGTCTGGAGGAAACCTGGAACCATCCCTACAGGGAAGCATGGTGGTGGCAGCATCATGCTGTGGGGATGTTTTTCAGTGGCAGGGACTGGGAAACTAGTCAGGACCCAGGCAAAGATGAACGGCGCAAAGTACATTTCATCAAGAGATCCTTGATGAAAACCTGCTCCAGAGCAGGACCTCAGACTGGGGGCGAAGGTTCACCTTACAACAGGACAACGACCCTAAGCACACAGCCAAGACAATGCAGGAGGGGCTTCAGGACAAGTATCAGAATGTCCTTGAATGACCTAGTCAGAGCCCGAACTTGAACATGATCGAACATCTCTGGAGAGGCCTGAAAATAGCTGTGCAGCAACGCGCCCCATCCAATCTGACAGATCTTGATAGGTTCTGCAAAGAAGAATGGGAAAAAGTCCCAAAATACAGGTTTGCCAAACTTGTAGCATCATACCAAAGGAGACTTGAGGCTGTAATCGCTGCCAATGGTGCTTCAACAAAGTACTGAGTAAAGGGCCTGAATACTTATGTAAATGTGATTTTTCTGTTTTTTTATTTTTAATACATTTGCTAAAATTTCTAAAAACCTTTTTTTTCTTCGTCATTATGGGGTATTGTGTGTAGATTGATGAGTAAAAATATAAATTTAATCCATTTTAGAATAAGGCTGTAACGTAACAAAATGTGGAAAAAGTCAAGGGGTCTATATACATTCTGAATGCACTCTAACTGCCTTAATATTGCTGGACCCCAGTAATAGTAGCTGCTGCCTTGGCAGGAATCCTTAATAAATACAAATACAAATGAACAAGACCTCTGTCTTACCAACATCAAATTCAAATCCTTTCTCTACGTAGGTGTGACAGCAGCCTCCTGACTGGTCATGCTGTTCCAGGACCAGGACCTTCTTCCCCACTTTGGCCAACGTGGCCGCCACCGTCAGGCCCCCAATGCCACTACCAATCACTATGGCATCCAGGTTCTGGGGCACTTTGTCAACACTGAAACCTGGACAGAAAACCAAATTCAAGATCAAAAAGTGGTTGTCATAAATTACCCATCTTCCTCTAATGGTCATAAACGTAGGGCATCTAAATTTCATTTTCATTGGGGCATTCCTTGTCTTTGCTCCTAGATGACAATACATACATGATATCTCTTCTAACGCTCAGAGATTGATTAGAATGCTCCCAAAATCACATTCATAGGCAAATAATCAACCCAGAGCTTTACCTTACCTTGTTTGATGACTTTGTCCCTCTTCCTCTGGTCAAACTCCCGGGGTACCGGAGGCCTCACTGACTCCAGAGAGAAAGGGCTTGGCTTGCCGAAAAGATACCAGTACGTCCCTCCAGCCCATATCACCAACCAGGCTAAGAATATCAACAGCCACATGATGAAGACTGCACAGAGCAATCAAGCACGGAATTCTCTGCCTGTCAATAAGGCAGGAGGAAGGAGAGTTGACAGCAGAGAGTCTTGACATTTTTGAAACACATATACCATTTACAGGACCCTTTTATTGAGGGAAGTGCTAAAGGTCTGAGATGGAAAGTGATAAGCAAATTAGTTTGTGCAACACTCAATTATCTTGTTATGACTATGACTGACAATAAAGATCAAGATGTAAAAGACCCTGTGGTGCAGCAGGGCTGTACCGCCACACCATAAAGATGATTTAGCAATCTGCAAGAGACCATAGTTGAGTTACAGGAATTGGCTATCAAGAAAGGTCTGAGAATCGAATTCTAAAAACAAGTGTATTTAATTACTTTGTAAAAAAAATTCAATCACATACAAGGCATACGTTACAAAGCATTAACAAGCATTGCAAGGCATTATTCTAGGCATGATCAGAGAGGAAGAGAGAGTGAAAAGTAATAGCCTGAAAGAGTCCCTCGGGTGGAGAGAAAATTTCACCAGCGCAGGTCAGGAACAAATAGAAGGAGACAATGAATCTTAGAGCCTGTTATAACATCTGAGTTGTTTGGATTCAAAATCTGAGTTTTGACCAATATCACTACTGTTGAGTTAACTTCCACTCAGATATCAGATCTACAGGGTGTTCTCACAACAGAACCTTTGCTACCCAGAGAGGTGAAACAATGTGGGTTGGAGAGCAGCATTCCTGAGACAATACAAACCATTGTCCTTCATTAGACATGCAAATGACCTTAGGTAAAAGCTTCCTGCATGCAAGCTAGAAAGGAATGCTCTATTCTTTGTAAGAGCAAAACCCAGAACTGAAGGTACATCAAAAAATCAAAAATGAATCACAAATGATTTCAACATTTCAATTAAGATAAAATAGTCGGTGCTGGCAGATATGGTAGCTCTGCTTCTAGCTTCTAAGCAACTTTGCAGTATTTAGTTTTTTGGGTGTTCTTTTTTGCATTAGTCCAGAACGTTTTTTGTTTTATTACATACAGCCGGAAATAAGTTTTGGATATCAGATCGGCGGTAACTCACCAGCATTATTACCAAAAATACGACCCCAGAGCAATGGAACTTATCCCAGAGGCTGCTCCAAGATGCAGCCGATGGAGAAGAGGTATTCAGAGTGGACATCTAGTCCGACTCAAGAGGCATGCACACCATCCACCACTTCCGAGTATATTACTCGCTAATGTTCAGTCCCTAGACAATAAAGTAGACGAGGATCTCCTTCCAGAGAGACATCAGGGACTGTAAAATACTCTCTTTCACGTAATCATGGCTCTCTGTGGATATACTGTCCATGTCCATACAGCCAGCTGGGTTCACAGTACATCGCACAGACAGGAATAAATAACTCTTTGGGAAGAAGAAAGGCGGTGGTGTATGTTTCATGATTAACTACTGTGATAATGTACAGGAACCCAAGTCCTTTTGTTCACCCGACCTAGAATACCTCACAATCAAATGCAGACCGTATTACCTCCCAAGAGAATTTTCTTCGGTTATAGTCACAGCCGTGTATATTCCCCCTCAAGCCGATACCACAACTGCCTTCAAGGAACTATACTGGACTTTGTACAAAATGGAAACCACATATCCTGAGGCCACATTTATTGTAGCTGGGGATTTTAACAAAGCAAATTTGAGGAAAATGGTACTGAAGTTCTATCAACACATTGACTGTAGTTCTTGTGCTTCAAAGACTCTCAACCATTGTTACTCCCCCTTTCGGGATGGCTACAAGGCCCTCCCCCGCCCTCTCTTCGGCAAATCAGATCACGACTCCATTCTGCTCCTCCCTTCCTATAGGCAGAAACTCAAACAGGAAGTACCCGTGCTAAGGTATATTCAACACTGGTCTGACCAATCAGAATCCATGCTTCATGATTGTTTTGATCACGCGGACTGGGATACGTTCCGGGTTGCCTCTGAGAATAACGTTGACATATACACGGACACTGTGACTGAGTTCATCAGGAAGTGTATAGGGGATGTTGATCCCGCTGTGACTATTAAAACCTACCCAAACCAAAACCCGTGGATAAATGGCAGCATTCACGCAAAATGTAAAGCCCGAATGACCGCATTTAACCAGGGTGACTGGAAATATGGTCGAATACAAACAGTGTGGTTATTCTATCAGTAAGGCAAACAAACAGACAAAACGTCAGAACAGAGACAAAGTGGAGTCGCAATTCAACAGCTTAGACACGAGACGTATGTGACAGGCTCTACAGACAATCACGGATTACAAAGGGGAAACCAGCCATGTCGCGCACACCGACGCCTTGCTTCTGGCCAAGCTAAACACCTTCTTCACCCGCTTTGAGGATAACCCAGTGCTACTGACGTTGCCCGCTCCCAAGGACTGTGGGCTCTCGTTCTCCGTAGCCGATGTGAGTAAGACGTTTAAGCGTGTTAACCCTCGCAAGGCTGCCAGCCCAGACGGCATCCCTAGCCGCGGCAACTGCACCACCCTCATCCACAGGACTCTCCAGAGGGTGGTGCGGTCTGCCCAATGCATCACCGGGGGCACACTGCCTGCCTTACAGGACATCTGCAGCACCCGATGTCACAGGAAGGCCAAAAAGATCATCAAGGACATCAACCACTCGAGCCACAGCCTGTTCACCCCGCTATCATCCAGAAGGCAAGGTCAGTACAGGTGCATCAAAGCTGGGACTGAGAGACTGACAAACTGCATCTATCTCAAGGCCATCAGACTGTTAAAGAGCCATCACTAGCTGGCTACCACCCGGTTACTCAACCTTGCATCTTAGAGGCTGATGCCCTATGTACATAGTCATGTAATCACTGGTCATTTTAATAATGGAACACTAGTTACTTTAATAATGTTTACATACTGCTTTACTCATTTTATATTTATATACTGTATTTTATTGTATTTTAGTCAATGCCTCTCCGACATTGCTCGTCCTAATGTTTATATATTTCTTAATTCCAGTGTTTTACTTTTAGATTTGTGTGTATTGTTGTGAATTGTTAGATACTCCTGCACTGTTGGAGCTAGGAACACAAGCATTTCGCTACATCCACAATAACATCTGCTAAATATGTGTATGTGACCAATAACATTTGATTTGATTTGAAAATAGTCTGTTTATCCGATTGGATAACTTCAGATGTTTTTATCAAGTCAGTCAGATGAATACAAAAGATATCAAACTCCTCCTCTGAGAGAAAATGTAATCACATTGAAAATGAGAAAATAAACAAAATAACCAGAATTTTGAAATAATTAAGAACAATTCCTGAAGTTAAATCAAAACAACTTTCGAGCAACTCAAAATATACAGTTGAAGTCGGAAGTTTACATACATCTTCGCCAAATACATTTAAACTCAGTTTTTCACAATTCCTGACATTTAATCCTAGTAAAAATTCCCTGTCTTAGGTCAGTTAGGATCACCAATTTATTTAAAGAATGTGAAATGTCCGAATAATAGTAGAGGGAATTATTTATTTAAGCTTTAATTTCTTTCATCACATTCCAAGTGGGTCAGAAGTTTACATACACTCAATCAGTATTTGGTAGTATTGCCTTTAAATTGTTTAACAAAATGTTTTGGGTAGCCTTCCACAAGCTTCCCACAATAAGTTTGGTGAATTTTGGCCCATTCCTCCTGACAGAGCTGGTGTAACTGAGCCAGGTTTGTAGGCCTCCTTGCTCGCACACGCATTTTCAGTTCTGCCCACAAATTTTCTATGGGATTGAGGTCAGGGCTTTGTGATGGCCACTCCAATACCTTGACTTTGTTGTCCTTAAGACCCATTTGTGACCAAGCTTTAACTTCCTGACTGATGTCTTGAGATGTTGCTTCAATATATCCACATAATTTTCTTTCCTCATGATGCCACCTATTTTGTGAAGTGCACCTGTCCCTCCTGCAGCAAAGCACCCCCACAACATGATGCTGCCACCCCTGTGCTTCACAGTTGGGATGATGTTCTTCGGCTTGCAAGCCTCCCCCTTTTCCTCCAAAGATAATGATGGTCATTATGGCAAAACAGTTCTATTTTTGTTTCATCAGGCCAGAGGACATTTCTCCAAAAAGTACGATCTTTGTCCCCATGTGCAGTTGCAAACCATAGTCTGGCTTTTTTATGGCGGTTTTGGAGCAGTGGCTTCTTCCTTACTGAGCGGCCTTTCAGGTTATGTCAATATAGGACTGGTTTTACTGTGGATATAGATACTTTTGTATCTGTTTCCCGCAGCATCTTCACAAGGTCCTTTGCTGTTGTTCTGGGATTGATTTGCACTTTTCACATAAAAGTACATTAATCTCTATGGGACAGAATGCATCTCCTTCCTGAGCGGTATGACGGCTGCGTGGTCCCATGGTGTTTATACTTGCATACTATTGTTTGTACAGATTAACGTGGTACCTTCAGGTGTTTGGAAATTGCTCCCAAGGATGAACCAGACTTGTGGAGGTTTACAATTTTTTTCTGAGGTCTTGGCTGATTTCTTTAAAATTTTCCCATGATGTCAAGCTAAGAGGCACTGAGTTTGAAGGTAGGCCTTGAAATACATCCACAGGTACACCTCCAATTGACTCAAATGATGTCAATTAGCCTATCAGAAGCTTCTAAAGCCATGACATAATTTTCTTGTATTTTCCAAGCTGTTTAAAGACACAGTGAACTTAGTGTATGTAAACTTCTGACCCACTGGAATTGTGATACAGTGAATTATACGTGAAATAATCTGTCTGTTAACAATTGTTGGAAAAATTACTTGTGTCATTGTCACGGTCGTCGAATGAAGTAGACCAAAGCGCAGCGTGGTGAGCGTACATATTCCATTTATTAGAAATGACGCCGACAAAAAACAATAACCAATACAAAACACCCGTGAAGCTTAAGGGCTATGTGCCACAAACAAAGTTAACTTCCCACACTGAGAGGAGGGAAAAGGGCTACCTAAGTATGGTTCCCAATCAGAGACAACAATAGACAGCTGTCCCTGATTGAGAACCATACCTGGCCAAAACATAGAATTACAAAATCATAGAAAAACAAAACATAGAATGCCCACCCCAAATCACACCCTGACAGTCATGCACAAAGTAGATGTCCTAACCGACTTGCCAAAACTATAGTTTGTTAACAAGAAATTTGTGGGGTGGTTGAAAAACGAGTTTTAATGACTCCAACCTAAGTGTATGTAAACCTCCGACTTCAACTGTACATAAAATGATAGGGTAAGAACGGTTTGAAGCAATTTGAAAAGCAGTTTACAGCACCCAACATTAGCATACCAATGGTGAAGGTTCTATAGCCATTTTGTGAGAAACAAGGCAATGACTTTACTCATAGCACACACTCATCTATACATTCAGATTGACTAAGCCATATGCACTATGCATAGGAAAAAAACATTTATTTGTGTCTTACCAAGAGCCATTACATTTTGTCTAGCACTGTATACTGTACATCAAAGAAAGCACATTCACAAAAGTAACCTATATAGCCATCACATATGAATATAGTAACTACTAAGTTGCAAACAAATAAATGATTAAAGGCGTCAGCATGCTTCGGTTCAGCTGGCGCCTGTGCTCACATACTCCCTTAAAAGACATTTGCTTGAAAAACCAAAAAAAGAGCAATATAACCCTGGGACAGTAGAGGGCGATAAGCTGGTAATAGCTATCTACGGCCAAACAAGGAAGTGATGACACACCTAAACAAGGAAGAGACACACGGGAGAATAAAAGTGTACACAAAGAGACATTTGACTGGAATTAAAAGTGATGAACCTATGAGGGCGCAGCCCCTTGGGAAAAGCATTCAACACAGAGGTGGACAAGAAAATGGTTAGTGGAGGTATGGGATGGAAGAAGAAGCGCGTGTACGTTAAGGTTGAGAAGATGCTGGTGCCCACTGTAGAGCAGCTGAACAGCCCAAGCGAGGAATCTACAAAGTCTCGTATCGACAAGTGATGACGACTTTGCGGTACCAGAGTATGGAGAAGATGAGTATTGGGAAAATGTTACGGAAAGGTGGATTTCTTAGAAGGATTGGAGGAAGAGGAAAAACAGGTTGAAGAGAATGAGGGAAGCAGAGGTTGATTTTAAATCTGATGGAGATGGTGATAGAGGGGGAGATGGTGTGTCGAAGAAGACTGTGGTCAAGTGAAACATAGTGAGCTGGGCGCCAGACCGAGTTCTGGAGGTGAAATGGAAGTGAATGAGGGAGATTTAAGTGAGGTGGAAGGTGTGGTGAGGGGTTTGGAGCCCGAGTCTTGCATCGAAGGACATGGTTATGATAAAGAAGAATTGATTCAGTGGTAGTGAGGCTTTTGGAGAAAGGGGTTTCAGGCCTTTTGGCTGATCCATATGTGGTATTAGGTTGGATGGAAAAGATGGTTGGTGCTGTTGAGTCGGTGAAGGTACATGTGGACATGTGATGTTTGTTTGTGTTTCTTCCACCCAGAGGAAGTATGCGCTCCGTGCGACGCAACTTGGTTCAGGATCTGTATCTTGCTTTGGTCTTAGGAACAGGGTGCCATTGAGAGGAGTGATTTCTGGGGTAGCGTTAAGTGTGGAGGTGGAGAAATTGAAGTTGAAGATTCCTGGTGTTTGTGACGCCTGCCGTTTCGTGCGACGAAGACCTGGTGGGGAGCGTGAGTTTTGAATCAGTCTTTACCTGATAATGTCATGTTAGGATATATGAGTTATCCTGTTAGAGCTTCAGGCCGAACCCACTGCAGTGTTTATGGTCATGTCGCAGCAGTGTGTAGGAGGGAGATTCCAAATCTTGAGCGATCCAGGTATGCAAAGCTCTTAGAGACTAACTCAACAACATTCACAGCTATAATCACTGTCAAAGGTATTGATTCAGGAGGTTGTATACTTATCTAATCAAGATATATTAGTATTATTTTTCATGAATTTCTTTAAAATCGTAGAATTGATCTTCCACTTTCACATCACAGAGTATTACGTGTCGATCATTGACAAAAAAAGGCAAATTAAATACATTTCAATCCCACTTTGTAATATAAAAAGGGTGTGTGAATACTGCAGTGAGATACCCGATGGGTTAGACCGGGGGAGGTGGCAAAGTATGGCCCGCTGGCCACTTCTATCCGGCCCACAAGACATATATATATATATATATATATATATATATATATACTGTATATATATATATAACGTTTTTTTCTCCCCAATTTCATGGTATCTAATTGTCCCATAGCTGAAACTCCCGTACGGACTCGGGAGAGGTAAAGGTCAAGAGCCGTGCGTCCTCCGAAACACGCCCCAGCCAAGCTGCACTGCTTCTTGAAAAAATGGCCTCTTAACCCGAAAGCCAGCCGCACCAATGTGTCGGAAGAAAAACCCTACATCTGGCGACCGTGTCAGCGTGCATGCACCTGGCCCGCCACAGGAGTCGCTAGAGCACAATGGGACAAGGAAATCTCGGCCTGCCAAACCCTCTCCTAACCCGGACGACGCTGGGCCAATTGTGCGCCACCTCATGGGTCTCCCAGTCACGGCCAGCTGTGACACAGCCTGAGATCGAACCCAGGTCTGTAGTGACGCCTCAAGCACTGCAATGCAAGTACTGCGCCACTCGATGAGCCACTCCATTGAATTTCAAAATCCCGATATGGCCCTCAAGCCCAAACATTTGCCCACCGCTGGATTAGACGATCCTTTTCTCGTCAATCCCGGTTATCATAACATCATGCCAGGGTAAGCCTACACAAAACACAACCCATATTTTAAGAGTTTCTAAAATCCCCTATGGGAAAAGTGAATGGTGGAAAAATAATTGGAACCATTTCCCTTTTTGACCTCTAGGTTTTATGGGTATTATGACTCATACTGTGGTACTCTTTCGAGAACTTGTTAGCAAACTCCTGTGTGTAATTTATCTTAGAAATTATTCTAAACTGAAGACACGTGTAACCACGTGAAGGCCAGTGGCAGTCAGTGCCGTTTAAGATGGGGGAGGATGGTTTTCTTTTTTATGAGCATGGCCTTATTTCTATTATAGCATATTGGATGTCATTCATATTCCATTCACCCAGCTCAATGTAACATCGCTAAGTTTAGGCTACTACATGATACTAAAATGTTCCCTACACCCATCATGAGGTTGCTACAACCTAGCCTATCAATTAAATGTTACAATGTAGGTGCACAGGTCGAGAGAAATTTTAGTAATAATGATGACAGATATTGGCACATTCAATACTGCCTTGCACACTCATGCCTGGACCTAGCTGATCTAGGGTGTAATAATTAGTCCAACAGTTTCAAACAAGAGTTTCTATTGGACAAATTCAAGTATATTCTTCCCCGTTTGCTTCCGTTTAAGAAATGTTTTTCAACAGAATCGGTAGAATGAATACACCCCTGATCACACGCAAACACAGTTCATTTTCATAGCAACCACATACAAACAGCCTGATCACTTTGATCGTTGTATAATTCCTTCCC
Source organism: Salvelinus namaycush (assembly GCF_016432855.1). Lineage (NCBI taxonomy): Eukaryota > Metazoa > Chordata > Actinopteri > Salmoniformes > Salmonidae > Salvelinus > Salvelinus namaycush. The sequence continues at coordinate 15,824,434 of NC_052341.1, forward strand.
GCATCTACTCACTCTCCTCCTCTCACATTTTCTCTTCGCTTGTGGTCTTCAGTGCACAACACATCAGCTGTCTGTGACCAGGCAAAAACATCTTTCCAAGCCAAACCTTCATGTCATAACCGCTAACTGCTACAGACAGCCTACAACGTCATAATCAACATAGCTACTAGAATTAACGCACTAGTAAACCCGCTACAATGTATACTCAGCAAGTAGTTTAGCAGTTATACCGGCAATAAATTAATAAAATCAAAAGCTTACCTTGACTTGGAAGAGTTCAAGTGTTGGATAGCTATAGCAAGCTAGCTAACATAGCATCCCTCTTTGTTTGAGCCGGGTGTTTGTGTAGGCTAAACTAGCTACCTGCATTTGCTAGCTAAGTAAGTAAAAGTGAAAAAAAAGACAACAAAATATCTCACTCTCTCATTTTGAAGAAATTAATTTGTTAAAAACTGTTCAACTATTGTCTTTCTCTCTCTTTGAGTCAACTACTCACCACATTGTATGCACTGCAGTGATAGCTAGCTGTAGCTTATGCATTCAGTACTTTATTCATTCTCTGATCCTTTGATTGGGTGGACAGCATGTCAGTTCATGCTGCAAGAGCTCTGATAGGTTGGAGAACGTCCTCCGGAAGTTATCATAATTACTGTCTATGGAAGTGGGTGACAACCACAAGCCTCCTAGGTTTTTTATTGAAGTCAATGTACCCAGAAAAGGACAGAAAGGAGTTGTCCTCAGCTACACCATGTTGTTACCCTACAGAGTGCTGCTGTGGCTACTGTAGACCTTCATTGCAAAACAGTGTGTTGTAATCAGTTATTGCTGACATGTGAATATACTTAGTATCGTTTTATCTGAAAATGAGAACTTTTTAAATGTTTCACTATTTTTATGACATTTACTGAGGAGGATGGTCATCCCTTTCCTCCTCTGAGGGGCCTCCACTGGTAAAGACTTAGCCTATTGGTGAAAGTAATTTACTCTGTGTTATTATGTAATGTATCATGTATTTCATGTACACTGTAATTGTTTGAGTGTTAATTCTTTTGTGACTAATAAGTCCTATTAGTTGAATTAAGTAAATGCATTCCTCATTTTACAGAGAATATCTTTTTTTACCTTTATTTAACTAGGCAAGTCAGTTAAGAACAAATTCTTATTTACAATGACGGCCTACCCAGGCCAAACCCTAACCCGGATGACGCTGGGCCAATTGTGCGCTGCCCTATGCGACTCCCAATCAATGCCGGTTGTGATACAGCCTGGAATCAAACCAGGGTCTGTAGTGACGCCTCTAGCACTGAGATGCAGTGCCTTAGACTGCTGCGCCACTCGCGAGCCACCTATGATTGACTATACATTCCTCATTTAGTAGGTCTATTGGTAACTGTGGTAACTTACACATATCATATATGCTTAGCATCTAACTGTGCAGCTCTGAACTCAGGTTAACTCAATCACTTAATACTAGGACATTGATTGCAAGATATTGGCTCTTTGTCTTTCAGCCTCCTAATAATTGCATAACAGTTATCTTGGACACGTACTGTAACTTATAGTATTCCGAGTGGTGATGCAAGGCTAGCTACCTTGACTACATCCATCGGATACGCCTATGGGCCTATAGCATTCACATAATAATGGGGTCAGATTGATGAATGTAGTTTATTAATAAACACAATTTTAACCTCAACTACAGGTTCAAATGTGCTTACCTTTCAAAATGCTTATCTGCCTGCTTGAAGAGAATAACAAGTTTGAATTGGTTTAGAGAGATAATGTTCCATTATCAGAAAAGGTAATTTAAACACAAAGAATTCTGTTTTATTCATTTATGACAGCACTTCAGTTGTTAAAGCATTTCAGAAAAGGTCAAGACTGGTTTGGTATGGCACGGTATCTATGATCACTTGTAACCCACATATTGTAAACTAATTAAATATAAGGTTGTAAGCTGTTGTAACCTAATTAAATAAAACATTGCCCAATGACATAAATACAATCCAAGAGGATCCTAGATTATAACATTTTATGGCAGTGCCTAATCCACCAGCTGCAAATAGGACACAACGGCCTCAACCACTCTCTCCAAAAGATAGGAAAACACAACACAGCCTCATGACCCAACTGTCCAGCAGCAGAAACTACAGATCATGTCCTCATTCACTGTCAAACCTACGGACATCAAAGGCAAATGCTCAGAAGAACAATCACATCACTGGGAATAAGCCTGACCAGAACAAACTAGTTCAGAGAGCAATCATTTCCTTCCTCCATTTATGTAGACTAGACCTGAATCTAGAACACCTCCATACTGCGAGTCGATATTCACATCATAACAAGGAATTCCCCTTGACCACATCCACAACTTGGGGACAACAAACATTCTTTCCCATTGACCCCCATACTAAAAGAGACAACTTCATTGACTATTTTTTAGTTATAAAGAAATAACAGAATCTGTTATGAACAGAGAGGGAAAAGTTTTGTAGACTTTACTCTTTTCCCCAATTTTTTAAAAGTTTGTTGTTTAGAAGGAGTGCAAGGGCAAACTGAGTTATTGCACATGCCCATAGGCGTATCCGATGGATGTAGTCACTTTACAGAGTAGGCATTCCTTAATGGAAATATGCAAATACATGCTAGAACGCGCCAACAGATCTTGCTAGCTCATGCTCTGCTCTACCCACATCCTTGCTTGTTCTGCCCACTATGACTCATTTGCTCCCATTGGAAACACAGGCTGTGGCCGGGCTATTTTGGGTTAGTTAAAACAATTTTTGACTATAATCTCCATCACACTCAAGCCCGGTAGGTGGCGGTAATGCACCTAATATTGGTATGCTCACAACCATAACGCCCCAATGAAGAAGAAGAAGAATGGTTTAATTGAGTACTTGTTAGCGTGCTCCTGTGTGTATCAGACACACAGTTTTTTCTCTTAGAGATTATTCTGAACTGAAGACTTAGGCTATTGGTGATAGTAATTTACTCTGTGTTATTCTTTAATGTATCATGTACTTCATGTACACTGTAAATGTTTGAGTGTTAATTATTTTGTGACTAATCAATCTTATTAGTTGAATTGAGTAAATGCATTCTTCGTTTTACAGAGTAATTATTTGATTGACTATATGTTCGTAATTTATTAGGTCTATTGATAACTGTTATTTACACTACACATATCATACAGTGCATTCGGAAAGTATTCAGAACCTTTGACTTTTTAAACATGTTGTTACATTGCTGCCTTATTCTAAAATAGATTTTTTTTTTATCCTCATCAATCTACACACAATATCCCATAATGACAAAGCAAAAACAGGTTTTTAGAAATTTTAGCAAATTTATTACAAATAAAAACTGAAATAACACATTTAGATGAGTATTCAGACCCTTTACTCAGTATTTTGTTGGAGCCCCTTTGGCAGTGATTAAAACCTTGAGTCTCCTTGGGTAAGATGTTACAAGCTTGGCACACCTGTATTTGGGGAGTTTCTCCCATTATTCTCTGCAGATCCTCTCAAGCTCTGTCAGGTTGGATGGGGAGCATCACTGCCCAGTTATTTTCAGGTCTCTCCAGAGATGTCCGGGCTCTGGCTGGGCCACTCAAGGACATTCAGAGACTTGTCCCAAACCACTCCTGCGTTTTTCTTGGCTGTGTGATTAAGGTCGTTGTCCTGTTGGAAGGTCAAACTTCGCCACAGTCTGAGGTCCTGGGCGCTCTGGAGTAGGTTTTCATCAAGGATTTCTCTGTACTTTGCTCCGTTCATCTTTCCCTCGATCCTAACTAGGTTCCCAGTTTCTGCCGCCGCAAAACATCCCCACAGCATGATGCTGCCACCACCATGATTCACAGCAGGGATGATGCCAGATTTCCTCTAGGTGTGACACTTGGCATTCAGGCCGAAGAGTTCCATCTTAGGCCTCCCGAGTGGCACAGTGGTCTGAGACACTGCATCGCAGTGCTAGAGGCGTCCCTACGGTTTCGATCCGGGGCTGTGTCGCAGCCGGCCGCGACCGGAAGACCCATGAGGAAGCACACAATTGGCCCAGCATCGTCCGAGTTAGGGGAGGGTTTGGCCGGCCGGGATGTCCTTGTCCCATCGCACTCTAGCGACTCCTGTGGCGGGCCAGGCACATGCACGCTGACACGGTCGCCAGTTGGACAGTGTTTCCTCAAACATTTGTGTGACTGGCTTCCGGGTTAAGAGAGCAGTGGGTTAAGAGAGCAGTGTGTCAAGAAGCAGGACGCACAGCTCTCAACCTTCACCTCTCTCAAGTCTATGGGACAAAACTGTAACTACCAATTGGATATCACGAAAAAGGGGTAAAAGTAAAAAGAAGAAAAATACAAAAAATTGGTTTCATCAGACCAGAGAATCTTGTTTCTCATGGTCTGAGTCCTTTAGGTGCCTTCTGGCAAACCCCAAGCGGGCTGTCGTACTTTTTACTGAGCAGTGGCTTCTGTCTGGCCACTCTACCATAAAGGCCTGATTGGTGGAGTGCTGCAGAGATGGTTGTCCTTCTGGAAGGTTCTCCCATCTCCACAGAGGAACTCTGGAGCTCTGTCAGAGTGACTATCGGGTTCTTGGTCACGTCCCTGACCAAGGCCCTTCTCCACCCTCAAGTTCGAGTCTCATAGCAAAGTCTGAATACTTACGTAAATAAGTTATGTTTTTTATTTGTAATACATTTTCAAACATTTCCAAAAACCTGTTTTCGCTTTGTCATTATGGGGTTTTGTGTGTAGATTGATGAGGGGGAAAAAATGATTGAATAAATGTTAGAATAAGGCTGTAACATAACAAAATGTGGGAAAAGTAAGGGGGTCTGAATACTTTCCGAATGCACTGTATATGCTTGGCCTTTAAACGTGCAGCTCTGAGCTAAGGTTAACTCAATAATTTAATACTAGGACATTGATTGCAAGATATTAGCTCTTTGTCTCTCAGCTTCTTAATAATTGCCTAAAAGTTATCTTGGACACATGTCATTTATAGTATTCCAAGTGGTGATGCAAGGCTAGCTACCTTCACTACACCCATCGGATACGCCTATGGGCCTATAGCATTCACATAATGAGTCAAATTGCTGAATGTACTTTATTATTTCCTCAAATACAGGTTCAAATGGTTTTACCTTTCTAAATGCTTATCTACCTGCTTGAAGAGAAGAATAAGTTGGAATTGGTTTAGGGAGATTCAGAAAAGATCAAGACTGGTTTGGTATGGCACAGTATCTGTGATAACTTGCAACCCACATATTGTAAACTAATTCAATATAAGGTTGTCACCTATTGTAACCTTATTACAACATTACCACTTGTAAACTTATTCATTAAAACTTTGGCCCAATGACATAAGTACGATCCAAGAGGATGCTAAATTGTAGCGCCTAATCCACCATATATAACGTTACAATAAAATACAGTATATCCTTTATTTTAACTTCAACAAGGATCGGACCCTTTTTTAAAAATGTTTGCCTAAAATGACATACCCAATTCTAACTGCCTGTAGCTCAGGACCTGAAGCAAGGATATCAGATGTTCTGGGAATTTTTTTGTTTCTTACAACCTCATGCTAATCACATTAGCCTACGTTAGCTCAACCGTCCCGAGGTCCAGACACTGATCCTGTAGAGGTTAATAACTTAATTTTCCTCAGACAAAATTAGAGGAGAACAGATGGAATTAAACACTCTCTTTGGGAAATAGAAATTAGCGGTACCAACGGAGCAGTTTCAAAAGCCAATATGGCATGTTTAATTATTTTTCTTCCTATGAATGGGCTCTACTGTTTGAACGGTTTGAGCTATAAAAAATATTACGTCCCTATTCCAAGAAGTGAGTGTGACAAAAAAAACGAAATTCTGCATTATCTGATTTGATAGACTCAAACACTCTATATGGGAAACAGAAGCTAGCTCATATCCCTAAGATAACATTTCCACTACTTATTAAATATTGCTCTTGTGACTGACTGGGTTTGAACCGGGTCACCTGTATGTCACAAGACCGTGTTAGCCCACTTAGCTAAATCCCTAGGGGATACATTTGGGGAGCTAACACAAGTCTTCAAGTGTCTGGTAAGGTTACTCATTATACGGATGACATGTGACTGACTGGGTTCCTTCATAGTATAAAACTGTGTTAGCTTGCTGAGCAAGGTGCTGTGACATGGATCGGTCTCTTCAAGGAAGAGGTCAAAGGGGGGGGTGAAGTGTAACACAGGTGGTTCAGTGACCACGCTCGCATGATGAGTAATTTGTCTGAGACCTAAAGAGTTGCCAGCAACTGGGTCAGGTGCTGTGCTCTGCAAAGAAGTCTTGTTAAGTATTGATTGTGCACAGGTGTGGCTGATCAGGGTGTGGCAGCTTGCAGAGCTGTTACTATTATTTGTTGGTAATCACTTTGAACATCAATAACTAAAGAGTCAAGATGGAGCTCGCCCTGGATCCAGGTAAGTTTGTTGTCTTCTGGGGCAAGTGCATACAACACGGTCCACATGCTCTGACTTCTCAGGTAAACAAACACATTAAATCAGGTTACAGACCATTTAGCTAGGCCTAGGACCCCTAGACTTAGCGAGTGTAGCAGTATCTGAAGACTAGTGGTTTAGTAACAGGGCTAACACAGTCTTGTGACATGCAGGAGACCTAGTTAAACCCAGTCAGTCACAAGCGTAAGATTTCATCGATTGGAAAGGCTGGAGGGGCTATGAGATAAAGCTTCTGTTTACAACAGAGTGTTTGATAATGCCAAATTGGAAGGGATTGGGACAAAAATTGCATAGTCCTGTGAGCATCATGCGGCTTGTGAGCATAACAGAGGGAATGAACATGTTCCTTAGCTTTCAGAAATGGGGTCATAAAAGTATGGCTCCAACTGTTCAAATGCTAGAGCCAATTCATAGGGGGGGAAAACTATTAAACCTGTCACATTGGCTTTAGAAACCACTCCATTGGGATCACTAGCTTCTGTTTCCCAATTCTTCTCTACCTTTAGCTGAATTTAAAAACTACATCTGAACGCATCTGATAAGTTTAATATATGAATATACAGTTGAAGTCGGAAGTTTACATACACCTTAGCCAAGCACATTTAAACTCAGTTTTTCAAAATTCCTGACATTTAATCCTAGTAAAAATTCCCTGTCTTACCTCAGTTAGGATCACCACTTTATTTTAAGAATGTGAAATGTCAGAATAATAGTGACTTATTTCAGCTTTAATTTCTTTCATCACATTCCCAGTGGGTCAGAAGTTTAAATACACTCAATCAGTATTTGGTAGTATTGCCTTGAAATGTTTGACCCAAGTTAAACAATTTAAGGTAGCCTTCCTCTTGCTTCCCACAATAAATTGGGTGGATTTTGGCCCATTCCTCCTGACAGAGCTGGTGTAACTGAGGCAGGTTTGTAGGCCTCCTTGCTCGCACACGCTTTTTCAGTTCTGCCCACAAATTTTCTATAGGACTGAGGTCAGGACTTTGTGATGGCCACTCCAATACCTTGACTTTGTTGTCCTTAGCCCATTTTGCCACAACGTTGGAAGTATGCTTGGGGTCATTGTCCATTTGGAAGACCCATTTGCTACCAAGCTTTAACTTCCTGACTGATGTCTTGAGATGTTGCTTCAATATATCCACATAATTTATCTTCCTCATGGTGCCATCTATTTTGTGAAGTGCACCAGTCCCTCCTGCAGCAAAGCACCCCCACAACATGATGCTTCCACCCCCGTGCTTCACAGTTGGGATGGTGTTCTTCGGCTTGCAAGCCCTCCCCGTTTTTCATCCAAATATAACTATGGTCAAACAATTCTTGTTTTGTTTCATCAGACCAGAGGAAATTTCTCCAAAAAGTATGATCTTTGTCCCCATGTGCAGTTGCAAACCGTAGTCTGGCTTTTTTTTATGGCGGTTTTGGAGCAGTGGCTTCCTCCTTGCTGAGCAGCCTTTCAGGTTATGTCGATATAAGACTAATTTTACTGTGGATATAGATACTTTTGTACCTGTTTCCTCCAGCATCTTCACAAGGTCTTTTGCTGTTGTTCTGGGATTGATTTGCACTTTTCACACCAAAATACGTTCATCTCCAGGAGACAGAACGCGTCTCCTTCCTGAGCGGTTTGACGGCTGCGTGGTCTCATGGTGTTTATACTTGCGTACTATTGTTTGTACAGATGAACGTGGTACTTTCAGGCATTTGGAAATTGCTCCCAAGGATGAACCGGACTTGTGGAGGTCTACAATTTTTTTTCTGAGGTCTTGGATGATTTATTTTGATTTTCCCATGATGTCAAGCAAAAGGCATTGAGTTTGAAGGTATGCTTTGAAATACATTCACAGGTACACCTCCAATTGACTCAAATTATGTCAATTAGCCTATCAGAAGCTTCTTTAAAGGCACAGTCAACTTAGTGTATATACACTTCTGACCCACTGGAATTGTGATACAGTGAATGATATGTGAAATAATCTGTCTGTAAACAATTGTTGGAAGAATTACTTGGGTCATGCACAAAGTAGATGTCCTAACCAACTTGCCAAAGCTATAGTTTGTTAACAAGAAATGTGTGGAGTGGTTGAAAAACGAGTTTTAATGACTCCTACCTAAGTGTATGTAAACTTCCGACATCAACTGTATACTTTGATAAATTTGAGATGATCATTTGTAAACATGATACACAGACAATGAATGAAATACCTACCATATTGAAACTGAATATATATATATATATATATATTCAATTTGAACATTCAATTAAAGTTGAATTTGAAAACTGAATGCAATATTCATTCAAGTTCAATTTATGAATTAAGTTGTTCAATTTAATGATTGCAACAAAGAGATTATGAATTTTAAATACATTTTCAATTCGGAATGAGTAAATTCATATTCAATTTCTGGTGACACTAAAATCACTCATTGTCATTGTTATGTATTGAGGCCCACAAGCCTCCACTTATCCAACTGATAAGAAAATGCAAAGTGCTGATAATCTATTCATGGACTTTGAAGTCCTAAAACAAGTAGATGTTGACTTTGAACTATACTGTACATGGGTGATACAGAAATTGAACAACTACACATGACAATGTTTTCATACAGTTTATTATGCTTTAATAAGACAATCAAATACAGAAAGGATGAACATTCAAATGTTTTCAACTGTAGCACCACCAAGGACCCTTCTCAGTTAATGTAGGAAATTTGCTCAGAATCTTTGACTATCCTATTTGGCTACTTGTACGTTTTAGCCCTTAAAAACAGCATTACAGTTTCAATATTTCTGGCCCAGAAAGTCAGATTCTTACAAGGTTAATAATCCTGGTTCAATTGGGTCTCCCACAGTTTTCTAAGAGGGTCTACGTCATCAGAATTGTCATCCTTTCTGTATATTTGCTTGTCTTAAAGCATAACTATATGAAAAGTAACTATAAATCCATCCATTCCATGGTCTAAGTGTTTGTTTGTTATTCCACTCAGTTTGAGAATTTCAGGATTTTGACCCAAATCTATTACTATTTCCATTATGCCCATTTTCACCAGATTTTAACTTTAACCTGTTGAAATTTGCCTTAAAAAAAATTGAAATTTTACGTGCAATGAGCCTAACTTTGTATATCACCCCATCATAGTTTGATCTAGCACTTTTTCCATGTTGGCTGGTCTGCTATAAGGCCTGTGTCTGCAGTGCAAGTACTAGAATACACTTTGACCCACTGCCACACACTAACAGAGGATTCACAGCTTACAGTAAGCTGTGTGTTTTGTTGCTGTTAAAGCAATTAGTCTGGTTGAGCTGAAGGTGCTGTCAGCTTCAGTAGTGAACCACTTGACCGATTACCCTTTTATATTATAACACTGACCTATAGGTTGAAGTATTGGTTCAATGGTTGTGTTTTGGAGTATATTGCAATGTGTTTGTACTGTGGTTTCCTATATTTTCAAGACAGGTTCTCTAAACTCTGACTGGTGCATTCCAAGATCTTCATGTGATGAGCTGCACATGTCATTGTTTAAGACAAATGATAATTTAAAGAGTGAAAAGGTGGACTTGCACACGTTTTGCATCAGTTACCTAGTTTCCAAATTCTTTATACCAGAATTGTAAAGCATCACAGCTTACACATGAGATATTACTACTGTTCAAACGCTTGGGGTCACATAGACATGTCCTTGTTTCTGAAAAAGCATTTTTTTGTCAATTTAAAATAACATCAAATTGATCAGAAATACAGTGTAGACATTGCTAATGTTGTAAATGACTATTTTAGCTGGAAACGGTTGATTTAAAAAATAAATAATAATAATGGAATATCTACATAGGTGTACAGAGGCCCATTATCAGCAACCATCACTCCTGTGTTCCAATGGCACGTTGTGTTAGCTAATCCAAGTCTATCATTTTAAAAGGCTAATTGATCATTAAAAAACCATTTTGCAATTATGGTTAGCACAGCTGAAAATTGTTCTGATTAAAGAAGCAATAAAACTGGCCTCCTTTAGACTAGTTGAGTATCTGGAGCATCAGCATTTGTGGGTTCGATTACAGGCTCAAAATGGCCAGAAACAAAGACCTTTCTTCTGAAACTCATCAGTCTATTCTTGTTTTGAGAAATGAAGGCTATTCCATGTGAGAAATTGCCAAGAAACTGAAGATCTGATACAACGCTGTGTACTACTCCCTTCACAGAACAACACAAACTGGCTCAAACTAGAATAGAAAGAGGAGTGGGAGGCCCCGGTGCAGTTTTATGTTTTTTTTAATCAGAACAGTTTTCAGCTGTGCTAACATAATTGCAAAATGGTTTTTTAATGATCAATTAGCCTTTTAAAATGATAGACTTGGATTAGCTAACACAACGTGCCATTGGAACACAGGAGTGATGGTTGCTGATAATGGGCCTCTGTACGCCTATGTAGATATTCCATAAAAAAATCTGCAGTTTCCAGCTACAATAGTCATTTACAACATTTAACAACGTCTACACTGTATTTCTGATCAATTTGATGTTATTTTAATGGACAAAATATGCTTTTCTTCAAAAACAAGGACGTTTCTAAGTGACCCCAAACTTTTGAACGGGTGTGTGTGTGTGTACAGTTTTCAAGAGGGTGACATTTGGTCTAAGTAGATGAAAAACTTAAAATGTAGTACTGGTTATAAGCTAAGTACTTGGAGGTTAGGAGGCAGCTATAAAGTAGAGGCCCAGAAGGTCCCCTCCTTGTCCTGACTCATAGATCCTATTGTACATTAACTAAGAACTACTGAGATTACTTTTACAACTGTCAGGTATCACAGAAGAAGGTGAAGGGCATGGTTAGTCCCTTGTTTTAGTAAGGCGAAACAGTTTCTCCATGGTGTGACTGTTCGTGTGAGATTCAATCGTCTCATCATGATACTGTCCCGACTCCCGTAGACTGTTCAAGTTTAAATGTGTATACTATACTTTCCATACATAGTATACATGTAAATTATTATACTTACTATACCCCAATATTTGTTATAGTTTCATCAAGCAGCAAGAAGACTAATCACAATGAAGGTGCTTTTAATTTAGCAGAGTAAAGTGAATAACACCACAAGATGAGCTAGGTAACAGCCTTACACAGCTAGATGTGTTTATTTACAATTTGACAGAGACACAATGATATCAACAGAAAATATCCAGAGATGGTGAAAAGGGAAATCTGGCATCTTGTAACAATACAACATCACCACAAATGTTGTAGTTGTCCTTTTGTCTCTGCGCTGTCTTTCTGTCTGTCCAAATATCAGATTACATATTTGTTTGAATGCCCTCCTCTGTTTCTCATTAAATCAAAATGTGTGGCTTCTTTTCCCTGGGTTTGTGTATTCTAGGTTATAATGCAGCCGCCCTTGTCACCCTTGTAGGGGTTCTTGTCATCTGACACGCCCTTTATGAGTGGGTCGCCCTCTGTTTGGGCCTCCACCCATTCCATTGTCTCCTTGCAATTTACTGACACCTGGTGATGTGAAGAGCAAAATAATGAGAATACTTTTCTCATGCGAGAGAATACTCCACGATTTCTTTGCTTGTTTTGTGGTTACATAAAAAATGAAATGTTCATTCATCTGCAGTACAACAGGAAATACAAATGCAGATTGTGTGCAGCGAAATAGTATTTAACTGTACATTCTTACAAATGTTTCTTTCACTCCTTGTAACCATCTTTCTATGAAACTTATATTGATTTATTGCAATCTAAATCAAATAGAACACTGTTGCACTGCCATCTTTCATGATACATGTTCTATGATTTGGTAACATTTCACTTCAGATATGATGTAATATTGTAAAGAGATACTCACAGCTGTGCGTGTTGTGCTAACTTCAATCTTTAGCTGATCCAGCTCCATTTGCAGGATTTCCTTATCAGACATATCACGAGCCATCTTGCCTTTGAAAGGAAAATGTACCCAGAAAAAGGTTAGTAGGAAAACAGGAATAGATGTGGTATTTAGACAGCTAGAGCATCACTGGCAGATGAGTAATGTAGACTAATCAATTAATGTAGGCTCATCAATTCAAGTTTCTCTTTCTCAACATTTTCAATCCATATCCTTTTGTTTCTATTGTTGCTCTAATTGTTGCACATTCATCTGATAAAAATATTTATCTAAACAAAACGGACTACATCAACTCTAAACAGACAATGTTAATCAGAAATAAAAGGAATACACAAGAATTAAAGTAACCCAGCTCTTACCTGTTGAATGGTGGGGTATCCAACAGAGAGAGTCTTAGCTCCTAGGGGCTTGGCTATTGTAAGCTGCTTTCTGATAGACAGTAACTGCATTGACTGACTCGCTGATGGGTCTCCGCCTCACCCCTCTTCAGCTGCAAAGCTGATCCAGGTAGGCTTTGCTTTGGGGAGAGGTCGGTACAGGATTTTCACCAATCCTCTATGATCTAATTAAACAATCAAGGGGCTGTAAACCTACGAATCCTCAACACTAGCACCCTGAGCGGGATGCGACGAACACACATAAAATCAATGTGTATGTACCATCTTAGAGGATTCGGACAATGAGTGGGTGGTATTGTCATAACAAGCAATTGGGTCCTGTGCAGTTCAGGGGGGCGTCATAGGCTATCACGTAGAATGTCTGTATGTACATAAACTGTACATAACATGTATGCAACTGTGTATATACTGTACATACAGTACCAGCCAAAAGTTTGGACACCTACTCAATCCAGGGTTTTTCTTTTTTTACTATGTTCTACATTGTAGAATAATAATGAATACATCAACACTATGAAATAACACGTATGGAATCATGTAGTAACCAAAAAAGTGTTAAACAAATCAAAATAGATTTGAGAATCTTCAAAGTAGCCACCCTTTGTCTTGACAGCTTTGCACACTCTTGGCATTCTTTCAACCAGCTTCACCTGGAATGCTTTTCCAACAGTCTTGAAGGAGTTCCCACATATATTGAGCACTTGTTAGCTGCTTTTCCTTCACCCTGCGGTCCAACTCATCCCAAACCATCTCAATTGGGTTGAGGTCAGGTGATTGTGGAGGCCAGATCATCTGATGCAGCGCTCCATCACTCTCCTTCTTGGTCAAATAGCCCTTACACAGCCTGGAGGTGTGTTGGGTCATTTTCCTGTTGAAAAACAAATGATAGTCCCACTAAGCGCAAACCAGGTGGGATGGCGTTTTGCTGCAGAATGCTGTGGTAGTCATGCTGGTTAAGTGTGCATTGAATTCTAAATTAGACAGTGTCACCAGCAAAGCACCCCACACAATCACACCTCTTCCATGCTTCACGGTGGGAACTACAAATGCAGAGATCATCCGTTCACCTACTCTGCATCTCACAAAGTCATGGCGGTTGGAACCAAAAATTTCAAATTTGGACTCAACAGACCAAAGGACAGATTTCCACCGTTCTAATGTCCATTGCTCGTGTTTCTTGGTCCACGCAAGTTTCTTCTTCTTATTGGTGGCCTTTAGTAGTGGTTTCTTTGCAGCAATTTGATCATGAAGGCCTGATTCACGTAGTCTCCTCCGAACAGCTGATGTTGATGTCTGTTACTTGAACTCTGTGAAGCATTTATATGGGCTGCAATTTCTGAGGCTGGTAACTCGAATTAACTTATCCTCTGCAGCAGAGGTAACTCAGGGTCTTTCTTTCCTGTTGAGGTCCTCATGAGAGCCAGTTTCATCATAGCGTTTGATGGTTTATTCGACCGCACTTGAAGAAACTTTCAAAGTTCTTGACATTTACCGGATTGACTGACCTTCACCTCTCTTAAAATAATGATGGACTGTTGTTTCTCTTTACATATTTGAGCAGTTCGTGCAATAATATGGACTTGGTCTTTTACCAAATAAGGCTATCTTCTGTATACCACCACTACAAGACAACTGATTGGCTCAAATGCATTAGGAAGGAAATAAATTCCACATTAAACAACACAAACCTGTTAGTTTGTCTCTCAGCTTCTTAATAATTGCCTAAAAGTTATCTTGGACACATGTCATTTATAGTATTCCAAGTGGTGATGCAAGGCTAGCTACCTTCACTACACCCATCGGATACGCCTATGGGCCTATAGCATTCACATAATGAGTCAAATTGCTGAATGTACTTTATTATTTCCTCAAATACAGGTTCAAATGGTTTTACCTTTCTAAATGCTTATCTACCTGCTTGAAGAGAAGAATAAGTTGGAATTGGTTTAGGGAGATTCAGAAAAGATCAAGACTGGTTTGGTATGGCACAGTATCTGTGATAACTTGCAACCCACATATTGTAAACTAATTCAATATAAGGTTGTCACCTATTGTAACCTTATTACAACATTACCACTTGTAAACTTATTCATTAAAACTTTGGCCCAATGACATAAGTACGATCCAAGAGGATGCTAAATTGTAGCGCCTAATCCACCATATATAACGTTACAATAAAATACAGTATATCCTTTATTTTAACTTCAACAAGGATCGGACCCTTTTTTAAAAATGTTTGCCTAAAATGACATACCCAATTCTAACTGCCTGTAGCTCAGGACCTGAAGCAAGGATATCAGATGTTCTGGGAATTTTTTTGTTTCTTACAACCTCATGCTAATCACATTAGCCTACGTTAGCTCAACCGTCCCGAGGTCCAGACACTGATCCTGTAGAGGTTAATAACTTAATTTTCCTCAGACAAAATTAGAGGAGAACAGATGGAATTAAACACTCTCTTTGGGAAATAGAAATTAGCGGTACCAACGGAGCAGTTTCAAAAGCCAATATGGCATGTTTAATTATTTTTCTTCCTATGAATGGGCTCTACTGTTTGAACGGTTTGAGCTATAAAAAATATTACGTCCCTATTCCAAGAAGTGAGTGTGACAAAAAAAAACGAAATTCTGCATTATCTGATTTGATAGACTCAAACACTCTATATGGGAAACAGAAGCTAGCTCATATCCCTAAGATAACATTTCCACTACTTATTAAATATTGCTCTTGTGACTGACTGGGTTTGAACCGGGTCACCTGTATGTCACAAGACCGTGTTAGCCCACTTAGCTAAATCCCTAGGGGATACATTTGGGGAGCTAACACAAGTCTTCAAGTGTCTGGTAAGGTTACTCATTATACGGATGACATGTGACTGACTGGGTTCCTTCATAGTATAAAACTGTGTTAGCTTGCTGAGCAAGGTGCTGTGACATGGATCGGTCTCTTCAAGGAAGAGGTCAAAGGGGGGGGTGAAGTGTAACACAGGTGGTTCAGTGACCACGCTCGCATGATGAGTAATTTGTCTGAGACCTAAAGAGTTGCCAGCAACTGGGTCAGGTGCTGTGCTCTGCAAAGAAGTCTTGTTAAGTATTGATTGTGCACAGGTGTGGCTGATCAGGGTGTGGCAGCTTGCAGAGCTGTTACTATTATTTGTTGGTAATCACTTTGAACATCAATAACTAAAGAGTCAAGATGGAGCTCGCCCTGGATCCAGGTAAGTTTGTTGTCTTCTGGGGCAAGTGCATACAACACGGTCCACATGCTCTGACTTCTCAGGTAAACAAACACATTAAATCAGGTTACAGACCATTTAGCTAGGCCTAGGACCCCTAGACTTAGCGAGTGTAGCAGTATCTGAAGACTAGTGGTTTAGTAACAGGGCTAACACAGTCTTGTGACATGCAGGAGACCTAGTTAAACCCAGTCAGTCACAAGCGTAAGATTTCATCGATTGGAAAGGCTGGAGGGGCTATGAGATAAAGCTTCTGTTTACAACAGAGTGTTTGATAATGCCAAATTGGAAGGGATTGGGACAAAAATTGCATAGTCCTGTGAGCATCATGCGGCTTGTGAGCATAACAGAGGGAATGAACATGTTCCTTAGCTTTCAGAAATGGGGTCATAAAAGTATGGCTCCAACTGTTCAAATGCTAGAGCCAATTCATAGGGGGGGAAAACTATTAAACCTGTCACATTGGCTTTAGAAACCACTCCATTGGGATCACTAGCTTCTGTTTCCCAATTCTTCTCTACCTTTAGCTGAATTTAAAAACTACATCTGAACGCATCTGATAAGTTTAATATATGAATATACAGTTGAAGTCGGAAGTTTACATACACCTTAGCCAAGCACATTTAAACTCAGTTTTTCAAAATTCCTGACATTTAATCCTAGTAAAAATTCCCTGTCTTACCTCAGTTAGGATCACCACTTTATTTTAAGAATGTGAAATGTCAGAATAATAGTGACTTATTTCAGCTTTAATTTCTTTCATCACATTCCCAGTGGGTCAGAAGTTTAAATACACTCAATCAGTATTTGGTAGTATTGCCTTGAAATGTTTGACCCAAGTTAAACAATTTAAGGTAGCCTTCCTCTTGCTTCCCACAATAAATTGGGTGGATTTTGGCCCATTCCTCCTGACAGAGCTGGTGTAACTGAGGCAGGTTTGTAGGCCTCCTTGCTCGCACACGCTTTTTCAGTTCTGCCCACAAATTTTCTATAGGACTGAGGTCAGGACTTTGTGATGGCCACTCCAATACCTTGACTTTGTTGTCCTTAGCCCATTTTGCCACAACGTTGGAAGTATGCTTGGGGTCATTGTCCATTTGGAAGACCCATTTGCTACCAAGCTTTAACTTCCTGACTGATGTCTTGAGATGTTGCTTCAATATATCCACATAATTTATCTTCCTCATGGTGCCATCTATTTTGTGAAGTGCACCAGTCCCTCCTGCAGCAAAGCACCCCCACAACATGATGCTTCCACCCCCGTGCTTCACAGTTGGGATGGTGTTCTTCGGCTTGCAAGCCCTCCCCGTTTTTCCTCCAAACATAACTATGGTCAAACAATTCTTGTTTTGTTTCATCAGACCAGAGGAAATTTCTCCAAAAAGTATGATCTTTGTCCCCATGTGCAGTTGCAAACCGTAGTCTGGCTTTTTTTTATGGCGGTTTTGGAGCAGTGGCTTCCTCCTTGCTGAGCAGCCTTTCAGGTTATGTCGATATAAGACTAATTTTACTGTGGATATAGATACTTTTGTACCTGTTTCCTCCAGCATCTTCACAAGGTCTTTTGCTGTTGTTCTGGGATTGATTTGCACTTTTCGCACCAAAATACGTTAATCTCTAGGAGACAGAACGCGTCTCCTTCCTGAGCGGTTTGACGGCTGCGTGGTCTCATGGTGTTTATACTTGCGTACTATTGTTTGTACAGATGAACGTGGTACTTTCAGGCGTTTGGAAATTGCTCCCAAGGATGAACCGGACTTGTGGAGGTCTACAATTTTTTTTCTGAGGTCTTGGATGATTTATTTTGATTTTCCCATGATGTCAAGCAAAAGGCATTGAGTTTGAAGGTATGCTTTGAAATACATTCACAGGTACACCTCCAATTGACTCAAATTATGTCAATTAGCCTATCAGAAGCTTCTTTAAAGGCACAGTCAACTTAGTGTATATACACTTCTGACCCACTGGAATTGTGATACAGTGAATGATATGTGAAATAATCTGTCTGTAAACAATTGTTGGAAGAATTACTTGGGTCATGCACAAAGTAGATGTCCTAACCAACTTGCCAAAGCTATAGTTTGTTAACAAGAAATGTGTGGAGTGGTTGAAAAACGAGTTTTAATGACTCCTACCTAAGTGTATGTAAACTTCCGACATCAACTGTATACTTTGATAAATTTGAGATGATCATTTGTAAACATGATACACAGACAATGAATGAAATACCTACCATATTGAAACTGAATATATATATATATATATATATATATATATATATATATATATATATATATTCAATTTGAACATTCAATTAAAGTTGAATTTGAAAACTGAATGCAATATTCATTCAAGTTCAATTTATGAATTAAGTTGTTCAATTTAATGATTGCAACAAAGAGATTATGAATTTTAAATACATTTTCAATTCAGAATGAGTAAATTCATATTCAATTTCTGGTGACACTAAAATCACTCATTGTCAT
This sequence comes from Salvelinus namaycush, assembly GCF_016432855.1. Taxonomy (NCBI): domain Eukaryota; kingdom Metazoa; phylum Chordata; class Actinopteri; order Salmoniformes; family Salmonidae; genus Salvelinus; species Salvelinus namaycush. Next base: position 15,842,940 of record NC_052341.1, read on the forward strand.
TGTTATGTATTGAGGCCCACAAGCCTCCACTTATCCAACTGATAAGAAAATGCAAAGTGCTGATAATCTATTCATGGACTTTGAAGTCCTAAAACAAGTAGATGTTGACTTTGAACTATACTGTACATGGGTGATACAGAAATTGAACAACTACACATGACAATGTTTTCATACAGTTTATTATGCTTTAATAAGACAATCAAATACAGAAAGGATGAACATTCAAATGTTTTCAACTGTAGCACCACCAAGGACCCTTCTCAGTTAATGTAGGAAATTTGCTCAGAATCTTTGACTATCCTATTTGGCTACTTGTACGTTTTAGCCCTTAAAAACAGCATTACAGTTTCAATATTTCTGGCCCAGAAAGTCAGATTCTTACAAGGTTAATAATCCTGGTTCAATTGGGTCTCCCACAGTTTTCTAAGAGGGTCTACGTCATCAGAATTGTCATCCTTTCTGTATATTTGCTTGTCTAAAAGCATAACTATATGAAAAGTAACTATAAATCCATCCATTCCATGGTCTAAGTGTTTGTTTGTTATTCCACTCAGTTTGAGAATTTCAGGATTTTGACCCAAATCTATTACTATTTCCATTATGCCCATTTTCACCAGATTTTAACTTTAACCTGTTGAAATTTGCCTTAAAAAAAATTGAAATTTTACGTGCAATGAGCCTAACTTTGTATATCACCCCATCATAGTTTGATCTAGCACTTTTTCCATGTTGGCTGGTCTGCTATAAGGCCTGTGTCTGCAGTGCAAGTACTAGAATACACTTTGACCCACTGCCACACACTAACAGAGGATTCACAGCTTACAGTAAGCTGTGTGTTTTGTTGCTGTTAAAGCAATTAGTCTGGTTGAGCTGAAGGTGCTGTCAGCTTCAGTAGTGAACCACTTGACCGATTACCCTTTTATATTATAACACTGACCTATAGGTTGAAGTATTGGTTCAATGGTTGTGTTTTGGAGTATATTGCAATGTGTTTGTACTGTGGTTTCCTATATTTTCAAGACAGGTTCTCTAAACTCTGACTGGTGCATTCCAAGATCTTCATGTGATGAGCTGCACATGTCATTGTTTAAGACAAATGATAATTTAAAGAGTGAAAAGGTGGACTTGCACACGTTTTGCATCAGTTACCTAGTTTCCAAATTCTTTATACCAGAATTGTAAAGCATCACAGCTTACACATGAGATATTACTACTGTTCAAACGCTTGGGGTCACATAGACATGTCCTTGTTTCTGAAAAAGCATTTTTTTGTCAATTTAAAATAACATCAAATTGATCAGAAATACAGTGTAGACATTGCTAATGTTGTAAATGACTATTTTAGCTGGAAACGGTTGATTTAAAAAATAAATAATAATAATGGAATATCTACATAGGTGTACAGAGGCCCATTATCAGCAACCATCACTCCTGTGTTCCAATGGCACGTTGTGTTAGCTAATCCAAGTTTATCATTTTAAAAGGATAATTGATCATAAGAAAACCCTTTTGCAATTATGGTTAGCACAGCTGAAAATTGTTCTGATTAAAGAAGCAATAAAACTGGCCTCCTTTAGACTAGTTGAGTATCTGGAGCATCAGCATTTGTGGGTTCGATTACAGGCTCAAAATGGCCAGAAACAAAGACCTTTCTTCTGAAACTCATCAGTCTATTCTTGTTTTGAGAAATGAAGGCTATTCCATGTGAGAAATTGCCAAGAAACTGAAGATCTGATACAACGCTGTGTACTACTCCCTTCACAGAACAACACAAACTGGCTCAAACTAGAATAGAAAGAGGAGTGGGAGGCCCCGGTGCAGTTTTATGTTTTTTTTAATCAGAACAGTTTTCAGCTGTGCTAACATAATTGCAAAATGGTTTTTTAATGATCAATTAGCCTTTTAAAATGATAGACTTGGATTAGCTAACACAACGTGCCATTGGAACACAGGAGTGATGGTTGCTGATAATGGGCCTCTGTACGCCTATGTAGATATTCCATAAAAAAATCTGCAGTTTCCAGCTACAATAGTCATTTACAACATTTAACAACGTCTACACTGTATTTCTGATCAATTTGATGTTATTTTAATGGACAAAATATGCTTTTCTTCAAAAACAAGGACGTTTCTAAGTGACCCCAAACTTTTGAACGGGTGTGTGTGTGTGTACAGTTTTCAAGAGGGTGACATTTGGTCTAAGTAGATGAAAAACTTAAAATGTAGTACTGGTTATAAGCTAAGTACTTGGAGGTTAGGAGGCAGCTATAAAGTAGAGGCCCAGAAGGTCCCCTCCTTGTCCTGACTCATAGATCCTATTGTACATTAACTAAGAACTACTGAGATTACTTTTACAACTGTCAGGTATCACAGAAGAAGGTGAAGGGCATGGTTAGTCCCTTGTTTTAGTAAGGCGAAACAGTTTCTCCATGGTGTGACTGTTCGTGTGAGATTCAATCGTCTCATCATGATACTGTCCCGACTCCCGTAGACTGTTCAAGTTTAAATGTGTATACTATACTTTCCATACATAGTATACATAAATTATTATACTTATTATTATTATACTTATTATTATTATACGTAAATTATTATACTTACTATACCCCAATATTTGTTATAGTTTCATCAAGCAGCAAGAAGACTAATCACAATGAAGGTGCTTTTAATTTAGCAGAGTAAAGTGAATAACACCACAAGATGAGCTAGGTAACAGCCTTACACAGCTAGATGTGTTTATTTACAATTTGACAGAGACACAATGATATCAACAGAAAATATCCAGAGATGGTGAAAAGGGAAATCTGGCATCTTGTAACAATACAACATCACCACAAATGTTGTAGTTGTCCTTTTGTCTCTGCGCTGTCTTTCTGTCTGTCCAAATATCAGATTACATATTTGTTTGAATGCCCTCCTCTGTTTCTCATTAAATCAAAATGTGTGGCTTCTTTTCCCTGGGTTTGTGTATTCTAGGTTATAATGCAGCCGCCCTTGTCAACCTTGTAGGGGTTCTTGTCATCTGACACGCCCTTTATGAGTGGGTCGCCCTCTGTTTGGGCCTCCACCCATTCCATTGTCTCCTTGCAATTTACTGACACCTGGTGATGTGAAGAGCAAAATAATGAGAATACTTTTCTCATGCGAGAGAATACTCCACGATTTCTTTGCTTGTTTTGTGGTTACATAAAAAATGAAATGTTCATTCATCTGCAGTACAACAGGAAATACAAATGCAGATTGTGTGCAGCGAAATAGTATTTAACTGTACATTCTTACAAATGTTTCTTTCACTCCTTGTAACCATCTTTCTATGAAACTTATATTGATTTATTGCAATCTAAATCAAATAGAACACTGTTGCACTGCCATCTTTCATGATACATGTTCTATGATTTGGTAACATTTCACTTCAGATATGATGTAATATTGTAAAGAGATACTCACAGCTGTGCGTGTTGTGCTAACTTCAATCTTTAGCTGATCCAGCTCCATTTGCAGGATTTCCTTATCAGACATATCACGAGCCATCTTGCCTTTGAAAGGAAAATGTACCCAGAAAAAGGTTAGTAGGAAAACAGGAATAGATGTGGTATTTAGACAGCTAGAGCATCACTGGCAGATGAGTAATGTAGACTAATCAATTAATGTAGGCTCATCAATTCAAGTTTCTCTTTCTCAACATTTTCAATCCATATCCTTTTGTTTCTATTGTTGCTCTAATTGTTGCACATTCATCTGATAAAAATATTTATCTAACCAAAACGGACTACATCAACTCTAAACAGACAATGTTAATCAGAAATAAAAGGAATACACAAGAATTAAAGTAACCCAGCTCTTACCTGTTGAATGGTGGGGTATCCAACAGAGAGAGTCTTAGCTCCTAGGGGCTTGGCTATTGTAAGCTGCTTTCTGATAGACAGTAACTGCATTGACTGACTCGCTGATGGGTCTCCGCCTCACCCCTCTTCAGCTGCAAAGCTGATCCAGGTAGGCTTTGCTTTGGGGAGAGGTCGGTACAGGATTTTCACCAATCCTCTATGATCTAATTAAACAATCAAGGGGCTGTAAACCTACGAATCCTCAACACTAGCACCCTGAGCGGGATGCGACGAACACACATAAAATCAATGTGTATGTACCATCTTAGAGGATTCGGACAATGAGTGGGTGGTATTGTCATAACAAGCAATTGGGTCCTGTGCAGTTCAGGGGGGCGTCATAGGCTATCACGTAGAATGTCTGTATGTACATAAACTGTACATAACATGTATGCAACTGTGTATATACTGTACATACAGTACCAGCCAAAAGTTTGGACACCTACTCAATCCAGGGTTTTTCTTTTTTTACTATGTTCTACATTGTAGAATAATAATGAATACATCAACACTATGAAATAACACGTATGGAATCATGTAGTAACCAAAAAAGTGTTAAACAAATCAAAATAGATTTGAGAATCTTCAAAGTAGCCACCCTTTATCTTGACAGCTTTGCACACTCTTGGCATTCTTTCAACCAGCTTCACCTGGAATGCTTTTCCAACAGTCTTGAAGGAGTTCCCACATATATTGAGCACTTGTTAGCTGCTTTTCCTTCACCCTGCGGTCCAACTCATCCCAAACCATCTCAATTGGGTTGAGGTCAGGTGATGTGGAGGCCAGGTCATCTGATGCAGCGCTCCATCACTCTCCTTCTTGGTCAAATAGCCCTTACACAGCCTGGAGGTGTGTTGGGTCATTTTCCTGTTGAAAAACAAATGATAGTCCCACTAAGCGCAAACCAGGTGGGATGGAGTTTTGCTGCAGAATGCTGTGGTAGTCATGCTGGTTAAGTGTGCATTGAATTCTAAATTAGACAGTGTCACCAGCAAAGCACCCCACACAATCACACCTCTTCCATGCTTCACGGTGGGAACTACAAATGCAGAGATCATCCGTTCACCTACTCTGCATCTCACAAAGTCATGGCGGTTGGAACCAAAAATTTCAAATTTGGACTCAACAGACCAAAGGACAGATTTCCACCGTTCTAATGTCCATTGCTCGTGTTTCTTGGTCCACGCAAGTTTCTTCTTCTTATTGGTGGCCTTTAGTAGTGGTTTCTTTGCAGCAATTTGATCATGAAGGCCTGATTCACGTAGTCTCCTCCGAACAGCTGATGTTGATGTCTGTTACTTGAACTCTGTGAAGCATTTATATGGGCTGCAATTTCTGAGGCTGGTAACTCGAATTAACTTATCCTCTGCAGCAGAGGTAACTCAGGGTCTTTCTTTCCTGTTGAGGTCCTCATGAGAGCCAGTTTCATCATAGCACTTGATGGTTTTTGTGACTGCACTTGAAGAAACTTTCAAAGTTCTTAATGTATCGTATTGACTGACCTTCATGTCTTAAAGTAATGATGGACTGTTGTTTCTCTTTACTTATTTGAGCTGTTCTTGCCATAATATGGACTTGGTCTTTTACCAAATAGGGCTATCTTCTGTATACCACCACTACAAGACAACTGATTGGCTCAAATGCATTAGGAAGGAAATAAATTCCACATTAAACAACACAAACCTGTTAGTTGAAATGCATTCCAGATGATGAAGCTGGTTGAGAGAAGGCCAAAAGTGTGCAAAGCTGCCATCAAGGCAAAGGGTGGCTACTTTTGAAGAATGTCAAATATAAAATATATTTTGATTTTAAACACTTATGGTTACTTCATGATTCCATGTTATTTCATAGTGTTGATGTCTTCACTATTATTCTACAATGTAGGAAATAGTAAAAATAAAGAAATCCTGGAATGAGTAGGTGTCAATTTTTGACTGGTACTGTATATAATTTCATGTTATCAGATGTAATTCTAATTCAGCAAACCAACATTTCAAATATGGTCCTACAATCACATAGGCTATAGCATAAAGAATAATACTTTTTTTGTCAGTTTTCAGAGGGAAATTAAAAAGAAGTACCATAGAGCAGGTCAACAATGGCAATCCCTGGCAGTCCCTGCGTCATTAGCCTCACTTAATGCCAAAGGCCCTTGGCATGCCACACATGGAGGTCAGCCCATGATTACACAAATTAGAGCACATACAGTCTACATGAAGAGGATCTGATCTCATACACAATCCCATCCTTTCCCCGCATCTCTCTGTCATTCCAACCAAATGATGTCAGATCCCCCTGATGGAGCCTATAGTCTGCTATAATTAGTGTAATCATGGGCCCACCTCCATTAAGTCATATTCCAATCAAATGTAATACTGTTATGCAACAAGTATTGATCATAGGGGTGAAAGTAAGCCAGTTCGGTACGGCATTCCGGCAAAACAAATAGTGGCGGTACGCCACTATCGCAATAATTCCAACAAAATATCAAAAGAACTACACCATTATTTATCATTACCGCATGTCAGAGGCATAGTAAACAGGTGGTATATGCTCCAAAATACGATGTGGTTCGATGAGAACACTGACGCATAAATTGTGGCCAAATGTCATTACACTTTTTGATGTTTTGTGTAACAGATGTCTATCTCCATTCACCAGTGTTTGGAGGCTGGAAATATGTTGCGAGTGGAGCCCTTTTTGAAGTGATTGTCAAACAATCAGATTAAATCATGAATGGTTGTGTTTATGCCACAATAACAAATAATAAAAGGGGCACATTTTTAAAGGTAAATGACAAATCTTTACAACTAGGTCCACAGAGATCCTATTGAATTAATAGGGATTCAATGATTTGGCCCATCCAAATCTTTGGGGCACATGCCCCCTGAGATTTGTCCTGTAAAAAAATGTTTTTTGTTGTTTCTCTAATACTACTAGCCACCTAGAATTTTTATGAAGTTGGCTTTAGCTAGCCCAGATTGGTTCCCAAACTCATAACTAGCTACCGGAATCAATTTCAGGCTATCAATCAAGTTAGAGCAGCTAGCCTGTCTAACTATCTTAGCTGGCATGCCTGCTGGCAAGGTTGGTAGACTAGACTAGACTAGAATAGCAAGCAATTACTAAATAAGGACTCAAAGGAATATATATTTTACCCAGATTTTAGCAGAGAAGCATATTAAGCTTTTAAAAAATGAACCACAGACAGCTCAAGAGGTATGCTAAGATGATAAACATATTTTGGACAGAATTAAGCATAATGATTATGGCTCCAGACTGCAGGAAAAAGCTGTTTCAGGTGTTTGAAAAATCCAAATTCTCAAACTTATGGCCATAGCTCCCCTCCGGACCACCCCCCAGCCATCCTTATGTACTTTGTGCCCCCTCAGATTTTTGGGGTGCATGACGCCCCTGAGAGGTCCTGTAACAGGAATAAATGAAATCTACTTCCAACCTGACTGTATCGGATAAATAGTGAGGAACAACTAACTGTAAAATGCAATACATAATTAAGCTGCATTGCCTTTCAAGAACAAATGTAACACAGAATCAATAGCCAATAGCCAATATCCAATCAGGCATGTTGTACATTCTAATGTTGACAGTCAACATATTACACTAGTCCGGTGTAGCCTGGTTTTGCTCACTAGCTCTCTTTCTCTCACACTCTCTCACTCTGTGTGTCTGTCTCTCTTTCTCTACCATTGATCGCTGGAAAAGCCTTCACTGGCACTCGTTTCGCCCATATGACATTTCAGGATCTGGGTTAGTCTAATTTTCTCCCCCCCCACCATAGATTAGGCAGTGAGACCGACGTCACTCTGGACTTAATGTACCACAGGTGGGTCTGTCTTTCGCAGACATTCACCTGATAAGCCACATGGTAAGAGTTGAACACTGGACAGAACCTGTGAGGCAAAAGATAGGCCTACCACTTAACTGACCACCTTTACTGTAAATTCAACATACGATTAGCTAGGACTGTGCTGCAGAGCCAGTTCTGAATTGGACTGTGTATTCCATTGTGCATTCCAGAGGAAGAATGTCTGTCTTAACCGAACAGCTGAACAATTTAAGTATGATATATTCTATTCATATGGATACCTCTGAATTGCTCTTCCACACAGTGTGTGAAATACAATAAACTATTCTGTTGCTTCAAAGGCAGCAGAGCTACAGTGAATTATAATGCTTCGCCTCAAGTTTATTACTGCCATAAGGCAATTAAAACTATCTATGTTGGCTGTAATTTAGTCACTTCTCAGGTTGATTGGTTAATAAAGTTAGAGCTTAATCCCTATCGTTTTGCTGGTGGTAGTGAAATCAGGTTGATTGGGAATATTTGGTAAGAAGTGTATTCTGGATACCCTCTCCTTCTGTTATGTCCTTGAGCAGGGAACTTAACCCTTAATCTGCTCCAGGGTAACTATGCCAAGGCTGACCCATGGGTCGTAGTTATTAGTGCACAGCGTAGCAAACTGTTCATGTCGCAAAACATTTTAACGTGACAAACGGTTTCCGTTGCAAACCGCTTTGCTACAGTTTGCTTTAGTGTGCATACGACCCTGGCCTCCAGGGGCACTCTGTTTTTTCTTCAAGTAGATCCTTCTAGAACTTTGAATAGAACCATGATATTGGTTGCATGTTAACTGCCGCTCCAATTTCCGCAACAACTAAGAGCATTGAACAATGATGTATATAAACCCTGTACAGCCGTCTTCATCGACCTGACCAAGGCTTTCGACTCTGTCAATCACTACATTCTAACATGCTGACCAGACCGGACACATCACTGGTGCGAGCGTTGCAAAATAAATTTAGAAATCCATGTTATTCAATTATTGCACCCACACTGCTCGCGGGCGCCAACGAGCGTCTGCGTTGCCAAGGGCTAAAATAGAAGTCATTCCTATTTCTGACGCAGATCGCACTGCAAGTCCTGCCTCTCCCATCTCCTCATTGGTTTATAGAAGCAGGTACCCACGTGCCATCTCCTCATTGGTTATACCCACGTGGGTGATTGAAAGACGAACTGTTTTGCCGGTTGTCGTGGTAATACTATGAAAGTGTAGATGCCATCACCATATAAGTTCAAAGATGAAAACGCCTGGAAGAAGGAGAGATGATTAGAAACGCTCCGGTTGACCGTTTTATGTGTGGATTAATTGTCGGAGTAGAGGACCTTGTGCATTTCAGGTAAAATAACAACTCAATGTTTATACCCCAGGACAAATTAGCTAGCAACAGCAAGCTAGCAAATTAGGACAAATTAGCTAGCATGTGCAAGCTAACTAGCTAAATTGCCATACATGTTTAATGCTTTTCGACCTGTCTCCAAATTAATGTCATTGGTTCAGAGTTTGTTTTGATATTTTAACCTGCGTGTCGTGATCGCGTTTGGTGTAGGGGGACAAAATAAATGTAGGCACGACAGCGCACGATGGCGCACGCGCGCAGCCGGTTTGGGTTCCATGTTATCGGCAGACTCAACAGCCTTGGTTTCTCAAATGACTGCCTCGCCTGGTTCACCAACTACTTCTCAGATAGAGTTCAGTGTGTCAAATCGGAGGGCCTGTTGTCCGGAACTCTGGCAGTCTATGGGGATGCCGCAGGGTTCAATTCTCTGGCCGACTCTTTTCTCTGTATACATCAATGATGTTGGTGATTCTCTGATCCACCTCTATGCAGACGACACCATTCTGTATACTTCTGTATACTTCTGGCCCTTCTTTGGACACTGTGTTAACAAACCTCCAAACGAGCTTCAATGCCATACAACACTCCTTCCGTGGCCTCCAACTGCTCTTAAATGCTAGTAAAACTAAATTTATGTTTTTCAACCGATCGCTGTCCGCACCCGCCCGCCCGTCTAGTATCACTACTCTGGACGGTTCTGACTTTAGAATATGTGGACAACTACAAATACCTAGGTGTCTGGTTAGACTGTAAACTCTCCTTCCAGACTCACATTAAGTAATTACAATTCAAAATTAAATCTAGAATCTGCTTCCTATTTCGCAACAAAGCCTCTTTCACTCATGCTGGTAAACACCCTCATAAAACTGACTATCCTACCGATCCTTGACTTCGGCGATGTCATTTACAAAATAGCCTCCAACACTCTACTCAGAAAGTTGGATGTAGTCTATCACAGTGCCATCCATTTTGTCACCAAAGCCCCATATACTACCCACCACTGCGACCTGTATGCTCTCGTTGGCTGGCCCATATTCGTTGCCAAACCCACTGGTTCCAGGTCATCTATATAAGTCTTTGCTAGGTAAAGCCCCACCTTATCTCAGCTCACTGGTCACTATAGCAACACGCAGGCACGCGCTCCAGCAGGTTTATTTCACTGGTCATCCCCAAAGCCAACTTCTCTTTGGCCGCCTTTCCTTACAGTTCCTTCCAGTTCTCTGCTGCCAATGACTGGAACGAATTGCAAAAATGATTGAAGCTGGAGACTTCTCCATCACTAACTTTAAGCATCAGCTGTCAGAGCAGCTTACCGATCACTGCACCTGTACATAGCCCATCTGTAAATGGCCCACCCAACTACCGCATCCCAATATTGTTATTTAGTTTTGCTCTTTTGCACCCCAGTATCTCTACTTGCACATCTATCACTCCAGTGTTAATGCTAAATAGCAATTATTTCGCCAGTATGGCCTATTTATTGCCTTACCTCCCTAATCTTACTACATTTGCACACACTGTATATAGATTTTTGTATTGTGTTATTGACTGTACGTGTGTTTATCCTATGTGTAACTCTGTGTTGTTTTTGTCGCACTGCTTTGCTTTATCTTGGCCAGGTCGCAGTTGTAAATGAGAACTTGTTCTCAACTGGCCTGACTGGTTAAATAAAGGTTAAATAGGGCCTCCCGGGTGGCGCAGTGGTCTAGGGCACTGCATCGCAGTGCTAACTGCGCCACCAGAGTCTCTGGGTTCGCGCCCAGGCTCTGTCGCAGCCGGCCGCGACCGGGAGGTCCGTGGGGCGACGCACAATTGGGCTAGCGTCGTCCGGGTTAGGGAGGGTTTGGCCGGTAGGGATATCCTTGTCTCATCGCGCTCCAGCGACTCCTGTGGCGGGCCGGGCGCAGTGCGCGCTAACCAAGGGGGCCAGGTGCACGGTGTTTCCTCCGACACATTGGTGCGGCTGGCTTCCGGGTTGGAGGCGCGCTGTGTTAAAGAAGCAGTGCGGCTTGGTTGGGTTGTGCTTCGGAGGACGCATGGCTTTCGACCTTCGTCTCTCCCGAGCCCGTACGGGAGTTGTAGCGATGAGACAAGATAGTAATTACTAGCGATTGGATACCACGAAAATTGGGGAGAAAAGGGGATAAAATTTAAAAATAAAAAAATAAAAAAATAAAATAAATAAAGGTTAAATAAATAAAAATTGCTGATGCTATGTATTGGCCAATGAGAGGGTTTGAAGCCACTGGTTGGCCAAATTGGACTCCCCAGTAGGAGAAGTCAATAGCGATAGAGGACGCATCTTTATATATGTGCCATTATAGCGTCTGTGGCAGCATTGAGGCTATAACCCATAAGAAGCCCCACCCAGTTGACTACTTTAACATGGTGGAAGCATGGTGGAATCCCTCAATGGCGTCACCCATACCATTCTCTATGGTGCAGTCCTCCATATGAATGAATGTAATTATACAGTATATCAATTGAATGTTTCAAAGACAATTACATGTAGTTTATTTTTTTAAATTTAGAGGCTAGATCAGCTTTAATATTGTGGCTTCCACCAATGTAATTGTCTGCATCATTTCCAATCCCCCATACATTTTTTGTTGTTGTAAATATACACCACTGGTCAAGTTTAGATCACCTACTAATTCAAGGGTTTTTCTTAATTTTTACTATTCTACATTGTAGAATAATAATGAAGACATCAAAATGAAATAACACATATGGAATCATGTAGTAACCAAAAGTGTTAAACAAATCAAAGTATATTTTAAATTGGTTGATTCTTCAAATAACTACCCTTTGCCTTGATGACAGCTTTGCTGCTATAACAGCCTCCACTCTTCTGGGAAGGCTTTCCACTAGATGTTGGAACATTGCTGTGGGGACTTGCTTCCATTCAGCCACCAGCATTAGTGAGGTTGGGCACTGATGTTGGGCAATTAGGCCTGGTGATCCAATTCATCCCAAAAGGTGTTCAATGGGGTTGAGGTCAGGGCTCTGTGCAGGCCAGTCAAGTTCTTCCACACTGATCTCAACAAACCATTGCTTTGTGCACGGGGGCATTGTCATGCTGAAACAGGAAAGGGCCTTACCCAAGCTGTTGCCACAAAGTTGGAAGCACAGAATTGTCTAGAATGTCATTGTACGCTGTAAGGTTTACCTTCACTGGAACTAAGGGGCCTAGACCGAACAACGAAAAACAGCCCCAGACCATTATTCCTCCTCCAAAAAACGTTAGTTGGCACTGCATTGGGGCAGGTAGCATTCACATGGCATCTGCCAAACCCAGATTCCCTGTTGCTAATTAGCATTTAGAATTTTTGAGTAAATTGAGGCGAATATATTAAGAATTTACTTTGTCCAAGAAACAATTACATTGCTAGCAAAACGTCACGCCAGGGTAATCCTACATGAAACACAGACCTTACAGTGCATTCATAAAGTATTCAGACCCCTTGACTTTATCCACATTTTGTTACGTTACAGCCTTATTCAAAAATTGATTAAATAGTTTTTTCCCCCGCATTGATCTACACACAATACCCCATAATGACAAAGCAAAAACAGGATTTAAGAAATGTTTGCAAATGTATTACACATTTTAAAAAACATATCACATTTACATTAGTATTCAGACTGTTTACTCAATACTTTCTTGAAGCACCTTTGGGAGCAATTTACAGCCTTGAGTATTCTTGGGTATGACGCTACAAGCTTGGCACACCTGTATCTGCATTCTTCTCTGCAGATCCTCTTAAGCTCAGTCAGGTTGGTTGGGGAGCATCGCTGCACAGCTATTTTCAGGTCTCCAGAGATGTTTGATCGGGTTCAAGTCCGGGCTCTGGCTGGGCCACTCAAGGACATTCAGAGACTTGTCCCGAAGCCACTCCTGTGTTGTCTTGGCTGTGTGCTTAGGGTTGTTCTGTTGGAAGGTGAACCTTCGCCCCAGTCTGAGGTCCTGAGTGCTCTGGAGCAGGTTTTCATCAAGGATCTCTCTGTACTTTGTTCCGTTCATCTTTCCCTCGATCCTGACTAGTCTCCCAGTCCCTGCCACTAAAAAACGTCCTCACAGCATGATGCTGCCACCACCATGCTTCACCGTAGGGATGGTGCCAGGTTTCCTCCAAACGTGACGCTTAGCATTCAGACCAAAGAGTTCATTCTTGGTTTCATCCGACCAGAGAATCTTGTTTCTTATGGTCAAAGTCCTTTAGGTGCCTTTTGGCAAACTCCAAGCGGCCTGTCATGTGCCTTTTACAGAGGAGTGGCTTCCATCTGGCCATTCTACCATAAAGGCCTGATTGGTGTAGTGCTGCAGAGATGGTTGCCCTTCTGGAAGGTTCTTCCATCTCCAAAGAGGAACTCTGGAGCTCTGTCAGAGTGACTATTGGGTTTTTGGTCACCTCCCTGACCAAGGCTCTTCTCCCCCCATTTGCTCAGTTTGGCCAGCTCTAGGAAGAGTCTTGGTGGTTCCAAACTTCCTCCACTTAAGAATGATGGAGGCCACTGTGTTCTTGGGGACCTTCAATGGTGCAGAAATGTCTTGGTACCCTTACCCTGATCTGTGCCTCGACACAATCCTGTCTCTGAGCTTTACGGACAATTGCTTCGACCTCATGGCTTGGTTTTGCACTGTCAACTGTGGGACCTTTTATATAGACAAGTGTGTGCTTTTCCAAATCATGTCCAATCAATTTAATTCATCACAGGTGTACTCCAATCAAGATGTAGAAACATCTCAAGGATGATCAATGGAACCAGGATGCACCTGAGCTCAATTTCGAGTCTCATAGCAAAGGGTCTGAATACTTACATTTTTTAATTTGCAAACATTTCTAAACCTTTTCACCTTGTCATTATGGGGTATTGTGTGTAGATTGATGGAAAACATGTATTTTATCCATTTTAGAATAAGGCTAATGTAATAAAATGTATAAAAGGGGAAGGGGTCGGAATACCTTCCGAATGCACTGTATATGAAGTAGTTCTAAAATATCCAGAAGCAAAAATTAATTGGGAAAACATTATTGGAACATTACCTACCGCTAAGTTTTATGGGTATTATGATGTGTCCACTGTGCCGTTTTTATAGAGCCTCCTACGATGCAGGAAATTGCTGCAGGATGAATTTGGTGAAGAGCAACTGCAGAAACTTGCAGTTAACTTCATGACCTTTGACATGGTTTTTGTAAAGTTCATGCAGTCGACAAGCCAGACAATTTGTATCCCCATAATGCAACACACTTTGATAGGCGACAAAAGTGATCCGCTTGGACGTGCCCATGCGGTGCTGCTCGTGGAAATGTCGTTGCGCGGAGTCTATCTTTAATGTAATATGGTAAACTTTTATTTTGAAAATGATCGACAATTCTAGACAGGAAGTTGTGGCCCACTGCTGGTGTAACACTGTAGTAACAATAATGGCTGCCCCTAGCAGTAAGCAAGTTCTCCGGCGCCTCTGTCAATTTGGCGCCTTTATTTTGACACGATTTGGTTTCTGGAACTGCTTTACAATGCTGATGCTCTTTGCGGAGCGCGCTGATGTAAAAAGGTAAGCGTGGCGGATATGTATGTGAGTACTGGTCACGTTTCTGCAGACGTCGGCTAGCCGCTAATCGGCTAACAGAGGGTTGGCTTTACAGCGTCACTTTGCTTGTTAGTTGAGCTACATTATTGACAGACATATTTACTACACTAGTGTGGCTTTTCTATGCCAGGTACCGTTTTCTGGGTTATGAACGTGGTCATCTGGTTGTGTAAAAGAACATAAAACTACAGAAGTTACAACTTCCGGGATTGTGAGCCATCTGGCTCTAGTTATGGCAGGGTGATATTTCTGTCATCTTTAAATAGGAGTGCACCACCCTGTAATCTAGCTGGTGGAGTCTCCAGTTACCTTACTTTGATCAAGTCATATGGTCTACTACTGTAAATATATAGTAACAGTGACTGCGTGGCATATCTTCTCACATGGCATATAAACCATTCATTCATGTATTATTGTTTTTTTAGAAGAATGCCAAGTCCTTAATATTTTAGTCACTAAGGAGATGCTTTATCCAGAGCGATTTACAGTTAGTGTATTCAGTTTAAAGTGGAACTGACAGCATTTTAACATTAAGTCGTATTAAAATCTGTTCATATACACCCCCAGGTGTAATAATATTACATGTTTTTTTTATTACATTTTCTGACAAGCCAGCACTATATGGTAATTTTCATAAATTCATAGAATGTTTGGGAATTACGTATAGTACAGCATTTGTGAAAATTCTATAGCAATATAGAGTGGGAAGTGGCTGTTTTGTTTGGGCAATTTAACAGACACTGCAGTAAATAAAACCTAATTAAAAACACCTGTCTTGTCCAGGACTGGAGTCTACACAGACCAGTGTGCCATATCCAATCAGAGCTACAGTAGGCCTATATGCAAATAAACCATTTGCCACATGGGCCTGCCATCATTAACTTTGAACTGGATGGTGTGTTTACATGAAGTAGCAACAGAGCAACTTTAGATCATTAGAACGCATTCACAAAATACACCTGAATAGATTTCTGCAAATATATAAATCCAACAGGAGTCCTCTTATATTTGGGAACTTCAGTCCTATTGATCAAACAACCAGTTATGCACATCAACAAATCACATTTTATTGGCCACATACACATGGTTAGCAGATGTTACTGCGAGTGTAGCGAAATGCTTGTGCTTCTAGTTCCGACAGTGCAGCGATATCTAACAATTCCACAACTACCTTACACACATCTAGGTAAACACACATCTAGGTAAAGGAATGGAATAAGAATATATACATATAAATATATGGTTCAGAAATTACAAAGCGGCATAGGCAAGATGCAATAGATGGTATAAAATACAATATATACAGTTGAAGTCGGAAGTTTACATTCACCTTAGCCAAATACATTTAAACTCAGTTTTTCACAATTCCTTGTCTTCGGTCAGTTAGGATCACCACTTTTATTTAAAAAATGTGAAATGTCAGAATAATAGTAGAGATTTATTTCCACTTTTATTTCCTTCATCACGTTCCCAGTGGGTTAGACGTTTACATACACTCAATTAGTATTTGGTAGCATTGCCTTTAAATTGTTTAACTTGGGTCAAATGTTTCAGGTAGCCTTCAACAAGCTTCCCACAATAAGTTGGGTGAATTTTGGCCTATTCCTCCTGACAGAGCTGGTGTAATTGAGTCAGGTTTGTAGGCCTCCTTGCTTGCACACGCTTTTTCAGTTCTGCCCACACATTTTTTTTCTTCTTTTCTTTAAAAAAAAATATATTTTACCCCCTTTTCTCCCCAATTTTTCATGGTATCCAATCGCTAGTAATTGCTATCTTGTCTCATCGCTACAACTCCCGTACGGGCTCGGGAGAGACGAAGGTCGAAAGCCATGCGTCCTCCGAAGCACAACCCAACCAAGCCGCACTGCTTCTTAACACAGCGCGCCTCCAACCCGGAAGCCAGCCGCACCAATGTGTCGGAGGAAACACCGTGCACCTGGCCCCCCTGGCTAGTGCGCACTGCGCCCGGCCCGCCACAGGAGTCGCTGGAGCGCGATGAGACAAGGATATCCCTACCGGCCAAACCCTCCCTAACCCGGACGACGCTAGGCCAATTGTGCGTCGCCCCACGGACCTCCCGGTCGCGGCCGGCTGCGACAGAGCCTGGGCGCGAACCCAGAGACTCTGGTGGCACAGCTAGCGCTGCAATGCAGTGCCCTAGACCACTGCGCCACCCGGGAGGCCCCTGCCCACACATTTTCAATGGAATTGAGGTCAGGGCTTTGTGATGGCCACTCCAATACCTTGACTTTGTTGTCCTTGGACCATTTTGCCACAACTTTGGAAGTATGCTTGGGGTCATTGTCCATTTGGAAGACCAATTTGCGACCATACTTTAACTTCCTGACTGATGTCTTGAGATGTTGCTTCAATATATCCACATCATTTATCTTCCTCATGATGCCATCTATTTTGTGAAGTGCACCAGTCCCTCCTGCAGCAAAGCACCCCCACAACATGATGCTGCCACCCCGTGCTTCACAGTTGGGATGTTGTTCTTCGGCTTGCAAGCCTCCCCCTTTTTCCTCCAAACATAACGATGGTCATTATGGCCAAAGAACAGTTCTATTTTTGTTTCATCAGATCACAGAACATTTCTACAAAAAGTACAATCTTTGTCCCCATGTGCAGTTGCAAACCATAGTCTGGCTTTTTTTATGGCGGTTTTGGAGCAGTGGCTTCTTCCTTGCTGAGCAGCCTTTCAGGTTATTTCGATATAGGACTGGTTTTACTGTGGATATAGATACTTTTGTATCTGTTTCCCGCAGCATCTTCACAAGGTCCTTTGCTGTTGTTCTGGGATTGATATGCACTTTTCGCACCAAAATACGTTCATATCTAGGAGACAGAACGTGTCTCCTTCCTGAGCGGTATGACGGCTGCGTGGTGTCATGGTGTTTATACTTGCGTACTGTTGTTTGTACAAATGAACGTGGTACCTTCAGGTGTTTGGAAATTGCTACCAAGGATGAGGTCTTGGCTGATTTCTTTTGATTTTCCCATGATGTCAAGCAAAGAGGCACTGAGTTTGAAGGTAGGCCTTGAAATACATCTGCAGATACACTTCCAATTGACTCAAATTATGTAAATGATCCTATCAGAAGCTTCTAAAGCCATGACATTTTCTGGAATTTTCCAAGCTGTTTAAAGGCACGGTCAACTTAGTGTATGTAAACTTCTGACCCACTGGAATTGTGATACAGTGAATATAAGTGAAAAAAATCTGTCTGTAAACAATTGTTGGAAAAATTACTTGTCATGCACGAAGTAGATGTCCTAACCGACCTGCCAAAACCTATAGTTTGTTAACATGAGATTTGTGGAGTGGTTGAAAAACGAGTTTTAATGACTCCAACCTAGGTGTATGTAAACTTCCAACTTCAACTGTACATATGAGATGAGTAATGCAATATATGTAAACATTGTTCAAGTGGCATTATTAAAGTGACTAGTGATCCATTTATTAAAGTGTCCAACGATTTCAAGTCTGTATTTAGGCAGCCTCTGTGGTAGTGATGGATGTTTAACAGTCTGATGGCCTTGAGAAAGCTGTTTCTCAGTCTCTTCTGGATGGTAGCGGGGTGAACAGGCAGTGGCTCGGATGGTTGTTGTCCTTGATGATCTTTTTGGCCTTCCTGTGACATCGGCTGGTGTAGGTGTCCTGGAGGGCAGGTAGTTTGCCCCTGGTGATGTGTTGTGCAGATCGCACCACCCTTTGGAGAGCCTTGTGGTTGAGGGCGGTGCAGTTGCCTTACCAGGCGGTGATGCAGCCCGACAGGATGCTCTCAGTTGTGCTAATGCTAGCCAGAGCGAGATGAGCGAAAAATCTAACGAGCGAACATTAGATAAACCCTCTCAAACTCTAGTTGGCCTTTAAAATTGTTAGCCTTTAAAATTGCACCGATAAACGATTTGGAATAGTAGCCTGCTCGCTCTTCTGCAGCTTGCCTGCCCATGCATGACTGTCCCAACCCACATTTTTACAACTGAATGGGAACTTCTCTGCCTGCCCGCCCATTTGATCGATGCCAAAATACATTTGACTGACAACTAAGGGTGCGGTCGTAAATTGCCTTTAGTGTGTCAGTGCTCTCTGGTTCATTCCTAAGTTCAGAGCGTCGTCAGTGTCTGTTCATAAATTCACACTGGATGCTCAACTTTAGCTAACTGGCTAAAGTTGGCTAGCTTGCGAGCTACAGTCCTTCCAGACACAAATGAGAGAACACCTCATTCTGGCCATTTCATTCGCCCTGGCAGAGCTGGTTAGACTGTTTACAGGTTATCAAAAGCGTTAGTGACCAACTGCTGCTGGCAACAATTTAATAACTTTTTGTGCAGACTTTTACTGAAACCGGTCATATTCAGCGGATGTTGTGCGTTTGTAAAATCATCAGGTATTCTGCGCTCTGGCACACTTAACCGAGAGTGCTCTGAAATCGAAGTAGAAAGCCTGAGTGAATTTACGAACACACCCTGAAAAAGTCGTTCAACATAACTAGCTATCAAAGCAATTCACATTTCCATGTGATTTGTCACATGTGCCGAATACAACAGGTGTAGACATTACAGTGAAATGCTTACTTACAAGCCCTTAACCAACAATGCAGTTATAAGAAAATCCCTAATTTCTTGCTAGCTAACCAAATGACACCTGCATCTCTAGCTGAGCCACTGAAAAACGATGAGGGGGAAAAAGGTCACTCACCCACTGCTCCAATGACATGACACCCTCCCAGCAGCTAGCTAACTAACGTTATGCTCTGTGATTTTTAGCTTGCTAAATAAATAATTTATATAAATATACGCTAGCTTATTTGCAACATTGACTGACTTGTGATCATTGCCCTTGCTATTTTGATTTGTATTGCCATTCCCAGTCTTAGTTACATTCGTCAGTTTTTGTCCAAAATATTAAGTAATTGAATCTAAAACAGTGCATCCTGACTGGGTGGAGTCAGCAAACGATCTACCAGGCCAGCTGTGATTTATAACCTGAGAGCAATATTTTTTGGACCACCAAGAAATGTATTGGTGAATTATATTAATCATGCATTGAACTGCATTTATCTATTCTGTCAACTAGGCTTTGGCGGTATCCAGATTGTCATACCGACCTTGTGCCATACCGGGATATTGGTAATACCGGCGCTGTTTTCATACCCCACTGATGCTCAGTAATCCGAATGTTAGCAAAGCTAACAAGTACATGTCAAATCCCATAGAGAATGCTAATGAGCGCATTGAAAATGTTTGTAGATTTTCTGACCTAAACAACACAAGTAACTCAAACTACAGTTTTCTGCACGCACAAAGCAAATATTAGCCATCAAGGCTCATGATTAGAGGTCGACCGATTATGATTTTTCAATGCCTGTACCGATTTTGGTCCTCCAATAAAAGACGATACCGATTAATTGGCAGATTTTTTAAATTAATTAATTAATTTATATATATATATATATATATATATATATATTTGTAATAATGACAATTACAACTACTGAATGAACACTTATTTTAACTTAATATAATACATCAATAAAATCAATTTAGTTTCAAATAAATATTGAAACATGTTCAATTTGGTTTAAATAATGCAAAAACAAAGTGTTGGAGAAGAAAGTAAAAGTGCAATATATGCCATGTAAAAAAGCTAACGTTTAAGTTCCTTGCTCAGAACATGAGAACATATGAAAGCTGGTGGTTCCTTTTAACATGAGTCTTCAATATTCCCAGGTAAGAAGTTTTAGGTTGTAGTTATTATAGGACTATTTCTCTCTATACCATTTGTATTTCATATACCTTTGACTATTGGATGTTCTAATAGGTACTTTAGTATTGCCAGCCTAATCTCGGGAGTTGATAGGCTTGAAGTCATAAACAGCGTAATGCTTGAAGCATTGCGAAGAGCTTCTGGCAAACGCAGTAAAGTGCTGTTTGAATGAATGCTTACGAGCCTGCTGCTGCCTACCACCGCTCAGTCAGACTGCTCTATCAAATCAGACTTAATTATAATATAATAACACACAGAAATACGAGCCTTAGGTCATTTAATATGGTCAAATCCGGAAACTATCATTTAGAAAACAAAATGTTTATTCTTTCAGTGAAATACGGAACCGTTCTGTATTTTATCTAACGGGTGGCATCCATAAGTCTAAATATTGCTGTTACATTGCACAACCTTCAATATTATGTCATAATTACGTAAAAATCTGGCAAATTAGTTCGCAACGAGCCAGGCGGCCCAAACTGTTGCATATACCCTGATTCTGCGTGCAATGAACGCAAGAGAAGTGACACAATTTCCCTAGTTTAATATTGCCTGCTAACATGAATTTCTTTTAACTAAATATGCAGGTTTTAAAAATATATACTTATGTGCATTGATTTTAAGAAAGGCATTGACGTTTATGGTTAGGTACATTCGTGCAACGATTGTGTTTTTTTTGTCGCAAATGCGCTTTTGTTAAATCATCCCCCGTTTGGCGAAGTTGGCTGTCTTTGTTAGGAAGAAATAGTCTTCACACAGTTTGCAACGAGCAAGGCGGCCCAAACTGCTGCATATACCCTGACTCTGTTGCACACAATGCAAGAGAAGTGACACAATTTCCCTAGTTAAAAGAAATTCATGTTAGCAGGCAATATTAACCAAATATGCAGGTTTAAAAATATATACTTGTGTATTGATTTTAAGAAGGGCTTTGATGGTTATGGTTAGGTACACATTGGTGCATGTTGGTGCATCGTGAATGCGCTTGTTAAATTACCCGTTTGGCGAAGTAGGCAGTGATTCAATGATAAATTAACAGGCACTGCATCGATTATATGCAACACAGGACAAGCTAGATAAACTAGTAATATCATCAACCATGTGTAGTTAACTAGTGATTATGTTAAGATTGATTGTTTTTTATAAGATATGTTTAATGCTAGCTAGCACCTTACCTTGGCTCCTTGCTGCACTCGCATAACAGGTAGTCAGCCTGCCATGCAGTCTCCACGTGGAGTGCAATGTAATCGACCATGATCGGTGTCCAAAAATGCCGATTTACCGATTGTTATGAAAACTTTAAATCGGCCCTAATTAATCGGCCATTCCGATTAATCGGTCGACCTCTACTCATGATTACTGTTACCAAGCAAATTATTAAATTTGAAAGAACGTAAACACTTAACTGTCTAGCTACTAAATTAGCAAACCAAATGTACAACTGCAGAGCATTTAGCACATTTTAGACAGTTAATTTAATAGTTATAAGATATGTAGCTGGCAAACAGTTGTGACTCAAGGCCCCGGTCTCTTATCGTGTGCTTGACTGGGGACTACAGTAAACTTCACAATGTGACAGCTGAAATGAAGAACACATTGTTCTTTATCTCCTAACATATTGCACAAGTTGACTGCAGGTATTTACTTAAAGTAGCTACAATTATTCAAAATGTATTAAACTTGAAATAGTTTCAATGGTATTGAAAACCATCCCATGGCTTTTTCCAAATACCCCGGTGTGTGTATACACAGTAAACCACCCGAGACTACTGCCTACAATGCCTTACTGTACGTCATGGAATTGAGTCAAATATAACCTATTTTTATAACCTCTTATAAAGTTGGTTTTGTAGCATAAACTGATTGTATGTTTGTTTCATATCTGCAAAGTAGTTAAAATGCTGTCAGTTCCACTTTAAGGTAGCTAAGTGAGATATTCATTGTCTTTGGAGGTATGAAATCATAGCTATTGTTAACCATGAGTGTGATCAATTACTTGATTTGAACAATGATTTTTGAATATTTAACCATTTCAGTTTTGTATTATATGTGCTTTTTTCTTAATCTCCAGGAAACCTGACATCCAGGTTCCCTACTTGTACTTTGACATGGGGGCATCAGTTCTTTGTGCCAGCTTCATGTCCTTTGGGGTGAAGAGGAGGTGGTTTGCACTGGGGGCCGCCATACAGTTAGCTATCAGCACCTACGCTTCTTATATTGGTGAACAAGTGCACTATAGTGACTGGCTGAAGGTGAGTACTGCCTGTGAGGAGGAGTAGATAGTGTGACAACCACAGCTGAAGTATCCTGGGGGTAAGAAATGTTTTGTGGAGAGTGACAACTCTGTCTACATTGAGAACTGTGCATTGTGAAGGAATGACACCACCTGTCGAAAGACAATGAATAGTGGGCTCTATTTAGTCATAACTTATTATGGGTTAATACTGGGTGCTGGGCCCAAAAAAACTGACATGACTAAGATTATCCTATTTTAGGATGAATTAAAACATTGTGTTGAAGAAATGTAGTAAGTGTTTGCATCCCCCCTTCACTACATCTCTAGGAATGCTCAACTGACCTTCTGTGTCTTGTGTGATCCTATAGGTAAGGATGTACTCCAGAACCCTGGCTATCATCGGGGGTTTCCTGGTCCTAGCCAGTGGTGCGGGGGAGGTATACAGACAGAAACATCGCACCAGATCGCTGCAGTCCACTGGACAGGTCTTCATAGGGGTCTACCTCATCTGTATGGTAAGACAAACAACCTACTTCAGTGATTTAGCTACAGTGTTTGACCTAGAAAGAAGCACTGTGATGGGAATCCCCTTCCTCCATCCTTAAAATCAATTACTGCAGACCTAGAAACCCGGATATCAAAAGGCCTAGATTTTCCCTGATTTAAATAGCCCAGTGTCAAGTTTGACATTTCTGTCCTAATCAGATGTAAGAGCGAGAGAGATCAAATCATTGTACAAATAGGTGCAATAAACTGAATGGTGAGTCCAACAAATATACAGTAGCAGCCTAAATAACAACTCAATGCAGCGCTGTGTTCCCTCCACCAGGTGTACTCCCTCCAGCACAGTAAAGAGGACAGGATGGCCTACCTGAATCACATCCCTGGTGGGGAGATCACCCTAATGCTACTGGTGGTGCTGTTTGGAGTGCTGGCCCTGGCCTTCCTCTCTGGCTGTTATATCCGCCTAGCTTCACAGATCCTGGCCGTGGTCCTGCCCCTCATCCTGCTATTCATCGACGGTAACCTGGGCTACTGGCACAACACGCGCCATGTAGAGTTCTGGAACCAGTTGAAGCTGATGGGGCATAACGTGGGTATTTTCGGGGCTGTGCTGATTCTGGCTACAGACGGTTGAATGGAATGGACACCTTGGCAGACTATCAGAAGAGAGGCCACTACTTAACATGTGACTGAAGCTACATTTAGTGTTTCAAATGGCACCCTATTCCCTATATATTGCACTACTTTTGACCAAAGCTTTGGCCAAAGTAGTGCATTATATTGGGAATAGGGTGCCACCTGGTCAAAAGTAGTGCACTATATTGGGAATAAGGTGCCATGTGAGACTTATACAGTCTTTTTGGATCCTCAGATGAACTGATCCTCACTTACAGCAGGAGATAAATGGTGATTGGACGCTAATCCCTGCCTGACAGACAGCCATGTGGGTAGACCTTATCGTTAACTACCTGTCCAACTTTGTTTCTGCAAAAAATTGTTTTTTTTAATACTGAACAAAAATATATAACGCAACAATTAACTATTTTACAGTTCATATAAGGAAATCAGTCAATTCAAATAAATAAATTAGGCCCTAACCTATGGATTTAACAGGGTGGGGGCATAGGCCCACCCACTGTGGAGCCAGACGCAGCCAATCAGAATACGTTTTTCCCCACAAAAGGGCTTTATTACAGACAGAAATACTCAGTTTCAACAGCTGTCTGGGTGGCTGGTCTCAGACGATCCCACAGGTGAAGAAGCTGGATGTGGAGGTCCTGGGCTGGCATGGTTACACGTGGGTCTGCGGTTGTGTGGCCCATTGGACGTACAACCAAATTCTCTAAAACGATGTTGGAGGTGGCTTATGGAAGGGAAATGAACATTAAATTATCTGGAAAGAGCTCTAGTGGACATTCCTGTAGTCAGCATGTCAATTGCATGCTCCCTCAAAACTTGAGACATTATGTTGTTTGACACAACTGCACATTTTAAAGTGGTCTTTTATTGTCCCCGGCACAAGGTGCACCTGTATAATGATAATGCTGTTTAATCAGCTTCTTGATATGCCACACCTGTTATGTGGATGGATTATCTCGGCAAAGGAGAAATGCTCACTAACAGGGATGTAAACAAATTGAGAGAAATTAGATTTGTGAGTATGGAACATTTCTGGGATCTTTTATTTCAGTTTTACATGTTGCATTTATATTTTTGTTCAGTATATTTAACTTATAGCTAGAATTATGTAAAAAATAAATTATGTTTTGAAACCTGGTATTTAGATATGGCTATAGCAGATTTCAGTTTGAGTATTTGGGGGGTTATTATATCGTGGTTTAGTTGTCAAATGTTTTACTGCAATTTATGGTAAGAAATTAGGGGTAACTTGACATTTTGCATATTTCCTATCAAATAATAGAACTACAGTGTACTCCTTTTGTACCTAATGCAATATGAATATAGGATCATATTTATTTTTGAATATCATTTGTTTCCATTCCTGACGACATTCCTGAGTGTAGGTTGTCATACAACTAAATAAACAACTACTGGTTTGGTTTTGTATATTGTGTATTCTGTGTATATTCACTTTTCACAATAGTATTTAATTTTTTATCAAGCTGTATTTTTATGCACAACGAAATCAGAAAAGACCTGACGGTTGTCATTAGTTACCACAGTAACAAAGTCATAAACCCGGCCTATTTCTACAATGTCTCTTAAAATCAGATTTTAAACCTAAACTTAACCACACTGCTAAATTTATGACTAACCTTAAATTAAGACCAAAAAGCTCATTTTTACTACAGCCAATTTTAACTGTGTCAGTGGTAACTAGTGATTACCTGAATTCATGGACAAATGGTAGAAATATCCAGGGGTGTCATGTACCTCAAAAATCTGAGGGGGCACAAAGTATGTGAGGATGGCTGGGGGATGGTCCAGGGGGGCTAGGCCCCCCCACCCTGTTGGGAAGTTGGATAAAATAAATGTAGTCCTGCTTTGTGGCATTTCGTGAAGACTGTTATACTGATCACACTGTGTTTTTGTGCGTGTAGATATGGTTGTCCTTGTTCGATAGAGCCATTGGATGTCTTTCAGCGAGGTTCCTATCAGAGGATGAATGGCTAAATATACAAGCTGACATTTTTTCCAGTCTCTGAAAGACTACAACTGGGGTGGGGCGGTGCTTCGTGCTCTGGCCACATCCCTCCCCCAAGGCTGGCTTTTTTGAAATGGACACAATCCTTTGGGCAAAACTGAAGGACCTGACCAGATGGCAATGACTTCAAGTAATTCCTTTCATCAACATGAATTTGACAAGGGAGCATTGTTTGATGTTCTATTAGCTACATGGTGACATTTAACCATGTTTCAACCAGATATAGTGAAGCGGATTGGAAATTGAAGACTTGGATTTAGCTAGAAGCTCATTTACAGCTGATGCCAGCACCAAGAGGGCAGATACAGTGGCTAAGTAAGTTATTTTTCCTGCAAGCCACCTGCTAGCTAACTTTAGTTAATCTACTGACACCCATAGTGTGTATTGCTGGCTAACATACTACAGTGGGGGGGAATCAAATACCTTTTCTGTTTGCTAACTTAGCTATCCTGCTAGACTAGCTAGCTACCTAAGTAACTAGAGGTAGTCATATGACAAAATAGAAGCGGTTTTACAAATTGGACATCTATTGTATCTGAATTGTAAAACCTCTTCTCTTTAGTCCTAGATATGGCTACTAATGGGGCTAAGCTGCCTTCCATCCAGGACCTTTACACTAGGCGGTGTCAGAGGAAGGCCCTAAAAATTGTCAAAGACCCCAGCCACCCCAGTCATGAACTGTTCTCTCTATCGCATGGCAAGCGGTACTGGAGTGCCAAGTCTAGGACAAATAGGCTTCTCAACAGTTTTTACCCCCAAGCCATAAGACTCCTGAACAGGTAATCAAATGGCTCCCCGGACTATTTGCATTGTGTGCCCCCCAACCCCTCTTTTACACTGCTGCTACTCTCTGTTTATCATATATGCATAGTCACTTTAACTATACATTCATGTACATACTACCTCAATTGGCCCGACCAACCAGTGCTCCCGCACACTGGCTAACCGGGCTCTCTGCATTGTGTCCCACCACCCACCAACCCCTCTTTTACACTACTGCTACTCTCTGTTCATATATGCATAGTGACTTTAATCATATCTACATGTACATACTACCTCAATCAGCCTGACTAACCGGTGTCTGTATGTAGCCTCGCAACTTTTATAGCCTCGCTAATGTTATTTTTTACTGTTTTATTTCTTTACTTACCTAACACCTTTTTTGCACTATTGGTTAGAGCCTGTACGTTTTCACTGTTGTATTCGGCACGTGTGACAAATAAACTTTGATTTGATTAAACAGGAAGCTACTAAGTTACAACCAGACCCCTAAAGCTAGGTTTACCAGCAAACGTTACCACGACTGAAGTTGGCTAGCTAGTTATACTGATGCCTGCTAACTTATGCGCCATGCCTTGCGTTTGTAACTTGTTAGCAAACGTGTAACATCAGCAACTGTAAATCATTTTAGTAGCTAGTTATATAACAATTGTGTTGACATTGACATGCATCCACATTCATAATCATAATCTCACTAAATGTATAGGTTTGACGCAAGATAGGGTTCCACACGGATGTAAATAACAATTATTGGCTATCCAGCTAGCTAAGTTTACTAGATAACAGTGAGAAGAAACAATACAACAATTTACTGTTGTATATCTCAAATTGAAACTGGTTTTACTATAAAAAAAGATTAGCCTAAGCATGCCTGATAGACATGGCTGTGCATTTAGATACTGTCTGCCTACAGTACCTAGGTACATTTGTACGGACTGTTCACTGTGCAAAGGTTGAGGGTTATGCAATATTTCTTTCTATTAGCCTAGCTATTGTTCTAAATGTAACATGTATGCATGTTCAACTATTCTACGCTAATGTTAATGTTATGCTGGCACAGTTCAACTGTAATTCAAACTGTTCAATTGAGTACAATTTATTATTTTTTGTCTTGCAGACAATACCGTGTAGTGATTGGGCTTCTTCTTGGAGTGGATTCTATATGGAGAGAAACATAATTCCTTTGCCTGCATGTGTCATTGTAGCAGAACCGTATCTTGTGAACTTTATCCCTCTCGATGGATTGGACATTATGCTGGATTTCAAGCAGATGACGAGGAGCTGAATGGCAATTTGATCATAACACTCCCACAGCTGTACAAGCATTCCCTTAACTTTACTGCACTGATCATGCTTTATTTTCTTTGTGAAAGGCAATTTCATCATGACTACCTCTACCTTCATCTGCTGATCACCAGTTAGCTACAGACTATTAAACCAAATAATGTGATTTACACAAATATTTTTGGTGTCCATTACTGGGAGTTACAGGATAGGTACTGTTTGATGTAGCAGAGAATTTTTGACCAACCTTGGTGATGTTGTCTTTGTCCTCGATTTGTGGAAATAGGAGTCTCAAAATGTGTGTCCAGTTGCAGGGAGTCCATTTGAATTTAGAAAATGATCCATTATTAAAATACTTTTTGCACCATGAAGTAACCCAACAATGTGTACGCTGCGATCTTGCCTATTTCAAGTCTTCTGTCATTGATCGAGACAGATGTCTGTCATGACATGCGGCACTTGAAATAGACAAGATGGTGGCGTAAACTTAGTTGGATTACTTCATGGAGCAAAAACAGTATTTATCTGTAAACCTCCCCCAGCCCATTAACTGACAGATCATTCTTGTCAATAGTAGCCCTTATCTGCAGAGAGAATGAGGTGGTTGTACAATCTTGTGTTTTCCCTCCCTCATGCACCCCAAATTCTGCCGCTTTGGGGTATTTTTCAGTAAGGCACTGTGGAAGGTCTCCAGATGACCTTTTCTCTGTAAAACTCAGGTTAAAAGGGGTAGACTACATTTATTACATGGTCTAGAAGGTACACTGGTTCCATCTAACCACCTGTAACACAATTACACAAACATTACCTAATTCATGTTTGTGCCATGCTTACTATAAATTGAGCTCTTAGTTGTCAACTTGTAAATATTTTTCTCAACCTTATGCAGCGGCTGGAAGCAAATACTGGTGGAATACGTTTCTGTACCACCTACAACACACACAACTAATTGTATTGATCTCTATTAAACTGGCTAGCTTAGCACACCTAATGTGGACATTTCAATATTGTTAGCTTGCTGTTAGCTAGCATCACTAAAGTGGCAGCAAGGTTGCTAGTCTGCTGAGAACCAACAATAAGACTATTTATACACATTCATCATTGTTACGCATGCCCCTAGGAAGAAGGAACACAACACCCTGCTACAACTCAACTCCCTGTGGTGCGAAAGTGGTATGGGACCATAGGTGCGAGTAAGGATGACAAAAGGCAGAATTTACTAGGAATTTATTCCTTCACACAGTAATATGGGGAACGGGGGCTGGACGGAACCAAAGCAAAGAAAGTGAATGTCAAAGGCCCCTCTATCTTACCGGCCTACCCACAACTTATCTAACTTCGCACCACCTGGTGCGCTACCCAAAATACAGGGGGTGGTCCGCCCAGGTCTTACCTAGTGTGCATAGACAGTGAATACTACGGGTTATTTATGCCCGCGGGCCTCTTTCCTAAGCACTCCCTAGGTGCCATCCCCTTCCCCCCCTGGGAACAAATGAAACAGAATATTACAAACAATTTCACAATCAAAAACAGTCCTTTTGTC
The DNA here is from genome assembly GCF_016432855.1 of Salvelinus namaycush. Classification (NCBI taxonomy): domain Eukaryota; kingdom Metazoa; phylum Chordata; class Actinopteri; order Salmoniformes; family Salmonidae; genus Salvelinus; species Salvelinus namaycush. Next base: position 15,872,404 of record NC_052341.1, read on the forward strand.
ATAGACATACCTTAGTAGGACCGGCCACAAAATACTGGCAACAAATTATACCTCTGCGCAACAACGAAAACAAAGGACATACTAATCATCTCCCTCTGAGAACAACATCAGCCTCCTCTCAGCAATCTCCTTCCTGAGCAACAGAACACTGGTTTATATAGCTTCAGAAGGAGTTGGAAATTGAAGACAGCTGCGTCCTGACGAGGGGGCGGGGTCAGCTCTCCAATCATCAATGGGGCTGACCAATCAGCTGCTTGGGGAGAATTTCAGGAAGCCATTTCCTGAAACACACTCACAAATACAAACTACAACACAGAAACTGGGGAACGTAACACGCCCACCACAAAATATGCAAACAGTTTGCAATAAAAAAATAAACGCGTCCCCAGTTACTAAACCCGTGATAGAGCGTCGGCAACCACATTCGCCGAGCCCTTCACATAGGCTATCTGTACATTATATCCTTGTACAATCAGAGCCCACCGCATAAGGCGGTGGTTCTGATTGTACAGTTGCTTCAAAAACACTAAAGGATTATGGTCTGTGAAGACCAGTATAGGCAAGGCACTGGAGCCCACATATACCTCAAAGAACTGTAAGGCTAGCATTAAAGCCAGCGTCTCTTGTTCAATGGTGGAGTACCTTGACTGACACAAGTTGAACTTACGGGAGAAGAAACTGACGGGCCGATCCACTCCATCTTCATCTTCCTGTAAGAGAACCGCACCCACCCCCACTATACTAGCTTCTACCTCCAACTTAAAAGGTTTGTCGAAGTTGGGGGCGGCAAGCACTGGGGTACTACAAAGTAGCACTTTAGCGGATTCAAAAGCATAGTTACAGTCCTGGGACCACTTAAAATGGTACCTTGGGACTAAGCTGAGATGAAAGGGGAGCTACTACCGTCGAGAAATTCTTACAGAATGTACCCTACCATCCCCAGGAATCTGCGCAACTGGCGGCGAGTCGTGGGAGGAAAAGCAACAATTGCTTCCACTTTGCCAGATACTAGGCGCACTTGACCTTGTCCCACTTGTTTCCCCAAGTAAGTCACAGTAGCCTTCCCAAACTCACACTTGGCCAAATTGAGGGTTAACTTCTCTAGGATAGGGGGCAGCATTTGGAATTTTGGATGAAAAGCGTGCCCAAATTAAACTGCCTGCTACTCATGTCCGGACGCTAAGATATGCATATTATTAGTAGAGTTGGATAGAGAACACTGAAGTTTCTAAAATTGTTTGAATCATGTCTGTGACTATAACAGAACTTATTTGGCATGCGAAACCCCGAGGACAAACCATTCAAACCATTTTTGTTGTTGTCACTCTAATGGATTTTCATTGGGAACCCAGATTTCTAAGGGACCTTCTTGCAGTTCCTATCGCTTCCACTGGATGTCAGTCTTTAGAAATTGGTTGAGGTTTTTCCCTTTGAGAAATGAAGTAGCCATGTTCAGAATGACGCTCGAGGGAAGTGTACTCTTTGTTAGAGGCGCATGACCTGAAAGCTAGCTACACTTTGTTTTCCTCCGGTATTGAACACAGATCATCCCGTCTTCAATTTTATCAATTATTTACGTTAAAAAAATACCTAAAGTTGTATTACAAAAGTAGTTTGAAATGTTTGGACAAAGCTTACAGGTAACTTTTGAGATATTTTGTAGTCACGTTGCGCAAGTTGGAACCGGTGTTTTTCTGGATCAAACGCGCCAAATAAATGGACATTTATCGACGGAATTAATCGGACAAAAGGACCATTTGTGATGTTTATGGGACATATTGGAGTGCCAACAGAAGAAGCTCGTCTAAGGTAAGGCATGAATTATATCTTTATTTCTGCGTTTTGTGTCGTGCCTGGAGGGTTGAAATATGATGGTCTGTGTTAGTTTACTGTGGTGCTATCAGATAGGATCGTTTGCTTTCGCCGTAAAGTATTTTTGAAATCTGACACGTTGGCTGGATTCACAACAAGTGTAGCTTTAATTTGGTATATTGAATGTGTGATTTCATGAAAGTTAAATTTTTATAGTCATTTATTTGAATTTGGCGCTCTGCATTTTCACTGGATGTTGGCCAGTTGGGACGCTAGCGTCCCACATATCCCAGGGAGGTTAAAGAAGCATTCTCCAACCGCTGAAACACACTTTTCAAAGTGGAGAGATGATCAGACCAAGTAGACGAATGAATCACCACATCGTCAAGGTAAGCAGTACAATTTGGCACATCTGCAAACACAATGTTAACTAGGCGCTGAAAAGTAGCAGGTGCATTACACATTCCAAAGGGCATTACAGTGTATTGTACGAAGTTATCAGGCGTAACGAAAGCTGAGATGTCCGAAGCTCGAGAGGTCAGAGGCACCTGCCAATAACCTTTTAGCAAATATAACTTACTACGTAAGCAGCAGAGCCAATTCTATCAATGCAGTCATCTAAGCGAGGTAGAGGAAAATAATCAAACTTTGTAACTGCATTTAAGCGACGATAGTCCGTACATAAGCGGGACGTACCATCAGGCTTAGGAACAAGAATACACGGGGAACTCCAGGAGCTGTTACTGGGTTTTGCCATGTCATTCTGTATTAAATAAGCTACCTCACTTTTCATTACCTCCATTTTCTTTGCATTAACCCAGTACAGATGCTGACGTATAGGAGCAGCGTTCCCCACATCATGTTCCAAGATGGATGTAAGACTTGGAACGTCCTGAAACACATTGAGAAAACTGTTTATCAATAGGATAAGATCCTTAGTTGGATCGTTATCCAAATGTTCCATTTGAGAGGGTAACTTCAGCATCTCTGAATTACATAAGCGTTCACACTGCTGTAACGTATGGTGTAACTCCAACCCGTCCTCCTTATCCTCCTCTAGGTCCCAGCCAGGCTGGACCGGCTTAGCTGAGGAACTGTTGGGAGAATCACGCACATAATATGTTTTCATGACACACAGGAAGAACGCCTTCGATCTGGGGTCTTTATCACATAATTGGTGTCACTGAGTTTCTTTTCCACCAGATATGGTCCAGAAAAACGTGCCGACAGAGATGAGCCAGGGATTGGCAACAAAACTACAACTTGATCCCCTGGTGCAACAGAACGGCCAACAGCCTTTTTGCTATTAGGGAAACAATACAAGAGTCCTTAGGGTTCAGCCCTGCTGACCTTGTTTGGATACACCCCAAGGGGTCCGCTGAAAGTTTTGAAGGAGCATAACTTATCTCCTACACCCAGTAGCACCCCTAAAAATGTGTTAGATTATGTCAGTAAGCTGCACGCCGCATGTGCGTTAGCCCAAAAGTCTCTCGTCTCAAACGCATGAAGTTGCATTATGACAAATAAGACAAAGGGCACCCCCTCATCCCAATCGGTACTGGTATCCATGCAATACTTGCGTAGCATTGCCTTCAGCGTCTGATGCCAGCGTTCGAGAGCCCCTTGACTCTCTGGATGATACGGACTGGAGACCTGATGGAAAATACACAATGTCTTTAACACATTTGAAAACAGTTTGGACATAAAGTTGGATCCCTGATCAGTTTGGATTACTTTAGGGAGTCCAAACGTAGAGAAGAACTTCACTAGTGCCTTCACCACAGTCTTAGCCGTTATACTACGGAGAGGAATAGCCTCTGGGTATTGAGTAGCACTGCACATTATTGTTAGTAGGAACTGGTTACCTGACCTGGTTTTCGGTAATGGACCTACACAATCAATTAACACTCTTTCAAACGATTCCCCCACCACAGGAATCGGGCAGAGCGGCGCACAAGGAACTGTTTGATTCGCTTTCCCAGTGAGTTGACATACGTGACATGTTTTACAAAATTGGACCACAGACTTCAAACCTGGCCCCCCAAAAAATTGACGAAGGACCCGGTTATAAGTCTTCGTGATCCCCAAATGTCCGGACAACGCCTGGTCATGGGCGAGTGACAGCACCTGCTGTCGGAACGGTGTAGGAACAACCACTTGACACACTTCACTCGTCACTAACGGTGTCATGAGCTGCCAATTTACGCATCAAAACTCCTGCTTCCATAAAGTAGGCGGTCTCTCTAGTTTTAGCTTCCTCAATGGAAATTATCAAAGCAAAACACTTGAAGACTGGTGTCTCCTTGTTGACATTAAATCACTTTCTCAGGGGTGACAGACAAAAGAATATCATGTAATTGGGGCGCGATTTCGCTTTCCCCTGCCTTAGTTTTTACAGGAATAAAAACTGTCGGCCTTGCAGAAGAAATACTCGGTGCATTGTCTTCTACCTCAACATTCTCAAAAATGGAACTAGCCAAATCCACCACATCTCCTAGCTTGCGAGATTGTGCCATCGTTAACACACAAGCAGGAAAAACATGGGGAAATGCTTGAACCAATTTCTCATCTGTAGTTCTGATTTCTGGGTTGTCGACTACCTCTAACACATGGAGTGACATTACCACCAGCAATATCATTCCCTAGTAGCAATGTGACTCCTTTTACTGGCAGTGTAGACACTACACCAACACGGAAACGTCCTGATACCAAGTCTGACACTAAGTGGACCCAGTGTAATGGTACAGGTACGGTTTTTGTCTCTATCACCTGTAATATGACATGCGAGCCACAATACGTTTCAGGAGACCAGGGTAAAGCATCAGTAACGATTTCTGACTGCGCCGCCCCGGTGTCTCATAAGATTTGTATAGGCTTTTGATCAGCTTGTTCTCCAGTTAAGGAAACACAACCGGCAGAGATAAACGGAGCATAGACAGGATCCGGTTTCTCAAACGCTGAATCAATAACTCAGGCCAACGGACGAGCCAAAGACTTGACTAAACCCAAACTCTTTATTTTTGGGGACGGTGACTGGGACTGTTTCGGTATATTGTTCAAAACCAGGCAGTCCGCAATCACGTGACCCTTTTGGTGACAGTAAAAACATTAACGGATTTCATGAAAAGGCTTAGGGTGGTCAGAGGAAAAGCCACCTGAACGAGGCACTGATGACGTAATCGTTCGGCCTTCAAAACGAGGCGCACCAAAGACAGTCTTGTGTGTCAAAGCGTACTCATCTGCCAACACTGCTGCCTGGGCCAATGTCGCCACTTTCTGTTCATTTAGATGAACTACAATTCTATCAGGGAGTTTGCTTTTAAAATCCTCCAACAGAATCAACTCGCAAATATCAGCACCAGCGATTAAACAGAGACTCTTTGTCCCTAGCAAACTCAAAAGTACGGTGAGATGTTTTTTTGTGGTTTTTGGAAGCGCTGCCTATAAGCTTCAGGCACCAACTCATAAGCCCGCAACACGGTAGTTTTAACTGTATCATAGTGTAAACTATCTTCCAGGGAGTGAGCAGCTACTACTTCCTGGGCTTTCCCAGACAATTTACATTGTAACAGGAGCGGCCAGACCTCGAGTGGCCAATGCAGAGAAATAGGAATCAACTTCTGACTCTCGAAAAGGAGGGACTAGAGCTATATTTTTACTCACGTTGAAGTGGGCTTGATGATGAGCAGGTTGTGGAGTCGCACTGGAACCAGTGTATCTCCAGTTGTCGGATCCTCACCTTGTCGGCTTCTATTTTCCTAATTTCAAGATCAAAATTCATCGGTCTCTGTATCTTTTTGCTGCATTTCTAAACAAGCCAGCCTCACCTTCAGCCTAGCGGTCCCGTCTGAACGACCCGAAGCAGAAGATAAAGGGTCAAATCGGGGCAATGTAAAGGGGGTACGAGCAACCTCTTCCTCCGCCCTGTCATCCGACTTGGCATCGGAAGGTCTACCTGTCTCCTCTCATTTAACCCTCCCTGACTAGCACCAAAAGCTCAGCCTTTAGGGCTTTCTCAGGTATGGAGAGTACATAATGGTCAGCTATAGCAAAAATGTCTATTTTCCGCAACTCCACCAAACGATCAACAGAGGGCGCTTCGATAAACTTGGAGATGGCAGCCATTTTGTACACTGCAGCTTTTGGAATATACGCAAACTAAACAAGTCATCCAACTCACAACCTACCATCACACCTCAATCACTAACCACAGAGAGCTCAGAGCAGCAGGGTCCGGTGGGTTTAATGGAATCCCGGATGAGCCCCCATTACATTACGCACGCCTCTAGGAAGAGAGAACGCAACACCCTGCTACAACTCAACTCCCTGTGGTACGAAAGAGGTATGGGACCGTAGGTGCGAGTAAGGATGACAAAAGGCAAAGAATTTACCGTTTACTAGGAATTTATTCCTTCACACGGTAATATGGGGAAAAGGAGCTGGACGGAACCAAAGAAAAGAATGTAAATGTCAAAGCCCCCTCTCCTACCTTACCTGCCTACTCACCTAACTTGCACCACCTGGTGCACTAACCAAAATACAGGGGGTGGTCCGCCCAGGTCTTACCTAGTGTGCATAGACAGTGAATACTACAGGTTATGTATGCCCGCGGGCCTCTTTCCTAAGCACTCGCTAGGTGCCTTCCCCTTCCCCCCTGGGAACAAATGAAACAGAATATTACAAACAATTTCACAATCAAAAACACAGTCCTTTTGTCATAGACATACCTTAGTAGGACCGGCCACAAAATACTGGCAACAAATTATACCTCTGCGCAACAACGAAAACAAAGGACATACTAATCATCTCCCTCTGAGAACAACATCAGCCTCCTCTCAGCAATCATCGCTGCTTGGGGAGAATTTCAGGAAGCCATGTCCTGAAACACACTCACAAATAAACAAACTACAACACAGAAACTGGGGAACGTAACAATCATTGCTACCAACACACAGAGAGAGAGTTACTAAATGGAATTGTTGATTTAGCTAACGGATTGTTTTCCAGACAAGTGTGGAATAGATGGCTATCAGATTGAGCTACTCTTATTTGCTAACATTAGCTAGCTTATGTTCGCTAATGTTAGTCAAAGATATAACAAACAAACATGTTTACTCTGCTGAAGGTACCAGTCTGTGACTACCATGGCATAGGCAAAATTGACAGTATGTATCCAAAAGATGGCGAGCTAGCTATACGATTTAGCTGATGGCTTTCAAAGTTCAATACAGGACTGTAATGTTAGTCCAACTAGGCTAGCATGCTAGCTAAAGTTGCGATACATCTAATCGACAATCTTCTGTTTTGTTTTGAAGGGGGAAAATTAAGGTATTGCATCACTTCTCAACTGTAGTCGAAATGGATTCCCCATCAGTTCAGCCTGAAAATCCCTCTGATAATCTTTGGTCACCACCTTAAGCATCATTCTTGAGAGCCGCAAGCCACTGGCAGCATCGGGGTAAATCTCTGGTCAGTAGAACAGTGAAAGATGACTTGCACTTGTTTGTAATTAGCACAGCCAGACACAGAACACCACACAGGCATGATGAAAAACGTTAGTGAAAAACAAACATTTTCAAGAAAATCTTGCCTAGAGAAGTTCTGAGATTACTGTGTGTTGGTTGTTCGAAGTAGCTAAACAGTTATCCAAGTTTATGGGCACGCTCCATCTACCTAGCGGGCAGTATCTGCATTCGCTATGAATGCTGGACTTGTGGTTCACTATGAGCAGACGAATACACAGGAAGTCGAACCTTCCCGATACAGCCAGTGAAAGGAAAATGCTCTCATTCTAGCTTGTGGTTTTGATCATTTTGATGTTGATGACAAAAACGTAATGTTGTTACTATAGTAATGACTATATGCCGTGGCAGAGCCAGGGTGAAATTTCACTTTGATGTTAAAAAAATAAATTTAAAAAACTGGCAAACTCCTCATTGATTGACCTTACCCTGACTAACTAATACATAAGTAAACTCTGCAAAAAAAGAAACGGCCCCTTTTCAGGACCCTGTCTTTCAAAGATAATTCGTAAAAATACAAATAACTAAACAGATCTTCATTGTAAAGGGTTTAAACACTGTTTTCCATGCTTGTTCAATGAACCATAAACAATTAATGAACATGCAGAACGGTCGTTAAGACACTAACAGCTTACAGACAGTAGGCAATTAAGGTCACAGTTATAAAAATTTAGGACACTAAAGAAAGATGCCCAGGGTCCCAGGGTCCCTGCTCATCTGCGTGAACGTGCCTTAGGCATGCTGCAAGGAGGCATGAGGACTGCAGATGTGGTCAGGGCAATACATTTCAATGTCCGTACTGTGAGATGCCTAAGACAGCGCTACAGGGAGACAGGACGGGCAGCTGATCGTCCTCGCAGTGGCAGACCACGTGTAACACCACGTGCACAGGATCGATGGCAACAACAACTAAGTTACACCAGGAACGCACAATCCGTCCATCAGTGCTCAGACTGTCCGCAATAGGCTGAGAGAGGCTGGACTGAGGGCTTGTAGGCCTGTTGTAAGGCAGGTCCTCACCAGACATCACCGGCAACAATGTCACCTATGGGCACAAACCCACCATCGCTGGACCAGACAGGACTGGCAAAAAGTGCTCTTCACTAATGAGTCATGGTTTTGTCTCACCAGGGGAGACAAAACAGATGTCTGAAACAGATGTCTGTTTCAGATTTGCGTTTGTCTTCGAAGGAATGAGCGTTACACCGAGGCCTTGTACTCTGGAGCGGGATTGATTTGGAGGTGGAGGGTCCGTCATGGTCTGGGGCGGTGTGTCACAGCATCATCGGACTGAGCTTGTTGTTATTGCAGGCAATCTCAATGCTGTGCGTTACAGGGACGACATCCTCCTCTCTCATGTGGTAACCTTCCTGCAGGCTCATCCTGACATGACCCTCCAGCATGACAATGCCACCAGCCATACTGCTCGTTCTGTGCGTGATTTCCTGCAAGACAGGAATGTAAGTGTTCTGCCATGGCCAGCGAACTTGGTTCTACTTGTGTCTCATTGTTTTTTAGGAGCATATACCCACGTTAGTGATTGAAAGATGAACTGAGGTCCACACTCCAGTCCAGTTGGTGGTGGGAATGCACCTTAAAGTTGGTGGCCAACCGCCATATAAAGTCCAAAGAAGAAGAAGAAGCCTGAAGGAGGAAAGATTACTAGAAACAAACTCTATTTACCCTTTTATCTGTGGATTAATTGTTGGAGTAGAGGACCTTGTGCATTCCAGGTAAAATAACAACCCTAAATTGCCATAAATGTTTGCTTTTTCGACCTGTCCTCAAATAATAGTTGTTTGAGTTCATCTTGATATTTTAACCTGCGTGTCCGGATCGCAAGCGGTCTGGTCAGCATGTCATTCTAAAATGTATTCAATACATTTTTTCCTCATTCATCTACACAATACCCCATAATGACGATTTATTTATTGCAAATGTATTAAAAATAAAAATAAATACCTTATTTATATAAGCATTGCTCGAAATTGAGCTCAGGTGCATCCTGTTTCCATTGATCATCCTTGAGATGTTTCTACAACTTGATTGGACCTGTGGACAATTCTACAACCTGTGGTAAAATCAATTGATTGGACATGATTTGGAAAGGCACACACCTGTCTATAAGCTCCCACAGTTGACAGTGCATGTCAGGGCAAAAACCAAGCCATGAGGTCGAAGGAATTGTCTGTAGAACTCCGAGACGGGATTGTGTCGAGGCACAGATCGGTGGATGGGTACCAAAAATTGCAGCATTGAAGGTCCCCAAGAACCCAGTGGCCTCCATCATTTTTAAATGGAAGAAGTTTGGAACCACCAAGACTCTTTTTAGAGCTGGCCGCCTGGCCAATCTGAGCAATCGGGGGAGAAGGGCCTTGGTCAGGGAGGTGACCAAGAACCCGATGGTCACTCTGACATTGCTCCAGAGTTCCTCTGTGGAGATGGGAGAACCTTCCAGAAGGACAGCCATCTCTGCAGCACTCCACCAATCAGGCCTTTATGGTAGAGTGCCCTCACGGAAGCCACTTCTCAGCGGTAGGGACAGGGAGACTAGTCAGGGTCGAGGGAAAGATGAATGGAGCGAAGTACAGAGAGATCCTTGAAGAAAACCTGCTCCAGAGCACTCAGGACCTCAGACTAGGGCCAAGGTTCACCTTCCAACAGGACAACAACCTTAAGCACACAGCCAAGACAACGCAGGAGTGGCTTTGGGACAAGTCTCTGAATGTTCTTGAGTGGCCCAGCCAGAGCCTGGACTTGAACCCGATCAAACATCTCTGGAGAGACCTGAAAATAGCTGTGCAGCGACGCTCCCCATCCAACCTGACAGAGCTTGAGAGGATCTGCAGAGAAGAATGGGTGAAACTCCCCAAATACAGGAGTGGCAAGCTTGTACCGTCATACCAAAGAAGACTCAAGGCTGTAATCGCTGCCAAAGGTGCTTCAATAAAGTACTGAGTAAAGGATCTGAATACTTATGTAAATGTGATATCAGTTTATTTTTATACATTTGCAAAAACAATTACCTATTTTTGCTTTGTTATTATGAGGTATTGTGTGAAGATTGATGAGGGTTGGGGGAAAAAACTATTGAATCAATTTTAGAATAAGGCTAACGAATGCACTGTATGAGACATCTCACAGACACATGTTAGTTAGCTAGTTACACCGCACAAGTATAGTTATTCCAAGACTAATATGAGTCAAAGCCAAAGTCATTCCTTTACTCTCCCCCATCATCATCAAAACAATTCTACAGCTTTTCTTCTAAGAGGCACTGAGCCTAGTTAGCTATACCGTTAGACTACAGTACATTTTAGGTATAGCAAACTTGGTTATCTTGGCTGGTAGTGGTACTAGCAAGCCCCGTTATGGCCGAATCAATCACCAAATGTTACTGTACTGAACAACACTGCCAGTGTCACAGTGACTTGTTTAAAAAGAGAGCTTATATTGCTAGCTAGCTACCGACCACAAAACAACTTACTCGTTTTTCATTTATCCTCCTGAGTCCTGGTCCAGCTGGTCTAGGCTGCCGCCGCTGCTTGCTGGTTTTGCAATTATTTTTCTCGCTGTCTCAACTCCTCTAAAGTCTATTCCGGCTGTATGTTCCTATGTAACAGAACATCAAAAATAAAATGTGTCATCCAGCTCTTCTTGGAAAGAGGAATCATCAGAAGCAGCCATTGTAGCTATTTATTTAGCCATCTCGGATAGACAGTGAGTGCATGGTAATATAGCTCCTGTGAACCTGTAAACTAGTACTGCCCCCATTTTGAAAAACCTGCCTTCAAGGGTGGGAACTTGGAAATATGGCTCCCGTCAGGCTGTATGTAGTCTTTACAAAGCCAGGGAAATGAGTCAACCAAGATATCCTGCAATGTCCTGGCAGATAGGAATATTGTTAAATCCAATGGACCCAAACTGTTATAGACCTATATCCATCCTGCCCTGCCTTTCTAAAGACTTTGAAAGCCAAGTTAATAAACAGATCACTGACCATTTCGAATCCCACCCTACCTTCTCCACTGTGCAATCCGGTTTCCGAGCTGGTCATGGGTGCACCTCAGCCACGCTCAAGGTACTAAACAATATCATAACCGCCATCGATAAAAGACAGTACTGTGCAGCCGTCTTCATCGACCTGGCCAAGGCTTTCGACTCTGTCAATCACTGCATTCTTATCGGCAGACTCAATAGCCTTGGTTTCTCAAATAACTGCCTCGCCTGGTTCACCAACTACTTCGCAGACAGAGTTCAGTGTGTCAAGTCGGAGGGCCTGTTGTCCGGACCTCTGGCAGTCTCTATGGGGGTACCACAGGATTCAATTCTCGGGCCGACTCTTTTCTCTGTATATATCAACGATGTCGCTGTTGCTGCGGGTGATTCCCTGATCCACCTCTATGCAGAAGACACCATTCTGTATACATCTGGCCCTTCTTTGGACACTATGTTAACTAACCTCCAAACGAGCTTCAATGCCATACAACACTCCTTCCGTGACCTCCAACTGCTCTTAAACGCTAGTAAAACTAAATGCATGCTTTTCAACCGTTCGCTGCCCGCACCTGCCTGCCCGACTAGCATCACTACTCTGGACGGTTCTGACCTAGAATATGTGGACAACTACAAATACCTAGGTGTCTGGCTAGACCGTAAACTCTCCTTCCAGACTCATATCAAACATCTCCAATCCAAAATCAAATCTAGAATCGGCTTTCTATTTCGCAACAAAGCCTCCTTCACTCACGCCGCAAAACTTACCCTAGTAAAACGGACTGTTTTACGGACCAATCCTCGACTTCGGCGATGTCATCTACAAAATAGCTTCCAATACTCTACTCAGCAAATTGGATGTAGTCTATCACAGTGCCATCCGTTTTGTTACCAAAGCGCCTTATACCACCCACCACTGCGACCTGTATGCTCTAGTCGGCTGGCCCTCACTACATATTCGTCGCCAGACCCACTGGCTCCAGGTCATCTACAAGAGTATGCTAGGTAAAGCTCCGCCTTATCTCAGCTCACTGGTCACGAGATAACACCCACCTGTAGCACGCGCTCCAGCAGGTATATCTCACTGGTCATCCCCAAAGCCAACACCTCCTTTGGCCGCCTTTCCTTCCAGTTCTCTGCTGCCAGTGACTGGAACGAATTGCAAAAATTGCTGAAGCTGGAGACTTACATTTCCCTCACTAACTTTAAACATCAGCTATCTGAGCAGCTAACCGATCGCTGCAGTTGTACATATTCCATCTGTGAATTGCCCATCCGATCTACCTACCTCATCCCTATATTGTTTTTATTTACTTTGCTGCTCTTTTGCACACCAGTATCACTACTTACACACCATCATCTGCTCATCTATCACTCCAGTGTTAATCTGCTAAATTGTCATTACTTTGCTACTATGGCCTATTTATTGCCTTACCACCTCATGCCATTTGCACACACTGTATATAGACTCTTTTTTTCTATTGTGTTATTGACTGTACGCTTGTTTATTCCATGTGTAACTCTATGTTGTTTCTGTCGCACTGCTTTGCTTTATCTTGGCCAGGTCGCAGTTGTAAATGAGAACTTGTTCTCAACTAGCTTACCTGGTTAAATAAAGGCAAAATTAAAAGAAATATAAAAAATGGCTCTATTGATCAAGGCCAACCATATCTACTTGCTGTTAGCGTGATGTGATCGTGCAATCAGCAAAACACAATAATTGCTCTAAAATATGACACCATTCATTTTTAGATCAGACAGCAGGCTCAATCAAATAGCCAATTGGTTGAACTCTCCCAGGGCGAAAATAAAAAAATACAGCTATAGTGCAGAATTATGTCTGAAACACCCTCTCATCACTCATAATTATGTCTGAAACACCCTCTCATCACTCATAATTATGTAGGGAGACTAGAAAAACACTCCAAAGTGTCTAGCGGTGAAGTTTCCCTTTAAATCATTTATTTTATTATTTTGTTTTAGCTGGATAAGGTCATTTGAAGCTCAGTTGGTAGAGCTTGGTGCTTGTAACGCCAGGATAGTGGGTTCGATTCCTGAGATCACCCATACGTAAAATGTATGCACACATGATTAAGTCTTGGATAAAAGCGTCTGCTAAATGGCATATATTATAAGAGATTTTACTAAATGGCCAAAATATACACATAACACGTTTTAATACCGCTAGACTTTGCTGCCTGGTCAGAAAACCCTCTTTCGGGACAGGGACCTGGTTCCCCTGCAGGTTATATATTTTTTCAATATTTAATTTTTTATTGTTTCAGGACAACACAATAATCAAATTGCACATATTCTGAACTGAAGACAAACAAGATGACATGAAATATCAACCTGGAGGTTGAGGTGGCAGATAGGTCCCTCAGGGCCCCGAGCGCCATCATCCAGGAGGTGGTTGTGGCTGAGGTGCAGTTTCCTGAGGTTTTCAAACTTCTCCATGCCCAGAACGTCCAGCTGTTTTGGTCTACGCAGAGCTCCAGAAGAGAGGACAGGCTGTGGGAGAAGTCAGGCAGGAGCCACTGAAGCTGGTTGTAGCTCAGGTCCAACCTCTCCAGGAAAGAAAGGGATGATAGGGCCTGGAAAATAAAGATTTTCTTAATGATATGCTGTATGAGAAATTATTCAACAAAAGGTAACAATATGACAAAGTGAAAATATATAAGACAAAATGTTATAAAATGGTCCAAAAAAGGTAAAGAATGACTCACGTTGGTCACACATGCCTTTTTATTTTTAAAGTAGGGGCGTGGATCCAAAAACCAGTCAGTATCTGGTGTGACCACCATTTGCCTCATACAGCGCGATATCTCCCTCGCATAGAGTTTGTCAGACTGTTGATCGTGGCCTGTGGAATATTGTCCCACTCCTCTTCAATGGCTGTGCGAAGTTGCTGGATATTGGAGAGAACTGGAACACACGTTGATCAAGAGCATTCCAAACATGCTCAATGGATGACATGTCTGGTGAGCATGCAGGCCATGGAAGAAATGGGACATTTTCAGCTTCCAGGAAGGGTGTACATATCCTTGTGATATGTGCTGTCCGGGTGGCTGGTCTCAGACGATCCCGCAGGTGAATACGCCGGATGTGGAGGTCCTGTGCTGGAGTGGTTACACGTGGTCCGCGGTTGTGAGGCTGGTTGGACGTACTGCCAAATTCTCTAGAACTACGTTGGAGGCTGCTTATGGTAGAGAAATGAACATGCAATTATTTGGCAACAGCTCTGGTGGACATTACTGCAGTCAGCATGCCAATTTCACACTCCCTCAAAACTTGAGACAGCAAATCAAATTGTATTTGTCACATGCGCCAAATACAACAGGTGTCGACCTTACCATGAAATGCTTACTTACAAGCCCTTAACCAACAATGGAGTTAAGAAAATATTTACTAAATAAACCAAAGTACATTTTTTTTAAATAAAATGTAAAAGTAACAAGAAAATGACATAACGAGGCTATATACAGGGTGTACCGGTACCGACTCAATGTGCGGGGTACAGGTTAGTCGAGGTAATTTGTAAAGTGACTATGTATAGATAATAGACAGCGAGTAGTAGCAGAGTAAAAACAAAGGGGGGGGGGGGGGGGTCAATGTAAATAGTCCGGGTGGTCATTTGATAAATTTTTCAGCAGTCTTATGGCTTGGGGATAGAAGCTGTTAAGGAGCCTTTTGGTCCTAGACTTGGCGCTCTGGTACCGATTGCCGTGCTGTAACAGATAGACTATTCTATGACAGGAGTGACTGGAGTCTTTGACCATTTTTTGGACCTTCCTCTGACACTGCCTAGTATATAGGTCCTGGATGGCAGGAAGCTTGGCCACAGTGATGTACTGGGCAGTACGCACTACCATCTGTAGCGCCTTACGGGCAGATGCCGAGCAGTTGCCATACCAGGCGGGGATGCAACCGGACAGGATGCTCTCGATGGTGCAGCTGTACAACTTTGAGGATCTGGGGTCCCATGCCAAATCCTTTGTCTCCTGAGGGGTAAAAGGTGTTGTCGTGCCCTCTTCACAACTGTCTTGGTGTGTTTGGACCATGATAGTTTGTTGGTGATGTGGACACAAAGGAACTTGAAACTCTTGACCATTCCACTTCAGCCCCGTCGATTAATGGGGGCCTGTTCGGCCCTCCTTTTCCTATAGTCCACGTTCAGTGCCTTTGTCTTGATCATGTTGAGGGAGAGGTTGTTGTCCTGGCACCACACTGCCAGGTCTCTGGCCTCCTCCCTATAGGCTGTCTCATCATTGTTTCGTCAGCAAACTTAATGATGGTGTTGGAGTCATGCTTGGCCACACAGTTGTGGGTGAACAGGGAATACAGGAGGGGGACTAAGCACGTACCCCTGAGGGGCCCCAGTGCTGAGGATCAGCGTGGCAGATGTTGTTGCCTACCCTTACCACCTGGGGGCAGCCCGTCAGGGAACCCAGGTTCCAGTTGCAGAGGGGGGTGTTTAGTCCCAGGGTCCTTAGCTTAGTGATGAGCTTTATGGGCACTATGGTGTTCAACGCTGAGCTGTAGTGAATGAACAGCATTCTAACATAGGTGGTCCTTTTGTCCAGGTGGGAAAGGGCAGTGTGGAGTCCGACTGAGATTGCGTCATTTGTGGATCTGTTGGGGCGGTGTGCGAATTGGAGTAGGTCTAGGGTTTCTGGGATAATGGTGTTGATGTGAGCCATGACCAGCCTTTCAAAGCACGTGAGTGCTACGGGGCGGTAATCATTTTAGACAGGTTACCTTCACTTTGAAACATGTAGGTATTACAGACTCGGTCTGGGAGAGGTTGAAAATGTCAGTGAAGACACTTGCCATTTGGTCCGAGCATGCATTGAGTACACGTCCTGATAATCCGTCTGGCCCCACGGCTTTGTGAATGTTGACCTGTTTAAAGGTCTTGCTCACATCGGCTCCGGAGAGCGTGATCACACAGTCGTCCTGAACAGCTGTTGCTCTCATGCATGCTTTAGTTGTGCTTGCCTCGAAGGGAGCATAAAAGGCATTTAGCTCGTCTGGTAGGCTCGCGTCACTGGGCAGCTCGTTGCTGGGTTTCCCTTTGTAGTCTGTAATATTTTTCAAGCCCTATCACATCCGATGAGTGTCAGAGCCGGTGTAGTAGGATTCAATCTTAGTCCTGTATTTACGCTTTGTTTGATGGTTCGGCTGAGGGGATAGCGGGAATTCTTATAAGCGTCCGGATTAGTTAGTTTTTTCTTGAAAGCAGGAATCAGGAGGATAGAATTATGGTCAGATCTGCCAAATGGAGGGCGAGCTTTGTACACATCTCTGTGTGTGCAGTAAAGGTGGTCTAGAGTTTTTTTTCTCCTCTGGTTGCACATGTGACATGCTGGCAGAAATGAGGTCAAACAGATTTTAGTTTGCCTGCATTAAAGTCCCCGGCCACTAGGAGCGCCACTTCTGGATGAGCATTTTCTTGTTTGCTTATGACCTTATACTGCTCGTTGAGTGCAGTTTTCAGCTTGTGGTGGTAAATAGACAGCTACGAATAATATAGATGAGAACTCTCCTGGTAGATAGTGTAGTCTACAGCTTATCACAAGGTATTCTACCTCAGGCGAGCAATACCTCGAGACTTCTTTAATATTAGACATTGCGCACCAGCAGCTATTGACAAATAGATACACACCCCCGCCCCTCGTCCTACCAGACGTAGCTGCTCTGTCCTGCCGATGCACGGAGAAACCAGCCAGCTCTATATTATCCATGTCGTCTTTCAGCCACGTCTCGGTGAAACATAAGATATTACAGTTTTTAATGTCCCGTTGGTAGGATAGTCTTAGGACAGTTTTGTTTTCCAATGATTGCACCTTGGCCAATAATACGTAGGGTAGTGGTGGTTTACCTACTCGTCAGCGAATTCTTACAAGGCACCCCGCCCTCCTCACCCTTTTTTCCCAGTCTTTTCTTCATGCTGATCTGTGGCATTGTGTTGTGTGAGAAGACTACATATTTTAGGGTGGCCTTTTATTGTCCACAAGGTGCACCTGTGTAATGATCATGCTGTTTAATCAGCTTCTTGATATGCCACATCTGTCAGGCGGATGGATTATCTTGTTAAAGGAAAAATACTCACTAACAGAGATGTAAACAAATTTGTGCACAAAATGAGAGAAATAAGCTTTTTGTGGATATGGAACATTTCTGTGATCTTTTATTTCAGTTCATGAAACATGGGACCAACACTTTACATTTTACGATTATATACTTTAGCACTTAATAATGAAGCTGGTGACTGATGTGGTAAACTCTTCAATGCCATCGGATGAATCCCAGAACATATTCCAGTCCTGTTATGGTCAGATTTGCCAAATGGAGGGCAAGGGATAGCTTTGTATGCATTTCTGTGTATGGAGTAAAGGTTTTTCACCTCTAGTTGCACACGTGACATGCTGGTAGAAATTAGGTGAAACGGATTCAGTTTTCCTGCATTAAAATCACCGGCCACTGGGAGTGCAGCATCTGGAATAATTATTTTTATTACATTTTTTTTTTTTTTTTTTTTTTTTTACTTCAGTTTATTTTAGTAAATACTTTAACAGTTTTTTTTCTCCTTTTCTTACAACTGCATTGTTGATTAAGGGCTTGTAAGTAAGCATTTCACTGTTGTATTCGGCACGTGACAAATACAATTTGATTTGAGTCTGCAGATCATTCTGTGAGGTCAGGAGGATGCGAAGCGACCAGAACCCAGTGAAGGAGTCACTCTAGCTCAGTCAGCTTTTTATTACTCAGGTCCAGCAGCCACACCGTGAGGGATGTGGGTGAAGGCACGAAACTTAGTCCACCAGGTATGAGGCTTCGTAGCACAGGAATTAGTGGGGACATCTTGAAAATGAAGTCTAAAAGGGACTCTGATGTCCCAACTGACATTAAGGTAAGGGTTAAGTTTAGGTATGGGTTAATGTTAGGATTAGGTTAGGGACGTCCCAAGGTTTCTGGATAGTGCTAACTATCTTGCTGGCCCCGGGCATAGTGATTATGTCACCCAGGTCTAGTATAGTAGATACACTGTGTCGTACATGTAGAGGTCTCATTTATGAATCTGGAGGATGTATCAGTCACTGTTTGCAAGTGGTATTCACAACCTGGCTCCCCCAAGATGTTGTTGGTCTAAGATACTGTTGATTCTGTTTTTCTAATGGGAAAAATACACACTCTGTAGCTGTTATGGGGAAAAAATTGTCATGTGTACAGTTCAGTTGATGCCGTTGGTGAACATTGAACATTCCTGATTAGATTGAACATCAAGCATGCAATGTCAGATATGGTCAGTTTTGGGTGGATCCCCAAAATAGGAATGTTTTCCACAATATAAAACCCATGACTTCCAGAACATTGATGAGATTACCACTTTTGTCCATAGGTAATTTGCCAACAAAAAAGTTTATATAGATTAATTAACAAGTACTTAGTCCTGTAAATCTATATCAACATTTTGCAATCAAAATATACAATATAAAGAGTTATTCTTACCTCAACAGGACTTCCTGGATAAATAAGGTACCCTAGTCCAATCGTATCTCCACCACAGTCCGTGAATCGGTCTTCTCCACTATTAGACTTCAGATTAGACCAGCAGGTACCCAGTGGAATGTAATGACATTACCTGCAGATTCTCACTTCCTACTTTACCATCACAGACACCAAAATTACCTGTAAATTAGTCCATTTGAATGACAACTTGGCCTCCCTTCACTTATTTTGTTCATCATCCGTCCGGAGTTCTCTGAAGCAGCAAGCACAGCAGCGTGTAATATTTGACTACCGGGCAGCGTGAGAGAAACAATAATCCTTTACCCATTTGAATAATTAATTGAATGTCCAGGTAATCAAGGGATTCTGTGAGGACAGTTCTCTAATCAAATCTATTCCAAAATAGAGAAAATAACCAGAGAAATTCTAATTGCAGTGTTGTCAAATTATAGCAAATGGGAATGATTGAACAATTTATGTGATAGAAAATTTTACTTATATGCCACCAATGCCACTAACATGTTTTAGTTGGTGTATAATGGGTGGCTTGCCAGGTATGACTATGCACATTGAATACAGTCATGATTAAACGGTAGCCTACTGCAGCCTTGTGAAACCAGACCGATCTCGTGATAGCTCACATCCGGTTTCACTCCACGTGAAATTAAATGTGAGCGCAGTGGTCAGTCTGGTTTCACGAGGCTAGGCCTACTGCACTATTGAGTGACCATTCTTTTGCAGAGACAATTTGTGATATTCTACAATGTTCCATATACACCAAGTCATAGCAAAAATTAAAGTCCTACCAACAGAAAATAAATTATTTGTTTCCTTTTCTCGCAAAAAGCGATTCAAATTACAGTATTAGTCAGATTTTTGTTACTTTTATTTTAGAAAATGTATTTTTAAAGTGTGGCAGTTCAAGTCACATTTTGTTTAAAATACAGAAAACAGACAATTGTAGAACATGGATACAGCAAAAAGGAAATGACAGAAAATAAAGCTAACAAGCCTTTCTGACTGCTCTATTTTCTCTTTCTGAAGAAATGAAATTGAGGAGGGTGGATGGGGAGGACAATGAATGGATGGGGGGGGGGTGGTGAGACGATGATGAAGTTAGTTAAAGGAAACTATGGTTGCTTCATGGTTTAAATTATTTATAAAGTCTAATTTAAGATTAACTCTTTTCCTCTTTATTTTTTTGTTGTCTTTTTCATAAATGGTTTGATCTTCTGGAATACCAGGGCCCCTCAGCGCTGTATCTTCCTGGTCTCTGACACCGAGGGCAAGTAATGCCAACCTTGTCCGGCAGTGGGGACACACTGCCAGCCGTGCAGCCTTCCTGTCCCCCGCCGTGTTGCCTACCCTGGCTGGCCGGACCCACGCTGCCCTGTACTGACTCAAGAAGATAAAGTGGTGTCCTTCTGTGTTTGCTGTGCTTGTGAACGTTGCACGGACTTCTGCCTTTCCACGTCTCTAAAATGTTTCTCAACCTACAGAGGAACAACAGGGGAAGAACACTTGATGCATGATCCAATTCTATATGCCATTGTATCAAAAGTTATTTGTAAGAAATAAAAGGGCAAATTACATTTAAACTGTATCATAATTCCACAACAATGACAGATGAAGTAGTAGTAGGTAGGTGATACTCACTATTTTGCGTACATGACTTAAAGCGCTTCCCTCTTTGCCTTTGCAGTTATCAGCCTGGTATGGTGGCGAAATTACAACATCGTCCATGACCAGTATGTTCTTCTCCTGCCATTTACAGTCTTTGATGCTACAGAACACATCATTAGATTAACATCTGGAAACATTTAACTGGTAAAACAGTCCTTGACCTTGAGCTGAGGAGTCAAGTCTATTTAAACAATGTGTTCTATTCTGATGTTTCTAAATAATGCATGAAATCTCAATTGTAATAATTGTATTTATTTATGGTTGACCAATCACACCGGTATAAATTCTGCATCTGCATTGCGGGGTAAAACTGAGGTGTCGGATTAGATTGTTGTTCCCGCTTCTTGCCAATTTAAACTAAGCTTAAGAGCCAAATCAGGTCAAGACCTCAAACGTCACCTGCCTAGACGTAGCCAGTATGACTGAAAAAAGGCAATTCAGTAGGCCCATTTCCATGTACAATGAGGAAAATGGATCAATAAACTATTTTTTCCCTACTACTTCAATTTTGTCCTCAAATCAACTGCCCATATTAGTTAGCCAGTAATTCTTAATCGTATCCTATTCCACCCACCGATTCTTTGCCCCTCAGGAATTAATCAAGTTCATTGAATTTTTTTTTTTAAAAGGCACTTACGTTTTGTGAATAGTCTGGAATAGCAGCTGGCCCTCCGCAGAAACCCCAGCACTGATTGCATAGGCTTGGGACAGCTTGTCCTCCTTCTCTGACCGTGCCCGATTGGCAAGCTGGGAAGAAGATGGCCGAGAGGAGAAAGTTAGGAGGGGATCTGGAGTAAAAGGCACTCAACCAACGTGCGTCGAGGTGCAATCACAAACTATAAGAGCATTTGAAGGGAATAGGCGTGAAACGCAACTCTCGCTCTCAATTGAAAACACAATTGACAACCTTGACCAGAAACATCAAATACAATTTTATTGGTCACATACACATGGTTAGCAGATGTTAATGCGAGTGTAGCGAAATGCTTGTGAGATGAGAAAGTTGACAAGGAAGATTTAACAATGACTGACACAGATGGGTGGTTATTTGAGACGGGTGACAAATGTAGCTCATGTCATCATCATAAATAAACCCACACTGGGCCAGTTAATATTTAGTTTTCCAGACAAATAGACTAATCATACGCACTTTAAGAAGACTGAAGCATAGTCTACACAAATAGACATTTAGCAGACTACAAAAACTGTTCTGTTCTACCTGATAATGAATTGCATCAACCTGGTATCCCAGGTCTAAATCAGTCCTTGATTAGTGGGGAAGAATGTAAAAAAAGCAGTGGAACTGGCTGAATTTGAGGGACCTACAGTATGACAGCAGATGAGGGCCTACCTTGCTAACATTCAGTGACGCTAGAGGAGGAAGAGTTTCAGTGCGGTCATTTATTATATCCACTTCAGAAACATAGGCTAAATTGATCAGGATGACGTCGTTGAGGTTTGGCTTCCCACTGGAGGGAGCACATTCTGGGAGGAACTCAAGTCAAGGTAAACAAATTGTAAAGGTAGTAACATGCACACAGGACAGTTGGTGTACTAGACTAGAGCATCAGTGACATTCAAAGAATCTCAAGACATGGATAAATATAGAGTTCACACTCTAGGTCTATACAAAAACACCCCATTATATCAAAGTTCCAGACTGCATACATCCATATACTGCTATAAAACTACCTGCGCAAGTATAAATTATAATGTGCAGGCGCATACAGATGTCATGACATTTTAAGTTCATTGCTTTGGGCAGAGTAGGTATGCATAAAAAATTAAATAAAACATATTTCTAGAACTAACATTCGCACTCAACTTTTTTCTTACTAGCTCTGACTGCTGATAGCTACTTTGAGGAAAAATGTACATACTGTGACTGTGGTATGTGGTTGTCTCACCTAGCCATCTTATTAAGATGAATTCACTAACTGTAAGTCGCTCTGGGTAAGATTGTCTGCTAAATGACTAAAATGTAAGTGTAAAATGAAAATTGCACAACTGAGCATTTGGAAGGAATAGGCATGTCGCTCACGTGAGAGTCATGCCTATTCCTTCCAAATGCGCTTATGATTTTTTTGGGTTGCACCTCATCTCACGTTGGTTGAGCGCCTTCTACTCCTCTACAGGTATTTGACTGAGCAAGTATGACATCACCATCAGCAGCGTTAGAATCTTTAACATTGAAATATGATGCCCTATTATCCCTATTAAAATGTAAAATAAATCAGACAACATCAACACCATAGCTCACTGTAATAGAGTGGTAGACTGAGGAAGTCTCACTTGCCAGACGTATGGCACTCCACCAGCGGCTGTAGTAAGACACTGAGGTAAGGTTGGGGCAGGCCTATCAGTCAGTGGCAGTACTGTCAGTCAGCTGAAATGACAACCAAGGGCAATGCTGCCACCTGTAGTAGCCTGGATCAACATACACAAGTTGTAGCATGGCAATGAATGGCAGCAAGCATCCCAAAGAAGGTTGAGTCATGAATGGAACAGAATAAAAGAATGCACAACATAAGGCACTAAATGCAGAGATGGTGTGTCCTTCCACAACATAGGACCTAGCTTAGTATTGAACGTCTAGGCCTAAATACTGACAATACACACATTCTCCTGAAGGTATATCTACACCTCTGGATAGCTTGTAAAAATTGCCAGGAAACATGGCAAGATGCTGGACATCCCTCATCAGCAGTGTGGACTGGTCACTTCAATCATGACATCTAAACAAAACACAGATGCTATTCTATTCAGCTCTTCATCCACAAAACATTCAATCACATACTACAACAATGGCTTTAACCAAAAGGAATGAATTGCAACTGTGGTTAAATTTTTACTTGCTTTGTTCCTGATGGGGTCTTTATGCTCTGCCACTATTTGACACCAACCGGTTCTCTCCTACTCAATTCAAATGCTCTGTGGGTGCTAAATTACAGATCCAGTCTCAGTGGACTGATATAGCTAGCAGAAAAAATATAGTTGAATGGCTAGCAATAGAAGCACGCATGTGACAACCTGTCACTGGAGCCCATGCAAGGTGGTCCCACGCCCACCCCGAGGAGTGTGGATTGAGAAGATAAATATCCATAGCTTTTTCAGCTAGCTACTTGGGCCAAGGTGTATTGAAAAACCATAATCGGCCAACATGATTAGCTTGTAAGTTAGCTAGCGTTATGCCGTTTCTGTCAGAATATGTAACGTCACTGACTTTGACAAATCAATCATGCCGTGATAGTTAGATTTGATGACTGACACTTACAAATATCAAACATAGAGACCGCGCCAAATGGTCCCGTAATATGTTGGCTATCTAAATCTAGCTAGCTAACATGCGCTACCTAGCTGCTAGTTAGCATAGAGGTGCAATGAAATTCAGTGTTGCCATTTTTTATTGATATGTATGCAATCAGTTAGGTGGTCTGTTTAAAAAAGCCTCTGCGATGATCAGTTGGCTAGCTAAGTTAACTATCTAGCAAGACTGTCACGCTAGCCAATATCAATTATACCATTTACAGTTAGTGAATCTGCCATGATGCCATGCCATACTGGATTCTGCCAAATAGTGATCCTAGTCGAGGATCAGCAGTTCTACCATGGATCACAACACATGTAAAAATAGTTAAGCACTCAGAGCAAAAAAACATCAACATTAACCAAATGTAATACAGATGCAGGAGCGTACGACTCGGACAAACCTAATGAATTGTATTACAATTTTTCATGGGGTACAAAGCTAGCTAAGCAATTCGGCTAACTACGGTACTACTAATTACGCCTGCGCGGATCACTATTTGACACATGCCCTTGCAGGCAAACAGGCCAATGATACAATGGCATCCTAAAATTGAGAAAGGATACTCAAAGTCAACATCTTGGACTGGTAGTCGAAGGCCACCACCTCTCCTTGCAGACGCTGGCCCAAGCAAGTGAGACAAGAGACATGGCTTCCGACGCTAAAATACTCCCCCGGTCCAGGAGCGGCCATCTTCTCCGCCAGGAAACCGGAGCGCTAGTCGTACGTCAAATTAGTACGTGATGTCGTCGCTTGGACGACTTCGGGGCGTGTCAAATCACGCAGTTACGTCCCATCTCACGATTGTTATTAATTCCACCGTTCTGTAGCTAGCTGGTATTTTAGCATTACATTAAGCATTTTACCAAGAATAGTATATTATAGGGTTTGCTCTCTAGAGTAAAAAAAAAAAGGAGAGGCACTCTCTTTCTGATTGGGAGGCATTGACTGATACCGATGGAACAGTTCCATGCAGTTACCATTCCAATAGTTCGATGCCTACCATCAGAACATCAACATGCACCTGCAAAGTTTGTCCCATTCCTCCCCCTGTTGTCAGGATTCAGAAATGCTTCTGCTGCAAAATATTTCCGTCCCGACTATAACGCCATTAACCAGAATATCGTCACAATATCATCTTATTTGGATCCTTGATATTGTGTATTCACTTTAATTATGGAGGCCATACACACCCAAGGTATTTGGATGGCTGAAGCACTTCAGCAAAGAACGAAGAGCCAAGACAAACTTTGGTTGATTGCCACTCACATTGGGGATCCCAAAGCTGCCTTCCTTCTCGTGTTCCCCTTGACTTACTTTCTCAACCGACGGACTGGATTTGCAGTTGTCTGGGTGGCTGCTATTTCGGAGTGGCTTAATCTAGTGTTCAAATGGTAAGAGTAACGTCTATTTGGTCCATTATGCTTTTAAACATGTTCAATTAACTTACCGGAAGTCTCGGCCCTATAGCTCTACTGTCCGATGAATGCTTGATAAACTCTAAGAAAATCAACTATTCTGATCTAAAGTCATTATTTTAAAAATCCAATGTTTCACTTACATTCTTTAACGCATAAACATTTATTTATGGTGAGCATATTACAAATACATCTCTGATATTTTATGCAACACGTTTGGATTCGTGGCATGTCCTTTTCTATTATCGGTCCGACTGTAAAACAAACGTCGGAACCTTAAAGAGTTGGAGGATGTTAGTATAAAGTCAAACATATTTTGACCTTCTGTGGTGTACATTTTGAATTTAGAATTTTAATTCCAATGCAGGATGCTCTTTGGTGAGAGGCCATTCTGGTGGATTGGAGAATCCCGTTTATTTGAGAAAAACCCTCCCAAACTCCAACAGTTTGCCTCAACTTGTGAAACAGGTCCAGGTTAGTTTGATTTAATACATTATTCCAAAAGCTTGTAATTCTCGTACATTTACAGCAACAAATCATCCAAATATTGTGCACATCATTTACTTGACCAGACAAACTGACTGTGAACTTACAACCATCGGTAATAATGTAATACCACAGTAATAGCACCCTATTTGACCAGTGGCGTTATTCCTCTCCATCTCTCAGGCAGTCCATCTGGTCATGCAATGGTAACAGCAGCAGTGTGGTGGGTGATGGCCTCATCCCTGGGTTCTCTTCTATACTCCTACACACGCAGGTCTGACCATTCGTCAAATATATTTTCCATTTTCTATTTTAAATGCAGTCATTTTTTATTGACTAAG
This sequence comes from Salvelinus namaycush, assembly GCF_016432855.1. NCBI lineage: Eukaryota > Metazoa > Chordata > Actinopteri > Salmoniformes > Salmonidae > Salvelinus > Salvelinus namaycush. The sequence continues at coordinate 15,898,481 of NC_052341.1, forward strand.
GCAATCTATATTGCAAAATCTGTGTGAGCATGTTTGACATGGTTATTAAATAACCATTTTCATTGTCCATATTTGTTTTTACCCCCCCAATCTATTTCAGCATGTTGCTATCAGCGGTTCCGTACGTGCTGTATCTGCTGGGGTTAGTGGCAGTTGGCTTCTCTCGCATCTTCATCCTGGCACACTTCCCCCATCAGGTCATAGCTGGCTCTTTGACAGGTCAGAATCTACCTGTACTGTCTTGCCGAACTTTATTCAGGGGGATGTAATCATTTGTTTTTTGTAGTGGGAGTTATGTATGTACAATACTGTACTTGATGTGTATAACCTACTGTATCTAACTTATTCTAAGGTTAACAAAGTTTTGTTAGAATATTCTAGAATTCTAGAACATCATCTTCATTCTGAAGTGAGTGTCTCCAACTCTTTTCTTCAGGCTTCATTCTTGGGGTAGTTCTGAGCCGCCAGGTTCCAGAAGGTCGCCCTCTGGTGTTTTTTGTGAGTTCCAGCATTGGGCTACTCCTCAGTGCTTTCCTAATCCATTCAGGACTGACAAGGCTGGGCTTCGACTTGTCCTGGTGAGTCTAGTCTACCCAATGTTTTCCCATATCATAAAGAAAATAGGGAATGTGATTACGTCTATTTTAAAAGCAGCTTGCCTCATAATAGCTATAGCTCTAATTGCATTTAATATAATTTTTTACATTTTCAATTTCCAAGGTCCATTGCATTGGCTAAGAAGTGGTGCTCCCATTCAGAGTGGATTCGGCTGGACACAGCCCCGTTTTCCTCACTCACACGGGACTGTGGTGCTATCCTGGGCCTGGGGCTGGCCCAGTACTGGAAACCAGGTGGGTACACTCTCCCTTGTGCTCCACGTGCCCTGTGTCTGGCCCTCTGCTCCATGGCTCTCTACCATGTCCACCGACTGCCTCTACCAATCCAACCACAGCCCCTCTTCTACTTCCTCTTCTTTATCAAGTTTACCATCGTGCCCCAGGTGGTCATGATCTATGTACCTGGCTTTGTACACCTCCTTACACACAAAAAGAAAAATGATTAAAATGACACATTCCTCGGAAGTTCAACTCTGGACACTGAGAGAAAAGTTTCTTTAGGTACTTTTCTTTTCATACACACTCCTGTATAAATGGGGAAATTGATGGCAATATGGGTGTTGACTTCTAAGGAAGTTGTCAGACAAATGCTGAATGGCAATTTTTCTGCTGATGATTCAAGATTGTATCATGCCCATTTGCAGGATATACAGTTGAAGTTGGAAGTTTACATATACCTTAGCCAAATACATTTAAACTCAGTTTTTCACAATTCCTGACATTTAATCCTAGCACTTTATTTCACCACTTTATTTTATGAATGTGAAATGTCAGAATAATAATGACAAATAATGATTATAAATAATGATTTATTTCAGCTTTTATTTCGTTCATCACATTCCCAGTGGGTCAGACGTTTACATACACTCAATTAGTATTTGGTAGCATTGCCTTTAAATTGTTTAACTTGGGTCAAACGTTTCGGGTAGCCTGGGTAGCCTGAGTTGGGTTTTTAGGCCTCCTTGCTCACACACGCTTTTTCAGTTCTGCCCATACATTTTCTATAGGATTGAGGGGGGGGGGGGGGGGGGGGGGGGCTTTGTGATGGCCACTCCAATACCTTGACTTTGTTGTCCTTAAGCCATTTTGCCAAGCATACTTCCAAAGTTGTGGCGTCATTGTCCATTTGGAAGACCCATTTGCGACCAAGCTTTAACTTCCTGACTGATGTCTTGAGATGTTGCTTCAATATATCCACATAATTTTCATTCCTCATGATGCCATCTATTTTGTGAAGTGCACCAGTCCCTCCTACAGCAAAGCACCCCCACAACATGACGCTGCCACCCCCGTGCTTCACAGTTGGGATGGTGTTCTTCGGCTTGCAAGCCTCCCCCTTTTTTCCTCCAAACATAATGATGGTCATTATGGCCAAATGGTTCTATTTTTGTTTAATCAGACCAGAGGACATTTCTCCAAAAAGTACGATCTTTGTCCCCATGTGCAGTTGCAAACCGTAGTCTGGCTTTTTTATGGTGGTTTTGGAGCAGTGGCTTCTTCCTTGCTGAGCGGCCTTTCAGGTTATGTCGATATAGGACTCGTTTTACTGTGGATATAGATACCTTTGTACCTGTTTTCTCCAGCATCTTCACAAGGTCCTTTGCTGTTGCTCTGGGATTGATATGCACCTTTCGCACCAAAGTACATTCATCTCTGGTAGACAGAACGTGTCTCCTTCCTGAGTGGTATGACGGCTGTGTGGTCCCATGGTGTTTATACTTGCGTACTATTGTTTGTACAGATGAACGTTGTACCTTCAGGCATTTGGAAATTGCTCCCAAGGATGAACCAGACTTGTGGAGGTCTACAATATTTTTTCTGAGGTCTTGGCTGATTTCTTTTGATTTCCCCATGATGTCAAGCAAAGAGGCACTGAGTTTGAAGGTAGGCCTTGAAATACATCCACAGGTACACCTCCAAATGACTCAAATGATGTCATTTGGCCTATCAGAAGCTTCTAAAGCCATGACATCATTTTCTGGTATTTTCCAAGCTGTTTAAAGACACAGTGAACTTAATGTATGTAAACTTCTGACCAACTGGAATTGTGATACAGTGAATTATAAGTGAAATAATCTGTCTGTAAACAATTGTTGGGAAAATTACTTGTCATGCACGAAGTAGATGTCCTAACCGACTTGCCAAAACTATAGTTTTTTAACAAGACATTTGTGGAGTGGTTGAAAAACGAGTTTTAATGACTCCAACCTAAGTGTATGTAAACTTCCGACTTCAACTGTAGTCCAAATGTTTTTGGTGTTATTTTGTCTCAGCTTCTACTATGTGTCTGTTATTTCAAGCTATGTAACCAGCAGTGTAACCTTCTTCCTCCCTAGCTATGTAACCAGCAGTGTAACCTTCTCCTTCACATATGTATGCAATATCTCACTTTGCTTAGTTACAATTTGATTGACAAATGATCTGTAAGTAAAGGTAAATGGTGCCACATTCTGGTTAAACCTAATCAATTAATGACTGTTACAATCAAGTAGGCTATTGTGCTGTTCCCTCAGGCGGGAGTTGATGTTATGCTTGGCATGTAACATTAAAGAAATCAAAAATGACCTGACAATGAAAATGTAAGGATTACTGTATGCTACATAAGCAGCTATTCATATCATTCACCTGAAAGATCAAAGCAAATAAATGACATGCATGCAGGATGTTTTTCAGTTGGTAACCATTTATAAATGTTATTCTTCAATACATAGGTTTGACTGTACAGATTACAATCAGTTATCATGAGATAAAAACACACAATTTTTATTATTTTTAATTCAACTTATCACAGCGCTCTTAAAGCTCACATTTACAGACAAAAGAACTCTGCTCAGCAAGCAAATACAATAAAATAATAAAAATAGAACGCTTCAGAGTTTTGCGTTGTGTCTGGTTGGAGGGAAAGGAAAAGGATATTCAGGCATAACAGCTTCATTACTCTTATCCCAAATCACGAATGTATAACACAGGCCAGATTCAGGACACTATATGTGTTTCTGTTTGAGATCATGATTGGCGAAATAATCAAACATGCATCTGAATATTTACAACCAACTAATCTACATAAAACGTTGAAAAACAAAGTCTGTCAAAGTCCTTTTTGAAAGAATAGTACAATTCCTCTTACATACAGTAGGGTCTTAAATTTGTCCAAATGAGCTATACTGTGGGTTGGGAACCATTTGAATGGCAGACAAGACCCAAATGGAAGCTGTCCATGAAGCAGTGGCAACTGACTGAGCATTCAATCTGACTGAAGTACTTTCACACACCCATTGTTTTTATACTCTAACATGGCAAGTATAAAAATACGTTAGTCATGAATACAACCTTTACATTTTTCTCTCCAGGACTTTCCCTTGACACTGAAGTTAAGTGCTTTGTCACTGGATTTGGGGCCATTTGATTGACTTTGTCAGTCAATAGGTTACACACACACACACTATAATTGAATTGAACAGTAGCTATAAGGAAACTGCTAAATAGAAACATTTCCACTTGTGGTACGGATTTTTTTTTTTAAAAGCCATTTGTGTACGAGACCTGTCTGTCTATGAAGGGATCTGGGGTTGGGTTGAAGGGGATATACACATATTTATTCTTCATGTTGTCATTCATTACTTTGCAGATCAGAGTTCCTATGACGATGAATCATCAGTAATAATCCATTATCACTGGTCAGAAGAAGTTCCACCTGACCTGACCTCCATTCATCCAAATTCAGTAACAATCACAACTAAAATAAAGTAATTAAAATACATAAAGTGCACCCTTAGTTAAGAACTTTACAGGCATTTAGTGCAGACATTTATGAATGAAAACTCAGTAAAAAAAAATAAAGAAAATATGATGCAGATACAAAAGAAAAATGTCTTTTAACAGTGGTGTCAAATCAAATTTTATTTGTCACATGCTTCGTAAACAACAGGTGTAGACTAACCGTGAAATGCTTACTTACGGGCCCTTCCCAACAATGCAGAGAGAAAAAATAGAAATAATAGAAATGTAATAACACGAGGAATAAATACACAATGACTAACGATAACTTGGCTATATACACAGGGTACCAGTACCGAGTCGGTTTGTGTGTCTGCGTTCAATAGTTTTTAATTGCAAAGAAAACTTCAAATATTCCTCACATTATTATATTCTGTATATGATTTATGTTTTTTATATATACTTCTATTACCAGGAACTTCAGAAGGGGGACATCTCCAAACTTTGGTATTTGTATGACTTTCTCTGTCCTCAAACCAATGACAATGACCTATGCATAATAACAATGGATCAATGAAAAAATAAATATATTTCACAAAACTAAACCTCTTATACCCCTTTAAAACACTGCAAAGTTATCCTAGTTGGAAGAAAGACGAATAACATTCAACGAGTACAACGCAGCGTAATTATTAGGAGTAATTTATTGGTTGAACTATTCTCTAGAGGATGTTTGTAGAAGGCCATGGCAGTAACAATTGAACTTCAAATGAAAGGCAACGTTATGTGGTATGGTTGAGTTAAAATACCACAAATATAACATAACAAGCCCAATATTTCGAAAATACGAAAATAACATTTGACATTGAGTAATTTAAAGTTTGTAAATGTCCCTCATCCCCTGCCGTAGTTGTGGGTGTTCATGTGCTTGTCGGGACTTCTTATTTCAGAGTTGAAATTATCATAAGTTATATGTGTAGAGCTTCATCTCGGATGATTCTGACACTTTCCAAGTTGGAAACGTATCATTTTTCTACAATGAGTTTCCAAGTCGGAAATATGAGAGTTTCCCTGGCCGACATGTCATGAGTGCAGCATAAATCTTCAAAACCTGTCGTTGCATGACTAGTAGGACGAAAGGCTAACAACAGGGCAAAACAGAAATAATACAATCCAAATGCAAGCTATGTTATGTTTTTATAAGTATATACATTATATAGCTTAATAATAAATATTATACTTTTTTTCTCTAAGCACTGTCAAGTTGTAATTTCCATTTACAGTATTGAACATATTAGTATTGTATTACGGAGTCTAGCAACCTTGAATAAGAGCACACTTTGTATTTTAAGGATAAAAGATGGTAGATGGTTAGAGTCCACAGGTACAGTAAGGTAAGGGCCCCCAATTTCACTCTCACCACCCCACACAAGACCTCCCCAAGTTGTGCCACACCCCACCCCTATAAAAGTGTCAGGACCTCTGACCCTGGGTGTGATCAGCACTGGCCCTGTCATCACCTTTCAATGTCATATCTTTCTATTTCGATGTGTGCAGAGTTGAAGTTTAACAACAAAATAGTACAATCTCTCACGTATTAGTATTTAGTATCTATGTACTGTATGACTAGACCTCTACCGCCAGTGTGTGCCTATTGTAGACACTGCTTTCTGTGTGAGTGGGGCTGTACTCTGTCTTTTTATTATGTGCTCCTCATCAATGTCAGACCAGCCCAACTCAACTTCCCCCCTCCCCCTTTCCTCCCCTCCCACTCACACGCCCAGTTCGGCCGTGGACTGGACATTCACACATTCGACTCCACAAAAGGTCTCTTTGGTTTGATGGGGGAGGTGGGGCCCTGCCTAGAGTCACGGGAGATATCACGGGAGAGCTGTCGGTACATGTTGTCCTGGTAGGCCTGAGCTACGGGCAGAGTCCTGGCCACTTTCACGTCTGGATAGGTGGGCACCTGGCTCACCCTCTCCAGGATGTCCCCTCCTCCGCCCCGGGAGCCACCGTTGGCCAGCTTGCCCAGGGAGGACTGCTGCTGCTGGGGGTAGTAGTCCTCCTCCAGGAGTTGTCCGTTCTGGGCGTTGTTAGTCTTGTTGTAGTAGGCGATATTCCCCAGCGAGGTCGGGGGGCTGTAGGACGAGCCCTGCTGGATCAGCTGGCCAGGCGACGTGGGGCTGATGCCAGAGTCCATGGAGGTCATGGCCCAGGGCCGCTGGGACGAGGGCTGCTGCAGGTACTGAGTCTGGTGAGTCCGCGCTGTCTTGTCTATGATACCCATGAAGGGCGTGGTCCGTGAGCGGGTGCCCTCGCCCTGGTAAAGCCCCCCACCACCTCCCTGGGCCGGCGAGATTGGGGAGATGTCATCGTTACAGGAGTGCTCGTACCCCTCGTAGCCCTCGTAGGCCACCTGCAGCGGGATCTCCATCCCCTGGATGGAAGAGGAAGGCCTGAAGCCTGGGGCTAGATTACAGCTGGAGCCCCCCGTGGAGATGTTGTTGCTGGACGGGGAGAAGCGGAGGCCCACGCTCTGGGAGTGGATGAGGGGCCGCGGAGTGGACATGTGCGGTTTGATCTCCGGGGTAGTGGCACTGATGGGCCGCCTCACCATGTGGCCGATCTCTGGCGATCCCAGCTGGCACTGAGGCATGGCACTGTTCTGACGCTCCAGCTCATGCTTGGCGACAGGGTAGTAGGCGGCCGACTGGCTGCGGATAATCTGGGGAGTCTGGCTATAGCGGACACCCCCCTGGAGCTGGCCCCCTTGTCCCCCCCCACTGCTGGCACGGTAGGCAGAGGAGGGGCGCTGGGTTAGCTCGTCCTTCATCAGGCCCTCTATGACCCCTCCTCGGCCCCCATGCTGACAGAGGGCCCCAGCTGAGAGGCTGGACTGGGGCATGGAGCGACCATCCAGGGAGGGCTGGTACATCAACCGGCTCTGGCTCTCCATCGGCACGTCCATGGAGCCCCCCTGGTAGCGCATGGGGTGGCCCATCTGGCCGTATGCGTTGCTGGGCTGGTTGGTGCGAACAATCTGGGCCATGGAGGGCTGGAGACGCAGGCCCTGGTGGTGCAGGGAGTCCTGGTGGTGCAGGGAGACCTGGTGGTGTAGCTGGGCCTGGTGGTGCTGTTGGGAGACCTGGTGGTGCAGTTGGGCCTGGTGGTGCTGGTGTGTCTGGAGGGTGTCATGGTGCTGGGAGGCCTGGTGGTGCAGGGAGGCCTGGTGGTGCAGGGAGGGCTGTGAGCTCAGCTGGAAGGACCTCTGGCTGCTCATCTTGGACAGGGGAGGCTGCTCCTGCTGGTAGCGCACTGGAGAGCCTGACTGGGACCTGTACAGACACACACTCTCCACCGGGGGGCTGGCTCTGTACTGGCTCTGTACCCCACCCCGACGCAGGGGGGAGAGCGGGGGGCTCTGGTATCCGTGGTCCATCCCCTGCCCCACTCCTCCATTGCCTCCCATGGGCGGGGGGCTGAAGTGGTAGGTGGTCTGGTGGACCGGGGAGGTCTGCGGAGGGCTGTGTCGATAGTGGGAGTTGTGGTGCGTGGGGGAGAGGGAGGGGGGCGACGGTGGCTGGTAGTTCTGGCTGCCAGGGGAGGACATGGAGGTGGGGCTGGGGTGGCCATAGTCGTAAGCCTGGCCCATGGGGGAGCCCCCTGACAGGTAGGTCTGGTCCTGGTGATGGTAGGGGTGCTGGTGGTTCGTCGGAGAGAGAGGTGGGCTCTGGATGATAGGCAGACTGGAGGGGTTGGAGCGGGGCTCCCTCTCGAGGGCCAGACCCATAGAACCCATACTCCCCATAGACATGGCCTCCAGCTCCTGCTCCAGATAGTCCTCGTCCTCAAACAGATCCTGGACCGGCTCCATGTCCTCCAGCCGAGGCTCCGGGGGAGGGGGGAGCTCCAGGGGGAGGGGGAGGGAGGACAGGGACATCTCCTCCTCCTCTCCCTCCTCTGGGGGAGGCGATGGGGGAGGAGATGGGGGAGGCTCCAGCTTCTGTGCATCCTCCTCCTCCTGGGTGAGCTGTCGACACTCCTCCTCTACTCGCTGCAGGAGGCGCTGGATCTCACAGTGGTTGGGGCTCTGCTTCATGGCTTCATTCAGGTCCTCCAAGGCCTCAGGGAACTGTCTACAAATCCAGACAAGAAGGAAAGATACGACAGGGTTGGAAATGAGGGAAGGTTTTTAAAACACTGCTGTGAAAATGAACACATTTTAATTAATTGGTCAAAAAAGAAGGAAAACTTTTATGAGAGGCTGAAGAAGATAAGAGGGTGAAGCGGAGTATGTCAACTATTCTACAGTAGATGGATATCAGGGATGTGCAGGGGAAATAAATACCTGCTACTACGCTTGGCACGTGCTCTGGCATAGTATGCTTCGTATGATTTTGGTTTCAATTCAAGCGCCTTTGTAGCAAACTCCTCAGCCATCCCAAAGTCCTGAGAGCAATAACATGTGATCCATGAGTCAGATACTTACAGAATATTACTGAGGTAAAACAGAGGTAATGTTATAGGTACAGTACTATAATGCTCATCACCTATACTTTTACCATACTTTACACTATTACATATAGATAATATACTATAGATGGCCCATGGGGTTCTTGTCAAAAGTAGGGCACAAGGGTGCCATTTGTGATGCATCCATGGTCAGAGCCCGCCAACTCACGTTCATTTTTCTCCGACATCGGGACAGATTGAGGAAGATGGACACTTTGAGCTCCCTGAAAGTCTTGAGGTCCTCACTGAAGCCTTCACGGGGGAACTTTTTGAGGGCGTACTGATACCGCTGTGCTGCCTCCTTCACTTTCCCTTTCTTTTGAACACACCGACACACACAACATGTTATTCATACAAGACAGGCAACATATAGGTCTTATTGATGATTAAAACAAAAAAAGTTGTATAGCACTTGAGGATAAATACATCTGTAAAAGTGTAAAAAATATATATAATCACAGTTTGATTAGATAACATTTTATTTCTTTGATGTATAGATATATTTTCTTTCTTATACAGTATGTATTAATATTTTTCATCAATAGTTGACTGTCCTTCCTCAGATTCGGATAGGGCCTCCTGATCTCACTTTATAGAAGCTGTCTCCCTCCTCAATCAGCTTGCTCAGTAGGATGATCATGATGTCGGGTTTGGAGGTAGCCATGGCCCATGTGGCTGGACCTGAAGAACACAGGATGAGAAAGAAAGGAGTGAGAGAAGCAGGGAAAGATAAAAGAAAAGGAATGTAGGAGTTGTTTTTGAGTCACAGTAAACACACAACAACTGACAAGAACAACAAACAAAATGGCAGGAATGACAGAGATAGGCAGACGTCTGTCCGCTGCAGAGAAAATTAAGCTATTCTCTTTCTAAAGTCTATTGCTCTAGGTAGAGGAGTACACTGTATTGTAGGGACAATATCCCAGCCAAAAGGGTAGAAATATGAAAGATTGCAAAATACAAAAATTATGCGGCTGGTAAAGACTGAGTCACTCCCAATCTAATTGTCTTACATCAGGTGGCTTCACTCCTACGCGACGCTCGTCCCTCAACCGCCAGTCAGTGCAGGCGGAATCATCGCGCTATCTGACGCAAGACAATTAACCTAACTAGGATAGCTCTCTGCAGAAAGCAACACTTGAAACTCATTTACACAGAGACTAGAGAGATGAGTACAAGGTTGGTGGGTTTCTTGCATGACGAAAAGACTCATAGCAGTTAGGCAAGCAGGACACAGCAGAGCTCTGCAGACCAGGGCAAGGTTGTGGCAACGGTAGAGGAAGTAGTTAAGAACAGGACTTCTGACTGGTCTAGCTGACACTGAGGAACATTTCAGAAGGATGAACAATGCACAGTAGAATCATCTGAACTGTGGATAGTGGAGAAAAGGCATTACAGACGCATGCAGTTCCCCTGGTGATCATTACCAAGTGAAGGTATAGGAGGGGTTCATCATGCATCTGTGAGATGGAAATAAGAAAACACCTTGATACAATGTAGTATGCTGGAGGCTGGGCATGCTGTCATATGATAACCAACAGGAATATGAACATCTACCTCTAAATAAAACCAGTCCAAGTAATAGTTTAGGACGGCATTCAATCTGATCGCGGATTATAGGCATTGCAGCTTTTAAAGGCAAATTATGACTGAGCCAACATATGCAGCGTTTACAGTGAATGGGATCTCCACGAATGAAGGAACATTGCCTTTAAAAGCTGCAATGCCTATAATCCACAATCGGATTGAAAACCGGCCTCAGTGATAATAGTAATACCTGAGTGTTATTTCTCAGTATGGGGTTTGCAGCTAAGCTGGCCTGCTGACACTTAGACCATAACGACACAGAGACAACACAGAAAGAGGAGATAGGGCTGTCAAAATGCCTGCTGGGGTGAGATGTCGACAGCCTTGGGATTACCTCTGGGCCGACTGGGCAGCGTCTGACATCCTGGTACCGCAGAGAGATCAAGGGGGAGGGGGAGAGGTCATGAGCGAGGGAGGAAGTGAGTGTTGGGGGGGGGGGGGGGGGGGGGCGGAGAGCAGCGGGCCAGAGTAATCAAAGAAGAAAAAACAGAAAAAGGTGCGTGGGAGAGAGAGGACAAGTGGAAAAAAACAGAAAGAGAAAAAGGAGGTGGTGGAAGATGAAGAGTGAGAGAAGGAACAGAAAAAAGCAGCAGTGAGAAGCGGGGCTAAGTGCCTCAGCAGAAAGAAAGAGACACAGGAAGAAAAAAAACATACTGCCAGTGCTAACCACCTGTCGAGAGAGAGAAAGAACGAGAGAGTAGAGAGAGAGATAGAAAGAAAGAACTATAGATAAAGAAAGAACAAGGGAGAAAGAAAGAAAGAACCAGAGAGCTGAGAGAGAGGAAGAGACCGAGCGACAACATGAAAGAGAAAGAATACAGGAGACACGGTAACAGTAGAACAACAAAGACAGATATAAAGACCTGAGGAGTGACTAGCCAGAGTGAACAGAGAAAAGCTGCAGTACGGTACAGCAGCAGGGTGGGGGGGGACATAGAGTAGCAGTGGGGGTTTAGCTGTTAGCTCAGCTCCAAAGAGACTTCTGGTCAAAAGTACTATAGTACCAGTCAAAAGTTTGGACACACCCACTCATTCAAGGGTTTTTCTTTATTTTAAATATTTTCTACATTGTAGAATAATAGCGAAGACACCAAAACTATGAAATAATACATATGGAATCATGTAGTAACCAAAAAAGAGTTAAACAAATCAAAATATTTTATATTCTTCAAAGTAGCCACCCTTTGCCTTGATGACAGCTTTGCACACTCTTGGCATTCTTTCAACCAGCTTAACCTGGAATGCTTTTTCAACAGTCTTGAAGGAGTTCCCACATATGCTGAGCACTTGTTGTCTGCTTTTCCTTCACTCTGCGGTCCAACTCATCCCAAACCATTTCACTTGGGTTGAGGTCGGATGATTGTGGAGGCCAGGTCATCTGATGCAGCACTCCATCACTCTCCTTCTTGGTCAAATCGCCCTTACACAGCCTGGAGGTGTGTTGGGTCATTGTCCTGTTGAAAAACAAATGATAGTCCCACTAAGTGCAAACCAGATGGGATGGTGTATCGCTGCAGAATGCTGTGGAAGCCATGCTGGTTAAGTGTGCCTTGAATTCTAAATAAATCACAGACAGTGTCACCAGCAATGCACCCCCACACCATCACACCTCCTCCTCCAAGCTTCACGGTGGGAACCACATATTTGGAGATCGTCCGTTCGCCTACTCTGCATCTCACAAAGACACGGCGGTTGGAACCAAAAATTTCACGTTTGGACTCATCAGACCAAAGGACAGATTTCTACCGCTCTAATGTCCATTGCTCGTGTTTCTTGGCCCAAGCAAGTCTCTTCTTATTATTGGTGTCCTTTAGTAGTGGATTCTTTGCAGAAATTCGACCATGAAGGCCTGATTCACACAGTCTCCTCTGAACAGTTGATGTTGAGATGTGTCTGTTACTTGAACTCTGTGAAGCATTTATTTGGGCTGCAATCTGAGGTGCAGTTAACGCCAATGAACTTATCTTTTGCAGCAGAGGTAAGTCTGTGTCTTCCTTTCCTGTGGCGGTCCTCATCAGAGCCAGTTTCATCATAGCGCTTGATGGTTTTTGCGACTGCACTTGAAGAAACTTTAAAAGTTCTTGAAATTCTCCATATTGACTGACCTTCATGTCTTAATGTAATGATGGAATGTCGTTTGCTCTTTGCTTATTTGAGCTGTTCTTGCCATAATATGGACTTGGTCTTTTACCAAATAGGGCTATCGTCTGTAAACCTTGTCACAACACAACTGATTGGCTGGCTCAAACGCATTAAGGATGAAAGAAATTCCACAAACTAACTTTTATTAAGGCACACCTGTTAATTGAAGCTGGCTGAGAGAATGCTAAGAGTGTGCAAAGCTGTCATCAAGGCAAAGGGTGGCTACTTTGAAGAATCTCAAATATCAAATATATTTTGATTTGTTTAACACTTTTTTGGTTACAACATGATTCCATATGTGTTATTTCATAGTTTTATGTCTTCACTATTATTCTACAATGTAGAACATAGTAAAAAATAAATTAAAACCCTGGAATGAATATGTGTGTCCAAACTTTTGACTAGTACTGTATATAAGAAATAGGTTGCCATTTAAGATGCATATTCTGTATTTCTGTGTCATCCTACTGTATGCATGAATAGTCTTTGTATTGTGTATCAATATCAGATAGTCAAGTGTAAAATAATAAATAAAACTGTCAACAGTCAAAATATCCTGTTGCACTGTGGAGAGAAATGGGTTATTTTCCAGTAGAGGTATTTCATTCACTGTCTACATACAAGTCCTGTCTGTGTCTCAAATGGCACCATATTCCCCACATAGTGCACTATCTTTGACCAGGGCCAATTGGGTGCAATTTGGGACAGCCCCTGCCCAAAATCAATTGGCCTTCAGTCTAACACTAAGTCCATTCTCCATACCTATCTTGGCTCCCTTCTTGAGCAGGGCAACCACCACGGAGGTGTTCCTGCAGCCCACGGCCCGGTCCAGAGGACGCATCCCACTGTAGTCCACATGCTCTATCATCGCCCCCTGGTCCACTAGAAACTGGACCTGAGAGGACAGACAGCAGAAGAAGGGAACAGGGGCGAGGAGGGAGAAATGTAGTGATTCAAATGATATTCATTAGAGTAGAATCATAGGAGGGTTCTACAATTTGGGAGAGTTACTGCTCGCAAAATATACACAAATATAATTATACTTGAACACATCGGGATAGACAAAAGACCTACAATACAAGTGTGTCTCTTTTGTTCCTAATGTTGTCCATCCAAATCAAATCAAACTTTATTTGTCACATGCGCCCGAATAAAACAAGTGTAGACCTTACCGTGAAATGCTTATTAACAATCCCTTAACCAACAGTGCAGTTCAAGAGTAGTTAAGAAAATATTTACCAAATAAACTAAAGTAAAAAATTACAAAAACTAACACAATAACATAACAATATTGAGGCTATTTACAGGGGGTACCGGTACCAAGACAGTGTGCAGGGGTACAGGTTAGAGGTAATTTGTACATGTAGGTAGGGGTGAAGTGACTATGCATAGATAATAAACAGTGAGTAGCAGCAGTGTACAAAACAAATGGGGGGGTCAATGTATTAGTCCGATGGCCATTTTATTAATTGTTCAGCAGTCTTATGGCTTGGGGGTAGAAGCTGTTAACTTCATTGGGATAGGGGGTGCTGTTGTCACTTTTTCTGGAAATCGTGTAATTTTTAAACGGCTTCCTACTCAATTCTTGCTCGTACAATATGCATATTATTATTATTATTGGATAGAAAACACTCTCTAGTTTCTATAGCCGTTGAAATTTTGTCTCTGAGTGGAACAGAACTCATTCTACAGCACTTTCCCTGACATGGAGTCAGATTTCACACATCTTGGCCCCTGATCTGGAGTCAGTTTAAAGGTCCCTGTGAATGCTATGAGGATACAAACACTGCTTACGTCTTCCCCTGGATGTCTTTACGTGATGACGCTTTGAATGGAGTCGATTGCGCAATCACAGCCTCTATAAAACAGAACAACGTGTAGGTAGTTTCCCTTTTCCAGCTGCGCCGGACGCACGGTGGACACCGACCTGCTCTTTTTCCAAGCTTTAGTGTAGCCAGTAATATTTCTCCGGTCATGTTTTTACTTGTAATAGGTGTTAAAGACATCATAAGGTAGTTAATTTAAACCGTTTTATAGCAATTTATATCCGTTTAGTGCGATTTTGGGACATTTATTTCTGAGACACTTTGAACTTCTGGGCACGTTTCCAGTTCATGCCGAACGCAGTGGGCATTTCCACATAGCAAGAGGACAGCTTTCGACCAAAAGACGATTAGACCCAAGAAAGGATTCTTTGCCCAAGATTCTGATGGAAGAACAGCTCAAAGTAAGAACAATTTATTATGATAAATCGTGTTTCTGTCGAAAAATGTTAATCGCTTATGCCGCCATTTTGTTAGATGTAGCTTCGCTTGGCGCAAACTGTATTGAAAAGTAAGGATAATTTAAAAAATGTAAATCAGCGATTGTATTAAGAATTAAATTGTCTATCAATCGCTGTCCACCCTATATTTTTTAGTCACGTTTATGAGTATTTATGTATACGACTAGATCACTGTCTAATATGTCGCACGACATTTTCTGACCAGCTGGGCAACTTTTGTCATTGTCTAACCATGATTTTGGTGGCTAAATATGCACATTTTCGAACAAACTCTATATGTATGTTGTAATATGATGTTACAGGAGTGTCATCTGAAGAATTCTGAGAAGGTTAGTGAAAAAATTTATATATTTTGGCGATGTTGACGTTATCGCTCTCTTTGGCTAGAATCAATGCTCTGGTAATGTTTGCACATGTGCTATGCTAATATAACGATTTATTGTGTTTTCGCTGTAAGACACTTAGAAAATCTGAAATATTGTCTGTATTCACAGGATCTGTCTCTTTCGATTAGTGTATGCTGTGTATTTTTACGAAATGTTTTATGATTAGTAATTAGGTAATACACGTTGCTCTATGTATTTATTCTAGTCGAGTTGTGACGGTGGGTGCAATTGTAAACTATGATTTATACCTGAAATATGCACATTTTTCTAACAAAACCTATCCTATACCATAAATATGTTATCAGACTGTCATCTGATGAGGTTTTTTCTTGGTTAGTGGCTATCAATATCTTTATTTGGCCGAATTGGTGATAGCTAGTGGTGTTGGTGGACAAAGAAAAAATGGTGTCTTTTGCTAAGGTGTTTAGCTAATAGATTTACATATTGTGTCTTCCCTGTAAAACATTTAAAAAATCGGACATGTTGGCTGGATTCACACGATCTGTATCTTTCATTAGCTGTATTGGACTTGTTAATGTGTGAAAGTTAAATATTTCAAAGAATTTTTTTTTTGAATTTGCCGCTCTGCCTTTTCAATGGAATGTGGGAGGAGTGCCGCTAGCGGCACCCCTGGCCTATACAGGTTAAGGAGCCTTTTGGTCCTAGACTTGGCGCTCCGGTACCACTTGCCGTGCGGAAGCAGAGGAAAGAGTCTTTCACTTGGGTGACTGGAGTGTCTGACAATTTTATGGGCTTTCCTCTGACACCGCCTATTATATAGGTCCTGGATTGCAGGAAACCTGGCCCCAGTGATGTACTGGGCCGTACGCACTACCCTCTGTAGCACCATACAGTCAGATGCCGAGCAGTTGCCATACCAGGCGGTGATGCAACCGGTCAGGATGCTTTATGGTGCAGCTGTAGAACGTTTTGAGGATCTGGGGACCCATGCCAAATCTGTTCAGTCTCCTGAGGGGAAAAGGGTGTGGTCGTGCCCTCTTGATGACTGTCTAGGTGTGTTTGAACCATGATAGATCATTGGTGATGTGGACACCAAGGAATTTGAAACTCTCGACCAGCTCCATTACACCCCCGTTGATGTTAATGGGGGCCTGTTCAACCTGCCTTTTTCTGCAGTCCACGATCAGCTCCTTTGTCTTGCTCACATTGAGGGAGAGGTTGTTATTCTGGCACCATACTGCCAGTTCTCTGACCTCCTCCCTATAGGCTGTTTCATCGTTGTCGGTGATCAGGCCTACCACTGTTGTCGTCAGCAAACTTAATGATGGTGTTAGAGTCGTTGGTGAACAGGGAGTACAGGAGGGGACTAAGTACACACCCCTGAGGGGCCCCAGTGTTGAGGATCAGCGTGGCAGACATATTGCTGCCTACCCTTACCACCTGGGGGCAGCCCGTCAGGAAGTCCAGGATCCAGTTGCAGAGGGAGGTGTTTAGTCCCAGGGTCCTTAGCTTTGTGGGCACTATGGTGTTGAACGCTGAGCTGTAGTCAATGAACAGCACTCTCACAAAGGTGCTCCTTTTGTCCAGGTGGGAAAGGGCAGTGTGGAGTGCGATTGAGGTTGCATCATCTGTGGATCTGTTGGGGCGGTATGTGAATTGGAGTGGGTCTAGGGTATCCGGGAGGATGCTGTTGATGTGAGCCATGACCAGCCTTTCAAAGCACTTCATGGCTACTGACGTGAGTGCTATAGGGCAGTAATCATTTAGGCAGGTTACCTTCACTTCCTTGGGCAAAGGGACGATGGTGGTCCATCTGGTGGTCCATCCATCTGGCCCCGCGGCTTTGTGAATGTTGACCAGTTGAAAGGTCTTGCTCACATTGGCTACCGAGAGCATTAGCACACAGTCATCCTGAACAGCTGTTGCTCTCGTGCATGCTTCAGTGTTGCTTGCCTCGAAGCAAGCATAAAAGGCATTTAGCTCGTCTGGTAGGCTCGCGTCACTGGGCAGCTCGCGTCTGGGTTTCCCGTGTAGTCTGTAATAGTTAAGCATCAGCGCCGGTGTAGTAGGATTCAATCTTAATCTCAATATTGACGCTTTGCTTGTTTGATGGTTCGTCTGAGGGCATAGCGGGATTTCTTATAGGCGTCCGGATTAGTGTCCCGCTCCTTGAAAGTGGCAGCTCTAGCCTTTAGCTCGATGCGGATGTTACCTGTAATCCATGGCTTCTGGTTGGGATATGTACGTATGGTCACTGTGGGGGCGACGTCGTCGATGTACTTATTTATTTTTTTTATTTTTTTTTCTCCCCTTTTCTCCCCAATTTTCGTGGTATCCAATCGCTAGTAATTACTATCTTGTCTCATCGCTACAACTCCCGTACGGGCTCGGGAGAGACGAAGGTCGAAAGCCATGCGTCCTCCGAAGCACAACCCAACCAAGCCGCACTGCTTCTTTAACACAGCGCGCCTCCAACCCGGAAGCCAGCCGCACCAATGTGTCGGAGGAAACACCGTGCACCTGGCCCCCTTGGTTAGCACGCACTGCGCCCGGCCCGCCACAGGAGTCGCTGGAGCGCGATGAGACAAGGATATCCCTACCGGCCAAACCCACCCTAACCCGGACGACGCTAGCCCAATTGTGCGTCGCCCCACGGACCTCCCGGTCGCGGCCGGCTGCGACAGAGCCTGGGCGCGAACCCAGAGACTCTGGTGGCGCAGTTAGCACTGCGATGCAGTGCCCTAGACCACTGCGCCACCCGGGAGGCCTCGTCGATGCACTTTTTGATGAAGCCGATGACTGAGGTGATATACTCCTCAATGCCATTGGATGAATCCTGGAACATATTCCAGTCTGTGCTAGTAAAAGAGTCCTGTAGCTTAGCATCCGCGTCATCTGACCACTTCCGTATTGAGTGGGTCACTGGTACTTCTTGCTTTAGTTTTTGCTTGTAAGCCGGAATCAGGAGGATAAAATTATGGTAAGATTTGTCAAATGGAGGGCAGGTGAGAGCTTTGTATGCGTCTCTGTGTGTGGAGTAAAGGTGGTCGAGTTTCTTTCCTCTGGTTGCACATGTGAAAGGCTGGTAAAAATTTGGTAAAACTGATTTCAGTTTGCCTGCATTAAAGTCCCCGGCCACTAGGAGCGCCGCTTCTGGGTGAGCATTTTCTTGTTTGCTTATGGCCTAGAGTTGGTTGAGTGCAGTCTTAGTGCCAGCATCGGTCTGTGGTGGTAAATAGACGGCTACGAATAATATAGTTGAGAACTCTCTTGGTAGATTGTGTGGTCTACAGCTTATCATAAGGTACTCTACCTCAGGCGAGCAATACCTCAAGACTTCTTTAATATTAGACATCGCGCACCAAAAAGACACACACCTCCACCCCTCGTCTTACCAGACGTAGCTTCTCTGTTCTGCCAGTGCATTGAAAATCCCTCCAGCTCTATATTATCCGTGTCGTCGTTCAGCCACGACTCGGTAAAACATAAGATATTACTGTTCTTAATGTCCCGTTGGTAGGATAATCATAATCGTAGGTCATCAATTTTATTTTCCAATGATAGCATGTTAGCAAGTAGAATTGATGGCAGTGGGAGTTTACTCGCTTGCCTATGGATTCTCAAAAGGCAGCCCGATCTGCGTCCTCTTTTCCTCCGTCTTTTCTTCACGCAAATGACGGGGATCTGGGCCTGTTCCCGGGAGAGCATTATAAACTCACCACCTCTGAGTCCCCGTAGAAGGCAGCCAGGTCGAGGGGCGTGCGTCCGTTCTTATCAGCGTGGTCCGTAGCAGCCCCCCTCTCCACCAGACAGCGCACCACTGGCAGGTGTCCCTTCAGACATGCCCAGCTCAGAGCCGTTAACCCTTCCTTGTCCATTAGAGGTAGGGATGCACCTGGCAGAGGGGTCAGGGGGATCAGAGGGGTCAGGGATTAGAGGTCAGCATTGGGAGTCAAAGGTCAATTGGTAAAATAAAGTACCATCAATGCTTTGGTGATTGTATTTAACAAAGTAATGATGAAAAAAAGTAATTGAGAGTTATATAATTCAAAGGATGAAAGCACAGAAGGTCAAAGACAATGTAAATGACAAGGACATGAGTGGATGCTTTCTTCCTCCTGACCCTCACCCTGTGCCAGTAGGAACTCCACAGTGCCCAGGTGACCCTCTGAGGCAGCCATCATCAGAGGGGTTCGGCTTTGCTTGTCAGCCAGGTTCACGTCTGCTCCGTGAGTAAGGAGCAGGTCCACGATCTGAGAAGGGACAACACTATCGTTACCATCCAGTACACAACTGTTTGTTTTTGTCAACATTGCTGTTCGATCTCTCTTCGTCTGATTTGACTGTTTTACCCATTTCATATGTTCTACATTGTGGAATAATAGTGAAGACATCAAAACTATGAAATAACACATGGAATCATGTAGTAACCAAAAAAGTGTTAAACAAATCAAAACATATTTATATTTGAGATTCTTCAAAGTAGCCACCCTTTGCCTTGATGACAGCTTTGCACGCTCTTGGCATTCTTTCAACCAGCTTCATGAGGTAGTCACCTGGAATGCATTTCAATTAACAGATGGGCCTTGTTAATTTGTGGAATTTATTTCCTTCTTAATGCATTTGAGCCAATCAGTTTTGTTGTGACAAGGTAGGGGTGGTATACAGAAGATAGCCCTATTTGGTTAAAAACAAAGTCCATATTATGGCAAGAACAGCTCAAATAAGCAAAGAGAAACGACAGTCCATCATTACTTTAAGACATGGGGCGGCAGGTAGCCTAGTGGTTAGAGCATTAACAGAAAGGTTGCTAGATCAAATCCCAGAGGTGACAAGGTAAAAATCTGTTGTTCTGCCCCTGAAAAAGCCAGTTAACTCACTGTTCCTAGGCCGTCATTGTAAATAATCATTTGTTCTTTAACTGATTTGCCTGGTTAAATAAAAATAAAAATGAAGGTCAGGTGACTACCTCATGAAGCTGATTGAGATAATGCAAAGTTGTCATCAAGGCAAAGTGTGGCTACTTTGAAGAATCTCAAATCTAAAATATATTTTGATTTGTTTAACACTTTTTTGGTTACTACATGATTCCATATGTGTTATTTCATAGTTTTGATGTCTTCACTATTATTGTACAATGTAGAACATATTTAAAATAATGAAAAACACTTGAATGAGTAAGTGTGTCCTAACTTTTGACTGGTACTGTACACACACGCACGCACGCACGCACACACACACACACACACACACACACACACACACACACACACACACACACACACACACACACACACACACACACACACACACACACACACACACACACACACACACACACACACACACACACACACACACACACACACACACACACACACACACACACACATTGCTCATCCTAATATTTCTTAATTCTATTATTTTAGATTTGTGTGTATTGTTAGATATTACTGCACTGTTAGAGCTAGGAACACAAGAATTTACCTACACCAGCAATAACATCTGCTAAATATGTATATGCGACCAATACAATTTGATTTGATTTGCGATATGACATGGGTGCACAAAGTAAACAGAATAGTGAGTAAATTTCCACAACAACTAAGAGCGTTGAAGCGCGAGGCTAAACTTCTCAGCTGTTTTGGTCTCATACCTACCACGCTCTAACAGCGTGAAGTGAACCCATGCACATGCGCAGATACTGTGTGTGACTGTGTGAGAGCGAAGTCTTGCATCTCGCTCATCGCAATATCTGCGGTGCTGCTCGTAGAAACGTCATTTTTCTGAGTCTACAGTACCTTTAATATGAAATGTTCTGTGTTATGGGCCCTGGTCAAAAGTAGTGCACTATAAAGGGTAAACTCAGCCTCACCTGCCAGTTTCCCTGTCGGACAGCACTGAACAGGGGCACGATGCCTCGTCTGTTGGGTTGAGCCACCGCTGCTCCCTGCTCCAGCAGTAGTCTGCAGACGTCTAGCTTCCCACGGCCAGCCGCTGCCGTCAGAGCTTCAGGGAGAGGAGTAGGACACACAGGGATAAGTCATGTTATACAACACAAGTATTTTACATTTTTTACACTTGATCATTCTAAGGCTGACAGTTATTGTGTGAGTCATGTGTTAATATGCAGATTATATGGTAAGTGGATGCTAAATGGAGAGTGGGGACACACAGGGCAGGGATGAGTAACACACAACACACATACAGGGAGTTATATAGGAGTTATATGTGTTATATATACCACAACATACTCCCCCATAAAGGTATGGGACATCAAAACAGTGTTTTATAACTCTGACCTCTACATTTGAACACAAGAGAAGTAGCGAAAGATGGAGGAGAGAAAGGAGAGAACGTGTTGTGGGAGTAGACAGTCGTGTGCATGTATGCATTTAACTGATTGAGTCATACAAGTATTGTTCCCAACAGGACAGAGAGAGTAAAGGGTCACACAGGGATCAGCCATTTAAAAAAATACTTTATCATTATAAGACTCACAGTCATTATATATGTAATTTGTTAGTATGCAGACAGAGTGGAGGGTGGGAGTAGACAGACAGACTGTAGACATTGGTAGACAGACACACAGTAACATCTATGGATTTAACTGACTGAGTCATATTAGTATTGAGAGAGAGAGAGAGAGAGAGAGAGAGTCATATTAGTATTGAGAGAGAGAATCATATTACTATTGAGAGAGAGAGTCATATTAGTGTTGAGCGAGAGAGTCATTAGTATTGAGAGAGAGAGTCATAAGTATTGAGAGAGAGAGAGTCATAAGTATTGAGAGAGAGAGAGCGAGAGTCATATTAGTATTGAGAGAGAGAGTCATTAGTATTGAGAGAGAGAGAGCGAGAGTCATATTAGTATTGAGAGAGAGAGTCATTAGTATTGAGAGAGAGAGAGCGAGAGTCATATTAGTACTGAGAGAGAGAGTCATTAATATTGAGAGAGAGCGAGAGTCATATTAGTATTGAGAGAGAGAGAGCGAGAGTCATATTAGTATTGAGAGAGTCATATTAGTATTGAGAGAGAGAGAGCGAGAGTCATATTAGTATTGAGAGAGAGAGCGAGAGTCATATTAGTATTGAGAGAGAGAGAGAGAGAGTCATATTATTATTGAGAGAGAGAGTCATTAATATTGAGAGAGAGCGAGAGTCATATTAGTATTGAGAGAGAGAGAGAGAGTCATATTAGTATTGAGAGAGAGAGTCATTAGTATTGAGAGAGAGAGAGCGAGAGTCATATTAGTATTGAGAGAGAGAGAGAGAGCGAGAGTCATATTAGTATTGAGAGAGAGAGAGCGAGAGTCATATTAGTATTGAGAGAGAGAGCGAGAGTCATATTAGTATTGAGAGAGAGAGCGAGAGTCATATTATTATTGAGAGAGAGAGTCATTAGTATTGAGAGAGAGAGAGAGTCATATTCGTATTGAGAGAGAAAGAGTCATATTAGTATTGAGAGAGAGCGAGAGTCATATTAGTATTGAGAGAGAGAGCGAGAGTCATATTAGTATTGAGAGAGAGAGTGAGTCATATTAGTATTGAGAGAGAGCGAGAGTCATATTAGTATTGAGAGAGAGCGAGAGTCATATTAGTATAGAGAGAGAGAGCGAGAGTCATATTAGCATTGAGAGAGAGAGCGAGAGTCATATTGGTATTGAGAGAGAGCGAGAGTCATATTAGCATTGAGAGAGAGAGCGAGAGTCATATTAGTATTGAGAGAGAGCGAGAGTCATATTAGTATAGAGAGAGAGAGCGAGAGTCATATTAGTATTGAGAGAGAGAGCGAGAGTCATATTAGTATTGAGAGAGAGAGTCATATTAGTATTGAGAGAGAGAGAGAGCGAGAGTCATATTAGTATTGAGAGAGAGCGAGAGTCATATTAGTATAGAGAGAGAGAGCGAGAGTCATATTAGTATTGAGAGAGAGAGCGAGAGTCATATTAGTATTGAGAGAGAGAGTCATATTAGTATTGAGAGAGAGAGAGCGAGAGTCATATTAGTATTGAGAGAGAGCGAGAGTCATATTAGTATAGAGAGAGAGAGCGAGAGTCATATTAGTATTGAGAGAGAGAGCGAGAGTCATATTAGTATTGAGAGAGAGAGTCATATTAGTATTGAGAGAGAGAGAGCGAGAGTCATATTAGTATTGAGAGAGAGCGAGAGTCATATTAGTATTGAGAGAGAGCGAGAGTCATATTAGTATAGAGAGAGAGAGCGAGAGTCATATTAGTATTGAGAGAGAGAGAGCGAGAGTCATATTAGTATTGAGAGAGAGCGAGAGTCATATTAGTATAGAGAGAGAGAGCGAGAGTCATATTAGTATTGAGAGAGAGAGCGAGAGTCATATTAGTATTGAGAGAGAGAGAGCGAGAGTCATATTAGTATTGAGAGAGAGCGAGAGTCATATTAGTATTGAGAGAGAGAGAGACTCATATTAGTATTGAGAGAGAGAGAGCGAGAGTCATATTAGTATTGAGAGAGAGAGAGTCATTAGTATTGAGAGAGAGAGAGTCATTAGTATTGAGAGAGAGAGTCATTAGTATTGAGAGAGAGTGCGAGAGAGAATCGGCTCTAACAATAATAGCTTGATTTTTCTCAATCTTTCCAATCCTCAGGTGGGAACCATATAGTCATTGTTGAGCACCCCAGAGCAGACCCCCCCCCCCACTCTCTCTCTAAGACTAGCTCTGAGCTCTGCCCTGCCTTGTCTGTCTATGCTCCAATGACACCACTGCACTGTCTGTCTGACATCAGCCAGTGTCTGTTTGGCGCAGCAGCAGCAGAAACAGCAGAGCAAATCTCTCTCTTTCATATCCGCACTGCAGCTCTGGCTCTATGGGTCTGCTCAAAACCCTCTGTCATGACTTGTCTGATTTAAGACAATTTATTAACATGTTTTATCTAAGTGTAGTGATCTAAAACCCTGTGATAAACAAGTACAACAAGACAGTAAGCACCACTTCCTATGTCTAAGCAAGCAATCATGACATCCATCCACGTTTTGGTGGCCGCTACAACTCATCTTTAGCCCAGACTAAGCATC
Source organism: Salvelinus namaycush (assembly GCF_016432855.1). Classification (NCBI taxonomy): domain Eukaryota; kingdom Metazoa; phylum Chordata; class Actinopteri; order Salmoniformes; family Salmonidae; genus Salvelinus; species Salvelinus namaycush. Next base: position 15,922,741 of record NC_052341.1, read on the forward strand.
GGCTTAGAATTCAAGTGTCAAACCTAAAGCCACTGACACCTAATGATTCTACCTAAGGAAACAGCACTGTAAAAATGGACAGGGTAAAACAAAATAGTTTCCTGGGTTGAAAACAATCTCCACAAGGCTGCGGACTATATCTGAAGACCTTTTAAAAAAGCATATGACAAGAGGCCTAAGCATACCTGTCTCTCCCCACAGGGTGTCGAAGTTGTTAATCTGAGCACGTTCCACCTCCTCCTCATCCTTCTCTGGCAGGTCCAGCAGGTAGGACACAATCTGGTGGAAATAATGATACATATTACACCTCCAAAAAAAATCACTAGTGTGAGTGGCATGCAATACTAGTAGGACCGCATAGGGATAAACAATGAATTGCTGTCCAGTCCACACACTGCAGGGAAATTACCCAGACTAAAAAATCGAATATATATTCTTAGCTCTACAAAACTGTCAGCTGAGTAAGTGAGGTCTACAGTATACCCGGGTAATCTATTTCACAAAATATCCCAGGTAAGGAGATTTGCCGGGAGGCCTACCTCTGTGTATCCCATGCGGGAGGCCTACCTCTGTGTATCCCATGCGGGAGGCCTACCTCTGTGTATCCCATGCGGGAGGCCTACCTCTGTGTATCCCATGCGGGAGGCCTACCTCTGTGTATCCCATGCGGGAGGCCTACCTCTGTGTATCCCATGCGGGAGGCCTACCTCTGTGTATCCCATGCTAGCTGCAGCGATGAGGGCTTGCTGGATGGCGTGGCTCTTGCTGAAGGCTCCTTGCTGCTGCTGTTGTGGTTGTCCCATGGCCCAGTCCCACTGGATAAGGAACTTGACCATCTCCATGTGGCCCCTGAGAGCTGCATGCACCACGGCACACTGACCATTCTTATCCAGGTGGTCCACCTGTTGATGGACACACACACACACACAATTCACACACACACAAATATGGTCAATCCCCATTCATCCATAGAACATATCCATAGATAGAGATGAATCTACAAACACACACTGCACCCTCTCTCCCCCTCTCACCTTGGCTCTCCTGCGACACAGTGTGTTAACTATAGCCATGTGTCCCCCAGAGGCAGCGTAGCCCAGTGGGGTGAGACCGCTCTCTGAGGGCTGGTCTACAGAGGCTCCGTATTCCAACAGCAGCCCCACCATGTCAATGTAACCCAGGTGGGCATGCACACACAGCACCGGGGCGTTGTTCAAAACCTCTGTACGGTAGTTCACGTTGGCACCCCCGAGCATCAGCAACCGGCTCACCTGGACACAGACAGATTTCACACAGTGTTAGACACAGAGAAAAACAACTGTAGCAAAAGTAGAGTTATCAGTAGTAATTTATCAGTAGGAACAGCCTCTCAGGCAAGTTGGTTGGCCCCCTGTCAAAGGGAGAGCTGAAACCCTGATGAAGGCAGCATAGCTGTCCAAACGCTGGTATCTACGGAGCCATGAGTGTGAGGCTTTTGTTTTCAAATGGAAAGCAGTACCTTGATGTTAAGAGGGAAAAGCAGCAGTGTTGTAGTACTCAAGTCCGGTCTCGAGACCACATATTCAGTGTATCGGTCTTGTCTCGGTGTCGGTTACATTCGTACTCGGTCGTGACTCTGTCTCGGACAGTGAGGACTGGTAATTTCTTCCCGAGACCAGCGGAGTAAAAAACGTATAATTATCAGCTTCCATTCAGTCAGCCCTAAAACTGCTTCGCCAGGCCAAATATATACACTCCTTTCTTAAAACATTAATACAGTATCTTAACAGCCTTTATATCTATTATAGACATGTTTTCTCAGTGGAGTACCTATAGGACTTCAGTGTGTGAACCTATAGGTCTTCAGTGTGTGACAGGTTAGTACAGTGGTAAACCAACCTATAGGCCTTCAGTGTGTGACAGGTTAGTACAGTGGTGAACCTATAGGCCTTCAGTGTGTGACAGGTTAGTACAGTGGTGAACCTATAGGCCTTCAGTGTGTGACAGGTTAGTACAGTGGTGAACCTATAGGTCTTCAGTGTGTGACAGGTTAGTACAGTGGTAAACCAACCTATAGACCTTCAGTGTGTGACAGGTTAGAACAGTGGTAAACCTATAGGCCTTCAGTGTGTGACAGGTTAGTACAGTGGTGAACCTATAGGCCTTCAGTGTGTGACAGGTTAGTACAGTGGTGAACCTATAGGTCTTCAGTGTGTGACAGGTTAGTACAGTGGTGAACCTATAGGTCTTCAGTGTGAGACAGGTTAGTACAGTGGTGAACCTATAGGCCTTCAGTGTGTGACAGGTTAGTACAGTGGTGAACCTATAGGTCTTCAGTGTGTGACAGGTTAGTACAGTGGTGAACCTATAGGCCTTCAGTGTGTGACAGGTTAGTACAGTGGTGAACCTATAGGCCTTCAATGTGTGACAGGTTAGTACAGTGGTGAACCTATAGGCCTTCAATGTGTGACAGGTTAGTACAGTGGTGAACCTATAGGTCTTCAGTGTGTGACAGGTTAGTACAGTGGTGAACCTATAGGTCTTCAGTGTGTGACAGGTTAGTACAGTGGTGAACCTATAGGCCTTCAATGTGTGACAGGTTAGTACAGTGGTGAACCTATAGGCCTTCAGTGTGTGACAGGTTAGTACAGTGGTGAACCTATAGGTCTTCAGTGTGTGACATGTTAGTACAGTGGTGAACCTATAGGCCTTCAGTGTGTGACAGGTTAGTACAGTGGTGAACCTATAGGCCTTCAGTGTGTGACAGGTTAGTACAGTGGTGAACCTATAGGCCTTCAGTGTGTGACAGGTTAGTACAGTGGTGAACCTATAGGCCTTCAGTGTGTGACAGGTTAGTACAGTGGTGAACCTATAGGCCTTCAGTGTGTGACAGGTTAGTACAGTGGTGAACCTATAGGTCTTCAGTGTGTGACAGGTTAGTACAGTGGTGAACCTATAGGCCTTCAGTGTGTGACAGGTTAGTACAGTGGTGAACATATAGGTCTTCAGTGTGTGAACCTATAGGCCTTCAGTGTGTGACAGGTTAGTACAGTGGTGAACCTATAGGCCTTCAGTGTGTGACAGGTTAGTACAGTGGTGAACCTATAGGTCTTCAGTGTGTGACAGGTTAGTACAGTGGTGAACCTATAGGCCTTCAGTGTGTGACAGGTTAGTACAGTGGTGAACCTATAGGTCTTCAGTGTGTGACAGGTTAGTACAGTGGTGAACCTATAGGCCTTCAGTGTGTGACAGGTTAGTACAGTGGTGAACCTATAGGCCTTCAGTGTGTGACAGGTTAGTACAGTGGTGAACTTATAGGCCTTCAGTGTGTGACAGGTTAGTACAGTGGTGATCCTATAGGTCTTCAGTGTGTGACAGGTTAGTACAGTGGTGAACCTATAGGCCTTCAGTGTGTGACAGGTTAGTACAGTGGTGAACCTATAGGCCTTCAGTGTGTGACAGGTTAGTACAGTGGTGAACCTATAGGCCTTCAGTGTGTGACAGGTTAGTACAGTGGTGAACCTATAGGTCTTCAGTGTGTGACAGGTTAGTACAGTGGTGATCCTATAGGCCTTCAGTGTGTGACAGGTTAGTACAGTGGTGAACCTATATGCCTTCAGTGTGTGACAGGTTAGTACAGTGGTAAACCTATAGACCTTCAGTGTGAGACAGGTTAGTACAGTGGTGAACCTATAGGTCTTCAGTGTGTGACAGGTTAGTACAGTGGTGAACCTATAGGTCTTCAGTGTGTGACAGGTTAGTACAGTGGTGAACCTATAGGCCTTCAGTGCGTGACAGGTTAGTACAGTGGTAAACCTATAGGCCTTCAGTGTGTGACAGGTTAGTACAGTGGTGAACCTATAGGTCTTCAGTGTGTGACAGGTTAGTACAGTGGTGAACCTATAGGCCTTCAGTGTGTGACAGGTTAGTACAGTGGTGAACATATAGGTCTTCAGTGTGTGAACCTATAGGTCTTCAGTGTGTGACAGGTTAGTACAGTGGTGAACATATAGGTCTTCAGTGTGTGACAGGTTAGTACAGTGGTGAACCTATAGGCCTTCAGTGTGTGACAGGTTAGTACAGTGGTGAACCTATAGGCCTTCAGTGTGTGACATGTTAGTACAGTGGTGAACCTATAGGCCTTCAGTGTGTGACAGGTTAGTACAGTGGTAAACCTATAGACCTCCAGTGTGTGACATGTTAGTACAGTGGTGAACCTATAGGCCTTCAGTGTGTGACAGGTTAGTACAGTGGTGAACCTATAGGCCTTCAGTGTGTGACAGGTTAGTACAGTGGTGAACCTATAGGCCTTCAGTGTGTGACAGGTTAGTACAGTGGTGAACCTATAGGCCTTCAGTGTGTGACAGGTTAGTACAGTGGTGATCCTATAGGCCTTCAGTGTGTGACAGGTTCGTGATTCTGAAAGGACAGCAACCATAATACCAGCGCACTCATGTAGGAAGGTGCACTTCTTGTAAAACACAAAGGGCCAGTAGTGTACTGGAGGCTATACGCAGGTATAAGCCGTATACCCAGGTTTTTTTCAGTGGGCATTGTGTGACTTCTTAGTGACTTCTTAATCCATACTGATGTGTATCAAAGTAGTGTAGTGGAGGTATACGATTTATGTATTACAATAGAGAAATCATGCACAATGTAGCCTACACAATCGCAAAGCACGTGAAATATATTCACATGCGCGCTGCACACAACCTAGTTTCAGAAGAATATCATCTGCAGGCAGCAAGAGTGTGCAGTTCTCAGCTGGTTTTGGCATGGAGCAGCTCACAGAAGAATGACGTTGGTAGCCGGTAGAGTAGGAAAGACGTTTCATCTTATGATATCTAACAGTAAATGCTAACTAAGACAACAATGAGTATGCAAACCAGGTATTGAAAAAGTTTAGTCCGAAGTGTTGGTTAGTAGGCTATTTGTGATATGCAATTGTCATCATGCACTGTTTGCATCAGGGGCGTAGACATGGATGGGCCTGTGTGGACAGAGGCCAACCCACTGGGGAGCCAGGCCCTGTCAGGCCCACCCAATCAGATTGATGTGGTTTAAACATTGTTGTGGACTTAGACCATCACATTTTTGTATTTTTTCTATTTAAAAAAAAAAAAGTATGATTTTGAGAGTGAAAATCTAAAATATCTATAGGAAAACGAATTTTAAAAAACTGGAAAACATAGGATTTTTCACACAGGGTGACTTTCCTTCACTGGGCGGGTCGTTTGGGAACTTTTGGGGAAAATTAGAGTATACCCACTTCTCCAGGCACCACTACACCACTGTATTGGGCTGATGGAAAGACAATCACACACAGCATGATGTTAAATCACCACTACACCACTGCATAGGGCCAAGGGAAAGACAATCACACACAGCATGATGTTAAATCACCACAATACCACTGCATAGGGCCGAGGGAAAGACAATCACACACAGCATGATGTTAAATCACCACTACACCACTGCATAGGGCCGAGGGAAAGACAATCACACACAGCATGATGTTAAATCACCACAATACCACTGCATAGGGCCGAGGGAAAGACAATCACACACAGCATGATGTTAAATCACCACTACACCACTGCATAGGGCCGAGGGAAAGACAATCACACACAGCATGATGTTAAATCACCACTACACCACTGCATAGGGCCGAGGGAAAGACAATCACACACAGCATGATGTTAAATCACCACTACACCACTGCATAGGGCCGAGGGAAAGACAATCACACACAGCATGATGTTAAATCACCACTACACCACTGCATAGGGCCGAGGGAAAGACAATCACACACAGCATGATGTTAAATCACCACAATACCACTGCATAGGGCCAATGGAAAGACAATCACACACAGCATGATGTTAAATCACCACTACACCACTGCATAGGGCACACACAGCATGATGTTAAATCACCACTACACCACTGCATAGGGCACACACAGCATGATGTTAAAGGATAAGCGATCCATAAACTCAGACATAATAAGCCAGTAGGTTCCAATCATAAGAATACAAAAACACAACCATTAAGCATTTACCAATCAAATACAACTATTACTTCCCATTGCAAAAAACGTTTCAAGTTTAGCACACAAAGTAACCAGTGACCTAAAGTTTAAAGTGGAACTGACAGCGTTTTAACTACTTTGCAGATATGAAACACACAGAAAATCATGTCAGACAAAATTATCAAATTCCCAGTTTATGCTACAAGACCAAATTTATAAGAAGTTATAAAAATAAGTTATATTTGACTCAACGTTCCATGACGTACACTAAATACTTTTTGGCAGAATAGATGGATGCAGTTCAATGCATGATTAATATAATTCACCAAAACATGATCCAAAAAATATTGCTATCAGGTTGTAAATCACAGCTGGCCTGGTACATTGTTTGCTGCCTCCATTTGGGATGCACTGTTTCAGTTTCAATGACTCAATATTCTGGACAAAAACTGACAAATGTAACTAATTCTGGGAAGGTCAATACAATCAAACTAGTAAGGGCAATGATCACAAGTCAGTCATAACGTGGCTAATAGGCTAGAGTATTTATTTACACTACAGTTCAAAAGTTTGGGGTCACTTAGAAATGTCCTTGTTTTTGAAAGAAAAGCAAATTTTTTGTACGTTAAAATAACATCAAATTGATCAGAAATACAGTGTAGACATTGTTAATGTTTTGAATGACTATTGTAGCTGGAAACGGCTGATTTTTAATGGAATATCTACATAGGCGTACATAGGCCCATTATCAGCAACCATCACTCCTGTGTTCCAATGGCACATTGTGTTAACTAATCCAAGTTTATCATAAAAGGCTAATTGATCATTAGAAACCCCTTTTGCAATTATGTTAGCACAGTTGAAAACTGTTGTGCTGATTAAAGAAGCAATACAACTGGCCTTCTTTAGACTAATTGAGTATCTGGAGCATCAGCATTTGTGGGTTTGATTACAGGCTCAAAATGGCCAGAAACAAATAACTTTCTCCTGAAACTCATCAGTCTATTCTTGTTCTGAGAAATGAAGGCTATTCCATGCGAGAAATTGCCAAGAAACTGAAGATCTCGTACAATGCTGTGTACTACTCCCTTCACAGAACAGCGCAAACTGTCTCTAACCAGAATAGAAAGAGGAGTGAGAGGCCCCGGTGCACAACTGAGCAAATGGACAAGTACATTAGACTGTCTAGTTTGAGAAATAGACGCCTCACAAGTCCTCAACTGGCAGCTTCATTAAATACTACCTGCAAAACACCAGTCTCAACGTCAACAGTGAAGAGGCAACTCCGGGATGCTGGCCTTCTAGGCAGAGTTGCAAAGAAAAAGCCATATCTCAGACTGGCTAATAAAAATAAAAGATTAAGATGGGCAAAAGAACACAGACACTGGACAGAGCAAGTCTGCCTAGAAGGCCAGCATCCCAGAGTCACCTCTTCACTGTTACAACATTAACAATATCTACATTGTATTTCTGATCAATTTGATGTTATTTTAATGGACAAAAAATTATATTTTCTTTCGAAAACAAGGACATTTCTAAGTGACCCCAAACTTTTGAACGGTAGTGTATGTAGCAGGTTAAAAACACGGAGCCTAACGCTAGCTAAATAACTAGCTAGCTAGCTGCTAAGAGGATGTCACGCCATTGAAGGAGTGGGTAAGTGATTGACTTTTTCCCCTCATATCGTTTTTCGATGGCTAAACACAGCTAGAGATGCAGGTGTCATTTGGTTAGCTAGCAAGAACTTCAACAACTGTTATCCAGTTAGCATATCTCTTGCGCATGCAAAATTCACTCTGGCTATCTACTACGATTTCAGAGCACTTTCATCTGAAATTGCCAGAGCGCAGAACAACTGATGAATTTACAAAAGCACAACACCTGCTGAATATGACCGGTGTCAGCAAACGTAGACAAAAAAAGTGCTCTAGATAACATGTAAACAGTCTAACCTGCTCTGCTACGGCAAGTAAAATGGTCAGAGTGAGGTGTTCTCTCATTTGTGTCTGGAAGTAGCTAGCCAGCTAGCTTGGGTGCTTGGTTGGGACAAGCATGCATTGGCAGGCAAGGTGCAGAAGGACGAAGAGGCTACAAATCCCCATCGTTTATCAGTGCAATTTTGACAGTCAACAAGCAGAAAAAGTTTGAGAGGGTTTATCTGATGTTCCTTCATTAGATTTCAGCTAATCTTGCTCTGGCTAGCAATAATTGTTGATATTGTTGTTGTTGATGTAAATAACTGAGGGAGAGAGAGCCTTTTGTCACATTCTGACCTTAGTTCCTTTTTTATGTCTTTATTTTGGTTTGGTCAGGGCGTGAGTTGGGGTGGGCATTCTATGTCTGGTGTTCTATGTTGTCTATTTCTTTGTGTTTGGCCGTGTGTGGTTCTCAATCAGAGGCAGCTGTCTATCGTTGTCTCTGATTGAGAACCATACTTAGGTAGCCTGTTCCCACCTGAGTTTGTGGGTAGTTGTTTTCTGTTTTGTGTGTCGTCACCTTTCAGAACTGTTCGTTTGTCGTTTTTGTTGTTTTGTCAAGTGTTTCATATTTTATTAAAGTAATATGAACACTTACCATGCTGCACCTTGGTCCTCTTCTCCTTCTCCCGACGACGTTCATTACACCTTTTCATGGTTGTTTGATCAATAGGACTGTAAGTTCCCAAATGTAAGAGGACTCCAGTGGTGTTTGCATATTTGCAGAAATCTATTCAGGTGTATTTTGTGGCTTTGGCGAATGTGTTCTATGGCTTGTTTGTATAAAAGCCTACTGAAGCTCTGATTGGCTATAGCGCACCAGTCTGTGTCGACTCCGGTTCTGGACAAGACAGATGTTTTTATTCGGTTTAATTTACTGCAGTGTCTATTCATTGTCCAAATGCATTGCTCCTTTCCGACACTATATTGCTATAGAATTTTCACAAATGCCTTAGTATATATAATTCCCAAACATTCTAAGAATTTGTGAAAATGTGGTAGCTTGTCAGAATTTTTTTTTTGTGTCATTCTTCCTGGGTGTGTATATGAACAGATTCTAATAAGATTTAGCAACAACATCCTCTTTGATAACACCTGCTGCAGCCGCTGAAAACTAGCCAACAATAAAAGCTAGCTAGCTAGACCGTGGGAAAATTACTGCTCGCTATTGCGCAGTGAGTGACCTGTTGGCCTTCAAGAAGGCAGAAGTTTCCATAAGTGTTTGTAAAATCGGTCCCACCCAATAAGTAAAAATGTGATTGGTTGATTCCATTGTCACTCCAAAATGTTGCCCTAATACAGTTGAATGGCAGATGCCTTAATCTAGCTTCTGATGACCTAGCCAATAGCTGACTTAGCTAGCTAGATTTATCTCCCCAGAGACTAGCAAAGAAAAATCCTGATAGGATATTTTTTTCTCTTCAGTATTAACCCTTTCGTTTCCAAATCAGATCATTATTATAATCATTATTTTATAAATCCTTAGCCCTTCTCTGAAGGTGTAGAAGGCTCATTGTGCTCCACTGTGTTTGGGTTTGTAATAATTTGTATAGTGGCTCTATTTGCCCTCAGCCTGCATTTATTCGCTATTCTGAATGTCTAAAGAATCCATATGTTGTTCTGAAATATGAACACAGAAATACTGGACATTTTTAACTCTTATTATGGTGGGGATTTGACAAAATTACAATCATGATCTTGAATTGGACTCGCATTTTTCTGATCTCAGTCTTGACTCTGTCTCTGACCCCTTTTCCCCCGCCCGGTCTCGGTCTTGACTCGGTCTCGGCCTCCCTCCAGTCTTGGTCTAGACTCGGACTCGATTTGCTCCGGTCTTAAATCGGTCTCGCTTTAGGTGGTCTTGAAGACAACACTGAAAAGCAGTACGTTATCTTGATGATAGGAGTTAAAAGGGAAAGGCAGTAAGTTACATTGATGTTAAGAGTTAAGAAAGAAAAGCAGTAAGTTACCCTGAAGTTAAGAGTTAAGAAGGAAAAGCAGTAAGTTACCCTGAAGTTAAGAGTTAAGAAGGAAAAGCAGTAAGTTACCCTGAAGTTAAGAGTTAAGAAGGAAAAGCAGTAAGTTACCCTGAAGTTAAGAGTTAAGAAGAAAAAGCAGTAAGTTACCTTGATGTTAAGAGTGTAGAGTTTAAAGCAGTAAGTTACCCTGATGTTAAGAGTGTAGAGGTTAAAGCAGTACCTTGATGTTAGGAGTGTACAGGTTTCTGAGTGAGGACAGAGCAGTGGACAGGCCCTCTGTGCTGTAGGAAACCCACAGCCCCTGGAGGATGGACGAGGAAACCCCAACCTTCTTGCTTAGGCCCTGAAATATAGACATAATTTGAGCTGTCACTGCTTTGAGTTGTGCTGTGTGCATACGAAAGTGTGTGTGTGTGTGTGTGTGTGTGTGTGTGTGTGTGTGTGTGTGTGTGTGTGTGTGTGTGTGTGTGTGTGTGTGTGTGTGTGTGTGTGTGTGTGTGTGTGTGCATCTGTGTGTGCGTGTCTGTAGGCAGTGTGGTTAGGTGAACCTTGAAGATGTGTGCTTTGAGGATGTGGTGTCCCAGTTCAATGGTCTGCTGTCGGTTCAGCTTGGTCTCCTGGCGAGAGAACCAGAAGGCTAGCAGGGTGTGGCCACTCCTACAGGGAGACAGGGAGGAACATAAACCATGAGCTTCTGCACAAATAGTTAGGGTTAGTAGAGAGTTAGATGTAATTTTGTTGTCAGTTAGTTGAACATGCTTATTCCTGCTTATCTAACCGTGATTTCTGGAAAAGCTAGGAATTTGGGGAACTTTTTGCAACTCTATCCAAGACTACATCAGTCTCTCATATAGTACCCACCCCCCACACACCAGGAGGGCCATCCACCCACTGACCTGGGGTCACACAGGAACTTGGTTTTCTCCCCCTCCTCCCTCCAGATCAGCCACTCCCTGAAGGACGGGTGAACAAACATCCTGGTCCCGTCCCTCCTCTTGACCAGGAACATGGCTAGGTTGTCTACGCGCTGTGTGAAGTCCTCCCAGTCCAGCGTACCCTGCAGCAAAGAGGGCGAAACCAAGAAACTTAGCTTCTTAGCTGTGCACATGCCCAGGAGCTTTTCTAAGTCTGTTCTTTTTCACGGGCACTATCATTGCTATCCGGTATACAACTGCACATGCCCAGGTAGTGTTAGCATGGTGGCTAAGTGTGACATGTTTTCCTATGGGAAATGCAAACGGTTTCCCGTCAGTGCAATAAGTGTATTTGCCTGCAGGGAGCCGGCATTGATAGCCTGGTAGATCTGTTCGTCAGTGAGGGGGTGGAGGGATGCCACGGCCACGTTGAGTAGGGGGAGGGCCCGTTCGAAGGACGACTGGGTAGGGAAACGCATGTTGCACTGCAGCAGGTACACCTCGGCCAGGTTGACGGGCACCACCTGGGATCAATGAATCAATCAGATATTTTCTATCAATAAATAAATCAGTCAGTCAATCATTATTATAGCATATTTCTTAGATAGGGAGTGCAATACAATGTTCTGTATATAAAAAATTAAATGGCACATACAGTGCCTTCAGAAAGTGTTCAGAGGCCTTGACTATTTCCACATTTGTTTACTTTACAGCCTTATTCTAAAATGGATAAAATAAAACATTTTCCTCATCAATCTACACACAATACCCCATAGTTAAAAAAGCGAAAACAGGTTTTTAAACATTTTTGCAAATTTCTTAAAAATAAAAAACAGAAATACCCTATTTACATAAATATTCAGACCCTTTCATATGAGACTTGAAGTGAGAACCCCAGTGCATCCTGTTTCCATTGATCATCCTTGAGATGTTTCTACATTGTAGCCCACCTGTGGTAAATTTAACTGATTGGACATGATTTGGAAAGCCACACACCTGTCTATAAGGTCCCACAGTTGACAGTGTATGTCAGAGCAAAAACCAAGCCATGAGGAAGAAACAAATTGTCCTTAGAGCTCCGAGACAGGATTGTGTCGAGGAACAGATCTGGAGAAGGATCCCCCAAAAAGTCTGCAGCATTGAAGGTCCCCAAGAACACCGTGGCCTCCATCTTTCTTAAATGGAAAAAATTTGGAACCACCAAGACTAGCTAGCCTCCCGGTCAAACTGAGCAATCGGGGAGAAGGGCCTTGGTCAGGGAGATGACCAAGAACCCACTGGTCACTCTGACAGAGCTTCAGCGTTCCTCTGTAGAGATGGGAGAACCTTCCAGAAGGACAACCATCTCTGCAACACTCCACCAATCAGGCCTTTATGACAGAGTGATCAGACGGAAGCCAATGCTCAGTAAAAGGCACATGACAGCCCGCTTGGAGTTGGTCAAAAGGCACCTAAAGGACTCCAAGACCATAAGAAGCAAGATTCGCTGGTCTGATGAAACCAAGATTGAACTCTTTGGCCTGAATGCCAAGCGTCACGTCTGAAGGAAGCGTTGCACCATCCCTACGGTGAAGAATGTTGGTGGCAGCATCATGCTGTGGGGATGTTTTTCAGTGGCAGGGACTGGGAGAATAGTTAGGATCGAGGGAAAGATGAAGTACGGAGAGATCCTTGATGAAAACCTCCAGAGCACTCAGGACTTCAGACTGGGGCGAAGGTTCACCTTCCAACAGGACAACGACCCAAAGTACATAGCCAAAAACATGCAGGAGTGGCTTCGGGACAAGTCTCTGAATGTCCTTGAGTGGCCCAGCCAGAGCCTGGACTTGAACCCGATCAAACATCTTTGCACCTGAAAATATCTGTGCAGCAACGCTCCCCATCCAACCTGACAGAGCTTGAGAGGATCTGCAGAGAAGAATGGGAGAAACTCCCCAAATACAGGTGTGCCAAGCTTGTATCGTTATACCCAAGAAGACCCGAGGCTGTAATCGCTGCTTCTACAAAGTACTGAGTAAAAACCTATTTTTTCTTTATCATTATGGGGTATTGTGTGTAGATTGATGAGGGGAAAAAACAATTTAATCAATTTTAGAATAAGGCTGTAACGTAACAAAAACTCAAGGGGTCTGAATACTTTCCGAATGCATTGTATATCCTGAACAAAAATATAAACACAACATGTAAAGTGTTGGTCCCATGTTTCATGAGCTGAAATAAAAGATCCCAGAAATCTTCCAGACGTACAAAAAGCTTATTTCTCTCATATTTTCTTCACAAATTTGTTTACATCCCTGTTAGTTAGCATTTCTTATTTGCCAAGATAATCCATCCACCTGACAGGTGTGGCATATCAAGAAGCTGATTAAACAGCATGATCATTACACAGGTGCACCTTACAATAAAGGCCACTCTAAAATGTGAAGTTTTGTCACACAACACAATGCCAAAGATGTCTCAAGTTTTGAGGGAGCGTACAATTGGCATGCTGACTGCAGGAATGTCCACCAGAGCTGTTGCCAGAGATTGTAATGTTCATAAGCTGCCTCCAATGTCATTTTAGAGAATTTGGCAATACGTCCAACTGGCCTCACAATCGCAGCCCACGTGTAACCATGCCAGCCCAGGACCTCCACATCCGGCTTCTTCATCTGCGGGATCGTCTGAGACCAGCCACCCAGACAGCTGATGAAACTGAGGAGTATTTCTGTCTGCAATAAAGCCCTTTTGTGTGGAAAAACTCATTCTGGATTGGCTGGGCCTGTTTCCCCAGTGGATGGGCCTGGCTCCCCAGTGGATGGGCCTACTGATCGCTGCATCATGTGAAATCCATAAATTAGGGCCTAATGAATTTAGTTCAATTGACTGATTACCTTATATGAGCTGTAACTCCGTAAAATCATTGAAATTGTTACATGTTGCTTTTATATTTTTGTTTGGTGTAATTAAAAGTAGGATAAAGAAAATAATAAAGACGAGAATAAAACTAAGGCAATAATGCATACTGTAAATGCATACCCCCCCCCCCCCCAGGCAGGCTTACCTTGTAGCTGGAGCTCTTGAGGACCAGGTACCCCTTCTCTATAAGGTCAAAGGTGAGTTTTAGGTACAGGTAGGATCCCTGGCTGAGGGCCTTGAGGTGGGCGGAGAGCTTGCCGAAGGTGGTGTTGTCCATCTTGCCGTTTAGAGAGATGTTGCTCTGTATCTCAGGACTGCTGTGGATGCGGTGCAGGATATAACCCTGTAAATCCTGGTCTATAGCATCATTTTCCTCCAGACCATCCAGAGAGATATGGTGGAATGGGAGCAGCTTGGTGATCTCCTATAGGAGGGAAGTAAGGGAGGGGAGAGGGGAGGATGAAGGGAGAAGGAGGAAGAGGGGGGAATGATGGAGGAGGATGAGGAGGAGGAGGATGAAGATGGATGGAAGAAGAAAGTGGGAGGAAGGGAGAAATGGAGGAAGGAGAGAGGAGGATGAAGGGGGTTGGAAGAAGAAAAGTGGGGGAGGGAAAGAGATGCGTGGGCAGTGTAACAAGCTGTACAAGCAATCTTCCACTGATGTCAATCTATTGACAAACTCTATCAAAAGACAATTATCCTTGTTTGGTGTTAACAGTGTTAATCTTGTATGTTTTTAATGGCCACACGCTTACTGGAAGGGTAGAGGACTGTAATGCGTATAATATGTCTACCTGTAATGTGGTCCTAACAGTGACCACCAGTTTGAGCCAGGGGGGAAACTTGCTGATGGTTTTGCTGAGGAATGAGACGATGGTGTCTCCGTAGTCAGGCTTGTGGAACTCTGCCTCATTTAGCCCATCTATCAGGATGACCAGGTCATCTTCAGAGGCGATCTTCCTCTCTGAAAAACACACAGAGAAAAGAGTCAATATGGACCAAAAAACCTGATTGCAAATGTTCTGCCTAATGTACTCTTGCTAAAATCAAGAATACTGTACATATGTGTTGAGGATCACGCCCGCTGATAGAGTCACTAGGAGTAGAGACAGTTTTATCACCTTTGTAGAGAGCGTCCAGGGGTTCTAGGGGTGTCCCCCAAATGTCACCCTATTCCCTATATAGTGCACTACTTTTGACCAGAGATTCCCTATATAGTGTACTTCTTCTAACCAGGGCTTATAGCACACTATTTTTAACCAGGGCCTATAGGGCTCTACGTTTAACCAGGGCCTATAGGGCTCTGGTCAAAAAAGTGCACTATATAGGGAATAGGTTGACATTTGGGGGACACCCCTAGAAGCCCTGGACGCTCTCTACAAAGGTGATAAAACTGTCTCTACTCCTAGTAAGCTACCATTTGCGATGCAGACCAGAATTCACCTTTGTAGAAAGCATCCAGGAGTTCTACAACAGCTAGTAGAGTTTTCTATGATTAAGCTATCTAGGGGTGTATAATAGGAGCAGAGAGTTGTATCACCTTTGTAGAGGGCATCCAGGGGTTCTAGAACTCCTCTTCTGAAGGAGGCCAGGGGATCCTGAACGCAGGAGCGCAGACTGAGCATGCTCTGTAGCTGTGGCTCCCTGAGCAGCAGCTCTCTGTAGGCGATGAGCTGTGGCGAGCGACACAACAACGCTGCCACGTTGTGGACAAACTCTGGCACCAGGCACGTGTAGGCGTTGTCCGCCTGGCAGTAGTGGTACGCCACCACCTGGGGGATAGAGAGGGGGGAGACATGGTAGGTCAGTAAAAGGGGGTGGAAAATACAAGACTGGGTTATGGTCATTAGGTCACACTGTAGCAAAAACATTTTTTTTTTAATTAAAAATAAAATTTGCATTTCTTATTGGACCAAGTCCTGGTCATTCTTCAGATTGGTGCTTAATGAACACAATCCTGCTTTCTATGTTTTGACATTAAGAATCAGGTTTTAATAAACGGGCGCTGCTACAATTGATTTGGGAGTGAGTCAACTAGTTCATGGTGGATGATTGCAGTGTAATGAACATATTACGTCTCGTTTCTCTTTTCGGTTTTCAGCTAATAAATAATTCAGAGCTCCCTGCCATTGAGAAAATATGAATGTGAATGAGTGTGTGTTTAATTGCATGTTTAGACGGACACCCAGAGGAGTCAAAAGTCTAAATGATTATCAGCACAACACAGATGAGTAATCTCAGTGTGTTTCTCTATAATAATACATTCTCAGCACGGTTAGCACAAAGCTTTAGAAACTGCCACGAGCAGATAACACAAAGAACAGATGGGCGTGAAAGAGGAAAGGAGAGAAAAATAAAATGAAAAAGATGAGGAGAGAGGTGAAGTGAAACAATTAGAAAGCTGCAAGGTGTGTCCAGCTCGGGGACTATGACAGTTGACGTGGACCCAGCGCCAGCCTCTGTTCCTCTGTTTCATCAAGGAAACCGCAGGGATAAAATAACAAATCAGGATAAAATGCTAATTGAGTCACAGAGGAATAAAACAGGGCTTAAAACAAAGGGAGAAAAGTGGGAGCGGGCTCAATTATTAATGCATCGAGTTAACAAGATATAATAGCTTGGCTGGGAAATGGCTTTCTGCAGGTATACATATTTCATAAGGCTCCCTGGCAAAGTTGTTTTTTCTCTTTTAAACACATCTGCATAATGCAGCAGGCTGGGGAGAGGAATGGGGCTGGGGCAGGGGCTACAGATGGCAAGGCGCGTCTGTCACCCCCATTTAGGGGATAGGGGAAGCTGGGGCTATGGTATGATGTGAGTGGTGTGGGGATTTAGGGAAGCCACTAAGCACTGCCTCACACATCATTCATATTTATCTTCAGACTAGACAGGTTCATAAATGTTAACACGTTTACTCCACTGAAAGAGAAAGAGTTGTTAGAAAGAATGTTTCTAGGCCAAACTGGATGGTTGCAATTAAAACAGCTAGCCTTGTGTACTGATGTCTCAAATATGCTGTGAAACTGGTCCAAAATCCAGACTAGCATGTCACTTAGTATGAAGACGTGTTGGGCATGCATTCTAACTGGTCTGCTAGCTTGGCAATGAGGGTATAATTGTTATTGGAGTCATCTTTTTTTACCTGAGATGCCAGTCTCATCATGGCCTCCTCCTGGCGTCGTCTCATCTCAGGGGTCCCGGGACAGCTGCCCCCTCCCAGAGTACCCGTGCTATAGGCCGGCTGGGGCTGAGTAAGGGGGAGCTCTCCATCTGAAAAGAAGCATAGAAGGAAGAGGATTTAACCAATGGCATGTTTGTCAAACCATTTTTATATCACCTTAAAGGGTCAATCTGCAGTTCCAACAATAGCAAAGCATGCACTCCACCTCTGTTTTGCTCAACAGAAATGTTTTTTTAGAAACTTTATTGAAAGCTGACTTGTTGGTTGTGGCCATTTTAATAGCACTCTCTATTCATGAGTATCTGAGCCTACGTTTGGGAGAGGCCTGCGGAGAGTCAGAGGCGATCTGTCTCATGCGCGTTCCGTGGCAGCTCAGCGCCACCAGACGAGAGATGATGGCTGTCTTGCCGTAGCCAATGTTGCCCACGACAACTACGCCAAGGTTGGTGATGTTGTTGCCTCTGTTGAGATGGGCATCGACCTCCTGGAACAGCCAATCACGGCCGGTGAAGACGGAGTCCATGGTGATGCTGGGCACCTCGAAGAGGAGGGGCTTCAGGGAGATGTCAGGTGGCCGGTATGGGGCAAACCGCACTGGAGGGGCAGGGGGGCGAGAGAGAGAGGATGGACAGTTACAATGATTGCTCTTTATTTTACAGAGAAATGCTGCCACTACATTAAGATAATGAGTGTGTATGGCCTATAGTAAGTCCTGCCTGTCATGGGACTTCCTTCTACTGCTGTAATCACTACTGTAATCACTGCTGTAATCACTGCTGTAATCATGTTTGACAGAGAAGGGATTCAAGGGAAATATTAATTTGTTACACAATTGAAACCTGTATGTCCTAGCACAAATACTATTATTTTTCCTCACTAGGGGGAGTCATTAGATAAATGTGTGGTCTTTCAAAAACTGTCTGGGCATCCGTTCATCTGAACAAGAGTAGTATTAAAAAATGAATGGATGTAAACTATGTTTGGACTAAAATATATGTCTGGAGATGAGAGAAGGACCAAATCTAAACAGGAGTCCTGCTTCCTACTTCTCTTAATTGTACAGTTAGCTGTATTATCTGAAACAACATCAGTGGAAATATGGACAAAATGCATGTTACCAGACATGTAACCAGATTAAAGTAAAGTAAACTTACGTGATTGGGATTGCCAGGCATGGTTGTTAGCAGAAGCTGAGACAAACAGAAGTGAGAGAAAAGAGGAGGCAATGAAAGAACAGACAGGGTCATGGGAAGCATAACAGAATGGACGCTGGCAGCCGTGTGCAGTATGCTAATGCTGCAGAGCAGGGTTGGTGGTCAAAGGTCAATTACATTTCAATTCAGGAAATAACTGAAATTCCAATTCTAATTCCAATGAAGAACTGGAATATGGAACCGGCCCCCAACAATGATACAGAGAGCCGCAATAGGAGATGGAGACTGCAGCATCAGATATCAACTAATATGATGTAATAACATCTCCAGATCCATATATTGTAAGGCAGTACACTCCCAGAAAGAAATATCCTGTGGTCAAGTGATATCTATCTATTGGTTTAGGGCAGGCGACACAGTACAACATAAATGCAATAGACAGACCATGAGTCAGGGCTGGGGAGAACACGTGTGATGAATGGTGTGTGTGTTACATAAGGAGCATCAGAATATAATGAGCTCCAATTGCTGTTATTTATATAATATATTCCTTCCCAAAATGTACAAAGTGCTGGGCTAAGCATGTTTTACAGCTAAGCCAATAATAATAATAATAATAAGATGGGGAAAATGGTTGCTGACTGCACAGTAGTGCAGTAGTATAGATATACCTGGGGAAAAAGCTACTTTCAATCTGTCAATTTAGCCTGACATCAGCAGCACCATATATTATGTATATACAGTCTAACACAACTTGATAAACTCAATTTCGCTGAATCACCACAAACAAAAACCGACAATACACAAGCATGGACACACAGACAGAGACACACACACTGAGCCTTGGCATAAAACAGTTGTTGGGATGCAGCAAGCCATCTCAAATCTTTTCTGCATTGCTATCCTTCAATTGATCCTAAAACTGATTAATAAAATCTCAGACTATGAAAGAGTGTCGTAGATATCAGTAATGGAAAAAACTAACACACCCAACACTTTCTCTTCACTGTGTGTTAGACCGGGCACCGGCCATAGCAGATGTCAATTAATACGGTGTCCTGCATTAAGTGGTGCTAATCTCATTAAGTGACTAAATGCCAGCGCCAATACAGGGCTGGCATTTAGTCTCCTCTCCCACTGTAATCACCGCACACAAGATACTACTCAGCACTAGCAGTTGTCTATGGCAAAGACCATTAAGCATTAGGCCTATTAGCTAAGTCATAGCGCCTCTGCTGGTCTGCTGCAAGGTGATAAAATCCTAGAAACATGGCTGCCATGTTGTGAGCAGGAAGGAGGGAGCATGGAGCGGGTCTGTGGGGGGTGCTGTATCTGGAGCTGCATCACTTCCTGCTTAGACAAGGCTGTGAGAGGTATAAGCCTAGGGATCACTCTGCTCCTCTCCTCTCCCCCTGACCAGCTAGACAGAGTGGTATCACTGTGTGTGTATGTGTCCAGACGGAAAGGCTCACTCAGACACTTTAATTATTCACTAGGTGAGGATGACTCAGAGCAGGGGAGGCTGAAAGAATGGAGGGAGGTGAGGAGGAGTGGTACTTCAGTCTGCTCCATATGAAGGACCAGGGTTACATTAGGCCCAGACAGCTCTACTCCACAGATGTGCGTGTGTGTGTCTGCCTTCGTGCGTACGTGCATACATTTGCATGCATGGATTTTTGTGCCTGCATATGTGTGTCTAGAATGAGTGTATCAGGTGGGCGGCAATCTAAGAAACTTCATCTGCCTGATTCACCAGGTCTATCACCATCTCTTGCTAAGCTACTGTACCATGTCCGTTTCCCAAATGGCACCCTATTCCCTATCTAGTGCACTACTTTTGACCAGACCCCTATGGGCCCTGTTCAAAAGTAGTTCACTAAATAGGGAGCCATTTGGTACACATGATCTCTTCTCCCTGCTATCTTCACTCTGACTCACTCACTGGGCTTAAAACAGCATCACTGAGCTAGTCTCTTGATTTCCCTGACAGCATCAAACAACATAAAACAAAGGAAGTGAAGCAGTGCCAACCAAGGAGGACGCTTCAGCATTTGGTTACCATCTGACTAGCACAACAACCCGCTCATACATACTCACTATAGTATAGCAGCAAAGTGTTGCTCTCTTTGCGAACATACCTACTTTTATAGCAGACAATTTGTTCTCCTTTAAAACTCTCTGTGCGGCCATACCAACTAGTTAAGTAAGTCTCTCTCTCTGAAGTAAGGAGGTGTAGTGGTGTAGTTTACTCAGGAAGGTTGCTAACACTGATCGGAAGAGGCAAGGAGCATGCCAGGATGCAGTGGGCCGGCTTGCAAACACACTTGGCTGCGCTTAGGAGAGGAGAAAAACAAGTGGCTGTAGAGCTCGGAGAGTACCAGGCCTAGAGCCCTCTACTCTGCAGCTGGCTAGGGGGAGCCCACACACACATGCAGAAGCACGCACGCACGCACGCACGCTCATGTGATATAATTATTATTTTGTAGATGTGTTATGGAGACACACAGCTAAGTGTGAACTTTAAAAGCACTTGAGGCAGCAGCTTGCTGTATCCCTATACTGTATGACTGGATGGCAGACGACTGTGATGAGTTCATTAGTGGCTAAATAAGTAAAGAAGGAAGAATGGCGAGGGGAGAACATTATGGTTGTCCCAAATGTCAGCCTATTCCCTATATAGTGCACATTTGACCAAAGCCCTATATATAGAGAATAGGGTGTCATTTGGGAAGCAACCTGTCTCTTCTGAAGGCCTATAGTGCTCCTGTCTTACCTCTGAGGTCGGTCTGGGCGTGGCCTGGCCCGGTGTGTGTGTTCTGTCGATTCATACGCATCGACGTGCGCAGCGGAGTGTGTCTCTGATCATCCAGGTAGGTCAGGTCCTCCAGGTGAGCCGAGCTGGTGGCTGAGTGAGTGAGTGAGTGAGTGAGTGAGTGAGTGAGTGAGTGAGTGAGTGAGTGAGTGAGTGAGTGAGTGAGTGAGTGAGTGAGTGAGTGAGTGAGTGAGTGAGTGTGAGTGTGAGTGTGAGTGTGAGTGTGTGTGTGTGTGTGTAGGACAGGTGGGGACAGAAGAGGAGAGAAAGAAACCGTTAGCTTTGATTCACATACAGTATTATGCTAGCTCATGCCAGCATCCTGAGGCGGTTTGGTCGTCAAGACTGAGTAAGTTCACAGTAAAGTTTAGAGAGGAAGGCAGGAGGGAGGGATGCAATATGGCTGTTACATGGACCTGTCCCCCACCCCCCTCTGAACGGCTGTTCCATGGGCTTGTGAGAGGAGGCAGATGCCACCCAGACCCTGTGGATTAATTAACTCTGCAGACAAATGTCTTATTCATGGAGAAAAATCCTTCACACTGACATTGCTGCTTGTTCACACCATGCTGTGTCTGCAGACCAGATCTACTCTGGGGGCCACTGCATTGTCAATGAGATTACAGAGGCTGGTGTGTGTGTGCGAGGGGGGGGGGGTCAGTTCCCTCAACCCGCCAATCCACCACATCAGTGGGAGCTGCAGCCTCAAAGCCAGTCGGAGTCAGAGGAGGACATATGTATGACTAAGTGCACTATCAGTTATTAAGGTATGTCTACAGCAATGTCAGACCACAGCTTTGAGAGAGAGAGAGAGAGAGAGAGAGAGAGAGAGAGAGAGAGAGAGAGAGAGAGAGATCACACATTGAGGCACTGTCTTCTTTGAAACTCTACCTGAATAGATCCACAGATGCATCATGGAGTGAGGAAGGAGAGGAAGGGGGTCGAGCATGACTTTCTATTGACTCCCTCTCAGATCAGCCCTAACTCGTCAGTAGCATCTATCCAGGCAAACTGCACCCAGGTTGGAAGTACAATATAATCCACGGGGAGAGATCTAGAGAGGTATACTGGGATCAGATCAGTCTAACACTGGTCTCTTCCTCCTCTCCGTCTCTCCGTCTCAGAGGGTTCACCTCCCAGCAGCTTGTGTGCATCACCAGCTTAGTGTTAATGCTCCAGTAGCATGTGTGTCTGTGTTGTTGATTGCAGTGAGTCACTACAGCAAATCAGCCATGGAGTCAACCAATGATGAAGCTCACAGCACAGCTTTCCCAAAATGGAGGGAAGACAGCAGCTGGGAATGCTGGGGGCTTGGCCCTGGACCTTACTGGAATGGGGGTGGCCATGGTCATGGAACTGGGTGACGTAAGTCCCAAACTGCACCCTATTCCCTATATAGTGCACTACTTTTGATCAGAGCCCTATGGGCCCTGGTAAAAAAATAAATATATTGCACTAAATAGGAAATAGGGTGGCATTTGGGACACAGACTGGTTTGTTCAGATAAGAAATGCCACTCCTACTACCACTACGCTAGCCTGGTCCGTTTGTGATGTATAGCCTACATGTTTGGCATGACAATGACCATAGGAGTTGGCAAGACAGCACAAACAGATCTGGGTACAGGTTACCACTAAACTAAGACAAAAGGTCAAAGATAATGTTTGGGTTTAGGAATACAGTCAGGAGCTAAATTCAAATTCTCCCTTTCCCTTTCTTCAACTTGGTTTTAATCTGAGGAGGACTGACTTGAGAGTTGAGTTCACTATCTATCAGCAATGCAGTGTCTGTGCCAATGCAGCTAAGATAGAGGGGGAAAGTGAGAGAGAGAGAGAGAGAGAGAGAGAGAGAGAGAGAGAGAGAGAGAGAGAGAGAGAGAGAGAGAGAGAGAGAGAGAGAGAGAGAGAGAGAGAGAGAGAGAGAGAGAGAGAGAGAGAGAGAGAGAGAGAGAGAGAGAGAGAGAGAGAGAGAGAGAGAGAGAGAGAGAGAGAGAGAGAGAGAGAGAGAGAGAGAGAGAGAGAGAGAGAGAGAGAGAGAGAGAGAGAGACATCCTGATGAAATGACTCCTGGCGCTGAATAGCATGGTGGAGACCTCACCCAGCTGTGTGTGTGAATGCGCATGTTCCTGCTTTAACAACCAAGTGATAAAGCACATGTCCAGGAACATTGCTGCTCTCTGATATACATCCAGGCTGGGCAGTAGGCCTGAGACTTCAACAGTCCAGCCAGTTATCCCACAACACATTTCAGAAATAAACTAAATGCTATTGTCTCCTCTAAAATGTGATGCAGCCCAATCTCCCTCTCCCTTTACAAGGGGAAATAGAGGTATTGACATTTCTAGTGTAATATTTCCACAATACAGGTTGCATACCAAATTGGACCCTATTGCTATTTAGTGCACTCATTTTGACCAGGGCCCATATGGCTCCATTATGGACGCACCCTAAATTATTAATATCTACAGAGGTGAAAATTCTAAAGAATGACATGGTGCAAAACCTGATGGGTTACTGACTATGTTTTATTAGTCTGGTCTTCAAGGCCAAAGAGTTTGAAGAGAATGTACATTTTTCAATGAGAGGTTTCTATTCATTTCTGTTCTATTCCACTTAAAATACTACTGAGATGACTGTGAACGAGACAGAAAAGATATCCTCCTTTAAGATGATATATTTCCTCCCTCCTTCACCCTCTCTCTTTTCTCTCCATCCTTCTCCTCCCTCCATTCCTCTCATACTCTCCCAACAAGCTTCTCTCTCATTAGGTAATAAAGTATCCCCCTCCCCCTCTCCTCATTTTCCACCTCTGCAGCCTCCCTTTTCTCTCACTCCATGGTCTCAGCTAGTTCTCTCCTCCTGCACTTCAAAGCAGTGTCTCTCTCCCTCTCAGTGACTCAGGGGGATAGAAACGGTTAATGCCTGAAGCTCTGATGTTCCTCTGCCGTGGGAGACCAGCCAATCCACGGCCTCCTCTCCTCCCTCCTTTCTTCCATCCTTCGCTCTTCTTCCCCTTTGTGGAGGAGATAGCTCTCCCTCTTTCCCTACCTCCTAATGCATCCACTTCTCTCCTCCTTCTCAGTCCCATTCCACCACTCACAATGATCATTCTACTGTAGGCCTGGATAAAATAAATAATCTCTCCTTCTTTCGCTCCTCTCCCTCCCTCGTTGTCGCTCTCACCTCATCTCATGTAATGTTACTTCTCGAGCAGCTCTTGAGCCCACTCCTCCTGCATGCTCTGTCTTTTTTCAAGGACTCATTATTGAAGCAGGAGAATAGATTGAAGCTCATTCTCTCTAAACCACTGTCTGTACACCCACTACCTGGCTGTCAGACAGACAGTTAAATATTAGAACATGGCTAACATAGAGAGCAGGTCAGAACTGATATGTGTGAGGTATATTACTCCTTATAGTGAAACTGTTCCATTATCTACTCTAGCACACTACTAAGAATGAAACAATACACTGGGAGTTCATTCTGAACGGTATGTTAGTACTGACATTGTCGGAACCCCACTGCATCTTCGCAATACTGTAACGTCTGAAGGGAAGGCTCAGTAATACAGCTCATCTCCAATGAATGTCTCGGCTCTGAATAGCAGGACAATAATACAATAAGATCCATCAGGAATGGCAGCCTGTTATGTAACTTCACATTTTAAGATGCATTTAGCCATACTTTGGGGAATAAGCTATTTGAGGCATGCTATAAGTGTCATAACTAGACACACATATACATTTTCTATGTAACGTTCCACTCAACATTCAGATACAATTGACAGAATGTGCTAAATATATATTTATTTTCCTGGAATCAAACAATAGAGCTCTATGCTGAGAATGAGACGGTCATCATTATCTTGCGCCGTTTAGATAAAAAGGGGAAGGAAGGACACTGCATAAGGTCGCAGTCAAGGTTAAGCTGTAGGTCAACGTCAAAGGTCAAAGGTTAGGATATAGGTGTGTACAGTAGGAACAGACCAAGCAGGAAGAGCGAGGAAGAGGGTGGGACTCACCTGCGACGGAGTTAGGGCGAGGCATGAGGTACAGAGGGATGGAGTGAGCGGAGTGGGAGGACATGCTGTCCAGGTGTCTCTCTGGGATCTTGTTGAGGCTGTAGGTTGAGGCAGCCATGTTCTCATCCACACGGTACAGGAATGAGTCAGTGCCAGACTTCTGGCTCTGCCACAGCTTCAGGTTACTGCCACGCGAGAAACCCCCCTCACCGTATTTACCCCCCCGCTCAGCGTTCTCCGAGTAGCTGGTCAGGGTGGCTGGAAGGAAGGAAGGAACAACGGGAGTAGAGGAGAGGTTGCCTCTGCTACGACCAAGCTTGATGAACCAACGTCACAACCAATCATATACAGTCGTGGCCAAAAGTTTTGAGAATGATACAAATATTAATTTTCACAAAGTCTGCTGCCTCAGTTTGTATGATGGCAATTTGCATATACTCCAGAATGTTATGAAGAGTGATCAGATGAATTGCAATTAATTGCAAAGTCCCTCTTTGCCATGCAAATGAAATGAATCCCCAAAAAACATTTCCACTGCATTTCAGCCCTGCCACAAAAGGACCAGCTGACATCATGTCAGTGATTCTCTCGTTAACACAGGTTTGAGTGATGACGAGGACATGGCTGGAGATCACTCTGTCATGTTGATTGAGTTGAAATAACAGACTGGAAGCTTCAAAAGGAGGGTGGTGCTTGGAATCATTGTTCTTCCTCTGTCAACCATGGTTACCTGCAAGGAAACATGTGCCGTCATTGCTTTGCAGGGCTTCACAGGCAAGGATATTGCTGCCAGTAAGATTGCACTTAAATCAACCATTTATCGGATCATCAAGAACTTCAAGGAGAGCGGTTCAATTGGCTTCACAGGCAAGGATATTGCTGCCAGTAAGATTGCACTTAAATCAACCATTTATCGGATCATCAAGAACTTCAAGGAGAGCGGTTCAATTGTTGTGAAAAAGGCTTCAGGGCGCCCAAGAAAGTCCAGCAAGCGCCAGGACCGTCTCCTAAAGTTGATTCAGCTGCGGGATCGAGGCACCACCAGTACAGAGCTTGCTCAGGAATGGCAGCAGGCAAGTGTGAGTGCATCTGCACGCACAGTGAGGCGAATACTTTTGGAGGATGGCCTGGTGTCAAAAAGGGCAGCAAAGAAGCCACTTCTCTTCAGGAAAAACATCAGGGACAGACTGATATTCTGCAAAAGGTACAGGGATTGGACTGCTGAGGACTGGGGTAAAGTCATTTTCTCTGATGAATCCCCTTTCCGATTGTTTGGGGAATCCGTAAAAAAGCTTGTCCGGAGAAGACAAGGTGAGCGCTACCATCAGTCCTGTGTCATGCTAACAGTAAAGCATCCTGAGACCATTCATGAGTGGGGTTGCTTCTCAGCCAAGGGAGTGGGCTCACTCTCAATTTTGCCTAAGAACACAGCCATGAATAAAGAATGGTACCAACACATCCTCCGAGAGCAACTTCTTCCAACCGTCCAGGAAAAGTTTGGTGACAAACAATGCAAGTGGCTCGGGGAACAAAACATCGATATTTTGGGTCCATGGCCAGGAAACTCCCCAGACCTTAATCCCATTGAGAACTTGTGGTCAATCCTCAAGAGGCGGGTGGACAAACAAAAACCCACAAATTCTGACAAACTCCAAGCATTGATTATGCAAGAATGGGCTGAATCAGTCAGGATGTGGCCCAGAAGTTAATTGACAGCATGCCAGGGCAGATTGCAGAGGTCTTGAAAAAAAAAGGGTCAACACTGCAAATATTGACTCTTTGCATCAACTTCATGTAATTGTCAATAAAAGCCTTTGACACTTATGAAATGCTTGTAATTATACTTCAGTATTCCATAGTAACATCTGACAAAAATATCTAAAGACACTGAAGCAGCAAACTTTCTGGAAATTAATATTTGTGTCATTCTCAAAACTTTTGGCCACAACTGTACAGTGCATTCGGAAAGTATTCAGACCCCTTGACTTTTTCCACATTGTGTTACGTTACAGCCTTATTCTAAAATTGATTAAATTGTATGTTTTTCTCATCTACACACAATACCCCATAATGACAAAGCGAAAACACATTTTTTTAAATGTTTGCAAATGTATTCAAAATAAAAACTGACATAAGTAGTCAAACCCTTTACTCAGCACTTTGTTGAAGCACCTTTGGCAGCGATTACATCCTCGAGTCTTCTTGGGTATGATGCTACAAGCTTGGCACACCTGTGTTAAGGGAGTTTCTCCCATTCTTCTCTGCTGATCCTCTCAAGCTCTGTCAGATTGGATGGGGAGAGTCCTGTCCTGTTGGAAGGTGAACCTTGCCCCAGTCTGAGGTCCTGCGCGCTCTGGAGCAGGTTTTCATCAAGGTTCTCTTTGTACTTTGCTCTGTTCATCTTTCCCTCGATCCTGACTAGTCTACCAGTCCCTGCAGCTGAAAAACATCCCCACAGCATGATGCTGCCACCACCATGCTTCACCGTAGGGATGGTGCCAGGTTTCCTCCAGATGTGACACTTGGCATTCAGGCCAAAGAGATCAATCTTGGTTTCATCAGACCAGACCATTGTTTCTCATGGTCAGAGTCCTTTAGTGCCTTATGAGGAGTGGCTTCCGTCTGGCCACTCTACTATAAAGCCCTGATGGTTGGAGTGCTGCAGAGATGTTTGTCCTTCTGGAAGGTTCTCCCATCTCCACAGAGGAACTCTGGAGCTCTGTCAGAATGACCATCGGGTTCTTGGCCACCTCCCTGACCAAGGCCCTTCTCCCCCGATTGCTCAGTTTGGCCGGACGGCCAGCTCTAAGAAAAGTCTTGGTGGTTCCTAACTACTTCTATTTAAGAATGATAGAGGCTACTGTGTTCTTGGGGATGTTCAATGCTGCAAAAAATGTTTGTACCCTTCCTCGGATCTGTGCCTCGACACAATCCTGTCTCAGAGCTTTACGGACAATTCCTTCGACCTCTTGGCTTGGTTTTTGCTCTGACATGTACTGTCAAATGTGGGATCGTATAAAGACAGGTGTGTGCCATTCCAAATCATATCCAATCAATTTAATTTACCACAGGTGGACTCCAATCAAGTTGTAGAAACATCTCAAGGATGATCAATGGAAACAGGATGCACCTGAGCTCAATTTCGAGTCTCATAGAAAAGGGTCTGAAAACGTATGTAAATAAGGTTCAGTTTATTACCAAAATTTAGAAAATCCTGTTTTCACTTTGTCATTATAGGGTATTGGTCTGACTATGTGTATGCATGTGTGTTTTTGCATGTGGGCATATATAGCACATCC
Source organism: Salvelinus namaycush (assembly GCF_016432855.1). NCBI lineage: Eukaryota > Metazoa > Chordata > Actinopteri > Salmoniformes > Salmonidae > Salvelinus > Salvelinus namaycush. The sequence continues at coordinate 15,950,984 of NC_052341.1, forward strand.
CCCTCACCGATGATGCCGCTGTCCCGGCTCTCCAGGGTGGAGGTGGGGCTGGTGACAGATCCGTAGGCGTGGTCCTTGTTGCCCTGGTTACCCCCGGGCATGGCACCATCGGCGCCGGGCGGCAGGGTGGAGCAGGGGGAGCCAGCCGGGGGGGATGCTGTGCTGCTGGTCAGGGTGGAGCACGGACTGATCCTCTGGTTACCAGCCAGGTCCTGGAGGAGAAATACACACAGTCAGTGCCCAAGCCCGTGCCCACACACACACCCCAGAAAACCAAGACGATTGAGCCCACCATCAATAGGAGAGGAGCAAATCACCACCACAAGGTAATGGAGGAAGTAATCACATGTTGAGTTCCTCGGTTTCAAACATCTCTGGCTCTAGTAAGCACTGAGCCTGGTCGTGGAAACTGGAAACCATGCTACTGTCTTCCATTGCGTTCTATGTAGGTGTATAATTATCTGGGACCAATAGTACTGAAGCTTCCGATTGATCTCTAGAAGCAGAATGATTCCACAGGCTTGCTGAGAGAGAGAGAGCTTTAAACAGTTCCTGACCCTTCCCCCATTGGATGTTACCTGTCAGATGTTACTACCCCCTGCTGTGCCCCTCCCTGATGTCAGCTCAGGTTAGGATGAGAGGGCACGACAGGGAGAGAGGCATTCTGGCATGGCTAATCTACACGCTCACACACAGACACACACACACAGTCATTATTTGTAAGGTAAAGGACAATCAGTTCACGTAGCTGCCTAGTGCTTAAAAAAACAGGTTTATTGTGCAAATATACTGTGTAAATATCCTACTGTAAATGAGTTGGAGTGCCTTCCTTGTATTTAAATGTATGCTATTTGTACTCTATTTTTATTCCATTGAGCTTATTTTTTATTATGCTTAACTTAATCGTATTGTTATTATGTCGCATTGTTGAGAGGTGAACCTGCAAGAAAGCATTTCAATGTACTGTGTACCATGTGCATATGACATATACACTTGATCTACTGTAGAAGACCATGGCTCCCCCTCACACGCCCTCCCATAGCCTCAACTCAACCCCAAGCCTCAACTGCTTAGCCCCCTTTGTATCCAGTCTATGTAACAGTCAGACTGCCCCTGGTCTTCCTGGTCAGTGTGAGTCAGTTAGAGCTGTAATGACAGGACAGCAAAGAGCCAGGTCAGGTCGCATGCTGTCTGTTACGTGTTCCCTCTCATCTCTGTCCCCCCCCCCTCCACACTCCTGGGGCCTACGGGGGTTGGGGCCTGTACAGTCAATGAGTTGGGCAGGCGCAGTAAGAGCTGTCCCTTGTACTCAGGGTTTGGAAGAGAGCAGTCAATCGGCACATTTACAGGGTCAGTCTGTGAGAAGCTAGCAGAAAACGAACACACACAGCACCTCTATTCAGCAAGCAGCATAACCTCCATCTGCTGGGCTAGTGCACTCTGGTTTGCATCCCAAATGGCCCCCTATTCCATATATAGTGCACTACTTCAAATGTATAGCACTACATAGGCAATAGGATGCCATTTGGGACATCTCCTCTGTGTATTAGTCTGACCATCTGACCTTAAAATGTGCGGTAGAATTGGATTGAACTTGGATGCTTGGATCTTTGCCTTGCTGAGGCAGAGACGTGGAGAGGCAGAGGGGTGTAGAGGGGTCAGGCAATTAATGGCCGGCTTTCTGGAGGTTGAGAAGGTCACCTTCCTCCCTAAGCCAATAGGCTTTAGCGATCATGCAGCGATCCCAGCTACTGTAACAATCCTACCTACTGTAGCCCAACTGAAAGTTTATTGTATATTGATTTTAACAGTAAAAGGAAACGTATCCTTTAATATCCTCATATTGCCGCCCTTGAGAGGTTCAATGTATTTTCATGGATAAAAAAAAAGATACTTAGGGCAGGCTATATTTGTGAAGAAAATATTGGAAAATGTGACTTTGTAGAGGGAGCGCACACGGCAGGGGTCCACGATGAGTCACCGGTTGCATCCCAAATGGCACCCTATTCCCTACATTGTGCAGTACTTTTCACCTTCTCTCTAGAGTGAGAAGCCACTTGAATGAACCTCTCTCACATACCTTTCTATACACCCCCACCACTACAGCGTAACAGCACTAACATCTAGCATGCGCTATCAGTCTAATCGGTTAGCCACACTGCGTCAGCCCATACCTATACAGTCCATAACACACCTAGCCGAAGCAACAGCTAACGCCGTCCGTCCCTCTCCCTCCCTCCCTCCCTCCCTCCCTCAATTCAAGGGCTTTATTGGCATGGGAAACATATGTTAACATTGCCAAAGCAAGTGAAATAGATAATAAACAAAAGTGAATTAAACAATAAAAATGAACAGTAAACATTACGCTCACAGAAGTTCCAAAAGAATAAAGACATTTCAAATGTCATATTATGTCTATATACAGTGTTGTAGCGATGTGCAAATAGTTCAAGTACAAAAGGGAAAGTATTTACAATGGTGTTTGTTCTTCACTGGTTGCCCTTTTCTTGTGGCAACAGGTCACAAATCTTGCTGCTGTGATGGCACACTGTGGTATTTCACCCAGTAGATTTGGGAGTTTATCAAAATTGTTTTTTGTTTTCGAATTGTCTGTCTGTCTCTCTCTCTCCCTCTCTCCCTCCCCTGTAAAACGTAGACGTGTCAAATTAGGTTTGAGGTACAGAAAGCAGGTCATCTGCTGTAGTGCTTAAAAACAGACTTATTGTGGCAAGATATACAGTGCCATCGCAAACTATTCTTAAATTGATTAAATAGTTTTTTCCCCCTCATCAATCTACACACAATACCCCATAATGACAAAGCAAAAACAGGTTTTTATACATTTTTGCAAATGTATAATATGTTTTTGTTGTTTAAATATCACATTCACATAAGTATTCAGACCCTTTAGTCACACCTTTGCCAGCATTTACAGCATTGAGTCTTCTTGGGTGTGACGCTACAAGCTTGGCACATCTATATTTGGGGAGTTTCTCCCATTCTTCTCTGTAGATCCTCTCAAGCTCTGTCAGGAAGGATGGTGAGCAGTACATCCAACCAGCCTCACAACCGCACGCCACGTATAACCATGCCAACCCAGGACCTCCACATCTGGCTTCTTCCCCTGCGGGATCATCTGAAGAGGGGGAGGGGGGTGCTGAGGAGAATTTCTGTCTGAAATAAACCCCTTTTGTGGAGAAAAACTCATTCTGATTGGCTTGGCCTGGCACTCCAGTGTGTGGCCCTGTCTCCCCTGTGGGTTGGCCTATGCCCTCCCAGGCCCATGGCTGCGCCCCTGCCCAGTCATGTGAAATCCATAGATTAGGGCCTAATGAATTGATTTCAATTGACTGATTTCCTTATATGAACTGTTATTCAGTAAAATCTTTGAAATTGTTTGCTGTGTGGGCGTAGCGCATAAAATGAGTCTGTCCTCGGTTGCACTCACTACAGAGTTCCAAACTGCCTCTGGAAGCAACGTCACCACAATAACTGTTCGTCGGGAGCTTCATGAAATGGGTTTCCATGGCCGAGCAGCCACACACAACCCTAAGATCACCACGCACAATGTCAAGCGTTGCCTGTAGTGGTGTAAGCTCGCCGCCATTGGACTCTGGAGCATTGGAAGCATGTTCTCTGGAGTGGTGAATCAAGCTTCACCATCTGGCAGTCCGATGGACGAATCTGGGTTTGGCAGACGCCAGGAGAATGCTACCTGCCCGAATGCATAGTGCCAACTGTAAAGTTTGGTGGAGGAGGAATAAAGGTCTGAGGCTGTTTTTCATGGTTTGGACTAGGCCCCTTAGTTCCAATGACATTCTAGACGATCTGTGCTTCCAACTTTGTGGCAACAGTTTGGGGAAGGCCCTTTCCTGTTTCAGCATGACAGTGCCCCCGTGCACAAAGCGAGGTCCACACAGAAATGGTTTGTCGAGATCGGTGTGGAAGAATTTTTTAATTAAAAAAATAATAATTTAAATGTAATTTTACCCTCTTTTTGTGGTATCCAATTGCTAGTAATTACTATCTTGTCTCATCGCTACAACTCCCGTACGGGCTCGGGAGAGACGAAGGTCGAAAGCCATGCGTCCTCCGAAACACAACCCAACCGCTTCTTAACACAGCGCGCCTCCAACCCGGAAGCCAGCCGCACCAATGTGTCGGAGGAAACACCGTGCACCCGGCTCCCTTGGTTAGCGCGCACTGCGCCCGGCCCGCCACAGGAGTCGCTGGTGCGCGATGAGACAAGGATATCCCTACCGGCCAAACCCTCCCTAACCCGGACGACGCTAGGCCAATTGTGCATCGCCCCACGGACCTCCCGGTCGCGGCCGGCTGCGACAGAGCCTGGGCGCGAACCCAGAGTCTCTGGTGGCGCAGCTAGCGCTACGATGCAGTGCCCTAGACCACTGCGCCACCCGGTGTGGAAGAACTTGACTGGCCTGCACAGAGCCATCACCTCAACCCCTTCGAACACCCTTTGGGATGAATTGGTCAACTGCGATCCAGGCCTAATCGCCAAACATCAGTACCCGACCTCACTAATGCTCTTGCGGCTGAATGGCAGCAAGTCCCCGCAGCAAATGCCACTTAGCAGCCCAGGTTCAGTCAGTGGTAAGAGAAATATTAGGCTTAGTCAACCTGCTGGATATCAGCACACCAAAGTGGCAGAATATATTAATGAACGACGACTGAAGTTGAGACACCAAGAGAAAGAAATAATTTAAGAACTTTGTTAAATAATGACCTTATTAGGGAGGTAGACAGTTTATACTCAGTGGAGAAACTGAAAAACTGGAAAAGTAAAATACCTTGATGGAGGACAATTTAGTGAGTTTCCTTTGATGTGTTGTGTCCTGGCTTATATATGTGTATTAACATACTGTAAACAAGAGGGTGGTGCGGTCTGCACAACGCATCACCTGGGGCAAACTACCTGCCCTCCAGGACACCTACAGCACCTGATGTCACAGAAAGGACAAAAAGATCATCAAGGACAACAACCACCCACCCATGTTTACAGATTCAGGGTTGTACCTGGTAGGTTCCTTGATAATTTGTGTGAGATTGAGGGCATCTGTCTTATATTGTAGGATAGCCGGGGTGTTAAACAGCCATCCTTAACACAGTGAGACTGCTGCCTACATACAGACTTGAAATCATTGGCCACTTTAATAAATGGATCACTCGTCACTTCAATAATGCCACTTTAACAATGTTTAAATATCTTGCATTACTCATCCCATATGTATATACTGTATTTTATACCATCTATTGCATCTTGCCTATGCTGCTCGGTCATCGCTCATCCATATACAGTGGGCTCCAAAATTACTGGCACACCTGACTGGCAATGCACAAACAATACTTAAACGGCAGGTAGCTTAATGGTTAGAGCGTTGGACTAGTAACCGGAAGGTTGCTAGATCGAATCCCCGAACTGACAAGGTAAACATCTGTTGTTCTGCCCTTGAACAAGGCAGTTACCCCACTGTTCGTAGGCCGTCATTGTAAATAAGAAATTGTTCTCAACTGACTTGCCTAGTTAAATAAAGGTGAAACAAAAAATATATATACATATATTTGAGATGAACTCAAAATACCAACATGTGAGAAATACTGTACTTTATTAATGTTTCAATGGATCCACCAAAATCATTTATTGATTTAATAAAAAATCCTCCAAATCAAGGTTTCACAATTAATGGCACCCTTAAATATGATTAAATTCCACTTATTTAAGTTTATCTAAGTGTTAAGGAAATATATTGAGCCATTACATCACTTCCTGTTTCACTAGGGTATCAAAATGAGGTAACACAAGGTAAACAAGGTAAAGGTAAAGGTTAACAAGGTAAAGGTATCCCTTTGTCATCCAACACCATGAAGAAAAGAAAAGAACTGGCAGTTCAAAAGAGACAGATGGTCGTAGACCTTCATAAATCTGATAATGGCTACAAGAAGATCCACAGACGATTGAATATACCGCTGAGCACTGTCAGGGCAATTATTTAAAAATTCTAAAGATATAGAACAGTTGAAAACCTCAAGGGTAGAGGACGCAAATACATTTTGCCCCCCAGGATAGGGAGGAGAGAAGCAACAAAATCCCCAAGAATGAGAGAAGCAACAAAATCCCCAAGAATCACTGTGAAAGAATTGCAGGCCTTGGTGGCGTCTTGGGGTCACCAGGTTTAAAAAAGCACCATCAGACGCCACCTCCACAACCACAGGCTCTTTGGAAGGGTTGCCAGAAGAAAGCCCTTTCTGACCCCAAGACACAGACGCAAGCGCTTGAAGTTTGCCAAACGTCATTTAAATTATGACTGGAAGAAGGTGCTCTGGTCAGATGAGACCAAAATTGAACGTTTTGGTCAGATACAGCATCGGCATGTTTGGCGTCGAAACAGAGATGCATACAAGGAGAGGCACCTCATACCCATGGAGAAATATGGTGGTGGGTCAGGGATGTTTTGGGGCTGTTTTAATTCCAGAGGTCCAGGGGCACTGGTTAAGATTGATGGCATAATGAATTCAACCAAGTATCAGGCAATATTGGCTGACAATCTGGTTGCCTCCGCCAGAAGGCTGGGACTTGGCCGTAGGTGAACTTTCCAACAAGACAATGACCCAAAACATACCTTAAGATCCACACAGAAATGGTTCTGTGACAACAAAATCAATGTTCTGCCATGGCCATCTAAGTCGCCGGACCTCAATCCAATGGAAATCCTGTGGGCTGAGTGGAAGAGGGCAGTTGATAAGCGCAAACCCAAGAATGTGAAGGATCTTGACATTCTTGACGTCACTTCCTGTTGAATCTGCAGACGTGTTGCTGTGCGTTTTGTTGCTGTGCGTTTTGCTGCCAACTTTACTTTACTTTGCTAGCTGACAACTTTACGTTTTTTGTTTTGTTTTTGTTTTTAATTACCGTTTATATTTTTAGTTTTTCCATCGCAACTTTTTTCCCTCATTCAACTTTTTCACTCCGGACGCTTTATCTGGACATGGTTCGTCAACACCTTCAACAGCCGAAGCTAAGTAGTAACATTAACATGATGTCTTCTAATTGCAGTCGCTGTACTCATAATATACAGGAGAACGATCGCCTTACGGCGAGAATAGCTGTGCTACAAGCCCAGCTTCAGACGCAATCGTTAGGCAAGGGTAATTTCAGTGTAGGAAAGGAAGAAACAGCGTCTGTGCCACCAGTAAGTACAGATAGTAACGTTAGTATAAATCCCCCCGCACAGTCCCCGCAGCCGGAGAACTTTCTCATGGCTTCTGGAGGGAAATGCTGTTGGAATGCTCAACCGGTGTCGCTCATTCAGCCGACAGAAACTTTCAACCGGTTTTCCCCATTATGTAGCGAGTCGGAGTCTGAGTCTGAGTCTTCTCTTGTCTCTACTCCTCCCGTTACGGGGTCTGAGACGCCGAAGGCTCCCACCATTAGCTCTGACAAATTGAAAACCCTAGTCATTGGCGACTCCATTACCCGCAGTATTAGACTTAAAACGAATCACCCAGCGATCATACACTGTTTACCAGGGGGCAGGGCTACCGACGTTAAGGCTAATCTAAAGATGGTGCTGGCTAAAGCTAAATCTGGCGAGTGTAGAGAGTATAGAGATATTGTTATCCACGTCGGCACCAACGATGTTAGGATGAAACAGTCAGAGGTCACCAAGTGCAACATAGCTTCAGCGTGTAAATCAGCTAGAAAGATGTGTCGGCATCGAGTAATTGTCTCTGGCCCCCTCCCAGTTAGGGGGAGTGACGAGCTCTACAGCAGAGTCTCAGCACTCAATCGCTGGTTGAAAACTGTTTTCTGCCCCTCCCAAAAGATAGAATTTGTAGATAATTGGCCCTCTTTCTGGGACTCACCCACAAACAGGACCAAGCCTGACCTGCTGAGGAGTGACGGACTCCATCCTAGCTGGAGGGGTGCTCTCATCTTATCTACCAACATAGATAGGGCTCTAACTCCTCTAGCCCCACAATGAAATAGGGTGCAGGCCAGGCAGCAGGCTGTTAGCCAACCTGCCAGCTTAGTGGAGTCTGCCAATAGCACAGTCAGTGTAGTCAGCTCAGCCATACCCATTGAGACTGTGTCTGTGCCTCGACCTAGGTTGGGCAAAACTAAACATGGCGGTGTTCGCCTTAGCAATCTTATTAGGATAAAGACCTCCTCCATTCCTGCCATTATTGAAAGAGATCGTGATACCTCACATCTCAAAATAGGGTTACTTAATGTTAGATCCCTCACTTCAAAGGCAGTCATAGTCAATGAACTAATCACTGATCATAATCTTGATGTGATTGGCCTGACTGAAACATGGCTTAAGCCTGATGAATTTACTGTGTTAAATGAGGCCTCACCTCCTGGTTACACTAGTGACCATATCCCCCGTGCATCCCGCAAAGGCGGAGGTGTTGCTAACATTTACGATAGCAAATTTCAATTTACAAAAAAAAAAATGGCGTTTTCGTCTTTTGAGCTTCTAGTCATGAAATCTATGCAGCCTACTCAATCACTTTTTATAGCTACTGTTTACAGGCCTCCTGGGCCATATACAGCGTTCCTCTCTGAGTTTCCTGAATTCCTATCAGACCTTGTAGTCATAGCAGATCATATTCTAATTTTTGGTGATTTTAATATTCACATGGAGAAGTCCACAGACCCACTCCAAAAGTCTTTCGGAGCCATCATCGACTCAGTGGGTTTTGTCCAACATGTCTCTGGACCTACTCACTGCCACAGTCATACTCTGGACCTAGTTTTGTCCCATGGAATAAATGTTGTAGATCTTAATGTTTTTCCACATAATCCTGGACTATCGGACCACCATTTTATTACGTTTGCAATCGCAACAAATAATCTGCTCAGACCCCAACCAAGGAGCATCAAAAGTCGTGCTATAAATTCTCAGACAACACAAAAATTCCTTGATGCCCTTCCAGACTCCTTCTGCCTACCCAAGGACGTCAGAGGACAAAAATCAGTTAACCACTTAACTGAGGAACTCAATTTAACCTTGCGCAATACCCTAGATGCAGTTGCACCCCTAAAAACGAAAAACATTTGTCATAAGAAACTAGCTCCCTGGTATACAGAAAATACCCGAGCTTTGAAGCAAGCTTCCAGGAAATTGGAACGGAAATGGCGCCACACCAAACTGGAAGTCTTCCGACTAGCTTGGAAAGACAGTACCGTGCAGTACCGAAGAGCCCTCACTGCTGCTCGATCATCCTACTTTTCCAACTTAATCGAGGAAAATAAGAACAATCCAAAATTTCTTTTTGATACTGTTGCAAAGCTAACTAAAAAGCAGCATTCCCCAAGAGAGGATGGCTTTCACTTCAGCAGTAATAAATTCATGAACTTCTTTGAGGAAAAGATCATGACCATTAGAAAGCAAATTACGGACTCCTCTTTGAATCTGCGTATTCCTCCAGGGCTTAGCTGTCCTGGATCTGCACAGCTCTGCGAGGGCCTGGGATCGGGAGAGACACTTAAGTGTTTTAGTACTATATCTCTTGACACAATGATGAAAATAATCATGGCCTCTAAACCTTCAAGCTGCATACTGGATCCTATTCCTACTAAACTGCTGAAGGAGCTGCTTCCTGTGCTTGGCCCTCCTATGTTGAACATAATAAACAGCTCTCTATCCACCGGATGTGTACCAAACTCACTAAAAGTGGCAGTGATAAAGCCTCTCTTGAAAAAGCCAAACCTTGACCCGGAAAATATAAAAAACTATCGGCCTATATCGAATCTTCCATTCCTCTCAAAAATTTTAGAAAAAGCTGTTGCGCAGCAACTCACTGCCTTTCTGAAGACAAACAATGTATACGAAATGCTTCAGTCTGGTTTTAGACCCCATCATAGCACTGAGACTGCACTTGTGAAGGTGGTAAATGACCTTTTAATGGCGTCAGACCGAGGCTCTGCATCTGTCCTCGTGCTACTAGACCTTAGTGCTGCCTTTGACACCATCGATCACCACATTCTTTTGGAGAGACTGGAAACCCAAATTGGTCTACACGGACAAGTTCTGGCCTGGTTTAGATCTTACCTGTCGGAAAGATATCAGTTTGTCTCTGTGAATGGTCTGTCCTCTGACAAATCAACTGTACATTTCGGTGTTCCTCAAGGTTCCGTTTTAGGACCACTATTGTTTTCACTATATATTTTACCTCTTGGGGATGTTATTCGAAAACATAATGTTAACTTTCACTGCTATGCGGATGACACACAGCTGTACATTTCAATGAAACATGGTGAAGCCCCAAAATTGCCCTCGCTAGAAGCCTGTGTTTCAGACATAAGGAAGTGGATGGCTGAAAACTTTCTACTTTTAAACTCGGACAAAACAGAGATGCTTGTTCTAGGTCCCAAGAAACAAAGAGATCTTCTGTTAAATCTGACAATTCATCTTGATGGTTGTAAAGTCGTCTCAAATAAAACTGTGAAGGACCTCGGCGTTACTCTTGACCCTGATCTCTCTTTTGACGAACATATCAAGACTGTTTCAAGGACAGCTTTTTTCCATCTACGTAACATTGCAAAAATCAGAAATTTTCTGTCCAAAAATGATGCAGAAAAATTAATCCATGCATTTGTTACTTCTAGGTTAGACTACTGCAATGCTCTACTTTCCGGCTACCCGGATAAAGCACTAAATAAACTTCAGTTAGTGCTAAATACGGCTGCTAGAATCCTGACTAGAACCAAGAAATTTGATCATATTACTCCAGTGCTAGCTTCCCTACACTGGCTTCCTGTTAAGGCAAGGGCTGATTTCAAGGTTTTACTGTTAACCTATAAAGCGTTACATGGGCTTGCTCCTACCTATCTTTCCGAGTTGGTCCTGCCGTACATACCAATACGTACGCTACGGTCACAAGACGCAGGCCTCCTAATTGTCCCTAGAATTTCTAAGCAAACAGCGGGAGGCAGGGCTTTCTCCTATAGATCTCCATTTTTATGGAACAGTCTGCCTACCCATGTGAGAGACGCAGACTCGGTCTCAACCTTTAAGTCTTTACTGAAGACTTATCTCTTCAGTAGGTCATATGATTGAGTGTAGTCTGGCCCAGGAGTGTGAAGGTGAACGGAAAGGCTCTGGAGCAACGAACCGCCCTTGCTGTCTCTGCCAGGCCGGTTCCCCTCTCTCCACTGGGATTCTCTGCCTCTAACCCTGTTACAGGGGCTGAGTCACTGGCTTGCTGGTGCTCTTTCATGCCGTCCCTAGGAGGGGTGCGTCACTTGAGTGGGTTGAGTTACTGACGTGATCTTCCTGTCTGGGTTGGCGCCCCCCCTTGGTTTGTGCTGTGGTGGAGACCTTTGTGGGCTATACTCGGCCTTGTCTCAGGATTGTAAGTTGGTGGTTGAGGATATCCCTCTAGTGGTGCGGGGGCTGTGCTTTGGCAAAGTGGGTGGGGTTATATCCTTCCTGTTTGGCCCTGTCCGGGGGTTTCTTCGGATGGGGCCACAGTGTCTCCTGACCGCTCCTGTCTCAGCCTCCAGTATTTATGCTGCAGTAGTTTATGTGTCGGGGGGCTAGGGTCAGTTGGTTATACCTGGAGTACTTCTCCTGTCTTATCCAGTGTCCTGTGTGAATTTAAGTATGCTCTCTCTAATTCTCTCGTTCTCTCTTTCTCTCTGAGAACCTGAGCCCTAGGACCATACGTCAGGACTACCGGGCATGCTGACACCTTGCTGTCCCCAGTCCGCCTGGCCTTGCTGCTATTCCAGTTTCAACTGTTCTGCCTGCGGTTACGAAACCCCTACCTGTCCCAGACCTGCTGTTTTCAACTCTTAATGATCGGCTATGAAAAGCCAACTGAGATTTATTCCTGATTATTATTTGACCATGCTTGTCATTTATGAACATTTTGAAAATCTTGGCTCTCTCTAATTTTCTCCTTCTCTCTTTCTTTCTCTCGGAGGACCTGAGCCCTAGGACCATACATCGGGACTACCGGCCGTGGTGACTCCTTGCTGTCCCCAGTCCGCCTGGCCTTGCTGCTATTCCAGTTTCAACTGTTCTGCCTGCGGTTATGGAACCCCTACCTGTCCCAGACCTGCTGTTTTCAACTCTTAATGATCGGCTATGAAAAGCCAACTGAGATTTATTCCTGATTATTATTTGACCATGCTTGTCATTTATGAACATTTTGAAAATCTTGGCTCTCTCTAATTTTCTCCTTCTCTCTTTCTTTCTCTCGGAGGACCTGGGCCCTAGGACCATGCGTCGGGACTGCCGCCCGTGGTGACTCCTTGCTGTCCCCAGTCCGCCTGGCCTTGCTGCTATTCCAGTTTCAGCTGTTCTGCCTGCGGTTATGGAACCGCCACCTGTCCCAGACCTGTTGTTTTTCAACTCTTAATGATCAGCTATGAAAAGCCAACTGAAAATTATTCATGATTATTATTTGACCATGCTTGTCACTTATGAACATTTTTGAACATCTTGGCATAGTTCTGTTATAATCTCCACCCGGCACAGCCAGAAGAGGACTGGCCACCCCTCATAGCCTGGTTCCTCTCTAGGTTTCTTCCTAGGTTTTGGCCTTTCTAGGGAGTTTTTCCTAGCCACCGTGCTTCTACACCTGCATTACTAGCTGTTTGGGGTTTTAGGCTGGGTTTCTGTACAGCACTTCGAGATATTAGCTGATGTACGAAGGGCTATATAAAATAAAATTGATTGATCTTGAAAGGATCTGCATAGAGGAATGGTCCAAAATCCCTCCAAATATGTTCCTTAACCTTGTCAAACATTACAGGAAAAGACCATGCTGTTATCCTTGCCAGAGGTGGTTGCACTAAGTACTAAATGAGGAGTGCCAATAATTATGAAGCCTTGATTTTGGTCAAATTTATTTTGTATTAAATAATTGTATAATTTTGGTGGGTTCCATTGAAACATTAATAAAGTACAGTATTTCTCACATGTTGGTATTTTGAGTTTCTCTATAATTATATTGTTTCTATTTTTTTAAGTATTGTTTGTGCATTAAGGTTTTACTGTTAACCTATAAAGCGTTACATGGGCTTGCTCCTACCTATCTTTCCGAGTTGGTCCTGCCGTACATACCTATACGTACGCTACGGTCACAAGACGCAGGCCTCCTAATTGTCCCTAGAATTTCTAAGCAAACAGCGGGAGGCAGGGCTTTCTCCTATAGATCTCCATTTTTATGGAACGGTCTGCCTACCCATGTGAGAGACGCAGCCTCGGTCTCAACCTTTAAGTCTTTACTGAAGACTTATCTCTTCAGTAGGTCATATGATTGAGTGTAGTCTGGCCCAGGAGTGTGAAGGTGAACGGAAAGGCTCTGGAGCAACGAACCGCCCTTGCTGTCTCTGCCTGGCCGGTTCCCCTCTCTCCACTGGGATTCTCTGCCTCTAACCCTATTACAGGGGCTGAGTCACTGGCTTACTGGTGCTCTTTCATGCCGTCCCTAGGAGGGGTGCGTCACTTGAGTGGGTTGAGTTACTGACGTGATCTTCCTGTCTGGGTTGGCGCCCCCCCCTTGGTTTGTGCTGTGGTGGAGATCTTTGTGGGCTATACTCGGCCTTGTCTCAGGATTGTAAGTTGGTGGTTGAAGATATCCCTCTAGTGGTGCGGGGGCTGTGCTTTGGCAAAGTGGGTGGGGTTATATCCTTCCTGTTTGGCCCTGTCCGGGGGTATCTTCGGATGGGGCCACAGTGTCTCCTGACCCCTCCTGTCTCAGCCTCCAGTATTTATGCTGCAGTAGTTTATGTGTCGGGGGGCTAGGGTCAGTTGGTTATACCTGGAGTACTTCTCCTGTCTTATCCAGTGTCCTGTGTGAATTTAAGTATGCTCTCTCTAATTCTCTCGTTCTCTCTTTCTTTCTCTCTCTCTGAGAACCTGAGCCCTCGGACCATACGTCACGGCAAACCGGGCATGATGACTCCTTGCTGTCCCCAGTCCACCTGGCCTTGCTGCTGTTCCAGTTTCAACTGCTCTGCCTGCGGTTATGGAACCCCTACCTGTCCCAGACCTGCTGCTTTCAACTCTTAATGATCGGCTATGAAAAGCCAACTGACTTCTATTCCTGATTATTATTTGACCATGCTTGTCATTTATGAACATTTTGAAAATCTTGGCTCTCTCTAATTCTCTCCTTCTCTCTTTCTTTCTCTCTCTCGGAGGACCTGAGCCCTAGGACCATACGTCAGGACTACCGGGCATGATGACTCCTTGCTGTCCCCAGTCCGCCTGGCCTTGCTGCTATTCCAGTTTCAACTGTTCTGCCTGCGGTTACGGAACCCCTACCTGTCCCAGACCTGCTGTTTTCAATTCTTATATTCCATTTGTTTACTTAGATTTGTGTGTATTAGGTAGTTGTTGTGGAATAGTTAGAATACTTATTACAGTGCCTTGCAAAAGTATTCATCCCCCTTGGCGTTTTTCCTATTTTGTTGCATTACAACCTGTAATTCAAATTGATTTTTATTTGGATTTCATGTAATGGACATACACAAAATAGTCCAAATTGGTTGAGTGAAATGAAAAAAATAACATGTTTCAAAAAATTCTACAAAATAAAAAATGGAAAAGTAGTGCGTGTATATGTATTCACCCCCTTTGCTATGAAGCCCCTAAATAAGATCTGGTGCAACCAATTACCTTCAGAAGTCACATAATTTGTTAAATAAAGTCCACCTGTGTGCAATCTAAGTGTCACATGAACTGTCACATGATCTCAGTATATATACACCTGTTCTGAAAGGCCCCAGAGTCTGCAACACCACTAAGCAAGGGGCACCACCAAACAGGTCAGGGACAAAGTTGTGGAGAAGTACAGATCAGGGTTGGGTTATAAAAAATATCTGAAACTTTGAACATCCCACGGAGCACCATTAAATCCATTATTAAAAAATGGAAGAATATGGCACCACAACAAACCAGCCAAGAGACTCACAGACCAGTTAAGGAGGGCATTAATCAGAGAGGCAACAAAGAGACCAAAGATAACCCTGAGGGAGGTGCAAAGCTCCACAGCGGAGATTGGCGTGTCTGTCCATAGGACCACTTTAAGCCGTACACTCCACAGAGCTGGTCTTTACGGGAGAGTGGCCAGAAAAAAGACATTGCTTAAAGAAAAATATTATCAAACACGTTTTGTTGTTTGCCAAAAGGCATGTGGGAGACTCCCAAAACATATGGAAGAAGGTACTCTGGTCAGATGAGACTAAAATGTAGCTTTTTGGCCATCAAGGAAAACGCTATGTCTGGAGCAAACCCAACACCTCTCATCACCCCGAGAACACCATCCCCACAGTGAAACATGGTGGTGACAGCATCATGCTGTGGGGATGTTTTTCATCGGCAGGGACTGGGAAACTGGTCAGAATTGAAGAAATTCTTGAGGGAAATCTGTTTCAGTCTTCCAGAGATTTGAGACTGTGACGGAGGTTCACCTTCCAGCAGGACAATGACTCTAAGCATACTGCTAAAGCAACACTCGAGTGGTTTAATGGGAAACATTTAAATGTCTTGGAATGGCCTAGTCAAAGCCAATTGAGAATCTGTGGTATGACTTAATAACCTTTTGTCAATAGGGGGAGCAGTTAGCATTTTTTTTTTCCGGGTGTCGCCAAATTAAACTGCCTCGTGCTCAATTCTTGATCGTACAATATGCATATTATTAATTCTATTGGATAGAAAACACTCTCTAGTTTCTATAGCCGTTGGAATTTTGTCTGTGGGTGACCCAGAACTCTTTCTACAGCGAAATCCATGACAGGTACTGCGATGGTCTGAGAGCGAAGCTCTGATTTCAGATCAGTTTTAAAAGTCTGTGTATATCCTATGGAACGACATGAACTGCACCCGCCTTCCCCTGGATGTCAGTAACCAATGAGAAGTGGAATGGGCTTTCTGCGTAGCTCTCAGAGGTTATAAAAGGCCAAGGAGTGAGGGTAGCCCCCCTTTCGACTCTTGCCATTACGCAGAAGAGGACCTCGGGATGCCATTTTCAGAGGCTCGGTTATCAACGTGAAATGTATCCGTCTGTAATTTAATTCGATATAGGAGTTAGAAACATCATAACGTAGTTAATTTAAACCGTTTTATAGCAATTTATATCCGTTTAGTGCGATTTTGAGGAATTTATATGTGATGCTCTTTGAAGCTTTGGGCACGTTTCGGGGTCCCGGTCGAACGTTAGTGGGCATTTCGACGGACAGAGGACATCTTTCGACCAAAAGAAGATTAGACCCAAGAAAGGATACATTGCCCAAGAATCTGATGGAAAATCACCTCATAGTAAGAAATATTTAATATGATAAATCGTTGTTCTGTCGAAATATTTTAAACGCATATTGCGCCATTTTGTTTTGTATCCCTTCGCTTGGCGAACCCTGTATTGCACAGTAAGGATAATTTTAGAAATGTAAATCAGCGATTGCATTAAGAACTAATTTGTCTTTCGATTCCTGTCAACCCTGTATTTTTTAGTCAAGTATATGATTAGCTTTCGATTAAACTAGATCACTATGAAAGATGGCGTCCGACATGTTGAGGCTTGATTTGCTACTATTTTCATTGTATAACCACGGTTTTTTATGGCTAAATATGCACATTTTCGAACAAACTCTATATGTATGTTGTAATATGATGTTACAGGAGTGTCAACGGAAGAATTCTGAGAAGGTTAGTGAAAAAATTTATATATTTTGGCGATGATTACGTTATCGCTCTCTTTGGCTTGAATCGATGCTCTGGTAATGTTTGCACATGTGGTATGCTAACTTATCGATTTATTGTGTTTTCGCTGTAAAACGCTTAGAAAATCTGAAATATTGTCTGAAATCACAAGATCTGTGTCTTTCCATTGCTATGCTTTGTCTATTTTTATGAAATGTTTTATGATGAGTAAATTGGTCATACACGTTGCTCTCTGTAGTAATTCTAGTCGCTTTGGTGAGATTTGTGTTGGTGGCTGCAATGGCAAACTATGATTTATACCTGAAATATGCACATTTTTCTAACAAAACCTATCCTATACCATAAATATGTTATCAGACTGTCATCTGATGAGGTTTTTTCTTGGTTAGTGGCTATCAATATCTTAGTTTAGCCGAATTGGTGATAGCTACTGGTGTTGAGAAAAAATGGTGGACAAAGAAAAAGGGTGTCTTTTGCTAACATGGTTAGCTAATAGATTTACATATTTTGTCTTCCCTGTAAAACATTTTAAAAATCTGAAATGGTGACTTTATTCACAAGATCTGTATCTTTCATTTGGTGTCTTGGACTTGTGATTTAATGATATTTAGATGCTACTATTTAAATGTGACGCTATGCTAGTGATGCTAATCAGTGTGGGGGGGTGGGGGGTGATCCCGGATCCGGGTTTCTGAGGCAGTAAAAGTTAAAGATTGCTGTACACCAGAAGAACTCATCCAACTTGAAGGAGCTGGAGCAGTTTTGCCTTGAAGAATGGGCAAAAATCCCAGTGGCTAGATGTGCCAAGCTTATAGAGACATACCCCAAGAGACTCGCAGCTGTAATTGCTGCAAAAGGTGGCTCTACAAAGTATTGACTTTGGGGCGGGGGAGGGGGGATGAATAGTTATGAACGCTCAAGTTTTCTGTTTTTTTGTCTTATTTCTTGTTTGTTTCACAATAAAAAATATTTTGCATCCTCAAAGTGGTATATCCTCATGTTGTGTAAATTAAATGATACAATCCCCCAAAAAATACATTTTAATTCCAGGTTGTAAGGCAACAAAATAGGAAAAATGCCAAGGGCTCCACTCCACTATTGCTCCACTGTTGGAAGTAGAAGCACAAGCATTTCACTATACTCGCAATAACATCTGCTAAACATGTGTATGTGACCAATAAAATTTGATTTGATTTGACAAGGAGCTCATCAAACTGTCAGATAGAAGGGAAGTTATCACATCCCAGGTATGTGTTTTTCTCAAATTGAATCAGAAATACAGAAACACCAAATGGATTCTCAAGATATCACAAATAGGGAGAGAGGTTTTCCTCTCAGAGCGGAAGCAGTAGAGAGAGGAGAGGTTAGCATTGTGGGATGGCCAAACACACACCTGTCTGTCGTCTGGTTCGTCCATGCTGTAATGTTCTCCGTCTGGCCCCTCACTAGTTTCGTCTCCCAACAGGAAGCCCAGGCGCGTCATCAATGTGTTGGCTGCCTCATCCACCGACGGAGGGGGCCCCAGCTCCCCGCTTGACTCCCCTACAGAGAGAGAGGAGGGAGAGAGTTGGGGGGGAAAAGAGAGAGAGTATTGGGGAAAGTGACAAAGAGAGAGAGAGGGGGCGGGGGAAGAGAGAGAAATACAGAGAGAGGGAGTGGAGAAAGAAGGAGTGTGTTTGTGAGTGTAAAACAAGTAAAACAGAGTCAACCAACTCTCTTGACCTGGAAGGCAACCACACCTTGGATAGACTATAGAAGGAGCAGTCTAGCACATGAAAATGAAAAGATTCACATCAAAGCGGAGGAACAACCTGCTGGATAAATGTCCTAACCTGTTCAAGCCCCAACTCAGAAAAATGTGCAACACCTGAACATGTTAGCCTTATATTCTCCTGCTGAAAAATGTTCAGTACAAATCACAAAATCACAAAGAGAATACAAATGCAAGAAGGCATATAGTAGAGTAGAGTAGAAACCTAGTAGAGTAGAAAAAAGAAACAGTCTCTACCTGAACCACCCCTGAGAGCAGAGCTTTGCATCAGCTCCCCTGAGATTGAGACTGAACTGGACACACTGGCGTTGAGACAGCCAACCCCTTCTAGCCATGACATGACATGCCTGTAAAGATTCCTCCACACACACAACTGTTCCCATCCCACACAGTCAGCGTTGTGTTTGGATGAGGTAAGTGAATACGCCCCTCACCTGTGTGAGGGCAGGGTGTGTGTATGTGTACGTGTCTGTGTGTCTGTTTCTAAGAGAGAGAGCAATAGAGGGAGAGAGAGAGAGAGAGAGATAGAGAGATAGATAGAGGGAGAAAGAGAGCGATAGAGGGAGAGCAAGAGAGAAATAGTATATGTGAATCACTCTACTCACACTGTCTACTGGCATGTACACACCTATATTGGAGAGGGACTGAATATCCTCTGAAACTACAGTAATATCATATGATGATAATATAGAAGACACTTCTAGCAATGCTGGAGGTTTCACTGTCCTCATTACTGTTTATATTTCTTTAGATCCTGCTCTGGTCTGGTCATGAGGGCACAATACCAGGATGTTGTTATTAAACTAATACCTGATACTGCAGCTGGTGGACTACTTTGTTATGGGTGGGGTGTTGCTGGGTAACATGTTGATCTCAGCTGAAGAGCTGGTTTCTCTCTGCTGTGTGTGGTGTATGGGTGTTTGATGTGGTCGTGGGAACGTCAAAGAAAGACAGCTGACAGAAGGTGATGGTGTTCAACTAAACAGTGGTGAGACACTGTAGATTAGAACAGCTGCTTTCTTTGGGTGTATTCAAAAGGAACCAAACAGAAGCAAACGGGCTGAAACAGGGACCTACCTACCTCAACTTGTCCAATAAGAAAAACTTGTTTTCATTACTAAATAATTGCACTAATGAATACAACCCAGGTCTCCCACCCTCTCTCCCTGCCATCCCTCCCCTCCCCTCTCTCTGACTGACTGGTCAGACCAGACCGACAGGTAAACAGACCTGAGAGGTTTAGACCATTAGACCAAGGTGAAAGGGTGCCATTGGGATGGTGTTTACTATGTAATTCATGCATTCTACATAAACAACAATGCACTCACAGTCGACTGCAGTAATCACACTACACATTATATGACCCTCAGAACTCAGACACAGTAAAGTGGTCCTTACAAACATGCCCTTAGCCCTCAGTGGAACTCCAAGCATTCCTCCTTGTCTGTAAGACATCAATCAGTCTACACTCCTCCTACAGAATTTGAATATATAGCGAGCGCTTGTGTGTTTGCCCCCTCTCCTTCTCTTAGTCCCCTTCGCTCAGATTCCTGGGGAGAGACAGATGGTTGACATGGCAACTATCTGGCGGCGTGGCGGACAGCGAGAAGGAATGTGTTCCTGTGCAGACGGCCAGACGCATCGGTTTCTCCCCCGGCCGTCCGTGGAATTAACGTGGTCCACACACACCAACACAGTCGTGAAGAAAGCACAACAATGCCTCTTCCCCCCCAGGAGGCTTAAAAGGTTTGGTATGGGCCCTCAGATCCTCAAAAAGTTCTACAGCTGCACCATTGACAGCATCTTGACTGGCTGCATCACCGCTTGGTATGGCAACTGCTTGGCATCTGACTGCACGGCGCTACAGAGGGTAGTCCGTATGGCCCAGTGCATCACTGGGGACGAGTTCCCTGCCATCCAGGACCTCAAAACCAGGCAGTGTCAGAGGAAGGCCCTAAAATTTGTCAAAAGACTCCATCCACCAAAGATATATACTGTTCTCTCCGCTACGGTACCAGTGCAACAAGGAAACCTGGTAGGAAACCTGGAACCATCCCTACGGTGAAGCATGGTGGTGGCAGCATCATGCTGTGGGGATGTTTTTCAGCGGCAGGGACTGGGAAACTAGTCAGGATCGAGGGAAAGATGAACAGAGCAAAGTACAGAGAGATCCTTGATGAAAACCTGCTCCAGAGCGCTCAGTACCTCAGACTGGTGCGAAGGTTCTTCACACATCGCGCCGACAGAAACAAGCATCTTTCTGGTAAGAAGAGGGGCGGGGGGGTATGCCTTATGATTAACGAGACGTGGTGTGATCAAAACAACATACAGGAACTCAAGTCCTTCTGCTCACCTGACTTAGAATTCCTCACAATCAAATGTCGACCACATTATCAACCAAGGGAATTCTCTTAGAATTATAATCACAGCCGTATATATTCCCCCCGAAGCAGACACATCGATGGCCCTGAACGAACTTTATTTGACTCTATGTAAACTGGAAACCACATATCCTGAGGCTGCATTCATTGTAGCTGGGGATTTTAACAAGGCTAATCTGAAAACAAGACTCCCTAAATTCTATCAGCATATCGATTGCGCAACCAGGGCTGGTAAAACCCTGGATCATTGTTCTTCAAACTTCCGCAACGCATATAAGGCCCTCCCCCACCCTCCTTTCGGAAAAGCTGACCACGACTCCATTTTGTTGCTTCCAGCCTACAGACAGAAACTAAAACAAGAAGCTCCCGCGCTCAGGTCTGTTCAACGCTGGTCCGACCAATCTGATTCCACGCTTCAAGACTGCTTCGATCACGTGGATTGGGATATGTTCCACATTGCGTCCAACAACAACATTGACGAATACGCTGATTCGGTGAGCGAGTTCATTAGAAAGTGCATCGGCGATGTCGTACCCACAACAACTATTAAAACATTCCCAAACCAGAAACCGTGGATTGATGGCAGCATTCGCGCGAAACTGAAAGCGCGAACCACTGCTTTTAATCAGGGCAAGGTGACCGGAAACATGACCGAATACAAACAGTGTAGCTATTCCCTCCGCAAGGCAATCAAACAAGCTACGCGTCAGTATAGAGACAAAGTAGAGTTGCAATTCAACGGCTCAGACACAAGAGGTATGTGGCAGGGTCTACAGTCAATCACGGATTACAAAAAGAAAACCAGCCCCGTCGCGGACCAGGATGTCTTGCTCCCAGACAGACTAAATAACTTCTTTGCTCGCTTTGAGGACAATACAGTGCCACTGACACGGCCCGCTACCAAAACCTGCCGACTCTCCTTCACTGCAGACGGCATCCCCAGCCGCGTCCTCAGAGCATGCGCAGACCAGCTGGCTGGTGTGTTTACGGACATATTCAATCAATCCTTATCCCAGTCTGCTGTTCCCACATGCTTCAAGAGGGCCACCATTGTTCCTGTTCCCAAGAAAGCTAAGGTAACTGAGCTAAACGACTACCGCCCCGTAGCACTCACTTCCGTCATCATGAAGTGCTTTGAAAAACTAGTCAAGGACCATATCATCTCCACCCTACCTGACACCCTAGACCCACTCCAATTTGCTTACCGCCCCAATAGGTCCACAGACGACGCTATCGCAACCACTCTGCACACTGCCCTAACCCATCTGGACAAGAGGAATACCTATGTGAGAATGCTGTTCATCGACTACAGCTCAGTATTTAACACCATAGTACCCTCCAAACTTGTCATCAAGCTCGAGACCCTGGTTCTCGACCCCGCCCTGTGCAACTGGGTACTGGACTTCCTGACGGGCCGCCCCCAGGTGGTGAGGGTAGGTAACAACATCTCCACCCCGCTGATCCTCAACACTGGGGCCCCACAAAGGTGCGTTCTGAGCCCTCTCCTGTACTCCCTGTTCACCCACGACTGCGTGGCAATGCACGCCTCCAACTCAATCATCAAGTTTGCGGACGACAATACAGTGGTAGGCTTGATTACCAACAACGACGAGACGGCCTACAGGGAGGAGGTGAGGGCCCTCGGAGTGTGGTGTCAGGAAAATAACGTCAACAAAACAAAGGAGATGATTGTGGACTTCAGGAAACAGCAGAGGGAGCACCCCCCTATCCACATCGACGGGACAGTAGTGGAGAGGGTAGTAAGTTTTAAGTTCCTCGGCGTACACATCACGGACAAACTGAATTGGTCCACCCACACAGACAGCGTTGTGAATAAGGCGCAGCAGCGCCTCTTCAACCTCAGGAGGCTGAAGAAATTCGGCTTGTCACCAAAAGCACTCACAAACTTCTACAGATGCACAATCGAGAGCATCCTGTCGGGCTGTATCACCACCTGGTATGGCCACTGCTCCGCCAACAACCGTAAGGCTCTCCAGAGGGTAGTGAGGTCTGCACAACGCATTACTGGGGGCAAACTACCTGCCCTCCAGGACACCTACAGCACCCGATGTCACAGGAAGGCCATAAAGATCATCAAGGACAACAACCACCCGAGCCACTGCCTGTTTACCCCACTATCATCCAGAAGGCGAGGTCAGTACAGGTGCATCAAAGCAGGGACCGAGAGACTGAAAAACAGCTTCTATCTCAAGGCCATCAGACTGTTAAGTAAAAGTGATATTTCAGTATTTTAATGTCTAAAAACCTGTTTCAGGTTCAGTCCGGACTGAAAGGCAGCTCCGGACTGAAGGGCAGCTCCGGACTGAAAGGCAGCTCCGGACTGAGGGGCAGCTCCAGACTGAAGGGCAGCTCCGGACTGAGGGGCAGCTCCGGACTGAAGGGCAGCTCCGGACTGAAGGGCAGCTCCGGACTGAAGGGCAGCTCCGGACTGAAGGGCAGCTCAGGCGCCTCTGGACTGAAGAACGGCTCAGGCGGCTCAGGACAGACGGGCGGCTCAGGCGGCTCAGGACAGACGGGCGGCTCAGGCGGCTCAGGACAGACGGCTCAGGCGGCTCAGGACAGACGGGCGGCTCAGGCGGCTCAGGACAGACGGGCGGATCAGGCGGCTCAGGACAGACGGGCGGCTCAGGCGGCTCAGGACAGACGGGCGGCTCAGGCGGCTCAGGACAGACGGGCGGCTCAGGCGGCTCAGGACAGACGGGCGGCTCAGGCGGCTCAGGACAGACGGGCGGCTCAGGCGGCGCTAGACAGGAGGGCGGCTCAGGCGGCGCTAGACAGGAGGGCGGCTCAGGCCTGCCGAGGAGCACTGTAGGCCTGGTGCCGGAACTGGTGGTACCGGGCTGGGAACACACACCTCAGGGCAAGTGCGGGGAGGAGGAACAGGGCATACTGGACCCTGGAGGCGCACTGTAGGCCTGGTGCGTGGTGGCGGAACTGGTGGTACCGGGCTGGGAACACGCACCTCAGGGTGAGTGCGGGGAGGAGGAACAGGGCATACTGGACCCTGGAGGCCCACTGTAGGTCTCGTGCGTGGTGCTGGAACTGGAGGCCTGGTACGTGGAGGAGGCACCGGATAGACCGGACCGTGGAGGCGCACTGCAGGTCTCGAGCACCGAGCCTGCCCAACCCTACCTGGCTGAATGCTCCCCGTAGCCATGCCAGTGCGGCGAGGTGGAATAGGCCGCACTGGGCTGTGCTGGCGAACCGGGGACACCATGCGTAGGGCTGGTGCCATGTACCCCGGCCCGAGGAGACGCACTGGAGACCAGATGCGTAGAGCCGGCTTCATGGCACCTGGCTCGATGCCCACTCTAGCCCGGCCGATACGAGGCGCTGCTATGTACCGCACCGGGCTATGCACACGTACTGGAGACACCGTGCGTATCTCCGCATAACACGGTGCCTGCCCGGACCATCTCTCTCCACGGTAAGCACGGGAAGTTGGCTCAGGTCTCCTACCTGACTTAGCCACACTCCCCGTGTGCCTCCCCCCAATACATTTTTGGGGCTGCCTCTCTGGCTTCCAGCCGCGCTTTCGTGCTGCTTCCTCATACCACCGCCTCTCGGCTTTAGCTGCCTCCAGCTCTTCACGAGGGCGGCGATATTCTCCAGCCTGTGCCCAGGGTCCCTTGCCGTCCAGAATCTCCTCCCAGGTCCAGGAGTCCTGCGATTTCGGCCGCTGCTGCTGCTGCTGCTGCTGCTGCTGCCCGTTACCACGCTGCTTGGTCCTTTGGTGGTGGGTAATTCTGTAACGCTCGTCTTCTTCCTCTTCTGAGGAGGAGTAGTAGGAAGGATCGGAGGACCAATGCGCAGCGTGGTAAGTGTCCATATTTTAATAAAGCAAAATGAACACTGAACAAAACAACAAAGTGAAACGAACGAAAACGAAACAGTCCTGTATGGTTAGACACAGACACAGGAACAGGAACAATCACCCACAACCCACAATGACAAAACAGGCTACCTAAATATGGCTCCCAATCAGAGACATCGACTGACACCTGCCTCTGATTGAGAACCATATCAGGCCAAACACATAGAAACAGACAAACTAGACATACAACATAGAATTCCCACTCATATCACACCCTGACCAAACAAAACATAGAAACATACAACGCAAACTATGGTCAGGGCGTGACAATTTTAGAATAAGGCTGTAATGTAACAAAATGTGGAAAAAGTCAAGGGGTCTGAATACTTTCCGAATACACTGTATATGTATACCTAAATTACCTCATACCCCTGCACATCAACTCGGTACTGGTCAGGGTCAATTCCTGTCAATTCAGGAAGTACACTGAAATTCCAATGGCAATTATCCTCAATGCTTTTCAATTAGGAAAATGTGTCATTGGAATTTGGTTTACTTTCTGAATTGACTGGAATTTAAATGGAATTGACTCCGGCCCTGGTACCCCATGAATATAGCCAAATTATCACTACTCATTGTGTATTGATTCCTTGTGTAATTATTTTTCTCTCTGCATTGTTGGGAAGGGCCCATAAGTAAGCATTTCACTCTTAGTCTACAACTGTTGTTTACGAAGCATGTGACAAATACAATTTGACTTGATTTTTGGATCTGCCTGCCTCGTGCCGAAGGAGGAAAGAGGAGCTGTCCATGTGTGGAGCAGGCATGGGAGCCCCAGCCCTGTACCCCCATACCACAGCAGATCAGGGGTTACAGGTGTGGTGAGACAGGAGGGTTAAGCCAAGTAAGCCCCCACATTCCCCCACACATCTACACATACCACCAGTTGCCACAGCAGAGGAGGGCCGCTGGAATACTATTACATGGCTACTACCATAGAATTAGGAATTAGAATAATTTAATCGGATCTCTATGGCTACTGCCTTCAAAGAGGACTTGTTCACATACGGTACAGTAGAATGGGTTGTACACTGTACAGTAAAAGAACAGTGGAGGCTATGCCGATTGGTCGTCCACACACACACACACACACACACACACACACACACACACACACACACACACACACACACACACACACACACACACACACACACACACACACACACACACACACACACACACACACACACACACACACACACACACACACACAAGGCAGAGCGGGAACTATGGTCTGTTATTCTGTCCTAAGTTCAGATGTTAAACTCATAATCAGGCTGTTACACGTTCCCTAAGACCTCTTGATAAAAGCTAACGCGTCTGCCATTCGTTCCATGTGGGAGGCCAAAGCTCATCTTTTCTTGGCTTTTCCCTACTGAGCAGAATTCCTGTTCAAATCAATCCATACTACTCTCACACAGTACTAACAGCACACAGTACTAACAGCATGCCTTCATCACATTTAACTGACTACTACCAGACAGTCTTTTCTTGTTGATACAGATTATGTTGCAGATTCAACGCAACATCAAGCTCTTCACTACAACATTAGAGTGCAGATATCAGAATATACTTAACACACGCATAAAGCGAAGGATGGAGACGGTGTGAAGTGCTCTGTCTGTCATAGTGAGATGACTATCAAACTTTTATTCACGTCTTCATCCATTGATTAGTGTTCATCTGAGTCAAATCCATATAGGCAGATTGTACCCCAACACAAATGTCAGGAGATATTACCAAGCTATATGGAGCTATTCTCAGTGACTGCACTTACAGACCAGATTGCAGGAAAGATGAAAAAATCGATACAGAAAAAAACACATTTGAATTTATTTGCTCTATCCTTGATTGACCCAAGTTTATGATTTCCTCCCGTGGTGGGAAAGAGGGGGATGGATTGGGGAGGGATGGAGAGAGGGAACTGGACTCTCTGCAGGGCTACAGAGGAAAGGTCCGCTGTGATCTAAACAGAAGCCAAAGACGAGGTGTGGGAGAGGAGTGAGGGAGCGAGCGAGGGAGAGAGGTGGAGAGAGGGAGCGAGGGGGAGTGGTAGATGCAGAGAGAGAGGTAAAGAGAGAGGGAGCGAGGGAGAGTGGTAGACGTAGAGAGAGAGGTAAAGAGAGAGGAAGCGAGGGAAAGTGGTAGACGTAAGGAGAGAGGTAAAGAGAGAGGAAGCGAGGGAGAGGATTAGATAGTGACAGCGAACTAGAAAGGCTGAACGGGGAGCGTAAGGAAAGCAATTCAACTAATGACCTTAGCTATGTGCAGTGCCTGTAAAATATGCAGTGAAAGACAGAACCGAACACTGCTTAGCTCTGACACACACATTCAACCTGCACTCACTCACATGCAGATAGACGGACTGACACACACACACAGAGATGGACAGATCGTACTATAAAACATACCAAAGTAAAAACATTGAAAAACAAACAAGGCCATAGCTGTGGGGACTTGAGGAGCATAGCAGACTTACCGGGACAGTATGTATCCAGGCCGTGGTTCTTGGCAGTGCAGGAGTTGTGTATAGGGGAGCCAAGCTCTGATTGTGGAATGCGAGGGCTCTCCACAAATTTTGCTTTCCGCAGGGGGGCTGGGAGCAGAATGCACACACACACACACACACACACACACACACACACACACACACACACACACACACACACACACACACACACACACACACACACACACACACACACACACACACACACACACACACACACACACACACACACATATATATAGAAGGAGACAACACACACACACAGTGACACAGAACACCCAAATTATAGAAAAGAGAGGGGGAGACAGACAGAGAGAGCTTATGAGATTGCGTCGGCACATTGAAATGACTAACACGCAGCAAAGCTTATCCAAGTCGCTCATTTCAGTTTGGTCACAGGTACAACTTTAGCTCAAGAGAAACAGGATTGTTACAGTGTCATATAGTATACAGAACACCAAGCCAACACTTCCTATACATTAGTCCTATATATTACGATACCAAAACCACTAACCACATTCCTTGGGCATTTAAAACTATCGGGAGTTAAAGATGATACTTACAGTATAACATAGAACAGAATGTCAAACATCCTCATAGACTTCTATTGAATAATCATCCTCTCTAAACTTAACAGCACTGACAAATGCAAATGTCTGTCAGCATGCCTAGTGACGCAATCACAGCAAGAATGCAAATGACATACATCCATTTTGGGAATGTATTCACACCCGACTCCGACAGCCAACCTGTCAACAGATCACTTCCACATAACAGGAAAGGTGTCGAGAATGTTAGAATGTTACAAATTTGGGGGCGGCGGATGTGACAAATCTGTTTGGCTTAGAATAGAATAGAATGTCATAGAATAAAATACAACAGAAAATAATGGAATAACAGGGGACTTCCTCAAGTCAGGTGTACACTGGATCAGTTTTATAGACGAATGTAATGGCGACACATTCTGAACTTGAATGTTATGCCAGTGTAAAGGACGTCACGCTGCTTGCTTAGCCAGTACCAATTCCTCCCGATTCGGCGCAAACTCAGAACCTCTGCCTCACAAACACACGTGACCGCCCTCCTCAAGTGTCTTAACCGATCACGTCACCTCAAAAGCTAGCTAATGAGGCGACACAAGCGGGACACTTTAGGCTGAGGAGGAAGTTTCACACATCCCCATGTGCTGCACAAGCAATGTTAGGATGCAATATTACGCTAGCCAGGGATGTACACGTCATAGGATAACCACTACAGAGATGTCTATCTGTTACACAAATGTATGACAAACTGAACAGTTCGGTTGAGAGACGCCATCTGACGTAAGACAATGCAGTTCAAGAGGAAACTGATCCCCATTCTAAACAGGTGTTAATTTAATAGGCTAGCTTAGCTGGAATCCCATGACATATTCTAAGCAGCTTTTCGCTCGCTCCACTGAGTGTGGGCTCTCACTCCCCTAAAGGGCTGGTGTTGGACAATTATGCAAAATAACTCCACCATTCTCAGCCACATATACCTAGCTTATCACATTGTCTGTCTATTACCCAATACTGAAGACTTGGTTCAACAGAAACATTTAGGAAAATAGAACTATGTGGCATGCCCTTAAGATACTGTGACTGTTCACCCTTTTCTCTGTCATGATAGGTTGAAGCTACTGTGTGTAGTGTACATACAGACAGAGAACTGGGCCAGGCTGCATGTCAAGAGGCGGTTGAAACATCTGCCCCTCTGACGATGCCTCACAACAACTGGAGTACAGCAAGAACAACTCAGCACTGTTGAGTTGGCTCAGGGTTCAAGTCAGGCGAACACAGAGGGCTGAGGAGTGATACGAGATACAGTATACCAGTCTACTGAATGCCACTGTCAGTGTACAGTACAGTATGGAAGAGGAAGTTTACTAACCCGACTCAGTTCCCCAGCCGAACAGAGCTAATCAGCACAGAGCCAGGCAGCACAGAGCCAGGCAGCACAGAGCCAGGCAGCACAGAGCCAGGCAGCACAGAGCTAGGCAGCACAGAGCCAGGCAGCACAGAGCTAGGCAGCACAGAGCCAGGCAGCACAGAGCCAGGTAGCACAGAGCCAGGCAGCACAGAGCCAGGCAGCAGAGGCCACAGTGACAAGAAGCTCTACTGAGTCACAGCCAGGAGAGGAGTGGGAGAGGACTCACTCACAGAGAAGCCCCACCAGCACCATGATATACAGTACTATACTATTGAGAACAGTCCTGCATGTAGGGTAGTGTTTAGAGCAATTCATGACTCAGCATTGGGTAAGAGACACACACACCACACACACACACACAGTAGTTTTAAGTTCCTCATTGTCCAGATCACTGAGGACTTGACATGGACCAACACCACCACCACCACCATTGTCAAGAGGGAGCAACAGTGTCTCTACTTCCTAAGGCGGCTGAAGAACTTCGGCATGCCGCCTCAGGGCCTCCCCAAATACTACCTCTGCATCATCGAGAGTGTCCAGACCGGTTGCATCATGGCCTGGTACGGGAATTGTTCCGTTCATGACCGCAAGGCCCTCCAGCGGGTGGTGAAGACAGCCCAGTACATCACTAGGGCCGTGTTCCCACCCATCCAGGACATCTACTCGATATCGTGCCTGAGGAAGGCCTGCAGCATAATCAGGGATCCCACACAGCCCAGCCACGAGCTGTTCTCTCCCTTACTGTCAGACAGTATCGGCGCATGAAGTCTGATACCATCAGACTACTGAACACTTGAACTGGACTGACCAACTGCACTGACACTCCGCACCTTAGCATACATGCACTCACTCACTCACACACACACCCACAGAGATACAGTTGAAGTTGGAAGTTTACATACATCTTAGCCAAATACAGTTAAACTCAGTTTTTTTCACAATTCCCAACATTTAATCCTAGTAAAAAATCCCTGTCTTAGGTCAGAAAGGATCACCACTTTAAGAATGTGAAATGTCAGAATAATAGTAGAGAGAATGATTTATTTCATCTTTTATTTGTTGACGAAATAATTCCCAGTGGGTCAGAAGTTTGCATACACTCAATTAGTATTTGGTAGCGTTGCCTATAAATTGTTTAACTTGGGTCAAACGTTTTGGGTAGCCTTCCACAAGCTTCCCACAATAAGTTGGGTGCATTTTGGCCCATTCCTCCTGACAGAGCTGGTGGAACTGAGTCAGGTTTGTAGGCCTCCTTGCTCACACACTTTTTCAGTTCTGCCCACACATTTTCTATAGGGTTGAGGTCAGGGCTTTGTGATGGCCACTCCAATACCTTGACTTTGTTGTCCTTGGCCATTTTGCCACAACTTTGGAAGTATGCTTGGGGTCATTGTCCATTTGGAAGACCCATTTGCGACCAAGCTTTAACTTCCTGACTGATGTCTTGAGATGTTGCTTCAATATATCCACAAGCTTTTCCCTTCTCATGATGCCATCCTGCAGTAAAGCACCCCCACAACATGATGCTGCCACCCCCATGCTTCACGGTTGGATGGTGTTCTTTGGCTTGCAAGCCCCCCCTTTTTCCTCCAAACATAACCATGGTCATTATGGCCAAACAGTTTTCTTTTTGTTTCATCAGACCAGAGGACATTTCTACAAAAAGTACGATCTTTGTCCCCATGTGCAGTTGCAAACCGTAGTCTGGCTAATTTATGGCGGTTTTGGAGCAGTGGCTTCTTCCTTGCTGAGCGGCCTTTCAGGTTATGTCGATATAGGACTCGTTTTACTGTGGATATAGATACTTTTGTACCTGTTTCCTCCAGCATCTTCATAAGGTCCTTTACTGTTGTTCTGGGATTGATTTGCACTTTTCGCACCAAAGTACGTTCATCTCTAGGAGACAGAACGCGTCTCCTTCCTGAGCGGTATGACGGCTGCGTGGTCCCATGGTGTTTATACTTGCGTACTATTGTTTGTACAGATGAACATGGTACCTTCAGGTGTTTGGAAATTGCTCTTAAGGATGAACCAGACTTGTGGAGGTCTACAATTTTCTTTCTGAGGTCTTGGCTGATTTCTTTTGATTTTCCCATGATGTCAAGCAAAGAGGCACTGAGTTTGAAGGTAGGCCTTGAAATACATCCACAGGTACACCTCCAATTGACTCAAATGATGTCAATTAGCCTATTAGAAGCTTCTAAAACCATGACATAATTTTCTGGAATTTTCCAAGCTGTTTAAAGGCACAGTCAACTTAATGTATGTAAACTTCTGACCAACTGGAATTGTGATACAGTGAATTATAAGTGAAATAATCTGTTTGTAAACAATTGTTGGAAAATGTATTTGTGTCATGCACAAAGTGGATGTCCTAACCGACATGCCAAAACTATAGTTTGTTAACAAGAGATTTGTGGAGTGGTTGAAAAATGAGTTTTAATGACTCCAACCTAAGTGTATGTAAACACTTGCCCCCCAATCACCCCTTCCCCAAAACAAGTATAAATATTGGACAATAAATTGTACTTTCCTGTAATATAATTATGCTAAAATGTTTATTCTATTCTACTGAGTCATTTATCTTTTGTTCGTATTCTTATATTTTATTATTTCTTATTGTTGTTGCATTGTCCAGAAGGAACCTTCAAGCAAGCATTTCATTGGACGGTGTATACCATGTGTATCCTGTATATACGACTAATAAAACTTGAAACACGCACAAACACACACAGTCTACATTGAGGATAACCAGATACTAGTAAAAAGATATACAGTGTGGGAAACCTACACTAGCAGCAGTGTAATCCCTGGGACTGCAGCTCTCCTACAGTACAGCAGTACAGGCTCCGTGTGGCAGCTAGGAAGGCCCTTACCAGCCAGGCAGAGTGACGGCATGATGGATGGCAGTAGGCAAATCCACTCGGCAAATGAGCTTATAAATAAATATCTATATGCGGATGCAGGTAGTTGTGCACTATATATTTGAGACAGTCTCCGTGAGTAGTGTGTGTGTGTGAGAATGTGGTAGTGTGGTAGTGTGTGTGTGAGAATGTGGTAGTGTGTAGTGTGTGTGTGTGTGTGTGAGAATGTGGTAGTGTGTAGTGTGTGTGTGTGTGTGTGTGTGTGTGTGTGTGTGTGTGTGTGTGTGTGTGTGAGAATGTGGTAGTGTGTGTGTGAGAATGTGGTAGTGTGTAGTGTGTGTGTGTGTGTGTGTGTGTGTGTGTGTGTGAGAATGTGGTAGTGTGGTAGTGTGTAGTGTGTGTGTGAGAATGTGGTAGTGTGTAGTGTGTGTGTGAGAATGTGGTAGTGTGGTAGTGTGTAGTGTGTAGTGTGTGTGTGTGAGTGTGAGAATGTGGTAGTGTGGTAGTGTGGTAGTGTGTGTGTGAGAATGTGGTAGTGTGTAGTGTGTGTGTGAGAATGTGGTAGTGTAGTGTGTGTGTGAGAGTGTGGTAGTGTGTGTGTGTGAGAGTGTGGTAGTGTGTGTGTGTGAGAATGTGGTAGTGTGGTTGTGTGTAGTGTGTGTGTGAGAATGTGGTAGTGTGTAGTGTCAGAATGTGGTAGTGTGTGTGTGGTAGTGTGTAGTGTGTGAGAGTGTGAGAGTGTGGTAGTGTGGTAGTGTGTGTGTGTGAGAATGTGGTAGTGTTGTAGTGTGTAGTGTGTGAATGTGGTAGTGTGGTAGTGTGTAGTGTGTGGTAGTGTGTAGTGTGTGTGAGAATGTGGTAGTGTGGTGGTGTGTAGTGTGTGTGAGAATGTGTTAGTGTGGTAGTGTGGTAGTGTGTGTGTGAGAATGTGGTAGTGTGGTAGTGTGTAGTGTGTGTGAGAATCTGATAGTGTGGTAGTGTGTAGTGTGGTATTGTGGTAGTGTGTGTGAAACAGACCAAGACATTAATCAAAGACGTCATTTCTATTCCCCTCAAACAGTCTTTGAGAAGCCAGGGCTTTAGAAACATTATCAAAAAGAAAATTTCCTGCAAAATGTATTAATTTAGATTCTAATTCAATGTGTGCTTATGAAAGAGAAAGGCTCATTTTAAATATGACAGTCCATTCAGACACAAGCTAGGCTTTGTGCAAACAGATGAGATGTAAATATGAAATTAATATCCATACCGATGCTCATCTTAATTAGGTACATGAACGATACATGAATGATAAACAATGAGAAAAGGTGTTGATAACAGGGTGTTACAATAATGTCTATCAGTCATTCACACTCACCTGTATAACCCCCCCCCCACCCCCCCCCCTGTTGGTGTGTTTGAATTCAATGGCATGCCCTTTGAGTTGTGCAATGCGCCAGTACATTTCAGGAATGCTTGTTCCATGGAGTGCAAGTTTGGAGACTGTCGCTATAAATCACACATTTACACCGAAGGCCCTGCACTTGCAGAGACACCTTGCGAAGCCCTCAAGGTCGCTACGACAACAAGCATTCCCCTTTACTGTAAACACACCATTGTCATCTACAGTATTCACCTTTATTGATTCAAGGTTACACAGTATTCACGTTGTATTCACAGAATTCACATTGTATTCACA
The DNA here is from genome assembly GCF_016432855.1 of Salvelinus namaycush. Taxonomy (NCBI): domain Eukaryota; kingdom Metazoa; phylum Chordata; class Actinopteri; order Salmoniformes; family Salmonidae; genus Salvelinus; species Salvelinus namaycush. The sequence continues at coordinate 15,984,738 of NC_052341.1, forward strand.
GAATTCCCATTGTATTCACAGAATTAACATTGTATTCACATAATTCACATTGTATTCACATAATTCACATTGTATTCACAAAATTCACATTGTATTCACAGAATTCCCATTGTGTTCACAGAATTCACATTGTATTCACATAATTCACATTGCCATGAACCAAGCAGCACAAGATCTCTCTGTCCCCTCAATGGGACTTCCTGGATAAATAAACGTTTAAAAAGAATGAGCATTTTATATTGTAATGGTATTTGTTCTGCAACATGCTATGGATGAAGGACAAAAAAACAACTCTTTATTCACTTGGGCACACTAGTGGACAAAAGAGTATGCCCACTACAGTAACTTCTGCAGTACCTTACTAAGCCTACTGCAGTACTGCTCCAGTACCTTACTGGGCCTACTGCAGTACTTTACTAGACTTACTGCAGTACCACTACAGTATCTACTGCAGTACCTTACTAAGCCTACTGCAGTACCGCTCCAATACCTTATTAGGCCTACTGCAGTACTTTACTAGACTTACTGCAGTACCACTACAGTAACTACTGCTGTACCTAACTAGGCCTACTGCAGTACCGCTACAGTAACTACTGCAGTACCTTACTAGGCTTACTGCAGTACCACTACAGTAACTACTACAGTACCTTACTAAGCCTACTGCAGTACTTTACTAGGCTTACTGCAGTACCGCTACAGTAACTACTGCAGTACCTTATTAGGCCTACTGCAGTACTTTACTAGACTTACTGCAGTACCACTACAGTAACTACTGCTGTACCTAACTAGGCCTACTGCAGTACCCCTACAGTAACTACTGCTATACCTTACTAGGTCTACTGCAGTACTTTACTAGGCTTACTGCAGTACCGCTACAGTAACTACTGCAGTACCTTACTAGGCCTATTGTAGTACTTTACTAGGCTTACTGCAGTACTTTACTAGGCTTACTGCAGTACCGCTACAGTAACTACTGCAGTACCTTACTAGGCTTACTGCAGTACTTTACTAGGCTTACTGCAGTACTTTACTAGGCTTACTGCAGTACCGCTACAGTAACTACTGCAGTACCTTACTAGGCCTATTGTAGTACTTTACTAGGCTTACTGCAGTACTTTACTAGACTTACTGCAGTACCACTACGGTAACTACTGCAGTACTTTACTAGGCCTACTGCAGTACCACTACAGTAACTACTGCAGTACCTTACTAGGCTTACTGCAGTACCGCTACAGTAACTACTGCAGTACCTTACTAGGCTTACTGCAGTACTTTACTAGACTTACTGCAGTACCACTACAGTAACTACTGCAGTACCTTACTAGGCTTACTGCAGTACCGCTACAGTAACTACTGCAGTACCTTACTAGGCTTACTGCAGTACTTTACTAGGCTTACTGCAGTACTTTACTAGACTTACTGCAGTACCGCTACAGTAACTACTGCAGTACCTTACTAGGCTTACTGCAGTACTTTACTAGACTTACTGCAGTACTTTACTAGACTTACTGCAGTACCGCTACAGTAACTACTGCAGTACCTTACTAGGCTTACTGCAGTACCGCTACAGTAACTACTGCAGTACCTTACTAGGCTTACTGCAGTACTTTACTAGACTTACTGCAGTACCGCTACAGTAACTACTGCAGTACCTTACTAGGCTTACTGCAGTACCGCTACAGTAACTACTGCAGTACCTTACTAGGCTTACTGCAGTACTTTACTAGACTTACTGCAGTACTGCTACAGTAACTCCTGCAGTACCTTACTAGGCTTACTGCAGTACCGCTACAATAACTACTGCAGTACCTTACTAGGCTTACTGCAGTACCGCTACAGTAACTACTACAGTACCACTTAAAGCCTGTCTGGTTGGATGGTTGTCTAAACAACACTGCCCAGATGTGAGTGTGAAACACTGGGAGGTGTTGTGTTCATTCAGCTCAGACTGAAAATAGAGGCTGCTGACAGCAGCACCGTACAAGCTCCATTAACTCAGCCGCTTGTGTGTGTGTGTATGTGTGTGTGTGCGTGTGTGCGTGCGTGGGTGGGTGCGTGCGTGTGTGTGTGTGTGTGTGTGTCATTACACCCATAGGGGGATTAGCCCACTAAGGTAACACACAGAACACACACAGAGGGAGGAGCTGATCTTCTAAGAACACTCATTAGCCTATGGTTCTCTCATTCTCCACTCTGCCCCAAATGCTGTTTATTTTGTGCCTCAGATAACCTTTGTGTGCCAGCAGGATTACAGCTTAAAGCAACTCCAATAGTATTAATAATGTTAAAGCTACGGTCCGGTTTATGGAAGGTTTACAAGCTCTTTCATGCCAGACTCTCACATAGCAATACTTACAGGAATTATTATTTATATATTAAAGCTACAGGCCGGTTTATGGAAGGTTACATTGAGTCTTTATCACACGACTTTCATTCTACATATACAGTAGCTAGCACGAGACTTCCAATACAGTTTAAGACTACATCCAAAGCTTACATGCTAGTATTATTCATGTTATAGCTATGGGCTGGTTCATGTAAGGTTAGCCTATAGTCCATCCAACCAATGCTTACATAAGATAAGATAATTACTTTATTATTCCCATGTCGACATTTTGTGTGTGGCTCTGTGTACATTAACACGTACAGTATCATTAAGCATACAAAAGACAATACAAATACAGACAAATAGAAAGAGAATTAAACAACACATGAAGACGAACAATACAATCGAAAACAAAACGGCAAAACGCAAACACATAAGCTGCAGGTCATCACAGTGTAGCTCCCTGAAATTAGAATCAAGCTTCTATAGCCAACAGCCTTGGTTAACACGGACGATAACGGTCTGGGGATAACTAAGCGATTACAGAGAGGAGGAACTACAGTACAGGCCTCTACTGTAGGGCTCTTCCTTCAACTGCCGCCCACATTACTAGTCATTCCCTAAGGACTTGTACTCCATGTATGCATCCCAAATGTTACCCTATTCCCTATAGAGTGCACTACTAGTGCAATAACCTGGTCAAAAGTTGTGCACTATATAGGGGATAGGGTGCCATTTGGGACGCACTGCATGACGAAAGGTTGCTGGTTCGAATTCCCAAGCGGACTAGGTGAAAAATCGGCCGATGTGCCCTTGAGCAAGGCACTTAACCCTAATTGCTCCTGTAAGTCGTTGTGGATAAGAGCATCTGCTAAATGACTAAAATGTCAAATCCAATGACTCAGCAGAACGGGGTAGAGAAAAGCTAATGGTCAGTACGTCCGACACCCTGACCTTTCATTCACAATATTATTTCTTTCACGTCCACCCCCGGACCACCTGCTGCAGTCAGGGTCAATGTAGAGGCAGGGCCACTTGCTCTTCAGACAACCACAGCTGGGGAAGAGAAGAAACGAATACAGGGCGAAGAAGACTGAGAATGGCACATCAACACCAGTATAGAGTTACGTGATACTGTTATACTGCATTGAGGAGGCACTCTTCAGATAACTATAGTGAAGGACAGACTACAGGGTGAGGGTATATTTGAGACAGGCTGAGAATGACATACCAGTAACACATTTAGGAGGTACTCTTCTGTTAAATATAGTGGAGGAAGAGAGAGAGAGAGACTTGAGCTGAGAGAGGATGAGAATGACATACCAGTAACACATTTAGGAGGTACTCTTCTGTTAAATATAGTGGAGAAAGAGAGAGAGAGACTTGAGCTGAGAGAGGATGAGAATGACACGCCATCAGTGAAGAGTTATGTGACACTGTGATAGTGCATCGAGGAGGACCGGTGATATACTAGAGTTCAATGTGATACTGTGTTATTGCATTGAGAATGACACACCATCAGTGGAGAGTTATGTGACATAAATTGAGGAGTGCATTTATGAGGTGAGAGTATAGTATAATTACCTAAGACCCAATGTGGATGGATGATGGAGCAAACACTAATAAAAGCCAGCATGCCTTGACCCTTAACCCCTGACCCCAGTCCCAACTGAGCTCTAACCCCTAGTAAGGTTATAGGCCCTTGCCTATGCAAGTATGCATACAGTATGGTCTAGGTCCTCCTACCTCTGTCGTTAGACAGTGCCTTCAGAAAGTATTCACACCCCTTGATTTTTTCCACACTTTGTTGTGTTAAAAAGTGGGATACAAATATATTTAATTGTAATTTTTTACAACGACCTACACAAAGTAATGTCAAAGTGGAAGAACAATTCAAACATTTGAAATTTGTATTAATAGAAAAATATATATATATATATCTTGATTAGATAAGTATTCAACCCCCTGAGTCAATATGCTAGAATCACCTTTGAGTCTTTCTGGGTAAGTCTATAAGAGCTTTGCACACCTGGATTGTACAATATTTGCCCATTATTATTATTTTTAAATTCCTTAAACACTGTCAAGTTGGTTGTTGATCATTGCTAGACAGACATTTTCAAGTTATTCAAGTTATGCCATAGATTTTCAAGTCGATTTAAGACAAAACTGTAACTAGGCCACACAGGAATATTCAATGTTGTCTTGGTAAGCAACTCCAGTGTATATTTGGTCTTGTGTATATTTGTCCTGCTAAAAGGTGAATTTGTCTCACAGTGTCTGTATGAAAGCAGACTGAACCAGGTTTTCCGCTACAATTTTGCCTGTCCTTAGCTCTATTCCATTTCTTTTTATCCCCCAAAAATTCCCTACTCCTTGCCGATGACGAGCATACTGATAACATGATGCAGCCACCACCATGCTTGAAAATGTGAAAATATGAAGCTTGGTACTCAGTGATGTGTTGTGTTGTTAAACAGCCACCACTAACATTGAGTGGCTGCTGCCAACATACTGACTCAACTCCAGCCACTTTAATAATGGAAAAATTGATGTAAAAAATGTATCACTAGCCACTTTAAACAATGCCACTTAATATAATGTTTACATACCCTACATTACTCATCTCATATGTATATACTGTACTCTATTCCATCTACTGCATCTTGCCATCTTGATGTAATACATGTATCACTAGCCACTTTAAACAATGCCACTTTTATATGTTTACATACCCTACATTACTCATCTCATATGTATATAGTGTACTCTATACCATCTACTGCATCTTGCCATCTTTATGTAATACATGTATCACTAGCCACTTTAAACAATGCCACTGTTATATGTTTACATAGCCTACATTACTCATCTCATATGTATATACTGTACTCTATACCATCTACTGCATCTTGCCTATGGCGTTCGGTACCATCACTCATTCATATATTTTTATGTACATATTCTTCATCCCTTTACACTGTGTGTATAAATAAGGTAGTTGTTGTGAAATTGTTAGGTTAGATTGGTTATTACTGCATTGTCGGAACTAGAAGCACAAGCATTTCGCTACGCTCGCATTAACATCTGCTAACCATGTGTATGTGACACATGATTTGATGGATTTGCCCCAAACATAGCACTTTGTATTTAGGACAAAAAGTACATTTCCTTGCCACATTATTTTGCAGTATTACATTAGTGCCTTAATGCAAACAGAATACATGTTTTGGAATGTTTTTTTTCTTCTGTACAGGCTTCCTTCTTTTCCCTCACTCATGAAGTTAGTATTGTAGAGTCACTACAATGTTGTTGATCAATTCCTCAGTTTTCTCCTAGCACAGGCATTAAACTCTGTAACTGTTTCAAAATCACCATTGGCCTCATGGTGAATTCCCTGAGTGGTTTCCTTCCTCTCTGGCAACTGAGTTAGGAAGAATGCCTGTATTTCTGTAGTGACTGCGTGTATTGGGACACCATCCGAAGCGTAATTAATAACTTCACCATGCTCAAAGGGATATTCAATGTTTGCTTTTTTTTGTTGCCCATCTACCAATAGGTGCCCTTCTTTGCATTGGAAAACCTCCCAAGGTCAATGTGCTCGAATATGTGCTTGAAATTCACTGCTCGACTGGACCTTACAAGATAGTTGTATGTGTGGTGTACAGAGATGGGGTAGTCATTCAAAAATTATGTTAAAAAATATTATTGCACACAGAGTGAGTCCATGTAACTTATTATGTGACTTGTCATGCAAATGTTTATTCTTGAACTTATTTAGGCTTGAAAATAACAAAGGGGTTGAATACTTATTGACTCAAGACATTTCAGCTTTTTTATTACATTTGTAAAAATGTCTAAAAACATAATTCTAATTTCATAAGTATGGGCTATTATGTGTAGATCAGTGACACAATATCTCAATTTAATCAGGCTTAAATTCAGGCTGGAACACAACAAAATGTGGAAAAGGTCAAGGGGTGTAAATACTTTCTGAAGGCATTGTATATACAATTGATATATACATAATTTTATCCCCCCTTTTTTCCCACCAATTTTGTGATATCCAATTGCGATCCAATTACGATCTTGTCTCATCGCTAAAACTCCCCAACGGGCTCGGGAGAGGTGAAGGTCGAGTCATGCCTCCTCTGAAACATGACCCGCCAAACCGCTCTTCTTAACACCCGCCCGCTTAACCCGGAAGCCAGCAGCACCAACGTGTTCGGAGGAAACACTGTTCAACTGATGACCGAAGTCAGTCTGCAGGTGCCCGGCACGCCACAAGGAGTCGCTAGAGCGCGATGAGCCAAGTAAAGCTCCCCCGGCCAAACCCTCCCCTAACCTGGACGATGCTGGGCCAATTATGCACCGCCCTATGGGACTCCCGGTCACGGACTGGGATCGAACCCGGATCTGTAGTGATGCCTCAAGCACTGCGATGCAGTGCCTTAGACCTCTGCGCCACTCGGGAGGCCAATAAAATGTATTTATAAAGCCTTTTTAACATTAGCAGTTTGTCACAAAGTGATTTACAGTAACCTGACCTAGACTCCAAAGAGCAAGCAGAAGCACAGTGGCATTGGGGAAATAAAACATCCTACTGTGAATAACCTCACATATTGTAGATCCCTTAAATTAAAATCTGGATCTCAAAGCCAGTTTCACTGAGTTTATTCATTCTTCCCCTCTAAATCAGGGACGGATTTAGACCTGGGACACCAGGTGGGTGCATTTAATTATCAGGTAGAACAAAAACCAGCAGACTCTGGACCTCGTAGGGTGAGACCGGAATACCCCTGCTGTAGATGGATACCTCTGGCTGATACTAAGTCAAATAGAAGGTTAATAATAATGCAAAGGATTTGTATTTCTAAAAGTAAAAAACAAACACTTATTGACTTCTTTCAGGCAAGATGTCTTTGAGAAGAGTGGAGGTGATTTAAGCATAACCGAGCAAAGAAAAACAGTGAAAATGCTTTAAAGTCACTAATGTTAGTGAAGGCAATTTTCCTGTAAAGATAACGAGGATGAGAAAAGAGCGAAGCTTAATTGAGACAGACCATCCATTCACCTAATTGCAGTTATAGCAATAGTATCATCAATGGAAAACACTGGCGTGGTGACCTGAATCCTAAAATTGGTGACCTGAATCCACTGTCAATGGATACATTCCTCCAAAACCTAGCCTAGATAACAGTCCTCTCCTCCCACTGCCAAGATACATGATTTTGTACTGAAAGGCAGGTATTAAAGGGGTTTTGGGAGATTGGTGTTATCGCAATGCTGTAATGTTGTGCAGTGGACTATGACGTCTGTGACAGCCCTAGTGACACACAAACACCCAACTGCGTTTACCTGTAACAGGAGTGTTTGCTCATTTTGGTAGTGTCAACATTAGCAGAGGAGTGGAGGGGTAGTCAGTGTATGTAACGCATGGTAATCCCACTGCTGTGTTTTGTAAGCAAATCATTATCAAGCCTATTAATAGCACACTGCGGGTTTCTCATTCTAACACAGCTTCTTGTAGAACAGTCTTTGAGTGCGTCCCAAATGGCACCATATTCCCTTTATAATGCACTGCTATGGGCCCTGGTCAAAAACGTACGCTGTATAGGAAATGAGGTATGATTTGGGCCGCAGCCTTTCATTGTATAAGAACCCAATGATAACCCAATGAAACAAAAAAGTCATACATATTGACAATAAATCCACTTATACATATACTGACTACTACAAACAGGCTAAATTGACTCCATTGCTCCTTCTAGACAAGTCCTGCACTGTTTAATCACCCTGTATAAAACCAATAACAAAGTCATTCTAAATAAATGATTTTACTTTGCAACTTAACTCGTACTAAAGGCACAAAAATATACAAATTTACAATACATGAATGTACTTTCTGACCTACATTAACCTGCATTAACTCATAGCGAAGGTTTAGTTGTAGCAACACAATTGCGGATGAGTTGTGTTTCGACGGTGATGCTGCAGTGACACGGAGGTGATGGATGGACTTGACAGGCTCCAAGTACTTTCAACAGCCTCCACCTCTCCACCAACCAGACAGTCAACATAATGAGATTCCTGTTCCAACCTTTCACTCTGAGAGACAAAGTAGGGGTTTTTACAAGAGAGTGGTGTCATCAACACTTGATTTATTGCTTGAACGTCACCATGCAGAGTACAGACTTTGACTACTTTCTATGGAGACAGTGTCTGCATCCCAAATGGCACCCTATGTTTCCTGGTCAAAAGTAGTGCACTACATAGGAAAATAGCGTGCCATTTGCGACACATCCAGTCTCTCTCAGTGGGCTGGCTGGCTTTCTGATAAGCATTGAGTGGTGAAAAGGGTCTGTACGAAGCTCCAACATGCAGGAACCAACCCAGAGGCTGTTGCTTTTTCAAGAGAATAGAATACACGTTATGCTCCACTGGTTATCCTTTGATAACCAAATTAACCTTAAATTAATTTGTAACAGGCTATTATTACTAATGTGCAACCGTTCTCCGTGTGAATGTAGCTAGCTGTAGCTGACTGTTTATCAGAATTGATGTAGAAAACGCCTCAGGAGATTGGATGTTTCGCTTTTCAGATTTATTCCCCCAACTTCGCTCGGGTATCTAAACCCAATTGTCTGATGCAGGGTCAGGGGATTGCTGTGCGGAAATAGCGGAGAAATTGAGCAATTACATACAGAACATTGATATCCCCTATAGTAGAATGGGTTCAGAGGTTTTAAGGTTTGGATTTGCAGGTGAGTGAACCGTGTAACAACTGGGATTCCCTCACTCATACATAGGTTTCTACCGAAAAAGTAAAACATCAAACCCTCAGCTCCTCATAGAAAGGGTTTTATTCAACCTTCAGCAAAGTGAAGTAAATATATCAATTGAGTTCAGTACTCTGTATAGTATTTAGTTGGTTTCTGATAAAACACACTATAATCAGTGTTGACTGTCAAACAAGGTCAGACGATCCAACATGTCTGACAGATAGAGGTACAGGTAACTGCCAAAATAATGGAAACACTTGAGTAAATGAGGAACACAAAGTATATTGAAAGCAGGTGCTTCCACACAGTTGTGGCTCCTAAGTTAATTAAGCAATTAACATTCCATACTGCTTAGGGTCATGTATAAAAATGCTGGGCAGGCCATTATTTTGTCTACCATGGCTATGCCCCCATAGGATGACAATGCTTCCATCCACAGGGTACGAGTGGTCACTGAATGGTTTGATGAGCATGAAAACACTGCAAACCATATGCCATGGCATTCTCAGTCACCAGATCTCAACTCAATGTAATACTTATGGGAGGTTCTGGAGCAACAGCGTTTTCCACCACCATCAACAAAACACCAAATTATGGAATTTCTCAAGGAAGAATGGTGTCACATCCATCCAATAGAGTTCCAGACACTTGTAGAATCTATGCTAAGGTGCACTGAAGCTTTTCTGGCTCGTGGTGGCACAAGGCCCTATTAAGACGCTTTATGTTGGTGTTTCCTTTATTTTGGCAGTTACCTGTAGATCAAGAAACAAATAATTGACAATTCAACATGAAGAAATAATACTGAGTGACTAACGCTCCCTCATTTCAACAGAGATCTGGCTTAACTATAAAATGGGGGACACCAACTAACGCACGGAAATAGCAACATTTGATTAACGGCACATGCTACTTCCATAGACTTTCAAGTTCCATCATTGTCTTAGGCAATACTCTAAAGGAGCATATACCGGTAGATGAATCCTATCTGTATTTGTCTATTTTTTCCCAACATGACCTTCAGCTCAATAGGGGTAATGCCTTGTGACAGATTCACATCCTTCAACATCATCTCATCCAAGATGGCAGGCGGAGAGGCTGAATGTACACATGTCATCATCAAGCCCTGTGATGTAATCATGTCACAGACACAGCGAGGCGAGCTGCCCCCTGCCTGAAAGCACACACACACCATTACAGACTGATTGTTTGTGTCTAAGTCTGTCAAGAGGGACAGAGTGTCATTGTTTAATGCTAATATCCTTTCTAACTGAGACTGACCGACAACAAGGAGCCTTATCACAGCTCTCTGTAGGAAGTGACGCTAGCAGCTAACTCCTCTGGAATTTGTCGATGGTGAGTGCGTGTATCCTTCTCCTCATCAAATGCCTTCATTCACCTGAGACCACCAGCAGTAGCTGCTACTGATGAGGTTCATTTTGTTATGTGGTTTATACCAGCTAGATGGCTATCCCAGAGAGACACAGAGAGAGACAGAGAGACAGACAGAGAGAGAGAAAGAGTGAGAGAGCGAGAGAGTGATAGGCAAGCAGCTCTGATGGAGGTATGGAGCCGATAGCGGGAAGGAAGACATGACGTCTCTCAAATTGTGATACATAACAACAACAACCTGATGACACAATGCGGGTCGGGGACAACCTACCTAACATACTATTTCCACCTGTTAACAGACATATAAACTCAGATATATATATGGACATAACAAATGGATGCGCACACATAATCAGAAGTACAGGTGGATCCTACAGCATGAGCACCAGAAGCCGCCCACCAGTAGCCAGTTAGTGCTTTGACACACACACACTTGCACTCAGAGACGATTCAATGTCTACCCACGCTGACGCATGAAACAAGACAAACTCGCCGCAAAAACAGTATCAGTATGGCACTCCTGTTGATTCACTCTTCCTTGAACCTACATTCTGATTACAGCCGCAAATACCTTAGCCTACCTCCTCTTTCTCCTTATAAGCCCAGCTTGCTGTACCAAGAAAAGCATTCAAGCCTATGATGAATCTATCCACTCCTACACACTGACCCCCCATGGAGCTTTCTCACCTGGGCCAGGCCTGGCGCAGATCAGGTGAGGTATAGCAGAAGTGGTATGGTATATCCTACATTATTTTAAGCTTTGTCATTGTTAAAATAGGCCTACAAATTTTCTCTACAAAATGAACACTCACACAAGTGATAGGACACTAACGTCCATTCAGATATTCAGCTATTCTAATAACCGTGCCCATCCCTAGTTCGGAGTGGCTCACCATTCTCAAACCAGATCCCGCATGATTGTGGAAGGCTGGAATATGTCACCAGATCCCCTCCTTCTCCGTCCAGTGACACAAACAGACCTTCCTCCCTGAACGATGACCAGTTCATCCAAAACAGCCTCTGGTTGGTAGCCACACGGCAAGCGGCACTGCAAGCCAAACGGGAGGAAAAATAAGAAGCTTTCTCCTCCTCTCTTTTTTCAAAGTAATCCTCCACAGGTCTCAGTGCTGCTGACGCTGTTCAGTCCGCTCGATTCAGCCGTGGTAAATGATATGGGGGCAAGAGGCAGATATGGCTGGTTGACAGGAGGAGTGAGAGGAGGAAGAGGAAGAGGGGAAGGAGGTGGAGGAGGAAGGCACCCAGGCAGCAGTCACTGTGTCACTAGGGAAAGAGAAAGGGACACCGAGGTGACATTCCCTCGGATGACTTCATGCATCCTCAGACAGTTGGCCAGCTTTCTCTTTCCAAAAAAAGAAGACCTTTCCTAAGCAGCAGAGGCGAAGATGGACCATTAGATGGATTGCGAGCTCATTCGTGTCCGTGACTAGCGCTTAGAGGTGTTATGTATGGATGTGAGAGGCGCTGATAGTTCCATGGTAGCAGGGAGCCCAGGTCTCCTCTCTACACCAGCAGATGAATGGCGCAGTGCTGCTGTTGTCATGGCAACCACCAGGGAGGACGGGGAGGGAGGAGGAGGGTATGGATAGATGGAAAGAGAGAAAAAAATGTAATAAAAGAGGAGAAGGGAGTGAGGGAGGGTCGTATTAAAGGGACCCTTTCACAGTTTATAGTGGTGAGAAGCTTTGGGGACAGATCTGGGTAAAAACAAAAGCAGGATCATCTGCAGGGAGATAGGGTCTCTCTGTGAAAATATTACTCAACCTCCTTTTGGGCCCGAGCCTCCCTGCACCCGCCTGTCTGTCCTTGTCTTACCCTTGAAACTCATGGCCCTTCAACTGCAGCCATTTTTATAGATATTCTCTATTTTCTCCTTCTTCTCATGTTTCCTTGGTCTCAGTTACTTCCTTCCTTTCTCCCTCTCTGGCTGGTGTGATTACATGGGATTGAAATAGATTAAATTATGGGATGGGGATGCTCTGTTGTTGGCGTAAATATGTGCAGGAAACTTAGACCGATATGTTGATTGGATCTGGTCCTCCGTGACAGTCATCAATTCTAGTTGTGTCGCTTTCTCCCCCTACCCTTCTCTATCTGTCTCCCCCTACCCTTCTCTATCTGTCTCCCCCTACCCTTCTCTATCTGTCTCCCCCTACCCTTCTCTATCTGTCTCCCCCTACCCTTCTCTATCTGTCTCCCCCTACCCTTCTCTATCTGTCTCCCCCTACCCTTCTCTCTGTCTCTCAATAAGCCATAATCATTATTATGTTTTCTGTTCTCGTCATACGTAGCAGCAAAGTTCTAATAGAGAATTGGGAAGCGAAATTCAGAACCTTTTCTGAAAATGTGTATTTTGTATTTAATATAGATCCCCATTAGCTGCTGCCAAGGCATCAGCTACTCTTCCTGGCGTCCGGCAAAATTAACACAGTTATACAATTTTAAAAACATTACAATATATTCATAACAGATTTCACAACACACTAAGTGAGTGCCCTCAGGCCCCTAATCCACTATCACATATATACAACACAAAATACATATGTACATGTGTGTATAGTGTGTATGTTGCACTGCTCGTCTGCTCAACGCCGTCTGCACTGCTCGTCTGCCCAGCGCCGTCTGAGCTGCCTGCCTGCCCAGCGCCGTCTGAGCCATCCGTCTGCCCAGCGCCATCTGAGCCATCCGTCTGCCCAGCGCCATCTGAGCCATCCGTCTGCCCAGCGCCATCTGAGCCATCCGTCTGCCCAGCGCCATCTGAGCCATCCGTCTGCCCAGCGCCATCTGAGCCATCCGTCTGCCCAGCGCCATCTGAGCCATCCGTCTGCCCAGCGCCATCTGAGCCATCCGTCTGTCCCAAGCCATTAGAGCCGCCCGTCTGTCCCGAGCCGTCAGAGCCGCCCGTCAGTCAGGAGCCGCTAGAGCCGTCCTTCAGTCATGAGCTGCCCTTCAGTCATGAGCTGCCCTTCAGTCATGAGCTGCCCTCCAGTCATGAGCTGCCCTCCAGTCATGAGCTGCCCTCCAGTCATGAGCTGCCCTCCAGTCATGAGCTGCCTTCCAGTCAGGAGCTGCCTTCCAGTCATGAGCTGCCCTTCAGTCATGAGCTGCATCTAGTCCGGAGCAACCATTCAGTCCAGAGCTGCCTCTCTGTCCGGAGCTGTCCTTCAGTCCGGAGTTGCCCCTCTGTCCTGAGCTACCTCTCTGTCCTGAGCTACCGCTCTGTCCTGAGCTACCCCTCTGTCCTGAGCTACCTCTCTGTCCTGAGTTGTCTATATTTAGGAGGGGCCTTGGTGAAGGTTCCTGGACCATGGTCGGGGGCGAGGGTCGCCACTCAAAGGACGCTAAGGAGGGGGACAAAGACAGTGGTGGAGTGGTGTCCTCGTCCACCGCCGGAGCCGCCACCGCGGACAGATGCCCACCCAGACCCTCCCCTTGAGTTTTAGGGGTGCGTTCGGAGTCCGCACCTCAGGGGGGGGGGGGATACTGTCACGTCCTGACCATAGTTCTTATGTGTTTTGCTTGTTTAGTGTTGGTCAGGACGTGAGCTGGGTGGGAATTCTATGTTGTGTGTCTAGTTTGTCTGTTTCTGTGTCCAGCCTAATATGGTTCTCAATCAGAGACAGCTGTCAATCGTTGTCCCTGATTGAGAATCATATATAGGTGGCTTGTTTTGTGTTGGGGATTGTGGGTGGTTGTTTCCTGTCTTCCGTGTCTGTGTATGTCGCACCACACGGGACTGTTTCGTTTTCGTTCGTGTTTGTAGTCTGTTCCTGTTCGTGCGTTCTTCGTGTTATTATTGTAAGTTCGTAAGTTCAGGTCTGTCTACTTCGTTTATTGTTTTGTAGTTTGTTCAAGTGTTCATAGTGTTTCGTCTTGTTAAATAAATTTCAGTATGTCATCATACCTCGCTGCGTGTTGGTCCGATCCATGCTCCTCCTCGTCTGAGGAGGAGAACGACTTCTACAACCGTTACAGAACCACCCACCAAACCCGGACCAAGCAGCGTAGCAACGGGCAGCAACGGCAGCAGCGGGACCAGGAGAAATGGACTTGGGAGGACGTATTGGACGGAAAGGGTTGCTACACATGGGAGGAGATCCTGGCTGGTAAGGATTGCCTTCCATGGGAACAGGTGGAGGCAGCTAAGAGAGCGAAAGCAGCTGAGAAGGGGAACCGGTGTTATGAGGGAACACGGCTGGCCAGGAAGCCCGAGAAGAAATCCCAAAAATGTCTTGGGGGGGGGGCTAAAGGGTAGTGTGGCGAAGTCAGGTAGGAGACCTGCGCCCACTTCCCATGCTTACCGTGGAGAGCGGGAGTACGGGCAGACACCGTGTTATGCGGAAGAGCGCACGGTGTCTCCTGTACGTGTGCATAGCCCGGTGCGGGTTATTCCACCTCCCCGCACTGACCGGGCTAAATTGAGCATTGAGCCAAGTGCCATGAAGCCGGCTCAACATATCTGGCCTCCAGTACGTCTCCTCAGGCCGGTGTACATGGCACCAGCCTTACGCATGGTGTCCCCGGTTCGCCTACACAGCCCAGTGCGGGTTATTCCACCTCCCCGCATTGGTCGGGCTACGGGGAGCATTCAACCAGGTAAGGTTGGGCAGGCTCAGTGCTCAAGGGAGCCAGTACGCCTGCACGGTCCGGTATATCCGGCGCCACCTTCCCGCCCCAGCCCAGTACCATCAGTGCCTACACCACGCACTAGGCTTCCTGTGCGTCTCCAGAGCCCTGTTCCTCCTCCACGCACTCTCCCTGTGGTGCGTGTCTCCAGCCCAGTACCACCAGTTCCGGCACCACGCACCAAGCCTCCTGTGCGTCTCCAGAGCCCTGTACGCACTGTTCCTTCTCCCCGCACTCGCCCTGAGGTGCGTGCCCTCAGTCCGGTACCACCAGTTCCGGCACCACGCACCAGGCCTATAGTGCGCTTTGAGAAACCAGTGTGCCCTGTTCCTGCTCCCCGCACTAGCCTTGAGGTGCGTGTCTCCAGTCCGGTGCCACCAGTTCCGGCACCACGCACCAGGCCTACTGTGCGCCTCAGCAGGTCAGAGTCGGCCGTCTGCTCAACCCCGCCTGCACTGCTCGTCTGCTCAACGCCGTCTGCACTGCTCGTCTGCCCAGCGCCGTCTGAGCTGTCTGCCTGCCCAGCGCCGTCTGAGCCATCCGTCTGCCCAGCGCCGTCTGAGCCATCCGTCTGCCCAGCGCCATCTGAGCCATCCGTCTGCCCAGCGCCATCTGAGCCATCCGTCTGCCCAGCGCCATCTGAGCCATCCGTCTGCCCAGCGCCATCTGAGCCATCCGTCTGCCCAGCGCCATCTGAGCCATCCGTCTGCCCAGCGCCATCTGAGCCATCCGTCTGCCCAGCGCCATCTGAGCCATCCGTCTGTCCCAAGCCATTAGAGCCGCCCGTCTGTCCCGAGCCGTCAGAGCCGCCCGTCAGTCAGGAGCCGCTAGAGCCGTCCTTCAGTCATGAGCTGCCCTTCAGTCATGAGCTGCCCTTCAGTCATGAGCTGCCCTCCAGTCATGAGCTGCCCTCCAGTCATGAGCTGCCCTCCAGTCATGAGCTGCCCTCCAGTCATGAGCTGCCCTCCAGTCATGAGCTGCCTTCCAGTCAGGAGCTGCCTTCCAGTCATGAGCTGCCCTTCAGTCATGAGCTGCATCTAGTCCGGAGCAACCATTCAGTCCAGAGCTGCCTCTCTGTCCGGAGCTGTCCTTCAGTCCGGAGTTGCCCCTCTGTCCTGAGCTACCTCTCTGTCCTGAGCTACCGCTCTGTCCTGAGCTACCCCTCTGTCCTGAGCTACCTCTCTGTCCTGAGTTGTCTATATTTAGGAGGGGCCTTGGTGAAGGTTCCTGGACCATGGTCGGGGGCGAGGGTCGCCACTCAAAGGACGCTAAGGAGGGGGACAAAGACAGTGGTGGAGTGGTGTCCTCGTCCACCGCCGGAGCCGCCACCGCGGACAGATGCCCACCCAGACCCTCCCCTTGAGTTTTAGGGGTGCGTTCGGAGTCCGCACCTCAGGGGGGGGGGGGATACTGTCACGTCCTGACCATAGTTCTTATGTGTTTTGCTTGTTTAGTGTTGGTCAGGACGTGAGCTGGGTGGGAATTCTATGTTGTGTGTCTAGTTTGTCTGTTTCTGTGTCCAGCCTAATATGGTTCTCAATCAGAGACAGCTGTCAATCGTTGTCCCTGATTGAGAATCATATATAGGTGGCTTGTTTTGTGTTGGGGATTGTGGGTGGTTGTTTCCTGTCTTCCGTGTCTGTGTATGTCGCACCACACGGGACTGTTTCGTTTTCGTTCGTGTTTGTAGTCTGTTCCTGTTCGTGCGTTCTTCGTGTTATTATTGTAAGTTCGTAAGTTCAGGTCTGTCTACTTCGTTTATTGTTTTGTAGTTTGTTCAAGTGTTCATAGTGTTTCGTCTTGTTAAATAAATTTCAGTATGTCATCATACCTCGCTGCGTGTTGGTCCGATCCATGCTCCTCCTCGTCTGAGGAGGAGAACGACTTCTACGACCGTTACAAACAGTGTGTGAAAACCTTGTGAAGACTTACAGAAAACGTTTGACCTCTGTCATTGCCAACAAAGGGTATATAACAATGTATTGAGATAAACTTTTGTTATTGACCAAATACTTATTTTCCACCATAATTTGCAAATAAATTCATTAAAAATCCTACAATGTGATTTTCTGGATTTTTTTTCTCATTTTGTCTGTCATAGTTGAAGTGTACCTATGATGAAAATTACAGGCCTCTCTCATCTTTTTAAGTGGGAGAACTTGCACAATTGGTGGCTGACTAAATACTTTTTTGCCCCACTGTATATAAGCTGAAAAATTACATGAAAAAAAAAAAAAAAAATTATGAAACTATTAAGACAAAACAGTGTTACAGAAGCATAAAACCACCAAAACGACATTTTACAGTGGTTTGATCCAATAAGATAGAACATCATTGGGACAAATTTCAGATGAAACAGCGCCACAAGGCAATCGGATATCTTTCACCACCACCCCACATGCACACAAAGCATAGTACACTACCCAGAGTTCCCTTCATTAGTCAATATTTCACCCACATCGCTCTGCTCAACAAAATCCAGAAATGGTCCCCAAACCTTTTCAAAAGTGTCTTGTTAAACCTTAACCATATATGTTTTCTTTTCCATTGTTAGGCAATACATTTCCCTAAGCCTTTGGGCAATACTAGGCCTGTTGGAAGTTTACATACACGTAGGTTGGAGTCATTAAAACTCGTTTTTCAACCACTCCACAAATTTCTTGTTAACAAACTATAGTTTTGGCAAGTCGGTTAGGACATCTACTTTGTGCATGACACAAGTAATTTTCCCAACAATTGTTTACAAACTGATTATTTCACTTAAAATTCCCTGTATCACAATTCCAGTGGGTCAGAATGTCACGATCGTCGTAATGAGGCAGAGTGGACCAAGGCGCAGCGTGAGAGAAATACATCTTCTTTTATTATGAAGATGAACAAACGAACAAAAACAACAAACAGACGACCGTGAAGCTATTCAAACAAAATAGTGCTGACACTGAACACTACACATAGACACACATAACATAGACTGCCCACCCAGCTCACGTCCTGACCAACTAAACAAAGCTAAACAAAGGAAAATAAGGTCAGGAACGTGACACAGAAGTTTCCATACACTAAGTTGACTGTGCCTTTAAACAGCTTGGAAAATTCCAGAAAATGATGTCATGGCTTTAGAAAATTCTGATAGGCTAATTGACATCATTTGAGTCGATTGGAGGTGTACCTGTGGATATATTTCAAGGCCTACCTTCAAACTCAGTGCCTCTTTGCTTGACATCATGGGAAAATCAAAAGAAATCAGCCAAGACCTCAGAAAGAAAATTGTAGACCACCACAAGTCTGGTTCATCCATGAGAGCAATTTACAAAAGCCTGAAGGTACCACGTTCATTTATACAAACAATAGTACGCAGTATAAACACCATGGGACCACGCAGCCATCATACCGCTCAGGAAGGAGACGGGTTCTGTTTCCTAGAGATCAACTTACCTTGGTGCGAAAAGTGCAAATCAATCCCAGAACAACAGCGAAGGACCTTGTGAAGACGCTGGAGGAAACAGGTACAAAAATATCTATATCCACAGTTCTATATCGACACCGCTCAGCAAGGAAGAAGTCACTGGTCCAAAACCGCCATAAAAAAGCCAGACTACAGTTTGCAACTGCACATGGGGACAAAGATGGTATTTTTTGGAGAAATGTCCTCTGGTCTGATGAAACAAAAATAGAACTGTTTGGCTATAATGACCATCGTTATGTTTGGAGGAAAAAGGGGGACGCTTGCAAGCCGAAGAACACCATCCCAACCGTGAAGCACGGGGGTGGCAGCGTCATGTTGTGGGGGTGCTTTGCTGCAGGAGGGGCTGGTGCACTTCACAAAATAGATGGCATCACGAGGCAGGAAAATTATGTGGATATATTGAAGTAAGATCTCCAGACATCAGTCAGAAAGTTAAAGCTCGGTCGCAAATGGGTCTTCCAAATGGACAATGACCCAAAGCATACTTCCAAAGTTGTGGCAAAATGGCTTAAGGACAACAAAGTCAAGGTATTGGAGTGGCCATCACAAAGCCCTGACCTCAATCCTATAGAACATTTGTGGGCAGAACTGAAAAAGCGTGTGCGAGCAAGGAAGCCTACAAACCTGACTCAGTTACACCAGCTCTGTCAGGAGGAATGTGCCAAAATTCACCCAACCATTTGTGGGAAGCTTGTGGAAGGCTACCCAAAACGTTTGACCCAAGTTAAACAATTTAAAGGCAATGGGACCAAATACTAATTGAGTGTATGTAAACTTCTGACCCACTGGGAATGTGATGAAAGAAATAAAAGCTGAAATAAACCATTCTCTCTACTATTATTCTGACATTTCACATTCTTAAAATAAAGTGGTGATCCTAACTGGCCTAAGACAGGGAATTTTTACTGGTATTAAATGTTGGGAATTGTAAAAAAAAAAAAAAAAAAAAACTGAGTTTAAATGTATTTGGCTAAGGTGTATGTAAACGTCCGACTTCAACTGTATTTTCGCAT
This sequence comes from Salvelinus namaycush, assembly GCF_016432855.1. NCBI lineage: Eukaryota > Metazoa > Chordata > Actinopteri > Salmoniformes > Salmonidae > Salvelinus > Salvelinus namaycush. The sequence goes on from NC_052341.1 coordinate 16,004,358, forward strand.
CAACCAATTGTATTGCAATAGTTTTAGCCGAGTATTCACAGTCTGTGTCCAAGTTTATGTCCTCCCGAATATCTTCCTTCCAAAAGTTCAGTTTGTGCACAGAGGATTTGGTTGAGCCAGACTCTAGCATATTGTATTGAGCTGTAATTCTACCCTTACCACTACAATAGGTTGAGATCGTATTTTCTTAAGTGGACAGAAGGGGTTCTGTTAGGTTTTGGGCAGCCGTGAGGAAGCTCCTTAGCTGTAAATATATATTTTTTAAACTAATTCTAGGAATGTCATATTTTGCTATGAGTTCTTCAAATGACATAAAAATACATTCTTTATACAGGTCTCAAACTTTCCTTAAACCCTTGCTGGAAACCCAGATCAGCTCTCCCAGGAGGGAAACTGTGGTTTCCCCAGATAGTACTAAAACATGACAAAGAATGCGTTTCATCAAGGAACGTCCACACCTCATACCAAACATTGATCATATTAAAAACATGTTTTTTTGTGTGTCTTGATATCAGCTGAGTAAATGTAGAGGTTAAGGGGTAATTTGGGTACAACTGAAGACATTTCAATCTTCATCCACGAAGAGAGAGACTCGGAGGTAAAATAGTACATAGCAGGGCGAAGTTGAGCTGCCCAGTAGTACCACTGTATATTAATGCAAATGGAGCCCCCCTCTGTCATACGGTAGGTACAATAAGGACAAGCGAACTCTGGGAAGTCTGCTGTTTCAGATAAATATAGTGAACATCTTTTTAAGCCTTGTAAAGAGGGATGGTGGCTGCGGCAAGGGAATGTTCTGAAATAGATACAACAGTTTTGGGAGGACATTCATTTTCAGAATGTTAATCCGGCCAATTAAAGATATAGGTAAAGATGACCATCTATCTATCATTTGAGTTACTGAATCTAAGACAGGGTCATAGTTAGTTGAGACTATGCAGTCAATCTTTGGCATAATATGAATCCCGAGATATGTAAAGCATTCCGTTGCATTCAAAAAAGAAGTCAGAGGTGTAGGCCTACGTCTTTCCTCCTCTAGCATCATAACTGAGGATTTTACATTATTTATTTTGTATCCCGAGAACACACCAAACTCTTTGATTAGGTCCAGAAGTGCGGGTATGGAATTGCACAAGTCTGTAAGAAACAAAATGACATCGTCTGCAGTGAGACAGAATATAAGACCACCGTGATCTAGTCTCCTATAGGCCTAAATAGAACAAACCCGCACCAGGATGCTCCGATGCGTAAAAAGAAAAGTTTCCTGGTACATAAAGTTATAATAAGGCTAGGCCTACTTGTAAACTGGCCCTGTTATTATAGTTCAATAGACAGTGCTACTATGTCACTAGATAAATTACAACACGGTGAACTGGCTCAAACGTTAAATACCTGTTCAGACAAAACCATGAGGTGCATTTTTATCTTTAAAAAGAATAATCTAATTTCACTGCTTGCATCAGTTACTTGATGTGGAATAGAGTTCCAAGTAGTCATGGCTCTATGTTTTACTGTGCGCCTCCCATAGTCTGTTCTGGACTTGGGGACTGTGACGAGACCTCTGGTGGTATGTCTTGTGGGGTATGCATTGGTGTCTGAACTGTGTGCTAGTCGATTAAACAGACAGCTTGGTGCTTCAACATGTCAATACCTCTCACAAATACAAGTAGTGATGAAGTCAATCTTTCCTCCACTTTGAGCCAGTAGAAATTGACATGCATATTATCCATGTTAGCTCTCTGTGTATATCTAAGGGCCAGCGGTGCTACTTAAGAATGTTAAAGTTTAATCTTAAACATACTCTCTAAAGACAAACTAGCAGACCAAAACATTTCGCTAAGCAGGCTAATTTATCATCTGTAAAACTCATAGACCTATTATATCTAGCTGGTCCCAGCTAAATCTGGAATACGACTAGCAGACAATGACTTGTTAGTCTATTTACAACCACTGAGTTATCTTGGTAATCTGGCGACCAATAAAAGCTCCCTTGTCTACGAATTATAAAATTATGTTTGTTTGCTATGTATAGTCTATCTGCACCTCAATAGACTTCCATCTTCCAGTCATTGATATTTTGGTATTCCAAAAGACAAACAAATCAAAATCACAAAAAAATATATTTGTCACATGCGCCAAATACAACATAGACCTTACCGTGAAGTGCTTACTTAGGAGCCAGTATTGACAAACCCTTTGAGCTTACTGAAGTAGACACAGTGGGTGGCATGGTCTGAAAACCACAGGTTTATTAGATTGGTATCTGCTAAACGATAACCACTGAGTGAGTCTGACATGGCACCCTTTATGAAGCAATACTATTAATCAGAGCCTTATAGTTGAAAAACAAAAGTATTGCACTATATAGGGATGAAGGTGCCAATCCAGACACATGCACTGATTTCCTCATTCAGTATTGATGCGTTCAGGTCCACTGGTTGTTATGACATTATATTTTTCCTTTTCAATTACCTTCTCAGTCATTTAGCCTTTTCTCCATTTTTTTCCAACTGTGAAAAGTCAGAGGAGCTGAACATGTCATATTTCCATTTTGCGGAACAAATGACTGTACGTGTCCGGGACAGAGGGGGGAGGGGGAAGGGTTATAGTGGGACACGCAGATTGTGCATAAACGTGCATAAAGATGGCAGAATTCAGATCTGACGTCATTATTTTAGCACTATCCACTGAGGTTTTAAACTATGGCGCACGTATGGTTCAATGTGCCAATAAATCAGTACAATCTACTTTTTCAGGTTTTAAAATTGCCGACTTCTTGAAGCTAAAATTCGGATTGTGTGTACTCTGCTAATGACCATACAAAAAAGAGTAATGGAGCGCAATGTACAATACGGCGAACTAAGCAAAACAAGGAATTTGTGGTAAGCGCATGGGGGTAAGTGCATCTTTATGCACCTCCGCTATTGGAGAACGATGGGCCCTGGGCTGAGTGGGTAAAGAGATTTGGAGAGAAGGAGGAGATTGAAATGTATAAATGTCAGTCTTCATCTCAGCATTAGCTACACAGAGATGACTATATTTTTCGCACACTCCTTGGCCCAAGCTAGGCCTGCAGTACAGCACAATACAGTAATTTAACACATGCTTTACCTTACCACACACTTCTACACTGGGCTCAATGTACAGCATGGGTGGATTTCCCAAAGCCGAAACCCACTCCTGTACAATAATATATCTTTAAACGTAAAACTGCAATACAATACAGTGGAGGCAGGGTGAGTAGAACAGACAATGGAATTCAGATACACTAATAATAGCATTATAATTGCAGTGAGGGTGGAAGAGCAGTGAGGTTTGAAGGGCAAATGCACAAATTTTCCATCTTACGTGGAAATCCATGTGAAAGTAAAAAGGAAACAGTAATCAACACTAATCGTTTTGATCTCTAGCTGTTATAAATTAGGGGGAAGCAGTCAGATGCAAAAAGAGAGATGTTGAAATAATGCCTTTAAAAGTTTCACAGTTGAGTAATCAGCTTGCTGTGGCTCTACAGTGCATCCCAAATTGGCAACCTATTCCCTATAAAGTGCATTACTTTTGGCCAGAGCACTATAGGAAATAGGGTGCTATTTGGGATGCAACCAACATCTCAGTAGAGACAGCCAGACACTTCAGTTTATTAACCAACAAACAGCCAGACACTTCAGCTTATTAACCAACAAACAGCCAGACACTTCAGCTTATTAACCAACAAACAGCCAGACACTTCAGCTTATTAACCAACAAACAGCCAGACACTTCAGCTTATTAACCAACAAACAGCCAGACAGACACTTCAGCTTATTAACCAACAAACAGCCAGACAGACACTTCAGCTTATTAACCAACAAACAGCCAGACACTTCAGCTTATTAACCAACAAACAGCCAGACACTTCAGCTTATTAACCAACAAACAGCCAGACAAAAACTTCAGCTTATTAACCAACAAACAGCCAGACAAAAACTTCAGCTTATTAACCAACAAACAGCCAGACACTTCAGCTTATTAACCAACAAACAGCCAGACACTTCAGTTTATTAACCAACAAACAGCCAGACAGACACTTCAGCTTATTAACCAACAAACAGCCAGCCACTTCAGCTTATTAACCAACAAACAGCCAGACACTTCAGCTTATTAACCAACAAACAGCCAGACAGACACTTCAGCTTATTAACCAACAAACAGCCAGACAAAAACTTCAGCTTATTAACCAACAAACAGCCAGACACTTCAGCTTATTAACCAACAAACAGCCAGACACTTCAGCTTATTAACCAACAAACAGCCAGACAGACACTTCAGCTTATTAACCAACAAACAGCCAGACACTTCAGCTTATTAACCAACAAACAGCCAGACAGACACTTCAGCTTATTAACCAACAAACAGCCAGACACTTCAGCTTATTAACCAACAAACAGCCAGACAGACACTTCAGCTTATTAACCAACAAACAGCCAGACAAAAACTTCAGCTTATTAACCAACAAACAGCCAGACAGACACTTCAAATCAAATCAAATTGTATTAGTCGCATGCGCCGAATAAAATAGGTGTAGACCTTACAGTGAAATGCTTACTTACAAGCCCCTCCCTAACCAACAATGCAGTTTACAATTTTTTTAATAATAATAATAAATAAATACAGATAAGAATAAGAAATAAAAGAAACAAATAATTAAAGAGTAGCAGTAAAATAACAATAGACTATATACAGTGGCGTACTGGTACAGAGTCAATGTGTGGGGGCACCGGTTAGTTGAGATAATATGTACATGTGGGTAGAGTTATTAAAGTGACTATGCATAGACGATAACAACAGAGAGTAGCAGCGGTGTAAAAGAGGGGGGGGGGGCAATGCAAATAGTCTGGGTAGCCATTTGATTAGGTGTTCAGGAGCCTTATGGCTTGGGGGTAGAAGCTGTTTAGAAGCCTCTTGGACCTAGACTTGGCACTCCGGTACCGCATGCCGTGCGGTAGCAGAGAGAACAGTCTATTTCTAGGGTGGCTGGAGTCTTTGACAATTTTTACAGCCTTCCTCTGACACCGCCTGGTATAGAGGTCCTGGATGGCTGTGAGCTTGGCCCCAGTGATGTACTGGGCCGTTCGAACTACCCTCTGTAGTGCTTTGCTGTCGGAGGCTTAGCAGTTGCCATACCAGGCAGTGATGCAACCAGTCAGGATGCTCTCGATGTTGCAGCTGTAGACACTTTTGAGGATCTAAGGACCCATGACAGATCTTTTCAGTCTCCTGAGGGGGACTAGGTTTTGTCGTGCCCTCTTCACGACTGTCTTGGTGTGCTTGGACCATGTTAGTTTGTTGATGATGTGGACACCAAGGAACTTGAAGCTCAACCTGCTCCACTGCAGCCCCGTCGATGAGAATGGGGGCATGCTAGGTCCTCTTTTTCCTGTAGTCCACAATCATCTCCTTAGTCTTGATCACGTTGAGGGAGAGGTTGTTGTCCTTGCACCACACGGCCAGGCCTTTGACCTCCTCCGTATAGGCTGTCTCGTCATTGTCGGTGATCAGGCCTACCACTGTTGTGTCATCGGCAAACTTAATGATGGTGTTGGAGTCGTGCCTGGCCGTGCAGTCATGAGTGAACAGGGAGTACAGGAGGGGGCTGAGCACGCACCCCTGAGGGGCCCCTGTGTTGAGGATCAGCGTGTGGGACGTGTTGTTATCTACCCTTACCACCTGGGGTCGGCCCGTCAGGAAGTTCAGGATCCAGATGCAGAGGGAGGTGTGTAGTCCCAGGGTCCTTAGATTATTGATTAGCTTTGAGGGCACTATGGTGTTGAACGCTAAGCTGTAGTCAATGAATAGCATTCTCACATAGGTGTTCCTTTTGTGCTGGTGGGAAAGGGCAGTGTGGAGTGCAATAGAGATTGCATCATCTGTGGATCTGTTGGGGCGGTTTGCAAATTGGAGTGGGTCTAGGGTTTCTGGGATACTGGTGTTGATGTGAGCCATGACCAGCCTTTCAAAGCAGTTCATGGCTACAGACGTGAGTGCTACGGGTCGGTAGTCTTTTAGGCAGGTTACCTTAGTGTTCTTGGGCACAGGGATATGGTGGTCTGCTTAAAACATGTTGGTATTATAGACTCGGACAGGGAGAAGTTGAAAATATCAGTGAAGACACTTGCCAGTTGGTCAGAGCATGCTCGCAGTACACGTCCTGGTAATCCGTCTGTCCCAGCGGCCTTGTGAATGTTGACCTGTTCAAAGGTCTTACTCACATCGGCTGCGGAGAGCGTGATCACACAGTCTTCCGGAACAGCTGGTGCTCTCATGCATGTTCCAGTGCCATTTGCCGCGAAGCGAGCATAGAAGTAGTTTAGCTCGTCTGGTAAGCTCGTGTCACTGGGCAGCTCTCGGCTGTGCTTCCCTTTGTAGTCAGTAATGATTTGCAAGCCCTGTCACATCCGACGTGCGTCAGAGCCTATGTAGTACGATTCAATCTTAGTCCTGTATTGACGCTTTGCCTGTTTGATGGTTCGTCGGAGGGCATAGTGAGATTTCTTATTAGGTTCCGGGGTTAAAGTCCCGCTCCTTGAAAGCAGCAGCTCAGTGCGGATGTTGCCTGGCTTTTGGTTGGGGTATGTACGTACAGTCACTGTGGGGACGACGTCATCGATGCACTTATTGATGAAGCCAATGACTGATGTGGTGTACTCCTCAATGCCATCGGAGGAATCCCGGAACATATTCCAGTCTGTCCTAGCAAAACAGTCCTATAGCTTAGCATCTGCTTCATCTGACCACTTTTTTTTATTGATCTAGTCACTGGTGCTTCCTGCTTTAATTTTTGCTTGTAAGCAGAAATCAGGAGAATAGAATTTTGGTCAGATTTGCCAAATGGAGGGCGAGGGAGAGCTCTGTGTGTGGAGTAAAGGTGGTTCAGAGTATTTTTTCCTCTGGTTGCACATTTAACAGAAATTTGGTAAAACGGATTTAAGTTTCCCTGCATTAAAGTCCCCGGCTACTAGGAGCACCACCTCTGGTTGAACATTTTCTTGTTTGCTTATGGCGGAATACAGCTCATTCAATGCTGTCTTAGTGCCGGCCTCTGACTGTGGTGGTATGGAAACAGCTACGAAAAATACAGATGAAAACTCCCTCGGTAGATAGTGTGGTCTACAGCTTATCATGATACTCTACCTCAGGCGAGCAATAGCTCGAGACTTCCTTAGATATCGTGCACCAGCTGTTATTTACAAAAATACATAGCCCGCCGCCCCATGTCTTACCAGACGTCGCTGTTCTGTCCTGCAGGTCCAGAGCATAACCAGCCAGCTGTATGTTTATAGTATCTTCGTTCAGCCACAACTCCGTGAAGCATAAGATATTACAGTTTTGAATGTCCCGTTGGTAGTTTAATCTTACGCGTCGGTCATCTATTTTATTCTCCAAAGATTGCACGTTTGCTAGCAGAATGGAAGAAAGTGGGGGTTTATTCGATCGCCTATGAATTCTCAGAAGGCAGCCTGCCCTTTGGCCCCTTTTTCTGCGCCTCCTCTTCACGCAAATCACGGGGATCTGGGCCTGTTCCCGAGAAAACAGTATATCGTTGGCATCAGGCTCGACAGACTCGCAAATTTAAAAAAAGGATTCTGCCAGTCCATGGTGAGTAATCGCAGTCCTGATGTCCAGAAGTTATTTTCGGTCATAAGAGATGGTACCGGCAAAATTATGTACAATATAAGTAAAAACAATATGTTACAAAAAATGCAAATAAACAAACTAAAAATCACAATCGGTTGGGAACATGTAAAACGTCTGCCTTCTTCTCCGGTGCTATTATTACTTATTAACCAACAAACAGCCAGACAGACACTTCAGCTTATTAACCAACAAACAGCCAGACAGACACTTCAGCTTATTAACCAACAAACAGCCAGACAGACACTTCAGTTTATTAACCAACAAACAGTCAGTCAGTGATTACAAGTCATAAACCAGACTAATATATCACTGAGCGTGTGTATCGACTATTGTTAAAAAGGTCTCCTGGACTACTGCACCCAAACACTAATTTAAGCCAGAAAACTCAGTAGGATATGAGCACGTCTTCTTGGGCATTTCATGTGTATTGCAAGTATTATCCATTTCATGTGTATTGCAAGTATTATCCATGTCATGTGTACTGCAAGTGTTATCCATTTCATGTGTATTGCATGTGTTATCCATTTCATGTGTATTGCATGTGTTATCCATTTCATGTGTATTGCATGTGTTATCCATGGCATGTGTATTGCATGTGTTATCCATTTCATGTGTGTTGCAAGTGTTATCCATTTCATGTGTATTGCATGTGTTATCAATTTAATGTGTATTGCATGTGTTATCCATGTCATGTGTATTGCATGTGTTATCCATTTAATGTGTATTGCATGTGTCATCCATTTAATGTGTATTGTATGTGTTATCCATTTAATGTGTATTGCATGTGTTATCCATTTCATGTGTATTGCATGTGTTATCCATTTCATGTGTATTGCATGTGATATCCATGTCATGTGTATTGCATGTGATATCCATATCATGTGTATTGCATGTGTTATCCATTTCATGTGTATTGCATGTGTTATCCATTTCATGTGTATTGCATGTGCTATCCATTTCATGTGTATTGCATGTGTTATCCATTTCATGTGTATTGCATGTGCTATCCATTTCATGTGTATTGCATGTGTCATCCATTTAATGTGTATTGTATGTGTTATCCATTTAATGTGTATTGCATGTGTTATCCATTTAATGTGTATTGCATGTGTTATCCATTTCATGTGTATTGCATGTGATATCCATGTCATGTGTATTGCATGTGATATCCATATCATGTGTATTGCATGTGTTATCCATTTCATGTGTATTGCATGTGTTATCCATTTCATGTGTATTGCATGTGCTATCCATTTCATGTGTATTGCATGTGTTATCCATTTCATGTGTATTGCATGTGTTATCCATTTCATGTGTATCAACTCCTCAGCCGTTCCAGACTAAACCCAGACGCACATCACAGTGGACTAGCAGCAGTGGTGGGAGAGATCCAAGAACACAATAGCATAGCAGTGGAATGGAATCAATGCTGAGTGGTTGAAGCCCAAACAGACAGGTCACGACTCTAATCCGCTATAGTTAATGGATGTTGCTGTCTGCTGCCCAGTGTTCAGAACCCACCACCAGAGAGAACAGACAGGTCAGGATGTTGCTGTCTGCTGCCCAGTGTTCAGAACCCACCACCAGAGAGAACAGACAGGTCAGGATGTTGCTGTCTGCTGCCCAGTGTTTAGAACCCACCACCAGAGAGAACAGACAGGTCAGGATGTTGCTGTCTGCTGCCCAGTGTTTAGAACCCACCACCAGAGAGAACAGACAGGTCAGGATGTTGCTGTCTGCTGCCCAGTGTTTAGAACCCACCACCAGAGAGAACAGACAGGTCAGGATGTTGCTGTCTGCTGCCCAGTGTTCAGAACCCACCACCAGAGAGAACAGACAGGTCAGGATGTTGCTGTCTGCTGCCCAGTGTTCAGAACCCACCACCAGAGACAACAGGCTGCTCTTGTGATCCTCTGGACCAAAGGCAGTGTGACATTTCCACACCAGCCGGAGGAATTGTGGCACCATGGTTGCCTTCCGAATGACACCCTATTCCCTTTATAGCGCACTACTTTTTACCAGGGCCCATAGGGAATAGGGTGGCATTTGGGATGCAGGCCATGACACTGCCGGCTCTGTAAAGGGGTAAAGCCTTAGGCACCCTCTGGCAGCTCCCGCCCTCCTGCCTGCCTCTCCAATCCATTTCACAGGTTGGGTTCAGGGCAGCTGGGACCCCCTGGGTGAAACCTCCACGCAGGCAGAGAGAGTGGAGTGAGGAGAAGAGATTAAATCAGAAACTCATTGATTTCCTAAAAAGGTCAGCACTGCTTTCAGAGCATTGTCATTCTATCTGGAACAGTGAGGTTGAATAAGCCAATAAAACAGCTCTACTGCCTGCCAGCTCCCTACCAGCTCCCAGCTCCCAGCTCCCTGAGGCCAATCAAGGCAGAGCAGGAGGGCTGGTGGTAGGGCTGAGGAGGAGAAGGGGGAGGATGCTGCTGCGGAGGGGATAGCAGGGGAGGTCTGGGGAGGGCAAGGGAGGGAAGGGGTAGCACGGGGGAAAGAAAATGAGGGCTGGGGAATACTAGGTGTGCAGGGGAGGGCTGGGTAAGACTGGTGAGAGCTGGGGAGGATGGGGGAGGAAAGGCGAAAGGGAGGCCCTCCATGAGGGGATCAAAGTGCATCCAGCCAGGCTGAAGACTTGCTCTGATTGTGCCTGCTGCTGAAGCCTGCTGGTCCTTGCTGGGTGCTGGGAGGTGGAGAGGCTTTGATATGCATCCCAAATGGCACCCTATTGCCTGTATAGTGCACTACGGACCCTGTTCGAAAGTATTGCACTATAAAGGGAATAGGGTGCCTTTTGGGATGAAGCCTGAGCCTCAGATGCCCATATTGTAACTTGGCACTGGCAGGCGGTGTAAGGAGTGGCACTGGGTTGGATTAATTAAAGAGTGGGAAGAAGGCTGGGGTGCTCGGGACCATGCCCAATCTGGTGTTGTGGCTATGGACGCCCACCTCTGACTTCGAGGCAGATTAAAAGGCAGAGAAAGACTATTTATTTATATTTTGCAAAACACATGAACAGGTGCGTAAGCTACACTCCAGAGGTGGTACATCTTTGCACTGGCACACGAGCTGCATGCTGATGCAGTTGGACTCATTGTGCAGAGGTAAAATAAAACGCATGAAAGTAGCAATGCAGCAGAGTTAGCACACAGCAGAGTATCAAATTAAAAGTAATGAGGATCTCTTATTCCCATGTTACCTCCCAAAATACACCACAGCAGCAACTGCATCTGCATCACTATCAGCATCTAACTGGCATACATTAACCAGGCAAATTCTGATTATATTGCATTAACAAGGCAAAATATAATTATGATTATATTGCATTAACAAGGCAAATTATAATTATGATTATATTGCATTAACAAGGCAAATTGTAAATCATAAATTGAATGACTGTGCACGTATCCACAGTCACAGTGTTCACAACCAAACTGTGAAATGAGGACTTGCATAACAAAGAGAGAACGAGACCCGTTTCTGTGTTATTAATCAAGCTATTCTTAAAACAACAACGCTCCTCTCTACGACAACAGTCATCAAGACAACAGCAAGCACAATGAAACTCCCAGGATTCCTTTTGATTCACGCAGATGAAAGTGTTAGTAAATTAGGCTGAATGTTCTACAGACACGAAAGAGGAAAGGAGAGAGGGAAGAAAAGTGGAATAAACAGACAAAGGGGGCTGTAAGCAGTGTGGAGTGGAGAGAGAGAGAGAGAGAGAGAGAGAGAGAGAGAGAGAGAGAGAGAGAGAGAGAGAGAGAGAGAGAGAGAGAGAGAGAGAGAGAGAGAGACAAAGACAGAGACAGAGACAGAGACAGAGACAGAGACAGAGACAGAGACAGAGAGAGAGAGAGAGAGAGACAGAGACAGAGAGAGAGAGATTGGCTCGCTATGAGATGTAATTTTCAGGCCCCATTCCCTCCGATCCGACCCCACCTCTCCTGGCTCCTGTCACCAACAACACAAAGCCTTCTCTTCCAGCAGTAGGAAGCAGCACCTCCGGTTAAGATAACAGGGCTTTTAAAAAGTCTAGTTTAGAGAAATAAATAATTCTGTATGGTGTACAAACACACAGCAGAATATACAGTGCCTTCAGAAAGTATTCATACCCCTTGACTTATTCCACATTTTGTTGTGTTACTGCCTGAATTGAATTGAACATGTTCTCACCACCTACACACAATACCCCGTAATGACAAAGTGGAAAACATGTTTGTCGGAATTTTAGCAAATTTATTGAAAATTAAATACAGAAAATGTACACCCCTGAGTCAATGCATGTTCGAATCACCTTTGGAAGCGATTACAGCTGTGAGTCTTTCTGGGTAAGTCTCTAAGAGCTTTTCACACCTGGATTGTGCAACATTTGCCCATTATTCTTTTCTAAATTATTCTTGTTGATCATTGCTAGACAACCATTTTCAGATCTTGCCATAGATTTTCAAGCAGATTTAAGTCAAAACTAACTTGGTTACTCAGAAACCTTCACTGTCTTCTTGGTAAGCAACTCCAGTGTAGATTTGGCCTTGTGTTTTAGGTTATTGTCCTGCTGAAAGGTGTATTCCTCTACCAATGTCTGGTGGAAAGCAGACTGAACCAGGTGTTCCTCTAGGATTTCGACCTGTTCTTAACTCCATTCCGTTTATTTTTTATTCTGAAAAACTTCCCAGTCTTCAATGATTACAAGCATACCTATAATATGATACAACCACCACTATGCTTGAAAAAAAGAAGAGTGGTACTCAGTAATGTGTTGTATTGGCCCCAAACATAACACATTGAATTCAGGACAAAACGTTAATTGCTGTCATGTTTTTTTTCAGTATTATTTCAGTGCCTTGTTACAAACAGGATGCATGTTTTGGAATATTTGTATTCTGTACAGGCTTCCTTCTTTTCACTCTGTCAATTAGGTTAGTATTGTGACGTAACTAAGTTGCTAATCCATCCTCAATTTTCTCCTATCACAGCCATTAAACTCTGTAACTGTTTTAAAGTCACCATTGGCCTCATGGTGAAATCCCTGAGCGGTTTCCATCCTCTTTGGCAACTGAGTTAGAAAGGACGCTTGTATCTTTGCATTGACTGATTATATTGAAACAAACAAATTCAATGTCTGCTTATTTATTTTTTGTTTTCATCTACCAATAGTTGTCCTTCTTTGCTAGGCTGAATCTGGACTTTGTGGTTGAATCTGTGTTTAAAATGCCCTACTCGACTGAGGTACCTTACAGATAATTGTATGTGTATCATATATCATTGTATCATGTTAAACACTATTATTGCACACAGAGTAAGTCCATGCAACTTATTATGTGACGTGTTAAACACACTTGTAGTCCTGAACTTATTCATGATTGCCATAACAAAGGGGTTAAATACTTATTGACTCAAGACTTTTCAGCTTTTCATTTTTTATTAATTGGTTAACATTCTGAAAACATAATATCAGTTTGACATTATGGGGTATTGTGTGAAGGCCAGCGATAAAAAATCTCAATTTAATCCATTGTAAATTCAGGCTGGAACACAACAAAATGGGGAAAAAGTCAAAGAGTGTAAATACATTCTGAAGGCACTGTAGGAGAGGGTTAATGATACAACTAGGCTAAATCACGAGGATGAGAGTGGTGAACCGCACCCTAGTGGTGAATGTTGGACAATACGTTTCACACCCAATCCCTTTCACTCTGTAGACACTTAAGGAATAAAACACATTTTTCAAATTCAATTCAAGCCTGCACTGCCCAGCCACACTAGCCCATTACAGTGCAATGACTGTAGCTGTCAATGATCAAGTTACTGAGAGATAGATTGAAGAGAGAGAGAGTGGGAGAGAGATAGACTGAGAAGAGAGCGAGCAAAAGAGCGAAAGAGAGAAAGAGAGAGACTGAGGAGAAAGAGAGTGAGGAGAAAGAGAGAGAGAGAGGAGAAAGAGAGAGAAGGGAGAAAGAGAGAGAGAGGAGAAAGAGAGAGACTAAGGAGAGCGAGAGAGAGATTGGGAGTGAAGCTGTTTTCCGAGATGACTGTGACAGGAAATGATCAGTTAGTGGTGAGTGACAAGGTCAGAGACAAGTAGGATAGGAAGATAGACAGACAACCACAGCTCATATCTGCCATTCCTGGCATCCCAGCCCAGCTATTAGATAAGCCTGGAGTGATTATTAGTGGGCCTTGACCTGGGAGAGCTGTAGTTGATCATTTATTCACAATGATTTGTGTTGACCAGCATCAGTGATCACTGACGTAAGCATCCAACTTCCCAGCTACCATCATGTAACTGACTTATGTATTTCCCCACACGACATTCCAACACGAATGAGTGACATTGGGCGATTGGTTATAAACCGAACGCCCAAAGGAGCAGACAACAACACAGTTTGACCTATGGGATTTCTCTTGTGGAGGTGTTGTGCATATTTCTGTGACCATTACCTGTGAGCTTCTTGATGGGCTGCAGCCGGACACTGATGGTCTGGTGTGTGAGCAGTGGGGAGGAGGGAAGGGAGCGTGAAACGCCCTCCATGATGCGGATGTGCTGCATGCCCTCGGTCATAGAGAGAGGCGGAAGGGCATAGTCGCCCTCAAAGGCACAGTCACTGTCTATACTACCACCTGCAGGAGGAAGCAGAAAAGTCAGCGTCACAAGACAATAATATTAATGTTCCACGCATATACTACCTATTTTATTTAACGTCTGGCATTACAACATTTACAGTATTGTGAGTGTAGTCATAGATGTTTCAGAACAGTTATTAGCGTCTTTGTTGTGCATTGTATTGCACCATCAGATCCTCCTCTCCACCCTCTCCGAGCTGGGCATCTCCGGCGCGGCGCACGCTTGGATTGCGTCCTACCTGACAGGTCGCTCCTACCAGGTGGCGTGGCGAGAATCTGTCTCCGCACCACGTGCTCTCACCACTGGTGTCCCCCAGGGCTCTGTTCTAGGCCCTCTCCTATTCTCGCTATACACCAAGTCACTTGGCTCTGTCATATCCTCACATGGTCTCTCCTATCATTGCTATGCAGACGACACACAATTAATCTTCTCCTTTCCCCCCTCTGATAACCAGGTGGCGAATCGCATCTCTGCATGTCTGGCAGACATATCAGTGTGGATGACGGATCACCACCTCAAGCTGAACCTCGGCAAGACGGAGCTGCTCTTCCTCCCGGGGAAGGACTGCCCGTTCCATGATCTCGCCATCACGGTTGACAACTCCATTGTGTCCTCCTCCCAGAGTGCTAAGAACCTTGGCGTGATCCTGGACAACACCCTGTCGTTCTCAACTCACATCAAGGCGGTGACCCGTTCCTGTAGGTTCATGCTCTACAACATTCGCAGAGTACGACCCTGCCTCACACAGGAAGCGGCGCAGGTCCTAATCCAGGCACTTGTCATCTCCCGTCTGGATTACTGCAACTCGCTGTTGGCTGGGCTCCCTGCCTGTGCTATTAAACCCCTACAACTCATCCAGAACGCCGCAGCCCGTCTGGTGTTCAACCTTCCCAAGTTCTCTCACGTCACCCCGCTCCTCCGCTCTCTCCACTGGCTTCCAGTTGAAGCTCGCATCCGCTACAAGACCATGGTGCTTGCCTACGGAGCTGTGAGGGGAACGGCACCTCCGTACCTTCAGGCTCTGATCAGGCCCTACACCCAAACAAGGGCACTGCGTTCATCCACCTCTGGCCTGCTCGCCTCCCTACCTCTGAGGAAGTACAGTTCCCGCTCAGCCCAGTCAAAACTGTTCGCTGCTCTGGCACCCCAATGGTGGAACAAACTCCCTCACGACGCCAGGTCAGCGGAGTCAATCACCACCTTCCGGAGACACCTGAAACCCCACCTCTTTAAGGAATACCTAGGATAGGATAAAGTAATCCTTCTAACCCCCCCTCCCCCTTAAAAGAGTTAGATGCACTATTGTAAAGTGGTTGTTCCACTGGATATCATAAGGTGAATGCACCAATTTGTAAGTCGCTCTGGATAAGAGCGTCTGCTAAATGACTTAAATGTATTGCATTATGCATAACTTATAAGGCATTATACATGTGCTTCTAGTGGCATTGTAGATACTTAGCAAACCGGGAACATTCCCAGAACATTAGACAAGATTCTCATTAAGTTCTAGTTAAGGTTTTATCTAACATTAGGATGATAACATCCCAAAAACATTAAAAATAAAGTTTTAAATACCTTTTTTTATGTTTTAAATGAACTATCCTTGGAATGTTCGCCTAACATTCCCCAAAAGTTTTTATTAGGTTTCCAGGTAACGTAATATCACAATGTATCAGTAATGTTTTCCCAGCAAACTAAATTGGTTCTGTGAACGTTCCTAGAACATTTGTTAGGTTGCAGAAAATGTTCTCATAAGACAAAAACTGTCCAGTCGTGCTGATGATTATGCAATGCTTGAATAAAACATTTGCCTGATGTTGCAAGAACGTTCCCAGAACACATTTAGTCTGTTCTTTAAAGGTTCCCAGAATGTTTCATTAGGTTGTGGGAACAGTCTGGTGGTAACATTGTGGGGACATCACAAAAGACATGTTCCCATAACACAAAAACTGTCCAGTTGTGCGGATGATTATACGTTTATTTTAGGGTGCAAAAAACATTAACCTGATATTACAAGAACATTACCAGAACAAATGCATTATGTTCTTTAAAAGTTCCTCACACATTTCTTTAGGTTGTGGTAACATTGACGCGGAGGGTTAATGATCTGGCTGCATATCTGAAAATTTCAATCCCACATATTCTTTAACCATGTTTCTTTATTGTGGATCAGATATACTCTACTAAAAGAAAGGATTTCTTTATTTTGTCCAGATTTATAAATTCAGACTGATATGCAGAATATAGACTAACTGTAAAAAAACGCACCCGATATAATTCCGCCTTTGAGATGCTTGATATGGTCCCCCACGTCTTATTTTTCATGATCTGAAAGGCGAAAGTGATCCTAGATCAGCACTTACAGTCTTGGATATCTTGTAAATATGAGCCCGGAAGTTTGCAGAATACACAGAGGATGGGTGAAGTGATGGGGAATAACCCAGTTACCAGTATTTCCTTGGGTTAGTTATGTCTAAGAAGATTAAAAATGAAGCATGGAATTCCTGATTGACCATACTGCCATGGCTACACACTTAGAACAGATGTGTAAAAAACAACACGCTGTGTTATTTTTTAACACATCCGTGTGTCTAGCTAGGGATAACGTGTTACTTTTAACACAATCAAAGTGTTGTCACATTTAACACATGATTTGTGTAAATTATTCAAGACACCCTTTCAACACACATCCTATAGAATATCCTATCAGATTTTGGAACCTGTCCTATAGGATTTTACTACCCTCGCCTTCTGGATGATAGCGGGGTGAACAGGCAGTGGCTCGGGTGGTTGTTGTACTTGATGATCTTTTTGTCCTTCTTGTGACATCAGGTGCTGTTGGGCAGACCGCACCACCCTCTGGAGATCCCTGCGGTGCGGGTGGTGCAGTTGCCGTACCAAGAGGTGATACAGCCCGACAGGATGCTCTCAATTGTGCATCTGTAAAAGTTTGTGAGGGTTTTAGGTGCCAAGCCAAATTTCTTCAGCCTCCTGAGGTTGAAGAGGTGCTGTTGCGCCTTCTTCACCACACTGTTTGTGTGGGTGGACCATTTCAGATCGTCAGTGATGTGTACATTGAGGAACTTGAAGCTTTTCACCTTCTCCACTGTGGTCCCGTCGATGTGGATGGGGGGTGCTCCCTCTGCTGTTTCCTGAAGGCCACGATAAGCTCCTTTGTTTTGTTGACGTTGGATGAGAGATTATTTTCCTGGCACCACACTCCCAGGGCCCTCACCTCCTCCATATAGGCTGTCTCGTCATTGTTGGTAATCAGGCCTACTACCGTTGTGTCATCTGCAAACTTGATGATTGAGTTGGAGGTGTGTGAGGCCACGCAGTCATGGGTGAACAGAGAGTACAGGAGGGTGCTGAGCACGCATTCTTGTGGGGCCCCAGTGTTGAGGATCAATGAAGTGGAGGGGTTGTTTCCTACCTTCCCACCTGGGGGCGGCCTGTCAGGAAGTCCAGGACCCAGTTGCACAGGGCAGGGTTCAGACCCAGGGCCTCAAGCTTAGTGATGAGCTTGGAGGGTACTATGGTGTTGAATGCTGAGCTATAGTCAATGAACAGCATTCTTACAAAGGTATTCCTCTTGTCCAGATGGGATAGGGCAGTTTGCAGTGCGATGGCGATTACATTGTTTGTGGATCTATTGGGGCGGTAAGCAAATTGAAATGGGTCTAGGGTGTCAGGTAAGGCAGAGGTGATATGATCCTTGACTGGTCTCTCAAAGCACTTCATGATGACAGAAGTGAGTGCTATGGGGCGACAGTCATTTAGTTCAGTTACCTTTGCTTTCTTGGGTACAGGAAGAATGGTGGACATCTTGAAGCATGTGGGGACAGCAGACTGGGATAGGGAGAGATTGAATATGTCCGTAAACACTCCAGCCAACTGGCCTGCGCATGCTCTGAGGACACGACTAGGGATGCCGTTTGGGTTGGCAGGCTTAGTGAGAGTTAACATGCTTAAATGTCTTACTCACGTCGGCCACGGAGAAGGAGAGCCCACAGTCCTTGGTAGCGGGCCGCGTCGGTGGCACTGTGTTATCCTCAAAGACGTCGGTGTTTATCCTCAAAGACGTCAGTGTTTCCGATCATATAACATTCTGTAATTAATGTTGTTGTATTGTACTCAAACTAATGACAACAAACTATCATTTAATGGGTTCTAATAAGATTCTGATTGGGGTGACACAATCCTACAAGACTCCTTTAGGATACATTTATTTTAATCCGTCTGTCTGCATATTTCAAGACATGGCATAAGAAGGTGCAGTGAGATACCCAATGGGTTGGACGACACTTTTCTTGTCAATCATCTTGTAAAAACATACTTCAAAACTGGAAATCAACCAGTCATCCATCATTAACACAATGGAAAGGTCAAATGCAGTATTATCTAAATGTTGAAAGTGTGTGGGCAACAGAGAGAAACAAATTGGTGCAGGTTTAGGCCATGTGGCAGATGATACTGGGCAGGGGTGAGGTTGTGGATGTTTGTGTGCATCTGTATGTTGTCGTTGGTATGTGTGTTTTGTATTGTAAAAAAAATATCACATAAAAATTTAAAAACTATAGGATCCAATCAGATTTCTTTTGAATTCCAATAGGAAAGAAAGTACTCCAATAGGATATAGGATTCTGATAGAGGTGACAAAATCGTATAAGACTGCGAGAATCCTATAGGATCTAATATGATCACTTTTTATTTCTAATAGGAAAACTGTAGTCCAACAGGATTCCAACAGGATTTTGATAGAGGTGACAAAATCCTATATGATTGTGAGAATCTTGGATTCTATTGGAAAAATCACTAATCCCACAGGATTTTTTTAAAGGGCAACACTTTATGTTAAAAGTAACACAACATGGATGTGTTAAAAAAAATGGTTGATGTGTCTTACACATTTTGTGTTGTATTCCAACTTCTGTAAATGACTGGGAAAGACGTGTAGAATATTTTTTGCCATTTATTCAATTCAAACAGTCCTGCATATATGAAAACAACTGCTGTACTTGCAAAATATCCTTCTTTAAATATTTCAAATGTGTTATATAGTTCTTAATTCTTTTAGTTCCAGCATGTAAGATTTGCAGTCCAGGGAAATTCAGCGCACGTGACTGTAACGCTCGTCGTTAGGTGGAAGAGAGGAGGACCAAAGCGCAGCGTGGTACGTTTCCATATTTATTGGAAACACTTAACAACACGAACAAAACAATAAACAGAAAATGAAACTAACGACGCTACAGACCTGAACATGTGAACATACAGACAACGAACGCACGAACAAGAACAATCACCCACAAACAAACAGTGAAAACAGTCAACCTTAATATGGTTCCCAATCAAACACAATGACAAACACCTGCCCCTGATTGAGAACCATATTAGGCCAAACTATAAACCCAACATAGAAACACATAACATAGAATGCCCACCCAGCTCACGTCCTGACCAACTAAACAAGACTGAACAAAGGAAATAAGGTCAGGAACGTGACAGTACTCCCCCCAGTACTCCCCCCCTCCCCCCAAGGTGCGGACTCCGGCCGCAAAACCTGAACCTATAGGGGAGGGTCTGGGTGGGCATCTGTCCACGGTGGCGGCTCTGGCTCTGGACGTGGCCCCCACCCCACCATAGTTAATCCCCGCTTCCGTGGCCTCCTCTTAATGGCGACCCTCCATATTAACCCCACCGGACTAAGGGGCAGCACCGGACTGAGGGGCAGCACCGGACTGAGGGGCAGCACCGGACTGAGGGGCAGCACCGGACTGAGGGGCAGCTCCGGACTGAGGGGCAGCTCCGGACTGAGGGGCAGCTCCGGACTGAGGGGCAGCTCCGGACTGAGGGGGAATTCCGGCATCGCCGGCGTGACAGGTAGCTCTGGCAGCTCCTGGCTGACTGACGACTCTGGCAGATCCTGGCTGGCTGGCGGCTCTGGCAGCTCCTGGCTGGCTGGCGGCTCTGGCAGCTCCTGGCTGGCTGGCGGCTCTGGCAGCTCCTGGCTGGCTGGCGGCTCTGGCAGCTCCTGGCTGGCTGGCGGCTCTGGCAGCTCCTGGCTGGCTGGCGGCTCTGGCAGCTCCTGGCTGGCTGGCGGCTCTGGCAGCTCCTGGCTGGCTGGCGGGTCTGGCAGCTCCTGGCTGGCTGACGGCTCTGGCAGCTCCTGGCTGGCTGGCGGCTCTGGCAGCTCCTGGCTGGCTGACGGCTCTGGCAGCTCCTGGCTGGCTGGCGGCTCTGGCAGCTCCTGTCTGGCGGGCGGCTCTGGCAGCTCCTGGCTGGCTGGCGGCTCTGGCAGCTCCTGGCTGGCTGGCGGCTCTGGCAGCTCCTGGCTGGCTGGCGGGTCTGGCAGCTCCTGACTGACGGACGGCTCTAGCGGCTCCTGACTGACGGACGGCTCTGAAGGCTCAGGACAGACGGGCGGCTTTGAAGGCTCAGGACAGACGGGCAGCTTTGAAGGCTCAGGACAGACGGGCGGCTCAGACGGCGCTGGGCAGACGGGCAGCGCAGGCGGTGCTGGGCAGACGGACAGCTCAGACGGCGCTGGGCAGACGGGCAGTGCAGGCGGCGCTGGGCAGACGGGCAGTGCAGGCGGCACTGGGCAGACGGGCAGCGCAGGCGGCGCTGGGCAGACGGGCAGTGCAGGCGGCGCTGGGCAGACGGGCAGTGCAGGCGGCGCTGGGCAGAAGGGTACACCTGTAGGGAGGAGACGGAGAGACAGCCTGGTGCGTGGGGCTGCCACAGGACCCACCAGGCTGGGGAGACCTACAGGAGGCTTGGTGTTAGGAGGAGGCACCTGAAGGACCGGGCTGTGGGGGAGCACTGGAGCTCTGGTGCGCAGCCTTGGCACCACTCCCCCAGGCTGGACTACTACTCTAGCCCGGACCCTCCAGAGTGCAGGCACAGGTTGAACCGGGCTGTGGGTGAGCACTGGAGATCTAGTGCCTACTACACGCACCTCTCCCTTAGGCTCCACTCCCACATTTGCCTGGTACGAGCGGAGCGCAGGCATAGGACGCACTGCACCCTCCCAGCGCCCCGGAGACCCAGCACGCAGAGCCGGCGCAGGATACCCTGGACCGAAACGGCGTACTGGAGACCAGACACGCTGAGCAGGCACACTACGCCCTGGCTGGATGCCCACACTCACATGACACTTTCGGGGGGCTGCCCTATAGCGCACCGGGCTATGGGCACGCACTGACGACATCGTGCGCTTAACCGCAAAACACGGTGCCTGACCAGTAACGTGCTGCTTATAATAAGGCCCCGTGTGGCTCAGTTGGTAGAGCATGGCGCTTGCAACGCCAGGGTTGTGGGTTCGATTCCCACGGGGGGCCAGTACAAAAAAAAAAGTATGAAGGTATGTACTTGTAAGTCGCTCTGGATAAGAGCGTCTGCTAAATGACTTAAATGAAGATAAATGAAATAAATAATAAGCACGAGGAGTGAGCTCAGGTCTGCTACCTGGCTTAGCCACACTCCTCTTTAGCCCCCCCCGCCCCCGCCCCCCCCCCCCCCCCCCCCGCCCCCCCCCCCCCCCCAAAAAAACCACAGCAAAGGACCTTGTGAAGATGCTGGAGGAAACAGGTACAAAGGTATCTATATCCACAGTAAAATTAGTCCTATATCGACATAACCTGAAAGGCCGCTCAGCAAGGAAGAAGCCACTGCTTTAACTGAAGCCACTGCCTTTAAACAGCTTGGAAGATTCCAGAAAATGATGTCATGGCTTTAGAAGCTTCTGATAGGCTAATAGGCTAATCATTAAGTTTGCAGACGACACAACAGTGGTAGGCCTGATCACCGACAACGACGAGACAGCCTACAGGGAGGAAGTCAGAGACCTGGCCAGGTGGTGCCAGGACAACAACCTATCCCTCAACGTAACCAAGACTAAGGAGATTATTGTGGACTACAGGAAAAGGAGGACCGAGCACGCCCCCATTCTCATCGACGGGGCTGTAGTGGAGCAGGTTGAGAGCTTCAAGTTCCTTGGTGTCCACATTAACAACAAACTAGAATGGTCCAAACACACCAAGACAGTCGTGAAGTGGGCACGACAAAGACTATTCCCCCTCAGGAAACTAAAAAGATTTGGCATGGGTCCTGAGATCCTCAAAAGGTTCTACAGCTGCAACATCGAGAGCATCCTGACTGGTTGCATCACTGCCTGGTACGGCAATTGCTCGGCCTCTGACTGCAAGGCACTACAGAGGGTAGTGCGTACGGCCCAGTACATCACTGGGGCTAAGCTGCCTGCCATCCAGGACCTCTACACTAGGCGGTGTCAGAGGAAGGCCCTAAGAATTGTCAAAGACCCCAGCCACTCCAGTCATAGACTGTTCTCTCTACTACTGCATGGCAAGTGGTACCGGAGTGCCAAGTCTAGGACAAAAAGGCTTCTCAACAGTTTTTACCCCCAAGCCATAAGACTCCTGAACAGGTAATCAAATGGCTACCCAGACTTACCTCTCCCCAACCCCTATTTTTACGCTGCTGCTACTCTCTGTTTATCATATATGCATAGTCACTTTAACAATACATTCATGTACATACTACCTCAATTGGGCCGACCAACCAGTGCTCCCGCACATTCCCGCTAACCGGGCTATCTGCATTGTGTCCCACCCACCACCCGCCAACCCCTCTTTTACACTACTGCTACTCTCTGTTTATCATATATGCATAGTCACTTTAACCCGGACGCCTATAAGAAATCCCCCTTTGCCCTCCGACGAACCATCAAACAGGCAAAGCGTCAGTACAGGACTAAGATCGAATCGTACTACACCAGCTCTGACACTCGTCGAATGTGGCAGGGCTTGCAAACCATTACAGACTACAAAGGGAAGGACAGCCGAGAACTGCCCAGTGACAAAAGCCTCCCAGACAAGCTAAACTACTTATATGCTCGCTTCGAGGCAAATAACACCGAAACATGTATGAGACCACCAGCTGTTCCGGATGACTGTGATCACGCTCTCCGCAGTCGATGGGAGTAAGACCTTTAAACAGGTCAACATTCACAAGGACGCAGGGCCAGACGGATTTAAAGGACGTGTACTGCGAGCATGCGCTGACCAACTGGCAAGTGTCTTCACTGATATTTTCAACCTCTTATAAATGAAGAGCTTAGGACTCTTCATTTATAGACACTGAATTGATCTGAGAGTCAAAAAGGGCTATGGTGAAGCTCATATATAATTAAAGATGGACTTTATAATATAACTCTGACTTGTGTGTGGTTTGCTCTCTCATCATTGAGTAATACAGGAAATTACCACGACAGTACCCACAGCAACTATTAAAACATTCCCAAACCAGAAACCGTGGATTGATGGCAGCATTCGCGCGAAACTGAAAGCGCAAACCACTGCTTTTAATCAGGGGAAGGTGACCGGAAACATGACCGAATACAAACAGTGTAGCTATTCCCGCTGCAAGGTTATCAAACAAGCTAAGCGTCAGTATAGAGACAAAGTAGAGTCGCAATTCAACGGCTCAGACACGATAGGTAAGTGGCAGGGTCTACATTCAATCACGGATTACAAAAAGAAAAGCAGCCCCATCGTGGACCAGGATGACTTGCTCCCAGACAGACTAAACAACTTCTTTGCTCGCTTTGAGGACAATACAGTGCCACTGACACGGCCCGTTACCAAAACCTGCGGACTCTCCTTCACTGCAGCCGATGTGAGCAAAACATTTAAGCAAGGCTGCAGGCCCAGACGGCATCCCCAGCCGCGTCCTCAGAGCATGCGCAGACCAGCTGGCTGGTGTGTTTTCGGACATATTCAATCAATCCTTATCCCAGTCTGCTGTTCCCACATGCTTCAAGAGGGCCACCATTGTTCCTGTTCCCAAGAAAGCTAAGGTAACTGAGCTAAACGACTACTGCCCCGTAGCACTCACTTCCGTCATCATGAAGTGCTTTGAGAGACTAGTCAAGGACCATATCACCTCCACCCTACCTGACACCCTAGACTCACTCCAATTTGCTTACCGCCCCAATAGGTCCACAGACGACGCGATCGCAACCACTCTGCACACTGCCCTAACCCATCTGGACAAGAGGAATACCTATGTGAGAATGCTGTTCATCGACTACAGCTCAGCGTTTAACACCATAGTACCCTCCAAACTCGTCATCGACCCCGCCCTGTGCAACTGGGTACTGGACTTCCTGACGGGCCGCCCCCAGGTGGTGAGGGTAGGTAACAACATCTCCACCCCACTGATCCTCAACACTGGGGCCCCACAAGGGTGCGTTCTGAGCCCTCTCCTGTACTCCCTGTTCACCCACGACTGCGTGGCCATGCACGCCTCCAACTCAATCATCAAGTTTGCAGACGACACTACAGTGGTAGGCTTGATTACCAACAACGACGAGACGGCCTACAGGGAGGAGGTGAGGGCCCTCGGAGTGTGGTGTCAGGAAAATAACCTTACACTCAACGTCAACAAAACAAAGGAGATGATCGTGGACTTCAGGAAACACAGGAGCTTCAGGAGCACCCCCCTATCCACATCGACGGGACAATAGTGGAGAGGGTAGTAAGTTTTAAGTTCGCAGCAGCGCCTCTTCAACCTCAGGAGGCTGAAGAAATTCGGCTTGTCACCAAAAGCACTCACAAACTTTTATAAATGCACAATCGAGAGCATCCTGTCGGGCTGTATCACCGCCTGGTACAGCAACTGCTCCGCCCACAACCGTAAGGCTCTCCAGAGGGTAGTGAGGTCTGCACAACGCATCACCGGGGGCAAACTACCTGCCCTCCAGGACACCTACACCACCCGATGTCACAGGAAGGCCATAAAGATCATCAACATTTACATTACATTTAAGTCATTTAGCAGACGCTCTTATCCAGAGCGACTTACAAGTACCAACATTCATACTTTTTTTGTACTGGCCCCCGTGGGAATCGAACCCACAACCCTGGCGTTGCAAGCGCCATGCTCTACCAACTGAGCCACACGGGACCACGGGATCAAGGACAACAACCACCCGAGCCACTGCCTGTTCACCCCGCTATCATCCAGAAGGCGAGGTCAGTACAGGTGCATCAAATCAGGGACCGAGAGACAGAAGCTGTTTTTCAATCTCAAGGCCATCAGACTGTTAAACAGCCACGACTAACATTGAGTGGCTCCTGCCAACATACTGACTCAACTCCAGCCACTTTAATAATGGAAAAATTGATGTAAAAAATGTATCACTAGCCACTTTAAACAATGCCACTTCATATAATGTTTACATACCCTGCATTACTCATCTCATATGTATATACTGTACTCTATACCATCTACTGCATCTTGCCATCTTGATGTAATACATGTATCACTAGCCACTTTAAACAATGCCACTTTTATATGTTTACATACCCTACATTACTCATCTCATATGTATATACTGTACTCGATACCATCTACTGCATTTTGCCTATGCCGTTCTGTACCATCACTCATTCATATATTTTTATGTACATATTCTTCATTCCTTTACACTGTGTGTATAAGGTAGTTGTTGTGAAATTGTTAGGTTAGATTACTCGTTGGTTATTACTGCATTGTCGGAACTAGAAGCACAAGCATTTCGCTACACTCGCATTAACATCTGCTAACCATGTTGTGTATGTGACAAATAAAATTTGATTTGATTTGATTTATTATAAAATGATTGGACGTTGGTTAATGGTATGGAAGGTAGAGGCGGGTTATCCACTCACCATCGGATTCCTACAAGGCACCGCGACCTACGTCCCCTAAATCTCCATCTCTTCTTCATGTGAATGACAGGGACTTGGGTCGTGTCCGACTCGTTAAAGAAAAAATATTAGTCCAGTACGACGTGAGTAATCGCTTTTCTGATGTCCAGAAGCTCTTTTCAGTCATAAGAGACGATGTCAGAAACATTATGTACAAAATAAGTTACAAATAGTGAGAAAAAACACACACAATAGCACAATTGGTTAGGAGTCTGTAAAACGTCAGCCATCTCCTCCGGCGCAATTGGTATCATTGTAGCAGCAGCTGGTATCTCAGTTGCTGAGGCTGGTCCAGGTCTCCATCATTATCCTCCTCAGGGTCCACAATGTCCTCGTTGCTGAGGCAGACGTTGTGCAGCACAACGCAGCATGCGACCACCTCAGGCACAAAGGTAAGATTCACCTCCAGGGCCATCCTTAAGATTGAGCGCCACTGAGTCTTCATCATCCCGAAGGACCGCTCCGACACATTCCTCGCCTTGGAATGCTTTGCATTGTAGGTGGCCTCCACTGCGCCCCTCACTGGCTGCCTGTAGGGTGTCATCAGACAGATGGGATCCGCCAACCAGGGATACCCTCCATCCCCGAGGAGAAACCAGCCTTGTGGTGGGTACAGGCTCTGAACATACACAGGGCTGTGTTTCAGGACCCTGGCTTCGTGCACATACCCGAGGAAGGCAATGTAGATGTCGATGAACCTGCACCTGTGGTCACAGATGGCCTGTAGCTGATAAGAATAGAACAATTTTCTGTTCAGGTAATCCTGCTGGTCCACTGTAGGGGGCTTGATCAGGATGTGGAATCCATCAATGGTGCCAGCAACCTGTCGAAATGCATGGGACCGTGCCCGTATGGTGAATCCCTCACCAACCTCCTGCATTTCATCTTGTGATGTAAAAATGGATGACCTTCTTTGTGATCCCATCACTCACCCTGTGGATGACATTGTGCACTGTGGTCCGGGGGACATCAAATGCCTCGGACATAACACAGTACGAAGTGCCACTAGCCAGCCAATAGACAAACAGGAAGCTTTCCAAGGTCTTGCCACAGCCATAGTCCTGGTCTTCTTGCTCTACCAGGCTGTCAAAAGAGGGTTGTAATTCGGAAGTGGGGTTTGAGGTCCAGGTCGCCCAAATACATTCTCAATGGACATTGTTAATGAAGTCGTAAGATGGCTAGCTAGAAATGTGTTATGCTAACAAGCTAGCAAGACGTTGCATAGCAACAGCATCAACTTCTGATAGACAGGCAACGCACTCGTACACTCAACTGAAAGGATACCATTTGTTTACAGTATACTAAAATTAACTAATAGTATTAAGTATGTAGTATTCAGTATTTGAATTCCCATATTAGTATGGGAATTCAAACACAGCTCAGGTGTTCTGTGAATATTCTTACAACATTACCTAACTTAAACATTGTATGAATGTCATCTCTTGTAATGTATCCACACTATTCCCACAACCTAATTACATGTTCTGGAAACCTTTAAAGAACTTAGAAAGCCTGTTATGTCAACATTCTTGCAACATCAAAGGAATGTTTCGTGCACCCTGATACAAACATTATCTGCATGTCAGCACAACTGGACAGTTTTAGTGTTTTGGGAACCTATCTCTTGTCAAATCCCCACAATGTTCTTTACAAAACTTTAAAGAAAAGCTAAATGTGTTGTATGTATGACATGTATGATACATGTATGATTTCTGACAGTGTCCAGGGTAAAGTAAAGTGAATGTGGAAACATGGAGAGTGACCGATGTTGTGATGATGCTGAGGTATTGACTGGGATCTGCCTGGCTTGACCCAGCAGTGATAATAGTCCTGCAGGCAGACAAGCACCACATGCTGCTTACATGACAGGATGCCTCGCTGTTTCCCTCAATAACAATGTTCCAGAAACCCGTCATCTCTGATATAACACAGGAACTATGTCTAACCATCAGAGATATGTAGCTAGAATAGAGATGTAAGTGCAACCATTATCTAAAGACAACCACCCCATAAGGGAGCTGAATTTCTGAAAGAGCACAGCAGCAATCACTAAACCACAGCAACACCTCCCTCTAAATATCACAAGTTCTGTTGGTCACAAGTTTTATTCTCACATTCCCTGGCGCACTAACATAAAACCCTCTACAGCCATTTTCTTCCTCAACACTGAATCACAGCCCAGACGGCCCCGTCCCACCAGACAGACAGAGCTGTCTCACCAACTGGCCAACACCTTCACATAACATCAGCTAGCATAGCAGACAGCAGACAGCAGGAGCCATTAACAGACACTGCTCAGTGACAACTTCACAGTAGTCCCCATAGAAGGCTGTGTGTGTGACAGCCAGGCTGTGATATAGATAGACACAGCCAGGGCCTGCTTCCAGCGTACCCACACTATACCCCATCTCTGTGGTTTCAGCTCTGCCTGAGAGACTAAATCCATTGAGCCAGGGAGGCATTTACTGTAGCAGCAGCAGTGGTTTGGCCAGGTCCCTCAGCATGACAATCCCCTCATGTTTGTCTGTCTATCTGCAGGGTATGAATGCACACCAGAGGGTAATTCAAGAGAAGCGGCCTTTTAGGGAACATGTTGTCTTTTCTCTCCTTAACAGCTTTACACAAATGTCTGAGAGCCGAGGAAAGTTTGCTGTGAGCCAAGGGTCTGGGGGGGGGGGGGGGGGGGGGGGTGAGGGGAGAGAAGACAAGAGGTACTGTAGCTACATTGACCTGGTAAATAGCTTAGCTCCCGAAAAACTTCAGAACAAAAGGATAGGGGTGATTTTGAGTGCTACTTGTTGAATTGTTGAGACAGACAGGGATTTTTGAAGGGCGTTAGAGCCACTTCACAGAACAAAACACACAGACGCAAACACACCCACTCATAGAAGCATACAGCTCAAAAAGAGCAAGGATACCAATGGGCAAATCATATTGCCTAAAATAGTCATACGGAAGCGGAACTCAAGAATTCTAGTCTATAACATCTACTGTATATTGTTGACAGACACAATTGCCAATATTGTTTCTCTTTCTGCCCAGTGTATACTTCCAGGGATAACAGATTCAGACAAATTTACAGGAACATAAAAATGCATACAGTGTACTCTCTCCACAAAATTATTACTTCACTTCTCTAGAAGTGATTAAATCCTCTGTTGTTAACTCATATAAAACACAGCCCTTTAAACAGCCTCCTGCCCTCTCTGTTGCTGCAGGGAAGAGAGGAAAGAGAGGCAGGAAAAGAGCATGAGCATAAAGGAAGGAAGAAAGAAGAGACGGATGAATGAAGAAACAATATTTCATATTATGGTCAGATGTGGCTAAGAAAAATACATTGGGAAAAGGAGGGGAAAAGAGGGGAGGGGAGAAGAGAGCAAGAGGGGATTTGGTCCACAGAATAGAGTACACCCAGTAGTGTAACTACCTACCTTGACCGGTGTGGCTCAGGTGGTGGTGGTGCTCTACACTGGGCGATCGGGGTTCTGGCAGGTCCTCACTCCCTCCATCTGCAGATGAGGAGTGAGACAAAAAGGAGAGAGTGTGAGCGTGGGGATGCCAGGAAAAGGAGAGAGAATGAGTGCGGCAGTGCGGCTGGCATTCCAGGTAGGCCACCTCATCCTCCACCAGCCAAGACTGGGACCTCAGGACCCCCAGGAGACTACTGACACACAGCCCCTCCACACCCCTCCTCCAGGGACCCAGACGATCCCGCAAACTGGCAAAGTACACCCAATTCTTCTTCATCAAGGTGGGTTGGGATGTAGACTGAAGACACCAACCAGGCCCTAGTCCAAAACCCAGGGCCAGCCCATGAGAGAACTGTTACAATACTGAGAGGAGTGGTGATCCAGAGTTATTCCCTCTGGATGAGTGAAAGATAGAACTGGTGGTACAGTACACTACAGTACAGTAGGCGTTTTCTGAAAGTTGGCTAATTATATGAGGATCAATTACTGTGGGCCCAGAGGACTGAGGATGCGCCGAATACAACTGGTGTAGATTTTTTACAGTGAAATGCTTGCTACACGAACCCTTCTCAACAATGAAGTGTTTAAAAATAAAAATGGTAACAAAAGAGGAATAAAATACTCAAGAATGGAGCTATATACAGGAGTACCAGTGCCAGATCAATGTGCAGGGGTATGAGGTATTTGAGGTAGATATGTACATAAAGGCAGGGTAAAGTGACTAGGCATCCGGATAGATAATAATAAGAGTAAAATAAAGAACAGAGTAGCAGCAGCAAATGATGAGTGTAAAAGTGTGGATTAACCACAGTGGATGGAGCAGGGCTGGATAAGGGGGTCGATGGGCCAGCGCCCACTTTGCCTCTCCACTACAGGGTCTGTTTGACAAGGCCGAGTCCCTATCTTAGGCTACAGTGATCTACAGTACAACTAAGACTGCATGTCACCTTATCCCAAAGGGCACCTTATTTCCTATATAGGGCACTATTTTTGATCAGAGCCGTATGGGCCCTGGTTAAAAGTAGTGCACTAAACAGTGAATAGGGTGACATTTGGGATGCAGCCTAACACTGCAAGGGGCTTTGTGGCATATCATGATTTATTCCTAAATCACACATCCCACTGGTATTAAGTCAGCCCATTTATAAACCAAGCCGTTGTTTGAAAGTTATCTAAGACAATGGATTTCCTCTCTGTCTGTAGTAGATCTTGGCTTGCCACCGAAGTACAAAGCGGTGTGAGTCTTTATTGCTAAGGGTTGTGTACTCTGGCAATGGCGGATGCACCAAATGTGTTACCATCAAAGGGTCCTGTGTGTGTGTATTCACCCAAACAAACACTTGTGTATTTCTCCCAATCATAAACCCACAAACACAGATACTGTACATCTGTGCACAGTGTGCTGTTGTGCCCATACAGGATAGATTGGGCTGCTGGTGGAAAGATCTAGCTTGTCGATAGACTGATAAAATTACCCAGAGGGCCGGAGTGTGTTAGTGTGAGAACTGGGGTAGTGAGAGGTTGACACCGTCTCATTCTGTTACCCTGGTTCCTAACTGCCAACACCACCCTCACCACTTTGACAAAAGTCTATTCTGCTATCTTTATTTTTAGTTTGGTTGTTTTAAGAATAACACGTGGATATAATGTGATATTTTCAGTAATGCTGTGTAGACTATTTTTTGTTTGGTTGTTTCAGTCTACACAGCATTGCTGAAAGCATCACACTATTATATCCAAATGTGTTATCCTTGAAACAACAAAACTAAAAAAAGTCACGATGAAATCATAGTAAATCAATAGAGTGAAATCTATTGGGGCTGGAGAGATTGTGTGACGTCAGGTGACACTACCCAACGCTAATCCCTCAATCAAATGTCGTACTATCTGACCTAAGTCAATGGGCCTAGAAATGGAAAAACTTCAAACTAGACCAAACATTTTGCATTGTGAACAGGTGTCTTATCAGAGACCAGCCAGACAGATTGTGGATGGGTTGGGAACAGACGTTCTACTGTATTCTCTACTGCTAGATTCCTCTGTTGTCACCAGAGTTCAGTCAGAATACACTGCTGCTATCCACACAGATCAATGGATCATTACACTAGGAACAGGAAAGCGGAGGGTCCTAGACTAGACTGAAGAGATGCATCTTCTCATTCTAACCAGAGTCGGACAGGCAGATAGAGGCCATGTCTCCTGCTCTAGCAATCTACAGCTTCAGCTAAGCCTACAGTTAAAGTTGGAAGTTTACCTACACTTACAGTGGGGCAAAAAAGTATTTAGTCAGCCACCAATTGTGCAAGTTCTCCCGCTTAAAAAGATGAGAGAGGCCTGTAATTTTCATCATAGGTACACTTCAACTATGACAGACAAAATGAGAAAAGAAAATCCAGAAAATCACATTGTAGGATTTTTTAATGAATTTATTTGCAAATTATGGTGGAAAATAAGTATTTGGTCACCTACAAACAAGCAATATTTCTGGCTCTCACAGACCTGTAACTTCTTCTTTAAGAGGCTCCTCTGTCCTCCACTCGTTACCTGTATTAATGGCACCTGTTTGAACTTGTTATCAGTATAAAAGACACCTGTCCACAACCTCAAACAGTCACACTCCAAACTCCACTATGGTCAAGACCAAAGAGCTGTCAAAGGACACCAGAAACAAAATTGTAGACCTGCACCAGGCTGGGAAGACTGAATCTGCAATAGGTAAGCAGCTTGGTTTGAAGAAATCAACTGTGGGAGCAATTATTAGGAAATGGAAGATATACAAGACCACTGATAATCTCCCTCGATCTGGGGCTCCACGCAAGATCTCACCCCGTGGGGTCAAAATGATCACAAGAACGGTGAGCAAAAATCCCAGAACCACACGGGGGGACCTAGTGAATGACCTGCAGAGAGCTGGGACCAAAGTAACAAAGCCTACCATCAGTAACACACTACGCCGCCAGGAACTCAAATCCTGCAGTGCCAGACGTGTCCCCCTGCTTAAGCCAGTACATGTCCAGGCACGTCTGAAGTTTGCTAGAGAGCATTTGGATGATCCAGAAGAAGATTGGGAGAATGTCATATGGTCAGATAAAACCAAAATACAACTTTCTGGTAAAAACTCAACTCGTCGTGTTTGGAGGACAAAGAATGCTGAGTTGCATCCAAAGAACACCATACCTACTGTGAAGCATGGGGGTGGAAACATCATGCTTTGGGGCTGTTTTTCTGTAAAGGGACCAGGACGACTGATCCGTGTAAAGGAAAGAATGAATGGGGCCATGTATCGTGAGATTTTGAGTGAAAACCTCCTTCCATCAGCAAGGGCATTGAAGATGAAACGTGGCTGGGTCTTTCAGCATGACAATGATCCCAAAGACACCGCCCGGGCAACGAAGGAGTGGCTTCGTAAGAAGCATTTCAAGGTCCTGGAGTGGCCTAGCCAGTCTCCAGATCTCAACCCCATAGAAAATCTTTGGAGGGAGTTGAAAGTCCATGTTGCCCAGCAACAGCCCCAAAACATCACTGCTCTAGAGGAGATCTGCATGGAGGAATGGGCCAAAAAACCAGCAACAGTGTGTGAAAACCTTGTGAAGACTTACAGAAAACGTTTGACCTCTGTCATTGCCAACAAAGGGTATATAACAAAGTATTGAGAAACTTTTGTTATTGATCAAATACTTATTTTACACCATAATTTGCAAATAAATTCATTAAAAATCCTACAATGTGATTTTCTGGATTTTTTTTTCTCATTTTGTCTGTGATAAGTGTACCTATGATGAAGATTACAGGCCTCTCTCATCTTTTTAAGAGGGAGAACTTGCACAATTGGTGGCTGACTAAATACTTTTTTGCCCCACTGTAGGTTGGAGTCATTAAAACTCGTTTTTCAACCACTCCATAAATTTCTTGTTAGCAAACTATAGTTTTGGCAAGTCGGTTATGACTTGATACAAGTAATTTTTCCAACAATTGTTTACAGACAGATTATTTCACTTATAATTCACTGTATCACAAGTCCAGTGGGTCAGAGGTTTACATACACTAAGTTTACTTTGCCTTTAAACAGCTTGGAAAATGCCAATAAATGATGTCATGGCTTTAGAAGCTTCTGATAGGCTAATTGACATCATTTGAGTCAATTGGAGGTGTACCTGTGGATGTATTTCAAGGCCTAGCTTCAAACTCAGTGCCTCTTTGCTTGACATCATGGGAAAATCAAAAGAAATCAATCAAGACCTCAGAAAAAAACCTTGTGAAAATGCTGGAGGAAACAGGTACAAAAGTATCTATATTCACAGTAAAACAAGTCCTATGTCGACATAACCTGAAAGGCTGCTCAGCAAGGAAGAAGCCACTGCTGCAAAACCGCCATAAAAAAGCCAGACTACGGTTTGCAACTGCACATGGGGACAAAGATCGTACTTTTTGGAGAAATGTCCTCTGGTCTGATGAAACAAAAATATAATTGTTTGGCTATAATGACCATGGTTATGTTTGGAGGAAAAATGGGGACGCTTGCAAGCCGAAGAACACCATCCCAACCGTGAAGCACGGGTGTTGTGTTGTGGGGGTGCTTTGCTGCAGGAGGGACTGGTGCACTTCACAAAATAGATGGCATCATGAGGGAGGAAAATTGTGGGTATATTGAAGCAACATCTCAATACATCAGTCAAGTTAAAGCTTGGTCGCAAATGGACAATGACCCCAATCATACTTTCAAAGTTGTGGCAAAATGACTTAAGGACAACAAAGTCAAGATATTGGAGTGGCCATCACAAAGCCCTGACCTCAATCCTATAGAACATTTGTGGGCAGAACTGAAAAAGCGTGCGCGAGCAAGGAGGCCAACCAACCTGATTCAGTTACACCAGCTCTGTCAGGAGGAATGTGCCAAAATTCACCCAACTTATTGTGGGAAGCTTGTGGAAGGCTACCTGAAAAGTTTGACCCAAGTTAAATAATTTAAAGGCAATGGGACCAAATACTAATTGAGTCTATGTAAACTTCTGACCCACTGGGAATATGATGAAAGAAATAAAAGCTGAAATAAATCTTTCTCTCTACTATTATTCTGACATTTCACATTCTTAAAATAAAGTGGTGATCCTAACTGACCTAAAACAAGGAATTTGTACTAGGATTAAATGTCAGGAATTGTGAAAAACTGAGTTTAAATGTATTTGGCGAAGGTGTATGTAATCTTCAGACTTCAACTGTAGATCATCTGTCAACTGCTCAAGTCAGCAGACTACAACTGTCAAAATGTCTTAGCCAGCCTCTACTGAAATATAAGCCCATCACAGAATAATCTCTCCATAATAATCACAATAACCTCCAAGTTATCCCATGTCGTATATTTAAAAAATATATATGTAAAAAAATTCTGTCACATTTAGGATGTACACGGAGGGTTGTGTTCTGTCAGAAAATTGTCTTATGGCAGAGCCCAGACAGTTTAAGTGGTCAATTATTTCCCAGGTTTTAAATGCCAGAGTGCGTCAAAGAGAATGCCTCATTCTAACAGTGTCTGTCTGGAACACTCTCCTCTGCACAGGAGGTTGGTGGCACCTTAATTGGGGAGGACGGGCTCGTGGTAATGGCTGGAGCGGAATGATATCAAATACATGGTTTCCATGTGTTTGATGCCAATCCCTTTGGTCCGTTCCAACCATTATTATGAGTCGTCCTCCCCTAAGCAGCCTCCACTGCTCCTCTGCTCTGCCTCCCTTTAGAAAAGTCAGGGTGACACCATCCTCACAAAGAGGTTCAGCTAGCTCTGTAGCTCTCTGGGTTCACTGTGTGGGTAGATAACAGCAGTCATTAGTTAGTGCACCAAGAGACTTCATTGAACTTCATATGTTTGGGAGACAGACTTTCACTCTAAAAGCATGAATTACCGTTACAAAGCATCGGGTGAAGTTGCTCTGGTACAGTACAGTCCTTTTTGATGTGTCATCCTGAGGCCACGGAGAATGATCATGCTGCAGACTTTGTCAGTGACCGGCCAGTCTTTCACTCAAGGGCCAGCTCATAGCATTTCAATCAGTGAGTCAGTATCCCTCTGCAGGCATACAAGGCTCTATAGCCTCAGCACTCTGAATTAACTGCACGGACCGAGCTGAATTGTATTAGTCCAAAACGATTATTCGGCTGTCCCCATGGGAGAATCCTTTTTGGCTCCAGGTGGAACCCTCTGTGGAAAGGGTTCTACCTGGAACCAAAAAGGGGTTCTTCAAAGGGTTCTCCTATGGGGACAGCCGAAGAACCCTTTTAGGTTATACAGCGCACCTTTTTTCTCTAAGAGTGTACCATTGTTGCTCTGCCTAGCCGGGGTGCATCTGAAATGGCAAACTATTCTCTTTATAGTGCACTACTTTTGACCAGGGCCATTGTGTGCGTGTGCGTGTGTGTGTGTGTGTGTGTGAGGCAAGGGAAGGCGAGGCAGTTTGTCACCCTCTGTATTATCCAGCCTGACAGGCCAAAGACAATGCTGTCAGCTCTTATGTAATGTTACCTTGAGAAAGGACCTGAGTGCTGAGCCAGTTGGACTAGCTACTTCCACTAGGAAAAGAGGGAAGGGGGGATATAGAGGGATTAATCCCCCAGGGAGACACAGCAGCATAATGCAGGTGTGACAAGATAGAGGGACGGCTGATGGAAGGACGGCTAACACCCAGGTGTGTGCGTGGAGAAAATGTTGCAGATTTAAAGCAAATTCTCTGCAATTGTACCCATTTTACCATGGGTTGGAGAGAACATTTGCAGTTTGAAAGCTAATTTAAAGGTGCAGTATGTAGCTTTTCCGGTAGGCTGACAGAATTCACATAGAAATGCGAGTTATAGATCTGTCATTCTCATTGAAACCAAGTCTGAAAAGTTTCAGATCTGGTCTGTGCTCTATTTCTATGCATCACATTCTTAAGTTTTGCTTTTGCTCTTTTTACTTCTCGGTTTTGTACACCAGCTTCAAACAGCTCAAAATATTATATTTTGGGATATTTAAAAAGACATTTCACAGCGTTTTAGATGTTACAATGATTTTCTACACTATACTGTGCATTCGGAATGTATTCAGACCCCTTGACTTTTTTACACTTTGTTACATTACAGCCTTGTTCTAAAATGGATGAAATAAAAAATATTCCTCATCAATCTACACACAATACCCATAATGACACAGTGAAAACATGTTTCTCGAAATCGAGCTCAGGTGCATCCTGTTTCCATTGATCATCCTTGAGATGATTCTACAACTTGATTGGAGTCCATCTGTGGTAAATTCAATTGATTGGGCATGATTTGGAAAAGCACACATGTGTCTATATAAGGTCCCACAGTTGAAAGTGCATGTCTGAGCAAAAACCAAGCCATGAGGTCAAAGGAATTGTCCGTAGAGTTCAGAGACAGGATTGTGTTGAGGCACAGATCTGGGGAAGGGCACCAAAACATTTCTGCAGCATTGAAGGTCCCCAAGAACACAGTGGCCTCCATCATTCTTAAATGGAAGACGTTTGGAACTGCCAAGACTCTTCCTAGAGCTGGCCGCCCGGCCAAACTGAGCAATCGGGGGAGACGGGCCTTGGTCAGGGAGGTGACCAAGAACCCGATGGTCCCTCTGACAGAGATGCAGAGTTCCTCTGTGGAGATGGGAGAACCTTCCAGAAGGACAACCATCTCTGCAACATTCCACAAATCAGGCCGTTATGGTAGAGGGTCCAGACGGAAGCCACTCCACAGTAAAAAGTACGACAGCCCGCTTGGAGTTTGCCAAAAGGCACCTATCGGACTCTCAGACAATGAGAAACAAGATTCTCTGGTCTGATGAAACGCAGATTGAACTCTTTGGCCTGAATGCCAAGTGTCACGTCTGGAGTAAACCTGCCACCATCTCTACGGTGACGCATGGTGATGGCAGCATCATGCTGTGGGGATGTTTTTCAGTGGCAGGGACTGGGAGACTAGTCAGGATCGAGGCAAAGATGAACAGAGGAAAGTACAGAGAGATTCTTGATGAAAACCTGCTCCAGAGCACTCAGGACCTCAGACTGGTGCGAAGGTTCACCTTCCAACAGGACAACAACCCTAAGCACACAGCCAAGACAATGCAGGAGTGGCTTCGGGACAAGTCTCTGAATGTCCTTGAGTGGCCCAGCCAGAGCCAGGACTTGAATCTGATCGAACAACTCTGGAGAGACTGCAGTGACACTCCCAATCCAACCTGACAGAGCTTGAGAGGATCTGCAGAGAAGAATGGGAGAAACTCCCCAAATACAGGTGTGCCAAGCTTGTAGCATCATACCCAAGAAGACTCGAGGCTGTAATCACTACCAAATGTGCTTCAACAAAGTACTGAGTAAAGGGTCTGAATACTTATGTAAATGTGTTATTTTTTATAAATTTGTACAAATTTCTAAAAACCTGTTTTTGCTTTGTCCTTATGAGCTATTGTGTGTAGATTGATGAGGGAAAAAACTATTTAATACATTTTAGAATAAGGCTGTAACGTAACAAAATGTGGGAAAATACTTTCTGAATGCACTTTTTTCATATAAACTGAAATTAGGCGAACCATTCAAATTTTAGCAACCAGGAAATGGAGGGGTGAATTCTGCCCATTGTACCTTTAATGCAAATCTACTCATTTTGCCATGGGGTTACCCAGATTATGGTGGAGAGATAACATTTTGCAGTTTTAAAGCTAATTACCTGCAATTCCACACATTTGGCCAAGGGTGGAGAGAACATTTTTCAGCTTAAAAGCTAATTTCCTACGCCTTTTTCCATGACCTATGTCATGTTCATATGGTATCTGAATGAGACTAACAAAATCAATGGAGGCCCGATGTTAGCTTCGTGGGCTAATTGAGGGACTGTCAATGACTGACAGAACAAGAAGAAAACTGCTGAGGTACAACCAAATTTCGAAATTGCACCTTTTGTATTTTAACTCTCAGCAGTAAATTGAGATGCCAACTGAATTCCCCCCCCCCCCCCCCCCCCCCCCACCCCCCACAGAAAAAAAGAGGGGGGCCCTCAGTGTCCGCATATGTCGCTTATTTGTTGGGCTGGCCCTGAGATATAGAATGCAGTTTCCACAAACCCTTGATGGAATGACAGCTTTAGTTATGTTTCTAGCTACAGTACATGTTTATTTAGCCAAAGCGCGAACATTCGAATCACTGGCGTTTTCCAATTTGCAGTCGATGCCTCATGTTTTCAATAAAAGGGTAAAAGAGTACAGTACATCCAAACAATGCAGACTACAATATATAGGTTCATTTGTTTCAATGTTATCTCATATTCTGCTGAGCTTGCGGCTATCATAATATAATGTTATGTAATTCATTTTAGCTTCTGCTTCCCTTCTCTCCCCCTGAGCCCTCCCAGGTATGACCTTTTTTCAGTAGATGTTCTACAGTAGTGAACAGACAACACAACAAGGGGAACCATACTTGGAATTCATTTAATCATACGCTTCAGGTGCTGCAGCACAGCATAAACAACATACTCCACTATACACAGCCAGGTTAACAAAAGCAGTTAAAATGTTACAAAATCACAAACATAGCTTAAACCAGCATCAAGGGAAATTCCATGGTAAAGGAATTACACTGAGACTCAGATTCTTCACCTTAAAATGTATGCCAAACAAAAAACATTGATTTCAAACTTTAACAAACCATACAACTATACTGAGTGTACAAAACATTATGAGAATTGAAAGCAGACCACTACCTGAAATCTACTTCACAAAATGTATATAATCCATCCAAATTTTTGCAAGTAGTGAAAGGTTTGGAGTGCAGAAAAGATACACAGCTTCCTAAACAATTGTTGGTCGACACACAGATTGTAACTGAGAGAACCTCCATTCTGAAAGCCTTGAACAAGCATTTTTTAGATGCAGGCAGTTTATTTGAAAAGGTCAAAGGTATAATTGAGCCCCCTA
The DNA here is from genome assembly GCF_016432855.1 of Salvelinus namaycush. Lineage (NCBI taxonomy): Eukaryota > Metazoa > Chordata > Actinopteri > Salmoniformes > Salmonidae > Salvelinus > Salvelinus namaycush. Next base: position 16,043,853 of record NC_052341.1, read on the forward strand.
TAAATTTACCTGACACCCCTGTGCTCTCCTTCACCAGGTTCTCCTTTTCATCCTTCTCTGTTTCAGAAGTGTGTAAAGCCCTGAAAGAAATAGATTATAAAAACTCCCCTAGCCCTGATGAACTAGACCCCCGCCTCCTACACCTAGCCGCAGACATCATTGCTCCCCCTTAACATGTATTTTTAACCTTACGCTTGATATAAAGGAAATCCCCAAGTTATGGAAATCTGCTTTTGTACTGCCTCTCCTGAAAGGTGGAGATCCTTCGCTACTTGACAACTATGGACCCATATCAAAATTGTCTGTACTGTCAAAGGTACTGGAGTCCTTAGTTAGTAGGCAGGTAAAGACCTACTTCCAAGAAAACAACATCTTAAATGGAATGCAATCAGGTTATAGGTCTGGCCACAGCACTGTTTCAGCAACATTGAAGGTTTTAAATGACATCCACTGTGCTCTTGATAAGAAGTTACATTGTGTGTCTGTTTTTATTGATTTGTCGAAGGCTTTTGACACCGTGGACCATGCTGTGTTACAAAGGTTAAAATGTTGTGGAATTATTTGTCATGCTCTAGATTGGTTTATAAATTACCTATCAAATCGTACACAATGTGTAATGGCGGATGGCTGTAAATCTGAGTCCATAGAGGTGTGCTCAGGTGTTCCGCAAGGTTCTATTTTGGGCCCACTGTTGTTCATTTTGTATATCAACAACATTGGGGATCTTATTGAAACAGCGTATGTTCATTTTTATGCAGATGATACTGTTCTTTATTCAAGTGGTAGTAATTTATCTTTAGCTTTTGAAAATGCCCAAAGAGCATTTAACATCATACAACAGAATCTGTATGATATAAAGCTGATTCTAAATTCGGGTAAAACAAAATGCATGGTATTTTCAAATGCCAGGCATGTTACAAATCATGTCATTGCTACATTGGCTAGACATACTATAGAGCAAGTTAAAGTGTACAAATATTTGGGTGTGTGGGTTGATGATAAGCTGAGCTTCACTGTGCATGTAGAGAACTTGATAAGGAAGCTCAAGCTGAAAATAGGATTTTATTACCGGCATAAGGCTTGTTTTTCTTTTGAGGCCAGGAAGGAGCTGGTACGATGTACATTACTGTAAATGTACATCATTTTACCTGTATTTAACTAGGCAAGTCTGTTAAGAACAAATTATTATTTTACAATGACGGCCTACCCCGGCCAAACACTCCCCTAACACGGACAACGCTGGGCCAATTGTGTGCCGCCCTATGGAACTCCCGATCACGACCAGGTGTGAGACAGCCCGGGATCGAACCAGGGTCTGTAGTGACACCTCTAGCACTGAGATGCAGTGCCTTAGACCACTGCGCCACTCGGAGCAGCGGGTGAACAATTTGAACAATTTACGCAGTATTGAATTTCCTGGAAAAACTGTACATCTGCATAGTTCTTCCTGTAAATGTGTTTTGTAAAATCTGTGGAAATTAGTCCTTGTGCATAGAGTTCTCTGGTTTGTTAAACTTTGAAATCAATGGTTCTTGTTCGGTATACATTTTAAAGTGAAAAATCTGAGTCTCAGCCTAATTCCATTACCATGGAATTGCCCTCAATCAGACCATTCTGCTGATTCCTTTCATGTCCTCATAATACACTCATCCCTCTCTGTGAGGCAGGGTGGCTGTACCGTACAATTAGCTAGGCAGTACAAAGGCCATGGACGGTGACGCATGAGAGGGCCTGATCTGCGTCAGGCGCTGGCCGCCATCTCTACCTCTCTACAGGGTCCTGGAAGGTGTTGTTAGTGGAACAGGAAGTATATAGAGAGAGAGAGAGAGAGAGAGAGAGAGAGAGAGAGAGAGAGAGAGAGAGAGGGGAGAAAAAGATGAGAGAGAAAGAGATAAAGAGAGGCACACTCTGTTCCTCTAAAAAAAGGTCTGTCGCAGTATTGAGTGGGTGGGCTTCACCAGAGAGACACATAACCAACCAGCAGCCTGAGGTACTAGTGGCCTTATATTATACAAAGACACTCAAAACACCGCTATACATAACACTGAAAGAATATGGAGGTAGTGCCTGCGTGTGAAGTGACTGACTACTCGTCCCTGGTTCCTTGGTTCTCCTCAGGCAGAAATAAGAGTGAGATGGAGGAAGAGCGTGAGTGAGAGAGAGAGCGAGAGCACATTACAGCTCCTGGTCTTCCTCGAGGCGTTCCATTGATCAGCACCACGGAGGACTGACTTTTTTGGAATCCATATTTTATACATAAAGAAGCAGCACTAAGCTAACTGAGCTTTTTCAATTTCATTTTCAATTTCACTCTCTACTGCCATAATAACAATAATAATGATGGTGTATTTTATTTACAAAGTGCATTTCTGGCACTCAAGGCTAGCTACCATCACCCAAATCCCTATCACCTTCACTCTCTCTCTACCTCCTTTTCTCTCTTCCCCATCTCCCTCCCCATCTTTCTCTCAGCACAGTGACAATGCACAGTCACCTCTGACTCTCTCTGACCTCCAGTGTACTGTAGGAGATGTGAGTACCCTGCTATGGAGACATATGTCAGTCTCTACTGTCTACTGTTTACTGCACAAACTATTGTATACCAGGTAAATAAATGGCAAAAGGTCCTGATTCTGACATAAACAAAGCATAATAGAGGAAGACTAAGAGCCTGTCCCAAATGGCACACTATTCCCTTTAGAGTGCACTACTTTTGATCAGAGCCCTATAAGCCCTGGTCAAAGGTAGTGCACAATAGGGAATAGGGTGCCATTTGGGACACACAGAGGTCTCACTGCAGTGCATTCAATAATAATGCGTGAGTAATCTATCAATCTACACAGACGGCATTTAAATAAACCATTGATTTTGAATAGGAGAATCAAGGATGAGCATTGGGTTAATATGAGGGCAACAACAGTTTGCGTCATAACATCAAAGTGTCTGTGTCATGGTGATAAACAGTCATTTGTGTGACACAAACCTGTCCCCTAACAACAACAGTACAGTAACAATACAATGACCGTATGAACTGAGAAAATATAGCTTTGGAGAAGAAAAAAAAACTCTACCCGAGAGGAGAGACGTCATCTGATGTCAGATATGAAAGGTGTCATTGTCTGTTCTTCTATTCCAATCTGAGTACAGAGCTTTCAAACGGCAGGGGGAAACCATTAGTCCAGAGAGGAGAGAGAGAGGAGAATATAGAGGGAGGGAGGGAGATAAAGGAAAACAGAGAGAGAGAGAAAGAGAGAGGATGGGGAGAGAGTATGCCTTCTTCCCTCACGCTCCCTTATCCTTATCCTCCGTTAACAATACAATCACTCATCCTGTACTCAACAACACTGGCAATAGATGCCTCACACAAGAACACACACAAACGCAACATCTCCATTGCAGGCAGAGGAGTGAACTGTGAACAAGCAGGCTTGAATAATTAAACATTGTTTTACAAAAATAGAAATAAAGTAGAGAACACAGTATGTGACTGCCAGCTTGTAAACCACTGCCAAAACAATCACTTTACCCAGTAATTTAAGAAGATATATATTTGAGAGGATATGACTTGGTAATTACCCCAGGAAAAGTAGCTGCTGCTTCTGCAAAAGCTAATGTGAATTCAAATAAGCAAATAAAGAAAGAAAAAAATATAGTTACCTTAAATGGATTAGAACTCCTGTTCTTCCTGAAAACACAACAGAATGTGTAAACATTATTTCTGTCTGGCATGACTGGAAGCCTATATGACTGGAAGCCTACATCCAGAGTGTCTGCTCTACTCTGCACAGGGCATTTTGTGAAGTCAATCTGAGGGTGAATGAGTGACGGGTGTTCGTGCGTGTGTACATGTGTCCACTCTGCCTTCCCCAACGTATTAGCCCTGAGAGGGAGGGAGGGAAGGAAGACAGGGCTAGGCTAGCTTAGGTGAATTTGACAGTCACAGGCAGAAAAGTAGCAAATAAGTTACTGTATTTCATATTGCAGTACAACTACTGTAATCCTAATACAGTATCAAAGCAAGCACTGTGTAATGACACAGTAAGATACTGTGTAATTGACTATTATACTGTAAAAAAAAAAAAAGTTAATTATACTGTAATCGTAATGAATTAATTAATAAATTAAATTAATTGGGGTGAAATTTTACAGTATTTTACAGTATTTTACCATAATTACATGGGATTGGTGCAAGCAGGTTGGCTGCTAGGCAATGTGTTAAAACATTACAGTATATCAATTAATATTTGGTGTTTTAGATCACTTGCACTTCTAGAAGCCTTAACAAAGGCTCCCAAACTGGCAGCAACTATAGGGCAAAATGCTCAACCATTAAAAGTTTAAGAGATAGCTGCCACTAAAATCTGTCCCCTATACATTTTTAAATGATGGGGCACTATAACCACAAATGAGTTAAAGCCCCCATAAAGTCTTGTTAATTGTATTTTTAAATCACTGTATGCCTACTAAATCATTGTGTGCATTTATTTTATGAAAAACAGCAAATATAATTTTTATAATTTTACCTCTTTTTGCTCATTCTGATCATGTGGGCGTGCTGATACAAATTTGAATATATTTACATACACAGCCCTGATAGGTTTGGGCTCCCGAGTGGCGCAGCAGTCTAAGGCACTGCATCTCAGTAGTGCAAGAGGCGTCACTACAGTACCTGTTTCGAATCCAGGCTGTATCACATCTGGCTGTGATTGGGAGTCCAATAGAGCGGCGCACAATTTGCCCAGCGTCATCCAGGTTTTGCCGGAGTAGGCCGTCATTATAAATAAGAATTTGTTCTTAACTGACTTGCCTAGTTAAATAAAGGTTAGACTCTAGTCTTACCCCTTCAAAGTAGGAGGATACATGCAGTGCCTTCAGAAAGTATTCAATTGATTACATTTAGATTGTGTCACTGGCCTACACACAATACCCCTTAATGTCAAAGTGGAATTATGTTTTTAGAATTTTTTACAGATTAATTAAAAATGAAAAGCTGAGTTTAACACCTTTTTTAATGGCAAGCGTAAATAAGTTCAGGAGTAAAGATCTGATTCACAAGTCACACAATAAGTTGCATGTACTCACTCTGTGTGTAATAATAGTCTTAAACATGATTTATTTTTATTTTTTATGATTACCTCCTCTCTGTACCCCACACATACAATTAGGACCTTACAGATAACAGTGGCTTCGGAAAGTATTCAGACCCCTTGATTTTTTCCACATTTTGTTACGTCACAGCCTTATTCTAAAATTGATTTTTTTCCCTCATCAATCTACACACAATACCCCATAATAACAAAGCAAAAACAGGCTTTCAGAAACGTTTGCAAATTTATAAAAAATAAAAAACTGAAAAATCACATTTACATAAGTATTCAGACCCTTTACACAGTACTTTGTTGAAGCACCTTTGGCAGCGATTACAGCCTCGCGTCTTCTTGGGTATGACGCTACAAGCTTGGCACATCTGTATTTGGGGAGTTTCTCCCAATCTTCTCTGCAGATCCTCTCAAGCTCTGTCAGGTTGGATGGGGAGCATTGCTGCACAGCTATTTTCAGGTCTCTCCAGCGATATTAGATCGGGTTCAAGTCCAGGCTCTGGCTGGGCCACTCAACGACATTCAGAGTCTTCAAATCAAAATCAAATCAAATGTATTTATGTAGCCCTTCTTACATCAGCTGATATCTTAAAGTGCTGTACAGAAACCCAGCCTAAAACCCCAAACAGCAAGCAATGCAGGTGTAGAAGCAAGTGGCTAGGAAAAATTCCATAGAAAGGCCAGAACCTAGGAAGAAACCTAGAGAGGAACCAGGCTATGAGGGGTGTCCAGTCCTCTTCTGGCTGTGCCGGATGGAGATTATAACAGAACATGGCCAAGATGTTCAAATGTTCATAGATGACCAGCAGGGTCAAATAATAATACTTGTCCCGAGACTTGTCCCGAAGCCACTCCTTCATTGTCTTGGCTGTGTGCTTAGGATCATTGTCCTGTTGGAAGGTGAACCTTCGCCCCAGTATGAGGTCCTGAGTAATCTGGAGCAGGTTTTCATCAAGGATCTCTCTGTACTTTGCTCCATTAATCTTTTCCTCGATCCTGACTAGTCTCCCAGTCCCTGCCGCTGAAAAACCTCCCCACAGCATGATGCTGCCACCACCATGCTTCACCCTAGGGATGGTGCCAGGTTTCCTCCAGACGTGATGCTTGGAATTCAGGACAAAGAGTTCAATACTGATTTCATTAGACCAGAGAATCTTGTTTCTCATGGTCTGAGAGTCTTTAGGTGCCTTTTGGCAAACTCAAAGTGGGCTGTCATGTGCCTTTTACTGAGGAGTGGCTTCAGTCTGGCCACTCTACCATAAAGGCCTGATTGGTGGAGTGCTGCAGAGTTAGTTGTACTTCTGGAAGGTCCTCCCATCTCCACAGAGGAACTCTGGAGTTCTGTCAGAGTGACCATCGGGTTCTTGGTCACCTTCCTGACCAAGACCCTTCTACCCCGTTTGCTCTGTTTGGCCAGGCGGCCAGCTCTAGTAAGAGTCTAGGTGGTTCCAAACGTCTTCCATTTAAAAATGATGGCCACTCTGTTCTTGGGGACCTTTGGTACCCTTCCCCAGAACGTTGCCTCGACACAGTCCTGTCTCGGAGCTCTACGGACAAATTCTTCGACCTCATGGCTTGGTTTTTGTTCAGACATGCACTTTCAACTGTGGGACCTTACATAGACAGGTGTGTGCTTTTCCAAATCATGTCCAATCAATTGAATTTACCACAGGTGGACTCCAATCAAGTTGTAGAAATATCTCAAGGATGATCAATGAAACCAGATGCATCTGAGCTCAATTTTGAGTCTCATAGCAAAGGGTTTGAATCCTTATGTAAATAAGGTATCTGTTGTTTTTTTTAAATACATTTGCAAATAATTCTACAAAGCTGTTTTTGCTTTGTTATTATGGGTTATTGCATGTAGATTGATGTATATTTAATACATTTTAGAATAAGGCTGTAACGTAACAAAATGTGGAAAAAGTGAAGGGGTCTGAATACTTTCCGAAGGCACTGTATCTGTAAGGTCCTTCAGTCGAGCAGCGAATTTCAAACACAGATTCAACCACAGATTCAACCACAAAGACCAGGGAGGTTTTCCAATGCCTCACAAAGAAGGGCACCTATTGATAGATGGGTAAAAAAAGGCTGACATTTAGTATCCCTTTGAGCATGGTGAAGTTATTAATTACACTTTGGATGGTGTATCAATACACCCAGTCACTACAGAGATATAGGCGTCCTTCTTAACTTTGCCCGAGAGGAAGGAAACCAATCAGGGATTTCACCATGAGGCCGATGGTGACTTTAAAACAGTTACAGAGTTTAATGACTGTGATAGGAATGACAGAGTGAAAAGAAGGAAGCCTGTGCAAAATAAAAATATTACAAAACATGCATGCAGTAAAACTGCAGAAAATGTGGCAAATAAATGACATTTATATCCTGAAATCAAAGCGTTATGTTTAGGGCAAATCCAACACATCACTGAGTACCACTCTTCATATTTTCAAACATGGTGGTGGCTGCATCATGTTATGGGTATGCTTGTTCTCGGCAAGGACTACAGTAGGGAGTTTTTTAGTATAAAAATAAATGGAATAGAGCCAAGCACAGGCAAAATCCTAGAGGAAAACATGGTTCAGTCTGCTTTCCAACAGACACTGGGAGACGAATTCACCTTTCAGCATGACAATAATCTAAAACACAAGGCCAAATATACACTGGAGTTAATTACCAAGACGACATTGAATGTTCCTGAGTGGACTAGTTACAGTTTTGACTTAAATCAGCTTGAAAATCTATAGCAACACTTGAACATACATGTCTAGCAATGATCAACAACCAACTTGACAGAGCTTGAAGAATTTTAAAAAGTTGAATGTGTCCAGGTGTGCAAAGCTCTTAACCATAAAGACTCAGCTGTAATCACTGCCAAAGGTGATTCTATCATGTATTTACTCAGGAGTGTGAATACTTATGCAAATGAGATATTTATGTATTTTATTTTCAATAAATTTGCAAACATGTTTTCACTTTGTCATTATGTGGTATTGTGTGTAGATGAGTTAGAAATTATTTTTTTATCAACATGTGTAATAAGTCAAGGGGTATGAATACTTTCTGAAGGCACTGTACGCAAAGAAAAGATGACTGGTAATTATTTGGTCAGAATAATCAGATCAGATTGTGATGTCATGATCTGGGCAAAAAACTCCACCCCATCTGAACAGGCTGAAATTTCAGGCATTTAATTTTTTTCAAACAGCTCTTACACCAAAAGGGCATTATCATAATTTTCACAATTTCAGAGTGTTATTTCGACGATGGAAAAATGGTAGACATGCGTCACTTAAAGCTAAGTATCTTCAGGTAAGTACAATTATTTATACAGGGATAACAAAAAGGAGAACACCGTATGACTCCACAGCAAAACTACAATTGACAAAAAGTGACAATTACAACTGGCGTTCTAGAATGTTAAACAAAACCCACAAGCCCAAATAAAGTGGACATGAGCTGCTGCATGATCTCTTAAAGAGACAGTATCCCATAACAAAAAAGCATGAGACAACTGAAACAATGAGACAACACGAAACAACTGACACAAATAATGATGAAGTAGTTCAATAAATGTCTCATACTTCAAATGTAGGCAAAATCATAAATTGGATACCATACCATGTACCCACTTGTGGTCAAAAAGTTTTTGGCACTCCAAAAATATCGTATGGTACTGTATTATGTCGGGTGGAATTACACTACCATTTCAAATACAGCAATTATTTCCCTACCAACAACATTTTCCCACAATGCACCATAATTTACAGTATTCTGCAGTATAATGCTTTCACACTATTTCACTGAAGATAATAGCCAAAATTACTGTATAAATTACAGTTTTCCGTTACATTGTAATAGCATACACACACATGTACACGCTCATTGAGTTAATAATATGTAAATATCTTCATAATAACTGTCACTGTTTCCCGTGACCCCATTTAAGGTAAGGTGAAATAAAGAACAATGCTGATGCCCATGTATTCAGGATTCTGGCACCTACTTATTTACACAGCATGTATTTTGCTACCCTCAGCTTTCAATAATAATATACCTGCACACACAGCAAGGGCACTTCCTCCTATTTAAACCTCACAGCGCTCCACAGCCAATGAGCCCATTCACATCAAGAGGGAACATGAAAGAGAGTTCCTCGACTGGCAAAATCAACAAGATGCTACTGCTACTGCAGACGTGGGGGGAGAGACGGTGTGGGGCAAAGTCCCACAGCATCAACATTTAAAGGGACAATATTTTACATTGCTCAGTTCACAAGCATATGCTTGTCTAGACCTGGTAGGCTTTCGCAATCTGGAGCTGGAGGGTGTGTTGTGTGTGTGGGGGTGTGCATGACGTAAAGGTAGACTCTAGGGAGGATGAGAGAGGAATCGAGAAGAGAATACAGATTGGAAAGATGGGTGTGGAGGAGACAGCATGGGGTGAATATGAGGAAAGATTGGGGAGCGAGAGAGGGGACTTGAGATGAGAGGGGGATGGGGAGACAGGGAGGTGGCTGACAGACAAGGTATAGGACTTGCGTAGATGGATAGACAGAGGGGGGATGACGGGGAGGAGGGGAGAAAGATGGAGTTGCGAGGACCCTCATTAGCCCACGAAAGGCTAGAACATTTAGCTCCCTGCTCTCCTGATATATCTTCCTCTCTTCCCTCTCTCCTCTCATATTTCTTCTTTTCTTCTCCAGAAATATCCCAGGGTGAGCTGAGTGGGTGGGTGAGAGATGGAGAGAGAGAGAGGGAGGTGAGAGAGAGAGAGAGGGTGTGAGATAGTGTAAGAAAGAGAGAGAGAGAGAGCGAGAGAGAGATTGAGAGAGACAGCATGGATGGTCAAAGTGGGTGAGAGATGGCCATGGTAACACTAGATCCTGGGGGAGAAGTATGGGTGCTGCTCAATGATGCATCTCCCATAGATAGAAGGACAACGATATACGTTAGGATCCCTCAATCAACAACGAGGGATATGAGCATTCAGTATGTATGTACAACCTGCGTTATTATGAAGAAAATCAGTAAACACACAAGAACAGAGCTGAGACCCCCCCCACACACACACACACACACGCACACACACTGCTAAGGGGTGGGAACTGGCATGACTCAGAACCTGATTGGTGTGAAGGCCCCATACCTGGGCCAAGGTGACACAACAGGAACAACCACAGAGCCACAGCAAAAGAGAACAGAGGGAAACAGACATCTGCTAAACAGGTCCAAAACACTGACAAAAAACAGGCTACTGAATAGACTATTTCTATGAATATAAATAAAAACAGTCTATTCTCTCCCCTATTCTCCACCCAGACCTTCAGTCCAGACTCTCAGAGTTCCCTGTATCCAGCTCACCTTTGTCAGTCCAACGTCTTGGCATCCCAGGCAATTAAATAATCCTGCACCATAGTAAGGAAGATCCAAAACAAAGAAAAGAGAGAGGGAGATTGAGGAGGAAGGAATGCTGAAGGGGTAGAAAAAAGAGAGGTGTGAAAAAGAGGTAGGGAAAAGAGGGACAGAGAGCAGGAGAGGTAAAGCGTGGCCCAGACAAGGAGAGAGCTCTCCTCAGTGTGAGCAAGCAGCGAGGAAAGAAAGCACCAGGTGTCAGCACACACACACACAGAGGCGTGCTGTGCACATGTACACACACATAGGGGCGCGTCGCGTGCATATACACACACACTCACCGGCAGACAGGCACTCTCTCCCTCCTCCCCCTTTCTCATCCTGCTCTCTGCTAGCAGCAATAACTCCCTCTCATCCTGCCTCCAGCTCTCTCAGGCTGGAGGCCTTAACCCTTTAAGTACCAATATCCTTGCTAAACAGATCCTCATTCTAGATCCAACATTTATATTAGTACATTTTTTTTTAAATAACAGATTAATAATAATTTAGAAATACAAAGACAACCAAGCGATATACAGTATGTGTATGTGTGCTGTAATTAATTCTCATTATTAACACAACTATTCTGAAAGAAAGGTGCCTGTGCATAGGCCTACATGTGTGTAGTACCCTAAAATGTCTGTGCATCATATGAACAAGCAACCCCTCTGCACCAAATCAGCTAGTGTTTCCTACGATGTATACTTTCTCCTGGGAGAGACCTCCCTAGCTACTCTTCTCTTATTGCACTTTCTATCTTAGGGCACTCAGATATAAACAAACAAACAAACAAACAAACAAGGAAGGAGCCACAGTATTTCATTAAGTATCGGTTTCAGAACTTATCTCAAAAGAGGATAAACTCATGCACATTGAATAGAATAAAAAAATATATAAAATAACAAACCAACCAACCAACCAATCATCACCCAGACGTCATCATTATTGGTCTGTTGGTGGATCAGGATCTATTTCTGGGACTCTGAAACCAGCAGCAGTCTTATCAGTGCTCAGGTGTTGTCAGAATAAGGCATTCATGCTACTGTGACTAGCTGACTGCTCCATATCACACACACGTTCACACATCAGGCTATGAACACCTGAAGGCTATGAAGGCCTCTAATCAATATGTCAACATGGCACATGAAATAAGCGCAGAACACAACGCAGAATGCAACACGAGGTGACACGCTAACAGCCAACACAATAATAGATTTCACATTTCCACTGTGCCTTTGGTAGAGATACTGGAGAGAGAGAGGGAGAGATGACAAGAGGGGAGGAGAGATGGCAGAGTTTTGTTTGTTGTTCTGGAGTGATAGAGAGAGAAGAGAGGAGGGGGGGGAAGAGGGGAGGAGATAGATGGAAAAGAGGAGGCAGAGTTCCGATGTTCTTCTGGAGTGATAGAGAGAAGAGGAGAGAGCACAGGAAGAGGTTAGACCCGAGCTGTTTTACCCACGCACTGACTGCCCACTGTACTGCTGGAACGAGAACGTTCCATTCTGACTGAACAGACCCTTTGTTATAGTCCATCTTTGTTACCACGATGAGTGTTTCCTATCCGTCTCGAAGGACCATGAAACTTGAAGGAACATGAAAAATAACATTATAGGTGGGGAGCAACAGACCCATTATGACTGGTGGGGAGCAACAGACCCATTATGACTGGTGGGGAGCAACAGACCCATTATGACTGGTGGGGAGCAACATTATGACTGGTGGGGAGCGACATTATGACTGGTGGGGAGTAACAGACCCATTATGAATGGTGGGGAGCAACATTATGACTGGTGGGGAGCAACATTATGACTGGTGGGGAGCGACATTATGACTGGTGGGGAGTAACAGACCCATTATGACTGGTGGGGGGCAACATTATGACTGGTGGGGAGCAACAGACCCATTATGACTGGTGGGGGGCAACATTATGACTGGTGGGGAGCAACATACCCATTATGACTGGTGGGGAGCAACATTATGGCTGGTGGGGAGCAAAATACCCATTATGGCTGGTGGGGAGCAACAGACTCATTATGGTTGGTGGGGAGCAACAGACCCATTATGGTTGGTGGGGAGCAACAGACCCATTATGACTGGAGGGGAGTAACATTATGACTGGTGGGAAGCAACAGACCAATTTTGACTGATAGGGACAAACAGAAGGGGTTTTGGTGGTGGATATGACAGTTGTGGGGGCATAGAAGGGGGTTGAGGGGTGGAGAGGTGAAGGGGCGCCAAAGAGGTGGTGGAGGGGACAGGGGTGGATACATTCCAGACAACAATGGCTGACTCAAAGTAGGTCACTAAATGGAGGCACATGGTGAGCTGGCCAGGGCAACAGAGGTACAGTACCTTCAGAAAGTATTCATAAACCTTGGCTTATTGCACATTTTGTTGTGTTACAGCCCAAATTCAAAATGGATTCAATATTTTTTACTCTCACACATCTACACACAATACCCCATAATGATGACAAAGTGAAAACATGTTTTTAGACATTTTTGCTAATTTATTGAAAATGAAATACAGAAATATCTACAAAGAGATTAACCTGGAAAGGGGCCCCTCTGGCAGCTGGTACGGGGACACCGCTCACAAACAGACCCCACAGAGCCCCAGAACAGCAACACAATTAGACCCAACATAGAGTACACAATAGCAGAATACCTGACCACTGTGACAGAGCTGCACTTCCTAACATCTTGACAAATGTATGACCTCATTAGAGACATGTATTTCCCACAGATCACATAGACCCTCAAAGAATTTGAAAACAAATTCAACATTGATAAACCCCCATGTCTGTTAGGCGAAAAACCACAATGTGCAATCACAACAGCAAGATATGTTGCCCGTCTCCATGAGAAAAGGGCAACCAGCGGAGCACAAACAACATTGTAAATTCCCCCAAAATGTATGTTAACTATTCATACTACAACTCCAGCCCCAGTCTGAGGCCCTGAGCGCTCTGGAGCAGGTTTTCATCAAGGATCTCTCTGTACTTTGCTCCGTTCATCTTTGCCTCGATCCTGACTAGTCTCCCAGTCCCTGCCGCTGAAAAACATTCCCACAGCATGATGCTGCCAACACGCTTCACCGTAGGGATGGTGCCAGGTTTCCTCCAGACGTGACGCTTGGCAATCTTGGTTTCATTAGACCAGAGAATCTTGTTTCTCATGGTCTGAGAGTCTTTAGGTGCCTTTTAGCAAACTCCAAGTGGGCTGTCATGTGCCTTTTACAGAGGAGTGGCTTCCATCTGGCCACTCTACCATAAAGGCCTGATTGATGGAGTGCTGCAGAGATGGTTGTCCTTCTAGAAGGTTCTCCCATCTCCACAGAGGACATTGGAGCTCTATCAGAGTGACCATCAGGTTCTTGGTCACCTCCCTGACCAAGGCCCTTCTCCCCCGATTGCTCCGTTTGGCCAGGCGCCGTTTGGCCAGACATCCAGCTCTAGGAAGAGTCTTGCTGGTTACAAACTACTTCTATTTATGAATAATGAAGGCCAATGTGTTCCTGGAGACCTTCAATGCTGCAGCCATTTTTTGGTACCCTTCACCAGATCTGTGCCTCGACACAATCCTTTCTCTGAGCACTACGGACAATTCCTTCGACCTCATGGCTTGGTTTTTGCTCTGACATGCACTGTCAACTGTGGGACATGTGTGTGCCTTTCCAAATCATGTCAAATCAATTGAATTTTCCAAAGGTGGACTCCAATCAAGTTGAAGAAACATCAAGGATGATCAATGGAAACAGGATGCACCTGAGCTCAATTTAATTTTGAGTCTCATAGCAAAGGGTCTGAATACTTATGTTAATAAGGCATTTCTATATTGTGTGTAGATGGATTATATTTAAAAAATTCTCAGCAATTTTAGAATAAGGCTGTAACGTAACAAAATGTGGAAAAAGTCAAGGGGTCTGAATACTTTCCGAAGGCACTGTATCTCGCCACCCTCTCCTCTGACATTTCTGACCTTCAGAGGACATTCTGTTTCCGGCCACCATTCTGTTTCCAGCCGCTTTGTTGACATGATTGCCCGGTGATGAGGCCAGATGAGGTTACAGGTGCCTAGTGATGAGGGCATCACTAAGCGCATGTTTCCACCGAGAGAGACGGGATCGATTGTTTTATACCTTCGGAGGGCAGCAGCGTCACCTGTGCTTTATCACCTTGGGCGCCCAGTGATGAGGTCATCGGCGACCAATGAGGTGGTTACACAGTGGAGTCCACCCTGCTGTCACTGACTGCTCTTTCAGGAGTGCTAGGTTACACCTGTGGGCCACCCACACAATAGCATATTGATGGTGGATGCTGTACTTAAACCAAAATAGAACTCTAGCTTTAGAAGATAATAAATAATTGTGTTGTTAATATTGTGATACTGAGAAGAGCTTTTTTTTTTTAAGTACAAAAACTAGTGGTCTACGACATACGGCATTATAAACATGGTTAATCTCCTTCTCTCATCTGATGCCAACAGAACAACAGCCCTGTGCATCCTGGATGAGCAAGACTAGCTTCAGTAAGGCAGGGCTGTAGCAGTTCACTGCCTCTGTCTATACAGCCCCCTCACACTACTGAATGCAGATGAAATGTCAACAGCAGACAAAGGTTGTCCCCCAAATGGCACCCTATTAGGGATGTGACAAATGGACAAATGTTCTTAACATTTAAACTGGCATTTAAAAAAATATGTTTTTGGTTTTCTGTTAAAACAAAGAAAAAAATATATCATAAAAATCACTTTTTTCGGTTAGGGATTTTTCTTAACGTTAAGGATCCCATCTTTGTTTAAGCATTCACACCCCCTATTCCCTAGATAGTGCACTAGGCCTGTTCAAAAGTAGTGTACTCCATGGGGGATAGTATGATTTGGGACTGAAATAAAGCTTAACAACATGCTTTAGCCCAGCCTACTATAGGAGAAGATCCAGTACATTAGACAGACAAGGCATTGCTGTCATCCTTAGTTACAAATGTCAGTGTTTCCCTTTCCACAGCTGTGCTGCACCATATTGACTCATTATTTAGTTTCCTCTTCACTGGCTACAGACACTGTCTGCATCCCAAATGGAACCCTATATGCCATTTGGGATACAGCAATAGATTCTAATTCACTAGCTACAGAGTACAGATGCTGTTTACATACCAGTTTAATGTACATGTTTATGGCCATTAGATGAAAGAAACATGATAGGAGAGCTACTGTAGGGTATGTCTGAGTCTACTACTTTTGACAATGAGCCCTGGCCAAAAGCAGTGCACTATAAAGGGAATAGTTTGCCATTTGGACACTGAATATTTTTTATACCAGATCTGCTTACTAACAATAATATAAGTGTTCATGGAGAGGCCAGTGTTTGAAAGACTGATTATCTAATGCTGCTGGGTCTTTTCAAACCAAAATCATAGGATCAGCTAGGGAGTGGAACACAAAGCTCCTAGTGTCATAGGGCTGTTTCTGGACTTTACAACAACACTGCAATTGGAGAAGGGCACAACAGCACTGTGTATGATTCAACCAATGTCTGTCTTATTGTCTTTATGCTGCACAGAGAACGTCTTCATGTTATTTCACCTTTATTTACCCAGGGAAGTCACATTGAGAACCAGGTCTATTTTTCAAGTGAGCCCTGCATAATGTATTATCCTTCATTAGAGGATAACACATATTTCAAAGCTAATCTAGAAAACATAGAGGATTTAATGGGGTTTTAAGGATAAACCTGATAACCCTACGTGTGGCGTGGCTGATCCTCTTGTATCCTCTCACTGTATTCAACATCACCAGGTCTCTGTGGTGACTCTACTTTAATTCCACTATTAATTTTTATGATTTTGTTAATACAGGAAGGGGATGTTATTGTGTGCACGTCCCAAATGGCACCCTATTCCCTTTATAGCGCACTACTTTTGACCAGGGCCCATAGAGCTCTGGTCAAAAGTAGTCTACTATATAAGGAATAGGGTGCCATTTTGGACACACACTGTGTATGGAGTAGGACAAGCCAATCAGGAGCAGCCAATCTTTTTAATTAATTCAAGTGGCCCGCCCACAGACTGAAGGCATGTCTGAGTGTTCATTAAGGGCCTCCATCAATAATACAGTATAGACAGAGCAGAAGGCTACCATAGCCTGCTGGAGGGTATGACTGAGTCCCAAATGACACCCTATTCTATTTAAAGGGTACTACTTTTGACCATGGTCCCTGGCCAAAAGCAGTGCACTATAAAGGGCATTTTGGTCTCAAAGCTGCAGAGTTGTCACTGCACATTCCAAATGGACCTACTCTTAGTCCCTATAAGTCTAACCCTTATTCCCTAGCCACTCCTGTAGATCTGAGAGTATTGGAGAGACAGAAGTATTAAGGCAACATTTCCAGCAAGCCAATCGTAGCGCAAGATTAAGATATTACCATAATGCTGTGATATCTATCCAATCCTCTTAGTCACTCGCCGTCAATCCCTTTCCATCTATCCCTCGTGACCTCTCACCATCTCAACCAGAGCTCCCTTTCTCCATCTCTCCCCTCCATCCCTCTCTCTCTGGGCTCCATATCTCTCTCTATCCATCCCTCTCCCACTCTTCACCCCTCTCACCCTGGGTGCCAGTCAGCTCAGGCCCATGTCTCAGATGCCAGCAGCAGGGATGGACCCTCCAATCTTGGGCTACGTTCCCATATCCCCACTCGCACACCAGCTAGAATGCATGCCCAATACATTGCTTCATTCTTCTACATAGTATGTTATTGGGGATGTAGGAGTCTTAAACTCTGATGTTTTGTTAATCGTATGCCAGTGTCCTAGTCAGACGCCTCTCAATATCCATATCATCATCTAAACAAAGAGGTTATTCAAAGCCTATCTGATGTCTGAAGATGACACTGTATCAAGTGATGCTAATAACACTTGCCTTTTACTGGGATCTAATGAGACTACTTGTGTTCAGTGAAATAGACAATCTTGTGTATTGTGTAGATAGAAGAGCAGGAAATCTGTCAGCTGCAATACTGATGTTGTACTGATAGACATGATGACAACAATTATTGACGTGCTCAAAAGCATTCTACTCCATAATAACACTGAGAATAGCATACAGTGTATGATATTTCATAGACTCTTGTTGATATTTCAATTAAAATCAAGTGTAGTTTATCTATGTGATTTGATAGAATAACATTAACATTATTGACTGACTGAGTGAGTGACTTAGTAGCATAAGGTTTGCACTGTGTATTGTGTGTATTTGACAGGCAGACTAACTGTGTTGTTTTCCCTCATTGTGGAAAGAGCTCCTGGCACACACAGACACACACACACACACACACACACACACACACACACACACACACACACACACACACACACACACACACACACACACACACACACACACACACACACACACACACACACACAGATAGACACACACACACAGATAGACACACACACACACACAGATAGACACACACACACACACACACACACCAGAACGACTGTGGTTGGAGAGCAGAGCTGAGTGAAATTGGCTAATTGCAAAGGGATTACAGGCAGCAACGGTGCAGTTAACATGACTGGCATACAGAATAGGGTTATTATGACGTGCTATCTCAAGACAGTCACACAGCTGATTGGTTTACTGGTGCATGTGTGGTGTGCGGCTTGGTATGTTGTTGGATTCATATCACAGCACTGCAATGGAATGTAAAGATGGACCTTAAAATCTTATGCTGGCCTCAAGGATGAGTGGAAATATTTCATCCATATTTGAAAAGCAAGAACACTACATTCTCTCAGAGCAGGAGTTGTGTTGTCACCACATAGAATAGAGCTTTACAGCACCCCATCTGTTGTAGTCTGCTATGAAACTCATTGGGCTGTCCTTGGGAGGCTGGGAGAGCAGCAGGACTTCCCTTCTGTGTGTGTGTGTGTGTATGTGTGTATGTGTGTATGTGTGTATGTGTATGTGTGTGTGTGTTTGTGTGTGTGTGTGTGTGTGTGTGTGTGTGTGTGTGTGTGTGTGTGTGTGTGTGTGTGTGTGTGTGTGTGTGTGTGTGTGTGTGTGTGTGTGTGTGTGTGTGTGTGTGTGTGTGTGTCAGGCAGTAAGTGGACTCCCAGTGAAGTGACAGCAGCAAAACTCTTACAAATAAACACCATCTGACTGAGATGCAGTTGAAGGACATAGTCATCTTTTTATGCAGCGAGAGAGAGGTAGGGAGAGAGAGGTAGACAAAGAAAGAAAGAAAGAAAGAAAGAAAGAAAGAAAGAAAGAAAGAAAGAAAGAAAGAAAGAAAGAAAGAAAGAAAGAAAGAAAGAAAGAAAGAGTCCCAGTATAACTGGCTCACATCACATTCCCTGGAGACTACAGGAGAGGGTTACCTAATGGTGACTCCCAGCTTCACAACACACTGTATGAGGCACTCCATACTGCAGTGCTGGAGACTCCATCTACATCCCAAATGACACCCTATTCCCATTATAGTGCACTACCTTTGAACAAAGCCCATAGAGAATATATGGAATAGGGTGCCATTTTGGACTCTCACTGTATGAGGCACTCCATACTCTCCATATAATATAACATGTATTTGTTGATTGGTGTAAACAAAAAAGTTTACATGCACACCACTCAAACCTTATTAGTGGGTGTGTAATGTTATAACCACAAAGTAGGATTAAATCAGTGATGTGAAGCGAGATGGCCCTTAACACATCCTCACATACACAGAGTAAAAAAGCATCTGTCTGATAACACTGTTTGGGCTATTTGGTGTGATTGATTATTCCAAGTTAAAGCAGCAGAAGGTGCTGGAACACTCCAGAGTGTTACGTTAGTCATTTGATCTAGTCAATAGGGTTGGTGTGACTGACAATGTGTGACACAAGATATCCTAGCCTTTCTGTTCAACATTTCAGCTGTTATTCACATGCAGGGCATGACAAGATTCATTTATACGCAGAAAATCGTGGAGTGGCGGGCCTAGCAAAATCCCTTAGCCGGCACATTTCTCCTCTGTAATGAAGACCCTGGCTGCATCCCAAATGGCATCCTATTCCAGTGCACTACTTTTGACCTGAGCGCTATGGGTAGGGCGCTAAACGGGGAATAGGATACCATTTGGGATGTAGCCCTGCATGCCTAGGGGAACTGTTGAGGGCGGCTGTTACACTGCCTGGACATAAACCCCAAACGTATTACATTCAAATAAGATCTACTGCACATCTCCCATCTATGCAGCTGCAGAGCAGAGTAGCTGAAGCGTTCAGAATGTGTTGCTCTTGGCTTTGGCTGAACAGCCACATCAAAGTTTTCTCTCCTTCTGAATGAGAGCATTAAGAGTTGAGTGACATAAATGAGTGCATAGAGTGAGCTGAAGTGTACTATAGGAACAAAGAGCACTGTGTGGCTGTTAAGTATGAGGGTTTAGGATAATATGCCTTGTGTTGAAAGTGTCATCAGCCAAGAATCAACTCTACAAAACGAATTAAATCTGTAATCTCAATGGGTTTCTGCAAAGCCTCTCATTATGTTCAACAAGGTGTACCTATAGATGAGCCTGATGTCACGTGACTATTTTGAGCACTACTTACTGAACACCAATGGAAGGCTATTAGCGCTGTCGCGGTACGATCCCAACATCCTTCCATAAACAGCCACTGTTCTTGTGATAGGGGTGTTGTGAATCATTGTTTGCTGAGATCAGACGGAGGTCAGAGGTTAGGGGTCAGAGGTTAAAGGTCAGGGGTCAGACTCACCACTGTTGCGTTTCTTGCGGTTGGCCTTGCCGCCCGTCAGCAGCATCTTCAAGCTGTTCCTAAACATGGCTACAGCAGCAGCAGATCGCCACGGTTACCACACAGAAATCTAAAGGGGAAAAAAGACAGAAATGAGAAAAGAGGCATATCATGAAGATTTCTCCAAAAGATGTTAGGGACAATAGACGTCTTACAAGAAGTCACAATCCCCTCAAGTCCCTGTACTGCTGTCCTTGGTTCTGAGAGCTATAAACAGGAAGTCTTCTGTTCCTTCCCCCATCTTCTAGCTATAACGAGTCATCTTCTGTGAATACAGAAATGGTACTCTGTACACTGCACTGCCAAGTGATTGCCAAGTCAGCTGTCCGTATGTCTATCTGTGTGAGAAAAAAAGAGTCTACAGCTACAGGAGTCTAGCCACCTGAATGGCTGATGATGATGTGGCAGGTTATGTTGGACTTGGAGACCAGGGGCCAGGGTTAGGAGTGGGAGAGTGTACAGTGGTTCTTCCTTTAAAGGTTTTGAGTTTATGCCGCGACTGTTTGTGGTAGATGGTGGCAGATTGTGGTAAATTGCATCATTCTGGCAACAATGGCTGACACTTAAATGACGTGTCATAGAATTCTGTGGCACCCTGCAAGCTGTGCTGCAGTACGCCTCAACTGTATAGTATGTAGGCAGATAGCTCACACTGAGGATATACTGCAGCAGCAGGAGGACAGTAGATCAGCAATATACAGAATAGCTGGTGATAAGATCAAACTCTCTCTCTCCATCCGTATGCTCCCATAGCTCTCTCCATTCCTCTCATCTATCTAGCTCTCCCCCCTCATCTCTCCATCCCTCTCCCCAGGTATCACCATCCCTCTCTCCCACCCTGTGTCTCTCTCCACCTACACATCTCCCACTCCATCCCTAATCTAGCTTTCCATCCCTGCCTCAACATTGTCTTCCTCTCCATCCCTCCTCTCCCTCCCTCATCTCCCTCTCTGTACACTGAGCTGAGCCCTGGGTACACAGTAGAATGAGTGAGAGGGTAGATGTTCTCTGTTCAACCCAAGATGACTCAGCAGCTTACAGCCTCATAGACAGGCTCTGAGTAGAGAGAGAGAGAGAGAGACAGAGACAGAACTTCTGTGAGTGTAATGTTTACTGTAAGTTTTTGTTTAGTTCACTTTTGTTTATTATATACTTCACTTGCTTTGGCAATTTTAATTAACATAGGTTTCCCATGCCAATAAAGCCCTTGAATTGAATGAGACAGTGAGGAGGGAGTGAAAGCACCGAGTGAGGGGGACAGAGGGAGAGAGATACAAAGAGAGAGTGAGAGAGTGAGAGCGAGAGCGAGAGCGAGAGCGAGAAAGAGAGAGAGAGAGAGAGAGAGAGAGAGAGAGAGAGAGAGAGAGAGAGAGAGAGCGAGAGCGAGAGCGAGAACTGAACCACCTCTCTGGATCCATACAAAAACATAATCAAAGGAGAGGAACATGAAAAGCTCTCAACTACCCCACTTAATTCTGCCTCTCCTAAACCCTCTAGGCACTGGGGCCTACCTCTACCTCCAGGAACATTCTGGTAAAGAGCACCTAAACACCACTTATATTGCATTGCACAATTTAAGAAGATACTTCTGAAGAAAGTAGTGATGTCAGGGTTTGGGACTCCTCTGTGGCTTTGGTTTTCTAGGAAAGTATTTGGTTTTCGAGTAAAGTAAACTGTCCTTTTTGCTGTATCATTGTACCATTTCTCATGTTATCCAACATCTAGTCTGTTTCCCAAAGAGTAGCCTATTGCTTATGGGTCATGGTCATGAGTGGAACACTATGTAGGAATTAGGATGCCATTTGAGATGCCTCCCTAGAGCAACTGTGACTGAGTGCTGTACCTTCTAACAGTCAATAACAGTACATGTAAATGCCCTAGCAAGAAGCACATACCAGCTCAGACCAAGGCCAGTGCTAGTGAAACCTTCACAATGTTATAACCACAATGGTTTATCTTGGTATAGAGTTAACAGTGTAGAGCGCTAGTGATTTTTTTCTCAAATAAATGCCCTATGCACATGTATACCCCACTCATCTTTTCTAACTACGAATATTCTTCTAATCCTCAAATTTTCAAATAGTTCTCTTCCAAAATAAGACAAGATATACTGTACTTTATTTTCCATTTTCATTGCAGATCACTGACATCCGTCTACATGTAATCCAGTATTTTCTAACGATTCATATTCCTAAACCCCCACCTTATTTAGCATGTACAGTCTAACCCAGACATCACGGCTCGGCTGGTGTGTAGCCTAAATAAATTATTAGGTTTGGTCTGACTGAAACGGACTCTGTGACAACTAGAGGTTGACAACTGATGATAAAATGTTACCATTAGGATGTGATATTCAGATGTGATCAGTTCGTAAGTTATTGTGATGATATCTTGTATATATTGAGGTATATTTGAGGTCATTTCGGTGTGATGTTTCTTTGGTTGGATATTTGGGTGGGACATTTGATTTGTGAGATGACTGATGATAGCTTGACTGAACTCTGTTAGTGATTCACCAGAGCTGACTGATCTCTCCCATCAATCATTCAGTAAAATAATGCTCGCTAAACATTCAAACAGCAGTGCAGACATAACCTCAGTGGGAGAGTTAACTTGTTAAGAAGCTGTATTAAAGTGGACTGGCGAGACCACCGCTGCCTCACTGTATAGCCTTCCAGGCTGATAAGACCAATTCATTAAATATACCTTTTTAAAGTTTAATTATGTTCTCCCCAAGAAAACTTCAAGCTACTTTAATGGCCTCATCATACCTGACTGTGTGATTAGATGTAGTGTTCTCGCTCTTCTCTCTAAATCACCCACGGCTAGACTAGACTCAGTGACATTTCTGCTATAAAAACAACTCATTTAAAACCAACACTCCTCTTTAATCACCACAGTCATTAGAACTGCTGGTGTCTGATACACCAGCCACGACAATAACATTAAACATCCTGTTAGGTTGAGGCAGAGAGATATGGTTAAAGAGCATATTCAGATGAAACCAGATAATATTCCTGAGTGTGCTTGTGCAAAATATTTTCGACGATATACAGTGCCTTCAGAAAGTATTCATACCCCTTGACTTATTCCACATTTTGTTGTGTTACAGCCTGAATTCAAAATTGATTAAATGTTTTTTTTTACCCATCTACACACAATAGCCCATAATGACAAAGTGAAAACATGTTTTTAGAAGTGTTAGCAAATATATTGAAAATGAAATACAGAAATCTAATGTACACTAGTATTCACACCCCTGAGTGTTAGAATCATCTTTGTCAGCAATTACAGCTGTGAATCTTTCTGGGTAAGTCTCTAAAATCCTTCAGGCTCTGTCAAGTTGGTTGTTGATCATTGCTTGACAGCCATTTTCACGTCTTGCCATAGATTTTTAAGCTGATTTAATGTAACTAGGGCCTCAGGAACATTCAATGTAGTCTTGGTAAGCAACTCCAGTGTATATTTGGCCTTGTGTTTTAAGTTATTATCTTGCCGAAAGGTGAATTTGTCTCTCCGTGTCGGTTGGAAAGCAGACTGAACCAGGTTTTCCTCTAGGATTTTGCCTGTGCTTAGCTCTATTCCGTTTCTTTTTATCCTAAAAAACTCCCTACTGTTGTCCTTGCCGAGAACAAGCATAACCATAACATGATGCAGCCACCACCATGTTTGAAAATATGAAGAGTGATACTCCGTGACGTGTTGTGTTGGCCCCAAACAAAACTCTTTGTATTCAGGACATATTATTACAAACAGCATACATATTTTGGAATATTTTTATTCTGTATCGGTTTCCTTCCTCTCCAGCAACTGAGTTAGAAAGGACGCCTGTATCTTTGTAGTGACTGGGTGTATTGATTAACCATCCAAAGTGTAATTAATAACTTCACCATGCTCAAAGGGATATTCAATGTCTGCTTTTTTTTACCCATCTTTTCTACCTACCAATAGGTGCCCTTTTTTCCGAAGCATTAGAAAAACGGTATGTGTGGTTGATTCGGTGTTTGAAATTAACTGCTCGACAGACGGACCTTACAGATTAGTGTACAGTATGTGTGGGGTACAGAGATGAGAACGTCATTCAAAAATAATGTTAAACACTTTAATTGCACACAGAGAGTCCATGCAACTATTAGGTAACTTGTTAAGCACATTTTTACACCTGAACTTATTTAGGCTTGCCTTAAATCAAATCAAATCAAATGTTATTAGTCACATGCGCCGAATACAACAGGTGTAGACCTTACAGTGAAATCCTTACTTACAAGCCCCTAACCAACAATGCAGTTGAAAAAATACGAAAAAGAATAAGAAATAAAAGTAACAAGTAATTAAAGAGCAGCAGTAAAATAACAATAGCAAGACTATATATAGGGGGTACCGGTACAGAGTCAATGTGCGGGGGCACCAGTTAGTCAAGGTAATTTACATAATATGTACATGTACACTACTGTTCAAAAGTTTAGGGTCTCTTAGAAATATCCTTGTTTTCCGTGAAAACATAAATGAAATGAGATGCAAAATGAATAGGAAATATAGTCAAGACGTTGACAAGGTTATAAATAATGATTTTTAATTGAAATAATATTTGCGTCCTTCAAACTTTGCTTTCGTCAAAGAATCCTCCTTTTGCAGCAATTACAGCCTTGCAGACCTTGGCATTCTAGTTGTCAATTTGTAGAGGTAATCTGAAGAGATTTCACCCCATGCTTCTTGAAGCACCTCCCACAAGTTGGATTGGCTTAATGGGCACATCTTACGTACCGTACGGTCAAGCTGCTCCCACAACAGCTCAATAGGGTTAAGATCCGGTGATTGTGCTGGCCACTCCATTATAGACAGAATACCAGCAGACTGCTTCTTCCCTAAATAGTTATTGGATAGTTTGGAGCTGTGCTTTGGGTCATTGTCCTGTTGTAGGAGGAAATTGGCTCCAATTAAGCACCGTCCACAGGGTTTTTATTTTATATAACCTTTATTTAGCTAGGCAAGTCAGTTAAGAACAAATTCTTATTTACAATGACAGCCTACCCCAGGCTATGGCATGGCGTTGCAAAATGGAGTGATAGCCTTCCTTCTTCAAGATCCCTTTTAGCCTGTACAAATCTCCCACTTTACCAGCACCAATCTAACTCTGTCCAGTGTCTGTGTTCTTTTGCCCATCTTAATCTTTACTTATTATTGGCCAATCTGAGATACGGCATTTTTTCCCCCAACTCTGCCTAGAAGGCCAGCATCCCAGAGTCACCTCTTCACTGTTGACGTTGAATTGTATAACTTCGGTCAAACATTTCGAGTAGCCTTCCACAAGCTTCCCACAATAAGTTGGGTGAATTTTGGCACATTCCTCCTGACAGAGCTGGTGTTACTGAGTCAGCTTTGTAGGCCTCCTTGCTCGCACACGCTTTTTCAGTTCTGCCCACAAATGTTCTATAGGATTGAGGTCAGGGCTTTGTGATGGCCACTCCAATACTTTGACTTTGTTGTCCTTAAGCCATTTTGCCACAACTTTGGAAGTATGCTTGGGGTCAATGTCCATTTGGAAGACCCATTTGCGACCAAGCTTTAACTTCCTGACTGATGTCTTGAGATGTTGCTTCAATATATCCACATAATTTTCCTACCTCATGATGCCATCTATTTTGTGAAGTGCACCAGTCCCTCCTGCAGCAAAGCACCCCCACAACATGATGCTGCCACCCCCGTGCTTCACGGTTGGGATGGTGTTCTTCGGCTTGCAAGCATCCCCCTTTTTCCTCCAAACATAATGATGGTCATTATGGCCAAAAAGTTATATTTTTGTTTCATCAGACCAGAGGACATTTCTCCAAAAAGTACGATCTTTGTCCCCATGTACAGTTGCAAACCGTAGTCTGGCTTTTTTATGGCGGTTTTGGAGCAGTGGCTTCTTCCTTCCTGAGCGACCTTTCAGGTTATGTCGATATAGGACTCGTTTCACTGTAGATATCAATACTTTTGTACCCGTTTCCTCCAGCATCTTCACAAGGTCCTTTGCTGCTGTTCTGGGATTGATTTGCACTTTTCGCACCAAAGTACGTTAATCTCTAGGAGACAGCATGTGTCTCCTTCCTGAGCGGTATGACGGCTGCGTGGTCCCATGGTGTTTATACTTGCGTACTATTGTTTGTACAGATGAACGTGGTACTTGTTAGGTGTTTGGAAATTGCTCCCAAGGATGACCAGACTTGTGGAGGTCTACAATTTTTGTTGGCTGATTTCTTTTGATTTTCCCATGATGTCAAGCAAAGAGGCACTGAGATTGAAGGTAGGCCTTGAAATACATCCACAGGTACACCTTCAATTGACTCAAATTATGTCAATTAGCCTATCAGAAGCTTCTAAAGCCATGACATCATTTTCTGGAATTGTCCACGCTGTTTAAAGGCACAGTCAACTTAGTGTATGTAAACTTCTGACCCACTGGAATTGTGATACAGTGAACTATAAGTGAAATAATCTGTCTGTAAACAATTGTTGGAAAAATTACTTGTGTCATGCACAAAGTAGATGTCCTAACTGCCTTGCCAAAACTATAGATTGTTAACAAGAAATTTGTGGAGTGGTTGAAAAATGTGTTTTAATGACTCCAACCTAAGTCTATGTAAACTTCCGACTTCAACTGTATTTATTTCATTTTTTTTTTTTAATTTTTTTATTTATTTATTTAACCTTTATTTAACCAGGAAGGGCTCATTGAGATTTAAAATCTCTTTTTCAAGAGCGTCCTGGCCAAGATAGGCAGCACCAAGTCATTACAAAAAATTACAGACAGACAACATGAAAAACTACAAGTAATCTAGTAAAAACCATTCATGAATTCACAAGAGTATAACAATATCAAAAACAGCAAATTAAAAACATTGACAGGTCAGGGAATCAGCCTCAAAATCCTTCATCAGTGATTTAAAAACACCAATCGGGACAAGTTCTTCCAGTTTAAAATTATTTTGTAAGGTGTTCCAAGACGATGGCGCAGAGTAAATCAGCCGTTTCCAGCTACAATAGTCATTTACAACATTAATAATGTCTACACTATATTTCTGATCAATTTTATGTTATTTTAATGGACAAAAAATTTGCTTTTCTTTCAAAAACATGGACATTTCTAAGTGACCCCAGACTTTTGAACGGTAGTGTAGGTAGAGTTATTAAAGTGACTATGCATAGATAATAGAGGGTAGCAGCGGCATAAAAGGAGGGGCAATGCAAATGCTCTGGGTAGCCATTTGATTAGATTTTGCTTTGATGTTTTGGGGGTAGAAGCTGTTTAGAAGCCTCTTGGACCTAGACTTGGCACTCCGGTACCGCTTGCCGTGCAGTAGCAGAGAGAACAGTCTATGACTAGGGTGGCTGGAGTCTTTGACAATTTTTTGGGCCTTCCTCTGACACCGCCTGGTATAGAGGTCCTGGATGGCAGGAAGCTTGGCCCCAGTGATGTACTGGGCCGTACGCACTACCCTCTGTAGTGCCTTGCGGTCAGAGGCCGAGCAGTTGCCATACCAGGCAGTGATGCAACCAGTCAGGATGCTCTCGATGGTGCAGCTGTAGAACCTTTTGAGGATCTGAGGACCCATGCCAAATTTTTCAATCTCTTGAGGGGGAATAGGTTACCTCGTCATTGTCGGTGATCAGGTGATCACTGTTGAGCTTTGATGCCACTATGGTGTTGAATGCTGAGCTGTAGTCAATGAATATCATTCTCACATAGGTGTTCCTTTTGTCCAGGTGGGAAAGGGCAGTGTGTAGTGCAATAGAGATCTGTGGATCTGTTAGGGTTTCATGCAAATTGGAGTGGGTCTAGGGTTTCTGGGATAATGGTGTTGATGTGAGCCATGAGCAGCCTTTCAAAGCACTTCATGGCTACAAACGTGAGTGCTACAGGTCGGTAGTCATTTAGGCAGGTTACCTTAGTGTACCTTGGTGTTATTAATTAAGGGTTTGAATACTTATTGACTCAAGACATTTCAGCTTTTCCTTTTTAATTAATTAGTAAACATTTCTGAAAACATAATTCCAATTTGACATTATGGAGTATTGTGTGTAGGCCAGTGACAAAATCTCAAGCTGTAAAACAACAAAATGTGGAAAAAGTCAAGGGGGTGTGAAAACTTTCTGAAGACACTGTATCGTATTGACAATATCACAATATTATTTTTGCGTTAGTTTGCTGTACCTGCACCAAAATGCCAGTATTTTTCTTTCATAGCTTGTTCTCCATCTTCTTTTTAAATAGGGAGCCAATTCATTTTCAGCAGTTTTAATTCCATGAACGATCAAAACTAATTTTCTCATGGCTCTCTCGTCTCTCTGCAACAGACATATGGTAAGCAATATCTTTGGAACATCGATTCGCAATAAAATCACAGTATCGATACGCAATACATATAAATCGTGAGAATCACGATACATGTCGTATCAGCACCAAAGTTGTGATAATATTGTATCTTGAGGTCCCTGGCAATTCCCAGCACAGAACTGTAAATACTGTGGATACGGTACTACTGTAGCTACAGTATAGCTAGGACAACTACCATAGTCCATGAAACCCATTGATTGATATGGAGAGTGTGTTTCCTATGATCAAATGTAGACTATGGTAGGTCACTGTAAAGGGCTAAGGAGGTCACAGGTCAGATCCATTGACATGCAGCACATCTGAGGTGTAGACAACTACCTTCAGGGAAATGGCTGACTGTGTCGAGTTCTAACTGCATAAAAAATGCCAGTTATCCTGTGAAGCCTGCACTACAACCACATTTAAAATATAACTAGTCTAAAACCACCTGCTGGAACTCAGAGGACATTCCACTGTCTTGCTGGCAAGATCTGATAGATATCGGGAAATTTACAGAAATCTCAACTCTCACTTACTCTCATAAATCAATATGCATAGAAATGAAGAACCACAGGGCTACGTCTTCACCCACTGACAAGGGAAACAGAGAATGTGGAAAGATGCTGTGTCTGACTGTTTCTGAGAGGGAGAATTGATGGCTCAAATCCAAACTGTACCACAAGATCCATAGCCAGAGCTCTGGATAAAAGCGGTAGCCTATTAATGGGCATGCAAACACACACACACACACACACACACACACACACACACACACACACACACACACACACACACACACACACACACACACACACACACACACACACACACACTGAATGCAGTGTGATCTGCTGTATGCAGCATCTGAGAGTGGTGTATGTACACATCTCTGATTCCCACACAGTGACCCTGTGTACTGGCCCTGAGTGATGCTGTGCGTAAGCGGATCCAGGATGACTCCAGCTCCTCCA
Source organism: Salvelinus namaycush (assembly GCF_016432855.1). Classification (NCBI taxonomy): domain Eukaryota; kingdom Metazoa; phylum Chordata; class Actinopteri; order Salmoniformes; family Salmonidae; genus Salvelinus; species Salvelinus namaycush. Next base: position 16,073,477 of record NC_052341.1, read on the forward strand.
CAGGCTTGCTCATAACGCTCCTCCTCCGGTGGGTTAGAAACTACTTCAATGCACCTTATATGGCCATGTCTCAAATGGCACCCTATTCCCCATATAGTGCACTACTTTTGACCAGAACCATATGGGCCCTGGTCAAAAATAATGCAATATATAGGGAATAGAGTGCCATTTGGGAGACAAGATGTACCTCTGCATGACGAGGCACTTTAATCCCCTCTGCTCTTCTCTCAAAGCTAGGCACCCTGGTTTGATCAGGAGGAGCCACACAAGGCCCAGAGCAAGCAACTAGATATTAACTTCTGAAGAAACGAATGCGAGTGTAAATACTAAACATACATTCAAGAGTAAAGGTAAGGCATTCTTAACAGAAGCAAACGATTCATACTGCTCTTTAGCATTGACATGAATACACCTCACCTACCCTTTCTGCTAATGACCTAAAACATACAAACAATCCAGTACAGACGTTTGATTCTGCAGTCTGCCTGTGTGTAGAGCTGTGCCTAAGACACCACCATGAGCCTCCATTCATTTAATCAGTCCGGAGATGGCAGAGGCTACCGGCGTAGGCCAACCAATGGCATTTATCTGAAGCCAAATTAAAACCCTACCTACATATGTGAGGAACACACACACACACAATTATAGAATTACACAAGTGAGGTCACAGCTTCCCGTGAGAGAGTTCACTTAACACTGATGTAACGCTGGTTGGGGAAATAAATGTATAGCTGCATCTGAAATGGCACCCTTTTCCCTATATAGTGCACTATTTTTGACCAGGGCCCATAGGACCAGAAGTAAACTCTACTGTTTGACCACGACCTCTGCTGCAGCTAATGACATTAAACTTCTATTTAATTGATTCATACAGGTCATGAACAGTGAAAATAATGTTTTTCATTACATTTCATATGGTGTATGATGGCCAAAGTGTGAAAAATGACTGTTGCTTCGACATTGATAAAGTTTGATCATAAAGTTACTGGTCCCCTCCCCATGTCAAACACTTGGATTCAGGAGGCGGGATTATTAAGGTGATACGGTGACATCACCCTCACTCTCATTTTAATACTCCAATGGTAAAATGATATTCTCTTACCTAATTTAAATATGTACCGCCTTGTAATCAACATCTGAGAAGGTGTGATTATATAGCTAGATAGCTACTCTACTGGTGCCAAAAATATGACTGTAGGGTGTCGGCAAATATTATTAAAAGTTTACACTATTCATCTGTGGAAAATATACTTATATGTCTCCCCTTTTATATGTGTCTGGTGTTAGCTAGTTACTGGATAGCTAGGTCTTCAGCCAGCAGTTGTCATGTCAACACATCTGTCAGTGCTGCTGTGAACCACATCACAAGAGACATGCCAAACGGGAGAGGTATAAAAATAATTGATGCAATTTCCATGTTGTTTGAATTGTTTTGTATATCACCAAATTTGCTTAAGATGATTTTACTGCAACACTTCTCACTGCCTCCAAGTATTTTGACATATGCGTTTCAAAGAGCTGTCAGTCAAGGCGAGCCCACTCAGCCTGTCTTTTCAAACTTCCCGGTAGTTAGCCATGAGAGAAAAACACATTTTTTCTAAAATGGTGAGCATGTATATCCCCAAAAATATTATGGGTGATATTTGAGTCACTCAAAAGGCTATTTTACACAGAAATCAGAATGACTATTTGGGACCTTTAATTAATTGATTGGATTTCCAACTGCTCAAAGTGCTTACATAGTAAAGGGGAAACTCACCCCATCCCCCACCAATAGACCAAATACTATTGGGGTTTTGAGGTTGAGATTGAGGTTTTCCTACTGTAGGATTAGGAGTTACCCCACGTCAGAGGAAGACCGAGAGAATAATTCACCACACATCATCCATTCAACAATTACTAAAGTCCTGAACTATCCTAAAACACTTTGTACATCAAAGCCAAAGACGGCCATTGTCCAAGCTGACTTTGAGGAGCAGTAATATTCTGGGGTAATCAGCTTTATGATAATACTTTGGGTTTGTATGAGAAACAACACGGAGATCCAATTCTAATAATTTAAGAAACAGTAAAAGCTGAGAAGAGAAAACATTGTTTCATAAAGTGTTGTTTGTCCTGAGCCAGCAGCCTATTCATTTCAGGCGAGTAGTCATCCACAAAGCATCAACTCTTCATTTGTTCTCTCCTGACACGGTACGTACTGTGTGAGCCGGTTTGTGTACGGTGTGAGGGTGAGAGGGCTGCTCGGAGGGAACATAGAGTTCGCTCATTAAGAAGGGAACATTCTGCTGCAGAGACACGTCTACTGTCGCGAACAGTCTGGAATAAGAAGAAAAATAACTCGTATACAGTCAAGGTGAGATTAACCTGGTCCACCAGCCGTCTCTGTCCAACTATCTACACGAGGAAGCAAGTGAACCTGGGGACAAGGTTAAGAGCCAGAACCATAAATTGGGAATATGTACTTTATGGCTCTAAGTCAGTCTGGTCAGGGCCTTTGCCTAAAATCCAAACGTATTATAGTTCAGTTTCTTCACTGTGGAATGAAACAATGATATTCGGTTTAGATTCCAGGCTAGGCTACCCTCGTCTAGCTGGTTTCTGGTCTGTGCCTGTGTGTGTCTCTATGTGTTAGACAGGGATAACGCACAAAGTGGACTCAAGCTTAGGGACGGCCAGCCAGGGGAGCAAGGGAACATAAATCATACTGATATCAATAAGGGGAGGTGTCTTCCCAAACCCAGGATGAGTCCCAAATGGCACTATTTACTATTTAGTCATTCGGGACCCATCCCGGGCTCAGATCCAGGACGACAAGGTGCGCTATACGAGAGGAGCAATGCTGAAACTACTTATAGTGTCACCACCAGCAGTAACAATGTTTCACGACCGCCTGCCTTCCCTGCTGCTATTACTGTATATTGATTATTAAACTATGAACACCGCTCCAAAGACCATCCATCGCAGGGAACATGATGATATCTGTTTTGCCCCATCCTACAACAGCATGTAGGCTATGGTGAGGTAGATGTACTTTTTATTTTTTTAATTATTTAGGTAGCAGCTTTCCAACACTGCTGATACATAAGTATATTAAAGTGATTGTATTTAAAACTCAGTATTTTCATGATAAATGTCGCTGCACATCACTGTACTGTGATATTGCCAATAACCAGCTAAAACCAATTAGCATTCTGCTCTGATGTAATACTCACATGTGAAAAACATACCCTTAGACCTGGTCCAGAGGTCTGGGTCAAATACCAAAGTTAAACATCAGTTTAACATCTTGTGTTGGCTTAGCACATTTGAGTCTTCAAAAGGTGGTGGTGCTAAGGTCCAGTACAGCAATGGATATCCCGTGTGCTGGCTACATAACATAAAGTCCATTCATCCAAACTCCCTAACATTGTCCCTACCAGTATAGGGAGTCGGGTGCCATTTGGGACGCAGCCTTCATATCCACCACAACATCAGCCCACGCAGCTGTAGCTGTACCTCAGTGAATTCTCCTCATCTTTAGCTGTGTCATCCCCCTGTAAGGATGTAGGGAAACAGAACAGTACTCATACAGCAGCCAAGCCAATAGGCATGCAGTTTCACTACCAAAACCTCTCTCAGTTTAAAACTACTCCGGCCCCCCCTCCTTCCATCCCTATTTATCAGTGTTATTCAAAGGAACCTACTGAAACAACATGTCAGCCTTTATCAGACGGGAAACAGAGGCAGATGAAAAGAAACATCATGTATTGCCTTTACTTGTCTTGTTTGATTTAGAGGGGACGTCTGGGAAAGCACTATAATAACGTGATGAAATACTGGGCTCTGCAGAGCAATGGAGGCAGGTGTACAACATTCCCCTGGCTAGACGGAAAGGAAATAAGTCATCTCCATACAGGCGGACCTATTTATCCTCAGAGTTGGATACATACAGGGTACAAAAGTTCCCAGGCTGCTTTCACTCCCATTTCTCAGTATCCCGTCATAACAGTAGACTTGAAATGAATGACCACTAGGAGTAAAAAACAGGAGTGTCTGTTGTTGATTAACAAAAGGGAGTTTTGCTAGGAAATCAAAACGACAGCAGTAACAGAGTAGCCCTGATTTTAATTCATTTTGAATGTGCTGCATTAGTGCCCCCTTCCTCTTTGTTTGGCTGTTGCTGTGAATTATAATAGCAGGCAGCCAGAGACTGTCTGTGGGGATGAGTAGAGACAGAGAGGCTATTGTTGGCTTCACACCAAACCCTGCCGGGGAGGAGAGCGAAAGAGAGGAGGATGGAAGCTAGGAGAGGAGGGGGCTGAGCACTATTGCAGGGGAAATAAACATAGCTATATGGAGCTGAAGGATGGGACTAAAAACAAACAAAAGACTATTATAAAACTATTGTAAAATAATTGTAAAATGTATATAGTATGTATGAGCTGGAAGTTGAAGCCTAAGAGTTGTTGTCCATTAGTTTACTCCAATTAGGGCAGGATGGTAGGGTTAGGGGAAAATTAAAGGAATATATATATATTTACAAAAATATATATGGGGGTTTGAAAATGATGCAGACAATTACATTGATCGAAGCCACAATCTGCAATATTAAGAGGGTGGCGAGATACAGTGCCTTCAGAAAGTATTCAGATCCCATGACTTTTTCCATGTTTTGTTACATTACAGCCTTATTCTGAAATTGATTTTTTTTTTAAATCCTCAATCTACACACAATACCCCATAATGACAAAGCAAAAACAGGTTTAGAAATTTTAGCACATTTATTTAAACAATCTAAACTTATTTACATAAGGATTCAGACCCTTTGTTATGGGACTCGAAATTGAGCACAGGTGCATCCTGTTTCCATTGATCATCCTTGAGATGTTTCGACAACTTGATTGGAGTCCACCTGTGGTCAATTCTATTGATTGGACATGATTTGGAAAGGCACACACCTGTTTATATAAGGTCCCACAGTTGACAGTACATGTTAGAGCAAAAACCAAGCCATGAGGTCGAGGGAATTGTCCGAAGACCTCAGAGACAGGATTGAGACAGGATTGTGTCTAAAAACATTCTGCAGCATTGAAGGTCCCCAAGAACACAGTGGCCTCCATCATTCTAAAATTGAAGACGTTTGGAACCACCAAGACTCTTACTAGAGCTGTCCGCCCGGCCAAACGGAGCAATGAGGGGAGAAGGGCCTTGGTCAGGGAGGTGACCAAGAACCCGATGGTCACTCTGACAGAGCTCCAGAGTTCCTCTGTGGAGATGGGAGAAACTTCCAGAAGGACAACCATCTCTGCAACACTCCACCAATCAAGCCTTTATGGTAGAGTGGCCAGACAGAAGCCCCTCCTCAGTAAAAGGCACGACAGCCCGCTTGGAGTTTGCCAAAAGGCACCTAAAGGACTCTCATACCATGAGAAACAAGATTCTCTCTCAGACCATGAGAACCAAGATTGAACTGCCAAGCGTCACTTCTGGAGGAAACCTGACACCATCCCTACGGTGAAGCATGGCAGTGGCAACATCATGCTGTGGGGAAGTTTTTCAGCGGCAGGGACTGGGGGACTAGTCAGGATCGAGGGAAAGATGAACGGAGCAAAGTACAGAGAGATCCATGATAAAAAACTGCTCCAGAGTGCTCAGGACCTTCGCTGAAGTCTCAGGGCCTTCGGGACAAGTCTCTGAATGTTCTTGAGAAGTCCAGCCAGAGCCCGGACTTGAACCCAATTGAACATCTGTGGAGAAACCTGAAAATAGCTGTGCTGTGTCGTTCCCCATCCAACCTGACCGAGCTTGAGAGGATCTGCAGAGAAGAATGGGACAAACTCCCCAAATACAGGTGTGCCAAGCTTGTAGTGTCATTTAAATAAAAGATATATTTAACCTTTATTTAACTAAGCAAGTCAGTTAAGAACAAATTCTTATTTACAATGACAGCCTAACGAACAGTGGGTTAATTAACTGCCTTGTTCAGGGGCAGAATGACAGATTTTTACGTTGTCAGCTCTGAGATTCGATCCAGCAACCTTTACGGTTACTGTCCCAACGCTCTAACCACTAGGCGACCTGCCACCCCAAGAAGAATCAAGGCTGTAATCGCTGCAGGTGCTAAAGGTGCTTTAACAAAGTACTGAGTAAAGAGTCCGAATACTTATGTAAATGTGATATCAGTTTTTTTATTTTTTATTAGCTACATTTTCTAAAAACCTGTTTTTGCTTTGTCATAATGGGGTAGTGTGTGTAGATTGAGGGGGAACATTTAAAAAAATCAAATTTAGAATAAGGCTGTAATGTAACAAAATGTGAAAAAAGTCAAGGATTCTGAATACTTTCCGAATGCACTGTATATGAATCTACAGTATATTTTGTATGCATTAATACAATGACAGTCAAACGGCCAAAACGGCCCACAGTGAAATGCAATTAGGTGGACAGAACACAGCTGACGACACAGACTGAAAGTCAAGCAGAACAGAGCCTGATGAAAAAGCATAGCAGGACTGAAATAAGAGACAGCTAGAATCAGCCACAGAATATAACTCATCTGACAACTACAGGCACTTCTCCCTCCCACTCCCTCCTCTCATCCCTCCATCTGAAATAAGATGTCACTGCTACACCTACTGGTCATTCTGAGGAGCTGTCTCCAACTAACCATCGCAACTGTTGAAATTAATAACACAATAATAATGATAAATCCCACATCCAATTCCCTAATCTAAATTATAGGCTGTTATCAAATGATTCAGATGTAGGAATGATGACACAGGCCATGTCAATCACCAGAACACAAAGAAATTATGTTTTGCATACAGACAGAGAGAGTCTGTGTCCCGAATGGAACCCTATTCCCTATATAGTGCCCTGGTAATAAACTATATAAGGAATAGGTTGCCATTTTGGACACATACTGAGACTCAGTTCGTATGCCCTGCAGTGGCCGTCCCTGTTCAAACAAATGGGCCGTGGCCGGGGGAAGGAGAATGGATCAGTGTTTGACAGGCAGTTTAAAGGTGTAAATAGAGTGCTGACACGGGGAGGGAAGGTCACGACGCACTGGGACATTAATGGCAGGTAATCAACCTTGGCAGGAGAGAGAGTAGCACATTTGCATTGAGATGGAGGCATTTAAAGTGTCAAGTCAATGACTCCGGCCTGGTCGAGCGTTCAAATTGAATTCCTACTGAATTAAATACTTGAGGATCCTGTAGTCTAGTCTCACTTCCCTTTATCCACTGCTCATTTGATTTTCAATGGGATTTTCTTTGGCTTCGTCCTCAAATGGCACCCTATTCCCTTTATAGTGCACTACTTTTGACCACGCCCCATAGGGAATAGAATGCCATTTGGGAAGAACACACACTGTTACTGTAGCTGGCGCTTTTGACTGACGTCAAGGGATCATCATTCACAGGCTTCATCCATCCAGGTTCATCAAAATACATAAAAAGAAGGAAGGCCAATAGCGAGGGAAAACAAATCCTTCTGTATGAGAGAGAGAAAGTGGAGGGAGTCTGATGGTAACTAAAAATTGACTTTTATTACAGCAGAAAAGAGTCACATTTTAAAGAAATCCTGGCTTGTCTTCCTTGCTTTGGGCTCAAATGCCACATGGGGGCTACATGGTGCCAGACTAAAGCAGTGAGGGCGCACACACACGGTCACACACACACACACACACACACACACACACACACACACACACACACACACACACACACACACACACACACACACACACATCTGCTGGTCACCAGCACCACACAACCAGCCTGTCAGAAGTGGGTCTGGCTGTGTGACACAGCTCTGCCTCAGATTATACCCTGCTGGCTTTAGTGTGCCAGTTGGAATGCACTGATATTGGCTCTATAAACCTTGGCTATACCAGTGCTGTCTGGCTCATTTTGTTTCAATATATGTAAAGTCAAACTTTGATTTGATCTTGTTTCAGTGTATTTGACCATGTTTCTCTCATAAAGCTCAAAGTGACTTTGTATGTCTGAGCTACAGATTGAAACAAATGTAGTGTAATGCCCCCTTTTGCCCAGGGCTGTCTACATACTACAAGCTTCTCTTTTACTGTAATCTTTATCAACAGACTGGGCAAATAGTGTATACTCTTTTATCTCAATCTTTAGACAAGGACACAGGGTAACGTGGGGTGACTTGCCCCCCCGGGGTGAATTCTGTAATTCTCACAAAAACCACTTTGTCAAAAATAAAAATTACAACACATTCCCTAGCTGCCACTACGCTTGCTCAAATAAAAATGTTCTCTATCATCAAAATGTTTTAAGTCACTAACAAAAATAATAAGTTCATTTAATATAGAACTAAGAAAAAGTTATATTTATATATCAATCTAATTAAGTTAAATCTATACATACATACATACAGTACCACCCCAAACCATCTCAATTGGGTTGAGGTTGGGTGATTGTGGAGGCCAGTTCAATCCCTTGCAGCACTCCATCACTCTCCTTTTTGGTCAAATAGCTCTTACACAGCCTGGAGGTGTGTTTGGTCATTGTCCTGATGAAAAACAAATGATAGTCCCACTAAGCCCAAACCAGATGGGATGGAGTATCGCTGCAGAATGCTGTGGTAGCCATGCTGGTTAAGTGTGCCTTGAATTCAAATAAATCACAGACGCTGTGGGGCCGTTTTGCTGGTGACACTATCATACCTCCTCCTCCATGCTTCACGGTGGGAACCACACATGCAGAGATCATCCATTCACCTACACTGAGTCTCACAAAGACATGACGGTTGGAACCGTCATGTCTTTGTGAGACTCAGTGACTCCAGACCAAAAGGACAGATTTCCTTGCTTCCTTGCTCGTGTTTCTTGGCCCAAGCAAGTCTCTTCTTATTATTGTTGATGTACTTTAGTAGTGGTTTCTTTACAGCAATTCGACCATGAAGGCCTGATTCACGCCTCCTCTGAACAGTTGATGTTGAGATGTGTCAGTTACTTGAACTCCGTGAAGCATTTATTTGGGCTACAATCTGAGGTGCAGTTAACTCTAATGAACTTATCCTCTGCAGAAGAGGTAACTCTGGGTCTTCCTTTCCTGTGGCGTACCTCATCAGAGCCAGTTTCATCATATCGCTTGATGGTTTTTGCGACTGAACTTGAATAAACTTTAAAAGTTCTTGAAATGTTCGGTATTGACTGACCTTCATGTCTTAAAGTAATGATGGACTGTCATTTCTCTTTGCTTATTTGAGCTGTTCTTGCCATAATATGGACTTGGTATTTTACCAAATAGGGCTAGCTTCTGTATACCATCCCTACCTTGTACCAACACAACTGATTGGCTCAAACGCATTAAGAAGGAAAGAAATTCCACAAATGAACTTTTCACAAGGCACACCTGTTAATTGAAATGCATTCCAAGTGACGACCTCATGAAGCTGGTTGAGAGAATGCCAAGAGTGTGCAAAGCTGTCATCAAGGCAAAGGGTGGCTAATATGAAGAAACTGAAATCTAAAATATATTTTGATTTGTTTAACACTTTTTTGGTTACTACATGATTCCATATGTGTTACTTCATAGTTTTGATGTCTTCACTATTATTCTACAATGTAGAAAATAGTAAAAATAAACAAACACCCTGGAATGTGTAGGTGTGTCCAAACTTCTGACTGGTACTGTACATACAGTGGGGAGAACAAGTATTTGATACACTGCCGATTTTGCAGGTTTTCCTACTTACAAAGCATGTAGAGGTCTGTCATTTTTATCATAGGTACACTTCAACTGTGAGAGACGGAATCTAAAACAAAAATCCAGAAAATCACATTGATTTATATGATTTTTAAGTAATTAATTTGCATTTTATTGCATGACATAAATATTTGATCACCTACCAACCAGTAAGAATTCCGGCTCTCACAGACCTGTTAGTTTTTCTTTAAGAAGCCCTCCTGTTCTCCACTCATTACCTGTATTAACTGCACCTGTTTGAACTCATTAACTGTATAAAAGACACCTGTCCACACACTCAATCAAACAGACTCCAACCTCTCCACAATGGCCAAGAACAGAGAGCTGTGTAAGGACATCAGGGATAAAATTGTAGACCTGCACAAGGCTGGGATGGGCTACAGGACAATAGGCAAGCAGCTTGGTGAGAAGGCAACAACTGTTGGCGCAATTATTTGAAAATGGAAGAAGTTCAAGATGACGGTCAATCACCCTCGGTCTGGGGCTCCATGCAAGATCTCACCTCGTGTGGCATCAATGATCATGAGGAAGGTGAGGGATCAGCCCAGAACTACACGGCAGGACCTGGTCAATGACCTGAAGAGAGCTGGGACCACAGTCTCAAAGAAAACCATTAGTAACACACTATGCCGTCATGGATTCAAATCCTGCAGCGCACACAAGGTCCCCCTGCTCAAGCCAGCGCATGTCCAGGCCCATCTGAAGTTTGCCAATGACCATCTGGATGATCCAGAGGAGGAATGGGAGAAGGTCATGTGGTCTGATGAGACAAAAATAGAGCTTTTTGGTCTAAACTCCACTCACCGTGTTTGGAGGAAGAAGAAGGATAGGTACAACCCCAAGAACACCATCCCAACCGTGAAGTATGGAGGTGGAAACATCATTCTTTGGGGATGCTTTTCTGCAATGGAGACAGGACGACTGCACCGTATTGAGGGGAGGATGGATGGGGCCATGTATCGCGAGATCTTGGCCAACAACCTCCTTCCCTCAGTAAGAGCATTGAAGATGGGTCGTGGCTGGGTCTTCCAGCATGACAACGACCCGAAACACACAGCCAGGGCAACTAAGGAGTGGCTCCGTAAGAATCATCTCAAGGTCCTGGAGTGGCCTAGGCAGTCTCCAAACCTGAACCAAATAGAAAATCTTTGGAGGGAGCTGAAAGTCCGTATTGCCCAGCGACAGCCCCGAAACCTGAAGGATCTGGAGAAGGTCTGTATGGAGGAGTGGGCCAAAATCCCTGCTGCAGTGTGTGCAAACCTGGTCAAGAACTACAGGAAACGTATGATCTCTGTAATTGCAAACAAAGGTTTCTGTACCAAATATTAAGTTCTGCTTTTCTGATGTATCAAATACTTATGTTATGCAATAAAATGCAAATTAATTACTTAAAAATCATACAATGTGATTTTCTGGATTTTTGTTTTAGATTCCGTCTCTCACAGTTGAAGTGTACATATGATAAAAAATGACAGACCTCTACATGCTTTGTAAGTAGGAAAACCTGCAAAATCGGCAGTGTATCAAATACTTGTTCTCCCCACTGTACGTACACATACAGTACATACCATTAGGGGAGCCTAAAGATAAAAACGTTTATAATAATAACTTGTTTAGAGATTGACATTTCAATCAGTTTTTATAAAGCAGTTACATTTAAGGTGAGTGTGTTGGGGGGGAACCCTCCCCCACCCCTCCAATGGGGCAACTGCCCCCCCTGCAATCCAAATCAAGTCAATGATACCTAAATTAGCAGCTGCCACGGTACTTGGGAAAAACGCCCCTTTTCTAAAAACAACATTTCATGAAATAACTAAAAAAAGTAAACTGTAGCCAGCTTATAGCTTGTTTGCTTAAGCATGATCATCATCCACATTTTTACCAAACACAGTTTCTTTGTGTCAGCAATTGGACATTGTTTTTAGGGGGGGCGCTAGTTACCCCACGTTACCCTACTGGCTGCAACAACAGTACAGTGAGTGGAGACAAGCATCTGTGGCTTTGTGATGTCATTGTCTGGTGAAGGTGACAGAGATGCAGTATCCTTAATAATTTCCTGTTTCTATTCCACAGGGACTTCATCAGGCGTCACAATGACATTGTAGTCTATTTATGACATCGCCAGAGCGCGCTAGTGATGTCAGTAAGCAGTAGGTTGCGTCCCAAATGGCACACTATTCCCTTTAAAGTGAACTTCTTTTGACCAGGGCCCATAGTGCACTATATAGGGAATAGGGTGCCATTTGAGACGCACCCCTGGTCGCAAGAAGCATAATCACCACACAGGCCAAAGGGCTTGAGGGCACAGGCCTATCAAATATAGTGGGGGTATGGATCTAAAAGCCGCAGGACGAGAATGGCCCGGATCAATAGGTATTCCAGTTGCACCAAATAGCATCAAGAGCATCCTGACCGGTTGCATCACAGCTACAGAGGGTAGTGCATCCGGCCCAGTACATCACTGGGGCCAAGCTACCTGCCATCCAGGACCTATATACTAGGCGGTGTCAGAGGAAGGCCCCAAAAATTGTCAAAGACTCCAGTCATCCAAGTCATAGACTGTTCTCTCTACTACCGGACGGCAAGTAGTACCGGAGTGCCAAGTCTAGGTCCAAAGGGCTCCTTAACAGCTTCTACCAGACTATTTACATTGACCCCCCCTTCTTTGTTTTTACACTGCTGCTACTCGCTGTTTATTATCTACGCATAGTCACTTAACCCCTACCTACATGTACAAATTACCTCAACTAACCTGTACTCCCTCACATTGACTCAGTACCAGTACCCCTTGTATATAGCCTCGTTATTGTTTTTTTCTGTTACTTATTATTTACATTTTTTAATTTAGTTTATTTAATAAATATTTTCTTAACTCTATTTCTTGAACTGCATTGTTGGTTAAAGGCTTGTAAGTAAGCATTTCATGGTAAGGTCTACCTACACCTGTTGTATTCGGCGCATATGACAAATAAAATTTGGTTTGATTTGATTGGTTTGATGTGTCAAAATGGCTCTGATAATAAAAGCAAACAAATCAGTTTGTGACAACAAGTTGCTGTGCCTCTTGGTACTGAACAAAGGACAAAAAACAGGTGCAATTGTTGAAGTGATTTGTTTACAATGGGTTCTTTGAATTTCTATTTCAGGCAACAGTCGTACCATACCAGGGAAAATAATAATGTATCCCAAATAAGTATGTGGATTGCAGCCTCAGAACAGCTCTGGGCTTGAATATGAAGGAGAGCTAGCAGTGCATAGGGAGAGGAAGGAAAGGAGAGATGAATCATGTCTCTCTGTTTGGGATGAATAACACATCCTTCAGACTTGTCTTGCAGCGCTACGTAGCCTAGGCTGCATCCCCCTATATGCCCTGGTCAAAAGTAGTGCACTATATAAGGAATAGGGTGCCATTTGGGACACAGCCTATTCTACCTCTCCATCACTTTAACATTCACTAAGTACGATAGCTTCCCTGCTTTGTGAATCAGCAGGAACTATCACCTAGCTTCTCTTTCATCTGACAATTTGTAGTAGAGTGAAAGAGTAAGATAACTTCTTGTAGGGGTAGCGTCCCAAATGGCGGACTATGTAGGGAATAGTAGTACACTGTGTAGGGAATAGGGTGCCATTTGGGGGACAGAGTTTTGTGTCATGAGGTTCCCTTTAGCATGTAAATACATTAATCTTAAACAGTGAATAATGAGGTGGTGGAGAGAGAGAGTTACTGGGGAATAAAAGCTGGTTTTACTGTGTAATTAGTCTTGTTTGTGCCGCACAGAAAAATATTTATAACCAACTTCCCCCCAGCTTCATGATAAATGACTATGGGTCTTTTTATTTGTGTTTATTGAGACAAATTCCATACTTTAACATTGCAATACTCCTCTCTCCATTGCCACAACACCGTAAAAGGGACAATTATACATGGATCCACCTTGTAATACCTTTCTCTGTTTATTAACAGAGAAGGGTACAGCTAGGGCTGTGGCGGTCATGAAATTGTCAGCCGGAGACTGTCAAGCAAATAACTGCCGGTCTCATGGTAATCGACAGTTAAATAACAAACACAAATAATATATACTGCATTTAATATATAGTCTACACCATCACAATAAATCCATTATTTATTTTAAACAGGTCTAAAGAAAATGTAGTATATTTCAGAAGAACAGAATAGCATACTTAGAGTGGTCCTTATGTTAGTCCCTGATCTGGCTATGTTGAGCGGTTAAGAAAAAAAGGTCCTCCTGTATGCTAAATTTAAAGTTATTTATGCAACTTTAGTTGGGATACAAATGTTATGCAACTTTAGTTGGGATACAAAATGCATGCATTTTGCGGCCAGTGGTCATTGTGACATTGGGCTGAATATAACAATTATAATTCCCTTCTTCCAGCTGCGTGTTCCAAAGCACCTCTCACTCACATGGCTCTCTCAGATATCTCAACTCTTATAAGCCAATTATTTTTTTTATTCATTTTTTTTACCTTTATTTAACTAGGCAAGTCAGTTAAGAACAAATTCTTATTTTCAATGACGGCCTAGGAACAGTGGGTTAACAAAAGTTTACCTATTCTATTGCTCAACTTGTCCTTCTGTGCGAGAAAGAAATATTCAAACATAGTCTGGGACAGTTGTGGGATGTGATAGATCCCAAATTAATACAACCACTAGCATCAAAAAAAACTTTTAAAAGCAATGAGGCTGATGCAACAGATCAGAATGTTTAGCTTAAAATGTTGATAAACTATTAGGCTATTTCTTCACATTATAAGTGCAGCAATGCGCAGACGGCAGTAGGCTATAAGCGTGAATGTTCCAAAATGCAATCAATTTGCGGGAAAACACTATTCTCAAAAGTGACCATAAATGCGATTATGCATGTAATGCTTTATTATAAAGGTGCATTTTTATGGTGAAAATTATCTTCCCAAACTTGAAACTCACACGTCGCCTATGGATGCCAGTTAGGCTCTACTCCGGTTGTAAACTGGATTAATGTGCTTAATTTTAAGGAGTTATTTGGCCAGTTTCGTTGTGATACAAAGTTTATCAAAACATATAGGCCTACTGGCTAGGCTACATGAGGTGAGGGACTAGGCATGTGCCATTTCTTGCCTCAGTGATAATATATAATTAAAAAGTGATAGGCTAATAGTGTCACCCATTACACTAGTCTTGATTTAATATTGTCTTTACATGTACTAAATAATATATGTGTGAAATTAGTTTTGATTTGTGGTCCCGTGTGGCTCAGTTGGTAGAGCATGGCGCTTGCAACGCCAGGGTTGTGGGTTCAATTCCTACGGGGGGACCAGGGTTCAATTCCCACGGGGGGACCAGGATGAATATGTATGAACTTTCCAATTTGTAAGTCGCTCTGGATAAGAGCGTCTGCTAAATGACTTAAATGTAAATGTAGAATGGACCATTATCATGCACCACTCTCAGAAGTGGGGGGGAAAATACATGTCATCTATGCACTTAAATAGTGAATGGAGGACGCTTCTCATTTGCATTGATGTCAGAGTGATTAGATGGACAGTAGAGTGCTGAGTACCAGGCAGTTCGCAAGTTTGGTAGGCTACTAATGACCATCAGCAGCATCAGAGATTGCAGAATCCTATTTACCGTGACTAATTGGTAACGTGGAATTTGACTGCAGTCGTGACTCGTGACTGGCGGTAATACGGTCACTGTAACAGCCCTAGGTACAGCTCCTGGGCTGTGTTCAGAGATGCTGTTAATGGTTTGTAAGTCGGCCACAATAAGCACTGCATTGTAAAGGAGTGTGAGCGCAAACTTCCATCACTCCATGTGATTGAGACATAGGGAGAAGGTTGCTGTAATCTAACAGACATGTATTGATCTAATGGGCTCTGGCATAGAAACACGATCAGAGAGAGCGGGCCCGGCTCCACGAGGGGGCAAAAGGGGGCTCAGTTGAAATTTATGCCACCTCAGATTTAGTTTTATGTCAAATGATTGAGTGAAAGGTTAGCGCGAAATCTGTATCTCCGCTGAGCTGTATCAGCACCATGGACAGAGCGCGCTGCAGAGTGAGTGTGTGTAAGGGGCTATGGAACGCCACTGGGCGGTTAGGTATGACTCCTTTGATGATGCTGCCGAGCTCCAGCTAGCTCCGCGTGAAGAGCTTACCCCGAATTCCACCTCTAGGATTATGGCTCCACAGCCCCCTCCACCTCTGACTGTCCCTGAAGATCTTGAAACAGAGACGCCAGCCCAGGTTAGCCTAAAATCTTACCCTAGCCGCAGGTTTTCTGGTTCATAGGAAGAGAGTAGCTGGAATACTCAATTACTGCAGATGCCGTATTTTGGTTCCCATGTTGAAAGTTCTGTATTGGGGATAGTAGGCCTGGGTGGTATACCGTATACCGGGGTATTTGGAAAAAGCCACAGGATGGGTTTTCAATACCGTAAAAAATATTTTACGTTTTTCAAGACATTTTAAAAATTTTAGCTACTTTTTATGTTAATACCGTCAGTCAACTTGTGCAATATGTTAGGAAATAAAGAAGATTGTGTTCTTAATTTCTCCTGTCAAATTATTTAACATTATGAAGCTTACCAAAGTTCCCCAGAACAGTTGAGGCTGTCATGTGTTTGGGACACGGCAGGTGCTGGTGAGTTCATAGCGTTTTATATCTATCGGCGAGTCTCTGTTGTGGTGATGAAGTTACACTCGTATGCAATTCACTACTAAATGTTTGCCATCAGATATCTTACAATGGCATTCTACCGGAAGTCAAAGAGCTCTGGATGAGTTGTCTTTTCCCTCTGTTCTTCTTCGTGTACACATGCATGCTTTTCTGAAGGAAGAGCAGTATCACAACTTTGCTGATTTGCAAAATTTATCTGGTTCACTTTCGCTTGTAAATGTCCACACTCACCAAAAATGACATTTGGTAGCTACTAACTATAAGCTGGATTTGCCTGTCTTTGGAATTAGTTTTTTTCGATCGTTAGCATTTAGCTAAGGGTCTATGTGATTTCGTTATTAGTTTGTGCTAATTTTGTTAGCATTCTGGTAATAGCGACCCAATGCTTTTCTTGTATTTTTAGCCCCCTCGTGTGCTATGCCGGTAAAACCGTAAATCCCAGGATAAGAGAAGGACAATATGACAATATGAAATATGGATACCGCCCAAGCGTAATTGATAGAACCAAAGGATTCGCTAGGTACGCATCAAGCAAGGAATATTTAAAATGCACTGCACTGTGGAAAGAAAAACAAGTTCAAAGTGCTATGGGAACTGAGGTGTCAACACTTGTTAATGACAGGCCGCTGGCAAGAACTCATTATTTCTTTCTTTCTCTCTCTCGGAGGACCTGAGCCCTAGGATCATACCTCAGGACTACCTGGCCTGATGACTCCTTGCTGTCCCCAGTCCACCTGGCCGTGCTGCTGTTCTGCCTGCGGCTATGGAACCTTGACCTGTTCACCGGACGTGCTACATGTCCCAGACCTGCTGTTTTCAACTCGCTAGAGACAGCAGGAGCGGTAGAGATACTCTGAATGATCGGCTATGAAAAGCCAACTGACATTTACTCCTGAGGTGCTGACCTGTTGCACCCTTAACAACCACTGTGATTATTATTATTTGATCCTGCTGGTCATCTATGAACATTGGAACATCTTGGCCATGTTCTGTTATAATCTCCACCCGGCACAGCCAGAAGAGGACTGGCCACCCCTCATAGCCTGGTTCCTCTTTAGGTTTCTTCCTAGGTTCTGGCCTTTCTAGGGAGTTTTTCCTAGCCACCGTGCTTCTACACCTGCATTGCTTGCTGTTTGGGGTTTTAGGCTGGGTTTCTATACAGCACTTTGTGGCATCAGCTGATGTAAGAAGGGCTTTATAAATACATTTGATTGATTGATTATTCACTTTGACAAACATGTTCAGTCAGCACAGATGAAATATGCTACACCCGAGGCGAGGAAAAATCAACTAATCCAACGGGCATTTGAGGTCGGTCTTACAAGGAGTGATCGATTACTCAGGAAGTTCAACAGGATATCAAGGAGGCTGCAACTCTTCTGAAAAGGTAAGAAACAATCTAGCTGGTTGGTTTTTATCAAAATCTATATTGGTGGTATAGCCAGTGGAATCATTTTCAATAAAAACATACAGTCTGGAATGGCAAAATTACTTCTTTAGCCAGCCTATATTTTCATAGCCAAAAAGGTAGAGCTCTGTCCATGGTGTTGATAGAGCGCAACAGAGATTTCATGGCAACCTGTCTCTTATTAGTCAAAAGCACTCTTCTCTTGAACTTTATGTTTATTGTGGTATAACCTGATATAAGCAGAATTCAATATAATTCCAATGCAAGAACCCAAATGACGCCCTTGGGTATAGCTACATATTGGTATGTTTCATCATCGAAATAGACTGCCTATATTCTATTTCTATGTTCTTCTTGGTAGCCTATTGCTTTTGATGTTGTAAATGGAACTGTACGTATTGGAAACGTGTTTATGGCAGGCCGGCATTGCTTCATTAATTACGTTTGTAGGTCGAATTTGATCCACATAAGTGTATTGTGCCATATCTCAAGGTGTTGCTAAACTCATGAGCGTCATGATTTTCCATGTTTGAAGCTGGCCTATAGGCCTATTTATTTGGCAAGACGGCTGTGCATTGCTGCATCTTACTGTAGGCTGTGTTTTGGTTATTTGCATTTTGTTTACTGCATTTGTTAACTGATAATATAACTAGCCTAAATATACACTGAATAAAAATATAAACGCAACATGTAAAGTGTTGGTCCCATGTTTCATGAGCTGATCCCAGAAATGTCATACGAACTGTTTGTGAGCATTTCTCCTTTGCCAAGATAATCAATCCACCTGACAAGTGTGGCATATCAAGAAGTTGATTAAACAGCATAATCATTACCCAACACAATCCCAAGATGCTGACTGCAGGAATGTCCACCAGAGCCGTTGCCAGAGAATGTAATGTTTATTTCTCTACCATAAGTCTCCAATGGCAATTTGAATGCACAGAGATACCGTGACGAGGCCCATTATCCCGAGGCCCATTATTGTGCCATTCATCCGCCACCATCACCTCATGCTTCAGCATTATAATGCACGGCCCCATGTCACAAGGATATGTACACAATTCCTGGAAGCTGAAAATGTCCCTGTTCTTCGATGGCCTGCATACTCACCAGACACGTCACCCATTAAGCATGTTTTGGATGCTCTGGATCGACGTCTACGACAGCGTGTTCTAGTTCCCGCCAATATCCAGAAACTTCGCACAGCCATTGAAGAGGAGAGGGACAACATTCCACAGACCACAATCAACAGCCTGATCAACTCTATGCGAAGGAGATGTGTTGCATGAGGTGGTCACACAAGATACTGACTGGTTTTCTGATACTGGTATCTGTGATCAACAGATGCATATCTGTATTTCCAGTCATGTGAAATCAATAGATTATGGTCTAATTAATGTATATTTCAATTGACTGATTTCCTTATTTGAACTGTAACTCTTTAAATCTTTGAAATTGTTGAATGTTGAGTTAATATCTTTTTTTTCAGTATAGACTGTGTCATGATGTGATATTTTGAAAGAAATGTAGCCTATCTATCTTGTAGCCTATATTCATTGCCAAATAGGCTTTGCTTTAGTGTGCCATTGTGCTGAGAGAGAAAGCGAGAGAGAGGTCAGTGGGCAGTTATTAACAGCATAATTGGGTGTCTCTCTAGTAGGTTTTAATTTGGCCACAGCTTTCCATCACAGTCAGTCAGTCTGTCCATAGAAATAGAATCTATGAGTCAGTCAGTCCAGCCTGTCAGGAGTTGGAGAGTGACAGAAAGGCAGCACTGAGAGAACAAGTTTTTATTTCTCTCTTTTTCTAACCCAGGTACCAAATCTGCATCTCAAATGGCACCCCATTCCCTACATAGTGTACTACTTTTGACCAGTTTGGGATGCAGCCCAAAAACCTGTGAAGAATGAGTGTGTGTGTGTGGATGAGTGTATACAGTTGAAGTCAGAAGTATACATACACTTAGGTTGGAGTCATTCAAACTTGTTTTTCAACCACTCCACAAATTTCTTGTTAACAAACTATAGTTTTGGCAAGTCGGTTAGGACATCTACTTTGTGCATGACACAAGTACATTTTCCAACAATTGTTTACAGACAGATTATTTCACTTATATTCACTGTATCACAAATCCAGTGGGTCAGAAGTTTACATACACTAAGTTGACTGTGCCTTTAAACAGCGTGGAAAATTCCAGAAAATGATATCATGGCTTTAGAAGCTTCTGTTCATCCTTGCGAGCAATTTCCAAACGCCTGAAGGTACCACGTTCATCTCTACAAACAATAGTACGCAAGTATAAACACCATGGGACCACGCAGCCGTCATACCACTCAGGAAGGAGACGCGTTCTGTCTCCTGGAGACTAATGTACTTTAGCACAAAAAGTGCAAATCAATCCCAGAACAACAGCAAAGGACCTTGTGAAGATGCTGGAGGAAACAAGTACAAACGTATCTATATCCACAGTAAAATGAGTCCTATATCGACATAACCTGAAAGGCCGCTCAGCAAGGAAGAAGCCACTGCTCCAAAACAGCCATAAAAAAAAGTCAGACTACGGTTTGCAACTGCACATGGGTACAAAGATCGTACTTTTTGGAGAAATGTTCTCTGGTCTGATGAAATAAAAATATAACTTTTTGGCCATAATGACCATCAGTATGTTTGGAGGAAAAAGGAGGAGGCTTGCAAGCCGAAGAAAACCATCCATGAAGCATGGGGGTGTCAGCATCATGTTGTGGGGGTGCTTTGCTGCAGGAGGGACTGGTGCACTTCACAAAATAGATGGCATCATGAGGCAGGAAAATTATGTGGATAATTTTGACCTCAATCCTATAGAAAATTTGTGGGCAGAACTGAAAAAGCGTGTGCGAGCAAGGAGGCCTACAAACCTGACTCAGTTACACCAGCTCTGTCAGGAGGAATGGGACAAAATTCACCCAACTTATTGTGGGAAGCTTGTGGAAGGCTACCTGAAACGTTTGACCCAAGTTAAACAATTTAAAGGCAATGCTACCAAATACTAATTGAGTGTATGTAAACTTCTGACCCACTGGGAATGTGATGAAAGAAATAAAAGCTGAAATAAATCATTCTCTCTACTATAATCCTGACATTTCACATTCTTAAAAAAAAGTGGTGATCCTAACTGACCTAAGACAGGGAATTTTTACTAGGATTAAATGTCAGGAATTGTGAAAAACTGAGTTTAAATGTATTTGGCTAAGGTGTATGTAAACTTCCAACTTCCAACTTATTGTGGGAAGCTTGTGGAAGGCTACCCGAAACGTTTGACCCAAGTTAAACAATCTAAGGTGTATGTAAACTTCCGACTTCAACTGTAACCCCCCCCCCAAAAAAAAAAAACACTTCTCTTTTCCCACTAGCACAGACTTTCCTCATAAATACTTGGTTGAGGGAAAATGTACTTGATACGATTGTGATGCGTTGTTGTTTCAACTAGAGGTCTTAAGATGAATGCACTAATTGTAAGTCTCTCTGTATAAGAGTGTCTGCTAAATGACTAAAATGTAAAAATGTTAAGAGAAAAACGTGTTAAACTGTCACTGAGTAAATCAACCCGATGACAGCAACAGCTACGTCTCAGCCCTACCCAGCAGCACAGTAAAGGAAGTTGTCATTAGCTGCAGGCAGGGTGCAGGGTCAGATATTATGTAGCTAGCTAGAGACGTGCAGGGCTGCCAGAGCAGGGAAGGCTGCCATTGTACTTCTCCCTAATAGAAGGTCACAGGGAGATGGAGGTGTGTTTGCAGGCTGCAGACCATGACGGCTCCACGACACACTTCCTTCCACATAGAGGAGAGGAGAGGCTTTGTTGCTCTCTTCAGACAGACTGTATCAGCCTCAGCCTCAGTCTAACACGTGTCTGCACCAAGACGGAAGGAGGGGGAGACAGACAGACAGAGGGAGCGCAGAGGGAATAGAAGGGAAGGGTGTAAGAGACAGAGACAGAGACAGAGAGAGAGAGAGAGAGAGAGAGAGAGAGAGAGAGAGAGAGAGAGAGAGAGAGAGAGAGAGAGAGAGAGAGAGAGAGAGAGAGAGAGAAAGACAGACAGAGACAATAGGGGGGAGCAGAGGGGAAAGAAGCAGAGGGTGAGTGAATCAGCAGAGGAAAAAACCCAAAAGCCTAACCCATCGGATTCCAATACTGATGAGAGCAGGAGAGCATGCAAATCTGAATAAAATACACTTTACAGAGAAAGGAAGATTAATTCAGAAGGATTAGCCAAGGAGGCTGTAGCACCACAAATACAGCTGATCAAACATCTTTGGCACTATGCCTGCCTGAGTCTCAAATGGCACTCTACTCCTTTTGTAGTGCACTACTTTTGACCAGAGCAGTACTTTCCACCTTATCGTTTCCCCTTGAATATGTTCCAGGCGTGGCACAATGGCCCCCAATATCAACATCCAGGGCCTCTTTTAAGCAGGGGAAAGCTAGGGGAAAGGCCCACCTGTACAATTGTAGGGGAAACACTGATCCAATGAGGCAAATACCACACCAACAAACAAGGCGATGTTCCTCCCTTATCACCAGACAATCATCCATCCATCTCAGTGTTGTTTGGATCATTTGACTGTCACTAATGTGTAGAGATAGCTAAATGTACCAACTAGCAATTTCACTGGACTACGGATCAATTACTCGCTGTCCAGACTGGACAATGTTGTGTGAGTCCGATGCTGGTAGAGAATACATGGAGAGGATAAGGATGTGCATGTGCCATCATGCAGACAGGACAGGGCAGAACCATCATGCAGACAGGACAGGGCAGAACCATCATACAGACAGGACAGGGCAGAACCATCATGCAGACAGGACAGGGCAGAACCATCATACAGACAGGACAGGGCAGAACGATCATGCAGACAGGACAGGGCAGAACCATCATGCAGACAGGACAGGGCAGAACCATCATGCAGACAGGACAGGGCAGAACCATCAGGCAGAGGACAGAGCTGGTGAAGTTGACGGTCAAGCAATATAAACAACCATCAACCATTCTACTCGTGATCATCATGCTATCAACATATTTTACAGTTTCTCATCCTAAGACATTGGTAGATACAGATAGACTGGTCTCTTCAACCACAATAAAAAAACGATATAAATGAATCGATGGACAACAGGCTATCATGGACTGTACATCATTATTTATAGCAGGGATCATCAACTAGATACAGCCGTGGAACGATTTGTTTCTTGAGCAGATGGTCAGGGGTCCGGAACAAGCCGGGTCGGCAGGTAGCCTAGCGGTTAAGAGCTTGGGCCAGAAATAGAAAAGTCACTGGTTCGAATCCCCAAGCAGACTAGGCGAAAAATCTGTAGATATTCCCTTGAGCTAGGCACTTAACACTAACTGCTCATGTAAGTCGCTCTGTGTAAAATGTAAACATAATTACAAATCATTTTTAGACTCCAAATAGAATGCAAGAAGCCCAAACAGATATAGCATTCCCGCACATAATAATTTTAAACCTTGCTTACATTTATATACGATCACTTGTCTATCTATTATGTGTGGGAATACTTGGGAACAGAGTTCTTAAATTAAAATCACTTGAAGCTGATTTCCTGGTATTTTTACAGTCTATCTCAGGAAACTTGGGGGGCCACATAAAACCACCCACGGGCCAAATTCGTCCCACGGCCCGCCAGTTGGGAATCCCTGATTTATAGTGTTCTACAAGTTTACCCTATTGTAAACACCATCAAGAGGTCAAACACAATGCCTTTGAATCATGTAATTATACAAGGTTCCATGACATGTATGATAAAAGGCGATCCCTTGCCCTTCTACACAAAACAGTGTGTGCGCTATTATTAGGTCACATAATGCTTTAAAAGGAAAGTGTCTTAATGTCATCTGCTTTCTGCCTGGTCTCATTACTGGGCTTTGAGTCAGGCTTCCCAAGAGAGAGCAAGTCCTCCCACTGCCCCTCTGCCGGGCGTTGTGTTCACAAGGCAACAATCAAGGGGCCACCAAGTGTGACACACACACACACACACACACACACACACACACTAGGGGGGGGAAGGGCATGTCACGTTTCAAAACCACACATGTATCTTTTATCATTACAGAGTGTGCTTGAACGAGCGAGTGGGGGGAGGGAGCAAGCTTGTGATCGCAGGCAACGTCTGTCTGTTTTTAATCAATTTATTTGAATCTGAGGAGAAGAAAGAACAGGGCCAGCTGCTGATGGGGTACAGCTGGCAATGACGGCTGGCACGGGAACAGGATAGGAGAGGATCTGAACAAACCTGTGCATCCATTCTGGTTCCCAATGGAATCATCTCCATCTGCTTCAAGACTTCCCTCAAAAGCCCTGGATGGCCGATCTGATGTCTGTGTTTACCTTTCGCATCTGTGACAGCTAGCTACCTCTCCATCAAACCTGGCTGTGATGACTTGAGTTGAACAGAAGGTACTATGATGAGCCTTCTGTTGGTTCTACCAAATCAAGCGAAGGTTTCTACTCTAGTCCAAACTTTGGCAAAAAAGCCTTCAAGCAAACTAATCAACAGACACTTACAGAATAGATAATGACGTCCATTGATAGTAGATCTCCAGACACAGATAAATCAAATGTTATTTGTCACATGCGCCAAGTATAACAGGTGGGGACCTTACCGATAATGTGTGATTATTAGTGTAGGTTCTGTAAATAGGTGCTTACACTCCAATAATGTACATTAAGTGAAGGGGACTCAGGTCTGTCCAACTTCAACTGCTTTAATGTATAACTCCTGTATTTGGATTCAGTATATTAAATATACTGCTTAGTATTGAGGACACCATACAGTAGTACACTGCTACATGAGCTAAACAGTCCCATTTCCTATTACAGCCTATGTGATTGACCCATTGCATGAGGACATTGCGGCATAAAAATCACTGAACCCAAACATTTACCTGACAAGACGTAGGGAGACAGGAGGCAGCAGCTCTCCCAACAAAAAAAAAAATTAAAAACAGTCTCTCGCCAGCTCATATCTCACGCCCCTGTTGACAATTACGCGCAATGTCTGAGACTCACAGGAAATGAAAATTTTTGCAGAATAGAGAAAAGCACTCAGTCTAGTGTAGAAGAGATGAACTAGGCTCAACGCTTTACTGCATCCCAAATGGCACCCTATTCACTAAAAGGAATTGGGGTGCCATTTGGGACAAATGCAGTGCCTCACACGCCCAGACAGCTATTTTTAAAAGGCTATCAGAGAGAGACAGGTCTCAGTGCTGTGCTCTTGATTTCTGCTGTTTTATTTGACCAGTTCATAGGCTGTCATTATGTAAAATAGTTTGACTAACACAGTCTTGGTATTTGACATTGCACCGGCTCAATCTCATTTGTGTGTATTGTCTCATCCAATAATGTTGGATGAATATTCATGTATTAAATCCAAAAGGTTAATGAAAGCAACATCAATTCAAAAAGGTGCAATGATCCATAAGCTCTAACTCATCTAAAAGGAGATATTTTATTTTATTTTGAATGAAGGCCTTTCAAAGTAAGACCCTGGGAGAGCTTCAAAGTAAGTACCATTTCCGTAGCGTTCGCAAAAAACACACCAATCAAAAATAAAAAGGCAATTAATGTGTCCCAAATGGCACCCTATTCCCCTTATAGTGCACTACTGTTGACCGGAGTACAGTGACAAGTAGTGCACTATAACGGGAATAGGGAGCCATTTGGGACGCAAGCATTACAGGTGTCCTCTACCCCTCTCTATCTACATACCACTTAGCAAAAGGCACAAAGCCGTCATTGAATGAGAACTACACATCGGCAGCCATCAAATGATGGTGATGGCCTACTTCCAAATGGCCGCTTCCAGTCTTTTACATTTGTAGTTTGTAACCCAACCAAAAAAATAAAGACTAAACAATAGCAGCGAAAGGGCTTTTTTGGTACACACAGGACTACTCAGAGAGTCAAGGAGGGACATGAAAAGCTACTGGTGTCCTTTCATGTGCTTCTTTGATTGAATTCCCCCTGAGCGACTGAGAAGAGGAGCTGCTGCAGCTGTGGCATGGAGTCCCAAATGATACCCTATTACCTATTATAGTGCACTACTTTTGACCAGGGCCCATAGTTGGCCTCTGGTCAAAATTACTGAACTGCAGAGGGAATAGGGTGCCATTAAATTTTTGGGCGCAAGCAGACTTAACCATCAAATAGAATACTGTCATTAATGAATACTGATGCAGACCTGGGCAGAAAATATGCCAACTTTTCAAATACTCAAGGCAATGATTTCCTTTAATATTTAAATACAGGCCTCAGAAAAAATTATAATATTTGAAAGTATTTTGAATAACTCTCAGAAAAACAAATCATTTTGAAGGTATTATATATGCAAGTTATTTGAAACCAAAATATCGGATGACTGCCAAATATTTGATAAAGAACTAAAAACTACAACAATTAGTTTCATTTGTTTAAATATATGATCATTAGCATTGAGGCATTTAACTGGATCTACAGAACAAAAGGCCTGGGACATCGACAAAATGATACATGTCACTTTCAGGCATTTATCTAGATCTAGGATACATTTATCTAGATCTAGGATACATTTATCTAGATCTAGGATACATTTATCTAGATCTAGGATACATTTATCTAGATCTAGGATACAGTTTGTGAGAGACATGGGCAGTGTCCGAATACCCATACTAGCGTACTATATATTTAAACTGCATACTATTTACTCGTTGTCGCTTACTATTTAGCACGTACTGTTTAGTAAACAGCATGCCACGGCCGCAACGCAGTAGATTGGCTGAGTAGGTGGGGCGGGGCCGAGTGCGGGTGGATTTTTCCAAACTCAACTGAAATTGATCGCATTAACCAAACTGATAATACTTAATTTCCAATTCGCTTAATTCCTCTAAACTGAACGGAATTATAGGCCTACTCAAGATGGTCATAGGCAGACTACTAGAATCTACCTATACCATAGTAGACCATATAGCCCATCTATCCTATTTAAAAAGGACTTGAAACAGATAATTTGGTTCCATTTCAACATATTTATTAGTGAAAACAAAGTGCTGTAAAATATATCAATTAAATCAAACAGCCTAGTACCCACACCAAAACGTTATAAATGTTCAAATCAAAAGGTTATTTCACAGAAAAACGTGGATGGTTAGGTGAATCGCAAGTTCAGAACCGCTGGACAGCAATATGATAAACTAAAGCACTGATCATTGGGAACAAGATCAAAATGACTGCTAAGGCTTGATCCATAAACTAAATAGGTAGCCTAGCTCACAAAACTAAAACAATCAGTTCAAATCAAAAGAACTGATTAACATGACATCAATAATGCAGTCACCCATCCCTTTAAAGATTGTACAGTGTGTGTTGAAACAATAACACTTTGATATGACCACTTACACCTGGCCTGGGGCCTGTTCAGGAGAATAGAAATGTACAGAATGTTCAGATATCAATGCATTGTGTAGATCCACTGTGTAGATCCACTGTCAGATGGATTGAAATATTATAGGAAATGATGTGTGCTCTATTCATTCTATTTCTGCAACATGCAGTTCCAGATACAGCACTGCAATTTATTTTTATTTTTAGGGCGTGGATCAGCTTAAAATATTGCAGAAAGATTGTTGCTTCCATCAATGTAATTGTCTGCATCATTTCCAATCCCCCCATATATTTTTGGGGTAAATATATATATATCCATATGCATACACGTACATATGCATACATATACACATATCCCTTATACAGTTGAAGTCGGATGTTTAAATACACTTACGTTGGAGTCATTAAAACTAGTTTTCAACCACACCACAAATTTCTTGTTAACAAACTATAGTTTTGGCAAGGCAGTTAGGACATCTACTTTGTGCATGACACAAGTCATTTTTCCAACAATTGTATACAGACAGATAATTTCACTGATAACTGTGTTGACTGTGCCTTTAAACAGCTTGGAAAATTCCAAAATGATGTCATGGCTTTAGAAGCTTCTGATAGGCTAATTGACATAATTTGAGTCAGTTGGAAGTGTACCTGTGGATGTATTTCAAGGCCTACCTTCAAACTCAGTGCCTCTTTGCTTGACATCATGGGAAAGTCAAAAGAAATCAGCCAAGACCTCAGAAAAAAAATTGTAGACCTCCACAAGTCCGGTTCATCCTTGGGAGCAATTTCCAAACACCTGAAGGTACCACGTTCATCTGTACAAACAATAGTACGCAAGTATAAACACCATGGGACCACGCAGCCGTCATACCGCTCAGGAAGGAGACGCGTTCTGTCTCCTAGAGATGAACATAATTTGGTGCGAAAAGTGCAAATCAATCCCAGAACAACAGCAAAGGACCTTGTGAAGATGCTGGAGAAAACAGGTACAAAAGTATCTATATCCACAGTAAAATGAGTCCTATATCGACATAACCTGAAAGGCCGCTCAGCAAGGAAGAAGCCACTGCTCCAAAACCACCATTAAAAAGCCAGACTACGGTTTGCAACTGCACATGGGGACAAAGATCGTACTTTTTGGAGAAATGTCCTCTGGTCTGATGAAACAAAAATATAACTGTTTGGCCATAATGACCATCATTATGTTTGGAGGGAAAAGGAGGAGGCTTGCAAGCCGAAGAACACCATCCCAACCCTGAAGCACGGGGGTGTCAGCATCATGTTGTGGGGGTACTTTGCTGCAGGAGGGACTGGTGCAATTCACAAAATAGATGGCATCATGAGGCAGGAAAATTATGTGGATATATTGAAGCAACATTTCAAGACATCAGTCAGGAAGTTAAAGCTTGGTCGCAAATGGGTCTTCCAAATGGACAATGACCCCAAGCATACGTCCAAAGTTGTGGCAAAATGGCTTAAGGACAACAAAGTCAAGGTATTGAAGTGGCCATCACAAAGCCCTGACCTCAATCTTATAGAAAATGTGTGGGCAGAACTGAAAAAGTGCGTGCGAGCAAGGAGGCCTACAAACCTGACTCAGTTACACCAGCTCTGTCAGGAGGAATGGGACAAAATTCACCCAACTTATTGTGGGAAGCTTGTGGAAGGCTACTCGAAACGTTTGACCCAAGTTAAACAATTTAAAGGCAATGTTACCAAATACTAATTGAGTATGTAGACTTCTGACCCACTGGGAATGTGATGAAAGATATAAAAGCTGAAATAAATAATTCTCTCTACTATTATTCTGACATTTGACATTCTTAAAATAACGTGGGGATCCTAACTGACTAAAGACAGGGAATTTTTACTGGGATTAAATGTCAGGAATTGTAGTTTAAATGTAGTTGGCTAAGGTGTATGTAAACTTCCGACTTCAACTGTATATACGTACTTTTTTTTGTTGCTAAATATACCTTTATTATTCCCTGCAAACCCTACCCCCCTTCCCCCAATTGGAGTAAACTAATAAACAATAACACTTAGGCTTCTACCTTCAGTTTATACATCTTATACACATTTTACAGACACAATTTATTTTACAATAGTTATATTTCGTTTGTTTTTAGTCCTTCCTCTATTTCTGATGTCCATCCAGTTCTATTTCTAACTGTGCTATTTCACAAAATGTCTGAACCTATATACATTTTACAGACCCCGTATGTTTTACATTGGTTATCTTGTTATTAGTCACACCCTTCAGCTCCATTCAGCCGCTCCCATCTATCTCTTAACACCATCCATTTTGGATTTATAATTGCCATATATTTTTCAACTGTGCTGTGATGCTTCCCAAAAGTACTGAACCTTTCTATTCTCATAGCTTCTACAGATTGTAAAATACATTTTTTTGCTGAAATAATAATTATATTATTGATTGATTGACTATGGCTTTTCAAATCACCCAGTATTGCTATCTGCAGCGTTAGTTCTAGGCAAATGTTGCAATTCTTCAGCCATTCCTGGACCTGTGACCAAAAACGAGCTACATATGGACAATACCAAAATAAATGATCTAATGACTCTGCCTCCTCACAGCAAAATCTGCAGAGCTGGGAAGATTGTTATATATATGGGGGATACATTCTATTGGTTGCAAGAATTTTGTATAGTCATTTAACTTGAAAAGTTTTGAAGTTTTGAATCCGGCGTTGTTTTGCGTATCAATTCATAAACCATGTGTCATGGAATAGGTACACCGAAAATCTCTTCAACTATTTTGCAATATACGTATATGGCACAGCTGTCATTTTTTTGTTCCTTAAATGAAATTCGTATATGTTTTTATTTATCACACTTTTCTTTAACCATTTATGTTCTTTAATGCAGGGCCGATATACAAGTTCCTTACTTTTTTTCCCTTCTACTTGCCTCTTCCATTTTTGTGGTAATGCTGCAATTAGTTGAAGGCAGCCAATCCAATAATTTCTGAAAATTAGTCAGTCACTTCCTGAGATCTGCATTCAAATATATTTTTTAAGTAGTTCCTTTGACAGCTCTGTATTGAAATAGTTTTGAAAAAGTAGTCACTTGCTGAGATCTGTATTGAAATAGTTTTGAAAAAGTAGTCACTTGCTGAGATCTGTATTCAAATAGTTGTACTCAACTCCAAAGTTACCTGTTCTTCCCCAAAAAATAGTTTTTTAGAAAAAAGCATATTTAAAACTATAGTTATCCCTGGTCTGTACTGATGCTCATTGCAAAGACGAATAAGACCCTCAGAAGCCCCAGACAGCCTTCTTTCGCATCTGTGACAGCTAATTAGCTCACCATCCAATACAGTCATTACTGATGCTCATTGTTGCAAAGACGAAACTGCGCTGTGATGGTCTTGAGAAGAAGGTACTATGAGTTCTACCAAATAAAAGGTTCAAATGAAGGTTTCTCCAAGTCCAAATTTTGGCAACATACAGTGCCTTCAGAAAGTATTTATACCCCTTGACGTAGTCCACATTTTGTTGTGTTAAAGCTTGAATTCAAATTGATTTAAAAAAAATGTCTCACCCATCTACACACAATACTCTATAATTATAATGACAATTTATTGAAAATGAAATACAGAAATCTCTAATTTACATAAGTATTCGCACCTTTGGCAGCGATT
The DNA here is from genome assembly GCF_016432855.1 of Salvelinus namaycush. Classification (NCBI taxonomy): domain Eukaryota; kingdom Metazoa; phylum Chordata; class Actinopteri; order Salmoniformes; family Salmonidae; genus Salvelinus; species Salvelinus namaycush. The sequence continues at coordinate 16,104,375 of NC_052341.1, forward strand.
ACAGCTGTGAGTCTTTCTGGCTTTCCACACCTGGATTATTCAAAATGTTCCCATTATTCTTTAGAAAATTATTCAAGCTCTGTCAAATTGGTTGTTCATCACTGTTAGACAACCATTTTGAGGTCTTGCCAAAGATCTTCAAGTATATTTAAGTCAAAACTGTACTGTAAGTTGGGCACTCAGGAACATTCCCTGTCTTCTTGGTAAGCAACTCCAGCAGTGGAGGCTGCTGAGGGGAGGATGGCTCATAATAATGTCTGGAATATGGATTTCATGTGTTTAATACCATTTCATTGACTCCGTTCCAGACATTACTGTGAGCCATCCTCCTCTCAGCAGCTCCCACTGAACTCCAGTGTATACTTGGCCTTATGTTTTAGGTTATTGTCCTGCTGAAAGGTGAATTATCTCCCAGTGGAAAGCAGACAACCAGGTTTTCCTCTAGGATTTTGCCTGTGCTTAGCTCCATTCCATTTATTTTTTATCCTGAAAAACTCCCCAGTCCTTAACGATTACAAGCATACCGATAATATGATGCAACCACCACGCTTGAAAACTTGAGAGTGGTACTCAGTAATGTGTTGTATTGGATTTACCCCAAATAAATAGTGAATTGCTTTGCCACATTTTTAGCACTATTACTTTAGTGCCTTGTTGCAAACAGGATGCATGTTTCGGAATATTTTTATTCTGTAAAGGCTTCCTTCTTTTCACTCTGTCTATTAGGTTAGTATTGTGGAATAACTACAATGTTGTTGATCCATCCTCAGTCTTCTATCACAGCCATTAAACACTGTTTTAAAGTCACCATTGGGTTCCTTCTTCTCCAGCAACTAGTTAGGAAGGATGCCTGTATCTTTGTAGTGACTGGGTGTATTGATACACCATCCAAAGTGTAATTAATAATTTCACCATGCTCAAAGGGATATTCAATGTCTGCTTTTTCCTATTTTTACCCATCTACCAATAGGTGCCCTTCTTTGTGAGGCATTGAAAAACCTCCTTGGTCTTTGTGGTTGAATCTGTGTTTGAAATTCACTGCTTGACTGAGGGTACTTACAGCTATTTGTGTGTGTGTGAGATACAGAGATGAGGTAATCATTCAAAAATCATGATAAACACTTATTGTACAACTTATTATCTGACTTAAGCAAATTCTTACTCCTGAACTTATTTAGTCTTGCCATAACAAAGGGGTTAAATACTTATTGACTCAAGACATTTCAGCTTTTCATTTTTAACTAATTTGTAAAAACATAATTCCACTTTGGCATTATGGGTACTCAATTGCCATACTTGAGTAAAAGTAAAGATACCTTAATAGAAAATGTCTCAAGTAAAAGTAAGTCACCCAGTGACATACTACTTGAGTAAAAGTCTAAAAGTATATCGTTTTAAATGTACTTTAGTATAGTGGTGGAAAAAGTACTCAATTATCATACTTCAGTAAAAGTAGATGCTATACATCAAATGTCATATATTAAGCAAACCAGACAGCATGATGTTCTTGTTCTTCTTGTCTATGGACAGACAAGGGCACATTCCAACACTCAAACATTGTCACGCCCTGACCATAGTTTGCTTTGTATGTTTATATGTTTTGTTTGGTCAGGGTGTGATCTGAGTGGGCATTCTATGTTGTATGTCTAGTTTGTCTATTTCTGTGTTGGTTTCCTGTGTTTGGCCTGATATGGTTCTCAATCAGAGGCAGCTGTCAATCGTTGTCCCTGATTGGGAACCATATTTAGGTAGCCTGTTTTCTGTTGGGTTTTGTGGGTGATTGCCTATATGTTAGTTGCCTGTGTCTGCACTTTTGATATATAGCTTCAAGTTCGTTTTGTTGTTTTTGTATAGTTTGTTTAGTGTTCTTCGTTTCATTAAATATAGAAGAATGTATTCAAATCACGCTGCGCCTTGGTCCTCCTCTCTTCCACATTACGACGAACGTGACAAACATAATTTACAAATGCCATTTTTGTGTATAGTGATTCCACCAGATCAAAGCCAGTAGGGATGACAACACCTTATATTAATAGGTGCGTGAATCGGACCATATCGCTGTCCTGCCTGAGCATTCTAAATGTAAGGAGTACTTTTTGGTGTCAGGAAAAATGTATGGGAGTAAAATGTACTTATTTTCTTTAGGAATGTAGTGGAGTACAATTAAAAGTAGTCAAAAATATAAAGAATAAAGTACAGACACCCCCCAAAATGACTTAAGTAGTACTTTAAAGTACTATAAAGTATTTTTCATTACACCACTGTGGGTTATTGTGGGTAGGCCAGTGACAACTTCTTTTTCAATTTAATCAATTTAAAATTTTGGCTGTAACACAACAAAATGTGGAAAAAGTCAAGGGGTGTGAATACTTTCTGAAGGCTGACCAATAAACCCTTAACAAATAGATATGTACAGTGGCTTGAGAAAGTATTCACCCCCTTGGCATTTTTCCTATTTTGTTGCCTTACAACCTGGAATTAAAATTACTTTTTTGGAGGTTTGTATCATTTGATTTACACAACATGCCTACCACTTTGAAGACGCAAAATAATTTTTATTGTGAAACAAACAAGAAATAAGACAAAAAAACTGAAAACTTGAGCGTGCATAACTATTCACCCCCCCCCAAAGTCAATACTTTGTAGAGCCACCAAGTCTCTTGGTGTATGTCTCTATAAGCTTGGCACATCTAGCCACTGGCATTTTCGCCCATTCTTCAAGGCAAAACTGCTCCAGCTCCTTCAAGTTGAATGGGTTCCGCTGGTGTACAGCAATCTTTAAGTCGTACCACAGATTCTCAATTGTATTGAGGTCTGGGCTTTGACTAGGCCATTCCAAGACATTTAAATGTTTCCCATAAACCACTCGAGTGTTGCTTTAGCAGTATACTTAGGGTCATTGTCTTGAGGGAAGGTGAACCTCCGTCTCAGTCTCAAATCTCTGGAAGACCGAAACAGGTTTCCCTCAAGAATTTCCCTGTATTTAGCACCATCCATCATTCCTTCAATTCTGACCAGATTCCCAGTCCCTGGGAAAACATGAAAAACATCCCCACAGCATGATGCTGCCACCACCGTGGATGGTGTGATGAGAGGTGTTGGGTTTGCGCCAGACATAGCGTTTTCCTTGATGGCCAAAAAGCTAAATTTTAGTCTCATCTGACCAGAGTACCTTCTTCCATATGTTTGGGGAGTCTCCGACATGCCTTTTGGCAAACAACAAACGTGTTTTCTTTTTCTTTTCTTTAAGCAATGGCTTTTTTTCTCGCCACTCTTCCGTAAAGCCCAGCTCTGTGGAGTGTACGGCTTAAAGTGGTCCTATGGACAGATACTCTGCAGCTCCTTCAGGGTTATCTTTGGTCTCTTTGTTGCCTCTGATTAATGCCTGGTCCGCTAGTTTTGGTGGGCGGCCCGCTCTTGACAGGTTTGTTGTGGTGCCATATTCTTTCAATTTTCTTAATAATGAATTTAATGGTGCTCAGTGGGATGTTCAAAGTTCCAGATATTTTTTTATACCCAACCCTGATCTGTACTTCTCAATAACTTTGTCCCTGACCTGTTTGGAGAGCTCCTTGGTCTTCATGGTGCAGCTTGCTTGATGGTGCCCCTTGCTTAGTGGTGTTGCAGACTCTGGGGCCTTTCAGAACAGGTGTATATATACTGAGATCATGTGACAGATCATGTGACACTTAGATTGCACACAGGTGGACTTATTTAACTAATTATGTGACTTCTGATGGTAATTGGTTGCACCAGATCTTATTTAGGGGCTTCATAGCAAACGGGGTGAATACATATGCACACACCACTTTTCAGTTTTTATTTTGGATAAATTTTTTTAACTAGCTATTTTTTTCATTTCATTTCACCAATTTGGACTATTTGTGTATGTCCATTACATGAAATCCAAATAATAATCTATTTAAATTACAGGTTGTAATGCAACAAAATAGGAAAAACGCCAAGCGGGATGAATACTTTTGCAAGGCACTGTAGCCTAGCTGTCTTCCCTCCCCTTCCCTCTGCTACCACTGAGGCCTAGGCTACCCCACCCAATGAGGTCTAGTAGCTTCAGAGCCACCAGTTTCTAATGTTTTAATGAGCTGCTGCATGACAGTTAGATGATCTTAGCGAGAGCAAGAGAGAGACTCAAAAGAGCCTGGTCGATTTCATTTCTCACTCAGTCCAGCTCATTAGGGGGTTAGTAAAATGAGCAGTCTTACCTCCAGCCAAAGGCTGTCTTACACTAGACTAGACAGATAGCAGGACTCACATGTCCCACGTGGTAATAGACCACTGAGCTGAACACGACATTGAGTTATGTTCTGAAATGCTGTTCGGAAGTTCTTTCCAACATTCATTTCTGAAGCAAACTCTGATTTAGCATTTGACATTTACGATTAGTGAATAATATTTTCATTATGAAGCCGTTCCCCAAAGCAGATAATTGAGCCAGTCACATGGTATGTTTATTTACAAAGAGTACACATAGCACTGTTGTGCAGCCCAAGAGGTGATCAAGTTACACTTGACGTTCACTACTAATGTTTCCCAGCTAAACATCTTATAACTAGAAGTTTAACCATCTAAGATCTGCCAAATCAATTCTCTCCAGCTCAGGGCTTTTTTACGTTTGGCAAGAAATGGCGTCCTTTGTGTGCACTGCCGGTAAAACTGCATACATATAATACAGGAACATTACACAAATCTGGATATCACCTATCCCTACTGAATAAATCAAATCAAATCTAAATTTTATTGGCCACATACACATGTTATTGCGGGTGTAGCGAAATGCTTGTGCTTCTAGTTCCGACAGTGCAGTAATATCTAACAAGTAATATCTAACAGTTTCACAACATAAACCCAATACACACAAATCTAAGTAGGAATGAATGAAGACTATATACATATACGGACGAGCGATGTCAAAGCGGAACAGATTAAGATACAGTAGAATAGTATAGAATACAGTATATACATATGAGATGAGTAATGCAAGATATGTAAACATTATTAAGTGACTAAGATACCGTAGAAGTCTAGAAAACAGTATATATACATATGAGATGAGTAATGGCTGTTTAACAGTCTGATGGACTTGAGATAGAAGCTGTTTTTCAGTCTTTCGGTCCCAGCTTTGATGCACCTGTACTGACCTCGCCTTCTGGATGATAGCGGGGTGAACAGAAAGTTGCTTTTTTTGGCCTTCCTGTGACATTGGGTGCTGTAGGTCTCCTGGAGGGTGGGTAGTTTGCCCCCGGTAATGTGTTGGGCAGACCGCACCACCCTCTGGAGAGCCTTGCGGTTCCGGGCGGTGCAGTTTCCGTAACAGGCGGTGATACAGCCCGACAGAATGCTTTCAATTGTGCATCTGTAAAAGTTTGTGAGGGTTTTAGGTGACAAGCCAAATTTCTTCAGCCTCCTGAGGTTGAAGAGGCTCTGTTGCGCCTTCTTCACCACACTGTCTGTGTGGGTGGTCAATTTCAGTTTGTCAGTGATGTGTAAGCCAAGGAACTTGAAGCTTTCCACCTTCTCCACTGCGGTCCAGTCGATGTAGATAGGGGGGTGCACTCTCTACTGTTTCCTGAAGTCCACGATCATCTCCTTTGTTTTGTTGACGTTGAGTGAGGTTGTTTTCCAGGCACCACACTCCCAGAGTCATCACCTCCTATAGCAGATGACAATGAGCAAAGTAGACATATAACCACTGTCTGCCATACAAGGTTTCCATTCCTTGAATCCTTTCATGAATTATAACCAGATCTCACTGATACTTCACTTGCATCACATTCTTTGAACAGCCGTGACATGTCACAAAAGAGCGAGAGAGAATAAGTCCCAGTGCCATCTTTAATCTGAAGGGATTTGTGGCATCGAGTCATACTGAGCTCAAAGTCACTACAAACTCAGATGAATGAAACAGGCAAAGATCAAAAGGACTACATCTATAAAACAAGACCAGGTAAGGGGCAGGACTGTTCACTGTTCATCATAACTCAACTGGATTGTCTTCCTTGCGAATTGGGGTTAGCCTTCGCTGGTTGTCATTTGTGAGTTTGAAGTGCATTTGACACACACACACACACACACACACACAGACACACCTACCTGCAGCTACTGGAGCTCCACACACTCCCACCAACAGGGATGAACGCTGTTCCTAAGATCCCATGCACCAACCTGGCAAAAGTCATCATCATCTTCATCCTCTATAGCTGAGCAGCAAGCAGTAGTGTCCAGTATCTAAATAACTGGTATTCACAAAGGTACATACATTCTCAAGTGCTGATTGTAATCATTCACATTGACTTTGAAAATTAAGAGTCATTCACCAAGCCCACGCTTTACAGGCCAACATCGACACCTACCGCCTTTTACAGAACAGTGGCAGAATGGTTAACTCTTGCAGCTTTTGACATTACCCATTTGCTTTAATGTCAAAAAGCACAATGCACATCACTGCAGAGAACATTTTGAAAGTGGTTGATAAACAAAAAAGCCATTCCTCAGAGTGACCTCCATGTCATTTACTACATTTTCAACAATCCATAGCTTTAATTTCTACTACCTCCAGAACACTGTCTAACAGTGTTTCCATTGTTGTAGTCTGCTCTGCGGCCCCATAGTCTCACAAGGAACAAAAGAGCCAGTGTCACAGGGTCAGAAGACATTTAGTCAGACAAAAGTTTGTGTCAGCACTTTCCTGTGAAGGAATGAGAGCCGTGCGAGGCAAGCCCAGAGAGCGAGAGCGAGAGCAGGAGAGAGAGGAGAGGAGAGAAGGAGGCGAGAGAGATAGAAGGTGAGAGAGAGCGACAGAGAGCGAGAAGGCGAGAGAGAGATGGGGGAGCTGTTGGCCTCTGTCGCCTCTCTGAGGAGAGCTACGGTTTAATGGGCCTACGCTTCCACTCCATTTGCTGCTCTGCTGCAGTATGTCTTAGGGGCAACACTGCGTAGCAGCGTACCATGTGTGCCAGGCTTCTGTCACTACGGATACGGCTCTGCAGTGGCACCACAACAACAGCTCTACACCCCTTAAACAGCTGTCAGAAGCTATTCAGACAGAGGCACACACTGTTCAAAACAACACACACACACACACGGCCCAGTCATAACGTTGCACTACTGAGTCAGACACACTGTTCAAAACAAAATAGCAGAGCAGCCCAGTCATGACGCATCAGAGCAGAAACTATAGAGGCTACTTTAAAGCCTGGTACCCTGTAACTTTCCTTATCACAGAGAGAAACTACTGGCAGAGACTTTTCTTCTTGACTCCAACCTTATTTGCTAGCCTGTTGGGGGCCCTAAGTGAAATTGCGTTGGGGGGCCACACCACCTTGAGAGCAAAACATTTCAGTGGCACCCCTCTTGACAGCAGAGAGAAAAAGCAATTCCCCACATTTTGCCCTGGGGCGTAGAGAAAATGTTACAGTTTCAAAGCAAGTTTGCTGCAATTCTACACATTTTGCCATGGGGCGGAGAGAAGATCATGCAATTTTATAAATAATTTCCTGCAATTCTACACGCTGCCATAGGCTGGAGAGAAATGTTTGCAGTTTATAAATATGATATCTGAGTGAGAGTGACTAACAAAATCAATCTGGGCCCCGGCCCCCAGTCGGTAATTCGACCATGATTACTACCAGTTTCAGCTGGGCCGCCAGTTGTATAGATGTTTGCCTCAGGAAGACCCCATCACCCACCCCCCACAGGAATACCCCCCCCCCCCCCCCCGGCAATTAGGAGACACTGAACTCTCTCGCCTTCTCAGTCTTTCTAGATTTCTCTCTCCCTCTCGCTCGCTCCCCTTCTTTGTCTCACTTGATCACTCTCCCTCTCTCAGAAGGCCTTGCACACTCAAACTTGTGCTCACTAAATTATTTTGGGTCCATTTCAAATCATATCAAAGTTTATCGGTCGCATACACAGTTTTGCACTTCGAAGCCAAACAACAATTTCATGGCTGGGCAGTTGCAGAATAATTACATGAGGCCCCCAAGCAGACACATCGATCAGCACTCAGTACTTCTTTCCGAAATAATAGCCCATTTTTTTATAGTGATATTCATTTATTTTGTGAGAAGCTGCCTATCTGCCACTGCTGGTCTTTGATGACAAGCCTTTGAAAAAAGGACAATAGAAGAATACATTATTATTCTTTGCTGATGGGCTCTCCATCTCTGCCTTGGTAAACAACATCAAATCTATTCTGAGGCACTACCAAATAAAACTGGGTAGTTGCTAGACATTACTACAAGGGCTGTATCCTTACTAGTCTCCTATGGAAAAAACTCATTAGCAAACATCACTGCTAAAGGGCTAACCAAGATCAAAGCTTGCAATACGTGTTCCACCCTGATTAGAAAAGCACAGTATTCAGTTAAAGCTAGCTACATTATACCCTCGAAATGCATTCCCTGACTGACAGAACCGCTATTCATTCAGTTTATGCCAAAACAGGTACAGCTTATTAAACACCTCTGAACACTTTGTGCTTGCCTTTTTTTAACCAGGTATGTCATTGAGAACACATTCTCTTTTACACCAACAGCCTGTTTCTGTAGAGAGCTGCTGAGCATGAGTAACATCGGTTTAGACCTAAATAATTGTAGAGCCAGTCAGACAGGTGTAGTCTTAGTTGTGTGAAACCTGAGAGATGATGACTCACCATAAATAGATAGCAGGCTAGGCAGGTGTTCAGAGGTGTTCAGGTGTTCGGAGGTGTTCAGGTGTCTGGAGGTGTCCAGGTGTCCAGATACTGAGGCAGTGAGGTGCTACATGTCTCTATGATGAACATGAACCATAGTCCTGATCCTGATCCCACTACAAAGGGGGCAGACACCCAGCACAGCTCTCTATGGAGGGAAACCCATACAAGGATGATTAAAAACTATGGAAAGATGTAGAGAGAGAGAGAAAGAGAGGGGGAGAATTATTGGCACACAGTGGAAAATAATGTTCAACGGCATACAAATCCACAGGTGGTGATACATGACAGAGAATAATCTAGCCTTCAGAAACCACAACAGTATTTAACGTAATGGTGCAGTTACTCAGTCTGCATTGTAGTGTGCGATGTCTGAAAGAGTCTGTTGTCAAAGTGTTCACAGGCAGGCAAGATCCCGCGTGTTAATGGAAAACTGTGGGTGGACTGACATAGGGTGTATCCCAGATGGCACCCTATTCAATATATAGTGCACTACTTTTGACTAGATCCCTATGGGGGAATAGGGTACCATTTTAGATGCAAACATAGTGTTGCACCAAGAACTGTGATGTACACTGAACAAAAATATAAACAACAAGATTTTACTGAGTTACAGTTCATATAATGAAATCAGTCAATTTAAATAAATAAATTAGTACCAAATCTATGGATTTCACATGACTGGGAATACAGATATGCATCGGTTGGTCACAGATACCCTAAAAAAAGGGTAGGGGCATGGATCAGAAAACCAGTCAGTCTCTGGTGTGATCACCATTTACCTCATGCAGAGCGACACATCTCCTTCGCATAGAGTTAACCAGGCTGTTGATTGTGGCCTGTGGAATGTTGTCCCAATCCTCTTCAATGGCTGTGCGAAGTTGCTGGATATTGGCGGGATCTGGAACATGCTGTCGTACACGTCGATCCAGAGCATCCAAAACATGCTTAATGGGTGACATGTCTGATGAGTATGCAGGCCATGGAAGAACTGGGCCATTTTCAGCTTCCAGGAATTGTTTACAGATCCTTGTAACATAGGGTCACGCATCATCATGCTGAAATATGAGGTGATGGCGGCAGATGAATGGCACGACAATGTACCTTGTCACGGTATCTCTGTGCATTCAAATTGCCATTGATAAAATGCAATTGTGTTTGTTGTCCATTGCTTATGCCTGCCCATACCATAACCCCACAGCCACCATGGGGCACTCTGTTCACAATGTTGTTATCAGCAAACTGCTCGCCCTCACAAGGCCATACACGCTGTCTGCCATCATACAGTTTAAACCGTGATTCATCCGTCAAGAGCAGACTTCTCCAGCATGCCAGTAGTGAGCATTTGCATTTGCCCACTGAAGTGGGTTACGATGCAGAACTGCAGTCAGGTCTAGACCCTGGTGAGGACAACGAGCACGCCGATGAGCTTGACGGTTTCGGACAGTTTTTGCAGAAATTCTTTGGTTGTGCAAACCCACATTTTCATTAGCTGTCCGGGTGGCTGGTCTCATACGATCCCGCAGGTGAAGAAGCCGGATGTGAGGCCGGTTGGATGTACTGCCACATTTTCTAAAACGACGTGGAGGCAACTTATGGTGGAGAAATTAACATTAAATTCTTTGGCAACGGCTCTGGTGGACATTCCTGCAGTCAGCATGACAATTTCGCACTCCCTCAAAACTTGAGACATCTGTGGCATTGTGTTGTGTGACAAAATGACACATTTTAGAGTGGCCTGTGTAATGATCATGCTGTTCTTGATATGCCACACCTGTCAGGTGGATGGATTATCTTGGCAAAGGAGAAATGCTCACTAACAGGGATGTAAACAAATTTGTGCACAACATTTTTTTGTATTATTTCAGCTCATGAAACATGGGACCAATATTTTACATGTTGCATTTATATTTTTGTTCAGTATAGTTCGATTAAAATGTTTACATGCTTTCCAATAATAATTATTTTACTAATAATCCTGTTTACATAGACATCTGAAATCAGGCTACATGGCACTCTGATAAATGAAGAAAATTGCCAATCAAAATAATAAGCATTAGTGATGCACCGACTTTTTTGTACAGCTTAGACAGTGCTACTGTATCTTTTTTGACACGCAAAGATCCAAACGGCGTTCCATAGTATGTCGTGAAGCTAATACCAGTGACGCTATTACTGTGTAACTCCGGTAGGGCAACATCTGAAAAATTGCGCACTTGGTAGTGTGTACCGGTGCTCGACCAGTCGGCGAAAGCCAACATCACATACGACAGAGAACGGTTGATTGTCAAGGGCAATAAATTCCATTATCTTGGCTTTAATGGATTTCGCCTTTAAGAAAATTTCAGCGAGACAACTCACTCTTTCAAATGACTGCTCGACTTGTAGACTGCTCGATCCACACAGCAGACATTGTGGGCTAGTTTAGGAATGCTGTGTTGCACGTATAGCGCCTAACTTTACGTGGCATCATTATGTCATGTACCTACGTTATATAGGTATGCACGTCAGCTTTGACATCAGTTTTGCACATAGTGGCGTTAAACTAGACATCGGCCGATACCGATTATGGCATTTTTAACTAATTAGATTTTTTTTATTTAACCAGGTAGGCTAGTTGAGAACAAGTTCTCATTTACAACTGCGACCTGGCCAAGATAAAGCAAAGCAGTGAGACACAAACAACAACACAGAGTTACACATGGAATAAACAAGCATACAGTCAATAACACAATAGACAAAAAAGAAAGTCTATATACAGTGTGTGCAAATGGCGGGAGGAGGTAAGGCAATAAATAGGCCATAGTAGCGGAGTAATTACAATTAAGCAAATTAACACTGGAGTGATAGATGTGCAGATGATGATGTGCAAGTAGAAATACTGGTGTACAAAAGAGTAGAAAAGTACATAAAAACAACATGGGGATGAGGTAGGTAGATTGGGTGGGCTATTTACAGATGGGCTATGTACAGCTGCAGCGATCGGTTAGCTGATGTTTAAAGTTATTGAGGGAAATATAAGTCTCCAGCTTCAGCGATTTTTGCAATTCGTTCCAGTCATTGGCAGCAGAGAACTGGAAGGAAAGGCGGCCAAATAGAAGTTGGCTTTGGGGATGACCAGTGAGATATACCTGCTGGAGCGTGTGATACGGGTGGGTGTTGTTATCGTGACCAGTGAGCTGAGATAAGGCGGAGCTTTACCTAGCATAGACTTATAGTTGACTTGGAGCCAGTGGGTCTGGCGATGAATATGTAGCGAGGGCCAGCCGACGAGAGCATACAGGTCGCAGTGGTGGGTGGTATAAGGGGCTTTGGTGACAAAACGGATGGCACTGTGATAGACTGCATCCAGTTTGCTGAGTGGAGTATTGGTTGCTATTTTGTAAATGACATCGCCAAAGTTGAGGATCGGTAGGATAGTCAGTTTTACGAGGGTATGTTTGGCGACGTGAGTGAAGGAGGCTTTGTTGCGAAATAGGAAGCCATTTCTAGATTTAATTTTGGATTGGAGATGTTTAATAAGAGTCTGGAAGGAGAGTTAACAGTCTAGCCAGACACCTAGGTATTTGTAGTTGTCCACATATTCTAAGTCAGAACCGTCCAGAGTAGTGATGTTAGTCGGGCGGGTGGGTGCGGGCAGCGAACGGTTGAAAAGCATGCATTTAGTTTTACTAGCATTTAAGAGCAGTTGGAGGCCACGGAAGGAGTATTGTATGGCATTGAAGCTCATTTGGAGGTTAGTTAACACAGTGTCCAAAAAAGGACCAGATGTATACAGAATGGTGTCGTCTGTGTAGAGGTGGATCAGGGAATCACCCGCAGCAAGAGCGACATCGTTGATATATACAGAGAAAAGAGTCGGCCCGAGAATTGAACCCTGTGGTACCCCCATAGATATCGTCTGATTCCGATATGTTCACCAATATATCGTGCATCCCTAATAAGCATATTTGATGCCGAGTTCGGACATATAGTCTGTACGTGAAAACTACTTCTAAGATGCCTACATTCAGTTTTGTGCATGTAACTGTACTCATTATGACATTACAACAGAGAGCTAGAAAGACAGACAGAGACAGACAGACAGACAACTGTTTGACAACATTCTGCTTGTCAAGTTGCACTGTCTTTGTTTGGTTTCTGTGAGAGCACAGGATGACCTAAACATGATCACTTGAAAAAGGTACAAGCCTCAATTGATGTTGAATAGACAGAGAACAAAAGAAAAGCACAACATGAATAATGCAGTGACAAGTATAAATTATTTATTTACAAATAATTATAGGAGAACAGAAGGAGGGATTTCAGAAGTTTAAAAACTGACAGAGGTATTTGTTTACCCAGAGATCAGTCAGTAGCTAAGATTTCATCAAAATTGACTCAAGGAAACATTACCAACATCCCAAATTGAATTTCAACTCAGTCTGGCTTCAGAGAGCCCCTTCTTCACCATAGCTCACCACTGAGCTCCTCCAGTCTAGTCCACTACCCAATGCAGTTGTCTGTCTGCTTTGCGCCCTCTTCAAACACAGGCCAAAATTAGATTTGGTATGCATCCCAAATGGCACCCTATTCATTATATAGTACACTACTTTTGACCAGGGCCCATAGGGAATAGGGTGCCATTTAGGGCAAAAAAAATTGCATTCATGAGGATAGAATGCCACTGGCGTACAATAGGCTTCTTCAGACTAACTGTCTGAGTCACAATAATTAGATTTCCTCAAGGGTGTCACATGGACTCTGAGTAGATTTCAGATATCATAATTATTTGTAAATTTTTACCCCTGTAGGCAACATTTTGTAGTGCTTTATCTATGAGTTTTCATGCATGAGTTATTGGCTCTACAACTAATGTATTTGAACAAATGTTTTGGATGTGTCTGAACAAGTGTCTAGCATCATTCTGAGATATCTGTGTAGAAGTGAGAGATGTAAACTGGAAACATTATGGTCTTTGTCATGAAACACCTTATTACATGACAAAACATACAGCCTAGACGTGGTCTGTGTTGCCCTCTCATGACAGTACACTGGCTGAGAGGGCAGTGATTAGAGTTAAAATAAATGGCAAAGCAACAATTTATGGGTGGGGGAAAGATGGGGATATCCCCTGAGGTTGATACACCAGTCTAGACACACAGGAAGACTAGGGGTCAGGCAGTAGACAGGGGTCAGGTGAGGCAGCCCACCTGTCCCCCAGGTTCCATTGGCCACATGCTGATTAGAAAGGAGACGAGGAAGTAGATGAAAACATCTCTGTCTTCATCCATACAGATCAGCTGATATTAGACTACCACCGTCCTGTTTCACAACAAGTCTATGGATTGTATCCAAATATTTTAAATCACTGTTTTAAGTGCTGATACTACCAGGCTATCATTCAATTCTGTTCATACGGTATGATTTCCGTATAAATTACTGCATTCATCATTATCCCGGAATGACACTTAGTGTCTCCATTTCATTGATAAATTGCTGAGGTAAATATGTGCATTCACATCCTGCCTCTCCTCTCTTCCACTATTCTGCTACAATGCTCTTGCCTTTATGTCTCACACCTCTCCCTAACGCCTTTATACACCTCCCCCTAACGCCTTTATACACCTCCCCCTAACGTCTTTATACAGCTCCCCCTAACGCCTTTATACAGCTCCCCCTAACGCCTTTATACACCTCCCCCTAACGTCTTTATACACCTCCCCCTAACGCCTTTATACAGCTCCCCCTAACGTCTTTATACAGCTCCCCCTAACGTCTTTATACAGCTCTCCCTAACGTCTTTATACACCTCCCCCTAACGCCTTTATACACCTCCCCCTAACGTCTTTATACAGCTCCCCCTAACGCCTTTATACAGCTCCCCCTAACGCCTTTATACAGCTCCCCCTAACGCCTTTATACAGCTCCCCCTAACGCCTTTATACAGCTCCCCCTAACGCCTTTATACAGCTCCCCCTAACGCCTTTATACAGCTCCCCCTAACGCCTTTATACAGCTCCCCCTAACGCCTTTATACACCTCCCCCTAACGCCTTTATACAGCTCCCCCTAACGCCTTTATACAGCTCCCCCTAACGTCTTTATACACCTCCCCCTAACGTCTTTATACAGCTCCCCCTAACGCCTTTATACAGCTCCCCCTAGCGCCTTTATACAGCTCCCCCTAGCGCCTTTATACAGCTCCCCCTAACGCCTTTATACAGCTTTGTGGCACCGTGAAATGCCCATGCCTAACTGTGGCTGAAGAATGCCCAGTTCAGCAACATGGACAGTGCCACCTACCTCCGCACAGGAGACAGGTGCACTCACTTCAGCACCATGGACAGCGGCACGGACTGCAACACAGTGGACAGCAGCACTCAGTTCAGCACCAGGCCAGCCGAAGACAGCACCACCCAACACACCTGTGCAGGATTACTAATCAGCACACCTGCAAGGCATTCCCTAATCAACTGACTGGCACAAGAGTGCAGGCTGGACCTCACTCAATGGGAGCAGTTAGAGTAGGCATGCTGTGTCTTCCTTTGTTTCGCTCGCCATCTACAGAGTTGCGGACTCTGCCAGTGAAGCCACCGCCTGAGACTACAGGTGGCCGCCATCTTTAACCACCCTCTTGCCTCAACGGCTTTGTAGACTGAAACTCCAGAGACACTAAAATCTTAGCAAGTAAGAGCCGTAAGACAAAGTAAAAGCATCTGAAACTTGAACTATTTTGTAGTGTTTACTCATTGCCACTTGTGTATTCGGGCACACCGCACACTTCCCGACAAGCTCTTTCTAATATCTTTATACAGCTCTTCCTAATGTCTTTATTAGGCTTGGGTGGTATACCGTATACTGGATTATTTGGAGATGGCCATGGGCTGTTTTTTTCAATACCGTCAACACAATTTTTCATTATGAAGCTTACCGGTAGTCCCCACTCAGTGGGGTGTTTGTTTACAAGCACACAATGACGAAAGACCGGAACCTTGTGAATCACTGTTGTGCAGCACACACACCAGGTGATCTAGTTATAGTATGGAATTTATAACTATGTTTCTCAGCTAGATATCTTAAAGCTATTAAAGTAACTGTCTAAAATATGCTAAATGCTCTGCAGTTGTGCATTCGGTTTGCTAATTTAGTAGCTATTTAGCTAAGTTGTTAGCTTCTTCCAAAATCCAGCTTTGCTTGGTAACAACAGATAATCCCCTCCTGGATCAAGAGCTTTGCTGTGCATTTTTTACGTACTTGAATAACTTTATGAGCTGGGATGTCTGTCCTGGAAAATGTTTAGGTCAGAGACTGTATACATTTTCAATGCGATCGTTCACATTTAGTTATTCTCTATGGGATTTTACAAGTACAGTGGGGTTTGTGTCCAGTGCCAGTATTACCGAATATCCCGGTACAAGGTCGGTATGACGATCTGGATACCACCCAAGCCTACTATTTATACAACTCTTCCAAATGTCATTATACAGCTCTTTCTTATGCCTTAGTAGCGCCTCATACTGGACTAATATTTCTTCTTTAACGAGTCGGACACGTAGGATTTACTTCAGACACCCGACGAGGCCCGTCATTCGCATGAAGAAGAGACAGAGATATCGGGGACGTAGGTCGGGGTGCCTTGTAAGAATCCGATGGCAAGTGCATAATCCTCCTCTACCATCAGTCCTATTAGCCAACAAGCAATCATTGGATAATAAAATGGATGTGCTCCGATCAAAACTATCCTACCAACGGGACATTAACTGTAATATCTTGTGTTTCACCGATTTGTGGCTGAACGACGACATGGATAACATACAGCTGGCTGGGTTTTCTGTGCATTAGCAAGATAGAACAACTGCCTCTGGTAAGACAAGGAGTGGCGGTCTGTGTCTATTTGTCAACAGCTCATGCACAAAATCTAATATTAAGGATGTCTCAAGGTTTTGCTCACCTGAGGTAGAGTATCTCATGATAAGCTGTAGACCACACTATTTACCAAGGAAGTTTATCTATATTTTTTGTAGCTGTCTATTTACCATCACAAACCGATGCTGGCACTAAGACCACACTCAACGAGCTGTATAAGGCCATAAGCAAACAAGAATATGATCATCCAGAGGCAGCACACCTAGTGGCCAGGGACTTTAATGCAGGGAAACATACATTTTACCTCATTTCTACCAGCATGTTCATGTGCAACCAGAGGAAGAAAAAATCCCAAACTTTAGACCACCTTTAATCCACACAGAGAGACGCATACAAAGCTCTCCCTTACCCTCCATTTGACAAATCTGACCATAACTCTATCCTCCTGATTCCTGATTACAAGCAAAAACTAAAGCAGGAAGTGACAGTGACTCGCTCAATATGGAAGTGGTCAGATGCAGATGCTAAGCTACAGGACTGTTTTGCTAGCAAACACTGGAATATGTTCCAGGATTCTTCTGATGGCATTGAGGAGTACACCACATCAGTCACTGGCTTCCTCAATAAGTGCATCGATGACGTCATCCCCACAGTGCCCGTACATACATACCAGAAGCCATGCATTACAGGCATCCGCACTAAGCTAAAGGGTAGAGTTGCCTCTTTCAAGGAGCGGGACTCTAAACCGGACGCTTATAAGAAATCCCGCTATGCCCTCCGACGAACCATCAAACAGGCAAAGCATCAAATCAGGACTAAGATTGAATCCTACTACACCGGCTCCGACGCTCGTCGGATGTGGCAGGGCTTGCAAACTATTACGGACTTAAGGGAAGCACAGCCGCGAGCTGCCCAGTGACACGTGCCTATCAGACGAACTAAATTACTTCTATGCTCGTGTCGAGGCAAACAACACTGAAGCATGCATGAGAGCATCAGCTGTTCTTGACGAATGTGTGATCACGCTCTCCGTAGCCGATGTGAGTAATACCTTTAACCATGTCAACATTCACAAGGCTGCAGGACCAGACGGATTACCAGGACGTGTACTCCGAGCATGCGCTGACCAACTGGCAAGTGTGTACACTGATATTTTTCAACCTCTCCCTGACCGAGTCTGTAATACCTACATGTTTCAAGCAGACCACCATAGTCCCTGTGCCCAAGAACAACAAGGTAAACTGCCTGATTTGATTTAGATTTTCTGTCTGGCTTTAAAATGTGGGCTAAAATATATTGCTGCTCAACTTGAGAAAACCATTGTGGTGCCCATTGACTCTAACAGCCGTTTGAAATAGTTTCTATAATGGCAGTTTGAGAAATACAGTACCAGTCAAAAGTTTGAAAAGACCTAATTCAAGGGTTTTTCTTTATTTTCCACATTATAGAATAATAGAAGACAAACTATGAAATAACACATATGGAATCATGTAGGTGAAGCTGGTTGAGAGAATTCCAAGTGTGCAAAGCTGTCATCAAGGCAAAGGGTGGCTACTTTGAAGAATCCCAAATATATTTTGATTTGTTAAAAAAAATATTGGTTACTACATGATTCCATATGTATTATTTCATATGTTTGACATCTTCACTATTATTCTACAATGTAGAAAATAGTAAAAATAAAACCTCTTGAATGAGTAGGAGTGTCCAAACTTTTGACTGGTACTGTAGGTTCTCGGATAAAGTGGTTGACATAGCTCTGTGCACTGTTGGAAGCTTGGGGACTCCCTAACCGACTCCTGCTCTCATTCTCTATAATAACAGAAACACAAAGACATACAACTCCACAGGGGTTGCCCCAAGGTGCAGACAAAAACTTTAATCTGAAAATGTTGCATGGGGAGTAGGTATAATAGATGCTTTAGAACAGGGCAATTATTCTAGCTATTGTCTATCAGCATCTCCTTCCAACACTTTGTTATATTTCCTAAACAGCCGAAACAGGGTAGTTTGTCGGTTCAGATCTGCTTTGTGGCTTAACTACAGCACACTCAAGGGAAATAAGAATGGCTTCCTTTGAATGGAGCAGAAGCCTGAGTGCAAGGCAAGCGAGCCGCTTTTCCCATTACTCTCTAAATCAGGACTGTAATCAGATTTCCAACGTCGCCTATATGTCTGACTTCTCATGAAGAACATGAGGCAATGCTCCAGGTTTTTCCTGCTCCTCCACCTTAACCTATTGCTTGTCTTTATTAAGATGGGATGCTTGAGTGACCTGTGCCTACATCAACAAGTACAAGTTCTGCTGGCCAAGCAACAAGTTTTATTACTAGAGGTGTTTGCCAGGGCACTAACTAATCCACAGTGTGTCCCACTACCAACACAAACAACCTCAACAACACAAAGGACTTTGTGACAAATGCGTATGTAAAAAGGGCTTTATAAAATAAATGTGATTGAAATGGATCGCATTAGAGACCTGTTAGTAACAATTAGAGATGGATCCACATGGAGTACTCTCTCCTAAATAGTTCTGTCTTCACAGTGGAAATACAGAACTGACAGTATCGCATTGTATAGCATCATAAACCCACTCACTAAAGTAAAATGCACGCCAAGGGACTCCTAGGGTGTTCCTCTTCAAAAAGGGATATTTTCTCTTCCATGGAATTCCCAGTGAGATTCAAAATGGGGTGCTCTGTGTACTGTTGGATATTAATTAGCAGCTCATTAGAACAGCAACAGTCCCCTTCCCCGCGGCTTCCTGTAGCCCCCAGAGAATCATTGACCCTGTAGCCCGAGGTTGTCTCTCTCTCGCTCTCCTGTAGCTGGTCTCAAATCTCATTTGAGGGAAACACATTGTCCCAGGTTGAGGCTGTGGGAGATAACCACCTGACTTCAAAGGGTGAAGTACAGAATGTCCACCCTGCAAATGGGATGTCTGAGAGACCATTAAGACTTGGCTATATATCAATTAAAAGCACTGAGGGAAGGCAGGAAGAGACTTCCTGAAAGCAGCTTACTGTTCAGTACATAGCCATTGAGAGGGTCAGCTAACATCCAGTTCACTCACAAATGTGTAGTCCATTGGAAAAGCCTGAGCCTATAGCGTAATAACCTCAACTTCTCATACATTGCTACTAGGACTATTGTGTGGGAACCAGCGTATCCATTTGCACTAGCTCATGTGTATTTTGGGCCAGAAATGCTAGGGTATTTATAGCTGGCTTCAGAAGGCCATCGGTCTGTGCGAACTGTTAACACAATGAACAGCCGTGCCTGAACAAGGACACAATTTTGGTAACTGGACTGGAGGCAGCTGACTACGTCTGGTCGTTTTGGTAACTGGACTGGAGGCAGCTGACTATGCCAGTGTCCCAAATGGCACCCTATTTTCCTATGGACCCTGGTCAAAAGTAGTGCACTATATATGGAATAGAGTGCCATTTGGGACGTAACCTTCTACTCACTTCCCTTTTGGATAATAATCCTGGCAAAGAGCAGTTCACTTAGTAGGCTTGTTGCCATTCCATTTCCCATGTCCCTTGTGCTCAACCAGCAGCACAATTCTATTTGCACTCCACAACTTATTATAAATTGGATTCCCATTTCTCAAAAACCACAGAGTATTTCCCTTAACAATCACAATCCACAACTCAATATTCTTTTTATTATCTCAATCAATAATTTTGCTCGAAAACGTGTATTTGATGTGTGAATATTTGCTGGATAGTTCAGGCAGGAGTGGTTTGGATGCTTTCCCCTAGCCTAGATTCCTCCTCCACTAGTTCAAGCAGGAGTGGTTTGGACGCTTGTCCCCTAGCCTAGATTCCTCCTCCACTAGTTCAAGCAGGAGTGGTTTGGACGCTTGTCCCCCAGCCTAGATTCCTCCTCCACTAGTTCAAGCAGGAGTGGTTTGGACGCTTGTCCCCCAGCCTAGATTCCTCCTACATTAGATCAAGCAGGAGTGGTTTGGACGCTTGTCCCCTAGCCTAGATTCCTCCTACATTAGATCAAGCAGGAGTGGTTTGGACGCTTGTCCCCTAGCCTAGATTCCTCCTACATTAGATCAAGCAGGAGTGGTTTGGACGCTTGTCCCCTAGCCTAGATTCCTCCTCCACTAGTTCAAGCAGGAGTGGTTTGGACGCTTGTCCCCTAGCCTAGATTCCTCCTACACTAGTTCAAGCAGGAGTGGTTTGGACGCTTGTCCCCTAGCCTAGATCCCTCCTACACTAGTTCAGGCAGGAGTGGTTTGGATGCTTGTCCCCTAGCCTAGATCCCTCCTACACTAGTTCAAGCAGGAGTGGTTTGGACGCTTGTAGCCCAGCCTAGATTCCTCCTACACTAGTTCAGGCAGGAGTGGTTTGGACGCTTGTAGCCCAGCCTAGATTCCTCCTACACTAGTTCAAGCAGGAGTGGTTTGGACGCTTGTAGCCCAGCCTAGATTCCTCCTACACTAGTTCAGGCAGGAGTGGTTTGGATGCTTGTAGCCCAGCCTAGATTCCTCCTACACTAGTTCAAGCAGGAGTGGTTTGGACGCTTGTAGCCCAGCCTAGATTCCTCCTACACTAGTTCAGGCAGGAGTGGTTTGGACGCTTGTAGCCCAGCCTAGATTCCTCCTACACTAGTTCAAGCAGGAGTGGTTTGGACGCTTGTAGCCCAGCCTAGATTCCTCCTACACTAGTTCAGGCAGGAGTGGTTTGGACGCTTGTAGCCCAGCCTAGATTCCTCCTACACTAGTTCAAGCAGGAGTGGTTTGGACGCTTGTAGCCCAGCCTAGATTCCTCCTACACTAGTTCAGGCAGGAGTGGTTTGGATGCTTGTCCCCTAGCCTAGATCCCTCCTACACTAGTTCAAGCAGGAGTGGTTTGGACGCTTGTAGCCCAGCCTAGATTCCTCCTACACTAGTTCAGGCAGGAGTGGTTTGGATGCTTGTAGCCCAGCCTAGATTCCTCCTACACTAGTTCAAGCAGGAGTGGTTTGGACGCTTGTAGCCCAGCCTAGATTCCTCCTACACTAGTTCAAGCAGGAGTGGTTTGGACGCTTGTAGCCCAGCCTAGATTCCTCCTACACTATTTCAAGCAGGAGTGGTTTGGATGCTTGTAGCCCAGCCTAGATTCCTCCTACACTAGTTCAAGCAGGAGTGGTTTGGACGCTTGTAGCCCAGCCTAGATTCCTCCTACACTAGTTCAAGCAGGAGTGGTTTGGATGCTTGTAGCCCAGCCTAGATTCCTCCTACACTAGTTCAAGCAGGAGTGGTTTGGATGCTTGTAGCCCAGCCTAGATTCCTCCTACACTAGTTCAAGCAGGAGTGGTTTGGATGCTTGTAGCCCAGCCTAGATTCCTCCTCCACTAGTTCAAGCAGGAGTGGTTTGGACGCTTGTCCCCCAGCCTAGATTCCTCCTACATTAGATCAAGCAGGAGTGGTTTGGACGCTTGTAGCCCAGCCTAGATTCCTCCTACACTAGTTCAAGCAGGAGTGGTTTGGACGCTTGTCCCCTAGCCTAGATTCCTCCTACACTAGTTCAGGCAGGAGTGGTTTGGACGCTTGTCCCCTAGCCTAGATTCCTCCTACACTAGTTCAGGCAGGAGTGGTTTGGACGCTTGTCCCCCAGCCTAGATTCCTCCTACACTAGTTCAAGCAGGAGTGGTTTGGACGCTTGTCCCCTAGCCTAGATTCCTCCTACACTAGTTCAGGCAGGAGTGGTTTGGACGCTTGTAGCCCAGCCTAGATTCCTCCACTGTCCCACCTTATTTCCATCCTCAGCTCATCATAACACAAGCTGTGTGAATGACAATACATTCCCTTCATGCAAACACAGGTGTGTCAGCCAAAACACCATACCAATGAAGTTAGCCTGATAAAATACTTAAATAGATTAAACCAGTTTCAGAAACTCTTGGGAAGACAATGAAAGTTTGCTTCAAAAACAATTGTTTATTGTTAAAACCATTAGTTTCGGTGTATGGCTTCATCAGGGTATTTAAATAAAACACTGTACAAGAACATCCCAGAGCCCCAGGTTGCATCCCAAATTACATTCCCTACATATTGACCAGAGTAGTGCACTACCAAAAAGGGTGCCATTTGGGACGCACTCCTCCTGCTACTAAGCCCAGTGTAAGCATAAAGGTCAGATACTAGCCTGCTTATTTATATAACGGACTGTAACTGCCTCAGTGTCAACTTCACGGCACGCTGGCCTGCTGCTGCAGAGCACATAAAACAGCTCAGGCAGCACTTCCTCTGTACGATCAAATGTCACTATGCATCTACTCAACGCAATCATTTAGTATACAGTACCGACTGACACCACTCTTCTTAGTAATCATACAGTGTTATAGAGGGGACTATCTGACAGACAATTGCAGTACTACTAGCTATGTTTTCTTTCTTTATCAGATGCTTTAAGACTGATGGCAATGTCCCTGGTAATGTGCCGACGATGGCGACAGATGTGAATGAGGAGAGGAAAAGAGGAGAGGACAATGGTTGGATGAGTTATGTCCCCTGTTGTGCAGAGATAGGAAGAGAAGAACAATGACAAACACCCCAACAGAAGGCAGAGGGCTGAAATAACTGCTTCGCCGGGAGGTCAGGGGTCAGCGATTGCTCCTGACTCTGGGGATGAGAGAGGGAGACCAGCCTTGGGGATTGGGAAACAGAAAAGATAGAGAGGAGGCGTCCCAAAGGTGTCCCTGGGCTCTGGTCAAAAGTATTGCACTAAATAGGGAATAGGTTGCCATTTGGGAAGCTGCAGAAAGTCATAGCTCTCAGCCCTGATGAATCCACAGTCTGCTATTTATCTGCTGTCAGCAGCTGGAGCCGGCAGACGCAGCAGCCTAATTGGCTAACAAGGGTCCCAGGTCCCCCAGAAGAGGCTTTGGAGCAGCAGATTGATTGGCTACGGAAGCTCCTCTTTGTTTACACAACAACATCCTGGCTGTATGGCCATCTACTTCAGAATCAGAAAGCTCCATCATGTTGAGGCACAGAGATACAGACAGACACACACAGTGACAAACACACAGTACAAACTGACACACATTTAGGCTTGTCCAGAGGAAAGATTAATTACATTTCAGAGCAGGATGCAGCAACACAGGCCCTGCTCGAATCACATCAGCCACTGACTGACCGGAAATATAACTGCTATCACTGGTTGTCTATTTTAGGGATATGGCCTACTGGCTACATTGTACTATACTGCACATCTAAAACGGACTCTACTGAGAGCAGAAGTCTATACTGTGCCGCAGCACAGAAGTGACGTCTGGCTGTCTGAAGGGATTAGGGGACTGGGCTGGCAGCCTCTATAGATGTCTGCAGGGTCGGTCTCGCCCTGGTGATGCTAGTGGACACACAGAGGGTGGATGGGACAGTCGGACAAAGAGACAGGAGGCTGCTCTGGTGAAACTAGGAGGACACACAGAGCCCTAATAGAGGATGAGGAGTGGAGGGGAAAGGAGGCTGAGGGGGACAAGAGGCTGAGAGTGTGAACGGAACACTGGACATGTCAGACCAGGCATGAGGCATTGTCGAGATGTGCAACACGCCACTCACACACACACAGTCAGTCAATGCTGCATTTTACTGAGCTCTACTGTAGTATACATTTTCTACCAACATACTGTAGAAATACTAGCCTCAGTTATTCTACGATTAAAGGTACTATGATCATATTTGTTACACAACAGTAATTACATGTGTGTAAAGCCTCAGCTGTGTTTCAGGGATGAAACACTGAAGTGCTTTGATCATGTGTTGTAATATTTGGTTGTACTGCTGGATTCTCCCTTTAAGGGTACAGAGCCTGATCCTTTGAAGAAAGATAAGCAACATATGTTCTCATACAAAACCATTCTGATGCCAGTAGCTGTCTCCCAACTATTGAAACTACATGAGACGTTTACACATAAAAGGGAGACATACATTTTGTTCAAAGTTGAGATATGGACAGGTTAGGACTTAAACCACTCAATTGCAGTCAAATAAATAAGATACTACAGTATGTACTATTTGTGATGAGAATAGGTCCTTCAAGGTTAAACATAGAGACAGGATGTCTGCATCTCAGATGGTATCCTATTCCCTATAGTTGCTACTTTTGACCAGAGAACTATGGGCTCTGGTCAAGAGTAGTGCACTATATAGGAAATAGGGTGCTCTTTGAGACATAGAAAATAATATTCTCAGATGCTCTGTGTGACCTCAGGTGCCTGGTCCACCTGGCCAAAGGCTCTAGAACTAGAACGCAGAACTGTCACTGTCAGACCTGTTCCATCCATCAAGACTTAATAAAGGTCTCCAACTCCCGGGAGCAGTTGACAAAGGTTAAGACAGCCCACAGCAACCAGACACTAACTCCTTTGACAGACACACAACTCACAGAGGCTGAGCAAAAAGGCCTTGCTGTTTATCTTGTGTGTCCTAAATCACATCCTATTACATATCTAGTGCACTACTTTTGACCAGAGCCCTATGGGCCCTGGTCAAAAGTAGTGCACCAATACATAGGGAATAGGTGCCAATTGGGACGCATCTAGATCTCTATAACAGGACGACAAAGGTGATGTGAGAACACTTCATCTGCAGCACCATATTTACAGAATCAAAGCAGAACGTCAATGTGTGTGGTAACACCTGTGTAGAATCCTTAGTTAATTAAAGGAGTTGAGCTCAATGTATAATCCACTACACACACACACACACACACACACACAGGGCTATCATATCATAAATCAAATTTTTATCTTCAGATTTTCCACCATGGATGTTCCATCTGATATAGTTTGTTTCCTTTCCCGGAGAGAGATTTACAATAAATGTTTGTAAGGGTAATTTCTGCTACCTCATATGAATTTATGACAGTAGTACTATTCCACATGCCTGGCTTGCATATAAGAGATTGCTTTTGCATACCAATTAGTTATTGGTCCGGGAGGGTGGAGTTGCGCAACAACAAAAAAGACATGCAAAATTCCCTTGTAAAACTCATTTTGTGTAACGGCAGTCTAGCTCTTCCTCCTCCTCAGACGAGGAGAGGCGAGAAGGATCGGAGGACCAATGTGCAGCGTGGTAAGTTTCCATGATTTAATATACACGAAAACTAGACAAGATACAAAACAACAAAAGAACTAACCGTCACAGTCCCGTGTGGCACAAACACTGACACAGAAAACAACCACCCACAAATCCCCAACACAAAACAAGCCACCTACAGTATATCACAAAAGTGAGTACACCCCTCACATTTTTGTAAATATTTGAGTATATCTTTTCATGTGACAACACTGAAGAAATGACACTTTGCTACAATGTAAAGTAGTGAGTGTACAGCTTGTATAACAGTGTAAATTTGCTGTCCCCTCAAAATAACTCAACACACAGCCATTAATGTCTAAACCGCTGGCAACAAAAGTGAGTACACCCCTAAGTGAAAATGTCCAAATTGGGCCCAAAGTGTCAATATTTTGTGTGGCCACCATCATTTTCTAGCACTGCCTTAACCCTCTTGGGCATGGAGTTCACCAGAGCTTCACAGGTTGCCACTGGAGTCCTCTTCCACTCCTCCATGACGACATCACAGAGCTGGTGGATGTTAGAGACCTTGCACTCCTCCACCTTCCGTTTGAGGATGCCCCACAGATGCTCAATAGGGTTTAGGTCTGGAGACATGCTTGGCCAGTCCATCACCTTTACCCTCAGCTTCTTTAGCAAGGCAGTGGTCGTCTTGGAGGTGTGTTTGGGGTCGTTATCATGTTGGAATACTGCCCTGTGGCCCAGTCTCCGAAGGGAGGGGATCATGCTCTGCTTCAGTATGTCACAGTACATGTTGGCATTCATGGTTCCCTCAATGAACTGTAGCTCCCCAGTGCCGGCAGCACTCATGCAGCCCCAGACCATGACACTCCCATCACCATGCTTGACTGTAGGCAAGACACACTTGTCTTTGTACTCCTCACCTGGTTGCCGCCATACACGCTTGACACCATATCTGAACCAAACAAGTTTATCTTGGTCTCATCAGACCACAGGACATGGTTCCAGTAATCCATGTCCTTAGTCTGCTTGTCTTCAGCAAACTGTTTGCGGGCTTTCTTGTGCATCATCTTTAGAAGAGGCTTCCTTCTTGGACGACAGCCATGCAGACCAATTTGATGCAGTGTACAGCGTATGGTCTGAGCACTGACAGGCTGACCCCCCACCCCTTCAACCTCTGCAGCAATGCTGACAGCACTCATACGTCTATTTCCCAAAGACAACCTCTTGGATATGACCCTGAGCACGTGCACTCTACTTCTTTGGTCGACCATGGCGAGGTCTGTTCTGAGTGGAACCTGTCCAGTTAAACCGCTGTATGGTCTTGGCCACCGTGCTGCAGCTCAGTTTCAGGGTCTTGGCAATCTTCTTATAGCCCAGGCCATTTTATGTAGAGCAAGAATTATTTGTTGCCATGTTGAACTTCCAGCGACCAGTCAGTATGAGGGAGTGTGAGACCGATGACACCAAATTTAACACACCTGCTCCCCATTCACACCTGAGACCTTGTAACACTAACGAGTGTGTTGAGTTATTTTGAGGGGACAGCGAATTTACACTGTTATACAAGCTGTACACTCACTACTTCACATTGTAGCAAAGTGTCATTTCTTCAGTGCTGTCACATGAAAAGATATACTCAAATATTTACAAAAATGTGAGGGGTGTACTCACTTTCGTGATATACTGTATATATGATTCTCAATCAGGGACAACGATTGACAGCTGCCTCTGAGAACCATATTAGGCTGAACACAGAAACAGACAAACTAGACACACAACATAGAATGCCCACCCAGCTCACGTCCTGACCAACACTAAAACAAGCACAACACATAAGAACTCTGGTCAGGACGTTACATTTTGCTCTATATTAAAAAGACTCCAAACACACCCATCCTAAACAAAAAGAATACTATAAAGCACCCATCTGAAATTATTTCCATGACAGTGGACCGTGCTTGTTCTCTGATTTCATGACTGCTCTTCCTGATTAATGGGGCATAGAGTTGCCATTTACCATTCAAATCGACATCCCAGAGGACAACACCTTTAATACCTGGTCAGGAAAACTCATCACATTTTCAATGCTGATAACATTCAGAGAGAGACAGAGAGAAAGATAGAGACAAGGAGAGCGAAAAAGGAAGAGCGTGAAAGAGAGTCCCGAATAACACCCTATTCTCTACATAGTGCACTACTTTATCCATTTGGAATGCATCCAGAGAGACTCCCACCCAAAGCTCTCCTCTACGGTTGGTGGCTGATAATACGCAGCAGAAAGAGCCGCTTTGACGTGCCTAGACAACAGACAGTCAGTCTCAAAACCTGAACCGAGCAATGTTATTACACTTCTTGTGTCGGCAGTAATCCCGAAATCCATTCTAACCACTCCAAGTAAGACGTACTACCGGTAAAGCATGAAATATCCACTATTACCCTGTTGTGAAGCAAGGGTACTGTAAATTGCAATGCATGGCAGCAAATAGTCACAGTTCATGTCTAGTAAGAGCTAGGAAGGCCGATCATGTGACTGAATAGGATTTTTTTAAACAATAAAAAGGGATTTACTGTTGTACTTTAAAACAAATGTATTTTCTCTCCATTCCTACACCCCGGGTCCATCCTAGACCTGTCTGTATATAGTGGGATAGTGTCTGGCTGGGATGATGGAAACTAACGCCTTGTAACTCCCTGTGGACAAAGATAACCTAGTGAAAAGACAACAGTTTAACGCTGGACAGCAGAAAACATGACCTCATAATGGAAATCTATCCACATAACACGCTCACTGTCTCCAGCATACTAAATCACAGATGTGTGTGAGTGAGTTTGGGATGGAGAGAGACAGAGAAAAAGAGACAAAGATAAAGAGAGATGAACAAAGCAAGAGAACTAAATTACCCACCAAAATCTAAGTTAACATTTCTAATGTATACTGCCCTAAATTTTTGCAAGAAAAGTGCATATTAAAATAAAAGATGAAACTCTCATGTGAAGTTATGACTTTACTTACATGTTAAGACATAAAAATATTTGATAAACTATGTAAAAAGTCTGGATTGTGCTTAAATGGGTACTGAGTGTACCCTTTAAGCCCATGGGTGTTCCAAATAAGCCTGCCTCTTAATTAAATAATCAATTTTAATTAATTTACACATTTTAAAACTTACAAACTGACATTTTCTTATGTAAAATTGGATTATATGAATATTCCCTAAAGTTATTAAAATAAACTGGTCATTGCTATTCATCAAGAAAGTAGCACTTATAACATGGGGGGTGTCCAATCGTATTCACAGAGATCAATGTGGACTTGGGCTTTTGTTCTTGCCGACCAGTACACACCTGATTCAACTAATCATAGACTTCAATCAAGACATGATTAGTTGAATCAGGTGTGTTATTGCTTGGTTGGAACAAAAACCTGCACGCACATTGGCCCTCTGTGGATAAGAAGCCATGCAACACAAACTTGCACCCATACTGGCCCTCTGTGGCTAAGAAGCCATGCAACACAAACCTGCACCCACACTGGCCCTCTGTGGATAAGAAGCCATGCAACACAAACCTGCACCCACACTGGCCCTCTGTGGATAAGAAGCCATGCAACACAAACCTGCACCCACACTGGCCCTCTGTGGATAAGAAGCCATGCAACAAAGACCATAACACCACTCTGGCCCTTACTTGTTACTTTTGTTACTTATATTTCTTATTCTTGTCCGTATTTTTTTAACTGCATTGTTGGTTAGGGGCTCGTAAGTAAGCATTTCACTGTAAGGTTGTATTCGGCGCATGTGACAATTTTATTGTAACGATAGTCTATGTCGTCCTCCTCATCGGACGAGGAGAGGTGAGAAGGATCGGACCAATATGCAGAGTGGTTCGTGCTCATGATGATTTATTAAAACCGAAACTGAACACTGAAATACAAAACAATAAACGAAGTGCAGAAAACCGAAACAGTACCGTGTGGTGAAAACACTAACACGGTAGACAAACACCCACAAAACACACGTGAAACCCAGGCTGCCTAAGTATGATTCTCAATCAGGGACAACGATTGACAGCTGCCTCTGATTGAGAATCATACCAGGCCTAACACAAAATCCCAACATAGAAAATCACACAGACAACCCACCCAACTCACACCCTGACCATACTAAATAAATACAAAACAAGGGAAAACAGGTCAGGAACGTGACATTTATTTTATTTTATTTGGATAAGAAGCCATGCAACAAAGCCCATAACACCACACAACTTTCAATGAATTACAGTTCAAGTCGGAAGTTCACATACACTTAGGTACGAGTCATAAAAACTCATTTTTCAACCATTCCACAAATTTCTTGTTAACAAACTATAGTTTTGGCAAGTCGGTTAGGACATCTACTTTGTGCATGACACAGTACATTTTCCAACAATTGTTTACAGACAGATTATTTCACTTATAATACACTGTATCACAATTCCAATGGGTCAGAAGTTTACATACACTAAGTTGACTGTGCCTTTAAACAGCTTGAAAAATTCCAGAAAATTATGTCATGGCTTTAGAAGCTTCTGAAAAGCTAATTGACATCATTTGAGTCAATTGGAGCTGTACCTGTGGATGTATTTCAAGGCCTACCTTCAAACTCAGTGCCTCTTTGCTTGACATGATGGGAAAATCAAAAGACATCAGCCAAGACGTCAGAAAAAAATTTGTAGACCTCCACAAGTCTGGCTCATCCTTGGGAGCAATTTCCAAACGCCTGAAGGTACCACGTTCATCTGTACAAACAATAGTACGCAAGTATTAACACCACGGGACCACGAAGCCGTCATACCGCTCAGGAAGGAGACGCGTTCTGCCTCCTAGAGATGAACGTACTTTGCTGCGAAAAGCTCAAATCAATCCCAAAACATAACACCAATATTTATTAAATCTCACACTACATTCCACAATTATTACAGAACTATACAGTATTCATAACAATCACAGCCGATGTAAAACAACAGGCACTATAGCCTTTGTTGAACCAATGAAATGGTTCAACAAAGAGGCATCTATTAGGCTATAGTGCCTGTTGTTTTACATCGGCTGTGATTGTTATGAATACTGTATAGTTCTCTAATAATTGTGGAATGTAGTGTGAGATTTAAAAAATATTGGTGTTATGTTTTGATAGAGGAATTTGCAAGCTTCCTGCTGAGCTGGAGCAGATTAAAAACAACATAGTTTATTACATTTGTCCTGAGATTTGTCCTGAGACCCTGTCAGGGGGAACCAACCAAATCAAATCACATAGTTTTTGTCACATGCGCCGAATACAACCTTACCGTGAAATGCTTACTTACAAGCCCTTAAGCAAAAATGCAGTTCAAGAAATAGAGTTAAGAAAATATTTACTAAATAAACTAAAGTAAAAAAATAAAAAGTAACATAAAATTACATAACAAACACGAGGTTATATACTGTACAGGGGGTACCAGCACCGAGTCAATGTGTGGGGTACAGGTTAGTTGAGATAGTTTGTACATGTAGGTTGGGGTAAAGTGACTATGCATAGATAATAAACAGCGAGTAGCAGCAGTGTAAAAACAAAGGAGGGCCTTCCTCTGACACCGCCTAGTATATAGGTCCTGGGTGGCAGTAGGAAGTAGGACCCCAATGATGTATTGGGCCATATGCACTACCCTTTGTAGCGCCTTACGGTCAGATGCCGAGCAGTTGCCATACCAGGCAGTGATGCAACCGGTCAGGATGCTCTCAATGGTGCAGCTGTAGAACATTTTTAGGATCTGGGGACCCATGCCAAATCCTTTCAGTCTCCTGAGGGGAAAAAACTGTTGCCGTGCCCTCTTGACGACTGTCTAGGTGTGTTTGGACCATGATAGTTTGTTGGTGATGTGGACACCAAGGAACTTGACATTTTCGTCACGCTCCACTACAGCCCCCGTTGATGTTAATGGGGGCCTGTTCGGACCTCCTTTTTCTGTAGTCCACGATCAGCTCCTTTGTATTGCTCACATTGAGGGAGAGGTTGTTGTCCTGGAACCACACTGCCAGGTCTCTAACCTCCTCGCTATAGGCTGTCTCATCGTTGTCAGTGATCAGGCCTACCACTGTTGTGCCATCAGCAAATGTCAGATAAGAGGCAGAATGAGGTAGGTGTTGACCTGAAGCCACACAGCAAGTAGGAACAGCTACTTACTTAGCTTACTTAGATTGTTACACCAGATAATTTAAACCAAAGATTTCTGGTATCCATTACTGTGCGTTACAGATTAGTTACTGTTTGGTGTAGCACAGAGAATTTTCGACCAATCTTAACTGCGATACCATCTTTGTTCACGATTCCGCCAAGCATGTATCTTCTAAAATGTCCCTGTCCAGTTGCAGATGGTGTGTTTGAATTTAGAAAATGCTCCGTTAATAAAATAAATAAATGTTTTGCTCCATGAAGTAATCCATCTTGTCTATTTCATATCTTCTCTCTATAAATAAGGACAACCCACCTGGTACTGACAAACCTGGATGGTAAATTGCTGAGGTTGGTAATGGAATACATTGCGACTCCTGTTTGCCACATCTTCAATGTAAGCCTAGAAGACGGTGTGTGCCTTCAGGCCTGGAGGGAGGCAAAGGTCATTCTGCTGCCCAAGAATTGCAGAGCACCCTTTAGTGCTTCAAACAGCCAACCAATCAGCCTGTTACCTGTGCTTAGCAACCTTTTGAAGTACAATGCTTGACCAAGTGCAATGTTATTTTACAGAAAACAAATTTACAACAGACTTTCAGCATACTTATAGGGAAGGGCACTCAACATGCTCAGCGCTGACACAAATGACTGATGATTGGCTGAAAGAAATTGATAGTAAGAAGATTGTGGGAGCTGTTTTGCTAGACTTTAGTGCAGCTTTTGATATCATTGATCATAACCTATTGCTGAAAATACGTAGGTGTTATGGATTTGCATCCTCTGCCTTATCATGGATTGAGAGTTTATTTTAATTTATATTTCTTTTACCCCTTTTTCTCCCCAATTTTGTGGTATCCAATTGGTAGTTACAGTCTTGTCCCATCGCTGCAACTCCCGTACGGAATCGGGAGAGGCGAAGGTCGAGAGCCGTGCATCCTCCGAAACACAACCCAGCCAATCCACACTGCTCCTTGACACAATGCCCGCTTAACCCAGAAGCCTGCAGGGCAGCCAGCTTGGGCCATTATTGTACTGTTTTTACGAATGACCTTCCACTGACCTTGAATAAAGGCTGTGTCTATGTACGCTGATGACTCAAAAGTATATACACGTCGGCTACGGCAGTAAAATAAATAAATGACATCCAGTCAGTTTTAGAATGGTTAACTAGCAAATAGGCTGGTGCTAAATATCTCAAAAACTAAAATAATATTTTTTTGAACAAATCACTCGCTCAACCCTAAACCTCATCTAGATCTATTATTGAATAGATTGAGCAAGTAGAGACTAAACTGCTGGGTGTAACCCTAGATAGCAAGCTGTCATGGTCAAAACATATCGACTCAAAGCTTGCTAAAATAGGAAGAGGTCTGTCCATGATAACGCTCTCCTTTCTTGACGTCGCAGAATGTCAGTAACATTCATGTCAATCTTTCCTGGCTCAATATTGACTGCATTACTATTGGTCTTTGTGCGAGGTGGTGATGTGTTGAAGGTATCGAACTGTCTGTTCAAGCACTTGGCACACAGTTCGGACACTCATCGGTATCACACAAGACATGCAGCCAGAGGTCTCTTCATAGTTCCCAGGTCCAGAACAGAGGCTGGGAAACGTACAATATGAAATAGAGCCATGACTACATGGTTCTCTCTCTGCCACCCCAGGTAACTCAAGCTAGCAATAAAAACAGATTTTTTTTTAAAGATGACAAAATAACCCCTTACAGCACATGGGGACTGTGGAGACATGTGAAGAGACATTTTTATATATTTTGTATTGTAATTTGCATTGTATTATTTATTGTATTTTGTAGGTGGGTGGCCTTGTACGAATCCTTGGCTTGTGTAATCCATAACGGCTCTTAGGGAAGGAGCCATTTCCTGTTTCTGAAGCGTGAGTCAGAGGCAGGAGATTATGTAGTATGATATAGTGTTATCTATATTATGCTATTATGTAAATTAAGTATTTTATTTGTTGTGTTTTGTTTCCTGTTTGGACCCCTAAAAATACTACTAAATACTAATACTACACATTGTTGGATTACTTCATGGAGCAGAACAAATATTTATTTTAATAATGGAGCATTTTCTAAATTCAAATACACCACCTGCAAAGATACATGTTTGGACAAATCCAGAATGAAGATAGTATCGGTAAGGTTGGTTAAATTCTCTGTGCTACACCAAACGGTGCCTAACCTGTAACTCCCAGTAATGGA
The DNA here is from genome assembly GCF_016432855.1 of Salvelinus namaycush. Classification (NCBI taxonomy): domain Eukaryota; kingdom Metazoa; phylum Chordata; class Actinopteri; order Salmoniformes; family Salmonidae; genus Salvelinus; species Salvelinus namaycush. Next base: position 16,138,385 of record NC_052341.1, read on the forward strand.
TACCAAAGATCTTTGGTTAAATCACATTATCTGGTGTAACAATCTATAACTACTCCTTACTATAAACTAGCCTACTGACATTATTATGCACAGCTCTTTGTCATGGTGTGATATATTTTTGTTTGGCTTGTAGTCAAGTGCAGAGACAAGCAGTACCTACTGAATAGAATATTACACAATACAATTACTTTCCTATGTATCCAACTGTAACTACATCTCATATTAGTAGCTGCCTGTTGAAGTTAAGACAATCCAGTCCAGCAGTTTGACAATAACTGATAACTCCCATTGTTAGAACCAGACCAGTGGTGTGGAATAATGCCAAGCATTGATTTTCACATGGAAATGCACATGCAAATTGGGATACTGTATCCATTTGTGGATGCAAACATGATACAATGTAACCTGTTGGCATTGACAACAATTTGCTTACACTGTACTGAACATTTGTTTTTGTAGGGGGTGGGGAGGGTGGCTACTGGCTACAGCTTTGGCAGGCAATTTCGATCAGGGTGGAGATATAATTTATGTGTCCGTTTAAAAAAATGGGATTTCACAAAGATTTAATTTAGCTTAATGTCAAGCCTACTGCCTAAGTAAGACAGATAACCCCTACAGTAGCCTTACCTTGCTTGACTCTCTCTCCAGCCTCACTAGCCGCTTCGCATCAGTCGCAGCAAATAGCCTGCCGACAACCGGTAGCCGCTGTAGAGAACTGCAGCCAGACGGTTTCTTTGAGATCCTCAAGCGAAATTGCTCGCTACAGCTGACGTTATCTTAGCCTACTACCACAACAGAGCGAATTAAAAAGCTACACCGCCTAGCCAAACATACTGAACTGAAATGTCTATGGACTTTCTATTTCCAATAGTCTAATTCGGTCATAATATAAGGACAAATAGGTCTAAAGGCCAAATAGAATACTGTCTACATGTTCACCCGCACGCGCCACTCGGAAGTAGCCAATCCCACCGCCGCAGGTAACTTCAACCGAGCAACTATAGTTGCCGGACCGATTCACAACAAAAAGTCATATGTGCCACAGCTGCAGTAGCCTATGTATGGATCGCTAGCACGCCTACCGGTGCAACCTCTGATTGACCAGAGCAGTGCACAGCAAGCTAGAAGCCGATGCATAAATCATGAGAATGGGAGGCACTAATGTCTAAACCGCTCATAATTATTCAAGAGGGGACAAGGTCGATGTCAATCAAAAACCTCGGCCCATTCCCCCCAGGATCAAAGCATTTGACATTTGATGTAAGGGAATTATGTTATAAAAATGCAGAGTCTGCAGGAGATTCACTCCAAGCTACCTGTTTTACTGCTAAACCTATAGGCAAGCCGCAAGTCAATAAACTATAGCTTAATATATTTGCTATAGGGCCGTAATAGGTCCTATAAATCATAGCCTACTGGTTCTTTCAAGTCAGGATGGAAATTTCTCTCTACATTTTATTGAGAAAAAACAGGGGGGGGGGGGGGGGTAACACATTGATCATTTTCTACTTAAAGGCTTCTCTAGATAGAAACATTGCTTATTGAACACTGTTGTTGTAAAAATATTGCATCAGCATGACATGATGCATATGCCTACATACTGGTACTGTATGTCAAATAAATTATATAGAATTTATTATTTTGTTGTAATTCCAAATGTGATCTGTAGGTGTAACTGGTGCACTAACTATAATGTGCACATACTATATAATGTGTCTGTGCTGTAGCGTACTATATTACAGTAGGATGGCTGAGGCTGCAGTATAGCAGTGATAAATGCCCCAGCCAGGTGTGTGCCCAGCCCAGGGCTGCAGGTTCAGTGTGGGTTTTGACAGAATCTATGTCCTAAATGGGACTCTATTCGCTAAATAGTGTACTACATTTTGACCAGAGCCCTATAGGCCCTGGTCAAAAGTAGTGCACTATAAAGGGCATAGGATGCCATTTGGGAAGCATCCAGAGAGAGGCAGGAGGAGAGATTAATTAGGGTTAAATTTGATTTGGAGCGATCAGCAGAGTCATGCAGAGCTGAAGCAGTGTTATGCCAGCGAGAGTGAAGTCTGGCCTCTGCATCCCCTACTAATCCACTGAAACTCCAGCACCTCTCTCTCACTGCATCCCAAATGGTACCATCTTCCCTATTTAGTGCACTGTTTTTGAGCCCTGGTCAAAAGTAGTGTACTAAACAGAGAATAGGATGCTATTGGGGATGAACCTCACTCTCTATGCCAAAGCAAAGTCTACCTCGCACACAGCAGCTCCACTGCACACACCTTCCCTCAGGTGCTTCAGGCAGCTGTAACCCCTCACACCGCTCCGCTCTGCACTCAGATGTTGTGCTGCCTGTGAGACTCCTGAAGGATCATGGGGTGCAGATTTCTCTATTCCCATGATCTCTCCATAGCATATCTGCTACTGAAGTTGGGGTAGGCAGGCATATTCTCAAGCTGTAAGGTTAGCACAACAACAATTTGACATGCAGTTAATTGTCCATTAAATGGGCAATCAGCAGTAGCTACATGATATGTACCCATTGATTCTTGAATAATATAACTTAGAAATGTCTCATGAGCTTAGTTCAACTGTCATACCCCATCAGAACCCAAAATATAAGCTTGTTTTACTCCAATGTTTATAAACAAAGTAATTGTAAACAAACACTATACAGCCTCTAAACATGGTTCAAACTATTATTTTGATATCATGGATGGTCAGTCCTTGCATTCATATCTCTGTACATGAATTTGAGAGTGGTTACATTTCTTTAGCCCCATCCCTCGGCTTTTTACCGAAACAGGGGCGGGAAGAAGCTATTGCGGGAAGAAGTTTGTATTGTATAAGGGTAAAGAGAAGGCCACCTCGAACTTGCACTGATATTATTGAAGTGATATTATTGAAGTAAGTAGAGATATGATAGTAGAGATGGTTTTTTTACATTCAAAAAAGGTCAAATGTTTTTCTTTCTGCCTCATAAGAAAACAGGGGGCAGGAAAACCAGCATGCAGGGAACTACTTGTGTGTATTACTTAGATTATTGTGTGAACTAGACTGTACTGTAGCCTATAGATGTGAGTGACCAGGTTGATAAGGCCTATGAATCTCATACACTGCATCAACAAAATCATGGAAACAGTAGCAGCATAGCAACCAGTTGCTAGGAAGATGCAAAAGGCAGGCCCCTAAAGAACTGACTTGCTTAGTTGGCAAGTGAGCCATAAAAAATCAATCCCCCAATGACTACCTACCATGTTTCCATGGTGACCATATGGGAAGTGATGGAGCTGTTTGGATGGGCTATGGGTATCCTATATTTACCAACATGAATGCGCTCAGATCTGACCTGTTGTATAATTTTTGGGAGACAAATTTCCACGAAAAAAATCCTGCATGCGCGCGACCGACACGCCCATACAACTCCACCTGAAGTTTTGTGAGCGTGCCTCATCTCTATGGAGACAAAGAGACGCATCAGAGGGAAAAACACAGAAGTTGGGGAATTAGCTAGCTACGTTAGCTATCTAGCGGCTCACTGACTGACTGAAAATGGATTCGATTAAATAGTAAGAGGAGATGATAATAATTTAGCTATTCTGGAATTAGTTAATAGGTTAACAGAATGGTAGAGCATTTGCATTTACTTAAGCATCTGCCACCACAATTCGACCGATCCACCTGTCTTAGCATACCTATTATATAACTAGCTAATATATTACATTATTATGGTGACGAACACGCCAACGAGTTAGCTAAGTTAGGTAACTAGCACATTTTTTGATATGTAAAATAGCTCCATGTGTAATCTTATAAATCAATAAACTTTACTTCAAATATTGACCATCTGTAACGTTGTATGTCAGGAGTCTTTGTCCACATAATGTATAGCTGGGAAAGACGCGCAGCTGAGAACCTCACCAATGCTGAACACATTTGTGAGGTGAAGAAGAGAGACCTTAAATATCAGGTAAGCTATGTTCCAAAGAGGTATTCCTAAATCTTATACATTAGCAGTTCTAAAATAATTTAAATGACATGAAGGTTTACAGGGCATAGACAATTGTATGATGGATGTTGTTCAAGTATGACCACAACAGATAACAGTGATAGCCTATGGTGTAGAGATTATAGCTGAATGAAAGTGATGATAATTAAGGCGATTATATGGAAATGAAGGTAATTATGTTGCAGGACCACCTACGCAGACGGGAACAGGAAAGGGCAGACGCAGAGGTGAGGAGGGAAGTACACAGAGTACGGACGCCTTCACCAACACCTCAGACAAATAGGTTCAAAGCCCGCAGGTATGAAAGACCATGGGCACAGGGAGCGCAAGACACCAAGAAGGTATTAACTCTTCACACTTCTACAGTTTTACAAGTGCCACATAACATTGTCTGTACATGTCATTGAAACAACATTGGTCCTGTATAGCTCCGTTTGTAGAGCATGGTGCTTGCAACACCAGGGTTATGGGTTTGATTCTCATGGGGGGCCAGTATGAGAAATGTATGCACTAACTACTAAGAGAGTCTGCAAAATGACTAAAGTAAAACGTCAACATCTCTACAGTTCATTGGTTGAGAGTGTAGCCTACTTTCCTCTTTATCCATCCTCTAATAGTTTCTCTCTGTCTTGCTGCCTGCAGTCCTCCAGCTCTGTGAAATCCACCAGATCAGAGATGAGAAACTCACAGAACAAAGGCTCAGTGTCCCGCTTTCCTGCCATCTCCAGCGGAACCCAGAGCAGTGTAACCCAAAGTAGAACAGCAGAACTGGCAACCACATCAAAGACATGGAGAAGAGCCATTGCCCCACTGGCATCCCACTGTAAGATTCTCACAATGCATTCTCTGCTGCATCCTCTTAGACCATGCCCCCCCCCCCTAGTAGTGCTAGGGGGAAAAACTATGTGCACGGGGGGGCAGGATCGAGTTTGGAAAACCCTGTCTTAGACAACGGACTTCCCTCACCAGTGGTTATGGGGTCCAATGACTACATTTACATGTTTTACCAAATTTATATACTTTCTTCTTTATGCTTTTTTCAAGGTAAGGAACAATCTCCACCATGTCACAAACACAGATCTGTGGCTATAAAAAACAGAGCCTGTAAGTTATCCACATGTGCAACTAAGTCAAACACTCTGAAACTAACACAAAGTCAAGACACACTGAGGGGGAAGAGAAAGATGGGGGCACCATCATGTGACCGTGCAGATAGTTCAAACATCTCTACAAGACACGATCTGGTCAAGAGGCCATTAGACAGCTGCTCCCTCCCACAGCCCCTGACCTCTTCTAGAAGGTCCTACACAGATTGGCCCCGTCTCCCCTCACTGCAGTACCACCGCTCCCCCAGCCCAGACGACCCAGAGCCCCATCCCTATCTCCAGCTGATCTCGGATCCCTTCCAGGGCTTTTCAGAGAGCAGTAGTATCACAGAGGAGTACGTACGCAGTGAGGACACCTACAGGGCTGAGCTCTGCTCCAGGAGTTTAGCTGACACCAGTCCTTTGTCTGTACCGGAGTCCCTCCCCTCGCAATGCCCCTCCAGCAGTGGCACCCTGGAAAGCAGCTCTCTCAGCCTCAGTGACTCCTTCACCGGCCCACTCAGCAGCTACTTCCGCACGCTGGGTGTTCTGTCCTCCGAGTCTGAGTCGGACGGGGAAGACGACAGCCATTCATGTCAGGATGCTGATAGAGAGAGCTACTACATCCCTGTGAGGTGGACTGCCTCTCAATCTCCCAGTGTCCGTACCGTCCGGAGTCCCAGGGGCCTGCAGTCCCAGCTGAGTATGGAGTCAACAAGCACCCCTGAAGATTCACCAAACAGTAGAGCTTCATACACTGGAGGAGGATATAGTCCCATGCCTTCACTGATGCAAGTAGGCCGACTGTCGATATCACCGTTGTCCATAACACCCTCTGTCACACAGAGAGCCAGCAGGGGGACTCTCACTACCCCGCAGCAGCTGTATGAACACCTCCCTGAGCTGGATCATCTCAGCCCCCTTAGCCCCAGGAGAGCTAACCCCATCTGGCTGGGCTCAGAGAGATGGCCGGTGCTGGAGGCCTCACCACCCAGGACCAGCTACACCCTGAGGCACTCCCAGCTGGTCAGCAGGATCCAGCAGGAGGAACCAGAGGAGGTCAGAGGAGAAGCTAGTAGTAGTGACAGTAGTACAGAGGACACTCCGTCCTCCAGCGAAGCCTCGCGCCATGGGACCTCTGGGCTGATGGATCACCTGACCATGGCCCTGATGGCCCTCCGTGACATCCGCAGGGAGGTGGCTCACATTCAGATGAGCAACGCACAGCAGGGTAGCGGTGCTATGGCAGCTCAGGAGGCTCAATCAGCACCGGCTACCAAACCAGAGACGTTACGCAAAATCAAAGAACGGTGAGAGGAGCTGGAGAATGGGACAAGTATTCTTTCCTTCTGTTATTGTCATTATGTCAGATGAGTATCCTCCATAAATATAGTTACTGGTCCCTTGATAAAGTTTGGCATGCACATTTATTTTGCTTACAGTTCTTTTATACAGATGTAGGATCTTAATTTGACCTACACTGAGTGTAAAAAACATTAAGAACAACTTTATAAAGTAGCATGAAATCATCCTATATTCTTCATCTCAATTGTAGTCTTCTAACCTCCACAGTCTGTTGGAGGAGTCGTCTGATGAGGAGGAAGGGGACCAGTGTCGTATCTGTCAGTGTGGTGCTGGCTCCCCGACGAACCCCCTGCTCACCCCCTGTCTCTGCTCCGGCAGCCTGCAGTACATCCACCACGACTGCCTGAAGAGGTGGATCCAGACTAAAATACAGTCAGGTCAGTTTAATGACTGATTTAATTGTTGAAATGAATCATGATGGTGTGGCTCTGAACTGATCGAAGGAATGAAGTGTGTGTGTGTGTGTGTGTGTGTGTGTGTGTGTGTGTGTGTGTGTGTGTGTGTGTGTGTGTGTGTGTGTGTGTGTGTGTGTGTGTGTGTGTGTGTGTGTTACCATGTGTTTCCAGGGACCACACTGTCTGCGGTCAAAACCTGTGAGTTGTGTAAGGGGAGCCTAACACTGCATCTGGACGACTTTGACATGGAGGAGTTTTACCAAAGGCATGGTCAGACACAGGTACACATCCCTTCTTTTGCATATCCCTATAGCATACTACCCAGCTATGCAATAACTGTATCATTCTGTTGTTGTGACTTATAATATAAATGCTTATCTGTGTGGTAGCAGGTTGACGTTTACGGTTATGAATCTTGCTCTGGAGGCAGAGCTGCGCAATTTCCGCTAGATGGGACAGCTGCAAAGTCAAAATTGGCTATATTGTTAAAATTAAATGAAAATGAAAATTTGCTTTTAGTTCATAATTTGACGTTAGGGTTAGGCATTTGGGTTAGCAGTGTGGTTAGGGTTAATGTTAGGGTTAGGTTTAAAATCTGATTTTATGACTTTGTGGCTGTGCCAGCTAGTGACCACTCTGCAGAGCTGCCTCCAGAACAAAATTCATGACGAAAAACGCTAACCTGCTGTGTGATATGGCATGCTAGTAGGAGTAAATATTAGTAGGTTGTTTATCTCATCCATATTCTCTTTTAACCTCCTCTGACTTCCCTGACGTCCCAGGTGGAGCAGACCAGTCCAGAGCTGTACATGTTGCTGACCCTTCAGCAGAGGTTCTCAGAGCTGCTGCAGGTGGCCCAGTCACGTAGCAACACCGTCTCTAGGGTAGGGAGGAACTGTTTCATGGTGATGGTGCTCATGCAGTGAGGGACTAACGTCCTGTTCCCCAATGGTACAGACTACTCCACAGCTATCCATTTATACATACAGTATCACAAGTTAATGCAGTTGTTACTCCTTCAGAAAGTAGATAGCCTATATCTATCTAAGCCTGTACATTTAAAGGTGAGGTATACAGTATAAGTGAGAGAGAGAGGGATTTAAAACAAGATGACTCACTAGGCTTCCCATAAATAATGGAGTATAACTAATTGGTACATTCATGATTAGCTGCTACAGTATGAGATAGATTGAAGGTCAGAAATGTTTCTTTATCTTAGATGGCTACCAGACTGTACCTGATTCAGAGAACAGCAGGGGCCAACAGTAGGTGACGACAGTGTTGATCATTTGGTGACAGAAATACTGTGCAAATCTAAATGGATCAACACTTGATAGCCAGAGTTCTTATATTGAGATGTCTGCAATTTACTAAATAATTGTCTTCTCTGTAAAATGGATTTGAGGAGTAAATCTGATTTTAAATAATTTGATTTGAAAGATTGTTAGGTTTAAAGGACAACTTTGATTGAAGAATGATTGATCAATGGAACCTGTTGTGTTTACGGGCCTTTTATTAAAAAAATATATCGACAAATTAAGATGTTTTATTGTCACATACACCGGATAGGTGCAGTGAAATGTGTCACACTCTCTGAATAGCTATCTACAGTTGAATAACAGCATTTGACTGGATGGTCTCTTGATTCTCCCTCAGGTTTGGAGGCTTCCTCTTCTTCCACGCACACTGAGGGCGAGAGCCAGCAGAGGGAGCCAGAGAGGCAATCACACGCCAGGGACACCTGACACCTTCACCCTTCTTCCTTCCTGTTTTTAAATCCTGGGTGAAGTGACGTTAATGATGAATTTATTATAACTTATTTCATGAAATGATTTTAACACACGATGCAGTGCATCTTATTCAATGGTACCATCTGGACAGAGGAGAAATAAACTTGACAGAAAGGTGGTGGGTATAATAAATACATTTATTCTTATCTATTTAAGTTAAATGAATTACTTATTACACTATTTATTACATTTCTATTATTAGGATTTTAACATCAGCTTTGCTTTTATATTGCACTATGTGTGTGTGTGTGTGTGTGTGTGTGTGTGTGTGTGTGTGTGTGTGTGTGTGTGTGTGTGTGTGTGTGTGTGTGTGTGTGTGTGTGTGTGTGTGTGTGTGTGTGTGTGTGTGTAATTTAACAGATATGACTTGATAGATGGAAGAAGGCTCTTTAATGCTGCTAATTGTTGGAACAGTAAACAGAGATAAACATCCAGAAAATAGAAGTTCAATTATTAAGGAAATCAACTAGAAAGTCAAACTCAGGGAGCTAGTTTTTATATCAGATGTTTGGTGTGAACCTTTCAATCTTTTTACATACACAGACACTGTAGTTTTACTGTACTGTTTTACTGTACAGTACTATACTGTCTATGTCTCAATGGCTTTCTTTCTTTCATAACTTCCTGTAGCTGAAGAAACTTACTTCATTGTCAAGTTTCAGACCAACGTAAAACAAATTAGCGTAAATAAAATCTTTCAATCGATGAATGTGTTGTTCGGACTCGACTCAAGTTGCTGTGACCATGGGAGAGTTGTTCTTGGTAATGTGCATCAGTGTAACATGTGTGAAATCACTGATGCTCTTCACTGAGATCCCTGTGATGTGACTCAGCTCCTCCACTACCTGGTGATCAATGGTTGGGCCGTTACTATTTCACTGAGCAGCATGCACTGTAGTAACCAAACACTAGCTTTTAGCTAAAGGTAATAATCCAACTTCAACATAATAGCTTAAACCTTACTAATAAGTATGGAAGAAATAAAAGTTAATAATATGACTGTTTACAAGAAGGATATATTATAGTAGCTGATCACCTGTTCCCAGTTAGTGACATTGAGGATGTATGCACCCACAGCAATGACACCAACACCAAGAAGCATGCAGTCTTCAGTCACCGACACAAAAGTCTTTCTGTTGGTTTTCACAGGGAACACATGCTTATTTATGGCTGTTACACTGCTGTTAACTAAACACACGGCCTAACATTGAGAGAGGAAAACTACGGCTGCCAATGGCCCTGGTCAAAAATAGAGCACTATAGGGAATAGGGTGCCTTTTGGGATGCAACCTACCTCTGTTCGTCAGATGGGCTCAGGCACTGGGTGGTGGCCTTGAGCAGGGAGTCATAGATGGCTGTCCTCTGGAGGTAGGTGAACTGGAGAACGTGTCTGCTGAGGTGATGCAGGTGCTCCACAGGGATAGAAGAGTCATTGTGCCCTGTAGGATATGGTGAGTAGTGAATAAATAGTTACATACCGGTAACACCAAGAGGCATTTAAAAAAATGTTTTTATTGAATATCCGAAACATACAATATACTTGCAGTGAAGCAGCTCAACAACTACACCATACCAGTCATCCAACGGACTCCCATTCAGAGCGACACACAGAAGCATCCAGGGTCAATGCCCTGCTCAAGGGCACGTTGACAGATCTCCCACCAGGACAAAAAAAGTTAACCCGAACCCTCCAAGATCACCCCACAGTTCCCCAATAGCTTTACCTCAAGCATTCGAGAACCCTCCCACAGTCAACCAACCCCCCATGAAGACATTTTTTTGCTCATATGATTTGAAAAACGAATCTTCAGGAGTAGTCAGCTGCATAAGTAAGTAAACTGAGATATGACTAAGGAGTTAATCAGGGCAATTTCTTCATAAATAGAAAGGTATTTACCTCTCCATGGTTGCAGGATCTTGTCTATTTTTACAAGTTTTCTATTGAAATTCATTGTGGAGAGCTTATTTATATATTTTGTGATATAAATACCAAGTATGTCTACTTCACCATCAGCCCATTATATACAGCTGAAGTCGGAAGTTTACATACACCTTAGCCAAATACATTTAAACTCAGTTTTTCACAATTCCTGACATTTATTCCTAGTAAAAATTCCCTGTCTTAGGTCAGTTAGGATCACCACTTTATTTTAAGAATGTGAAATGTCAGAATAATAGTAGAGAATGATTTATTTCAGCTTTTATATCTTTCATCACATTCCCAGTGGGTCAGAAGTTCACATACACTCAATTAGTATTTGGTAGCATTGCCTTTAAATTGTTTAACTTGGGTCAAATGTTTCGGGTAGCCTTCCACAAGCTTCCCAAAATAAGTTGGGTGAATTTTGTCCCATTCCTCCTGACAGAGCTTGTGTAACTGAGTCAGGTTTGTAGGCACACGCTTTTTCAGTTCTGCCCACAAATTTTCTATAGGATTGAGGTCAGGGCTTTGTGATGGCCACTCCAATACCTTGACTTTGTTGTCCTTAAGCCATTTTGCCACAACTTTGGAAGTATGCTTGGGGTCATTGTCCATTTGGAAGACCCATTTACGACCAAGCTTTAACTTCCTGACTGATGTCTTGAATGTTGCTTCAATATATCCACATAATTTTCCTCCCTCATGATGCCATATATTTTGTGAAGTGCACCAGTCCCTCCTGCAGAAAAGCACCCCCACAACATGATGCTGCCACCCCCGTGCTTCACGGTTGGGATGGTGTTCTTCGGCTTGCAAGCTACCCCCTTTTTCCTCCAAACATAACGATGGTCATTATGGCCAAACAGTTATATTTTTGTTTCATCAGACCAGAGGACATTTCTCCAAAAAGTACAATCTTTGTCCCCATGTGCAGGTGCAAACCGTTGTCTGGCTTTTTTTATGGTGGTTTTGGAGCAGTGGCTTCTTCCTTGCTAAGCGGCCTTTCAGGTTATGTCGATATAGGACTCGTTTTACTGTGGATATAGATACTTTTGTACCTGTTTCCTCCAGCATCTTCACAAGGTCTTTTGCTGTTGTTCTGGGATTGATTTGCACTTTTCGCACCAAAGTACGTTCATCTCTAGGAGACAGAACGCGTCTCCTTCTTGAGCGGTATGACGCTGCGTGGTCCCATGGTGTTTATACTTGCTTACTATTGTTTATACAGATGAATGTGGTACCTTCAGGCATTTGGAAATTGCTCCCAAGGATGAACCAGACTTGGTTGATTTCTTTTGATTTTCTCATGATGTCAAGAAAAGAGGCACTGAGTTTGAATGTAGGCCTTGAAATACATCCACAGGTACACCTCCAATTGACTCAAATTATGTGAATTAGCCTATCAGAAGCTTCTAAAGCCATGACATCATTTTCTGGAATTTTTCAAGCTGTTTAAAGGCACAGTCAACTTAGTGTATGTAAACTTCTGACCCATTGGAATTGTGATACAGTGAATTATAAGTGAAATAATCTGTCTGTAAACAATTGTTGGAAAAATTACTTGTGTCATGCACAAAGTACATGTCCTAACCAACTTGCCAAAACTATAGTTTGTTAACAAGAAATTTGTGGAGTGGTTGAAAAACAAGTTTTAATGACTCCAACCTAAGTGTATGTAAACTTCCGACTTCAACTGTAGGTAAACTGTAGGGTAATGTAAAAGTTGTATTTTTTAAAGATCCGAATACATAATATTGTGCACTAATCATAATTTGGTTTTAGTCCAGAGAGTACATAAAAGCTATCTAGATCTTCAATGAGACATTGCAGGGATCTAGCTTGCGGACTTAATATAAAACTTGAGTCATCGGCATACATGGACACCTTCGTTTTTAAGCCTTGGATTTATAATCCTCTAATGTTGTTATTGGATCTGATTTTAATAGCTTGCATTTCGATGGCCATAATGAATAGATATGGTGACAGCGGATACCCTTGTTTAACTCCTCTTGACAATTCAAAACTCTCTGAGAAGTAGCCATTATTTACTATTTTACACCTGGGATTGCTATACATTATTTTTACCCATTTTATAAGAGAATCACCTAATTTGAAAAAATCCAGGCATTTATAAATAAAATTCAGTCTTACTTTATCAAATGCCTTTTCAAAATCTGCTATAAATACCAGGCCTGTGTCACGCCCTGGCCATAGAGAGGCTTTTATTCTCTATTTTGGTTAGGCCAGGGTGTGACTAGGGTGGGCATTCTAGTTTCTTTATTTCTATGTTTTCTATTTCTTTGTGTTTGGCCGGGTGTGGTTCTCAATCAGAGACAGCTGTCTATCGTTGTCTCTGATTGAGAACCATACTTAGGTATCCCTTTTTCCACCTGTCTTTGTGGGAAGTTGACTTTGTTTAGGGCACATAGCCTTTAGCTTCACGGTTTGTTTATGTAGTGTTTATTGTTTTGTTCGGCGTCATTTTTAGTAATAAAAGGAAAATGTATGCTCACCACGCTGCACCTTGGTCCTCTTCTTTAATCGGCCGTGACAGCCTGGCTTCTTAGATGTTTCATGATGTTATATTATTTCTAGTAGTTGTCGTATATTATCTCCAATGTATCATCCATGTTAAAAACCTGTCTGATCAGGATGAACAATACCTGGTAAAACCTTTTTAATCCTGAGTGCTATGCATTTCACTAGTATTTTTGCATCACAACATTGAAGTGTAAGGAGCCTCCAGTTTTTTAGATAGACTGGGTCTTTATATTTGCCATCTGGGTCTTGTTTTAATAATTGAGAAATCAGACCTTTCTGCTGAGTACCTGAGAGACTACAATTTCTTTAGGAGTAGTTAAAACAATCTAACAATGGAGCTTTTAGTATATCAAAAAAGGCTTGATATACCTCTACCGGTAGGCCATCAAGCCCTGGGGTTTTTCCAGACTGAAAGTATTTAATAGCCTCAAAAAGTTCTTCCTCTGTAATTTGGCCTTCACACGGATCTTTCTGTACATTTGTTAATTTTCCATTTTTTATATTATTTGGAAATAATTCCTTACCGTAATCTTCATTCAGTTGGAGAGGATGGGATGGAAAAGAGAACATCTGCCTAAAATAATTAGCTTCCTCTTAAAATATAATCTCGGTGAATCATAGATGACTCCGTCTTCAGTAACGACTTTCCGCAAATTATTTTTGTTAGTGTTCCTGTATTGGCAATTCAGGAAGAATTTTGTGCATTTTTCTCCATATTCCATCCAGTTTACTTTATTTTTGTAATAGATTACATTAGATCGTTCTTGAATAAGTTCCTCAAGTTCTTTTTGTTTTTCCTCTAACTTATTTTGTATCTCTGTAGTATCATTTGTATTGCTATCTACCTGTACTATTAGTTCATGGATTTCCCTTGTTAGTCTTGTCTCTTTAGCCAGAAACTGCTTTTTTATTATTGATAAATATTGAATTGAATGACCTCTGAAGGTACATTTAAAAGGTATCCCAAACAATAAGGGGATTTGCGGAACCTATATTATACTGGAAAAATTCAGTTATATATTATTTTGTCTTAGTTAAAAATAAGTTGTCCTCCAGTAAACTTTGATTAAATTTCCAATATCCCCGTCCACGTGGAAAACCTATAAGAGTTATGTGAATGCCAATTAGATGATGATCCAATCGCATTCTGTCTCCTATTAAAACTTTTTTAACCTTTGATGCAAGAGAGAAAGAGACAAAGTAGTCAAGACGACTAGCTTGATGAGGGTGTCCTCCATGTATATCTCACTAGGTCGGGGTTTTTTAGTCTCCAAATATCCACTATTTCTAATGTGTCCATAATATTTGTGATTTCCTTAAGGGCACGGTGATGATAGTTTGTAGAGTGATTACCTTTACGGTCCATTGAGGTACTTAACACTGTGTTATAGTCTCCTACCATAATGATTTGATCATTTGTTGCCTGTAAGTTCAATAAATTGGTATAATTGTTTTTGAAGAAGTATGGATCATCCTGATTTGGACCATATAGATTAATGAGCCAAATCTCTTTTTCGGCCACTTTCATATTCAAAAAGATCAACCTTCCTTGCAAATCATTCCTGACTATTTGCACATTCAGATCGAAATTTTTGTTAATTAATATCATCACACCTTTTGAGTTCCTTTGTCCATGACAGAAAATTATTTCACCACCCCATTCCTTTTTCCACGCAACTTCATCTAAGGATGTAGAGTGAGTTTCCTGTAAACAGTATATGTTATATTCCTTTTCTTTTAGCCACGTAAAGACTGATCTTCTTTTTTTATAATCTGCTAAACTGTTACAATTATAACTGGCTATACTTATTTCACCCTACCATAACTAGATACTATTCTCAGTCTAAATTGACCATAATTAGTGCTTGTAAAGTCACTGCCATCAGAGATATTATGACGGTCAAAATTAGAGCATTCAAATGTCTGATATTTAGAATTCAAGAAATAGGTTCTAGCAATATTTGTTTTATTCCCTTGCCTGTTTGCCTGTGAGCCAATGCCACAGATGTTAGAAAAATGAGACAAGATATTATGTGTGTAGTAAATCTGAGTAGGTTGATGTGTATGATATTGGATGTGATTTAGTGAGTGTGTACGATGTCTGTATAAGAGTAAGACTATAATGTGTGCTGTCCAAATAAATAATAACTCCGCTATTTTGCATTGGTTGAGTGTCTATGTGTGTAACATGTAGTGTGTATAGCCTTAATATTGATGATAATTGTAATCCATATCGTATCACCGTCATAGCTGCATCATAATTACCTTTAACATCATTGAAAAACACATCCCAGCATTTCCATAGCAATTGACGTTCACATGATCATGAAAGAGACCTTGCATTACTCTTAAGACGGCTTCACTACAGTACAAATGTATTCCGTACAATATGTTATTATTCCCCAATGCCCCTATTCTGATATCTTCCCCTTGCTTGTTGTAAACATATATAAACTTGTAGACAAATACATAAAAAATATACACAAACAAGAAACATATTAAATTATAAAACAGTTCTCGACAATAGAGTGAGAGAAGAGAAAAGAGAGAAAGAGAGAGTGAGAGAAGAGAGAAAGATCAGGTGTGTGTGTGTATGTGTAAGTCCGTATATGTATGTGAGCATGTAATTGAGTACATGTGTGTTCATATCCACTTCATAGTGTTCAGATATTTTTACAGTTCCCATACTTTCTTTTTTTCGTACCCTGAAGTCCCTGTAGAATTTAGTACAGCCATGGTGTTATGGAGCTGTCTCGGAATAGCTGTCCATTTATAAAGAGTTTGTCCACAATGAGAAAGGCACGCTTACCCTTCTCCCTCTGTTGCCTTTGTACCGGATACAGTCTCTTACGACGTTCGTTTATCTCCCTTGGAAATTGGTAATTGAGACCGAATTTCGTCCCTTTAAGCTCCCTTCCCCTGCTTTGATCATCTCCTTTTGTTGGTAGTGTTCAAATTTTGCGATGATCGGTCGGGGACCCTTGGTCTTGTCGCTCCAAGTCTGTGTACTCGGTGGAAAGCCACCTTGTTTACAGTCTCTATAGGAAGTTTCAAGGCGGATTGCATGAATTCTCTGATCGCGCCCTCTGGATTATCGGATACGTCCTCAGGAACCCCCCCAAAAAAATTATTTTCACGCATGCTACAACTTTGTATGTCTAGTAGCGACTCCTTCATCACTGTTTTCCTGTTTTCCCTGAATAGACAATCCATGTTGGAATCGTGGATTTTTACCTTGGCTGTGAGTGCCTTGTTCTCTCCTTGGAGCGTGAGAATTTCACTATGGCTAAACTCCAAACTCCCCCTCAGCCCTGCTACCTCCTCACACAAC
The DNA here is from genome assembly GCF_016432855.1 of Salvelinus namaycush. Lineage (NCBI taxonomy): Eukaryota > Metazoa > Chordata > Actinopteri > Salmoniformes > Salmonidae > Salvelinus > Salvelinus namaycush. The sequence goes on from NC_052341.1 coordinate 16,154,813, forward strand.
TTTTCCAGAGGCATTTTACTTTATAAACCTTTTACAGCAGTGGGCTAAATCAGGGTCACAGAGTGATTCTTGGTAGTCTTAAACAAATCTATTTTGAAACAAAAGTATACACCTCACACAAATGGTTATGGGATTTTTTTTAAGAAGACCCCTGTACCATGTCAGATATAGAGATGAAATGTATTCAATTGTGAGTTTGCATCCCAATATTACACTTTATATACATTTATATATATATATTTTTTTTTAATGTAACCTTTATGTAACTAGGCAAGTCAGTTAAGAACACATTCTTATTTACAATGATGGCCTACCCAGAAGACAGAAGACTGGAATATAACAAAACTGTTTGACATAGAAACATTGGATTTATCAAGGTTTTTTTAAATCATATTTTTAAATGATATTAATAACGTTCTGCCCATGAGGCCAAAGAGGGCGCTTTTGGTCATTGCCTGTAGGAAATGGGTTCTACAGGCCAAAATAGGAATGTAGCATGTAATGTAGCACCTCATTACAGCAAAATGTCATGTCTCTTTTTATGGTTATCATAAGGACTACAGAATGTGAAATCCTTACCAAGCACCTCCAGGAGTATCTCAACATAAGTCAGAGGGTTGGGGGTGTTTATCCTGAAGTCAAGTGCTTTCAAGATCATCAGCTCCATGTCCATGATAGTTTGTTTGGAAATGCTGTGGCCCATCGAGTGAAGAAACTGCACTGCTGTGTTGTTGTCAACCACCTGGTAAAGTAAAAGGTGAGAAAAGTCTTATTGACATTATGAATGGTGATACAAATGGTGATCTACAGATTAGAGGTCGACCGATTAATCGGCATGGCATAGCTGATTAATTAGGGCCGATTTCAAATTTTCACAACAATCGGGAATTGGCATTTTTGGACGCCGATTATGGCCGATTACATTGCATTCCACGAGGAAACTGCGTGGCAGGCTGACCACCTGTTATGGGAATGCAGCAAGGAGCCAAGGTAAGTTGCTAGCTAGCATTAAATTTATCTTATAAAACAACAATCAATCTTCACATAATCACTAGTTAACTACACATGGTTGATGATATTACTAGGTTAACTAGCTTGTCCTGTGTTGCATATAATCAATGCGGTGCCTGTTCATTTATCCTCGAATCACAGCCTACTTCGCCAAACGGGGGAGGATTTAAGAAAAACGCATTCGCGAAAAAAGCACAATCGTTGCACAAATGTACCTAACCATAAACATCAATGCCTTTCTTAAAATCAATACACAGAAGTATATTTTTTTAAACCTGCATATTTAGTTAAAAGAAATTCATGTTAGCAGGCAATATTAACTAGGGTAATTGTGTCACGTCTCTTGCGTTCATTGCAGTTTGGGCCACCTGGCTTGTTGCGAACTAATTTGCCAGAATTTTACATAATTATGACATAACATTGAAGGTTGTGCAATATAACAGCAATATTTAGACTTAGGGTTGCCACCCATTCGATAAAATACGTAACGGTTCCGTGAATTTCACTGAAAGAATAAACGTTTTGTTTTCAAAATGATAGTTTCCGGATTTGACCATATTAATGACCAAAGACTCGTATTTCTGTGTTTATAATATTATAATTAAGTCTATGATTTGATATTTGATAGAGCAGTCTGACTGAGCGGTGGTAGGCAGCAGCAGGCTCGTGGGCATTCATTTAAACTTTACTGCGTTTGCCAGCAGCTCTTAGCAATGCTTGAATCACAGCGCTGTTTATGACTTCAAGCATATCAACTCCTGAGATTAGGCTGGCAATACTAAAGTGCCTATTAGAACATTCAATAGTCAAAGGTATTGTCACGATCGTCGTAACTTTGAGGAAGAGTGGACCAAGGCGCAGCGTGAGAGAAATACATCTTCTTTTATTTAGAGAAGACAAAACACGAAAAACGAACACTTTTACAAAACAAAACAACAAACGACCGTGAAGCTACAAACGTAAGTGCATACACAAGCTACAAACGTTAAACATAGACAATTACCCACACAAGTCTAATGCCTATGGCTGCCTAAAATATGGCTCCCAATCAGAGACAATGAATGACAGCTGTCTCTGAGAACCATTCAGGCAACCATAGACACACCTAGACACCTACACAACCCCATACACTCTACCAAAACCCCCTAGAAACTACAACCACCCAAGACGAGACAAATACACACAAACATCCCCCCTGTCACACCCTGACCTAACCAAAATACAGAAAACAAAGAGAACTAAGGCCAGGGCGTGACAGGTATATGAAATGCAAATGGTATAGATAGAAATAGTCGACGCGTCATAATTCCTAAAATAACTACAACCTAAAAGTTCTTAATTGGGAATATTGAAGAACTGGGAATATTGAGCCACCAGCTTTCATATGTTCTGAGCAAGGAACTTAAACGTTAGCTTTTTTACATGGCACATATTGTACTTTTACTTTCTTCTCCAACACTGTATTTTTGCATTATTTAAACCAAATTGAGCATGTTTCATTATTTATTTGAGACTAAATAGATTTTATTTATGTATTATATTAAGTTAAAATAAAAGTGTTCATTGTTCATTCAGTATTATTGTAATTGTCATTATTACAAATATAAATATATATATATATAAATTGCCAGATTAATCGGTAGCGGCTTTTTTTTGGTCCTCCAATAATCGGTATCGGCATTGAAAAATTATAATCGGTCAACCTCTACTACAGATGATAAAGGTTTCCCAAAACTCACAGCACTGTGCAAAGACAGTTTGCTTGCTATTTGCACACAAGAGAGGAGAATGAGATGGAACTTCTCACTCAGGTTCTCATAAACAAGGTCCTCGTAATTTCTTTTATGGACACCTGCTGCCCCTGCAGGTGTGTGTGGTGTTGAAAACAGATCCTCCAGGTGCTTTATCATAAACCTGTTAGCAGAAGATACTCATAAAATTGGTCTTATTTTTAATCACATTGACAGATAACTGATAGTTCCTATTTTCAAATCATGAATCCTACCTTTCAAGTAGTTCAACAGCATGATATCCAACCAAGGGGTCAAGTCTTAACTCTTCCGTGACAAGGAAAACGCATTCTGTGGGAAACAGAGCCAGAGGTTTTAGGCCTATCAGATTGGATTTCATGGCCTAGTCCTACGGTTCAAGTCTGTAAATGTTTTAGCTAGACAGTTTATTGTGGTAACTTTCGAGCATGGCACTTGCAACTCCAGGCAACCTGGCAAGTCAGTTTAAGAACAAATTCGTATTTACGGCCTACGCCGGCCAAACCGGACAACGCAATTGTGCACCGCCCTATGGCACTCCCAGTCACCACCGGATGTGATACAGCCCAGGATCGAACCAGGGTCTGTAGTGACACCTCTGGCACTGAGAGGTAGTGCCTTAGACCGCTGCGCCACTTGGGAGACAAAATGTTATGCTACTTGCTACTGTGTAGCAGAATAACTTAGTCCAATCGAAGCTAATATGAAAGATCCGACTCATCATCTCTTCTGTTTACGACGTGATTCAGTTGTTTATCAGTCGATCAGAAAATCAACAAAATAATAGCACATAACTTATAGCTAGTGTCCATGTACTTATGGATAATTCATATTTACATTCATTTTGACCCTAGTGGCCTCGTTTTTTTAATATTTGATATTAGATCGGTTTGGTCAACCTGTCACAGGTTACCTGTGAAGCCAAAATAACGTAATGTTACGTAACTTTAGCCTAAACAAACGTGGCGCCATTCGCATTTCCGGTGGCGTGTTCTTGTAATGGCCGTTGCCAAAGCACAGATAGAACAATGAGATAGTTGACCAAAGTTACGAACAACCGTTAGCCAGCAGCGAGCTAAAAACTTACCTGTCAATCTTTTGTCTTTAAAATCCCCACTGTAACGTGATAAATTGCTCAGTTTATCTTTGTTTCTGGTATTGAGATTTATGAGAAAGTCTGATAAAATATCAAAAGAAGCTTCACCAAACTTTAGGTTTTTGCTTTGGCTTGGCGAGAATAGGAATCTCTTCGCCATAGCTAACGTTACTAGCTAGCCAGAAATAAAATGGCAAGATAAAAATAAAAAAAACTTTGGATTTCGTTGTCCGCGGAGTTAATTTTTGAAAATGCAGTACTTTATTTTGCCATGAGATGGCGGTTGACACACTAAAAAAAACGAACCTTTCGCGTCGAAACCGGAAATGTCTGGGTGACCTATTATAGTGTTGCACAAGCAGATCAGGCTGTCGCAAAAATGGCTGACCAGAAACCGACAGTGGATCCCGAAGTCCCTTTTGCAAAGAGGATAGATCCAAACAAGGAGGATCTTACCAGGGACGAGTTCTACTTTATCAGACAAGTGGAGCTCGCGCAATGGAAGAAGAAATCGCAGCAACTCAGGGGGCGTAATATTGCAACAGGACTTGCTATCGGAGCCATTGTAATGGGTATTTGTATCCTTGCCAAACTCAGTCACAAAAGGTGAACTGCGTAACATGAGCTAATTTGCCACTAAACGGCATGATATAGCGATCCATTGTAATGTTGCCATAACTATTAGCAGTTAAAGTCAACCAGACATTATTCATGTATGTCCTTGAAGCTGTAAGTCATTGTAGATAGGTTATGAAATTCACGTTGTAGTGGTGAAGAACAGCATGACATGTGTTTGCATAACAGCCATGTACTGTAGCAAGCGAGTTAGCTAATTGGATAACTATGTAACGTTAGCTAGTAGCCAAGCAAGGATCTAACTAGAGTTAGCTAAGTAGCTCTCTCATCATGCCACTTTATTACAAGTTGCTACAGTGAAAGCTGGTGATGAGTGTAAAACATGTCTGCCATAAATGTATGTTGATGATGATGAAAACGTTCATCCTTGTGTTTATGTAGTTAAGCTCGACTATAGCTTCATACCCAGCACATACCTTGCCTCTGTCAACACATTTGCCTTGACTTTGCTCCTCCTAGATGGCTACACGTTTTACTCAGTGAAACAGGAGAAGATTATGGATGAGCTGGATGAGGAGGCCAAGGTCGCGAGAATGGGGGGGGCAAAGACAGGCGCCAACTGACTTGGCGATCAGATGGACTGAGCTCAGATCGACTGTGTGGTGTGCCACTGATCCTATCGCCTGTAGGCCTAATTGCACTGGAAGGGACTAATGCTGACAAATGCTGGTGCTACATCTTATTCCACTGCTAGCCACTGTCAAGGCAGCATCGAACCCTGTTTTGCCCTGGATATGTATACTTTTATGTGGTTGTGTTGCTGACTTAAGTGTCTTCATGGTGATTAAACATGCTTGTCTGTAGAAAGAATTATCTACTGCCCCCGATTACCCCCTTACCATTTCAGGATCCTGGGTCTTGTTCATTAGGCACCAAGCGGATGGCAACAGGAGGCAACATGTTTTTTAATGATTTCTGGTTTCTTAATGGTACCCCAATGAGTAGGCACCTATTCTCCTTCCTTTTCTTCCCAATGACTAGGCACTTGTGTAGAAATATTTGTATTCCCTTCAAATCAGCATCAAAGGATTTCTCCCAAAACTATAAAACTAATTCAACCTCATGTCTATCAGTAATGTTAATTCTACAGTGGCCTTGAAATAGGTGGGATTAGAAATATAACAGCTCAACTGGGACAAAGAAACATATTTATATTGAAATATATTTATGTTGATAAAGGATTGAGTTGTACATTTGTTATTATGTATTTGGTTTTTTCACAACAATAAATGACATCTTATAGCAAGGTCAGTGTAATGTTTCATACACTGATATTGCCACAGTAGTACGGAAGCGGAGAGGAACACTATCATTATTTCAACTCTATGTCAAAATATGATTTACAGAGTTTGTTGTAGCCACCAAAGCTACAGAGTAAAAATATAAAATAAGACATTGCAAGGAAAAGGCACAGATTGAGCATGGCAGGACAGCAGCTTTGTATGTTAAAGCAATACAATCAACCAACAATCATACATGCATTCAAAAATGTGGATTGTAATCACTTTTTCTTTCTTTAAATATAAATCTTGAGTATCATTGCAATAGAATTCCATATGTGTATTTAAGGCAATAGCTAATATGGGCTCACAGTTTAATTCATTTTTTAGGGTAGTCGTACTCTTCCCCACTTGTGCATATAAATATGCTACTTTACCAAAAAGTGTGATGAGTTACTACTAAAGTAGAATTTACTAAAGTGCATAGGGTGCCTGGTTTATTGCGCATTGCAGCAAGGTTTATCATTGTCAATGTGTTTGCACAAGAAAAGTAGCTTGCCAAAATGTCTTTGATTCATTTGTAAAAGTAATTTACAAATGCATTATTTCATATTTACACATTTACAATCATGGTGAGAACCAGTAGTCTAGACCTATGTTTAATTATTTTGGAAGAAAATATAATCTCAGCTAAAAAGTCAGGAGAGTTGAAAATCATCAACCATAAATTGCCTATTTTTTTTAAATTGATGTGGCTGATTTGGCAATACTTTCACTTGATTTGTTTTTAAAAGGAGTAGTTTTAGTCTTAGGTATTTGTCATTTATAGAGCTGTATTGTGCCTTGCTTCTTACTGTATAACCTTTTTATATTTCATATGAACACATATAATGTGAAATTCTGAAATATTCTGGAAAGACTGACACCTAAATGATTTCAGTGTTGTAGGTCTACCTATAGTACTGTATATGGTTGTTCGGAAAGCTACTTGTCATAGTGTTGCATTTTATTGATAAATGCTCACTATAATGTATATAAGGTACTGCCTACCATCTTTTAACATCTATGTTCACATCTTTCTACACATTGACAACAGTCGTCCTTCATAATGCTGTTGAATTCATCAGAAATATTGTTGCATCACTATTGTACATTGGAAAACAGGCAGAACTATAACAACATATCTGGACTTCTGTAGTCAGACTCTAGAGGGCAGTAGCGAGCTACAGTCAGCATCAACAGATTCCAAACACAGTCAAATGTGCAAAGAGGAGAGTGAATAATCTGAAATACAGCAAGAGTTACTGAGCTTCATCTCACTCCACTGCTCCCAATAAAAATGTGTGCGACAGTCAGATAAGCAGGAAAATAATGATCAACTGCCCCGGCCTCGATCCCATGATCCCAATATTGTAGCTGGAACAACCCTTACTGCTCTGTGGCTACAAGGCAGGACTACAGCTGATCATTAAGGCTCTATGTACAATGATCACACGTTTCTCACTAGCATTGCATAGTATGAAGAATGATGGTGCACTACTTGGGCTAGTACTATTGTGAGCCTTTTATACGCATTAGCTGAGGATTAGGCAGTTTTGAAACTTTTGACCATCTCATTTTAAACACTGTTCTGGTGGCGTCCTAGAACGGGTATGTTGCACTGAACCGTTGAATCTGGCAAGCTTCTCTTGGGGGTGACTGACAGCGGATGACAACAGTTCTGTTGTCCCTTCATAGCAGAGGGCTCAGCGACCTCTGACGGACCTGCGACCTATGATTAACCCTGTGACTATTGGATCAGCAGAGGAGCTTCCTGGTTTCTGGGGGATCTAGGTAAGTCTCCTCCAATGGGGGCCCAGATAAAGGGTTTAGAGGTGATGTCAGTTATTTCCTCCAGCAGGATGGGCATGATTATTTCAGTCACATTTTAGATGAGGTAGTCTGGGCTTATTCTACAGCAAGCATGGTTGAAGATTCTTACTGGTGAGAGAGGAGACAAGGAGATGCAATGATTAAATGTGTAGAGCATCATGCATTGCACATTAGGATTTCCAGATAAACTTAGATTTTAGACAGCAAAATAAATGTAAGATATGGGTCGTGATTCAATCAGAGGTGCGTTGTAGACAAGCACATTGCACTACCGACAACGCACCTCTAATTGAATCGTGGCCATGCTCTGTGTACAGTAAATAAAGACATAATGAGAGAACTCTAACCATTCTACTGACATCGGAAGCAAAGGTCACCCCTTTAGAGGGCTTCTCCGGAGAGCTGCTGCTGCTGTTGCTGCCACCCAGAGAGTTCCTCCTGATGATACCTTGGAGGGGGAGTATGTCCAGGCGCTGCAGGCTGTTTCTGCGGGAGGTGGAGGGGTAACTCCTCTCCTTAGAGATACGGCGTTGGCGACTGGAGAGCATGGCGGCAGGCGAGACAATCCCCGCAGGGGGAACCTTCCCCATCCTCTCATACAGCTCCTCAATCTCCCTCTTCTGGGTGGCCTGGAGACTCTGCACCTGCACCAAGTGTCTGAGAGAGAGAGAAAGAGAGAGAGAGAAACAGATAGGTGAGAACTCTGAGGACTTGTTTAAGTGATTTGGAATAGTTGAGATGCAAGTTGAGTTCAAAATAATCAAACTTGGATTCAAACCCTAAATCGATCTGGAATGAAAATGGGTAAATAACTGGAGAGATGCTGAAGGTGAAACACTCACTTCTCCCTCATCACCTGCAGCTCCTCCCGCATGTCCTCGTCCTCCGAGTCGTCACTGCTCATGTACGTGAAGTTGCGGCTGTAGCTCAGCCACAAGTGGTGCAGGGCCGAGTTGTAGGTAGGGCTCCCTGCACCTCCCTCCCACAGGCCACGCCCCTCTGAATCCACCACTGTGACGGACAGGCCGCTGTCTGCAGACGTACCCATCAGACTGAGGCTACACACTCTCCTCCTCCTCCTTCTTACTATCTGCTGCTCTTCCTTCTCCTCCTCATGCTCCTCGTCATCTTCTTCCCCCTCTTCTTCCTCCTCCTCTTCCTGCTGCTGCTCTTTGGTCCCGGCCCACCCTACCTGGACCTCACCGTCCTCCTCCACAGGGAGGTGTCGGTCTGGGGGGGAGAGAGTGAGGGAGGTGTTCAGGCTTGTATCTGCCCCCCCCTGCTCCTCTGTGCTGCTCTCGGAGGTGGTGGAGCTACCCACTGACTTGGGCCTGGTTCGGCCTGGGGAGGAGCTGCCCACTGACTTGGGCCTGGTTCGGCCTGGGGAGGAGCTGCCCACTGACTTGGGCCTGGTGGGGTTAGAGCCTTGTCCATCTGGTGCAGCAGGCATAGGGATCTCTATGCTAGGGGTGACCTGGAAACGACCCACTGTGACGGCAGCAGGCGGGGGATCTGTGGGGTGGAGGAGGTTTATGATTAATATCAACACAGTGATAATTATTATTTTTCACAATCTACAGTTTGTGTTTACATTCTGTTCCAGTATTGATATAATTTTCCATTGACATTGACTCGTACTTTCCAATTGATTCAAATGGATAATGTCGTCTCAATCTGAAATGTACTTTAAATGTCAAGCGTGCTGTTACGCGGATCTACCACGGATCGGATAGAATCCTGGCCTTAGTTTCATAACTTTCTGTCAGAAAAACCAATCCAACTGCCATATCTACTGCCAACATCTGGTTGTGTTCATGGTGCCATAAATGGGTGGGAAGCAAGAGCTAGCGGAGGTCTGGCACTAGGTGTAACTCTACTCTACACGGTCGGAAAACAGTTATTTTCTGCTGAATGTGGCCCTGGGATTTCTCAAAAACAGAGCCTGTTCTGTATGTCTGTTGAGCGAAATGGGCTGGGTTGGGTTGCTCGGGTACTGGAGCTGGGTGGGGTGGGGGTGTGAACACAGACAGGTGGGGAGGATGTGGGAGGAGAGGCCTGTAACGAGCGTAGAAGCCTTCTGATTGGTCATTTCTGCTGGGCAAAGCTTCCCACTGGTTACACACTGGTTGAATCAACGTTGTTTCCACGTAATTTCAATGAAATTACGTTCAACCAATGTGGAATAGACGTTGAATTGACGTCTGTACCCAGTGGGTTCTAACTGGTCAATACTGGTAGGCGGGGTATAATCACACCTACCTATTGGTCCCTTATTCAATGGAACATTCCATCCAGACATGTGGTTACGCAACAGATCCCGAGGCACTGCTAGTGCTTATAGGTGATAATGTCACCAAACACTGATGTGGACAGGATAAAACACAAAACAGAACTGAAAACAACAGGAAGAGCCAATTGGCCCTAACACAGTCATCAGGCCTTATTTAGACCAAATACAACATAAAACACTAGAGAAAGGGCCTCGTTGAGTGTCTGTGTATGTCTGGAGTGTGTGTGTTTTTGTATGTGTGTGTGTCTGGAGTGTGTACTCTGCATTTGTTTAGTGTGCTAACAGAAGCAACATAGGTCTGCCAGCGTCCTCCCCAACCCATCTCCTACCATCAACAGATCAACAGTAAGCTTAGGTAAGGGCCAGTACAATACAGAATACAGCTAGTGTAGAAGTAGAGAGGGGAAAGTCACTGTGAATCTTACCTGTGTAACTGGGGGATAGTCTGGGCTTGGGAGCACTGGCGTTCATCTCAGGCACCGTAGGTCTCGACATTGGTGTGGTTGAGCTGAACGATGATAACTTGGGAAAAGAGAAGGGGGAGGGGGGACAATACTTGTCAGAATGGCATTACTTCTCACTGTCAGACAGTCATGTATGGGCTGGTTGGTAACTTACTGTGCTCTCCGGGCTGTCTGGAGACGAAGGGGACAGATCAGACCCTGACGCACAGCTGGACACATCAGACTGGTCCTGAGGAACCATGTAGGACCCCTGGGAACTATTCTGTAAATGGCTTAGGGGGCTGGATGCTGCTTGCTGTGATACCATCTGTGGGCTGTTGTAGCCCATCGTGGGGGGAGATATGTGATTATGCTGCCAACCGGGGTGTCCATTTTGAGAGTACACAGGCACTGAGCCATCCCTCTGCATCTGTGGTGGAGTGTCTGGGCCCTGGTAGACACTGTGTTGCTGCCCTTGGCCAGGCGTCCCACCCTGGGTGTAAGGGAGCTCCACTGGAGCAGTCTGGTAGTGGGGGGAGTAGACGGACGAGTAGACCGACTGAGGGTGGGTTAGCTGGGGGTGGAAGCCTGCTATGGAGGGCATCCCCTGGTTAGCCAGGCTGTTGGCAGGGATGAAGGAGTGAGCCATGCTCATTGCCATGGAGATTACGTTGGCCAGGGAGAAGAGGGGCTGTGTATGGGAGGGCCACATGTTGGGGTTCTGGGGGTGAGGAGGGAGGGTCAGGGGGTTCCCCTCCCCGCTGTACTCAGAGGGGCTCGGAGCATCAGAGTGGGGGCCGCCGGGGGAGCCTGGGTCTGGGGAGAGGACGGAGGGGAACGTGGGGTTGCTGGCGACCCGTGTGAGGGGAGGATGGGACCCCACTGGTTTGGGGGCACCGGGGTTCACTGGGTAGGGGAAGGGGAAGTGTGTGTGGCCCATGAAGGGGGGCATGTGGTAGTACTGCTGGTGTTGCTGCTGCTGGGGGGGCTCTGAGGAGTACATGGAGGCTGGGTGGTGGTAGTGGTAGTGAGGAGAACCTGGAACATAGAAACAAAACAGAATAATACATGTTAGTTATTATTATTACATTCAAAACTTTTATTTCCTGAGAGGGAACTTCATGTGTGGTGACTGATTGGTAGACACAAAACAACATAACATTACCTAACTCAGAAACACGACTTATGTAAAAGGAACGCCTTACAAAACCTCAATGGGTTCGTTACAGTGTCCTCACACAAACCCTTATGCCAACGTCTCGAGAGACATTTACTAGCAGAATCCCCTAGGTTGTAAAAGAGTCAATTATATTATTGCTCCATCTCTCTCTCAGATTTTGGATTGTCTTGTCGTTCCTTCCGCCCCACTGCCAAGTGACATCAGACATTTAGAAAATAAATTCCTCATGTGCGGTATAAAGATGGATTCCATGGTAGGGTTTTGTCTAACAAAATCACTGTTTAAGAGAGCTAGGATGATGATTTCATTGCATAAAGGCCCTGATAGCCGGAGCAGTTGGTTGTATGTAGGGGCATGCGCTGTTATGTGGGCATGCGCTGTTATGTATGCATCCCAAATGGCACCCTATTTGCCCTGGTCAAAGTAATACACTATTTAGGGAATAGGGTGCCATTTGGGACTCATACTCATCTTGGCAGAGAAGAACACAAACCGGGCCCAACACCATCGTAAAACCCCTCCCTCCTCAGACCCCTTTCTTGGTATTGTCAGGAGATTTGCATGGCTCTGACTAACCATCCCTGCACCTCACACCCCAGGTCTGTGCCTCAGTGGTGCGGCGCCGGCCTTGCCCTAGGGCCTCTTGGGTAATTACTTCACTTGAAGAGCGCTTTTAGCCTCTTTTTGAGATGTGAATGCTCTCACTGTGAAGCATAAGCTTTTCTGGCCTAACTTGTACTACAGTATGATTCTCTGCAACATCTGTTTGCCAGCACACACACGCACACACACACTTTTCAAGAAAGTCTCCTCCAAAACTCCCACCACAAGAGAGGGAAGCATTTGAATTCAATTAAAGAACATACAACTGCCCCTCCACCCCCACTAGCTAAAGACTTCGTGGCCATCTGAAGGATATCTCCCTCCCTCCCCAGTTGTCTCTATTCTCTGCTGGACACAGCCACAGCACAGTCCGGTTTCGCAATGCCTTTTGGCCCCTCCACCTCATTTTTAGTTGCCTAACCTACAGTATATTTCTGTCTGCATTGACATGTTAGTGGCTTGTTTACTTCAGTGTCGGGAGTCGTGTTGGTTCATAACTGTAGAGCCATTGTTGAATTAAATGTCAAATCAATGAATGAAGAATGTTATGTCGTCCTAAAAAGTCCCTGAAGAGTTATCAATATCTCTGGCTAGTCTCCACTGTAGGGTTCTCAACTAAACTAAAGACTTGTGATGAATACACACGTTTTCAATTTCAGACTCTTCAAATGTCAAAACTAGTCCTTCCTCACTCCATTCATGTTCTAATTCCAAACAAATCCCTGTCTACATCCCAAATGGCACTCTATTCCCATAATAGTGCACTACTTTTGACCAGGCTCTGGTAGTAGTGCCTTAAAGGTAACAGGGTGCCATTTGTGAAGCAACCTCAGTCTACAACAGTTTTCTCTTTGTCAACAGTAAACAATGCCTCTTCACATGGGACCGTGGGGAGGAGGAAGAGGAGGAGAGGTGGGTCATTACAATACAGTACCTGAGGCGTTTTGGAAAGACTGGGAGCGTAATAGAGGTCTCCCTGCAGGTGAAGTCATGTCTGCTGGACTGAAGAAGTCTCCTCCACCAGTGGGCCCTAAGGGAGAGTCACATACCCCTACACTGGGGCCAGCCATGCTGAAGTCTGGGAGAACAGACAGACACAGTCAGACTCAGTCATTGAGATGGACATGCTCACCAGCAACAAAATGAAGGAAACTTATAGAGACAGACACATGCAGGTCTATTTGCCATGCAAACCCAATATAACATACATAGGCCAAGTGAGGCCCAGAAATATAACAAAGACCAAGCAGCAGAAAAGGAAGTTTAGAAGATTAAGGTTTGGGCATTTTACCAGGTAGAGAGTAGGAAGAGTGTGTCCGCTCCAGAATGTGACTGTGAAGATTAGGCTGGAATAGAGGACACAGATATACACCGTTATTATATCCACAGTATTAATTCATACACTACATTTATCATTGGTCTTCCCAAGGGGTTTGTTGTTGAGAAGTCAGTTGCATTTAGCCAGGGTAATTTTAATGATACGATCCATTTTAATAAGGACTCATTAAGGCAACCATTAACATCTATTTAGTGTTCTACTTCACTTTGGTCTAAATCTTTTAACCACCATAATCTGAACGAAAAACTAACTCTAAACCCTCCTAAACAGGAAACAAACCCTCTAGAGTCACAGCTCTATTTTATTTTCTTGAATTACTGCAGTGTAATGACTGGTCACGCGAACATGCAGTAACGACTAGGCAAAGACATAAATGTCCAGAGGTACACTTCGGTTCTTGTCTTCCATGAGGAGTTTTCTATCAACAAATAACTTCTCAGAACCCATCTGTGATGTTGTTAAGAATAGAATAATAGAAGAAGATATGCCTCTAACCTAAACCATAACCCTAGTACACAATCAGGACAGAGACAGACAAGTTCCAGAGTTGTGGTTACATTCTCTCAGACGGAACTCATTTTCTATGTTTTTTAAGGGGAAGAGGCCCGGGGTTTACATGGGACACAATTAGCCCAGAAAGGTATAAGGCCATAGGGGTTCTCAGTTAGAGATGTGGTCGGGTTAGCAGCCTGTTTTCAATCAAGTCCTGGTCCGGAGCCAGGAAGGAGAGATTTCCAGGACAGCCTGAGGTAATTATGTACCTAGGGGGTAGTGTATGTATGTATGTATGTATGTATGTATGTATGTATGTATGTATGTATGTATGTATGTATGTATGTATGTATGTATGTATGTATGTATGTATGTATGTATGTATGTATGTATGTATGTATGTATGTATGTATGTATGTATGTATGTATGTATGTATGTATGTATGTATGTATGTATGTATGTATGTATGTATGTATGTATGTATGTATGTATGTATGTATGTATGTATGTATGTATGTATGTATGTATGTATGTATGTATGTATGTATGTATGTATGTATGTATGTATGTATGTATGTATGTATGTATGTATGTATGTATGTATGTATGTATGTATGTATGTATGTATGTATGTATGTATGTATGTATGTATGTATGTATGTATGTATGTATGTATGTATGTATGTATGTATGTATGTATGTATGTATGTATGTATGTATGTATGTATGTATGTATGTATGTATGTATGTATGTATGTATGTATGTATGTATGTATGTATGTATGTATGTATGTATGTATGTATGTATGTGTGTATGTATGTATGTATGTATGTATGTATGTATGTATGTATGTATGTATGTATGTATGTATGTATGTATGTATGTATGTATGTATGTATGTATGTGTATATGTATGTATGTATGTGTATATGTATGTATGTATGTATGTGTACATGTATGTATGTATGTATATGTATGTATGTATGTATGTGTGTGTATGTGTATGTGTATGTGTATGTGTGTGTGTGTGTGTGTGTGTGTGTGTGTGTGTGTGTGTGTGTGTGTGTGTGTGTGTGTGTGTGTGTGTGTGTGTGTGTGTGTGTGTAGGAGGAGGAGTTACCGGTCCTCCCGACCCACATGAAACAACACATTGTTCTTCACTGTTCTCCTAGATCCATTTACTGGAAGGCTCAGCACAGCAGGCAGGTTGTGTTCTGAGGATAGGAACATGTCCTGGCAGTACAGACTCTTCTCTCCTGGCTGCCCCTATCTAGGTACATGTGCGTTCCAAATGGCACCCTATTCCCATTATAGAGCACTACTTTTGACCAGGGCCGATACACCCTTTCTCAGTAAACCACTCTGAACCTAAATAATGGTCTAGTTATATTATCTAGAGCTGGACTCTAGTCATAGACTAAGTCATAGACTGTTCTCTGTGCTACCGCACGGCAAGCAGTACCATTGCACCAAGTCTGGAACCAACAGGACACTGAACAGCTTCTACCCTCAAGCCATAAGACTGCTAAATAGTTAGTTAAATAGTTAACCAAATAGCTACCCGGACTATCTGTATTGCACTAACTATTTTGACTCATCACATACACTGCTGCTACTGCTTATTATCTATCCTGTTGCCTATTCACTTTATCCCTACCTATATGTACATATATACCTCAATAACCTCGTACCCCTGCACATCGACTCAGTACTGGTACCCTGCGTATATAGCCAAGTTATCGTTACTCATTGTGTATTTTATTCCTCGTGTTTTTGTCTTTATATTATTTTTACATTTTTCTTTCTGCATTGTTGGTAAGTAAGCATTTCACTATTAGTCTATACCTGTTGTTTACGAAGCATGTGACAAATAACATGTGATTTGATTTAGTGTACACACCGTAGGCATGGTGGTGCACTTCCACTAATGACGTCATAGGATTTATATGGGGGTTTAAGAGCTTTTTAGTACCACCATGTCCTGATTACAGTATTACTCCAGTTGCTTTTGTTCTGAGTACACCTTCTCCATTACTCCTTAACCCACATCTGTCTCTTAGGCATTTTCCCCACTAGGCACCTACTAAACACACTCTTCTACTATATTTATGACCTGCCCAGGATAAGCACAGCTGGGCGCATTGCATTTAAACTAATGTAATGTATAGCATACAAATGCCCCCTCACTGTATGACTTTATTACATAGCCTTAGCTCCCTATAGCTCACTATAGCTCCATAACTCCCTATAGCTCCCTATAGCTCCATAAAGCTCTCTATAGCTCCATAAAGCTCCATATAACTCCCTATAGCTCACTATAGCTCCTTAAAGCTCCCCATAGCTCCCCATAGCTCCTTAAAGCTCCCTATAGCTTGCTAATGCTCCATACATCTCCCTAAAGCTCCCTATAGCTCCCTATGCATTGACCACAAAAGGAAATTAAAAGATCCTCCACAATTGGATTCACATCCAATTCACATAAAATTCCTCCTCAATATATAATCACATAGCTAGTAGTACATACCACGATGACACCGAGTCTGTAAACATTTGAACATTTGAAAGTCAGTGAAATGGTTTTGATGATGTGGGAACCCAGAGCTTGTATTGGTACTGGTACTATTACTGGTATTGGTACTGGTACTGGTAGTGGTACTTACCTGGGACGCGGACAGTGAGTTGACCCCGTTGTGGTGTTGTGGGCGTGGTGCTCCGTGGCCGCCACCCACGTGGACCTTGTGCTCCTTCATCAGAGCCTCTGCCCTCTTGATGATGTCACCTATGCGCTGGATAAACCCCTCCTTCTCCGCTGGCAGGATGAACTCATTGTGAACCTGGATAATACAGACGCAATTAACACATTAATAACATATGAATAACAACATTTTTATAACATTAATAACCTAATAATAACACATTGATAACATATGTCTGTCTGTTTGTCTGCCTGCCTGTCTGCATGCCTGTATGTCTCTTTGTCCATCCTTCTGTCCATCCATCTGTCCTTCCATCTTCAGTTATTGTGTATTGCGTCATACGTGGCTTCTTGTCCAACCTTCATAATATGCTAATTTGTTGAAGCAGTCTGAGTCTATGTTGTGCAGATTCTGTGAATTGTGGGTTGGGTGGTTGGGTGGTGGGGTGTGGGGTGGTTGGGTGGTTGGGTGGTTGGGTGGTGGGGTGGTGGGGTGTGGTGAATGGCCTGGCTCTCCTGTCAGTATGTCTTAATTCAGCTCGTATAGTGCTGGTGTGCTGCACTAATAGGGGCATTTATGAGACCTGACCAGCTCTGTGCCAAGACTGGCCTAAACAAAAGCTCACTGTGTTTCATTCAGAATCGGAATAAACAGAACACTCAGTGAACGCAAAGTTCTGGAATCTACCACCAACAGAAGCCGAAAATACCACTACCTCATCATGCCTACGTGCTTTGTGTATCTCTACGCCAGAACCTCCCCAAGTTCGTAATCAAAATAAAATGAGACACACACATGTAAACTAAAATGGCACGTGTGTAAACTGCTTATCTCCTTGCCTCACAACCCCCTAACCAAGATAAATCTATATGACACAGAAACACAGAGACAAGAGTGTTTTAACTGGAAGTGGGACGTAGAGTCTGTGCTGCTGTGTGAGATAGAAGTAGATAGGAGTATCATTAAGATAAGCTGATAGTGCTTCATTTCTCCTGCATTTATTGGCTCTTCCTTCAGCATAATGAGTCTTTTACACGGAGATAATAATATGACTGTCGTTAAATAAATCCCTAAATGACCTAAGGCTATTCACACCCTAGAGGTGACAACAAACCATGACAGCTGCAATGTCCTCTGGGTTGTCTCCGTCCAGGTCGAACTTGAAGGTAACCATCTTGTCATTGTGAGTCTGCAGCTGACACTCCACCACCCGGTCGTCTTTGTCAGAGAGCTGCACATAGAGACACCATCCACCAGTGTTAGTTTGTTTATGTTATGTAGAATATAAAGACACTGGGGTAGCAGTAGAACAAAGATAAAGCACTCTCAGTGTGTGTGTGTGTGTGTGTGTGTGTGTGTGTGTGTGTGTGTGTGTGTGTGTGTGTGTGTGTGTGTGTGTGTGTGTGTGTGTGTGTGTGTGTGTGTGTGTGTGTGTGTGTGTGTGTGTGTGTGTGTGTGTGTGTGTGTGTGTGTATACGTGTATACGTGTACCTACTGTATGTGTATGAGGGTGAGCATGGTCTGTGTGGCTCAGTTGGTAGAGCATGGTACTTGCATCACCAGGGTTGTGGGTTTGATTCTCACAGGGGACCAGTACAAAAATGTATGGATAAGAGTGTCTGTTAAATGACTAAAATGTAAATGTTTGTTTCTGCTTCCCCAGGTGTTCTGGTCACAAGAGACATAGCAGGTGGAGGAAGAGCATACTGTACCACCAGCATAACCTCTAAGAGGATTACATAAACTGAATAACCACGTTTGTTTTGTATAACGACTGTGATAATGTAACTTCTGGTTACTTTTTAAAGGACATTCTACCCCAAAATGAATGAAAATGGAATTATGTTGACACCATCTGAAATATAATTTTCCCTTTAAAAGCATTACAACCTGTAGCCCAACTGATGCAGCATAGAGGCTTTGAATAAATACGCTGAATCATTGAAAAAAAATGCATAAAATGCTTAAAAGCGTGTCTCGGCAGAATAACCCCGCAAAAATAATTAAATGTAATCCTATTATTTTGAGTGGTGGCGACAATTTATTGGGCGCCGCTGCTAAATTATTATAGGGGAAACACTGCAAAGTATGCATATCCAAATGACACCCTATTGGTACCCTATTCCTCCACTATATAGGGAATAGTGTGCCATTTGGGATGGGCCCTAACTGTGGACTTGACAATTAGACTTGACAATCACTTGTATAGAATAGTCTTGATTGATTAATTGATTGATTTGTTTTACCCCAGTGATGCGCAGTCTTGAACGGGCCCTTCTCCGGAACAGCTTGCCAGCCGTGCGCCTGGCAGCAGTCTTGCCGCTCTTCTCTGATAGGCCCTCGTAGCCGTCACTCAAACCCGAGATCATGTCGGAGGCGTAGCTGTGAAGATGATTGGTGTGTTAGTGAATTTGTGTAATAACTGCCGTAACATTTATGAGTTAATACATGCTATGCTATTAGGAGGAATTAGAAATAACCATAACCACCTATCAAGTTTTAGGTCAGAAACAGAGCTAGACTGTTATACATGCCAAATATATATGCCAAATAAAGCCCAATGTGAGGATATATTAAACATCAGTGTGCTGTAATATGGGCCTACAGCAATTGGGACAAATCTCCTATAGAAAACAAGTACACAGTCATAGTAAAGGAACAACAAATCCACATATTCTGTTCAGCAGTGTAGTATTTTTATTATGAAAAAGTGAAAGTTGCACAGCCTGGGACATGCAGTACATTTTAAAAAGCTTAAATTCAGTCCTCTGGGTCTCTTAGTGGTCCCTGATTTATCCCTCCTCCATCCACTACTTCAGCAAAGATTTACAGACACTCTACTGGTTGGCAGGTTCCACTGAGCTTTCTAACCGTTCTCTAAAATCTGAAGTACTTTTGGGGAACTTCAGTTCACGGTGGACAAAACTGGTTGTTCACCCACTCAGGATGGAGGTAATGGGGAAATGGAAATGTTTTTGTTTACGTTCTTCTTGTTTATGACATACTTGTTTGGTTTTATGTGTTGGTGTTGGGTTTCAGTTTTTAAGTAGTGTTTTTGCTGACTAACTGTAAAAATGTATTTCCCACTTGGGAACAAAAGTATCATCTTTCTAATTGCTATGTATAGAATCATAAGTAGTGCATGCTGAAGATGTTTTGGAACACAAAATACCTTAGACAGAATGGGTACCAGATGACAACACACACAGGCACACACACGCACGCATTCACGCACGCACGCACACACAAACACCCCCTAGCCAGAAACATCTGATACTAAAGTAAAACAGACAGAAACCTCAAAGTCCATTGTGCTTCAATCACTAGACTGGGGAGAGGCTGTTGTTTCCCCCAGATCAGTCTGCTATTCGCACACACAGATGTGTACAGAGGCATAGGAAGCCTAGAGGTTAGAGGGTCAGGTGGGAACTTGGCAACTGGGGGTCTGTTTGTCTATTCCACTGCTGTTGGAAGCACATCCAAAAACAGATCAAGGCACTGACTGACCCTGTGCCTCTCAGCGAGTGTGTGTGTGTGTGTGTGTGTGTGTGTGTCTGGGGGTGATGGGAATGGCAGGAGATGAATGTCTCTTTCTAATAAAAATACACAATAAAGTATTTATTCTAGGGAAGAGGCTGAGGAGAGTACCTGTCCACAGGTGAGTTGAAGCCGCTGGGAGGGTGTCCTCCAGAGTGTCCATGCTCCGTATTACCCAATACTGCAATACTCTACAAACGGGAAAAGGAGAGGGCACAATTAAGCATTAGGCAACAGTCACAGAAACATAGTGAATAACGGTAATTCAAAAATAAGCAGGGACAGTTGAGGTAGAGTTGCTATTCGTCCCCTCTCTACTACTCTTACACTTGGATAACTAGCACACTATTTGTCCCATTCACTCACAGAGGGAAAGCGAAGGGCTGGGATGGGTTGGTGGTGAGGCTGTCCATTGAGGGCGGTAGTCCCAGTCCCGTTGAGGGTTGACCCGTTGAGGCTGACCGCTGTCTCCAGGGGGTCCTGGAGGCCAGAGGAGCTGAGATAGCCGTCTGTCTCACAGTCAGCTGTTACAACAAACACATGAAACATGAGCATGTGACTGACCAGGCAGGGCCGCATTCACTGACTGACTGACACACACACATACGCACGCACACACAAAATAACGCATTCACGCACATATACACACACATACAGACGCATGCACGCACGCACACTCTAAAAAATGCTGGGTTATTTGGATGACCCAACTGCTGGGTTGCAGGCATAGGGTCACTTAGTTGGATTGTTCTCTTTTAAAACAGAAAGGTTGGGTTGTTGATAGTTGGTAAAAAGCTGAGGGATGGGGCTGGAGAAATGTAACAACTCTCAAATTCTGGTTAAAACTTTTGATATCATGGATGGTCAGTCCTTATGTAAGGCTTGATCATCCATGATTTCAAAAGTTTTAACCAGTGTTTGTTAACATTTACTTTGTTTACAAACATTGTAGCAAAACAAGCTTATATTTTGGGTTCTGATGGAGTACGACAGTTGAACTGAACTCATGAGGCATTTCTAAGTTAAATTCTTCAAGAATCATTGGGTACATGTCATTATTTAAGTCCAAAAATGGATGTAGCAACTGCTGATTGCCCCTTTAAGGTTGAACAACTGGCACTTTTGTAGTGTTAATGAGGCTTACATAAGTGCATGAGTTCCACAAAAGCCTATGCATATCCCAGTGTTGGGATAGTTACCACTTTGTAACAATATATACAAAATAATGTTTAATGATTTTACATTGAACAAAAATATAAATGCAATATGTAAAATGTTGGTCCCATGTTTCATGAGCTGAAATAAAAGATCCCAGAAATGTTCCATATGCACAAAAAGCTTATTTCTCTCAAATTTTCTTCTTTGCCAAGATAATCCATCCACCTGACAGTTGTGGCATATCAAGAAGCTGATTAAACAGCATGATCATTACACAGCTGCCCCTTGTGCTGGGGACAATAAAAGGCCACTTTAAAATGTGCAGTTTTATCACGCAACACAATGCCACAGATGTCTCAAGTTTTGAGGGAGCATGCAGTTGGCTTGCTGACTGCAGGAATGTCCCCAGAGCTGTTACCAGAGAATGTAATGTTAATTTCTCCACCATAAACCACCTGCAATGTCGTTTTAGAGAATTTGGCCGTACGTCCAACCGGCCTCACAACCTCAGACCACGTGTAACCAGCCCAGGACCTTCACATCCGGCTTCTTCACCTGAGTCTGGGATCAGCCATCCGGACAGCTGTTGAAACTATGGGTTTCCACAACAGAAGAATTTCTGCACAAACTGTCAGAAACCGTCTCAGGGAAGCTCATCTGCGTGCTCGTCATTCTCACCAGGGTCTTGACCTGACTGCAGTTCGGCGTCGTAACTGACTTCAGTGGGCAAATGCTCACCTATGATGGCGACTGGCACGCTGGAGAAGTCTGCTCTTCACGGATGAATCCAGGTTTCAACTGTACCGGGCAGATGGCAGACAGCATGTATGGCGTCGTGTGGGCGAGTGGTTTGCTGAAGTCAACGTTATGAACAGAGTGCCCCATGTTGGCGGTGCGGTTATGGTATGGGCAGGCAGGCATAAACTATGGACAATGAACACAATTGCATTTTATCAATGGCAATTTGAATGCACAGAGATACTGTGACGAGATCCATTATCGTGCCATTCCTCTGCCGCCATCACCTTATGCTTCAGCATTATAATGCATAGCCTCATGTCGCAAGGATCTGTACACAATTCCTGGAAGATGAAAATGCCCCAGTTCTTCTATGGCCTGCATACTCACCAAACATGTCACCCATTGAGCATGTTTGGGATGCTCTGGATCAACGTGCACGACAGCGTGTTCCAGTTCCGGCCAATATCAAGCAACTGCGCACAGCCATTGAAGAGGAGTGGGACAACATTCCACAGGTTACAACCCAACCAACAGCCTGATCAACTCTATGCGAAGGAGATGTGTCGTGCTGCATGAGGCAAATGGTGGTCACACAAGATACTGACTGTTTTTCTGGCCCTGCCATTTTTTAAGGTATCTGTGACCAAGTCATGTGAAATCCATAGATTAGGGCCTAATTTATTTATTTCAATTGACTGATTTATTTATATGAACTGTAACTCAGTAAAATCTTTGAAATTGTTGCATGTTGTGTTTATATTTTTGTTCAGTGTACAAACATAATTAACAGGAATTACATTTACTCTCATGGCTGGCCAAAAATAACTACATGAAAGCCACGCCACTTCTGGGCCAGGCCTCCTGAAAATAACCTATGGATTACATTCATCCCAGAATGAAAGTGAATAAAAACCCAATTGATGGTTAAATTAACCCATGTTTGGGTAATCCCAACAACCCAACATGTTGGGTTATTCATGTAACCCAAATGGCTGAGTCAAAATAACCCAGCCTGTGTTCTGTCCAATATTTACCCACCTCTGGTTTACCAAATAACCCAAATTGGGTTGTTTTTAACCCAGCATTTTTGATTAGTGTGCACACACGGAGAGGACTCAGAGGATTCACTATTGATTAACACCATGGTGAGTACACAATGACAAATGTGGAAGAATGCTGCTCCAATATTTAAACTAGATTAACCTGGATTATTTGGGACCTGCAGTCAAAGAGAGTTTTAATAGTCTTCCTGCTGGTCACTAGAAAACATAAAACATTTGAGGACAATCGTACGCACGCACGCACACGCACACGCACACACACACACACACACGCACACACACTCGACTGGAGAGGTAAGACCATCTAGGACTGAATAATTAAGTTATCCTCAGGCTCACATTTCGTTCTCTCAGGGCCTAGTCAGGACCATTCAGCACAACAACAGTTACGAAATCAACAAATACTGCCAAATACTGCTATAATGGACATTGCTTTTATAACCTCAGAGGGCTATTAAAATTCCACACCAGGTGTCAAGGTTGACAATAGACCTTGTTGACCAGTGAGACTGTGACATGTGATACAGTCTAATTCTGTGTCTCAAATGGCACCCTATTCCCTATATAGTCCACTACTATGGCCCCTGGTTCAAAAGTAGTGCACTATATAGGGACTACGGTGCCATTAGGGACGCAGACACAGACGAAATCAGCTGCAGGTTAAGTTAAGTGTTCTCACAGTTGGCTGAGGAGCAGCTGGTGTGGTGGACCTGGAAGTGCTGATGCTGGTCTGCCTCTGGTTCCTCTGGTTCAGGGATGAAGCTGGCATTGATGCCCAAGTTTAGATAGCTATTGACAGGGGACAGGGTGTGTGTCAGAGGGTTCGGGGGGGTCTGACCCTGGCTCTGGGCAGGGGTGGGGGTCGGGTTGGGGACGACGATGGGGCACTGAGGAGTCTCCAACATTGATGGAGACCTGTTGATTTTCGGGGAGGGCGGCTGCAGTGCAGGCTCAGGCTCCTCCTCAATGGCCTGCTTCTTCTTCTCTGCAAGGAGGCGCAGTTTCTCCCGTTGGCGCTTGATGGCATTGACACGGTCCCGGATGGCCTTGGCCACCAGCTTGAAGTCGGCCTCACACACGAAGCCCAGCACCACCTGGGAGACAGACAAGGAAGGGACATATCAAAGTCAGGGCACAATAGTGTGACAAACAGGGAACATTTCACGGCCCATGAACCAGCACTGT
This sequence comes from Salvelinus namaycush, assembly GCF_016432855.1. Taxonomy (NCBI): domain Eukaryota; kingdom Metazoa; phylum Chordata; class Actinopteri; order Salmoniformes; family Salmonidae; genus Salvelinus; species Salvelinus namaycush. The sequence goes on from NC_052341.1 coordinate 16,179,144, forward strand.
CTGTGAAAAGAGGTCTGATGCACTTCCTAACCGTGCTTTTCTGTACTGTACATATGTAGGATCTTAATTTGAGCCCATTTGCTACAGCATGAAAATAATCCTGCAGCAACAGGAAATGTGAATTATGTGGATTACGTTGATAATTTTTTTGGAAGGGAAAATCTCAGAATCTTCAGAAGCCTTTTAAAACCTTGAATAAACCACACGTTTTACATTTTGTGCAGGAAAGTTCTCCTGCAACAGGGTGATCCAATTAAGATCCTACATCTGTACATCACACAACATGAAATGAAAAGACGACAAGCTCATCACGGCTGTGTATGCCTTGTCTGAGCCAGTGGGTGGCCAGTAGCCTAGTGGTTAAGAGCATTGGGCCAGCAACTGAAAGGACGCTGGTTTGAAAACCTGACCGACTAGGTGAAAAATCTGTTGATGTGCCCTTGAGCAAGGCACGAGTGTGTGTCAGTAGGTTTTTGCTCCACCCTTCTACTTGATTTACTCAAATGTAAATTTAGAAAGGCTCATAGGGCAGGAGCCTACCTCCTGTTTCTGTAGCATGAGACAGCTTGATGTACGTAAGTACACATATACGTATGTGTAATGTCCATCATTAGGAGAAAAAGAGGAGGACCAAGGTGCAGCGTGGTACTTGAACAAAGAACAAAAAACAATAAACCGACGAAACAGTCCCGTATGGTGACAACACAAACACAGGAACAATCACCCACAACCCACAATTACAAAACAGGCTACCTAAATATGGCTCCCAATCAGAGACAACGACTGACACCTGCCTCTGATTGAGAACCATATCAGGCCAAACTCATAGAAATAGACAAACTAGACATACAACATAGAATGCCCACTCATATCACACCCTGACCAAACAAAACATAGAAACAAACAATGCAAACTATGGTCAGGGCGTGACAGTATGCTATCTTAATTTGACCAGTTTCTCACAGCAGTAAAATAATCCTGCAGCAACAGGACATGTGAATTATTATGTGGATTATAATAAATTGACATTCTTGCAGGGTTGATACCTTTTTTTGTTCAAGTCTGACAATTTAAAGGGGAAATTACAAACTTTAGAAGCCTTTTTAAAGCTTGAATACACTACAAGTCTGCATTTCCTGCTGTGCAGGAAAATCATCTGCAACAACAATGATCAAATTAAAATAGTAGACCTGTACACCCCCTGGACAGGATGCTAGTCTTATCATTTGCTGTGTAGATAATCAATATGTATTGAGCAGATGCTGTCTATGTATGGAGGGGCTGATCTGAGGCCCTTTGATATTCTTCAAGAATCAATGTAAAAGATACAGCTGTAAATCACAGAGTGGACCTTTAAAGGATGGCATTACATCCAAACCTGTCCCACTCAGAACACAGTGTTCCAGTCTCAGACCGGCGGGGAAGACAAGGACTGCGTCCCAAATGGCACCCTTTTTCCTATATAGGGCACGGTGTCTCCGGGATTTTGCTCCACCCTTGTAATGAATTAAGGTCACTAATAAGTAAGGAACTCCCCTCACATGATTGTCCAGGTCTTAATTGAAAGGAAAAAACAAAAACCCGCAGACACTCGGCCCTCCGTGGAATGAGTTTGGACCCCTGATATAGGGAATAGGGTACCATTTGGGATGTACCGAAAGTTGGTCATTTGCCTCCCTCCTCTCTCACCCTCGCTCAACACCTTGTCAGATTACGCTGTTAGATTCCCATAACCCAGATTATATGTCCTGGAGCAGGGTTTCCCAAACTCGGTCCTGCCCCCCCCCCCGATGCATGTTTAGATTTTTGCCCTAGCACTACTTATAATAATCAAAGCTTGATGATGAGTTGGTTATTTGAATAAGCTGTGTAGTGCTAGGGTAAAAAGTGTGCACCCAGGGGGGGCCCCAGGACCAAGTTAGGAAAACCCAGTTCTGGATGATAATAAATGGGATCTTGATGAAAAGGCTACATGTATGGAATTGTGGCTGGTGGCCAGGCCGGGTCCTTCTCATTAAAAGTGACCTCTGCTAAAGGGGCTGGAGGACACACGTGCTATGTCCCAAATAGCACCCTAGTGTGTGGGTCCTGGTAAAAAGTTGTGCACTATACAGGGAATAGGGTGCCATTTGGGACCAAGCCAAGGAGAAGCTGCTTCGTAATGCGTCCTGTACGAGAGACAGCCATTATATTATTAAAGCCCTGACCTCCGCTATCTTCCTGAGCCACGCTCTCCTCTCACATTTCTAGCGCTGATGATTAAACGCTGACCTGTGCCCTTGACAGACTGTCTGCAGCCGGATCCACTTCACTTCATGGGCTAAGCATATGTCAGTGTGTGTCCACAATTGTAATCGAATCATAAACTATGTTGTATTAGATTCCTTGTGTTTGCTGGTTGGGGTCTGTTGCAAATAGCAGTGGTGTAAAGTACTTAAGTAAAAAATACTTTAAAGTACTATTTAAGTAGTTTTTTGGGGTATCTGTACTCCTAAAGAAAAGAATGTACTTTTTACTCTATACATTTTCCCTGACACCCAAAAGTACTCGTTACATTTTGAATGCTTAGCAGGATAGGAAAAAAATCGCACACTTATCAAGAGAACATCCCTGGTCATCCCTACTGCCTCTGATCTGGCGGAGTCACTGAACACAAATGCTTTGTTTGTAAATATGTCTGTGTTGGAGCGTGCCCCTGGCTATCCGTCAATAAAAAAAATCTGAAAATGGTGCCGACTGGTTTGCTTAATATGAGGAATTTGAAATTATTTATACTTTTACTTTTGATACTTAAGTACATTTTAAATCAAATACCTTTAGACTTTTACTCAAGTATTATTTTACTGGGTGACTTTCACTTTTTCTATTAAGGTGTCTTTACTTTTACTCAAGTATGACAATTGGGTACTTTTTCCACCACTGGCAAATAGAATATCTATATCATCAGAATCCATACAGGATATTCCATCTTCAACTCATCCTGTACTCATTATCACCACTGTATGGTTTGCTATCTATACATACAGTCTGGATATGTGAGTGTAACTTTTTTGTTTGTCTCTAAAAATAAGAATGGCTGTGTTTTCACCTGGTGCAACACCGACACTCCAACAATATGTAAGCTGATTCTACTACCTACTTGCATAATAGCTATAGTATTACACCTAAGTTGTTTCCACTGGTCCTTAGCTTGTGAGAGCCACAACTGGAAACCCTTCTTTTAATCATTAATGTAGAGGAAGTAAAGGTAAAAGAGGCCATGATGTTAGGTAACTGCGAAGGTCAAGTGTTGTGGGAATATACCCAGCCTACAGTGGTAGGTCATATAGCTTTCCCACACAGCCTATTACTGAAACAGAGATCAACTCATGAGTGGTACCAAAGGGAGTGGATATAGTATACCAATCTTACCGTATATAAATCTCAGCTTTATCATTTACTGTTTTCAATGCTCTGCTGAGAGCTCTGCTCTGAGTAAGACTTACAACGTATGTGAAAATTTGATCATATTACTCCAGTGCTAGCCTCCCTACACTGGCTTCCTGTTAAGGCAAGGGCTGATTTCAAGGTTTTACTGCTAACCTACAAAGCATTACATGGGGTTGCTCCTACCTATCTTTCCGATTTGGTCCTGCCATACATACCTACACGTATGCTACGGTCACAAGACGCAGGCCTCCTAATTGTCCCTAGAATTTCTAAGCAAACAGCCAGCTGGAGGCAGTGCTTTCTCCTATAGAGCTCCATTTTTATGGAATGGTCTGCCTACCCATGTGAGAGACGCAGACTCGGTCTCAACCTTTAAGTCTTTACTGAAGACTCATCTCTTCAGTGGGTCATATGATTGAGTGTAGTCTGGCCCAGGAGTGTGAATGTGAACGGAAAGGCTCTGGAGCAACGTACCGCCCTTGCTGTCTCTGCCTGGTCGGTTCCCCTCTCTCCACTGGGATTCTCTGCCTCTAACCCTATTACAGGGGCTGAGTCACTGGCTTACTGGTGCTCTTTCATGCCGTCCCTAGGAGGGGTGCGTTACTTGAGTGGGTTGAGTCACCGACGTGATCTTCCTGTCTGGGTTGGCGCCCCCCCTTGGGTTGTGCCGTGGCAGAGATCTTTGTGGGCTATACTCGGCCTTGTCTCAGGATGGTAAGTTGGTGGTTGAAGTTATCCCTCTAGTGGTGTGGGGGCTGTGCTTTGGCAAAGTGGGTGGGGTTATATCGGATGGGGCCACAGTGTCTCCTGACCCCTCCTGTCTCAGCCTCCAGTATTTATGCTGAAGTAGTTTATGCGTCGGGGGGCTAGGGTCAGTTTGTTATATCTGGAGTACTTCTCATGTCTTATCCGGTGTCCTGTGTGAATTTAAGTATGCTCTCTCTCATTCTCTCTTTCTTTCTCTCTTTCTTTCTCTCTCTCAGATGACCTGAGCCCTAGGACCATGCCTCAGGACTACCTGACATGATGACTCCTTGCTGTCCCCAGTCCACCTGGCCGTGCTGCTGCTCCAGTTTCAACTGTTCTGCCTACGGCTATGGAACCCTGACCTGTTCACCGGACGTGCTACCTGTCCCAAACCTGCTGTTTTCAACTCGCTAGAGACAGCAGGAGCGGTAGACATACTCTGAATGATCGGCTATGAAAAGCCAACTGACATTTACTCCTGAGGTGCTGACTTGCTGCACCCTCAACAACTACTGTGATTATTATTATTTGACCATGTTGGTCATTTATGAACATTTGAACATCTTGGCCATGTTCTGTTATAATCTCCACCCGGCACAGCCAGAAGAGGACTGGCCACCCCTCATAGCCTGGTTCCTCTCTAGGTTTCTTCCTAGGTTTTGGCCTTTCTAGGGAGTTTTTCCTAGCCACCGTGCTTCTACACCTGCATTGCTTGCTGTTTGGGGTTTTAGGCTGGGTTTCTGTACAGCACTTTGAGATATCAGCTGATGTAAGAAGGGCTATATAAATTTGATTTGATTTGATATTACATGCAGTATGGCAAATAAACTTGCAACTTGAAATGTGAGCTGCTCACCATCTCCTGCGCCACCTCCTCTGGCACGTCCTTGTAGAGTTCAAACAGGAACTCAATGGCGTTGTTGTCCTTGTACTTCCCGTGGAGTTTCTTGGTGTCGTCCATCCGGAGCCACAGCTTCAGGCCTGACTTCACCGTGTCGTCCTCCTCAGCCAACTCAACATGGACGCCGTTGTTCTCCTGGAAGAATGTGTGCTCTAGCAGGTCCTGGATGGTGTACCTGATGTAAAGGAATAACACAACTATTAAATTCAATCAGTTCCTTTTCATTTGACACATTAATTGAACACCAAAGGATTTGATGTATAGTTCTTAGCAGAAGGAGCAGAATTTCATTTCACCATTTGTGTAATGCCTCATATGTTTTATGTAATGTAAGGATATTATGAGAAGCCCAATACCTTTCATCTTTGTCCATCCGGATACATCCTTCGATGATCTCTTTGAGCTCTGGGACCTTGACTTTGTAAAAACTGTCTGGTTTCATCCCCTGTGAGGAGAAGCAATCTGGTTAACATTGGTTATTTATCTGCTTGGTTTAAAATGTAAGGTAACATATGGTAACCAATGGTAACCTAGGGGACATAAGAGTAACATAGGAGAATGTATAGATAGGGTCAAAGTATGTGCTTTCTCAGATGTTGCCTCACAGAAACATGTAAGACATTCCTCCCTCATGATAAGTGAACTCACAACAGTGATTGGGGAGAGAGAGAGAGAGAGAGAGAGAGAGAGAGAGAGAGAGAGAGAGAGAGAGAGAGAGAGAGAGAGAGAGAGAGAGAGAGAGAGAGAGAGAGAGAGAGAGAGAGAGAGAGAGAGAGAGAGAGAGAGAGAGAGAGAGAGAGAGAGAGAGAGAGAGAGAGAGAGAGAGAGAGAGAGAGAGAGAGAGAGAGAGAGAGAGAGAGAGAGAGAGAGAGAGAGAGAGAGAGAGAGAGAGAGAGAGAGAGAGAGAGACGGGGGGCAAGGAAATGGGAAAGACCAAATAGTCTGTTTATCTGTTCGTGTTAGTGTTGTCCTTTTAAATGGCAGTGTGGCTACAAAAAGAATACAGACCTCTGTCTCTCATCAGTGCAGCGCAGTGAGCAGTCCATTATGGGTCTGCAACTGTTTCAATCTCCCTGAGTCAACGCTGATAAGAGAATGGAGCAAATCCCCTCATGTTTTAAACATCCAAGGTTAACATCACAGCTGTCCTAATGTTACCCCATGTTTATTCTAACATTAAAATAAAACCGTTGGGTAAATAAAGGTTGTTGGTTGGTTAGCTGGTATACATTGTTGTAATTGTGCAACAATGTGGACTTGTTATGTTTGCGATTTGCCAAGTGGCAGACACAGGCCTGCATTTTCCTTGTTAGCCTATTTATTCTGAGACAGAGGATCGAGCTGTAAAGGACCCTTTTCTCTAAATCGCTTCAACTCTTACAAACACTTGATTACAAGAATGGACAACAAAGGACACTGCCCTTCAATTGGCCTCCACTATAATTATAATATCCCTATGGCTTATCAATTTAACAAAGGAACAGACAGTATACAAGCAAGCAAACCAATTGAGTATTCTCTTTTGATCTGACTCTGTTCGAATGCACTGCATACTTCCACAGTGGTCATAATGTCTCTGCTTGTGAAAGTAAAAGTGTATTATTATAAAACCTGCACTTATGACCCATACACACTCTCTCAGACCCACTCTATAGCCTCTACAAGGCTCTGTTTGCTCTGCTGTCTGTCTCAAGAAAGAGTGAGAGAGAGAGAGAGAGAGCGAGAGAGAGAGAGAGAGAGAGAGAGAGAGAGAGAGAGAGAGAGAGAGAGAGAGAGAGAGAGAGAGAGAGAGAGAGAGAGAAAGGCGCTGTTTGTGTAGAATGCAGACGTCATTTTCAAAACACATCATTCTACCATCGCCTGCCCAAACCCACTGTGGCGTCACCACCTTGTATGCTCCAGCCCAAAGCCCAAGAACACAGCTCTCAATGTAGAGGTTCCTGTCATTACTGACTCCCTCTCTGAGTAGTAAACACCTCTGTCAGGGAGAAGCTTGGCCTTTCATCGAGTTACTTACTTCTGGATTGCGTTAATAAGGTTTTGAGAGTAGTATGCGCCCAAATGGCACCCTATTCCCTATACAGTGCACTACCTTTGACCAGACCCATATAGGGAATAGGGTGTCATTTTAGACATAGCCACATAGTTTGCGCCAGTTCAGGGAACAGAACCTAAAACTGGAAAATAACAAAAAAATTCTTGGAACGGAATCAGAACCGGGAACGAAAGTGATCTATACTGTTCCGGAACAAAACCGTTATTTTAAAAGCATGGGAACCATATAATAATGCTATTTTATGTTCCGGGTATTTTTTTACAGTCCCACAAAAAAACGCAACAAAGCGCCTATGCAAAGCCCTCACTCTGTCACTCAGAAATGTATTCCAGTGTTTGCCTGCCAGCTGGAAATCTTTGGCAGTCTGTGTGTGCTCAGACCACTCCCGGACAGTCCTAGCAAAATTCTTGCTTGAAAAAATGCTCTTTCCTAAGAAGCTATTTTTGTTTCTATTTGACCATTTTAATTGAAGAAAATCATAGCAAGGTACTTAATTGTTACCCCAAAATGATTTGATATTGAGATAAAAACGACTGCATTGGATTTGTAACAAAAACATTTAAAAAATGGTGCTTTCATAATTTCACGTGGGGTCACTTTGTTTCTGAGGAGTGGAGTCTAACATAAAAACTTCATCCCGAAATCTACAGATGTAGGATCTTAATTTGATCACTATTTTGTTGCTGCAGATGAGTTTTGTGATTTACATAAATTAACTGAAAACCTACACTAACACACGCTCATTTTGACCAGGTAATAGCCTAACCACCGATCAAGCAACATTATAGACTAAGCATTCAAATCCTGTTGATGGAGGATTATTTTGATGCGACAATACAGGCCAAATTAAGATCCTACATCTGCAGGACATCCAGAAGGTTGTTTTGTCACTTCCATTGTGCAAGGGGAGGAAAGCAAACGTGTGCACAATTACGCTATTGAAGAACACTGCAAGGAGAGAGGAGACTCTGTGTGGGACTATGGTCCTGTGTGGCTCAGTTGGTAGAGCATGGTGTTTGCATTTGCACCACCAGGGTGTTGAGTTTTGAACCCTCAGGGCCACCCATACGAAAATGTATACATGCACTACTTACTGTAAGTCGCTTTGGATAAATGGGTCTGCCTAATTGCATATATTCCCACTTACGCTGGTGACTTTACGGTAGATCTGCGCTGCGTTCTGGCACTCGGAGTAGGGATACTCTGATGTGGCCATCTCCAGGATACACATCCCAAAGGCATAGACATCCACAGCCTCATCATACTTCTCCTCATACATCTCTGGAGCCATGAACTCTGGGGTACCTGGAGGAAAGGAGAGAGACAAGTCAATACCAATCACAAGAAAACATACACACACACACACCGACAAACAGATTTACACAAACAAATCTTCTGTAGGCGACAGACATTTGATTACACTGGACATGCATCATAGGGTTGGGATCTGTGGCAGAGTGATCTAATAATGAGCATCTAGAAAGGGCACTCAAAGTCAATGGTCCTAAACTAGAAAAAAATAAAACTTGAAATGAATCCCTAAAACTTGATGACCCCAGTTGGGTGAACCCCATAGCGACAACACCTGACCTTAAACACTCCCCAACATATAATTACATATAGAACTAAATAAAAGTATAGGCTCTCTGTGCTCACCAATGACACTTTTAGCGAAGGAGGCTCTTTTGAGTGTGGCCAGGCCCAGATCTCCAATCTTGACGGAGCCGGTGGGGCCGGTGATGAAGATGTTGTCACACTTGAGGTCCCTGTGGATGATGGGAGGTGTGCGGGTGTGGAGGAAGTGGAGCCCCTTCAGGATCTGACGGCTCCAGCGCTGCAGTAGCTTCAGCTTCATCTCCTTAAACCTCTTCAGGTACCTGCAGGTAAACACAGGCTATTAGGATGAATTACCTAAAGAGGCTCATATACTAACTGTTTTCCTTCCTTACCTACAGTACAGGCCAGACCAGAGAAGACTATCAGGAACCCATCTTTAAGTCTACATGGAAAACTATTTTGATCAATCCTTGTTTTCTATGAAGATTCTATGATCATGATAAAAGATAGAAAATATTAAAACGCTAAGAATTTGTGAGAATAAATTTGTAGAGGAAATGGAGCAAAAAAGGCACAACAGTCTCCTCTACTACAACGAGTATTGGGGCCAGGTGGGGGCAGGAAGGACAAGCTCACGTTTTGAGGGTGCCTGACGTCATGAGCTCAGTGACCAAAAGAATGCACTTGAGGCCCTTGGAGTTGTCCTTCCAGGAGTCGTAGAAGCGGACAATGTTTGGGTGCTGCAGACCCTTCAGCATCTCCACCTCCTCACTGAACCTCTGCCGCTCCACCTTGGTCAGCTTACGCGTCTGCACGGAACACAAAATAGATATATTCTAGAATGATTACATACACAGTCAGATTTCCATTCTATTGGCAGAGCATATTGCAGGGAACACACACAACACACTCCATCCATCAGGCCTGACTTTGTGACTATAGTTTATTATCAAGACTCAATACAGAATTTATAAGCTTATCAAGCTGTGTTGAAAAATATGTAAATGTGTGTGTCCTAGAGCTAGAGGAAGAGAAAAACAGAACCACTGACATTTTTACCGTAGTTGGTCATTCATCTTGCTGAACCAGATTCCAGTGTTACATAATTATATTTTTCCATAGAAACTTTAACTGTGACTTCTACACATTTTAAGAGGAGGTTTCCAAAAGCTGTGAGTAATTGAACCAAACACAGTGTAATCACGGTGGGTAGGTGGGTGAATAAAACCTGTTTTGTGCAGAGTGAGGTACACTGTTAAAATAGAAAGACTCAAAACTCTGAAACCAGGAAAAGTAGTTCACCTAAGCTGAGATCTGGTGTTTCTGGAGGGTGTTTGAATGTAAACTTAATGTAAGTGTTATGATACACTGAATAGATATCAAAACAGAATGGAAGTACTCTGAAACACCCAAAGTGGCTCTTCAATCTGAATCATTGTGTTTTTAGGAGAGCGTTCTGAAAACACTTGTTGATGTTTCAGTGCATGTAAAAGGCAGCAACAAAACACAAAAGTAATGTTTTAGCAGACTGTGTCTCTCATATTATCAAATGGTTTTAAATTGCAAATTGTTAATAGCATAAATATTGATTGATTATAAATAACAATTTAATTTTCAGTAAATATTTTTAAGAAAACACTGGGAATTGAATAATTTTCTTAGAGCAGACTTTGGCAGTAAATATAGGCTACAGCTGCCAGGAAACTTTGTGAGATTATAAATAATGTTACAATCAAAATGTTTAGGGCTATGTAGGTTATAGCAGAGGCAGCATGAGTTATAAAGTGTGCCCTCATCACTGGTATTCATGTGAGAAAGTGGATGTGAACATTTTAGCCATTTAGCAGATGCTCTTATCCAGAGGAATTAGGGTTAAGTGCATTGCTCAAGGTTACATTCTCACCTAGTCAGCTCTGGGATTCAACCCAGCAACCTGTCTGTTAATGCCCCAACACTCTTAACCACTAGGCTACCTGCCACATTTTTTTCTGTGTTTTGTTTAGACAGATTAGAAACAGGAGGAGACAGAGACAGAGAATGAGTTAAAGTTGGACAGGCAAAAGCAGGAATTGAACCCCTGACTGTTGGGACAGCAAAATGCCAAAATTATTTGGAATTTTACCCACTTAACCACACACCATGTGAGGAACTTAAATATATCAGAAGACAAATGTTTAGATGATTAAAGGCAAAATGTGAACTTCAAACATTGTGCTGATGTACTGTTCAGAATTCCCCCAGCCTGGGGCATGGAGGTGGAGAGATGGAACTCGTGGCAGGTGTGCCCTCTAGCAAACTCTATGGTCAAGTATAAAAACAGTCCTTCACAAACTCAGAGAGGTGAGAGCACACCAAGTGCTCAGATGAACTAGTCAACAAACAAACAAATCCAAGAAAGTATGCGTCAATGAATACGTGAGTATACAATGTTATCACATTGAAGAAGGAAACCAAAAAGGAATCCACTCAATAAGAAAATGTGTTTTGTGTAGCATTTTGGCTGCTAATGATAATAGTCCAAGTAAAACAGTTCTTTTGATCCATTGATCAGCTTTCTTGATGCCTCAAGAAGTTAATTGACACGTCATTGTTTGCACCTTTCGTGCACTTGTGTTTTATGCAAATGAAGGCCTGCTTTTTAGTTAATACTGCTGGCTTGTTTGCCTACAAGATTTACGAGTTGTATCTGCTCTGATGTATACCCTACATGCTGCACTACATAGCCACTGTCATTTTAGCCTGCTCTAGCTTTGGCCTACCACAACACATGTTATTGCATTCCACTTTTGACATTAATATTGTCATCTTGTTGCTAGATTTGCATTGCTTAATTACTTATTCTATCCACTGGCTGGCCGATCCTAACTAAAGCCAATGCATACTAATGCCAACTGAACTGTCAATCATCATCTAGCTCAACTGTATTGTGATTCAATTCATCTGAACAACCTTCCATACCATTCAACATCATCTGAATATAAAGACTCAGGTCAGAAACATTAGCATAATGGACGAACGGTGGATCGCATTAAGCATTTCACTGTAACGTGAATTGTATTCGTTGTATTTGGCGCATGTGACAAATGCAATTTCATTTGATTAAGCCCTTAGCTGAAGTTTTGCACAAGTTTTGTATGTGTGCTACTGCTAACATTAGCAGTCATTGCCTGAAATATTGTTTTTATGGATGTGAAATATTATGGCATATTAGTTGAATTTGAGGAATAACATGAGAAATACCTTACAGATCTATAAACTGTCTTACTTTATCAATATAAACATCTGAAAGACCTGTTCATGTTTTGTGATTTGATAATTAGCAAATAAAAGATACAACTTTTGATGCTTCAATCATGTCTCAAATACTTTTTTTACTCATGAATTATTATCCTGGACCAACTTTTGTGTGCTTTGTTAGAGCATAAAACGTTTGACCTTTTGGAATTACCAATGAGGAGTTTACCAGTACATGATATAAGAGCAGGGAATATACATTAAGGGGAGGGACTCCCATTTTACAGTATTTGGAAACTGCAGAAAAATGGATCTAATTCTGCACTAGACAGGATTCAAAACACAATCCTAGTGTTTGGGAGCTTTAGGGAGAGGAAACAATACTAAAAGAGGGACCTAACTCTGCACTATACAGGACTCTAAACACCATAGGGTTTTCAACCTTTTCCAGGTCTTATGTGGTGTTACAACACGTCATATTTCAGAAACACCTCAGGATGAATGTTTCAGTACATCTTAAATCTGTTCTAATACCCTGACAACCACGTGTTTCAATACTCCAGCAAATTTTTGTCTCCTTTAAGGTGGTGGCAGCTCAGTTGCCACTAGTTTTAGTGTTATAAAGCACTTCATTTTAAAAGTGTATGAATGGTTTGATTGAGTCTCTAGTGTAGTGCTGCCGGGAGGCTGCAGTGGGTGGATAGCTGTTTGGAAAACACCAGAGAGACCTCTAGACTTCTACAACCATGAATCCTGCATTGAGGCTGTTCTGGGAAAAACTGAGGGTATGTTTATGTTTACAATTGACTGACCACGACTCCTTCCTCCCCTTTAGAGAAGGGGGCTGCCACTCATGTTACCAGGCCCTGTCTGCCTCCAATGGCACCGTATTCCCTTTTATAGTGCACTACTTTTGACCACGGCACAAGGCCCTGGTCAAAAGTAGTGCACTATATAAGGAATAGGGTGCCATTTGGGATGCACACCCTATCAACACTGGGAGCACACGATCTCAGAGAGGGAGGCATGCAAGGGGAGCCCCAAAAAAGCTATTCCCACACCAACCGACGTCCATCAATTGCCAAACACTAATTCAATTAGAAGATTGATTCCAACATGGTGCCTCTGTTTTCAACACAGACCACTTAGGACTTTTGACCAATGATTTTGTATGTATTTATGTGGCGAATTGGTGTGACAGGAGTATGATGTGACTACAGGTGATACATTCTAGGACATGTATGTTAGGATTACAGTAATTGATGGGAGACAGCTTCAGTGTCCTTGATGGTAAATTCTGAGTAAACTGATGGCATTAAATAATGATCCCACTGATCTGATTGGGTGTTTCCCCTGCCTCTGTTTTTATACCGATGAGACCCACTGCATGGTACAGACTGTCATTGAGTTGCAGCTGCAGAAGTCTGTGTACATGCACCTTCATTTGTGTGTGCATACAGTACATGTGTGTCTCTATGTTAGGACAAGTGTGTTTCAACCTGACTGGCCTGTTTATCTCGAAGATCCCTCTACAGAACAGCGCACTGTAGTGTGTATGTGCATTTAGCCTCATGGCTAACACTGTCCACTTGGAAGCCTTGGCAGCTCCTTAAACCACTGAGTTTACCAGAGAGCTCACTCACTATACCACATGGCAAGCACAACACATTCAAATACAGAATACAGAGAATACATTTAGGCAACTTCAGATGCTTTCCTGGAAGAGCCAATGTCTTATTCAGGTCTTCCTAAACTAAAGCCTGCAAGAGCCTGAAAAAATGTTCTGCTTGCTTCCAAAGGCGTCCTGTAACGTGTGTCTGATTACGGACTGATTATGTTGACTCATTCAAAAGCTGTATCCAATGAACACCTATTGAATTTGGGATCGTTTTTTTTTCATAAAATGTGTTATAAATTAAATGTATTCATGTTATTATTACTCACATAGAACAAATGTCAGGAATAATAAGGAATACCAGAATGTGAGTAAGTAAAAGTGAAAAAATCAACTGTGCTGACTTTCTGCTATCATTTTCTGCTATCACGGGATAGGTTTGTTGTGTGATGGACTAATTTCACAGTGATATAATGATACATTTTAAGCATGAACACATGTATACAAACTACAGATAATTATGTACGATGAGTTGATGTGCCTTGTGTGAAAGTAAGACAATTTATGTTGTCAAATCCACTTAAACATGATGGGTCATCACATGCTTTCCAGATTCAGTTAATAGCACATCTTTAATATGGTTGGATTTAACACCGATACAATACAAGTGACAGACTAGCCACTTAACTTGGTCTGAACATAAATAAAAACCAACAGTAAGCGATCACACATGCTATGTTGTCTTAATGAGAAACCTTGGCTGGTCTGGAACAATATAGTATAGTGGGGCCTCTGCTATTTCCTAGAGAGAGATTACAGCACTGACAGAGAATGCCACTTGGGTGGATATCATACAAGGTCTTATCCTGTTTTTCCACTGCTGTTCACTGCTGTATCAACTCAATGACAAAACACAGACAAACACCTCATAGATGTTGCACATTAAGATATGCAACATAACCAAATACATCATGTTGTGCCATATTTATATGGCCTATGACAATGCATTAAATTGTAACATTGATCTAATCGAGTGTTTTTTTAACTTTAGTTTATTTGGTAAATATTTTCTTACATTTTTCTTGAACTGCACTGTTGGTTTAAGGGCTTGTGAGTAAGCATTTCATGCTAAGGTCTACACATGTTGTATTCGGCGCAGGTGACAAAGTTTGATTTGATCTGGTTTATTTCCTTTCCTGAATACAGTAAGTCTACACATCTCCCAAATGTATTGTTGTACTGCAGGTGTCACGTTCCTGACCTTATTTCCTTTATTTTGTCTTTGTTTAGTATGGTCAGGACGTGAGCTGGGTGGGCATTCTATGTTATGTGTTTCTATGTTTAGGTTCATTGTTAATTAGCCTGATATGGTTCTCAATCAGGGGCAGGTGTTTTACGTTTCCTCTGATTGAGAACCATATTAAGGTAGGCTGTTCACACCGTTTGTTTGTGGGTGATTGTTCCTGTGTCAGTGTTTGCGCCACACGGGACTGTTTCGTTTGTTAGTTTGTTCCTGTTCGTGCGTTCTTCGTTGTCTGTAAGTTCTCATGTTCAGGTCTGTTTACGTTGTTTATTGTTTTGTAGTTTGTTAAGAGTTTTTCCGTCTTCGTCTTTCTTCAAATAAATCATCATGTATTCTACCCAAGCTGCGTTTTGGTCCGATCCATGCTCCTCCTCAGACGAGGAGGAGAACGAACGTTACAGCAGGGGTGTAAAAATTGAATTGGGGTCGCTAAATGTCTCCTCTCTCTATGTTTGGCTAGAGAATATCAGAGAAGAGGCGAAGCTAGAGGGTCCACTCCCGTCACAATCTGTCCATGTGGGAATAGAGCGTTATTCAATGCATTTCTATTGGCTTATTGGACTTAATAAGCAGACCGCCTGCCTTTCCGCTTTGCGAAAATGACTCCCATTGTTATTGCGTAGAAAAGACCATCTCATCATTAAATACAGTGTCTCTGAGAATCTGTATTCATAGCCACTGAGAGGAGGGAGGAGAGGGAGGTGTGTGTATGTTGATTTGGGGTCTGGATGGATGGATGGATGGAAGGGCTGCAGGAACTATTAAGGCCCTGTGCCAACTCCCTCCACAGTTACATAAGCAGTGTTGATGGTTGGACCGTTGGTATTAAGAACTTCCTGGCTGTCAGCAGCACCCCTATTATGCAAACTGGGAGACGGATGGACAACAAGTGTCAGCCAACCCAGCACTAAAAGAGGCGTAGACTCTATGGCTTTACTTCAAAGGACAGGAAAGAAAGATCATGTAACACTGTCCTCATATAACATCCAAAATCCCAAACAAAGATGTAACAGCACTGCTGTGATATCCATGCTGTGTGTGTGTGTGCAGTATATGGAAGATGAGGTTATTATCAAGGGAGAGAGAGGAAGAGAGAGAGCGAGAGGAAGACGAAGAGAGAGAGCAAAAGCGAAACATCACAGCATGTTTGGTCTAGAATGAATGCAGTACCAGTGCTGTGGCTATCTTCTTTACGTGTCTTTCACCCATTACTACAATATGTATAGGCCATACATAATCCCCAGAGGCTCCTTTTTCCCCCTTTATTTAACTAGGCAAGTCAGTTAAGAACAAATTCTTATTTACAATGATGGCCTAGGAACAGTGGGTTAACAACCTTGTTCAGGGGCAGAACAACAGATTTTTACCTTGTCAGCTCAGGGATTCAATCTAGCAACCTTTTGGTTACTGGCCCAACACTCTAACCACTAGGCTACCTGCCGCCCCATACAGATAGAGATTTCATACACAATGTTGATAGCATCAGAAACAACAAAGTACCCTAACCATCAGGGGTTAAATGGCCTCTGTTCTGACTAGCACCCATCTTGAACGTTGGGTGACATCTGACATGTCAAGCTGGGGATTGAGGCTAAAGGGAGAGCAGAAGTTGGTTGACACGAGCTCACATGCCTTTGATATCCCTGGTCAGGAAACACCCCGAGAGACAGACCGCGCAGTGTGAGGAACTGAGGTACCAGTGTACACTTTCCAAGAAAAACCTGACTTGCTCTCTGAATGGAGCGGGGGAGAGAGGGGAGGTTAGGTGGTTAGGGAGGTTAGCCATTAATCTAATAAGAAATCCAGATTCAGCCCGCCCTCTCTCTCACCGGGCTAGCACTCTGAAAACTTCTGCTTTAGTGGCACCTAAAGCAATTAACTACACAAGCAAAAGACCAATGGACCCAGATTCAAGATTTCTGTCCTTATGTGCATCCCAAATGACACCCTATTCCCTATAAAGTAGTACACTAAATAGGGAAAAGGGTGCCAGAGGGGAACTATTTAGGCTACCGTTGACCTGGACATTTGGCCTTGTTTGGAGGTTTTACTATATATTAGGCTAGTGTGTGAAAGGAAAAACTGTACTTGTGCCTGACTGACTATCCTTGGAACTGAATAAATTGTGTCATAAAACACTATCTTTTAGAGCCATCCATTCATTCTTCAAGACAAAGCCAGCAACTCCTATTCCCTCTGTAGGTCACTACTTTTGACCAAGGCCTCGGCCAAAAGTAGTGCGCTATTAGGGAATAGGGTGTCATTTGGGACGCAGTCATACAGATCTTAATTTGATCATCCTGTTGAATAAGAACTTATTTATTTGTGGGGCAAGAGTTGCTAAGATGTTTGTGTTGTAAGTCTCATGGAAGTCATGCTTCAAATAAATAGTGAGCAGTAAGTACACGAGTTAGTCATGTCTATCCTGGAACAAGTCAGGATTTCTCAGAGATGTGGAAACCATTTACCATCTAGTGTGGGAAGGATTCCTCAAGTCTACTGTCTCTATATCCTCCTGGGTAAGTTCTGAGTGGGGCTGATGCTGCCCTGATGATCACTCTGACCTGTGAGGTAACTGGGTCAGCATCCAAAACGGAACCCTATTCCCTATATAATGTACTACTTTTGACCAGGGCCCGCCGCATAGGGCTCTGGTCAAAAGTAGTGCACTAAATAGGGAATAGGGTGCCATTTGGGACACACTCTTTGTCTGACCTTAGGGTTACTATCTCTGATAGAAGTAAAGGGAGAGGACGTTCTGCATACCATCTAGTCTGATAACGCTAAGAGGGGAGGAAGCTTGTAAAGTCCCAAAGGTAATTAATCTGGGTTTTATTGCCCAAAAAGACCGCAGGTTTCTATTACTACTTGCTGAGTGAACATTCTCTAATTCTGTCACGTCTGCTCCCGCTCTTCCCCCCCTGGCGCTTAAGGGCGCCAGGCTGCCCTGCATCACGCACTCCTTCCATCTATTACGCACACCTGCCATCCCTAGTCACGCACATCAGCAATATTGGACTCACCTGGACTCACTCATCTGTTTATTTCCTCCCCTTTATTTGTCAGTTCCCTTGCTCTGTTCCCCACTGCTGTATTGATTGTTTTTTGTCTTTGTTTTCTTGTATGTTGTTCCTGTCTCGTTCCATGTCCGTTCTATATTAAATGTTTGACTCCCCGTACCTGCTTCGTCTCTCCATCATCATCCATGTGACACATCTATTCATTTTGACCCTGCTTGACCCTGAATGAAATAGATCATACAGCAAAAATGTTAACATTGTTGCTACTGTTTTTACAGGGTCAGACCAGGGTAGATAAAAGTGTTGTGTATAAATGTAATGCCATCCAAGGGGAAATGACCAGAGAGAACAAACACTTTGTCCGGAACTGCCTTCCCATGAAACACAGACAGACAGACAGACAGACAGACAGACAGACAGACAGACAGACAGACAGACAGACAGACAGACAGACAGACAGACAGACAGACAGACAGACAGACAGACAGACAGACAGACAGACAGACAGACAGACAGACAGACAGACAGACAGACAGACAGACAGACAGACAGACAGACAGACAGACAGACAGACAGACAGACAGACAGACAGATAGATAGATAGATAGATAGATAGATAGATAGATAGATAGATAGATAGATAGATAGATAACAAGTACAGCCTGCAGAGGTTACTCTTATTAAACAGACAGCAGTGCTGCAGCTATGTCCTCTGCAGCTATGTAACCTGATGAAAACAGAGTCTTTGTCCCTTGACCAGAGCCCTAAAGTGGTGCACTTTAATAGGGAATAGGGTGCCATTTGGGACACACACTGAGGGTGGAATGGAGAAGGCTGGTTATGCTTCATAGTAGCCTATAGGCATTATAAATCACCCAATGACTCTTCTATCTGCTCCTAGACATGAAAAAACCTAATGATACACTTCAACATGATGATGTAATCCTATCGAACAGCTGAGAGAACAAATGACGGCCTTTATGCATAGTTGCATATTACCCTCTGTAGTTACTGAGAACACATTTTATTTTACAATAACAACCTGGAATTCACAGCCTTGTCTCCAGCCACATCCTTCCCTCTACAGTACTTCGCACAAACTTATGAAATCTGAAGGAGCCCATACATACTTGGCAAACACAGGAAGAACATTTTAGCAAATACAATTATTTTCCATCCTAAAAAAAACTGTGAATGTGTACCACTGGTTGTTAGAAGCCTATTTCCACTGGCTTGAGAGACCGAATTTCACGAGGCTAATGTGTCAGAATTCAATAAATAGGTTACGTATTATGTGAGGTTTCTTACACCTCTGGAGCTAGGTAAGCAACACAGGTTTTGCTGTTCAGTGTATTGGAGCAGAAAACTTAACAGGCTGTCAAGTTCCTTCAAGGTTATGTCTTACACCAGTCGTAAAGGAACTGGGAGGAACACAGAGCTCTTAAACTGGGCTTAAAGGAGTCTCTTGCCTTGCACTGGCCAGGTAACAGTGGGCCCGTTTCAAATGGCACCCTATTCCCTATACAGGGCACTTCTTTTGACCAGAGCCCCATAGGCTCTAATCAAAAGTAATGCACTATGTAGGGAATAGGGTGCCATTTGGGATGCAAACTAAGTCTCCTGCATGACACTGAGCCATTACTTCCAAAAGTAGTGAGTACATGTTGTTTTGCCTGGTATAATAAATCCATTCTCTGTTCATATATAATGTGAGCAAGGTATATCCCAGTGATTACAGAGGGCTGAATAACAGACACAGCATAGCCCAAAAATCAGGCCACTCAGTTGCCTTTTTCCACGAAAGTGTGATGTCTAATGTTGTACTACCCATTAGTAGTGTCCATTAGATTAGCAAGAGGCAAGTACATTTATCGTATAGCAAACCAGGAAAGCCCACTGTGTGTACACAAAGATGCCCTACTAATCATGAATGCTACCAGGTTTACAGCAAGCAGTACCCTGTAATCAAATCAGAGGAGTTGGTAGGAGGAGATATAGGAGGATGGGCTCACTGTAATAGCTGGAATGGAATTAATGGAACGGAGTCAAACATGTGGTTTCCATATGTTAAATCTGTTTGACCCAATTCCTTTTAAGCTGTCAGGTAGCCTAGTGGTTAGAGCGTTGGTCCATTAACTGAAATGTTGCTGGCACGAATCCCAGAGGTGAAAAATCTGTCAATGTGCCCTTGAGCAAGGAGCTTGACCCTAATTGTTCCTGTACGTCACTCTGGAAAAGAGCATCTGGTAAATGTATTTATGCCATTACAATAAGCTAGTCCTCCTATAGCTCCTCCCACCAGCCTCCTCTGAATCAAATATTATAAAAAATATATTTATATTATCTATTGGGTACTTTCTAAGAACAAGGATGTATGTATGTACAATATTTGTGAGGGACCAAGAAATAGTCTGAGAATAAGATTTAGAACCATGGTGTCTGGCATTCTTTAGTGCAGGTAATTCGCCTTACCACATGTGGAAATGTCCATATTCCACAGTCAAGATGTGTGGTACTCTACCATACAGATGTAGAATCTTCATTTGAGCCAGTTTGCTACCGCCGGCAAATAATCATGCAGCAACTGGAAATGTGAATTATTATGTCGATTATAATTAATTGCCATTTTTGCAGGGGTTGATACATTCTCCGTAAGGGAAAATCAAGTCTGACATTTCTATTGGAAATTATACTTCAGAAGCCTTTTTAAACATCAAATACACTGTTTAACAATGCAACAGGGTGATCAAATTAAGATCTGTATCTCTGCCTCCCAAAAGGCACTCTATTCCCTACATAGTGCACTACTTTTGACCGAGGCATTAGGGAATAGGGTGCAATTTGGGACACTACCTCAGTTCTATTTATCACTTTTACTAAGGGGTAATGTTACAGAGAGAGGACAACACTGTATTGTCCGGTGCCAAGCAGGGATATAGTTAACAACATGATGGTATGCAAGAGGAGAGGAGAGCCCTTCATAGTGCCCTTCAGAGCCACAGGAAGGAAGCCAACCACCTGAATGATTAATAAACCAACACTGGATACCTTGATGCCTGGGGATTCAACTCTATCCAATGACGTCGCCATCCAATGAGATAGTGGCAATAACTACTAGCATTGTGTCAACATGGACATGATATATTTTACTTTGGGCAACATTTGTTTAGATGTCCAGTTGTCCACCTTTCCACACTCTATCTGGGTTACTTTCTTTAAAAAGAGCAAGGTTGGGTTGTTGATGCTGGGTTATTTATGCTGGATTATTGAGATATGACCCAGAGCGTCAGATCAGAAGACTGAAGAAGTGGATTAGCAGGGGTGTGGCTTTCAGATAGTTATTTTTGGCCACCCGTGAGAGTAAACATATTTCCGGTTAATCTGTTCTGTTGTATTGTTATCACATGTTAATGTTGAACACTGACACGTTTGTAACTTTAATGAGGCTTATTAAGATAGTTACCATTTTGTTACAATAGATAACATTATACATTTTATATAAAAATTTCTCATGCACAAAACTATTGAAGTAAAATGTACATTTGCAGTGTAAAAATTTAACATGATGAACAGGAAATATATTTCCTCTCACATGTGGTCAAAAATAACTATCTGAAATCCACATCCCTAATAATCCACATCTCCAAAAATAACCTAAAGATTGCATTAAAGAGCAACTGAACACGCCGATTGGTACGTGTGTTTTTCTGTTGCTCATTAGAAAAACAAGGTTTCAGTCTTGAAGGTGTGTTTCCTGTCTGATTCCGCATTTTGTTAACAACATTTGTCCCCCATGAGACACCGTAGAAGCGGAAGCCTATTTCACTTCCTCAAAATCCTCAGAATGAATATATGATCATGTACAGTGCCAGTCAAAAGTTTGGACACACCTACTCATTCAAGGGTTTTTCCTTATTTTTACTATTTTCTACATTGTAGAACAGTGAAGACATCAAACCTATGAAATAACACGTATGATATCATGTAGTAACCAAAAAAGTGTTAACAAGTCAAAATATATTTTATATTTGAAATTCTTCAAAGTAGCCACCCTTTGCCTTGAGGACAGCTTTACACACTCTTGGCATTCTCTCAACCAGCTTCACCTGGAATGATTTTCCAATAGTCTTGAAGGAGTTCCCACATATGCTGAGCACTTATTGGCTGCTTTTCCTTCACTCTGCAGTCCAACTCATCCCAAACCATCTCAACTGGGTTGAGGTCGGGTGATTGTAGAGGCCAGGTCATCTGATGCAGCACTCCATCACTCTCCTTCTTGGTCAAATAGCCCTTACACAGCCTGGAGGTGTGTTTTGGGTCATTGTCCTGTTGAACAACAAATGATAGTCCCACTAAGTGCAAACCAGATGGGATGGTGTATCGCTGCAGAATGCTGTGGTAGCGATGCTGGTTAAGTGTGTCTGTCCAAAGGACAGATTTCCACAGGTTTAATGTCCAGTGCTCGTGTTTCTTGGCCCAAGCAAGTCTCTTCTTATTATTGATGTACTTTAGTAGTGGTTTCTTTGCAGCAATACAACCATGAAGGCCTGATTCACGCAGTCTCCTCTGAACAGTTGATGTTACTTGAACTCTGTGAAGCATTTATTTGGGCTGCAATCTGAGGTGCAGTTAACTCTAATGAACTTCTCCTCTGCAGCAGAGGTAACTCAGGGTCTTCCTTTCCTGTGGCGGTTATCATGACAGCCAGTTTCATCATAGAGCTTGATGGTTTTGGAACTGTACTTGAAGAAACTTTCAAAGTTCTTGAAATTTTCTGGAATGACTGACCTTCATTGTCTTAAAGTAATGATGGACTGTACTTTCTCTTTGCTTATTTGAGCTGTTCTTGCCATAATATAGACCAAATAAGGTTATCTTCTGTATACCACCCCTACCTTGTCACAACACAACTGATTGCCTCAAACGCATTAAGAAGGAAAGAAATTCTACAAATTAACTTTTAACAAGGCACACCTGTTCATTGAAATGCATTTCAGGTGACTGCCTCATGAAGCTGGTTGAGAGCTTGCCAAAATTGAGCAAAGCTGTCATTTTTTGAAATATATTTTTTTATTTCACCTTTATTTAACCAGGTAGGCCAGTTGAGAACAAGTTCTCATTTACAACTGCGACCTGGCCAAGATAAAGCAAAGCAGTGCGACACAAACAACACAGAGTTACAAATGAGATAAACAAACAAAGTCAATAACACAACAGAAAAATATATATACAGTGTGTGCAAATGTAGTAAGATTAGGGAGGTAAGGCAATAAATAGGCGATAGTGGTGAAATAATTACAATTTAGCAATTAAACACTGGAGTGATAGATGAGCAGAAGATGAATGTTCAAGTAGAGATACTGGGGTGAAAAGGAGCAACCAAAAATACAATATGGGGATGAGGTAGTTGGGTGGGCTATTTACAGATGGGCTGTGTACATGTGCAATGATCAGTAAGCTGCTCTGACAGATGATGCTTAAAGTTAGTGAGGGAGATATAAGACTCCAGCTTCAGTGATTTTTGCAATTCGTTCCAGTCATTGGCAGCAGAGAACTGGAAGGAAAGGCGGCCAAAGAGGAGTTGGCATTGGGGATGACCAGTGAAATATACCTGCTGGAGCGCGTGCTACGGGCGGGTGCTGCTATGGTGACCAGTGAGCTGAGATAAGGCGGGGCTTTACCTAGAAATTACTTATAGATGACCTGGAGCCAGTGGGTCTGGCGACAAATATGAAGCGAGGGCCAGCCAACGAGAGCATACAGGTCGCAGTGGTGGGTGGTATATGGGGCTTTGGTGACAAAACAGATGGCACTGTGATATACTACATCCAATTTGCTGAGTAGAGTGTTGGAGGCTATTTTGTAGATGACATCGCTGAAGTCAAGGATCGGTAGGATGGTCAGTTTTACGAGGGTATGTTTAGCAGCATGAGTGAAGAATGCTTTGTTGCGAAATAGGAAGCCGATTCTAGATTTAATTTTGGATTGGAGATGCTTGATATGAGTCTGGAAGGAGAGTTTACAGTCTAACCAGACACCTAGGTATTTGTAGTTGTCCACATATTCTAAGTCAGAACCGTCCAGAGTAGCGATGCTAGACGGGCAGGCGTGTGCGGGCAGCGATCGGTTGAAGAGCATGCAATTAGTTTTACTTGCATTTAAGAGCAGTTGGAGGCCACGGAAGGAGTGTTGTATGGCATTGAAGCTCGTCTGGAGGTTAGTTAGCACAGTGTCCAAAGAAGGGCCAGAAGTATACTGGTGTTGTCTGCGTACAGGTGGATCAGAGAATCACCAGCAGCAAGAGCGACATCATTGATGTATACAGAGAACAGAATCGGCCCAAGAATTGAACCCTGTGGCACCCCCATAGAGATTGCCAGAGGTCTGGCCAACAGGCCCTCCGATTCGACACACTAAACTTTATCGGAGAAGTAGTTGGTGAACTAGGCGAGGCAGTCATTTGAGAAACCAAGGCTGTTGAGTCTGCCGATAAGAATGCAGTGATTGACAGAGTCGAAAGTCTTGGCCAGGTTGATGAAGACGGCTGCACAGTGTTGTGTTTTATCGATGGCGGTTATGATATCGTTTAGGAACCTTGAGCGTGGCTGAGGTGCACCCATGACCCGCTCGGTAACCAGATTGCATATCGGAGAAGGTACGGTGGGATTCGAAATGGTCAGTGATCTGTTTGTTAACTTGGATTTCGAAGACTTTAGAAAGGCAGGTTAGGATAGATATAGGTCTGTAACAGTTTGGGTCTAGAGTGTCTCCCCCTTTGTAGAGGGGCATGACCGCGGCAGCTTTCAAAACTTTAGGAATCTCAGACGATACGACCGAGAGGTTGAACAGGCCAGTAATAGGGTTTGAATCAATTGTGGCAGATAACTTTAGAAAGAGAGGGTCCAGATTGTCTAGCCCAGCTGATTTATAGGGGTCCAGATTTTGCAGCTCTTTCAGAACATCAGCTGACTGGATTTGGGAGAAGCAGAAATGGGGGAGGCTCGGGCAGGTTGCTGTGGGGGGTGCAGAGCTGTTGACCGGGGTAGGGGTAGCCAGGTGGAAAGCATGGCCAGCCGTAGAAAAATGCTTATTGAAATTCTCGATTATCGTAGATTTATCGGTGGTGACAGTGTTTCCTAGCCTCAGTGCAGTGGACAGCTGGGAGGAGGTGCTCTTATTCTCCATGGACTTTACAGTGTCCCAGAACTTTTTGGAGTTTGTGCTACAGGATGCAAATTTCTGTTTGAAAAGCTAGCCTTTGCTTTCCTAACTGCCTGTGTATATTGGTTCCTAACTTCCCCGAAAAGTTGCATATCGCGGGGGCTATTCGATGCTAATGCAGAACGCCACAGGATGTTTTGTGCTGGTCAAGGGCAGTCAGGTCTGGAGTGAACCAAGGGCTATATCTGTTCTTAGTTCTACATTTTTTGAATGGGGCATGCTTATTTAAGATGGTGAGGAAGGCACTTTTAAAGAATAACCAGACATCCTCTACTGACGGAATGAGGTCAATATCCTTCCAGGATACCCGGGCCAGGTCAATTAGAAAGGTCTGCTCGCTGAAGTGTTTTAGGGAGTGTTTGACAGTGATGAGGGGTGGTCGTTTGGCCGCGGACCCATTACGGACGCAGGCAATGAGGCAGTGATCGCTGAGATCCTGGTTGAAGACAGCAGAGGTGTATTTAGAGGGCAGGTTGGTCAGGATGATATCTATGAGGGTGCCCGTGTTTACAGATTTAGGGTTGTATCTGGTAGGTTCCTTGATAATATATGTGAGATTGAGGGCATCTAGCTTAGATTTTAGGACAGCCGGGGTGTTAAGCATATCCCAGTTTAGGTCACCGAACAGTACAAACTCTGAAGATAAATGGGGCGAAATTAATTCACATATGGTGTCCAGGACACAGCTGGGGGCTGAGGGGGGTCTATAACAAGCGGCAACAGTGAGAGACTTATTTCTGGAAAGGTGGTATTTAAAAGTACAAGGTCGAACTGTTTGGGCACAGACCTGGATAGCATGACAGAACTCTGCAGACTATTTCTGCAGTAGATTGCAACTCCACCCCCTTTGGCAGTTCTATCTTGGCGGAAAATGTTGTAGTTGGGGATGGAAATTTTTGCATTTTTGGTGGCCTTCCTAAGCCAGGATTCAGACACCGCTAGGACATCAGGGTTGGTGAAGTGTGCTAAAGCAGTGAATAAAACAAACTTAGGGAGGAGGCTTCTTATGTTAACATGCATGAAGCCAAGGCTTTCACAGATACAGAAGTCAACAAATGATAGCGCCTGGGGAATAGGAGTGGAACTGGGGGCTACAGAGCCTTGGTTAACCTCTACACCAGAGGAAGAGAAGAGGAGTAGGATAAGGGTATGGCTAAAGGCTATAAGAACTGGTCGTCTAGTGCGTTGGGGTCAGAGAATAAAAGGAGCAGATTTCTGGGCGTGGTAGAATAGATTCAGGGCATAATATCCAGACAATGGTATGGTAAGATGTGAGTACAGTGGAGGTAAACCTAGGCGTTGAGTGACAATGAGAGAGGTTTCGTCTCTGGAGGCACTAGTTAAGCCTGGTGAGGTCTCCGCATGTGTGCGGGGTGGGACAAAAGAGCTATCTAAGGCATTTTGAGTGGGACTGAGGGCTCTACAGTGAAATAAAACAATAAGAACTAGCCAAGACAGCAGTAGACAAGGCATATTGACATTAGAGAGAGGCATGAAGCAAACACAGGTGTTGATCAGGAGAGCTAAGACAACAATGGGTAAATGGTGATGAATGGGCAGAGCGGGTCAGTTAGGTACATACAGGACCTGAGTTCGAGGCTGGGGCCGACAGGTAAACAAAATGAGGTACCGTGTTATTGAAACAGTCCAGGGGGCATCAGCTGTGTAGCCGAATGATCATAGGGTCAAAAGAGCAGCAATAGGTGAGTCAGGGTGCTGTTCGGTAGTCACTACTATGCTAGGAAAGCAGGGGACACAGCGTTCAGAAAAGCTAGCGGGCCAGGGCTAGTAGATGGTTCTTCGGAGACATCGTAACAGAATAGCCTGTTGAAACTACATCAGGCAACCACGTCGGCAGTCCAGTCGTGATGGATCGGCGGGGCTCCGTGTCGACAATAAAAGGTCCTGTCCAAATGGCAAAGGAGGAGTTGTAGCCCTAGAATTAGCTGGTATATGGGCCTAGCTTGAGGCTATCTCAAGGATAACTGGTGCTTGCTTCGGGACAGAGGCGTTAGCTAACAGTAGCCACTCGTTTGCAGCTAGCTAGCTGCGATGATCCAGTGTAACGATCCAGAACGGCAGGAATCCAGTGATTAGTAGAGAGAAGCAGCCCGATATGCTCTGGGTTGATATCGCACTGAGCAGACAGGCAGGTGTTGTCCGAGCTAGCTAAGGCTGGCTGGCTGGTGACCGAGAAAAAGGTGAAGACCGCTAGCAGCGGCTAACAAAGACTAGTAGCTAGTTAGCTGGCTAGCTCCTGATGGAAGTTCCAGTTATAAGGAATAGAAATAGCAGATCCGTACCACATTGGGTGAGGGGGGTTGCAAGAAAGTCTATTTAGTTCGTAGATAGAAAGTGAGATTAAGATATATACGAAGAAGACCGGCTATTTACACAGGATAAGACAAGGGATAAGACAAGGACAAACACACACGACCTACTGCTACGCCATCTTGGATGAGATCATCAAGGCAAAGGGTGGCTACTTTGAAGAATCTGAAATATAAAATATATTTTGAATTGTTTAACACTTTTTTAGTTACTGCTTGATTCCATATGTGTTCTTTAATAGTTGTGATATCTTCATTATTATTCTACAATGTAGAAAATAGTAAAAAAAAAGAAAAAGAAAAGAAAACCCTGGAATGAGTAGGTGTGTTCAAACTTTTGACTTGTACTGTAATTAATAAATGTTGAGGTTTTTGCAGAGGATGTTTTAGTTGCGCAATTATACTTAGCTAGATGTAAAATTGCGCAACTAAAACATCCTCTGCAAAAACATCAACATTTATTAATTACAGTACAAGTCAAAAGTTTGAACACTCCTACTCATTCCAGGGTTTTCTTTCTTTCTTTTCTTACTATTGTTTTTACTATGTTTGGTGCAGTATATCTCAAGTTGCGCAACATTTTGTCTTATGTCAACAAAGTTGGAGATGCTGCTATTCACCACGTTTGTGGAAAAATTGACATTGTCAAATCAAAACCCAACCTTAATTTACACATTGTGACGCATGAAGGTTCCAAACTTTGTTTTAGACGAGACTGACTATGACCAAGATTATCCTATTTAGACTTTGTAGTAAATTTTGACACTAGAATAACTGTTTCTGACTCATATCGATGCCACATAGGCCGATTTCAAAGGCAGATGCTGGGTTGCTTTTCAAAGGCAGTTGCTCAGATGCTGGCTTAACCCAGCATGAAAGTGAATAAAAACCAAACTGATGGTTAATTTAGCCCATGTTTGGGTATTCCCAACAACCCAACATGTTGGGTTCTTCATGCAACTCACCTGGCTGGGTCAAAATAACCCAGTGTGTGGTCTGTCCAATATTTACCCACCGCTGGTTAACCAAATGTCAAAAATTGGGTTGTTTTTAACCCAGCATTTTTTCGAGGAAAGTATGAGCAGGGGGGACTTTAGCAACCCTAAGGGGTGTCTTGCACTGTTAAAGTATTAGCTGTTGACTGAGAAAACACGTTTGAATGTTTGTTGTTCTGTTTGGCCATGCGATGTGAGGTGTTGGTCCCAAACAGGTTATAGCCATTAGTGTGTCCAACACTCATTATGCCATTAACCCATTCATCACTGTAGTCACAACATGTACTGCAAATTGACCGAGGGTTACCCGCAAGGTGGGGTTTTGCGGCACCCTTTCCCACTCGGCTGTGACTGAAGCACTGGGTTTGTTTTGGGAATGGTGACCTAGGCCCATCTAGCCCCCACACTCTTCCTGAGTAAACACACATGACCAAAACATTTGGTCTCAGAGCATTTTGTATTAATCTGTATGTAAAACCGAAACACTCCATTTGGTATGATATGTCATGTTTCGTATGGTATGTATTAATTTGTGGATGTCCATCCCCCATTTCGTATGGTATGTTACGAATTACAATTCATATTATATGTTACAAATTTACTAAACGTACAATATGTTACGAATTTGCAAATGTACAATATGTTACGAATATCAAAACGTATGGTACAGTATGTTACGAATTCCAGCAATGGTGGCAAGGTGGCTAATGTTAGCTAGCTGTCTAACGTTAGCTAGCTGTCTAACGTTACCTAGGCTAGGGGTTTGGGTTAAGGTTGGGTTAAGTTTAGGAGTTAGGTTGAAGGATTAAGGTTAGGAGAAGGGTTAGCTATAAGGGATAAGGTTAGGGGAATGGTTATCTAACATACTAAGTAGTTGCAAAGGAGCTAAAAAGTAGTAAGTAGTTACCCTACTTTCTTTTTTGCCTTAAGTAACCATCTGTCTTATGTAACCATATCAAACGTAACATATCATTCTAATATGAGTGTCCCGATTTAGAATTACTATGTTACGTCTAGTCTATGAGACCAGGCTGGACCACATGTTTACCCCCCAAAACAGCACCTCCTCGCTGCAAAAAAAGCCCATGGTACACAAGCGCCCACTGTCAAAACCACGGAGCTGTGGCGTGATGGTTTTTCCTAGAGCCTAAACCAGTTTTACCACTTATGTGGGCCTACAGCACCATGGCAGACGATGGATGGTTTTGATATGGATGGCCAGAAACTGAAGACAGATCAAAAGAATGAACATCAGTGACTTAAGTGGTAGGAGCAGGAGGGGGCAGCCAATCAAAAACCAGGATTAGGCCTATCTTTCAGAGATCGGGTAATAGGCACGGAAAAAAACATCCAGTACAGCTTAATTTGAAAAAGAGAGCAAAAGCAGAGCTAATCATCCATGGATATGTGGGTCACCAAACCATTTTTATTCAAATATTTTTATAGGCTGGAAAAGTTATGATATGGGTTCTGGCTCGTTGATTTGAATCCTAAAAAAAATATGAGTCCCACTAAAGTATTGATACACAGAGAGGGTTTCTTGTTATGGTGATGACTCAATAGGGGTGTGCCAATGCCAAGGCTACAGTCATGTCCGTAAAAGCAGTAAGAACAATAGCTAAATCATTACTACTGACAGATTAAGATATAGTCTTGGTCTGTTATGTTCCAATGAGTTTTCTATGAGCGGTCTTTCTGGTCTCCCATTGGTCAGAGCCAGGTTCTACCTCCAGATGAGAGGAAAGGCAACAACATGTAGGGGGTTAAACACTTAGCTAACACTCAAGTTCAAGTTTCAAGTTTTAATGTCACGTGCACATGTACAGTGAAATACCTTTCTTGCAAGCTCTAAACCCAACAGTGCAGTGATCAATATCAATGTAGCACTAAAAAATAACATAAGGTAGAACAAAAACACACTAGAAATAAAAATAAGAAATATGAAGAGCACAAGAAAGTAAGCATCTATATAACAGGGTCAGTTCTAATACCATATTTATAATGTGCAGGGATACTGGAGTAATAGAGGTAGATATGTATAGGGGATAGATGACTTGGCATCAGGATGTATGATAAACAGAGTAGCAGCAGCGTAAATTAAGATTGTATGTGAGTGTGTGTGAGTGTGCGTAGAGTCAGTATAAGTGTGGATGTTATATGTGTTTTTTTCGGTTAGAGTGGCGGAGGTGATGTTCCCTACCCTCACTACCTGGGGTTGGCCCGTCAGGAAGTCCAGGATCCAGTTGCAGAGGGAGGTGTTCAGTCCCAGGGTCCTAAACTTGGTGACGAGCTTGGAGGGGACAACGGTGTTGAAAGTTGAGCTGTAGTCAATGAACAGCGTTCTCACATAGGTATTCCTCGTATCTACGTGGGTGAGGGCAGAGTGGAGTGCAGTGCGTCGTCTATGGATCTGTTGGGGTGGTATGCAAATTGGAGTGGGTCTAGGGTGTCTGGGATGATGGAGTTGGTGTGTGCCATAACTAGCCTTTCAAACCACTTCATGACTACAGATGTGAGTGCTACAGGGAACAGAAATGATGGTAGTCATCTTAAAACATGTGGGGATTAGAACACTTAGCTAACACTCAACACAGCCATCAAGATGTTCTCTCCATTCGCTCATTCTCATTAACTGAAGCGGAACAATGACAGAAATTATAAAGGAAACGTTTAGAAATTATTTTTGAAAAAATATTATTGTCAATGGAATAGTCCTGTTTACTGGTATACTAGAAGGGATTAGGATAGGGCATAGGGTTTGCTGTAAATTATCTGAATAGGGGCATCGACAATAGGAATATTGATTACTTGATAGCTGAGAAACTTCAATGATGAGCTTACAGATGCAGTATGTCCATATCCTAACACTTACTGAAATACTAGCAACTATCTGATATTGTGTTCTATTTTCAGTACCAATTGCAAATGCTGCTAGAAGAGGGGTGTCAAACTCATTTTGCCCACGGGCCGCAATTCGTCTTCACCGAGGTCCAGAGGGCTGCATTGAAAATTAGTTACATTTCCTTGCAGTAAAAATGTGCAAAAATAGTCCTCAATCCATTGTTTCTGGAATTGTCAATGCTCCCTGTCTAGCTTTAATTTCGGTGATTATTAGCAAGCTGGACACAGAAAATAAACAGTATGAATGTAGGTTCATTATAATTTCTACACAGTTTCGATTTGGCTTTAGTTCTTTTAAATAATCCTCAATTTGTCCCCCCCCAAAAAAAGATATATACACTACCGTTAAAAAGTTTTAGAACACCTACTCATTCAAGGGTTTTCTTTATTTTTACTATTTTCTACATTGTAAAATAATAGTGAAGACATCAAATTTATGAGATAACACATATGGAATTACATAGTAACCAAAATAGTGTTAAACAAATCTAAATATATGTTTTATTTGAGATTCTTCAAATAGCCACCCTTTGCATTGATGACAGCTTTGTACACTCTTGGCATTCTCTCAACCAGCTTCATGACGAATGCTTTTCCAACAGTCTTGAAGGAGTTCCCACATATGCTGAGCACCTATTGGCGGCTTTTCCTTCACTCTGCGGTACGACTCATCCAAAACCATCTCAATTGGGTTGAGGTCGGGTGATTGTGGAGGCCAGGTCATCTGATGTAGCACTCCATAACTCTCCTTATTGGTCAAATAACCCTTACACAGCCTGGAGGTGTGTTTTGGGTCATTGTCCTGTTGAAAAACAAATTATAGTCCCACTAAGCGTGAAACCAGATGGAATGGCGTATCGCTGCAGAATGCTGTGGTAGCCATGCTGGTTAAGTGTGCCTTGAAATAAATCACAGACAGTGTCACCAGCAAAGCACCTCCACACCATCACACCTCCTCCTCCATACTTCACGGTGGGAACCACACATGCAGAGATCATCCATTCACCTACTCTGCGTCTCAAAAAGACACAGCGGCTGGAACCAAAAATTGCAAATTTGGACTCCACCAGACTAATATACATTGCTCGTGTTTCTTGGCCCAAGAAAGTCTCTTCTTACACTACGCTGACAGACACAGCAAACCTTTTTGCCACAGCTCGCATTGATGTGCCATCCTGGATGAACTGCACTACCTGTGCCACTTGTGTGGGTTGTAGACTCCGTCTCATGCTACCACTAGAGTGAGAGCACCGCCAGCATTCAAAAGTGACCAAAACATCAGCCAGGAAGCATAGGAACTGAGAAGTGGTCTGTGGTCACCACCTGCAGAATCACTCCTTTTTTGGGGGTGTCTTGCTAATTGCCTATAATTTCCACCTTTTGTCTATTCCATTTGCACAACAGCATGTGAAATTTATTGTCAATCAGTGTTGCTTCCTAAGTGGACAGTTTGATTTCACAGAAGTGTGATTGACTTGGAGTTACATTGTGTTGTTTAAGTGTTCCCTTTATTTTTTTGAGCAGTGTATATTTATTTTTACTCAAACCACCCACTGGTCAGATTGGACCCCCTCTCACGAGTCCACGGGCCTTATGTTTGACACCCCTGGCCTAAAATACCTCTCAAAACAAATTAAGCACATCTGAATAACCACAAGTTTTTTTTTGCCCATCTGGAAAACATAAATTGATCAGCCCCTCCTTTTCTACGAAGTGCACACACACACACATGTACACGCACGCACACACGTCTTGTGCACCGTTTTCTCTGAACCATGTAAAGCTAACACAAACAAACAGAGCTCCTGACTCACGTCAACATGATGTGTTGACATCTATACTGCACCATTGTGGGGCCCCTCCACTTTCCCCAGTGAGTCAATGAACCATGAGGTAGGTGCAGATAAGATGGATCCAGTTATATTGTGGGCTCTGAGAGGATAGACAGTGTTGATGTTGTCAGCAGCTAAACTAATAGGAGACACTCCGATACCATGCCTCTGTTTTGACACTGAACTGAACATTTGACACTGAACATTAACCACTCCGTCAGAGATAATGGACACACACACACACACACACACGCACATGCAGGTGCATGCACACAAATGCAGGTGCATGCACACACACACACACACACACACACACACACACACACACACACACACACACACACACACACACACACACACACACACACACAACATGCACACACACACTAATGCACACACAGATGCACACACACATTCGCAGGCCAGTGGCTGGATTACAATAGCATGATATAGAACAGTAGTAGTTATATGAAAACGAATGATTAGAGTTTTGTCCTTTTAACCATGATGCAACTCATCATGATTTTTTGAGCATTTCTTATACCAATAGACCAGGGGTGTCAAACTCATTCCACGGAGGGCCTAGTGTCTGCAGGTTTTTGGTTTTTCCTTTCAATAAAGCCCTAGACAACCAGGTGTGGGGAGTTCCTAACTAATTAGTGATGTTAATTCATCAATCAAGTACAAGGGAGGAGCGAAAACCCGCAGACACTCGGCCCCCCGTGGAATGAGTTTGACACCTGTGCAATAGACTATTCGAAGAGGGAAGCAAGCTCTTTTTTACTGAATGTTAATTACAGCAGCCCAATTGAACTCACGGGTGGTTTGAAAGAAGAGCGAACACGTGACGGCATTACATGCTGACCAGATCGGACACGACGCGTGCACGAGCATCTCAAAATACATTTAGAAATCCATGTTATTCAATTATTGCAACCACACTGCTCGCGCACGCCAACGAGCGTCTGCGTTGTCAAGGGCTAAAATAGACGTCATTCCTATTTCTGACGCAGATCGCGCTGCAATTCCTGCCTCTCCCATCTCCTCATTGGTTTATAGAAGCAGGTACCCACGTGTCATCTCCTCATTGGTTATACCCACGTGGGTGATTGAAAGACAAACTGTTATGCCGGTTGTCGTGGTAATACTATGAAAGTGTAGATGCCAATCACCATATAAGTTCAAATATGAAAAAGCCTGGAAGGAGGAGAGATGACTAGAAACGATTCGGTTGGCCGTTTTATGTGTGGATTAATTGTCGGAGTAGAGGACCTTGTCCATTTCAGGTAAAATAACAACTCAATGTTTATATCCCAGGACAAATTAGCTAGCAACAGCAAGCTAGCTAAATATGACAAATTAGCTAGCAAGTGCAAGCTAACTAGGAACCCAAACCGGCTGCGCGCGTGCGCCATTGTGCGCTATCGTGCATACATTTATTTTGTTCCCCTACACCAAACGCGATCACGACACGCAGGTTAAAATATCAAAACAAACTCTGAACCAATGACATTAATTTGGGGACAGGTCGCAAAGCATTAAACATGTATGGCAATTTAGCTAGTTAGCTTGCACTTGCTAGCTAATTTGTCCTATTTAGCTAGCTTGCTGTTGCTAACTAATTTGTCCTGGGATATAAACATTGAGTTGTTATTCTACTCCGACAATTAATCCACACATAAAACGGCAAACCGAATCGTTGGCAACACTAGAGAGAGAAAGAGGAGGTAGGCAAATAACATTTGGGGAGATATTATGAAAGGTATATATGCATCAGCCTACTAATTATACAAATATGCCCTATTATATTATAAAATTAAAATTAAATTCGCTAGCCTATACTTGTAACTTTGTATGTTCTCTTATGCTTTATCATTGTTTGAACGATGTGTGTAATTCCAGTCCATAAAATACAGTATAATACAAGTTTCATGTATTTACGCAAGAGAGCATATAGCTAGCTACATCTATGGACTTTTATGTTTTTCTGTTGTGCGTAATGTGCAGGAGCCTATATCGTATTGGATAACTGCACAATAATTTTGGCTTTTTGGGGCTTGGGCTCATAAAATGTATTTAATATATGGCTCATCAGGTTCAGGTAGCATCTGGTTTGAATTTTCATGGTGATCAAAGCTCTAATCAAATCCAGACATATTTATATGCTTTATAATGCTTTTGAATGACATTTCTGGTTTTGGCGGGAAATACCTGGTTACCTGGGAGAAAAGTGATTTATTCTCAGGATGGAACATTTGTAAAGTACGGGAAGATATTCAACCCTAGCATGCACCAAAAAGCAGAGCTTAAATGTTAACACCAGAGCTTCTATATTTTACACCTTCCAGAGCCCACTTTCACTGCTCTGTTACTGGTTCCAGCATTACCGGAGCCTAGGTGATGTGATTCTTCCCTCTCACTCTCCTGCTTTTCTTCTGCTTCACTGTTACAAAAGACACACATATAGTACGCCTGAGCACATAGGCTACATGACGATAACTCTCTTGCATCTGATAGTAAATGCTTTCCATATGCTTGACAATGTTGATTCGATTAGGGGAAGAATAATAAAGATGAATGATTTCACCCTTTCTTTTTCTTCACCATTTTTTGCATTACACACATGGCTTGCTTATAGGAGCCGTGGTAACTTATCACGGCCGTCGTAGGGAGGAGACCAAGACGCAGCGTGATAAGCGTACATTCTTCTTTATTTAAAGAATGAACACTGAACAAAACAAACAAAATAACAAAACGAACCGTGAAGCTAATATGGCTAGTGCAGACAGGCAACTAAACATAGAATAAGAACCCACAAAACCAAAAGGGAAAATGGCAACCTAAATATGATCCCCAATCAGAGACAACGATAAACAGCTGCCTCTGATTGGGAACCAATTCAGGCCACCAGAGACATACATATGCCTAGACTTACCAACACCCCTAGACATACAAAAAACCCTAGACGATACAAAACAAGCATACCCACCCTCGTCACACCCTGACCTAACCAAAATAATAAAGAAAAGATAGATAACTAAGGTCAGGGCGTGACATAACTGTAGAGTACTGCCTCCAGTTCAGCACGTGTCAGTCAGCTCGATACACCCAAGCTATAGACTTGAAATAGTTTCTTTGTATTTTTATTGATTAAGGATCCCCATTAGCTGCTGCCAAGGCACAGTTACTGTATATACAGTTTAAAATATTACATGACATTACAGTTCATAACACTTACAATACATTTAGTGTGTTCCCTCAGACCGCTACTCCACTATCACATATTTACATTACAGTGTGTGTAGAGTGCGTATCTTATCATGTGTATGTGTGTCTGTGCCTGTGTGTCTCTTCACAGTCCCAGCTGTTCCATAAGGTGTATTTTTATCCGTTTTTTCAAATCTGATTCTACTGCTTGCATCAGTTACCTGATGTGGGATAGAGCTCCATGTAGCCATGGCTCTATGTAGTACTGTGCACCTCCCATAGTCTGTTCTGGACTAGATGATTGTGAAGAGACCTTTGGTGGCATGTCTTGTGGTCTATGCATGGGTGTCCAAGCTGTAGAAAGTTTATCAGTAGAAAGATAACAGCATGGTACCACCCCTCTCTGGGGCTGTGTGTGACAAACAGCTGGAGGAGTACAAAACAGAATTCCAAGAAATAGTGCACTATTACCACTGTGTATGAAAGGAAACATGAATTGCAGTCATATACTAACAAATCTACACAGTTGCCTTAAAAGTTGCTAACTACATTTTATGAAGAGGTACTTTTTCAGACAAAGGGCTCTTTATCGGCCACACCTTTAAATGCGCACAATGCCTTATTTCCTTGGTATGTGTTTGTTATTCAACACCGTCCTCCTGCATCTGCATTAATAGGCTCAACGCGAGTCAAGATTTCAAACCTAATTTGTTTTGAGTACTGTGTGCTGTATTTTGTCGAACACACCCAAGTCAAGCCCTGTATTCTGAACAAGTCTCTTTACACATGGCAAGGGAAGACAAGACAGTTAGATTCAGGCATTTGTTGTTTGTCCCCAAGCATCATTAATGAGTCTGTGATGAAGGATTCCTGAATAAGGTTTTAAAGGTGGAACAGAAGAGTTTCAGTGCTGCCGCTCTTATTAATGTGTTATGAAGGGCAGAGGAACTGGACAGTGGGAGCGTATTCTTAAACAATAGCAGGTCTTACAGTCTGTTGTGCAATCCTTTTACTGGGTCCCTATTAGTGCACCAGACTTGAATGGTTCCGTGATGTTAACTGAGTTTCGTGGATGGAGCTGTAGTCTAGACTCATAGCTTCTAAGGCTCCATAATAAACCAAAACCAGAAACATCATAGGCCTACTCATTGTAGGAATAAAGGTGCTCTGATTAAAATCCATCATTGC
Source organism: Salvelinus namaycush (assembly GCF_016432855.1). Lineage (NCBI taxonomy): Eukaryota > Metazoa > Chordata > Actinopteri > Salmoniformes > Salmonidae > Salvelinus > Salvelinus namaycush. The sequence continues at coordinate 16,216,680 of NC_052341.1, forward strand.
AAGCATAGCTTCGCCGCAGCTCTTTATTGAAATCAAAGGAACTGAAAACACAATTTTGTAGCGCTTTGTAGAGTTCAGGACCCCATCAACATTAGGAAGCAGCTGGAACCATGGCGACCAACAAAACTATGGAATAGGAGGTGAATGCAATGAAAACATTGTGGCCTGCTTAGTTAACACAGACTCTTTCGCCCATGCAAAATGTGAGCCAACCTCTTCCTCTAGCAGTGAAAGGGACCATGTTAGGTGTCATGTCTTTTTCATTGGCCCGGCTGGCTGGCACATGGTTTCTTGAATCCCTGGTTGACACAGTAGTACAGTTTATTCTGGTTTACCTGTGGGTGAGGGTTGCTAGGTGATAGCTCCCATGTGGTGCTTCTCCCCAAAGCCATATTATCCTACACAGTTCCATTATATAAAAGAGTTAATACCTACTTTACAGAAGTAACACAAACAGGTCATCAAAATTTCATTCCCACATATCAAATTTACTGTTTATGCTACAAAACTAATTTGATAGAGGTTTTAGACTGGATAACTACTACCATATCGCCTGTATGGTCTACTAGATCATTCACCTACTTCAGAACTATATCATTATTTATCTCAGTGTAATTTTCACCCTTCATTATAACAACCATTTAATATTATCTTCACATTGTACAAATGGAATGTGTGCTGTAGTTCTAATAGTTCTAATCTTATTGATGACATAAGCCAAATATATGAACCAGGACAAGAAAGGTATGAAACCATGGCATGGGAGAGGAGGGGGTGTGCATTTAGAACTGTATTATTAATAGGGCTTTAGACTACTTCAACTGATCGTTTCTTACTTCAATAGAGCTTTCCTGCTTTCTGTCAGCCGTTGCCACTAACTGTCATCTGACTGTTTTTTGGGGGTTTGTCAATGCCCCTGCTGAGTAGCCATTGGAGAAGGAAGATGGTGGGAGATACTGATAAAAACTAAAGCAGTAATAAGGGGCGGAGCAATTAAGGTAGCTTCCCCCCGAGGTTAGTCTAACGTAGTGGTAACCACACCAACAACGGCCACCTTTAAAGCTCATTGGAGGTGATTAGAACAGATATAGCCCTTGGTTCACTCCAGACCTGACTGCCCTTGACCAGCACAAAAACATCCTGTGGTGGACTGCAATAGCATCGAATAGTCCCCGCGATATGCAACTGTTCAGGGAAGTCAGGAACCAATACACACAGTCAGTCAGGAAAGCAAAGGCTAGCTTTTTCAAACAGAAATTTGCATCCTGTAGCTCTAACTCCAAAAAGTTTTGGGACACTATAAAGTCCATGGAGAACAAGAGCACCTCCTACCAGCTGCCCACTGCACTGAGGCTAGGCGACACGGTCACCAACGATAAATCAATGATAATCGAAAATTTCAATAGCATTTCTCTACGGCTGGCCATGCTTTCCTCCTGGCTACTCCAACCCCGACCAACAGCTCCGCACCCCTCGCAGCTACTTGCCCGAGCCTCCTCCGCTTCTCCTTCACCCAAATCCAGATCGCAGATGTTCTGAAAGAGCTGCAAAACCTGGACCCGTACAAATCAGCTGGGCTAGACAATCTGGACCCTCCTCTCTTTCTAAAATTATCCGCCGCCATTGTTGCAACCCCTATTACCAGTCTGTTCAACCTCTCTTTCATTTCGTTCGAGATCCCTAAAGATTGGAAAGCTGCCGCGGTCATCCCCCTCTACAAAGGGGGTGACACTCTAGACCCAAACTGTTACAGACCTATATCCATCCTGCCCTGCCTTTCTAAAGTCTTTGAAAGCAAAGTTAATAAACAGATCACTGACCATTTCGAATCCCACCGTACCTTCTCCGCTGTGCAATCCGGTTTCCGAGCTGGTCACGGGTGCACCTCAGCCACGCTCAAGGTACTAAACAATATCATAACCGCCATCGATAAAAGACAGTACTGTGCAGCCGTCTTCAGCGACCTGGTCAAGGCTTTCGACACTGTCAATCACCATATTCTTATTGGCAGACTCAATAGCCTTGGTTTCTCAAATGACTGCCTTGCCTGGTTCACCAACTACTTCGTAGATAGAGTTCAGTGTGTAAAATCGGAGGGCCTGTTGTCCGGACCTCTGGCAGTCTCCATAGGGTTCAATTCTCGTGCCGACTGTTTTCTCTGTGTATATCAACGATGTCGCTCTTGCTGCGGGTGATTCCCTGATCCACCTCTACGCAGACAACACCATTCTGTATACTTCTGGCCCTTCTTTGGACACTGTGTTAACTAACCTCCAAACGAGCTTCAAACGAGCTTCAATGCCATACAAACAAGCTTCAATGCCATACAACACTCCTTCCGTGGCCTCCAACTGCTCTTAAACGCTAGCAAAACCAAATGCATGCATTTCAACCGTTCGCTGCCCGCACCCGCCCGCCCGACTAGCATCACTACTCTGGACGGTTCTGACCTAGAATACGTGGACAACTACAAACACCTAGGTGTCTGGCTAGACTGTAAACTCTCCTTCCAGACTCATATCAAACATCTCCAATCCAAAATCAAATCTAGAATCGGCTTTCTATTTCGCAACAAAGCCTCCTTCACTCACGCCGCCAAACTTACCCTAGTAAAACTGACTAGCCTACCGATCCTCGACTTCGGCGATGTCATCTACAAAATAGCTTCCAATACTCTACTCAGCAAATTGGATGCAGTCTATCACAGTGCCGTCCGTTTTGTTACCAAATCACCTTATACCACCCACCACTGCGACCTGTATGCTCTAGTCGGCTGGCCCTCGCTACATATTCGTCGCCAGACCCACTGGCTCCAGGTCATCTACAAGAGTATGCTAGGTAAAGCTCCGCCTTATCTCAGCTCACTGGTCACGATAACAACACCCACCCGTAGCACGCGCTCCAGCAGGTATATCTCACTGGTCATCCCCAAAGCCAACACCTCCTTCGGCCGCCTTTCCTTCCAGTTCTCTGCTGCCAGTGACTGGAACGAATTGCAAAAATCGCTGAAGCTGGAGACTTACATTTCCCTCACTAACTTTACACATCAGATATCTGAGCAGCTAACCGATCGCTGCAGCTGTACATAGTCCATCTGTAAATAGCCCACCCAATCTACCTACCTCATTCCCATATTGTTTTTATTTACTTTGCTGCTCTTTTGCACACCAATATCACTACTTACACACCACCATCTGCTCATCTTCATCTGCTCATCTATCACTCCAGTGTTAATCTGCTAAATTGTAATTACTTTGCTACTACGGCCTATTTATTGCCATACCTCCTCATGCCATTTGCACACACTGTATTTCTTTTCTTTCTATTGTGTTATTGACTGTACGCTTGTTTATTCCATGTAACTCTGTGTTGTTGTTTCTGTCGCACTGCTTTGCTTGATCTTGGCCAGGTCGCAGTTGTAAATGAGAACTTGTTCTCAACTAGCTCACCTGGTTAAATAAAGGTGAAATTTAAAAATTTTTTAAAAAAAGGGGCCTTAACCGCTCTAAAGCCTCCCTCCTGTATAAAGAGAGAGAGAGGAGAAACCAAACCGAACCACTGAACATGGCAGCTAGCCAGAGGAAGGCAGGTAATATACTGGCCTCTAAACAAAAATAAACTAAATTCTATTATGAGTAGGTGAAGAGAGGGGAATAAGAATCAGGTTAAAAAAACCTTGTCTACAGTACATCCAAAATGGCACCCTTATCCCTTTATAGTGCACTACATAGGGAATAGGGTGCCATTTTGGATGCACACCTTGGCTCCTGGACCTTTGCCTCCTGGGGGAGATCAGACTGGCTATTGTTAACTATGCCTTGGGCTCTGTAGCTCTGTAGCCACCACTCTCCTCCTCAGTGGCAGATCTATTTTTATGGGATGTGTTTCATACGTAAACAACACCTGGCCGATAGGCATGCATTTCTATACAAACAAAGTTTTTAAAAAACTTGATTTACCACAATACTTGGGAGTGGTAGCAAAATGACTCAGTAGCCCCTCTCTGTCTCTCGATTTAAAACAAAGGAACATTCAGCTGAGATAAAGGGGGGCCACAACTTTTCCCTATAAGAAGTCTTCCCTGACCCACTTCCGCTCAACATAAGGCAGTACGCTAAGAGTTCATAAAGAACTTAAGAATACACCTTTAAATCCTTGACTCATCTTGGCACCACACTGGAAGCTTTAGCTAGCTGCTTCCAAAGCGGAGCATATCTCTGTCATTGGCTCTGACTGCTGCTACTCAAGCTGTTGGGAAGCTGCATGCGTGTTGTATTAAACTGACAGACAGCCGCTTCTGCAAGTCATCATAATAGGGTTTTAAAACAGACTAGGAGGGAGGGGATGGTGGGAACTGGGAAGGGAAATCGCTGCTGGAGGAACTGCTCACAAAGCTACCCTTTCAAGAAGTGTGTGTGTGGAGGGGTTCAGACAGATACCATAAAAGGACCCTCAATACAAATGATTCTTACATAACAGTGAGTGAATAATCTAATAGCAGTCAGTCAGTAGGGGTCTCTTGTGGGATTGAGGATGTGTGGTTGAGAGAGGGAAGAATTCGTCATCTGTGACTTTCGGTAGTTAGTCTGCCTCAGTTCCTGGTTCACACGTGAGCGGGGCAGAGCGAGAGAGAGGCAGGGAGCTGGTGTGCTGGTGTCACTGGTTGTTAATGAAAACACAGTTTAGAGGGAATCATGGCAGACAGACAGACAGACAGGCAGGCAGGCAGGCAGGCAGGCAGGCAGGCAGGCAGGCAGGCAGGCAGGCAGGCAGGCAGGCAGGCAGGCAGGCAGGCAGGCAGGCAGGCAGACAGACAGACAGACAGACAGACAGACAGACAGACAGACAGACAGACAGACAGACAGACAGACAGACAGACAGACAGACAGACAGACAGACAGACAGACTGGCAGACTGGCAGACTGGCAGACAGACTGGCTCAGTTGGAGCAGCAGACCGTTGTCAGGTTGATATGCAAGAACGGCCCTGACCCACAGGAGCCAGCTCAAAGTCACAGAGATTATGGATTACAACCAATTTTTCAGAATGCTCTGGACTGAAGCTTTCATCACAGTGTGACCCATGAGTTGTTGGGGGATTGTGTACTGAGATTGTATGCCTATGAAGTATGAATTAGACCTATTCTTAAGTGAAGAGAGAACGTATAGGCCTAGGACTCTGAGGTGTCTATGTCCCACCTGGTCCACTGTCACCAAGACAGGAGCAGCTGGTGTCAGCAATGATCAAGCTATTTATCCCTAACCATTTAAGCAATTCACCATGAGAAAAAAGGTCTGATGACATCATGATCACTTTTGTTTCATGCACAGCAAATTCTCCAGTGTTAAATCAACAGTGAGAGTTTTAAATTAACAATGAAAGTGTGGACCCATATAGACACTGGAAAGTGTTAAATTAACACACTGCTTGGTGTAAAGCTTTATTTCCTAGAGTGCCTTGCCTTTTGAGTGAATTGTAGAGTTACCACCCATGACCGTATTTCTTAGTGACAGACACATGATTGTTGCATATACAGTAGCTGCCATGGCGCCCTAGTAGCAGCCTAAGCATAGAGCGCCAGTAAATCTGTACATATACTGAGTGTACAAAGCATTAGGAACACCTTCCTAATATTGAGTTGCACCCACTTTTGCTTTCAGAACAACCTCAATTCTTTGGGGCATGGACTCTACAAGGTGTCGAAAGCATTCCACAGGGATGCTGGCCCATGTTGACTCCAATGCTTCCCACAGTTGTGTCAAGTTGGCTGGATGTCCTTTGGGTGGTGGACCTCTCTTTATAGACACGGAAACTGTTGAGTGTGAAAAAGCCGCGTTGCAGTTCTTGACACACTCAAACTGGTGTGCCTGGCACCTACTACCATACCCCGTTCAAAGGCACTTAAATATTTTGTCTTGCCCATTCACCCTCTGAATGGCACACATACACAATCCATGTCTAAATTGTCTCAAGGCTTAAAAATACTGATTGAACCAGTCTCTTCCCCTTCATCTACACTGACTGAAGTGGATTTAACAGGTGACATCAATAAGGGATAATAGTTTTCACCTGGTCAGTCTGTCATGGAAAGAGCAGAAGGTTTTTGGCTTGCTAGCTAGCTAGCTGGCTAATGTTTTGTTTGAAAAATGCTTTTGGACACTTTTTTGTTTCACCTACCAATTCCTGATCTTTTGAGAACATAATTTGAGGAGTCGATTGAAGCGTGAGAGGAATGGAAAATAAAGGAATACAGCAGTGCTGAGGCAAAGGGCTCATAGTGACGACGACTGGCTTCTATTCTGAACTTTGTGTGGTGAGCTTTCTGGCGCCCAAAGCTGCTGAGGCGTCACCCAAGTTGGTGCTACACAGAGAGGAAGAGGAGAAGTCCAGTGGCTATAAGAGTCCGGCTGGTGCCCTGACTTTCCCTCTACAAGATCATCAGCAGACGCCATCACCATCATCTACTATCCTCTGACCAGCTCCCTACACTCAAGCCATAAACTGACCCTCACCATCTTCGGAGAAAGCAGCTTTGATGATATATTGATTGTTTTGTTTTTAAGTGCTTGAAGATTCTATGAAAAGTGCTGTAGAAATGTAATAAATTATTATTATTATTATTTTCAGTCCTACGGGCTTCACCAAGTGAGATCCTGAGCGAATATGTTATCATTAAAATGTAATTATTTAACCCGATACAATACATATTTCATAAGGCCTTATTTTGAGGGCCTACAGCAAAGGGAAAATGTGAGAGTGCGTAGATCCGCGAAGGAATTATATATAAAACGAGAAAAATATTCATGCTGTTTGTATGTGGCTGCTATGAAAGTGAACTGTGTTTGTGTGTGATCACGGGTGTATTCATTCCGCCTAAATAAATGGAAGCAAACAGAATGAAACAGGAATAAACATACCTGAATTTGTCCAATAGAAACTCTCGATGCAGGCAAGAGTGTGCATGGGGGTATTTAATGTGTCACTGTCTGTCACCTTGATTACTCCAATTTTTCTCTCGACCTGTGCACCTGCGTTGTAGACTTTCATTCATAGGCTAGGATGTAGCAACCTCATGATGGGTATAGGGAACATTTCAATAGGAATTAAATCAAACCAAATTACACGTCACTTTGCAAGCCAGCATAATGTGACAGGTTGCGTGAATAACCCAACATGTTGGGTTGTTCGGATTACCCAAGCATGGGTTAATTTAACCATCAATTGTTATTTTTATTCACTTTCATTCTGGGTTGACCATGCAGCTCGTTCTTTTTTAAAGTAATCCATAGATTATTTTCAGGAGGTGTGGCTTATAAGAGGTGTGGCTTTTAGATAGTTATTTTTGGACACCCGTGAGAGTAAATGTCATTCCAGTTGATCGTGTTAAGTTTGTACACGCAATGTTACATTTTCCTTGAATATTATTGCACATTATATAGTCTAATACAAAATATATTTTAAAAAGATTTACATACTGAAACAAAGGGGTTACTATTCCATTGGGGATATCACATTGGGATTTGTATAGGCTTTTAAGGAACTCATACACTTCTGAAAGCTCCATTAAAGCTACAAAAGAGTCAGCGTTCAACCGTAACATGTGATAACAATTCAACAGAACAGGTGCTCCGGAATGACATTTACTCTCATGTGTGGCCAAACATTACTTACTGAAAGCCACGCCCCTACTAAGCCAAGCTTCAATTCTTCCTTGTTCTCCCCAATTTCGTGATACTACGATCTTGTCTTATCGCTGCAACTCCCCAACGGGCTCGGGAGAGGCGAAGGTTGAGTCATGCGTCCTCCAAAACATGACCCACCAAACCGCACTTCTTAACACCCGCTCGCTTAACCAATGTCTCAGAGGAAACATGTTCAACTGATGACCGAAGTCAGCCTGCAGGTGCCCGACCCACCACAAGGAGTCACTAGAGCACAATGAGCCAAGTAAATACCCCCTAGTCAAACCCTCCCCTAACGACGCTGGGCCAATTGTGCGCCGCCCTATAGGATTCCCGGTCACAGACGGTTGTGACACAGCCAGGGATCAAACCGCAGGCTGTAGTGACACAGGGGCACTGGGATGCTGTGCCTTAAACCACTGCGCCACTCAGGAGGCCCAAGCTTCCAGTTTTCTGATCACCTGGGTCATATCTTAATAACCCAGCATCAACAAACATCAACATGCTCTTTTTAAAAAACAACCCAACTAAGTGATCCAATCCCTGCAACCCAGCAGTTGGGTCATACTAACCCTAACCCAGTATTTTTTTGAGCGTAAGCCCTGCCCTCAAAATAAGCCCTTATGAAATACATATTATATTGTGTTAAATTTGAATGATAACATATTCACTCTGCATCTCACTTGAAGTCCATAGGACTTAAAATGAATGTACGCAACCATAGCCGCGAGAAGGCCCAGTGCACTACTTTTGTGAAAAATGTGTGCACTGGCTACGTATGTATGCAACAAGCATGTCTCTGTCACTAACAAATTAATGAATGAAAGGCAAGGCATTCTGGGAAATATGCAAATAAATCTTTACACTAAGCAATGTGTTAATTCAATACTGTTCAGTGCCAAAGTAAATTTCCTGCAATTGTACACATTTTGCCATGGGGCAGAGTGAATCTTTTCCAATTTTATATCAAATTTCCTGCAAATCTAATGATTTTGCGATGGGGCATAGAAAAAAAAAATTACAGCTAATTTCCTGCAATTCTACACATTTTGCCATGACTTATGCCATGTTAATGATATCTGAGTGAGAGTGACTAACAAAATCAATGGGGACTCCATGGAGGTCAGGGCTCCTGGGCACGTGCCCTGCGTTACCGGTCGGTAATCGGCCATGTTTACTACAAATTTAGATAGCTGGCTAGACTAATTTATCAAACAAAAAATTGATAACTGACATGGCCAATTGAGTGACTGTCAGTGACTAACATAACAAGATAAACATTGCTGAGGAAAACCACATTTCGAACTTGCACCTTGTGTATTCTACTTTTCGAATTCTCAACAGTAAGTTTCAAAAAAAAAAATTGGGGTGGGGGGGCTCCCTAGCTGCCTGGGGCCCTAAGTGACTGTTTATGTCCTCCTGAGTGGCGCAGTGGTCTAAGGCACTGCTTCTCAGTGCTAGAGGTGTCACTACAGACCCTGGTTTGATTCCAGGCTGTATCACAACCAGCTGTGATTGGGAGTCCCATAGGGCAGGGCACAATTGGCCAAGCGTTGTTCGAGTTTGGCTGGGGTAGGCCATCATTGTAAATAAGAATTTGTTCTTAACTGACTTGCCCAGTAAAATGAAAAATATGCCTGGAGCTTGCCATGCTTTCAGTGTTGATTTAACACTGGGGAATTTGCTGTGTGACAATAAAGTGTCTGTCACTCACCTGCAACTCGCACCATGCCACTTCCACAGTAGTCTCTGTGTCCAGTCCTTTATAGACGGTCTTGAACGATCCCCTCCCAATCTCAATGTTGAATTTCAGGTATCTTCCATCAGGTGAGGTGGCCACAGCTTTGGTCTCAATGTCCTCCCTCTCCTCCTGTTCACATTTGCTTTCATACGGACTGCGTGACAACACTTTGTGTGCTTTATTTTGAACAAGCTCATTTTCTGAGTCCGAGCTGGCATCTTGTGTGTTGGGGCTCCGGAGCGAGCTCCAGTTGTTGTCCAGCGGGGTGACGGGGTCCGAGACTTGGGTACAGGGGGGCGTGCTGCCGGTAATGCTCGCGCCCGGGCTGGAGACGGATGGAGACGCCGGTGGAGTATCCGTTTTGTCGTCTTCTTCTACTCTGGCCTCGGTTAACGTTAAAATATTATCCGCTGACCAGGACAGAGCCTTTGATAGCGCCCCGCCATATAGTTGTGGGTCAATGTCCATGTTAATTTTGTGAAGCCCATAAGAGTTTCTCCTGGTCCCCAAATTGTAGGTCAGTGGCATCGACGGGACTCGACCAGATAAGCAGTCATCGTTTAGGTCGACAGAGAGGCTTGGGAAGCCGCGTCCAGCTATTTCAACCTCCGCTTGTGACATTGTAGCGGTTCTTATTCCAATTTCTGAGGATAGAAAATATATATTTTTAAACCCGAAATAATAAAATTAAACCGGGCCGCTACTTTACTAAGACAGCATGCTATTTTACACGTCTTTCAGCAATTGATGCTATTTTACATTGTAGCTTAGTTTAAACGTTCTAGACATTAGCCTACTTGTGGAAAATAATGGTAAAATGTACTTGTGGCACGTAGCCTATTAGAGTACCCGAGCTGTAAAAAAGTACTTGTGGCACATAGTTTACAAGACTATTTTTAAATATTTAGGTTACTATCAAAAAAACTATTCTCAATTGAAATAGCCTACCTCAAAATGTGTTCAAATTCGGAAAATTCACATAATACTTCTCAGATAACCCGGGAAAACCGGACCGTCCATCGTCGTTGTACGTGTGAGTTGTCAACCGTATCTCTAGTAAAGGCAAAGCCGCTGTCTGTATCAAGAGGGTTGTTCGGATCGTGCGCTCACAGACCCGTGTGCGCTTTCAACGACGCCCCCATAGACAGTCTTCTGTAGCCTACCTGGACAAGATCCTCTTCTTAAATAACTGACTTCATGAGATATAAATCCATTCGTGTGTATATAGCTTATTTTCTTTGGAATAGTTGGTAACACTATTTTCTTGTTCTGAATTAAGAGAATTAAGAGAGTGGACAATAAGCACGTCAATTACAAGACTGGTATCAATTCAATTTCATTTCAATTTAAGGGCTTTAAGCTGAACAAGACATTTGACAAGTAAACAGTTTGAATTGAATTCCTAACAGAAATTCCTAACAGACCCCAAACCTTAGCTCTTCTAGCTGCTACTTTTAATTAGCTCCCTACAGGAAACATGACTTGGATTATCTGGATTCGAGCTATGCCCTCACAGGCTCCCACAGTCCACCACATAGGCACAGACAGTGTGTTCTGGGCAAATTACAAGATGTGTTATTCTGTTAAGGTTGTTGTTGTTACAAACTGGATCAAACTGATAGCGCATATGACCAATTATGTATTCATAAACTTTGTTTGAACTCTATTTTCAAGAAGGAATGCATGAATGTGAGAGGGCACAACATGCTTCTGGCAACTCATTCTTCCCTCGTGCAGTTGTCCTTATTCAGTGAAAGAAAGTCAGAGTTATGGGATGTGTCCCAAACAGCAGTCTATTCCCTATAGTGCACTAATTTTGATCAGAGCACCACTATATAGAGAATACAGGGCCATTATGGATGCAGACAAAACATTGTGTGCCATGATGAGAGTGGGAGAGACAGAAAAGGGGGAAAGAGAATAAGGGAGAGCCTGTAGAGGGAGCTTGACTCTAGTCGGCTGAAACAAGACACTTGTTATCACTAAGGCCACAGTTAGCCACACCTGTCACACGGACATGCACTACAGGGAGTTATCAGCAAACACACACAACAAGACTCCCTCAGCTCAGCTGAACCAAGGACCAAGCCTATGGAGACATACCACGTTTCATTTTATTTAGCCTTTATTTAACTAGGCAAGTCCGTTAAGAACAAATTCTTATTTACAATGTCGGCCTACCCCGGCCAAACCCTAACCCGGACGACGCTGGGCAATTGTGTGCCACCCTAAAAATGGTTAAGTGTGTGTGTGAACTGTCAGCTAAGCTTCCTGCCATCCAGGACCTCTATACAAGGCGGTGTCAAAGGAAGGCCCTGAAAATTGTCAAAGACTCCAGCCAACCTAGTCATAGACTGTTCTCTCTGCTACTGCACGGCAAGCGGTACCGAAGCGCCAAGTCTTGGTCCAAGAGGCTTCTAAATAGCTTCTACCCCAAAACATGAGACTCCTGAACATCTAAACAAATGGCTACCCAGACTATTTGCATTGCCCCCCCCACCCCACCTTTACGCTGCTGCTACTCTCTGTTATTATCTATGCACAGTCACTTTAATAACTCTACCTACATGTACATATTACCTCGACTAACCGGTGCCCCTGCACATTGACTCTGTACCGGTATTTTTTGTATATAGCCTCTCTATTGTTATTTTACTGCTGCTCTTTAATTTTTGGTTACTTTCATTTATTTATTTTTTGCTATTTTTCTTAAAACTGCATTGTTGGTTAAGGGCTTGTAAGTAAGCATTTCACTACAACTATTGTATTCGGCACATGTGACAAATAACATTTGATTTGAATTTGTGAGGTTCTCCAACCCAGCTGGTGACTGTAATAAGTAGCTCACCAGAGTAACAGCCCAGTCAGCGTGTCTGTCTAGTGATTCCTGGGAAATTAGTAGCAATACGGTTGTGTAGGCTATATCTTGCTTGCAATAGCTTGGTTACCTAGAGTCTCTGGGCTTGTTCTGATCTACAAATCACTGAGCATCATAAATAACCACTCATTATTATTTGTAGATCAGTCAGTCAGTCTCAAACACAACCTTTAGTATTGTTTTAACAAAATATTAGAAGCTGCAATGTTCTTTCCTATATAAGACTGGTGCACGGCAAGCAGTACCGGTGCGCCAAGTCTAGGACCAAAAGGCTCCTCAACAGCTTCTACCCCCAAACCACAAGACTGCTGAACAATTAATAAATTCACCACCGGACAATTCCCTCCCCCCCACCCCTTTTGTAAACTGCGGCTACTCGCTGTTTATTATCTATGCATGGTCACTTTACCCCCGCCTACATGTACAAATTAGCTCAACTAACCTGTACCCCCGCACACTGACTCAGTACCGGTGCCCCCTGTATGTAGCCTCATTATTGTTATTCTTTTTGTGTTACTTTTTATTATTACTTTTTATTTTAGTCTACTTGGTATACTTTTTATTTTAGTCTATTTTGTAAATATTTTCTTAACTTTTCTTGAACTGCACTGTTGGTTAAGGGCTTGTAAGTATGCATTTCATGGTAAAGTCTACACTTGTTCTATTCGGCGCATGTGACAAATAAAGTTGATTTGATCATTCATAAAGGTGTAGTAAACGTGTAACTGTATTTATCTTTTGACACTAGGGGGCACTATAATACAACTAATGAATCCAAACTCCCCTGAGCTGAGATACTGTTACATGTTACCACTATTGACATTCATTTAATATACAAAATTGATTGCCACTTGTAATAACTCAAATTAGACCTTGACATGTACAGAATTGTCCTCAATCACAACTGCAAGTAGGACAACATCTCTCTCCTATTTATTTTCTTACAGTATTCCATTGGTTAAAAAAAAAGGAGGATGAATAGAATAGAGACAGTGTACAGGAGTGTCATAGGTTATGTACTAAGGGTTTACAGCAGTCAGTCTGTACATGAGACATCCAGCATCATTTTTACAGCTGAACTAAATCAGGATTCTATTATTCCCATGTGTGTCCTCTTCCGGGGGGTTTTAAAACTCCCCAAATGTCTCCAGGGTGTATTGACTGGGATTTCTTGAGGATCTTTGGAGGTAAAGAAGAACAGCAATACAGCAGAAGTCCATACCACCATCACACCTAATCGCTGCAAGTAGATTTGTTAATAACCAGGAGGTTAAGAATAAAAACAAGCTATAAATACAAAACAGAAGAAAATAGTAAGGGAAAGATACAGATTGTGGGGAAAGTCCCACATCAAACATCCCAGGTGACTACCATAGAAGTCGAAATAAAGTCACCTCCTAAACTGTTCCTGCAGATGGAATTTACTAGCGAGATTGGTTCCCTTCCAGTAAGAAAATGCTTTAAACTTAGGTGAACCAAATAAGGCAACTTCCTAAACCAAATAATGACTATTATTATCATCATCAACCACGTAGATTGGGTGCTGAGGTGCAAATAATAGCCTTTTAAACAGCGCAACCCTCATTAACCTGGTCCCAGATTTGGTTGCACTGTCTTGCACCTCCTTTGTCACGCCAATGACCACAGGGAGTTGGCAGGACAGCACAAACAGATCTGGGTCCAGGCAAGCAGTACTCTCACAGCCAATAAGGATAAAGGTTCCCAGTCTGAGTTGAGCACTTGATCAATCCCACAATGCAATGTCTCTTCAGAAGAACTTGACCCCCTTCCCGTCGTCCATGGAGATGACCTCTGCCTTGCCGTCCATCTGCAGGGCCTGCAGCGAACGAATCAGCATCCAGTCTTCCAGCCCATGGAATTCTGGGGAAAATGGGTTACATCTAATTACATTTGCTGTACAGCTCAACAGAAGGCATAAAATAGTGCAGATGTCTTTAGGTACTGATGAATAGAAGGAAATATGTCAGAAATGCACATATCTGTTCCTGTACCTTCGCTTTCTGTGTCGTCACCGTTGGCGAGCTCGTAGAGTGTAAACACTGTATTGACCATGCCGTTTTTAGAGACCTGAAATGATTGGGAACATGAGCTCCTTTCATCAAGAAGTATCAACAGAGTACAGATGACACAAGGATTTAGACTATTACTTGCTGGAAAACTACATCATATCTTCAATAATGATGCTACATTGCATGATTCTTCGAACAATGTAAAAGGAGCTATAGGCTACTGGGGGATTTGAGTGGTGTAAAGTACTTAAGTAAAAATACTTTAAAGTACTATTTTAAGAGGGCACACACGTTAATTGAAATGCACTCCAGGTGACTGCCTCATGAAGCTGGTTGAGAGAATGCAAAGAGTGTGCAAAGCTGTCATCAAGGCAAAAGGTGGCTACTTTGAAGAATCTCGAATATAAAATATATTTTGATTTGTTAACCACTGTTTTGGTTACTACATGATTCCATATGTGTTATTTTATAGTTTTGATGTCTAGACTATTATTCTAAAATTCCAAAAAGTATCCACAAAGTTCGTAGAAACATGTCAAACGTTTTTTAAGTAATTTTTTGGTGTATCTGTACTTTACTTTACTATTTATATTTTTGCCTACTTTTACTTCACTACATTCCTAAAGAAAATAATGTACTTTTTACTCCATACATTTTTCCGGACACCCAAAAGTACTCGTTACATTTTGACAGGAAAATGGTCCAATTCACTTATCAAGAGAACATGCCTGGACATCCCTACTGCCTCTGATCTGGCGGACTCACTAAACACAAATGCTTTGTTTGTAAATGATGTCTGAGTGTTGGTGTGCCCCTGGCTATCTGTAAAATATATATATATATTTAAAAATATATATTTGTGCCATCTGTTTTGCTTACTACTTTTACTTTTGATACTTAAGTATATTTTAACAATTCCATTTACTTTTGATACTTAAGTATATTTAAAACCAGATACTTTTAATCAAGTAGTATTTTACTGGGTGACTTTCACTTTTTCTATTAAGGTATCTTTACTTTTACTCAAGAATGACAATTGAGTACTTTTTCACCATTGCCTATATAGTGCATTACTTTAGACCAGGGCCCATAGCAGACCTACTCACCCACTGGTAAATCAGTTTCCCCCATTCCTCTGGCCTCCTCCACATGACTAGACACCGTGTCTTGTTCTTGTCTAACCATTCCAGGTTCCCTGCAAACAATATCCAGTTCAAATATTTTTGTCAGAATAATTATCAATATCCATCCTTCAATAAAAGCTACCCTGTTACCTTTTTTCCTCAATTCCTCAAAAACAATTAGTATGGCCTCCATTGATAGTTTTCCTGAAAGATCAGTTAAGGTTTCAGAGGAGAAACATTCAGTGGGTGTAATTTCAGAGAACATCCTTATTATATTTCCCTAGCCTCAAAGTCTTATTTATTTATCCCGTATTTTACCAGGTAAGTTGACTGAGAACACATTCTCATTTACAGCAACGACCTGGGGAATAGTTACAGGGGAGAGAGATGAATGTGCCAATTGGAAGCTGGGGTTTGATTAGGTGGCCATGAGGGCCAGATTGAGAATTTAGCCAGGACACCAGGGTTAACACCCCTACTCTTACGATAAGTGCCATGGGATCTTTAGTGACCACAAAGAGTCAGGACACCCGTTTAACATCCCATCCGAAAGACGGAACCCTACACAGGGCAATGTCCCCAATCACTGACCTGGTATATTTTATTAAGGGCAATGTCCCCAATCACTGCCCTGGGAAATTGGGATATTTTGTTTAGACCAGAGGAAAGAGTGCCTCCTACTAGCCCTCCAACACCACATCCAGCAGCATCTGGTCTCTCATCCTGGGACCAACCAGGACCAACTCTGCTTAGCTTCAGAGGCAAGCCAGCAGTGTGATGCAGGGTGGTGTGCAGCTGTGCAACAACAAATGACAGGACAGTAGAGCAAGAAATGGCCTCCTGTGATTTATTTGGTTTGAACTATGACATGCGTGTCAGTAAGTGAAACTCAGAACATGGTAGATAAAAGGATACTATCAATATTCTTGTGGTTGAACACAGGGCTCTCTTGGGCTTCCATGATGTCCAGAGTGTAGAGCTTGTGATGGCGGCAGTAGGACAGTGCGAGGGAGCACCAAGCTGCAAGCTGTTTCTGTCTGGTGTCAACATTGGGCTGTAACCTGTCAACCACCAAAAGCAACCATTACTGACATCGCACCAACTTATATTGATTGACATGTAAGTCAAGCGCTAGAAGTAGGTAGCTAGCTAATCACTCACTAACGGTTATCCAAGTTTAATTTTGTTTGAAAGAGATGTGAATAATACTCATAAACATTAGCTGCGAACACAACCACATCATACAGTATTTGTGCAAGTTAGCAAATTGAATGTACATTCAAGATAATTTACAGTAGCTAGCCACGGATTGCAATACATCATAACGTTAGCTAACTAGCTTGAATGATAAACTAAGTAGCTACAACGTCAATACGAATGACTATCTATCTAGCTAGCTAGCTACATGTTGAGAAAATCATTGCCATTGCTATCATGCATATGTTCGCCATGTGGCTAACGTTAGCTGATCCACATCACTAGCCAGCTAGCATCATTTTTTTTTTAAATAGGTCAACAATTAACTAACTTAATGCAATGGCATCCACACAATACAACATTTGTTATACGTGGGTATCACCATTTAGTTGTGAAAATTGTTAACTTACGTAAAAAACGGAGGAAAATTATATTGCCAGGGCCACTCAAAACTCATTGCAAAATGATGTAAACACAAGCTGAAACCCGGAAGTGCAACCTCTAAATCGTTCCCTACTAGAAAATCATATCACACCATAGAGATAGATAGAGGACTCATCATTGTATCTGTGCCATTATAGTTTCTAACCGCAGAGGCACAACATCGCGAGACTTCCCGGGAACGCTTGCAAAGCAGACCAGGGTGGGGTTTGGGGATAGAGAAGTCAATGAGAGAAGTGAAACATTCTTCCTTAGTTGTTCATTTTCTCGAAATCTAAAGGCACAGCCTAGATTCGAGCCAATGTCTTAAGTAGTTCGGCTCTAACCTCGTGAAAGTGACAAACTGACATGTTTACATTTCCGTCAAAAATAACTTTATATGGGAGTGCCTTTGATTTGACGGCCTGCACATGCGCAGTTCAGCGCGAGACGACCAAACACGCATGACATCGCCTATAAGTGTGATGGGGGATTTCCAATTGAGAAGCAATTTTAGGCTATCTTCATAGCCTCAATGACGCTGTCACAGACGCTATCTCCATTTTGAAATTGTACATTTTCTTCCCGATTGGCTGATCCCTTCTGATGACTCGGTTGGACGTGAACTCCAACAGGGTCACCAGGATCAGGCAATGAAGTTGGAAGTCCCACCCATTTGACTACATTAAAATGGTGGAAGCCCTCAATCGCGATGTCCATGCTTATACGGCCTTTTGGCCACTAGAGGCCTCTATCTTTCACACACATCAGTGGATAAGGGCCAGGCTAAGTTACTTTACGTAATTAACCATTTGAAACAATAAATGTTGACAAAACAGTGAGTCATGTTAGTTGACATGTTTTTACAAAGTTATTTTATTAAAGGAACACGTGCATTTTCAGTAATTTACAGCATAAATATGCTATTGATTTCTATGTACAGAAGAAGAAAAAAAATTATGCTTCTCACAACTTTCTAACTATTCATTTAGGTCTGGCCTTTTCCAACTCTATTAATGCTAACAAACTTAATGAAATAGCATAGCCATATGTCATTATCATTCTGTGTGTTCATTTACAATGAGGATTTGTTTAATTAATACTAAATGTGCCTATTTAAAAAGGGTGGCATCTGATTATCCAGTACAAAATCTAGAGAAGCTGTACAAGGGAAGTTGGTGTCTAATTCATAGCAGGTTGTGGGTAGTACATATTTGATATATTTCTATATTACAGTTACATAATGTACATTGACTGAATAAGACATTATTAGCATAACACAGGACTTCTAGGCTATTCAGAAACATGATATACAGTAACCTCAGATAAACATTTCAGTAACTTTTAAACATTTTGATTTCATCTTTAAAATGCCTCTAAAAGGGTTTGTTTGGTCGTGTGTAAAAACAAAGTATCAAAGCATCTTCAGGTTGCCTTGAGAATTGGGGTGTTAAGATAAAATCATGTTATTGTGAATTAAATTTTTTTACATGAAAGGAAGATTTCAAAGTAGGCCTATAGCAACAACAAATGTTTTGATACTTGACATAAGTGATGACATAAGGGTGTGTGTTATTTTACATAATAAGGAATGCAGTGAAGTGGTAGAAATTCAGAGAACAATCTGAATTGGCAAATGATTATCCAACTAAGATATTAGAATAAATGCAGTGCAAATATTTGACATTGCTTTCAACTAGGCCTAATGCAAGCAGCTCCTCTATGGCTGCTTCCCAATAATCTTTCCTTTCTCCTGAAGTGTGCACTTGTTCACTTCCCTTCATGATTTGAAAGGACATGACTGTTAGGCCTATATGTAAACTCCCTCTAGCCCATGCCTACACCAATCCAATGCTTTTAAATTTGTGGGGAATAGTGAATGAGTGCACACTTCAGAAAGAAAGAGAGACTATTTGGATGCACCCTCTGTCTGGTGGTGAGTGTGTGGTTTTTCTCCTACTGCAATATTACTTAAATTGACCACTGACCTCTGACTGACAGAGGCTTATGATTGTTTCAACTGGAATGGAAGATGTATTCGTATTCGTTCAGGACTAGCTCCACTATCTGGTTCTGGAAAACCATGTGCATGGCGATGTTGGCTGACTCCATCTCTGGCCGGAGCAGCGTGGGACCAAAGACGATAGCCACGTTCTGCACAGTCATACGGTTCTCTTCTCCATAGTTTATCACTCTGAGAGAGAGGGTGGATAGAGAGGGAGAGCCGAGAGAAGCAGAATACTATACGTTATCATAATATCATCAATAAAATTGGGCTCTGGTCAAAAACAGTACTCTTTATAGCAAATAGGGTGCCATTTGAAACACAAGCAAAATGTGATTGTGAAAGACCTACTTGCGTAAATGGCTGAAGAGGAGTTCCATGGTGTAATGGTTTGGCCGAGGGAGAGACTCCACCAGCTCTCGCATGTAAGACACTTTGAGGGTGTAATCAACAGTTCCTGAAAACAAGACATGATAGAACAATAAATGGTACACTAATGTATAGATTCAATGTATATCTCCAATAGTTCATAAAAAGGGAAGTGGGGGGCCTCCAAGTCGCCTAAGACACTGCATCGCAGTGCAAGCTGTGCCACTAGAGATCCTGGTTCGAGTCCAGGCTCTGTCGCTTGTCCTATCACGCTCTAGCGACTCCTGTGGCAGGCCGGGCGCATGCACTCTGACACGGTTTCCTCCGACACATTGGTGTGGCTGGCTTCCGGGTTAAGCAGGCATTGTGTCAAGAAGCAGCGTCGTGTTTCGGAGGACGCACGCATCTTAACCGTACGGGAGTTGCAGCGATGGGACAAGACTAACTACCAATTGAATACCACAAAATTGGGGGGGAAAAGGTGTAAAAAAACAACAAAAAAACAAAGGGAAGTGGGGTGGTAAACATGATTAGTCCTTCCTTGATAGTGAAGTAATAGCATAACTACACTGGGTAAGAAAACTGAGGTGCCACTGTGGGGCCAATACTTAACAGTTTCAGGCTATTCTACACTACGTGAGGTGACATTGTGGGTCACGGCCTCTGGCCTGCTGCTTACTTATGGCCTGGATGAAGTGGCTGAAGTGGCTGAAGGGGAAGAGGGGTTCAGGAAGCTCCCTGAAGAAAAGCTTCAGAGCCCCAGTGATGACGTGGATGTCCTCCCACTGGCCATCCTCCAGGTCCAGTTCCTCTGTGGAACAGAATCGCATCACACAACAGAGTCAAAGAACAGGACACACAAATACAGACACAGACACAAATGCATACACACACATACTCGCATACAGAAGGTAAAGAGATGGGCATTACCATGATCTGCCTTGAAGCGTAGTTTCTGAATGACAGCTAGGTTCCCACTGACTCTGTAGAGTCCATCCATGTCCAGACCTGTGAAGACAAACACACATCAGCATTGGGTTCAATCAACTACTGTGGTAACTTTTTTACTTTTACCGTATACATTGTGCTGAGTAATACACCGCTATTTCAATGTTACTGCTACAGTTGCTACAGTTGAATGCCAAATACATTTAAACTCAGTTTTTCACAATTTCTGACATTTAATCCTAGTAAAAAGTCCCTGTCTCAGGTCAGTTAGGATCACCACTTTATTTTAAGAATGTGAAATGTCAGAATAATAGTGGAGAATTATTTATTTCAGCTTTTATTTCTTTCATCACATTACCAGTGGGTCAGAAGTTTACATACACTCAATTAGTATTTGGTAGCATTGCCTTTAAATTGTTTAACTTGGGTCAAATGCTATCAGAAGCTTCTAAAGCCATGACATGATTTTCTGGAATTTTCCAAGCTGTTTAAAGGCAGTCAACTTAGTGTATGTAAACTTCTGACCCACTGGAATTGTGATGCAGTGAATTATAAGTGAAATACTCTGTCTGTAAACAATTGTTGGAAAATGTACTTGTGTCATGCACAAAGTAGATGTCCTTCAACTGTAACATAATCATCATCACTGTGATTACTAATCATTACCTCTCTTTTCCACTGCTCGGATACATTTCTCCACAAAGCTTGGGATAGTAGTTTTCTCCTGGGCACACAGTGCAGCCAGATGACAGCCAAACACATTGTCTGAGGGAAGGATGATGGATGTTAGTTTACCCGTATCACAACAGAAGATTTGTACAAACTCATTCAAATCTCAATCTCCCTGGATAAGTAACATAGTTGTGACAAATCCTGACAGTAAATGTAATGTAGCCTGATTTGGAGCAAGTTCGGCCTGTGTAGCATTGTAGGAATGAAGACCCTATGAGCCCACCTCGGATGTAACCCTTCTCCTTGACGGACTGCAGCGTGGGTCGTTTCAGGAGGAAATTGATCAGCTTGGTACGAACCTTCTTCTGATCTGTCTCTCCCCCAGAGGAGGTGGCCGTGCTCGGTCTGGAAGCTGGGGAGGAGGAGGGGGGGGGGGGTCAAGGAGATCGAAGAGGAGAAGGGGGTT
Source organism: Salvelinus namaycush (assembly GCF_016432855.1). Taxonomy (NCBI): domain Eukaryota; kingdom Metazoa; phylum Chordata; class Actinopteri; order Salmoniformes; family Salmonidae; genus Salvelinus; species Salvelinus namaycush. The sequence continues at coordinate 16,238,212 of NC_052341.1, forward strand.
AAACAGCCACGAAACATGAGCAATTTGACCTGGTGGAGGCTATTGCAGCTGAAACGTCTGCTATTTGAAGCAGGAATAGTGCAGTTGGGAGAACTTACACATCCTCCTCTTGTCCAGGGTGCCTGGTGACCTGTCATCTCTGTCTGTACCGGAGGACTTCTCACTGATGTCCCCGTCCTCCTCCTCAGATTGGTGGTGATCCTGGTCCTGCAATGTCATTGGCTAACATGCATGATGTTTGAATCAGCAGCCATTAAGTTAACCGTCCTAAATTGACCTTGATCAGGGAGTTTTTCTTATTTTTATTCAGTACATATTTTTCTCCATGCACGTTAAGGTGTGCAAGTTAATTTACTCCTAAACATTCAAGAAACTTACCAGCTGTCGAATGGTGTCGACTAGAACTTTGTGCCAGTCGTTGATGATACTCTCAGTGTCGTACTGTATCAGAAACTCAACACCATTTTTGTTTTTCAACTGAAGAGACAACATACAACAGAGGTTATTATGACTTTTACATTTGCTTTACAGTTTTATAGGGAGGGCAACAGTCTTAGACTAATGGAAAATATATTCTCACATGATGTTGCTTCCCAGAATCACTTATCCAATGGGCAGGAAATGGTGAATGTATAGTCAATTACATTTTTATTTAATAAATGGTACGCCCAAATGAATAATTATCTTTGATGTATTTAGTACAACTCCTAAAACACCTGTATTATGACTTCATAGCAACCAACTGTCAACTCACCTCTACAACGTTCTTTTTGCTGGATTTATCCCTGGGAGCCCAGCCAATCGTTGCACCTCGTAGCTCCACTGTGACCTCTGGTGTGATCTGATTGGTCTTGTTCTGTCGAGAGAGAAAGACATCATGGAGGACAGTTGATGAAAACTGACAGTACTGCATTCCATGAAATCAGACAGTGATGTAAGAGTTCTTTATCTGTGCAGGTAACAGTTGTGCACCTCTCACTCACCGAGGCTCCTGTGGCTGCAGACTTGGGGTCTTTGTGGAAGGTCAGAACCCCTCCGTGAAGAACCGTCCATGACTGGGCCCAGTTTTTCCTACAGGAAGGCCACTGAGTATGAGCTTTACTGTACTTCAGGGAATGTTGCAGTGTGGAAAATAATTTGGTAATGTAATGGATGACTATACATTCAAGTTCATGACTGATAATTCCATCACTTGCTTCCATGTCTTTCATGTCAGCAATTATGCCCAGACTTCGGATGAGGTCAGAATTACCTTACTCTTTTCCCGTTCTCTGACACTTTAGTTTTGTTGAGAATTCCAGCTTTTTCTAAACTCTGTACCTGAAAAAGGATCCAAACATAACATGCTTTTAATTATGCGAAGCCAAGTGTTCAAGTGAGACATAATTATTGATGCATTGATACAGTACAATCCTGTTAACCTCTACAAACAGAAATGCACCAAAAAGCGACAGGAGGACAGTATTTGACAACTGTGGCTAAACTCTGACAACAAGCTCCTCTGTAATAGCTTGATAACAGACACCTCTACCTCTATGTTTTATAATGAACAGCATGGATGGTATAAAACCACAGGCACATTTTAGACTATTGCATGCTCTCTTTCACTGTGTAGTGAGGTGTGATGAGGTGGTACGGCAGTTGGTGGCTCTGTCTGAGAGTTTCCCAAAGGTGTTGTGACGTCAGCTGCCCTCAACAGGGAAAAACTCATCTATTTATATACCAGGAAATATACCATTTCCCAAGTGACATCTGTTTTCCACTCTCTCAGGTGTAGCTATGCAACTACTATTCTGCTTACAAATTCATCAATATACAGGTACAACACACCCTTAGCCCTTAGATAGATAGCATGCGGATGGATACAATATTTATCAGGGCAGTGGTGAGATATTTTTTTTAAAACACATTGTGCCACTGAGGCTCTGATTGAAGGGGCTTCTTCTGAGTCTAAACCAATCAGCTTTCAGGAACAGAAACAAAACACCATTCAGAGGAAAGACAGGTCAGGTCAGAGTGGTCATAGCGCTCTAGCTGGGGCAACTTCACAGAAGTGTCATTTGAGTAAGAACAGAACTGTCATTTTCAGTCGACTCAGGGCTGATCTAACCTAATGAGGATCAGCAGACTGGGGAGGACAATAAAGGAGGACAGGAGAGGAGGAGGGGGACTCACGTGATGCTGCCCCATCTCTGGAGAGTTGTCTGCACTGGAACCCTCGCTGCCGTAGTCCGAGGCATTTCTTCTGTGATTCGGGAAGAACTTCTGACCAATAGGGGAATAAAGGACACTTTACTTCGTCACAATGTGACCAAAACGACATCCCATCTAAACAGAATTGTTTAATTCATATTCCATTATATCAATTGAGCATAGTTCCTGACTTCCTAGTGTCTGCAATCAGTTAATCTTACCACAGAGTACACAATCTACACTTTTATATGTGTGGTATAGACCACTGTATTGTTACGACAGCAAAGGTCACTGGCTGAACACAGTGATCCTAAGAATAGAAGTGAAACATAATAGGTGTTCCAGGTGCTTGGCTCTCTCTCGTTTAGGAAACAGTGTCAAAAGGGGCGCTGTATGCGAGCTGAGAGGGTCAGGTGTTCATATGGTGTTCCCAGTCACTTCACTCTAAACACTGCTGTCAGAGCCAGCTGACACTCCTACTGTAGCTCTTATAGCTCTATTGTGGTGGGCTCTGGCTAGGGGGATGTGAGATGTGTGTGTTTATTTGCGTGTGTGTGTGTGTGTGTGTGTGTGTGTGTGTGTGTGTGTGTGTGTGTGTGTGTGTGTGTGTGTGTGTGTGTGTGTGTGTGTGTGTGTGTGTGTGTGTGTGTGTGTGTGTGTGGGCACTAGCAACACTAACCCTTTCCTCCATGGTTGAGCTGAAGTGAGCTGGACCCATGGTGTGTCTCCAGTTCTTCATAGATAGAGACCCCCCGTCCAGCGCAACACCGTTTCCCACCTTAGACTGGCCTGATGCTACAGGCGCCTGGTGGGGTCAAATGATAGAGGAGAAACTCTATACAAGAAACTCCCAAATAAGTAATTCATAAGTTAGAAATTAGGCATTGATTACCTATCTAAATCTGTATGGTAGAATGAATTGCCATGGGTGTTTAATCTTGATCTCTACCTCAGGCAGGTTCCACTGGGATCTGGAGCCGTCTCTCAGGTAGTAGTACGTCTGTCCTCTGTCGTCCAATGATTTGATCCACTGTTACCACACACACACATGTCCAGTTAAATATCCATATTGCACTGCATCATCATGGAGAAAATGGACTGCATATACTGCGGTGGTATCTGACTGAACGCCACCCGAATCAGGTGGCCCGGTAATATTCCTTCAAGCTGAGTGGCATGGTTTCCCCCTAGATTTCATTCCTGGACAGTTCTCTCTTGAAAAGTCTATTTTTACCTCAATGAGACTAACCTGAATAAATAATGGATAAATAAAGGGTCTGTGTACCTGCTCAGGTGAGTGTTTGCTGGAGAACACCCATGTTCCATCAGGGTCTACATTGAGGTTCCAGCCAGTTGGGGCGCTCCTGTCCATGCTGGCCCTGGGGATGACCGCCTGGATCACATGGCTGGGGTTGTAGTCATTATGGAAGGAGTGAGGGTCCACTGGGGACAAAGCCAATGGCTTCTCTTCAAGGGATTCAGGTAGGTCAGCCTCGGCTGGGTAGTCCTCCTCAGGCAGGGGAGGCTGGACACACACACAGACGCACACATACATCATGCACACACACATGCGTGTGAACAGACACACACCCACAGACAGGACAGACAACACAGAGATACATACACACACACGTTGTGAGAATGTTACATTCAGTGTTCTCATTGTGCTGCTTCAAAACAGATCGAGACCAGGACAATGGATAACCTTCCTCCTAGGTTCCTTTCAGCTTTTCAAAGTTCCTAATTTCAACTAAGCAGTTTAAACAGCTTTTAGCTTATTCTTTCACATCTCTTTAGAATTGTGAAAACACAAGAATGCAGTTCGCAAAAAGTTCACAATGAGGTCAACGTGAGAATGCACAGAATGCATTGCCTAATAGTTTGAGGAAAATGACATCTATGAAAAATAACTGTCTGCTATGTACTGTAGGTGTAGGACTTAGCAGGAGCTTAACTTCATTAAAAAGATGAGTGTTGTATTATTTGTAGATTTCCCATGGGTGAAACTATAATAGACTAAGTAAGTGAGTGTCTAAGTGGAGCAGGCCTTACCGGCCCTTCCTCCAGAGAGCTGTGCCCACTCAGCGGCTCCATCAGAGGGGGATAGGGGCACTGTGGCTCTGGGGGCTCCCAAGACGTGTCCCCCGATACTGGGTTGTAGAAGTACTGGCGGCCGCTAGTCACATCCAAACACTGCTCCCAGTCAGCGGTCCATGCAGGGGGGGAGACAGAGGTGGAAGTGGGGGACTGAGAGGAGGGCGAGGGAGACGAACACACAGGCTCCTCAGCGAGAGCCTCAGGGTCTATGTGGGGGTTGTCCCAGGTGGTCTGCCCCGATTCAGGGTGGTAGTAGTACTCCTGTCCACTCTCCTGGTCAGTGTGCACCTCCCATCCCTCAGAGTCCAGGTAAGGAGGAGAGCAGGGAGGGGAGGAGGCCGAGGGAGGGGACTCAGAGACGTTTCTGTGGAGCTCCGCTACATTGACGTACACAGCGTTCTGGGCACTCTCATTGTCAACCTATGGGAAGAGCAGGGAATATGGGTCAGGGGTCATCTGGAAAAGTTTAGAACTACAGAGTGACGCCAAGCCTTGTCCCAGATCTGTTCATGTGTTGACAATAACCATAGGAGTTGGAAAAACAGCACAACCAGATCTGGGACGAGGCTGAGGTCAAGTGACACTCATTCTAGGCTGTCAGAATACTTAATGCAGCAGAGAGACAAACCTGTGAATAAAAAACTAACATCAACTTTAGTCTCACAGCTCTATAGACAGTTGGTTCTGAGTAGATAAAAGAAGCTGTGATATTTCTGGAGAGACAAAAAGCCACCTATAGCACTCAGAAAGAGGGTGACAGAAGTCTTTCTTCCGGTGCAGTCAGCTCAGAAAGTAAAATTAAAGCTAAACAGAAAGCATTGAGCTCCAGACCACAACCCACCGGCTCGTCTAAATTTACAGACACCCACTATTACCCAGTTACCCACAGACACAGACTCTGCATTGCCAAAAGTGGAGGTGCAACACTCGACAAACTAAAACTCTATGCCTACTTCACAGTCCGCCCAGGCATTACTGTGCGACATTGTCTTTCGTCTAAGGGTGGTGGTAATGTTCCAGAACAATAACAACTGTCCACAAACAAATATAGAAGGCCAATATTCAGGTTTCATTCAAAAGTTCGACAATGGTTACTAATCAACTACAGCAGGCGCACTTTCAATTCTCCACAATACAGAACTGAAAAAAAATAATAACTCACACTTTCACTGAATAAAATCAAATTCAACTGTTGACTGAATATAAGTTAATATTACATTTTATTCTTCCTCTTATCTGCGACCCACAGTTATAGAAACCCTTTTACAGTAGGAGGCAAAATATATCACCAGTATGTAAATATAGGCCTAGTCAAGACCAATACACATGGTTAGGTTAGTTAGCCTACATGTTAGTCTTGTTGTCATTGTTGTTGCAGACTGCCCCAAGAAATTGCCCCTCAGATAAATAAAGTTGTTTTAATTGTATTGAATAAATGAGTGAAGGAGAGAGATGTAAATGCCTAATGTACGTCTGTGTTCATCATTCCAGAAAACATTGGCACACTCACTTACTCCTGCTAAAATCAATGTTTTTCATTTATATTTTGGTCATTTAACCAGAGCGACTTACAGGAGCAATTAGGGTTAAGTGCCTTGCTCAAGGGCACAGACAGATTTTTCACCTAGTTGGCTTGGATATTCGAACCAGCAACTCTTAACCACTAGGCTACCTACTTCCGTTGAAATGACCCCCATCTAAAATAGACGATCTGATCCTACATTTTCAGAGGCCCGAGTCTAACCTGGAGTCTTTTCTTATCTGTTCCAGTGGCCTAAGTTTCACCTGCTGTATTCCAATGAGGGGGTGTCTGACTGACTTTATGATTCCTGGGACGTCCCTCTGGGAACCCTGATGGATATGTTGTCATCATCATGGCACTGTGAGAGGGACTGTTGATCTCTCCCTCCCTCTCCCATAGTCTATATTTACCAGGGACCTTGATCAGCTGTGCCTTCTGGTTGGAACTATCACACCAGGATCCTTTAGACTATGAAAACCTACCACTGGTTTGATGAACGGTGACAGGTCGGAAGCCTATTTATATGGGTCAAAGGTCGGAAGGCAGGTATGGATAGAAATTAGTACATTTGACTATTTTCCTCTGGTTAATAATAATACATTTTGTATCAGATATGGACTCGGTGTCCCATCTAGAGGTTTTTGGCCTGTCATTAGCATCATTATTGATCTCATTATCACCACAAGGTAATCTATACACATGACCAGGCAATTGAACCGAAAATAGATCAACAAAATACAGACAAGCGAGAGGAAATTAGAGAGTTGCATCATTGATCTCTCGCTGTGTTGATTCTGAAATGCCCCCTCCCCTGCCCACTGGAAAATACATCTACCCAGAGCAAACACCACACAGTAAACACACACTAGCCAGAAGTGAGAAAGTCGGTCTTTGTGTGGGCAAAATGTCAGTGTCACCAATAAACATAAACAACAGGCAAAACCCTCAATCTACCCATTTCATCAACACACACAGTAAGCACCTTACAGTAAATGTAATACCCATATGTGAGAAACTATGGTTTTGTGTTGGCAAATTTGTCAACTTACACCTGGCAAAACTCTAACGTCAAGAGTGCTTAATGGATCTATGCACTAACCATGCGGAAGGCGGCATTACTTGTGTTACTGAGCATGCTCTCTGGGGTTGACGTACACGGCAACAGAGGAAAACAAAGTTGAGCTGAAGCAATATATCCGCAGAAGGGTGAGACAAAGTAGACTAAACAGGAAGCAAGAAAGTGATAACAAGGTAGACGTAAACACTGTCAATGTTTTATATACACTGTACAACAAACCCAACACACTCTGATCTACATTCAGAACCAGACAATTTAGCCATAGATCCATCAAAACCAGTGCACTGACAGTTTTGGTGAGGCTGCATTGTTGCATTTAGAGACATACGCTATATAGTTTGTTCTGGACCTACCTGGTTTGCAATTGGTAGAGCCAAGCCCCCCCGGGTCTGATACCCATGCCGGGGCTTTGCATAAAGATCCACCATGTTTATGTAATCCTAATTAGTAGAGCCATTTAATACAGCTGACCAGAGCAGAGCTACACAGCTACACTAGCTACCACAGGACTGAACTGACAGGAGCAGAGGCAGGCAGGCACACACACCGTGCGCACACACACACCAATGACAGAGATGCCTCGGAAAGGAGAACTGCCTACTCTCTTACAATGACAGGGGGAGGGAGGGGTGTTTCAGATGGAGGGAGGCAGAGAGAGAGATAGAGAAACAGAGAGAGCGAGAGAGAGAGAGAGAGGGAGGAGGCAGATAGAGAGATAGAGAGATAGAGAAACAGAGAGAGCGAGAGAGGAGGCAGATAGAGAGATAGAGAAACAGAGAGAGTGAGAAAGAGAGAGAGAGAGAGAGAGAGGGAGGAGGCAGATAGAGAGAGGACAGGTCATTTTAACCCACTTCCTTGCTGTCTTAGCAATGATGGAAAAGGAAATGTTGGCATGGAAACAAAGCTTTAGGAGAGTGCATTCCTTTACTCAAGTGGTGAATTAGATTAATTAGCGAGGAAGCCAGGGCAGAACTAAGAGGATACTGAAAAAAAAAAACTCTGGGTTTAGCTAGTCCACTGTACTCACAAAGGTCATGGTATGACTGTTATAACTCTGGTTTGGGTTATATCTCCTTCTCTTTGTGAAGTAGTCTTTACATTAACATTAGAAATTCCTTAATCTCCCTGAAAGTAGCATTAACAGTAAGAATCTGACTACTACTATTGGTTTCCAAATCAAATGACAACAAATATTTAAGAATTGCTTGACAAATTTACATAGAAAAGTACAATTGTGCTCTGTGTAGAGGAGAAATGTACACATTTCAATGGACAATGTTGCTATAAAACTAGGAGGAACCCAGAGTAGCTGAAGCTCAGACTGCAGAGTAGGTGGGTGTTTGACTTGAGACAGGAAACTTTAGTGAAAGGACAGTTGCTCAACCATCACTTCCTTCCAGGGAGGATCAGACTGTTCACAGATCAGACTGCTGACTGTCTGAAGCCTTTGGCTGAAATGTAGTACCATAACATCCATACTAACACAACTAATAGTATCATAATACGTATCATACCACTGCAACAAATAGCATCATCATAATTCATCAACTAATAGTATCATAACACACAAAACCAACAGTACAGTGCCTTCAGAAAGTATTCAGACCCCTTGACTTTTTCCACATTTTGTTACTTTACAGCCTTATTCTGAAATTGATTAAATAAAAAAATCTCCACACAATAACCCAATGACATTTTTGCAAATGTATTAAAATTATAAAACAGAAATACCTTATTTACATAAGTATTCAGACCCTTTGCTATGAGACTCGAAATTAAGCTCAGGTGCATCCTGTTTCCATTGATCATCCTTGAGATGTTTCTACAACTTGATTGGAGTCCAACTGTGGTAAATTCAATTGATTGGACATGATTTGGAAAGGCACACAGTTGACAGTGCATGTCAGAGCAAAAACCAAGCCATGAGGTCAAAGGAATTGTCCGTAGAGCTCAGAGACAGGATTGTGTCAAGGCACAGATCTGGGGAACGGTACCAAAAAATGTCTGCAGCACTGAAGGTCCAAGAACACAGTGGCCTCCATCATTCTTAAATGGAAGAAGTTGGGAACCACCAGGACTCTTCCTAGAGCTGGTCGCCCGGCCAAACTGAGCAATCAGGGGAGAAGGGCCTTGGTCAGGGAGGTGACCAAGAACACAATGGTCACTCTGAAAGAGCTCTAGAGTTCCTCTGTGGAGATGTAGAACCTTCCAGAAGGACAACCATCTCTGCAGCACTCCACAAATCAGGCCTTTATGGTAGAGTGGCCAGACGGAACCCACTCCTCAGTAAAAGGCACATGACAGGCCGCTTGGAGTTTGCCAAAAGGCACATAAAGACTCTCAGACCATGAAAAACAAGATTCTCTGGTCTGATGAAACCAAGATTGAACTCTTTCGCCTGAATGCCAAGCGTCACATCTGGAGGAAACCTGGCACCATCCTTATGGTGAAGAATAGTGGTGGTAGCATCACGCTGTGGGGATGTTTTTCAGCGGCAGGGACTGGGAGACTAGTCAGGATCGAGGCAAAGATGAATAGCGCAAAGTACAGAGAGGTCCTTTATGAAAACCTGCTCCAGAGCACTCAGGACCTCAGACTGGGGTGAAGGTTCACCTTCCAACAGGACAATGACCCTAAGCACACAGCCAAGACAACGCAGGAGTGGTCTCTGAATGTCCTCGAGTGGCCCAGCCAGAGCCCGGACTTGAACCCGATCGAACATCTCTGTTGAGACCTGAAAATAGCTGTGCTGCGACGCTCCCCATCCAACCTGAGAGCTTGAGAGGATCTGCAGAGAAGAATGGGAGAAACTCCCCAAATACAGGTGTGCCAAGCTTGCAGCATCATACCCAAGAAGACTCAAGGCTGTAATTGCTGCCAAAGGTAGGTGCTTCAACAAAGTACTGAGTAAAGGCTATAACTACTTACAGTTGAAGTGAGAAGTTTACATACACCTAGGTTGGAGTCATTAAAACTAGTTATTCAACCACTCCACAAATGTCTTGTTAACAAACTATAGTTCTGACAAATCGGTTAGGACATCTATTTTGTGCATAACACAAGTAATTTTTCCAACAATTGTTTACAGACAGATTATTTAACTTATAATTCACTGTATCACAATTCCAGTTGGTCAGAAGTTTATATACACTAAGTTGACTGTGCCTTTAAACAGCTTAGACAATTCCAGAAAATGATGTCATGGCTTTAGAAGCTTCTGATAGGCTAATTGACATTATTTGAGTCAATTGGAGGTGTACCTGTGGATGTATTTCAAGGCCTACCTTCAAACTCAGGGCATCTCTGCTTGACATCATGGGAAAATCAAAATAAATCAGCCAAGACCCCAGAAAAAAATTGTAGACCTCCACAAGTCTGGTTCATCCTTGGGAGCAATTTCCAAATGCCTGAAGGTACCACGTTCATCTGTACAAACAATAGTATGCAAGTATAAACACCATGGGACCACGCAGCCGTCATACCGCTCAGGAAGGAGATGCGTTCTGTCTCCTAGAGATGAACGTATTTTGGTGCGAAAAGTTCAAATCAATCCCAAAACAACAGCAAAGGACCTTGTGAAGATGATGGAGGAAACAGGTACAAAAGTATCTATATCCACAGTAAAACAAGTCCTATATCGACATAACCTGAAAGGCCGCGAAGCAAGGAAGAAGCCACTGCTCCAAATCCGCCATAAAAAAGCCAGACTACGGTTTGCAAACTGCACATGGGGACAAAGATCATACTTTTTGGAGAAATGTCCTCTGGTCTGATGAAACAAAAATGGAATTGTTTGGCCATAATGACCATGGTTATGTTTGGATGAAAAAGGGGGATGCTTGCACGCCGAAGAACACCATCCCAACTAGAGGTTGACCGATTATGATTTTTCAACGCCGATACCGATTATTGGAGGACTCAAAAAAGCAGATGCCGATTAATCGGCCAATTTTTATTTATTTATTTGTAATAATGACAATTACAACAATACTGAATGAACACTTATTTTAACTTAATATAATACATCAATAAAATCAATTTAGCCTCAAATAAATAATGAAACATGTTCAATTTGGTTTAAATAATGCAAAAACAAAGTGTTGGAGAAGTAAAAGTGCAATATGTGCTATGTAAGAAAGCTAACGTTTAAGTTCCTTGCTCAGAACATGAGAACATATGAAAGCTGGTGGTTCCTTTTAACATGAGTCTTCAATATTCCCAGGCAAGAAGTTTTAGGTTGTAGTTATAGGAATTATAGGACTATTTCTCTCTATACGATTTGTATTTCATATACCTTTGACTATTGGATGTTCTTATAGGCACTTTAGTATTGCCAGTGTAAAAGTATAGCTTCCATCCCTCTCCTCGCCGCTACCTGGGCTCGAACCAGGAACACATCGATAACAGCCACCCTCGAAGCAGCGTTACCCATGCAGAGCAAGGGGAACAACTACTCCAAATCTCAGAGCGAGTGACGTTTGAAACGCTATTAGCGCGCACTTAGCTAACTAGCTAGCCATTTCACATCGGTTACACCAGCCTAATCTCGGGAGTTGATAGGCTTGAAGTCATAAACAGCGAAGAGCGGCTGGCAAAACGCACGAAAGTGCTGTTTGAATGAATGCTTACGAGCCTGCTGGTGCCTACCATCGCTCAGTCAGACTGCTCTATCAAATCATATACTTAATTATAACATTATAACACACAGAAATACGAGCCTTATGTCATTAATATGGTCGAATCCGGAAACTATCATCTCGAAAACAAAACGTTTATTCTTTCAGTGAAATACGGAACCGTTACGTATTTTATCTAACGGGTGGCATCCATAAGTCTAAATATTCCTGTTACATTGCACAACCTTCAATGTTATGTCATAATTACGTAAAATTCTGGCAAATTAGTTCGCAATGAGCCAGGCGGCCCAAACTGTTGCATATACTCTGACTCTGCGTGCAATGAACGCAAGAGAAGTGACACAATTTCACCTGGTTAATATTGCCTGCTAACCTGGATTTATTTTAGCTAAATATGCAGGTTTAAAAATATATACTTCTGTGTATTGATTTTAAGAAAGGTATTGATGTTTATGGTTAGGTACACGTTGGAGCAACGACAGTCCTTTTTCACGAATGCGCACTGCATCGATTATATGCAACGCAGAACACGCTAGATAAACTAGTAATATCATCAACCATGTGTAGTTATAACTAGTGATTATGATTGATTGATTGTTTTTTATAAGATAAGTTTAATGCTAGCTAGCAACTTACCTTGGCTTCTTACTGCATTCGCGTAACAGGCGGGCTCCTCGTGAGGCAGTTGGACTAGTTAACCGTAAGGTTGCAAGATTGAATCCCTGAGCTGATACGGTAAAAATCTGTCGTTCTGCCCCTGAACAAGGCAGTTAACCCACCGTTCCTAGGCCGTCATTGAAAATAAGAATGTGTTCTTAACTGACTTGCCTAGATAAATAAAGGTGTAAAAAAATCAAATTAATTCTTATTATTTTTTTTATATCGGCAAAATCGGCGTCCAAAATTACCGATTTCCGATTGTTATGAAAACTTGAAATCGGCCCTAATTAATCGGCCATTCCGATTAATCGGTCGACCTCTAATGCCAACAGTGAAGTATGGGTGAGGCAGCATCATGTTGTGGGGGTGCTTTGCTGCAGGAGGGACTGGTGCACTTCACAAAATAGATGGCCTCATGAGGAAGGAGAATTATGTGTACATATTGAAGCAACATCTCAAGACATCAGTCAGGAAGTTAAAGCTTGGTCGAAAATGTGTCTTCCAAATGGACATTGACCCCAAGCATACTTCCAAAGTTGTGGCAAAATGGCTTAAGGACAACAAAGTCAAGGTATTGGAGTGGCCATCACAAAGCCCTGACCTCAATCCTATAGAAAATTGGGCAGAACTGAAAAAGTGTGCGCGAGCAAGGAGGCCTACAAACCTGACTCAGTTACACCAGCTCTGTCAGGAGGAATGGGCCAAAATTCCTCCAACTTATTGTGGGAAGCTTGTGGAAGGCTACCCAAAACGTTTGACCCAAGTTAAACAATTTAAAGGCAATGCTACCAAATACTAATTGAGTGTATGTAAACTTCTGACCCACTGGGAATGTGATGAAGGAAATAAAAGCTGAAATAAATCCTTCTCTCTACTATTATTCTGATATTTCACATTCTTAAAGTGGTGATCCTAACTGACCTAAAACATGGAATTTTAACTAGGATTAAATGTCAGGAATTGTGAAAAACTGAGTTTAAATGTATTTGGCTAAGGTGTATGTAAACTTCAACTGTATGTAAATGTAATACTTCAGTTTTTATTTTGAATAAATTTCAAACATTTCTAAAAACCTGTTTTTGCTTTGTCACTATGGGGTATTGTGTGTAGATTGATGAGGAAAAAAATTAATGTAATCAATTTTTTAATAAGGCTGTAACCTAACAAAATGTGAAAAAGTCAAGGGGTCTGAATACTTTCCGAAGGCACTGTATCATGTAATACAGTTCCTGGAACATCCCAAATATTTCACCTCTATATTTGGTACCTGGGCACAAGGTGTTTTGCTATTCAAATGTGCCCGGGCCAGCAGCCTCACACTATGCTTATGCTATTACGTAAGCACAGAGGAGGCCTGTATTTCAGACTCACAAACAAGGACCTGAGTGGACGACACACTTCATTGATGCAGGCAGATAACTTAACAGGGGATATGGCCCATTCAAATTCAAGTAATTTAATTCATGATTTTTAAAAAGTTTGTAAAAGATCATACATCCTCTGTTTTGTGAGTGTTTCAAATTAAAATTCCAACCAAAAGAGTGAAAGAGAAGCACTGTGGAAGAGGAAACATTGTTATGTTGTTGAACTAGGAGATGATTGCAATGTTTTGCATAGTCTCTAATTGCCCTAAAGGAGAAAAATATGAAATTTCTCTCATACCCTAGCCTTGAGCAATGCTATGAATCAGCAATCTGCCTGATTACTTAACCGCTTTAGCAATCATCCAATCAAACAATAGGGAAGCAAATTGGGGCCCTAATCACACCACAAAAACAGTCGGCCTATTGAATGAGTCTGACTCCTCCCCCGTTACATCACTCCTCATGGCCTAGAATCCTGGATTACCCCAGAGAATGCTGTGTGGAATTCTAGTTCTACCTCCTACAATCTACATACAGCACACCAACCTTATCACTTCCCTACCCATCTCCTCAGGCCAGGCTGAGTGACGCTCTTCTGACTGCCACGAGGCAGAAAAACAGCTTCAGTAGGATCTGCAAGAAAACAGATCTCTAGAACATAGATATTCTAGAACATAGATGGTACATAGAGATGTATACAAAAGAGAAACAATATGGTAATGTCTGAATATACTGTGGTAACATTATAAGAGCCCAATAGTTAAAGATACGTGGTAACAACTGCTGACCAAGAATGCCTGCAATACTGTACACAGTAAAGCTACTTAGCTAAAATACATATTTACTTAAGGTAAGCAGATCTCAGGAGCTTTGATAGCCAAGTCCCAAACAGTTAACCCTATCATCACGAATATAGAATATGTAAAAAAATATATGTAAAAAAAACATGCATCAAGACGACATGAAAGACATTCCGGATCTAATATGATTACTTGACCAAGAAGACAAGATACTTGAGACATTGGCTGCGTTTAGACGGGCAGCCCCATTCTGATATTTTATTCCACTAATTGTTCTTTTGACGAGTCACATCAGGTCTTTTCACATCAGATCTTTTTCGGCACTGATCTGATTGGTCAAAAGACCAATTAGTGAGAAAAAAACATCAGAATTGGGTTGCCTGTGTAAATGCAGTTACTGAATAGTCTCATTACAGCTGAGGAGCAGTCAATGGGAGCCGCTAGAGGAGATACTACACAAGTACAGAGAAAAATTATGGCTTTCCACCTCCCACTCAAGTGGTGTGTGTGTGTTTACCAAAGCAATACATCAAGTGATGCATGAACATGAAGATAACACTATTACTATTCTTTTTCACATGAATAGTTTGTTTACAACAATAGTTAAGGAATTGCTGATTAATTGGATCATATAAGCAATGCATTCCTACATTCACTTTCATGTCAATTGAGTTCATTTTTATTTAACTAGGATAGTCCACTCCACTCGATAGTCCAACCATCATGACAGTCTCGGGATCATGACATTGCGTGTTAGCCTAAATGTTGGATTCATCTAAATGTATTCACCCATCCTTACTCTCAAATAACATCCCCATGATTTCAGTTAAGAAGCCATGCCTAGGATATGTCCAAGATGACCCCCTATTCGCTTTGTAGTGCACTGTTTTTGACCCTATGGTCTCTTGCAGTGCTAGAACTGTTGCTCTGGTTCACACACTAGTACCAATAAACCAAGACTAACCACTCACCACTACCAAGGCTAAATGACCACAATAAAACATAATATCCCTGAGCAGCACAGGTATAATTCAAGGACAAACACTTCAATTGAATCAGAAAACATCTCACTCACAGACAGTCCCAAATGGCACCCTATTTCCTTTAAAGTGCACTACTTTTGACCAGGGCCCATAGGGCTCTGGTCAACAGTAGTAAGCAAAGTAAAGTGCACCATATAGGGAATGGGGTGCCATTTGGCCAGTGTTGCTGCTGAGGAGGGGAACAATCAGACAATGGACTCACCTGTATGTCCTTCCCCTGAACAACACGCTACCCAGTGTTCTATTCTGTCAGAGAGCAGGAACAGTTTCCTGGCATGTGACTTTGGTCTGCAGAACAGAGCAACTTACAACAGCTGCTGTACTGTCTGTCTCTAGGTTATGTTGTGATCTGTTCAGACTCAGAGGCTGTCTGTTCAGGGTCCCCCAGTGCCTCTCGAAGTCCTAGTCCCAATCACAGCACGGGAGAATGGACACGCACACACAAAGGTTCACACACACAGTCAGCTGAAAGGACAGTACACCCTGCCAAAACCACAGAGGGGTTGAGATAGTGTATGTTGAGTCGAAAATACATTTTGGCATCTCTTTTACAAGATCTTTGGGACATTGGTCCTGTTGACACATGAAAACATTGGACCGACATCGACATGTCTAGTTTGGATGATCAAGGCTATAGACACAGCTCGCATTGATGTGCCATCCTGGATGAGCTGCACTACCTGAGCCACTTGTGTGGGTTGTAGACTCCGTCTCATGCTACCACTAGAGTGAGAGCACCGCCAGCATTCAAAAGTGACCAAAACACCCAAAAAAAAAAAAAAAAGTAATAAAAAAATAAAATAAAATAAAAATAAAAATAAAAATAAAAAGTGACCAAAACATCAGCCAGGAAGCATAGGAACTGAGAAGTGGTCTGTGGTCACCACCTGCAGAATCACTCCTTTATTGGGGGTGTCTTGCTAATTGCCTATAATTTCCACCTTTTGTCTATTCCATTTGCACAACAGCATGTGAAATTTATTGTCAATCAGTGTTGCTTCCTAAGTGGACAGTTTGATTTCACAGAAGTGTGATTGACTTGGAGTTACATTGTGTTGTTTAAGTGTTCCCTTTATTTTTTTGAGCAGTGTATATATATATTTTTTTACATATAACGATTTTTAGATTGCACTAACACATCCCTTAATCAACAGTGGATGGATCCCCATGCCAATAAGGGGCAGAACAGCCCTAGGTTCTGTCCCAAATGGAACCATATATTCCCTATATAGTGCACTAATTTTGACCATAGCCCTATGGGCCCTGGTCAAAAGTAATGCACCAAATAGGGAATAGGGTGCCCTTTGGAACACTACCCTTGTTGCTGTATAGCAGGGGTGCCACAGGACCATTCAATGCCACTCATCCAGAACAGTTTAGCCAACTAACCATATCAGATGAACCAAAGGTACAGTGGGGCAAAAAAGTATTTAGTCAGCCACCAATTGTGCAAGTTCTCCCACTTAAAAAGATGAGAGAGGCCTGTAATTTTCATCATAGGTACACTTCAACTATGACAGACAAAATGAGAAAAAAAATTCCAGAAAATTACATTGAAGGATTTTTAATGAATTTATTTGCAAATTATGGTGGAAAATAAGTATTTGGTCAATAACAAAAGTTTATCTCAATACTTAGTTATATACCCTTTGTTGGCAATGACAGAGGTCAAATGTTTTCTGTAAGTCTTCACAAGGTTTTCACACACTGTTGCTGGTATTTTGGCCCATTCCTCCATGCAGATCTCCTCTAGAGCAGTGATGTTTTGGGGCTGTTGCTGGGCAACACGGACTTTCAACTCCCTCCAAAGATTTTCTATGGGGTTGAGATCTGGAGACTGGCTAGGCCACTCCAGGACCTTGAAATGCTTCTTACGAAGCCACTCCTTCGTTGCCCGGGCGGTGTGTTTGGGATCATTGTCATGCTGAAAGACCCAGCCACGTTTCATCTTCAATGCCCTTGCTGATGGAAGGAGGTTTTCACTCAAAATCTCACGATACATGGCCCCATTCATTCTTTCCTTTACACGGATCAGTCGTCCTGGTCCCTTTGCAGAAAAACAGCCCCAAAGCATGATGTTTCCACCCCCATGCTTCACAGTAGGTATGGTGTTCTTTGGATGCAACTCAGCATTCTTTGTCCTCCAAACACGACGAGTTGAGTTTTTACCAAAAAGTTCTATTTTGGTTTCATCTGACCATATGACATTCTCCCAATCTTCTTCTGGATCATCCAAATGCTCTCTAGCAAACTTCAGACGGGCCTGGACATGTACTGGCTTAAGCAGGGGGACACGTCTGGCACTGCAGGATTTGAGTCCCTGGCGGCGTAGTGTGTTCCTGATGGTAGGCTTTGTTACTTTGGTCCCAGCTCTCTGCAGGTCATTCACTAGGTCCCCCCGTGTGGTTCTGGGATTTTTGCTCACCGTTCATGTGATCATTTTGACCCCACGGGGTGAGATCTTGCGTGGAGCCCCAGATCGAGGGAGATTATCAGTGGTCTTGTATGTCTTCCATTTCCTAATAATTGCTCCCACAGTTGATTTCTTCAAACCAAGCTGCTTACCTATTGCAGATTCACTCTTCCCAGCCTGGTGCAGGTCTACAATTTTGTTTCTGTTGTCCTTTGACAGCTCTTTGGTCTTGGCCATAGTGGAGTTTGGAGTGTGACTGTTTGAGGTTGTGGACAGGTGTCTTTTATACTGATAACAAGTTCAAACAGGTGCCATTAATACAGGTAACGAGTGGAGGACAGAGGAGCCTCTTAAAGAAGAAGTTACAGGTCTGTGAGAGCCAGAAATCTTGCTTGTTTGTAGGTGACCAAATACTTATTTTCCACCATAATTTGCAAATAAATTCATTAAAAATCTTACAATGTGATTTTCTGGATATTTTTTTCTCATTTTGTCTGTCATAGTTGAAGTGTACCTATGATGAAAATTACAGGCCTCTCTCATCTTTTTAAGTGGGAGAACTTGCACAATTGGTGGCTGACTAAATACTTTTTTGCCCCACTGTATGTACACTGAAAAAAAATATGCGCAACATGTAGTGTTGGTTTCATGAGCTTCAAATAAAAGATCCCCGAAATGTTCCAGACACACAAAAATAAAATTTCTCTCAAATGTTTTGCACAAATTTGTTTACATTCCTGTTCGTGAGCATTTCTTATTTGCCAAGATAGTCCATCCAACTAACAGGTGTGGCATATCAATAAGCTGATTAAACAGCATGATCATTGTACCAGGTGCTGGGAACAATAAAAGCCCACTAAAATGTGCAGTTTTGTCACACAACACAATGCCACAGATTTCTCAAGTTGAGGGAGCGTGCAATTGGCACACTGACTGCAGGAATGTCCATCAGAGCTTTTGCCAGATAATTGAATGTTAATTTCTCTACCATAAGCCGCCTCCAACGTCATTTTAGAGAACTTGGCAGTACGTCCAACCGGCCTCACAACTACATACCAAGTGTATGGCGTCATGTGGGTGAGCAGTTTGCTGATGTCAACGTTGTGAACAAAGTGTTCCATAGTGGCGGTGGGGTTTTGGTATAGGCAGGCATAAGCAACGGACAACAAACACAATTGCATTTTATCGATGGCAATTTGAATGCACAGAGATACCATGATGAGATCCTTTAGGCCAGAGATACCGTGACGAGATCGATTGTCGTGCCTCAAGTTTCAGCATGATAATGCACAGCCTCATGTAGCAAGGATCTGTACACAATTCCTGGAAGATGAAAATGCCCCAGTTCTTCCATGGCCTGCATACTCACCAAACATGTCACCCATTGAGCTGTTTGGAATGCTCTGGATCGACATGTATGACAGCATGTTCCAGTTTCTGCCAATATCCAGCAACTTCGCACAGCCATTGAAGAAGAGTGGGACAACACTCCACAATCAACAGCCTGATCAACTCTATGCAAAGGAGAAGTTTCACACTGCATGAGGCAAATGGTGATCACACCAGATACAGATTGGTTTAATGATCCACGCCCCTACCTTTTTTTCTTTTTCTCAAAGGTGTCTGTGACACTGCTGGTCATCTATGAACATTTGAACACCTTGAAGAACAATCTGGCCTTAATGGCCATGTACTCTTATAATCTCCATCAGGCACAGCCAGAAAAGGACTGGCAACCCTTCATAGCCTGGTTCCTCTCTAGGTTTTTTCCTAGGTCCCTGCCTTTCTAGGGAGTTTTTCTTAGCCACCGTGCTTCTACATCTGCATTGCTTGCTGTTTGGGGTTTTAGGCTGGGTTTCTGTATAAGCACTATGTGACATCTGCTTATGTAAAAAGGGCTTTATAAATAAATGTGATTTGACCAACAGAAGCATATCTGTATGTTAAATCCATTGATTAGGGTCTAATGAATTTATTTCAATTCACTGATTTCCTTATATGAACTGTAACTCAGTAAAATGTGAAATTGTTGCATGCTGCGTTTATATTTTGGTTCATTACCTTTACCTAGAGCGCTTCAAATCAGGAAGCAATGGAACTAGCCTACAGTACATGTCATGTACTGATAGAATGAGTAAAGACTTGACAATTACCTAAATGTGAGTTTGATTACCAGTGTGCACAGCCTATACACACACTGCATGGCATGGTTGTCAATGCCACCTAACCTAAGCCCTAGCTAGCTGCTTCTTCTGAGTTAAACTCTAAACCCCCACACATTACCATGGAGACGGACCTCCATTGTGGGGAAGTGGGGCTCCACTTGAGGGGTCCTGGCACGTCCACATGAGTTGCAACCTTCTGAGTCCTAAATGGCACCATATTCCCTATACATTTCATTGCTGAGCACTATGGGTCCTGGTCAAAAGTAGTGCACTACACAGGGTGTAGAGTGCCATTTGGGATGCCTCCTTCATTGTTCCGACAGACAGGGGAAGTGAGGGTGTCATTCATTCCACTGAGGATTATTGTTGAGAGCCACAAACCTGCTCTCTGCCTTTCTGTAATTTAGGGCTAGTTACTATGGTAAAACAGATTTTAGAAAATAAACCAGTATCTGCGGTGGCTTTATCTAAGCTTTTTAAATAGTCTTTCTACATTTACACGTTTCAGTTTGTAAACTAGATCAAGTTCTATTATAGCAATTTAGGCCTACTATACTAGTTTAGTCAGCAATCATAATGTTTTCACATTGCCACGTGCAACAATGTAATAACTTTAAAATCGTGAGTGGAGCAGAAAAAATTTAGCTAATTTATAGGCTACACCCAGATGGATACAAATTGTTCCATGCTTGACTGTACATCCTGATACTAGAAGCGGCCTACGTCACTTTACCTCGGAACAGGTGAACCAAAGATGACATCGGACTCATGGAAAGTGAAAGGTTTCTCCGAAAAACGATGTTGCGCCTGTCAAGCCAACCAACTTTATTCAATGTAATTTCCATTCGCTAAATGTCCATATTTTTTTTAGGTTGGATAATTGTCGTCAACGTAACCGGTGCTCTGGCAACATGCAGCAACTGGAAGCAACTACAACCAGCAGTTTGGAAGTGGTTGGTTGTTGGTAGCCTACATTTCGGATTAACTCTTTCCTTTCTGGTTACATTACGTATGTAGCCTATCGATTCGAACCAGCAGAATTAACCAGTTTCTAACCTGTTCTGTGGTTGCCCCAACAACTCTCCCCTAAACCCGACCCACATTCACGTTAATAAAAAGAAAAGGTAATACGAGATAGAAAGACGATTCCACTTTTGTGAAATCTGACAGATACTTATAATTGTTCCAATCAAATTGCATAGGTCCATACGCACCTAACGGTGATTTGGTCCCGCTTAACGTATTCCAGACAGTTGCACCAACCTGACCAGATAGAACACTTGAATCAGCTGGTCTGGACACTACAGTTGCATTCTAGGGGCACCCCCTTACCCGTTGGACTGGCACACAAAAGGGTGTGTGTGTATTCATATGTAGATGAGCTGGCATAGAATAATAAATTGAGTCTACTACAGCCAAGATATGCCATGCTATGTTGGGATGCTATGTTGGGAATCTTTCCATACATTAGCAGGGATTTTATCATCTCATGCATGTTTTATGGATATATTTCTTATGGATAAACCAAGTTAACAGCACAACTTTCAACCAAACACATTGCATTCTGTTAACAACAATATCCCCATGCATCTTTAATGCAGATCACAAGCCTTACTTACTGAAAACATATTTTGACTCATGTTTATGGATCCCAGAAGGTAATACAGTATTTCTCTGTATGTGATAGTTTGTGATTCATTAGCTGAGTCCTGTTGACCACATTAACTTTTGGGAAATCTGACACAAGCAATACACCTAGTTCTCATCTGTGACTGTGAATCATTGTTTGATTCCCAATTTGCACCCTATTCCCCTATATAGGGCACTACTTTTGACCAGGTGCCATTTGGGATACAAACATTGAGTACAGTAATAATTCCTCTATGAATCATGGAACGAATCAGACCAGTCCTTTTCTTAAAATAAATACAACAGGGTAACTAAAATGAAGGGTTCATGACTGGTGCAAAACTACCTCACACTCAACATCAACAAACAAAATAACTGCTCATTGATTTCCGGAGGCAGACCCAGTGAGCCACCTAGTACTGGGTGGTGAAGCGAGTGTGGGAAGTTAAGTACATGGGAACATTCATGGACAGCACATAACGCTTTTAATGCCAACACTAAGAATATCAATAAAAAATACCAACAACAACTGTACCTCCTGCGCAGACTGAGACAACCGAATGATAACACCCGGATACTCTCCAACTATTACACCTGCCATATAAACTTTCTGTTTCCTGGCCTGGTACGGTGGCCTGTCAGTTTATAATAAGGGTATCCTTAGGCGGACTGCGAATCTGGGGTCCAAGCTCTGTGAGCTGCAGTGCAGGGGGCTTCAGGGCCTCTATGATAAACAAGGCCAAACGCATCATAGAGGACCCCACACACAATCTTGCCCTATGTTTTGAACTGCTGCCCTCCGGAAGGAGATTAAGGGTCCCATTGCTTAGTAAGAATAGGAGCAAGGCATGTTTCACTCCATCAACCATTGGGCTGCTGAACAATGGGACATAGGACAGATGCAAGCCCAATAAATAGTTAGACAGTAGGCCCCAGAGACTTTGATTATGTGGAAATGTTTCCTGACTTTCCAGTTTTCTGGACTGCATGTACACTGAACAAAAATCTAAACGCAACATGTAAAGTGTTGGGCCCATGTTCCATGAGCTGAAATAAAATATTCCAAAAATGTTCCATACGCACAAAAAGCATATTTCTCAAATTTTGTGCACAAATTTGTTTACATCCCTGTTATTGAGCATTTCTCTTCTGCCAAGATAATCCATCCACCTGACAGGTGTGGCATATCAAGAAGCTGATTAAACAGCATGATCATTACACAGGTGCACCTTGTGCTGGGGGCAAATAAAGGCCACTAAAATGTGCAGTTTTGTCACACAACACAATGCCACATATGTCTCAAGTTGTGAGGGAGTGTGCAATTGGCATGCTGACTGCAGGAATGTCCACCAGAGCTGTTGCCATCTTTAATGTTTATGTCTCTACCACAAGCCGTCATTTTACAGAAATTGGTAGTACGTCCAACCGGCCACACAAACTCAAACCAAATGTATGACTGTGTGTGCGAGCGGTTTTCTGTCAATGTTGTGAATAGAGTGCCCCATGGTGGCAGTGAGATTATGATATGGGCAGGCATAAGCTAGAGACAAGGAACACAATTGCATTTTATCAATGTCAATTTGACTGTGCAGAGATACAGTGACGAGATCCTGAGGCCCATTGTCGTGTCATTTGTCCACCTTTATCATGATAATGCACGGCCATGTCGCAAGGATCTGTGCACAATTTCTGGTAGCTGAAAATATTCAAATTCTTCCATGGCCTGCATACTCAGACACGTCACTCATTGAGCATGTTTGGGATGCTCTGGATCCACGTGTACGACAGCGTATTCCAGTTCCCACCAATAGCCAGAAACTTCACACAGCCATTGAAGACGAGTGGGACAACATTCCATAGGCCACAATCAACAGCCTGATAAACATTATGAGAAGGAGATGTGTCGCGCTGCATGAGGCAAATGGTGGTCACACCAGATACTGACTGGTTTTCTGATCCACGGCCCAACCTTTTTTTAAGGAATCTGTGACCAACCGATTCATATCTGTATTCAGATCCCATTGACGGGGGCTGTAGTGGAGTGGGTCGAGAGCTTCAAGTACCTTGGTGTCCACATCAACAACCAAATATCATGATCCAAACACACCAAGACAGTCGTGAAGAGGGCACGACAAAGGCTATTTCCCCTCAGGAGACTGAAAAGCTTTGGCATGGGTCCTCAGATCCTCAAAAACTTCTACAGCTGAACCATCAAGAGCATCCTGACTGGTTACATCATCGCCTGGAAACTGCTCGGCATCTAACCGCAGGGCGCTACAGAGGGTAGTGCGTACGGCCCAGTACATCACTTGGGACAAGCTTCCTGCCATCCAGGAGCTCTATACCAGACGGTGTCAGAGGAAGGCCCTAAAAAGGGTCAAAGACTCCAGCCACCCAAGTCATAGACTGTTCTCTCTGCTACCACATGGCAAGTGCTACCGGAGAGCCCAATCTATGTTCAAAAGGCTCCTTAACAGCTTCTACCCTCAAGCCATACGACTGCTGAACAGTTAATCAAATGGCTACGTGGACTATTTGCATTGACCCCCTTTTTACGCTGCTGCTACTTGCTGTTTATTATCTATGCATAGTCACTTTACCCCTATCTACGTACAGTGCCAGTCAAAAGTTTGGACACACCTACTCATTCAAGGATTTTTCTTTATTTTTGACAATTTTCTACAGTGTAGAATAATAGTTTAGACATCAAAACTATGAAATAACACATATGGAATCATGTAGTAAGCAAAAAAGTTTTAAACAAATCTAAATATATCTTATAGGTGAGATTCTTCAAAGTACCCACCCTTTGCCTTGATAGCTTTGCACACTCTTGGCATTCTCTCAACTGGCTTCATGAGGTAGTCACCTAGAATGCGTTTCAATTAACAGGTGTGCCTTGTGAAAAGTTAATTTGTGGAATTTCTTCCCTTCTTAATGCATTTGAGCCAATCGGTTGTGTTGTGACAAGGCAGGGTTGGTATACAGAAGATAGCCCTATTTGGTAAAAGACCAAGTCCATATTATGGCAAGAACAGCTCAAATAAGCAAAGAGAAACAACAGTCCATCATTACTTAACAACCTCTTAAGGATCTGACACTTTTTTTCAATTTTGCAAGGATATGCATTTCTTGATACCATTTGAAAGGAAACACTGAAGTTTGTGGAAATGTAAAATGAATGTAAGAAAATCAATCACTGACTCTCAATCTTACCTGATCCGAAAGAGAAGGGGCTGTAACATCAATCGGACCACAAGTTTGATCCAGGCTTTGCTGTTCTGCTGGTGTTTTAGTTGCACCCAGAGATCCAGCCGGTTCTGTTCCCACTATGTCTGTCAACTCTGAGAGTGGTATATCTGATATAGTCTCATAGATATCAGAGTCCTGATATAAATTAGATTGCCCACTAGGATCCCCTGCCAGTGTTTTCATCATCCAGCCGTCTGAGTTCTGCTGTTCAACTGGATCCTTGATAAACGGAGAATGGCCTGACTGCAACTGAGGAAGTCCACTTGTGGGCTCGGGTGGGACAAGGAGCTTTAGGGAAGGGTGCTGCAGCAAATCGCCAAGACCTGGAGTGCCTGATGCTGAGTTGAATGAGACACCTGGAACTAAACTATGCCTCTTCAGATCACATGGCGGGTTATCTCTAGTCTCGTTGTTGGAGGTCTGCAGTCCCACCATTGTCTTCACGTGCTCATACCGCTCGATATCATCGATGTCTTGTGAAACCCTGAACGTGGACTTCCTGTGAGTGGAAAGTGATATCGCAGAGTGATCCGTGGACACGTGGACCCTCATCACAGCGCCTGGTCTTTGACCTTTGTTAGACATCTTCGGTGGCTCTCTGTCAGTCGTTGCCTGCGGGGATGTGTGACTCTGAGTCCCAGGATCGGTGAGGTCCAGTTGGCCCTGGGTCTCCACAGAGAGCTCCCTCACATACTTTGCAGGGATGTAGAAGGGCTTGGTGCCCTGGTCCTTCCGGACGTGCCACCAGTGCTCGTTGGTCCTGGAAACCAGGATGTACCTGTGAACATTACAGGCCCAAAAAGGCAATGTAAACAATATGTTTGGGCTGTGCAAAACACACAGTACGTCTATAATATTTATCATGTTGTCTGATCTGTTTGTTTGTAATTGTACTCATTTTACCATGAGCTGATGACTAATTTCCATTTTGTGAAATGTTTTATGGACAATAAATATTTTCAATTCAATTACATGTCGTTGGGCTTGATGGAGACCAGAGCCCCATCCCTGGCTGTGTACTCATACTCAAACTCCACCTGCACCATCTCCATGTTACTGTAGGTAGGCCTATACAGTCAGCCGCTCCCCTGGCTGGGGCCTCTGTATTGAGATGCAGACAGTCACATTTCAGAAGAGGTCATCTTGGAGCTGGAAACAGTTGATAGGGTACATTTAAAACTGCTGTATCTGACTTTGTGCATCTCAAATGGCACCCTACTTTTTGCCAGGGTCCATAGGTAGAGTGGCATTTGGGACATACACTTTATTTGCATTTAAAACATAAAAAATTCAGATCCAGTAAACTGAGACAGGACTCTGCTACACTGGCCATACAGTAATAGGCGTTAAGGAACCTCAACATTGTGGGATTCACAGAATTACATATTAGAACTAATTTAATAGGATCTCTGTTGTGGAAGTACTCAGTTACTAAAGTCCATCTTTGTCCTCTAGCAACATGATGCACATCTGCCTTACAGATTATTATCATAAAGAATGCAGACTGACCAGTATGGCCGTTTTTGTTCCATGACTTTAACTTGAAAATGGGCAGGCAGACACCATTAAATGTTGGTTCCCATCGCTGTGCATGAAAATACTGCTACAGGAAGTTGCTGACAGCAGTCAGCGCAGTGCAGCACGCCCTAACCCCAAATTTAGAGCACTAAAGACACACAACACGGACACACACACACGCAGAGCCCACAGAACAGGAAGCCTGTAGCCCTGCACCACCCTGGGGTGACGATTCTCAGATCACCCCATAGTCAATCTGCAATCTCAGTTTCCCATATAAGGCCTCCAGAGGCCAATGGAGAACTGCAGAAAACACAGGACTCAGTTCCTCCCTCTAATTTTAGTATTGTGAAAGCATTGACAACCAGGACCAATTACTGGTCAGAAGTCAAATTGGTCTAAGTTGATTCCCTCTCCATTCTTACCCATTCAAAGTGAGTGAGCCATCTGATCTGTCATCTTAACAATTGTATTTTGTTGACATTGGATATTGTACTTGGATCTAATGTCCTAGTGAAAATTTTAAATATCTTCTTTGAGTTAGAGTAACTTGCTTGATATGGTGTTGAAATAAAGTTTTGATCTTGATAAAGCCAAGGGTAAAAACCAACCCTACATTATGAGTCAGAGATGTTATGCAGAACAAGTTAAACACATTATGATTTAATCCCCACTAACAGCGGAATAGCCAAAGTGTCATTCAAAGGGAATCCCATGTCAAAACCATGCACACTAACATTACACCAAACTTTTACAATAAAACCAATGTAATTCAAGGCTTGACGATACAATAAATGTGCCTACCTGGAGGTGCAAGAAGGCTTGTACCAATTTTGTCCTCTTCTCTCTGAATGTTCAGAGGCTCCCAGATGTCAGAGGGAGTTTAATAACTTCCATTTGCATTAATACCCATCATATTAAACCTGGAATATCTCTTTCACCATCTAGTTTCCATCAAATTAGTTCACTTGTCCAAGAGTCCTGTGTTCAGAGGTCCTGTGGTGTCAGTTGTAAATCCCAGAAGTCTACCACTGCCCTGTGTGCGCACACAGGTTTCAACTTGCCTGACTGCCTCTGTATCATTTCCTGTTCTACCAACTGTGTATTGGAACACAGAGAATGGTGAGACTGGGGGACAGGAACAAACACTCACACAGAGTGCTACAGTATGGCAAATGGTAGTGACTCAGTTTAGTCCTATCGTCTCATAAATAAAAAATTGTTTCCATTTAGTCTGTGACCATTACTTCTGTTTAGAACTAGTGCTGAACATTCTCTGGTTATAGGCGAACAGCCCAGAGAAATTCCCCCAAAAATATGCATCAACTATGGGCCCTGGTCAAAAGTAGTGCACTATATTGGGAATAGGGTCCCATTCGAGACACAAACATAGGCTATTAGTGTTAAATACCATCTAGCCTGCATGCCAGTGTGCATTCTGCTGGTTTGGTATAACTACATGGCAGTTGGACAAAAAAGGGACGCAAACAGACTGGTATCAAGATTATTTCCAATCTGTTTTATTAGGAATTACACCTCTGATTCACATCCTTTTATCCTCATAATATTTCCCTCTGTAAAGTAAAGCAAGTTAGTCAAGTCTACAGTAAACTCATGTCTCACCTATTCCCTAGACTCCTAGAGGATGTTACAGAGGTTTGAACCCTGAGCTATGAATTTCCCTTTGTGGGGAATTTAGGACCAAAAACCAATTAAAAAGACCAATGTATGGTTCGTCACAGAAACTTTATTCCCACATATGCAGTACTGCTCTAAACAATGGGCAGTGTGTGTGTGTGGTCGCACAGCTGGGAGAACATTACCTCTAAACTTAAAGGATAACAAAGTTGGCCTGCCAGATAGGGCTCTGTTCAAAATAATTGCTGTTTTTAGTGCTGGCATCTACAGCTCCATCAGGGCTAGGATTTCATCAACACGCGACGTCTTCCTCTCACTGGGGTTCTTGGTGCCAAAAGCCTTCTCCACCAGATCTTGCTTCTGCCTCTGAATCTTCACCATGTTCTCCTCCACGGAGCCCTTCACTATGAACTACACACACAATAAATATTTGTATGTACACACATACACCGCTTCTACCTCTGTGTCCATTATAAAACTACACACTGTAGTGACTACATTACCCACAACACGCAGCCATGTAACCTCTGACCTTAGTGATGACAACATCTCTCTTCTGGCCAAGGCGGTGACACCGGTCCACACACTGGTCCTCTGCTGCTGGGTTCCATGCCTGTGGACACACACAAAAGTCAGAGTGTGTACATGTATGTCTGTGTGTGAGGAAAGTGTAGATTGCTGAACAGTTGACACGCTTACTGGGTCCATGAGGAAGACGCGGGATGCAGCGCTGAGGTTTATCCCCACCCCTCCGGCTTTGAGTGACAGCAGCATGATCAATGGGCTGCCAGGGGCGTCGCTCTGGAACTCCTGAATGACCTGAGCCCGCCTTTTCTGGCTCATAGTGCCGTCCAGACGTACAAACTTGAAACCCTCCTCCCTAGAGGCAGAGCGTGAGAGAGTGATCCGGGGTAAAATATATTTTTAAGTGTTCTGTGTGTGTGTGTGTGTGTGTGTGTGTGTGTGTGTGTGTGTGTATGTATGTATGTATGTATGTATGTATGTATGTATGTATGTATGTATGTATGTATGTATGTATGTATGTATGTATGTATGTACATGTTACCTGAGTGGAATCTCCAGAATAGTGAGGAAGCGTGTGAACTGAGAGACAACCAGACTCCTGATGCTGTCGTCCTCACTGCGCAGTCTGAGCAGGCTAGACATTAGAGCCTCCACCTACACACACCGTTAGTTGATCAGGGGGTGTCTTACAGTAGCTAGAAGCCATCACATCTTATAGCACATGAAAACCATTCGCCAGGAGTACGGATTCTATGAACAAACAGTAATAAATCAATTATACAGACTATATATATGTGTGTGTGTGTTTGTGAACCCTTTGAAATTCTGGATTTCTGCATAAATTGGTCATAAAATTAGATCTGATCTTCATCTAAGTCACAACAGACAAACAGTCTGCTTAAACTAATAACACACAAATTGTACAAGAAGCATTGCCTGATGTGTACCATCCCTCGAACAAAAGAGATCTCAGAAGACCTAAGATTAAGAATGGTTGACTTGCATAAAGCAGGAAAGAGTTACAAAAGTATCTCTAAAAGCCTTGATGTTCATCAGTTCACGGTAAGACAAATAGTCTAAAAATTGAGAAAGTTCAGCACTGTTGCTACCCTCCCTAGGAGTGGCCGTCCCTGCAAAGATGACTGCACGAGCACAGCGCAGAATGCTCAATGAGGTTAAGAAGAATCCTACTGTCAGCTAAAGACTTACAGAAGTCTCTGGAAAATGCTAGCATCTCTGTTGCCGAGTCTACGATACGTAAAACACTAAACAAGAATGGTGTTCATGGGGGGACACCACAGGAGAAGCCACTGCTGTCCAAAAAAATTATAAAATTGCTGCACGTCTGAAGTTCTCAAAAGAGCATCTGGATGTTCTACAGCGCTATTGGAAAAATATTCTGTGGACAGATGAAACTAAAGTTGAGTTGTTTGGAAGGAACTAGCAACACTATGTGTGAAGAGAAAAAAAGACAGCACACCAACATCAAAACCTCTTCCCAACTGTAAAGTATAGTGGAGGGAGCATCATGGTTTGGAGCTGCTTTGAAGCCTCAGGGCCTGGACAGCTTGCTATCATTGATGGAAAAATGAATTCAAGTTTATCAAAACATTTTGCAGGAGAATGTTAGGCTGTCTGCAAATTGAAGCTCAACAGAAGTTGGGTGATGCAACAGGACAACGACCCAAAACACAGAAGTAAATCAACAACAGAATGGCTTCAAAAGAAGAAAATAAGTCTTCTGGAGTGGCCCAGTCAGAGTCCTGACCTCAACCCGATTGAGATGCTGTGGCATGACCTCAAGAGAGCAGTTCACATCAGACATCCCAAGAATATTGCTGAACTGAAACAGTTTTGTAAAGAGGAATGGTCCAAAATTCCTCCTGACCGTTGTGCAGCTCTGATCCACAACTACAGAAAACGTTTGGTTGAGTTCATTATTAAGACCAAGGGATCACATACTTTTCCCACCCTGCACTGTGAATGTTTAACCGGTGTGTTCAATAAAGACATGAAAATGTACAATTGTTTGTGTGTTATCAGTTTAAGCAGACTGTTTGTCTATTGTTGTGACTTAGATGAAGATCAGATCCAATTTTATGACCAATTTATGCAGAAGTCCAGGTAATTCCAAAGGGTTCACATACTCTTTCTTGCCACTGTGTATGTGTGCGTACACACACACACAAAACCGGTCAAAAGTTTTACAACACCTACTCATTCAAGGGATTTTCTTCATTTTTACTATTTTCTACATTGTAGAATAATAGTGAAGACATCAAAACTATGAAATAACATATGGAATCATGTAGTAAGCAAAAAATGCATTAAAATGCAAATCAATTTATAACATTTTTGAGATGCGTTTTTCTGGATTTTGTTGTTGTTATTCTGTCTCTCACTGTTCAAATAAACCTGCCATTAAAATTATAGACTGATCATTTCTTTGTCAGTGGGCAAACGTACAAAATCAACAGGGGATCAAATACTTCCCCCCCTCACTGTATGCATGTATGTATGTATGTATGTATGTATGTATGTATGTATGTATGTATGTATGTATGTATGTATGTATGTATGTATGTATGTATGTATGTATGTATGTATGTATGTATGTATGTATGTATGTATGTATGTATGTATGCATGCATGCATGCATGCATGCATGCATGTATGTATACACAACAACTTTCTACAACAGGGTGGTGTTCACTAGGAATCAAACGGGCCCAAACAGGGAGGGACTACCTGAACATTTCCAATAAATGTTTTGCTAGTTTGCACAAATGAATATACTCCAGAAGTGGTTCTCCAGGTGTGTGTATTTTACCTTGGAGCTGCTCCTCCAGTTCTCCAAGAGGTTACTCTCCTCCTCCTCTTCCTCCAGAGGGAACTCCACTAGTTCACTGGCCTTGATCTGGCCTCTGCACAGAGGGCACCGCGCCTGCTCCTACACACACAATAAGTGCCCCCGGGCAAGGCCTGCATCAATATATATATATAGATAGATAGATAGAGACAGACAGACATGGCGTGTATGTAGTTAAATACCTGCTCACTGCGTATGACCTCTGCGATGCAGGGTCTGCAGTAGACGTGTGCACAGTGTGTGATGACGGGCAGACGAACAGAGTCCAGACATACAGCACACTCTTCATCAGAGCCAGTGCCCAGCACCAGCCTCAGCTTCATTATCAGACGCTCTCTCAACTCTGCAGGAGTCACAGCTACCACACCTGTCGAGGGGGGGAGGGGTGGGGGAGAGGGTGTCAGGGAGGGGGTTCATTAGAATGGTATGTGGCTTATTTAAAATACCAACAAAACAATCAGCTACAAAAGTTACAAAATGTATGTGTATACACACGCTTTACCCATATATGTGTGTGTTACCTGTGTGTGTAGTGGTCTTTCCCAGTAGGTCAGGGTGGCAGCAGAACTGTCTCAGCCTGACTAGGATAGCCAGAACATCTGCGTAGTTCCTGAGGACGGTCCCCTCTGCAACGTACCTACACACACACACACAGGTAAAGACACACACGGCCACACACAGGTAAAGACACACACACACAGGTAAAGACAAACACGGCCACACACAGGTAAAGACACACACACAGGTAAAGACACACACACAGGTAAAGACACACACACACAGGTAAAGACACACACACACAGGTAAAGACAAACACGGCCACACACAGGTAAAGACACACACACAGGTAAAGACACACACACACAGGTAAAGACAAAACACGGCCACAGACAGGTAAAGACAAACACGGCCACACACAGGTAAAGACACACACACAGGTAAAAACACACACACAGGTAAAGACACACACACACAGGTAAAGACACACACACACAGGTAAAGACACACACACACAGGTAAAGACACACACACACAGGTAAAGACAAACACGGCCACACACAGGTAAAGACACACACACAGGTAAAGACACACACGGCCACACACAGGTAAAGACACACACACACAGGTAAAGACAAACACGGCCACACACAGGTAAAAACACACACACAGGTAAAGACAAACACGGCCACACACAGGTAAAGACACACACAGGTAAAGACACACACACACAGGTAAAAACACACACGGCCACACACAGGTAAAGACACACACGGCCACACACAGGTAAAGACACACACGGCCACACACAGGTAAAGACACACACGGCCACACACAGGTAAAGACACACACACAGGTAAAGACACACACGGCCACACACAGGTAAAGACACACACACAGGTAAAAAAACACACACAGGTAAAGACACACACGGCCACACACAGGTAAAGACACACACACAGGTAAAGACACACACGGCCACACACAGGTAAAGACACACACACACAGGTAAAAAAACACACACAGGTAAAAACACACACGGCCACACACAGGTAAAAACACACACGGCCACACACAGGTAAAGACACACACACAGGTAAAGACACACACGGCCACACACAGGTAAAGACACACACACACAGGTAAAAACACACACAGGTAAAAACACACACAGGTAAAAACACACACGGCCACACACAGGTAAAGACACACACGGCCACACACAAGTAAAAACACACACAGGTAAAAACACACACAGGTAAAAACACACACAGGTAAAAACACACACAAGTAAAAACACACACAAGTAAAAACACACACAGGTAAAGACACACACAGGTAAAGACACACACAGGTAAAGACACACACAGGTAAAGACACACACAGGTAAAGACACACACAGGTAAAGACACACACAGGTAAAGACACACACAGGTAAAGACACACACAGGTAAAGACACACACAGGTAAAGACACACACAGGTAAAGACACACACAGGTAAAAACACACACAGGTAAAAACACACACAAGTAAAAAAACACACAGGTAAAGACACACACAGGTAAAGACACACACACAGGTAAAGACACACACAGGTAAAAACACACACAGGTAAAAACACACACAGGTAAAGACACACACAGGTAAAAACACACACACAGGTAAAAACACACACGGCCACACACAGGTAAAGACACACACAGGTAAAGACACACACAGGTAAAAACACACACACAGGTAAAAACACACACAAGTAAAAAAACACACAGGTAAAGACACACACAGGTAAAGACACACACACAGGTAAAGACACACACAGGTAAAGACACACACAGGTATAAACACACACAAGTAAAAACACACACAGGTAAAGACACACACAAGTAAAGACACACACAGGTAAAGACACACACAGGTAAAGACACACACAGGTAAAAACACACACGGCCACACACAGGTAAAGACACACACAAGTAAAAACACACACAGGTAAAGACACACACGGCCACACACAGGTAAAAACACACACGGCCACACACAGGTAAAAACACACACGGCCACACACAGGTAAAGACACACACAGGTAAAGACACACACGGCCACACACAGGTAAAGACACACACGGCCACACACAGGTAAAGACACACACACAGGTAAAGACACACACGGCCACACACAGGTAAAGACACACACACAGGTAAAGACACACACGGCCACACACAGGTAAAAACACACACGGCCACACACAGGTAAAGACACACACACAGGTAAAGACACACACACAGGTAAAGACACACACGGCCACACACAGGTAAAGACACACACACAGGTAAAAAAACACACACAGGTAAAAACACACACGGCCACACACAGGTAAAAACACACACGGCCACACACAGGTAAAGACACACACACAGGTAAAGACACACACGGCCACACACAGGTAAAGACACACACACAGGTAAAAACACACACGGCCACACACAGGTAAAGACACACACACAGGTAAAAACACACACGGCCACACACAGGTAAAAACACACACAGGTAAAAACACACACGGCCACACACAGGTAAAGACACACACACAGGTAAAGACACACACGGCCACACACAAGTAAAAACACACACAGGTAAAAACACACACAGGTAAAAACACACACAGGTAAAAACACACACAGGTAAAAACACACACAGGTAAAGACACACACAGGTAAAGACACACACAGGTAAAGACACACACAGGTAAAGACACACACAGGTAAAGACACACACAGGTAAAGACACACACAGGTAAAGACACACACAGGTAAAACACACAGGTAAAAACACACACAGGTAAAAACACACACAGGTAAAAACACACACAGGTAAAAACACACACAGGTAAAAACACACACAGGTAAAAACACACACAGGTAAAAACACACACAGGTAAAGACACACACAGGTAAAAACACACACAGGTAAAAACACACACAGGTAAAAACACACACAAGTAAAAACACACACAGGTAAAAACACACACAGGTAAAGACACATACAGGTAAAAACACACACACACAGGTAAAAACACACACGGCCACACACAGGTAAAGACACACACAGGTAAAGACACACACAGGTAAAAACACACACAGGTAAAGACACACACACAGGTAAAGACACACACAGGTAAAGACACACACAGGTAAAAACACACACAAGTAAAGACACACACAGGTAAAGACACACACAGGTAAAGACACACACAGGTAAAGACACACACAGGTAAAGACACACACGGCCACACACAGGTAAAGACACACACAAGTAAAAACACACACAGGTAAAAACACACACAGGTAAAAACACACACAGGTAAAGACACACACAGGTAAAAACACACACAGGTAAAGACACACACAAGTAAAAACACACACAAGTAAAAACACACACAGGTAAAGACACACACACAGGTAAAGACACACACACAGGTAAAGACACACACACAGGTAAAAACACACACAGGTAAAAACACACACAGGTAAAGACACACACAGGTAAAGACACACATGGCCACACACAGGTAAAGACACACACACAGGTAAAGACACACACGGCCACACACAGGTAAAGACACACACACGGCCACACACAGGTAAAGACACACACACAGGTAAAGACACACACACAGGTAAAGACACACACACGGCCACACACAGGTAAAGACACACACACGGCCACACACAGGTAAAGACACACACACAGGTAAAGACACACACACAGCCACACACAGGTAAAGACACACACACAGGTAAAGACACACACAGGTAAAAACACACACGGCCACACACAGGTAAAGACACACACACAGGTAAAGACACACACACAGGTAAAGACACACACGGCCACACACAGGTAAAGACACACACACAGGTAAAGACACACACGGCCACACACAGGTAAAAACACACACGGCCACACACAGGTAAAAACACACACGGCCACACACAGGTAAAGACACACACACAGGTAAAGACACACACGGCCACACACAGGTAAAGACACACACGGCCACACACAGGTAAAAACACACACGGCCACACACAGGTAAAGACACACACACAGGTAAAGACACACACGGCCACACACAGGTAAAGACACACACACAGGTAAAGACACACACGGCCACACACAGGTAAAAACACACACGGCCACACACAGGTAAAGACACACACACAGGTAAAGACACACACGACCACACACAGGTAAAGACACACACAGCCACACACAGGTAAAGACACACACAGCCACACCTGCTGATGGTGGAGCGTCCCTCTGTGCGTGCCAGCTCGTATTCCTCCCTCTCCTTCTGTGTCAGCTCCACTTCCTCTATTCTGACGCTCCTCTCCGGCAGAGAGACCAGAGGCCGACCACACACACGGCTGGTCTTCGTACGACGCAGCGTGACACACTTCACCAGAGCCTGCAGATTCCTACACACACACACGCCGGGTCAAACACACACATTTGAGTTGTCAGCTTTGGCAGCCAGTGAAAACATAAACACTAGACATTGTTACAAATGTGAGATGCTGTAGTCGAGATCAGTTGTCGCTTTAGCAGGAGGGCTCTAAAAACCATGAGTCAGCCAGCCAGTCAGTCAAGCTAGCATGACGGTAAATGACTCTCTCGCTGTTATTTGTGCGCGCGCGTGTACTGACTGCAGGCCGGTCTTGTCCCCCTGTGTGACAGGTCTCTGTATGACTCTGTTCCACCACTCTCTCACGTCGAACGGCTTCAGACGCAGAAACGCCACCAGCATCCACAGATCCCTCAGGTTGTTCTGGATGGGAGTGCCTGGACACAAATTACACTGAGCTCTTCACATGTTCTACGTCAGCAGTTGACATTATCCACTAGCAGTGTGTGTGTGTGTGTGTGTGTGTGGCTAGTACCTGTGAGTATCCAGCGTCTCTGTGTGTTTAATTTGAGTACAGCCTTGCTCTGCTGGGCGTTTGGGTTTCTGATAATATGGCCCTCGTCCAAGACTACTCTCAGCCAGCTCACTGTATGGAGGGGACTAGCAATGCCCTGAGACAGAGACAGAGAGGAGTAAGTGAAAGAGAGAGCGTTACAGTTTACTAGTCCCAAATCAAGAGCTATAACACACACCCACCCTCCACTCACCGAGTAGTCAGCAGAAAGCACGTTGTAGGTGGTGAGGACCACGTGCTGCGAGGACAGGAAGTGTGTGTCCCTGTTGCGTTCCGAGCCGTAGTACAGATACACATTCAGCTTGACGTCCGCTCGCACATGCTGATCCAACTGGTCCTACAACACAAGTTAACATGTTAGTGGGTGTGTGTGTGTCAGAGTGACTGACCGTTTGTTTGTTTGTGTGTGTGTCTGACTGTTTGTGTGTGACTGACTGACTGTTTGTGTGTGTGCACGAATGTGCAAAAGAGTTTGTGTGTTCTCACCAGCCAGTTGCTGAGTACCGATAAGGGGCAGATGATGAGAGTGGCTCTGGCTGCTGGGTCGTCTGTGCTCTGGGAAGAGGCAGCTTCCACCGGCGAAACTACACTTTTACCTTAACTCACACACACACCAAATAATGCAGTCATCAAATTGGTGGGGATGCATGTAGCTTTGTTATCACAGATCATCAGTATATCAATGATGCATGGCAGAGCAATATAATATATCCACCATATATTGACCACTGAACTCACCGACACTCTTTTTC
Source organism: Salvelinus namaycush (assembly GCF_016432855.1). Lineage (NCBI taxonomy): Eukaryota > Metazoa > Chordata > Actinopteri > Salmoniformes > Salmonidae > Salvelinus > Salvelinus namaycush. The sequence continues at coordinate 16,275,845 of NC_052341.1, forward strand.
TGAGGAGCTCCCTGTGTTAACCCACTCAGTGCTGCTGCAAAGTCCAGGTCCTCCAACACAGCACCCCCTACACATACACACACACACACACACGTGACACACAGTTTTGAATGCAAAGCCTAGTGTTGCATGCAAACTATTTTTCAAATCCTAAATGCCAGTACTTGTAAAGACGGCTGTCTTACCTTTCCTTGAGGTGCTGACTGCTTTCCCTTTGGTCTTAGCAGCTGAAAGGACAGATTTTATTGCAGCACAGACCACCACATATACATGGCATCAGGAGGGACAAAATCACACGCACAGCCAATTTACCTTTCTTTGTTGTGGTGGCCTTGGCTTTGCCTCCCTGTGGCCTTCCCTTCGCTGTGTGGTGAAGGACAGATATATTAGTTCAGCTGAGTCTCCATGTACTCACACAAACAGTAGTAGTGTGTATATTAGGGACTTCTACCTTTCTTTTCAGACACCCAGTCCTCGTCTCCATCCTCCACTACATCCTCTTGCACCACGTCCACTGACTCCACACACACCACCTGAGTTTCAGCCTGATTGGCTCTGAAACACACACACAATTTGTCCTGACAGAAACCAGAGGTGATAACATATACAAGCAGAGAGCTATATGCTAAGGCTCTAACCTACCTCATACAAGGGGAGTGACCAGCGGGAGCCACAGACACTTCTGCCTGTACGCCCTCGCCACTCTTCCCTGAGCGAGAGAGATAGACAAGAGACAGAGAGAAAAGGGAATCAACATTAGTGAGAGAGAAGGAGCAGGCACCTGAAATGTCTGAGCACACACACTTACCTTCAGGGTTTTTCCTTGCGGTGGTAGAGGCCTTAGGTTCAGGGGAAGACTTCTCCTACAGAGACATATAGAGACACAGCTCACTGACAGGACATTCAGAGATCCACGCACAAAGGCTGCCATCTTTTCACTTTACGACAGCTGATCTGAACCAGTGTTGGGGTCAATTCATGAAAGAAAACTTGAAATTGGGTTTACTTTTTGAATTGACTGGAGAAATTAAAATGGAATTGATCCCGTCCCCCCAACCCTGATCTGAACAGACATGATAGTGACAAATCTATCACCTAATCTTTTCACCAATCAGCAGCCACGAAGGAAACCCACTTCAGATCATAACACTTACCGGTTCACACAGAGGTTTCCCGTGGTGGAAGTTGGAGAGGATCAGAGCGATGGTGGTCAACGTTTTCCCCTGAAAACACAAACCACAGTGGTGATGGTGAAGGGTGTGTGTGTGTGTTTGTGTACTGTACATGGTCAGTAATCAGTGTGCGTGTTCGTCTTACCAGTCCCATGTCATCAGCCAGTATGCCGCCCCGGACCCTCTGTGGTCTCTCTCTAACAGAGGAGTGTGTGAGTGTGTTATAGAACAGTCCCTCCTTAACCTCCCAGAAGTGGGGCAGCGCAGTGTTGTTTTCACACACACACATCCAGCTCAGAGCCTGCTTCTGGTGGGGCAGCAGCGGAGTACACACTGCCTGTAGATCGACAGATACACACACAAACAGCCATGAGTCTATTATGATTTCAACCTCCTCTATCCTTCCTCTGTGTGTGTGTGTGTGTGTGTGTGTGTGTGTGTGTGTGTGTGTGTGTGTATATATATATATACTGGCGTTCAAAATTTTGGGGTCACTTAGAAATATCCTTGTTTTTGAAAGAAAAGCAAATGTTTTGTCCATTAATAACATCAAATTGATCAGAAAGACAGTGTAGACATTGTTAATGTTGTAAATGACTACTGCAGCTGGAAATGGACGATTTTTTATGGAATATCTACATATGCGTACAGAGGCCCATTATCAGCAACTTTAAAACATTAACAATGTCTATACTGTATTTCTGATCAATTTGATGTTATTTTAATGGACAAAGAAAATGTGCTTTTCTTTCAAAATCAAGAACATTTCTAGGTAACCCCAAACTTTTGAACGGTAGTGTGTGTGTGGGTGTGTACACACAGTACCAGTCAAAAGTTTGAACACACCTACTCATTGCAGCGTTTTTCTTTATTTTGACTATTTTCTACATTGTAGAATAATAGTGAAGACATCAAAACTATGAAATAACACATGGAATCATGTAGTAATCAAAAAAGTGTTAAACAAATCTAAATATATTTTATATCTGAGATTCTTAAAATAGCCACATGAAGGTCAGTCAATCCAGAAAATTTCAAGAATTTCAAGACTTCAAGTACAATTGCAAGCCATCAAGCGCTAAGATTAAACTGGCTCTCATGTGGACCGCCAAGGGAAAGGAAGACCCAGAGTACCTCTGCTGCAGAGGACAAGTTCATTAGAGTTAACTGCATCTCAGATTGCAGCCCAAATAAATCCTTCACAGAATTCAAGTAACAGACGCATCATTCTCAACATCAACTATTCAGAGGAGACTACGTGAATCAGACCATCATGGTCGAATTGCTGCAAAGAAACCACTACCAAAGGACACCAATAATTAGAAGAGACTTGCTTGGGCCAAGAAACATGAGTAATGGACATTAGACGGAAATCTGTCCAAATGTTACATTTTTGGTTCCAACCTCTATGTCTTTGTGAGATGCAGAGTAGTTGAACGGATGATCTCCGTATGTGTGGTTCCCACCGTGAAGCATGAAGGAGGTGATGTTATGGTGTGGGGGTGCTTTGCTGGTGACACTGTCTGTGATTCATTTAGAATACAAGGCACACTTAACCAGCATATCTAAAACAGCATTCTGCAGCGCTGCATCAGATGCGCTGCATCAGATCACCTGGCCTCCACAATCACCCGACCTCAACCCAATTGAGATGGCTTGGGATGAGTTGGACCGCAGAGTGAAGGAAAAGCAGCCAACAAGTGCTCCTTCAAGACTGTTGGAAAAGCATTCCTCATGAAGCTGGTTGAGAGAATGCCAAGAGTGTGCAAAGCTGTCATCAAGGCAAAGGGTGGCTACTTTGAAGAATTTCAAATATAAAATATATTTGTACTTGTTTACACTTTTTTGGTTACTACATGATTCCATACGTGTTATTTCATAGGTTTGATGTCTTCACTATTATTCTACAATATAGAAAATAGTAAAAATAAAGAAAAACCCTGGAATTAATTTTGACTGGTACTGTATATATTTTATTTAACCCCTTTTTCTCCCCAATTTCGTGATATTCAATTAAGATCTTGTCTCATCGCTCCAACTGCCCAACGGGCTCAGGAAAGGTGAAGGTCGAGTCGTGTCCTCCGAAAAATGACCCGCCAAAGCGTGCTTCTTTTTTATTATGATTTTTACCATTTTTATTTACCCCTTGGTAGTCTCCAATTGGTAGTTACAGTCTTGTCTCATCGCTGCAACTCCTGTACGGACTCGGGAGAGGCGAAGGTTGACGGCCGTGCGTCCTCAGAAACACAACCCAACCAAGCAGCACTGCTTCTTGACACAATGCCAGCTTAACCCAGAAGCCAGCCACACCAATGTGACGGAGGAAACACAGTACACCTGGCGACCGTGTCAGCGTGCATGCGCCCGGCCCACCACAGGAGTTGCTAGAGCGCGATGGGACAAGGACATCCCTGCCGGCCAAACCCTCAACTAACCCGGACGACGCTGGACAAATAGTGCGCCGCCCCATGGGTCTCCCGGTCGCGGTCGGCTGCAACAGAGCCTGGACTCGACCAGGATCTCTAGTGGCACAGCTAGCACTGCGATGCAGTGCCTTAGACCACTGCGTCACTCGGGAGGCCCCCAAAGCGCGCTTCTTAACACCCGCCCGATTAAACCCGGAAGCCAGCTGCACCAATGTGTCGGAGGAAACACCGTTCAACCGAAGACAGCCTGCAGGGCCCGGCGCACCACAAAGAGTCTGTATAGCGGAATGAGCCAAGTAAAGCCCCCCACCAGCCAAACCCTCCCCTAACCCGGATGACGCTGGGCCAATTGTGCGCCGCCCTATGGGACTCCCGGTCACGGCCAGTTGGGCTTGAAGCCCAGGCTGTAGTGATGCCGCAACACTGCAATGCAGTGCCTTAGACCGCTGCGCCACTCAGGAGGCCCTCCATTCCTGACTCTCCACACTCTCTCCCGCTTCTCCCGCTACACAAGTATACATGCACTCACCTCCACTGCCTCTCTCTCTCCAATCTTATCCTCCATCAGGTTTTCAAATAAATTGTCAAATGCATTCTTCAACTGCAGGAGAGGGGAGGAAACGGCGTGATATGACAACACAGACGTAGGTAATCATAATTTTCAATATCTTGGTGTACATCTTTATACTGTAGAGAATAGGGTGCTATTTGGGAAGCAGATGGTTGGAAGTACAATACCTCTTCTGCAGTCAGTAGGACAGTCTTCCTGGGCAGATCTCTAGAACCATCTACACACATGAATCCTTTCCCAAAATGAGACACACACACAGTGAGACAAGAGATTGCCCAGGAGGAGGCTATGAGTGTACCTGTGTCAGCATGTGTGTGTGTGTACCTGTAGGCCCACTCTGCAGTTTGAAGCTGCGTGAAGTTATCTGCCTCACCACTGCATCTCTGTTCTCCTCTCTCCCCCAGAAGGACAGAACTACAGACATGGTGAACTGGTTTTTCACCCCGAACGGGACCACCCTAAACACACACAAAACAGTTAATTACCTTGGCTTGTACACACAGAGCTGCATATCAGTTATAAACACTGATCCATGGACCTCTACATGAACTTTGACAGGACCCATGAGCACTGTCAGCCCTGCTCTCACACACACTCACTCACCCTTCCACCCTGGCCAAGTTGTTGTCCATGATGTTAGCCAACAACGCGGCTAGCTCTCGTTTGATGTGCCCCACCTGACTGCCATAGACGTTAGCTACCATCACCGCATTACGGTCGTACGGGTTCTGAGGCTGACGCACCAGAGACACCATCTCCCCTTTGTTCACCTATACACACATAATAAGGTCATTCATTCTAAAGGCCTATTCGTGCCGCATAAGTTAAAGTGAAAGTAGTAAGACGTTAGTTAGCCTAAAGCCAGGAGTGGTCAGGACAAACTCCTGGACCAACTTAAGATTCATGAATTTAGCAAGTTTTTCTTTACCTTTTGGTAGATAGCTACTTACCACGCCAGTATAATACCGGAGGCCTACCACGCTCCCACGTAGGCTGCCAAACAGCACCCCAGTGTCTGGCTCTCGGTCCAGCTCTTCTCCTGTGCCTCGGATGGCCTGGGACAACGTCTCTGTGACAGGGTCATCCGCAAAGCTAAACCCAGCCCCTCCAAACCATCGCCTGGACTGCATGGTGCCTGAAACACACACACAGTTGACAAGTAGCCCCGTGTTTCCCCAAGGCCATACCCCAGGGTGTGCACACATGTTTTGTTCTATCCCAACAATAAGACTGACTCCTGATTAAACTAGCTAACTAGTTGAATATAGTTGAATCCAGTGTTTTATTTGCAAGTGCAAAATGAACTCCCAACATAACTAGCTGACATTCGAGCTAGCTAGTTGGCTACTGGTCTGGATTGGATTAATCAATCAAATGTATTTATAAAGCCCTTTTTGCATCAGCAGACGTCAAGGTGCTTATACAGAAACTGAGCAGAAAACCCCAAACAGCAAGCAACGCAGACATAGAAGCACGGTGGCTAGGAGGGGTGGTCTCTAGTAAGACTATGGTTGGTCTCTAGTAAGACTCTCTAGTAAGACTATCTCAAATTAAAGCAGCTACAACAAACATTTGACTAGTAGTGGGCACTAGCACGTGCATGGCGTTTTGGTCTAACGTTAAAAACTAGCAAGCATTAGCTGAGCTTGTTCTAAGCTAACTAGCCAACGCTGGTTAATGACCTAACTAGCTAGCTAGCTAGCTAACGATATTTCTAGCAGCAGGGTGTCTGATTGGCTAATGCATGTATTTCACAATATACAAAACATTTAACAATAATTCAAATATATCGGGGTTGGGATTCACCTTGAAAATAAACAACTTATTTTCTAAATGTTAGTTTCATAAAGTTTCAGTCCTTCAACGCAGGCTGTCTATTTAAGCGCCTTCGTCTCTCTCCTGAATAGCCAATGAGCGCGGACTCTCAGCTTAGTCTAGCGTCACAAGAAAGGAACACGCCCACCACAAAGTATTCTGCGTTTTTGATTGGCAAACACGTATTCTGAATTTCCGATTCATCGAGGTACCCGTATTTGCTGTATCCTTCAACGTCAAGTGGACACCGGTAGCTAGCGTCATCCCGATTCAGAAATACGCATTCGTTCAATATACATGTAGTTCTGTGCCACAGTTGTGAATCTGTTCCATCAATATGGTAAGGTTCCCTCCCTAATTCTTATTTTTCCGACGGTTGAGTTACGTTTGGGCATAGAATTTAGCGTCCTGTCCAGTAGCTATCAAGACAAGATCCCTCACGCTACAGAAACAGGTGAAATATTGGCATACCATATCGGCCATTCTGGCTCATACGTTACTTTATTTACTGTGTGTCTAAAAAACACAGCTGCTGTCAAACCAGTGTTCAGTAAGCTCTGAGTCTGATGCATTTGTCCTCTTAAGGAATAAAGTATTATTAGAATCAACACAGTCTCAAATCTTGCAAATGAATGTTAGAGAGGATGATGACACAAAAACAGAGGCAGATAGGCCTGCAGGAAATTCCAGAACCCTCACCCTGACGGTGTGCTCCGCTGCCATCGGTGGCACCTTCCAGTACGGCTACAACCTCTCCATCATCAACGCCCCCACCAACCACATCCAGAGGTTCATCAATGACACATACTGGGAGCGCTGGGGAACCGGCCTAGACACCTCCCAGGTGACCCTGCTGTGGACCGTGATCGTGTCTGCCTTCTCCCTGGGTGGCCTGACCGGGGCTCTTCTGGCAGGACCCATGGCTGTCCGCTGTGGGAGGAAGAACTCACTACTTCTCAATAACTCTTTCTTGTTCCTCGGTGCAGTCCTCGCCCTTACCAGCAGGGCGGCGAGGTCAGTTGAGATGATTATTCTCGCACGCCTGCTAGTGGGGGTCAACGCTGGGGTGAGCATGAACGTCCAGCCCATGTATTTCGGAGAGAGCGCCCCCAAACACCTGCGTGGCGCTGTGGCCTTCTCCTCGGCCGTGTTCACCGCGTTCGGGATCTTCCTGGGCCAGGTGGTGGGTCTAACGGAGCTGTTGGGTACCGAGCCCCTCTGGCCCTACCTCCTGGCCAGCAACGCCCTCCCAGGCCTCCTCCAGCTGCTCACCCTGCCCTGGTTCCCTGAGAGCCCCCGCTACCTGCTCATGGACCGGGGGAACAAGGAGGCGTGCGCCCGGGCTCTGGGTAGGTTCCGCAGTGGAGCTGACTTCAGCCTGGAGATGGAGGAGATGCTGCAGGAGCAGGCTGACGCCGGTGGGGCCACGGCCAAGAGTCAGACTCCCTGGGACCTGTTCTCCAACCGCTCCCTCCACCCCCAGCTACGCACTGTGATGGCTGCTAGCAGCGCCATGATGCTGTGTGGTAATGACTCCATCTACTTCTATGCCTCTTACATCTTCCAAGCAGCAGGGATCCCTGTGAAGAAGGTCCAGTATGTTTCTATCGGCACTGGGGCCTGTGAGTTCACTGCTGCCGTCGTGTGTAACCTGCTGGTTGAGCGTGTGGGCCGCAGGATGCTCCTCAGTGGCGGATACGCCCTGATGGCGGTCTGGGCGCTGGTCTTCACCCTGGCCCTGACCCTCCAGGGCTACTCTGTCCCAGGGATGCCCTATCTCAGCATGGTCTGTGTGTTCTGCTATATCCTCAGCTTCGGTATGGGCCCTGCCGGGGTTACGGGAATCTTGCCTGCTGAGATCTTTGACCAGACGGCTCGGCCTGCGGCCTACATGGTGGCTGGGTCCCTCATGTGGATCAACCTCTTGATAGTAGGCATGGCTTTTCCGTTCATAGTGAGTTACCTCGATGCGCTCTGCTTCATCCCGTTCTGTTGCGTCTGTGTGGCGGCCTCTTTGTTTGTGGGCCTCACTCTGCCTGAGACCAAGGGCAGGACACTGGCTGAGATCACAGCAGAGTTTGATAGGAGGAATCCTTTGAAGAAGGGCCCAGAGAAGCAGGGGCCCGAGCCCATGAAGGAGCAATATCAGCTGGGTAAAGCTCTCTCTCTCACCACTGTAGACCCAGAGCCCCTCTCTCATCTCCTAGACCCAGAGCCCCTCTCTCTCACAGCCCTAGACCCAGGGCCCCTCTCTCTCACCGCCTAGACCAGAGGCTCTCTCTCTCACGGCCCTAGACCAGAGCCTCTCTCGCGGCACTAGACCCAGAGCCCCTCTCTTTCACTGCCCTAGGCCCAGTGTCTCTATCTCTCACCGCCCCAGACCAGACCCGCTCTCTCTCACCGCCCTAGACCCAGAGCCTCTCTCTCTCACCGCCCTAGACCCAGAGCCTCTCTCTCTCATCGCCCTAGACCCAGAGCCTCTCTCTCTCACCGCCCTAGACCCAGAGCCTCTCTCTCACCACCCTAGACCCAGAGCCTCTCTCTCTCACTGCCCTAGACCCAGAGCCTCTCTCTCTCACCGACCCAGAGCCTCTCTCTCTCACCGCCCTAGACCCAGAGCCTCTCTCTCACCGCCAAAGACCCAGAGCCTCTCTTTCTCACTGCCCTAGACCCAGAGTCTCTCTCTCTCACCACCTAGACCCAGAGCCTGGGGGGGACAGTCTGGGGGTCTGAGGGTGGGGTATTATATGAATTATATTTAATTATGGTGTATGAATGTGGTGCCTTGGTCCCTAAACCAATAGCCTATACCTCTTTATGAACTCACTGTAATCAAGACTGCTGTTATAATGACAAATTAAGGCTGTCCCCGACTAAAAATAAAATCTTGGTCGACCGAGAGTCTTCCTGTTCTTTCGACCAATCAAAATGTTTAAACTTATTTTTCCATATATAGACATACACCCTATGTGTTTGAATAAAATCAACTACATATGCACTGAGCTTGTCTGATGCTTTAAGCACACTGTTTGATTAGATAATTATCACACAAAAATGACTCAAGAAAGAGCCCGATGGTCACACTGTGTTAAAAGAAATGACATTGAGTGCCTGTGTGACTAGCGCACGTTGTCTCGTTCTCCTCCCTACTGCAGCGAAAAGGCACCACACCACAACAAGTGTTTGTTGCGCTGTCCGTGCTGAAACTGCAACATCATTTCAGCCATTTCGTTTCTTACTTGTTTCTGACTGAAAAGTTATGTTATCGAAATCCGTAATTTGTTTACAAAAAATATTCCCTATTCCCTCAACCCTTGCTCTCTTTACATGAAACATGTAAGCATCGCATGCATGTGACCAATAGGGCCTATAGCCTATCATAATCACATCAATAAATTGCTTATAACAAACTCCAAACCCATAATGTTGACTAGCAAAATGGACGCGGAGGACATGGAAAATGAAACTCAAAACGGGCGAATATTTACTGGTTGCTCAGGAGGGAAAGGGGAAGTCAGATCTGTCGAAGACATTTGACTTAGTTGTGGAAACTACTGGTGATTAAGAAATATTTGGGTACAGGCGCAAGCGTTGTGAGAATCGTGTGCCAAACAGTTGCTGTCAGATTACAATATTATAATTTTTTATAACCATTTGGAACAGTCTAAATAACACTAAATATATAAGTGTACCAGAGAGTCTGTACTAATGAAAAAAACAAATATATATATATAAAGCCTTTATTACATCAGACTAAAAACAGTTGCATGCATTCGTGAATTGCGGTTTATTTATTGATTAGGTAAATTATTCTAAGCTTCCTTTATTTATTTGTAAAACTAAAATGCTTGATTGCATTTGAAAGCATGATTGTCTCGTATGTTTTGTGATGGCATGAACGAACGAAGGAATGAAGGATTGATTGATACGGTAGCCTATATAATGAAATATAGGCCTAAGTAAGTTATGGTATTAAGACTAAACAGGACGCGCTCTTAGGCCTACACCTCGATGGTGGTTATACAAGGTTAAAATACAAAGCCTACTAATGATGATGACATTACTCATTATTATAATGATTAAAAACAGCCAAATCTGTGAAATTGCTTTAGCCGCCATTTTGCCATTGCATGAGGCTTGGTGCTCATGGAATTAGTAGGCTATTAAAGAAACACTCAAACAAGCAACAGAAGCAATATCTGTCTTATTTCTGTAGCTGTATATGGATGATTTGTAAAGCCAGGCACATTTAACAGTTAGGCTATTCATTATAGACCTAATTCAATTGTGGTTTCCTCGCTCCTCAATTTTCTTAGACAATTAGGCTAAGGCAAGGGCTGTTTCCCCGTCTCTGCTGCTGCCTCCGCCGCATTGTTCTCAATCCCAATATGCTGGTTAACTTTGCTATTATGCACATAGCAACATAGGGAAAGGCAGCAATTCTATGGCGCACTGAAGATTGTTTCAGAACCACGGACAGTGACCGTATCCAATGCGGGAGAAAAATATTAATTTAGAACAAATTAGTTGATTTATTAATGTTGCACCATTATTTTTACGTAATATAACCATATAAAATGTCAGTATCACGTGTTAGAGTGATGGATTGTGCCCTCCCCTTGGCCTTTGCAATGGATTAGTCCACTGAGACAGCCGTGAATCAGACAGGTCTTGTGCATCATGAAAAATTGCTACTGCTTGACTAAAGAGATCTCGGTCGACCAACAGCTTATCGGCCAATTAATCGGCCAGTCGACTAAATGGGGTCAGCCCTATAATGAATAATGATTTTGAATAATGATTTTGCACTATATTATTGCTATGATTTCTTTATCAAAACTCCATTACCTCCATTATGTTTAGACTGATGTAATTATGGTGCAGTTTGAGTCAGATATGTTCCTTCCATACATGTGTGATATGGGGAAAGGGCATTGTCTGGTTATACTTGAATATCAGTACTGTACTACTCTCATCAAGTCCAGTCTCTACAGTTATGTACAATTTAGAATGTTGTAAGCTCGACCTATTTTGCTGTAAATGCCAAACCTTAATTGATATTGATTGTTGCAGTATGTTTACAGTATATAATGCATGTTTTATTTATCACCAAAAGGAGTGTTGGATTATGTATTTTCATCCTATTTTGTCTGTTTGATCAGGAAATCACCAGCTATTTTCACTCTTTATGCCACAACACAAACACTTAAAACACATAATATAGGCTATAATGTTGAGCAGACTATTTAAATTACTATCCAGAATGTCCATTAGGTGGCATCATTGCGCTGAGTAAATCCTTTTTTTCAGGGTTTCATGTATGTACCTTCAGTATCAGGTCCACCCTACCCTTGGTTACTCTTGGGTACCCAAAGGTTATCTATGCACTTTCAAGCATGACAAAGAAACTCTATGAAGCCATTATTTGCAATTCTTGCTTTGTATCTATTTGAGTGTTAGACTGAAACAAGTGCTGATGTCAATCCAGCAATCTTTTTCTGTCATGAAACAACTATATGATATAGATACAGTACCAGTCAAAAGTTTGGACACATCCACTCATTCCAGGGTTTTTCTTTATTTTTACTATTTTCTACATTGTAGAATAATAGTAAAGGCATCGAAACTATGAAATAACACATATGGAATCCTGTAGTAACCAAAAAAGTGTTAAACAAATCAAAATATATTTGAGAATCTTCAAAGTATCCACCATTTGCCTTGATGACAGCTTTCCGCACTCTTGGCATTCTCTCAACCAGCTTCATGAGGTAGTCACCTGGAATGCATTTTAATTAACAGGTGTGGCTTAATTTGTGGAATTTCTTTCCTTCTTAATGCGTTTGAAGCAATCAGTTGTGTTGTGACAAGGTAGGGGTGGTATACAGAAGATAGCCCTATTTGGTAAAAGACCAAGTCCATATTATGGCAAGAACAGCTCAAATAAGCAAAGAGAAATGACAGTCCATCATTACTTTAAGACATCAAGGTCAGTCAATCCGGAAAATGTCAAGAACTTTGAAAGTTTCTTCAAATGCAGTCACAAAAACCATCAAGCACTATGATGAAACTGGCCCTCATGAGGACCGCCACAGGAAAGGAAGACCTAGAGTTACCTCTGCTCCAGAGAATAAATTAATACAGTTAACAGCATCTCAGATTGCAGGCCAAATAAATGCTTCATAGAGTTTAAGTAACAGACACATCTCAACATCAACTGTTCAGAGGAGACTGTGTGAATCAGGCCTTCATGGTCAAATTGCTGCAAAGAAACCACTACTAAAGGACACCAATAAGAAGAAGAGACTTGCTTGGGCCAAGAAACACGAGCAATGGACATTAGACTGGTGGAAATCTGTCCAAATGTGAGATTTCTGGTTCCAACCGCAGTGTCTTTGTGAGACGCACAGAAGGTGAACGGATGATCTTCGCATGTGTGGTTCCCACCGTGAAGCATGGAGGAGGAGGTGTGATGGTGTGGGGGTGCTTTGCTGGTGACACTGATTTTATTTAGAATTCAAGGCACACTTAACTAGCATGGCTACCACAGCATCCTGCAGCGATTCACCATCCCATCTGGTTTGCGCTTAGTGGGACAATCATTTGTTTTCCAACAGGACAATGACCCAAAACACACCTCCAGGCTTTGTAAGGGCTATTTGACCAAGAAGGCGAGTGATGGAGTGCTGTATCAGATGACCTGGCCTCCACAATCACCCAACCTCAACCCAGTTGGGTTTGGGATGAGTTGGACCGCAGAGTGAAGGAAAAGCAGCCAACAAGTGCTCCTTCAAGACTGTTGGAAAAGCATTCCAGGTGAAGCTGGTTGAGAGAATGCCAAGAGTGTGCAAAGCTGCCATCAAGGCAAAGGGTGGCATCTTTGAAGAATTTCAAATATAAAATATATTTAGATTTGTTTAACTCTTTTTTTGGTTACAACATGATTCCAAATGTGTTATTTCATAGTTTTGATGTCTTCACTATTATTCTACAATGTAGAAAATAGTAAAAATAATGAAAAACCCTTGAATGAGTAGGTGTGTCCAAACTTTTGACTGGTACTGTATATAACCTATAAAATACTGCATGCTGTACTCTTTACCATTTCTGTAATAATGATAATGATGTTTTAAAATGCAAGAAATCTATCCTAATTAAAATCCACAGTGTCTTGGGAAGAACTGTTACAAGAATGTTTCAATAAAGCAATCTGTCCTATGGCTCAGCTCAGGTGCCTGCTCTCACCATAGACATATAGATTTATACATTTTTAAATTTTTGTAATTTAGCAAGGTGCTCTTATCCAGAACGACTTAGTTATTAGCACATTCATCTTAAGATAGCTAGGTGAGACAACCACATATCACAGTTGTAGTAAGTACATTTTTCTCAAAGTAATCAGCAAAGTCTGTGTTAGTAGGAAAAGGCAAGTGTTGTTTAAAAAAAATTGTCGCTGTGGGATGTAATGAAGATTCTTGGTGAAGAGGTAGGTGTTCAGACGTTTTTGGAAGATGGTAAGGGACTCGGCCGTCCTAACGTCCGGGGGAAGCTCATTCCAATATTGGGGTGCCAGGACAGAGAAGAACTTTGACTGGGACAAGCGGGAGCTGACCCAGCCAAGAGACTAGAAGTGGCTTGTGGTGTAGGGTTTGAGCATAGCCTGGAGGGAGTGGTGTAAAGTACTTAAGTAAAAATACTTTAAAGTACTACTTAAGTTGTGTTTTGGGGTATCTGTACTTTACTATTTATATTTTTTGACAACTTTTACTTTGCTACGTTCCTAAAGAAAATAATGTACTTTGTCTCCATACATTTTGAGTGTTTAGCAGGACAGAAAATGGTCCAATTCACACACTTATCAAGAGAACATCCCTGCTGCCTCTGATCTGGCGGACTCACTAAACACAAATGCTTAGTTTGTAAATTATGTCTGAGTGTTGGAGTGTGCCTCTGGCTATCTGTAAAAAAAAAATTGCCGTCTGGTTTGCTTAATATAAGGAATTTTTAATTATTCATACTTTTATACTATTGATACTGAAGTATATTTTAGCAATGACATTTACTTTTGGTACTTAAGTATATTTCAAAACAAATAGTTTCACTCAAGTAGTATTTTAATGGGTGACTCACTTTTACTTGTCATTTTCTGAGGTATCTTTACTTTTACTCAAGTTTGACAATTGGGTACTTTTTCGACCACTGCCTGAAGGTAGGGAGGGGGCAGTTCCCCTTGCTGCTCCATAGGCAAGCACCAGGGTCTTGAAGTGGATGCGAGCTTCCACTGAGAGCCAGTGGAAAGTGCAGAGAAGCTGGGTGACATGGGATAACTTGGGAAAGTTCAACATCAGGCGGGCTGGCTGCGGCGTTCTGAATAAGTTGCAAGGGTTTGATGGCACAACCAGTGAACCCAGCCAGCAGAGTTGCAGTTGTCCAGATGGGAGATGACAAGTACCTGGATTAGGACCTGTGCCGCTTCCTGTGTGAGGAAAGGTAATTTTCTACGGATGTTGTAGGGCATGAACCTGCAGGAGAGAGTCACTGCTTGGATGTTTGCAGAGAACAGCAGGGTGTTGTCCAGGTTCACGCTGAGGTTCTTTGCACTCTGGGAGGGGGACACCATAGAGTTGTCAACTGTGATGGAGAGGTATTTGAGTGGGCAGGCCTTCCTGGGTGTGTGTGGTTCACTTTAAACTCCACATGCTATGGAAACTCGACACACAACGTGCTACTGCAACTGGGAGCAGAGCAGGGCGGACAGATGCAACGTAGAACACAAACACGCCACACACACCAAGTAAGTGGATCCTCTCACAGAGAGACTTCATGCTAAGCCAGACCTCATATCTTGCTTTCTCATCTTTTCTTTGTCTGAATCTCCTCTCTCTTTCCCCCCCCTCTGTGTCTGACTTCATCACTCTTCCTCTCCATCTCTTTTTATTTCTCTGGATAACTTAATTTCCCCCCTCTCTCTCTACCTTCTTTCTCTAGATATCAGTCTCCCTCCTGATACTGATCTCTTCTCACCGTCTTTCACGCTCCAGGCAAATGCTGACTCCAGACAACAACAACAGAGGAAGCAGCAGCAAATGCAGAAAGAAGAAAACCATGAAGAGAACCACCAGAGGAACCCCCCTCACTGCTCTCCTCTTCCCAGGACCGCAGTTCTGAGATGGGCTGCTTCTCGGGACGCCAACCCACGGCTCCTGTGCTTCATTCAGACCTGGACTGTGGCAGCAGCCCCTCCCCCGTGGAGGGGACCTGGCCCTACCCCCAAAGGACTGATTGCATTTCAACTGATTGTACACATATAAATGGCCATAATAATAGCAATGATGACCCTGGGTGTGGAAACGCTGTGGTTTGAATACTAAAGGTGCTACTGAGTGTAATTTTACAGTACATTTTACAATGCAATATGAATGGTTGAAACACTGGTATTTTTAAGTATTTGCTAAAGTTGATTATAATTACAAAAAACAATTTAGTAGTATTATAAATCCATTTTATTTTTATTACTGTTATCAGTTTTTCATGATGTTTCACGAGTCGTGGCTGAACGACAACATGAATAACATAGAGCTGGCGGGTTATACACTGCATCGGCAGGATAGAACAGCAGCCTCTGGTAAGACAAGGGGTGGCAGTCTATGTATATTTGTAAAAAAACAGCTGCTGCACGATATCTAAGGAAGTCTCAAGATTTTGCTCGCCTGAGGTAGTGTGGTCTACAGCTTATCGTGAGATACTCTATCTACCAAGAGAGTTTATCTGTATTTTTTGCCGATGCTGACAATAAGACTAATTAAGACTCAATTAGATGTATACCGCCATAAGCAAACAGAAAAACGCTCATCCAGAAGTGGCACTCCTAGTGGCCGGGGACTTTAATGCAGGGAAACTGAAATCCATTTTACCTAATTTCTATCAGCATGTTAAATGTGCAACCAGAGAGAAAAAAAATTAGACCACCTTTACTCCACACACATAGATGCATACAAAGCTCTCCCTCACCCACCATTTGGCAAATCTGACCATACTTCTATCCTCCTGATTCCTGCTTACAAGCAAAAATTAAAGCAGGATGCAGGAATAAAAAAGTGGTCAGAAGAAGCAGATGCTAAGCTACAGGACTGGAATATGTTCGGGGTTCTTCCGATGGCATTGAGGAGTACACCACATCAGTCACTGGCTTTCTCAATAAGTGCATTGATGACATAGTTCCCACAGTGACTGTACGTACATACACCAACCAGAAGCCATGGATTACAGGCAACATCCATACTGAGCTAAAGGGTGGAGCTGCCGCTTTCAAGGAGCGGGACTCTAAGATATCCCGCTATTCCCTCCGACGAAACATCAAACAGGCAAAGCGTCAATACAGGACTAAGATCGAATCATACTACGCTGGCATCGACGCTCATCGGATGTGGCAGGGCTTACAAACTATTACGGACTGCAAAGGGAAGAACAGCCGAGAGCTGCCAAAGTGACACAAGCCTACCAGACGAGCTAAATTACTTACATGCTCGCTTCGAGGGAAGAAACACTGAAACATGCATGAGAGCACCGGCTGTTCCGGACGACTGTGATCACGCTCTCCGCAGCCGATGTGAGTAAGACCTTTAAACAGGTCAACATTCACAAGGCCGCAGAGCCAGAAGGATTACCAGGATGTGTACTCCGAGCATGCGCTGACCAACTGGCAAGTGTCTTCACTGACATTTTCAACCTCTCCCTGACTGAGTCTGTAATACCAACATGTTTCAAGCAGACCACCATTGTCCCTGTGCCCTATAACACTAAGGTAACCTGCCTAAATGACTACCGACCCGTAGCACTCACGTCTGTAGCCATGAAGTGCTTTGAAAGGCTGGTGTGATGGCATTTTCCTGTATTACCAAATGAGGAGAGTTACAAACTACACACCAGTCAGAGTTATACTTAAACTTCATCTTTAATGAGCTTTAAGCTTTAGCCTTTGACTTTCAACAATTCACTATCTATAATGAATTTTGAGAGTCACTACAGAAGAATACAAATATATTTTATAACCAAGATACACCCCTCTCAACTTACATGACGAACCACAGATCTTAGGAACTCTTCACAAAGGGACTTTTACTTGAGAAAGGAGTATCCCTTAGCCAGATTGCATTCGCTATAAATTATCGCTCAGTTTGGTCTCTAAAACGAGGTTCTAATCTCGTTCCTGGTACTTCATAGTACCAAAACATTACCTCATCCAAGGCATAACTCAATTGTCAACTCTAGATACTCCCATCTCAAGTAAACCCCCTCTTGACCCCACTTCTGGACAAGCTCACTGAGGGGAGTGAGCCTTTAGGTTGTACACTATCCCAGGATAAGCGCACAGACATTGTGGAGACAAGTAATTGGTTCCCCATTATTCACGCCATCCCTTCACATGGTTTAAGAATAGGTAAAGACACATTCACATATGAAGACAATGTTCCATTCTGTCCTCTTCCCTTTCTGATATTCT
Organism: Salvelinus namaycush; assembly: GCF_016432855.1. Lineage (NCBI taxonomy): Eukaryota > Metazoa > Chordata > Actinopteri > Salmoniformes > Salmonidae > Salvelinus > Salvelinus namaycush. The sequence goes on from NC_052341.1 coordinate 16,293,332, forward strand.
GCATAGCACCAGGGACATGTGAAAGACAAGTTCTGATTCATCCGCCACACTGGTCATGGCTCACATCAACACCATTATCCTAGAAACCCTAGACCCACTCCAATTTGCATAACGCCCCAACAGATCCACAGATGATGCAATCTCTATTGCACTCCACACTGCCCTTTCACACCTGGACAAAAGGAACACCTATGCGAGAATGCTATCGTTCAACACCATAGTGCCCTAAAGCTCATGACTAAGTTAAGGACCCTGGGACGAAACTCCTCCCTCTGCAACTGGATCCTGGACTTCCTGACGGGCCGCCCCCAGGTGGTAAGGGTAGGTAACAACACATCCGCCACGCTGATCCTTAACACGGGGGCCCCTCAGGGGTGCGTGCTCAGTCCCCTCCTGTACTACCAGTTCACTCATGACTGCACGGCTAGGCATGACTCCAACACTATTAAGTTTGCTGATGACACAACAGTGGTAGGCCTGATCACCAACAACGAGATAGCATATAGGGAGGAGGTCAGAGACCTGGCCGTGTGGTGCCAGGACAACAACAACTCCCTCAAAGTGATCAAGACTAAGGAGATGATTGTGGACTACAGGAAAAGGAGGACCGAGCACGCCCCCATTCTCATCGATGGGGCTGTAGTGGAGCAGGGAGAGAGCTTCAAGTTCCTTGGTGTCCACATCACCAACAAACTAACATGGTCCAAGCACACCAAGACAGTCGTGAAGAGAGCACGACAAAACCTATTCCCCCTCAGGAGACTCAGAAGATTTGTCATGGGTCCTCAGATCCTCAAAAGGTTCTACAGCTGCACCATCAAGAGCATCTTGACTGGTTGCATCACTGCCTGGTATGGCAACTGCTCGGCCTCCGACAGCAAGGCACTACAGAGGGTAGTGCGTACGGACCAGTACATCACTGGGGCCAAACTTCCTGCCATCCAGGACCTCTATACCAGGTGGTGTCAGAGGAAGGCCCTAAAAATGTTCAAAGACTCCAGCCACCCTAGTCATAGACTGTTCTCTATGCTACCGCACGGCAAGCGGTACCGGAGCTCCAAGTCTAGGTCGAAGAGGCTTCTAAACAGCTTCTACCCCCAAGCCATAAGACTACTGTACATCTAATCAAATGGCTACTCAGACTACTTGCATTGCCCCCCCCCCCCCCCCCCCCCATTTTACGCTGCTGCAACTATCTGTTATCTATGCATAAGTCACTTTAATAACTCTAAGCATATGTACACTACCGTCCAAAAGTTTGGGGTCACTTAGAAATGTTCTTGTTTTGAAGGAAAATTACTTTTTTTGTCCATTAAAATAACATAAAATTCATCAGGAATACAGTGTAGACATTGTTAATGTTGTAAATGACTATTGTAGCTGGAAAAGGCAGATTGTTTTTTTAATGGAATATCTACATACAGTGGGGCAAAAAAGTATTTAGTCAGCCACCAATTGTGCAAGTTCTCCCACTTAAAAAGATGAGAGGCCTGTAATTTTCATCATAGGTACACTTCAACTATGACAGACAAAATGAGAAAAAAAAATCCAGAAAATCACATTGTAGGATTTGTAATGAATTTATTTGCAAATTATGGTGGAAAATATGCGTACAGAGGCCCGTTTATCAGCAACCATCACTCCTGTGTTCCAATGGCACGTTGTGTTAGCTAATCCAAGTTTATCATTTTAAAAGTCTAATTGATCATTAGAAAACCCTTTTGCGATTATGTTAGCACAGCTGAAAACTGTTGTTCTGATTTAAGAAGCAATAAAGCTGGCCTTCTTTAGACTAGTTGAGTATCTGGAGCATAAGCATTTGTGAGTTTGATTACAGGCATTTCTTCTGAAATTTGTCAGTCTTTTCTTGTTCTGAGAAATGAAGGCTATTCCATGCGAGAAATTGCAAAGAGACTTTAGATCTCGTACAACGCTGTATACTACTCCCTTCACAGAACAGCGAAAACTGGCTCTAACCAGAATAGAAAGAGGAGTGGGAGGCCCCGGTGCACAACTGAGCAAGAGGACAAGTACATTAGAGTGTCTAGTTTGAGAAACAGACGCCTCACAAGTCCTCAACTGGCAGCTTCATTAAATAGTACCCGCCAAATAAAGTCTCAACGTCAACAGTGAAGTGGTGACTCCTGGATGTTGGCCTTCTAGGCAGAGTTCCTCTGTCCAGTGTCTGTGTTCTTTTGCCCATCTTAATCTTTTGTTTTTATTGGCCAGTCTGAGATATGGCTTTTTCTTTGCAACTATGCCTAGAAGAGTGTGCTTCTGATCAATTTGATGTTGTTTTAATGGACAACAAATGTGCTTTTCTTTCAAAAACAAGGACATTTCTCAGTGACCTCAAACTTTTGAATGGTAGTGTAAATATTACCTCAATTACCTCAACTACTAACCGGTGCCCCCGCACATTGATTCTGTTCCGGTACCCCCTGTATATAGCCTCGCTATTGTTATTTTACTGCTGCTCTTTAATTATTTGTTACTTTATTTCATTTTTTTGTTGGTATTTTTTTTTTAAACTGCATTGTTGTTTAAGGGCTTGTAAGTAATCATTTCAGCGCATGTGACAAATACAATTTGATTTGATTCCTAATATCTAGTAGTCATTCATCTTGATGTTGTTAATAATTGTCAATTATGTAATATTATTTGTGTTAAGGCTATTAACAATTTTCCTAATTTGAATGTTGTTAAACAATATTCTATGTATGTTAACATTTTCTAGTAAATTGTTACGAATTTCGACCATTGTGTTCTTTTTATATTATTATATCTTCATCGCGAGACTTTTTTGTTCTTGTGCAAGCTTGCTGGCATCTGAGGTTGGTAGTTCAAAGGTTCAGAGCCCACCCACTGCGAAAACGACAGAGAGGGTTTGTTTACATAACAGGTTAGGTGAATTAACGTAGTAGGTTAGGAGAATTATGTTAAAGTTAGGAAAAGAGTTAGGGTGAGGTTTCGCCTCAAAATTACAGTCATCAACTGTTGTCCCCGACGCGACCACTAGATGAAGCTGTAGGCCTACTCCATCTAGCCAAAACGCTAGAAACAAAAACATACTATCTGTGGCGACAAATCATCATTATCATAACACGGGCTTGCAAGACATTGATGTAAAAAGAAAAAGAAAGAAAAAACGGGGCTTCCTTCAAGCTTGATTTGGCCGGCGCTGCGTTGATAAAATGACAAATATTCGTCGTGATAATTCTCAAAGTTTATCAAAAGCTTGGATTGCACTGAGGAGACTTGATAAAAACGGTTGGTTTATTTTTTGATTAATCTTTTTGGCTGGAGTTGCGTAAACGTTCTACACCTGCATTACTTGCTGTTTGGGGTTTTAGGCTGGGTTTCTGTACAGCACTTTCAGATATCAGCTGATGTAAGAAGGGCTTTATAAATACATTTGATTTGATTTATTGTTGCTCCCTGACGCTGTGTTTACACTGGTTTCCATATAAACACAGTCTCTGCGTTACATTTTAGCTCGTGCTAGTCGTGGGTTGCAGCTGAAATAACATACAAATCTAGCTTACCCCCTTATCAAGATCAAAACGGCAACCCTAAATATTGACACGTAACAAAAATATAAACGCAGCATGCAACAATTTTAAAGATTTGACTGAGTTACAGTTTATATAAGGACATCAGTCCATTTAAATAAATAAATTAGGCCCAAATCTATGGATTTCTGTTGGTCACAGATACCTTAAAAAAAAGGTAGGAGCGTGGATCAGAAAACCAGTCCGTATCTGGTGTGTCCAACATTTGCCTCATGCAGCGTGACACATCTCCTTAACATAGAGTTGATCCGGCTGTTGATTGTGGCCTGTGGAATGTTGTTCGACTCCTCTTCAATGGTTGTGCAAAGTTTCTGGATGTTGGCGGGAACTGGAACACGCTGTAGTACATGTCGATCTAGAGCATTCCAAACAAGCGCAATGGGTGACATGTCCGGTGAGTATCCAGGCCATGGAAGAACTTGGACATTTTCAGTTTTCAAGAATTTTGTAACAGATCCTTGCGGCATGGGGTTGTGCATTATCATGCTGAAACAGGAGGTGAATGGCACGACAATGGGCCTATAAGGATCTCGTCAAGGTAGCTCTGTGCATTCAAATTGACATCGATAAAATGCAATTGTGTTCTTTGTCCGTAGTTTATGCCTGCCCATACTATAACCCCACCGACACCATGGGGCACTCTGTTCACAATGTTGAGCAAACTGCTCGCCCACACAACGCCATACACACTGTCTGCCATCTGCTTCCCTGTTACGGTTTCTGACAGTTTGTGCAGAAATTCGGTTGTGCAAACCCACAGTTTCATCAGTTGTCCAGGTGGCTGGTCTCAGACAATGGTTACACGTGGACTGCGCTTGTAAGGCCTCTTGGACTCCTGCCAAATTCTCAAAAAGATGTTGGAGGTGGCTTATGGTAGAGAAATTAACATTAAATTCTCTGGCAACAGCTCTGCTGGACATTTCTGCAGTCAGCATGCCAGATGCACTCTCCCTCAACTTGATACATCTGTGACCTTGTGTTACTTAACAAAACTGCACATTTTAGAGTGGCCTTTTATTGTCCCCAGCACAAGGTGCACCTGTGTAATGATCAAGCTGTTTAATCAGTTTCTTAATATGCCACACCTGTCAGGTGGATGGATTATCTTGGCAAATGAGAAATGCTCACTAATAGGGATGGAAACAAATTTGTGCCATTTTTTTTTTGAGAAATATGTTTTTTTGTGTTTATAATTTCTGGGATCTTTTATTTTAGCTCATGAAACATGGAACCAACACTTTACATGTTGCTTTTATATTTTTGTTCAGTATAAGAAAAATGTAATACATGCTTCCAGCCCAACTTCAGCCAGCTGGAAGCAGGTGGATTTGACATCTTTGTTGATGCACAGTCCACTGAGAACTGATAGCCAGCAAGGCTACTTGAAATTAAATGGAAGCCCCCTATCAAGGCTTCACATTATAAACCATCTGTGATTATTTCTTGCAGTTGCACACATAAAAAAGCTGAATGCATCACAAATTAGATGTGTTCCTCCTATTCCAGATGACAGAGTCATTGCATTGCAAGAGGTCACCATTCCAAAGGGTATGGAGGCCACTACAGTTAAACAGGTAGGCAGAGGTGTTCAGCAGTAGGCCAAATTGTCAGGTCAGGTTTCTCCCCTATACTAATAGCTCTCTCGCTTTCTCTCTTTTTTTCGCTCTCTCTCTGTCCTTCAAGATCATAACACATTTGTTTGGATTGAATTCTGCTAATGTGACACAGACATTTAAGGTATGCCATATTTATTTTTTATGAAGTTATTATTCCTAGATTGTACCATGTACTGTATACTGACTGACACTATTATAATGTATCCCTTACCAAATGATGGCATATTTCTAGATAAGAAACCACAAGGGCTGTCTGATTCCATTCAACAGCTTTATACCTGTGAACAGCAAGCACGTGTAAGTACTGCAACATTCAGTATGTTACTGTGAGCCAATAATTTACTAAAATGTATATTTCATGTAAAAAAATAAAAATATTCAAATGTAATTCATTCTATCAGTGCATAACATTAATGTCAATATATTTTGATTCATAGGCCATATGTGCTGGAAGTGGCAACAGTCTTTCAGCATGGTACACATTTAACTTATATCATCACATTTCACATTAAAATATAATTTAAATAACAGATATACGGTGAGCTACAAAAGTATTAGGACAGTGACATTTTTTGGGGCTCTGTAGTCCAGCACTTGACACTATGAAACCACAGCAATTTTTGTACATAGTCCCCCCATTTTAGGGGACCAAAGGTATTTGGACAAATTCACTTATACACTGAGTGTACAAAACATTAAGAACAACTTCCTAATATTGAGTTGCACCCCATCTTTTGCCCTCGAAACAGCCTCAGTTCATCAGGGTAAGGACTCTACAAGGTGTCAAGCTTTCCACATGCATGCTGGCCATTGTTGATTTCAATGCTTCCCACAGTTGTCAAGTTGGCTGAATGTCCTTTTGGTGGTGGACCATTCTTGATACACACGGGAAACTGTTCAGTGTGAAAAACCCAGCAACATTGCCATTCTTGACACAGACTGGTGCACCTGGCACCTACTACCATACCCCGTTCAAAGGCACTTAAATCTTTTCAGTTACCCATTCACCCTCTGAATGGCACATATACACAATCCATGTCTCAATCGTCTCAAAGCTTTAAAATCCTTCTTTAATCTGTCTGCTCCAATTCAACTACACTGATTGAAGTGGATTTAACACGTGATATCAATAAGGGGATAGTAGCTTTCACCTGGACTCACCTATGTGTCAGTCTGTCATGGAAAGAGCACACTCAGTGTATATGCATTAAAGTAGTCAAAAGTTTAGTATTTGGTCCCCATATTCCTAGCATGCAATGATTATGTCAAGCTTGTGACGCTACAAACTCGTTTGATGCATTTGCTGTTTGTTTTATTTGTGTTTCAGATGATTTTGTGCCCAATAGAAATGAATGGTAAATAATGTATTGTGTCATTTTGGAGTCACTTTTATTGTAAATAAGAATATGTTTGTTAACACTTCTACATACATTAATGTGGATGCTACCATTATTACGGTTAATCCTGAATGAATCGTGAATAATGTGTGAGAAAGTTAGATGCACAAATATCATACCCCCCCGCTAACCTCCTCTTTTATTGTAATGGTGAGAGGTCTTCGTGGTATGATATTTGTGCGTCTGTAACTTTGTCACTCATCATTATTCACAATTCATGTAGAAGTGTTTAGAAACATTCTATTCTTATTTACAGTAAAAGTGACTGCAAAATGACACAATACATTATTTACCATTAATTTCTATCGGCACAAAATAATCTGAAAGACAACCAAAACAAACAGTAAATGCATCCAACAAGTGTGTAGTCACAAGCTTGATGTAATCATTGCATGCTAGGAATATGGGACCAAACTAAACTTTTGCCTACTTTAAGACACATATAAGTGAATTTGTCCCAATACTTTTGGTCCCCTAAAATGTGGGGACTATATACAAAAAGTGCTGTAATTTCTAAACGGTTCACCCGATATGGATGAAAATTAAATTAAGATGATTTTCTGCACTTTAACATGTATCATTTCAAATCCAAAGTGCTGAAGTACAGAGCCAAAACAACAAAAAATGTGTCACTGTCCCAATACTTTTGTAGCTCACTGTATATGATCTAGTATATAAAATCGATGTTGTTTCCCTTGTTAGAATGCGTGATTGATGTTGTGTGGTGTATTTGTTGATTCTAAGTCATTCCAAAACCACGGACCATTGCCATGACAGTAATCAATAAAAGTATGCGAACAAGACTACAGGGTGTTGTCAGAAGGGTAAGACAATATTTCTAAGGGCTTTCTATATTCATAATCCAGAGAGGAATAAGCATTGATTTGTCATTATTTATTTTTTCAGATAGTGAGACTTGAAGAACTATTTCCTCAGATTAAATTAAGACGTCATGAGAAAATTTATCAGGTACATCATAAGAATCCATCATATTGTATGAAAAAAGTATCAAAATGTTTGCACTCACTAATGTAAGTCGCTCTGCATAAGACCGTCTGCTAAATGACTCATGTAAAATATTGGAACTACAGTATCATCATACATATAAATGTATGTCAGCTGAATTATGTTTTTATTTTAATAGGAAATAGAGTTGCTGAACCAACAGTTGAGATTTCTTCATAAAAGAATGCAGGTAAGCATAAGTATGGCTTATGACAAATATAGGCAGATTTTTCTGTTACTGCATATATGAGGGTTTACTTGAATCGAGCACAAAGAGGTGTGTACCACAGTCTACTGGCTATGTTACATTCAGATTGTGTTTAATATAGATGCAATTATTGTTTCAGATGGCTGATTCTCACAGCTGGATGGGGATGTTCATCAGAACCCCTATGTGGTAGAACAAAACACCTAGGCCCAACATGTTTTATGTACTTTCCATTTGTTTATACTGTCAACTTTACCATAGCCATATGAGAAGATTTAAGAGTAATGGTAAATCTGGTTAATATATACCTATTATGACATTGTATTTTCTGATTTCATCTGCAGTGTAGCATATCTTGAAAATGTAATAGTTTGAGTGGTATAGAAATTCAATTTGCTGTTGGATATACTTGGTATAAAATGTTCAACCCCCCAATAAAACTGAGCTTTATGGTATTTTGGGAACAGTAGTTCCAACTAGCCTGGGTACAAGTCTGTTTGTGTGATCATTCCACCACCTAACATGACAAGGGGAGTGGCAAGGAGTAGAATGATCACACAAACAGACTTGTACCCACCCAGGCTAGCTCCAAACCACTTGAGGTATGAAACGATTGGCATGATGCTTTAGTGCTTTGCTACATGATTGTGCAACCTCTCCATTTCCATTACTGATTAAATAAAAAGGGGTTTTGGCAACTTTATTGATTTAGGGGGAAAAAATACTTCATGTGATTTTTCAAGTGAAACGCAATGTTCTCAAAAAGTACCAAAATAAAATTTACTAAAATATTTGGGTTAATTAACCCTTTAACTGGACATTTAAGTCACGCATACAAAGATACATGAGAAGTGAGGAGCTTTTGTCCCATGAATAGTTATACTAAATCCATCAAAAGCATTTGCTGAATTTGGACCATAATTAACTAAATGTAAGGCAGTGTTGCCACCATCTTTATGCGCAAACCAAGTCATGAGACAAAGGCAGACATTTAATTAGCATAGTGGCCTTAACTCAGAAGTGGTTGGCAAATTGTTCTGGGAATATGTGAGTGCAAGGAATGTAAAATGTATTCTTTAAATACAGCTACCGTAGTACAAAATGTAACGTGAATTGAGTAGTTTCAAATCTATTGAACTGTTGAGGAGTTTCTGTATTCTTTGCCTAGGGGGACATTTGACTCATGCAAACAGTGATTGTCCTTTTAAAGTAAGTAGACAAGATGTCACTTGTCACACAAAAAATAAAAATGTATTTGTATGTAATTACAGAATGGTGTCAAACGAGTATGCACCAAATGTCACATTGATCCACAATTACAAAGATGCATTTCGTCCATCAACAAATATTGAAAATTATATACATAAAAGGGCATGGGTGACAAAAACAGTACACTAGGATTCACAGGACACGTTTCCAATAGGACAGTTAAGCAAAATCAATAATTACAAAGAGGCCATTTTACTTTTATATTCTCTTCAGTCTCGGGACATTAAACTAAAACTCATCCTATCCCAGAGACCATGGTCTTTAAACTTTTCAGAGATGGGAAAGTTCTGGCTTGTGAAAAGGACTGGAGTTATTGTACTTGTTGGCAGTTCTATTCGCTTTTTGACTTTTTGCTGTCATTCCCGTTCTTCTCTGGGACAATCTCTTCAGGCTTTCTCTTCTTGGTGCCGTCGGCCATGCTGCTGCCAGGGTGAGTACTGAACGTGATGATGATGCAGGTCATGTTGTCACAGCCCGTGCCATCTCCAGATGTATCAGGTGCCAAGCAATGGTCAAGTAGCTACGGAGACAAAATAATGTTTGAGAGCGCTAGTTCATTGTTAAATAAAGAATGAGTAATGTCATGATTACAGGGGAGTGGTGGATCTCAGGTACATCAACTTTGGTTTCCCAACACAGTAAAAAAATATATAATCTTACTTCTTCAACTATGGAGGACAAAGGCCTGGCAGTATCATCACCATTAGGCTTTATTCTCTGACTGACAAAGTCTACAACCTCTTGACTGCTCATGACGTTCCTGTGGATGACACTCATTAATGAAGGGAAATATAGCTGTGGATCCATTTCACACATTGATTATTGAAGTATGGCCTTAATTTAAGAAAAAAACTAACAAACTACCAGATTCCGTCGCATGCAATGATCATGAAGTCGTGCTCTGGGTTGAGGGTGAGCACTTTGACGTCAGGCATTGAGGAGATCATCTGCTCCTCTGGGCCAAGGGCCTTGTTTCGTTTGTAAAAGTGGTCGCCTGAAAACACAAAGGCCCTTTCAATCTAATGTCTTTTCTTCAACAGCAAAAAAGATACATATTTCTGGAAACAATGCCTGATAATTCAAATCAAATGCCAGGGCTAGGAAATGCAGGAGGATCGATTTACCGATGGCCCTGGAGAGGTTGAGTCCTCCGTTGACGCGACCGTCCATGGTGACCTTTCCACCAGCATTCTTTATCCTGGCCAGCTCCAGCTCATCCTCTGGCTTGTGGTCGTAGGACATGTCTATGGCCTTGCCCTTCTCAGACACCACACAGCGGGAGTCACCAGCGTTTGCCACAATCAGCTGTTTCCCTCTGATCAGAGCCACCACTGCTGTAGTGCCACTGTCTGCGCCAGGCTGGGGGAAAAAGGCACAGTTTCTGAAAATAGCCACCTTCCGTTTAAAGGGCCTATGATTAACCCACTACACAGCTAAGGAGATTAATCCCAGAATAATATTTTGCATTTAGGGAGGCATAGAAAGTAATCACTACTTCAGACACAAAACACTCCATTACAACTTTGCAACAACCAGGGCTACTCAGAAATCATTTTAATAAAGTGCCCTCCATTCAAGGTTTAAGTTGAAAATTAAGCTGAGTGTATTCTACCTCTTCTTTTCCATCCATTCCAGGGTAGCACATCTCCTCATTCTCTTCATCAGAGTCCTCCCCCTCTTCAGTGTCTTCTTCCTCGTCACTGTTTTCACCTTCATCTTCCTCACTGGCATCCTATAGAAGCGGAATTACATAATTAACACACATAACATTCTTTCCACAATTACAAAAAAAATTTAAACAGTTTATTTGTTGAAAAATCCAGTGGGGGGAAATCTATGAAGAGCAAATATGAGTTACAGCAGAGGTGCCCAACCCTCCTCCCGGAGAGCACTCATTCTGCAGGCTTTTGCTCCAACCAGAATCTATCAACTGATTCTACCAATAGCTCCTCACCAGGACCTTTAAGCATAATCAGGTGTGTAAGAACTGTGTTTGGGCAAAAGCCTGAATACCCAGTAGCTCTTCAGGCAGAGGGTGGGGCACCAGAGTTAGAGTAACTTAACTCCTGCAGGAGATTTCTTCCCCCTCACCTCCTCTTCGCTACCCTCCTCGTCTTCCTCTTCTCCTGACTCGTCACTGTCCTCAAAGAACTTGGAGCTGGTGTCTCCTGGAGCCGGAGCTGCTGAGGAGGAGCAGGAGGGCCCAGTTTCCTTTTCTCCTTCAGAGGACCCTGCTGCTCCTGCCGCTGAAGAGCTGTCCCCTCCTGCTCTCCTGCAGGCCCGCAGCTTGGAGAATCCCACACCACCAGCTGCACTTCCAGCACCATCAGCCTTCCGATTGCTGTCCACCTCACTCTCCACTTCTCCGTTGATGCCCTTCTCCCCATGGGAATGTGGTTCACCTTCCCCAGACTCTTTTTTGCCCTCCGGACAGAGCTTCTTGTGTTTAATCGCATTGAGGTTCTGTCCATAGCGAACAAGTAACTCTTCAATGGTCAAGGTGGCCTCTTCGTGCAAAAGTTCTGCCTCCTCATTGTCCACTAACAGACAGAAAGGAACACATGGGGTTGAATCAAACTATTTGTTTTGAATAAAGCACAAGGAATGACAACGACATATTTAACTTGGTCAGTTGTTACAGCGTACTTACAATCATCTTCTTCAGCCACTTTTTCATTTGGTGCTTCCTCTTGTGGGCGGCCAGCTATCTGAACAAGCTCTTTGATCACTTCCTCTGTGGTCACCCTGCTATCAATGGCCAGAAATGCATCCTCCAAAGCCTGAAACACATCCACCCACCTAAGACAAATGTATGCTGCTATGGAGTGGAGTTTGACAACAAAAACAAGAGCTACTGAACCAAAGTTGGTTGGTAGTCACTTTTAACAATGTGAGATTGCGCAATGTTTATTGGGTATACTTTCTATATACACTCTTACATATATGTAACATGTTCAATTGCCCATGTCAAGAGGATTCCTTTCCATACCCCAAAAGCATTCTTGCACTCACCTTTTGCAGTTTGCCATCTTTGTAAGTCTTCTGTTCCTTAATCATTTCAGGAAGGTACTTGGAACAGTATAATGCTACTTCCTCACCTGAGAAAGCAAGTACTGATTACTTAGAATAACTTGTTTAATAATGTCTGATATTAACAAAAATAACATACAATCAAGGTACGCACAAAAGTTACTATTCAGGATAAAAAGAACAGTACCTCCATGTCCATCATACACAGCAAACATAGCCGTTTCATCGTCCAGTTCTGGAATGCAGTTGTGAGCATCCTGTTGAAAGAAACAAAAACGTTACTCTCATGGAATGCCATTTCTATGAGCAGTATAACAGCTACATCATAGAAATCAGACCCGTGCCACTTGAATGTGAAAATGAATCATGATGCATTTACATTGTTAATGTTAACGGCCCAGTCTTGCACATCTTACATATCTATATAAATACATGCAGGAAAGCTACCTAGCTACATTGTTGGATAACAACAAAATCAGCTAGCTGGCCAATGTTGACGTTGATAGTTATTAAGCCACGTGTTTAATGGTTGGATAGCTAAACCAAGCTCCATATGTTTGATAACGTGTAGCCTATTAGACAACTTACACTACTTTTTGTTGTCTAAACCAAATAATTTAGTTAGCATTCTAGCTAACTGGTAGCTAGTTCTGATAGCTAGTTAGTTGGACACCATACTGGCAACGAATGACTGCGGAATCCAATCCAGCTAGCAATTTGTTTAGATCATCTTACCTCCATTGAGACACGCCAGCCCTGCATGGCCGCAAAGCCATAGCTCATATTTTGGTTTCCCCCGTTGGAAGAGGACTTTACTGTATTGGGTTGCGACAAGTAAGCTCCCATGATGGACCAACAATGGGTTTCTACTTCGTTGGTGTTGGAAAATCCGATGTAATAGGAAAAAAAACAAGATGACGAAAATAAATTAGACAGATGCTCCAACTTCACCGTACAGTTCATTATATCATGCAGTAGAGTATAAATATTGCTATCATGCAGTAGAATATAAATATTGCAATATTTTGATAAAGGGCCAAAGGCTAGTTAGCCGGTTTATTGCTAGCTTGGATGGGGTATCTAGCGACTGTTGGCTAAGCTAACAAACGAATATAGACACCGTTCTTACTCGCAAACTATATATATTTTTAAGCGAAGGCAAATTGGACACCATTAACCGGAAGATAATACTTGCTATCAAAACATTTCAGGCTTAAAAGTGAGTCCAACTTTAACATTTTACAGGAAAATACCAGCACGTGTAACTACAAACACAACAGACCTCTCAAAAATAATCGGATACATAGAGGAAGCGGAAACGATGTGATGAATGAGAAGTGCGCATGTCTACTTGTGAGCAGGGGCGTTCAGAAAGGGCGCCAAAACTTTAGTTGCAGAGAACGAGTACGTCCACGAGGTGTCGCCAAAGTCACCGATTCTAGTGTGGCCAACAAACGTTGGAGTGGATCCCTATATATTTTCTCAGTTTCTTCTCCGTTTCTTCTCATGAAAAAAGGCGAAAGGCAGCAGTTCGGTAAAAACATGTTTAGTTCTTTAATCAGTAGACACGAAAGAGATTTTAAATACCCAAGAATACATAACAGTAGGTGGGGGGAAACAAAGGAGATGTGTATTGCCACTATCTTGTCCTGTGCTGTTGGTTTTGCTGGTATTGTTTTAGTGTAACTATTCTAAACCCCTATGCAAAGTCAAAAAGGATCATTGCCAAATATAAACAAAAGTTTAGTAAAAAATGAAATTGAGTAAGTTTTCTTCCAATACTGAGCTTTTCCTTAAACTTTTACAACATTTGAGATTCCCTTCCTCTTGGGGTAGATTGTCCTGTCCTGTGAACTGGAACAAACACACACACAGTCGTGAAGAAGGCAGTGCCTCTTCCCCCTCAGGAGGTTGAAAAAGTTTGACATGGGCTCTCAAATCCTGAAAAGGTTCTACAGCTGTACCATTGAGATCTGGCTGCATCACTGCTTGGTATGGAAATAACACCACCCTCGATTGCATGGCAATACAGAGGGTTGTGCGGACATCCCAGTATATTACTGGGGCCGAGCTCCCTGCCATCCAGGACCTCTATATCAGGCAGTGTGAAAAGAAGGCCCGGAAAATCGTCAAAGGCACCAACCACCCAAGCCATAGACAATTTTTTTCTGCTGCCTCATGGCAAAAGGTACCGGTTCATCAAGTCTGACACCAACAGACTCCTGGACAGCTTGTATCTTTATTGACCTTTTATTTCACTATTTGCACTGTCTCTATGCACACTCACAGGGACCTACACACTCACACACACTGTCACTCCAACACACACACACACAAACACTCACTCCATCATTTGCTCACTCACACATAATATGCACATACATTTATACTGACTCTACACACCCGCACACCCACTCACATGCAAGCTGCTGCTACTCTGTTTATCTTATAGGGAGTTGCCTAGTCCCCTTACCCCAATACATATCTACAGTTGAAGTCGGAAGTTTACATACACTTAGGTTGGAGTCATTAAAACTCGTTTTTCAACCACTCCACAAATTTCTTGTTAACAATCTATAGTTTTGGCAAGTTGGTTAGGACATCTACTTTGTGCATGACACAAGTAATTTTTCCAACAATTGTTTACAGACAGATTATTTCACTTAATTCACTGTATCACAATTCCAGTGGGTCAGAAGTTTACATACACTAAGTTGACTGTGCCTTTAAACAGCTTGGGAAATTCCAGAAAATGATGTCATGGCTTTAGAAGCTTCTGATAGGCTAATTGACATTATTTGAGTCAATTGGAGGTGTACCTGTGGATGTATTTCAAGGCCTACCTTCACACTCAGTGCCTCTTTGCTTGACATCATAGGAAAATCAAAAAAAAATCAGCCAAGACCTCAGAAATAAAATGGTAGACCTCCACAAGTCTGGTTCATCCTTGGAAGCAATTCCCAAATGCCTGAAGGTACCACATTCATCTGTACAAACAATAGTACGCAAGTATAAACACCATGGGACCACGCAGCCGGCATACCGCTCAGGAAGGAGACGCGTTCTGTCTCCTAGAGATGAACGTACTTTGGTGCGAAAGGTGCAAATCAATCCCAGAACAACAGCAAAGGACCTTGTGAAGATGCTGGAGGAAACAGGTACAAAAGTATCTATATCCACAGTAAAACAAGTCCTATATCGACATAACCTGAAAGGCTGCTCAGCAAGGAAGAAGCCACTGCTCCAAATCCGCCATAAAAAAGCCAGACTACGGTTTGCAACTGCACATGATCATGCAACTGCACAAAGATCATACTTTTTGGAGAAATGTCCTCTGGTCTGATGAAACAAAAATAGAACTGTTTGGCCATAATGACCATCGTTATGTTTGGAGGAAAAAGGGGGAGGCTTGCAAGCCGAAGAACACCATCCCAACCGTGAAGCATGGGGGTGGCGGCATCATGGTGGGGGTGCTTTGGTGATGAGGTGGTGAGGGTAGGTAGCAACACATCTGCCACGCTAATCCTCAACACTGGAGCTCCACAGGGATGCGTGCTCAATCCCCTCCTGTACTCCCTGTTCACCCACGACTGCATGGCCAGGCACGACTCCGACACCATCATTAAGTTTGCAGACGACACAACAGTGGTAGGCCTGATCACCGACAACGACAAGACAGCCTATAGGGAGGAGGTCAGAGACCTGGCTGTGTGGTGCCAGAGTAACAACCTCTCCCTCAACGTAACCAAGACTAAGGAGATGATTGTGGACTACAGGAAACGGAGGACTGAGCACGCCACCACTCTCATCAACGGGGCTGTAGTGGAGCAGGTTGAGAGCTTCAAGTTCCTCGATGTCCACATCAAAAACAAACTAGAATGGTCCAAACACACCAAGACAGTCGTGAAGAGGGCACGACAAAGCCTATTCCCCCTCAGGAAACTAAAAAGATTTGGCATGGGTCCTGAGATCCTCAAAAGATTCTACAGCTGCAACATCGAGAGCATCCTGACTGGTTGAATCAGTGCCTGGTACGACAATTGCTCTGCCTCTGACCACAAGGCACTACAGAGGGTAGTGCGTACGGCCCAGTACATCACTGGGGCTAAGCTGCCTGCCATCCAGGACCTCTACACCAGGCGGTGTCAGAGGAAGGCCCTAAAAATTGTCAAAGACCCTAGCCACCCCAGTCATACATAGACTGTTCTGTCTACTACTGCGTGGCAAGCAGTACCGGAGTGCCAAGTCTAGGACAAAAAGGCTTCTCAACAGTTTTTACCCCCAAGCCATAAGACTCCTGAACAGGTAATCAAATGGCTACCTGGACTATTTGCATTGTGTGCCCCCCCCCACCAAACCCCTATTTTTACGCTGCTGCTACTCTCTGTTTATCATATATGCATAGTCACTTCAACTATACATTCATGTACATACTACCTCAATTGGGCCGACCAACCAGTGCTCCCGCACATTGGCTAACCGGGCTATCTGCATTGTGTCCCGCCACCCGCCAACCCCTCTTTTACCTTACTGCTACTCTCTGTTCATCATATATACATAGTCACTTTAACCATATCTACATGTACATACTACCTCAATCAGCCTGACAAACCGGTGTCTGTATGTAGCCTCGCTACTTTTATAGCCTCGCTACTGTATATAGCCTGTCTTTTTACTGTTGTTTAATTTATTTACTTACCTATTGCTCACCTAACACCTTTTTTGCACTATTGGTTAGAGTCTGTAAGTAAGCATTTCACTGTAAGGTCACCTGTTGTATTCTGTTGTATTCGGCGCACGTGACGAACAAACTTTGATTTGATTAAACTTTGCTGCAGGAGGGACTGGTGCACTTCACAAAATAGATGGCATCATGGGGTAGAAAAATGATGTGGATATATTGAAGCAACATCTCAAGATATCAGTCAGGAAGTTAAAGCTTGGTCGAACATGTGTCTTCCAAATGGACAATGACCCCAAGCATACTTCCAAAGTTGTGGCAAAATGGCTTAAGGACAACAAAGTCAAGGTATTGGAGTGGCCATCACAAAGCCCTGACCTCAATCCCATAGAAAATTTGTGGGCAGAACTGAAAAAGCGTGTGCGAGCAAGGAGGCCTACAAACCTGCCTCAGTTACACCAGCTCTGTCAGAAGGAATGGGCCAAAATTCACCCAACTTATTGTGGGAAGCTTGTGGAAGGCTACCCAAAACATTTGACCCAAGTTAATCAATTTCAAGGGAATGCTACCAAATACTAATTGAGTGTATGTAAACTTCTGAACCACTGGGAATGTGATGAAAGAAATAAAAGCTGAAATAAATCATTCTCTCTACTATTATTCTGACATTTCACATTCTTAAAATAAAGTGGTGATTCTAACTGACCTAAGACAGGGAATTTTTACTAGGATTAAATGTCAGGAATTGTGAAAAACTGAGTTTAAATGTATTTGGCTCAGGTGTATGTAAACTTCCGACTTCAACTGTATTTCCATCACTCCAGTATCCCTGCACATGTAAATATGGTATTGTAACTGACTTTTTAAATATTTCCTGTATATAGTATACTTACTTTATTGTTTTTTTCTAGTAATACATTGTTATTGACTATTGCATTGTTGGGTTTGTAAGAAAGGCATTTCACTGTACTTGTGCATGTGACATTAATATTTGAAACTTGAGTCAGTGGAGCCTCAAGGGGTCATCTAGTTCCTCATTAAACACAGGGGGGAGACACACACCAGTGCTCAGCTTGTTTTTTCTAGAATGCCAAAAGCCTGATGGTGGCCAATAACACCTCAAAGCCTTTCATCATTTTCTAAAAACATTTTTTTTAAACCTTTATTTAACTAGAAAAGTCATTAAGAACACATTCTTATTTACATTTTTGGCCTACCAAAAGGCAAGAGGCCTCCTGCGGGGATGGGGGCTGGGATTAAAAATACAAATATAGAGCAAAACACACATGACAAGTGAGATGCCACAACACTACATCATGTAGGAGTTAAATGTGTCTGAATAACAAATACTAGTGGCAATGTGTGAGTCACATTGATCTCATTCTGATTCTCACATTCAAAATCAGATTCTGATTCTGACATACTTTTATTTACTGCATAAGTAAAAGCAGCAAATGTATCACCTAGGCACCACTGCCATTCATTCCAATTAGACTGGTTTTGGATTTGCCATTCATTCCAATTAGACTGGTTTTGGATTTCTACTTGACCAAGATGGCTGCAATTTTCGCCCCATTATGTAACTTTGAGGATTTATGACAGAGCCCCTCTAGTAATTTAATATCTTTAATAGGATCTCTATGGGCTAGACTGAGCCTCTTCAAATGACAGTCAAGCCAATCTGACTAAATTGATAACATGTTATGGTAAAATATAGTTTATGGATCTCTGTAGGCCTATCATTGATCGATATAGCAAGTGGCACATACAACTCACAGATTTACACAGAAAAAGCTGAGTTGATCAGAACTCAGTGTGCTTTATCATGGGTCAAAGTTTACCTTAGGTTTTTAAAGACCATTGCTTTATCTCTACGCAAGAACAACACACTGTTTTAAATATGGAACGAATGTGTGGTTGTCTAATAAAATTACTTATATAGTCTTATAAAAGGTCCTGTAAAGTAGGTTAATTGTCCTTTAGTTTTGACACAGCGTAACTTGTAATGTGGAAATTGTTGTTTATTTCAACACTACTTCATTGATGACAGTGACAGTCGGTGCCGTTTAAGATTTTTTATATGAGCATGGCCTTATTTTTTTCTATTACATCATATTGAATGACTGACATTCATATTCTATTCACCCAGCTCAACGTAACATCGATAGGTTTAGGCTACTACATGATACTCAAATTTTCCCTGTACACATCATGAGGTTGCTACAACCTAGCCTATGAAGGAAAGATTACAACATAAGTGCACAGGTTGAGAGAATTTTGAGTAATCAAGGTGACAGACAGTGACACATACTGCCATGCACACTCTTGCCTGCATCTAGCTGATCTAGGGTGTAATCATTAGTCCAACAGTTGTAAATGAGAGTTTCTATTGGACAAATTCAGGTATGTATATCCCCGTTTCGTTTGCTTCTGTTTAAGAAACATTTTTCAACAGAATCTGCAGAATGAATACACCCCTGATCATACTCAAGCACTGTTCACTTTCATAGCAGCCCCATAAAAACAGCATGATCACTTTGCTAGTTGTATATATCATTCCTTATCGCTAATATCTGTGCGCTCTCCTTTTCTCACCTTTTCCCTTCGCTTGTGGACTTCAGTGCACAACACATCAGCTGTATGTGACCAGGCGAAAAAACCTTTCCAATCCTTCATATCATGACCGCTAACAGCTACACACAGGCTACATCATTGTAACGTCATAGCAGGGACGCAACTTTGGTTTTAGAAGTGGGGGGGACATAATTATTATTATTACATTTTTATCCAGTCGGATAAACACTCCAAACAGCCTACCCAACGTCCGCATGGTCTTAAAGCACACCATTGCCTCGTTTTGTATCACAAAGTTAAAGTTGCGCTCCTGCGTAATAGTCAACATACTAGAACTAACACGTTAGTAAGCCCGCTACAATCATGCAGTACAGTGTACAATCAGAAAGCAATTTAGCAGTTACACCGGCAGGCCTCGGTGGCAATAAATACATTTATTTTATTTTTATTTCACCTTTATTTAACCAGGTAGGCTAGTTGAGAACAAGTTCTCATTTACAACTGCGACCTGGCCAAGATAAAGCAAGGCAGTTCAACACATACAACAACACTGAGTTACACATGGAATAAACAAACATACAGTCAATAATACAGTAGAAAAAAGTCTAAATACAGTGTGTGCAAATGAGGTAGGATAAGGGAGGTAAGGTAATAAATAGGCCATGATGGCGAAGTAATTACAATATAGCAATTAAACACTGGAATGGTAGATGTGCAGAAGATGAATGTGCAAGTAGAGATACTGGGGTGCAAAGGAGAAAGATAAATAAATAAATACAGTATGGGGATGAGGTAGTTGGATGGGCTATTTACAGATGGGCTGTGTACAGGTGTAGTGATCTGTAAACTGCTCTGACAGCTGGTGCTTAAAGCTAGTGAGGGAGATATGTGTCTCAAGCTTCAGTGATATTTGCAGTTCGTTTCAGTCATTGGCAGCAGAGAACTGTAAGGAAAGGCGGCCAAAGGAAGAATTGGCTTTGGGGGTGACCAGAGAGATACACCTGCTGGAGTGCGTGCTATGGGTGGGAGCTGCTATGGTGACCAGTGAGCTGAGATAAGGCGGGGCTTTACCTAGCAGAGACTTGTAGATGACCTGGAGCCAGTGGGTTTGGCGACGAGTATGAAGCGAGGGCCAGCCAACGAGAGCATACAGGTCGCAGTGGTGGGTAGGATATGGGGCTTTGGTGACAAAACGGATGGCACTGTGATAGACTGCATCCAATTTGTTGAGTAGAGTGTTGGAGGCTATTTTGTAAATGACATTGCCGAAGTCGAGGATCGGCAGGATGGTCAGTTTTACGAGGGTATGTTTGGCAGCATGAGTGAAGGATGCTTTGCTGCGAAATAGGAAGCCGATTCCAGATTTAATTTTGGATTGGAGATGCTTAATGTGAGTCTGGAAGGATAGTTTACAGTCTAACCAGACACCTAGGTATTTGTAGTTGTCCACATATTCTAAGTCAGAACCGTCCAGAGTAGTGATGCTGGACGGTCGGGCAGGTGCGGGCAGCGATCGGTTGAAGAGCATGTATTTCGATTTACTTGCATTTAAGAGCAGTTGGAGGCCACGGAAGGAGAGTTGTACGGCATTGAAGCACGTCTGGAGGTTAGTTAACAGAGTGTCCAAAGAAGGGCCAGAAGTATACAGAATGGTGTCGTCTGCGTAGAGGTGGATCAGAGAATCACCAGCAGCAAGAGCGACATCATTGATGTATACAGAGAAGAGAGTCGGCCCGAGAATTGAACCCTGTGGCACCCCCATAGAGACTGCCAGAGGTCCGGACAACAGGCCCTCAGATTTGACACACTGAACTCTATCTACGAAGTAGTTGGTGAACCAGGCGAGGCAATCATTTGAGAAACCAAGGCTGTTGAGTCTGCCGATAAGAATGTGGTGATTGACAGAGTCGAAAGCCTTGGCCAGGTCGATGAATACGGCTGCACAGTATTGTCTCTTATTGATGGCGGTTATGATATTGTTTAGGACCTTGAGCGTGGCTGAGGTGCACCCATGACCAGCTCTGAAACCAGATTGCATAGCGGAGAAGGTACAGTGGGATTCGAAATGGTCAGTAATCTGTTTGTTAACTTGGCTTTCAAAGACCTTAGAAAGGCAGGGTAGGATAGATATAGGTCTGTAGCAGTTTGGGTCTAGAGTGTCTCCCCCTTTGAAGAGGGGGATGACCGCGGCAGCTTTCCAATCTTTGGGAATCTCAGACGATACGAAAGAGAGGTTGAACAGGCTAGTAATAGGGGTTGCAACAATTTCGGCAGATAATTTTAGGAAGAGAGGGTCTAGGCCGGCTGATTTGTAGTGGTCCAGATTTTGCAGCTCTGTCAGAACATCAGCTATCTGGATTTGGTTGAAGGAGAATTGGGGGAGGCTCGGGCGAGTACCTGTGGGGGGTGCAGTGCTGTTGACCGGGGTAGGGGTAGCCAGGTGGAAAGCAAGGCCAGCTGTAGAAGAATGCTTATTGAAATTCTCAATTATAGTGCATTTATCGGTGGTGACAGAGTTTCCTATCCTCAGTGCAGTGGGCAGCTGGGAGGAGGTGCTCTTATTCTCCATGGACTTTACAGTGTCCCAGAACTTTTTTGAGTTTGTGCTACAGGATGCAAATTTCTGTTTAAAAAAGCTAACCTTAGCTTTCCTAACTGCCTGTGTATATTGGTTCCTATCTTCCATGAAAAGTTGCATATCACGGGGGCTATTCGATGCAAATGCAGAACGCCACAGGATGTTTTTTTAATAAAGCCAAAAGCTTACCCTGACATTCGCAATTGAAAGTGAAAGTTTAAAAAAATACAATAAATATAGTTCTCTCGCTCTCGCTTCTCCTTCATTTTGGAAGAAATGTATTTGTTCAAAACTGTTCAGCTATTGTCTTTCTCTCTCTTTGAGTCAACTACTCACCACATTTTACGCACTGCAGTGCTAGCTAGCTGTAGTTTATGCTTTCAGTACTAGATTCATTCTCTGATCCTGTGATTGGATGGACAACGTCAATTAATGCTGCAAGAGCTCTGATAAGTTGGAGGACGTCCTCCAGCAGTTGTCATAATTACTGTGTAATTGGAATGGAAGTGGGTGAGAACAGTGGTGAGAGCATAGTGAGAACTAGGTTTTGTATTCAAGCTAGCTGTCCTCCAGCTACACCATGATGTTACCCTACAGAGTTCTGCTGAGGCTACTGTAGACCTTCATTGCAAAACAGTGTGTTTTAATAAATTATTTGGTGCCATGTGAAAATATTTAGTATAGTTTTATCTAAAAAGGATGCATTTTTAATGTTTTACTATTTACATTTTTATGAAATTCACTGAGGAGGATGGTCCTCCCCTACCTCCTCCCAGGTGCCTCCACTGATTGACAATTGACATCCTAAAAAGTGAATCTAGAAAGAGAAGGACAAAAAACAACAACAAATTATATCAATTAAACAGCAGTTGTTTACCCCCAAAGCCCTTATTTTTGATTGTACTTTTTTTTTTAGCCCTTTTTTCTCCCCGATTTCGTGGTATCCAATTGGTAGTTACAGTCTTGTCCCACTGCTGCAACTCCTGTACGGACTTGGGAGAGGCGAAGGTCGAGAGCGGTGCGTCCCCCGAAACACGACCCAGCCAGGCCGCACTGTTTCTTGACACAATGCCCGCTTAACCCAGAAGCCAGCTGCGCCAATGTGTCGGAGGAAACACCGTACTTCTGGCGACGATGTCAGCGTGCATGCACCCGGCCCGCTACAGCACGATGGGACAAGGATATCCCGGTCGGCCTCACCCTCCCCTAACCTGGACGACGCTGGGCCAATTGTGCGCCGCCCCATGGGTCTCCCGGTTGTGGCCGGCTGCGACATAGCCTGGACTGAACCAGGATCTCTAGTGGCACAGCTAGCACTGCAATGCAGTGCCTTAGACCACCGCGCCACTTGGGAGGCCCCCTCCAAAGTCTTCTAAAATGGGTTTGTCCCTGATTTCAGTTGAAAACAGGGGGTCCCTGCTGTGATTGACATTTGGAAAGGGGCAAGTCCAGATGGAGAGGTGTGAATCTGTGAGAACCGTTCTCTCAGAGAAGGGGGATGAAGGAATAACTTCTTCAACTGCTGAGTAACAGAGAGCTCTGGATTGGATTGAGACAGCAGCTGATATGTCTCAACACACACATACATGACTCCTACATGATACGAGTGTCAGACATTGCTCCATGGTAAAATAATTCATAACTGGAGTGTGACAATCTTTTTAAAATCATGATATTGACGCACCACTATTGGTGGCCTTGATTTAGCGCTCTTGTGTTTTTGGGATAGACTTATGATTCCTGTTTATTTGGGATACTTCTCGAGAGTGTCTTCCAAAGAGCCGTCATTGTAAATAAGAATTTGTTCTTAACTGACTTGCCTGGTAAAATAAAGGTAAACATTTTTTTTTTTTTTGCCTGCAGCTGTCAAAAAGACAAGTGGGTAAAAGAACTCTACTTGGGTGTCCGTAATTATTCATGGACATCCCTATCAACCGGCAGCTGATAAGATAGAGGCCTAATCAGGGTTGGGGAGAGTCTTAAGTTCCCGCTTTTGCATATGCAGAACTCTAAAATGTATTTGCTCAATTTGGGGGATTAAGGGCGAACAAGAGTCCTCTCTATCTTTTCTCTCACTCTCCCCTCTTCCTTGGTGTGAGCAACTGATGACCCAGGGATGCATGATCCCCCTTGGGGATTAGTGCTCTAAGTCTATGGGTTATGGAACGCTGCCATCTGCCACCAGGCACATTCATATACTCAGCAGAGGTCGGCATCATTTGTTGATTTAAAGGGATAACTTAACTTTCCCAGGACAGTATGACCTCATCAGTCGCCTAGAAAGAACTACTGTCTGCACATGAGGCGCTGAACCAGAAGAATCAGGCAGAATTTTAAGTGCCACACTAAAATAAAAGCCACCTTTCCACAAAATGATGGATGTCCCTCCGGCAATACGGCATCCTTTTTGTGGACTGAAGGATCTTGTTGATGAGGGAAATAACAAGATTGCATAAGATGATGAAACATATAGGATGTCACAGCACCAGTGACAATCGGTCATTGTTGTAGCAGGCCTACAATTCATCAGTGATTGATGTTGGTCATGTGTTTGTGAATGCACCCTCAAACTGATACAAGAGTCCCAGTGTTCCATCACATCTCCTTATTGAAACTTAAACAAGCGTTGCCTGGGTTGAAATAGCTATAAAACAAAAATTAAAAGCTAGAGAACCCTTAATTCACTCTCAGTGGACACCTGTGCGTCAGGCCATTGTCCACTAACCAGCTGCCTCTGGCCAGAGTGTGAGAAAGAAGAGATAGACTCATTTGAATGCAAAAGCTCTTAGACACCATAAAGCCATACTTGGGAGAGAAAATAACACACAAAAAGCTGTCCAAGTCCTTGAGAATGCCACAAGGTATTCTTGTCTGGGTTGAAGTGTGGGAGCAAATCCGTACATATTAGTATGGTTGGGTGACCCCGTCGGTAGTCAATGGGCAAGTTGATGGAGACATAATTTTATTACAGCCTTATTCAGTTTAGGACACTCAAACCTTTATGAATTTGCTTTAAACATTATTGTTCCCAAGAGCTTAAAGTCTACATTTGTCTCAAAATTCAATACATTGTCAAGAGCCAGCACACACACACATGTTCAAGAACCCATCTGGTTTTTGGGGGACCGGAAGCAGGAATTATTTGTCCTGTCCACTTTTAGTGCCAGTGGTTTGTTGTTCTTTTTAAGGCGACGTGGCGTGCGAGGAGGATCTTGGAGGGGATTAAAAAGTGACAGGCTTGAGTGTCCTACTATCAGACTGAGCTCATGCAAGGAATTTGGTGGCTTAGGGGCTCAGATACCATCTTTCCACTACTGCTCTATTTGCTCTTGCTTGGCGTCACTGTTAAGCTTACATGTGCCAAATGACAACTACCTTGCATAAGATGCTCAATTGGTGTCAACACCATTTGTGGTCGATGTGTTGTGAATGGGTTAATACTAAGCTAATGTGGACTCTCTTTTTTGGAAGAGTATGGAGGAACATTCTTTAATACGTTTATTTTTTGCACTTCTTATTCAACTGGCAGAGTCTGTTGAATTAAGATTGCTGTGAATTGCTGTGAAAAGTAGCAGGTCAGATATTTGCCCACCTCTGTTCCTCTGCTGATAGTCAAGGGCCTATTCAGACTGACAAGAGTTGTAGGAGAGTCTGACGAGAGGTGTCTCAAAGGGATTTTTACTTTTCCTTGTCTTACAGTGGCTTGAGAAAGTTTTCACCCCCCCCTTGGCATTTTTCCTATTTTGTTGCCTTACAACCTGGAATTAAAATATATTTTTTGGGGGGTTGTATCATTTGATTTACACAACATGCCTACCACTTTGAAGATGCAAAATATTTGTTATTGTGAAACAAACAAAAAATAAGACAAAAAAACAGAAAACTTGAGCGTGCATAACTATTTACCCCCCCTCCCAAAGTCAATACTTTGTAGAGCCACCTTTTGCAGCAATTACAGCTGCAAGTCTCTTGGGGTATGTCTTTATAAGCTTGGCACATCTAGCCACTGGGATTTTTGCCCATTCTTCAAGGTAAAACTGCTCCAGCTCCTTCAAGTTGGATGGCTTCTGCTGGTGTACAGCAATCTTTAAGTCATACCACAGATTTTCAATTGGCTTTGACTAGGCCATTCCAAGACATTTTAAATGTTTCCTCTTAAACCACTCAAGTGTTGCTTTAGCAGTATGCTTAGGGTCATTGTCCTGCTGGATGGTGAACCTCTGTCCCAGTCTCAAATCTCTGGAAGACTGAAACAGGTTTCCCTCAAGAATTTCCCTGTATTTAGCGCCATCCATCATTCCTTCAATTCTGACCAGTTTACCAGTCCCTGCCGATGAAAAACATCCCCACAACATGATGCTGCGACCACCATGCTTCACTGTGGGGATGGTATTCTTGGGGTGATGAGAGGTGTGTTTGCGCCAGACATAGCGTTTTCCTTAATGGCCAAAAAGCTCAATTTTAGTCTCATCTGACCAGAGTACCTTCTTCCATTTTTTGGGGAGTCTCCGTCATGCCTTTTGGTAAACACCAAATGCGTTTGCTTATTTTTTCTTTAAGCAATGGCTTTTTTCTGGCCACTCTTCTGTAAAGCCCAGCTCTATGGAGTATACGGCTTAAAGTGGTCCTATGGACAGATACTCCAATCTCCGCTGTAGCCACGCAGTCATGGGTGAACAGGGAGCACAGGAGGGGGCTGAGCACGCACCCTTGTGGGGCCCCAGTGTTGAGGATCAGCGAAGTGAAGATGTTGCTTCCTACCTTCACCACCTGGGGGCGGCCCGTCAGGAAGTCCAGGACCCAATTGCCCAGGGCGGGGTTGAGACCCAGGGCCTCAAGCTTAATGATGAGCTTGGAGGGTACTATGGTGTTGAATGCTGAGCTATAGTCAATGAACAGCATTCTTTCATAGATATTCCTCTTGTCCAGATGGGATAGGGCAGTTTGCAGTGTGATGGCGATTGCATCGTCTGTGGACCTATTGGGGTGGTAAGCAAATGGAAGTGGGTCTAGGGTGACAGGTAAGGTGGAGGTGATATGATCCTTGTCTCTCAAAGAACTTCATGATGACAGAAGTGAGTGCTACGGGGAGATAGTCATTTAGTTCAGTTACCTTTCCTTCTTGTGTACAGGAACAATGGTGGCCATCTTGAAGCATGTGGGGATAGCAGACTGGGATAGGGAGAGATTGAATATGTCCGTAAACACACCAGCCAGCTGGTCTGCACATGCTCTGAGTACGAGGCTAGGGATGCCGTCTGGGTCGGCAGCCCTGTGAGGGTTACACGTTTAAATGTCTTACTCACGTTGTCCACGGAGAAGGAGAGCCCACAGTCCTTGGTAGCGGGCCTCGTCGGTGGCACTGTATTATCCTCAAAGTGGGCAAAGAAGGTTCAACCTTGCTCACTGTTCTTTCATAATCAATACACCACAGGCTTCATTTAATCAATATCATACAAATTATTACATTAAATAAATGCAAATTGTGACTTAAAATGTTGTTCATTCACTGGGGAGTTGACCCTGTTTGCCTTTGCATTGAAATGACTGTGCTCTGAGATTCCTTTATTTCTTTTTTATTAAAGCTACGTCGAAAATGTCACACTGTAACAGGCTATAACTGGGATTGTAGGTAAAAACTCAGTAAACCAAGACTCAAATAGAGGCCTGAGAATAAACAGAGGACTAAGAATAAAGTCTACTGGTCCTTAAAATAAGGGAGTGTGGGGAGGGGCTGGAAAACGATCAAATTATGTCCTTTTGCTCTCTTCCACCCGGGTTTTGTAGTTATTTTTGTTTTCTCACCCCTGTTGTTTGTGGAGAGGGCCAGTTTTCTCAATGGGGTTTGCTGTTGGAGAACAAACAGACGCGGGCTGTGGGAACCCCACTGCTGATCCATCTAAATCAATTACAGCCTCTGAGAACACCAGTCTCCAGAGGGAAATATAATAACTGCCGTCCACCTTTCCCTGCTCCATTCACAGTGTCTTTTCACACTGTCACTAGGCTAATTTATTCAATTAGTGTTTGAAACGCCTGCCCAAGTCTTTGTCTTTGTATAGACAAGGGATTGTTTGCTCGGTTTCTCCATCTCTCTCTCTCTCTCTCAAAAATCAAATCAACTCAAATAAAATTGTATTTGTCACATTCGAATACAACCTTACCGTGAAATGGTAAGAAATCATTTACTAAATAAAATAAAAAGTAACACAGTAAAATAACAATACTGAGGCTATATACAGGGGGTACCGGTACCGAGTCAATGTGCGGGGGTGCAGGTTACTCAAGGTAATTTGTACATGTAGATAGGGGTAAAGTGACTATACATAGATAATAAACAGCATGTAGTAGCAGCAGCTCTCTCTCTCTCGCACACACAAACTGAACTGTTCATTTTGTTTTGTCTTTAATTTAAAGAACTTCCCCAGCACTTAAGTGGGGCTCCTTCTGATGAGTTATTAATACTTTTTATTTTTATTTGCGACAGGCGCAGGACACGGGCCAAACCCTCTCTCCAGGATATCCTCTACCAGACTTGTTATACACAGAGGCTCTCCAGTGTTCCCTCAATAATTCTCTAGTCTCCACCCACACACCATGCCTTCATATCAAGTTTAGAACTGTCGTCAAGTTTAGAACGGTTAAAAATATTTTGCACGTCAGTTTTCAAGATAAAACTTTCAAAATGCAGAAAGTGTCACAGTATCTGTATTTTGAAAGATCTATAACTTGAAAACTTGATTGCTGACATGAAAAACATTTTGGGACTGTTTCAACGGTGGACTAATGAAACAAATACTAAAAGACACTTTTCCTTTAAGGACTGAGTCCTTGGTAATGTTAACTTCTCATGAAAGAGTGGGGATAATCTGATTCATTTTCTTCTTTCATGGCTTTCGGTGTAATTGAGACTTTTTTTACGTTCAGCATCAATCCGTCAAGGGAAAAATAATATTCTTTCTAACAAAGATACCATCTACATATATTTCAGGATGTTGTGTATTCCTGGAAATAATCAGAATTCATGTAAATATTAAGATTTTGTATGTGCCCTCAAATCCTCAAAAAGTTATACAGTTGCACCATTAAGGGCATCTTGACTGGCTGCATAACTGCTTGGCATGGCAACTGCACCTCCCTCGATCGCATGGTGCTACAGAGGGTGGTGCAGACAGCCTAGTACATCACTGGGGCTGCACTCCCTGCCATCCAGGACCTCTATATCAGGCGGTGTGAAAGAAAGGACCGGACACACACACTTAATTTGCTCACACACACAACACACACATTCATACTGACTCTACGTACGGTACACGCACACACACACACACACTCACACAAAGCTTATTTCTCTCTGATTTTGTGCACAAACTTGTTTACATCCCTGATTAAACAGCATGATCATTACACAGGCGCACCTTCTGCTGGGTAGAATAAAAGGCCACTATTAAATGTGCAGTTTTGTCACACAACACAATGCCACAGATGTCAACATCTTTAGGGAGCGCGCAATTGGCATCCTGCAGGACTGTCCACCAGAACTGTTGCTAGAGAATTTAATGTTCATTTCTCTTCCATAAGCTGCCTCCAATGTAATCTTAGCAAATTTGGCAGTACGTCCAACTGGCCTCACAACCGCAGACCATGTGTAACCACGCCCGCCCAGGGCCTCCACATCCGGCTTCTTCACCTGCGAGATCATCTGAGACCAGCCACCGGACAGCTGATGAAACTGAGGAGCATTTCTGTCTGTACAAAAGCCCTTTTATGGGGAAATTAGGATTGGCTGGGCCTGGCTCCTCAGTGGGTTGGCCTGGCTCCCAAGTGGGTGGGCCTATACCCTCCCAGGCCCAGCCATGGCTGCGCCCCTGCCCAGTCATGTGAAATCCATAGATTAGGGCCTAATGAATGTATTTCAATTGACTGATTTCCTGATATGAACTGTAACTCCAGTAAAATCATTGAAATTGTTGTATGTTGCATTTATATTTTTGTTCAGTATAGCTTACTTACTTTCTCTTGTTCTTCATATTTCAATTTATCTTGTGTTTTTGTTTTATTTTTGTTCTAATTAAGACTTTATTTTATAAATATTTTATAGTACTACTGATATTGATTAATGCATTCTTACTAAGAGCAAGCAAGAAAGGCATTTCACTGTACTTGTTTGCGTGACAATAAAAACTTTTGCTATTATTGTTAATCACTCCCTGTTCAGTTACTTTTACCACTGCACTAACCTGCTATGGTGAAACCCCTTCTGAAGAAAAGTCATCTAGATTCTTCAGCATCTCCAACCTTCCATTCTTAAGTAAAATTCTGTAGAAATGTTTTTTTAAACAGCTAAATGATTTAAGTGGTAACTGTATTTAAAAAAAAACACAGATGCCTAGAAGCTATCTGTCCTTGTATTCTTGGATTTATGTGCTGCATTCGACACTGTTGACTACGATGTCCTTCTAGACAGACTGGAGAGGTGGATTGGCTTCACCGGGCCAGTTCTAAATTGGTTTAGGACCTATTTAACCGGTCTATTTTTTTGTCACCCTTGGTGAACATAACTCAAATATAATTGATATGACGTGGCTTTCCACAAGGTTTTATTTTGGGTCCATTACTGTTCAGTTTATATATGTTACCCCTTGGCAGAATTATCAGAAAGCACAGGATTGATTTTCCCTGCTACACAGACGACACACAACTTTACATTTCTGTCACCAGAGGATTTTAGCTCCACAGATAAATTATTAGACTGTATTGATGATTTAAATACTTGGATGGCTCACAACTTCCTCCAGCTAAATGAAGATAAGTGTCACGATCGTCAAAGGGACTGAGAGAGGACCAAGGCGCAGCGCGTGGAAAGTACATCTTCTTTTTATTTAAAGAAGGAAAAAACAAAACAAACCAACAAAACAGACGACCGTGAAGCTATACAAACATAAGTGCTGACACAAAACACTTCGACATAGACAATTCCCCACAAACAGCTAAAGCCTATGGTTGCCTTAAATATGGCTCCCAATCAGAGACAACAATAACCAGCTGTCTCTAATTGAGACCCAAATTCAGGCAACCATAGACTTTCCTAGATACCTACACTCAACCATAGACACAGCTAGACTTCTATACTAAACATAAACCCAACTACTCTAATAAACCCCCTAAACCTTACAACCACCCTAGACACTACAAAAAACACACATTCCCCATGTCACACCCTGACCTAACTAAAATAATTAAGAAAACAAAGAATACTAAGGCCAGGGCGTGACAATAAGACTGAGGTACTTATTGCTGGAGCCAAAGCACAGAGAGAGAACCGCACATTTTAATTCATGGGCTATAAAGATAAAACACAAGGTAAAAAACCTAGCTGTCATTTTAGATTCTTAACTCAGTTTCAAAACACACATTAGGAATTTGACCAAAATAGCTTTTTACCACCTGAGGAACATTGCCAAGGTAGGCCTTTTCTCTCTAAGGCTAATACAGAGAGACTCATCCATGATTTTATTATAAGCAGGCTTGACTACTGTAATGTTCTCCTGTCTGGTCTACCCAAGAAGACCATTGGTCAACTGCAAAACATACGGAATGCTGCAGCACGGGTACTGACGAAGACCAGATTGAGAGCACATTACATTGGTTTTAAGGTCTCTGCACTGGCTGCCTGTGAGTTTTAGAATAAATTGTAAGATTCTTCTATTGGATTTGAAATCAATCCACAATTGTGCTCCCCAACACATGTCAGACATGCTTTCTTGAGCCTATGGGGGGTGCTATTTCGATCTTGGAAAAATTGGTCTCCAAATTAAACTGCCTCGTACTCAATTCTTGCTCGTACAATATGCATATTATTATTACAATTGGATAGAAAACACTCTCTAGTTTCTAAAACCGTTCGAATTATGTCTGTGGGTGAAACAGAACTCTTTCTACAGCGAAATCCATGACAGGAACTGCGAAGGTCTGAAAACTAGGCTCTGCTCTCAGATCAGTTTAAAGCTCTGTCTGTATCCTATGGGTCGACATGAACTGCACCCGCCTTCCCCTGGATGTCAGTAACCAATGAGAAGTGGAATGGACTTTCTACGTAGCTCTCAGAGTTCATAAAACGCCAAGGAACGAGGGGACCTCTCTTTTCAACGCTCGCCATTACGCAAAGCAAGACCTCAGGATGGCGTTTTGAAATGCTCAGTTATCGACCTTAGATATATCCGTCTGTAATTTAATTCGATATAGGTGTTAGAAATATCATAACGAAGTTATTTTAAACCGAGTTATATCAGTTTATGCGAGTATATTGCTATTTTCGGAATTTCCTTAGTATTGAGTTTGAGGATTTGGGCATGCTGTGGCCGCATAGCTATTGGTAGCTGCTAATTCCGAAGTTGAACATGACATTTTACAACCAAGCAACAATTCTTTTGGACAAAGGACCACTTCGCCAAGATTCTGATGGAAGATCGTCCAAAAGTAAGAGCTATTTATGATGTTATTCCGTATTTATGTGGAAAAATGTAAACGTATTTGTCCGCCATTATTGCGGCACTAGTCTGGCTGTAACGCACACTGTATGTCTAGTAACGTTAATTTTAAAAATCTAACTAATTTGTCTTTCAATTGCTGTCCAACCTGTATTTTTTTAGTCAAGTTTATGAATAGCTTTCGATAAGAATAGGTGCCTTTCCAAGATGGCGCAGGACAGATTGCTTGATTTTTTGCCCACTAATCACGTTGTGTAACCACGAATTGTGCGGCTAAATATGCACATTTTCGAACCAACTCTATATGAATTGTGTAATATGATGTTACAGGACTGTCATCTGAAGAATTCTGAGAAGGTTAGTGAAAAAATTAATAGCGTTTGGTGGTTTATAACGTTATTGCTATTTTTGCCTTGAATCAATGCTGCTGTGTGACTGACTATTGTAGTAAGCTAAGATAACGCTATATTGTGTTTTCGCTGTAAAACACTTAGAAAATCTGAAATATTGGCTATATTCACAAGATCTGTGTCTTTCATCTGCTGTACGCTGTGTATTTTTAAGAAATGTTTTATGATGAGTAATTAGCTAATACACGATGGTCTCTGTAGTTATTCTAGTCATTTTAGTGAGAGTTGTGATGGGGGCTGCAATTGTAAACTATGATTTATACCTGAAATATGCACATTTTTCTAACAAAACCTATGCTATACAATAAATATGTTATCAGACTGTCATCTGATGAGGTTGTTTCTTGGTTAGTGGCTATTTATATCTTTATTTGGTCGAATTTGTGATAGCTACTGATCCAGTAAGAAAATGGTGGAGTAAGAAAAGTGTTGTCTTTTGCTAACGTGGTTAGCTAATAGATTTACATATTGTGTCTTCCCTGTAAAACATTTTAAAAATCAGAGATGATGGCTTGAATCACAAGATCTGTATCTTTCATTTGGTGTCTTGGACTTGTGATTTCATGAACATTTTATTTTATGATATCCCTGTAACTTTAGGCTAGGCTATGCTAGTCAGCTTTTGTGATGGGGGGGATCCCGGATCCGGGTTTGGGAGGTGTTAGTTAATTATGTACCCAGTAGGTCCCTCAGGTCCTCTGGCACTGGCCTTTTAACTATCCCAAAGCCTAGAACAAAGAGGCATGAAGAAGCAGCCTTTAGTTACTATGACCCCAGACTCTGGAATAGCCTGCCAGAGAACCTGAGGGGGGCCGAAACTATGGACATATTAAAAAGGGATCTTAAAACACACCTTTTTACATCTGCTTTTCCTTATGGTGCTTTTTACTCTTTCAGTGTGTATTCTTATATATTTTTCTATCCTCTGTTTGTGTAGTAAAATTTTTTTTTTAAATGGTGTTTTTCCCGTGAAGCGCATTGCGTTGCATCCATGTTTGAAGTGTGCTATATAAATAAAGCTTGATTTGACTTGAATATCAGCCATGTCTGCAAAAGCACTACTGTAAATACTGCAGTAAACTACAGTAATGTCTGCAAAAACAATGCAGTAAATACTACAGTATACCACAGTCATGTCCGCAAAACCACTACGGTAAATACTGCAGTATACTACAGCCATGTCCGCAAAAACACTACAGTAAATTCTACAGTATACTTCAGTCATGTCCACAAATACACTACGGTAAAGATTACAGTTTATTACAGTCATGTCCACAAAAACACTACAGTGTAGTAGTAGTACAGTGTAGTACATAAATATAGTAATACTACAGGATTTAGACCATGGTGTAATATCGTATATTGTATTTCTGGCATGTTGACTTTGTGATCTTAGTTTATTAGGAGATTTTACTCAGCTTTGCAACATACCACACATATCTGTTACTTCACAGGCACCATTCTAGTAATCTCACTCCCTCACCATGATTGTTTTGAAGTATAGACTCCGGTTACAATGGTTCAGGTAGACCTGTAAGGGCACATCAACAGAATTTTCACCTTGTCAGCTCAGGGATTCAAACCAGCAACCTTTCAGTTTCTGGCCCAACACTCTTAACCGCTAGGCTAACTGCCGCCTGTAAGGACTGCCTCTGACCATCAGTGCTGGACAATGGCTTTCATTAGTTATCAGAAACATCCAAGGCATCCAGTCTGAAGGTCTTCTTTGTTGGTTGAGGCTAAAAGTGTAGCCTCTCCATGAAAACCACTCGGAGGTGAACATTTCTCGTGTTGGACGACAAGCTGAAAATAATATTCATGATAACACAAACAGTTTCTCAAGAAAAAAGTGTTTTAATGAAATTAGGATTCTAACTCATTGTTGTCGGATACACTAGAAATTTGAGTATGACATACATTTTTTTATGTTTAGAAGCTTACCTTCTTCACATCCTTGTAGCGAACACAGTCAATGTGGGTGTTATTGCTTGTGATGTTTTTGTTGCAAACAACACAGATTATATAGGGCTACGGAGAAAGGAGATAAAGTAAGATGTTATAGACGTAGACAGTGGTTGATTGACTATATCAAATACTGAAGTGCTGCATTTGGACATGGGGGAACTTGAACTGTCCCCATTCGCTTTGAATTCAAAGTCCAGAGTTCAGATAAATGAAATAACTTAACTGAGGTCTACACTTGTCTTGTGCTTCAGTTCCATTATCTACACCAATCAGAAAATTTCACAGAGGGCTACGCCTCTAATTACACACATGGAGGAGCCTAACTGCATGACCCCATCCACATCGACTGGGCTGCAGTGGATCGGGTCGAGAGCTGTAAGTTCCTCGGTGTCCAAATCACTAAGGACTTAAAATGGTCCACACACATGCACACAGCCGTGAAGAAGGCGTGACAGTGCCTCTTCACCCTCAGGAAGTTGAAAAGGTTTGGCATGGGCCCTCAAATCCTCAAAAAGTTCTACAGCTGTACCATTGAGAGCATCTTGACTGGCTGCATTACTGTGAGCTCTCGTTTTCCATGGCCAACATGAGCGAGATGTTTAAGTGTATTAACCCTCGAAAGGCTGCCGGCCCAGATAGTATCCCTAGCCTCGTCCTCATAGCATGCGCAGAC
The DNA here is from genome assembly GCF_016432855.1 of Salvelinus namaycush. Classification (NCBI taxonomy): domain Eukaryota; kingdom Metazoa; phylum Chordata; class Actinopteri; order Salmoniformes; family Salmonidae; genus Salvelinus; species Salvelinus namaycush. The sequence continues at coordinate 16,328,800 of NC_052341.1, forward strand.
CAGCTGGCTGGAGTGTTTACGGACATACACAATTTATACAAAGGTACGTGGACACCCCTTCAAATTAGTGGATTTGGTTATTTCAGCCACACCCGTTGCTGACAGGTGTATAAAATTGGGCAAATAGACAAACATTGGCATTATAATGTCCTTACTGAAGAGCTCAGTGACTTCAACGTGGCACCGATATAGGATGCCACCTTTCCAACAAGTCAGTTCATAAAATTTCTGCCCTGCTAGAGCTGCCCCGGTCAACTGTAAGTGTTGTTATTGTGAAGTGGAAACGTCTAGGAGCAACAACGGCTCAGCCGCAAAGTGGTAGGCCACGCAAGCTCACAGAATGGGACTGCTGAGTGCTGAAGCGTGTAGAGCGTAAAAATCGTCTGTCCTCGATTACAACACTCACTACCGAGTTCCAAATTGCCTCTGGAAGCAACGTCAGCACAATAACTGTTCATCAGGAACTTCATGAAATGGGTTTCCATGGCCGAGCAGCCGCACACAAGCCTAAGATTACCATGCGCAATGCCAAGCATCGGCTGGAGTGATGTAAAGCTCGCTGCCATTGGACTCTAGAGCAGTGGAAATGTGTTACCTGGAGAACTTAATCAAATCAATTCAAAGTTTATTTGTCACGTGCGCAGAATACAACAGGTGTAGACCTTACAGTGAAATGCTTACTTACAGGCTCTAACCAATAGTGCAAAAAAGGTATTAGGTGAACAATAGGTGAGTAAAGAAATAAAAACAACAGTAAAAAGACAGTGAAAAACAGTTGCGAGGCTATATACAGTAGCGAGGCTTTAAAAGTAGCGAGGGTACATACAGACACCGGTTAGTCAGGCTGATTGAGGTAGTATGTACATGTAGATATGGTTAAGTGACTACGCATATATGATGAACAGAGAGTAGCAGTAGCGTAAAGAGGGGTTGGCGGATGGTGGGTGGTGGGACACAATGCAGATAGCCCGGTTAGCCAATGTGCAGGAGCACTGGTTGGTCGGGCCAATTGAGGTAGTATGTACATATGTACATGAACGTATAGTTAAAGTGACTGTGCATATATGATAAACAGAGAGTAGCAGCAGCGTAAAAGAGGGGTTGGGGGGGGGCACACAATGCAAATAGTCCGGGTAGCCAATCACGCTTCATCATCTGGCAGTCCGACAGACGAATCTAGGTTTGGCTGATGCTAGGAAAACGCTACCTGCCCCAATGCATAGTACCAACTGTAAAGTTTGCTGGAGGAGGAAAAATAGTCTGGGGCTGTTTTTCATGGTTCGGACTATGACCCTTAGTTCCTGTGATGGGAAATCTTAACGCTACAGCATACAATGACATTCTAGACAATTCTGTGCTTCCAACTTTGGGGTTTGGGGAAGGCCCTTTCCTGTTTCAGCATGACAATACCCCCGTGCACAAAGCGAGGTCCATATAGAAATAGTTTGTTGAGATCGGTGTGGAAGAACTTGACTGGCCTGCACAGAGCCCTGACCTCAACCCCATCAAACACTTTTGGAATGAATTGGAATGCGAACTGCGAATCAGGCCTAATCGCCCAACATCAGTGCCCGACCTCACTAATGTTCTTGTGGCTGAATGGAAGTCCCACAGCAATGGTCCAACATCTAGTGGAAAGCCTTCCCAGAAGAGTGGAGGCTGTTATAGCAGCAAAGGGGGGACCAAATCCATATGAAGGCCCATGATTTTGGAATGAGATGTCCGACGAGCAGGTGTCCAAATACTTTTGGTCATGTAGTATATTCAATCTCTCCCTATCCCAGTCTGCTGTCCCCACTTGATTCAAGATGTCGACCATTGTTCCTGTACCCAAGAAAGAAAAGGTAACTGAACTAAATGACTATCACCCCGTAGCACTCACTAACTGTCATCATGAAGTACTTTGAGAGGATAGTTAAGGATCATATCACCTCCACCTTACCCGACACCCTAGACCCACTGTAATTTGCATACCGCCCCAATAGATCCACAGATGATGCAATCGCCATCACACTGCACACTGCCCTATCCCATCTGGACAAGAGGAAAACCTATGTAATAATGCTGTTCATCAACTACAGCTCAGCATTCAACACCATAGTACCCTCCAAGCTCATCATTAAGCTCGGGGCCCTGGGTCTGAACCCCGCTCTGTGCAACTGGGTCCTGGATTTCCTGACGGGCCGCCCCAGGTGGTGAAGGTAGGCAACAACACCTCCACTACGCTGGTCCTCAACACAGGGTTCCCACAAGGGTGCTTGCTCATACCCCTCCTGTACTCCCTGTTCACCCATGACTGCGTGGCCATGCACGTCTCCAACTCAATCATCAAGTATGATTACCAACAACGGCAAGACAGCCTACAGGGAGGAGGTGAGGGCCTTGGTGGAGTGGTGCCAGGAAAATATCCCCTCCCTCAATGCCAACAAAATGAAGGAGCTGATTGGGAACTTCAGGAGACAGCAGAGTGAGCATGCCCACATCCACATCGACGTGGGGAAGGGGAAAATCTTCAAGTTCCTTGGCGTACATATCACTGACAATCTGAAATGGTCCACCCACACAGACAGTGTGGAGATGAAGGCGCAACAGCACCTCTTCAACCTCAGGAGGCTGAAGAAATTTGACTTGGCCCCTAAGACCCTCACAAACTTTTACAGATGTACCATTGAGAGCATCCTGTCGGGTTGTATCGCCGCCTGGTACGGCAACTGCACTGTCCCCAACCGCATAGCTCTCCAGAGGGTGGTGCGGTCTGTCCAAGGCATCACCAAGGGCACACTGCCTGCCCTTCAGGACATCTACAGCACCCGGTGTCACAGGAAGGCCAAAGAAATCATCAAGGACCTTTGCCACCCAAGACACGGCCTGTTCACCCCGCTACCATCCAGAAGGCGAGGTCAGTACAGGTGCATCATAGCTGGGACCGAGACTGAAAAACAGCTTCTCAAGGCCATCATTCTTCAAAGTAGTCACCCTTTGCCTTGATGACAGCTTTGCACACTCTTGGCATTCTCTCAACCAGCTTCATGAGGAATGCTTTTCTAACAGTCTTGAAGGAGTTTCCACATATGCTGAGCACTTGTTGGCTGCTTTTCCTTCACTCTGCGGTTCAACTCATCCCAAACCATCTCAATTGGGTTAAGGTCGGATGATTGTGAAGGCCAGGTCATCTGATGCAGCATCATCACTCTCCTTCTTGGTCAAATAGCCCTTATACAGCCTGGAGGTGTGTTTTGGGTCATTGTCCTGTTGAAAAACAAATGATAGCCTTGAATTCTAAATAAATCACTGACAGTGTCACCAGCAAAGCAACCCCACACCATCACACCTCCTCTTCCATGCTTCACGGTGGGAACCACACATGCGGAGATCATCCGTTCACCTACTCTGCGTCTCACAGGGACACAGCGGTTAGAAGCAAAAATCTCAAATTTGGACTCATCAGACCAAAGGACAGATTTCCACCGGTCTATTGTCTATTGCTTGTGTTTCTAGGCACAAGCAAATCTCTTATTATTATTGATGTCCTTTAGTAGTGGTTTCTTTGCAGCAATTCGACCATGAAGGCCTGATCAAATCAAATCAAATGTATTTATAAAGCCCTTCTTACATCAGCTGATATCTCAAAGTGCTGTACAGAAACCCAGCCTAAAACCCCAAACAGCAAGCAATGCAGGTGTAGATGCACGGTGGCTAGGAAAAACTCCCTAGAAAGGCCAGAACCTAGAAAGAAACCTAGAGAGGAACCAGGCTATGAGGGGTGGCCAGTCCTCTTCTGGCTGTGCCGGGTGGAGATTATAACAGAACATGGCCAAGATGTTCAAATATGACCAGCAGGGTCAAATAATAATAAGCACAGTGGTTGTCGAGGGTGCAACAGGTCAGCACCTCAGGAGTTAATGTCAGTTGGCTTTTCATAGCCGATCATTCAGAGTATCTCTACCGCTCATGCTGTCTCTAGAGAGTTGAAAACAGCAGGTCTAGGACAGGTAGCACGTCCGGTGAACAGGTCAGGGTTCCATACCCGCAGGCAGAACAGTTGAAACTGGAGCAGCAGCACGGCCAGGTGGACTGGGGACAGCAAGGAGTCATCAGGCCAGGTAGTCCTGAGGCATGGTCCTAAGGCTCAGGTCTTCCGAGAGAGAGAAAGAAAGAAAGAGAGAATTAGAGAGAGCATATGACTCACGCAGTCTCCTCTGAGCAGTTGATGTTGAGATGTCTCTGTTACTTGAACTCTGTGAAGCATTTATTTGGGCTGCAATCTGAGGTGCAGTTAACTCTAATGAACTTATCCTCTGCAGCAGAGGCAACTCTGGGTTTTCCTTTCCTGTGACGGTCCTCATGAGAGCCAGTTTCATCATAGCGCTTGATGGTTCTTGCGACTGCAAGGTCTTGAAATTTTCCAGATTGACTGTCCTTCATGTCTTAAAGTAATGATGGACTGTCGTTTCTCTTTGCTTATTTGAGCTGTTCTTGACATAATATGGACTTGGTCTTTTACCAAATAGGGTTATCTTCTGCATACCACCCCTACCCACAACTGATTGGCTCAAACACATTAAGAAGGAAAGAAATTCCACAAATTAACTTTTAATAAGGCACACCTGTTAATTTAAATTAATTTCAGGTGACTACCTCATGAAGCTGGTTGAGATAATGCCAAAAGTGTGCAAAGCTGTCAACAAGGCAATTGGTGGCTACTTTGAAGAATATCAAATATAAAGTATATTTTGATTTGTTAAACACTTTTTTGGATACTACATTATTTCATATGTGTTATTTCATAGTTGTGATGTCTTCACTATTATTCTACAACTTAGAAAATAGTAAACATAAAGAAAAACCCTTGAATGAGTAGGTGTGTCCAAACTTTTGACAGGTACTGTATATATTTTCGGGACTCTGACATTGCTCTTCCTAATATTTCCATATTTTTTAATTTAATTCTTATACTTTTTCGACTTGTGTACACTTGTGTGTGTATTGTTGTGTATTGTTAGATATGACTGCACTGTTAGAGTTAGCAACACAAACCTTTCGCTACACCCGCAATAACATCTGCTAGATATGTGTATGCGACCAATAACATTTGATTTAAACTTGATTTGATTTGGCAATAGCACCGCCCTCGATCGCATGGTGATACAGAAGGTTGTGCGGACAGCCCAGAACATCAGTTACGCCAAGCTCCCTGCCATCCAGGACCTGTATATCAGGTGGTGTGAAAGGAAGGCTCGGAAAATCATTAATGTCTACAGCCACCCAAGACATAGACTGTTCTCTATGCTTCCGCACGGCACGACGTACTGGTGCATCAAGTCTGACACCAACAGGCTCCTGAACAGCTTCTATCCCCAAGCCATAAGACTGCTAAATAGCTAACAAAATCGCTAACAAAATGGCTACATGGACTATCTGAGTTGGCCCTTAATTTTTGCACTGTCTCTATTCACAATCACAGGGCCCTACACACTCACGCACACTGACACTCCAACACACACACAAACACTCACTCGATCATTTGCTCACACACACACATAATATGCACATACATTTATACTGACTACACACACACATAAACCCATTCACATGCAATCATCATATACGTTGCTGCTACTCTGTTTATCATATATCCTGATGCCTAGACACCTTACCCCTATACATACAGTATCTACCTCTTTCGATCCAGTATCCCTGCACATTGTAAATATGGTACTGGAACTGACTGACTATGTATATCGTATGCTTACTTACTTTCTCTTGTTCTTCTTATTTCTTATTTTTTATTTCTTGTGTTTTTGTTCTACCTGATGTAATTTGTTTGTGTTACATTGTTATTGGTTACTGCATTGTTGGGTTTAGAGCTTGCAAGAAAGGCATTACACTGTACTTGTGCATGTGACATTAAAACCTGAAACTGCTGCCATGAAGTACTGCTCTACAACAGAGCATGCAGTAATCTGGAGCAGTCCAATGTACTCTTAACAAGATTGAGTGTAATTCCATCCTTTACAAGAAAACTATTTCAAATAGTATGTGGATATTTAAAACTCACATGTTAACGAGTGATAAGAGCATAGTAGTCACACACATGGAGGATCTGAACTACCCACCGTTCTGGATTTAAATTCACAGTCATTGCGATGTTTATGTTCACTGTTACTACTGGCTTTACGGCAGACTGTTGCTTTCAAGAACAAGTTGATTCTAACTTCCTTAGCTTTGATCTATAGACCGAAAAAGGGAAGGAGCTGTTTTTGATAACATTGAATCATACGTAAAAAAAAACATTTTCAAGACTAAAATGTATAATTTAATCTTACCACAGATTTTCCAGAAGTTTGGTAGAAATTGATGTGATCTTTTGGATTGTTTTTCTGAAGCTTGTCATTTTAACATATTTCTTCTCAACCTCCCGCAGCATATCATAGTTGCTCTGTTCCTTAGCTGTAAACTGCAAGGCTGGTGATTTAAATTCTTGGAAGGCTCACAACTTCCTCCAGCTAAATCAAGATAAGACTGAGGTACTTATTGCTGGAGCCAAAGCACAGAGAAAGAACCGCACATTTTAATTAATGGGCAATAAAGATAAAACACAAGGTAAAAAACCTAGCTGTCATTTTAGATTCTGAACTCAATATCGAATCACACATTAGGAATGTGACCAAAATATATTTTGCCACCTGAGGAACCTTGCTAATGTGCGGCCGTTTCTTTCTAAGGCTGGTACAGAGAGACTCATACATGCTTTTATTACAAACTGGCCTGACTACTGAAATGCTCTCCTGTCTGGTCTACCCAAGAAAACCATTGGTCAACTGCAAAACATACAGAATGCTGCAGCACTGGTACTGACGAAGACCAGACGGAGAGCACATTACACCGGTTTTAAAGTCTCTGCACTGGCTGCCTGTGAGTTTTAGTATAAATTGTAAGATTCTTCTATTGGATTTGAAATCAATCCACAATTGTGCACCCCAACACATGTCAGACATGCTTTTTAGTTATGTACCCAGTAGGTCCCTCAGGTCCTCTGGCACTGGCCTTTTAACTATCCCAAAGCCTAGAACAAAGAGGCATGGAGAAGCAGCCTTTAGTTACTATGACCCCAGACTCTGGAATAACCTGAGCCTGGGGTCATAGTATACTACAGTCTACTACTGTTCTTAGTTTATTAGAAGATTTTACTCAGCTTTGCAACAAACCACACATATTTACTACAGTACCTCACAGGCACCATTCTAGTAATCCCACTCGCTCACCAGGATTGTTTCAAAGTATAGACTCTGGTTACAATGGTTCAGGTAGACCTGTAGGCTCCCATACCTGCCATGCTGTGGCAGACTGACTGATTGGAGACAGTTATTTGTGGCATTCCTCCAAAACTTCAGAAAGCCCATTGTTGTTGTGGGATGGTAAAGGACTTAGTGGGTCCATATTACAGGTCCATGGCATTCCTCCAAAACTTCAGAAAGCCCATTGTTGTTGTGGGATGGTAAAGGACTTAGTGGGTCCATATTACAGGTCCACAGTTTAATCAAACTCCAAAGCAGAACCACCTTTGATCTGCACCTCCTCTTGCGTCTCTGTCCTCCACACACACACACACACACATTCCACGTGCACATACACACACACACACACACACACACACACACACACACACACACACACACACACACACACACACACACACACACACACACACACACACACACACACACACACACACAATTGCTCCTCCCTACTTATCACACTGCATCTGTACATGGGCGCTTTCTATTCATCATCCCTGTTTTGACACTTGGGCTCATTAAAGAGGCACAGGAGATAGCAGTGGGGTCAGAGGGAGGGGGAGGTTAGGGGGAAGAGGTAACACCCCGGTGGCGTGAGGCTGGAGCTCAGCCCTGTCTGCTCTAACGGCACCTCTCACCCACATGCTGGCTGTTATCAGGGCTCTTCTACACTTAGGGACAGGGGAGCGTTACTGTTGACAGGGCCCAGTTACCTTCTCTCAGCAACTGCACAAGTAGAGCCATGCTGCAACATGGCTCGTCGCCATTCTCTGTGCTGCTGACTTACTCATTCCTATTCGCTAAAATAAAAGATCTTTGAGAGTTTTATAGTGAAGTGTAATTTATTGATTGTTTGGACATCAGATCATCATCATTCTTCAGACTACTGCAGTCGACAAGGTGTCATATAATATACCAATATTGCATCTCTCTCTCTCTTTCTCTCTCCCCCCTTCGCCACTCCCTCTCTCTCTGTCCTCCTCTTCCTCCATGTCTCCCTCTCTCTCTCCTCATTGCAATACAGTGAAATTGAATTACCAATTTCAATGCTTTCTCTACCCTGCTAGCTGGATGGCTTTTCCCACACACAGCTCCAAAGGGAAGGAGAGGGGGGCAAAATGTACACGGAGACAACAGCTTGTGGGAAAGAGATATAATTAAATCAGATCCCAAATGCAGCTTCTCTTTTCATGAAACAAATCAACAGAATTCTAAATAGTTCATGCATTACGGAAAAACTGAAGAAACAGATGTACACTTTATGAAGTTAGAATGTTGTATTTTGTTGCAGAATGCTGGGTCACTAACAACCAAAGTATGCACTCAAGAAATTAAACCAAAGCTCAGAGAGAACTGGGAAAATCTGCTGCTTGCATAAGCAAAAATGTAATGACTTAATGGAATAATATGTTTAGTGGATAATGACAGGTACGTTTTAATTGATTTACCCCCAAAAATTATAGCACATTAATGTTCCAGCATGTGTAAAACTTGACAAATGAGAATTGTCATCACATATTTCAAATGATACAATTCATTTTCTGTATTATGAGAAATGCAATACACCAAGACCCTGTATTTAAACAGCCTAGCCATCCCTCCCTGTTGGAAAGATTTCCACTTTACATCCTTGCCATTATGAGTGTAATGAGCCCAAAGACCGTGAACCAGAGCCCTGTGAAACACACAGGGCTTCATTAGGAGTGAGTGTGAAACTGATCTGTCCCTCTCTCTCCTCAGAATCAGTTGCAACTGTGTTATCATATGTAGCTCATCATAAGCCTAACATCTCCAGCACTTAACCTCCCTGGAAAAGAATGAATGACAAAGGTATCAGTAATAGGAAAAGGTGGGGGGACATGGAGCAGGATGCAGAGTTTCTAAAAACAGCACTCAATCAAGTGATCAGAGATAGGTGCGTGGCTCCAGCTTCCATTGACAAACCTCAGGGTGGCTACTGAGACACACAGACACTCCCTTTCACTTTGACAGGATGAGATACCCTATCATTGACATTTTATCTAGTAAAGGAAACTGGTGTATGACACTGTCACACGTTTGGAAATAGACCATTGTGTGTACTGGAATGATGTAATGAATTTGTTTGAATCTCTTGGTCTTTGTCTCTCTCCAACTTGCAATCCTGTAGCAACTAGAACCATTTATAGAGATCTATATAGAGTACCAGTCAAAAGTTTGGGCACAACTACTCATTCAAGGGTTTTTCTATATTTTTACTATTTTCTACATTGTATAATAATAATGGACATCAACATTATTATTATACAATGTAGAAAATGTAGATTAGTGATTAGTGTAGTGTTAGCTAGCTACATAGTTGTCTTTGCTGTCTTTGTATCTAAGATAATTGTGTAGTTTAGAGTAACTATCGAGGTTAGCTAGCCAGCTATTCTCGTCCGCCGCGCCACCGTTCTCCTACCTAGTCAACACTGCTAGCTAGCCAGCTAGCCAACTTCTACCGAATAGCAGCACTGTAGAAACTATTACATTACAACGGAACGACTTGATTAGTGTAGTGTTAGCTAGCTACATAGTTGTCTTTGCTGTCTTTGTATCTAAGATAATTGTGTAGTTTAGAGTAACTATCGAGGTTAGCTAGCCAGCTATTCTCGTCCGCCGCGCCACCGTTCTCCTACCTAGTCAACACTGCTAGCTAGCCAGCTAGCCAACTTCTACCGAATAGCAGCACTGTAGAAACTATTACATTACAACGGAACGACTTGATTAGTGTAGTGTTAGCTAGCTACATAGTTGTCTTTTTAGTTTAGAGTAATTATCGAGGTTACCTAGCCAGTTATCGAGGTTACCTAGCCAGCTACACTTTCAAACAAAGTCAACAACGCAGCCACTGCTAGCTAGCCTACTTCACCAGTCAGCAGTACTGTATCATTTTAATCATTTTAGTCAATAAGATTTTTGCAACGTAAGCTTAACTTTCTGAACATTCGAGACGTGTAGTCCACTTGTCATTCCAATCTCCTTTGCATTAGCGTAGCCTCTTCTGTAGCCTGTCAACTATGTGTCTGTCTATCCCTGTTCTCTCCTCTCTGCACAGACCATACAAACGCTTCACACCGCGTGGCCGCGGCCACCCTAACCTGGTGGTCCCAGCGCGCACGACCCACGTGGAGTTCCAGGTCTCCGGCAGCCTCTGGAACTGCCGATCTGCGGCCAACAAGGCAGAGTTCATCTCAGCCTATGCTTCCCTCCAGTCCCTCGACTTCTTGGCACTGACGGAAACATGGATTACCACAGATAACACTGCTACTCCTACTGCTCTCTCCTCGTCTGCCCACGTGTTCTCGCACACCCCGAGAGCTTCTGGTCAGCGGGGTGGTGGCACTGGGATCCTCATCTCTCCCAAGTGGTCATTCTCTCTTTCTCCCCTTACCCATCTGTCTATCGCCTCCTTTGAATTCCATGCTGTCACAGTTACCAGCCCTTTCAAGCTTAACATCCTTATCATTTATCGCCCTCCAGGTTCCCTTGGAGAGTTCATCAATGAGCTTGATGCCTTGATAAGCTCCTTTCCTGAGGACGGCTCACCTCTCACAGTTCTGGGTAACTTTAACCTCCCCACGTCTACCTTTGACTCATTCCTCTCTGCCTCCTTCTTTCCACTCCTCTCCTCTTTTGACCTCACCCTCTCACCTTCCCCCCCTACTCACAAGGCAGGCAATACGCTTGACCTCATCTTTACTAGATGCTGTTCTTCCACTAACCTCATTGCAACTCCCCTCCTAGTCTCCGACCACTACCTTGTATCCTTTTCCCTCTCGCTCTCATCCAACACTTCCCACACTGCCCCTACTCGGATGGTATCGCGCCGTCCCAACCTTCGCTCTCTCTCCCCCGCTACTCTCTCCTCTTCCATCCTATCATCTCTTCCCTCTGCTCAAACCTTCTCCAACCTATCTCCTGATTCTGCCTCCTCAACCCTCCTCTCCTCCCTTTCTGCATCCTTTGACTCTCTATGTCCCCTATCCTCCAGGCCGGCTCGGTCCTCCCCTCCTGCTCCGTGGCTCGACGACTCATTGCGAGCTCACAGAACAGGGCTCCGGGCAGCCGAGCGGAAATGGAGGAAAACTCGCCTCCCTGCGGACCTGGCATCCTTTCACTCCCTCCTCTCTACATTTTCCTCTTCTGTCTCCGCTGCTAAAGCCACTTTCTACCACTCTAAATTCCAAGCATCTGCCTCTAACCCTAGGAAGCTCTTTGCCACCTTCTCCTCCCTCCTGAATCCTCCTCCCCCTCCCACCCCCTCCTCCCTCTCTGCAGATGACTTCGTCAACCATTTTGAAAAGAAGGTCGAAGACATCCGATCCTCGTTTGCTAAGTCAAACGACACCGCTGGTTCTGCTCACACTGCCCTACCCTGTGCTCTGACCTCTTTCTCCCCTCTCTCTCCAGATGAAATCTCGCGTCTTGTGACGGCCGGCCGCCCAACAACCTGCCCGCTTGACCCCATCCCCTCCTCTCTTCTCCAGACCATTTCCGGAGACCTTCTCCCTTACCTCACCTCGCTCATCAACTCATCCTTGACCGCTGGCTACGTCCCTTCCGTCTTCAAGAGAGCGAGAGTTGCACCCCTCCTGAAAAAACCTACACTCGATCCCTCCGATGTCAACAACTACAGACCAGTATCCCTTCTTTCTTTTCTCTCCAAAACTCTTGAACGTGCCGTCCTTGGCCAGCTCTCCTGCTATCTCTCTCAGAATGACCTTCTTGATCCAAATCAGTCAGGTTTCAAGACTAGTCATTCAACTGAGACTGCTCTTCTCTGTGTCACGGAGGCGCTCCGCACTGCTAAAGCTAACTCTCTCTCCTCTGCTCTCATCCTTCTAGACCTATCGGCTGCCTTTGATACTGTGAACCATCAGATCCTCCTCTCCACCCTCTCCGAGTTGGGCATCTCCGGCGATGCCCACGCTTGGATTGCGTCCTACCTGACAGGTCGCTCCTACCAGGTGGCGTGGCGAGAATCTGTCTCCGCACCACGTGCTCTCACCACTGGTGTCCCCCAGGGCTCTGTTCTAGGCCCTCTCCTATTCTCGCTATACACCAAGTCACTTGGCTCTGTCATATCCTCACATGGTCTCTCCTATCATTGCTATGCAGACGACACACAATTAATCTTCTCATTTCCCCCTTCTGATAACCAGGTGGCGAATCGCATCTCTGCATGTCTGGCAGACATATCAGTGTGGATGACGGATCACCACCTCAAGCTGAACCTCGGCAAGACGGAGCTGCTCTTCCTCCCGGGGAAGGACTGCCCGTTCCATGATCTCGCCATCACGGTTGACAACTCCATTGTGTCCTCCTCCCAGAGCGCTAAGAACCTTGGCGTGATCCTGGACAACACCCTGTCGTTCTCAACTAACATCAAGGCGGTGACCCGTTCCTGTAGGTTCATGCTCTACAACATTCGCAGAGTACGACCCTGCCTCACACAGGAAGCGGCGCAGGTCCTAATCCAGGCACTTGTCATCTCCCGTCTGGATTACTGCAACTCGCTGTTGGCTGGGCTCCCTGCCTGTGCCATTAAACCCCTACAACTCATCCAGAACGCCGCAGCCCGTCTGGTGTTCAACCTTCCCAAGTTCTCTCACGTCACCCCGCTCCTCCGCTCTCTCCACTGGCTTCCAGTTGAAGCTCGCATCCGCTACAAGACCATGGTGCTTGCCTACGGAGCTGCGAGGGGAACGGCACCTCCGTACCTTCAGGCTCTGATCAGGCCCTACACCCAAACAAGGGCACTGCGTTCATCCACCTCTGGCCTGCTCGCCTCCCTACCTCTGAGGAAGTACAGTTCCCGCTCAGCCCAGTCAAAACTGTTCGCTGCTCTGGCACCCCAATGGTGGAACAAACTCCCTCACGACGCCAGGTCAGCGAGTCAATCACCACCTTCCGGAGACACCTGAAACCCCACTTCTTTAAGGAATACCTAGGATAGGATAAAGTAACCCTTCTAACCCCCCCCCCCTTAAAAGAGTTAGATGCACTATTGTAAAGTGGTTGTTCCACTGGATATCATAAGGTGAATGCACCAATTTGTAAGTCGCTCTGGATAAGAGCGTCTGCTAAATGACTTAAATGTAAAATTATGAAATAACACATATTGAATCATGTAGTAACCAAAAAAGAGTTCAACAAATCAAAATATATTTTATATTCGAGATTCTTCAAAGTAGCCACCCTTTGCCTTGATAACAGCTTTGCACACTCTTGGCATTCTCTCAACCAGCTTCACCTGGAATGCTTTTCCAACAATCTTGAAGGAGTTCCCACATATGCTGAACACTTGTTGGCTGCTTTTTCTTCTATCTGCGGTCCAACTCATCCCAAACAATCTCAATTGGGTTGAGGTCAGGTGATTGTGGAGGCCAGGTCATCTGATGCAGCACTCCATCACTCTCCATCTTGGTCAAATAGCCCTTACACAGCCTGAAGGTTTGTTGGGTCATTGTCCTGTTGGAAAACAAATGATATTCCCTAAGCGCAAACCAGAAGGGATGGCGTATCGCTGCAGAATGCTGTGGTAGCCATACTGGTTAAGTGTGCCTTAAATTCTAAATAAATCACTGACAGTGTCACCAGAAAAGCATCCCCACACCATCACACCTCCTCCTCCATGCTTCATGGTGGGAACCACATATGCAGAGATCATTGGTTGGAACCAAAAATGTCAAATTTGGACTCATCAGATGAAAGGACAGATTTTCACCGGTCTAATGTCCATTGCTTGTGTTTCTTGGCCCCAGCAAGTCTCTTCTTCTTATTGGTGTCCTTTAGTAGTAGTTTCTTTGCAGCAATTCGACCATGAAGGCCTGATTCATGCAGTCTCCTCTCAACAGTTGATGTTGAGATGTGTCTGTTACTTGAACTCTGTGAAGCATTTATTTGGGCTGCAATTTCTGTGACTGGTAACTTGGAGGCAGGTAGCTTAGTGGTTAGTGCGTTGGGCCAGTAACCAAAAGGTTGCTAGAACGAATCCCTGAGCTGACAAGGTAAAAATCTGTCATTCTGCTTCTGAACAATGCAGGTAACCCACTGTTCCTAGGCTGTCATTGTAAATAAGAATTTGTTCTTAACTGACTTGCCTAGTTAAATAGAGGGTTAAAAAAATCTCTAATGAACTTATCCTCTGCAGCAGAGGCAACTCTTGGTCTTCCTCTCCTGTGGCGGTCCTCATAAGAGCCAGTTTTATCATAGCGCTTGATGGTTTTTGCGACTGTACTTGAAGAAACTTTCAAAGTTCTTGAAATGTTCCGGATTGAATGACCTTCATGTCTTAAAGTAATGATGGACTGTTGTTCCTCTTTGCTTATTTGAGCTGTTCTTACCATAATATGGACATGGTCTTTTACAAAGTACGGCTATCTTCTGTAAACCACAAATGCCACTTTTAACTTTTGACAAGATTAATTGAAATGCATTCCAGGTGACTTCCTTATGAAGCTGGTTGAGATAATGCCAAGAGTGTGCAAAGCTATCATCAAGGCAAAGGGTGGCTACTTTGAAGAATCTCAAATAAAAAATATATTTTGATTTATTTAACACTTTTTTGGTTACTTCATGATTCCAAATGTGTTATTTCATAGTGTTGATGTCTTCACTATTATTCTACATTGTAGAAAATAGTAAAAATAAAGAAAAACCCTTGAATGAGTAGGTTTGTCCAAACTTTTAACTGGTATTCTATATGGCTCTCATATACACAATGCAATAGTAATCTAAATAAAGAAAGGATTGCTTATAAACCGACAGGTGTGCTCTTCCGACAGCCCTCTTCTTGGAGAACCGTCTACTAAACCACTTCATCGGTAATCTGGGTCAAAAACCTGAATCATGTTGTTCCCTACTTGGTAAAGCACAAGTTAAAATATAAACACCAAGACCTTAAAGATGGAATCTGCATTAAGGGAACCAGCGCCACTGTTCTACCCAGTCCCTCTGTTATTATTTTGTTGACGAAATGGTGTTGAGGAGAGTCCAAACGGAAGTGAGCAGCCTGGTAAAGAAAATTGAAATGGTGTCCGAGGGGAAAAAAACTGTGTTTGTTGTTTGCAGTAACCTCTTTGTTGTTGTAATATCCCAAACGGACGTGGTAGTTCCACAACTAAGGATTCCAAAACAATGGATGTCGAAGTCACTGTATGCGTAACCTTGTGTCCCTCCCTACTTCCAGGTGTCCTCTGTCTGTGTTGTTTCTGCCTGGATCTTTCCCAGGCCTCTGTGAAGTGGCTGCCCAGCAGGCCTTTGGCACTTGGGGATGGTCCAAGGTGAGAATGGGGGTTATTCACACCTTCCTGGCAGCAGGGGTTTCTCCTCCACAGTGGTTAACGATGTGGCAGCCAGCTCCTGAGTTCCTCCTCATTGACCCCCCAATTTACGCACGCACGCACACACACTTCCCTTTGGGTCTATTATGGTCAGTCTGCTTCATTAGAACATGTATTACAATCACCTAGAGTACAACAAGCAGAGCTTGGGCTCCTCCCTCGAAAAGGTATATTAGGGAGTTCCTGGTAGGATGCTGTTTGACAAGACCCTGTCAACGGGAAGCACGTCTTCTTATCAAAGAAACAGGCTGATGGCATGTACCTGCCTATTAGGAGGGATTCCTGTTTACTGCTCAATTACCCAGCTCATCTGAAGGACGGCATCTGTCCTCAGGATGCTGTGGTAGTTTAGGATGGGATGAGTAGGTGCCCTTTACTGCTACAGTAGCAGTGGTGATTTAGATAACTCAACTCAGACCCCACTATTTAAACAGTGGCATTCTAAGGTCCTTCCATTACAGAATCCTCACACCATAACGTTTGTGTGGAATTCCTCCTTGTTCTGCATTGGTCTACTAGTACAAAACAGTTTAATCTCTTTAGGGACAAATATCACGAGGTGACATTGATTCCTTTGTGACTAAATGTCTAGATGAGAAACAAACTAAATGAGTAAGCCCACTTTTGAAGTGGTAAGTATTAGCAGCATACCATGGTTACCGTATAGTGTAATATATTAGTAGGCCTATGTCGCTTGGTTTCCTGTGGAAAGATACATCTGAATCAAAATTGGAGGTTCTCATTAGCACAACCATAGGAGGACAGGATGGCACCATGGCCGACTCCAAGCACTTCCACTGACTCTCACCTAACAGTAGCCAAGGAGGCCACGTCCCTTTAAGACGTAAGATCAAGGCAACACCTCTATTCAGAAAAGCTGTCTTAGCTTGGAGTCTGACAATGTGAAACATGGACAGTGCTAAAGCAGCATCAAAGCCTTTCATTGCCACAGAGGCGGGATCAAAGGGTCTGCTCTGTTGAAGAGCGGTCGTCACTTCCCCATTATTTATCATAAGGAACCCATGGGAGGGAGAAAACACCTGAGTGACTCTCCTCATGCTGATCCTCCACAGCTCAGGTCATGGAAGAGAGGACCCTAGCCCGTGGTGACCCCTGCGCCTCCCTCTTAACCCAGGGCTTCAAGTATGTGATTGACATCGGGTCAGAGGAAGTGCATGACATCTTCTCTCCAGGTGCCATTTGGGTGGAAATAGCTAGTCCATTTATTACCCAGTGTTACTGAGTGTGGGGCCGGCTGGCAGGGGCAGAAGTTTCCATGGAAAAAACCCAGGAGAAGGAATATGCAGGGGCATCTGAGGTTGAGGGTGGGAAACCTAGCCGTGCTTGTTGGACCTGTTCAGTTCAATGGCTTTTAAATGTACATGTAATTGGCTCTTTGTGGCATGACTGCTGTTAGGCCCAGGAGAGGGTGACTCCTTGCCTAACTACAAAGCCATATGCTACTGGGAGTCAGTCTCGCAGCTCCTCTGTCACCGGCCCTGCTAAAGACTTGCTAAATGATCACAGGGCTCATTGGACCCGCAACGCTGCTTAGAATGTTCCAGATGTCATCTTCGAGCCAACAGCAGTATGTCAGTTTCTCTCACATTATCCAGAAAACATAATCAGAGATAATGATTGCCAAAGGAAAGGGCCACCAATTCACATTTCCAATAGCATAAATCTTTGATAGATGAAAGTACCTTGATTTGTATCATTCTGCCTGTGTCATTAATAATAATTAGGGGATCACGGTGGGAAAGAGGCAACAGTCCAAATCCTTGGTGAAATCTTCCTAAAGGGGAGAGAATGGCTCCAGTGTTCTATTGACTACATAGCCTACTATCATCCTCACTGCACCATCTTTCTGGTGGCAAAATTTGACAGAATACAGTAGCTGTAAAGAGAAAGAGAAGGGACATTTAAGTGTAAGAATCTAAGCCACACTGGCCTTCTGTGACCGGGAGAATGCAGCCGGCTGCAAGCCTGCCGTCCTCCCCCGGCTGGCAGACTGCTGCCACAGTGACCCCTGATCCACAGCGACCCCTGATTAGTGCCTGAGCACAGAGAGAAAGGGCGGCTGGGCAGCCTGCCTGCCTGCCTCCAGTAAGGCCGAGCTTGAGTCAACACATTTGTGAAGGGATGCAATTTATAAACACTGACATCTAAATATAGTGGAGAGGAACGAGACTTTGCCCAAGCCTTCCTGTTAGGAGAAAAGTGATTTAAATGTTGCTGTGTTGGGACTGGGCGCGAAGCAGAGCGTTTCAGCTGAAAAGGCCAGAGGGAGAAGAGGAGACTTCATAATGAGAAGGTTGGTACTAGGCTAAGCACTATTTTGCCCTCTTCGTTACTTTTTATTGTCTTTTCTTGTCCTTTTGGTTGACTCAGTGTCTTGCATCAAAATACACTCAAGTATAATTTACAGAAGTCCCTCGAATGTGGGGGGAAAATAAGACTGGTTTGGATCAGTTTGCCACCAGAACCCTGAGGATTTTGGGGGTAAACCACAGCATAGAATCTGTGAGGTTTCTTTCTTTTGTTTTCCTAGGGGAGGCTCTATGGCTGTGACTGGACTCACAGTCTCCAGTAAATCACAACTCTGCTATACTTAATGCTTAGCTTGTCTGAGGACATGTGCAGGCAATTTTGGCAGAATATGAAAGACAGAGCTGTTTTTTTATGCAGCAAAATGATTCCCCCAACAAGCAAAACGATACACATGCGCTTACAACTGCTATACTGCACATTATGTGTCCTTGTGCCTGTTGCATCAACACAGTTTTTTCTGAGTGATTAGTGATCTGGTTGATTACAATCAAAACGTTACTCATTTAAGTCATTTAGCAGACGCTCTTATCCAGAGCGACTTACAAGTACATACATTCATACTTTTATTTTTTTTAATTGCTAAAGTCAACCCCAATACATTTGTGCATTTATCAGATGTAACTAAATATTGTTTAAGATACGGCCATTACTTCTGTTTGCTAAGATTATGTGTGCTTCAGTTAGCACGGTTGTTGATCCAATCCAATGGTGGGATCTGGGGATGACGTTGGTGGAGAGCGAATCAAGCCGTTGTTGACACTATTTGACGATGCTGGTTCAAAATAAACAGATCCAGAGAGACCTGTTGAGGTTTTACTTGACTTCACATTCAGTAAAAGACTGTGAACCTGGACTCCAAACCAGGAGTTGATGGCTAAATCAAATGTTAATGGGATGGGTGGATTGGCATAGAGATGAGTGTTTACAGTATATAACTGGGCCTTCTATAGGCCCCAACACCCTTACTCCTCATTAATATGCAAGCTAGGCACCTCCCTCTGTTAACCCTCAATATAGATCTAGACAAAAGCCTGCCAGCGAGGGCAATGGTCGGTGACAGTCAGTGGCACATAAACCCAGATCCAACACAATGCTGTGGGAATGAGCTGTTAATATACTGTATGAGCACATCATGGGAATTGTAGCTACTTGCAATAGCACTGCCATAATAAATAAGAGCCATATGTTTAACAGAGTCGAGGGCAGGGTTTATTCTCCGGAGAGAAGAAAGGCTTTCACACCGGCCACATTAATTGGCCTATTAGCATTTCTAATAGAATGTGCCTCAGCACTTGCCCTTGGTGTCTGGCTGTTTATAAAATCTGCATAGTTAATTAGATGATAACATTCGAGATGGTGCATTCATCTATTCCTGCTCAATATGAGTCTGAATCAGTGACCTAAGCAAAAAATACATATATATTTTTAATACACTGCATATAGCCATTATTATTTATCCCTAGGTCAGTGGGTCAATTAAAATTGAATAGAAACTTTTCATGTTTTTCCCCTCAATAAATAACACTCCCAAGTTACACTGATACTACATACTGCATAACTGACAAATGTGGGAATGTGATAATGTTGTCATAAACATGATGACTTTGACAGCCATGACTTTGACATCAGCAAGTCATGACCGTTGATGTGACCTACAATTATGTCAAACTGTCATAATGCAGTAAATAATACCAAGCTCAAAGTCATATGAATGATAACCTATGGTAGGAATTATGATACAACATTCAAATAAAGCATCACTAACAGTTGACTCTACATAAGACTAAGCTACAGCAGGAGGTCAAAGTAAAAATATCAGTTTTTGTTTTTGGGAAAGTGCTGTATCCTAAAAACATCCTACAATCAGCAGGGATGGTTTGCCGGTCCCTTGAAGACCTGATAGAGATCTTCAGCAGCACAGGGTCAACAGCCAGAACGCACCACGTGAGACTGTGAAAGTCAGTCATGACCGTGCAGGCTAGAGGAAGCCCACGCCTTCCCCTCTGTGCTCGGTCTCTCACATCTCTGACCTCCATGGCAGCAGCTCGCTCCATGTGGTACTTCCATCTCCCCTGCTCTGCACTCTGGGGGGCGGCTCTCATGTGGTGCAGGGCCCTCTGCCGTGATTAGTTCGTACATTGTTTTTACAAACTCTGAATGAACCTCCTTTGGCAGCTACTGTTTTTATTGCCTTCCTCATCCTTGTCATTAAAAACGTTTTGACACCTGAAGCCCACTACCACTTCACATTCTGACATAATTGGCACACACCCATTCACAATTCAACTACATGGAACCTTTTTTTGTGTGTGTGTGCTGGTTGGTATGGGTACCATTATCTTGGTGGGCCCTTTTGAGGCCCTCAAAAATAAACAATTATTTCAGGTGTATATTTGTTCAGGCTCTCATGAACCTATAATAACATCCCCCAATTTAGATGAATCTAAAAGTAGGGTTTAAAAACTGAAGATGTTGTAGCCTCTTGTTTTTCTGGCCTGTTGTTCCAGGTATTTCACGGAACCCTGTGGTGCTGAGCTACTGTAGTCAGTTGTGTGAGAATAGAGCTCATGCAGCAACAATGCAAGTTCTGTCCTTCCTTACACTCATCACACTACAGACCACAGCTGAAGACAACTTTCTTTCTCCTTTGTACGTTGAATGACTTAATCTCCACCAGTATGTCATTTTATCTGTCACTGTTTCATTCAATTAGTCCACAGAATTTCAGCAAGTCACAGCTGCAACTCATAGCCATGTCGTTGTATTCATTCAGACAAGGTTACCCAAAGAGTTTGGTGCACTTTTGAGAACTTTCCCTGCTTTGTAACTGATACAGTAGTAAGTCACGTGTGGGGCTGACATATGGCCACCAGGCATGTGGAATGGAAGGTGGAGTAGAGGGTATAAGGGTTCCTTAAATCTTTTGACTGAAGTCAATACAGCATCAGTTAGATACAGTTGAGAGCAAAGTAGATGGCCAAACGGTGGCATAAGTCTTGAGGATTGGGTTTCAAGTGCTTTGACTTTCTCCCTGGTACTTTGTGTTGGGGAGCTCCTCTCCTCTTTGTGTCTCAGGTTCACTGGAGTGACGGCAGTTGAAAGAACAGAAATCAGACACGGCTAGGCTCAACGGCACACCAAACTAGAGTGTGCACTGAACAACTCTCACTCTCTCTCTGGGAATGGCCTTCCTTTAGGATATATGCCTGAGGCCTATACCCGAGAGCCATACCTACATGAATATAACGGAAAACAAGAGTATAAGTGCTTTGAATGTGACTTTCCATTTGGGAGAGACTTAACATGTCTAAATATTACAAGATATTAAATCATATTGAAAGCAGCATTATTTTTGATGATCTAAATGTAGATATTGAAAGCTCCTAATAGCAGTTTGGTATTCAAACTAATTGTATTATGCACAAAATTGTTAGATTCTTACTTTACAAAGACTTTGTCTTCAAAACCCTTTCCACTGACAAAAGTTGCTCTAGGTAACATGCAGTACCAAAGACATTCCTATGTACTAGAAACACCAAAACTTGAGAATAAATGTTTGTAGGCAGGGCTATTTCACTGAATGCCCCCATCACCCTGGCAACAGGATCACTCCATCAGTTCAGCCAACAGATGGTGGGTGTGCAACAAGCAGCATATGTTCCAATAAGCACCGGCTATTACTACAGATGGAGGGTGGGAAGGAGGCTGGCACTGAAACATAACCTGACATTTCCTCCTCATTTGGTGCTGCATTGTTACATACCACAAAGCGAGATTAGCCCTACGAGGTGAATAGCACTGGAGAATCTGAAGGCAAATTACTGACAGTCCATTGCATTTTTAGACTGAACGTTAACCAAACTGGGTTTGACAACTGGCTGTATATTACTAGGCAGGATGAGAAATAGGAGGAATGGTTTGCTCATGCTGACATACTGTATGTGTATATATTCACTTCCCCTTGCTGGGTTTTATAGCTCTGTAACAAGGGAGGGTTTCATGGTACAGATGTATGATCTTAATTTGATCAACCTTTTGCAGGGATTTTAAAACTTGTTGTCGATCTGAGGTTTAAAAAGGCTTCTGAAGTTTGTAATTTCCACTTTGGAATTTCAGACTTGATTATCCCTTAGGAAAAATGTATCAACCCCTACAAAAATGTCCATTAATTCTAATACACATTTACTGTTACTGCGGGATTATTTTCCTGCTGTAGCAAACTGGCTCAAATTAAGATCCTACATCCGTAGGGTGACTTTGTTCAAAGCAACAGGTGACTTAACCAATTCCCATGGTTTGTTAAGAATGTCCTCTCTCTTTTAGTTCCTTCCTAGGACACGATTTAACCAACATACATTGAATTCAATCGTAGTAGGGCATCCTTCTAAAGTGAGTTGTCACATTAACACCAACTAAACCATGCTTAGTGCTGTCAGGCAGACAATACAGAGCTATTAAAAGAGCTGGTTTCAAAGTCAATACTATTACTCAAGCTATTTGGTATTACAGTTCACACTTAACTGTCATCATATGAACAATTGGAGCCATCGGCAGTCCTTTTTGTTTCAAATAATGGCTCTAAATGGGCTTAGATTCCAAATACAACAAAGAGAATACTGAAAGCTATGGGCTACAGTGTTGGCGAGGGCATGATACTGTTTACTTGACATGCACAAAGGCAGACTAGCACTCACACTCACCTCAACCCACTAAGTATATGCCAACATCCAGCCAGCGCACTACGTGCACGCTCTTTAGGTTGTGTTCTTCTTTTCTTCTCCATTGGTTTTTGACTTTGCGGAAGTCCATCCACAAATGCAGCATCAACAAATCTGGGACCAGTTCCAGACTTTTTAAAGAAAGGTGTCTATTTATTGTTCAGGCTGTAAATATCCCCGGCTATATTTGCTCACTTTGGCTCTTGCCATTTCAAACTATTTTTTTTTTTTTTTACTATTGTAGTATTCTATAGTTGTCCTATCCCAGCAGCGCGTCATTTTTTATTTGTAAACTACTGTGTTTTGACTCAAGTTATAGGCAGTCCTAAAGGGGCTTATTATAGAAAACAGATTGGACATTCTATAATTATCACCAACACTATAAGTAAACATTTATTGACATTTTGATTGTTTATATTTTCTAAACATACACACAAAATGTTAAATTCAAGCCACAACTAACGGGTACTTGTAATCAACACCTTGATAATGACAATCGAGAGTAGCCAACCAACTGCAGTAAAGGCCCTTTCACAGTTTTTGGCACATGCTACCATCTTCACTATCCCCCCTCCCCTCTCTTCCCACACCCAACCGCCAAAACACAAAGTCAAACTGAAAACAGCAGTGTGCAGGCTTTCATTTCTTTGGGTACAGCAGTCTCGGGGCTCTGGAACGGTTGGCTGTGCCGCCGTGCCTGCAGGCCCCACCCATCCTTCTGTTCCATAGAGGAAACAGAGATGACAGTGTGCCAAGTCCTCTGGTTCCTGTGGCAGAGACCCGCCGCTCTTGCACTCCTGTCTCTCCCCCGGCCTGGCGCACAACAGGCGACTTGCTCCCTGTTATGGCCATGAGGATGGGTGCGCCCCGCCCGTCACGCATTCAGCCACCACAGCCCCCACGCGGCACCTTCAGTTCTGGCCCACTTGGCCTTGACCACAACCACAGAGCCTCTGGGGCAAAGAGACTATATTTACCATTAGGGCACATGAAGCCATGCCATAATTAAATGGGTAATTGGGGACTGTGAAACTCAAAAGGGAAGATGTGTTGCTGTTGCAGCTCCTTTGCCTCTTTCTAGGCTGCTTTTTAACTTACATGCACATATATGCTTCATTTAGCATGGTTTATGGGGGCCAGATTTAAAGACCTTGGTACCAAAATTAATCTTCCATAACTCCACATCTGAACCAGCAATCTTCCGGCTAATGGTCCTCCTCTAGGCTACCTGCTGCTACACCTTTGACATCATACTAATCGCAGCTAAGACAAACCCCTGTAGGTTACTCATGGATTCAGTCCACTGTTTTCCATAATCAGATTATATGAAAAAGGCTTGTGCAGTAGTGCTCTAACCAGCAGTTTCCTTTCATGGTGACTTCATAGGACTTTCATTGTATTTTGTCTAAAAGCCCATCTATCTCAGTATCATACTGAACCCTGTGACATCACCGTATCAACAACCTTTTCTCCTTTCTTTTTTCTGTAGAAATCGATCGGATCCCTTTCCTGCTCAGTCTATATGTTGCTCTGCCGCCAAGGTCAAGACATCTGTTTATATTGCTTTGTTTTTCATTTTAGCATGTGCTTCATTTTCTGCAGATAAGAGGAAAGAGCTGTGCTTTGACCACTTTGGCCAGGGAATATGGTGAATTACCACTTGTAGCAGGTGTTCTCCTTGTCAGGAATAGGGAGGCCATGCTTGGTACACCATGCATGTCATCACCCAGCTCGGATAGACCCAAACACTCTCTCCCCATGGGCAGCCCCAGAGATTCTCCGAGTGTAAGCCTAGCGCTGCTCGCTGCCTTCTCTGTGGGAATGTGGCAGCATTCTAAACACTGATAATGGCAGTGGAGCATGGCAGTTGATTTTGATAGCATTGGATGTTGCTCTTGTTCAGGGTCTATGACTTCTTTTGAAATGTGACATTTTGAAAATGATGACAATCACATCTGCGTGAATAATCACACAGTAAATTACATTGAAATGATAAAATACCCTAAGTGATACTTGATATAAATAAATCAACAAAGTCAAGTAATCTCTCACCACATCTCTGAAGTGATGCTTTGGAGTTTGCTCAGATTCAGAGTAACTTGAACACTACCTCAGATCCGACTGGCCCCAGACTAACATCCTAGCAAAGGGAGAAAATGTAGGGGTAAGAAAGTGGTGTCAGTTGAGCCATTTTTAAACATTTATTCAGCATCACTATCAAGGGAAATACCGTGTTCTTTCAAACAATGATCTACATATATTTCAGGAGATTGTGTATCCATGGAAATAATCAGAATTCATGTAAAAATTTAATAATTTGTCAAAAACAAAGTGCTCTCTTGGCACAATTTACCCCGGGTATGGGGTAAGTTGAGCCACAGGACAGGGTAAAGTTAAGCCGCCTACACATTTCTGTACCAAATTAAATATTACCACTACCCTTATAAAACAATGTCTATTTTTATTTCCCAAACACAATTCAACCCAATCACAGTCGCTTTAAAATAATTTAAAGCATATTTTAAAACACAGGTTTAGCACCTAACATACACTTTGTACTTTGTTAAAACACTTTAAACATAGGCCAGGCCTTGTTGTTATCTCATATCCCAGCGATAATGCCTTGCATTACGCCAGGGAAGAAAATACTTACATTTGCTCAACTGGCCATTGCCTCAATTTACCACAACGCAAACATTTTGACTATATTAGCCCACATAGCTACAAGGATGCACTTTTATGCTAGGTTTAGAACCTCATATTGAAGCTTATACAGACCTCAACTGACGTATGAAACAATCTTAAAAGTATCTCGTTAGAAGTTACATGATGCTTGTATCTAAACCTAACACATTAAATAAATTTGACTTGGTGAAAATATTTTTGGAGGACCCAACTTGCTTACCACTTTTTCCATGTGGTTTCTTCCCTCACAGACTCCATTAAATGATGACCTCTTCCTAAACATTTGGTCAAATGACACATTTTGTGTCTGGTTTCCTAGAAACAAGGGAGGCTCAACTTACCTCTTTGGCTCAACTTACCCCACTGTCACCTATCCCTTGTTATTTTGGTATGTCAATACTTACTTGGGGATTTCAGATGCTAAACCAAATGAAATGTAACTGCTCCCTCGGGTCCTCTTTCACTTGTTACATTCCTGTACCTCAAACAGTTAGTAAAAAATAAAAAAACATCCTACTAAGCCCTTATTCCTCTCCTTGTGACGCATATCCTCTCCTATTGCAACCAATATCTCATACAGTTACATGACCTACATTTCTCCAAGCCAATCCAACTGATAGTGAGGTTATGGTAACACAAACTGTGTTCACAAAGTTCAACACAAGTCGGTCTAATATCAGACATATCCCCTGAGTGTGTTGGGCTGTGCTGCTCTTAACAGGGCAATTCTGTAAGATGGTCCCAGCAAGGCATGTCCACTCAACACTGACAGTCAGGGGAAATCAAGATGGGGATTCTGCCACCTACATTAAAAACAGAGGGGCAAGACAAATCAGATTTTTTTTTTTTTTCTCAAGGCAATGCAGAATGAATGGATGCAGCTTGCTCATGCAACAGTATAACAAACGCAGACACTCACCTAGGTGCCAGATGGTATCTCCTTCTGTTTGGACATGTTGATCTTGGTCTGTTATGTTCTGTGAAAAATATAAAATATGATTAATTATGAATGATATATGATTATGAAAAACAGTTATTCAAAAACATAAAAAAAACATTACGTTTTAGTCAGCTGGTTGAAAGTCATTCAACCAACAACAGAATCAAATTAGGTTGCTACTGCTTTGTTGTTGGCTGGTTGGAATAAACCTCAATGGCACTACGCCCTGGCCCAGGCAGCAACCTGCAGCTAGTGGCCTGTCTGTAGCCTACCATGTGCCTGTGCTCTAGGACCTCTGCTCTGGGGTCTGTAGTGTTGAGGAGAGGGACAATGCTGTCCTGATGGGGATCTGGTCTGGGGTCTGTAGTGTTGAGGAGAGGGACAATGCTGTCCTGATGGGGATCTGGTCTGGGGTCTGTAGTGTTGAGGAGAGGGACCATGCTGTCCTGATGGGGATCTGGTCTGGGGTCTATAGTGTTGAGGAGAGGGACCATGCTGTCCTGATGGGGATCTGGTCTGGGGTCTGTAGTGTTGAGGAGAGGGACCATGCTGTCCTGATGGGGATCTGGTCTGGGGTCTGTAGTGTTGAGGAGAGGGACCATGCTGTCCTGATGGGGATCTGGTCTGGGGTCTGTAGTGTTGAGGAGAGGGACCATGCTGTCCTGATTGGGATCTGGTCTGGGGTCTGTAGTGTTGAGGAGAGAGACCATGCTGTCCCGATGGGGCTCCTCTTTGCCTCCACTGCTCGCTGTGATCCACATGCTTCCCTGAGGAAAACACCACACAAAATATTTAAATGCTCTTTTAATTATGAGTTTCAGAGACTTGGTATAAATATTTCGCTGTGGAGACGAAACATTAAGAATCACTCCAAACACAAACCATACAATTCTGTGCTCGCAAAGCGCCACCACCATCTCCCCACAACCCTTGGGTAATGATTACTGGTTGAGTCTAAGACATAAATTGAAGACATACCTTTGTGTACACTGAATAAAAGGAGTAAAATACTTTTTTTTGCAGCATATGGGATCTATAAACTCAGGACAATACTTGTATGAAAGACAGAGACTTAAAATGAACATTGGCAAGGAGACAATAAACAGTTCTTAAACATCGGCCTCACACACACGCATGGTCGTGGTGGCTCTGTTTTTGTCTTGTTTTTACTTAGCCACTCTAATGATTAGAGGGGCCTCATTATGTTATTAGGGTCAGAATGTTTGTTTCACCTCAAAGGAACTCAATATTCTGGGACCATAACAATTTTTTACTGAAAACCATTGTAGGGCTTATTGTTGGGCTGTGACGATACCAATATCTCAATATTTTTTCCATGGCAAAAATGAAAACACGAAGCAGACGAAACTCTTTGTTCCGTTTAAAAACCTGCTGTATGTCAAATATTGTGCGCTATAGCTTGGAAAATAAATACACGTGACTGGATGACAACATAACGATGTCTGTTTCCAACATTAGGCCTGTTTTCCTAAATAATTTAAATCAGCTTCGTGTTTTGTTTCCTTGCTACGATCCTAAAGAGTATCGACTTCCTGCTATCGTCCTGGCCCTAGTAAGCATGACAGTTTTGGACAAGTTCCCATTCCCATCTATACTTCCAACACTTATTTTGAGTTGTTAGATTTTGTTTACAGAACTAGTCGCTTATTCCAAACTTAAGCCCCCTTCCCACACTCAATATCTCATAGTATTTGTGGCCCACAGAAATAGGGTGTCATACATTAATTCAAATACTGTGTTTGGACAAAGAGCAGACATTACAAGTAAAATCATAGCAGCCCAAGCAAAACCAACCAAAGCTAAACAAAATGTAGTTCATATTTCACGTGTTGTTCAATGTCAAGAGAACAAACAGATGGAGAACATTTTTCGTCCGGGTTCTTTTCATCTCCAAAGAGAACCACAGTACGCTGGATGCCAGATGAGCAGTGGGGGTTGAGGACTTTAACAGGCTGGTCCTGGGATGTTATAATTTGGTTGTCTTGTTATGTTACCTAATATAGATCACATCCTATAAAAAGAAACCCAGAATTATTCTTGTTATGACAAAGCATCTTGAGGAGCCAAAATTATCTTCCACTGGAACTTTGCCAATGGACTGAGGCCCAGATGGATCTTATTATAGACTGTAGAGACTACTGGGTAATGTTCCCCCACAAGGGGCACCAACAGTCCTACATGGTAGAGTACACATTCTCTCAACTATAATTCTTTCCTTTTATTCAGAACATATGGATAATAATGATAGGCTGACTCTCCGAGCGTGGCAAAGAGTAGCAATGTCTTTGCCTCAGTAATCAACCAACATTGCAGCATAACTTTGAGGAAGATCCATGTTGTCATGGATTTTTTTTAAACATTAGCCTAAACAAATAGAATAAGCATATAAAAATGTTTTGTAGATAAAGTATATTGAACAGTGATTACCCACTAACTGGGCAGAATGACCTATTAATGTGGCATTATTAGCACGAATGGACTGTGTTGATGTAAATATGTGTGCATTGTTCACCGACACTCGATCCTCAACATGTTTCATTAGTAAAATGAATGGGTCTCTCACCGGGATGTGTTATCCGTGGTCTGGACTGGATGCTCTGGCCACGCCTGCTGCAGATTCCCAGGACCAGCTCTCTCAGAAAACGAAACAGGGATACCCAGGATGCCTAAACAAGAGGATGAGCCAAGTTTAGTTCAGAAAAACAGTTCCCCGCTGAGTGTACACACAAGGTAGGGTTTCCCCTACATGATTTTGACTTCTATTGGTTTCAAAGACAACTTTGGAGCCACAATGTCTGGAAGTTGCTTTTGGGGCCTCATCTAAGGATAGTCACCACAGACATAGTAGCTAATAGCTATAAATCAAACCTACCACCAGTTATAGTAGCTCATATCTACACTAAACAAAAATATAAAACGCAACATGTAAATTGTTGATCCCATGTTTCATGAGCTGAAAGAAAATATCACAGAAATGTCCATAAAGCTTATTTCTCAAATTTTGTGCACAAATTTGTTTATATCCCTGTTAGTGAGCATTTCTCCTTTGCCAAGATAATCCATCCACCTGACAGATGTGGCATATCAAGAAGCTGATCAAACAGCATGATCATTACACAGGTGCACCTTGTGCTGGGGACAATAAAAGGTCACTCTAAAATGTGCACAACAATGCCACAGATGTCTCAAGTTTTGAGGGAGCGTGCAATTGGCATACTGACTGCAGGAATGTCCACCACAGCTGTTCCCAGATAATTTAATGTTAATTTCTCTACCATAATCCGCCTCCAACGTTGTTTTAGAGAATTTGGCAGTATGTCCAACCGGCCTCACAACCGCAGACCACGTGTAACCACGCCAACCCAGGACCTCCACATCTGGAATCTTTACCTGCAGGATCATCTGAGACCAGCCACCTGGACAGCTGATAAAACTCTGGGTTTGCACAAACGAAGAATTTCTGCACAAACTGTCAGAAACCGTCTCAGGGAAGCTCATCTGCGTGCTCGTGGTCCTCACCTGGGTATTGACCTGAGCGCAGTTTGGAGTCGTAACCGACTTCAGTGGGCAAATGCATACCTTCGATGGCCACTGGCACGTTGGAGAAGTGTGCGCTTCACGGAAGAATCCTGGTTTCAACTGTACCAGGCAGATAGCGTGTATGGTGTCATTTGGTTGAGCGGTTTGCTTATGTCAACATTGTGAACAGAGTGTCCCATGGTGGCGGTGGGGTTATGGTGTGGGCAAGCATAAGTTACAGACCACGAACACAATTCCATTTTATCCATGTCAATTTGAATGCACAGAGATACCGTGACAAGCTCCTGAGGTCCATTGTCGTGCCATTCATCCGCAGCCATCACCTCATGTTTCAGCATTATAATGCACGGTCCCATGTCACAAGGATATGTACACAATTCCTAGAAGCTGAAAATGTCCCAGTTCTTCCATGGCCTGCATCCTCAGACACATCACTCATTGAGCATGTTTAAAATGCTCTGAATCGACAGCATGTTCCAGTTCCTGCCAATATCCAGCAACTTCGTACAGGCATTGAAGAGGAGTGGGACAACATTCCACAGGCCACAATCAACAGCCTGATCAACTCTATGCTAAGAAGATGTGTGGTCACACCAGATACTGACTGGTTTTCTGATTCACACTCCTACCTTTATTTCAAGGTATCTGTGAGCAACAGATGCATATCTGTAATCCCAGTCACGTGAAATCCATATATTAGGGCCCAATGAATTTATTTAAATAGACTGATTTCTGTTATGAATTTTATGAATAAATGACTAAATGATGTATACATTTAACTCATTTAACTATAACTATAACTAATTGAATTCTACCCTGTTTTTCTATATTGATGAATAATGTTAGTTCATAAGAAAGAGATTATGTAGCATGTAGGGGGGGAGAAAGGAATGTCTGTGTGTGTCTAAAGAAAACTAAGTGGATCATTAACCTATGTTTGAGACCAGCTATAACTCTGTAGAGATAAGGGAAGACAGCAAGAGCCCCTCTAGGTTTTCCGTATCTGGGGGGGGGGGGGGCTGGAACTGTCAGCTAAGGGGTAATAAACTGTGGTGAGATTTCAGGAGATAATCAAGATAATAGTGTGTAAATGTATGTGCATTAGTGTGTTGGAATGAACTTTTGGTCAGCTTTGTCCTAGTTGGAGAAGAGGCGGTACCTTTTCTTAGCTATGACGCTGTGTGTAATATATAATGTGATGTACATGGTTTTTGGAGGGGAGATCTCTCGAGAATAAACGCTATTGATTAATTTGGACACGGGTCTATGTCTATTTTATGCAAATAAGGATCTTACAAATTCTTAGAAACGGACAGAGTGTTTGCTTTGTATAATTAAATTGGTTAATGAACATATAGGAAACAAATTCCTTCATCAATTTCCTTATATGAACTGTAACTCATTAAAATCTTTGAAATTGTTGCATGTTACATTTATATTTTAGTTCAGTGTATAATCAAGCCTACCACCACTACCACCACTGTTACAGTAGCTAATATCTATTATCAATCCTACCACAACTGTTACAGTAGCTAATATCTATAATCATCCTACCACAACTGTTACAGTAGCTAATATCTATAATCAAT
This sequence comes from Salvelinus namaycush, assembly GCF_016432855.1. Classification (NCBI taxonomy): domain Eukaryota; kingdom Metazoa; phylum Chordata; class Actinopteri; order Salmoniformes; family Salmonidae; genus Salvelinus; species Salvelinus namaycush. Next base: position 16,360,288 of record NC_052341.1, read on the forward strand.
CCTACCACCACTGTTACAGTAGCTAATATCTATAATCCATCCTACCACCACTGTTACAGTAGCTAATATCTATAATCAATCCTACCACCGTTACAGTAGCTAATATCTATAATCCATCCTACCACAACTGTTACAGTAGCTAATATCTATAATCAATTGTACCACCACTGTTACAGTAGTTAATATCTATAATCCATCCTACCACCACTGTTACAGTAGCTAATATCTATAATCAATCCTACCACAACTGTTACAGTAGCTAATATCTATAATCAATTGTACCACCACTGTTACAGTAGCTAATATCTATAATCAATCCTACCACCCCTGTTACAGTAGCTAATATCTATAATCCATCCTACCACCACTGTTTCAGTAGCTAATATCTATAATCCATCCTACCACAACTGTTACAGTAGCTAATATCTATAATCAATCCTACCACCACTGTTTCAGTAGCTAATATCTATAATCCATCCTACCACCACTGTTACAGTAGTTAATATCTATAATCCTTCCTACCACCACTGTTTCAGTAGCTTATAGCTATAATTATTCCTACCACCACTGTTACAGTAGCTAATATCTATAATCCATCCTACCACCACTGTTACAGTAGCTAATATCTATAATCCATCCTGCCACCACTGTTTCAGTAGCTAATATCTATAATCCATCCTACCACCACTGTTTCAGTAGCTTATAGCTATAATTATTCCTACCACCACTGTTACAGTAGCTAATATCTATAATCCATCCTACCACCACTGTTACAGTAGCTAATATCTATAATCCATCCTGCCACCACTGTTTCAGTAGCTAACATCTATAATCAATCCTACCACCACTGTTACAGTAGCTAATATCTATAATCAATCCTACCACAACTGTTACAGTAGCTAATATCTATAATCAATTGTACCACCACTGTTACAGTAGCTAATATCTATAATCAATCCTACCACCCCTGTTACAGTAGCTAATATCTATAATCCATCCTACCACCACTGTTTCAGTAGCTAATATCTATAATCCATCCTACCACAACTGTTACAGTAGCTAATATCTATAATCAATCCTACCACCACTGTTTCAGTAGCTAATATCTATAATCCATCCTACCACCACTGTTACAGTAGTTAATATCTATAATCCTTCCTACCACCACTGTTTCAGTAGCTTATAGCTATAATTATTCCTACCACCACTGTTACAGTAGCTAATATCTATAATCCATCCTACCACCACTGTTACAGTAGCTAATATCTATAATCCATCCTGCCACCACTGTTTCAGTAGCTAATATCTATAATCCATCCTACCACCACTGTTTCAGTAGCTTATAGCTATAATTATTCCTACCACCACTGTTACAGTAGCTAATATCTATAATCACTCCTACCACCACTGTTACAGTAGCTAATATCTATAATCAATCCTACCACAACTGTTACAGTAGCTAATATCTATAATCAATTGTACCACCACTGTTACAGTAGCTAATATCTATAATCACTCCTACCACCACTGTTACAGTAGCTAATATCTATAATCCATCCTACCACCACTGTTTCAGTAGCTAATATCTATAATCAAGCCTACCACAACTGTTACAGTAGCTAATATCTATAATCAAGCCTACCACCATTGTTACAGTAGCTAATATCTATAATCAAACCTACCACAACTGTTACAGTAGCTAATATCTATAATCAAGCCTACCACAACTGTTACAGTAGCTAATATCTATAATCAAGCCTACCACCACTGTTACAGTAGCTAATATCTATAATCACTCCTACCACCACTGTTACAGTAGCTAATATCTATAATCCATCCTACCACCACTGTTTCAGTAGCTAATATCTATAATCCATCCTACCACAACTGTTACAGTAGCTAATATCTATAATCAATCCTACCACCACTGTTACAGTAGCTAATATCTATAATCAATCCTACCACCACTGTTACAGTAGCTAATATCTATAATCAAGCCTACCACCACTGTTACAGTAGCTAATATCTATAATCCATCCTACCACCACTGTTTCAGTAGCTTATAGCTATAATTATTCCTACCACCACTGTTACAGTAGCTAATATCTATAATCACTCCTACCACCACTGTTACAGTAGCTAATATCTATAATCCATCCTGCCACCACTGTTACAGTAGCTAATATCTATAATCCATCCTACCACCACTGTTACAGTAGCTAATATCTATAATCCACCCTACCACAACTGTTACAGTAGCTAATATCTATAATCCATCCTACCACCACTGTTACAGTAGCTAATATCTATAATCCACCCTGCCACAACTGTTACAGTAGCTAATATCTATAATCAATCCTACCACCACTGTTACAGTAGCTAATATCTATAATCAAACCTACCACAACTGTTACAGTAGCTAATATCTATAATCAAGCCTACCACCACTGTTACAGTAGCTAATATCTATAATCCATCCTACCACCACTGTTTCAGTAGCTAATATCTATAATCCATCCTACCACCAATGTTTCAGTAGCTAATATCTATAATCCATCCTACCACAACTGTTACAGTAGCTAATATCTATAATCATCCTACCACAACTGTTACAGTAGCTAATATCTATAATCAATCCTACCACCACTGTTACAGTAGCTAATATCTATAATCAATCCTACCACCACTGTTACAGTAGCTAATATCTATAATCAATCCTACCACCGTTACAGTAGCTAATATCTATAATCCATCCTACCACCACTGTTACAGTAGCTAATATCTATAATCAATCCTACCACCACTGTTACAGTAGCTAATATCTATAATCAAACCTACCACAACTGTTACAGTAGCTAATATCTATAATCAAGCCTACCACCACTGTTACAGTAGCTAATATCTATAATCCATCCTACCACCACTGTTTCAGTAGCTAATATCTATAATCCATCCTACCACCACTGTTTCAGTAGCTAATATCTATAATCCATCCTACCACCACTGTTACAGTAGCTAATATCTATAATCCATCCTACCACCACTGTTACAGTAGCTAATATCTATAATCAATCCTACCACAACTGTTACAGTAGCTAATATCTATAATCCATCCTACCACCGTTACAGTAGCTAATATCTATAATCCATCCTACCACCACTGTTTCAGTAGCTAATATCTATAATCAATTGTACCACCACTGTTACAGTAGCTAATATCTATAATCCATCCTACCACCACTGTTACAGTAGCTAATATCTATAATCACTCCTACCACCACTGTTACAGTAGTTAATATCTATAATCCATCCTACCACCACTGTTACAGTAGCTAATATCTATAATCACTCCTACCACAACTGTTACAGTAGCTAATATCTATAATCAATTGTACCACCACTGTTACAGTAGCTAATATCTATAATCCATCCTACCACCCCTGTTACAGTAGCTAATATCTATAATCCATCCTACCACCACTGTTTCAGTAGCTAATATCTATAATCCATCCTACCACAACTGTTACAGTAGCTAATATCTATAATCAATCCTACCACCACTGTTTCAGTAGCTAATATCTATAATCCATCCTACCACCACTGTTACAGTAGTTAATATCTATAATCCTTCCTACCACCACTGTTTCAGTAGCTTATAGCTATAATTATTCCTACCACCACTGTTACAGTAGCTAATATCTATAATCCATCCTACCACCACTGTTACAGTAGCTAATATCTATAATCCATCCTGCCACCACTGTTTCAGTAGCTAATATCTATAATCCATCCTACCACCACTGTTTCAGTAGCTTATAGCTATAATTATTCCTACCACCACTGTTACAGTAGCTAATATCTATAATCAATCCTACCACCACTGTTACAGTAGCTAATATCTATAATCCATCCTGCCACCACTGTTTCAGTAGCTAATATCTATAATCAATCCTACCACAACTGTTACAGTAGCTAATATCTATAATCAATCCTACCACAACTGTTACAGTAGCTAATATCTATAATCAATTGTACCACCACTGTTACAGTAGCTAATATCTATAATCACTCCTACCACCCCTGTTACAGTAGCTAATATCTATAATCCATCCTACCACCACTGTTACAGTAGCTAATATCTATAATCCATCCTACCACCACTGTTACAGTAGTTAATATCTATAATCCATCCTACCACCACTGTTACAGTAGCTAATATCTATAATCAATCCTACCACAACTGTTACAGTAGCTAATATCTATAATCAATTGTACCACCACTGTTACAGTAGCTAATATCTATAATCAATCCTACCACCCCTGTTACAGTAGCTAATATCTATAATCCATCCTACCACCACTGTTTCAGTAGCTAATATCTATAATCCATCCTACCACAACTGTTACAGTAGCTAATATCTATAATCAATCCTACCACCACTGTTTCAGTAGCTAATATCTATAATCCATCCTACCACCACTGTTACAGTAGTTAATATCTATAATCCTTCCTACCACCACTGTTTCAGTAGCTTATAGCTATAATTATTCCTACCACCACTGTTACAGTAGCTAATATCTATAATCCATCCTACCACCACTGTTACAGTAGCTAATATCTATAATCCATCCTGCCACCACTGTTTCAGTAGCTAATATCTATAATCCATCCTACCACCACTGTTTCAGTAGCTTATAGCTATAATTATTCCTACCACCACTGTTACAGTAGCTAATATCTATAATCAATCCTACCACCACTGTTACAGTAGCTAATATCTATAATCCATCCTGCCACCACTGTTTCAGTAGCTAATATCTATAATCAATCCTACCACCACTGTTACAGTAGCTAATATCTATAATCAATCCTACCACAACTGTTACAGTAGCTAATATCTATAATCAATTGTACCACCACTGTTACAGTAGCTAATATCTATAATCACTCCTACCACCCCTGTTACAGTAGCTAATATCTATAATCCATCCTACCACCACTGTTTCAGTAGTTAATATCTATAATCCATCCTACCACAACTGTTACAGTAGCTAATATCTATAATCAATCCTACCACCACTGTTTCAGTAGCTAATATCTATAATCCATCCTACCACCACTGTTACAGTAGTTAATATCTATAATCCTTCCTACCACCACTGTTTCAGTAGCTTATAGCTATAATTATTCCTACCACCACTGTTACAGTAGCTAATATCTATAATCCATCCTACCACCACTGTTACAGTAGCTAATATCTATAATCCATCCTGCCACCACTGTTTCAGTAGCTAATATCTATAATCCATCCTACCACCACTGTTTCAGTAGCTTATAGCTATAATTATTCCTACCACCACTGTTACAGTAGCTAATATCTATAATCACTCCTACCACCACTGTTACAGTAGCTAATATCTATAATCAATCCTACCACAACTGTTACAGTAGCTAATATCTATAATCAATTGTACCACCACTGTTACAGTAGCTAATATCTATAATCACTCCTACCACCACTGTTACAGTAGCTAATATCTATAATCCATCCTACCACCACTGTTTCAGTAGCTAATATCTATAATCAAGCCTACCACAACTGTTACAGTAGCTAATATCTATAATCAATCCTACCACCACTGTTACAGTAGCTAATATCTATAATTAAACCTACCACAACTGTTACAGTAGCTAATATCTATAATCAAGCCTACCACAACTGTTACAGTAGCTAATATCTATAATCAAGCCTACCACAACTGTTACAGTAGCTAATATCTATAATCAAGCCTACCACCACTGTTACAGTAGCTAATATCTATAATCAATCCTACCACAACTGTTACAGTAGCTAATATCTATAATCCATCCTACCACCACTGTTACAGTAGCTAATATCTATAATCACTCCTACCACAACTGTTACAGTAGCTAATATCTATAATCAATCCTACCACCACTGTTACAGTAGCTAATATCTATAATCAATCCTACCACAACTGTTACAGTAGCTAATATCTATAATCAAGCCTACCACCACTGTTACAGTAGCTAATATCTATAATCACTCCTACCACAACTGTTACAGTAGCTAATATCTATAATCAATCCTACCACCACTGTTACAGTAGCTAATATCTATAATCAATCCTACCACAACTGTTACAGTAGCTAATATCTATAATCAATCCTACCACCACTGTTACAGTAGCTAATATCTATAATTAAACCTACCACAACTGTTACAGTAGCTAATATCTATAATCAAGCCTACCACAACTGTTACAGTAGCTAATATCTATAATCAAGCCTACCACAACTGTTACAGTAGCTAATATCTATAATCAAGCCTACCACCACTGTTACAGTAGCTAATATCTATAATCAATCCTACCACAACTGTTACAGTAGCTAATATCTATAATCAATCCTACCACCACTGTTACAGTAGCTAATATCTATAATCACTCCTACCACAACTGTTACAGTAGCTAATATCTATAATCAATCCTACCACCACTGTTACAGTAGCTAATATCTATAATCAATCCTACCACAACTGTTACAGTAGCTAATATCTATAATCAAGCCTACCACCACTGTTACAGTAGCTAATATCTATAATCCATCCTACCACCACTGTTTCAGTAGCTAATATCTATAATCCATCCTACCGCCACTGTTTCAGTAGCTAATATCTATAATCCATCCTACCACCACTGTTACAGTAGCTAATATCTATAATCCATCCTACCACCACTGTTACAGTAGCTAATATCTATAATCAATCCTACCACCACTGTTACAGTAGCTAATATCTATAATCACTCCTACCACAACTGTTACAGTAGCTAATATCTATAATCAATCCTACCACCACTGTTTCAGTAGCTAATATCTATAATCAAGCCTACCACCACTGTTTCAGTAGCTAATATCTATAATCAATCCTACCACCACTGTTACAGTAGCTAATATCTATAATCCATCCTACCACCACTGTTTCAGTAGCTAATATCTATAATCACTCCTACCACAACTGTTACAGTAGCTAATATCTATAATCAATCCTACCACCACTGTTTCAGTAGCTTATAGCTATAATTATTCCTACCACCACTGTTACAGTAGCTAATATCTATAATCCATCCTACCACCACTGTTACAGTAGCTAATATCTATAATCCATCCTGCCACCACTGTTTCAGTAGCTAATATCTATAATCACTCCTACCACCACTGTTACAGTAGCTAATATCTATAATCAATCCTACCACAACTGTTACAGTAGCTAATATCTATAATTAATCCTACCACAACTGTTACAGTAGCTAATATCTATAATCACTCCTACCACCACTGTTACAGTAGCTAATATCTATAATCACTCCTACCACCACTGTTACAGTAGCTAATATCTATAATCAAGCCTACCACCACTGTTACAGTAGCTAATATCTATAATCCATCCTACCACCACTGTTTCAGTAGCTAATATCTATAATCCATCCTACCACCACTGTTTCAGTAGCTAATATCTATAATCCATCCTACCACCACTGTTACAGTAACTAATATCTATAATCAAGCCTACCACCACTGTTACAGTAGCTAATATCTATAATCCATCCTACCACCACTGTTTCAGTAGCTAATATCTATAATCAACCCTACCACCACTGTTTCAGTAGCTAATATCTATAATCCATCCTACCACCACTGTTACAGTAGCTAATATCTATAATCCATCCTACCACCACTGTTTCAGTAGCTAATATCTATAATCAATCCTACCACAACTGTTACAGTAGCTAATATCTATAATCAATTGTACCACCACTGTTACAGTAGCTAATATCTATAATCACTCCTACCACCACTGTTACAGTAGCTAATATCTATAATCCATCCTACCACCACTGTTACAGTAGCTAATATCTATAATCAATCCTACCACAACTGTTACAGTAGCTAATATCTATAATCCATCCTACCACCACTGTTACAGTAGCTAATATCTATAATCAATCCTACCACCACTGTTACAGTAGCTAATATCTATAATCACTCCTACCACCACTGTTACAGTAGCTAATATCTATAATCCATCCTACCACCACTGTTTCAGTAGCTTATAGTTATAATTATTCCTACCACCACTGTTACAGTAGCTAATATCTATAATCCATCCTACCACCACTGTTTCAGTAGCTTATAGCTATAATTATTCCTACCACCACTGTTACAGTAGCTAATATCTATAATCCATCCTACCACCACTGTTACAGTAGCTAATATCTATAATCCATCCTACCACCACTGTTTCAGTAGCTAATATCTATAATCCATCCTACCACAACTGTTACAGTAGCTTATAGCTATAATCCATCCTACCACCACTGTTTCAGTAGCTAATATCTATAATCAATCCTACCACAACTGTTACAGTAGCTAATATCTATAATCAATCCTACCACCACTGTTACAGTAGCTAATATCTATAATCAATCCTACCACAACTGTTACAGTAGCTAATATCTATAATCAATCCTACCACCACTGTTACAGTAGCTAATATCTATAATCAATCCTACCACCACTGTTACAGTAGCTTATAGCTATAATTATTCCTACCACCGTTACAGTAGCTAATATCTATAATCAATCCTACCACCACTGTTACAGTAGCTTATAGCTATAATTATTCCTACCACCGTTACAGTAGCTAATATCTATAATCCATCCTACTACCACTGTGTACACTGACTCACATTGCCCTCCAACAGCTCCTCCTGTGGCCTCCCTGAGTGAGCCAGCAGGTACTTTGAGTGGAAGAGCAGGCCGTCAAAGGTGTTCCAGGGCATCAGCTGTTCCATGGGGAAGGGGCATCCGCAAGCACTGTTGGCGGCCACCAGGTGGGTCAGCCCTCGGACAAACAGAGAGCCCAGCTGAACCGCCCGGGGCTCCACATGAGAGACCTGCAGATTGAAATTGAATCAATAGAGCTCATATGATTCTCTATTCTACATGACAGACAACCATATCTGTTCTACACCAAATGTTTCTATGGGAGTGTTCTGTAATGTATCGTCCTAACTGTATGGCATGACAACAATAGAAGAGTATGCTATAGCACATACTTTATGGAGCCAGGCCAGTTACAGTAAATACACTCTGCCCCAGAGAGTTGATCTGCACAGAGAGGTGAGGCAGGGGTAGCAGCATGACAAGAGCAGTAGCTAGCTAGCCAACAGGCAGATGTTACCTGTACAATTCTCTACATATTAGGACAGGAACGCTAAAAGGTTTAATTTGGCTCTGTACTCCAGCATTTTGGATTTGTGATCAAATGTTTTATATGAGGTGACAGTACATAATGTCACCTTTTATTTGAGGGTATTTTCATACATATCTGCTTTACTGTTTAGACATGAAAGCACTTTATGTATCTAGTCCCCCCATTTGAAGGTATCATAAGTATTTGGACAAATGCACTTATAGTGTATTAAATTTTGTCAAAAGTTTAGTATTTGGTCCCATATTCCTAGCACACAATGACTACATCAAGCGTGTGACTACACAAACTTGTTGGATGCCTTTGCGGTTTGTTTTGGTTGTGTTTCAGATTATGTTGTGCCCAGTAGAAATTAATAGTAAATAATGTATGGTGTCATTTTGGAGTCACTTTTATTGTAAATAATATTAGGATATGTTTCTAAACACTTCTACATTTATGAGGATACTACCATGATTGCAGAAAATGATGAATGAATCGTGAATAATGAATTGTGACAGAGGCCTAAATAAGCATAACCCCCAGAAAATGCTAACAACCCCTGTTTTGGTAATAGAGGTTAGCATGTTTTGGGGGCATGATCTTTGTGCATCTGTAATTTTACATAAAGTGCTTTAATTTCTAAATGGTAAAACAGATATTAAAATACCCTCAAATAAAAACTGACATTCTGTATTGTCACCTCATATGAAACATTTGATCTCAAATCCTAAATGCTGGAGTATAGAGACAAATTAAGTTTCAGCTTCACTGTCCAAATAAATACGTAGGGGAGTGTATTTACCCTCAGGTCTCACCTGGTCCCTCCCATAGGAGATAAGAGGGCTGATTAGGCCCTGCCAACACATCAGCCCAGAGACCTGCCTGCCGCCTGCTCCCCATTCAAACACATCAGCCCAGAGACCTGCCTGCCGCCTGCTCCCCATTCAAACACATCAGCCCAGAGACCTGCCTGCCGCCTGCTCCCCATTCAAACACATCAGCCCAGGGACCTGCCTGCCGCCTGCTCCCCATTCAAACACATCAGCCCAGGGACCTGCCTGCCGCCTGCTCCCCATTCAAACACATCAGCCCAGGGACCTGCCTGCCGCCTGCTCCCCATTCAAACACATCAGCCCAGAGACCTGCCTGCCGCCTGCTCCCCATTCAAACACATCAGCCCAGAGACCTGCCTGCCGCCTGCTCCCCATTCAAACACATCAGCCCAGAGACCTGCCTGCCGCCTGCTCCCCATTCAAACACATCAGCCCAGGGACCTGCCTGCCGCCTGCTCCCCATTCAAACACATCAGCCCAGGGACCTGCCTGCCGCCTGCTCCCCATTCAAACACATCAGCCCAGGGACCTGCCTGCCGCCTGCTCCCCATTCAAACACATCAGCCCAGAGACCTGCCTGCCGCCTGCTCCCCATTCAAACACATCAGCCCAGAGACCTGCCTGCCGCCTGCTCCCCATTCAAACACAGCTTCAGCTAAAGCAAACTAAGAGAGAAGAGAGATCAAGCTAAAAAGGCTGTGGTCAGCAGCCTGTGCCTTCCAGGCACACTGCCCCTAAACAAAGCACTCATCCCATATCTAAACACACATACAGGCAAGCAAGGGAAGCTACTACTTTGGGGCTTGTTTAAAACAGAGTATAGGCCTAAACTGGCCAATTTGACACGTAGTAATTTGACAATGTGTGGCTACACTTGTCCTGTTTATTGGTTGAAAGTGGCAGTTAAGTAGGAAACACATACTTGTGTGTGGGATCCCTGGCCAATTAGAAAACCAGTTACAAGTTGTGTCTTTTTCTCTAAATGCTGAAGTAAGAATACTAATCTCCAGCCATGCATCCACCCTCAGTGAAGAGGGTAAAAGTTGGGAAGAGCCATGTCTTTAAGTAGATGGGTGCAGCTGTCCTCACAGCAACTTCCCCAAAGCTTAAACATTCAAATCTCCTCCAACCAGACGCCTGAGACAGTCGACACTCCTGGGGGCACCCCTCTGTGTTTAGGACAACCGTCTCCTGTCCATTACACAAGAGAGGATCTTACCAGTGTATATTTGAAACAGCACCGCACATCCCATTCTGCTGTACAAGCTTAGACAAACAAGTGTCTCATGACCAGGGTTGCAAAATTCCGGGAACTTTCAATAAGTTCCCTGGTTTTCCCGAAATCCCGGTTGGAGGATTCCCGGAATACAGAGAGAATAAGCAGGAAATCTGGAGTCCTCCAACCAGGATTTCTGGAAAACCAAGGAATTTATTGAACGTTCCTGGAATTTCACAACCCTACTCATGACACTAGTAGAAACTAGGAATGGTCTAATTTGGAGCCCTTGCTGTTGAATAAATGGGTTTATCGGTGTGAGTGTGGATGAGGGCTGAATGCTGGCTCCCAGCAGCTCCCTAATGCAGTGGCATCCCCTGATCCCCAGCCCTAGGCTGAATGGACATTCCCCCAGTATGAGAAAGCACTGCAGGGGGAGAGAGATTAGAGAGAGAGGAGAGAGATAGACTCTCCAGGGGCATCAGGCTGCTCCTGGAAAGTCTCCTGCCATCTGTCTCCCCCTCCTCCTCTCACTGACCCTCCCCACCCCTGGCCTTCTGAGATTTCAGGCAGATGTGACATACTTCCCGATGGGATGCAACAATGGTGTGGGGCAACAGGTGCGCGTGGAGCCCTGGAGTAGGAAAGGCAGACAAGCTTACACACACTCTGATCTGTCCAGCAGCAGGCTGTCCCCACCCCGCCCGGCACGTGTGCCTCTCTCGCTCCCTCCTCCAGTCCACCCATTTTAACACCTACTAATGTACACTTACTAAATAGAAATCTCCCCAACACAAACAATCACCCCATATAGTCTGGGATCTAGTGTTACACAAGCTGGAGTTTACTGAAGCTGTTATATAAACCAACACACACAAAATCTTTACAATGTTCAATGATCACAAGAGAAAGAATGGAGAGTTATACATGATAGTGTCCACAGTGAGTCGATTTCTATTAATATCAGAGTAACAGTAACAATCCTGATTTGACAAGACCAGAGAAACTGACTGATGCTAGCTTTAAGGAGGATGCTATGGAGGCACTGTAAATCAGGAGGTGGCTTCCTGAATGTCTCCCACTAAGCTTTAATTTGTCATTGCTATCATCCATTATCTCTACTGTAAGGAGCCACTATCAACCCGGGCCCAGGAAAACCGCCGCCCGCTCTGGGCAGCTGGGGCAGAAATAGCAGGCATAGTAAGGTTTAAATTAGGGTGGGGAGCTGCAAATAGCTGCTGTGGTCAGTGTCAGGGACAGCTTGGAGTCCGTCGCCAAAGCATCGCTCTCAGGTTCAGGCCACAATTAGAGCAGTTTGGGCAGGAATGTCGCAATCCAACCCAAAATTACACCCCCACCCCCAGCAGTTTCTCCTGCTGCATCTTCTTGCATATTGAGAGAGTCAACCGAGTTTCTTCTGTGGGACTTGCTATATCGTGGAAAAACATCTTCTTGAATATGCAATTCTCCCAGCCCCATTCTCTTGTTGTTGTCCTGGATGCGGTTAGGGATGTATTTGTTTGAATGTGTCTACACAGTTGTCATTTAAGTGAGTGAATAATGCCTGCCGGTGTGGAGACAAACATTCACAAGACCTAGGGTGGGTCAAATAAAATCAGTGCTCCCTACCTGCTATTGTCTCTCAGTCTGTTGTCAGTAATTTGCTATAAGCCAATCATCCTCCATCCGACCTTCAACACACACTCTGAGGCCTTTGTCAGGCCATTATTTTAAGTGGTTGTTTATTTGCAAACACCTCAATGACTGGGTAGGAGCCATATGATCATGGGCTATACACTATACACTCTCCAACCTTATTAGCAAGTTGTCCTCACATGCAAAATTAGAAGACTTGGATGAGTAGTATAAAGATGCAGAGCATATACTGGAAAGACTTCTATGCCTTCCGAAAAGCTTTCCAACTATCTTCAGTTTTTCGAAAATAGAAGGGTCCCACTTTAAAACAAACAACTTTAAAAGCTAAATGAAGTCTTCACAAACTCTTAATAAGGCCTACATAGATGCTACACAAATAATTTATAAGCAAATGTATAACTATATAAGTAACAGGTCTTTATATCTGACACTTTCAGAAATGTGATATAACCCTTTTATAAAGCATCTATAAAGACCTTAAATGGTTTGTCTGAAACAGCCAGAGGACACTAGCATATCTCACTCACCCTTGTGTGAAGCAGTTCTGTGTAGGATTTGTACCTGACACAGATAGCTTGGCTGAGATATGCATCTATGTCTTCCAATGAGAGGTGGCCCACCTAAAAACAAGCATGAGAAGTGTTCTAGTCTGAGGGTAATGGAAACACAGTCTTGTATACAAAACAAACATCCAAGAATGAGAAATCACTGAGAAAACATGAAAAAGGCATTATGCATAGAGCACCCTAAGTGCAGCAGTAGACATAACTATTGTTCCTTATCAGACGCTGATAGCTTCATTGTCTAGAGAGAACCACAGAGAAAAAGTTTCAAACAGAGCATCGGGGGGGGTAAATTATCTATGTGATAATGTCAGTTCTCTTTTCATAACAAAGGTCAATAGTATGAGCTAGAGCAACGGCAACATTGTAAAACCCCAGAGGGGAGACTGGTTCATGTAAACTAACACTCTACTGAGACGAGAGACTGAAGTACAGGCATTTGTAAAGACAGACGAAAAAAAACACTTCACACTAAAACATTGTATTTTCCCCACCTGCATGGCAATGTAGGTCACAAGGCACAGCACAGCCATCAAAGAGCCATCCAGACAATCATGCTCCACTGAGAATTCATCCAACTCAAATACAGCCAAGAAGGTGGAGATGCGGAGGCATTTTGTTTCGGAGTCCTTCCCAAACCATAAACGCTTCAAATCTGGTTTTCCTACATGCAAGGAAAATATTATTTCAAAGTGAGATAAATCGATCTACAGCACTTTGCATTAATATTCAATCAAATTCTTATTCCACATAAGTGGTTAAATTATTGTTAAGAATTCACAACATACCAGAGTGGTTCAGGGGCAAGGGAGAGACTACTTTGGGGTCCTTTAGTGGGTTTCCAGGAAAAACAAACCATTCCCTCACGGTTGGGGCCCGTCCACCACCGTCTGAGAAAAGATGCATGATAAATGGCAACCTGCTTCATTGAGTTGGTGCCTGGTAGTAAAACTGACAACAAATAAGAATGCAATGTCGTAATAACCATGTAATATTGTAATAACCACGTAATATACAATACCTGGATTTGTGGGTAACAGAATGCCGTAGATGCGTTCTCTGCAAGGTTGATACACAATTGCCTGTGGAGTGAGCTCAGCATCCTCCCTGTCTTCAAGTGTATTACTGCATTCCACCACACCATCATACAGTACACTGTATACCATAAAACATTCTGCTCGCATGTGCTTTTCTTTGGCTGCCTGTAAAACAGGATTCAAAACTAACATCATATTGTTTGGGCTTTTTATGTTATTATCTCTTTAAAACTGCAACAATGTATGTCTGTTTCTTCTATTGAATTACCTGGAGGATGTCAGGACTCAAGTAGCTCTTCATCAGACACACAGGGCTACGAGGAGAGGTATCACTAATGTCCCATAGCGGCTGTTGACCAGGAAGTAGATAGTACTGTACTCCTTTCTCCAGAACCTCTCTATCTGTTAGAGGCAGACAGCTAACACCATGGGCTCCCTCTCTGGACAGCTTGTTGCTACTGATGAAATCTGCTACAGCATAAATCTTCTCCCCTTGAGGTGGAGACTGTGGATGTTTCCTCCTGTAAGCTGCCAAGACATCGCTACGCAGCCGCTGCATCCGCTGCTCTGGCACCACGTCATTACCAAGGAGACACGCGAGCAGAGGGAGCTCACTCTTCTGCAGCTGGAGGGCGTGGCACAGTTTGTCTGTGGAAAACAGCACGGTGGTCATGGTGTCTAGCCTTAGCTGAGCCACAGACAGATAGGGGACTGAGTCATAGATGATGAAGTCTGTGTCCTGCCCCAGGATGCCCATACAGTTGTGACGGAGGGCAAAGCTGGCGATCTCATAGTCGGCCTCGCGAACAGAGCACCAGGTCTCCTGGCCCAGAGACTTGAGGGCAAAGCGAGAGAAGGTGGCCAGCCCTGAGGGGAGGCAGAACAGCTCCCGGCCAGGCTGTTGACCATGATACTTTAAATAGTGGAACACCCTCGCAACCTCCTCGTTGACCTTCAGTCGCCGATTCACCCACTCCACACGTTTTTCTTCTTCCACTACCCCGTCGAAGAAAAACACAAGTCGGATACCTGCAGTCATGAATGCACCCACAAACTCCTTCAGGCAATGCATATACTCTTTCCACTGACCACCATACACCCAGGCTTGACAGCTGTACCAGTGCCTCAGACAGGCCATGCCATCCACCACCAGTGTAGGAAGAGTGGTGTTACTGCCCTGTTGGTGGCTGTTGACATGCTGCCTTGCCATCTCCCTGAAGTCCACCATCACACAGGTTTCTGGACAACATTTCTCCATAAAATACTGCAAGCCTTTTACACCCATTCCTGATACAAAGACAAACAAATTAGATAAATACGTTTTAAATAGTGTGCTGAGCTATTCCGAAAGGAGCAATATTTTACATTTACATTTAAGTCATTTAGCAGACGCTCTTATCCAGAGCGACTTACACAAGTTCATACCAGTCAATGTATATCATTCAAGTGAATTAATGACTGACTAAATGGGTAATGCTCACAGAATATTCAGGGAAATAATTTTCACAACAATTGAAACAGTTTCAAAGGTGCACGCTCACTTTGCGCGCGCTTAGATGTGTCTCACTGTCCATGCATTTCAGCCTGCAGGACTTGCATGTAACAGTTGCTACCTAGCAAGCTAAACAACCCCTGGGCCTGGCAAGCAACTACGGGTTTGCACTGTATCTGCATTCAATGCATTGCAGTCTGCGTAACTGTGTGTACGTGATGCACCAAATAGCCTTCCTTAATGTGGTCTTACTTACTTCGGCGTTAAGATAACGTGGCAGCATGTGTGCTAGCTAGTCTTCAGCAGATAGGATCACTTCCTGTTTTGAACTGGACGCGTAGTTGCGTCAGCACGTAAGAGCCAAAAACACACGTGCGCGCAGGGATACCTTTTGTTTAACTTTTACACTGTTTTTTATTTTATTTTTATTTTTTTATTTAACCTTTATTTAACTAGGCTATTCAGTTAAGAACAAATTCTTATTTACAATGACGGCCTACACCGGCCAAACCCGGACAACGCTGGGCCAATTGAGCGCCTCCCTATGGGACTCCCAATCAAGGCCGGTCGTGATACAGCCTGGATGTAGACTGTAACGTTCTGCAACAAGGTAACTTGGGTCTGCAACATTTGTTTCGGTTTTTGAAACATCACCACAGTAGCCGTTAGGGATCTTGCAACATAAAGCTTTAACCTGTTTAATAAGAAGTAGGCCTAGGTTATGATTCAGGCCTAGCTTAAATGTTGTCCCTCTTCATACCCTAATAATTGTTGACCCTTTTGAAATAAAGTTGAGGAAAGTGTTTAATCAATAGTGAAGTTGGTTAACTAGGCATAATATTGAATTGATGTTAGGCCTACTGCTGTTGAGGAGAAATAGATCATCCAGGAGTTATATTACTGCGCACACAAAGCTCTATCTTCTATTGTGTCAGTGTCTTGAAAAGTGTGAATGGGTAAGAGCATATGCGGGCTGTCACCACAGGTGCTTACATCTGTTCATCTCTGGGCAGATGCTCCAGGGACATGGGGAGCCATTCTAAAGGGGAACCGCCCCGTTAAATCCACCATTCAGTGGGATGGCGTTGTGTCGTAATTCAGATTGCCTTGCTACAGAATTGGGGTGAGGGGCTCATAACAACGGTCTGATGGTATTTTATCACTGGAGCTCATCCTGAGGGTGAAATAGCGAGGGTGGTTGGTTTTATGGGGGTAGGGATGCAATTGGCTAAAAACAAAAAAGACTGCGGCAAAGTAACAACAATATTTCCTGCTAATTTATTAGGCCTATTTTAGCCTACCTTAGGCTATGCATTTATTTTAGTTCATAATACAATGATGCAAACTATTTTGCAGTGCATACTTTAGTTTGTAGGCCCAGAGGCCTTAATGTATGCTATACGTCTAATCCATTGAATATGGGGTTTTCTTATGGTCATATGCTTAAATGACTAGGGTATAGACCTAGGCCTATGTCTTGATATTGCAGTGTGGATCACCTCTAACCTTTTATTGACTTTCTTCACCCCCCCCCCCCCAAGGACCCACCTTTGACACACAAGTTTTTTTTAAATACCCAGAAGAGAGGCAGATGTTCTCGGTAAAGCACGCGACTGCCCACCACTCTGCTAAAGAATTCAAGAGTGGCTCAGCAGTACAAATCCGTCCTAAAGAATGCACACAAATACAGGCACGCGCGCACGCACGCTCTCACACACAGACCCACACAAACAAAGTTACCCCAATCTCCCCCCATGACCCCAACAACATACAGGGCACAAAAAACGACCTCTTTGAAATGTGTTTTTGTCCACTCACAGAGCAGCTGGCCAGAGTAATCGGACTTCTTGAAGACAAATGAATCCCATCTCGTTCATAGAATCACAGGTAAGAACACGGGTAGGCTATTGTCATTAAAATAGGGGTAGGGCCAAAGCGAACAGATGATTTGCTATTGAGTTTCTGTCGTCATGGGATTATGCTCCGCTGTTGCCTATCCTTCATCTGGAAGCAATCGAGCCACGCGACAGATTCTTTATCATTGTAATCAACACAAGCCTTTTGCAGCATCACATAGGATGCCGACGAGAGATCCATTGTCCTAAAATAAATCTAGGCCTGGAGGTTCAGCGCACTAAACAAACCTCGTCTTATGTCTGTACTCCCGTTCAGTTATATCACTGAGCGAAACGATGGAGAAGAGATGCCTCAGCACATCTCACCTGTTGCCTGCATGCCTATTTGACAAAGCAAAACTTTAGACACTTCTTTTATTAACTGGTGTCTGTTGATGTTGTTCAAAACAATATACATTCATGTATTATTTACAACTAATAACATATTTATGCAACACAGTTATAACAGCAGGTCATCCTTTTGATCCAAAGGAGCAATTGCCATACCGCGGTACTTCAAATAAGGTCCTAAATTGATGATTGGGTTGTAGAAGTGTACTGTTAACATAGCAACTCAGGCGTTGGCCTATCTGGTCGTTATGGTGTGATGTTCACAGTGTTTATGTTCCCACGAGCAATCTATCCAGAAAAAGTTCTGGCTTCCCTAACCATATGGTCAGATTCATACCGTTGCAGTCTCTTTAACATGCTTCCAGTCCAATTTGGATGAAGACTGCAATATGTAGAGAAACAGTAGAGACATGCAGTTGAAGTTGGGGGGGAAACGCCATTTGGTGAGGAGCAGATGGTTGGCTTGGGGGGCTGTCCGCGTCTAAAGGCGTGTCGTGCCCTTCAGATAGAATCCCCAAGGGCTCCCCCTTGTATTCAAAATCAATGAAAATTAAAGCGCAAAGAAAAGATGAATAGTCAGACCTCGAGTCCCTCCTTTGTTCATTGGAGCTACTGGTGGGCAGGAGTTAAAGTACAACAGCCCCCTATAGAAACACTTAAGTTAAACAGTCTCCCCATAGTCCACCTTCAGAAAGAAGGGGGAGTTCGAATAAGGAGCTTTCTGCTTGATTTAACCAAGACAGAATCGCGTGGCATAAATTAAGTTTGAAAAGAATAAGTGTAGTGAGCATGATTCTGAAGGATTTCACCATGCCTTTCAGTTACGCTTTGCTGCAGTAATCGAGAAATGTGTGCCACGTCAATATAATAAATCCCTGATAGAAGACCGATATGATGATAGAAGGGTTGCGGGAAGTGGTGAATGCGTAAACCTCAAGCACGCGGAATTGCGCACACAGCAAAGACCTGTAAAAACGTGGAGCCACATCCTTCGGATTACTGCATTGAATCAACTGGTTAAATACAATTCAGATCTTAGAACACATATGGCCATGTAGACACATGAATAATGGTATTAGTCATAGTGTTTAAATGTTTTCTCTCCTACTTTTCCTTTGGGTACAAAGGTAGGCACCTATTCCAAATCTTTATTTGGATGTGTCATATCTTGAACATTATAAGGACTGTAAACAAAAAAACACCAGTCAGACATTATACACACAATGTTTTAGTAAACTCAAGAGTAGATTAAAACACACGAAACAAAAACTTAGCATAATTGCGCATGGGATCAACGCTTTCCTTGTATTTAAACTCCGCTCAAAAATGTAAATGTCGTTGTTGCCACCCGCCAGAAATTGAAATGCCGTTTCAATTAGCGTCCTAATTAAGACCACCCCGACACACACACACACCCTCTCAGTGTCACCAGAGAGAGGCAGAGTAATCAGCTTAGAGCCACCAATACAAATGATGTCCTCTTTCACATGACACAAATCTGTTTCTAAAAGTTTCAGCAATGAAAAAGAATGGACAGTTTACCAGATTTGATAGGCTAGGCCTAGTTGTTGAATAATATCGAAATAATCAAAAAAGGGATGACTTTTTTTCTGGAATAGCAAACTACTTGTTTTTTTAACTGGACATTGTTGTAGGGACGGCAGCGTGCGCCGAGGGGAGCTCTTTCTCCCTAGTACATTGTGGAGAGAGCAGGTGCTGCTGCCTGAATTAACATACAGCTGAGAGAAACAAAGAAGAAACTTATTCTTACCCCCGCACAATAACAAAGTGCCTTAATGACAGCCACGCGAATGACACACACCAGCTCAGTTTTTACTGCCCAGTGTATAAGAATGGAAAATGGAAAATCTATACATATATGCCTAAAGTCAACACAATATTTACAGTTGTAAAAATAAATAAAAATGAAAGCATTCACCTGTTGATGCTAAAAGTTTTCAAAACTCATAAAAGTGTTGAGGAAACCCATTGTACATGCGTAAAGTGCAAGCATCTACATTTATGTAGTTTGGTTATATTGAATTATATCGAGATAATATCCTTAGTTTTGGGCAAGATTTTTCAAGAGCTATGGGAAAACCTGTTTAGGCTATAGTTGATCGATTTTTCCTTTTGATTACATGTAAATTCATGTTGACCATTAGTTTTACATTATGGTTAAATAAACTAATTGTAATGGTGTGAACAAACAGTTTATGTTGGCAAACAATAACAACATTTAAAAAATGAAATAAAAAGCAAAGTTTCAGAGAAAATGGGGATGAAAAGCTGAAAAAGAAGTTTGAAATAATCTTACATTGGAGGCCTGAGCTATTTGGAGCGGGTACATGGAGCCTACATGGGTCTTACGATGTGGAGATGTTCTGTGATGTAATTTGAGGTTTATGTCAGAGAGGGATGTAAAGGATTCTTGAAGGTAAAAAAATTGTTGGAATGTAAATGAGAATGTTTTGTTTTGTGCCATGGGGAAGGAGGGTTGCACATTTTACAGCTCAGTGACCATTTGGCGATCTTTTGAGAGGGAGGTTTTGAAAAGTGTCCCTTTGTGACAGCTCGAGCCAGATTGGGGAGTAGCTCATTTGCATCTCATTACTCTAGCAGCGCAGTCTGTATATAACCAGCCGCAGGCTGACTGGGATATCAGACACACGCATAGCTACATAGGGAGAATAACTGAGAAAGCCTTGGGGAAGTGTTTTGGATCAGTACAACTTTTTCTCATTATCAATCAAGGGGAAATAAATAAAACACAAGCAACCCTAAAACTGAGTTGTCTCCTTTGCACCCTCAAATCAGAAGTTGTATTGAACTGCATTATCTCATAACTGGATTGGAATTAACGCCTTGGCACGGAATTTCGAGTTCATTCCCACATTTTTCGTCGGGATTTTTTCGTCACCAGCACCACTGTTGAGGATTACATTGTACTGTAAACTTTGTTCATGAAGATACACTGAGAAGCATCGAGATAAACTCCAGTTCCATTCAAAACGTCTGAAGACCGTACTCATTTTTTAATTGGGAATTTTGATAACGGAAAATAACTTTCTCGATGATTTTCTGAGCTGGGTCATACATAAATTGCCCTGGCTCGTGGACATTTAACTATTTATTGAATATTCTCACCACAATGGGACGCCAGTCGCTCGCGATAGCTGTCATCCTTTGTGTCTTGATATGCCAGGTATTGCGAATTTGACTCTCCCTTGAATTGATTTGTAATTTAAGTGTAGGCATATTCATTAGTCATGTGTACATATAGAAAACATATTACAACCTTAATGTTTTTATTGTGTTTTTACAGGGTCTTGGTTCAGGCGTTTTCGAGTTGAAGTTACAAGAGTTTCTCAACAAGAAAGGAGTGACAGGCAATACAAACTGCTGCAAAGGAGCCTCTGGGATTCAGCAGTGTGAATGCAAAACGTTTTTTAGAATCTGCTTGAAGCATTATCAAGTTAACGTAACACCGGAACCCCCTTGTACCTATGGCGGTGCGGTGACTCCTGTCCTCGGATCAAACTCCTTCCAAGTGCCTGAAACAACTGCAGAAGCATTCGCCAATCCTATTCCATTTTCTTTTGGATTCACGTGGCCGGTGAGTGTTTCTGCGCATTTTTGTAAAATTATACAATGTCGGCTTTGTCAGCATGCTCAGGGCTCACCACTTATGGGGCATTGACAATGTCAGTAACGGTCGTGAAATGTAGCCTATATTAGGACAGGAGGGGGACTTGGGCACGTTTAACAAATGCTATCAGGGTGGGAAACTTCACATCCTCATAGATGGCATATAATTGGCAGCTCTGCGTGAAATTCCGAAACGTTTCATTTTACAGCTATGAGTAAGTGTGAACGTGGTTGAATTAAGTGTGAAGCCTAAAGGTGGCACACCTCTATTATTAGGCCTAACAGACGCCATCCTTCACATGTGAAATAGCCTGATGTTTATGGACAGTGGTGCCTCAGCATCTTATAACCCTTTGGCACAGTTGTTCATTATTATATTTTTTCCCCTTCTTTTTTTTCTCAACAGGGGACATTCTCTCTGATCATTGAGGCCCTACACACAGATTCCGATGATGATCTTTCAACAGGTACATTCCATAGAGTGCAACAGGTCACCAAACAAATGTACATCGTCATTAATTGTAAATATGTATAGGGATATATGTACTAATTCCTGTATTCACCATTTTCAGATAACCCTGAACGTCTGATCAGTCGCTTCACCACTCAGAGGCATCTGACAGTGGGAGATGAGTGGTCCTCTGATTTACAGACTGGTGGAAGAACAGAGCTGAAGTACTCCTACCGATTTGTTTGTGATGAGCATTACTACGGGGAGGGCTGTTCTGTTTTCTGCCGTCCACGAGATGATGCCTTCGGTCACTTCACCTGTGGGGACCGTGGTGAGATCATCTGCAACTCAGGATGGAAGGGAACCTACTGCACAGAACGTAAGTAGACTGCATCCTCCTTACTTTTCCTTTCCCATACTTAGCCTACTTTAACATTTGTTGATCCGTTTTTCTTTTTCTTTGACAAAAGTATTCTTAATGTGGTTAATTTGCAGTCTTTAGTCAGAATAAATTATGTGTTATTACCAAATAGTTTCACTTATCAAACATTTGGGTTGCAACAGGTGTCTATGCTACTGTTTAGGCGAATTTAAATGAGAGAAGTTTGCCGAATAATCACACGCGTGCCATAGATTAAATGTAATGCCTGATTGGCTACTTGGCAGTGCGCTTGGCGTTGATTGGCTTAGTGCGGTGAGGCATTGTTGGAAGCGGGCAGCTGCTGAGTGAGAGTAGACAATGGAGCAGCTGTCCTGCACTGGCACCATGTACACCAGCTGTCCACTCTTATCTGCACAGACTCGGGGACATTAAGGGGAGGGGCTGTATGAGCAGAAAGGAAAAAAAGGGACTTCTGACCCATAGTTAGGAGAAAAAGAAGCCTTTGTGTGTGAATCTTTTGTGTGGGAGCAACTGTGTTAAGCAGAATGTTGGTCCCCCTGGTGACAAGGGGAGCGTATTTTCTAGGTAATGGCTAATGGGGCCACCAGCCCACTGAAATGAATTAGCCAGTGTTTACTGAAAAGGGCCCATCTGAAAAGAAGCTATGCTGGTATAAACACATGTTCCAATGAGTTAGATTCCCATGATTCACGTGTGATGGTTTCTTTCATTACAGCGATCTGTCTTCCTGGTTGTGGTGAGGAGCACGGGTTCTGTGACAAGCCTGGTGAATGCAAGTAAGTCCCAATGACCTGTCCAGCTCTGTGTTAAACACCAGTCAACAGGATCACAGTTTGGTATAGTTTCATATATGCCAGTATCTAACCATTTGCATTGTGTGTGGTTACAGGTGTAGAGTTGGCTTCAGTGGGCGTTACTGTGATGATTGCATCCGCTACCCAGGATGTCTTCACGGCACCTGCCAGCAGCCATGGCAGTGTAACTGCCTGGAGGGATGGGGTGGCCTCTTCTGCAACCAAGGTGAGTTCTGTTTATCTCCCATATGCAACTAACTAGTGCTCTTCTGTCATTATCCACCATATTCAGACTCTACTGGTTTTGAGACGACATGCAGTATCTGTTCTTTAAGGCACTATACCAATCAGGTTCAGAGAATAGGACACTGCAATCCGAACTTGGTGAAAACATTGGTGGGGTGTGCTTTCTTCGCCTCAAAATAAGTCATAGAACATCCTGGATATCACTGTACATTAACTCTCAGAAGACTAAGCCACATGTGCCATTGTCTGTTTCAGATCTCAACTACTGCACACACCACAAGCCCTGCATGAATGGAGCCACTTGTACCAATACTGGCCAGGGTAGCTACACCTGCTCCTGTAAACCCGGCTTCTCTGGGGCCAGCTGTGGGATTGAGGTCAACAAATGTTCCGACAACCCCTGCCGGAATGGGGGAAGCTGCACTGTAAGTAGTTTGGCTGAGCTGCCACTCATTAGTTACATTAGAAAGCATTTCTCAGTGATGTAATGTCACATAGTGTGTGGTTCTTCTATGCTAGAGCTGGCAAGCATTCCTTCTGGTGAATGTAGCATGTTGATAACAAGTTAATAACAAGTCGTTAGGGAGTTGTAACTTTTGCTAAGCAAGTGCTTTGTCTTTCCTCTGACAGGATCAAGAAAACACATACAAATGTACCTGCCCCCCTGGCTTCTATGGCAATAACTGTGAGCTCAGTGCCATGACCTGTGCCGATGGGCCTTGCTTTAATGGCGGACGCTGTGCTGACAACCCAGAGGGAGGATACTATTGCCAGTGTCCTCTTGGTTATGCCGGATTCAACTGTGAGAAGAAGATCGACCACTGCACCTCCAACCCATGCTCCAACGGTAAGCTGAAACAAAGTTCTCCAGTTCTGTGTTTACCAGTTGAATCTTTCTACTGTAAGTATGAGGACATGAATGAATACTGGAACAGACAGTTAACATGTCTTTCTAATGTCTCCAGGTGCTCAGTGTATGGACCTTGTGAACTCCTACATGTGCCAGTGCCCTGAGGGCTTCTCCGGAGCCAACTGTGAGGACAACATTGATGAGTGTGCCAACTACCCCTGCCAGAATGGTGGCACATGCTCGGATGGCATGAGCGATTACACCTGCACCTGCCCACCTGGATACACCGGCAAGAACTGCAGCTTGCCCATCAGCAAATGTGAGCACAATCCCTGCCACAACGGAGCCACCTGCCATGAGAGGAAGAACCGCTACGTGTGCGCCTGTGTGCCAGGCTACGGCGGCCATAACTGCCAGTTCCTCCTGCCAGCGCACCCCCAGGGACAGCCCGGGTTAGAGGGAGCTGATAAGAGATACTCTGATGACCAGGACCAAGGCACATTCCCCTGGACCGCGGTGTGTGCTGGGATTATCCTGGCCCTGCTGCTGCTGGTGGCCTGTGCCATGCTGGTAGTTTACATACGGGTCAAGGTGCAGCAGAGGAGTCAGCAGGGAGACAACCACAGTGAGAGTGAGACCATGAACAACCTGGCCAACAACTGTCAACGACCTGACAAGGACCTATCTGTCAGCGTGATCGGCACGACGGGGGTCAAGAACACCAATAAGAAAGTGGACTTTCACTCGGACAATGCTGGAGGAGAGCAGAATGGCTACAAGTCCCGATACTCGTCAACGGATTATAATCTGGTGCATGAGTTGAAGCCAGAAGATGTGTCGAAAGAGGACCAAGAAAAGAGCGTGGCAAAGTGTTCCGAATCAAATTGTTCCGAATCTCTGTGTTCGGACAGTGATTTCGAAGATAAACACAGAAAAAGTTTAAAGAGGTGAATATCTTCACATTTGGATATAAATTATGTGCTACATATGGGAGTAGTCATGCTTGTGTCTGAAGAGTCTTGGTGAATGTTGATGTTAATGTATTTATTTTTCTTGTGTTCTCAGTGACGCCTCAGAAAATAAACGTCCAGAGGAGTCGACGTGCAACGAAGCATCGATGTGCAATGACACAAAGTACCAGTCAGTCTACGTCATATCAGACGAGAAAGATGAATGTATCATTGCGACTGAGGTGAGTTGAGTTGGCTCTTTTTCACCACTGCTAATATCTCTTTTCAGTTTGCATATTTCGTTTTCACTGGTCCGCGAAAAGCTCAACACTCTGAAACTAAAGCATCTTTGCCTCTTGTCTTCCCCAGGTGTAACACCACAGCTGAGGTGTAGCTCGTCTTCTCTACAGGAGGTTTTACTCCGGTGAATGCTGCTCAAACCCAGGGGGAAGGTTTCCCTTCGTGTGACTGCTGCTGTGAGACTAAGACATTGAAAGTGATATTCAGAATGAGCTGGTTCTCGACTGAAGTAAGCACAGTGACTGCAGATAAAAAGGATGTTGGACCACACTGGCCCGCGCTCTCACAAGTTATGTTTCCCAGGAACGTGCGTAATATGGACTTGTTGCACTGCTTGTGAGGACAGTTTTTACCTCATTGCACTATGGAGGGTTGCTTTTTAATATGTATTTAAACATACACATTTGAGTTAATTACTGTGTATAATGAGTATGCACTGACTGCAGTGTATATTTGTAAATCCTTTGAGCCAGTCTTCTGAATTGGTTTAGAGAGGGGAAAACACTACCTTCAAATTTGTTAAAATACTGTTGCTTTTTTCTCAAAGATGTATTCTTTTAATTTAATTACATTATGTGTTCCATTTGTTTGTGGTTTTTGTAGAGTACATTTTGATATAATTTAAGTTCATTTTGTTTGTTTTGCAAATATGTATAATGTATATAAGGCACTTCAGGTCAATGTGACTTTGTTTTCCAACATAAATGTATTTAAGAAGCATTGTACAGAAGCTATTGGAATTGTTTTATCACTGTTGCCCATGAAGGAAATCAACAAAATATTTTTCCAAAATAAATAATGTATGAAATAATTAACATAACGTAGAAGTGTCTTTGTGATATCCACATACACCATAACATGTCACCCAAAACATCCAACATTGAATACTAGAGTTACTTCTCTTGCGTTTTCTCTTTGACATACAGTACATGCACACAATGTTTGACCTCAAGTTCTCTAAGTAGTCTCACTGCAAACTTTGTGAGTATTCTTGGCCTGATGCAACATGCAACTGTCTCCCTGTGGTACCTCACTAAGTGAGACAAAGACACACCCGGTAATCACAAATTACTACCCTCATCTTGATGGCAATTTATTTTTAGGAAGAAAGAACCCTCTGTCAAAAAAAGAAACCACCCCTGGAAAATGTGCTGGTCAGAGTTTTCCATCTTAGTTTAAACCTTATCTCAATGTCATTTAGTAAAGCTGTTAGTGGTAGTGTACAAGTAACTTGCCCTTTGTACTCGTCAAATACTTATTTGGTCCATACTCAAGGAGAAACCAAACTAGCATGACAAATGGTTACAAATATACACTTTTGGGAAAAAAGGTGCCATCTAGAACCTAAAAGGGTTCTTCGGCTGTATCCAAAGGAGAACCCTTGGAAGAACCCTTTTTGGTTCCAGGTAAAACACTTTTGGCTTCCATGTAGAACCCTTTCCACAGAGGGTTTTACATGGAACTCAAAAGGGTTCTACCGGAACCAAAAAGGGTTCTACATGGAACCAAAAAGAGTTAACCTATGGGGACAGTCGAACAGCCCTTTCGGATATGAAAGCAGGAAGAAAATACATCATTACTATATGCACAGTATGTAAGTCTTTCTTTACTCATTCATAATCAGTCTTTGAAGCACTGAGTGAGCAGTGGACAGCTGAAAACTAGACTGAATAACACATTGACTTGCAGCTGTCCAGATGGTGACTAGAGAGACACACCATTCCAGAATTGGGGAGTATGAGGCAGATACAGTATACTGTACCAGTGTATAAGCACAAGAGAGCCAAACAATAATATTGACTATAGAATGCTGATCCAGAGTTATGTTTATGTTCAATCCTTTTTCTATTTGATAAATAGCATCCATCTGTTAACATGCTACAGTAAGATACCTAAGAAATGTATCAGTTAACTGACACTCTAAAGGTTCACTCTAAAGTGAAAAATGAGCTCCTCTAGTTCGCCATCTGAACAAAGATCTGACTGCAGCAGCATATAGATTTTATATTCTGACCAGAATGTGTAGTTGAATGTGTACTGTCAGGTTACTCACTGAAATGATAAACAAGCTCTTGAATCAAACAGCTGTGAGAGTGTTGGCGTTTTTTACTAGCAACTTCAATCAGGGACGAGGAAAGTCAACCTCATGTTCTGACCATTTTAATGATGTGGTACAGCAAATGTTTATCAACCAGACCTGCTTTATAAACCTGCTATTTTAATCAAAGTATTTCCCCAGGTTATTGGTAACGTATGACAAGCAATCTTTTTGAGAACTCACTTTGTAGTTCATTTTGATTCTTTATTTATTGCGAAAGGGATGCTGCTGTCTTGAATAGGGTTCAAACGAGGGAAGGTCAATAGCAGCATTGACCCTCTTTGGCATTACAATTCTAACAACAATAATGAAAGTGTAAATATTATTCTCTTCCCTGGAATATGCTTTCAAATACAAAGCAGAGTGTGTCTCTAAATACATATCTATTTTGTGCTTTATAAATGTAATAGAAAGTCTTCTTAGCCTTGGTTAAAACGTTACAGACCACTTCCATGTGCCCATTTTGTTTGCAAATGAAATTATTTCAACTTTGTTTTAAAGCCAGCCAGAGAGGAGCGGTGAGAGAGTTTGCCCTGTGAATGCAGGGAGAATATAGTGGCTCCGATAGGGACCAGTGAAAAGTATTTGCTAGTATTACACAACTATTGGACAGTTGTTTCCACATACCATGCTAAGCTTTTAACTTAACTTTTTTCAGTCGCACAAAGGCTTTTCGCTGAGTTGGAAAATATCAGGAGACAGGCCTAAAGCAGCCCCTTTGTTTCTTCATTCAGTGTAGTCCTGGTCCACGGCTCTGCGTCCAATGGGGAATATCTTCTTTTTAATCTTTTTTTTCTTTTCAGTTTTGTGTCTATAATCAAACAAAGGTCACCGATTAATGCCAATATGCCAGAGTGTTTAGAATGCAGAACTTTGAAGGTCTTTGATCAGCATGAAATAAAGGATTGTTAAAAAGGAAAGAAGGATTTTGAAAGTATGATTTACTTTAAGTTATGTTTGGACTTACACTAAACTAACTGTTTTTTAAAACTAACTGTTTTTTACAAAAGATTCATTCTCTTACTAAATGTTTACTTTTGTTTCCTACATTTTAAACTGTGTACCCTACATCTGATTCATTCTAACAGCCTGTATAAACGTATAAACGCTATAAATCCGTGTGGAATGCATTACACACAGAAAATCTATTACATTATAATCATAATCATAATGTTTCTTTTAACAAAACTATACCTATACATGCTTATAAATGTATTTGTAATGCAATACACACAATATAATGGATGTGTACGTGTGTGTACTTCTTGCGTACTTGTTCATGTTTAGGCAGGATTCTACCTTGAACACAATTCATTCACACACAAAGCTCAATCCTCTTCCCATTCCATAGCAATGATCAGAGCATTGGTTTTGATGGAATCACGCAGGGCAACTGTCTGCTTTTCAGCTATTAGTGCTGGATTCATCCTTAGGATTTGCGGCTTCTATTCATCCACTGGGGGTGGGGGGGAGCGGGTTGATCCAACTATATGTTTGGAATCTGGTGGGATGCCAAATGTTTGTGTGGGCATTCTTTTCTTTTGAAAAGATGCACATAAGCTCTAGCTCCTAAACATCTTCCCACCGCCCAACAGGACTGAGATCCCCCTGAGAACACTGAAGTTTCAACGGTTCCTGAACGTTTTGGCGCCATTCTTCAGATACATTCTTCAGATTTACATGAATGATATTTGAAGTAGATGTCTTTTGTCAATGGTGTTGATTGGATGTGACACTATCAAGTAATCAACTCACACAATATAGCCGCAGGATCTTTTTCAGAACTTTCTGTCACTGTGTAATGTATTGTACATCCAAGAGATGCCCAATGGTGGTGTTGCAACATTTAAACTTTTACTTAAATGTACCCAATTGTTTCAGGCTACGGCTAACAAGCTGGCTTTGTTATCTGTAGGTTATTTCTTAAATCCACACTGGGACCTCTGTGAAGGCAGAATTAGTTTGGGCCTAATCTATATTACCATGACAAGAGAGCAGTTAGTGTTCTGGTTAGTACAGTCAATGACTTGTTTAAGTGTTACTTTCCCATGATCTTATTAATCTGGTCACAGATATCCCCCTTTTTCTTCATCCGTATTTCTTTTTATTCTTTTTCAAGTAAAAAGGAGAGATGCTGGTGTTGTGGACCCCCTTTGGACAAGTCTCTATGCGCACTCTTACTTCTGCATGGATTAGTCAATATAAAGCTGTTTTCTGCTGCCAAGCCCCTCAATGGCAAGTACAATTTTGACAGATTGTGGAGAGAGGGGAACATGGGTAGAAGAAAGGGGATCCTGGTCCGACAATGAGCCATCCTTTGTTCCTGTATAGTGGTCACCTGTCACTCCCCACAATGTGGAGCCACCCCCCTTTAGAACTACTGCAACCTGGAGCCTCAGATCTCATTCGACGAGCTACGGATAGGATTTAGGGTTGTGCCAGGGAAGTCTTGGGAAACAAAACTGTTTCATGCAGGACAATGGAAAGGACACAAAGGAAAGCGGTGGGTGTAAAAGCTAGTTTGTCATCACACAAATCCCCACAAAGGGGAATACTGTTTACACAACACTCTCGACCAGTCCCCACACCGCACACTTTAAACAGCCCACTCCATGCTCCATTCACTATAGACCGGGGACTAAACTGAAGACATTTGTAGATAAAGTTACTATGCAAAATTAAGAAGCTATTATGCAAAGGAATGAAGAGGACCACTGTTTGAAGTGAGGACGTAGTTGATAATGGACCGGCTGATATGTCCTCCTAATCACAGTAATACAAATGTTTAATGTAAATGTAGCTAAATGGATCAATTTGACAAAATAAACCCAAAGCTAGTGAATTAGATCAAATAAATAAAGGCACAAATAGAGAAGGAATTCTTGCCTCAGCCTAACAAATGTGGTAAACTCAAAATATTTACAACCTGGTCTGATCATCTTTCCATTGGCATGAACCAACATTGATGACCATTCAAGACAGGAGAGGCATGCCTCCATTCCATTAGTGCTACATAGGTGGAGTAAAGTAAAATTCCACATGTAGCATAATGCCCATACCCACTCTGGCCCTTTGGTGCCATAGTGGGTATGGTCATTATGGGACAGAGCTTTCTAATGATCATTAAGGGACAGAGCTTTCCACCCTCTGATACAAAACTCAGTGATCCAGCGAGCATAACAATCTCTCTTTGTTTTCTCTACGCATGTTGTAGCTGACACTTTTACTGTCCGGGGACGGCCAGCACCCTTTCGGAGATTGTTGGTCCTCCTGAAAGCCTCTGCAGGAATCCAAGGGTTCCACATCCCCTTAGTCATGGAAAACAGACAAGAAGTCAGGCCTAGCTCCTCATCTGTCCAAACAGAGATTGTGTCAACATGTCAGGCAAATATGGCCGAGTAATTCGGGCAAAGGTAGTAAACAAGCTTGAGAGTGGAGGTAGACATTTATTGAGAAGAGCTTATTAAAATCATTTAATTTGATTGAACATGTTTGAGAATCAACGTGAACTTTGGATGAACTGTGAAATGCCAGCATCTTGGTATGCCTGAAAATCCAGCCAACATCAATACATAAAATTGTCCTGAATGCACTGAGTACTGAGTTTATATTTTCTGAGTGCAAGATGGACGCATGCACAAAAAATGCAAACAAGCGACTTACATCAATTACTTTATTGATAATCAACAGACCAGCAGTTGACATTATTTACATGTACAGTTGAAGTCAGAAGTTTACATACACATAGGTTGGAGTCATTAAAACTCGTTTTTCAACCACTCCACAAATTTCTTGTTAACAAACTATAGTTTGGCAAGTCAGTTAGGACATGTACTTTGTGCATGACACAAGTAATTTTTCCTTCTAGGCAGAGTTGCAAAGAAAAAGCCTTATTTCAGACTGGCCAATAAAAAAAAACAATTAAGATGGGCAAAAGAACACAGACACTGGACAGAGGAACTCTGCCTAGAAGGCCAGCATCCCGGAGTTGCCTCTTCACTGTTGACGTTGAGACTGGTGTTTTGCGGGTACTATTTAATGAAGCTGCCAGTTGAGGACTTGTGAGGCATCTGTTTCTCAAACTAGACACTCTAATGAACTTGTTCTCTTGCTCAGTTGTGCACCAGGTCTGCCCACTCCTCTTTCTATTCTGGTTAGAGCCAGTTTGCGCTTTTCTGTGAAGGGAGTAGTACACAGCTTTGTACGAGATCTTCAGTTTCTTGGCAATTTCTCGCATGGAATAGTCTTAACTTCTCAGAACAAGAATAGACTGATGAGTTTCAGAATGAAGGTCTTTGTTTCTTGACATTTTGAGCCTGTAATCGAACCCACAAATGCTGATGCTCCAGATACTCAACTAGTCTAAATAAGGCCAGTTTTATTTCTTCTTTAATCAGAACAACAGTTTTCAGCTGTGCTAACATAATTGCGAAAGGGTTTTCTAATAATTAATTCGCGTTTTAAAATGATAAACTTGGATTAGCTAACACAACGTGCCATTGGAACACAGGAGTGATGGTTGCTGATAATTGGCCTCTGTACGCCTATGTAGATATTCCATAAAAAATTAGCCATTTCCAGCTACAATAATCATTTACAATGTTAACAATGTCTACACTGTATTTCTGATAAATTTGATGTTATTTTAATGGACAATAAATGTGCTTTTATTTAACAAACAAGGAAATTTCTCAATGACCCCAAACTTTTGAACGGTAGTGTACGTCAGAAACTGTAAGACAGTATAATTATGAATATTTTCTGTGGTCACAAACACATTTGTTTTATAACGCACAGCTTGTCTGAAGAGCAAACACTCGCTTAGGTGCCAAATGTTATTCTTAAGTGTGGCAAAAGCAAGCCTCTTTTGTGGTGTGGCAATATCATGCAAGTCTTTTATGTTGTCTGCAGCTTAGCAGGCTGCGAGTGAAACAGACCAATGGCAGTCATCCTGAGGAGGAGGACAGTGAGCAAAGTTTATCATTAACATCTGCTGTGTCTTCCCCACCAACCCCATGGTGGGCTATTATGTTGTGACACTGTGGACATTGTCAGGAGTTAAAAGTCGGTCCCCAGGGACCAAGCTTCTTTGAATCCCTTGTGCTCCCAGAAGGGGCTCTTGGAAATCGTACCAGCTGACAGATACACCCCAGGAGACAGGGAATCCACCAACTCAAACCCCAAACCCAGCTTTTACAAATCTTTTAACTGACCACATTGGACAGATAGTTAGTTCTAAGTTATCAAAGCAAGCGTGGGTGAAAAAGACAAATTTTTATAGGTTCACTTTATTTTCTTTAACATCTTTCTGTGCTCATTAACTTTCCAGTTCAGTATAAATTTCAGCAGTTCCTCCTTGATTACCGATGTCATTAAGCTCATCTTTTCAAAAGTGTATTTTTTTTCATGCCCTCATAGTAAAAGTGACGATCACTGCGCAGAGGCAATGACAACAGGTTTTTAATCATGGCAATAACTTCCTTTGCACGATTCGTGGGAACCGCCTGCGGCAGACAATGATTGAATTCACAATGGTGCATACAAAGGCCACCTTTGGGAGAAACCATATCCAACAGCATGCTGGGAAAGGGGAGCAATGGCAGCAGATGTTGTCAGAACTATAAGCAACAGATGCCTCCTTGCAAGTATTCAGCCCTGCGCACAAGCCAAGCCGAAGAGCTCAAGAATGGGAGTGCAAACAAATAATAGTGGATGTCTCTGTTTTGGTGGAGAGTAGGAGAATGTGCTGAGATCAAGATACGATTGATTTGTGATTATTTAAATTTTATTCAACGCTGGTTACTTCTTCTTCTTCTTCTTTTTTAAATCATGCCAAAATAATAAAGATGTCCAAAAAATTCTGGTTAAAGTCAATAACATGCATCTTTCAGACCAGGAAGACAAGTCAGTCATTTATATTTATCAAATGTTCAGTGAAATGGTTCTCATATCCATATAACATTATCATGAAATAGATTTTTTTTAAAGTAAATTAACAATGATTGTGTTTTATAAGCTGTGAGTAAAATAAATGGATCATAATGGGTTTTATCTAACAGACCCATTTTGAATAAAGCATCCCCTAAAAGGCATATGTTCTTTATTTTGTTTATAAAACCTAAACCCAGGCTTTGAAATCACTGGTGATCCAGTCCCTGCTTGGTGTCTTTGCTTTGCTAACTCATAGACTTGCTGAAAATGTCTATGTGTAATCACAATCAGAATGATCAACCCTGTATCACAGAGAAGCCACAAGGAACTCAGTGGCATATATGAGTAGCAATTATATTGCTGGGAGGTGATTACAAATAGTGTCAATGACTCTAGTTGCATTTATTTTGTGAGTTGCTGTTGTTGTTCCCAATCAATAATCAATGGTGTTTTCTTCTTCTTTCCTCTGTTTTGTGTTGCCTGTCCTTGTGGCCCATGTGGGTTCTGGTCAACATGGCTACGTCAGGCCATAGAAAGTCACACAGAGCAGCTGGCTGTGCTTGTTTGTGTGGATCCTCTGAATATGAGTATTTTCTGAGGGCCCCTCCCTGACCTATGGGGGTCACAGGACACAGGACCTTGATCCCAGGCACCATAATCGACACAGTTCCAAAAAAAAGCCACAACACTTCAATAAATAGTGTGCCCCTGTCACATGTGAGCAAATATATAACGTGTATATAAATGCACAGCACCTCGACTCTCGTGCTCGGAAAGCTCCGGGTTGCCAGGTCTTCTCCATTGAAGCGAGAGTGGGGCGTGCCCCTTGGAGACAGTGTTCAGTGTGGGGTGTGTGGGAATGGACCTGTGGACTGACGCCTGATTAATGACCACAAACACTGAATGCTCTGCTCTCTTGAGATGATAATCATTTCAAATGGCAGATGGGTAGGAAAGTTGAGGTTAGGCCACAATCAACTCGCAATGAATGAAAATCCCTTCGGTTGAGAACAAAGGCGAAAGTATCCCATGTTTTTCGTTGGCCTTTAACTTAAGGCCAATTACTTGGGGGAAACAAGAGATGGGACCGATGTGTGCTGTTCACTAGATTAACAATGAGGAGGCATCTCACTGGGATTATTGTGACTAGACATGTTAGATGTGACTCATCGTTTCTGTTGTTTATTTTTATTAATAAGTATGGATAGTTACAATCGTGAGAAAAAAACAATTGAGGGAGAGGAGTAAATTATGTCATTTGAAATAGTACTGAAGTAATGGAAATAAATCAAATATGTGTTAAGGTAAATAACTCATCCATTTCCAGAGGAGCGTTATCCAATGTTGTTCTTCAAATTTATGCTCCAGAATTAGTAGGGTAGCAGTGGGCAGAGAGATGTAACAGGTGCTATGACTTGATGCCACCTCACACACCCCTCTGACTTCTCGTACGCCTCTAAAGCACATTCATCACTGGGCCTCTATAGCTGTAATGCACTGCTGTCATCCCTAACACTGAAACTGTATCTGTGAGCCTCCACTGCTGACACAAAACCTAGAGAAATTCAGTTTCACATTCAGACTACTGACAATAATGATTATTATATTATAGATCCTTTCCACCTACAGTAGGTGCTCAAAGCGCTTTACATAATAAGGGGGGAAACTCACCTTTTCCAGTAACAATGTGTAGCACCCACTTGGGTGATGCACGGCAACCATTTTGTGCCAGAACGCTCACCACACATCAGCTATCATGGTGGAGATGACACAAGACGCAGTGTGAGTATGCAAAGTCATGGTGGGGGATGGATGAATCCATATACATCAGTGCTGAACAGCCCCTATCTCACCCACCCATCCCCCGAGTGCATTGTCCCTCTCCTCTTGTGTCTGTGTCGGACTGCTCTAGCCAGTGGAACTCTAGGGACCTCACTCTGGCTCCAGTCTGCCTGTGATGCCATGCGGCTGGGAGTTGACACGTACGCCTCGCCTCGCCACTCCGACAGACAGATGGTGAGCAACACCCATTAATGGGCTGAGCAGCATTGCTTCGTCCCTGCCCTGGTAACTGCCGGCATGTGCTGGCATTTTCTCATCCCTCTTCTCCAGCAGACTTGCCAGGCCCTGGCTGGCTTGTCCCACACTTCTCTCCAGAGTATGTAAATAACCAGACAGAAAAGGCCTGCTTTCATCTGAATATGAATAGAGGAAAAGAGGAGGCTGAGGGAGAGAGAGCAAGAGAGAGAGAGAAAAGGGGGGTAAACCATAGCCCCCCACCATCGCCCCTTATAGACTTCATTATAAAAACAAAACTCAGACAGGACACAATCAAACTGATTAAAACAATGAGATATGCCCCATTGTGTTCCAGCGTTTTTTCTTCTTCATTGTGTTTAGCATAACCATAACAATAATAATTGTTATTTTGGTCATTTACAGCAAACAGTCTACTTGAACAGAGAATTGAATTTGGTTTGTGATTAGTCTCATTCTTTGAAAGGAGTAACTTCTGAAGGGATCTAATGAGTGAGCTGAATTGACCCCAGTCTCTATGAATGAACACGCACATCAGAAAGTCTAATCAGAGAGCAAAGCAAGTCCTAACGCATGGACAAATGGCAAAACACACCCTGAACCACACTAATCAAAATGAGACAGATCACTGAGAAAATGTGGGTGAATTAGCTATGTTGTTATGTACATGTAAAAATGAATATTCCACACACACTAAAATGTTTATTCTATTCTACTGAGTCATTTACTTTTTGTTCGTATTCTTAACTTTGATTATTTCTTATTGTTGTTGCATTGTCCAGAAGGAACCTTCAAGTAAGCATTTCGTTGAACAGTATATACCATGTGTATCCTGTATATCTGATCAATAAAACTTGAGGTATTAGTCACACGGTAACAAGTGTGATTGACCTAGGTTTCATCCCTGCCTTTCTCCATTGACACAGTAAAGTAAAGTGTGTGGTTGAGCATGATGATCAGCTTGATGTGTACTGAACAAGCCTAAATACACTTTTGCCAAAGGATAATTACACTTTTTGAAATAACATTTACATAGATGAGATGTTTTCCTGTCAAGGTCCAAAGTTAATTCATCTTTTGAATTTAAAGAAAATATTTGTGCTCCTTTTCACATTGAAGTACTAAAGAGACTGGGTATCAGTTTTGGAAAATTCATTTGTATCTATGCAACCCCTATTGGAAACTACAATATGGTTCAAACTAGAGTGTTCCTCCCAGACCAGGGAGGTAGAGCAAGCCTTCAAGGCAAACAACGATGCTTCCTCTGCTGGTAGGATAACAGAGAGTTGCTGATTAAGAATGTGTTGGCCGAGGGGGGATCGCAGGCTACCAGAGTTATTGCAGCAGGAAACTGTGCCTGCTTCCTCCCAGGAGTCCCCTGAATAGAGCAAAAACAAGTGATAGATTTAGACTTGGATTAGGAGATTAACACGTTGTACATGTTAATTGGTCTAATTACTGTTAAAAAAACAGCATTAAAAATTGTTATTTTGTTCCCTTTGATTGTCCATCAATTGAGCGCAAAGTTTTTCAGATAGTTATGAACCTGTCATAGACATAGGTAATGAGGAATGCAGCTGCAGTTATGTCGTTGTAATAACTAATATGATAACAATTTGACGGGAAAGTAGCACAATAACAGCATTGTCATAGAGTTGTTTCTTTTCCATGTCCTTTCCGTATTCTGTATTTGAACCTTAACCACAAAGAAACTCATTGCCCCTCAGTACGAGGGAAATTTGGGAGCAAACTGTGCATTCTGACTGGACAGAGAACCATTTGGTTAGGATACAAATCTCTTCAATAGCTTCTCCCTTGTCCACATGGAGGGGGACAACCTCTCTGCCTGTCATCTACTCCAGTATAATCAAACTAAATCAAACTCTCTGCAATGACAGTCAACACGAGACCCTAAAACAAACACAGAACACACTTTCCCTTCCCAAGTTATCGTGTCAGAGCAAATAAAGCAGCCACGTTCCCCAAATGTTGGCATTTCTTTCAGAGAAGCCCGCTGCTAGCTGTCAAGTGGGATGAACGTTAAAACCGTTTCGGGCCGGCCCAGTTAGCCACTGAATGGGGCTTTCTGCCTGGCCTGCCTAATGGGGCGCCAGTGTTAAAAGCAAATGTGCTGCTGCACAGGGTTTACCGCATGCTCGGATTTGTCATTTGTGAGATTTCATTTGTCCAAGAATGAGCCCGAGTCAGAGGTCAGTGGGCAGGAGAGCAGACCTGCTGACAAGTTCACCGTGCACTGGGGACTAATGAGAGCGCTCCGCCAAGTAAACGGAACAAAGGCAGACGGATTACATGAACTCATTTGTTGACTGGAATCAATAACACTAGTCACTTGGACTCACATTTTCATCCTACGGTCGCCACTGGCCTGGCAAAGGCGCCCATTCAGAAAGCGTCACATGTCGTCCTCTCGCCCCATGCGCACGCCGGCTCGCGTAGCAGCGGGCGACATCGATTTTGTGTCTCATTCCACTTGGCTTGCAGCATTGTCATCATCCTTTTGGTGGGGAGCAGAGGAGGGGTAAAACAGAGCTAAATACAAAATGATCACTTTGACAAACTTAGAAACATTATTTGCTCTGGTTAAAGCTAATTGGGCAAGAACAGTTTGTGTGTATGTGTGTGTGTGCATGTGTGTTCCAGAGGAATGCTTGAGATATTTTTCACACAGATGAGGTCTGGGCAAGAGATTTACTGAGGAAGTGCATAGGGACCAAGAGGAAGCCCTTGCTAGTATCCGCCCTCTATCTGCTGAACAAGGAAAGGGAAATAGAGATGCTAGTGTAAACAGTGCTACAGCAGTAAACCATCTGATTATACCTGAAACAAAGTAGAGAGTATTTACTTTTTAACTCCAACATTGATTGATTGCTGCTGGTTGAAATTACATCATGTTTGTGCCCATTGATTTAATTTGGTGTTTCCAAAAACAGATGATAAAAGCAGAGAAATTGGCTGTCCACATATGGAGCAGCAGATTATCAATTGGGTAGTTTAATCCAAAATCCCACTAGGGACAGGACTGTTTCCAAAACAGTCAGTATTCTGTCCTGGCGATATGTAAGTGTTACTGAAAAGTGCAAGTTTTTCTATTCTTTAATAAAGAAATTATTCCAATGCAGCTGCAACAAGCTTACTCAGATGTGCAAGTGTTTTTCCTAACCCCCTGACTAGACCGGCCACGTTGCACATTCATGTGATTCAATCATTTCATCCACACTGCTTGCGTGCATCAACGAGCATCTGTGATGCAAGAATGCTAACGGTGCTGATTAACTGAAGACAATGTGGGGCTATGAAACAACGGAAAACATTCACATTTTTGCAAATGTATAAAAAATACAAAACTGAAATATCACATTTACATAAGTATTCAGACCCTTTACTTAGTACTTTGTTGAAGCTTCCCGAAATAGCCCGGCTGTTTTCAGTTAGTGTGCGAACCATCTGGAGGCGAATGTCTGAGTATTGATGTAGTCACCTCGTACAAGAACTTGGGAGTATGGCTAGACGGTACACTATCCTTCTCTCAGCACATATAAAAGCTGCAGGCTAAAGTTAAATCTAGACTTGGTTTCCTCTATCGTAATCACTCAACCCAGCTGCCAAACTAACCCTGATTCAGATGACCATCCTACCCATGCTAGATTAAGGAGATGTAATTTATAGATCGGCAGGTAAGGGTGCTCTCGAGTGGCAAGATGTTCTTTACCATTCGGCCATCAGATTTTCCCCAATGCTCCTTATAGGACACATCACTTCACTTTATACTCCTCTGTAAACTGGTCCCCAAAGCACACACATGCCTGGGTCGCTACTCTTTTCAGTTCGCCGCAGCTAGCGAAAGGAACGAGCTACAAAACACACTCAAACTGGACATTTCTTCATTCAAAGACTCAATCATAGACACTCTTACTGACAATTGTGGCTACTTCGCGTGATGTATTGTTGTCTCTACCTTCTTGCCCTTTGTGCTGTTGTCTGTGCCCAATAATGTTTGTACCATATTTTGTGCTGCTACCATGTTGTGCTGCTTTTAAGTTTTTAAGCCTTAAAACGGCAGCCATCTCCACCGGCGCCATTCTTTCAGATTCGTCAATCCTTGAGAGAGGTAGCCATAGAGCCTCTAGGCCTGCCAGTCTCTGTTTTGTTTTAGTTAACTTCTTTAGTTTTGGACCATTGTAAATATGTATATTGGTCATCCTTTTGAACAACAAACAATAATTGGCTTGGGCTTGCTGACCCATATGAGTCAGGACGGAGGTCATACATAGCTATGTCCCTGAGTTTGGTCACGGTGTAAGAAGTATTTTGTCAGCAATGAATTCTGCATTGATCCTTTCATGTTTGCTTTCCCACAATTTAGATGTATTGATATTGTTAAAGTAGATCATAAAAAGTGTATTTATGGTGAAATGTCATTATGGGTCTATCTACAAATCATGTAGTATCATAAAATTATCTGCAGCTCTGCAAGTAAATACTGTAAATGTGTGACTTTTATCAACAGACAACCTAGACAACAGTGCTGATACGAATATACCAATGACATTAGATAGTTCTCAGCTAATGGTATGTCCTAGTTGGAATTTGACACATTGAAGAGAAACTTCCTTTTCTGTGATGGTATGTGAATTTCCAAGGAGCTCTGACCTAGGCTACCGTTGGAGCCCTTAGAGGAGTGACACTGAGAAAACGTCCTCTGAGACAGACAAATGGCTCTTACTTTCACCTCTTTGCCGACTCAGGATACAGTAGCAACAGAGAGAAAGTGCATTTCATGGCAAAAAACATTTGACCGGAATAAAAAATACTTTTTTTCAAACAAATAGAATACTACTCTAAATGTTTCAGAGACAAAACACCATTTCCAAAAGTAAAACGTTCATAATTAAAAAGAGACCAGTGAAAGTGTTATGTTGCCCCAGTTTCCCTTTCTGCTTGCAGCTGAGTTATGAGTATGAGGATAAGGCACTCTTGCCAATATTTACTGACTCAGTCAGGAAGTCCTGTACAAAGTCATTATCATTAATCTGTCGAACAATTCGCCTGACAACAATACAGTGAGAGACACTAATGCAGAGCAGTTCAGAGCAGTGTGAAAATGGACTCTAATCTCAATCCATTTATCATACTCACGCATGTCACAGTGATATACAGCAGGGGTAAATAAACTGGAAAGTTACATTTGTCTCTCTTAATCTCATAAAGCACATATTAAGTATGAAAGAGTTCATGAAGTTTATACACGTGATCATAATTTAAAAAAACCTGCAAACAAGTTCTGAAAGGATTTGCCTTTGTTTATCACCAATATAAACACTAACTGTATGTAATCACCGTTATAAACAGTAACTGAATTCATGTAATCAGCATTATAAACACTAACTGAATTAATGTAATCACCATTATAAACACTAACTGAATTCATGTATGAGTATGGTCCCGCGTGGCTCAGTTGGTAGAGCACGGAGTTTGCAACACCAGGGTTGTGGATTCCTTTCCCACGGGGGGCCAATACAAAAAAGTATGAAAATACACTACATGACCAAAGGTATGTGGACACCTGCTCTTTGAACATCTCATTTGAAAATCATGGGCATTAATATGGAGTTGGTCCCCCTTTTCTGCTATAACAGCCTCCACTCTTCTGGGAAGGCTTTCCATTAGATGTTGGAACATTGCTGCGGGGACTTGCTTCTATTCAGCCACAAGGGAATTAGTGAGGTCGGGCACTGATGTTGGGCAATTAGGCCTGACTCGCAGTCGGTGTTCCAATTCATCCCAAAGGTGTTCGATGGGGGTTGAGGTCAGGGCTCTGTGCAGGCCAGTCAAGTTCTTTCACACTGATCTCGACAAACCATTTCCTTATGGACCACGCTTTGTGCACGGGGGTATTGTCATGCTGAAGCAGGAAAGGGCCTTCCCCAAACTGTTGCCACCAAGTTGGAAGTACAGAATTGTCTAGAATGTCATTGTATGCTGTAGCATTAAGATTTCCATTCACTGGAACTAAGGGCCCTAGGTCGAACCATGAAAAACAACCCAAGACTATTATTCCTCCTCCACCAAACTTTACAGTTGGCACTATGCATTGGGGCAGGTAGCGTTTTCCTGGCATCCATCAAACCTAGATTCATTAGTCAGACTGCCAGATGGTGAAGCGTGATTCATCACTCCAAAGAACGCGCTTCCACTGCTCCAGAGTCTAATGGCGGCGAGCTTACACCACTCCAGCTGATGCTTGGCATTGTGCATGTTGATCTTAAGCTTGTGTGAGGCTGCTTGGCCATGGAAACGCATTTCATGAAGCTCCCGACGAACAGTTCTTGTGCTGACGTTGCTTCCAGAGGCAGTTTGGAACTAGTTAGTGAGTGTTGCAACCGAGGACAGATGATTTTTACGCGCTACGCGTTTCAGCACTCGGTGGTCCCGTTCTGTGAGCTTGTGTGGCCTACCACTTTGTCGCTGAGCCGTTGTTGCTCCTAGACATTTCCACTTCACAATAACACTTACAGTTGACCAGGGGCAGCTCTAGCAGGGCAGAAATTTGACCAACTGACTTGTTGGAAAGGTGGCATCCTATGACGGTGCCAAGTTGAAAGTCACTGAACTCTTCAGTAAGGCCATTCTAATACCAATGTTTGTCTATGGAGATTGCATGGCTGTGTGCTCGATTTTATACACCTGTCCTCAATGGGTGTGGCTGAAATAGCCAAATCCACAAATTTGAATTTACTTTTGTATATATAGTGTATATGCTCTCACTACTGTAAGTTGCTCTGGATAAGAGCGTCTGCTAAATTATGTAAAATGTAAATGTCATTATCCAAGACATTGGGGACCAGGGGGGCTGGTGAGCGTGTGGCTTGGCTGTGAGGTAGGCTACAGGGCCCTTCCACTCTGCCACCCTCCTCAGGGACAGAAAGAGACCGCATAAATGCCCGTCCAGGGAAACGTGAACAAATAGTGAGTTTGTGCCTTACCCTATAGGGTTAAAGATGCAATCCAGGATCCTAAGCACAACGAATTCTCAACAAATAGTACAAATTGGCTTCGTTACATATCATACGAATTGTATGATGTAACCATACGAAATGGATGACATAGTACACAAAAAACGTCGAGC
The DNA here is from genome assembly GCF_016432855.1 of Salvelinus namaycush. Taxonomy (NCBI): domain Eukaryota; kingdom Metazoa; phylum Chordata; class Actinopteri; order Salmoniformes; family Salmonidae; genus Salvelinus; species Salvelinus namaycush. The sequence continues at coordinate 16,403,464 of NC_052341.1, forward strand.
ACTTTTGGCTCATGAGTGCCACTTTCAGAACAACTGGCTGAAATTATACAAAAGTTTGAGAGTGCATTTTTAACTGAGCCCCTCAATCTCTCATTTTTATTAATCAACCCAAAAGAACATCCAACCGCTGGTTGTTAGATGAGACGCTTGTTTGAGTGTGTTTGTCATTTCAGCTAATGATACCACATCAACTAACCATGTTGTGGTTTAAAGATTCACCTATTGCTTAACTAATACTGCGCCTGTCACATCCAGCAGAGTTCGTGTAGCAAATGGTGTTCCAGTAGGCTACCTGTATTATTTCAATTGTAAAAAGTATTGTTGATAGCCAAGATATGAGGTTGTGATAGAAACCATAGGCTAATTTGGAACTCGAAGCAATGGGATCCCTTCTTCCTCATGACTCACGTCATGTCCCAACAGTCTTGCCAAAGATATTCCTCAACACAGTAGTGGACTCCTCTCCTCTGTGACCTGTGCTGTTCCTGCCCCTGCTCCACAGTACTGTCCAGACAGATAGACAGACGGACGAACAGCACTGCTGAAGGGAGAGGCTGGATCACAGAGTGCCTGCCCAAATGAACACAGACAGTTTCCTTGGAATCAGTGCCCATTTTCTATTCAAGCTAGCTGAGAACAAGTCTTTCCTTACTCGGGCCATTACCCTCCCATATCCTGAGCCCACCCTTTCCAACCGCCACGCTTGTTACAAACTTAACTGTTTCAACACCCTTAAAGGAACAATGTTCAACTCATTGTCTGGAGCCTTGTCCCAGATCTCTGCCTGCACCCTCCCCTCTATTCTATCTTGTCATCGCTTTTGAGACCCAGTTCTTTTAGGCCACACTGCCCACCGCCATGTGTATACTGCATGTATTTAATTTTGAACTAACCCAAAATTATATCAAGTTCTATACAGTGGTATAAGTAAAGTACTTAAGTAAAAATACTTTTTTGGGTATCTGTACTTTACTTACCTATTTAAATGTTTGCTAACTTTTACTTCACTACCTTCCTAAAGAAAATAACATACTTTTTACTCCAATTTTTTAACCTGACACCCAAAGAACTCGTTACATTTTGACAGGAAAATGATCCAATTCACACACTTATCAAGAGAACATCCCTGGTCATCCTGGGAACCTAGAACCCCACATAGAAATAATAAACTAGACTAAAACCCCTAGTCACGCCCTGACCTACTCTACCATAGAAAATACAGGCTTTCTATGGTCAGGAAGTGACAGTACCCCCCCCCCCCCCCCCCCCAAAGGTGCGGACTCTGACCGCAAAACCTGAAACAAAAAGGGAGGGTTAGGGGGGGTGTCTAGTGTCGGTGGCGGCTCTGGTGCGGGGCGATGTACCCGCTCATCCGCCAGCATCGGGGGCTGCTCTGGTGCGGGACGAAGTACCCGCTCATCCTGCGGATCCAGCCATGGACCTTGAGGTTCCGGACCGTTGACTGTCGCAGGAGGTTCCGGACCGTTGACCGTCTCAGGAGGTTCCGGACCGTGGACCGTCTCAGGAGGTTCCGGACCGTGGACCGTCTCAGGAGGTACCGGACTGTGAAACGTCGCCGGAAGCTCTGGACTGGGAACTGTCGCCGGAAGCTCTGGACTGGGAACTGTCGCCGGAAGCTCTGGACTGGGAACTGTCGCAGGAAGCCTGGTGCGTGGGGATCGTCGCAGGAAGCCTGGTGCGTGGGGCCGGCACTGGTGGTACCGGGCTGGTGACACGCACCTCATGGCGTGCGCGAGGAGCAGACACAGGACGTACTGGACTGGGGAGGCGCACTGGAGGCCTGATGCGTGGGGCCGGTACAGGTGGCACCGGACTAGTGACACGCACTTCAGGGCGAGTGCGGGGAGGAGGCACAGGACGTACTGGACTGGGGACACGCACTTCAGGGAAAGTGCGAGGAGCAGGCACAGGACGTACCTGACTGGGAAGACGTACTGGAGACCTGGTACGTATAGCCGGCATCAATGGTACCGGAACTTTAACACACTTCGCACGGCAAGTGCGAGGAGCTGGCACAGGACGTACTCGATTGTGAAGGTGCACTGGAGACCTGGTGCGTATAGCCGGCATCAATTGTTCCGGAACTTTAACACACTTCTCAGGACGTGAGAGAACAACTCTCCCATTTCTCTCTCCTCCAAATTCTCCCTCTTCTCCCAGACTGGCTCTGGTTCACTCCTCGCCTCCGCCGACTGCTCCATGTGCCCCCCCCAAATTTTCTTGGGGTTTCTGTGGCCTTCCTCCCCGACTTCGTTGCTGTCCCTCCTTCGCTGCTTCCGCCTGCTTCCATGGCAGGCTCTTGTCTACTGCCATTATTTAGTCCAAAGTCTAGTTCTCATGTTCTCTCCCTAATCTCCTCCAAAGACCAGGATGCCATCTCCTCCCGGGCACGCTGCTTGGTCCTTTGTTGATGGGATATTCTGTCACGCTGTTCGTAATAATGGTCGGACTAAGGCGCAGCGTACTTTGAGTTCCACATAATTTATTAAAGAAGTGAAACTTTACAAAGACAAAACAATAAAGAATAAACGAACCGTGACAACAATGCAGTGCTAACAGGCAACTACACAGAAACAATATCCCATAACCCACAGGTGGAAAAATTGCTACTTAAGTATGATCCCCAATTAGAGACAGCGATAGCCAGCTGCCTCTAATTGGGAATCATACACAAACACAGAAAATTAAACCTAGAACCCCACATAGAAATAATAAACTAGACTAAAACCCCTAGTCACGCCCTAACCTACTCTACCATAGAAAATACAGGCTTTCTATGGTCAGGACGTGACACATCCCTATTGCCTCTGATCTGGCAGACCCACTAAACGCAAATGTTTTGTTTGTATATCATGTCTGCTTTCTGGAGTGTGCCCCTGGCTATCTGTAAAAAAAATTACAACTATTTATACTTTCACTTTAAATTTTTATTCCATTTACTTTTGATACTTAAGTATATTTAAAACCAAATTCTTTTAGACTTTTACTCAAGTAGTATTTTACTGGGTGACTTTCACATTTACTTGAGTCATTTTCTATTAAGGTAGCTTTACTTTTTCTCAAGTATGACAATTTAGTAGTTTTTCCAGCACTGGGTTTATACTTGTTGACACTTTTCTAAATTACCATTTGCATGTTTGGCTGTAATTTTAGGGTTCTAAATTTGTCTGGTAATAAAGGTGCATTACACAACATACACTTCTGTTCCACATTTTTTTACATAAAGGCCATTATAAACCACGTTTCCATCCACAGTTTTTACGTGAGTAAAGTCATACCGTATATAAATAAATCAAGACAGCTGCGATGGAAACAGGAAGTCAAATCAAATCAAAGTTTATTTGTCACGTGCGCTGAATACAACAGGTGTAGACCTTACAGTGAAATGCTTACTTAACCAATAGTGCAAAAAATGTATTAGGGGGGAGAGAGACACATCACTTCCAGCTCAGCCACCACTGTCCGTCGCCATGTTGTTTTTGGCCTGCCTCTCTTGCACTTCCTCAGCATATGGAAGTGCAATAGGCATCCTCAGAACATGACCAGGCCAACGTAACTTGCATATTTATTTTCCAGGACAATGTTTTTACAGCCCGTCCTCCTATACAGGTTCTCATTGGAGATCTTGTTTGGCCTTGAAATGTTGGAGTTCTTATGGGGCAACCATTGTGGAAGGCATTAACCTTGCTCATCTCACTTGACTACCCTCAAGCACTCAGAACCATATAAAAGCAGCAACTTCCCATTGCCATCATAGAGCCTGATCTTAGTTTTGAGGCTGTATACTTTTGAGCTCCATATGGGTCGGAGTCGACTGAAAGCTCCTCTGGCTTTGTTTAGTCAGGCCTTGATGTCTTTTTTGGATCCGTTGTTGCTGCTGATTAGGCTTCCAATGTAGGTGAAGTTGTCGACATACTCAAGTGTAATTGGAGGTGTTGGTGTTGTATTAATGCACATGACTTATGTTGATATGGAGACCAGTCTGTTTCGCGTATATGCTGAGTCTGTCTGACTTCTCCTGGAGGTGGATGTATTTGGATCAAATAGAGGCCAGATCATCAGCAAAGTTGAGGTCCTCTAGATGGGAGAAGAGGGTCCAATGGATTCCTTGGGCATGGTCAGATGTTGTTTAACACATTACCCAGTTAATGGTAATAAGAAAAAGGATTGGAGAGAGGATGCAGCCTTGTCTGACACCAGACTTAACTTGAAATGGCTCTGTAAGAGAACGATCAAGCATGATGCTACATTTAACGTGCTCATAGTACTTCACAAGGAGGTTGACAATCTTGGGGGGTATTCCGTGGGCTCCAAGGATCCTCCATAAGCTCTCATGGTGAACACTATCAAATACCTTCTTGAAATCAATAAAGTCGATGTAGAGGGGTGCATTCCACACAAGGCACGGCTTGATGCCGTTGCGAAGGGAGAATATCTGGTCTATGCATCCTCTTCCTTTGCGGACAATATGCCTGGATCTTGCAGCTAGCTAGCTGCTATCCGTGTGACTATTGGCTAACGTCGGTCCCGGAGCAAACATCAATTATTCGAGAGCTAGCCAGCTGAAGAGTTCCATCAGCCACTCCTGGGCTACAATCACCTATCCGGACCCGTTTTACTGCTGATGGGGAGCCCCACCGGGCCTTCACGACTGGACTACCGATGTTATCTGCCCGAGGGAGTTATACCCGACTGGCCCCTCCGTTGCGACGTAACCTGAATGCCCATCTGCGGCCCGCTAATCGTTAGCTGTCTTATCGGCTGCTATCTGAATAGGTCTATCGGACAATTTTCTTGGGCCACTATAACTATAACTATTTTGCCAATTGGATTGGTCCCCTCTACCACACGGAACCCCACTAATCTACCGACGGAAACGCACGAGGTGGCTAAAAACAGACCTCCATCCTCTGATAACTTGCTACCCATGGCCCGGCTAGCTGTCTGAATCGCCGTGACCCCAACCAACCTCACTACTCACTGGACCCTTTTGATGACTCGGCTAAGCATGCCTCTCCTTAATGTCAATATGCCTTGTCCATTGCTGTTCTGGTTAGTGTTTATTGGCTTATTTCACTGTAGAGCCTCTAGCCCTGCTCATTATACCTTATCCAAACTTTCAGTTCCACCACCCACACATGCGATAACATCATCTGGTTTCAATGATGATTCTAGAGACAATATCTCTCTCATCATCACTCAATGCCTAGGTTTACCTCCACTGTATTCACATCCTACCATACCTATGTCTGTACATTATACATTGAAGCTATTTTATCGCCCCCAGAAACCTGCTCCTTTTACTCTCTGTTCCAGACGTCCTAGATGACCAATTCTCATAGCTTTTAGCTGTACCCTTATCCTACTCCTCCTCTGTTCCTCTGGTGATGTAGAGGTGAATACAGGCCCTGCAGTACGTAGCTCCACTCCTATTTCCCCAGGCGCTCTCTTTTGATGACTTCTGTAACCGTAATAGCCTTGGTTTCATGCATGTTAACATTAGAAGCCTCCTCCCTAAGTTTGTTTTATTCACTGCTTTAGCACACTCTGCCAACCCGGACGTCCTAGCCATGTCTGAATCCTGGCTTAGGAAGACCACCAAAAACTCTGAAATCTCCATCCCTAACTACAACATTTTTAGACAAGATAGAACGGCCAAAGGGGGCGGTGTTGCAATCTACTGCAGAGATAGCCTGCAGAGTTCTGTCCTACTATCCAGGTCTGTACCCAAACAATTTGAACTTCTACTTTTAAAAATCCACCTCTCTAAAAACAAGTCTCTCACCGTTGCCGCCTGCTATAGACCACCCTCTGTCCCCAGCTGTGCTCTGGACACCATATGTGAACTGATTGCCACCCATCTATCTTCAGAGCTCGTGCTGCTAGGTGACCTAAACTGGAACATGCTTAATAACACCCCAGCCATCCTACAATCTAAGCTTGATGCCCTCAATCTCACACAAATTATCAATGAACCTACCAGGTACCACCCCAAAGCCGTAAACATGGGCACCCTCATAGATATCATCCTAACCAACTTGCCCTCTAAATACACCTCTGCTGTTTTCAACCAAGATCTCAGCGATCACTGCCTCATTGCCTGCATCCGTAATGGGTCAGCGGTCAAACGACCTCCACTCATCACTGTCAAACGCTCCCTGAAACACTTCAACGAGCAGGCCTTTCTAATCGACCTGGCCCGGGTATCCTGGAAAGATATTGACCTCATCCCGTCAGTAGAGGATGCCTGGTTATGTTTTTTAAATGCCTTCCTCACCATCTTAAATAAGCATGCCCCATTCAAGAAATGTAGAACCAGGAAAAGATATAGCCCTTGGTTCTCTCCAGACCTGACTGCCCTTAACCAACACAAAAACATCCTGTGGCGTTCTGCATTAGTATCGAACAGCCCCCGTGATATGCAACTTTTCAGGGAAGTTAGAAAAGCCAAGGCTAGCTTTTCCAAGCAGGAATTTGCTTCCTGCAACACAAACTCAAAAAAGTTCTGGGACACTGTAAAGTCCATGGAGAATAAGAACACCTCCTCCCAGCTGCCCACTGCACTGAGGATAGGAAACTCTGTCACCACCGATAAATCCACTATAATTGAGAATTTCAATGATCATTTTTCTACGGCTGGCCATGCTTTCCACCTGGCTACCCCTACCCCGGTCAACAGCACTGCACCCCCCACAGCAACTCGCCCAAGCCTTCCCCATTTCTCCTTCTCCCAAATCCAGTCAGCTGATGTTCTGAAAGAGCTGCAAAATCTGGATCCCTACAAATCAGCCGGGCTAGACAATCTGGACCCTTTCTTTCTAAAATTATCTGCTGAAATTGTTGCAACCCCTATTACTAGCCTGTTCAACCTCTCTTTCGTGTTGTCTGAGATTCCCAAAGATTGGAAAGCAGCTGCGGAAATCCCCCTCTTCAAAGGGGGGGACACTCTTGACCCAAACTGCTACAGACCTATATCTATCCTACCCTGCCTTTCTAAGGTCTTCGAAAGCCAAGTGGCGCAGTGGTCTAGGGCACTGCATCGCAGTGCTAGCTGCGCCACCAGAGTCTCTGGGTTCGCGCCCAGGCTGGGCTGGGTTCGCGCCCAGGCTCTGTCGCAGCCGGCCGCAACCGGGAGGTCCGTGGGGCGAAGCACAATTGGCATAGCGTCGTCCGGGTTAGGGAGGGTTTGGCCGGTAGGGATATCCTTGTCTCAGTATGTAAAATGTAATGAAATGTAAAAAATAAAAAATAAAAAATAAATAAAAAATGTTATAAAAATGTATGCACTCTACTGTAAGTCGCTCTGGATAAGAGCGTCTGCTAAATGACTAAAATGTAAATGTAAATGTAAACAAACAGATTACCGACCATTTCGAATCCCACCGCACCTTCTCCGCTATGCAATCTGGTTTCAGAGCTGGTCATGGGTGCACCTCAGCCACGCTCAAGGTCCTAAACGATATCTTCACCGCCATCGATAAGAAACAATACTGTGCAGCCGTATTCATTGACCTGGCCAAGGCTTTCGACTCTGTCAATCACCACATCCTCATCGGCAGACTCAATTGCCTTGATTTCTCAAATGATTGCCTCGCCTGGTTCACCAACTACTTCTCTGATAGAGTTCAGTGTGTTAAATCGGAGGGCCTGTTGCCCGGGCCTCTGGCAGTCTCTATGGGGGTGCCACAGGGTTCAATTCTTGGGCCGACTCTCTTCTCTGTATACATCAATGATGTCGCTCTTGCTGCTGGTGAGTCTCTGATCCACCTCTACGCAGACGACACCATTCTGTATACTTCTGGCCCTTCTTTGGACACTGTGTTAACAACCCTCCAGACGAGCTTCAATGCCATACAACTCTCCTTCCGTGGCCTCCAACTGCTCTTAAATACAAGTCAAACTAAATGCATGCTCTTCAACCGATCGCTGCCCGCACCTGCCCGACCGTCCAGCATCACTACTCTGGACGGTTCTGACTTAGAATATGTGGACTACAAATACCTAGGTGTCTGGTTAACTCTCCTTCCAGACTCACATTAAGCATCTCCAATCCAAAATTAAATCTAGAACCTATTTCACAACAAAGCATTCTTCACTCATGCTGCCAAACATACCCTCGTAAAACTGACTATCCTGCCGATCCTTGTCTTTGGCGATGTCATTTACAAAATAGCCTCCAACACTCTACTCAACAAATTGGATGCAGTCTATCACAGTGCCATCCGTTTTGTCACCAAAGCCCCATATACTACCCACCACTGCGAACTGTATGCTCTCGTTGGCTGGCCCTCGCTTCATATTCGTCGCCAAACCCACTGGCTCCAGGTCATCTATAAGTCTTTGCTAGGTAAAGCCCCCCATTATCTCTCAGCTGACAGGTCACCATAGCAGCACCCACCCGTAGCACGCACTCCAGCAGGTATATTTCACTGGTCACCCTCAAAGCCAATTTCTCCTTTGGCCACCTTTCCTTCCAGTTCTCTGCTGCCAATGACTGGAACGAATTGCAAAAATCACTGAAGCTGGAGACCCATGTCTCCCTCACTAGCTTTAAGCACCAGCTGTTAGAGCAGCTCACAGATCACTGCAAATGTACATAGGCCATCTGTATATAGCCCATTCAACTACCTCATCCCCATACTGCTATTTATTATTTATTTTTCTGCTCCTTTGCACCCCAGTATCTCTACTTGCACATTCATCTTTTGCACATCTATCACTCCAGTGTTTAATTGCTATATTGTAATTATTTCGCCACTATGGCCTATTTATTTCCTACCTCCCTTATCTTACCTCATTTGCACACACTGTATATAGACTTTTTCTCTATTGTATTATTGACTGTATGTTTGTTTATTCCATGTGTAACTCTGTGTTGTTGTTTGTGTCGCACTGCTTTGCTTTATCTTGGCCAGGTCGCAGTTGTAAATGAGAACATGTTCTCAACTAGCCTACTTTGTTCAATAAAGGCGAAATAAAAAATAAATAAATAAAAAGACCCTGTGACCACGGAGAGGTAAAAACCCGTCTATTTATGGAAAAATTTCCCTGATTAACTCCTTAGTCATATCTCAGTTTACTCACTTACTTATGGCGCTGCCTACTCCTGATGATTTGTTTTTCTAATCATATGAGCAAAAAATATTTTGCTTTATCTGGGACGCTAAACCAGACAAAATAAAGCATGCCTATCTATATAATGAATAGGGTGGGTTGAGATTATTAAATATAAAAGCACTAAACCTCTCTCTAAAAGCTTCACTTATTCAAAAGTTTTATTTGAAGCCTAAATGGTTCTCTAGTAGATTACTAAGAAAAGCTCATCCGTTGTTTAAAAATTGCCTTTTTGCCTTTGTGCAGATTGCCATGTCTCATTTTCAATCAATTGAAAATGATACTTTTTTCAAGGTATCTCTCTTTTTCAAACAAGCATTGCAGAGCTGGATACAATTTCAATTCCATCTACCTGAAAAGATAGAACAAAAATTACAACAAATATTATGGCTGAACTCAAATGTGCTGGTTGATAAAATACCTGTATTTATGGGAAAGATGTTTGAAAATGATATTTTGCTCTTAAATGACATTGTAAATTGGAATGGTAGAGTTATGTCGTTAATGGAGTTATCAGAATTGTACGGGAAGGTCTGCTCAATCCAAGAGTACAACCAATTGATTACAGGATTACCCCAAAAATGGAGGAGGCAGGTGGCAGCGGGAGGAGGTAGGGAACTGGTCTGTCTGCCCAATATATAGGATCAAAACTGGCGGAGGAATAAAAATAGCATAAATAGGAAAGTATACCAGTTTCATTTGAGGACCAGGATGTTGACAACTGTGCCATACAGATGGCAAAATAGTTGAGAAGAGATTTTGTCACCTCTGCTCCTCCCCTCCGGCGTACGACTTCGCCAGAGTACTAACCACCGGTCCTGGGATTCATCATTACGCACACCTGTTAATCATTATGATTCACACCTGGACTCCATTACCTTCATCATCTCCTCCCCTTTATATGTCACTCTCCAGTTGATATTGTTCCTGTTTATTGGCATTCTGCCTTATGTTAGTGTCGTGTTCCTGGTGTTGTTGTTTTACTAAAATGTTTCACCTGCTTCGGACTCACCGCCCCATCATTACAGATTTTTGATGTCCCGGTTCCATGGTACAGGGTGTATGAGTTGATATATAAAATGACGCAAGATTCAAGACTTTGTGCTTTTCAGCTAAAATTATTATATAGAATTCTTGGGGCATAAAATCATCGAAGCTCTGCAGATTTTGTTGTGAGGATACAGAATCAATAGACCATTTAATTTGGTATTGCCCTCAGGTAGCCTGTTTCTGGTCTCAGGTTCAGGAATGGCTGAAAATGCATAAAATTGATCTAAAATTGACCCTAGAAATAGTACTGGTGGGAGATCTGGAGAGACCAGGTCAGTCAATTACTAATATATACTAATTCTCTTAGTAAAACAATTTATATTCAACTCGCAATCTGTGGATTCTATTCATAGATTGAAATTGCACGTTAAACACAGCATAGTTGAAAGATATATGTTGCATAGAAATCTGAAGAGGGTGGCCAGCAGAGATAGGTGGGATGGTCTGAGGGTTGGGATGTGGAATTGGAGACAAGTGGGAGTGGAGTTGCTGGGCAGGGGGATAGAATGGTCAAAGATAAAAGTATAAAAATAAAGTCAAAATAAAACATAATAAAAAGTATGTTTGAATGACACAGTGTTTTTACAACTAATGCCGTTTTGCCCGAGGCTGACGCCGTGCAGGTGTTTGTACTCATGCATATACACACACTCTCATTCAAATGCACACATACACGGACACACACACACATGTAAATAGTGCCAGACATGCACTCAAACATATACAGTTGGCCTTGCTGTTATGATTTTAGTTCCTTTGTTTTTTTGCATTGTTGTTTTCCTTTTGTTTCTTTTTTCTCTTTAGTTCATTTTTTGGTGCATTGGAGGGGTTATTGGGGGTGGGGAATGGAATTATTATTATTTTTTACTATTTTTGTATTTTTTTCTTGGGGGGGCTGTGGGAGGGGTCTCGGATGGTTAAGGGACAGCTCTTGGGGAGTTGTGGGGGAATATTGGAGGGTTTGGGTCCCTGTCTTTGGCCTTGTGGGAGATCTGTCGACGTGCCCTTGAGTAGGGCGTTGACCCTGGATGCTTCTGTGTGTTTCTCTGAATGGGAGTCTGTTGGATGACTGGTGTGGTGTAGTTGTTGAGCGGCTTCACTGCAAGTATATTGTATGTAATGGATATTCAATAAATACATATATATATATATTTTTTTATAATAAGAAAATGACAGATAAATTCAAAATGAAAGCCTACAAGGACAAAACACTTAATGCTGCAATGATGAAAATATCTCAAAAACCAACAGAGGAATTGCTAAAAAACTAAACCAAAGAAGAAAACACAACAGTGTTTTGCACTAAGTACACCAAGTGTTCAGAGAAAATGAAAGCAATCCTGAAAAAGCACTGGCATATTCTGCAATCAGACAAATAAATTGCACACCTCTTCAAGCAACCCCCACTGGTGGTCTATAAGCGTGGACTCAATATCGGGGATAGCTTAGTGAGATCTGACCTGCCCCCTGAGCCCACTCAGACTCTCTTGACACCCATTCCAAATGGGAACTACAAACGTGGCTCATGCGCACAGTGTAATAGCACTACAAAAACATCCTTCTTCAGACACCCACATACAGGTAGAAAAATCCCTGTTAGGGGTATCATCTAATGCAAGACAAAGGCTAACCATGTGTATGTGACAAATAAAATTTGATTTGATTTGAAAGGCAGTAAACAATCTCATCACCTGTACATGAGGGAAAGCCTACAAACAACGCATAGCTGAACACCACAGCTCAATCAGGTGTAAGAACACTGACTATGCAGTAGCAGCTCACTTTGTTGAAGCTAACCATTCCATCTCCTCCCTCAAATAAATACACAGGCATTGAGCATGTTGCTCTACCAAGGAGAGGAGTTAACATCGAGCTCCTACTACTACAGAGGGAGGCCTACTGGACATCCTATTTAAAAACACTGACCCCTAGTGGTCTGAATATTGACTGATCTCAGGCCCTTGTGACAATTTATAATTTCTGTGAACAGGTCTTGTAAACTAATGTATTATTTCTACCGCTTATCAGAGTACACCCAATACAGTGGGGCAAAAAAAGTATTTAGTCAGCCACCAATTGTGCAAGTTCTCCCACTTAAAAAGATGAGAGAGGCCTGTAATTGTCATCATAGGTACACTTCAACTATGACAGACAAAATGAGAAAATCACATTGTAGGATTTTTAATGAATTTATTTGCAAATGATGGTGGAAAATAAGTATTTGGTCACCTACAAACAAGCAAGATTTCTGTCTCTCACAGACCTGTAACTTCTTCTTTTAAGAGGCTCCTCTGTCCTCCACTCGTTACCTGTATTAATGACACCTGTTTGAACTTGTTATCAGTATAAAAGACACCTGTCCACAACCTCAAACAGTCACACTCCAAACTCCACTATGGCCAAGACCAAAGAGCTGTCAAAGGACACCAGAAACAAAATTGTAGACCTGCACCAGGCTGGGAAGACTGAATCTGCAATAGGTAAGCAGCTTGGTTTGAAGAAATCAACTGTGGGAGCAATTATTAGGAAATGGAAGACATACAAGACCACTGATAATCTCCCTCAATCTGGGGCTCCACGCAAGATCTCACCCTTGGGGTCAAAATGATCACAAGAATGGCGAGCAAAAATCCCAGAACCACACGGGGGGACCTAGTGAATGACCTGCAGAGAGCTGGGACCAAAGTAACAAAGCCTACCATCAGTAACACACTACGCCGCCAGGGACTCAAATCCTGCAGTGCCAGACGTGTCCCCCTGCTTAAGCCAGTACATGTCCAGGCCCGTCTGAAGTTTGCTAGAGAGCATTTGGATGATCCAGAAGAAGATTGGGAGAATGTCATATGGTCAGATGAAACCAAAATAGAACTTTTTGGTAAAAACTCAACTCGTCGTGTTTGGAGGACAAAGAATGCTGAGTTGCATCCAAAGAACACCATACCTACTGTGAAGCATGGGGGTGGAAACATCATGCTTTGGGGCTGTTTTTCTGCAAAGGGACCAGGACGACTGATCCGTGTAAAGGAAAGAATGAATGGGGCCATGTATCGTGAGATTTTGAGTGAAAACCTCCTTCCATCAGCAAGGGCATTGAAGATGAAACGTGGCTGGGTCTTTCAGCATGACAATGATCCCAAAGACACTGCCGGGCAACGAAGGAGTGGCTTCGTAAGAAGCATTTCAAGGTCCTGGAGTGGCCTAGCCAGTCTCCAGATCTCAACCCCATAGAAAATCTTTGGAGGGAGTTGAAAGTCCGTGTTGCCCAGCAACAGCCCCAAAACATCACTGCTCTAGAGGAGATCTGCATGGAGGAATGGGCCAAAATACCAGCAACAGTGTGTGAAAACCTTGTGAAGACTTACAGAAAACGTTTGACCTCTGTCATTGCCAACAAAGGGTATATAACAAAGTATTGAGATAAACTTTTGTTATTGACCAAATACTTATTTTCCACCATAATTTGCAAATAAATTCATTAAAAATCCTACAATGTGATTTTCTGGATTTTTTCCCCTCATTTTGTCTGTCATAGTTGAAGTGTACCTATGATGAAAATTACAGGCCTCTCTCATCTTTTTAAGTGGGAGAACTTGCACAATTGGTGGCTGACTAAATACTTTTTTGCCCCACTGTATGTTCCCCCTGCTGATGATGCTTATTATGCATTATGGTTGAACCAAAAGATTACATGTAACAAAAACATTTAATGAAATTTGAAATATTTAAATATATAGGGGAAATTAAATGAAACAATGAATGTTGATGCTAATGTTATGCTAATGCTACTGATAACAATGGCATAATATATTCAATATGCTGTAGGCTATTGTCTTTCAACAGTTTCGCTCAATTCATTCTGATCAACCTAGCAATTACGACACACCCCTCACTATTGTCATTGGTTGCACTAATTGGTTGTTTGTCTACATAACCTGGTTCAAGCATTTATGACATTACCCTGAAGAAGGTACAGTGATGCCGAAACATTGGTGGTTTTTAACCAATAAATGACTGGGAGGTTATACATATGGAGTGTGCGACTGTTTTTATAGCTTACAGTTTATTCACCATTAGTCAGCACCTCTACACTAAATAATTTTCTCTGGGTGTGCGCCAGCTCAAGTTTTTTTTACTTACAAAAAAAAGTGAAAAACAGCGCAAAAAACACACAAAATAGCACAATTGGTCAGGAGCCTGTAAAACGGCGGCCATCCCCTCCGGCGCCATTCACAAAGATGAATCAATAGAGCGGAAAATGCAAAACACATCAAATGTTTTTTATTCGGTACATGAGAACTTCAGCACAAAAGTGTGTTTTATGTGCAATACATCATCACGCACATCCTTTTATCTGCAACAAGTCAGTTTTGATGGAAAAAAACCTCTGGTGGGGAAAAAAAAAAAAAATGCAGATTTGATTATATTCGCATTGGTATAATTGAATAACTTATTTTTTTATACTTTACATCATTCAGTACATTCCATTTTCCATCATGTGTTCTTCATAATATCAAAAACGGTGATAAATTATTTATTTACATTTTTATCTTGAAATTCCATCTCTCAAGCCTGCCAATAAAAGTTGTTTTGTTGAATTTTTTCTTCCCACCGGCCAAATAGAGAAAAAAGTTGAGGATGAAAAAAAATAAAAGGGGGCTTGTCACTTGTGTATGGTTGGCAATGTGGACTGACCGAGTGAGTGCTGGGAAAAAAAAGTTTGGGAGCGTGGCCCACATGCTGGCCAGCGACAGCGAGCTGGCCCGGTTGGGTTTATGAAGTGGAAAGTTTAATGAAGTAGCGAGCGAGGGGATGGTTGGGACAGTTCTCCCTGCACAGATGGCCCTTTGTAACTCCTGACACCTGCCAGCTGCTCCGGCTTCAAAATGATGGCGCTGGGGGGAGCAGAGTGAGCACGGAGAGGGCCCTGCCTTCTAAGCTGCCTACAGTGGCTGGGGCTGAACCCCTGACCCCTGGTGTCAGACAGGGCCACTGAATGTTTTCTCTCCTCTCAGTGGGTCTCCAGCCCCTGTCTATGGCGCCTCTCTCTCACCACAGTGGGCTGCTTGGGGGGACCGCCCCCTTCGGCCACCCGTCCTCAGCCACACCACGGCAGATCGTTTCTGTTTGGTCACTTCTTTCTCTGAGACAAACTGGATGAAGGGTGTCCTGAGACTGAAAATCAGACTGCTGTTGGATCTATTTGGATCCAAGCTCACTAAATGGCCAACAATTAATTAACTTTTCAAATATTTAATGTATTTTATATGAATGAAAAACATCCAAGAAATACAAGAGCTTCATTGGTTTTTCAATTGTTCCAACAGATATGACACAGTATTGTTGAATAAGGCCTTGTCCTTCTTAGAGATAAACTATGTGTTCTCCAATTTCCCCAACCTTCTGTGACATCTTGAAATACAGTGCATTCGGAAACTATTCAGACCTCTTCCCTTTTTCCACAATTTGTTATGTTACAGCCTTATTCTAAAATGTATTAAATTAATTTATTTCCTCATCAATCTACACACAATACCCCATAATGAAAGCGAAAACAGGTTTTTAGACATTTTTGCAAATGTATAAAAAAGCAAAAACAGAAATACCTTATTTACACTTAGGTTGGAGTCATTAAAACTAATTTTTTCAACAATTGTTTACAGACAGATTGTTTCACTTATAATTCACTGTATCACAAGTCCAGTGGGTCAGAAGTTTACATACACTAAGTTGACTGTGCCTTTAAACAGCTTGGAAAGTTCCAGAAAATTATGCCATGGCTTTAGAAGCTTCTGATAGGCTAATTGACATTATTTGAGTCAATTGGAGGTGTACCTGTAGATGTATTTAAAGGCCTACCTTCAAACTCAGTGCCTCTTTGCCTGACATCATGGGAAAATCAAAAGAAATCAGCCAAGACCTCAGAAAAAAAATGGTAGACCTCCACAAGTCTGGTTCATCCTTGGAAGCAATTCCCAAATGCCTGAAGGTACCACGTTCATCTGTACAAACAATAGTACGCAAGTATAAACACCATGGGACCACGCAGCCGTCATACCGCTCAGGAAGGAGACGCGTTCTGTCTCCTAGAGATGAACGTACTTTGGTGCGAAAAGCTCAAATCAATCCCAGAACAACAGCAAAGGACCTTATGAAGATGCTGGAGGAAACAGGTACAAAAGTATCTATATCCACAGTAAATCGAGTCCTATATCGACATAACCTGAAAGGCCGCTCAGCAAGGAAGAAGCCACTGCTCCAAAAACGCCATAGAAAAGCCAGACTACGGTTTGCAACTGCACATGGGGACAAAGATCGTACTTTTTGGAGAAATGTCCTCTGGTATGATGAAACAAAAATTTAACTGTTTGGCCATGATGACCATTGTTATGTTTGAAGGAAAAAGGGGGATGCTTGCAAGCTGAAGAACACCATCCCAACCATGAAGCACGCGGCTGGCAGCATCATGCTGTGGGTGTGCTTTGCTGGAGGATGAACTGCTGCACTTCACAAAATAGATGGCTTCATGAGGAAGGAACATTATGTGGATATATTGAAGCAACATCTCAAGACATCAGTCGGGAAGTTAAACCTTGGTCGCAAATGGGTCTTCCAAATGGACAATGACCCCAAGCATACATCCAAAGTTGTGGGAAAATGGCTTAAGGACAACAAAGCCAAGGGAGAACCTGGAGGAAACCTGGCACCATCCCTACGGTGAAGCATGGTGGTGGCAGCATCATGCTGTGGGGATGATTTTCAGTGGCAGAGACTGGGAGACTAGTCAGGATCGAGACAAAGATGAACAAAGCAAAGTACAGAGCGATCCTTGATGAAAACCTGCTCCAGAGCGCTCATGACCTCAGACTGGGCCGAAGGTTCACCTTCCAACAGGACAGTGGCCCTAAGCACACAGCCAAGACAACGCAGGACTGGCTTCGGGACAAGTCTTCTGAATGTCCTTGAGTGACCCAGCCAGAGCCCGGACTTGAACCCGATCGAACATCTCTGGAGAGACCTGAAAATAGCTCTGCAATAACGCTCCCCATCCAACCTGACAGAGCTTGAGAGGATCTGCAGAGAAGAACAGGAGAAACTCCGCAAATATAGGTGTGCCAAGCTTGTAGCGTCATACCCAAGACTCAAGGCTGTAACCACTGCCAAAGGTGCTTCAACAAAGTACTGAGTAAATTGTCTGAATACTTATGTAAATGTGATATTTACATTTTTTATTCTGAATAAATTAGCAAACATTTTTAAAAACCTGTTTTTGCTTTGTCATTATGGGGTATTGTGTTAAGATTGATGAGGGAAAAAATTATTTAATACATTTTAGAATAAGGCTGTAACGTAACAACATGTGGAGGGGTCAAGGGGTCTGAATACTTTCCGAATGCATTGTATGTTTGTGTGTTTTCGTTTGCTTGTTTACTCTACTTTCCAGCCAAGTGTTTTTGTCCCTGCTGAGCTACATGTTTTTCTAATACCTCGCATGGCATACCAGACACAGCCTGGAAAAATAAACTTTGTTATTCCCTAAGTAGCCTAATCATGTCACTGACACACAGAAGCCTGTTTTACCATCCACATGAAAGATAATAGTATGTGCCTTACTTCTGGATGAATCACACCACATACTAGCCCCACTGGCGGACTTACCATTAGGCAGAAAAAGCAATTGCCTCAGGCCTCACATCATCAAGGGGCCTCATGAGCTGGGATTTAAAAAATGTAATACAAAAATGTAATATATTTCTTTCTCTGCTTGAGGCCCTTTCATGCTCCAGTCGAGGCATAATGAACAAAAAACGAATTCCCATTCAAATCTGTTTAAGCTAGAGATACTCTCTCTGTTTTCTTGGCATGGGCTGATTCTCCATCCACCAATGTGGGCCTTGTATCTGCGATGGAAGGTGGCCGAGCTACAGCTGTGTTTGTCAGACCAGGAGACATCCAGAAAATCGGTCTTCTCACGAAAACGTCTGTAGCGTCGAGCAGTTTGGGCTACACACTAATATGACCACACTAAGATGAGACTCTCATGAACACGATGGTCTTCTCCGTTTTGCTCTACAACCCCCACAAGTGTCACGGAACTCGTCTGAATGTAACCAGATACTGGGCCAAAAAATGAATGATAGTGAATAGGGCATTTCCAAACATACTTCCTTTTGATTACATTTTTGACAATCTGTTTTTCCATGTATGAATCTGTTATTCAATGAGTTTCTATGGGATAATAGCAGTAAGGCCAAATTCAATGTTATCAAATATTTAATTTGTAATGATATTTTATTCCTACAGTGGTCTTAAAATTCCAAATAAAATAGCTAAATGATCCTTGGTATGACCATCTTAAAACAATTCCATATGCTAATTCCAAAAACCCAGCCCCGGGCACGTAGGCTCTAGGGAATACAATATGCATTTCTTAGTAAAAAGACAGGTGCTGCTGATAACACTGCAATCGTTGTTGAGGCAGAGGATGTACAGTACGTGTAGCCCATGTATCTGATGCTGTCTGGCCAAAAAGATTAAGGCATGTCATACTCTTTTTGGCCATACGGCATCAGATACATGGGCTACATATAGTTAGACAGAGGGGCGCTGTTTTGCTCACTCGGATGCTTTCTCCGGTGAGATAGTTGGTGAGTGCACAGTGCACTGTTCGGATGCTGGAATTATTCTGGATGAACGTGTGAAGGTAACCTACTTTTTGAAGTTATTTATGGCACATTAAAAGGTAATACATGTTTACAGTAGCGCTGAGCAATTAACCAAAATGTTAGTTCTTTTTTTGTTTTTTAAACCAAAAATTGCCCTTTTTTTTTCTTTGATCTCAATGTGCACATTGTGCTGCAGTTTCTATAGAGATAAATCAGATCATGCCCGAACTGTGCGATGTAGTAGGGAGTTGTAGTTTCCAAGTGGCCTCTGCCTGGGGCCCCAAAATTACAAAGTCTGCCCCTGACCAGCTCTACTGGTAGTCTACTGTAGTTTAAACTGTTTATTTTGTTGGAAAAAATCCTGCAGTAGCCTCAGACACGTGATCATTTGTCCAGATCAACTAGCATGTGTCAAACCAGAGATTTCGGCGCCGACAAAGATGGCTGCCTCACTTCGCGTTCCTAGGAAACTATGCAGTATTTTGTTTTTTTACGTGTCATTTCTTACATTGGTACTCCAGGTAATCTTAGGTTTTATTACATACAGTCGGGAAGAACTACTGAAGCAACGTCAACTCACCATCATTACGACCAGGAATATGACTTTCCCGAAGCGGATCCTGTGTTTTGCCTTCCACCCAGGACAATGGATCTGATCCCAGCCGGCGAACCTAAACAACGTCGCCGTAAAAGGGGCAAACGAAGCGGTCTTCTGGTCAGGCTCCGGAGACGGGCACATCGCGCACCACTCCCTAGCATACTACTCGCCAATGTCCAGTCTCTTGACAACAAGGTTGATGAAATCCGAGCAAGGGTTGCCTTCCAGAGAGACATCAGAGACTGTAACGTTCTTTGCTTCACGGAAACATGGCTCACTCGAGAGACGCTATCGGAGTCGGTGCAGCCAGCTGGTTTCTTCACGCATCACGCCGACAGAAACAAGCATCTTTCTGGTAAGAAGAGGGGCGGGGGGGGGGGGGGGGGTATGCCTTATGATGAACGAGACGTGGTGTGATCATAACAACATACAGGAACTCAAGTCCTTCTGTTCACCTGACTTAGAATTCCTCACAATCAAATGTCGACCGCATTATCTACCAAGGGAATTCTCTTCGATTATAATCACAGCCGTATATATTCCCCCCCAAGCAGACACATCGATGGCCCTGAACGAACTTTATTTGACTCTATGTAAACTGGAAACCACATATCCTGAGGCTGCTTTCATTGTAGCTGGGGATTTTAACAAGGCTAATCTGAAAACAAGACTCCCTAAATTCTATCAGCATATCGATTGCGCAACCAGGGCTGGTAAAACCCTGGATCATTGTTATTCTAACTTCCGCGACGCATATAAGGCCCTCCCTCCTTTCGGAAAAGCTGACCACGACTCCAATTTATTGCTTCCAGCCTACAGACAGAAACTAAAACAAGAAGCTCCCGCGCTCAGGTCTGTTCAACGCTGGTCCGACCAATCTGATTCCACGCTTCAAGACTGCTTCGATCACGTGGATTAGGATATGTTCCGCATTGCGTCCAACAACAACATTGACGAATACGCTGATTCGGTGAGCAAGTTTATTAGAAAGTGCATCGGCGATGTCGTACCCACAGCAACTATTAAAACATTCCCAAACCAGAAACCGTGGATTGATGGCATCATTCGCGCGAAACTGAAAGCGCTTTTAACCAGGGCAAGGTGACCGGAAACATGACCAAATACAAACAGTGTAGCTATTCCCTCCGCAAGGCAATCAAACAAGCTAAGCGTCAGTATAGAGACAAAGTAGAGTTGCAATTCAACGGCTCAGACACAAGAGGTATGTGGCAGGGTCTACAGTCAATCACGGATTACAAAAAGAAAACCAGCCCCGTCACGGACCAGGATGTCTTGCTCCCAGACAGACTAAATAACTTCTTTGCTCGCTTTGAGGACAATACAGTGCCACTGACACGGCCCGCTACCAAAACCTGCGGACTCTCCTTCACTGCAGCCGACGTGAGTAAAACATTTAAACGTGTTAACCCTCGCAAGGCTGCAGGCCCAGACGGCATCCCCAGCCGCGTCCTCAGAGCATGCGCAGACCAGCTGGCAGGTGTTTACAGACATATTCAATCAATCCTTATCCCAGTCTGCTGTTCCCACATGCTTCAAGATGGCCACCATTGTTCCTGTTCCCAAGAAAGCTAAGGTAACTGAGCTAAACGACTACCGCCCCGTAGCACTCACTTCCGTCATCATGAAGTGCTTTGAGAGACTAGTCAAGGACCATATCACCGCCACCCTACCTGACACCTTAGACCCACTCCAATTTGCTTACCGACCCAATAGGTCCACAGACGACGCAATCGCAACCACACTGCACACTGCCCTAACCCATCTGGACAAGAGGAATACCTATGTGAGAATGCTGTTCATCGACTACAGCTCAGCATTTAACACCATAGTACCCTCCAAACTCGTCATCAAGCTCGAGACCCTGGGTCTCGACCCCGCCCTGTGCAACTGGGTACTGGACTTCCTGACGGGCCGCCCCCAGGTGGTGAGGGTAGGTAACAACATCTCCACCCCGCTGATCCTCAACACTGGGGCCCCACAAGGGTGCGTTCTGAGCCCTCTCCTGTACTCCCTGTTCACCCACGACTGCGTGGCCATGCACGCCTCCAACTCCACTGCCTGTTCACCCCGCTATCATCCAGAAGGCGAGGTCAGTACAGGTGCATCAAAGCAGGGACCGAGAGACTGAAAAATAAAATTTGATTTGATTTGAGATTTATGGTAAACCACTCGATCCTGTCCATCTATAGGCCTATCACTCATCACCTCTCTCAACAGTTTAAGTAGCCACACCTGTGAGAAATGAAATAGGCAGGGGTTTAGGGGCCTTATAGATACATTAAAATAGGGGAAACATGTCATTCATTCCAATATGCTCAGTGGAAAATGTTCCACTACATGAAAGTGCCTTCTGGAAGTTAACACTTCTGTTTGTTCCATTTCATCCCATGATCAAAGATCACCCCATGGTATACACCTATAACCAAAGAAGCACTCATCTCCTGTCTCTCTACAATGTTAATATAAAACTGAATATTCCAACAATTTAAAAAGTGTTTTAATTGAACCTGTAATACCTTTCTGTATATTATACCTCAGCAACAGATAAACAGATAACTCATAGCAAACGGATCAGTGTCAGGGATGATAATACCCTATTCCCTGTCAGTGGATGGTTTGGAGGACTGTGTCTCTCCAGGACTTAGTATTGTAAACGGCTCAGGTTTCTGCCCACACCCAGCCCAATGACAGACAGACACATCAGAAGCGGTAGGACGTTGGTTGATGTCTGTAAATACTGGCTACTTGAATTACTGCACAGACAGATACAGGTCTGGGATGTGACGTCAAACCTACAGCTGCCCGTTCAGGGGACTGTAACAGGAATTGTTAAGTGAAAGAGGGCAGACAGAGAGGGAGAAGAATAATGCACCCCAAACAAAAGTCAGGTTGTTTTGGAAAACACAAACCTCAACTCGCTGCCACATAAATTGCATAAATACAGGCAAGAAACAAACTTGAGAAACACACTATATGTACACCAATAAACATCACACCCATACATTTTGTCGTTATTTCTACCCCATCAGTTTGTACCAAAAGCCTAAAACAGAAGACAGCTATAGAGATGGCTAACACAGATCGTCAGGAAAATGCTTTGGAACTGTTGCTCTGCCCTCAAAAGGGCCTGCCTTCCTCCCTGAGAATGGCCAAGGAAACACTGGAAGGGAGTTCATAGTGACAGCTGGTTGGCTGCATCCCTTCCTGCAGATTCCATCATCTTCTCCCTGGGCCCAGAGTAAATGAGTGATCCCATAGGTCAAAGGTAGCACTCTTTTTCCCAGGAGTCCACCCAGCCAGAACAACATTCCCTTGAAACAGGAAGGGAGGGCAATGTCCATATGTTGTCTTCACTCACAGGGATCCCAACAGTGCTTCAGCAGCTCAGTGACAAGGCGGGACCACTGTTTGGAACAGGACTGTGAAACTATCCCAGCGGCCGGAGAAACTGTAATGAGCTGTAAAATGAAGACTGCCCACCCACCTCCAAAGCAGCAGCACAGACACTCAGGGGAGAGAACAGGGTTTACATCAAAGTCTAGCTTATTACAGAATGTGGTGGAGGAACAGGTGTTGAAAATGGGAGATGGTCACTGACTCACCTCACGGCTGGTATGTATGTCACAGGCAGGACAGCACATCTAGGTGTTGTGTAATGCTTATACCGACACTAAAAACAATTCCCATTTCAAATGAAATTTTATGTCACATGCGCAGAAAGAACAGGTGTAGACCTTACCGTGAAATTCTTACTTACAAGCCCCATAACCAACAATGCAGTTCAAGAAATAGAATTAAGAAAATATTTATTTACTAAATAAACTAAAGTAAAACTTTTTTTTTTAAATAACACAATTAAATAACAATAACGAGGCTATATACAGGGGAGGGGGTACCTGTACCGAGTCAATGTGCAGGTGTACAGGTTAGTCGAGGTAAATTTGTACATGTAGGTAGGGGTAAAGTGACTATGCATTGTTTAATTGTTCAGCAGTCTTACGGCTTGGGGTAGAAGCTGTTAAGGAGCATTTTGGTCCTAGACTTGGCGCTCCGGTACCGCTTGCCGTACGTTAGCAGAGAGAACAGTCTATGACTTGGGTGACTGGAGTCTTAGAATTTTTCTGGGGCCTTCCTCTGACACCACCTAGTATATAGGTCCTGGATGGCAGGAGGCTTCGCCCCAGTGATGTTCTGGGCCATACGCACTACCCTCTGTAGCGCCTTACGGTCAGATGCCGAGCAGTTGCCATACCAGGCCGTGATGCAACTGGTCAGGATGCTCTCAATGGTGCTGCTGTATAACTTTTTGAGGATCTGGGGACCCATGCCAAATCTTTTCAGTTTCCTGAGGGGGAAAAGGTGTTGTCGTGGCCTCTTCACAACTGTCTTGGTGTTTTTGGACCATGATAGTTCGTTGGTGATGTGGACACCATGGAACTTGAAAAGTATTGACCCGCTCCACTACATCCCCGTCGATGTTAATGGAGGCCTGTTCAGCCTACCTTTTCCTATAGTCCACGATCTGCTCCTTTGTCTTGCAAAAAAAAGAGAGTGGTTTTGTCCTGGCACCACACTGCCAGGTTTCTGACCTCCTCCCTATAGACTGTCTCATCGTTGTCGGTGAGCCGTTGTGTCGTCACAAAACTTAATGATGTTGTTGGAGTCCTGCTTGGCCACACAGTCATGGGTGAACAGGGAGTACTGGAGGGGACTAAGCACGCATCCCTGAGGGGCCCCAGTGTTGAGGATCAGCATGGCAGATGTGTTGCTGCCTACCCTTACCACCTGGGGGCGGTCCGTCAGGAAGTCGATCCAGTTGCAGAGGGAGGTGTTTATTCCCAGGGTCCCCTAAGTGATGAGCTTTGTGGGCACTATGGTGTTGAATGCTCAGCTGTACAGTTGCCCCAATATTAATATGCATTCTTAACACCCTGAGGGATATTGTGTGTACTAAAAATGTATTTGATCATACAGCTGAGTACATTACATTATATGTGGTATTCAGTTACATGAGGTTACCGCTGAAGCCCAGCATTCAGGCCATAAGGTCTAAAACTGATACATGAATTCATTACACATTATCTGATACAGGCTGCAAGACTGAAGGGGTGAAGTGGCCACCAGTGCTGAACAAAACATCTGCAGTCTTCTGTGCTGAGGGGGGACCATATGCGAAGCTTCGTAGTGAGTGTTGGCTGTGCAGCCGGTCACGAAACTCACTCAAGCATGTGGTGCAACTGGAGAGCAGCTGCAGCCAGCTGTTGGTCTGAAGCAGTGAGTGGTGAAAACTGGAGAAGCCCTGTCTAGGTCCTATGTGGCCCTGACAATAACATACACAATCACACTAGTTAGCTGACTGCTACTCAGACTAGATTACAGAGATCAGAAGGTTGTCAATGCAGATTAATGTCCTAAAGGTCCTGTTCGTCAACCAGAGTGCACTGTACCCGGGAAGGAGGGCTTTTCACCAGGCTTCTAGATTTGCTCAAGTGTGAAAATAATATTGATAAGTGTATCTACATTCGCACAACATTGAGCTGGCTTGATAGATCATGATTGAACCAGACAGACTCAGGTCAGGTGTGGCACTGTCACACCAGGGCCGGCTCCAGGCATAAGCAACATAAAATTGCTAAATGTTCTCTCCGCCCCATGGCAAAATGTGTAGAACTGCAGAAAACTAGCTTTAAAACTGCAACATTTTCTCTACACCATGGCAAAATGTGTAGTATTGCAGGAAATTAACTTTGAAACTTGAATTCTCTCTCCACCGTCAAGAGGGGGGCCCTCAACCAAATCTCACTTAGGGGCCCCAAATGGCTAGTGCCGGCCCTGTGACAAACAAAACATTTAACACAGCATCGAGATGGAAATTAGTAACCTACACAGACACACCCCAGTCAACACCAAAGACATCAAAGGTAGATCCACCAACGCTTCAAACACCTCAATTATTAACTCTGTGGTTTATCATCAGTTTAGGCCTTATTCTGGTAGTACGATATAACTGGTTAAAGATACCTCACTGGAACAAAACCAGCAAATGCCCTCCATTCATACACTCCTTTCTTTACTCCCCTCAAATGACACCCCTCCATTAACTGCTCCATTCCAGCCTGGTGAGACGGAACGGCGGTGAAAGGTGCCTACTGCATGGCCAGTCTCCACTTAAGCAGCTTGTCCACCGGGGCGAAGGCACTCTCCTTGTGGATGGGCAACAGGTGTGAGGCAGGTGCCCCGGCTTAAAGCCTTCTCTAGTCAAATATGCATGAGGATAGTCCCATAACCATGCTGCTGTCTGCACTCAGCCTGGTTTAACAGCCTGGCAACAAGAGAGGATCATTACATCCTGAGCCTATACCCACTCCAAGTCAAAACAGCAGAGGGGCCTTTTAATTTAAAAGCCCTAATGAGTTTGTATTTTCCATTGGCATGCTGATTAATAATTGATACATAATAACAAGTGATCCAGCGTTTGTTTTAGGGTTGCAAAAATCTATACATTTCCTGGTTTTCCCAAATCCCGGTTGAAGGATACCTGGAATAAGGAGGGTATAAGCAGGAAATACAGAATCTTCCAACCAGGATTTCTGGAAAACCGTGGAAAGTTCCTGGAATTTTGCAACACTAGTTTTGACCCAAGGGACAGAAGCAAGCCATTTGAGGGATGTATGGGAGCCTAGCAGTGGCGTGTATTCATGGATGTCAAGGGAAGACAGGTTTCACAAAATTATTGACCAAGAAAAAATGAACAATTATGTATCTCTAGACTCTCTGTGCTTCATACTTTTCAAATTAATAACCAATTAGCATTGAGCTAAACTGTGTGAGCTCAACTGTGAATGGTCCTGGCGCACCAATTTGTTTTTTTGAGATGTTGCATCTCATTGTATTGTCCTCCAGTGGCTAGCTAGCTAAAATTGGCCCTTTCCTAAATTAGCCATGGATGGAGATAGGGATTTGGACTTGAAGTTTTACTTAATTCTCCGTACTAGACAATGTTAATAACAGCAATTCTGATCCAACCATACATTGTGCCCCTGGCCTGAGAGGATGGAAGTTCAATATGTAGCTATGTAGTAGGCTAATGTTAACTAGCTGGCTCATCGTTGCCCATGAAAGGAAGTTAGGCTACCTGACTAGCTAGCCTAAGACAACAAAACCTAAAAGTGTGTACTGTATGATAGTCAAAGACCGTTTCGGCAACATGAAAGCGAGGATGGCATTGGCGTTTCTCTACAAGTAGGGCGAGTCAACATGTTTTTTTCTAATTATGGACACACACAGAGAAATTAATCAGTACCATGGAAAGCTACATGATATTTAGCTTACATTGATTTGAATAAATAGTTTAAATATTTTAGGTGAAATGGTGCTGGAATAGCGGTGGCAGCTCCTGATTTTTTTGTGACTTGCTGTAACTCTCTAGTGTTCTAAAACAATAGTTGTTTAGTAGTCTGAAAATGTCAGAAACATTTAACTTGATTGACCATGCTGTAGGTCATGTAACTGTTTGTTACATGCAATATCCTTCGTGGACTCTACCGGATAGATGTTGCTCTCCAGTTTTGTGATGAAACAAAGGTGTGGTTGAAAATATTCTGCCACCGTGTCTTCTTATTGTCTCTGCCTTCAGCCTATATACAGTATATGACGGTCACAAGGCATAGGAACTAACAGGTTATAGAGCAAACAACGATATTATCACAACACATTGGTTGTAATATGCCATTTTTTTTCTGGCTTGGCTTCCCCAGTGATTGTACCCATGTACCACTACTGGAGCAGAGGACACAGGAACGAGCAGAGTGGAGGTTCCCAGAACAAGCGAGGGTCAGACACAGCCACAGCATTTTCATTCCAACTAGGGATATTGAAGGAAAGCAAAGGTGTCTCAACGATAGCTCTTGGCTTCCATCTAGTGGTAATTTCAGATAAAGCACAGCAACTTTTTACTGCACCCTTAATTAAGACCAGCATGCATAAAAAACAGAATACTGCACATTTCCAGTATTCCTCTTCTAACCTCAATTTTATTTATTTATATATATATTTTAAAACTAATGGCTGATATACATTGCAAATAAGAGGGAAATTTACACAATTCTCATTGTTCAACAGACCAAGCCAGGCTTCAGTTGTTGAGCGCTGTTATGTTTACTGACTGGGCTCCACAAAATAAACACCGGCTGTTGAGTGGAACACTGGCCTTTTAATGCCAAGCGGCAAGCGTTCACACGCGTATTGTTACAGTGTGGCTCGCTGCTGTACCCAACTGCCCATTGTACTCCACACCTATCAGATGACAGGGACATGCATGCGTCTGTCACTTAGTGTAGTCTACCTGGTCGCCACGTGGCAGCTGCTATATGACTTCACAGCATCACCTGGGCCCAAAGGGACAGTAAGAGGCAAGCTGATCCCCTTTGACTCTCACCTGGACAGATGCTACACAGGGCCATGCTCTCCAGGTGACTAATTGGTCGCTTTAAAGCCAGTCCTTGTCAAATATGCATGAGGAGCTATTGTGGTGCCTGCTGTATGTCTGGTTCTATTGACTATGGCCTTAGAAACTTCACATAACATGTTGTGGTTGATTTAGCATTCTATTGTAACTGTCACCTGAGAGGAATAGGCTGTAAATAAAGAATCTTGCGTCAGGACTTTGATAAGCACTTATTGATCCCTCTTTCCCTTTCCCTTATTGGAGACATAATCTGTGCTGTAATGAAACATCAGGGCAGTCATGGGTTATTAAAAAAAGCTTTTACTGGCAAAAATGTTTACTTCAGTGGCAATGACATTTCAAATCCAATTGTGACAAATAAATCCATATATACAGGATTACCAAACTTAATCTTAACAATCAAAAGTACAAAAAGTATCTTTAAAATTGAGTATTAGCTTGTTGAGTTGATCATTGTCCGTAATCACATTCTATTTGTGTGCAGATTTTGACTTTTTGGGTGTTTTTATTCCTCCTTTTTTCTTGGGCGTTGAGAACTCCTTGATGCAACACTCACAAACCCAGCAACCTGAGGAGAAAAAACTATGATGTTACATATTACAGTAGAGCCACATCAAACCAAAGGCTAAAAAGAGACTGCATTGTGGGATCCTTCAGACTAAAAGGCATCTGACAAAAAACAGCTATTTCTAACATTTGATTTCAACACTTATAAAGCACTTTGACCACATTCCAAACATGAACTTTCTGATGTTTAATGTGCAGCTACACTAACTATAGCAAATTGAGGTAACAAACAACCCTTCTTGACTGCACAAAAAAAAAAAAACTTAATTGGCAGTCTTCACCCCAAGCCGAAAAGTAGTTCAGTTGGCTAAGCAAATTAATAATGCTGTTTCACATAAAACCAGCTAAATTCAAATCACCACAAAACTACATATGAGACTACATAAGAGAAAGTGAGAGAGCGCGTGACAGAGTCCCTTCCTTCCATGAAATAATCACTGATCTAACACACGCATTGATAGGAGTAAGCAACGATTCCATTACAAAGATTTCACCAAGGAAAGAAGTAATGATGCATCCTTAAAGTATTTGAAAAGACCCAGAGAGAGAGCTCACCTAGAGGGATGGAGTCTAGGCCCACGCAGAAGGTGTGGAAGCCCCGGTCACACTTGTCACAGAACATCATCTCCTCCTCGTGGTGGGGCTGCTCACACACCGTGCACGTCTTACACTCCATACACTGCCACGGGTAGGTCTTAATCAGGCCCACCAGCTCCTCACTCATATCCAGGCACGATGGGTGACCTGGGACACACACACATACACACAGGGCATCGCTCGCACCACAGCACTACTCCAAAACACACTGCATAATCCCAACTTGTGATCACGACTAGGCTAATTGAACTAAGTTATTTTGCTCATATTTTAGAAGCTGTATGTTCATTGTGAACAATGCTATGTTGTAAATGAAAGCTAGTGTGATTTGTCAGTTTTAATTTAAAAACAAAACAGAAGTTCCACTTACCACTGTTCTTGCACTGTGAGCAGTGAATGAGAGCTTCTGGCTTTCCTTTCTTGTTGGACTCCTTACCCTTCTGGCAAATGCCACAAATAGCATTGGGTATGACCTTAGGCTGCAAGGGCAGAACAATGCTATAATTTTTAGCAACAAGGCTTAGTGCACCATGTGACAAAGGGCTTATGAGCAACACGCATTATACTGTACAATATGTAAAAGCCTAAAAGGCCTGATAGGATGTATATATACACATATGTATTTTCACTCGCAATTGATCCAATCTTGTTAGGTGCTTCTTATTTCACCCCCTCAAATAAGAATGACTAAAAAGAGCCTATTGTCTAATTTTGAGAGCCTCCCACATCAAATCTTTGCTTGTAGTCATCACTTATATATAGTCGTGGGGACTGGGAGACTACGATACTTGGATCTCAAGAGCGCCAATGGCAAAAACCAAGAGGTCAAGTTGATTTAAGATTAAGTTGGATGTGCCATGCTGTCCCCCATCACCGCTCATAGCAGGTTAAACACTTGAATGTCCCTCCCGAGGAGACCGAGGTGTTTCCACCCCTTGTTAACCCACATTTATAAAAAGGCAGTTAGCCAAAGACATTTCTGACAGGAGGAAAACTCCTCTTTCACTGCAGATATATATTTCTTTACAGGACCTCAGTCTCTGTGCTGCTAACACAATCAAAACATCTCTGTACAGTCTAATTGTTTGAAATCTTTATTTCAATGGTTAACTGTGTCTAAATACTGACACATCAAACGTTTTCCTACATAAAAAGTATTGGATTAGATAAGAGCAGTTAAAGCCTTTCTAAGAAACAAACAACGAAACGTGGGAGGGCAAATCGGAGATTAGAGACACACAGTTAAGTTAATAAAGGACATAGCTAATTGAATAGAAGAGGTCTTCACAGAAAGAGGAGTGCCAGCTAAACTAGGAGAACAAAAATGTATCCAAAGGAAGGTATGACAATCAAAAGGGACACCATTATGCCATTGCACTCAAATCAAACATGTAAGACACATTAAATTCTGAGCGTAAAAAATATACAAATTGAGCTTTGAAGGATCAACATAAACTGTACCTACTTAGGTGCGCAGTCTGCACAAATATTGGGAATGTGTGCAATCAATTGGGAGGATACAGCCCATGAGTATGAAGTAGGCTGTGTGTTCATGGAAATATCACCTATTTTCAAAATGTCAACCCGTTTGATGTTGCCATCCTGAAAATGTTTCATTTGACTGGTACAAAACATAAGAAAAGAAAAGGTTACATATTTTCTGTTAGGCTTCAGATGGCTACCCCTGCAGTGTAGTGCCAACACAAGCAATTTATACCACTACGATTATGAAAATAATAATTTCTTGTACAGACCCTGAACTCTACTTTAATGCCATGTTTTCTATGGCGACATTAATAGGTTGAGTACATTTTTCTGCAAGTATTGTATCTGTATTGGCTTCAGTCTTAATTCAATGAGCGCCGATATTGGAAAGTTATTGTTAAATTCCGAACACATCTATGACGCATTACATACTAACAATAAAGAGAGGGTAAGTAGACAAAGGTTTAACAAAGTTTGGTTTAAAAGTGTGGTGTGCACTCAAAACAAATAATTCTAAATCCCTTTGGAAACATGCTGATTGGAAACATAACAGACAAATCCATCCCTGTGGAAAGTTATGAGCTCTCCACATCAATCAATGCGCAAATCCTGATGTATGATATGGTGTTTGTGGTGTAGTAATACGTAATACTAGTCATGCCATGACAAGCTATGTATATTTGTGCTTACTGCTCTTGCTGTCGGTTTTGGCAAACTAAATTTGATAAATTCTGCCATGTTTCCCTTGCAGTAAAACAGATGAGAGTAAATTGTCAGAAGGTAGATCATGTTGATCCCAGAAATGCCATTCTCTTATCAAATAATTTAAACTTAACACAACAATAACTTTCAGAGGCAACCGAAAGTAAAAAAGCCAACATATAGAATGTGTATTAACAGGCGTCTGACACACTGACATTGTGTTCTCCAGTTTCATAATAAACAAAGAACAGTCTGTAAGGTTATATCAAACAACCGTTATAGAATAACGGCACAAGAATACTGGTTTAAAAGCATACTAAATATACACAGACATAATTTGAATTATAAAACTTTTAAACACTCAAGTATTAATGTAATTTTAGTGCTACTACTAAATAAAATGTATGCTACTACTAACTAAAATGTATGTATCTTATAAAGTATGTATCATAAGAAATATGTTGTTTAAAAACAATGAATCTAGCAGCCAAATATACTGTAACTGGTCTCTTGTCTTAATTAGTGTGTTGCCAAGTACACAGAAGAGAGGTATATTAAGACATTCAAATAGGGTAAAAATGTACAAGTCTTTAAGACCAATCAAAAGTGCAGTGAAGAACAAGTCCTAGATGTGACAGAACTACTCCAAAATGTTATTGCTCATAAATTCTGATACGGAACCATCAGTGTATTACCATACATTTCGTATAGAACCATCACTGTTTTAAAGAGACTTTCCGGAAGATTTGCATACTTTATAGCCAGTAGTTCTGAAAGTAACGCTGAAGAGCCAGAACGGGTCCCTAAAATTGCTTCCATGCAGTACGTCATTGCTCGCTGTGTCACTGAGTCGTTGGGCCCGCCCTGCAACCTCATTGGATAACGCTGGGCAGGCCTGGGCCAGCCTTCTTCTTCTCTCACTGAGCAACTCGTCAATGTGCATCTTGCTAGCTGTCACTCAAATGGCAAAGGGCTGAAGCAGATTGGCTGGAACTCTAATTGCAATGGGGCTTGCCCACGTGGGCCAAGCTTGCATTGCTCAAAACACAGCTTCCAGAAAAGTTCTTTTCAAACTAGGGATTTTGTGGCTAATTGAGGTAAGACAATAATTCTACTCATAGACTATGCATGTATGAACTACACATTGCCACATCCAGCCCAAAGCGGGAGGTTTAAAAAAAATACTTAAGTAGTCGTCAAAGATCCGGAACGTCTCTTTAACCATATGGTCGGTTCACAACCAAACTGGACCAAGTGGAAGAGGGAAGGCAGAGTGTTGCCCCAAGAGAGAACTATTGCCACCTGGTGGAGTGTGTGTGTTAGGAGTGACAGGGCCAGAAATCGGGGTGGGGACAAAGGAGGGTCTCTCTACTGAAAGTGCTGAAGAAGCTGGAAGAGGTGGCGGAGTAGGGGAAAGGGAAAATAAGTGCTGTTGGAGAAAGTCAGGGGCTTTTTTCTTCTACCTTGTACCCAGGGACAGATTTGTGTTGGTTGAGGCGTGGGGTGGCATCTTTAGCCGGGGTGGCAGTCCTGTCCTTGGCCTTGCCCTTTGACTGCACTCCACTGTCCTGACTGTCCCCATCTGAGGTGTTTCCAGATGAGCTGTCCTGTAAACACAATTCAGTTCTTACTATTCAAGCAAGCTGCCAAGAAGTTTACATAGTCAACCTACAAAGCATCTCTAGGCATTTACTGGAAATACAATACAACATGTCATTGCATCTCAAGCTCTGAAATCAAGAGAAGCGTGTAAAAATAGTTCCAGAATCCAGTTCCTTACTGAATTTTTCTTGCCCTCTTCTCCCTTGTT
This sequence comes from Salvelinus namaycush, assembly GCF_016432855.1. Taxonomy (NCBI): domain Eukaryota; kingdom Metazoa; phylum Chordata; class Actinopteri; order Salmoniformes; family Salmonidae; genus Salvelinus; species Salvelinus namaycush. Next base: position 16,436,559 of record NC_052341.1, read on the forward strand.
TTCATCTGCATCATCCGAGTCTCCATCGCTGTCCAGGGCAGGCAGCTCCGGGTCAAGGGGGGGCTCGAACAGGGCTGTGTTCAGGGGCAAGTAGCGCAGCTCGTTGGGAGAGTACCTGTATCAAACACAGGAACATCAATTTATCAGCTATTCAAATATCTTTAGAGGTCAGGACCTCATTCATGAAGACTAGTTTTTTGGTTAGTGACCCATACCTTTTGTAATAGTCTTGGAACTGCCCAGGGATGAGGGCCACTGGATAGGGTCCAGTCTTGGTTCTCTCTGGAGGAAGAACTTTATACCTCCCTTGGGGTACTTGGATAATCTGTTCGAAAGTTGCATTTGAAACACTACAATTACATGTTCAAATTCACACAAATAAGTCTTACAGTTTACCAATGTACCGATATACTGTATCTACTCAAACATGAACAAGTGGGAGTTCTTATGAACACATACAAAATATGTATGACTACTAAGCCTATGTGTTTATTCAAGGTATTAACGTACATGTGTCTGAAGGTCAAAATATGCCCTTCTCTCTTCCATCCTTTCCCTGTTAAAGTTACTGTTGAACTCTGCAGCTTTCTTGGCAGCTTTCTTTATGTACTCTGGCACTTTACTGGCTTCAACCTTCTGAGGGTTTTGTTGCTGCATTTTCTAGGATATAAAAATTCAATGTTACCATACAACATATAGAATAACCATGTCAACCGTTAATGAACTGTGAGTGAAAATATAATCTGGGAATTTAAATCAAAGGCTGTTGTAACATATATTCACACTCCCTTTTTTCATCTACACCAAAGCTATAAAAAATGTGTCAATGTTGCGGAGCATACTAACATTAGTAATACTCTCTGAACTCAGAGTACTTACAGAGTACTCTTTTGCTATCCTCTGGCGCTCCCTCTCTTGGAGAATGACAGAATACTCAGCATGTTTGCCCGGGTACTCCTTGATCATTAAATCAATAACTTCATCACTTCGTAAAGCAGTCAAACCTGGAAAAAGAGATTCACAATTACTTCATGTATACCGTTTCAAGGTAAGGAGTAGTCTAATTCCCCAAAACAACTATTGGGATGGCTTTGGCCCTGATTGGTCTGTCACACTCCAAGCTCTTCCTGGTTATGCAACAATTACATGTTTCTAAGTTCTTACCCAAGGTGCACTGTGTCTCGGTGATGACATTTTGCTCCCTCAGATATAGCTTCTCCTTGTGGGAGAGGTCTCTCCTTTCCAAATCTAAAATAAGAATATATTGGATAATTAAAAATAGTAGGCACAAACAACATTACATACATAAAAAAATGACAATATAAACAAAGCCTGAAGGCTTATTTCCATTGATGGTCCTTTGTAGCTCAGTTGGTTGAACATGCGCTTGTAACACCAGCCTTGTGGGTGTATTAATGTATACACGCATGACTATCAAATGTCAGCCACGTCACCTGGATATTTTCGCTTGAATGAAGTCACTCCCAGATATTCACTGACTTGTTCTTGCAACATATAGTACTCCCCACTGCCATCTGAGGGCCACCTGTACTCAGTCAGATTTTCTGCTGAGAAGTATGTGGGCCTGGGGAAACACACGTATGACTGAAAGGTTAAGAGCAGGGTAAAGTCTTAAGCCTATGTTAATAGACACAGAGGCTGCGATTAGACCGGTCCAATTCTGATATTTCTTTCACTAATTGGTCTTTGACCAATCAGATCAGCTCTGAACAAGATTGGTGTAAAAAGATCTGATGTGATTGATCAAAAAAACAATTAGTGGGAAAAAAAGATCAGCCTAACTGTTAACGGGGATTGGGTGTGGTCTATTAGGAAGTAGTGATGCAAATATGTCTATCTACGCCTTCAGATACGACCTTACCACATACCCAAGTTCCTGACTGGAGGTGTCGCAACTTCTGGAACTGTCGCCTGAACCCATGCGCCGCCTTTTTGGAGCTTGACTGCCATCATTGGAAACTTCCTCAATGTCATCCTAAAAATACAGTTAGGATACACAGTTAGGATACACAAAACACCTGAACTATTACTTGTTAAAGTTAAAAGTTCTCTCCAGAATGAAAGTTTGTTGGCCACTGAACAAAAATGTAAAGGAAACATGTAGTGTTGGTCCCATGTTCCATGAGCTGAAATAAAAGATCGCAGAAATGCTTCATATGCAGAAAAAGCTTATTTCTCTCAAATGTTATTTCTCTCAAACATTTCTTATTTTCCAAGATAATCCACTCTAAAATGTGCAGTTGTGACACAACACAATGTCACATAGAGTGTCTTAAGTTGAGGGAGTGTGCAATTGGCATGCTGACTGCAGGAATGTCCACCAGAGCTATTGCCAGAGAATTCTATGTTAATTTCTCTTCTTATAAGCCACCTCAAACATTGTTTTAGAAAAATTGGCAGTACGTCCAATTGGCCTCACAACCTACTGTAAGTCGCTCTGGATAAGAGCGTCTGCTAAATGACTAAAATGTTTTAAAAAATGACATGTAAAAAGCAAGCCTAGAGGTAGCGCATTCATAGATGCCAGCTATAGGGCCTTCAGAAAGTATTCATACCCCTTGAATTTTTCCACATCATGTTGTGTTACAGCCTGAATTTAAAATTGATTAAATGTAAATGTGTTATTGGCCTACACACAATACCCCATAATATCAAAGTGGATTATGTTTTTAGAAATGTGTACAAATTCATTAAAAATGAAAAGCTGAAATGTCTTGATCAATAAGTATTCAACACCTTTGTTATGGCAAGCCTTACTAAGTTCAGGAGTAAAAATGTGCTTAACAAGTCACATATGTTGCATGGACTCACCGTGTGCAATAGTGTTTACCATGATTTTTTTAAATGACTACCTCATCTCTGTACCCCACACATACAATTATCTCTAAAGGTCCCTCAGTCGAGCAGTGAATTTCAAACAGATTCAACCACAAAGACCAGGGAGGATTTCCAATGCCTCGCAAAGAAGGGCACCTATTGGTAGATGGGTACATTTTTAAAAAGCAGACATTGAATATCCCTTTGAGCATGGTGAAGTTATTAATTAAACTTTGGATGGTGAATCAATACACCTAGTCACTAAAAAGATACAGGCGTCCTAACTCAGTTGCCGGAGGGAAAGGAAACCGCTCAGGGATTTCACCATGAGGCCAATGGTGACTTTAAAACAGTTACAGAGTTTAATGGCTGTGATAGGAGAAAACTGAGGATGGATCAACAACATTGTAGTTTCTCCACAATACTAACCTAAATGACAGAGTGAAAAGAAGGAAGGACATGAATCGTGCTTGCAATAAGGCACTAAAGTAAAACTGCAAAAAATGTGGCAAACAAATGAACTTCATGTCCTGAATACAAAGTGTTGTTTGGGGCAAATCCAACACAACATTACTGAGCACCACTCGTCATATTTTCAAGCAATTTCAAGGAAAAAAAGCTCAAAACATGTTTTCTCTGTCATTATGGGGTATTCTGTGTAGATGGGTGAGAGAAAAAGCATATATTTAATCAATTTTGAATTCAGGCTGTAACAACAAAATGTGGAATAAGTCAAGGGGTATGAATACCTTCTGAAGGCACTGTACCTTTAGCATCTATTGACGATAGTATGTTCGTGCCAAGAGCCCTGACGCTTGTTCTAAACGTTAACACGTATATTCCGCGGTACAGTTTTGTAAACAGAAGGAACAGATCTTTCTTATCAGCAAGAAATATATATATTTTTTTTTAAACGGTTAAATTACTACACACTAAGAGTGTGAACGTTAAAATGTCAAAACATTTAAACAAAATTGTAATCCTTAACATTAAAGAACAATCCCAAACCCTTTTTATGGCAGTGCAGTTACCACAAAACAATATTTTCTGTGTTATAGCCTAACTAGACAATAGGCTATAAAGGCTGGGGAAAGTTCTGTAATTTAAATAGAACTTTAGGCTACTTTGGTGAATTTGCGAGGCATGCAAGATAGATTACCAAGACATATGCACACAATTTTTTTCTGCTTGCCCACTCCTCGCTCTCCCTCGCCTGGGGCATATTCATTACACAGATTCGGTTGCAAAATGTTTCTTAAACGAAAGCAAACTGAATGAAACGGCGAGGGAGAGACCTAACTGCATTTCTCCAATAGAAACTCTCCTTTTAGTTGCAAATTGTTTTGCAACTGTTTCAACTAATGATTACACCCGTGTGTTCAGTCTTGGTAACTAAATCAGACTCCTCCGTTCCAAAACTACTGAATCTTTCTTTTGATTTTCCCATGATGTCAAGCAAAGAGACACTGAGTTTGAAGGTAGGGCTTGAAATACATCCACAGGTACACCTCCAATTGACTCAAATTATGTCAATTAGCCTATCAGAAGCTTCTAAAGCCATTGCATAATTTTCTGGAATTTTCCAAGCTGTTTAAAGGCACAGTCAACTAAGTATGTAAACTTCTGACCCACTGGAATTGTGATTAAGTTAAATAATCTGTCTGTAAACAATTGTTGGAAAAATTGCTTGTGTCATGCACAAAGTAGATGTCCTAACTGACTTGCCAAAACTATAGTTTGTTAACAAGAAATTTGTGGAGTGGTTGAAAAACGAGTTTTAATGACTCCAACCTAAGTGTATGTAAACTTCCAACTTCAACTGTATGTGTGGCAACATCCAAACTTTTCCCCAACAGATATTATCAATCAAACAATTCCAATAAGGCATGACATAAGGTATAGATACAACATCCTGCTGAAACAAGGTTCGTATCGCTCTGTTGTTTAATGGACCAAAAGAGAAACAAATCTTTCCTACTGATGAGAACAGAGTTAATGGAAGGTAGGCTCTGAGGGTCAGGTCTTGACACGTTCCTGAATAATAAAGCAACACCTGAGAGAATTGCAAAATCTTTTGGTGTAAAGTGATAAGAATTCCTCATAACTAAGTAAAAAACCCTCCGCATTTACAAGTTGGCTCACCAATAGAATATTATTTCTGAACCAAAATTCTAAAAACAAAGAAGTATTTTTATACAATATATCCCGATTATTCCATATATAATATCTGTGTGGAGAATAATTTATACGCATAATTTAAGTCCATGACAAGAAAACCTGCCGATGAAAAGCAGAAAGTTTCACTGGAACTTTGTCAATAATATAATTGCAAACCAACATGAAGTTAAGGCCATCAAAAGTAGAGAAGACATGATGAGGAATAAAATTCTACATAGAAGTGGGTCTTCTTAGGAATAGTTTTATCCAATTGATCTTAAAAGTATAATTTAAGGTAGTAAAGTCCAGAAAACTCAGCCCACCATACTCATACGTGTTCATTACAACAGTTTTCCTAGTGTAATGGGTACAGTTTCTCCACAGAAAGTTGAAAAGCATCTGATCTATCTCCTTGCTTATTTTACCGTCAAGATATAAAGATATCTGTAGAGATACATTCAGCCTTGGTTATTAGGACTCTTCCTTTTAAAGATAAGTCCCTCCGTAGCCATTGATTTAGCTTCTTCTTAGTTTTTTTTATGAGAGTTAAAATTTAGTAAGGCTCTAGACTTCTGATCCGTAGTAATGGTTATGCCTAAATACGTAAGTTCTTCTTTCACTGGAATACCATAATATTAAGGTGTCACACAATCTTTGACGGCCATGAGTCCACATTTATTCGAGTTCGACTCACATTGATCGATATGGGAATTTGGTTAGCGTCTTTCAGAAAAAGTGTAGTATCATCAGCCAGCTGGATTATAATAATTTATTTACCAGCTATGGAAATACCTTGTACAGGACTATTATTTAAAGAATGTGTAAGAAGTTGGGTGATTAATAAAAACAGATACGGAGAGATTGGACAGCCTTGCCTAATTCCTCTCTTTAACTCAAATCTAGGTAATGTGCCATATTTCAATTTGATAGTGCTGTTACCATTTGTATAGAGTCTTAATAATATTACAGAAAAAATCCCCAAAGCCAAATTTCTCAAGGGAGTGGAAGAGGAACTGATGCTCTACTGTGTCAAATGCTTTATAAAAATCTTAAAATAATATGAAGCTATCCTCGGCTTTTAGGTCTGAGTAGTCAAGTATGTCTAATACTTGATATTGTTAGAAATATGTATATTCCTCATAAAGCCACTGTGTCTAATCAATGATTGCATCCAGGACTTCTTTAATTATTTTTGCACGTAGTAAGGCTAATATCTTATAGTCATTATTAAGAAGACAAATTGGACACCAGTTATCGATGAGCAGCACTTCTTTTTTAGGCTTAGGTGTCAGTGTTATTAACCCCTGACTCATTGTAGGAGGGAGAACATTGTTTAGAAAATAATATGTAAAATTCTGAAGTAATTCCATCAACACCTGGTGATTTATTGTTCTTAGATGTTTGATAAACTCTAATCTCTTCAACTTTGATGGGTTCATCACACTGTTTAGATTCTGTATCACTGATAGTGAACATTATTCAGTGAGTCAAAAAACATCTGTGGATTCCTGACAGTACGTAGAGCTATACAATTTCCTGTAAAAATTGCTACAGTATTTAGCGATTAATTTTGGGTCATCTGTAATAACACCATCAATGTTTAACTTATTGATAATGTTATTTGTAGAGTGAAATTTCTCACGTCTAAAGAAATAAGATGATTTCTGTTCTCCCTCAATCCATTTTTTCCTAGATCTAATAAAGGCTCCGTCTGCATTTAATCTCTCTCTCTCATATATATATATATATATATTTATTATCCAGTTTATTTTGTAACTCAATCAGTTCCATCTTCTCCCCCGAGGGGCTGGCTGGGGACCTCTGAGAAAGGGAAGTTATCTTAATGATCACCTTTTCCTCCTCAGCTCTTCTGGTCTTAGCAAGATTACTACCATATTTTCTAAGGTATTTGGAAAATTCAAATTTAAAGAGCTCCCAGTTCTTGCAATAAGATTTTTCTTCACAAACCCTTTCCCAAAAGTGTGAGAGCACATCTTTTACCTCAAAATATCATTATTTAATAACAAGCTATTTAGCTTCCAGTAGGATGCTCTACCAAGGTCAGTATCAGGGGTAAATATTTTGAAATCAGTGTAAATGGCACTATGGTCTGTGAGTAGTACAAATATTTGTAGTAACACACTCACTATCAATACATTTGGATATAAGCCAAAAATCTATTCTGGACTGTCTGGAACCTGTTTTGTTACTCCAAGTGAACGATCTGTCGGCCGGAAACCTCGATCTCCATATATCAGTAAGATCAATCTTTTCCATAAAGTATTAAACCCAAATTCTGACCGATTGTCCTACCTGGGGGCCATCTATCAGTTGAATTATCTATAGTAAATGTTAAGTACCCTCCTATCAATAATAACGAATTGGGAAATTTAGATAACCAATGAAGTATATATTTCTCTATAGATTCAAGCAACTAATCAGTCTCATGTTTGGGGTTGTACCCATATAAGTTTACAGTAATGAGCGTAATGTCATTGTAACTGATCATAAGACAAATAAAGTGACCAAAGGGGTCACATTACGAGTGTAGAATATTACCACCAAAGGTATTTTTCGTTGTAGTGACACCAGCGGAGCGTTCAGATCCATGGGAAAGCCAAATACCGTTGCCCCACTGTGACCTCCAGAAGTTGGCATCGGCAGAAATTGAGTGAGACTCTTCAAAAAAGCAAAAATCTGTTCGAAATTGTTTAGCAAATAAAAATAAGGCCTTGTGCTTCACATTGTTTCGTAACCCCCTAGCATTAAGAGAAACTATAGACAAAGACAAAACAACAAAGACTATATAAAAGTAAACTGTAGGATGAGTCAAAAACATAGGAGCAGTGAAGGTAAGCGATAAGGAACCGAGATCTGCACCATTTAAGTCAACTTAAAGTGAAAATATCTTATACCATAAACTCTGAGCTAGTTGTTATCCTGCTTTTGAAATTCAACTCAACAGAAAATGATGTTCAAGACCAAACCAAGGTTTCTCTGTAGTAAGAGAGAGTACAGTAAACCCTCTTTAGTGTAATCAGGAACTATTCTGAGAAATAAAATAGAAAATAATTTAAATAAATGGGTACCGACTATTTTAAGTGCATATGAAAACTGATAATAAAAAATGTTTTACATATACATGTTCCGAAGACCTTTTTCACTTGGAAATAAGTATTAATAACTAAATAGAACAATAACCGTGTAAAGTCAGAGCAGACCTGTATGCCCCTTTAAAACAATATCAGTTACTGTATGCATAAAAAATAAATACAACTTTCAGTCTTCTTCATAAGTTTGTAAACAAAATAGACCTTCTGGTCTGGTCACACAGAACAAAATAATAAAATTGAGGTACCTGAGTATTCTGAAAAATAGTCACCTGATGCTTGCTAGGTAACATTACTCAGTACAAGGGAAATGGGAATACCATGGCTGAAACTATCAATCTGTCCTTCTGGTGAGATTCTACGGAGGAATATGGAATTCCGAACCGTTGATGAAGCCTCGTCTTCCGACGAAGTAAGCAGCCTTTCCCTCATTTCGTGCTTTCTTGATCGTTGGCCACAACTTGTTCCTTCTTTCTATGTCCTCCGGGCTGAGATGCTCAGCGAAGACCGTGGCTCTGAAGGAAGGCGTTCTTCCTAGCTTCTTTCCAGACAGCATTCCTGTAGAATCTGGCAGTGAAGAGGATAATTATACCACTTGGTCTTGAATCGTTTTGCTGTTGCTTCTTGCCGAGGCGATGCACAACGTCGATGGTATCACCAACTTTGTTCTTCTCTGCAGGCATAACTTATTGGCAGATAGCCTCTCGTCGCACCTCCTCATTCTCCACCTTTGGCACGCCATAAAGTCTCAGGTTCCATCTTCTTGTGTATTGTTCCAGATCAGTGAGACGTCTATGGTAGACATTGTTATTCTTTCCCACTAATTTTCACATCATGCAAACTCCAGTCTTTTTCAAGCCTTGGATAACCATGGTGTTCGCGCCTACCATTTTCTCAATGGCATCAGACCTGGAGTTGATAAGTAAGGAGAGGGTAGCCACGATGTCAGAGTTCATGTTGTTGTTTTTTGGAGGGTGGAGGTTTGCGCAGAGTAACCGGTGAAGAGGGGAATTCGTCATCTTCAACGGCATTCGAAAGCATGAGATTATCCATAGGGCAAGCGTAGTTATGGCAGTTGTCTATAAGCACGTTCCTCTCTTGTTGATTAGCAATAGAACGGCTATCTTCTTCCTTTCTTTTTTTGTCACAACTTCACATGGACATGCCGAAATAAATTATCCAATTATTATTCCAGTCCCAGGAAAGTTCTTATATCTTGAACAAATTCAACTTTTTCCCCCCACAATCTTTCTGAAAGTTTGTTGCGGAGCTCGGTAAAAAAAGCCTCTGTTCAAGCCGCCATCTTGGCCTCCCGCCTTAAGTGGACACTTCTGATGACGTATCATGACGTCTGACGAGTATACACTTGCAGGGCAAGGGAGGAAGGAATTATTTTTAAATGGACCACCCTTGGCCGGAAATGTGTCTCGTTCATGCCGCGATGATTGAGTTTTCAACCACCGGTAGCATATTGGTGCTTTATATGCACTACAGTCAATAATAAGTGCATGTCTACTTATATAATTGTTAATATACGCCTACTGTATGATAGCTAGCATATTAATTAGCTAACTAACGTTAGCCTGCCTAGCTTGAACTTCTGAAGAAGGAAAATATTTTATTTCTATAATTTCCAAAAGATAACCAAAAAAAAAACATGTGAGACGTTTGTGCCACCGTGTGCATTAGTAGCACAATTTTGAACTTATTTGCATTAGTTTTTACTTACAGTTGTATGGTGACTTCTCCATTGATGTTGTTTTTACGTTTTCGGGGACTTTTCTTAGTGGATGTACAATCGTCACAAATGTAATTATGGGGAGTTCAGGCCCGAAGTGAACATAATCGTACACTCGCAAAGCAAACTAAAAATTTGAGGACTGAGGGGCTTACGTTGCAAACTTCCCTTGCTTGGCTAATCATTTGGACCTCCCTCCAAGATGGTGAAGGGGATCCCCCAAAGGCATAAGGCAAGGGTAAGTGGGCGAGGGTGTGTCTTTCACATTTTTGGACCGCAGCCACAGACCGAAGACTGATACCACTACATGTTCTAATTAGCCATCTGCGTCTCTGAACATCTGTTTGTGTAATCGGAAGACTAATTCCACAAACCTGTTGTCACTAAAAAATACTGTCGGCTGCAACTGTGTTAAAACTAGTTAACAGTAAGTGGATATTTAGCATTTGTGAAATTATTTTGATGTGATATGAAAGTAAAGGGCTTTATGTTTTTAGAACTGTACCGCAATTGAGAATACATTCACGTTTAGATGGTATTTATCAATTTTTGTTGACAAAGCCCAATCGCCTCGAAGCAGAGCACATAAGGTCCTTGGACTATAAGGAGTAACATTAGGCTCAAGTAGTCCATTATTGGGTTAGCCTGTGGAGGCTGCTGAGGGGAGGTCGGCTCATAATAATGGCTGGAATATAGCAAATGGAATGGCACCAACATGCGTTAGGTGTTTTGATACCATTCCACTCTAGCCATTTCCACGAGCCCGTCCTCCCCAATTAAGGTGCAACCAACCTCCTGTGGCTAGCCTTGAGGTAGGCCTAGTCCCAATTGTGATGATGCCCTCCATTGCCTGTGCAGCATAGTCACGCACGTTTACATAGAACGTCCCTTGTATGTCACGAATGTTGAATAAAAATGGAACTTACTCTGACCATTGTCCTTGGGGTTGGTCCTTCAACTGGTTGAAATTTAGAACAAAATAACGACAGGAAATAATTATTCAACCGACTTCAAAACGCAGGTCTCTGTGTGGCAATCAAGAATTTGTTTGGTCATGACCCAGAGAAAGTGCACAAGACGGAAGTCATACCTGTCTTGCAAGTCTTGCAGGTGTTTACATGGTTTTGCACATGTGCCAGGTGATAAACTTTAATGGCAGTACCAGCGCTCTAAAAAGTCAGCAAAATAATACTTTCCTGTGGATATTATATATATATATATATATATATATATATATTTTGTTTTATTACTTCTACCCCTTTTTCTCCCCAATATTCGTGACAGCCAATTGGTAGTCAGTCTTGTCCCATCGCTGCAACTCCCCTACGGACTAGGGAGAGGCGAAGGTCGAGAGTCATGCGTCCTCCGAAACACGACCCTGCCAAGCCGCACTGCTTCTTGACACGCTGCTCGCTTAACCTGGAAGCCATCCACACCAATGTGTCGGAAGAAAAAACATTCAACTGGAGACTGAGGTCATCTTGCAGGCGCCAGGCCCGCCACAAGGAGTCGCTAGAGCTCGATGGGACACGGAAATCCCCACCGGCCAAACCCTCCCCTAACCCAGACGACGCTGGGATAATTGTGCACCGCCTCATTGGTCTACCAGTTACGGCCGGCTTTGACACAGCCTGGGATCGAACCCAGGGCTGTAGTTAGACTACTGCGCCACTCGGGAGGCCCTCCTATGAATATTTTGTCTCCAATTTCGACCATCTGAAGGACCAACCGCACAGACAACTGGTCGAGTAAGGTCAAATGCAATTGTATTCAACATTCTGGATAAGAATTTTTTGCAGTGCTTTGTTTCAGATAGTAACGTTATACCAATAATTGTCAATCCTTATCCCAGTTTGCTGTTCCCACATGCTTCAAGAGGGCCACCATTGTTCCTGTTCCCAAGAAAGCTAAGGTAACTGAACTAAATGACTATCGGCCCGTAGCACTCACTTCCGTCATCATGAAGTGCTTTGAGAGACTAGTCAAGGACCATATCACCTCCACCCTACAGGCCTACAGGGAGGAGGTGAAGGCCCTCGGAGTGTGGTGTCAGGAAAATAACCTCACACTCAATGTCAACAAAACAAAGGAGATGATTGTGGACTTCAGGAAACAGCAGAGGGAGCACCCCCCAATCCACATCGACGGGACAGTAGTGGAGAGGGTAGTAAGTTTTAAGTTCCTCGGTGTACACATCACGGACAAACTGAATTGGTCCACCCACACAGACAGCGTTGTGAAGAAGGCGCAGCAGCGCCTCTTCAACCTCAGGAGGCTGAAGAAATTCGGCTTGTCACCAAAAGCACTCACAAACTTCTACAGATGCACAATCGAGAGCATCCTGTCGGGCTGTATCACCGCCTGGTACGGCAACTGCTCCACCCACAACCGTAAGGCTCTCCAAAGGGTAGTGAGGTCTGCACAATGCATCACCGGGGGCAAACTACCTGCCCTCCAGGACACCTACACCACCCGATGTCACAGGAAGGCTATAAAGATCATCAAGGACAACAACCACCCGAGTCACTGCCTGTTCACCCCGCTATCATCCAGAAGGCGAGGTCAGTACAGGTGCATCAAAGCAGGGTCCGAGAGACTGAAAAACAGCTTCTATCTCAAGGCCATCAGACTGTTAAACAGCCACCACTAACATTTAGTGGCCGCTGCCAACATACTGACTCAACTCCAGCCACTTTAATAATGGGAATTGATGGAAATGTATGTAAAAATGTATCACTAGCCACTTTAAACAATGCCACTTAATATAATATGTTTACATACCCTACATTACTCATCTCATATGTATATGTATATACTGTACTCTATATCATCTACTGCATCTTGCCATCTTTATGTAACACATGTATAACTATGCCACTTTATGTTTATATACCCTACATTACTCATCTCATATGTATAGACTGTACTCTATACCATCTACTGCATCTTGCCTATGCCGTTCTGTACCATCACTCATTCATATATCTTTATGTACATATTCTTTATCCCTTTACACTTGTGTGTATAAGGTAGTAGTTGTGGAATTGTTAGGTTAGATTACTCGTTGGTTATTACTGCATTGTCGGAACTAGAAGCACAAGCATTTCGCTACACTCGCATTAACATCTGCTAACCATGTGTATGTGACAAATAAAATTTGTTTTGGTATCACAGTCAGATCCGAGTGGCGCAGCGGTCTAAGGCACTGCATCTCGGCGTATAATTGGCCCAGCGTCGTCCGCGTTTGGCCGGTGTAGGGCGTCATTGTAAATAATAATTTGTTCTTAACTGACTTGCCAAGTTAAATAAAGGTTAAATAATATGTTTTAACGACAACGAACATTGGACTTGGACTGAAGTCTAATGACACACACGATGCTAACAAAAAAAATGATATACTGGTACACTAAACAGCTAGCTAGGTACCTAGCTAGATAGCGAGACACTATGCTAGCTAAGCAAGTTAGTTAGCTAACGGTATGGATAGCTAACTAGTAATGTTAGTCGTTTGCTAACAACGACAAGTTACAACACATCGAGCCTCCCACAGTAACATAACTAACAACTATCTACATTACAAGTGGCCTGCGTTCAACAACGCTGAATAAAACTAGTAGCTAACCTGGCCTACCACTATTAAATAGTAATTTGTAAATATTTCTCACGTTGCTAACTAGCGAAACGGCGGTAGGTTTGATGACAACAAAGGAGTTGGAGGTTGATGTGTTGTCGTTAGCGCGCACCGGCTTAGCATGTTGTCTTAAACACATTATTAGCATGTATGGCCAACAATTTGTATATTCTGTTACGATATATTTGCCAAGTTTACCTTTATAGACTGCGCTCCCGGGGTTGCAGGGTTGCTATCGCAAGGTCTGGGTGGGAGAACTGTAGCCATGTTCAGCGGCTACTAGCTAGCTAGTTTCAGAGATGCACACTAGGAGAATAATGTTACCGACTGGAAACAGGCACGGAACACATTTCCACAAACAAATGTTCCTCGAGTAATGTCCAACTCTAACCACTGATAATGCAACGGGTTGGTTGTTTAGCAACAAAACCGAAGCGTGCGCAACTATGGGGCGAAGCAGACGTGATTGGTTTACATTGTTGACAACATGTTAACTGTATTTCGTCTTCAAAGTTTACTAAAAACATAAATATTTGCACAATTAGCACTTGTCTCTCGTTGGTTAGCTAGCTAACATTAGTGCATTTTAGCATTCACCAGAAATCAGTCATAACACCTCAACAAGACATGATGCAAGAACAAGATTAAACTAGCTGAAAGGAGTCACTTGAAATTACCCACATGAAAGTTATTGTCATTTGGTAGCTGTCTGGCCATCCAGAATTACAACAACTCACGGACCTCTTCCCCTGAAGCTTGCGCATCGTTTTTGTGACATTGTCAGCTAACACATCTACAGTCGTGGCCAAAAGTTGAGAATGACACAAATATTAATTTCCACAAAGTTTGCTGCTTCCGTGTCTTTAGATATTTTTGTCAGATGTTACTATGGAATACTGAAGTATAATTACAAGCATTTCATAAGTGTCAAAGGCTTTTATTGACAATTACATGAAGTTGATGCAAAGAGTCAATATTGGCAGTGTTGACCCTTCTTTTTCAAGACCTCTGCAATCCGCTCTGGCATGCTGTCAATTAACTTCTGGGCCACATCCTGACTGATGGCAGCCCATTCTTGCATAATCAATGCTTGGAGTTTGTCAGAATTTGTGGGTTTTTGTTTGTCCACCCGCCTCTCTTCTCAATGGGATTAAGGTCTGGGGAGTTTCCTGGCCATGGACCCAAAATATCAATGTTTTGTTCCCCGAGCCACATGCTGGAAAAGGCATTGTTTATCACCAAACTGTTCCTGGGTAGTTGGGAGAAGTTGCTCTCAGAGGATGTGTTGGTACCATTCTTTATTCATGGCTGTGTTCTTAGGCAAAATTGTGAGTAAGCACACTCCCTTGGCTGAGAAGCAACCCCACACATGAATGGTCTCAGGATGCTTTACTGTTGGCATGACACAGGACTGATGGTAGCGCTCACCTTGTCTTCTTCGGACAAGCTTTTTTCTTGATGCCCCAAACAATCGGAAAGGGGATTCATCAGAGAAAATGACTTTACCCCAGTCCTCAGCAGTCCAATCCCTGTACCTTTTGCAGAATATCAGTCTG
Organism: Salvelinus namaycush; assembly: GCF_016432855.1. Taxonomy (NCBI): domain Eukaryota; kingdom Metazoa; phylum Chordata; class Actinopteri; order Salmoniformes; family Salmonidae; genus Salvelinus; species Salvelinus namaycush. The sequence goes on from NC_052341.1 coordinate 16,451,589, forward strand.
TCCCTGATGTTTTTCCTGGAGAGAAGTGGCTTCTTTGCTGCCCTTCTTCACACCAGGCCATCCTCCAAAAGTCTTCGCCTCACTGTGCGTGCAGATGCACTCACACCTGCCTGCTGCCATTCCTGAGCAAGCTCTGTACTGGTGGTGCCCCGATCCCGCAGCTGAATCAACTTTAGGAGACGGTCCTGGCGCTTGCTGGACATTCTTGGGCACCCTGAAGCCTTCTTCACAACAATTGAACCGCTCTCCTTTAAGTTCTTGATGATGTGATAAATGGTTTATTTAGGTGCAATCTTACTGGCAGCAATATCCTTGCCTGTGAAGCCCTTTTTGTGCAAAGCAATGATGATGGCACGTGTTTCCTTGCAGGTAACCATGGTTGACAGAGGAAGAACAATGATTCCAAGCATGATTCCACCCTCCTTTTGAAGCTTCCAGTCTGTTATTCAAACTCAATCAGCATGACAGAGTGATCTCCAGCCTTGTCCTCATCAACACTCACACCTGTGTTAACGAGAGAATCACTGACATGTCAACTGGTCCTTTTGTGGCAGGGCTGAAATGCAGTGGAAAAGTTTTGGGGGGATTCAGTTCATTTGCATGGCAAAGAGGGACTTTGCAATTAATTGCAATTCATCTGATCACTCTTCATAACATTCTGGAGTATATGCAAATTGCCATTATACAAACTGAGGCAGCAGACTTTGTGAAAATTAATATTTGTGTCATTCTCAAAACTTTTGGCCATGACTGTACATGGATGGGGATACATTTGTAAATACATTTTTGAAACCAAACCAATCAAATCCAAAATAAATGTTTTGATCTCGTAAATAGATACATTGATGTTAAAGCAGGTGCAGCGAAATGCTTGTTTCTAGCATCTGTAATGATCAAGTGCTTTGAAAGGCTGGTTATGGCGCACACCTCTATCACCCCAGACACCCTAGACTTTGGTCTCCAAAAGGTCAATCGCGAGCTACCAGTAGCATTATAAACTCAGCAAAAAAAGAAACGTCCTCTCACTGTCAACTGTGTTTATTTTCAGCAAACTTAACATGTGTAAATATTTGTATGAACATAAGATTCAACAACTGAGAAATAAACTGAACAAGTTCCACAGACATGTGACTAACAGAAATGGAATAATGTGTCCCTGAACAAAGGGGGATCAAAATCAAAAGTAACAGTCAGAATCTGGTGGGGCCACCAGCTGCATTAAGTACTGCAGTGCATCTCCTCCTCATGGACTGCACCAGATTTGCCAGTTCTTGCTGTAAGATGTTACCCCACTCTTCCACCAAGGCACCTTCAAGTTCCCGGACATTTCTTTGGGGAATGGCCCTGGCCCTAGCCCTCACCCTCCGATCCAACAGGTCCCAGACGTGCTCAATGGGATTGAGATCCGGGCTCTTCGCTGGCCATGGCAGAACACTGACATTCCTGTCTTGCAGGAAATCATGCACAGAATGAGCAGTATGGCTGGTGGCATTGTCATGCTGGAGGGTCATGTCAGGATGAGCCTGCAGGAAGGGTACCACATGAGGGAGGAGGATGTCTTCCCTGTAATGCACAGGGTTGAGATTGCCTGCAATGACAACAAGCTCAGTCCGATGATGCTGTGACACACCGCCCCAGACCATGACGGACCCTCCACCTCCAAATCGATCCCGCTCCAGAGTACATGCCTCGGTGTAGCGCTCATTCCTTCGACGATATACGCGAATCCGACCATCACCCCTGGTGAGACAAAACCGCGACTCGTCAGTGAAGAGCACTTTTTGACAGTCATGTCTGGTCCAGCGACGGTGGGTTTGTGCCCATATGCAACGTTGTTGCCGGTGATGTCTGGTGAGGACCTGCCTTACAACAACTACAAGCCCTCAGTCCAGCCTCTCTCAGCCTATTGTGGACAGTCTGAGCACTGATGGAGGGATTGTGCGTTCCTGGTGTAACTCGGGCAGTTGTTGTTGCCATCCTGTACCTGTCCCGCAGGTGTGATGTTCGGATGTACCGATCCTGTGCGTGTTGTTACACGTGGTCTGCCACTGCGAGGACGATCAGTTGTCCATCCTGTCTCCCTGTTTTAGACGTCTCACAGTGCGGACATTGCAATTTATTGCCCTGGCCACATCTGCGATCCTCATGCCTTAGGCACGTTCACGCAGGGACCCTGGGCATCTTGCTTTTGGTGTTTTCCAGAGTCAGTAGAAAGGCCCTTTTAGTGTCCTAAGTTTTTATAACTGTAACTGACCTTAATTGCCTACCGTCTGTAAGCTGTTAGTGTCTTAACAACCGTTCCACAGGTGCATGTTCATTAATTGTTTATGGTTAATTGAACAAGCATGGGAACCAGTGTTTAAACCCTTTACAATGAAGATCTGTGAAGTTATTTGGATTTTTACAAATGATCTTTTAAAGACAGGGTCCTGAAAAAGGGGCGTTTCTTTTTTTGCTGAGTTTATATTCTACCATGGTAACACACAATTATGATAAATGGTACCAAAAAATATCATATGGTACCATCTTTATTAATTGTTCATTACCATAGTACAATGGCAGTATATTGCATTAAATAAATAAACCCCCCAACGTCAAAAGAGGTTGGTTGGTATTATATTGATTAATTTATATACCAGTTTGGGTATATTTTTTGATAAAGTCAGAGGCAGGCTACGATTGTTGGTCATAGTTTGTATCAAAGAAAAAGGAAATAGTTGCTGTGAAAAAGGGGTAAAACTTTCTGTATTAATAGTACAATTTTTTGCTCATGTTTTGGTTCCCTGTGTTGCCAACCTGAAATGTGAGAGTATGTGAGATTATATGGGGTATCCTAATCATTTACAGTATTTATCGTCAAGGGGTGTTGTGCTCGTCTCAGCACGCAGTGGGAGCCGCTCGCACTCTACAGCTTCACGAGCTAGCCTGCCTAGTAGTCAGAGAATGAGAGAGCCAAGCCAACAGAAAACTGAAGAGAGAAGCACTAGATAAACAAAATATTTTAAACGTTATAATCACGGTGAGCAAGAGTTATTAAGCATAGGATATGAAACACCAAGTTACGCAGAGTGTAATGATATTTTATAATTTTGTTAGGTTTCGATTTTTTATTGTTAAAAGTCCGTTTGCGAACATTGGCTAAAGTTAGCTCTAGTCAAGCTAGCCTTTCATAGTCTTTTAAAAGCATTTTTTTATGAGATATGATAATTAATACATTTTTACAAATGTTTTAGTATGTTGCTATTTAGAATTATAAGTGTAGCCAAGTCAGTTGATTGAGAGACAACTGAAAACTGTATTGAAGAGAGAAGCACCAGAAACTTTTTTCATTTTCAAGTTTTCTTAATTCTTCTCACCATACCCGATCCCGGTCGCAAGGTTGAAGAGAGTAGATTACCCTACTAGACCATGTGTGTTGTGGTTTTTCACTATGAGCTAAAAGGGTTTAAGAGGGTACTGTTGCAGAGCGAGTAGTCAATGTTGCATCATGCGAGTACCATAAATTACTACATTTTTGGTCTCTTTACCCGAAAAATGGTGGGACACAGACCATCATAATACATTGTAAACGAATACCATGCTTTCACTACATGCTGCTAGTTTTTTTTTTTTTTACATTGTACTACCATGGTTGATTTTAGTAGCATGGTAGCAAGTACAATGAAAAAGTAATTTTTTTGTCACTACCATGGCAGAAAAATACCATGGCATTTTTTCATTGTACTACCATGGTACATTTTTTGTAAGGGATTTACATTATCCCACCTCTGCTTATCTCCCTCCTCTCTCTCTCCCACCCTCTCAATTCATTTCAAAGGGCTTTGTTGGCACGGGAAACAAATGTTTACATTGCCAAAGCAAGTGAAATAGATAATAAACAAAAGTGAAAAACAGTAAACATTACACTCACAAAAGTTCCAAAGGAACATTTCAAATGTCATATTATGGCTATACACCATGTTGTAACATTGTGCAAATAGTTACAGTGCAAAAGGGAAAATAAATAAACATAAATATTTAAAATGGTGTTTGTTCTTCACTGGTTGCCCTTTTCTTGTGGCAACAGGTCACAAATCTTGCTGCTGTGATGGCATACTGGTATTTCACCCAATATATAAGAGTTTATCAAAATTGGATTTGTTTTCAAATTCTTTGTGGGTCTGTGTAATCTGAGGGAAATTTGGGTCTCTAATATGGTCTTACATTTGGCAGGTTAGCAAGTGCAGCTCAGTTTCCATCTCATTTTTTCTTCTCTTGAGAGCCACGTCTGCCTCTATGCTCACTGAGTCTGTACATAGTCAGAGCTTTCCTTAATTTGTGGTCAGTCACAGTGGTCAGGTATTTATACTCTCTGTATAGGGCCAAAAAGCATTATAATTTGCCCAGTTTTTTTGTTAATTATTTCCAATGTGTCAAGTAATTAACTTTTTGTGTAATCATGATTTGGTTGGGCCTAATTGTGTTGCTGTTCTGTTTGTGTTTGTGAACAGAGCCCCAGGACCAGCTTGCTTAGGGGACTCTTCTCCAGGTTCATCTCTCTGTAGGTGATGACTTTGGTTACGGAAGGTTTGGGAATTGCTTCCTTTTAGGTGGTTGTAGAATTGAATGGCTCTTTTCTGGATTTTGATCATTAGCGGGTATCTGCTTAATTCTGCTCTGCATGTATTATTTGGTGTTTTACATTACATGCAGAATTCTGCAAAAATATCCTTTGTGTACAGTCTCCATTTTGTGAATTCTTGGTTGGTGAGCGGACCCCAGATCTCACAACCATAAAGGGCAATGGGTTCTATAACTGATTCAAGTATTTTTAGCCAGATCCTATCTATCTGTCTCTTTCTCCCTCCCATCTTCCTCCTTCACGACCAGGGAGGTTTTGCAATGCCTTGCAAAGAAGGGCACCTATTGGGTAGATGGGTATAAAAAAAGTATTTAAAAAAAGCAGACATTGAATATCCCTTTGAGCATGGTGAAGTTATTAATTACACTTTGGATGTTGTAGCAATACAGCCAGTCATTACAAAGATACAGGTGTCCTTCCCAACTCAGTTGCCGGAGAGGAAAGAAACTGCTCAAGGATTTCACCATCGGGCCAATGGTAACTTTAAAACAGTTAGTTTAATGGCTGTGATAGGATAAGACTGAGGATGGATCAACAACATTGTAGTTTCTCCACAATACTAACCTAATTTACAGAGTGAAAATAAGAAAGATTGTACAGAATACAAATATTCCAAAACATGCATCCGATTTGCAACAAGGCTAAAGTAATACTGCAAGAAATGTGGCAAATCAATTCACTTTTTGTCCTGAATACAAAGTGTTGTGTTGGATTTGCCAAAAACATAACACATTACTGAATACCACTCTCCATATTTTCAAGCATAGTGATGGCTGCATCATGTTATGGTCATGCTTGTAATCGTTTAGGACTGGGGAGTTTTACAGGATAAAAAAAAAGAAACTAATGGTGCTAAGCACAGGCAAAATCAGAGGAAAACCTGGTTCAGTCTGTTTTCACCAGACACTGGGAGATTAATTCACCTTTCAGCAGGACAATAACCTAAAAAAGAAGGCCAAATCTACACTGGAGTTGATAACCAAGAAGACAGTGAATGTTGTTTAGTGGTCAAGTTACAGTGTTGACTTAAATCTACTTGAAAATCTATGGCAAGACCTGAAAATGGTTGTCTAGAATTTAACAACCAATTTGACAGGGCTTGATGAATTTTGAAAATAATAAATGGGCAAATTTTGCACAATCCAGGTGTGGAAAGCTCTTTCAAGACTCACAGTTGTAATCACATACGAGCCTTTCCCAATGATGCAGATAATAATAATACAAATAAATTAGTAACACATGGAATAAAATACACAAGAATGGAGTTCTACAGGGACTACCAGTATAAGATCAATGTGCAGGGGTACAAGGTAATTGAGGTGGACATGTACATGAAAGCAGGGTAAAGTGGCAAGGCATCAGGATAAATTATAATAAAAGTAAAATAAGGAACAGTTGCAGCAGCATATGATGTATGTGTTGTGTCGGTATGCTTTGTGTACGTATGTAGTGTATGCGAGTGTAGTGTGTTTACAGTATATACTGTAGTTTTGCGAGTCAGTGCAGGATAGAGTCAATGCAGATAGTTAATTAAATGGTTACCCGGACTATTTAGCAGTCTTAGAGAAAGGAAAGGGAAAGGGGATATCTAGTCAGCTGCACAATAATGCATTAAACCGAAACTGGTCTTTCGCATTTAACCCAACCCCTCTGAATCAGACTGGTGCTGGGGGCTTGCTTAATCGACGTCCACGTCATCAGCTCCCGGGGAGCAGTTGTTGTTGGGGGTTAACTACCTTTGCTCAAGGGCAGAACAGCTCATTTTTCCACCTTTCCGGCTTGGGAATTCGAACCATTGACCTTTCGGTTACTGGTACAACTCTATTAAATGAAACCTGCCGCCCCTCTAGGCTTATGGTTTTTTAGCAGTCTTATGGCTTGGGGGTGGAAGCTGTCTCGGAGCATGTTGGTCCAAGAGCCGATGCTCCAGTACTGTTTACCGGACAGTAGCAGAGTGAACAGTCTATGGCTTGGGTGGCAGTAGTCTTGGGCAATTTTTCGGGCCTTCCTCTGACACCACCTGATATAGAGGTCCTGGATGGTGGGGAGTTCGGCCTCAGTGATGTACTGGGCTGTCCGCACCACCCTCTGTAGCGCTTTGCCATCGAGGGCGGTGCATTTGCCATACCAAGCAGCGATGCAGCCAGTCAAGATGCTCTCGGTGGTGCAGCTGTAGAACCTTTTGAGGATGCTAAATCTTTTCAGTATCCTGAGGGGGAAGAGGCGATGTCGTGCCCTATTCACGACTGTGCAGGTGAGTGTGGACCATATTAAGTCCTTAATGATGTGGACGCCAAAGAACTTGAAGCTCTCGACCTGCTCCACTACAGCTTTGTCATTGTGGATGGGGGCGTGCTCTCCCCTCTTTCTCCTGTAGTCCACGATCAGCTCCTTGATCTTACTGACGTTGAGGTAGAGGTTGTTGTCCTGGCTAATTCTCTGACCTCCTTGAAGGCTGTCTCGTCACCATCTGTGATCAGGCCTACCACCGTTGTGTCGACGTCAGCAAACTTGATAGTGTTGTAGTCGTGCGTAGCCACGCAGTCGTGGGTGAGCAGGGAGTACAGGAGGGGGCTAAGCACACACCCGTGGGGCTCCGAGTTGAGGGTCAGCGTGGCGTAGGTGTTGTTGCCTATCCTCACCACCTGGGGCCGGCCGGCCCGTCAGGAAGACCAGGATCCAGTTGCATTGGGGACTATGGTGTTTTTAACACTGAGCAGTGTGAAGTGCAATTTAGATTGTGTCATCTGTGGATCTGTTGGGGCGGAATACGAATTCGAGTGGGTCCAGGGTGTCTGGGATGATTGTGTGTCATGACCATTCTTTCAAAGCACTTCATAAATACAGATGTGTGTTCTACAGGGCGATTGTTATTTATTCAGGTTACCTTGGGAGTTCTAGTGAAGAGGAACAATGGTGGTCAGCAAGAAACATGTTGGGATTGCAGACTGGGACAAGAAGAGATTGAAAATGTCAGTGAAAACACTTGTCAGCTGGTCTATGCATGCTTTGAGATTGGAACAAATGGGCTTTCACGCAAGACTCAATGTTGTATTCCTTGAAGTGAGCATAAAATGCATTTGGCTCGTTTGGGAGTTCTGCATCACTGGGCATCTCACGGCTTGGTTTCCCTTTGTAATCAGTTAATAGGATTCCACCTTCCTCCTATAGTCCTTTTGCATGTTTGTCTCAGAGGCCGTAGCGCGCTTTCATGTATGCATCTGGCCATCCCGGGATCACCCGGACCACGGCACTACTGACATGCAAGTTCTGGTGGTCATCCCTAACAGCATTCGTCCGAGATTACGTTCTTTCCTGTCCCGTCTGTGCATGGGCAAAGAGCCCTCGCCAACTACCTACCGGTAAGTTCGAGCCTTTACCTACACCACACAGACCATGGTCCCACATCGCCATGGATTTCCTCAGTGATCTGCCAGACTCTTCGGGCTTCACTATTTTAGTTGTAGTGGACCGGTTCTCCAAGATGTGCCAACTCATCCCCCTTCCACATCTACCTAATGCCATGGAAATGGCCGAGTGCATGTTCCAACAGGTGTTTCGTCTGTATGGGATCCCGGAAGACATCGTTTCGTAGACCCCAGTTCGTCTCCAGGGTGTGGCGAGCCTTCTGCGACCGACTGGGGGTCTCCATCAGCCTATCCTCCGGATACCATCCCCAAACAAACGGGCAGATGGAACGCCTGAATCAGGAAATGGGGAAGTACCTTCGCCAACACTGCACCCACCAACCACACGAGTGGAGTTGCTATCTCTCCTGGGCCGAATACACACAGAACTCCCTGGTGCATTCCTCACTCCATCGCACTCCTTTTCAGTGTGTCCTCCGATACCAACCCCGTGTTCCCATGGGAGACAGAGCACAGAACTGTGCCTGCCATCGATGAGTGGTTTCGATGGAGCGAACAGGTTTGGGAGACCGCACATCGGGCACCTACTTCGAGCTTCCCTCTCCCAGAAACAGTTCGCTGACCGGCGTCACCGATCTACTCCACTCTTCCACCCTTGTCAACGTGTGTGGCTCTCTAAACGGGACATCCGGCTTCATGACCCCTGCTCATTGGTCCCTTCAAAATAACACACAGTATCAATCCTGTCACCTACCGTCTCCAATTGCACCGCCATTACCGGATCTCATCCTTCCGTGTGTCCCTTCTCAAGCCTGTGAGGTACAGCCCTCTCCATCTTCCAGTGGCGCAGCCCCTCCGTTTGACGTCAGCGGTGCACCGGCTTATTCCGTCCTAGCCCTTCTTGACTCCAAGCGCCTGGGTGGTCGCATCCACTACCTGATGGATTGGGAGGGGTACGGACTGTCCTGGATCCCCACCCAGGACATCCTCGACCCAGCCACGATAGAGATAGAGATATATATATATATCTATTCAGCTCTACATACTCTGAATCGAAAATGCTAATTAGCATCTAAGTAGACATCATGCAAAATACAAATCCCTGCAAGCTCCAAAAGGTCATCTCTAGCTGACACCTTTGCTAACAGGTATTGTCCATTTAAAACTTGCACAAGACAGTTTCACAGAATTGTCCATTGTTGTTGCAAATGTTGCAAATTTATTCATTACTACATTTAGCTAACATTTTCCTTGTCTATATGCTCATGGCATTTGTAGTTATTTATAATTAGTCACCTTGTCCTAGAGAGATTTACATGGTTATCAAAACGTTACGCCAGGATAAGCCGACACAAAACACAGCCCTTATTTTAAGTGCTACTAAAATCCAGTGGAGGCTGCTGAGGGGAGAACAGCTCATTATGGGAGAGCAAATGTTGCAATTGTATAACAAAGTTTGCCATGACTTATGACATGTTCATGATATGAGTGAGAATGCTCAACAAAATTAATGGGGGCCCCCTGGAGGTCAGGGCTCCTGGGCACATGCCCTGCATGGCCAGTTAGTATTCGGCCATGATTACTCAAGTTTAGATAGCTGGCTAGACTAACTTACCAATCTAAAATGTGTTAGCTGACATGGCTAATTGAGTGACTGTCAGTGACTGATATAACAAGAGAAAGACTGCTGATGCACAACATTTCAAAATGACACTTAACTCACCAGTAATTGGCATGAGTTCACATCTAGGACAATAATTCCCCTTTTTTTCATCCTAGCATTTGCTTTTCAACAGCAGAGATTTGTATACACCTTGTTGTCTGCTTCTGACCTTTGCAGGGAATTAATGGCGCCGGAGAAGGCTGCCATTTTACAGTCCCCGAAACAATTGTGCTCTTGTATTTTTTCATGTTATTTGAAAATTATTTTGGACATAATGCTTCTGCCACCATCTGTTATGAACAAAAACAGTTTCTAGATATCAGGACAGCGATTATTCACCCCGTACTGGAAGATTTTATCTTTAACGAGTTGGACACGAAAGGATTTACTTCAGACACCCGACAAGGCGCTCATCCCCGTCATTCGTAGAAGAAAGAGATATCGGGGACATAGGACTTGGTGTCCTGTAAGGAGCCGATGGCGAGTGGGTAATCTGCCTTTATCATTGGTCCTATTAGCCAATGTACAATCATTGGATACGAGCACGTACAGTTGAAGTCGGAAGTTTACATACACCTAAGTCAAATACATTTAAACTCAGTTCCACTATTCCTGACATTTAATCCTCGTAAAATTCCCTGTCTTAGGTCAGTTAGGATCACCACTTTATTTTAAGAATGTGAAATGTCAGAATAATAGTAGAGAGAATGATTTATTTATTTCATCACATTCCCAGTGCAGAAGTTTACATACACTAAGTTATTATTTGGTAGCATTGCCTTGAAATTGTTTAACTTGGGTCAAAAGTTTCAGGTAGCCTTCCACAAGCTTCCCACAATAAGTTGGGTGGATTTTGGCCCATTCCTTCTGACAGAGCTGGTGTAACTGAGTCAGGTTTGTAGGCCTCCTTGCTCACACACGCTTTTTCAGTTCTGCCCACACATTTTCTATAGGATTGAGGTCAGGGCTTTGTGATGGCCACTCCAATACCTTGACTTTGTTGTCCTTGAGCCATTTTGCCACAACTTTGGAAGTATGCTTGAGGTCATTGTCCATTTGGAAGACCCATTTGCGACCAAGCTTTAACTTCCTGACTGATGTCTTGAGATGTTGCTTCAATATATCCACATCATTTTCCCTCATCATGATGTCATCTATTTTGTGAAGTGCACCAGTCCCTCCTGCAGCAAAGCACACCCACACCATGATGCTGCCACCCCCGTGCTTCACGGTTGGGATGGCGTTCTTTGGCTTGCAAGCCTCCCCCTTTTTCCTCCAAACATAACGATGGTCATTATGGCCAAACAGTTCTATTTTTGTTTCATCAGACCAGAGGACATTTCTCCAAAAAGTACGATCTTTGTCCCCATGTGCAGTTGCAAACCGTAGTCTGGCTTTTTTATGGCGGTTTTGGAGCAGTGGCTTCTTCTTTGCTGAGCGGCCTTTCAGGTTATGTCGATATAGGACTCGTTTTACTGTGGATATAGATACTTTTGTACCTGTTTCCTCCAGCATCTTCACAAGGTCCTTCGCTGTTGTCCTGGGATTGATTTGCACTTTTCGCACCAAAGTACGTTCATCTCTAGGAGACAGAACGCGTCTCCTTCCTGAGCGGTATGACGGCTGTGTGGTCCCATGGTGTTTATACTTGCGTACTATTGTTTGTACAGATGAACGTGATACCTTCAGGTGTTTGAACCAGACTTGTGGAGGTCTACAATTTTTTTTCTGATCTTGGATGATTTCCCCATGATGTCAAGCAGAGGCACTGAGATTGAAGGTAGGCCTTGAAATACATCCACATGTACACCTCCAATTGACTCAAATTATGTTAATTAGCCTATCAGAAGCTTCTAAAGCCATGACATCATTTTGGAATTTCCCAAGCTGTTTAAAGGCACAGTCAACTTAGTGTATGTAAACTTCTGACCCACTGGAATTGTGATACAGTGAATTATCAGTGAAATAATCTGTCTGTAAACAATTGTTGGAAAAATTACTTGTGTCATGCACAAAGTAGATGTCCTAACCGACTTGCCAAAACTATAGTTTATTAACAAGAAATTTGTGCAGTGGTTTAAAAACGAGTTTTAATGACTCCAACATAAGTGTATGTAAACTTCCGACTTCAACTGTATATCCTACCCAACGGGCCATTATAAACTGTAATATCTCATGTTTCACCCAGTCATGGCTGAACAGCGACATGAACAACCTATAGCTGGCGGGTTTTACGCATTTTCGGCAGGATTGAACAGGCGCATCAAGTAAGACAAGGGGTGGCGCTCTATGTATATTTGTAAACAGTTGGTGCATTAAAATCTAATATTAGATTGCTGTCTATTTACCACCACAGACCGATGCTGGCACTAAGACTGCACTCAATGAGCTGTATACGGTCATAAGAAAACAGAAAAAACTCATCCAGGAGGTGGCGCTCCTAGTAGCCGGGGACTTTAATGCAGGGAAACAAATCCATTTTACCCAATTTCTACCAGCATGTTAAACGTGCAACCAGAGGGGAGAGGGGGGAAAGAAACTCTAGCCCACCTATACTTCACACACAGAGATGCGTACAAAGCTCTCCCTCGCCCTCCATTTGACAAATCTGACCATAATTCTATCCTCCTGATTCCTGCTTACAAGCAAAAACTAAAGCAGGAAGCACCAGTGACTCGGTCAATAAATAAGTGGTCAGACGATGCAGACGCTAAGCTACAGGACTGTTTTGCTAGCAGACTGGAATATGTTCGGTATTCTTCCAATGGCATTGAGGAGTACACATCAGTCAGTGGCTTCATCAATAAGTGCATCGATGATGTCGTCCCCACAGTGACTGTACATACATACCCCAACCAGAAGCCATGGATTACAGGCAACATCCTCACTGAGCTAAAAGGTAGAGTTGCCGCTTTCAAAGAGCGGGACTCTAACCCGGAAGCTTATAAGAAATCCCGCTATGCCCTCCGACAAACCATCAAACAGGCCAAGCGTCAATACAGGACTAAGATTGAATCCTACTACACCGGCTCCGACGCTCATCGAAGGGCTTGCAAACTATTACAGACTACAAAGGGAAGCACAGCCGCGAGCTGCCAAGTGACACGAGCCTACCAGACAAGTTAAATTACTTCTATGCTTGCTTCGAGGCAAGTAACACTGAAACATGCATGAGAGCATCAGCTGTTCCGGACAATTGTGCGATCACACTCTCCGTAGCAGATGTGAGTAAAACCTATAAACAGGACAACATTCACAAGGCCGCAGGGCCAGACGGATTTACAGGACGTGCACTGCGAGCATGCGTTGACCAACTGGCAAGTGTCTTCACTGACATTTTCAACCTGTCCCTGACTAAGTCTAATACCAACATGTTTCAAGCAGACCACCATAGTCCCTGTGCCCAAGAACACTAAGGTAACCTGCCTAAATGACTTCCGACCCGTAGCACTCACTTCTGTCGCCATGAAGTGCTTTGAAAGGCTGGTCATGGCTCACATCAATAACATTATCCCAAAAACCCTAGACCCACTCCAATTTGCATACCTCCCAAACAGATCCACAGTTGATGCAATCTCTATTGCACCCCACATTGCCCTTTCCCACCTGGACAAAAGGAACACCTATGTGAGAATGCTATTCATTGACTACAGCTCAGCGTTCAACACCATAGTGCCCTCAAAGCTCATCACTAAGCTAAGGACCCTGCGACTTAACACCTCCCTCTGCAACTGGATCCTGGATCCAGTCGCCCCCAGGTGTTAAGGGTGGGTAACAACATCCGCCATGCTGATCCTCAACACGGGGGACACATAGGGGTGCTTGCTCAGTCCCCTACTGTACTCCCTGACATCCAGGACCTCTATACAAGGCAGTGTCAAAATGCCCTAAAAATTGTCAAAGACTCCAGCCACCCTAGTCATAGACTGTTCTCTCTGCTCCCGCACAGCAAGAGGTACCGGAGCACCAAGTCTAGGTATCCAAAAGGCTTCTTAAACAACTTCTTCAGGATCGGTGAGTCCCCTGCGGGACGGTTGAGCTAACATAGGCTAATGCGATTAGCATGAGGTTGTAAGTAACAGGAAAATTTCCCAGGACATAGACATATGATAAGCAAAAGGCTTAAATTCTTGTTAACCTAACTGCACTGTTCGATTTACAGTAGCTATTACAGTGAAAGAATACCATGCTATTGTTTGAGAAGAGTACACAGTTTGTTTTGAACATGAAGTTATTAATAAACCAAATTAGGCACATTTGGGCAGTCCTGATACAAACATTTTCACATAAATGCAATGGTTCATTGGATCAGTCTAAAACTGTGCACATACACTGCTTCCATCTAGTGGCCAAAATGTAAATTGCGCCTGGGCTGGAATAATACATTATGGCCTTTCTCTTGCATTTCAAAGATGGTACAAAAAAAATAAGTTGTTTTTTCTTTGTATTGTCTTTTACCAGATCTAATGTGTTACATTCTCCTACATTCCTTTCACATTTCCACAAACGTCAAAGTGTTTCCTTTCAAAATAGTACCAATAAAATGCATATCCTTGCTTCAGGGCCTGAGCTACAGGCAGTTAGATTTGAGTATGACATTTTAGGCAAAAATGGGGGAAAAAGGGGCCGATCCTTAAGCCATAAGACTCCTGAACTGCTAATCAAATGGCTACCCAGACTATTTGCACTGCCCCCCTCCCCTTTTACACTACTGCTACTCTGTTTCATTATCTATGCATAATCACTTTAACTCTACCTACATGTACATATTACCTCTTACCTTGACTAACCGGTGCCCGCGCACATTGACTCTGTACCAGTACCCCCTGTGTATATAGCTTCGCTATTGTTATTTTACTGCTTCTCTTAATTACTTGTTACTTTTATTTTTTACATTTATTTTTCTTAAAACGGCATTGTTGGTTTAAGGCTTGTAAGTAAACATTTCCTGCGCATGTGACAAATACAATTTTGATTTGCGATCTCCACCAAATCATAGAAACTGTCCAAACGAGACAGACAGCAAGTAGGTCTGGTTTTCATAGTAGCTAGCTAAGGTGCGAGGATAACAAATTGATTCAAATCAAATTTGGTCTAGTATAGCTATTTAGCTTAGACAGCTAAGCTAGCTTGGCATTGAACGTATAGAACTTACGACCGGTTTGGCTGGCAACGATGCCAATAGAATGAACAACAAGCGACCCTAGATTTGTGTTTGGGACTATATCTCGAGAAAGGATGGAAATTATATGAATAAATTCATCAAAATAACATTGAATTAAAATAATGATTTACATATTTTCATAGGTTGGTAACCATTGTATTAAAGTGATAATGCCCTCAAAGCTAGAGTTTGGATGACATATTGGCACGGTTTGCTGGCCCGAGACGAATGCCAATATGTCCTCCAAACCACGGCTTTTTGGGCATTATCACTTAAATAAACCCCTCTCCCCAAGTCCATCATGGCACAGGTGCCACCACACTCCTGTCTCGTCTCCTTCTCCCTCCTTCCCGATATGCTGCCAGCTGCAACCACTTTTTCATGACAGACTCCACATCGCTCTCGGATGCTTTTGATGTTAACGGATTCTTCCGGACAACAGCTAATGAACAAGAACACAAGTGGTCGCAAAAATGTGAAAATTTAGTTGCAACAGGGTGAATTGAATACTTTAAAATGTCATGGTAATTGCATTGCAGGAAGCAATTCGTGTCATGAGACATTTGCAATTATGAGAAATCCTTACCAATCAAAACCTCTCTCAGTCGAAGAGATCCAAGAGAGATTTTCCTATTCACTCCTCTCCAATTCATGTTCTTTGCCAGCGCATTGGAAATTGTGTGCCTCATTAAACGCCACACGACATCCTTCACATCGCATCCCCCAATGAGGCTCAAGTGGTTAATCTAAAGGAAAAAAAACATTTGAATGTATCAATTGACAAACTTTAAGCCACAAGTGACTGCCGCTTTTCCCTAGGCGAGGGAAGCATATATGGTTAAGAAACTTGTATGCTAATTCTGATGAAGGTCTTTGGAGGTTGAAACGTCATGCTTTTATCCTACATAAAGTTGAAAAGTTTACTGGGGAGTGAGAGACACCCATTTTCCATTTCATAAAGTTTGTGGACATAAATCCTATTTTTCTTCCCCCTTTTTGCATATCTGAAAAATGATTTGAATCCCATGAACTCCCACTGAATCACTCTAAAAGAGCAGTAGATAAAGTGGAATGAAACTCACCAGTTTAAGTTTGAAGTCAGCCCCCTGAAGATCGGTTTCCAGCCTCTGGAGACTTTGTTGATCCTTCAATGGCAGAAGGCCTCCTTCGATCGCATATTCGGCTCCATTCTGCTGTGCTGTTTGTAAGAGTCGTAGGATGAGTGTCTGTTGTTCCAGTATCATCTCTTGCTTGGTAAGCATTTCCCGAATTAGCACTGAAAGACATTTTAAAAGGGGCATTTCACTATAACCCAATGAGGTGGACAAGAGTGCCCTTTTGCCCTCAGAACAGACTCAATTCATCGGGGCATGGACTCTAAAAGTTGTCGAATGCGTTCCACATGGATGCTGGCCCATGTGGACTCCAATGGTTATCACAGTTATGTCAAGTTGGCTGGTGAACCATTCTTCATATAAACGGAACTGTCGACTGTGATAAACCCAGCAGCGTTGCAGTTCTTGACACAAACCGGTGCGCCTGGCAGCTACCACCATACTCCGTTCAAAGGCACTTCCATTTTGTCTTGACCATTCAAACTTTGAAAGGCACACATACACAACATATGTCTCAAATTGTCTCAAGGCTGAAAAATCTTCTCTTTTTTTTTTACCCTTCATCTACACTGATTGAAGTGGATTTAACAAGTGACATCAATAAGGGATCATAGCTTTCACCTGGTCAGTCTGTCATGGAAACAGCACATTCTTAATGTTTTGTATGCTCAGTGTATATTATCATATACATTACCAGTCAAAAGTTGACACAGCTACTCATTCCAGGGTTTTTATTTATTTTTACATTCTAGAATAGTGAAGACATCAAAACTATGAAATAACACATAAGGAATCATGTAGTAACCAAAAAAAAGTGTTAAACAAATCAAAATATATTTTATACTTGAGATTCTTCAAAGTAGCCACCTTTTGCCTTGACAGCTTTGTACACTCTTGGCATTCTCTCAATCAGCTTCATGAGGTAGTCACCCAGAACGCATTTCAATTTACAGTGTTTAAAGTGTTTCAAGAACTTTGAAAGTTTCTTCAAGTGCAGTTGCAAAAATTATCAAGCGCTATGATGAAACTGGCTCTCATGAGGACCGCCTTAGGAAAGGAAGATCCAGAGTTACCTCAGCTGCAGAAGATAAGTTCATTAGTTACCAGCCTCAAATTGCAGCCCAAATAAATGCTTCACAGCATTCAAGTAACAGACATCTTAACAACAACTCTTCAGAGGAGACTGCGTGAATCAGGCCTTCATGGTCGATTGCTGCAAAGAAACCACTACTAAAGGACACCAATAAGAATAAGAGTCTTGCTTGGGTCAAGAAACACAAGCAATGGACATTAGACAGGTGGAAATCTCTCCTTTGGTCTGGGTCCAAATTTGACATTTTTGGTTCCAACCGCTGTGTCTTTGTGAGAGGCAAAGTAGGTGAACGGATCTCCGCGTGTGTATTTCCCACCGTGAAGCATGGAGGAAGAGATGTGATGGTGCTTTGCTGGTGACACTGTCAGCGATTTATTTAGAATTCAATGCACACTTAACCAGCATGGCTACGACAGCATTCTGCAGCGATACGCCATCCCATCTGGTTTGGGCTTAGTGGGACTATCATTTGTTTTTCAACAGGACAATGACCCAACACACCTCCATGCTGTGTAAGGGCAATTTGACCAAGAAGGAGAGTGATGGAGTGCTGAATCAGATGACCTGGCCTCCAATCACCCAACCTCAACCCAATTGAGATGGTTTGGGACGAGATGGACCGCAGAGGGAAGGAAAAGCAGCCAACAAGTGCTCAGCATATGTGGGAACTCAAGACTGTTGGAAAAGCATTCCAGGTGAAGCTGGTTGAGAGAATGCCAAGAGTGTGCAAAGCTGTCAACAAGGCAATTGGTGGCTACTTTGAAGAAACTCAAATATATTTTGATTTGTTTAACACGTTTTTGGTTACTACATGATTCCTTATGTGTTATTTCATAGTGTTGATGTCTTCACTATTATTCTATTATGTAAAAATAAAGAAAAACCCTTGAATGAGTAGGTGTGTCCAATCTTTTGACTGGTACTGTATATATTACTTATTGCTGCTCACCAGAAGGAGGAGAGACAGGGTGGATGTGTTTATCCTCTGCAAACACCCAATTGTCCTGGTCAAGGCACTGACTCTTGAGATTGGAGTGAGCTGTAATACCCTTCTCAGGAGATGTATGCTTTCTAAGTTGATGTTTCCTTAGTTTTTTTTTGTTAAGCCACAAACTGCAGTTGCAACATTTGATTTTCCGCTTGACTGCAGGTTTCACAGCTGGACACGCTGAACCTGGATCTCTCGCCGTTGCACTGGTTACATCTGGGGCTCTCGCCGATGCACTGGTTACATCTGGGGCTCTCGCCGATGCACTGGTTACATCTGGGGCTCTCGCCGATGCACTGGTTACATCTGGGGCTCTCGTCGATGCACTGGTTACATCTGGTGCTCTCGCCGATGCACTGGTTACATCTGGGGCTCTCGCTGTTGAACCTGGGGCTTGATAACATACTGACTCACATTGTGGAATGTGTTTGGTAAAATCACTCCTATTTACATAGGTCTTGGGGCAATATGGGCAGTGGAAATGCTTTGCTTCTCTGCACTCCAGATGGCATATGAATATTGTGAACTCTGAAATGAATAAAACAAGCAAATCAACATCCAGGACACAAACTACCTTGGTTTATATAATCATGTGATGATGACCGGTACTTAACTAGTCTAATTAATGAAAGCCTTTATGCGGCTAGTATGTGTAGCTATGTGTAACAACACTGTACATGTGCTAACCTCTATGCAGCACAGCCTTCAATCTGTGCGACTCAATGTGTGTCAACACACTGGCATAGTCTCGGGGCTTGAAAATTGAGGGCTGGCAGAAGGGGCAATGATACAAGTGGTCCTTCTGGCACTGGGATAAAACCAAACGGCGATCTGCTGCTTTTCGCACTGTGATATGCTGTCAAACACAAACATACATTATAAATAGTTTAGCAAGTCAGCGAACGTTATGTGCGTTGATAGCGAACAGTCGGTCAAGGCAAACTGACTTTTCGGTGATGATTACAGTATAACGTTAGTAGCTAGTTAAGCTATAATGCTAGCAAAGTGCTATGTTAGCTAGCTAGTTTGGTAAATAGCCACGTTAATGTTAGACAGCAATAACATGATAGATAGTATTGTAATGAAACAGGCAGGGAGCAGGTCTCGAACCCTCGACCTCCTAGCCCGAGGTCCGGCGCGCTATCGACTGTGCCGCAAAAGCATGCTCGAGCGGCAGAGTCGATTTCCGCGCTTATAAACCCAGGGTCGTTACACTATACACATATCTAGCTAAGAAAAACTTAGATACCGGAAGCTACACAAAAGGCGTAACTCAAAGTGAAACGAAAAATGCTACCCTAACGTTAATTGAAATGCCTTACCATAATCCCTAACCGCGACGAAGGCACGTTCTAGCGGATCACGTCTGTCAAGGCCGTCATCTTCTTCTTCTTCTTTGGTATCGTCTGTTCGCACATTTTGTTTGTACATGCCGCCACCTACTGTGCGGGAGTGTGTGGTCAATCACGTTAGATTTTGTGCCCCAAATTTTAAATGGGGAAAGGGGAGAAAAAAATGCACCACCAACTAACCCTACACCTATATCCCACTATGTCATAACAATTATAATAAATAACACCACTACACCAGGCCGATGGGCTGGGAGGAAATGACTCTTTCGTTCAACATACCTTGTAATTCCTCTGCAGTAAAATCTCATACACCGAAGTACTGCTCTGCAGCTGACACCACAACATCTATTTCTGTGATTTACGTTCCGTTTCTGAGGTACAGTTGATAACCATGGCAATGAATGCTAAGAAGCCAACCTTACTGAAGCACAAATTGTATCACTCTGTATTGGCCTAGAACCGAAGGCCTACTACTCACCCTTGACTCATCATCCTCTACTCTCTTCACTGCCTCAGCATACAACACCTTCTGTTCTACTCAGAATCTCCCTCCTACACACTGCTGCAAAATGACCATGAGCTTGGTATCTGAAACACCTTAGAGGGTTCGGCACAAAAGCTCTCACAGCATAACTGACATATCCTAACATGACTTTGTTAGGTAAAGACTCCGCTTTAAAACTCAAAAGGCAGACAGTGTCTTCTAAGTTTTACCACACTCACCACCGGGTCTGCGTCGCACCCAACGGCGGGTGTCACAGACACAGGGAATCTTCCATTTCAGTTGCTCCACCTCAACACTTAATGCCACCCCAGTAATCACTCCTTTCCAAGGCGCCCTGCTCCAGAGAGCAAAGCAACACACATCTTCCCTCTGCCTTCGGCACCTCTCCTTCTTCCTCACTGTCTATAACCACGTCTATACATTAACCACGCTCATGCCACACCTTCATCCACTGTTTTGTTTGCAGAACACGCACTGATGGCCTTTCTCCAATACCCAACTTCTGTTCCTTAGCCCAAATTACTAGTCTGGCTATCTCTGGCCTCTCCATCCTCGCAAAACGTGGGCTACTCTGCATCTGAGAACTGCCTTTCAAATTGTGTTGCATTATGGGGATAAAACATTTCCGACTTGTGCCTTCAAGTCAACTGCAGATTTCTCCAGTTCCTCTTCACCAACTTCATCCTGCAGCCATCGCCTGCATGTGGGGGGTTCAATTGTCAACAAATCATTAGGGTGTTTTTGTTTGACTCACGCAAACGTGAGAGGCGAAGGTTGAGAGCCATGTGTCCTCCAAAACACAACCGACCCAACCCAACCCAACCAAGCCACACTGCTTCTTGACACAATGTCCATCCAACCCGGAAGTCAGCCGCACCAATGTGTCGGAGGAAACACTGTACACCTGGCGACTTGTTCAGCGTGCACTGCGCCCAGCCCGCCACAGGAGTCACTAGTGCGCGATGAGACAAGGATACCCCTGCCGGCCAAACTCTCCCTAACCCGGACGATGCTGGGCCGTTTGTGCGCCGCCCCATGGGCCTCCCGGTCGCGGCCTGCTGCGACAGAGCCTGGACTCGAACCCAGAATCTCTGGTGGCACAGCTAGCACTGCAATGCAGTGCCTTAGACCACTGCGCCACCCGGGAGGCCCGAAAAGAGCCTTGTTGACAACATGACCGAGCTGCGCAAATGACTGTTAATCATGTAGCATCATGTTGTGGGGGTGCTTTGCTGCAGGAGGGACTGGTGCACTTCACAAAATAGATGGCATCATGATGAGGGAACATTATGTGGCTATATTGAAGCAACATCTCAAGACATCAGTCAGGAAGTTAAAGCTTGGTCGCAAATGGGTCTTCCAAATGAACAATGACCCCAAGCATACTTCCAAAGTTGTGGCAAAATGGCTCAAGGACAACAAAGTCAAGGTATTGGAGTGGCCATCACAAAGCCCTGACCTCATTCCATAGAAAATATGTGGGCAGAACTGAAAAAGCGTGTGAGAGCAAGGAGGCCTACAAACCTGACTCAGTTACACCAGCTCTGTCAGGAGGAATGGGCCACCTGCTGGGTGAATGGAGAAAAATAAGAAAGTCTGTCATCCTGTTGTTTTTTGATAAAGAGCACTTACCTACGCATGTGAAGCTTGGTTATGTAAGATACGCTGTAAGAGCTTTCGTCCCCAAACCACTGCAGTGTAAAAATTGTAAAGGATTTGTCCATGTTTCAAGTGTGTGCAGACGGACGGAGTATACTGAAGAACAATGTACAGAAAGACAACAGTGTTTCAATTGTGATGGGAGTCATGAGTTCCTGGAGTGCCCTGTAAGGGTGAAGGAGATTGAGGTGGCAAAAGTTAGAGCGGTCAATCGAATCTCCTATGCGGAGGCGATTTAAACAAGTGACGCTCGTGAAAATATGGTAATGGATGGACCACAGCCTGAAGAAATGTTTGCTGGCAGTCAAAATAAAAGAAATTGTTATTGGTCACATACACATATTTAGCAGATGTTATTGCGGGTGTCGTAAAATGCTTGTGTTCCTAGCTCCAACAGTGCAGTAGTATCTAACAATTCACAACAATACAAAATCTAAAAGTAAAAGAATGGAATTAAGAAATATATAAATATTAGGACGAGCAATGTCAGAGTGGCATTGACTTAATACAGTAGAATAGAATACATGATATACATATGAGATGAGTAAAGCAGTATGTAAACATTATTAAAGTGACTAGTGTTCCATTATTAAAGTGGCCAGTGATTCCATGTCTTTGTATATGGGGTAGCAGCCTCTAAGGTGCAGGGTTGAGTTGCCGGGTGGTAGCTGGCTAGTGATGGGTGTTTAACAGTCTGATGGCCTTGAGATAGAAGTTGTTTTTCAGTCTCTCGGTCCCAGCTTTGATGCCCCTGTACTGACCTCGCCTTCTGGATGATAGCGGGGTGAACAGGCCGGGGCTCGGGTGGTTGATGTCCTTGATGATCTTTTTGGCCTTCCTGTGACATCGGGTGCTGTTGGTGTTCTGGAGGGCAGGCAGTGTGCCCCGGTGATGCGTTGGGCAGACCGTACCACCCTCTGGAGAGCCCTGTGGTTGCAGGTGGTGCAGTTGCCGTACCAGGCGGTGATACAGCCCGACAGGATGCTCTCAATTCTGCATCTGTAAAAGTTTCTGAGGGTCTTCGGGGCCAAGCCGAATTTCTTCAGCCGCTGTTGCGCCTTCTTCATCACACTGTCTGTGTGGGTGGACCATTTCAGATTGTCAGTGATGTGTACGCCGAGGAACTTGAGGCTTTCCACCTTCTCCACTGCGGTCCCTCTGCTATTTCCTGAAATCCACGATCAGCTCCTTCATTTTGTTGTCGTTGAGGGAGAGGTTATTTTCCTGGCACCACTCCGCCAGGGCCTTCACTTCCTCCCTGTAGGCTGTCTTGTCATTGTTGGTAATCAGACCTACTACTGTTGTGTCGTCTGCAAACTTGATGATTGAGTTGGAGGTGTGAGTGGCAACGCAGTCATGGGTGAACAGGGAGTACAGGAGGGGGCTGAGCAAGCAGCCTTATTGGGCCCCAGTGTTGAGGATCAACGAAGCGGAGGTGTTGTTTCCTACCTTCACCACTGGGGGCGGCCCATCAGGAAGTCCAGCACCCAGTTGCACAGGGTGGCGTTCAGACCCAGGTTCCCGAGCTTAATGATGAGCTTGGAGGGTACTATTGTGTTGAAGACTGAGCTATAATCAATGAACAGCATTCTGATGTTGGTATTCCTCTTGTCCCGATGGAATAGGGCAGTGTGCAGTGCGATGGCGATTGCATTGTGTGCGGATCTATTGGAGTGATAAGCAAATTGAAGTTGGTCTAAGGTGTCAGGTAAGGTAGAGGTAATATGATCTTTAACTAGCCTCTCAAGCACTTCATGATGACAGAAGTGAGTGCTACAGGGCGATAGTCATTTAGTTCAGTTACGTGTGCTTTCTTTGGTACAGGAACAATGGTGGACATCTTGAAGCAAGTAGGGACAGCAGACTGGGATAGGGAGAGATTGATAGGGAGAGATTTTGGGACTTAAGGATTTTACATCTGAAGACTTGCGAGGGGTACTGGCACCAGAAGACGGCCTGCCGTCCCAGGCTCCCCTTGAGCTTGTGTAGGGATCAGCTCTGTTTTATTTTTAACAGAAACGTTTTTTGATTAAATTATATTTCGATTTTTTGGGTAGTAGTTGAGTCGTTTTTTTTAGTTTGATAAGTTTTTTATGAATTCTGTTTCCATGCCGCACACTAAATTGTGTTAACGACAATATACAGAAGAAGAAGAATGTTGAGTTGACACCCATGTTCGGATAGCCAGTTGAGTTGCATTTACCCATGACTCCAGCCAGAAGGTGGTAGAAAAGACACATTTTTGTTTTGCAGGTTGTTGAAGAAGAAGAAGCATATCCGTTCGCCATATTGCAGTGATACAGCGATATTTCTCACTTGTCTTTGGGAAGCTGAAGACTTTGCGTTTCCTCGTTAACCTGCACAATGTTTGCGACACAAGTTTATGGAGATAATGGGAAAATGAAGGAATATCACTATACTGGACCAGTAGAGCACCGATTCTCTCCATATTCCTTTAACGGAGGGTAAGCATCAATATCCAACTAGCAAATGTTAGTAAGTTAACGTTACCTAGCTAATGCTGTTGTGCAGTCAGAACGGACTGTGACTGAATGTAAGTTAGTGTCTAACTAAGTTAGTCCATGAAGCAAATAACTAACACAACTAATCGAGATCACTTTTAGCTAGTTACGTGAACAACAGACTTCGCTAGCTAAGTTACATGTTTGGTTTCGATTTCAGTTAGCTAATTAGCATACGTTAGCTATTATCTGACGCTAACAGTAGTTAGACTAGTTTCTTTATAGCTAGCTACTTATGTCACGGAGCTGATTTAATGTTTTGCCGAAACGAACTTGTTTGTCAGGGAGCCTCAAAGTCTTAACAGTTTTTATTGTGCTTCCAGGACTGTGCTTGCTGTTGCTGGTGAAGACTTTGCCATTGTGGCCTCTGACACCCGTCTGAGTGAAGGCTATTCAATCCACAGCCGTGACTCTCCAAAATGCTACAAGTTGTAAGTCAAGCACACACTACGGTATTTCCAAGGATGAGCGAAGGCACATTGTCAGATGGTGTAGTTTAACTCCACTAACTGGCTCACCATTTCTACGTTTAAACAGGCAGTCAAATTCTCCACAAAAAATATATACAAATTGGTCTTTTGACCTATCAGATCAGCTCTGAAAGAGCTTGCTGTGTAAAATCTGATGTGATTGGCCAAAAAACAATTAAAGGGGAAAATATCATAATTGGGCTGCCTGTCTAAACACAGCCTAAGTGACTCATCAATGTGTGATGTGTCATCTGTGTCAATACATCTAAATGCAGTCTTGGTAAAACGAAATAATTTGAAATGGTGGTAAGTGGAAATGGATACTGCTTGTGAACATCCATAATACATTGGATGTAAATCAATATTCAACCACTAAATGCTGTTACTAATACAGTTTTTCATTTATCACAGGACAGATACAACTGTCATAGGATGCAGTGGATTCCATGGAGATTGCTTGACTCTTACTAAAATCATTGATGCAAGATTAAAGGTGAGATCATCTTGGGCTTGAGACTCAGTTTCACTTTCATTCATAAATGTTACTTTAAAAATAGTTCGCTAAGCTGAAAGTTATGGAATACTGCTGTACACTAAGTTAAAATTTGTAAATGTTTCATTTTCAAACAAATATTTGTAGATGTACAAACACTCCAACAACAAGTGCATGACAAGTGGAGCAATTGCAGCCATGCTGTCTACAATCCTGTACGGTAGAAGATTCTTCCCCTACTACGTTTACAACATCATCGGTGGCTTGGATGAGGAGGGTATGTCTCCTGCTCTATTTCTGTTATTACTATAATCATAATGCTTGGTTAATTTTCCATGTGTAAGTTATTCACTGCATGTTTTTTGTTTTTTTTATCCACTTCTAGTCCAATATGTATTACTCTCCTGATTTGGGTTGTTTTTGCTTTTCAGGTAAAGGAGCTGTTTATAGTTTTGACCCAGTGGGATCCTATCAGAGAGACACATACAAAGCTGGAGGCTCAGCGAGTGCTATGCTGCAACCTCTGCTTGACAACCAGGTAAAGAAACAAAGGGGCATAAGTTCAGCATCACTATCTTTTAGGGCTTTGTTCCCCCTGAAGCACCTCTGTCCAATGGATTGTACTGTAATCCGACAGCACAATATGACTTGAATGTTTGTGTGTTTAAAAAAAAAAGTGATGTATTATTTGGTGGTTTCAAGGCAACTCTAGACATTCTAGTGGCCTAATCGATACTGTATTGGTTCGGAACAAACCAGTTCTTGGTTTCTGTATAGCCCCTTATCGTCTTTGTCTTTATTCTTAATTTACAATCAGATTGGATTCAAGAACATGGAGGGTGTGCAGCACCTGCCCCTGAGCCAGGAGAAGGCTGTGCAGCTGGTCAAAGATGTCTTCATCTCCGCTGCTGAGAGAGATGTGTACACCGGGGACGCCCTCAGGATCTGCATCATCACCAAGGAGGGCATCAAAGAAGAGACAGTCCCTCTCAGGAAGGACTGAACAACCTATTCCCTGCCGCTGTCAACCTCCCACTTTTGTCTATTTTTCATATTTTGGACCTATCTCCTGCTTTTCTTTTTACATTCTTGCTGAAGAAAAATGTTCCCTGTAGTTAATTTTGTCAGTGACCATTTTTATTAAACATTAAATGTTTGAAAATGTATTTGATTACAATGGAGTATGAACTGTTTAGAAAAACCAACAAACACAGTGTATAAAACATTAGGAACACCTTTCTAATATTGAGTTGTACCCTGTTTTGCCCTCAGAACAGGCTCAATTTGTTGAGGCATGAACTCTACAAGGTGTTGAAAGCGGTCCACAGGGATGCTGGCCCATGTTGACTCAATGCTTCCCACAGTTGTGTCAAGTTGGCTGGATGTCCTTTGGGTGGTGGACCATTCTTGATATGGATAGGAAACTGTTGAGCGTGGAAACTCTGCAGCGCTGTAGTTCTTGACACACTCAAACCGGTGCACATGGCACCTACAATACCCCAGTTCAAAGGCACTTAATATTTTGTCTTGCCCATTCACGCTCTTAATGGGGCACAATCCATGTCTCAAAGCTTACAAATCCTTTATTAACCTGTCTCCTCCCCTTCATCTACACCAGGGCTGCCCAACTCTCTTCCTGGAGATCTACTGTCCTGTGGGTTTTCAGTCCAACCCTAATTTAACACACCTGATTCTACTAAGTAGCTGCTCAACAAGACCTTAACTAGCTGAATCAGATATGCTACATTAGGGTTGGACTGAAACTACAGGACAGTAGATTTCCAGGAAGAGGGTTGGGCAGCCCTGATCTACACTGAAGTGGATGTAACAGTTGACATCATAGCTTTCACTTGGTCAGTCTGTCATGGAAAGAGCAGGTGTTCCTAATGTTTTGTACACAGTGTATATGACATAGGTCCAATGATTGGAAGTGTCTCCTTTAGAAGAGAGTTGGTTAAGGCTCGCAATAATACTTTTTGCCAAATAGGGGTGTTTACAACTGTAGAGATTGAGTTTGGACATTCAGAACTGGATCCACAACCCCACTGTGCCATAACTGTCCAGACCATTTTATGGTAGTAAGGTAGTATTCTTTCATATGTAACTCCTCTCAAAGAGGTGTACTTCACACTAAAACCCCTATGCAGCCAGGGGAATGCTTCTGACAAAGAACAGAAACCAGGGATTATCCTTCTGCTGCCACCAATGTAATTATTGAGGGGCAACTGCAGAAGCAGGGGTTCAGTGACCCTGTGGATCAAGGCATGTGCACTACAACCTGTGCCATAAAAGCAAAAATCATATCTAAGCATGCTCAGGCCAGGAAGACTACACATGGGTCAGGATAAAGATGAGTCTGACAGGAGTGAAGTTTTTGGAAAAAGTGGACCCTTGCCTTTTGACTGATCCATTTGTGGTTTCAGGGTGGGTGAAAACAGTTGGCTGCTGTGGAATCAGTGAGGGGAACCAGAAGTGATCTTGTGATGTTTGTGTTTCTGCTGGTCAGGGGGAGCAGGTGCTCTGTGTTAAACGAATTGGGGCAAGAGACGTGAATTGTTTTGCTCTCAAGAAAAGGGCGCCATTAAAAGGAGTGATTACTGGGGTAGCGGTAAATGTGAAAGCTGACCAACCGAATGGGAAGATTCCCGGTGTTTGTGATGCTCGTCGTTTGGTGTGACGCAGACCGGGTGGTGTGAGTGGAGAAAGAGTAATTGTCTGTTCTTTTGAGTTTTGATGTTGAGTCTTTGCCTGACAAAGTGATGTTATGATATATGTTATCCTGTACAAGCTTTTGTACCAAATATATTACGCTGTTACAGGTGTCAAGCTTATGGGCATGTGGCAGCAGTGTGAAGGAGGGAGGTTCCTAGGTGTGCAGAAGGGCATGAGACAAAGGAATGTGTAGCATTGGGGAAAGTAGTGGTGAGTGTTAATTGTAGGGGTGCCCATGGGGCTGGGGATCAGAAATGTCCCGTGCGAGAGGCAGGTTGAGGTTTCCAGGGTTAGAATAGTGCAGAAGTTGTCATATACTGAGGCAGTGAAGAAAGTAGAGGAAGATCAAGGGGGAGGGAG
Source organism: Salvelinus namaycush (assembly GCF_016432855.1). Lineage (NCBI taxonomy): Eukaryota > Metazoa > Chordata > Actinopteri > Salmoniformes > Salmonidae > Salvelinus > Salvelinus namaycush. Next base: position 16,479,674 of record NC_052341.1, read on the forward strand.
AGGAGTGGTGTGAGTATTAGATCTGTACCAGTACAGAGGGATAAACCAACAAGTGATATATGTTTCAGTAAGATTGGATTTTTGGTATTTATAGCAATGGTTATCAACTGTACTGCAGGGATGGAATGTAAGTCGCAGAAAATAGGTTGTGGTGGCAGCTGCAAAGAGTATGTAGGTGTGCGAGACTTGATATCAGAAGATTTACATTATGTTTTAAGTGGTGGTGTCCCATTCTTTCTGGCTGTTGGCCTCAAGTAGGGCTAAATAGATAGAAATAGTGGAGTATTTTTTATAAAAAATAAAACAAATATGAGTGTAGTGTTAGACGGTAGGGTATTTATTTCTTATTTTTATTTTGTTATTTTTAAGGGAAGTGTAAGTGAGTTATACGCCAGTCTAGTACGTGGCGGTAATGCAAAATGTATTGGATGCCAACCGCTGTTAAACTTAATCGAAGAAGACTACACACGCTCAGGGCAAGAAAATATATAATGCCAACCCCTTTTATTTTTTCTTGAACAGCACTTTCTGTTTTTGATTTGGGGGAACTGTTGCCCTTGTACCTTGTCAGAGAAAATAATCAAGAATGTAATAGGAACTTTGATGGATGCCAACCGCGGTTAAACCTCATCGGAAAAGGCTTAGGAACTTTGACACCGGAAGTGGTCACTGATGTCGCTGTTTAGAGCAAGTGCATGAATCTGTGGAACCATCAGCTAGCCAAAGCTCCTTTGAATGTTATAGAGACGGGGGTGAGTATTTTACATATTTACGGAGTCCCTTCTCAACACAACAGCATCACTTAGTGAGCAAAACACTAACGACCACACGAGTGTTGCCATGGCAGTAGCTAGCTTGCTAACGTAACTAACGTTACTACGCTAACCTGGCCAACTGCAAGTCCGGTGCGAAATTTGCGCCAAACTGTTTTTTACACTCACACGAAGTTGCATGGTTTCTGTAAACAAAAGCATACATTGCAAAGTTGGATTGAATTTCAATGCGTGGTGTTAAAGTGCTAGGTAGCTATGTTAAAAGTTCGCGCGCCACTGTAGCGGTAGCTAACTTAGTTAACGTTTGTTAGCTGACTGTCTGGCTGCAAAGGTTAACTAATTAGATAATTAGCTGTCTATCGTTAGTTAGGTACTGCTGCATTATGTGGTCTAGTTGAGTGATTGGTCAAGTTTCCATTGACAACAGTGTTTGCCACCGATTTCCCCGATCTCAATGCTTAGCCAACTTTCTGTATGTGATTTGTCTGTTCTTTCTGGTCAAAAGAAGCGATCTAAGGGGTTCGCTGCTACGCTCTGCTATTACGATTCATGACTGTTGTCGAAATTATCAAAACCAGAATTGCTCCTACTCCTCAGAGAATTTCAGGCCTTTGAGACGGCCAGTCAAGTGAACGCTTCATACTTTGAGGACATGGAGCAGAACAACAGTTTGCCACCTTTCCAGGGTCTTGCCTCCCCTCAGGTAACTAATTTGAGTGAGACGTTATTGTTGTCAACACAGGATGAACATTGCTCAAATGTTTTAGATTCAACTAGCCTAATTGAGGGATTGTTCTTCCATCTGTCAAAGGGGGCAATGACTCCTGGTATGCCCATTTTCAGCCCCATGATGCCCTATGGCAGTGGTCTGACTCCCCAACCTGTCACGAACACCAACAGCCTGTCTCTCCTGGAAGAGCAGCAGCGGCAACAACAGCAGCAGGCTTCGGCCCAGCAGGCTGGGGTGCCAGGGGGTTTGGGACAGACACCACAGCTTTATCACTCCCAAACGGTCACCACCACCACACTGCCAGGAAACACCCCCCTCTACACCGCTACACCGCTAACCCCCATGACACCCATCACACCTGCCACTCCTGCCTCTGAGAGTTCTGGGATTGTCCCTCAGTTACAGTAAGTGTTCCTGAACAATTCATTAGTTCATTAGTCTCAACCCCTATGTACTCCTATAAAGCGGAAACACAAGAAGCTAATAGATGAAGGTGAATAGTGATGTGACCATATCAACAGCGAGAATCTCCCATCCTGATGGCATGGTTTATGTCCTTCCCTTTTTTAGGAACATCGTATCCACTGTGAACTTGGGCTGCAAACTTGACTTGAAAACAATAGCACTGCGAGCTAGAAATGCTGAGTACAACCCCAAGGTAAGCATAAATTGTTATTCTTCATTTGCACAAATCATTGTCAGGGCCCAGGGAAAGGTGAAATAGGACCAGGCTAAAATGTAACTAGAATGGGCCCACAAGGCATGTTGCTTCGGGTCTGAGAATGTCCCACCAAGACACTGTTCTATTGACAAAATGTACAACTTTCTCAACTGTTCTTGTCTTACAGCGATTTGCTGCTGTAATCATGAGAATACGAGAGCCAAGAACAACTGCACTTATCTTCAGTTCTGGGAAAATGGTTTGCACAGGAGCCAAAAGGTTAATATCATCTTTTTTTTAAAGAACACAAAACATGTCAAAACAACATCTGTTTAAAGACCTCCTCATGCTCTCTCCTACCCCTCTAGTGAAGAGCAGTCCCGCCTAGCGGCTAGGAAATACGCCAGAGTCGTGCAGAAGTTGGGCTTCCCAGCCAAATTTCTTGATTTCAAGATTCAGAACATGGTGGGCAGCTGTGATGTCAAATTCCCCATTCGGTTAGAGGGACTTGTACTAACTCACCAACAGTTCAGCAGGTTTGTCATTCACTACTGCAAAATTAAAGCCTGTAATATCTGATGGGATGCATTCTTATACTTATAATTCTGCCATATTTTGTACATTGTTTATAATACTAAGATTGGTATTCTAAAGTGATTTAGTACTGGGAGCAAAGATAAGAAGTAGGCCTCATTTTTCCCCTTATTTTTTCCAGTTATGAACCTGAGTTGTTCCCTGGGCTAATCTACAGAATGATCAAACCCAGAATTGTTCTGCTGATATTCGTTTCAGGCAAAGTTGTATTAACAGGTGAGGTTTTTCTCCCTTTCCTAATAACATAGAGTAAGGGCATTTGTTGTCAAATGTAACTTTACTATCCTTTTTGCTGCTTATTTCAAGGTGCAAAGGTCAGAGGAGAAATTTATGAAGCATTTGAAAATATCTACCCCATCTTGAAAGGATTCAGGAAGACGACGTAAATATTTATGCCTGCAATCTTTTTTATTTAATTTTTTTAATAGTCCCAGGGGAACTTGCTCTGTTGTGACCCGTTACATTGGGACTCTGATTGGACCTGTACATTTTAATCGGCAAGTCGGGGACCCCTCCTAATCGCCTTAATGGTGATTTGATACTAGGGGAAATGCTGTATTTTAGCAGTTTTATTTGTTTTTAAATTACTCTTGCTTGATATTAAATGAGGCAGTCTGACTGACAATTTCTTTTCATTGAAGCATTTAATTTTTCTAATGTAGGTTTTAAGATGTTATCCTATCGTTTCTCAGTGCATGTTTGTCCACACACCCTACAAGCAGACATTCAAGATTCCTAACCTTATTCTTTAAATGGTTTTTACAGTCAATTTAACTGTTATATGAATAATCTACAGATTGAATGTTACTTAGGATTGTGTTGCAAGGCTTACCAATTTGTCATTATTGCGACAATATTTTTGTACATATTCCATTTTGATAACTCTTTGCTGCTGAAGTCAAGAAAATGGTGTAACGTGGAGTGGAACATTCATCATGCAACCTTGTGCATCATATTAGTAACTATGTACCTCGGATGTCTTATTTTTCTCATTCAGTTTTTGGTCATTTTAAGTGCTATTTAAGAACAGTCATGTTTTAATGCTAAAATAGACAAACTAATTCACCATGGATTTTGTTTCAATAGTTGATACGTACTGTATATTTGGTCTACAACTAAGCACACGAAAGCAGTCAGTCATTATGTTCTTGTTTTAAATGTTGTTTTGCTCCATTGTGCACAATTAAATATTCACTTACCAATTGTGATCTCCCTCGTTAGTTAACAAAGCTTTTTTCAGGGTATGGCAAGATTTTGAACTAGTCATAATTTCACTGGATTAATCAAATGTTATTGGACATGCGTGTTTAGCTTAATGCTTGTTTCTAGCTCCAACAGTGCAGTAATATCTAACTATACACACTTCTAAGTAGAGGAATGGAATTAAGAATATATAAATATTTGGACAAGCAATGTCAGCATGGCATAGACTAAGATGCAGTACAATAGAATGCAGTATATACATGAGATGGGTATGCAAAATATGTAAACATTATTAGTGACTAGTGATCCATTATTAAAGTGGCCAGTGATTTCAAGTCTATGCATAAAGGGCAGTAGCCTTAAATGTGCTAGTGATAGCTATTTAACAGGCTGATGGCCTTGAAATAGAAGCTGTTTTTCAGTTTCTCGGTCCCAGCTTTGATGAACCTGTACTGACCTCGCCTTCTGGATGATAGTGAGGTGAACAGGCAGTGGCTCGGGGGTTGTTGTCCTTGATCTTTTGTCCCACTCTTCATTTTAACAGGAATACCGCGGACATAGCAACACTGCTTGAATCTAGCAGGCAACAACTACATGGACGGAACAGTGACTCACACATCACGAGAGGATTTGTTGTAAAGAAAACCAATGCACTCGGAGACTTTCAACCAGAGGTTTTCAGTTGCGGCTGAACAGTTTGTGTGTTTAACTCTGCCTGTAAACACGCTGGATGATTCAGAATCCATTGAAGAGCTTGAACGATTCACTGACGAGAGATACTTACGAACTCAAAGAAACATGTCGCTGGTTTCGGAGGATTCGAGCATTGTTAAGGACAACCAACCCAATCAACAAAACAAACCAAAACCAGGTTGGCCAATAGGTATCAACGATGGAACCAAACCATCCCCTAGTAAGAGGGCGCGAGTGGGGAGAGGTTTACTGATATGGATGTTGACTTGTTAAAATCCATCAATGAAAGGTTTGCCAAACTTGATATCTTGGATATATTACGAGAGGACATCAATGCATTATGTGCTAGTATAGAATTCAGCGAACGTCAGACTGATGATCTAAGGAAAGAGAACACGGCGCTGAAGGTACTGTAGACTCTATTCATAGCAAGGTGGAGGTGGTGCAAAGGGGGAACAAACAACAAAGAAAACTTGCTTGATGTACAGTGTCTATCAATGCGGAACAATCTAATATTTTCAGGGATACCGGAGAATGACAACAGCAGAGGCTGTGAGGACACAGTCCGAGACTTTGTCAACTCAACTAAAACTGCCCACTGATGTTGTGCGTAATGCCACTTTCTCCAGAGTCCATAGAATATGTAAGGCCTCTGGAAATAGGCCACGGGCTATTATTGCATGTTTTGACAAACTTAAGCAAAGGGAAATGACGAAGAACATGGGAGAGAACTCAGAAACACTGATTTTGGAATGAATGATCACTTCCCCACCGAGATCAATGAAAGGAGAAAAAAACTATATCCCACCATGAAGGAAAAGCGTTGCCTGAATCAACGAGTCTCCATGGCGATGGATAAACTCTATCAACGGGCAATTGTATCAGGACTCTAGAGTAACTCCCTGGCTATTTTAATTTAATGTTCAAATCTGAGTTTGTGTGTTGTAGTGTATCATGACAACTTCAACTATAACGAATACATGCTCTATTGATCTCCACTTGATAAGGAAAGGGCTGCATATAGCTCAGGTTAATGTATGTAGCCTTCCTAACAAAATACATTAGGTTTTTAACTTGGTCAACATAAATAATATTCATATTTTGGCTTTGACTGAAACGCATTTAGATGCATCTGTAAATGATGGGCAAATTAACATTCAAGGATATAGTCTATTGAAAAGGGACAGGAATTGGAATGGTGGGGGTGTAGCACTGTATATTCAGAATCATATACCTTTTAAGAGGAGGGATGACCTTAATGTATGTCAAATAGAGGCACTATGGGCTCAAGTACATCTGCCTTACCAGGCACCCATATTGGTAGGATGTGTGTATATGTAACAGTATAACTTTACGGCGTCCCCTCGCCCCGACCCGGGCGCGAACCAGGGACCCTCTGCACACATCAACAATTGACACCCACGAAGCGTCGTTACCCATCGCTCCACAAAAGCCGCGGCCCTTGCAGAGCAAGGGGCAACACTACATCTAGATTTCAGAGCAAGTGACGTAACTGATTGAAACGCTACTAGCGCGTACCCGCTAACTAGCTAGCCATTTCACATCCGTTACATATAGACCTCCTAGCTCTAAGGTGTCCTATCTGGATGACTTATGTACTGAGTTTGACCAGGCCACAGATAGCAACAGAGATGTATTTATCTTGGGTGATTTTAATATAAATTGGAAGGATCAAAATAATTTGAATAGAACAAAATTGATGAGATATGCCAAGAACTGTGGTTAGAAACAAATGGTTAATCATACTACTAGATCTTCAATTAAGTTGGGTCATCGTTCAGACATGCATTGATCTGATTTTCTGTAATATACCATTGCAATGCTTAAAAGCCAGATCAATGCCAGTGGGCTGGACAGACCATAATATTGTGACCATAACCATGAACACCAAGGTTCCAAAGAAACCCCCTAGGATTGTGGTCAAAATAAATTTTAAAACATTTAATCATGAGCTATCTCTAAATGATTTGGCTGCTGTACCCTGGGAGCTGATTTATCTAGAGGATGATTTAAATCACGCTACAGAATGTTTTATTGATTTGCTGACAGGTAATGGGCCATCATGCCCCTATAAGAAAGAGTACAGTTGGTGCCTGTCCATCTCCATGGATTGATGATGAACTGGGTGAGGCTTTTTCTCAAAGAAATATGGCAAACGTCTTAGCAGCCAAGTCAAAATTAGAAATTGATGAACAGAACTATAGAACATTACGTAATTATGCAGTTAAATTGAATTGAAAGAAAAAAAAAGTTATTTTACAACAATGCTTTTATTGATTGTAAAAATGATTCTAAAAAGGTATGGAACACAGTAAAGGGCTTAGGTACATCTATCTCATCATGCCCATCTAGTGTGGAGGTTGACGGGAGAATAATAACAAAACCAGTTAATGTTGCCAATCATTTTGCAGATTGTTTTACAAAGGAAATTAAATTACTGAGCAACAATGTAAACATACATTCTTCCAAACAAGCTATTGTCCAATGGATTGATGATCATATTATGAGCAACAAGATCTGCTCTTTTAGTCTGCAAACGGTGTCAGTGGAGGAGGTGTTAAACCTATTGAAGTCATTACCTGATGATAAATCTACAGGTTATGGTCTTATGGACAATTTTTTGCTTCGCTGTGCTGCTCCCCAGATTGCAGTTCCACTGAGATACATATTTAATTGGTCACTGGAAAAGGGGATGTTTGCAAATGTATGGAAGCATGCGAAACTCTGTCCTATTCCGAAAGACTGCAAAGAACCCATTACTCCTGCCAATAGTCGACCAATTAGTCTACTCCCTACACTCAGTAAGATATTGGAGGATATTGTGAGTAGACAAATGTGGGAGTACATGGAAAATAATGATCTGATTACAGCCAATCAGCATGCTTATCGCAAAAACCATTCCACTATCACTACATTGGTTGACATGACTGACCAGTGGCTCAATGCTATGGATAATGGCAAGTTTGTGGGTGTACTATTTTTAGATTTCAGTGCAGCATTTGATGTAGTGGATCATGAAATAATTTTGACAAAAGTAATGCATTCTGATTTTAAGGAGGTAGCATTGAATTGGGTACAGTCATATCTAACTGACAGGAAACAGTCCACCTATATCAATGGTTCATTTTCTTCCCCTCATGTGTTAAACTGTGGAATACCGCAGGGCAGCTGCCTTGGGCCACTTATTTATTTAATATATACCAACGACCTTCCCTATGCCTTAGCTGAAACTCAAGCTACTATATTTGCAGATGATACTACAATTTATGCAGCAAGACAATCGGTTCAACAGGTACAGTAGGCTTTACAAGGAGATTTGGAAAATATCAGGGAGTGGGTTTGCCAAAACAAACTTGTTTTTAAAGACCAAGAAAACCAAAGTTATGTTGGTCTGTTCAACTAGGAAAAGGCCAAAACAGCATGGGATACAATTAAGTATGGGAGGAGTACAAATTGAAGAAGTGGCAGAAACCAAACTGTTGGGAGTGCAGCTAGACAACAACTTATCATGGTCGTCTCAAATAACTAATCTATGTAAAAAAAAAAAATATTAAAACAGCATGCATAATCAGAAGGATAGCTAAATATTTACCAGGAAAAATTATTCAGCAAATAACACAAGCATTAATTGAGAGTCAGGTGAACTACTGTTCTGTGGTCTGGGGAAATGCATCATCAAGTGAAGTTAGGAGGCTGCAGAATGCACAGAACAAAGCAGCAAGGATTGTTTTAAGGTGGAGGTATGGTTCTTCTGTTGCAGTCATGCGCAGTGTTCTTGGTTGGTCATCAATCGACAAGATAATTGAAAAAACATGCTTATTTTATTTCATAATATACATCATTTAAAACGGCCAAGTTCTATTCACAACGGTATTCAGTTGGTAAGAGACAGACATTCCATAAATACTAGGAATAGATTGTCCACCATCTATGCGTTATCCACACAGAAAAGAGAAATAGGCAAAAGAACACTTTGATTTAGAGCAATAAAGAAATTGAATAAATTAACTGAGCAAACTAGAAACCTTTGAATATATACATTTAAACATTTTTAAAATGATTTAAATATAATACATAGAAATGTTGTGGGACTATAGTAGATGAAGAATCAATATTTTTTAGATTGAGTATTTATTGGGTCATTATGTTAGTATATTATGTATGTTTGTAATAGTGTGTTATATGTGAAAATGTGTTCGTATTATAAATTGTATTTTAATGTTTATGGACTCTTGGAAGATTAGTCCAAATGGGGACTAAAAGAGATCCAAATAAAATCTAAAATAAAATCAAAAGCCAAATTTCTTCAGCCTCCTGAGGTTGAAGAGGCACTGTTGCTTCTTCGTCACCACACTGTGTGTGTGGGTGGACCATTTCAGTTTATCAGTGACGTGTACGCCGAGGAACTGGAAGCTTTCCACTGCAATCCTGTCAATGTGGATAGGGGCGTGTTCCCTCAAGTTCACGATAGGCTCCTTTGTTTTGTTGACATTGAGAGGTTATTTTCATTGCACCACATACCCAGGGCCCTCACCTCCTCCCTGTGGTGCTGTCTCATCATTGTTGGTAATCAGGCCTACTACTGTTGTCGTCTGCAAACTTGTTGATTGAGTTGGAGGCGTGTGGGAACAGGGAGTACAGGAGGGGGCTGAGCACACACCCTTGTGGAGCCCCAGTGTTGAGGACCAGCGAAGTGGAGGTGTTGTTTCCTATCTTCACCACCTTGGGAGTGGCCTGTCAGGAAGTCCAGGACCCAGTTGCACAGGGCGGGGTTCAGACCCAGGGCCTCAAGCTTAATGATGAGCTTAGAGGGTACTATGGTGTTGAATGCTGAGCTATAGTCAATAAACAGCATTCTTACATAGGTATTCCTCTTGTCCAGATGGGATAGGGCAGTGCGTCAGTGGATCTATTGGGCAGTAAGCAAATTGAAGTGGATCTAGGGTGTCCGGTAAGGCAGGGGTGATATGATCTTTAACTAGCCTCTCAAAGCACTTCATGATGACAGAAGTGAGTGCTACGGGGCGATAGTCATTTAATTAAGTTACCTTTGCTTTCTTGGGTAGGGGAACAATGGTGGCCATCTTGAAGCATGTGTGGACAGCAGACTGCGATAGGGAGAGATTAAATATGTCCGTAAACACTCCAGCCTATGAACATGGATTTGCGATAACTTTGACCTCAGTTTAAAGAATGGACACACTAAACAATTGTGGAAGTTGCATCATGACATTTTAACATGCAAATTGCATTTATTGATATGTAATGCTCAATAAATGACATTCCATTACAGCAACCTTTTTAAACCGGATTTGAAGCAAACAAACAATGGACTAATATTAGGTCTTTTGCTTTTTGGTTATGATAAAGCAAGTTCTGTCTCAAATCTGTTGAAAAAGATTCATACTTTCATACAACAGAAATGGCAATAATGTATAGACTAATATTTAGACTGTGTCCAATGCCAAATATTATCTCCCTTCCCTCTGCTTTTGATGACCCGCCTTAATGAAAGCACTAGATAAGTAAATACAACGCAGTCTAATAACTTTTACCATCAACTAAGGAGGTGCATTCCATGCTATTCTGTGCGTACCCCACTGTTTCACTTGACTCTTCTTTTTGATGTTCCTCAGGCACTGTGACTAGTTCTGACTTGGGGAACAGGAATGAGGAAGGCACTGCACTGGACGGCACTAAAGATTAATTTAACATTTATCTTTCAAGGAGGAGGGACACACAATTTCAAATAGTTTGACAGTCCAGGGTAGGGGTTTCCCAAACTCGGTCCTGGGCCCCCCCCCCCTCCCTGGGTGCACCAAAACGTGCACCCAGGGGGACCCCAGGACAGAGTTTGTGAAACCCTGGTCTAAAGGAGCACCATAATCACCTTGCTTGCAACACTCTTTCTTGTGACAGTGTTTCCAGTCTATGGTCTGGTGTTCTTTGCTGCAATAGGACACTGCATGGCATTTAGAGCAGGCTTTCTGACCAGGACAGCCACAGAGCTTGCATAGTTTAACCCCTGAACTGAGGGAGCATGGGTCAAGCTCAGTCCCATTTGGTCCTTTATCAGATGGAGGATCGTAGGGATAAAAGTTGTTTGTCCTTGCCAACTGGCTCTGAAATACTGGAAAAGAGTAATCACAATGTCAGCTTGAGCTGAAATCATAGCAGAGTAACATCATTAATATCATCACCAATGTTGCACATCATAACTACACTCAAGGCTCTGATGGACACAGGGAGCTCACTATGGATCCCAGCATATTTTTGCTACTACCCAACAGCAGACCACATCCTCTTACCAAGGGATCTGGACCTTTGGTAGTGTGCTTGTCCTGTAACAGGTTTGCAAGTTCAAGCCCCTCTCCAACTGTTACGCAACAGTAGTTACACTGGTGGCAGCAGTGGGATGATCCCAGATGTTTAGTGTGCTCCTTTCATACCCATCACTGATTAATCAAATGCACGTAGGACACTAGGGACATGTCGGCCATGAACACAAACTTAGAGGAATTGATAGGCCTGTTCCGTGTATTCAGCAGCTGAGGTGGGAGCTCTGGCTTGTTTTTTCATACTGTTCCTACCATCGTCAGCTTCCTCTTGAGTTGCTCCTGTCCCAGATTGTGCGAAGTAAAAAAGTTATCGCATGTGATGTTGTGGCCACGTCCAGGACAATCCGCATCCCTTGGTTCTTCTCAGGGGCTCCTCCACCTGGCTTCCCCATATACACTTGCAAGTTCACAAGCAGCATCACAGGCAGCCCAGATCTTGATTCCATATTTTGCTGGTTTAGACGGTATGTACTGCCTGAAGGGGCAGCGGCCCCTAAATGGCATAAGCTGCTCTACAACAGTAATGTTGGGCCCAGGGTTGTAAAACAAGGGAAGGCGGTCCACCCACTTGTCCCACAATGACCTGACCGCAGCTAGCTTGTCTCTCTGCCGCAGAGCTGGTCTGGTGTCTCGGTTATCGAAGCGGATATTCCTGGAAATAATGTGGAACAGAAAAGTTGTATGGAAAAGTTCTCTGCCAGTTTCTGCATCCCACGGGGATTCTGTGGATTCCCCATTGGATCTGAAAACACCAGCAAGGAGAAGAATCCCAAAGTATGCATGTAAATTAGTTTGATCCATCTCCTTCCCACCAAATTATTATTTTTACAATATATCAAAAATAATGTATTGTAATAACATTGTGCGGTTCCTGCAAGACATTTTGTAGTTTCACACACTACTAAGAGTGCGAGAAAAGCGGGAGCCAGGCAGGTTCTTGGTGCTATGTTGAAACAGCAGGCCCAGGGAGGAGGAAGACAGAGTGAAGGCACACAGCAAACCTTTGTGTTTAATTTTTACTTATTTTCACCCACACACACGGTAGACCTGAACACCTCATATGTAATTTAAATGTGTAGAGGGGTGCAGTGTGGACTCAATGAAAATGTGTTATTTTACAAGGCCAATACATTGCATAATTTTATTTTAGTAAACATTGAAAATGGGTCCCACAGACCTGAACACCACACAAGGGTTACCTACTTATTGAACTGCATTGTTGGTTAATTTAATTAAATTTTTTACTTCACCTTTATTTAACCAGGTAGGCTAGTTGAGAACAAGTTCTCATTTACAACTGCGACCTGGCCAAGATAAAGCAAAGCAGTTCGACACATACAACAACATAGAGTTACACATGGAATAAACAAACATACAGTCAATAATACAGTAGAAAAAAGGTATATATACATTGTGTGCAAATGAGGTAAGATAAGGGAGGTAAGGCAATAAATAGGCCATGGTGGCAAAGTAATTACAATATAGCAATTAAACACTGGAGTGATAGATGTGCAGAAGATGAATGTGCAAGTAGAGATACTGGGGTGCAAAGGAGCAAGATAAATAAATAAATACAGTATGGGGATGAGGTAGTTGGATAGGCTATTTACAGATGGGCTATGTACAGGTGCAGTGATCTGTGAGCTGCTCTGACAGCTGGTGCTAAAGTTAGTGAGGGAGATATGAGTCTCCAGCTTCAGTGATTTTTGCAGTTTGGTCCAGTCATTGGCAGCAGAGAACTGTAAGGAAAGGCGGCCAAAGGAGGAATTGGCATTGGGGGTGACCAGTGAAATATACCTGCTGGAGCGTGTGCTACGGGTGGGTGCTGCTATGGTGACCAGGGAGCTGAGATAAGGCAGGGCTTTACCTAGCAAAGACTTGTAGATGACCTGGAGCCAGTGGGTTTGGCGACGAGTATGAAGCGAGGGCCAGCCAACGAGAGCGTACAGGTCGCAGTGGTGGGTAGTATATGGGGCTTTGGTGACAGAACGGATGGCACTGTGATAGACTGCATCCAATTTGTTGAGTAGAGTGTTGGAGGATATTTTGTAAATGACATCGCCGAAGTCGAGGATCGGTAGGATGGTCAGTTTTACAAGGGTATGTTTGGCAGCATGAGTGAAGGATGCGTTGTTGCAAAATAGAAAGCCGATTCTAGATTTAATTTTGGATTGGAGATGCTTAATGTGAGTCTGGAAGGAGAGTTTACAGTCTAACCAGACACCTAGGTATTTGTAGTTGTCCACATATTCTAAGTCAGAACCGTCCAGAGTAGTGATGCTAGACGGGCGGGCGGGTGCGGGCAGCAATCGGTTGAAGGGCATGCATTTAGTTTTACTTGCATTTAAGAGCAGTTGGAGGCCACGGAAGGAGAGTTGTATGGCATTGAAGCTCGTCTGGAGGTTAGTTAACACAGTGTCCAAAGAAGGGCCAGAAGTATACAGAATGGTGTCGTCTGCGTAGAGGTGGATCAGAGAATCACCAGCAGCAAGAGCGACATTTGATGTATACAGAGAAGAGAGTCGGCCCGAGAATTGAACCCAGTGGCACCCCCATAGAGACTGCCAGAGGTCCGGATAACAGGCCCTCCGATTTGACACACTGAACTCTATCAGAGTAGTTGGTGAACCAGGTGAGGCAGTCATTTGAGAAACCAAGGCTGTTGAGTCTACCGATAAGAATGTGGTGATTGACAGAATCGAAAGCCTTGGCCAGGTCGATGAATACGGCTGCACAATATTGTCTCTTATCGATGGCGGTTATGATATTGTTTAAGACCTTGAGCGTGGCTGAGGTGCACCCGTGACCAGCTCGGAAACCAGATTGCATAGCGGAGAAGGTACGGTGGGATTCGAAATGGTCGGTGATCTGTTTGTTAACTTGGCTTTCGAAGACCTTCGAAGACCTTCGCTGAACAGGCTAGTAATAGGGGTTGCAACAATTTCGGCAGATAACTTTAGAAAGAGAGGGCTTGTATGTAAGGGCTCGTAAGTAAGCATTTCAAGGTAAGGTCTACACTAGGCCAGCGGCCCAAACACTTAAAAGACACACCTTTGCCCACTTACCCTCGCCTTATGCCCTTGGGGGAATACCCATCGCCATCTTTGAGGATGGTCCAAATGATTATCCAAGCAAGGGAAGTTTGCAACGTAAGCACCTCAGCCCTCGTTTTTAGTCGGCTTTGCGAGTGTACAATTATGTTCACTCCGGGCCTGAAACTCCCCATAATTCAATTCATGACAATTGTACATTCGCGAAGAAAAGTCCACGAAACAAAATCAATGGAGAGGTCACCATACAAGTGTAAGTAAAAACAAATGCAAATAAGTTATAAGTTGTGCTACTAATGCACATGACGGCACAAACACGTCTCGTAAAAAGTACATGTTTTTGTTTGGTTTTTTGGAAATTGTTGAAATAAAACATTTTCCTTATTCCGAAGTTCCAGCTATGCAGGCTAATGTTCGTTAGCTAATTCATTTGCTAGCTATCATACAGTAGGCATATATTAATAATTATATTTAATATAAGTAGACATGCACTCAATTGACTGTCGCGCATATACAGCACTCACAAGCTACCGGTGGCTGAAAACACGGGAAATTTGTCTCTCGCGGGATGAACGAGAGACAAATTTCCGGCCAAGGGTGGTCCATTTAAAAATCATTCCTTCCTCACCCTGCAAGTGTATACTCGTCTGATGTGTCCACTTAATTTGATGGCTGTGGGGATAGGGTGTGTCTTTTAAGTGTTTGGACCGGAACCCTGTTGTATTCGGCGCAAGTGCTGTAGGAAGTTAGCATTTTCCACATGCTAACTCAGGAAGACTTGGGATGTCCAACTGAGGTTTGCCTCCAACTTTGCTGGGGAACTAATGACTCTGTAGTTGCCAGTGTTCGGACTTCTCCAAAAACCCAAGAGCAACAGCTGTTTCTGCGATAGTGTTAATTTTACTCTTTGCCAAGTAACGTTGATTTGATCGTATTTCTTTAATCCCTGTCTAGCTGTCTGTCACAACAAATCCCAACGTACGTCAAGGTTGTAACTTTAAAATTTGTCCCGAGTAGAGCAAGACTTTGAGGAGGCAAACGTGCCATGTAAATCGTGCTCCTGCCATATCACTAATTTGCAATTAAAATAGTTTTGCATACCACGGACAACGTAATTAAATTGCATTCATCTGTCGGTCCAAGAAATGCTAAATGCATGATTTGTCTCATTCGCTTCATGGCAGCAACAGTGTCCAGGCAGCAAGATCAAGACTTCCGATATTGCTTTCAAAATAAAAGTCTGCGGTAAAAGGCTATGTGTATCAATCATTTTTGAAGCTTTGCAAAGTGCATAATGTTAAAATAATGTTACAAAATTAACTACATCGGCGAAAAATCTAAACCAAAAATGATTTCTATTTAAGATGATCAATATTATAAGGTGGAGCACATTGCGAAATAATTAATTCCAAGATGGCGCAGCAGTAAGACGTGTTTGTTTTTGTCCCATGTAAATATTCAGTCTTTTTTCTTTTTTTGTATACATTTCATTATATTTCAATCTCTTTTTTTTCATTTTCGAATTAAATATACCTTCCTGCAACCCGCCTCACCCAATGTGGTACGGATCTGCTATTTTTTAGACCTTATAACTGGAACCTCCATCAGGAGCTAGCCATCTGAAGCTAGACAGCTAATTAGCTACTAGCTATTTAGTCCTTGTTAGCCACTGCTAGCGGTCTTTACCTTTAGCTCGGACACCAGCCGCTTTAGCCCGAATAGCCCGGATAATACCTGCCAGTCTGCACAGCGCGATGTCAGCCTTGAGCATATCGGACTGCTTTTTCCCCCCACTACATCACCAGATTCCTGCCGAAAGCTCTGGACCATTACACCGGATCTTCGCAGCTAGCTAGCTGCTACCGAGTGGCTATTGTGGCTAACACCCTTGTCCAGAAGCATGCACCAGTTAGCCTCGAGCTAGGCCCATCTCCCGGCTAGCAAACAAAGTACACCAACTACAATACCTCTCTTGCCAATTAGCCTGGACCCTTTGTCGACATGGAGCCCTGCCAATCCATCACTACTGGTCTGCTGACGTAATTCGGCCGATGTGCTCTCAACCGGCCACTGCGTCGAGGATGTTGGTGATGATCCATCTGCTATCCCCGGCCCGCTAACTTAGCTTCCTGAACGCCGTGTCTCCCGCTCGTCTAGCGTAGTAATCGACTACCGAATGCCTCCCTGTTTCATCTATTGCTGCTCATTGAAGCCTATGTTCACACGGCTACACAGCTGATGCCTGCTGGATTGTTCATTGACACGGTACTTCATTTTGTTTATCTGTCGGTCCCAGCTTCGAACTCAGGCCCTGTGTGTAGCTAACTGACCCCCTCTACCCATTCATCGCCATTTACCCATTGTTGTTGTCTCAGCCGTTTACCCATTGTTGTCTCACTCGTTGTCGTCTTAACTCTCCCAATCAACACCTGTGATTGCTTTATGCCTCTCTCTCATGTCAATACGCCTTGTATACTGTTGTTTAGGGGAGCACTCATTGTTTTATTTTACTGTGGAGCCCCTAGTCCTAATCAACATGCCTCAGATCGCCCCCCCCCCCCCCCCCCAAGAAATTTTGGGGATTTCTTCTCGGGTTTCCGTGCTAGCCGCGTACCTTCATAACGAAAGTTCCTCTCTCCGGTTGCCTCTGCTCTCCTAGCTGCCTCCAGCTGTTCCCATGGGAGGCGATCCTTTCCAACCTTAGCCCAGGGTCCTTTACCGTTCATAATTTCCTCCCATGTCCAGGAGTCCTGTGTAGTGGGCCGCTGCTGCTGCCCGTAGCCACGCTGCTTGGTCCGAGTTAGGTGGGTGGTTCTGTAACGGCAGTCTAGCTCTTCCTCCTCCTCGGACGAGGAGAGGCGAGAAGGATCGGAGGACCAATGTACAGCTTGGTAAGTTTCCATGATTTAATGAACATGAAAACAATATACAAAATACAAAACAACAAACGTACTAACCGTCACAGTCCCGTGTGGCACAAACACTGACACAGAAAACAACCACCCACAAATCCCCAACACAAAACAAGCCACCTATATATGATTCTCAATCAGGGACAACGATTGACAGCTGCCTCTGATTGAGAACCATATTAGGCCGAACACAGAAACAGACAAACTAGACACACAACATAGAATGCCCACCCAGCTCACGCCACACCAACACTAAAGGGTGGTGTGGCGAAGGCAGGTAGGAAACATGCGCCCACTTCCCATGCTTACCGTGGAGAGCGGGAGTACGGGCAGACACCGTGTTATGCGGAAGAGCGCACGGTGTCTCCTGTACGTGTGCATAGCCCGGTGCGGGTTATTCCACCTCCCCGCACTGGCCGGGCTAGATTGAGCATTGAGCCAAGTGCCATGAAGCCGGCTCAACATATCTGGCCTCCAGTACGTCTCCTCGTGCCGGTGTACATGGCACCAGCTTTACGAATGGTGTCCCCGGTTCGCCAACACAGCCCAGTGCGGGTTATTCCACCTCCCCGCACTGGTCAGGCTACGGGTAGCATTCAACCAGGTAAGGTTGGGCAGGCTCGGTGCTCAAGGGAGCCAGTACGCCTGCACGGTCCGGTATATCCGGCGCCACCTTCCCGCCCCAGCCCAGTACCATCAGTGCCTACACCACGCACCAAGCCTCCTGTGCGTCTCCAGAGCCCTGTACGCACTGTTCCTTCTCCCCGCACTTGCCCTGAGGTGCGTGCCCTCAGCCCGGTACCACCAGTGCCGGTACCATGCACCAGGCCTATAGTGCGCCTCGAGAGTCCAGTGTGCCCTGTTCCTGCTCCCCGCACAAGCTTTGAGGTGCATGTCTCCAGCCCAGTACTACCAGTTCCGGCACCACGCACCAGGCCTACTGTGCGCCTCAGCAGGTCAGAGTCGGCCGTCTGCCCAACGCCGCCTGCACTGCTCGTCTGCCCAGCGCCGTCTGAGCTGCCTGCCTGCCCATCGCCGTCTGAGCTGCCTGCCTGCCCAGCGCCGTCTGAGCTGCCTGCCTGCCCAGCGCCGTCTGAGCCGCCTGCCTGCCCAGCGCCGTCTGAGCCATCCGTCTGCCCAGCGCCGTCTGAGCCATCCGTCTGCCCAGCGCCGTCTGAGCCATCCGTCTGCCCAGCGCCGTCTGCCCAGCGCCGTCTGAGCCATCCGTCTGCCCAGCACCGTCTGAGCCATCCGTCTGCCCAGCGCCGTCTGAGCCATCCGTCTGCCCAGCGCCGTCTGAGCCGCCCGTCTGTCCCGAGCCGTCAGAGCCGCCCGTCTGTCCCGAGCCGTCAGAGCCGCCCGTCTGTCCCGAGCCGTCAGAGCCGCCCGTCTGTCCCGAGCCGTCAGAGCCGCCCGTCTGTCCCGAGCCGTCAGAGCCGCCCGTCTGTCCCGAGCCGCTAGAGCCGTCCGTCAGTCAGGAGCCGCTAGAGCCGTCCGTCAGTCAGGAGCTGCCAGAGCCGCCTGCCAGTCATGAGCTGCCTTCCAGTCATGAGCTACCCTCCAGTCATGAGCTGCCTTCCAGTCATGAGCTGCCCTCCAGTCATGAGCTGCCCTCCAGTCATGAGCTGCCCTCCAGTCATGAGCTGCCCTCCAGTCATGAGCAGCCTTCCAGTCATGAGCAGCCTTCCAGTCATGAGCTGCCTTCCAGTCATGAGCTGCCTTCCAGTCATGAGCTGCCTTCCAGTCATGAGCTGCCCTCCAGTCATGAGCTGCCCTCCAGTCATGAGCTGCCCTCCAGTCATGAGCTGCCCCTCCAGTCATGAGCTGCCCCTCCAGTCATGAGCTGCCCCTCAGTCCGGAGCTGCCCCTCAGTCCGGAGCTGCCCCTCAGTCTGGAGCTGCCATTAGTCCGGAGCTGCCCTTCAGTCCAGAGCTGCCTCTCTGTCCGAAGCTGCCCTTCAGTCCGGAGTTGCCCCTCTGTCCTGAGCTGCATCTCTGTCTTGAGCTACCTCTCTGTCCTGAGCTACCTCTCTGTCCTGAGCTGTCTCCTCTATCTAGGGGGGACCTTCGTGAAGGTTCCGAGACCAGGGTCGGGGGCGAGGGTCGCCACTCAAAGGACGCTAAGGAGGGGGACAAAGACAATGGTGGAGTGGTGTCCTCGTCCTGCGCCGGAGCCGCCACCGCGGACAGATGCCCACCCAGACCCTCCCCTTGAGTTTTAGGGGTGCGTTCGGAGTCCGCACCTCAGGAGGGGGGTACTGTCACGTCCTGACCATAGTGCTTATGTGTTTGGCTTGTTTTAGTGTTGGTCAGGACGTGAGCTGGGTGGGCATTCTATGTTGTGTGTCTAGTTTGTCTGTTTCTGTGTTCGGCCTAATATGGTTCTCAATCAGAGGCAGCTGTCAATCGTTGTCCCTGATTGAGAATCATACATAGGTGGCTTGTTTTGTGTTGGGGATTTGTGGGTGGTTGTTTTCTGTGTCAGTGTTTGTGCCACACGGGACTGTGACGGTTAGTACGTTTGTTGTTTTGTATTTTGTATATTGTTTTCATGTTCATTAAATCATGGAAACTTACCACCATTGGTCCTCCGATCCTTCTCGCCTCTCCTTGTCCGAGGAGGAGGAAGAGCTAGACTGCCGTTACAGATTTTTATTTATGTATTATAATATGTTAAAATAAGTGTTCATTCAGTATTGTTGTAACTGTCATTATTACAAATATATATATATTATATATAAAAAATCGTCTGATTAATCGGTATCGCGTTTTTTTGGTCCTCAAATAATCGGTATCGGCATTGAAAAATCATAATCGGTCGACCTTCTACTGGCGCCTCCAGAGATGCAACCTCTCTCATCGTCACTCAATGCCTAGGTTTACCCCCACTGTACTCGCACCCTACCATACCCTTGTCTGTACACTATGCCCTGAATCTGTCCTACCACAGCCAAAAATCTGCTCCTTTTATTCTCTGTTCCCAACACACCAGACAACCAGTTCTTATTGCCTTTAGCCGTACCCTCATCCTACTCCTCCTATTCCTCTGGTGATGTAGAGGTTAACCCAGGCCCTGCAGACCCCAGCACCACTCCCATTCCCCAGGCACTCTCATTTGTTGACTTCTGCAACCGTAAAAGCCTTGAGTTCATGCATGTTAACATCAGAAGCCTCCTCCCTAAGTTTGCTTTATTCACTGCTTTAGCACACTCCGCCAACCCTGATGTCCTAGCCGCGTCTGAATCCTGGCTTAGGAAGGCCACCCAAAATTCGGAAATTTCCATCCCCAATTACAACATTTTCCGTCAAGACAGAACTGCTAAAGGGGGCGGAATTGCAATATACTGTAGAGAGCCAGCAGAGTTCTGGCATACTATCCAGGTCTATGCCCAAACCGTTTGAGCTTCTACTTTTAAAGATCCATCTCTCCAGAAATAAGTCCTTCACTGTTGTCGCTTGTTATAGACCCCCCTCAGGTCCCAGCTGTGCCCTGGACACCATATGTGAATTGATTGCCCCCCATCTATCTTCAGAGTTCGTACTGCTAGGTGACCTAAATTGGGATATGCTTAACACCCCGGCCATCCTACAATCTAAGCTAGATGCCCTCAATCTCACTCAAATTATCAAGGAACCTACCAGGAACAACCCCAAATCCGTAAACATGGGCATCCTCATAGATATCATCCGGACCAACTTGCCCTCTAAATACACCTCTGCTGTTTTCAACCAGGATCTCAGCGATCACTGCCTCATTGCCTGCGTCTGTTATGGGTCCGTGATAAAACGACCACACCTCATCACTGTCAAAGCTCCCTAAAACATTTATGCGAGCAGGCCTTTCTAATCAACCTGGCCCGGGTATCCTGGAAGGATATTGACCTCATCCCGTCAGTAGAGGATGCTTGGTTGGTCTTTAAAAGTGCTTTCCTCACCATCTTAAATAAGCATGCCCCTTTCAGAAATGTTAGAACTAAGAACAGATATAGCCCGTGGTTCACTCGACTATGGCGCCGACAGAGATGGTTGCCTCGCTTCGCGTTCTTGGAAACTATGCAGTATTTAGTTTTTTTATGTATTATTTCTTACATTGTTACCCCAGGAAATCTTGAGTCTTATTACATAGAGCCGCGAAGAACTATTGGATATAAGAGCAACGTCAACTTACCAACATTACGACCAGGATTACGACTTTCCCGAAGCGGACCCTCTGTTTGGACCACCACACAGGACAATGGATCAGATCCCAGTAGGCGACCCAAAACAACGGCGCCGCAGATAGAGCGGCCTTCTGGTCAGGCGCCGTAGACGGGCACATCGCTCACCGCTCCCGAGTATACTACTCGCCAATGTCCAGTCTCTTGACAACAAGGTAGACGAAATTCGAGCAAGGGTTGCCTTCCAGAGAGACATCAGAGATTGTAACATTCTCTGTTTCACGGAAACATGGCTCACTCGGGATATGTTATCAGAGTCGGTACAGCCACCCAGTTTCTTCACGCATCACGTAGACAGAAACAAACATCTCTCTGGTAAGAAGAAGGGCGGGGGTGTATGCCTTATGATTAACGAGTCGTGGTGTGATACTAACAGCATACTGGAACTCAAGTCCTTTTGTTCACCTGACCTAGAATTCCTTACAATCAAATGCCGACCACATTATCTACCAAGAGAATTCTCTTCGATTATAATCACAGCCGTGTACAGTCGTGACCAAAAGTTTTGAGATTGACACAAATATTAATTTCCACAAAGTTTGCTGCTTCAGTGTCTTTAGATATTTTTGTCAGATGTTACTATGGAATACTGAAGTATAATTACAATAATTTCATAAGTGTAAAAGGCTTTTATTGACAATTACATGAAGTTGATGCAAAGAGTCAATATTTGCAGTGCTAACCCTTCTTTTTCAAGACCTCTGCAATCCGCCCGGGCATGCTGTCAATTAACTTCTGGGCCACATCCTGACTGATGGCAGCCCATTCTTGCATAATCAATGCTTGGAGTTTGTCAGAATTTGTGGGTTTTTGTTTGTCCACCCGCCTCTTGAGGATTGACCACAAGTTCTCAATGGGATTAAGGTCTGGGGAGTTTCCTGGCCATGGACCCAAAATATCAATGTTTTGTTCCCCGAGCCACTTATCACTTTTGCCTTATGGCAAGGTGCTCCATCATGCTGGAAAAAAAAGGCATTGTTTGTCACCAAACTGTTCCCGGATGGTTGGGAGAAGTTGCTGTCGGAGGATGTGTTGGTACCATTCTTTATTCATGGCTGTGTTCTTAGGCAAAATTGTGAGTGAGCCCACTCCCTTGGCTGAGAAGCAACCCCACACATGAATGGTCTCAGGATGCTTTACTGTTGGCATGACACAGGACTGATGGTAGCGCTCACCTTGTCTTCTCCGGACAAGCTTTTTTCCGGGTGCCCCAAACAATCGGAAAGGGGATTCATCAGAGAAAATTACTTTACCCCAGTCCTCAGCAGTCCAGTCCCTGTACCTTTTGCAGAATATCAGTCTGTCCCTGATGTTTTTCCTGGAGAGAAGTGGCTTCTTTGCTGCCCTTCTTGACACCAGGCCATCCTCCAAAAGTCTTCGCCTCACTGTGCCTGCAGATGCACTCACACCTGCCTGCTGCCATTCCTGAGCAAGCTCTGTACTGGTGGTGCCCTGATCCCACAGCTGAATCAACTTTAGGAGACGGTCCTGACGCTTGCTGGACTTTCTTGGGCACACTGAAGTCTTCTTCACAACAATTGAACCGCTCTCCTTGAAGTTCTTGATGATCCGATAAATGGTTGATTTAGGTGCAATCTTACTGGCAGCAATATCCTTGCCTGTGAAGCCCTTTCTGTGCAAAGCAATGATGACGGCACGTGTTTCCTTGCAGGTAACCATGGTTGACAGAGGAAGAACAATGATTCCAAGCACCACCCTCCTTTTGAAGCTTCCAGTCTGTTATTCAAACTCAATCAGCATGACAGAGTGATCTCCAGCCTTGTCCTCATCAACACTCACACCTGTGTTAACGAGAGAATCACTGACATGTCAACTGGTCCTTTTGTGGCAGGGCTGAAATGCAGTGGAAAAGTTTTTGGGGGATTCAGTTCAATTTCATGGCAAAGAGGGACTTTGCAATTAATTGCAATTCATCTGATCACTCTTCAAAACATTCTGGCGTATATGCAAATTGCCATCATACAAACTGAGGCAGCAGACTTTGTGAAAATTAATATTTGTGTCATTCTCATAACTTTTGGCCACGACTGTATATCCCCCCCCCACCCAGCAGACACCTCGACCGCCCTGAAAGAACTTCATTGGACTCTATGTAAACTGGAAACCATATATCCTGAGGATGCATTTATTATAGCTGTTGATTTTAATAAAGCTCATCTGAAAACAAGGCTCCCTAAATTTTATCAGCATATCGAATGTGTAACCTGGGCTGGCAGCGTTCTGGATCATTGCTACTCTAACTTCCACGATGCATACAAAGCCCTCCCTCGCCCTCCTTTTGGCAAATCTGACCACAACTCCATTTTGTTGCTCCCAGCCTATAGACAGAAACTAAAACAGGAAACGCCTGTGCTCAGGTCTGTTCAATGCTGGTCCGACCAATCTGATTCCACGCTTCAAGATTGCTTCGATCACGTGGATTGGGATATGTTCCGGATAGCCTCAGACAACAACATTGAATTATACGCTGATTCGGTGAGCGAGTTCATTAGAAAGTGCATCGGCGACGTAATACCCACAGCAACGATTGAAACCTTCCCCAACCAGAAACCGTGGATTGATGGTAGCATTTGCGCAAAACTGAAAGCGCGAACCACTGCTTTTAATCATGGCAAGGCGACCGGAAACATGACCAAATACAAACAGTGTAGCTATTCCCTCCGCAAGGCAATCAAACAAGCTAAGTGTCAGTATAGAGACAAAGTAGTCGCAATTCAACGACTCAGATACGAGACGTATATGGCAGGGTCTACAGTCAATCACGGATTACAAAAAGAAAACCAACCTGTCGCGGACACCGACGTCTTGCTCCCAGACAAATTAAACAACTTCTTTGCTCGCCTTGAGGACAATACAGTGCCACTGACATGACCCGCTACCAAAACCTGCGGGCTCTCCTTCACCGCGGCCAACGTGAATATAACATTTAAACGCGTTAACCCTCGCAAGGCTGCTGGCCCAGACGGCATCCCTAGCCGCGTCCTCAGAGCATGCGCACACCAGCTGGCTGGTGTGTTTACGGACATATTCAATCAATCCCTATCCCAGTCTGCTGTTCCCACATGCTTCAAGAGGGCCACCATTGTTCCTGATCCCAAGAAAGCGAAGGTAACTGAGTTAAACGACTATCACCCCGTAGCACTCACTTCCGTCATCACAAAGTGCTTTGAGAGACTAGTCAAGGATCATATCACCTCCACCTTGCCTGACACCCTAGACCCACTCCAATTTGCTTACCGCCCCAATAGGTCCACAGACTTCGCAATCACACTGCACACTGCCCTAACCCATCTGGACAAGAGGAATACCTATGTAAAAATGCTGTTCATCGATTACAGCTCAGCATTTAACACCATAGTACCCTCCAAACTCGTCATCAAGCTCGAGACCCTGGGTCTCGACCCCGCCCTGTGCAACTGTGTCCTGGACGTTGACGGGCCGCCCCCAGGTGGTGAGGGTAGGAAACAACATCTCCACCCCGCTGATCCTCAACACTGGGAACCCACAAGGGTGCGTTCTCAGCCCTCTCCTGTACTCCCTGTTCACCCATGACTGCATGGCCATGCACACCTCCAACTCAATCATTAAGTTTGCAGACGACACTACAGTGGTAGGCTTGATTACCAACAACGACGAGACGGCCTACAGGGAGGAGGTGAGGGCCCTTGGAGTGTGGTGTCAGGAAAATAACCTCACACTCAACGTCAACAAAACAAAGGAGATGATCGTGTACGTCAGGAAACAGCAGAGGGCGCCTCAGGAGGCTGAAGAAATTTGGCACCGAAAACACACACAAACTTATACAGATGCACAATCGAGAGCATCCTGTTGGGCTGTATCACCGCCTGGTACGGTAGCTGCTCCGTCCACAACCGTAAGACTCTCCAGAGGGTAGTGAGGTCTGCACAACGCATCACCGGGGGCAAACTACCTGCCCTCCAGGACACCTACACCACCCGGTGTCACAGGAAGGCCAAAAAGATCATCAAGGACAACAACCACCCGAGCCACTGCCTGTTCACCCCGCTATCATCCAGAAGGCGAGGTCAGTACAGGTGCATCAAAGCTGGGACCGAGAGACTGAAAAACAGCTTCTATCTCAGCCATCACGAACATTGAGTGGCTGCTGCCAACATACTGACTCAAATCTCTAGCCACTTTAATAATAAAAAATTGGATGTAATAAATGTATCGCTAGTGACTTTAAACAATACCACTTTATATAATGTTTACATACCCTACATTACTCATCTCATATGTATATACTGTACTCTATACCATCTACTGCATCTTGCCTATGCCACACGGCCAACGCTTGTCCATATAATTATATGTGCAGTTGAAGTCGGAAGTTTACATACACCTTAGCCAAATACATTTAAACTCAGTTTTTCACAATTCCTGACATTTTACCCTCGTACAAATTCTCTGGTCAGTTAGGATCACCACTTTATTTTAAGAATGTGAAATGTCAGAATAATAGTAGAGAGAATGATTTATTTATTTCATCACATTCCCAGTGGGTCAGACGTTTACATACACTCATTTATTATTTGGTAGCATTGCCTTGAAATTGTTTAATTTGGGTCAAACGTTTTGGGTAGCCTTCCACAAGCTTCCCACAATAAGTTGGGTGTATTTTTGGCCCATTCCTCCTGACAGAGCGGGTGTAACTGAGTCAGGTTTGTAGGCCTCCTTGCTCGCACACGCTTTTTCAGTTCTGCCCACAAATGTTCTATAGGATTGAGGTCAGGGCTTTGTGATGGCCACTCCAATACCTTAACTTTGTTGTCCTTAAGCCATTTTCCCCCAACTTTGGAAGTATGCTTGAGGTCATTTTCCATTTGGAAGACCCATTTGCAACCAAGCTTTAACTTCCTGACTGATGTCTTGAGATGTTGCTTCAATATATCCACATAATTTTCCTGCCTCACGATGCCATCCATTTTGTGAAGTGCACCAGTCCCTCCTGCAGCAATGTACCCCCACAACATGATGCTGCCACCCCTGTGCTTCACGGTTGGGATGGTGTTCTTCGGCTTGCTGTAATGTGTGCGTACTGGCGGGAGAGAAGTCAGGCGCAGGAGAGCAAAGATTATGTTACAACGGTGCAGTTTAATAATAAGATCACAGAGAACAAACACAAATAAATAAATACAATGGGACAAAACCCTTCGCACGCCAGACATAACGTGCACAAACTCTTACAATCAACAATTCCGGATAAGGACATGTGGGGAACAGAGGGTTAAATACACAACATGTAATTGATGGGATTGAAACCATTTGTGATGGAAGACAAGACAAAACAAATGGAAAATGAAAGGTGGATCGGCGATGGCTAGAAGACCGGTGACGTCGACCGCCGAACGTCTCCCGAACAAGGAGAGGGACCGACTTCGGAGGAAGTCGTGACAGTAACCCCCCTTGACACGCGGCTCCAGCAGCGCGCCGACACTGGCCTCGGGGACGACCCGGAGGGTGAGGCGCAGGGCGATCCGCAGGGCGATCCGGACGAAGACGGTGGAACACCTGCAGCAATGAATGGTCCAACACGTCCTCGACCGTAACCCAGCACCTCTCCTCCGGACCGTACCCCTCCCACTCCATGAGATACTGAAGGCCCATCGCCCGGCGCCTCGAATCCAGTATGGAGCGAACGGAGTTCGCCGGGCACCCCCCCCCCCCCCGATGTCCAGAGGGGGCGGAGGACCCTCCCGCACCTCAGACTACTGGAGCGGACCAGCCACCACCGGCCTGAGGAGAGACACATGGAACGAGGGGTTAATAAGGTAATCGGGTGGAAGTTGTAATCTATAACAAACCTCGTTCACTCTCCTCAGGACTTTAAATGGCACCACAAACCGCGGACCCAGCTTCCAGCAGGGCAGGCGGAGGGGCAGGTTTCGGGTCGAGAGCTAGACCCGGTCCCTCACTGCGGTGGCGATCTGCGTTCTCCTTTATGCGCATCACGGCCTGCTGAAGGTGAACACGGACAGCCTCCCATGTCTCCTCCGCGCACCTAAACCAGTCGTCCACCGCAGGAACCTCGGTCTGACTCTGATGCCAAGGCGCCAGAACCGGCTGGTACCCCAGTACGCACTGGAAGGGAGAGAGGTTAGTGGAGGAGTGGCGAAGCGAGTTCTGTGCCATCTCAGCCCAGGGCACAAACGCCGCCCACTCCCCTGGCCGGTCCTGGCAATAGGACCGCAGAAACCTGCCCACATCCTGGTTTACTCTCTCCACCTGCCCATTACTCTCGGGGTGAAACCCTGAAGTAAGGCTGATCGAGACCCCCAGACGTTCCATGAACGCCTTCCAGACCCTAGATGTGAACTGCGGACCCCGATCAGAAACTATATCCTCAGGCACCCCGTAGTGCCGGAAGACGTGCGTAAACAAGGCCTCCACAGTCTGTAGGGCCGTAGGGAGACCTGGCAGAGGGAGGAGACGACAGGACTTAGAGAAACGATCCACAACGACCAGGATCGCGGTGTTACCCTGTGAGAGTGGAAGATTGGTCAGAAAATCCACCGACAGGTGCGACCAAGGCCATTGTGGAACGGGTAAGGGGTGTAGCTTACCTCTGGGCAGGTGCCTAGGAGCCTTACACTGGGCGCACACCGAACAGGAGGAAACATAAACCCTCACGTCCTTAGCCAAGGTCGGCCACCAGTACCTCCCGCTCAAACAGCGCACTGTCCGACCGATCCCAGGATGACCAGAGGAGGGTGACGTGTGGGCCCAATAGATCAACCGGTCACGAACAGCAGGAGGGACGTACAGACGCCCAGCGGGACACTGGGCGGGAGCGGGCTCTGCACGTAATGCCTGCTCAATGTCCGTATCCATGGGCCGAGACAATGCGTCTGCCTTCACGTTCTGGGAGCCTGGTCTGTAGGAAAGGGTAAACATAAAACGGGTGAAAAACATGGCCCACCTTGCCTGGCGAGGGTTCAGTCTCCTCGCCACCCGGATGCACTAAAGATAACTGTGGTCAGTCCAGATGAGAAAAGGGTGTCTAGCCCCCTCAAGCCAATGTCTCCACACCTTCAAGGCCTTGACGATAGCCAACAGCTCCCGGTCCCCCTCGTCATAGTTTCGCTCCACCGGGCTGAGCTTCTTCGAGAAGAAGGCACAGGGGCGGAGCTTCAGTGGCGTACCTGAGCGCTGAGAGAGCACAGCTCCTATCCCAGCCTCGGACGCGTCCACCTCCACTATGAACGCCAAAGAGGGATCCGGATGGGCCAGCACGGGAGCCGAGGTAAACAGAGCCCTCAGGTCACTAAAAGCCCTGTCCGCCTCAGCTGACCACTGCAAGCGTACCGGGACCCCCTTCAGCAGTGAGGTAATGGGAGCCGCTACCTGACCAAAACCCCGGATAAACCTCTGGTAGTAGTTGGCAAACCCTAAGAACTGCTGCACCTCCTTTACCGTGGTGGGAGTCGGCCAATTACGCACGGCTGAAATGCGGTCACTCTCCATCTCCACCCCTGAGGTGGAAATGCGATACCCTAAGAAGGATACGGACTGCTGGAAGAACAGGCAGTTCTCAGCCTTGACGTACAGGTCATGTTCCAACAGGCGACCAAGCACCCTGAGCACCAGGGACACATGCTCGGCATGTGTAGCGGAGTATATCAAAATGTCATCAATATACACCACTACACCCTGCCCGTGCAGGTCCCTGAAAATCTCGTCTACAAAGGCTTGGAAGACTGATGGCGCATTCATCAACTCGTACGGCATGACGAGGTACTCATAGTGCCCTGAGGTGGTACTGAAAGCCGTCTTCCACTCGTCTCCCTCCCGGATACGCACCAGGTTGTAAGCGCTCCTGAGATCTAGTTTGGTGAAGAAGCGCGCCCCGTGCATTGACTCAATCGCTGTGGCTATGAGCGGTATTGGGTAACTATACCTCACAGTGATCTGGTTCAGACCCCGATAGTCAATACGTTGGCGCAGACCTCCCTCCTTCTTCTTCATAAAAAAGAAACTCGAGGAGGCGGGTGAAGTGGAGGACCGAATGTACCCCTGACGCAGGGATTCGGAGACATATGTTTCCATAGCCTCCGTCTCCGCCTGTGAGAGGGGATACACGTGACTCCTGGGAAGTGCAGCATCTACCAGGAGATGTATCGCACAATCACCCCGTCGATGGGGTGGTAATTGAGTCAAATCGAGGAGCGCGTCTGGGAGCACGCAGCAATGCTCCACCATCTTGGCACCGCCATTGGACCGCGTTGTCCAGACAATGGACCGCTGGGAGAGACAGGGAGTTCTTTTTCTTTTTGAGGAGTTCACCTGCCGTATCCGGGCGGTCTTCGACCACCCGCTCGAGGGTAGAGTGGCGGGTGAGCGCCTCTTCCATCTGAGGCAGGGGACGAGGAGCGCCCAGGAGTTCGCCCTGGAGTTTCGAACCCTGGCTGCCGGCGCGGGATGGAGCGACAGGGCACTGATCGACCATTATCGTTGCAGTAAGCGCGAGGACGTCCGTCGGGAGTTGGCTGGCAGAGACACCACCCTCACGTTCGACCAGCTGGTGGACCTGTCCATTCCATCCGGCTGGACATCCTGCTGGCTACCCGCGGACATTCAGATCGGGGTCTGTTAGTTCCATCCCCACGTGCCCCCTCTCCGATACCCATGGAGCTGGGAGGGTCGGTGCGCAGGGAGACCGGAGGGGGTTCCAGCTCGTGCACTGCCCAACCTTACCTGGTTGTATGCTCCCCGTCGCACGACCAGTGCGGGGAGGTGGAATAACCCGCACCGGGCTATGTAGGCGAACCGGGGACACCATGCGTAAGGCTGGTGCCATGTAAGCCGTCCCGAGGAGACGCACTGGTGGCCAGATGTGTAGAGCCGGCTTCATGGCACTTGGCTCAATGCTCAATCTGGCCCGGCCGATACGAGGAGCTGGTATGTACCGCACCGGGCTATGCACGCGTACAGGAGACACCATGCGCTCTACTGCGTAACACGGTGTCTGCCCGTACTCTCGCTCTCCACGGTAAGTACAGGGAGTAGGCGCAGGTCTCCTACCTGACTTCGCCACTCTCCCTTGTAGCCCCCCCCCCAAGAAGTTTTTGGGGTTTACTTTCGGGTTTCCTACCGCGTCTTCGTGCTGCCTCCATTCGCCGGTATCCCTCCTCGCACTGCGCCAGAGAATCCCAGGCGGGCTTCGGCACTCGCCCTGGGTCGATCGCCCACCTGTCGATCTCCTCCCACGTAGTGTAGCCCAGATCCTTCTCCTGCTTCCGAGCTAGCTCCTCAAAACGCCGCCTCTCTGCTTTCGCTGCCTCCAGCTCAGCTTTGGGGCGGCGATATTCTCCTGGTTGAGCCCAGGGTCCCTTTCCGTCCAATATTTCCTCCCAAGTCCACGAGTCCTGTTTTTTTTGCCGCTGTTGCTGGTTCCTCTCACGCTGCTTGATCCTTGTTTGGTGGGTGATTCTGTAACGGTTGTCCTCCTCCTCTTCGTCCGAAGAGGAGGAGTAGGGATTGGACCAAAGCGCAGCGTTGTTATACGACATGATATTTATTAAACAAGACGAAAACTAAACACACTTGAGAATTTACAAAATAATAAACGAAGTCATCAGACCTGAACAAACGAACTTACATATACACGAAGAACGCATGAACAGGTACAGACTAGACTACACAAATGAACGAACAAACGAAACAGTCCCGTGTGGTGCACAGACACAGACACGGAAGACAATCACCCACAAACAAACAGTGTGAACAGCCTACCTTTATATGGTTCTCAATCAGAGGAAACGTCAAACACCTGTCCCTGATTGAGAACCATATAAGGCTAATTACCAATGACCTAAACATAGAAACACAAAACATAGAATGCCCACCCAAACTCACGCCCTGACCAACTAAACACATACAAAAATAACAGAAAACAGGTCAGGAACGTGACACACAGTCAGGTTAGATTACTTGTTAAATATTTCTGCATGTTCGGAACTAGAAGCACAAGCATTTCGCTACACGTGCATTAACATCTGCTAACCATGTGTATGTGACCAATAAAATTTTATTTGACTTGACTGCCCTTGACCAGCACAAAAACACCCTGTGGCGTACTGCACAAGCATCGAATTGTCCCCTCGATATTTAACTTTCATTGAAGTCAGGAACCAATACACACAGTCAGTTAGGAAAGCAAAAGGCTAGTTTTTTCAAACAGAAATGTTCATCCTGCAGCACTACTTCCAAAATGTTTTGGAACACTGTAAAGTCCATGGAGAATAAGAGTACCTCCTCCCAGCTGCCCACTGCACTGAGACTAGGAAACACTGTCACTACTGATAAATACACACTAATCGAGAATTTCAATAAGCATTTCTCTACGGCTGGCCATGCTTTCCACCTGGCCACCCCAACAGCTCTGCAAGCCCCGCAGCAACTGGCCCAAGCCCCCCGTCCCCGTCCCCGCTTCTCCTTCACCCAAATCCAGACAGCTGATGTTCTGAAAGAGCTACAATATCTGGATCCCAAAAATCTGCTGGGCTAGACAATCTGGAACCTCTCTTCCTAAAATTTTCCGCCGCCATTGTTGAAACCCTAGTCTGTTCAACCTCTCTTTCGCATCGTCTGAGATTCCTAAAGATTGGAAAGTGGCCGCGGTCATCCCCCTCTTCAACGGGGGAAGACACTCTAGACCCAAACTGTTACAGACCTATATCCATCCTGCCCTGCCTTTCTAATGTCTTTGAAAGCCAAGTGAACAAACAGATCACCGACCATTTCGAATCCCACCGTACCTTCTCTGCTATGCAATCTGGTTTCCGAGCTGGTCACGGGTGCACCTCAGCCACGCTCAAGGTCCTAAACGATATCATAACCGCCATCGATAAAAGACAGTACTGTGCAGCCGTCTTCATCGACCTGGCCAAGGCTTTCGACTCTGTGAATCGGCAGACTCAACAGCCTTGGTTTCTCAAATGACTGTCTCGCCTGGTTCACTAACTACTTCTCAGAGAGAGTTCAGTGTGTCAAATCGGAGGGCCTGTTGTCCGGACCTCTGGCAGTCTCTATGGGGGTGCCACAGGGTTCAATTCTCGGGCCGACTCTTTTCTCTGTATTTATCAATGATGTCGCTCTTGCTGTGGGTGATTCTTTGATCCACCTCTATGCAGACGACACCATTCTGTATACATCTGACCCTCCTTTGGACACTGTGTTAACAAACCTCCAAACGAGCTTCAACGCAATACAACGCTCCTTCTGTGGCCTCCAACTGCTCTTAAATGCTAGTAAAACTAAGTGCATGCTCTTCAATCGATCGCTGCCTGCACCCGCCCACCCGACCAGCATCACTACTCTGGACGGTTCTGACTTAGAATATGTAGACAACTATAAATACCTAGGTGTCTGGCTAGACTGTAAACTCTCCTTCCAGACTCACATTAAGCACCTCCAATCCAAAGTTAAATCTAGAATCAGCTTCCTATTTCGCAAAAAAGCCTCCTTCACTCATGCTGCCAAACATACCCTTGTAAAACTGACTATCCTACCGATCCTTGACTTCGGCGATGTCATTTACAAAATAGCCTCTAATACCCTCCTCAACAAATTGGATGTAGTATATCACAGTGCCATCCATTTTGTTACCAAAGCCCCATATACTACCCACCACTGCGATCCGTATGCTCTCATTGGCTGGTCCTCGCTACATATTCATCGCCAAACCCACTGGCTCCAGGTCATCTGTAAGTCTTTGCTAGGTAAAGCTCCGCCTTATCTCTGCTCACTGGTCACCATAGCAGCACCCACCCATAGCACGCGCTCCAACAGGTATATTTCACTGGTCATCCCCAAAGCCAACACCTCCTTTGGCCGTCTTTCCTTCCAGTTCTCTGCTGCCAATGACTGGAACGAATTGCAAAAGTCACTGAAGTTGGAGACTCATATCTCCCTCACTAGCTTTAAGCACCAGCTGTCAGAGCACCTTACTGATCACTACACCTGTAAACAGCCCATCTGTAAATAGCCCACCCAACTACCTCATCCCCATATTGTTATTTTTTCGTTGTTGCTCTTTTGCACCCCAGTATCTCTACTTTCACATCATCATCTGCACATCTATCACTCCAGTGTTAATGCTAAATTGTAATTATTTCGCCACTATGGCCTATTTATTGCCTTACCTCCCTAATCTTACTACATTTGCACACACTGTATATAGATTTTTCTATTGTGTTATTGACTGTACATTTGTTTATCCCATGTGTAACTCTGTGTTGTTGTTTTTGTCGCACTGCTTTGCTTTATCTTGGCCAGGTCGCAGTTGTAAATGAGAACTTGTTCTCAACTGGCCTACCTGGTTAAATAGGTGAAATAAAAATAATAGTTGGAGCTTAAGTAAATGAATCTAAAGAATGTAATATTCTACAGACCCTATTGCTCTAGCACTACAATCTACATGGTGTTACTTCTTGGATGACTTTGGTCTAAATACCCAGTAGCCCTTTCTACTCAACCCATTCCATTGGTCCTATTGCAATACACTGGTATGCCTATAAATTAGATTTTGGCTTATAGAGAAAAAATATCTAAAATAATACAAAGTGTTGCTGGCCGTTGTATACATTCTACATACCCTACTGAGTATTCCCTACAGTACTTTTACTGCAGTACCCAGAATAGTTCTTGCTTTATAAGCCAATATTTATTCCATGTACTGAGATTCGCATTGTGGCCAATGGAGTGGGTGGAGTAAAAGGCCATCAACACTCCGTATTATTCAGAGCCCCATGAAATGACACCATATATTCTACAGACCCTACTGAGTTTTCCTTAAAATACTTTTACTGTGGTGAACAGAATAGTTTTTGCTCTATAAGACAATATGTAATTTATATGCCTACAGTGTATTGCATTTGGAACAATGGAATGGGTGGAGTAGAAAGGGCTACTGGGTATTTACACGACAGTCATCCAAGAAATAACACCATATATAGACTTTAGTGCTAGATTAATAGGATCTGTCGAATATGATGTTCTTTACATTCATTTATTTAAGCTTTAACTATTCTCAATATTCTCCACCTTATATTATTTATCTCATATAAAGCACTAATTGTCTTTAGTTTAGAATTTTCCCCGGTGTAGTTACAAAATTATAACATTTTAACATTATGCGCTATGCAAAGCTGCAAAAATTATTGATTTATTAACAACACATAGCGTTTTAACGCATACTTTTATTTGGAAGGCAAAATCTGAAAACCGGACGTCTTAATTCCGCTGACAGAACACTAATGCTGCTGACATGACGCTACATCTTTGTCTCTAACGTCGTCAATCAATATATAATATTTCCTGTCAAAGTCCACCAGGTAGCAGATTTGAGCTACTGTGTCGCGCAGCCGTATCATCGGAGAGAAGTGGTAGGTTGTAGCCACATGTTTTTTGTTGTAACTCCTTGGTGGGATCAAACAGGCTGAGGGATACAAATGTAACAATTGTTTTCAACACATGTAACAATTTCGCCGGTTAAAACTTAACCATGAATAGAAGAGTATTATAAACCATTTAACAGACGAAGTCTTACAAATTATGTATTTGCTGTATGTTTCTAGCGTATTTATTTATTTTAGTTTGGGGTGGGAGCAAGCTTGCTTATTGCTATTGGTCAATGGTGCACATTTTTTTCTAACTCAGTGGTGTTTCCTGATGTCATGCTG
Organism: Salvelinus namaycush; assembly: GCF_016432855.1. NCBI lineage: Eukaryota > Metazoa > Chordata > Actinopteri > Salmoniformes > Salmonidae > Salvelinus > Salvelinus namaycush. The sequence goes on from NC_052341.1 coordinate 16,514,589, forward strand.
CTCACGAGTAGGAGGCTGTGCTTTTTTTGAGGAGGTTGAGTGCGAAATAAAACTCTGGAAAAGATTCAGGAAAGGAACTTCAAATCATACGGGTTGGAAACATTTTATCTAATAGGATTTATTGCTTGGGGAATTCATTTATGCACAGTGGGGGATTGACATCAAGTTGTCTGCTTCGTCTTTATAGAAAGGCTACACTTTTTCCAGCCATGGAAACACTACAGAAGATAAGGGACAGTTCTTGTGAAATTCCAGTTGATGTCAGATTTAGGAAACGAATAGTTTGGCAAAATTTGGATTAACTGGTCACTGGACGGTTCCATTGGCGATACCACAAGGCGATGCCTCCCCAGGGCGATGGAGAATATAAACCTGTAGCAGTGTCGGCGGCGGTCCCACCGGTTCCCCCTCGGAGGGTTCGGAACAGAGAGTCGTTTTCGGGCTCCAAGTGTCGGTCCGGTGGCGTAGAGCGCAAAGTGAAGTGTGTGCTTGTCGGTGACGGGGCAGTTGGGAAAACGAGCTTGATTGTCAGCTACACCACAAATGGATATCCAACTGAATATGTCCCAACTGCTTTTGATAATTTTGCAGGTAACTTGACAAATATGTGCCTTTTTTTATTAATCGGCTATTAGGACTTATTATTGGTATTTTTGGGCTATGCAAGTTCTTGTTTTTATCCTGCGGTTTTAACGGCCCATTTATGTGAATTCATGAGTAGCCTACACTGAGTGTACAAAACATTAGGAACACCTTCCCAATATTGAGTTGCAACGACTTTTGCCCTCAGAACAGCGTTCCACAGGGATGCTGGCCCATGTTGACTCCAATGCTTCCCACAGTTGTGTCAAGTTGGCTGGATGTCTTTCTGGTGGTAGACTATTCTTATACACACAAAGACAGTTGAGCGTGAAAAACCCAGCAGCAACTTGCAGTTCTTGACACACTCAAACCGGTGTGCCTGGCACATACTACCATACCCAGTTCAAAGGCACTTAAATATTTTGTCTTTCTCATTCAGCCTTTGAATGGCAATACATACACAATGTTTCAAAGCTTAAAAATCCTTATTTAACCTGTTTCCTCCTCTTCATCTACACTGATTGAAGTGGATTTAACAGGTGAAATCAATAAGGGATCATAGCTTTCACCCGGATTCACCTGGTCAGTATTTCTTGAAGGAGGTGTTCCTAATATTTTGTACACTCAGTGTATATTTTGAACTCAGACTGACAAAACATTTCTATTCAGCTTTAGTAAAAATGTTGCCAATTGTCTTCTGCCATACATTGGCGGCAACAGGAAGACTATGGTAATTATTATACTCAATAGTTTGTCCATTACAACACTATTCAGTCCGTAACAGTATATAATGGCATTTTGGTTGCTAATTTCTTTGTTATATTGGCTGATTAAATGTATAATTGTTTTTTTTTCAGCGGTCGTGGCAGTTGATGGCAAGCCAGTAAAACTGCAGCTTTGTGACACAGCTGGCCAGGTTTGTAATTAAAATACACATATACGACAGTTTGATATTATCTCAACTATCCTGGAAGTCTGAAGGATTGGTTAAAAACAAACAAGTTGGCCTTTTTGCTGTTCCTAGAATTTCTCAAACTTGTTCTAACCCCTATGCATTACTAGACTAGTAGATGTACAGAATGAGGTCAAATGTAGTCTACTAATGTAGGGGAGGGAAGTGATCTGTCTAAATTGCTGTGCTCCAGCAGTGTTTTTGTCCAGTCGTGATTCTGCACCAAAAATGAGGTTACTCAGATAAACGCTGTCTCCCCCACATGGGAGGGGGTAACCGGCTTGGGGGGATTACAGATAGGAAACCTTATAATTGTAATGAATTGAATCTGAGCCTGGAAAGGAAACGTAAGCTTCGGCACAGCTGGGGCTGGTCAGAGGAAACGCGAGATGGGTCTGTTTCTGAGGAGCAGAGCAGGCTGGAGAGAGTCAACAGTGGAAAACAGCCCTAGAAAGCAGACCAAGAGAGATCTAGAGCGGTTCTGTCTAGACACAGGCTGTGCTCTGTGAGTTCATCGGGTTCTGCTTCGTCTCTTTGGAAAGCGAGCAGAGAGGCTCTGAGAGGATAGGCTTTTCATTAGACATCAAGACAATGCAAGCAATATCGTTTGCAAGGTGTTTGGAGCTTTATACAAGACAATGCAAACAATATAGTAGTTATAACTTAGTTAGGCCTATTACATAGTTAAACTTAGCATACATTGACAAATAATGAAGATGACATTTGCGCTTGCATGCCATGAATAATTAGCTTTCATGTGACAGCCCAAAATAATAATTGCGAAAGCACATGCCTCAGATGCACCAGTGCCCCCCCCCCCCATGCAAATGTGAGAAAATGGTTGAGCCAATTAATCAAAATAATTTATATTAGCTGTCGATTAGCTGTCGATGTCACCCAGCTCCCCTCTTCATAACAGAGTCCATGTATTTAGCATACTAAACATGCAGAAGATTTCCTGAATACCAACTACAGTGTCCCTCACTGTTTATGTTGTTGACCTCATTGGGTTCCTGAGGATGGAAATACAGTTTTAAAATCTCTTCCAGGAAGCAATGGGTACACATAAGCTGGGTGTATCAGAGGAACAGATGAAAGAGTGAGAGAGCGGGGAACGCATGCTTTGACAATAAACAGCTAAATATAATCTCAGTGGAATGCCATGGTTATCTTTCCTCCAGTTGAAATCACAGTAGAACTAGATGTTTTGGAGATATGCAAATGTAATCTGAATGTTGCGTAATATGTTTGCCAGATAAAAGGACTAAACACACATTAGCGAAGATAAGCACCCATATTGGCGTCAGTGCAATGGCCCATGGGTTAGATGCTTACCGCTGTAAATCCCCTGCAATGCTGTGCTGCCACTAATACATGATAGAAATGATGTCACTGCTCCACTCCATCTCTTTAGCTGGTGAAAATTACATATCTTTATACTTAGAGTTTGGCAGCGGGGTAGTGGTTGGCTGTGCCAACTGCAAATCATAAATGTTTTGCTCCTGTACCCTCTCAACAGCCTCATCACACTTTGTCTCTTTCACATGATTTAGCTGCATGATCGTCATCACAAATTCCTTTTGGGAGACAAAAGTGTGGACTATGGTGCATGTCATTATTTTAATCTATAATAGACATGTTATAGCAATTTAACAATGCTCCCTCTCTTCTCCAATTTAGCTTTTGGCAGTTTTTTTGTTTTAACATTCAAGTTATGCTGGTCGGAAAAACAGTGCCTTCAACAATACATTACGCAATGGCATGTCAGTCACCAACATTGGAGGAGATTAAAATCAACTATAGGCTATGCTGAAAGTGCTGTCCCCAGTCAGAAGCACTATGGCATGTAAACAGAACACTTTCACTCTAACAGAAACTGATAGAAGTGTCATGTGTTGTCAGGCTGTGGACACGGATTGTGTTTTCCTGCCTGCCAGAGAGACTACGTCATGAGGCAGAGGCGCCACTAGTTACAGCCATGCACATGGTGACATCTTAGCCAATAAGAGCAGGATTTTCCTTCTCTTAGTTATGGCTATGCCCTTTCCATTCCTGCACTCAAATACCTTTTCACAAGGAGGAATATTGTGTTGAGCATGGCCCTTCTTGGTTCTACTAGTTATCAGGTCGTGTCATGAACTCTCCTCTCCTCTTCCCGCAGGATGAGTTTGACAAACTGCGTCCGCTCTGCTACACCAACGCAGACATCTTCCTGCTGTGCTTCAGTGTTGTCAGCCCCTCTTCTTTCCAGAATGTCACAGAGAAATGGGTGCCGGAGATTCGCCGGCACTGCCCGCAGGCACCGGTGGTTCTGGTGGGCACCCAGTCGGACCTGCGGGAGGACGTCAAGGTTCTGATCGAGCTGGCAAAGTACAAAGAAAGGCCAGTGGAGCCCCAGGAGGCCCAGCAGTGTGCCGAGGACATGAGGGCCGTGTCATACATGGAGTGCTCCTCACTCACCCAGAAGAATCTCAAAGAGGTGTTTGACGCAGCCATCGTGGCCAGCATCCAGCACTCCGACAGTCAGCAGCAGCATCGACTGAAAAAACGGACTCCAGACAAGATGAAGAAGCTTTCTAGGTCGTGCTGGAAGAAGTACTGTTGTGTGGCCTAGCCTCTGTCTACACGTGCGACAGTAGGGACGCATGGGTGCCAATTTTGGTTCCATGTCAGCATGTTAAAAGACTTCAGGGCAGTAAGGAAAACAGCGACTGGAATATGGGCGAAGGTCTGGTCTGGAGTATCTGAGATATGTGAAGGTTAGGCCTCACTGACCTTGTGCTATTTTTGCTTTACCAACGTGAACTGCAATGGAGACAGATCTGACTTCCCTCAAAGTGCGGTTTGATAAGACTACTTATTGACTTTCCCCTGTGTTATATCCATGATCCTGAAGGACACACAGCTTCCGATAGACAACTGTGAAAGATCAAACCCTCTTGATAACTAGGAGGGTCTATGTTGTTGTTTTATTGACCTGGTTTACTCTGACCTTTCCCATGGTAAGTGTATGTAAACTCAGATTAATTTGGCGTATGACATTGAGTCAACTTCCCGACGTGGGATTTACCGTCCCTTTGATTTAGTAGTTCCTATGTTAAAAGAAAAATGCAGTGCTGTAATCAGATAATTCGAGGAGAGTACTGTGTAACTTTCATTGTTTTCATTCTGGTTCTTGTTTAGCTTGTCGTCTAATGTACAAACCACTCAAATACTGTTTTTCAGAATTTCGAACTGGTATTTACATTAGGACATGGGTTCTGTCCAAGCTCACATGAGGATCAGTCTCTAGCTATGTGCTGGAATTGGACCTGTTGAGCGTTGGTTTACTTGAACAAAACACCACCCGGGGAGTCGTAAACAAATACCGCCATGGTAACATTTAAAGGGCTCCTTATGGGCTTCAAATGCATGTGTAACATGTCCACTGTTTGATTTATGTGTCGGAAGGTATGTTTAGGTCTACTGTGAGGAGGGGACAAATTACGTTTTTTAATGTCTATTCTAGGAGTTTAAAAGTGGAGGAGCAATATTTTATTTTAAATTACATACAGAATGTTAACCTAATATGACTAGTTTGTCTATCAATTGTTTACTGTCCACGTTGTACACAATATAAGTGAGTCAACATTTCTTTGTTAAATTCTTGAAAGTCTTTTTAACTTTTACCAAGAGTCACACAAATGATGTACTAATACTCTTTTGGGTTGTTTATTAGTTTTGAAGTGCAATGTTAAGCATTATATTATAGCAATGAATGATGATCTTCTCCAAAAATGAAATCAACATTTTCAACATAACATTTCAATGCAATATATCTTTACTGTGAACCATGAGTTATATATATATTCACTGCAATCTTTTATTTACTGTATGAATGTCCAACTGAGAACTGTACCGCAACCAGACCTGTGGACTATAGTGCATAATTAATTGTATATGAAGAGGCAGTTTGGATATTTAGATTACACTGAATAAAGAACAGGTCTAATGGACAACACATTTAATGTGTACCCCTGTTGTTATCAGTTGACTTTGCCCATCCCTCTATTCTGCACAGTTTCCATTACTCTGGGGTTTTACAATGTCTGTTGTAGTATCATGTTTGATTTAAATCATGATAGCAAAAATATGATATCTGATTGAATGGGCCTGATGGCCTATGTAATGCTAATTTTGTTTGGTTATGTGTGCATTGGAATCATGATAGAAGTGAAGGGTTAAATAGGAAAATAGGTCATGGATCAAACTATTAGACAATCCTGGTTACCAGATTCCCGGGAAGTTCAGACAATTTGGAGAGAATAGGGTGATGTTAGCAAAATAATACAAACCTGGGTATTTAGATTTCCTTAGATAAAACACCACAGGCAGAAACATCCCCAGATGACTAGGCCAAAATAATACAGAGATAACAGAGGGCTGACTGCAGCTGAGTCAATGTTAACTGATCTTAACTACCATACTCTGCTAGCTGTTATTAATGACTATGAGCCAATCAAGTCATTTAGTATCTTTCTGCAACCAATACCCTGGAAAGAGCGTGTTTACTATCCGGAGCAAGCTTAACAGCACCATCATCTTGGAACTGGTTGAAAAAGGTTGTCAATACCTATATTCCATATCACTGGGATGTGTATGGGATGTTTGTCTCTGTAAATACCGTGTTCTGATTTAGGTAGGCCCATAGATATGACATTATTTGAATTTCAAAATGTTAACCGTCACTTCTTTCAGTGATATTGTGTTTCAAGCCTCGTAATAGCTCTTCCAGTAGAATGCCAAACTAAACCTTGGGGTAAACGATAGTTACCTGCATGATCATGTTAACCTCCTTAGATGACCTGGATGTGTCACCTGTGGATGTGGGATGGACCTCTGAAAGTGAATTATGATGGAAGACAGAGAGAATGGAGAAGTTAATGTTTCACTGGATCACTTGTTGCATGTTGCAGTTAAATGCAGTTAAAAGTCAGTTCAATGTTTATCATCACATACACCATGAATATACATAAATAATAATGTACAGCAATTTATCTACTCGTTATGAAATACTAGTTATTTCTTGAAAAGGAAAATACAGGGAAATGGGTGAAATTGAAATGTGACATAAATGCTTTAAATAGGATGGGTCTTTGGATGTGATGTGGGTATGCGGTAAGTGTTAGTGGACAGTGGTGCACATACCTTTTTTTTCTAGGTCATTTTGAATGTTGGCTTCTTCATCGCGTCATAGAATTTTCAAACTTCTTCCAATGACCAGTTTCTCAGTATTGTGTGGATTATTTTCTCAACACAAATGCATTTAACAATGATGCATTTCTTCAAATGAGTATCTTTGTTACAGTGCACATCACATGGTGTACTATATATATACTCTTGAGTTTCCAAGCTATGACTTCCAGCAAACATGGAGGTTCCATGATCTATGTTCAGGGCTCTGTGGGGGATGGGGTTGTGATGAAATAACAGCTCGCATTCAGTGTAATGTCAGAACAAAGATCTGTTTGTCTGTAGTTTGATACCTTTGGAAAATAAAGAATATTTGGTATACAATCTGGGTTTTGTGTTTGTTACAAAACCCTAACAAATCCATTCCAATGTATCTGAAACTCTTTTCCTTTGTGATATTTGTAATTACATATTTATAACAAATTAATGCTTGATTGACTGAACAACTATGGCTCAATACTGGATAGTGTAATTATGTCAACTGTATTAACAGAATCCGAATACAGTCAATATTGTAAAAACGTACTTGAACAGGGAGAGTTTATGCAGTTGAAATTGAAATATGAAATTAAATGTTGATATAGAAAGCCCCTTATGCTTTCACTTGCAGTCACAGCTATGAGCCATTAGGCCAATCATCTGAAGTCTTTACCAGTCACTCAAACTTTCTGTTAGGCTGACAGCCTGCTCTATTCTCTCAGCCAGAAGCTGGCCCTGCTTAATGACTGACATTTTCAGGCCACTTTTCTGTGATTGTTTCATATTGCAGTGATGTGTGTGTTGGTGGTGCAATATGTAGAGCTCTTGCTCAACCATACAGTCCCACATGACAACTGAGACCAGAATAAATGTGAGAGATGTCTAGATGGTACAGATCAGGGCCGGCCCACTCATTAGGCAGGATTAGGCGGCTGCCAATGGTGGCAGATTGACGAGGGCGGCATTTTCTAAGCTAAACTGACCAAGACGCACCTCCAACAAAACATAAAAACTCACATAATTCTGCCCCAAAACAATGACAATTTCTCTCAACCAGTGGCATATGGGCTTTTTAGGTGAGCGCTGATGCCGCCCTGTGATAAGCAGTGCCCACTTTGTGAAAGGCGGGGACGCAAAATATTTATCAAATCAGATTGTATTTGTCATATGCGTTGAATACAACAGGTGTGGACCTTACAGTGAGATGCTTACTTGCAAGCCATTAACTTCTTTGGGACTGGGGGGCAGTATTGAGTAGCTTGGATAAAAAGGTGCCCAGAGTAAACTGCCTGCTACTCAGGCCCAGAAGCTAAGATATGCATAGTATTAGTAGATTTGGATAGAAAACACTCTGACGTTTCTACAAATGTTTGAATGATGTCTGTGAGTATAACAGAACTCATATGGCAGGCAAAAACCTGAGAAAAAATCCAACCAGGAAGTGGGAAATCTGAGGTTTGTAGTTTTTCAAGTCATTGCCTATCGAATATTTAGTGTCTATGGGGTCATATTGCACTTCCCAAGGCTTCCATTAGACGTCAACAGTCTTTAGAACCTTGTTTGATGCTTCTACTGTGAAGGAGGTGGGAATGAGATCTGTTGGAGTCAGGGGTCTGGCAGAGTGCCATGAGCTGAGTCTTGCGCGCTCCCGTGAGAGTTAGCTGCGTTCCATTGCATTTCTACAGACAAAGGAATTCTCCGGTTGAAACATTATTGAAGATTTATGATAAAAACATCCTAAAGATTGATTCTATACTTTGTTTGACATGTTTCTACGAACTGTAATATGACTTTTCGTCTGAACTTTCGCCTGGACTTGCCCGCGCCTCCTGAGTTTGGATTTGTGTACTAAATGTGCAAACAAAAAGGAGGCATTTGGACATAAATGATGGACTTTATCGAACAAAACAAACTTTTATTGTGGAACTGGGATTCCTGGGAGTGCATTCTGATGAAGATCATCAAAGGTAAGTGAATATTTATAATGCTATTTCTGACTTCTGTTGACTCCACAACATGGGGGGTATCTGTATGGCTTGTTTTTGTGTCTGAGCACCGTACTCAGATTATTGCATGGTGTGCTTTTTCTGTAAAGTGTTTTTGAAATCTGACACAGCGGTTGCATTAAGGAGAAGTTTATCTAAAGTTCCATGCATAACACTTGTATCTTTTAGCAATGTTTATTATGAGTATTTCTGTAAATTGATGTGGCTCTCTGAAAAATCACTGGATGTTTTGGAACTCCTGAACATAACGCGCCAATGTAAACTAAGATTTTTGGATATAAATATGAACTTTATTGAACAAAACATACATATATTGTGTAACATGAAGTCCTATGAGTGTCATCTGATGAAGATCATCAAAGGTTAGTGATTCATTTTATCTCTATTTCTGCTTTTTGTGACTCCTCTCTTTGGCTGGAAAAATGGCTGTGTTTTTCTGTGACTAGGTGCTGACCAAACATAATTGTTTTGTGTGCTTTCGTCGTAAAGCGTTTTTGAAATCGGACACTGTGGCTAGATTTACAACAAGTTTATCTTTAAAATGGTGTAAAATACTTGTATGTTTGAGGAATTTTAATTATGGGATTTCTGTTGTTTTGAATTTGGCGCCCTGCACTTTCACTGGCTGTTGGCGAGGTGGGACGCTACCATCCCGAATATCCCAGACAGGTTTGACCAACAATGCCGTTAAGAAAAATAATTGTTAAGAAAGTATTTACTCAAATAAACTGAAATAAAAAAAATTGGAAAATAAATAATTCGAGAGCAACAATAAAATAACAGAGTCGGTACAGAGTCAATGTGCGGGGGCACCGGTTAGTTGAGGTAATTGAGGTAATATGTACAGTACCAGTCAAAATTTTGTACACACCTACTCATTCAAGGGATTTTCTTTATTTTTACTATTTTCTACATTGTAGAATAATAGTGAAGAAATCAAAACTATAAAATAACACATATGGAATCATGTAGTAACCAAAAATGTGGGAAACAAATAAAAATAAAAAAATATATATTTGAGATTCTTCAAAGTAGCCACCCTTTGCTTTGATGACAGCTTTGCGCACTCTTGGCATTGAATTGTCCTGATTCGTGATTTCAAGTTTGTATACTTAGATTTTTTACAAATTGATCACAGCAAAAAATAGAATTCTTATGCATTTCCCGCTGTGTAAACACATTGCAAATAGGCTCAGAATAACTCCTCCTGATAAAGTTGGGTAGCTGATATTCAGAGCTTAAATATCCAAATTGATTAGTCACAGGAATCAGGACTAATAAAGCCAATGCTACAACCTATTTTACAAACGGTGGCCCTACCACATGGATGGGCATTCATCAAATTCCATTATGGGGGGTGACATAGTAGGCTACAACCCAGTAAGCACGGGCCAACGTATTTCTGACATATTTTTTTGGTCATGTCCAGACCGGAGGTATTTTTTGGGTGTTTTACAAATGGTAGGTCTACCATGTATAGTACTAGTTAAAAGTTTGGACACACCCACTCATTCAAAGGTTTTTCTTTATTTTTACTCGTTTCTACATTGTAGAATAGTAGTGAAGACATCAAAACTATGAAATAACACATATGGAATCATGTTGTAACCCAAAAAGTGTTAAACAAATCAAAATATATTTTATATTTTAGAATCTTCAAAGTAGCCACCCTTTGCCTTGATGACAGCTTTGCACACGCTTGGCATTCTCTCAACCAGCTTCACCTGGAATGCTTTTCCAAAAGTCTTGAAGGAGTTCCCACATATGCTGAGCACTTGTTGGCTGCTTTTCCTTCACTCTGCAGTCCAACTCATCCCACACACCCTCTCAATTGGGTTGAGGTTGGGTGATTGTGGAGGCCAGGTCATCTAATGCAGCACTCCATCACTCTCCTTCTTGGTCAAATAGCCCTTACACAGCCTGGAGGTGTGTTGGGTCATTGTCCTGTTGAAAAACAAATGATAGTCCCACTAAGCCCAAACCAGATGGGATGGCGTATCGCTGCAGAATGCTGTCGTAGCCATGCTGGTTAAGTGTGCATTGAATTCTAAATAAATCGCTGACAGTGTCACCAGCAAAGAAACCCCACACCATCACACCATGCTCCACACCATGCTCCTCCATGCTTCACGGTGGGAACCACACATACGGAGATCATCCGTTCACCACCTCTGCGTCTCACAAAGACACGGCGGTTGGAACCAAAAATCTAAACTTTTCAACTTTCCTTCAGAATCGAACATGAACCGGATTTCAACGTCTGGAAAGATGTCTTTTCACCTTTCATTCAGAACCTAACGTGAACCTAACTTCAACATCTGGAAAAATATTTATTATCATTTTGCTTACTGGGACTATTCTTGTAGGGGAGGCAATTTGTTGGTCTTGCCTAGGGTGGCAGAATGGCCAGGACCGGCCCTGGTACAGATGACATGTTTTGACATATACATACCGATGCCCACATCTATGAAGAAGGCCTTGCAAGACAAATTGGATAACTCTTCCTAAAGGGAGGGGGAGAGCAATGGTGGAAAAAGTACTCAATTGTCATACTTGTGTAAAACTAAAGATACTTTAATAGAAATTGACTCAAGTAAAAGTGAAAGTCACCCAGTAAAATACCATTTGAGTAAAAGTCTAAAAGTATCTGGTTTTAAATGTACTTAAGTAAATGGAATTTCTTGTTTAAAAAAAAATATATATATTTACAGATAGCCAGAGGCACACTCCAACACTCAGACATAATTTAAAGACAACGCATTTGTGTTTAGTGAGTCTGCCAGATCAGAGGCAGTAGGAATGACCAGGGACGTTCTCTTGATAAGTGTGTGAATTGGACCATTTTCCTGTCAAAATGTAACGATTACTTTTGGGTGTCAAGAAAATTGTATGGAGTAAAAAGTATATTATTGTCTTTAGGAATGTAGTGAAGTCAAAGTAAAAGTTGGCAAAAATATTAATAGTAAATACAGATACCCCAAAAATGACTGTGTGTAGTACTTTAAAGTATTTCTACTTAAGTACTTTACACCACTGGGGGAGAGATACCAGTGGCCTGAGGGATTTGCCAATGTAGATGTACAACAGCTGCAGAAAAGCCAAACGTTATCACAGAGTTGCAAACGTGGGGCATGGAGCTGTAAGCAGAACAGAGGTACTTGGCAGATCAAGTAAAGCTGTGATTTCTAAGAGGCTCAAGCCTGGATGGATGTTGAAAAGTAATTTTTCTGGGTTGCTGCCCAGGTCATCACTGGCAGGAAATTATGGTCCACTTGTTACTCCATGTGCTGACAGAGAAAAGCAACAATGATGACCTAGTCTGAATCCCCCAACCTACTAATGCTCTTCTTTGGATACAATGTACAGATGTACGATCTTAGTTAGATCATGCTGTTGCAGGAAAATGTAGAACATGTAGTGTATTTGAGGTTTAAAAAGGCTTCTGAAGTTTGTAATTTCCATTTTGAAATTTCAGACTCGATTTTCCCTTCCCTAAAAATGTATCAACCCCTACAAATATGTAAATTCATTATTATCCACATAATAATTCACATTTCCTGTTACAGCAGGATTCATTTCCTGCTGTAGCAAACTGGCTCAAATTAATATCCTACATCTGTATACACACAAGATGGGTGAAATGAGGACAACATATCTCTTGAGTCCACTGTCAGATCACTCTGGTGAAAATCTCTATAAAGAACAAACAAGACACCTCATGAAGTTTTTGAATGGGTCCACACCAGACATTGATTATGTCTTCCCATCCTCAAAACCCTACCCTGAAATTCAGTGTGTGCTGTTCAAAAGACTTGGCCCATAGTTTGTTACAAACAATGTCAGTAGATGAGACTGTTTCTTGGGAGGCAGCACAACGAGTTATTGGATTTGGCAGGCAATGTTTGGGTTAGAAAAGTTAATAGCAGTTAGAGTAACCACAAAACAGGTTGTGTGTGCACTCCTTTAATCAATTCCAAATGTTGGATGAGAAAGAGGCCCTGTTTATAATTTTCTGGAGGAGCAAAGTAACAGAGTGAGATGGCTGAACTTCCCCATCTGCGAGCCTCATATCCATACTGTATGTGCTGCAGATAAATAATGGATCCCTTTTGTTTTGTCTTTGCACTGATTATAGTTTATTCGATTGGCTCAGTAGAAAACACGTCCTTCAGTGCATTCAGAAAGTATTCAGGCCCCTTCCCTTCTTACACATTTTCTTACGTTAAAGCCTTATTCTAAAATTGATTAAATTAATGTTTTTACTCATCAATCTACACACAATATCCCATAATGACAAAGCAAAAACAGTTTATTTCTTATTTTTGCTCATTTAAAAATAAATACAAACTGAAATATCATATTTAAATAAGTATTAAGACCCTCTACTCAGTACTTTGTTGAAGCACCTTTGGCAGCGATTACAGCCTTGAGTCTTCTTGGGTATGACGCTACAAGCTTGGCACACCTGTATTTGGGGAGTTTCTCCCATTCTTCTCCGTAGATCCTCTCAAGCTCTGTCAGGTTGGCTGGGGAGCGTTGCTGCACAGCTATTTTCAGGTCTCTCCAGAGATGTTCGACCGGGTGCAAGTCCGGGCTCTGGCTGGACCCCTCAAGGGCATTCAGAGACTTGTCCCGAAGCCACTCCTGCGTTGTCTTGGCTATGTGCTTAGGGTCATTGTCCTTTTGGAAGGTGAACCTTTGCCCCAGTCTGAGGTCCTGAGCACTGGAGCAGGTTTTCATCAAGGCTTTCTCTGTACTTTGCCCTGTTCGTCTTTCCCTTGATCCTAACTAGTAAAAACATCCCCACAGCATGATGCTGTCACCACCATTCTTCACCGTAGCGATGGTGCCAGGTTTCCTCCAGACGTGACGTTTGGCATTCAGGCCAAATACTTCAATCTTGGTTTCATCAGACCAGAGAATCTTGTTTCTCATGGCAAACTCCAAGCGGGTTGTCATGTGCCTTTTACTGAGGAGTGGCCTCCGTCTAGCCACTCTACCATCAAGGCCTGATTGGTGGAGTGCTGCAGAGATGGTTGTCCTCCTGGAAGGTTCTCCCATCTCTACAGAGGAACTCTGGAGCTTTGTCATCAGTTTCTTGGTCACTTCCCAGACCAAGGCCCTTCTCCCCGATTGCTCTAGAGAGAGTCTTGGTGGTTCCAAACTTCTTCCATTTAGGAATGATGGAGGCCACTGTGTTCTTGGGGACCTTCAATGCTGCAGAAATGTTTTGGCACCCTTCCCCAGATCTGTTCCTCTACTTAATCCTGTCTCAGATCTCTACGGACAATTCCTTCGACCTCATGGCTTGGTTTTTGCTCTGACTTGCACTGTCAACTGTGGGATGTTATATAGACAGGTGTGTGCCTTTTCAAATCATGTCCAATCAATTGAATTAACCCCAGGAGGTCTCCAGTCATGTTGTAGAAACATCTCAAGGATGATCAATGGAAACAGAATGCACCTGAGCTCCATTTCGAGTCTCATAGAAAAGGGTCTGAATACTTACGTAAATATGGTATTTCTGTTTTTTATTTTTTATACATTTTCTAAAATGTCTAAAAACCTGTTTTCACTTTGACATTGTTGGGTATTGTGTGTAGCTTGATGACAAAAATGCATTTAATATAAGGCTGTATTTTAGAATAAGGCTGTAACTTAACAAAATGTGAAAAAGTGAAGGGGTCTGAATACTTTCCAAATGCACTGTAGGTGTGTTTTGCCTCTAAACTAAGCCACAGTAACAAGTAGTCTAGATATAGACCCATTCCCATGTATAGAAAGGGTATTTTCAGAAAATCTCCAATAGCTCCCTTTCTCCGTCCGAGAATTATAGAATACATTTGCTCTGTACTCTGTAAACTGCAATGACACAGCACGGCCAGGGAAACATGCGTTTTGACACAGGCCAAAAAGGAGGGCACTGCAGAGCACCATGGTTTCAGGCATATTTCAACTCAATAAGTCATATGATGTTATACAACCAAGGGAGGAACCAGAATTTTCACAGAAATTACTTTTAATGGCTGAGGAAGAAGTCTGATCTTTTTATTCAAAACAAACTATTACAGGTTTTTTTCAATCACTTTGGTGCAATTTGCACAATTATGTTGTACATTTTCACTAATTTAGCACACAAATCAAAACAGATAATCAAAATGGCTCATGTTTCAAAACTCTTAAGCTCATTTTCAATTGACTGAGTACAACAAACAAATTCACAGTCACTTGTTCACTCTACCAAATCACTCTTTCAGTTTTGATACATATTCCATCTAAGTATCTGCTTTTCAAAATGCAATATTCACTTTACTTTCTATATGATTTTCTTGTCATTTGCTAACAATACAATCGACTATCACTTAATCAAACTGCTCAAAACTGATAATGACTGAACCAAAACTATGTAGTGCCTAGTTAACATATAATCAAATCAAAGTTTATTTGTCACGTGTTTATTTGTCGCGCCAAATACAACAGGTGTAGACTTTACAGTGAAATGCTTACTTACAGACTCTAACCAACAGTGCAAAAAAGATATTAGGTGAACAATAGGTAAGTAAAGAAATAAAACAACAGTAACAAGACAGGCTATATACAATAGCGAGGCTATAAAAGTTGCGAGGCTACATACAGACACCGGTTAGTCAGGCTGATTGAGGTAGTATGTACATGTAGATATGGTTAAAGTGACTATGCATATATGATGAACAGAGTGTAGCAGTAGCGTAAAAAAGGGGTTGGCGGGTTAGCCAATGTGCGGGAGCACTGGTTGGTCGGCCCAATTGAAGTAGTATGTACATGAATGTATAGTTAAAGTGACTATGCATATATGATAAACAGAGAGTAGCAGCAGCGTAAAAAGAGGGGTTCACACAATGCAAATAGTCCGGGTAGCCATTTAATTACCTGTTCAGGAGTCTTATGGCTTGGTGCTAAAAACTGTTGAGAAGCCTTTTTGTCCTAGACTTGGCACTCCGGTACTGCTTGCCATGCAGTAGTAGAGAGAACAGTCTATGACTGGGGTGGCTGGGGTCTTTGACAATTTTTAGGGCCTTCCTCTGACACCGCCTGGTGTAGAGGTCCTGGATGGCAGGCAGCTTAGCCCCAGTGATGTACTGGGCAGTACGCACTACCCTCTGTAGTGCTTTGCGGTCAGAGGCCGAGCAATTGCTTTACCAGGCAGTGATGCAACCAGTCAGGATGCTCTCGATGTTGCAGCTGTAGAACCTTTTGAGGATCTCAGGACCCATGCCAAATCTTTTTAGTTTCCTGAGGGGGAATAGGCTTTGTCATTCCCTCTTCATGACTGTCTTGGTGTGTTTGGATATAGTTTGATCACTGGTGAACACTGTACATTTTTATATTTTTACATAAATGTATCAATTTGACATAAATGTATATTGGAAGGTAAAACCAAATCATTCCCTTGATCAAAAATATAAACGCACCATGTAAAGTGTTGGTCCCATGTTTCATGAGCTGAAATACATTTTCCATATTCACAAAAAGCTTATTTCTCTCAAATTTGGTGCACAAATCTGTCTACATCCCTGTTAGTAAGCATTTCTCATTTGCCGAGATAATCCATCCACCTGACAGGTGTGACATATCAAGAAGCTGATTAAAGAGCATGATCATTACACAGGTGCAGCTTGTGCTGGGGACAATAAAAGACCTCTCTAAAATGAGCAGTTTTGTCACACAACACAATGCCACAGATGTCTCAAGTTTTCAGGGTGCGTGCAATTGCCATTTCACACTGCTTGCATTAGCATATCAATAATGAATGTTTACCCCATCCCATACGAGTATAAATGTACAGTAATGTTATCATACAGTGTCATTGATATTATATTATAAACCGGGTGGTTCGAGATTGGCTGACAGCCGTGGTATATCAGACCGTGTACCACAGGTATGACAAAACATTTATTTTTACTGCTCTAATTAAAGCATTAAAGCAACTTGGGGGTTTGTGGTATATGGAAAATATACCACGGCTAAGAGCTGTGTCCAGGCACTCCCGTTGCGTCATGCGTAAGAGCAGCCCTTAGCCGTGGTATGTAGGCTATATACTGTACCACACCCCCTCGGGCCGTATTTCTTAAATTTAGGCTACACAGCTATAGAATGTTAGCTAGCAAGCTAGCTAGCTAATTACCAAAATAATTTCTGCATCCTCACATAAACGTGATGTCTGATAGCTGAATGCGTAAGTTTAGCTGAACCATAGCTATATATGAGTTATTGGGCTTACACTAGCATATTAAAGTTACATTAGAACAAACCAGGCTTAATTTGATCAATATCATGGAAGTCATTATATGAGGTAAAAGCAAATTGCGACTGAAATCGTTGATAATTCTTTGGGGAGTTGCCTCTTGCCTGGACCTCAGTGGGTTGAGATTTAAGGCTATGGCGACAAATTCAGAATGTAACAGGCTGTAACTTTACAATAAAAAACAAATCGCTTTTCAGTGCTGATTTTAACATGAAAATATTGGTGGGGCAAGTTCCATCAAAAAAGCTAATATGCATTGAAACCAATACACACACAAACGCTATAACATTTGGTTATGATCAGTTTCCTTCCCATTGTCAAATTCAGCACAGATCTACAATATTGGGACGCAGCCAAAACACCATTCTGAGTGTGTCTGCAGGCCTGTTACCAAGATGCTCCAGTTAAGAATAAAGCAACAACGTTTATAAAGTTACTCCATCGCTTCATCTTTTGCATAGTTACAGTTCCATGGGTATAACAATCTGACATCAAACATTAATAACAAGCCAAGTTGTATAGCTACCTCAAAACAGATGTTAGCCACTGCTTTTATTCACCACCAACCACAGTTGAATTTTATTTTACAGCTTGCTTTATTGTAACGGATGATCATATTTCGATGTTTAGTGGCTGGTGAGCACCGAGACGTTTTATGTCTACATTTCCTTCATAACGCTAAGTTAGAAATGTATTTGCTAGGAGATAGTCAACATATTTCCTGATAAGATCAATGACACCTACGCTCTGTGCTTTCTCTGGCTGCCCCTCCGCCACAGAAGGCACTGAGCGAGGCTGAAACAGCTGCATTCTGGAGTGGCCTTACTCAAAGAAAACTTACCAAAACAATAATATGACAGGGAGGATTCGAGTATGCTGCTTTATTAACTCAGGGTAGCGCTCGAGATATGACAAGTTCACAGTTTACATTTTAGTAATACGTGTAGCCGAGGGTATTTTTGCGAAAGTCTAGTAAGTGTGAAGACCCTCTGAGATAGGGGGTATGACAAGTGTTATCAGTTTAGAGTTTTGTACTTAGAGTTTTGAAAATATACCACTTACATCTGAAATGTTTTCCAAAGTGATTGAAAAAAAAACTGGAATCCAATAAAAGTGTCTACAGATACGTATGACAGACGTTGCAAGTGTGACACACAAAATGTATGGTCACATTTGTCTTTGTGTATTGTTTCTTTGTATTGGGGAAGAATGCTTTTACTTAAATGTCAGTCCTCCAAGGTTTCGCCACTGCGATGCATTTATACTACTGTTGGCCAGTAGGGCACAGTGAGACGTGTTCGTATCGCACTGGGACTATATGCGATCCTGCACCTGTGTGTTCTCATTATTGAGATAACCTTTGAAAGAGAAGTCACGTTCTACTGTTTCATCATTTATCCTGTGTTACAGGCCAGTAAAGTGCAAAAATACACTGAATACCACAATATAGTTTTGTAACTTGCCTGTTGAAGTGAATGTAATGGTTTGAACAACATCGTAATTGTATAACTTCGTACTCGACAGAAAACGCATGTCGAGTGTAAAATTAAATGATAGCGGTGCATTCCTTTGATCTAGAAAATAAAAATGTTAACTCCTGAACATTTTTATTTTTGAAAAAGACACTCCTGAAAATATCCTAAGGGTTTAGAGAATTTTATGTTGTAACTGTGATGTTTAAGAACTTTGTAACTGTTGTACTGTAAATGTTAGAAAAGCTGCGAGATTAGGGCTAGCTCCGGTTAGCTTTTGGCTAGCTCCGGTTATCGGTTTGCTAGCTTGTTCAGTCATTTTTCAATAATTAGCATTATTGTCACTTGCAATAGCCTCGTCTTTCTATTAGCCCTTCTTACACTGGGTGAATGTATTTTGAGCATGGGTATAAAGTAACTTCTAATGAGTTAAACCAGTCTTTAAAGGCTTTCATGTTTTAGAGTCTCCTATGGGGCTATAGTGGGCAACAGTCAACTACATAATTATAACCTAAATGTGTTTGGGGTATAAATGTAAAGAATTTTAGGATGTGAATTGGATTGGAATTTAATATTTTTGTTGTGTAAATTTATGTATTTTTGATTTGTTTATGAAATAATATGTCAGGGATTTATGAGACAAATTATTAAATACACTTAGCAAAACAAAACGTTATGTTTGGTACTTGAGAGAACCTTTAAAAGTAAAAATGTTCTGTTTCATAATTTATCCTTTTTTAAAGGCTCTATTATCTTCTGCACCAGACCTACAACTGGGACCTGTAAAACAAGGCACCCCAGCTTTGAAGATAGGGTAGCAGATGTGTTGTCATGTCATTTGGAGGGGTAAAGAAAACCCTCTATAGAGTGCACTAGTGTGCGTGTGTGCAGAGGCGTCATGCTCATAGGGGGCACAGGGGCACTTGTAATGGCCTTGACAAACTGCCATCTCTTTCAACCACCACCAACATAATTGGGTCGAGGCTTTTCAATTGTGTGAGACAGTATCCACTTGAAATCATGAAAGAAAGGCCTTAGCCTTGCCCTGTCCTACTTGAGTTCACTGTGATTGACAATTCCATGTAACAGACAATATGCCATATAACAATAATGTGTTTAGCACAACCACATTACCTGGATTGCAGTTGAGATTATATTAAAAAAATACATAGTGCACGTCATCAACGCTGTTCAAGATTCTGTGCAGATTATTATAGCCATTGTGAAGATCTCCAGACCTGCGACCTTTGCATCCATGATTACATAAGAATACATTTATAGTTACAGTAACCTCAAAATATGGCCATGGATGTTACCCATTTTAAGTTTCAATAAACACTGTTACATTTGTTTGTAAGATAGCCTTATCTTTAGGCTATTTACTGTATTACAAATGTCATATTGAATTGTGTTGGATAAATATCAACATTTAAAGGTGATGTATCTCATGCTTGGATAGTTTCGTCTGAGCCACTGGCTTAAAACCTCTTCAGGATCCGACCCTTGTTTTCAATTTTTGCCTAAAATGACATACCCAAATCTAACTGCCTGAGCTCAGGCATTGAAACAAGGATATGCATATTCTTGATACCATTTGAAAGGAAACCCTTAAGTTTGTGGAAATATGAAATGAAGGTAGGAGAACATAACACATTAGATCTGGTAAAAGAAAATACAAAAAAACCAACTGTTATGGATTTTTTTTGTACCATCATCTTTGAAATGCAAGAGAAAGGCCATAATGTATTATTCCAGCCCAGGCGCAATTTAGATTTTGGCCAAAATCAGAACTGTCTATGTCCTGGGAAATGTTATTGTTACTTACAACCTCATGCTAATCACATTAGCCTACATTAGCTCAACCGTCCTGTGGGGGAACCACCGATCCTGAAGAAGTTTTAATCCTATTCTATAACTTAAATGTTTTGTTTAGTTGGAGATGTGAATCTCCAACTTGTCAACTTGTCGACAAGGTAATAGGCTATTTACTGTATTGCAAAAGTGATATTGAATTGTGTTTGGTTGTCAGTGCAACCAAATATCAACACTTAAAAGGAGATGTATCTTTTGTGCCACTGACTTAGTCTGGATTCAAGTCTCCATCTCAACAAAAAATCTAAGTTACAGAATAAGACTAAATCAAATCAAACTTTAAATGCACTTTAACATAGATTTTTGGTTGAGATAGAGACATGAATCCAACATAAATATTATTAACTTGAAGATTACATTTGAAATAAACCAAAGCTTGAAACACTAGGCATATGGGGTGGCAGGGTAGCCTAGTGGTTAGAGCGTTGGACTAGTAACCGAAAGGATGCAAAATCAAATCCCAGAGCTGACAAGGCAGTTAACCCACTGTTCCTAGGCCGTCATTGAAAATACGAATTTGTTCTTAACTGACTTGCCTAGTTAAATAAATTATATATATATATATATAATGCATGTCATCACAAGATGCCAAGCCTCTTCCACCCTCTTGTTCACTCCACACCTGAAAAATGTAAATTGCATCTCACACCCTACACTTGTCTTTCCATCACCAAGGAAAACAACTCGCTGAGCTATAGCTTGCCCGTTCCGTAGCAAGCTGCTCTATCAGCACTGCATGATTGGAGAAGTAATTTAATGTTGAGCTAAATAAAATATATGGTTTCAGAGGTCTAAAAAGGAACGATATAAACCATTACTTCATTTTGCTGGTCGGAACAGTGGAACGGAACAAAAAATAATAATGGTTCTGTTCAGAATGTAATAATTGGAAAATAATTTCAGTTCCAACCCCTGCTAAATAGTATTATTGATAATATATGACTCTTAAATCTACCATTTGGAATGACTTCGATAACAACAGTGATTCTATTTAGTTATTAGTAGATATTTGTCACGTTGTCTAATGATTGGAGACAGGCACAGGAATAGGTAATAGGGGGTTTTATTTTCTCCAGCCAAACAAACGAGCGAGGTGTCAACCTCTAAATAATACACGGGACGAGACCCGTAAATTAAGTGCGCAATAACACGTAGCATGGAAGCCGAAAACAATAGCACAGATACTCACAGGACCAACGGACATGGTAACAATAACCGACAAGGACAATGGGGAACAGAGGGCACATATATAAACTCAGCAAAAAAAGAAATGTCCTCTCACTGTCAATTGCGTTCATTTTCAGCAAACTTAACATGTGTAAATATTTGTATGAACATTACAAGATTCAACAACTGAGACATAAACTGAACATGTTCTACAGACATGTGACCAACATAAATGGAATAATGTGTCCCTGAACAAAGGGGGGTCAAAATCAAAATTAACAGTCAGTATCTGGTGTGGCCACCAGCTGCATTAAGTACTGCAGTGCATCTCCTCCTCATGGAATGCACCAGATTTGCCAGTTCTTGCTGTGAGATGTTACCCCACTCTTCCACCAAGGCACCTGCAAGTTCCCGGGCATTTCTGGGGGGAATGGCCCTAGCCCTCACCCTCCGATCCAACAGGTCCCAGACGTGCTCAATGGGATTGAGGTCCGGGCTCTTCGCTGGCCATGGCAGAACACTGACATTCCTGTCTTGCAGGAAATCACGCACAGAACGAGCAGTATGGCTGGTGGCATTGTCATGCTGGAGGGTCATGTCAGGATGAGCCTGTAGGAAGGGTACCACATGAGGGAGGAGGATTTCTTCCCTGTAACGCACAGCGTTGAGATTGCCTGCAATGACAACAAGCTCAGTCCGATGATGCTGTGACACACCGCCCCAGACCATGACGGACCCTCCACCTCCAAATCGATCCTGCTCCAGAGTACAGGCCTCGGTGGAACGCTCATTCATTCGACGATAAACGCGAATCCGACCATCACCCCTGGTAAGACAAAACCGCGACTTGTCAGTGAAGAGCACTTTTTGGCAGTCCTGTCTGGTCCAGCGACGGTGGGTTTGTGCCCATAGGAGACGTTGTTGCCGGTGATGTCTGGTGAGGACCTGCCTTACAACAGGCCTACACGCCCTCAGTCCAGCCCCTCTCAGCCTATTGTGGAAGGTCTGAGCACTGATGGAGGGATTGTGCGTTCCTGGTGTAACTCGGGCAGTTGTTGTTGCCATCCTGTACCTGTCCCGCAGGTGTGATGTTCGGATGTACTGATCCTGTGCAGGTGTCGTTACACGTGGTCTGCCACTGCGAGGACGATCAGCTGTCCGTCCTGTCTCCCTGTAGCGCTGTCTTGGGCGTCTCACAGTACGGACATTGCAATTTATTGCCCTGGCCACATCTGCAGTCCTCATGCCTCCTTGCAGCATGCCTAAGGCACGTTCACGCCAATGAGCAGGGACCCTTGGCATCTTTCTTTTGGTGTTTTTCAGAGTGAGTAGAAAGGCCTCTTTAGTGTCCTAAGTTTTCATAACTGTGACCTTAATTGCCTACTGTCTGTAAGCTGTTAGTGTCTTCATGACCGTTCCACAGGTGCATGTTCATTAATTGTTTATGGTTCATTGAACAAGCATGGGAAATAGTGTTTAAACCCTTTACAATGAAGATCTGTGAAGTTATTTGGATTTTTACGAATTACCTTTGAAAGACAGAGTCCTGAAAAAGGGACGTTTCTTTTTTTGCTGAGTTTACAATTACTAATCAGGGGGAATGGCAACCAGGTGTGCGTAATGAGACAAGACAGTCCGGGGTTGGTGGTAATGAATCCATTTCAGTGACACCTAGAAGGCCGGTGATGTAGACCTCCGGTGCTGGTGAACGGAATGAGCAGCAGTACTGGGGGGATCCGTGACAATCTTATCATTCACGCGATAGTGCATTGTTTGTAGTCAGTTGTAAATATTAAAGCTAAGCAGGTCTGGGCATGGTTAAAATTCTGGATGGGAGACCAAATGGATGGCTGTCGATAGATCAGCTCTCTAGTAGGAGGTGCTGCCCAGCTTGTTTTTTTTCAGATAGTGGATATTGTTGAAGATCTGACGTTGTTTCAATAGGTGCAAATTCAACATATTTTATACAAGGTTTGTCTATGTTGAAAATTTGTTGCCATGATGACATAATCCTGTGGTTAAAATTTCACACTCAAAATACTTTTTCAAATCCAATCTATTTTCCATATAGATTCCATGTCACAATACGTTGGTAAATTACGTTGAAACAACGTTGATTCAACCAGTTTCTGCCCAGTGGGAAACCCCTGGTTACTGTATGATAATTAAGGCTCAGTTTAACGGACCATTGCCCCTTTTGAGATGTGACTGATCAGTCTGTAAAGGTCAGAGTGGGTTTTAAAAGTAAAATCATCTAGACATCAAAAAAAGAGAGGGAGAATGAGAGAGCGTTTATCAAATCAGCTGGTCTGCAGTCATTTGGGCTTTTGCCAATACATTTATTTTGTTGCCAAGAGCATGGTTTCTAAGAAAACGGTTATCAAATCTTCAAACGCCACTAATAATGGTGCACAGCTGTTTTGCAAAGAACATTTGATGATTAATTTATTAAGCATGAAATCTCTTTAAAAAATATATCTTTATCCCTTTTTCCCCCCCAAGCTCCCTCCCCTTTTCCTAATAAACTGTGGGGAACCTCAAATGTTGTTTGTCTTGGATGGGATGATTATATAGACTATAGGTTGTTTATTTCTAATGTGTGACGTGTGCATGTTTACTGTATAAAGGGAACAGTTGGATAGTGTCCTACACCCTTTTTAACAGCTTGCCCTAGCCTTTATGATGTCACTATGTCTACTTTATCTTAAACCTGTCCTTTGTCATGCTGTCTCAGCAGTCAGCCCAATAGAACTTCTGTAAGCTTGTTATAGTTTATCCTCCCTAGAGAAACGAGATGAGTATTCTAACATATTCACCTTTTTAAGTAGAAAAGTGTCTCAATGTGTATACACAAAGTGCTGCTGGGAAATGAAGACAAGAAAATGACATTGAGAAGAGAAAACAGACCCCCTCTGGGTTTCTTATTAAGTTGTGGCCTAGAAACCAGATGTAACCAGCCTGTCGACCCCCCCCCCCCCTTATATTCCCATTGCCCCAGTCAGAGTCAAGGCAGTGGGCCAGAACCTTTGTCTTGTTTTCCAACTTTGTGAGCCGACACAAATTGGAAAACAGGCAAGGCTGTTGAGGGAAAGGCAAATCACCTACTTTCTCCTCCTGTAACCTCATAGCTTATGGCTCTCACATCCTCAAAAAATAGGCTCTGCAACAAAACAAACAAGAGTTGAAAAAATCGGCGATCCTATTTGCATCCCATGAAAATAGTTTGCCCATGACATACATATTTTAAGATCACCATATAATGCCTCCGTAACTTGAGCAGGAATTATTTTCAATGAAAGATTATTGGAGAGAGTTGACAACGCTCACACACTGCTTGGAACTATTGTTGTAATGACCAAAAAATGCATTAAATAAGATGAATTACATTATAATACTGACTGAGACTGCTGTGTTTTGTCTTGAAAACTCTATCTGATCCTTTTACCCCATATGGCCAGCAAGTGGTTTACGATCGGTGGCCCCCATGTTCTTACTGGCTAATACTTTAAGCCACTGAGCCTCCATTAGACTGTCAGTGGGGAACTGATGACCCTGGTATTGAATGACTGATCTTGTGCTGATGAAAGGCAGGCAGGCAGGCATTGGAAAGGTTTTAATACATCATGGGACTATGTGAGTTGAATTTACAGTTTGAGCTGAATTTGACCGCAAGTGTGGGAGGAGTACATTACAACCTCCTGGAGATGCCTTGACATCAACATGTTCAGTTTGGTTTCTATATGGGTCAGTGATCAGACTTCAAGCTCAAAAGGAGCAAACCTGATACTGTGAGCCTTACCAATAGAAAATGAAGTATGAAAAACCATATTTTCGATTACTCAAGCACAGTAGTACCTTGGGTCAGTAAAACAAAATTGAAATGTCAATGCTTTCAATTAAGATATTTCCATGCAGATAAGTATGGTTGTATACGGATGCATACAGAAACAGACTACAAGCAATACCAGCTTAAAAATGTCCACATCACTGGCACATTTACTGGAAGTTGGACCTCTCAACCATGAATCTTTCCATTCTGTACCTTTGATCCCATTATTTGTCATAAGTATCATTATTTTCCATGGGCTGCACCCAGTTCCTCTCTTTTCGTGACTCTGCCCAGCACAGTGTGAGGGGAAGGGAGCTGCAGGCAGCTGTTATTTGCAATGATATTGCAATGACATAACCAGGAGAACTGCGATGGGGCCACGTTTGGGAGGCAGGGGAGAGCTGCTGGGCGCATTGGATGAAAAGATCCCTCAGGGGACACAGACATTGTCTGGAGGCTGCTGCACATGGCACTGCAGTCTTCACAGACGGATGTATTCCAACACTGCTCACAGGACCCAATCTGCTATCTGCAATGAGGTGGCTAATACAGTCATTCCACTGTTGTTTGCTATCTAATTGGGACATTTTTATCTGGTGGTGGTTTGTTGTTCATCAAAATAAAGAAAGGGGTTTTGTAGATGCCTGTTGAAACCTGAAGGAGAAATCAAACCAACATCCTGTATTTTTATGGTGTCTTGTCTTCTTTCAAGTGTCTACTGTGATGTGTCTAAATTTAATTTCACCCTCCTCTGGTTTTCTGAACATTGATCCACTATGACCTGTGGGGTGAGAAACCTGCTGGGGTGATAATTATACACAAGGATACCCTCTACTCTTTTTTTTTTTTTTTTTTTACAGATAAATGTTTGCTTTGTCACATAGCATGCGATTGACACAACAAAGGAAAGTTTACACTCCATCTTGTTGGAAAAGAGATATGCTTATCACAAGTGTGCATTAGACAGGTCTCTGTGCGAACAAACCCCTCTGTTTGTCTGCTATGTGGTGCCTTAGTAAAATGGGGTTAAACTTAGGAGAGGGAGGAAAAGTTGAAACCAAATTGTATGGTTTACTGAAACCATCAACATCTCAGTCAAAACCACTTCAGGGAATAATAAAGATGTCCATGATTATATTCTGGAATCAATTGTGCAACGGTCTGTCTGTTCGTTAAAGGGAGTTTGTAAGAACAAGGGAAACCTCACAAGTTGAATGTTCTTCATGCCACTGAATATTTGTTATTCACTGTGTATTTATTCCTATGTATTTATTGTCACTATTTCTATTTTTTATTCTATTTTTATCTTTAACTCTGCATTGTTGGAAAAGAACCCGTAAGTTAGCATTTCACTGTTAGTCTACACCTGTTGTTTTTTGAAGCATGTGACAAATAACATTTGATTTGAAAACTCTCTATGGCCCCAAGGTTGTCTCATGATCAGTCTTATCAAATTGCATTGCTAAGTCATGGTTACACTAACATCATAAAATTGAGAAATCACTAATGTTTTTGTATGAGAACAGATCAGGTCATAAAGTCACAATAGTTTCCAAAATAAAGTCACAAAATCATTTCCAAAGAAGAAAGCTTCCGTTTCATGTTAAAGAACTGAACGTTGTAAATTACAAGTCTGTTTCAGGGCATAATATCATAATTTCATAAATAGCCTACATCATCAATTTTTATATATTTTTTTATTTCACCTTCATTTAACCAGGTAGGCCAGTTGAGAACAAGTTCTCATTTACTGTCACGACTTCAACCGAAGTCGGTTCCTCTCCTTGTTCGGGCGGCGTTCGGAGGTCGGCGTCACCGGTCTTCTAGCCATCGTCGATCCACTTTTAATTTTCCATTTGTTTTGTCTTGTTTTCCTACACACCTGGTTTTCATTTCCCTCATTAATTGTTGTGTATTTAGCCCTCTGTTCCCCCCCATGTCTTTGTGTGGAATTGTTTGTTGTAGTGCTTGTGCACATGTTTACTGTTGTGTGTTGGGTTTTGTACCCATGTTTGTTATTTCTTTATGCCGTTGGTTTTGCAATTAAACTGCTCCGGCTATTACCTAGTTCTGCTCTCCTGCGTCTGACTTCCCTGCCACCAGTTACGCACCCCTTACATTTACAACTGCGACCTGGCCAA
This sequence comes from Salvelinus namaycush, assembly GCF_016432855.1. Classification (NCBI taxonomy): domain Eukaryota; kingdom Metazoa; phylum Chordata; class Actinopteri; order Salmoniformes; family Salmonidae; genus Salvelinus; species Salvelinus namaycush. Next base: position 16,542,105 of record NC_052341.1, read on the forward strand.
GATAAAGCAAAGCAGTGCGACAAAAACAACAACACAGAGTTACATATGGGATAAACAAATGTACAGTCAATAACACAATAGAAAAATCTATATAGTGTGTGCAAATGTAGTAAGATTAGGGAGGTAAGGCAATAAATAGGCCATAGTGGTGAAATAATTACAATTTACCATTAACACTGGAGTGATAGATGTGCAGATGATGATGTGAAAGTAGAGATACTGGGGTGAAAAAGAGCAACAACAAAAAAATAACAATATGGGGATGAGATAGTTGGGTGGGCTATTTACAGATGGGCTGTGTACAGGTGTAGTGATCAGTAAGCTACTCTGACAGCTGATACTTAACTAAGAAGCCGATTCTAGATTTTATTTTGGATTGGAGATGCTTAATGTGAATCTGGAAGGAGAGTTTACAGTCTAACCAGACACCTAGGTATTTGTAGTCCACATATTCTAAGTCAGAACCGGCCAGAGTAGTGATGCTAGTCGGGCGGGCGGGTGGGTGCGGGCAGCGATCGGTTGAAGAGCATGTATGTAGTTTTACATGCATGTGGTTTCATGTAGTTGGAGGCCACGGAAGAAGTGTTGTATGGCATTGAAGCTTGTTTGGAGGTTTGTTAACTTCTTACAGCTGAGATCGGCTGAGATCCCGTTAATGGGATCGACTTGACAACAGCCAGTGAAAGTGCAGGGCGCCAAATTCAAACAACGGAAATCTCATAATTAAAATGATTTTACACCATTTTAAAGATAAACTTGTTGTTAATCCCACCACAGTGTCCGATTTCAAAAGGGCTTTACGACGAAAGCACACCATCTGATTATGTTAGGTCAGTACCTAGTCACAGAAAAACACAGCCATTTCTTCAGCCAAAGAGAGGAGTCACAAAATGCAGAAATAGAGATAAAATTAATCACTAACCTTTGATGATCTTCATCAGATGACACTCATAGGACTTCATGTTACACAATACATGTATGTTTTGTTCGATAAAGTTCATATTTATATCCAAAAATCTTAGTTTACATTGGTGCGTTATGTTCAGTAACGTTTTGCCTCCAAAACATCCGGTGATTTTGCACTGGGAGCCACATCAATTTACAGAAATACTCATAATATACATTGAAAAAAGATACAAGTGTTATGCATGGAATTTTAGATCCACTTCCCCTTAATGCAAGCGCTGTGTCAGATTTCAAAAAAACTTTACGGAAAAAGCACACCATGCAATAATTTGAGTACGGCGCTCAGACACAAAAACAAGCCACACAGGTACCCGCCATGTTGTGGAGTCAACAGAAGTCAGAAATAGCATTATAAATATTCACTTACCTTTGATGATCTTCATCAGAATGCACTCCCAGGAATCCCAGTTCCACAATAATTGTTTGTTTTGTTCGATAAAGTCCATAATTTATGTCCAAATACCTCCTTTTTGTTTGCACGTTTAGTTCAAAAATCCAAGTTCATGCCGCGCAGGCCAGGCAAAAAGTCAAAAGATTCCATTACAGTTCGTAGAAACATGTCAAACGATGTATAGAATCAATCTTTAGGATGTTTTTAACATAAATCTTCAATAATGTTTCAACCGGAGAATTCCTTTGTCTTTAGAAACGAAAAGGAACGCAGCTACCTCTCACGGGGGAGCGCCTGAGTGAGCTCGTGGCACTCTGCCAGACCCCTGACTCAATCAGCTGTCATTCCGTCATCCTTCACAGTAGAAGCCTGAAACAAGGTTCTAAAGACTGTTGACATCTAGTGGAAGCCTTAGGAAGTGCAATATGACCCCATACACACTGTATATTAGATAGGCAAACCTACAAACCTCAGATTTCCCACTTCCGGGTTGGATTTTTTCTCAGGTTTTTGCCTGCCATATGAGTTATGTTATACTCACAGACATCATTCAAATAGTTTTAGAAACATCAGAGTGTTTTCTATCCAAATATACTAATAATATGCATATCTTAGCTTCTGGGCCTGAGTAGCAGGCAGTTTACTCTGGGCACCTTATTCATCCAAGCTACTCAATACTGCCCCCAGCCATAAGAAGTTAACACAGTGTCCAAAGAAGGGCCAGATGTATACAGAATGGTGTCGTCTGTGTAGAGGTGGATCAGAGAATCACCAGCAGCAAGAACGACATCATTGATATATACAGAGAAAAGAGTCGGCCCGAGAATTGAACCCTGTGGCACCCCCATAAAGAATGCCAGAGGTCCGGACAACAGGCCCTCCGATTTGACACACTGAACTCTATCTGAGAAGTAGTTGGTGAACCAGGCGAGTCAGTCATTTGAGAAACCAAGGCTATTGAGTCTGCCGATAAGAATGCGATGATTGACAGAGTCGAAAGCCTTGGCCAGGTCGATGAAGACGGCTGCACAGTACTGTGGCGGTTATGATATTGTTCAGGACCTTGAGTGTGGCTGAGGTGCACCCATGACCAGCTCAGAAACCAGATTGCATAGTGGAGAAGGTACGGTGGGATTCGAAATGGTCGGTGATCTGTTTGTTAATATGGATTTCAAAGGCTTTAGAAAGGCAGGGCAGGATGGATATAGGTCTGTAACAGTTTGGGTCTCAAAGAGGGATGACCGCAGCAGCTTTCCAATCTTTAGGGATCTCAGATAATTCAACAGAGAGGTTGAACAGGCTAGTAATATGGGTTGCAACAATTGCAGCAAGAGAGGGTCCAGATTGTCTAGCCCAGCTGATTTGTAGGGGTCCAGATTTTTGCAACTCTTTCAGAACATCAGCTATCTCGATTTGGGTGAAGGAGAAGCGGAGGGGGGGGGGGGCTTGGGCAAGATGCTGCTGGGGTGCAGAGCTGTTGGCCGGGGTAGGGGTAGCCAGGTGGAAAGCATGGTCAGCCGTAGAAAAATGCTTATTGAAATTCTCAATTATCTTCAATTTATCAGTGATGACAGTGTTTCCTAGCCTCAGTGCAGTGGGCAGCTAGGAGGAGGTCCTTTTATTTTCCATGGACTTTACAGTGTCCCAAAACTTTTTGGAATTAGTGCTACAGGATGCAAATTTCTGTTTGAAAAAGCTAGCCTTTGCTTTCCTAACTGACTGTATATTGGTCCCTGACGTCCCTGAAAAGGGGCTATTCGATGCTAATGCAGTTCGCCACAAGATGTTTTTGTTCTGGTCAAGGGCAGTCAGGTCTGGAGTGAACCAAGGGCTATATCTGTTCTTAGTTCTACATTTTTTGAATGGGGCATGCTTATTTAAGATGGTGAGGAAAGCACTTTTAAAGAACAACCAGGCATCCTCTACTGACGGGATGAGGTCAATATCCTTCCAGGATACCCAGGCCAGGTCGATTAGAAAGGCCTCCTCGCTGAAGTGTTTAGGGAGCGTTTGACAGTGATGAGGGGTGGTTGTTTGACCGCGGACCCAATACGGACGCAGGCAATGAGACAGTGATCGCTGAGATCCTGGTTGAAGACAGCAGAGATGTATTTAGAGGGCAAGTTGGTCAGGATGATATCTATGAGGGTGCCCATGTTTACAGATTTAGGGTTGTACCTGGTAGGTTCCTTTATAATTTGTGTGAGATTGAGGGCATCTAGGTTAGATTGTAGGACGGCCGGGGTGTCAATATGGTTTGACTATGTAATAATCTGTAGAAATGTATATTAGATGTGTTTTCATGTACCATCTGACCCCTTTTTGAACATGTTTATGTTTTAGACATTGTTTATTACATTATCATCAAGACAGTCTACACATCTTGCCCACTCTTGTGTTTGTGTGTTTTGGAGTGAGAGTCAGAGAGTGGAAAGCCTGGGACATTACATAATCTGCCAAGCACGTCCACAACAGATCTGTTAGATGTTTTTATTTCCACATACTGTATCTTATCTCCTGTATCCAACACACACACCCTGCCATGCCCTGTACTTCCACCCAACCCCTCATCCCCTCCCAGCCCAATACAGTCAGGCTGATAAGTGGGACGGACATTCCATCAACACGACTCAGGATTTGTTCTCCCAACGGATTGGAAGTTGAAAAAGCAACAGTGGTGCTCTTCAAAATATCAGCCACTCAGTCAACGCGCCATCTCTGCCTGAGGCTCTGCTCGCCAAGAAACCCAGCCTGGTCTCATAGACTAGACATAACATAGTAAATATAAATCGGGACACACAAATTGGTATGATAAGTCACGTTTTGTATGGTTACATAAAAGAGATTAAGATAAAAACAAACATAGGGGGGTTGGTAGGGGTGTATGGGTAGGCGTATAACGCGAAAGTCTAGCAACACAAAGGTTGTGAGTTCAAATCTCATCACAGATTATCTAGCATCTTAGTAACATTTCAATGACTTACTACTTTTTAGCTACTTTGCATGTTAGCTAACTCTTCCCCTTACCTTAACCCTATTTTTTTATTTATGATTTAACTAGGCAAGTCAGTTAAGAACAAATTCTTATTTACGATGACGGCCTACCCCGGCCAAACTGGGCCAATTGTGCACCACCCTTTGGGACTCCTAATCACGGCCAGATGTGATACAGCCTGGATTTGAACCAGGGACTGTAGTGACAGCACTTGTACTACAAGGCAGTGCGTTAGAATGCTGCACCACTCGGGAGCCCTAACCCCAGCCTGGTAAACATTATCCAGCTACCTAACGTTAGCCAACTAGCTAGCTAGAATTCGTAACATATCATATGTTTTGCAAAGTAGTAACATATATGATTTTGTAATTCGTAACATATGATATGAAATGGGTGATGGACATCCACAAATTAATACATACCATATCAAACGTAACATATCCTACTAAATTGAGTCTCGGATTTACATATAGAACAATACGAAATGCTCTGAGACCAGGTTGAGAAACCAGCTCCATTTGCTTGGTAAGACAAGAAACACTGGGGGGAAAGCAGAAGACAACTGAGCTTCATGAAAAAAAAGCAGCAGTTTATAAAGACAGCATTTCAACAAATGATGAGACACTTGTTCCAATGACTGATGAGTCTACTGCAAACGAGACACATATTTTATCCAATAAATGCAACAGGTGAGGCCAACAACAGACCTCCTAACAGAGGGCCATCCTCACACATTCTTGTAATTTTATTTAACTAGGCAAGTCAGTTAAGAACAAATTCTTATTTACAATGACAGCCTAGGTACAGCGGGTTAACTGCCTCGTTCATGGGCAGAACAACAGATGTTTACCTTGTCAGCTCAGGGATTCGATCTAGCAACCTTTCGGTTACTGGCATACCGCTCTAACCACTAGGCTACCTGCCACCCCATAATGGGAGGGTGGAGCCCGTAACATGTGCCACATTGGGGGCAGAGGGTGGTTAGCCATGAATGGAGGGAAATGAAGGCAGGCTGTGATGTTGTAAACCCTCTAATCTCATCATCTTCGTTGTCTACTGTTTCCATGTCATCTTTATGCTCCGTTGACTACACCAGGCTTTCCCCTAACGCTCCCTCAACGTTTCCCTCTTAAGATTCTAATTACAGCACAATGGTCCTGTTCCCCCAGCCTCACTCCCCCTAATGCTTAATGAAATCTGAAAGGTCAGTGCGTTCTGTAGTGTGACGCTCTTTAACGTGTTCGCATGGAAGTGGCGGCAAGGACTTTGTAGTTTCAACGGCAGAGCAGCACATCTGCTGTGCTTCAGGGGTAGCTTGAACACAATGGAAGCCTCTGAGCCTCTTTCCTACTCTTTACAGCAGTTATAGATTGATTTATTTGACCATTTAAAATACAATACAACCACACATGTGGATAACGCATTTACAATAATCGAGAACGACACAAAAAAGTTAGAAAACGTATTTCCATTGGGGTCCTCTTAAATAAATGATAAAAAAATGGACGAACATAGACCTAGTTGCCTAGGTCTAGGCTACACAGTAAACCTTGCCTACTAGGCATCATTTGGTTACACATAAAACACATAACAAAACAAATGACGACATTGTCATTGCCTAGAGCACTACATACAGACATAAAAATAAAACAAATCTATTGCTTGATCATTAGTCAGCTTTGACATTCTTTTTAAATTAAGTTATGGTTGGTATGGCTTTGAGTTACTGTGGTGGTTTGTTCTATTCAACAGCGCCGGTATGTAAAAAGGTGTTCTTACCAGATAGACTCTTAAATTTAAAACATGCAATATCAGAGTCTCTGGCTCTGGTGTTGTATTGGTGAACATCTCTAATATCAGTAAAATAATTAATAATTACTACTATTACTATACATTTCTGTACCTAATGAAATATTACCACTACCATGTCTATCTTTATTTCCGAAACACAATTCAACACAATTCAACACAATTGCTTTTTTGTAATTTAATCATTTTAAGCATCTTTTAACACAGGCTTAACACCTAACAAACACTTTGTACTTTTTAAAAACACTTTTAACATAGGCCAGGCCCTGTTGTTACCTCATATCCCAGCGATAATGCCTTTCATTATGCCTGGGAAGAAAACACTTTCATTTGCTCAATTTGACATTGGCTCAATTTACCCCATGGTCATTACCCCAAGGCAAACATTTTCACTATATTAGCCCACAAAGCTACTGTACAAGGATGCACTTTCATGCTAGGTTTAGGACCTCATAAAGACCGCAACTGATGTATAGAGCAATTTTAAAATGATCTACTTGGTTTAGATACAAGCATCATGAAACCTCGAGCACAAATTCATTTGACTTGGTGAAAATCCGTTTGTTGGACCCAACTTGCTTAACACTTTTACCATGTGGTTTCTTCCTTCACAGAATCCATGAAATTATGACCTCTTCCTAAATACACTGCTCAAAAAAATAAAGGGAACACTTAAACAACACAATGTAACTCCAAGTCAATCACACTTCTGTGAAATCAAACTGTCCACTTAGGAAGCAACACTGATTGACAATAAATTTCACATGCTGTTGTGCAAATGGAATAGACAAAAGGTGGACAGGCCAGTACATCAGGCAATTAGCAAGACACCCCCAATAAAGGAGTGGTTCTGCAGGTGGTGACCACAGACCACTTCTCAGTTCCTATGCTTCCTGGCTGATGTTTTGGTCACTTTTGAATGCTGGCGGTGCTTTCACTCTAGTGGTAGCATGAGACGGAGTCTACAACCCACACAAGTGGCTCAGGTAGTGCAGCTCATCCAGGATGGCACATCAATGCGAGCTGTGGCAAGAAGGTTTGCTGTGTCTGTCAGCGTAGTGTCCAGAGCATGGAGGCGCTACCAGGAGACAGGCCAGTACATCAGGAGACGTGGAGGAGGCCGTAGAAGGGCAACAACCCAGCAGCAGGACCGCTACCTCCGCCTTTGTGCAAGGAGGAGCACTGCCAGAGCCCTGCAAAATGACCTCCAGCAGGCCACAAATGTGCATGCATTGGAGCAGGTAGCGTTCTCCTGGCGGCATCCAAACCCAGATTCGGCCAGATGGTGAAGCGCGATTCATCACTCCAGAGAACGGGTTTCCACTGTTTCAGAGTCCAATGGCGGCGAGATTTACACCACTCTAGCCGACACTTGGCATTGCGCATGGTAATCTTAGGCTGCCTAGCCATAGAAACCCATTTCATAAAGCTCCCGGTGAACACATCTTGCGCTGACGTTGCTTCCAGAGGCAGTTTGGAACTCGGTAGTGTTGCAACCAAGGACCGCGCTTCAGCACTCTGCGGTTCCATTGTGTGAGCTTGTGTGGCCTACCACTTCGTGGCTGAGCCATTGTTGCTCCTAGACGTTTCCACTTCACAATAACAGCACTTACAGTTGACCGGGGCAGCTCTAGCACGGCAGGAATTTGACGAACTGACTTGTTGGAAAGGTGGCATCCATGGTATGACGGTGCCACGTTGAAAGTTACTGAGCTCTTCAGTAAGGCCATTTTACTGCCATTGTTTGTCTATGGAGATTGCATGGCTGTGTGCTCGATTTTATACACCTGTCAGCAACGGGTGTGGCTGAAACAGCCGAATCCACTAATTTGAAGGGGTGTCCACATACCTTTGTATATATAGTGTATATTACATTTGGTATGTATTGGTTTGGTATGTATTAATTCGTGGATGTCCATCACCCATTTTGCATGCTATGTTATGAATTTCAATTCGTATTTTATGTTACAAATTTGCAAAACCTATAATGTGTAACAAATTTGCCAAATCTAGGATATGTTACGAATTCTAGCTAGGTGGCTAACGTTAGCTAGGCTAGGGGTTAGGGTTTAAGGTTACATTTAGGAGTTAAGGTTATCTAAAAGGGTTAGGGGAAGGGTTAGCTGAAAGGGTTAAGGTTAGGGTAAGTAAGTTGCAAAGTAGCTAAAAAGTAGTAAGTCATTGAAAAGTTGCTAATTAGCTAAAGTTGTCCATGATAAGATTTGAACTCGCAACATTTGGGTTGATAGACGTTTGCGTTATACTCACACTTATTCACTCCGAAGTAACCATCTGATTTTTGTAACCGTACCAAACGTAACATATCATGCTAATTTAACCTCTAATTCCTCCCAAACCCGGATCCGGGAGCACCCCCATCAGTAAAAAAGCTGACTAGCATAGCCTAGCATAGCGTCACAAGTAAATACTAGCATCTAAATATCATTAAATCACAAGTCCAAGACACCAGATGAAAGATACACATCTTGTGAATCCAGCCATCATTTCTGATTTTTAAAATGTTTTACAGGGAAGACACAATATGTAAATCTATTAGCTAACCACGTTAGCAAAAGACACCACTTTTCTTACTCCACCATTTTTTTACTGCATCAGTAGCTATCACAAATTCGACCAAATAAAGATATAAATAGCCACTAACCAAGAAACAACTTCATCAGATGACAGTCTGATAATATATTTATTGTATAGCATATGTTTTGTTAGAAAAATTTGCATATTTCAGGTATAAATCATAGTTTACCATTGCAGCCACCATCACAACTCTCACCAAAGCAACTAGAATAACTACAGAGACCATCGTGTATTACCTAATTACTCATCATAAAACATTTCTTAAAAATACACAGCGTACAGCAAATGAAAGACACAGATCTTGTGAATCCAGCCAATATTTCAGATTTTCTAAGTGTTTTACAGCGAAAACACAATATAGCATTATATTAGCTTACCACAATAGCAAACCACACAACAGCATTGATTCAAGCCAAAAATAGCGATAACGTATAAACCACCAAAATATATTAATTTTTTCACTAACCTTCTCAGAATTCTTCAGATGACAGTCCTATAACATCATATTACACAATGCATATAGAGTTTGTTCGAAAATGTGCATATTTAGCGGCACAAATCGTGGTTATACAATGTGATTAGTGGCCAAAACTTCAAGCAATCTGTCCGGCGCCATCTTGGAGAGGCACCTATTCTAATCGAAAACTATTCATAAACTTGACTAATGAAAGACAAATTAGTTCTTAATGCAATCGCTGTGTTACATTTTTAAAATTAACGTTACTTCAGCATACAGCGTGCGCTAAAGCGAGACCGCACCGAAATTCATGGCGGAATTATTATTTGACATTTGTCAACATAAATACGAATTAACAACATAAAGATTGCTTACTATTTGCCGAGCTTCCATCAGAATCTTGGGCAAGGTGTCCTTTCTCCAGAACAATCGTCTTTTGGTTGAAAGATGTCCTCTTCTCATGTGGAAATAGCAGCTAACGATAGCCACCCACTGGAGAGGTGTCCAACTCGTGAAAGCACATCACAAAGAAATCCAGGAAAATCGCAATAAACTGATATAAACTGCTATAAGTTGGTTTAAATTAACTACCTTATGATGTCTTTAACAACTATAACGAATAAAAACATGACCGGAGATACAGAACTGCTAAAACGAAAGCTTTGCAGGAGGCCATTGTGATGTCCCTGCTGCGCCATGCGCCCCGTTGAAAAGAACGGTACTTCCGTTCCATGGTCTTATATAGGGCCCCAGATTGCGCAATCCACTCCATTCAAATTCTCCCCGCTTACTGACATCTAGAGGAAGGCGTATGCAGTGCATGTAGCCCGATGGCTTACATGGGGACTTATAAACTGACCTCAGAACAAGGACCTCGATTTCTGAAATCTCACTCCCTGACAGGAAATGTGCTGCAGAATGAGTTCTGTTTCACTCAGAGAAATAATTAAAACGGTTTTAGAAACTAGAGAGTGTTTTCTATCCAATAGTAATAATAATATGCATATTGTACGAGCAAGAATTGAGTACGAGGCAGTTTAATTTGGGAACAAATTTTTACAAAGTCGAAATGGCGCCCCCCTAGTGTCAAGAGGTTTTTAAGTGTCCCGGATTTACGTTTACTATGTTATGTCTAGTTTATGAGACCAGGCTGCCTCTACCTAAGTCAGGCCCTTTTCCCACTGCAGATCTCCCATTCAAAAAAGGGTCTCAATAGGGCCACCAGTGCATCAATTGACTTGTGGATCAGTAGGTTGACAGCTGCACCTGCACCATTTCGTATTCACATCTCAGATCAGGCGGCCCTTGCTTGGTCACCTTTCTTTGCGCAGTGACCAGTGTTCAACTTAATACACAGTGTCCATTGCAGGGGGCAATTTATCATGGTGTCCTTGGTCCTCAGTGCCCCAACCATCAAACATTTACCAGCCAGTGTCACCCAGCTCAAAGCCACGGCCCTCAGATGCTCAGGGTGGAAGAGAGGGTGGAAGGGGGGGGGGGGGGGGGGGTTGAGAGTTGAGGGGGTTGGTGTGGTAGACAGAGAGGGGAGGGGCCATTCCTGTTATTGTGGAACCCTCAGCTGGACTTTGTAACGGGCTCGGTCTTGCTGATAATGATGACACACAAACTAGATATTCCGTCCCCCTATCCATTCAAACACAGGGTGTGACATGACAGTGACAGGATGAAAATCTACCCAGGCTGGCGGTTTACAAAACAGCTCACATGACAACTTCCTGTCCGACCTCTTAGGATTAGCAGTGTCAGGGTTCCCATCAAGGCCCAGAATGCTCTCTGTGACCCACAGCAGACATGCCAAGTGATTCTTAGCTCTCTTTGTGTGTGTTTAGTGAACGCTGACGTGATCAAAAAGAGCTAAGTCCCACCTCCTTGCCCTCCTCCATGGGTTAGTCTCTCGCTGCTCTCTGTCCACTGCCTCCCAGGCTGTCCGTCCCCCAATATTGATGTGAGGGGGAACAATGGCAAACTCTGTGTACCATGAAGGACTGTGGAGGCATCGTCGCCTGAAAGAAGGCATTCAACTTGGGGCTTACAGAGCAGTAGGAGGGAATGTTTCTTTGTTTCTTCATTTTTTTTCTGGTAATGTAACTCTGTGCCAATTTAATAGACATACAGTAGGAATTTATTAAAATGGCCATGTACTGTACAGTACATGCATAAGTGCTAAAACGTACTGTACTCGCAGTTTGCCTGAATGAACCTCTAAGCTACAAATCTACTGGTCATCATAGCACATCTAATCCGAGTGCTTATATGTATTACATAATAAAATATATCATACATCTCATAAGGTCTATGAGGCAGATAGTGTATTATAATGGACTTTGTGACTGAGAGGTCCACAGATTACAGTGACTATGCACATCAAGTCTTATTTGCTTTTATATGTCTTGAGCATTTTCAGCAGACTCTTACCTTCTAGCTGAGTGACCTAGAGGAAAGCATTTCAGTCGTAATTCTCTCTAAATCTGGACTGGTCTGGGCTTGAGAGGGGATGTACTTCCTTGACAAGCTTGTTATCCAAATAGGTTTAAACAAAATGACACACTACTGGTTTAGAGTGATCTTGACACCAAACCATTTAAAGTCATTGTAAAATTACAATATTAATGTCCAGGCATTACAAACTGTGCTGGGCCTCAGCTCCACATCAGTTCCACAGGAGTCCTTCTTCTGTATGGTAAATACAGGTAAATACCATTAGAGTTGGCCAGTTTCCCTGTGGGAAACACAGTGGCCCAGTATATCCCAGCAGGGGTCAGCCATTTCTGCAGGCAGCTCAACTGAGAGCCATCATTGTTAATATACTGCCAGGAGTCTCAAGGTCTCCCCCAGTTTAAGTAACAAGTACTGTTTTGTTCAATGTGGTATTGAATTACCACGAGTCATCTATCTTGCATGGATGGTGTCTTTTGTCAAATCAGTCTCAACTCTTAAACATGGCCAAACAACGATCATTCTTTAGCTAGGATGTTTGGAATGTCTGTCACAATGCTGATACTGTATTGTTGACTGTCTGGTCCCTTGTGGCCATCTGTTGTTGAGAGCTGGTTGTTTTGGAGGGGCTATTTGTTTAAAGGGAGAACGTCCATTGGTGTGTTTATTTTCACACAATTATTTCAAAAAAAATTCTACAGTAACCCTAACTACAGATGGCTTACAGTATTATGGTACAGTACCCACGTCTGTGTGGTGAATGAGAGAAAATATCAAACATACTAACATATCATCTGAAGAAATTATATTATTTAGTTATATTTATACACACACACACACACACACACACACACACACACTTGCAACAATTTGAAAACATTTTACTGAGTTACAGTTCATGTAAGGAAATCAGTCATTACGTCCTAATCTATGGATTTCACATGACTTGGCGGGGGTGCAGCCATGGGGGAGCAAAGCCCAGCCAATCAGTATGAGTTTTTCCCCACAAAAGGGCTTTATTCCAGACAGAAATACTCCTCAGTTTCATCAGCTGTCTGGGTGGCTGGTCTCAGACGATCCCGCAGGTGAAGAAGCTGGATGTGGAGGTCCTGGGCTGGCGTGGTTACACATGGTCTGCAGTGGTGAGGACAGTTGGGCGCACTGCCAAATTCTCTAAAATGACATTGGAAGCGGCTTATGGTAGAGAAATGGACATTAAATTATCTGGCAACAGCTCTGGTGGACATTCCTATAGTCAGCATCCCAATTGCACACTCCCTCAACTTGAGACATCTGTTGTATTGTGTTGTGTGACAAAACTGCACATTTTAGAGTGGCCTTTTATTATCCCCAGCACAAGGTGGACCTGTGTAATGATCATGCTGTTTAATCAGCTTCTGGATATGCCACACCTGTCAGGTGGATGGATTATCTTGGCAAAGGAGAAATGCTCACTAACAGGGATGTAAACATTTTTGTGCACCAAATCTGAGAGAAATAATATTTTTGTGCATATGGAAAATGTCTTGGATCTTTGATATCAGCTCAGGAAACATGGGACCAACACTTTACATGTTGCTTTTATATTTTTTCTCAGTATATAGTTACATAAATTGGCCCACACAGGTAAAGGAACATCATTTACACCTCCATTCCCTTGCTCTGTTGCTCTTTCTCCATAGCTGGAATGTATTATCATATCCCAATTTAGATAATAGACCAAAAATAGATGTGACAAATAGGAGCATAGACATTGTCCACCGCCCAGTCATTACCATTGTCTACCATTGTCTGTGTGCTCTACCCCAAGGTCTGACCTGACATGCACACAGATGCTAGCCTCTCTAATCACTGATTCGCAGAATTTAAAAAATCCCACATTTTGGAACAACATCCTGGCTCTGAGTGTGTGATGACATTTTTAGATTCCAAGGACAGTTTATTTCCCCTCTTCCTGGTTTCTATTGTTTTCTAGTGATGCCATTGGCCCTCAGGGAGGAGCACGTTCCATGGTGTTAAGACCAGCTTACAAGTTGTAAAAGGGAAGGCCTCCGATTTGATTTTCTGAATCTACATTGGTCCATTGGTGTGTTTGGCTGGTTGAAATATGGCCGAACTGCAGCATGAAGTAGGAGTCAACATGATACATTTTCCACTAGAAATTGATAGCGTCAAACTATTTTCTGTTGCAATGAGAAAATATTTTTGTGAAAAAGAGGTCAGGAGGTAGAATGAGCAGGAGGGAAAATTATTGGTCATCAGGATGGAAAACTACTGGCTGACTGAGGTCCTGCCTGGTGGGGTCCTACGCTAAGTCCAGGGAATAAAGTCTGTTGATTGGATAATAAATAATGATTTGGCCTGGCGTTAACCAATGAGAAAACTAAAAGCCGTTGGGTCTTGTGAGCTGGCCGTTTTTACAGCCGCCCCCAAATGTGTTGAACGGATTTGCTTCAACTGTTAGGCCAGCTAATGGTCGGTAGCTTCTTGAGGAAGGGTGGGCAGCTGGATAAGCCGTGCGACGGACCTGATGTAGGTTCTGTCCTTGACTTGGATCTCCACTGTTGTCACTTTCCTGTCTGTTCCAGGGATAACTGACTTGACAGTTCCAATTTGCCAGAGCACCCTAGGAGACAATCCCGACTGCAAGGTCCTCCTTAGCCTTGTGCCACTTCTGACGGGTTTGAAGTACAGTAAGTAGATCCATGTGAAGCAGTGCTAGAAATGGTCGGCTAAACTCTGTCTGTGTCTCCATCTTTTGCGACTCAGCAGTTTGGACCCAATCGGGTTCTACCTGGAACCAAAATGTTTCTACCTGGAACCAAAAATGGTTCTTCAAAGGGTTCTCCTATGGGGACAGCCAAAGAAACCTTTAAGGTTCTAGATAGCACTTTTTTTCCTAAAACTGTAGTGAAGAGTCTTGCCGCCCCATGAGAGGAGAGTTAGAGGTGATTGGATCTGGATCCGCTATGTCGGGGGACAGATATCACCAGGGCTTGGAGTTCCAAGATTCATTCTATTTCAATTAGGACATTCCTCAGCATCTCTTTGGAGTCTTTCTGCGCGCCGAGGGGGTTTGCAGGGCAGTCTTGATGGACGTAATCTCCCTCCCCCAGCATCCTCCAAAGTGTGGCTCACTTAGTGGGTTGAAGGTGAAGCAAATCTTCTGACTGGCAAACTGTTCCTGGAGCTGTGGGTGGAGAGCTGTGAAAGCCTCCTGTAGCTCTCGCTCTCTTCCCTTGATATTTGTTCCTTTTTTTTATATATACATTGGATAAAAGTAGAAACTCAGAGCTACAAAATGGTATGTCATACACTATAGTTGAGGAACAATGGAAAAGTAATTTTGCTTTGAAAGTTGATCAACTTGTAAACTCACTTTTGAGAAAATTGCCTTTGAATATTTTGTTACTTCTATTGGAGAGCCCTTCTTTGTCTACACCCATTCAGCATCGTTCACACCCTCTTAAGCTTTAGCCCCACTCATCTCTTTACGGGTTGATCCGAATGTACTAACAACAGCAGTCTAACACCCAAGCTAACTTGCTAACTACTTCCAGACATCTAAGTGAGAAAGAGAACAGCTCACTGAACATTACTCGCCCTAGCAGAGCTGGGTAGGCGGTTATGTTATCCAGAGCGTTGGTGACTGCAACTGTGCTGTCAGATTGTCCGTTCGTAAATTCAGAGCGCACAGCGTTCAGACGGCACAGCGGACGCTCTGGCCAATGAGTTTACTGACACCCATATTCAACGGGTGTTGAGCGTTCAGAAATGCATCAGTTATTCTGCGCTCTCTAGCACACTCTGACGAGAGTGCTCTGAAATCGGAGTAGATGGTCAGACTGAATTTATGAATGCACCCGAAATGGTTACTTGCATAGTGGAGTCTTTCGCTAAGACATGTAGCTAGCTAGGTAAACAATGAACCATAATCACAACTCATGATGTTACTACCCTGCATGAATCTGCAGGTAGCTAACCAATCAGGTTCAACGTTTGCTAGCTAACATTAGGCTATAGCTAGCTAAGCAATTAGCTCTGAGATACGAATAATAAGGTGATACACGTAACGTTAGCCAATGAGCCATTCATAGCTAGGTAAACAATGAACCATAATCACAACTCATGACGTTACTACCCTGCATGAATCTGCAGGTAACTAGCCAACCAGGTCAACGTTAGCTAGCTAACATTAGGCTATAGCTAGCCAAGTAAATGGCTCTTTCTGTCAAAATTAGAAACATGTAATATCTGATAATGTAGCTAGCCAGACTATCTTACCCATATACACTATCGTTCAAAAGTTTGAGGTCACTTATAATTGTCCTTGTTTTTGAAAGAAAAGCTAATTTTTTGTCCAACATCAAAATTGATCAGAAATACAGTGTAGACATTGTTAATGTTGTAAATTACTATTATAGCTGGAAACGGCTGATTTTTAATGGAATGTCTACATATACGTACAGCAACCATCACTCCTGTGTTCCAATGGCACGTTGTGTTAGCTAATCCAAGTTTATAATTTTAAAAGGCTAATTGATCATTAGAAAACCCTTTTGCAATTATGTTAGCACATGATTGATTATAGAAGCAATAAAACTTGCTTTCTTTAGACTAGTTGAGTATCTGGAGTATCAGCATTTGTGGATTCGATTACAGGCTCAAAATGGCCAGAAACAAAGAACTTTCTTCTGAAACTCGTCAATCTATTCTTGTTCTGAGAAATTAAGGCTATTCCATGCAGGAAATTGCCAAGAAACTGAAGGACATCGGGATACAAAACTACTGTCTAACTGAGGCCCTGCCTGGTGGGGGTTCTACGCTATAAATCCCGGGAATAAAGTCTGCTGATTGGCTAATAAATCATGATTGACGTGGCCTTAACCAATCAGCAAACTAAAAGCAGTTGGTCTTGTGAATAGGAGATAATGAACTACACCAATGAAAGACCTACACCAATTTACTTGACCTCTACCTAGACTATAGAGCTAGACCAACGAGACTTGAAGTGGAACGTACTACTTTGCAGATATGAAACAAACAGACAATAATAATATCAGCCCAAAAATATAAAATTCACACTATATGCTTCAAAACCAACTTTATAAAAGGTTTTAAAAATAGTTTATATTTCACAAAAAATTCCAGACATTGATGGCAGAATAGATGGATGCAGTTCAATGCATGATTAATATAATTAATATAATTTTGGTAGTCCAAAAAAATATTCCTATCAGATTGTAAATCACAGCTGGCCTGGTACGTTGTTTGCTGCCTCCACCCATTTGGGATGCACTGTTTCAGTTTTAATGACTCAATAATTTGAACAAAAACGGACAACTGTAACTGAGGCTGGGAATGTCAATACAATCAAACTAGCAAGGGCAATGATCACAAGTCATTTATAACATGGCTAATAGCCTAGCGCACGTGTCAAGCACAAGGCCCGCGGGCCGAATAGGACACACAAGCAAGTATAAATGAGTCAACAGTTGAGTCATCTACTTTATGAAATTACAGCCTGATGCACTGGCATGGTGAATTCAACTTCAATTGCGCTGCTACTTTCATATGTCATGTTTACTGCAACTTCAATTGCTGGTTTCGTGTGCCCCGTTTACAGCGCACAGGGGAGGGAAAGTGTACAGACACATGTACAGACAATGCGACCCACAGCAACGCAGTCTTCTACGGACCAGTTTATGCAAAAGTTTATGTCTGTTGCAAAACAAGGCCAAATTGATATTGCATTGGCTAAAATGATTGCCACTGATTTCCAGCCATTTTCGATCGTTGAGGACGGAGGTTTTAGAAATTATAGCAATAGTCTAAATCCAATATACACATTTCCAAGCAGGAAAACCCTTTCAAAATCAATTATTCCACAACTGTACGAGAGCACACAGGCTTCAGTGCGGGAAGTCAGCGACAAACACACCTCAGAGAACTTGGCAGAGGAACTGTGAGAGTGGTCAGAGATTGGCAAGTAGATGGAAAAGTGGTCTGTTGTGTTAGCGACAATGCAGCTAACATAACCAAAGCCATGAAAATTTTTAAATGGACCCATCATCCATGTCTTGCCCACACAATCAACCTGATTGTAAGAGATGCTCTGAAGGTGATGAAGCCCACTGTGGACAAAGTGAAAGCAGCTGTGGAATACTTCCACAGGAGCACAGTAGGTGCTGAAAAACTAAAGTCTACACAACGCCAGATGTTGATGCCTGAGCTGAGGTCTAAACAAGACTGCACTACAAGGTGAAATTCAACATTTTATATGTTGAAGCGGTTTCTTGAGTCAAAGGATGCCATCTCTACCCTGGCCATTGTCAATGCACCTGTTGATGTTCTGATCCAAGAGGAATGGGAGGTGGTTGACGAGGTGTGCAGAGTCCTGGAACCCTTTGAGCAGGTCACTGTGGAGATCAGTGGAGAGAGGTACAGTAAGCAGTTATTACTACATCATTATTTAATCCAGTATTATATATGTATTTGAGCAGTAGATAAGAATGTAGTATCACTAGACAAAACATGAACTTGAACTTATAAGTTACTGTGACAGCCGCAAAAATGATACTCCTGTGTAAGGGTCTGCAGCGAATCACAGCCAGCCACCAGAGAGAAGCAAATGTAACCACAAGACATGTGACAGAGTTGATGGACACCCTTTGTTCATCAATGGACAGAAAGTTCCACAGAATGGAATATAATCACGTGCTATCAGAAACCGCTGCACTTGACCCCAGGTGTAAGAAGTTAGCCTTCAGTGATGCCAGAGCGATTGATGAGGCTCTTCAAAGAATAACCTCAGCAGCAGGGAGGGACAGTCCCAGCAGTCAAATGGCTCAGGCACCAGGGCAACAGGAAGAAGAGGGATCAGATGGAACAGAAGCAGCAGCAGTAGTGCCACAAACGTCTGCTGTTTTTGGATGCTGTTTGACGAGAGAGCAACTGGGGATGCAGCACGAAGGAATCCCTCAACAGATCCCATAATGGAGGTCCGGTCCTATTTGAAGGAGCCACTCCTCCAAAGATCTGCAGATCCTCTGAGCTGGTGGAAGAACAAGGCCTCTGTAAGGGCTGTCGCTCTCCTCATCCTCGGACGAGGAGAGGAGAGAAGGATCAGTGGACCAATACGCAGCATTAGGGAAATAAGCCATCTCTTTATTTATAACGACGATGGCTTATTTCCCTAATGCTGCGTATTGGTCCACTGATCCTTCTCTCCTCTCCTCGTCCGAGGATGAGGAGAGCGACAGCCCTTACAGAATCACCCACCACGCTAGGACCAAGCGGCAAGGGAAAACTCAACGGAGTAAGGGACAGGAAAAGAAGGAGCAATGGACATGGGACGATATATTGGACGGAAAGGGTTGCTACACATGGGAGGAGATCCTGGCTGGTAGGGATCGCCTCCCATGGGAACAGCTGGAGGCACTGAGGAGAGCAGAGGCTACCGGAGATTATGAGGGAACGCGTCTGGCACGGAAGCCCAAAAAGCCCGTGAGTAACACCCAAAAATTTCTTGGGGGGGGGCTAAGAGGTAGTGGGCCAAGGGCAGGTAGGAGACCTGTGCCCACTTCCCAGGCTTACCGTGGAGAGCGGGAGTACGGGCAGGCGCCGTGTTACGCAGTAGAGCGCACGGTGTCTCCTGTACGAGTGCATAGGTCAGTGCGGGTTATTCCACCTCCCCGCACTGGCAGGGCTAGATTGGGTATTGAGCCAGGTGTCATGAGGCCGGCTCAACGCGTCTGGTCTCCAGTGCGTCTCCTCGGGCCGGCATACATGGCACCTGCCTTACGCATGGTTTCCCCGGTTCGCCTACATAGGCCGGTGCGGGTTATTCCACCTCCTCGCACTGGTCGGGCGACCGGGAGCATTCAACCAGGTAAGGTTGGGCAGGCTCAATGCTCAAGAGTGCCAGTACGCCTCCATGGTCCGGTATTTCCGGCGCCACCTCCCCGCCCCAGCCTAGTACCTACAGTGTCTACACTACGCACTAGGCTACCAGTGCGTCTCCTGAGCCCTGTTCCTCCTCCACGCACTCTCTCTGTAGTGCGTGTATCCAGTTCGGTGCCTCCAGTTCCGGCACCACGCACTAAGCCTCCTGTGCGTCTCCAGAGCCCTGTACACACTGTATCTTCTCCCCCTACTAAGCCTGATGTGCTTGTCCTCAGCCCGGTGTCACCAGTGCCGGTACCTCGCATCAGTTATAGAGTGGGCTTTGAGAGTACAGTGTGCCCTGTCCCTGCTCCCCGCACTAGTAGGAAGGTGCTTATCCTTAGCCCGGTGCCTCCAGTTCCGGCACCACGCACCAGGTCTACAGTGCGCCTTATCCGGCCAGAGCCATCCGTCTCCTCAGCGCCATCTGAGCCATCCGTCTCCCCAGCGCCGTCTGAGCCATCCGTCTGCCATGAGCCTGCAAAGCCGCCCGTCTGCCATGAGCCTGCAAAGCCGCCCGTCTGCCATGAGCCTACAGAGCCGTCCGCCAGACAGGAGCCGCTAGAGCCGCCCGCCAGACAGGAGCCGCTAGAGCCGCCCGCCAGACAGGATCTGCCAGAGCCGCCAACCAGACAGGATCTGCCAGAGCCGCCAACCAGACAGGATCTGCCAGAGCCGCCAACCAGACAGGATCTGCCAGAGCCGCCAACCAGACAGGATCTGCCAGAGCCGCCAGCGAGCCATGAGCAGCCAGAGCCGCCAGCGAGCCATGAGCGTCGAGAGCCGCCAGCGAGCCATGAGCGTCGAGAGCCGTCAGCCTGCCATGAGCGTCGAGAGCCGTCAGCCTGCCATGAGCGTCGAGAGCCGTCAGCCTGCCATGAGCGTCGAGAGCCGTCAGCCTGCCATGAGCGTCGAGAGCCGTCAGCCTGCCATGAGCGTCGAGAGCCGTCAGCCTGCCATGAGCGTCGAGAGCCGTCAGCCTGCCATGAGCGTCGAGAGCCGTCAGCCTGCCATGAGCGTCGAGAGCCGTCAGCCTGCCATGAGCGTCGAGAGCCGTCAGCCAGCCATGAGCGTCGAGAGCCGTCAGCCAGCCATGAGCGTCGAGAGCCGTCAGCCAGCCATGAGCGTCAAGAGCCGTTCAGTCAGGATCTGCCTGAGTATATCAGCCGGGACCTGCCCCTTGTCCCGGTGCTGCCCCTTGTCCCGGTGCTGCCCCCTGTCCCGGTGCTGCCCCTTGTCCCGGTGCTGCCCCTTGTCCCGGTGCTGCCCCTTGTCCCGGTGCTGCCCCTTATCCCGGTGCTGGTCCTTATCCTGGTGCTGCCCCTTATCCTGGTGCTGCCCCTTATCCCGGTGCTGCCCCTTGTCCCGGTGCTGCCCCTTGTCCCGGTGCTGCCCCTTCTTCCGGTGCTGGCCGTTCTTTTAGGGGATGTTAGTTTTAGGGTGGTCATTGGGAGGGGAAGACAGAAGCGGGGAGTGACTATGGTGGTGTGGGGACAGCGTCCAGAGCCTGAGCCACCACCGTGGTCAACTGCCCACCCAGACCCTCCCCTGGACTTTGTGCTGGTGCGCCCGGCGTTCGCACCTTGAGGGGGGGGTTCTGTAACGGTCCTGACCTGTTTTATGTTGTTTTTGTATGTGTTTATGGTCAGGGCGTGTGTTTTGGGTGGGCAGTCTATGTTATCTGTTTCTATGTTGGTTTTGGTTGCCTGGTATGGCTCTTAATTAGAGGCAGGTGTTTTGCGTTCTCCTCTAATTAAGAGTCATATTTAGGTAGGGTGTTCTCACTGTTTGTTTGTGGGTGATTGTCTCCTGTGTCTGTGTTTGTTTTGCACCATACGGGACTGTGTCGTTCGTTCGTCTTTTTTTGTAGTAAGTACTTGTTCGTTCGTTCTGCGTGTGTATTGTAGTTCGTTGTTCTAAGTCTGTCTGCATCGTTTATTTGTTTTGTTAGTTTAATCAAGTATAGTTCGTTTTCGTCTTTGTCTCTTTTGGTTTTAAAATAAATACGTCATGTCATTCCAACACGCTGCACCTTGGTTTAATTCCTGCTCCTCCTCTTCGTATGAAGAGAGAGAGGAACGACGTTACAGCCTCTGTCTACCCACGGCTTATTAAAATCATGACAGGGAGACTCTGCATAGTGGCCACATCCGTTCCCTCTGAGAGGGACTTCTCGAAAACGGGACAAATAATTACTGAGAGAAGAATCCGCATCAGCCCCTCGAAAGTGAGGCAGCTTGCATTTCTGAATGCAAATCTCTCATAAAAGCAAAATATGTGTGCTGCTGGTTATAACATGGAAATAAAGAAGAGAGAGAAAAGAGGGACCAATTTAATGTTTTAAGTGGGATGCTGCAGTTTTGCACATTGTTATTTATTATGGTGCATAATTCTATTATTATGTTATTCAGATTGTATTCGTTTTGAATTGTTACATTTATATGCACTTTGTTTAAATACATTAAAACAAGTTATACTTTAAATGCACATATGTATTAGCATCCTTCTTTTTTACATTTATTTCAATTTGTGGGTTGCTGCAGTTTTGCAAATTGTTATTTATTTTTCTTTGATATGGTGCAATATTCAATTATTTATTTTACTCTTTTTATTTCACCTTTATTTAACCAGGTAGGCAAGTTGAGAACAAGTTCTCGTTTACAATTGCGACCTGACCAAGATAAAGCAAAGCAGTTCGACACATACAACAACACAGAGTTACACATGGAGTAAAACAAACATACAGTCAATAATACAGTATAAAAATAAGTATATATACAATGTGAGCAAATTAGGTGAGATAAGGGAGGTAAAGGCAAAAAAAGGCCATGGTGGCGAAGTAAATACAATATAGCAAGTAAAACACTGGAATGATAGATTTGCAGTGGAAGAATGTGCAAAGTAGAAATATAAATAATGGGGTACAAAGGAACAAAATAAATA
Source organism: Salvelinus namaycush (assembly GCF_016432855.1). Lineage (NCBI taxonomy): Eukaryota > Metazoa > Chordata > Actinopteri > Salmoniformes > Salmonidae > Salvelinus > Salvelinus namaycush. Next base: position 16,564,662 of record NC_052341.1, read on the forward strand.
AAGAAATACAGTAGGGGAAGAGATAGTTGTTTTGGCTAAATTATAGATGGGCTATGTACAGGTGTAGTAATCTGTGAGATGCTCTGACAGCTGGTGCTTAAAGCTAGTGAGGGAGATAAGTGTTTCCAGTTTCAGAGATTTTTAGAGTTCGTTCCAGTCATTGGCAGCAGAGAACTGGAAGGAGAGGCGGCCAAAAGAGGAATTGGCTTTGGGGGTGACCAGAGAGATATACCTGCTGGAGCGCGTGCTACTGGTGGGTGCTGCTATGGTGACCAGCGAGCTGAGATAAGGGGGGACTTTACCTAGCAGGGTCTTGTAGATGACCTGGAGCCAGTGGGTTTGGCGACGAGTATGAAGCGAGGGCCAGCCAACGAGAGCGTACAGGTCGCAGTGGTGGGTAGTATATGGGGCTTTGGTGACAAAACGGATGGCACTGTGATAGACTGCATCCAATTTATTGAGGAGGGTATTAGAGGCTATTTTGTAAAGGACATCACCGAAATCGAGGATCGGTAGGGTGGTCAGTTTACGAGGGTATGTTTGGCAGCATGAGTGAAGGATGCTTTGTTGCGAAATAGGAAGCCAATTCTAGATTTAACTTTGGATAGGAGATGTTTGATGTGAGTCTGGAAGGAGAGTTACAGTCTAACCAGACACCTATGTATTTGTAGTTGTCCACATATTCTAAGTCAGAACCGTCCAGAGTAGTGATGCTGGACGGGCGGGCAGGTGCGGGCAGCGATCGGTTAAAGAGCATGCATTTAGTTTTACTTGTTTTTAAGAGCAGTTGGAGGCCACGGAAGGAGAGTTGTATGGCATTGAAGCTCGTCTGGAGGGTTGTTAACACAGTGTCCAAAGAAGGGCCAGAAGTATACAGAATGGTGTCGTCTGCGTAGAGGTGGATCAGAGACTCACCAGCAGCAAGAGCGACATCATTGATGTATACAGAGAAGAGAGTCGGCCCAAGAATTGAACCCTGTGGCACCCCATAGAGACTGCCAGAGGCCCGGACAACAGGCCCTCCGATTTGACACACTGAACTCTATCAGAGAAGTAGTTGGTGAACCAGGCGAGGCAATCATTTGAGAAACCAAGGTAATCGAGTATGCCGATGAGGGGCCTCCCGGGTGGCGCAGTGGTCTAGGGCACTGCATCGCAGTGCTAACTGCGCCACCAGAGTCTCTGGGTTCGCGCCCAGGCTCTGTCGCAGCCGGCCGCGACCGGGAGGTCCGTGGGGCGACGCACAATTGGCATAGCGTCGTCCGGGTTAGGGAGGGTTTGGCCGGTAGGGATATCCTTGTCTCATCGCGCTCCAGCGACTCCTGTGGCGGGCCGGGCGCAGTGCGCGCTAACCAAGGGGGCCAGGTACACGGTGTTTCCTCCGACACATTGGTGCGGCTGGCTTCCGGGTTGGAGGCGCGCTGTGTTAAGAAGCAGTGCGGCTTGGTTGGGTTGTGCTTCGGAGGACGCATGGCTTTCGACCTTCGTCTCTCCCGAGCCCGTACGGGAGTTGTAGCGATGAGACAAGATAGTAATTACTAGCGATTGGATACCACGAAAATTGGGGAGAAAATGGGATAAATTTATTTAAAAAAAAGAAAAAAAAAAGAAAAGAGTATGCCGATGAGGATGTGGTGATTGACAGAGTCGAAAGCCTTGGCCAGGTCAATGAATACGGCTGCACAGTATTGTTTCTTATCGATGGCGGTTAAGATATCGTTTAGGACCTTGAGCGTGGCTGAGGTGCAACCATGACCAGCTCTGAAACCAGATTGCATAGCGGAGAAGGTGCGGTGGGTTTCGAAATGGTCGGTAATCTGTTTGTTTACTTGGCTTTCGAAGACCTTAGAAAGGCAGGGTAGGATAGATATAGGTATTTAGCAGTTTGAGTCAAGATTGTTTAGCCCGGCTGATTTGTAGGGGTCCAGATTTTGCAGCTCTTTCAGAACATCAGCTGACTGGATTTGGGAGAAGGAGAAATGGGGAAGGCTTGGGCGTGTTCCTCTGGGGGGTGCAGTGCTGTTGACCGGGGTAGGGGTAGCCAGGTGGAAAGCATGGCCAGCCGTAGAAAAATGCTTTTTGAAATTCTCAATTATAGTGGATTTATCGGTGGTGACAGAATTTCCTATCCTCAGTGCAGTGGGCAACTGGGAGGAGGTGTTCTTATTCTCCATGGACTTTACAGTGTCCCAGAACTTTTTTGAGTTTGTGTTGCAGGAAGCAAATTTCTGCTTGAAAAAGCTAGCCTTGGCTTTTCTAACTGCCTGTGTATATTGGTTTCTAACTTCCTTGAAAAGTTACAAATCACGGGGGCTGTTCGATGCTAATGCAGAACGCCGTAGGATGTTTTTGTGTTGGTTAAGGGCAGTCAGGTCTGGAGAGAACCAAAGGATATATCTGTTCCTTGTTCAAAATTTCTTGAATGTGGCATGCTTTTTTAAGATGGTGAGGAAGGCATTTAAAAAAAATAACCAGGCATCCTCTACTGATGGGATGAGGTCAATATCCTTCCAGGATACCCGGGCCAGGTCGATTAGAAAGGCCTGCTCACTGAAGTGTTTCAGGGAGCGTTTGACAGTGATGAGTGGAGGTCGTTTGACCGCTGACCCATTACGGATGCAGGCAATGAGGCAGTGATCGCTGAGATCTTGGTTGAAAACAGCAGAGGTGTATTTAGAGGGCAAGTTGGTTAGGATGATATCTATGAGGGTGGCCGTGTTTACGGCTTTGGGGTGGTACCTGGTAAATTCATTGATAATTTGTGTGAGATTGAGGGCATCAAGCTTAGATTGTAGGATGGCTGGGGTGTTAAGCATGTTCCAGTTTAGGTCACCTAGCAGCACGAGCTCTGAAGACAGATGGGGGGCAATCAGTTCACATATGGTGTCCAGAGCACATCTGGGGGCAGAGGGTGGTCTATAGCAGGCGGCAACGGTGAGAGACTTGTTTTTAGAGAGGTGGATTTTTAAAAGTAGAAGTTCAAATTGTTTGGGTACAAACCTGGATTGTAGGACAGAAATCTGCAGGCGATCTCTGCAGTAGATTGCAACACCGCCCCCTTTGGCCGTTCTATCTTGTTTGAAAATGTTGTAGTTAGGGATGGAGATTTCAGAGTTTTTGGTGGTCTTCCTAAGCCAGGATTCAGACACGGCTAGGACATCCGGGTTGGCAGAGTGTGCTAAAGCAGTGAATAAAACAAACTTAGGGAGGAGGCTTCTAATGTTAACATGCATGAAACCAAGGCTATTACGGTTACAGAAGTCATCAAAAGAGAGCGCCGTAGGAATAGGAGTGGAGCTAGGCACTGCAGGGCCTGGATTCACCTCTATATCTCCAGAGGAACAAAGGAGGAGTAGGATAAGGGTACGGCTAAAATATATGAGAATTGGTCATCTAGGACGTCCGGAACAGAGAGTAAAAGGAGCAGGTTTCTGGGGGCGATAAAATAACTTCAAGGAATAATGTACAGACAAAGGTATGGTAGGATGTGAATACAGTGGAGGTAAAACTAGGCATTGAGTGATGATGAGAGAGATATTGTCTCTAGAAACATCATTGAAACCAGGTGATGTCATCGCATGTGTGGGTGGTGAACTGAAAGGTTGGATAAGGTATAATGAGCAGGGCTAGAGGCTCTACAGTGAAATAAGCCAATAAACACTAACCAGAACAACAATGGACAAGGCATATTGACATTAAGGAGAGGCATGCTTAGCCGAGTGATCATAAGGGTCCAGTGAGTAGTGAGGTTGGTTGGGGTCACGGCGATTCAGACAGCTAGCCAGGCCATGGGTAGCAAGCTGGCAGAGGATGGATGTCTGTTTTTACCTCGTGCGTTTCCGTCGGTAGATTAGTGGGGTTCCGTGTGGTAGAGGGGACCAATCCAATTGGCAAAATAGATATAGTTATAGTGACCCAAGAAAATTGTCCGACCTATTCAGATAGCAGCCGATAAGACAGCTAACGATTAGCCGGCCGCCGATGGGTGTTCAGGTTACTTCGCGACGGAGGGGCCAGTTGGATAATTCCCTCGGGCAGATAACGTCGGTAGTCCAGTCGTGAAGGCCCGGTGGGGCTCCGCATCGGCAGTAAACGGGTCCGGATAGGTGATTGTAGCCCAGGAGTGGCTGATGGAACTCTTCAGCTGGCTAGCTCCGGAATAATTTATGTTTCCTCCGGGACCGACGTAAGCCAATAGTCACTCGGATAGCAACTAGCTAGCTGCAAGATCCAGGTGTAAATGTCCAGAGCTTGCGGTAGAAATCCGGGGATATGGAGAGAAAATAGGTCCGGTATGTTCTGGTCTGAGTCGCGTTGTACAAAACTGGCGATAGCTTTTCGAGCTAAAGGATAGCTGATGACCGCCAACCGTGGTTAGCTGAATACTAACGTTCGCCAGTGAACTGGCTAGCTTCTGGCTAGCTTCTGGATAGCTTCTGTTGTGGATTTCAGATTTGAGGTGAATAATTATTTTTTTATTTTATTGGTGAGGCGGGTTGCAGGAGAGTGTTTTGAAGTTAAAGAAAATATTAAGAAAATATGTTAATATATATACACGGCATATATTATGCTGTTCAGATTGTATTAGTTTTGAATGGTTAGATTTATATGCACTTTGTTTATATACATTAAAAAGTTATACTTGATAGGGCACTGCATCGCAGCGCTAGCTGCGCCACCAGAGTCTCTGGGTTCGCTCCCAGGCTCTGTCGCAGCCGGCCGCGACCGGGAGGTCCGTGGGGCGACGTACAATTGGGCTAGCGTCGTCCGGGTTAGGGAGGGTTTGTCCGGTAGGGATATCCTTGTCTCATAGCGCTCCAGCGACTCCTGTGGCGGGCCGGGCACAGTGCGCGCTAACCGAGGGGGCCAGGTGCACGGTGTTTCCTCCGACACATTGGTGCGGCTGGCTTCCGGGTTGGAGGCGCGCTGTGTTAAGAAGCAGTGCGGCTTGGTTGGGTTGTGCTTCGGAGGACGCATGGCTTTCGACCTTCGTCTCTCCCGAGCCCGTACGGGAGTTGTAGCGATGAGACAAGATAGTAATTACTAGCGATTGGATACCACGAAAATTGGGGAGAAAAGGGGGTAAAATTTATTTTTAAAAATAAAATAAAATAAAAAAATGTTATACTTGAAATGCAAATGTTTAATAGCATTCTTTTTCATAACAAACTAATGCATTTTTAAATACATTGTGGTTAAGGTAAGTATGATTTCATTTAATAATTTAATTAGAATTGTTTTAACACCAATCATTGTCAAACTATTGCAAACTGTTTGACTTGAAAAAATACAAAACATATTTTTTTCGAAGAGCCGTTTGGGAGCCAAAGAGCCGTCTCTTTTTTTAGTGCCAAAAATAAGGGGTTAAATACATAAGTATTCAGACCCTTTGTTATGAGACTCGAAATTGAGCTCAGGTGCATCCTGTTTCCATTGATCATCCTTGAGATGTTGCTACAACTTGATTAGAGTCCACCTGTGGTAAATTCAATTGATTGAACATGATTTGGAAAGGCACACACCTGCCTTAATTAAGTCCCTAAGAACACAGTGGCTTCCATCATTCTTAAATGGAAGAAGTCTGGAACCACCAATACTCTTCCTGGAGCTGGCCACCCGGCCAAACTGAGTAATTGGGGGAGAAGGGCCTTGGTCAGGAAGGTGACCAAAAATCAGAGGGTCACTCTGACAGAGCTCCAAAGTTCCTCTGTGGAGGTGGGAGGACCTTCTAGAAGGACAGCCTGGAGAACTTGCTTTTTGGAGTGTGGTGTCAAAAAAGCAGAGCATCTCTTTATTACGGACATACCTCTCCCCATCTTTACAATCATTGAATCTATATGTTTTGACCATGACAGTTTACAATGTAAGGTAACGCCAAGTAATTTAGTCTCCTCAACTTGTTCAAAAGCCACACCATTCATTACCAGATTCAGCTGAGGTCTAGAACTTAGGGAGTGATTTGTACCAAATACAATGCTCTTAGTTTTAGAGATGTTCAGGACCAGTTAATTACTGGCCATCCATTCCAAAACAGATTGCAACTCTTTGTTAAGGGTTTCGGTGACTTCATTAGCTGTGGTTGCTGATGTGTATATGGTTGAATCATCAGCATACATGAACACACATGCTTTGTTTAATGCCAGTGGCAGGTCATTGGTAAAAATAGAAAAGAGTAGAGGGCCTAGAGCGCTGCCCTGCGGTACACCACACTTTACATGTTTGACATTAGAGAAGTTTCCATTCAAGAAAATCCTTTGAGTTCTATTAGTCAGATAGCTCTGAATCCACAATATGTCAGAGGTTGAAAAGCCATAACACGTACGTTTTTTCAACAACAGGTTATGGTCAATAATATCAAAGGCTGCACTGAAAAGTACAGCTCCCACAATCTTTTTATGATCAATTTCTTTCAAACAATCATCAGTCATTTGTGTCAGTGCAGTACATGTTGAGTGCCCTTTTCTATAAGCATGCTGAACGTCTTGTTAATTTGTTTACAGAGAAATAGCATTGTATTTGGTCAAACACAATTTTTTCCAACAGTTTGCTAAGAGCTGGCAGCAAGCTTATTGGTCTGCTGTTAGAACCAGTAAAGGCCGCTTTACCACTCTTGGGTAACGGAATCACTTTGGCTTCCCTCCAGGCCTGAGAACAAAGATTTTCCTCTAGGCTCAGATTAAAGATATGACAGATAGGAGTGGCTATAGAGTCAGCTACCATCCTCAGTAGCTTTCCATCTAAGTTGTCAATGCCATGAGGTTTGTCATCATTGATCGATAACAATCATTTCCCCACCTCTCCCACACTAACTTCACAGAATTATTTATTTATTTAGATACTGACTGTTCACACTTGGTGGCCTGTAGCAACACCCCAAAAGAAACGGCTTTAGATGTGCCAATTGAACCTGCAACCACAACACTTCAACACTTCAATAACACTTGACATAAGATCTTCTCTAAGCATTACAGGGATACGGCTCTGAATATATACAGCAACACCTCTCCCGTAAGCATTGCTGTCTCTTCTATAGATGTTATATCCTTGTATTGCTACTGCTGTATCATCAAATTAATTATCTAAGTGAGTCTCAGAAATGGCTAATATATGAATGTTATCTGATGTTAGCGAGTTATTGATTTCATGACCTTATTTCTAAGGCTACATTTATTAATATGGGCTATTTTCATCCCTTTCCTGGGTAGCTTATCAGAGACAGACATAATACTGAATATAGTCGGAAGCCACTCCTCAGTAAAAGGCACATGACAGCCCACTTAAAGTTTGCCAAAAGGCACCTAAAGGACTCTCAAACCATGAGAAACAAGATTCTCTGGTCTGATGAAAGGGGGTAGAACTCTTTGGCCTGAATGCCAAGTGTCATGTCTGGAGGAAACCAGGCACCGCTCATCTCCTGGCCAATACCATCCCTACGGTGAAACATGGTGGTGTGGGGATTTTTTTCAGCGGCAGGGACTGGGAGACTAATCAGGATCGAGGGAAAGATGAACAGAGCAAAGTACAGTGAGATCCTTGACAAAACCTGCTCTAGAGTGCTCAGGATGTCAGACTGGGGTGAAGGTTCACATTCCAACAGGAAAACGACCTAAAGCACACAGCCAAGACAACGCAGGAGTGGCTTTGGGACAAGTCTCTGGAAGTCACCCAGCCAGAGCCCAGACTTGAACCCGATCGAACATCTCTGGAGAGATCTGAAAATAGCTGTGCTGCGACGCTCCCCATCCGACCTGACAGAGCTTGAGAGGATCTGCAGATTAAATACAGGTGTGCCAAGCTTGTAGCGTCATATCCAAGAAGACTCAAGGCTGTAATCGCTGCCAAAGGTGCTTCAACAAAGTACTGAGTAAAGGGTATGAATAATTATGTAAATGGGATAATGGGTGTCACGAATCCCGCCGAGGATGGTGCCTCTTCCTGTTCGGGCGGCGCTCGGCGGTCGTCGTCACCGGCCTACTAGCTGCCATCGATTATTTTCTTTTTGTTTCTGTTAGTTTGGGCTGATTGGGTGCACCTGTTTTGAGTTTAGTTTGGTGGGTAGGCTATTTAAGGGCAGGTAGCCCGCTGGCTTTTGTGCGGGCTTGTATTCTGTTATTTGGTGTTGGATTTGTGATGTGGATTTTATTATTTTCTCGGGACAGTTTAGTCCGGTGTTTTTGGACTCGTCTTTTCATGCGCCCGTGTGTTTAGGGCATGATCGTTTTCCCTGTCAATTGGAAAATAAATCCACTTTCTTGAAACCCTGCTCTCTGCGCTTGACTCCTCCACCCAGTACTCCTAGCAGCTCTGACAATGGGTGTAGATTGATGAGGGAAAAATCGATTTAATCAATTTTAGAATAAGGCTGTAACGTAACAAAATGTGGAAAAGTCAAGAGATCTGAATACTTTCCGAATGCACTGTATGTTCTCCTGGGTTAGTTTAGTAAGATTTGGAGTGAGGAGCTTATACCTACTGGTTGGAAACATGCAGTAATATTACCTTTTGTAAAGCCTGGTAAGGACCCTTCATCTGCTGATAGTTACAGACCAATAGCACTTTAATTAAAAAAAAATGATTTCACCTTTATTTAACCAGGTAGGCCAGTTGAGAACAAGTTCTCATTTACAACGCGGCCCACGCCTGGATTGCGTCCTACCTGACAGGTCGCTCCTACCAGGTGGCGTGGCGAGAATCTGTCTCCTCACCACGTGCTCTCACCACTGGTGTCCCCCAGGGCTCTGTTCTAGGCCCTCTCCTATTCTCGCTATACACCAAGTCACTTGGCTCTGTCATAACCTCACATGGTCTCTCCTATCATTGCTATGCAGACGACACACAATTAATCTTCTCCTTTCCCCCTTCTGATGACCAGGTGGCGAATCGCATCTCTGCATGTCTGGCAGACATATCAGTGTGGATGACGGATCACCACCTCAAGCTGAACCTCGGCAAGACGGAGCTGCTCTTCCTCCCGGGGAAGGACTGCCCGTTCCATGATCTCGCCATCACGGTTGACAACTCCATTGTGTCCTCCTCCCAGAGCGCTAAGAACCTTGGCGTGATCCTGGACAACACCCTGTCGTTCTCAAATAACATCAAGGCGGTGGCCCGTTCCTGTAGGTTCATGCTCTACAACATCCGCAGAGTACGACCCTGCCTCACACAGGAAGCGGCGCAGGTCCTAATCCAGGCACTTGTCATCTCCCGTCTGGATTACTGCAACTCGCTGTTGGCTGGGCTCCCTGCCTGTGCCATTAAACCCCTACAACTCATCCAGAACGCCGCAGCCCGTCTGGTGTTCAACCTTCCCAAGTTCTCTCACATCACCTCGCTCCTCCGCTCTCTCCACTGGCTTCCAATTGAAGCTCGCATCCGCTACAAGACCATGGTGCTTGCCTACGGAGCTGTGAGGGGAACGGCACCTCAGTACCTTCAGGCTCTGATCAGGCCCTACACCCAAACAAGGGCACTGCGTTCATCCACCTCTGGCCTGCTCGCCTCCTTACCACTGAGGAAGTACAGTTCCCGCTCAGCCAAGTCAAAACTGTTCGCCGCTCTGGCACCCCAATGGTGGAACAAACTCCCTCACGACGCCAGGACAGCGGAGTCAATCCCCACCTTCCGGAGACACCTGAAACCCCACCTCTTTAAGGAATACCTAGGATAGGATAAAGTAATCCTTCTGACCCCCCCCCCCCCCCCCCCCTTAAAAGATTTAGATGCACTATTGTAAAGTGGCTGTTCCACTGGATGTCATAAGGTGAATGCACCAATTTGTAAGTCGCTCTGGATAAGAGCGTCTGCTAAATGACTTAAATGTAAATGTAAATGTACAACTGCGACCTGGCCAAGATAAAGCAAAGCAGTGCAACAAAAACAACATAGAGTTACACATGAGACAAACAATCGTACAGTCAATAACACAATAGAAAAATCTGTATACAGTGTGTGCAAATTAAGTAAGGAGGTAAGGCAATAAATATGCCAATAGTGGGAAAGTCATTATAATTTAGCAATTTACACTGGAGTGATATATGTGCAGATGAGAATGTGCAGGTAGAAATACTGGTGTGCAAAAGAGCAGAAAAACAAAAACAAATATGGGGATGAGGTCCGTAGTTGGTTGGATGGGCTATTTACAGATGGGCTGTTTACAGCTGCAGTGATCGGTAAGCTGCTCTGACAGCTGACGCTTAAAGTTAGTGAGGGAGATTTAAGACTCCAACTTCAGTGATTTTTGGAATTCGTTCCAGTCATTGGCACCAGAGAACTGGAAGGAAAGGTGGCCAAAGGGGGTGTTGGCTTTGGGGATGACCAGTGAAATATACCTGCTGGAGCGTGTGCCACTGACCTCTAACTTGTGTAAACTGATAGAAAAGATGATAGTCAACAGATTGTCATATTTTCTGGAACAATGAGGTTTATTGAGTCAATGTCAAATTGGATTCCGTAAAGGTAGACCTTCTTTTAATTGAATTAGTAAAGGTGAGCGATGAAGTTGAAAAAACTATGTAAATGAAAGACATTGAAAAGGCATACAACATAATGTGAAGAGAAGGCCTACTGATTACGATGGAAAGACTTGGTATTGGTGGGAGATTATATAACTGAGTTTGGCCTTCTTATTTAATCGCTTTTTCGAGTAAAAATAGGATCCATTTTATCTGATCCCAATGGAGTTGTCAATGGTATTCCTTTAGGCAGTCCTATTTTGTTCAATATTATGGTTATACTGTCAGTATACTCAGTTGAGCTGTTGGCGATTGTAATTGCCCTCCAGTGGGTGGAGGACGTTCAACTTGTCAGAATTAGAATATGCTCAGATTTCCTGTCTGAATTTAATAGTTTATCATCTGGCAAATCTAAAAGGAGTGACCTACTATTGGAGGCATTAATGTTATTGTGGAGAATTGAGAGACTTGGTGTACTAGGGAGATTCTTCTGGGTCCCAGGCCGTTTGGGTGTGGAAGGGAATTAAATTGTACACCAGATAGCCAAAAAAATATAATGAATATTAATGTTCCACTGGGTTAGGTTAGGCCAAATGTAAGATCAGAGCCATTTTGATAGATGTGTGGCGGAAGAGATGGGACTCTGGGATGACAATGCAAATAGTCTTTGAGACATTTGATTAGCTGTTCAGGAGTCTTATGGCTTGGGGGTAGAAGCTGTTAAGAAGCCTTTTGGGCCTATACTTGGGGCTCCGGTACCGCTTGCCTTGCAGTAGCAGAGAAAAAAGTCTATGACTAGGGTGCCTGGAGTCTTTGGCAATTTTCAGGGCCTTCCTCTAACACCGCCTGGTATAGAGGTCCGGGATGGCAGAAAGTTTGGCCCCAGTGATGTACTGGGCCGTACGCACTACCCTCTGTAGTGCCTTGCGGTCGGAGGCCGAGCAGTTGCCATACCAGGCAATGATGCAACCAGCCAGGATGCTAACTGTTTGAGGATCCGAGGACCCATGCCAAATCTTTTCAGTCTCCTGAGGGGGATTAGGTGTTGTTGTGCCCTCTTCACCACTGTCTTGGTGTGTTTGGACCATGATAGTTTGTTGGTGATGTGGACACCAAGGAACTTGAAGCTCTCAACCTGCTCCACTACAGCCCTGTCGATGAGAATGGGACGTGCTTGATCCTCCTTTTCTTGTAGTCCACAATCATCTCCTTTGTCTTGATCACTTTGAGGGAGAGGTTTTTATCCTGGCACCTCACTGCCAGGTCTCTGACCTCCTCCCTATAGACTGTCTCATCGATGTCGGTGATCTCATCGTTGTCGGTGTTGTGTTGTCGGAAAACTTAATGATGGTGTTGGAGTCATGCTTGGCCATGCAGTCATGGGTGAACAGGGAGTACAGGAGGGGACTGAGCACGCCCTCTTGAGGGGCCCCTGTGTTGAGGATCAGCGTGGCAGATGTGTTGTTACCTCCCCTTACCTGCTGGGGGCGGCCTGTCAGGAAGTCCAGGATCCAGTTGCAGATAGAGGTGTTTATTCCCAGGGTCCTTAGCTTAGTGATGAACTTTGAGGGCACTATGGTATTGAATGCTGAGCTGTAGTCAATGAATTGCATTCTCACATAGGTGTTCCTTTTGTCCAGGTGGGAAAGGACAGTGTGGAGTCCAATAGAGATTGCATCATCCATGGATCTTTAGGGGCGGTATGCAAATTGGAGTTGGTCTAGGGTTTCTGGGATAATGGTGTTAATGTGAGCCATGACCAGCCTTTCAAAGCACTTCAGGCTACAGACGTGAGTGCTACGGGTTGGTAGTCATTTAGGCAGGTTACCTTGGTGTTCTTGGGCACAGGGACTATGGTGGTCTGATTAAAACATGTTGGTATTACAGACTCGGTCAGGGACAGTTTCAAAATATCAGTGAAGACACTTGCCAGTGGGTCAGCGCATGCTCGGAGTACACATCCTGGAAATCCACCTGGCCCTGCGGCCTTGTGAATGTTGACCTGTTTAAAGGTCTTACTCACATCGGCTACGGAGAGTGTGATCACGCAGTCGTCCGGAACAGCTGATGTTCTCGTGCATGCTTCAGTGTTGCTTGCCTCAAAGCGTTATTTAGCTCGTCTGGTAGGCTCGTGTCATTGGGCAGCTCGTGGCTGTGCTTCGTTTTGTAGTCTGTAATAGTTTGCAAGCCCTGCCACATCCGACGAGCGTCAGAGCCGGTGTAGTAGGATTCAATCTTAGTCCTGTATTGACGCTTTGCCTGTTTGATGGTTCGTCGGAGGGCATAGCGGGATTTCTTATAAGCTTCCGGGTTAGAGTCCCGCTCCTTGAAAGCGGCAGCTCTACCCTTTAGCTCACTGTGGATGTTGCCTGTAATCCATGGCTTCTGGTTGGGGTATGTACGTACAGTCACTGTGGGGACGACGTCATCGATGCACTTATTGATGAAGCCAGTGTCTGATGTGGTGTACTCCTCAATGCCATCAGAAGAATCTCTGAACCTATTCCAGTCTGTGCTAGCAAAACAGTCCTGTAGCTTAGCATCTGCTTCATCTGACCACTTCTGCATTGAGCGAGTCACTGGTACTTCCTGCTTTAGTTTTTGCTTGTAATCAAGAATCAGGAGGATAGAGTTATAGTCAGATTTTCCAAATGGAGGGCGAGGGAGAGCTTTGTTCACATCTCTGTGTGTGGTGTAAAGGTGGTCTAGAGTTTTTTTTCCTCTGGTTGCACATTTAACAAGCTGGTAGAAATTAGGTCAAACGGATTTAAATTTTCCTGCATTAAAGTCACTGGCCACTAGGAGCTTCTCCTCTGGATGAGCATTTTCTTGTTCGCTTATGGCCTTATACATCTCGTTGAGTGCCATCTTAGTGCCAGCACCAGTTCGTGGTGGTAAATAGACAGCTACGAAAAATAGCTGTTGGTAAATAATGTGGTCTACATTTTATCATGAGATACTCTACCTCAGGTGAGCAAAACCTTGAGACTTCCTTAATATTAGATTTCGTGCACCAGCTGTTATTTACAAATAGACACCCCTTGTCTTACCGGAGGCAGCTGTTCTATCTTGCCAATGGACTGAAAACCCAGCCAGCTACAGTTGAAGTCGGAAGTTCACATACACCTTAGACAAATACATTTAAATACATTAGACAAATACATTTAAATACATTAGACAAATACATTTTCACAATTCCTGATATTTAATCCGAGTAAAAAATCCCAGTCTTAGGTCAGTTAGGATCACCACTTTATTTTAAGAATGTGAAATGTCAGAATAATAGTAGAAAGAATGATTTATTTCAGCTTTTATTTCTTTCATCACATTCCCAGAAGGTCAGAAGTTTACATACACTCAATTAGTATTTGGTAGCACTGCCTTGAAATTGTTTAACTTGGGTCAAATGTTTCGGGTAGCCTTCCACAAGCTTCCCACAATAAGTTGAGTGAATTTTGGCCCATTCCTCCTGACAGAGCTGGTGTAACTGAGTCAGGTTGTAGGCCTCCTTGCTCGCACGCACTTTTCTCAGTTCTGCCGACAAATTTTCTATAGGATTGAGGTCAGGGCTTTGTGATGGCTCCAATATCTTGACTTTGTTGTCCTTAAGCCATTTTCCCCCAACTTTGGAAGTTGTCCATTTCGAAGACCCATTTGCGACCAAGCTTTAACTTCCTGACTGATGTCTTGAGATGTTGCTTCAATATATCCACATAATTTTCCTACCTCATAATGCCATCTATTTTGTGAAGCGCACCAGTCCCTCTTGCAGCAAAGCACCCCCACAACATGATGCTGCCACCCCCATGCTTCATGGTTGGGATGGTGTTCTTCGGCTTGCAAGCCTCCCCCTTTTTCCTCCAAACATAACGATGGTCATTATGGCCAAACAGTTCTATATTTGTTTCATCAGACCAGAGGACATTTCTCCAAAAAGTACGATCTTTGTCCCCATGTGCAGTTGCAAACCGTAGCTTTTTTATGGCGGTTTTGGAGCAGTGGCTTCTTCCTTGCTGAGCGGCCTTTCAGGTTATGTCGATATAGGACTCGTTTTTCTGACCCACTGGAAATATGATACAGTGAATTATAAGTGAAATAATCTGTCTGTAAACAATTGTTGCAAAAATTACTTGTGGCATGCACAAAGTGGATGTCCTAACTGACTTGCCAAAACTATAGTTTTGTGGTTGAAAAACGGTTGAAAAGTGGTTGAAAAATTCACTCCAACCTAAGTGTATGTAAACCTCCGACTTCAACTGTAGGTGGGAAAATTTGGAAATGTGGAGATAATGTAGACCAAGATTGACAACACACTCCAGCATAGTAGGTGGCGGCATGACCTTTAATGTTTGTTTGCGGACCGCCATTATGTCATAGAAGAAGAATAAGAACACTAGATCAGGACCAACTAGGTTGAAGAAAGCCTTAATTCCAGTCTGTTTCTGCTATAATGCCAAACGTTTACGGCTTGACAATGACAGCAATGGAGCACAAACAGATCTGAGACCAGGCTAGCTCTGTGTCAATATTAAAGATGATCTATTATATTGACAAGATAGTCCATTGACCGCTCTAACAATGGAAATACGTGTCCTCAAAATTGGATTGCAGGCGGGAGGCGAGTTCAGGTGGGAGGGACCATTCTAGCCAGTGAGAGGGCAGATACGCGTGTGAACAACAGGCACAACTCCAATTTGATTTTTATTTAACCTTTATTTAACTGACCGATACAATGTAGTTTTTTTACAAAGTTGCGGAAAGGCGACGTGCGTCCACGTATATCAGTGCAATTGTAACAACCTAACCATTACGAAACTTCTATTCGATCAAATAAGCAATTACATTTTTTGTTGACAAAATTCGACACTCATTGACCATACACAAAAAAACAAGCAGTAATAGCGGAAACAAGCGCACACATTTTCTTCAGAAAATTGAAGCAATGCAAAAGTACCCAGATTTGTCTATTTTATAAGTAAAAATTATATTTAAATATAACTAGACATGCAATAATAATGCAATAATATTTAACTATATTATTGATAATCGATTTTTTTTATGTTGATTGATGGAGCTTTTATTTTGAAAAAGCGTTCTACGGGAAGTGGGAGGGAAAATCCAATATTCACGGGTATTAGGGATTTTTCTTCAATTAATTTCGAAGCTACAGTGCCTCAAGAAAAACAATAGGATATTGCTAGCAAATAAAACACAACCATTGCCATGTCTGAGACATACGGTAAGAAATCTTGACTACTCAGGTCGCGTTACACAATAGATAGCCAGAGGCGATGGAGCAGGTGTATTGTAATGCCATCAAAACAAATAGCCTATGTGCTATGCTTTCATGTTTACTCGTTGTTGGGGGTATAGCTAGCTAACATTAGCTAGCTGGCTAACTTTAGTTTCGCTCGATAACTTGCATCTCCGTCAAATGTCATCATTAATTGGTTTCTTAGCTAGCTATCTAGAAAGCCATCTGAATGTCAGACAACTAGCAAAGTTAGCTATCTAAATGTCGACGCAAATGTAACGTTATGCATGAAGCAATAACATAGCTTCTGTTCTGCTAGTAGTGCGCCTGTTACTTAACGTTAGCCAGCTTTCTATCCAACTAGCCTAAGAATACGTATTCTCTAATGATTAAAATGAACTTTGTTTGTTTTTCCTCCGCTAGATTTCCTGTTCAAATTCCTAGTGATTGGGAATGCAGGAGCTGGAAAATCATGTCTTCTTCACCAGTTTATTGAGAAGAGATGTAAGTTATGTCCAATTGATTGTGCTATCATGTATTTTCTATCTAGCTATGACTTGTAGTTTATTTTAGGGACAGGCTACAATTTATGATTAACTTAACTTTGAATACATGAATAGGCATTGTTGTGATCTAGCTATGTGTTGTGGAATGATTTCATTTAAATCACAGTCAAAGACGATTCGAATCACACCATCGGAGTGGAGTTTGGCTCAAAGATAATCAACGTGGTAAACAAATATGTCAAACTCCAAATCTGGGACACTGCGGGACAAGAGAGATTCAGGTACTGTACAGTATGTGAGAGCATTTCACATACTTACTCCTACTGTGGCAGGGCATTAGACATTTTTCTCAAACCAGCTTGGACTGTTTCATGTGTGCCCATCACCAGCTGATCATTAGAGAACTTGTGCCAGATCCTTAGAACAGCAAGTAAAATGAATCATGGCCAGCCATTGTGGGGGAGTTAATAATGTGTAGCGCAGCTAAAATTCTGAAACACTACTACTGCTCCCAAGTGGTATGGCGGTCTGGGGCACTGCATCTCAGTGCTTGAGGCGTCACTACAGACACCCTGGTTCGGATCCAGGCTGTGTCACAACTGGCTGTGATTGGAAGTCCCATAGGGCGGTGCACAATTGGCCCAGCGTCATCCGGGTTTGGCGGGTGTAGGCCGTCATTGTAAATAATAATTTGTTCTTAACTGACTTGCCTAGTTAAATAAAGGTTACTGAGCACCTTGAGCATTTTGTTTTGCACTTTGACCAACTCCTTATCCAGCTTGGATGGCACTAAATGCTTTTATCTATAGCTAACTATAGATGTAGGAGATGGAGAATGTCAATTTAATAAATGTAATTAGGATGTGTAAAATGTTTATATTTATGCACTTATGTATTTTCAACTGATGTTACAATTGCTTTCCTCTCCCAGGTCTGTTACACGGAGTTACTACAGAGGCGCTGCTGGAGCCCTGCTTGTATATGACATCACCAGGTAGGCTAAATTACCTACTCATAGGTGATCAGGAGAGTTGAGGAGAAATAATCCTTGTCTTATTATGGGTGGACCTTCAAGGGGTATGTTGTTTTAATAAAACACATATGTTTCTAAAAAGACAAATGTTGAATGTAGTACGTTTCAAAGAGACCTAGATATGATATGACTCATTGGTTGCACAGTGGCTCCCGATTGACTGTTTTGGAAAACACAGCTCTAACTTTCCTAAAGCCTACTGTGATTTTAGTGAACAGAACCACCAAGTCTGATTTGTATGTCTCCACTGCTCTCCCTCTCGCTCCATTGACCTGATCATCCTCAGCCGGGAAACCTACAACGCCCTGACCAACTGGCTGACAGACGCCAGGATGCTGGCCAGCCAAAATATTGTCATCATCCTGTGTGGTAACAAGAAGGACTTGGACGCAGACCGGGAGGTCACCTTCCTGGAGGCTTCTCGCTTTGCTCAGGAAAATGGTGCGTTTAGTATGGATGATGATCCCTTTACAGCTGAATTCCAAACTGTTCCCTGTGTCAAGCGTCTCAGACTGGGAGTGCAGATCTAGGAGCAGATCCTCCAAAAACGGCGAAACTGATCATAGATCAGCACTCCCACTCTGAGAAGCTGATGTATACGGACTAGAGGTCGACCAATTAATCGGAATGGCTGATTAATTAGGGACGATTTCAAGTTTTCATAACAATCGGTAATCGGTATTTTTGGACACCGATTTGGCGATTTAAATTTTATTTATGAAAAAAAAAAAAAATACACCTTTATTTAACTAGGCAAGTCAGTTAAGAACACATTCTTATTTTCAATGACGGCCTAGGAACGGTGGGTTAACTGCCTTGTTCAGGGGCAGAACGACAGATTTTTACCTTGTCAGCTCGGGGATTCGTTTTTGCAACCTTCCAGTTACTAGTCCAACGCTCTAACCACCTGCCTTACATTGCACTCCACGAGGAGCCTGCGCGGCAGGCTGACTACCTGTTACACGAGGGCAGCAAGAAGCCAAGGTAAGTTGCTAGCTAGCATTAAATGTATCTTATAAAAAAAACAATCAATCTTAACATAATCACTAGTTAACTACACATGGTTGATGATATTACTAGTTTATCTAGCGTGTCCTGCGTTGCATATAATCGATGCGCCTACCTCGACAAACGGTGATGATTTAACAAGCGCATTTGCGAAAAAAGCACTGTCGATGCACCAATGTACCTAACCATAAACATCAACGCCTTTCTTTAAAATCAATACACAAGTATATATTTTCAAACCTGCATATTTAGTTAATATTGCCTGCTAACATGAATTTCTTATAATTAGGGAAATTGTGTCACTTCTCTTGCGTTCCGTGCAAGCAGTCAGGGTATATGCAGCAGTTTGGGCCGCCTGGCTCATTGCGAACGGTGTGAAGTCCATTTATTCCTAACAAAGGCCGTAATTAATTTGCCAGAATTGTACATAATTATGACATAACATTGAATGTTGTACAATGTAACAGCAATATTTAGACTTAGGGATGCCATCCGTTAGATAAAATACGGAACGGTTCCGTATTTCACTGAAAGAATAAACGTTTTGTTTTCGAAATGATAGTTTCCGGATTTGACCATTTTAATGACCAAAGACTCGTATTTCTGTGTTTATAATTAAGTCTATGATTTGATAGAGCAGTCTGACTGAGCGATGGTAGGCAGCAGCAGGCTCGTAAGCATTCATTCAAACAGCACTTTCGTGCCTTTGCCAGCAGCTATTGCGCTGTTTATGACTTCAAGCCTATCAACTCCCGAGATTAGGCTGGTGTAACCGATGTGAAATGGCTAGCTAGTTAGCGGGGTGCCCGCTAATAGCGTTTCAAACGTCACTCGCTCTGAGACTTGGAGTAGTTGTTCCCCTTGCTCTGCATGGGTAACGCTGCTTCGAGGGTGGCTGTTGGCAATGTGTTCCTGGTTCGAGCCCAGGTAGGAGTGAGGAGAGGGACGGAAGCTATACTGTTACACTGGCAATACTAAAGTGCCTATAAGAACATCCAATAGTCAAAGGTATATGAAATACAAATCGTATAGAGAGAAATAGTCCTATAATTCCTATAATAACTACAATCTAAAACTTCTTACCTGGGAATATTGAAGACTCATGTTAAAAGGAACCACCAGCTTTCATATGTTTTCATGTTCTGAGCAAGGAACTTAAACGTTAGCTTTTTTTACATGGCACATATTGCACTTTTACTTTCTTCTCCAACACTTTGTTTTTGCATTATTTAAACCAAATTGAACATGTTGCATTATTTATTTGAGGCTAAATTGATTTTATTGATATAATAAGTTAAAATAAGTGTTTATTCAGTATTGTTGTAATTGTCATTATTACAAATAAATAAATAAAAATTGGCTGATTAATCGGTATCGGCTTTTTTTGGTCCTCCAATAATCGGTATCGGCATTGAAAAATCATGATCGGTCGACCTCTGATACGGACCCAGACTCTACCCCCTACCCTCTGATGCAGACCTGAAATCCTAATTTCTGATTGCTGCACTACTCCACTAGAGGTCACTGTAGGACAACTCACTGGTGTGAACTATTGCCCACAAAACCGTTGCAATTCATGTCCTCCACAGCTAAATGCTGACTAATTCTATTGTGTTCAAATGTTATCAACATTGATAATAATCATTGTTATTATTGTGACCTGCTGTCTTGTCTGTTTCAGAGCTTATGTTTCTGGAGACAAGTGCTCTGACAGGGGAGAATGTAGAGGAGGCCTTTGTGCAGTGTGCCAGGAAAATCCTCAACAAGATAGAGTCAGGTATCTCTGCATTCAGTATCTTCTCACCTTAACCAACAGCAATGAAATCGTGGTTTACCAGCTGAACTCTACTGTTTCAGCTCAGGGGCTTCTCTCTCTCTCCATCTCACTCTTTTTTCTCTCTCTATTTCTCTCTCTCTGTGTTCTCTTCCAGGAGAGTTGGACCCGGAGAGGATGGGATCAGGAATCCAGTACGGAGACGCCGCGCTGCGCCAGCTGCGCTCCCCTCGTAGGGGACAGGCCGAGAGCGCCCAGGAATGTGGCTGTTAGTGAACACGCTCAGTATGCCCAGGACCAAGGTGAGACTCCTCCCCTCAGTGCTGCCTACTGCATAGGATTCTGCTCTGTGACTTACCCTTCTGTTATCACACTAGTAACTCAATTAATAGCTCTGTTTAGTGACACCCAAAATGCTCCCTCTCAAAATAGCAGGCAGAAATACAGTTGTAGATGGTGCTTTTCACATTGACATGTTATGTAAGAGGCCATTCAAAAGTCCTCTCTATTTTACAGTTGACTGTGTTGCATTGCACGGAGCAGGTAAAGCATTCATTTGTCATTTTGAGAAGCACCTCCATGAGCTTTAAAGATTCGGCCTTAATGCACCAAATGCTGAAACGTGGCTAGTTTTATCAGCAATATTGGTGTCAGGATCATCACATGCCCCCTCGGCGATGGGGGGTTCGAGCCCTGGCTGGGCCGACTATCTGTGCCCTTAACTACTTTCTTTACCCCTCTCAAATGTTGGTACTTACATATGTCCTGTCAAAACAAACAATCAGAACTAAAATAAAAGATTATCACAATGCTGATCCATGTTCTTCTCAAATGGTTTCCCTGAAGTGGTTTGTAATGATTACTTTTCTATTGCTGCAAGGTGATCACGGATGCTACTTTCACCAGTATCATCATACTGAATTAAGGGTAAAGTTAATGCCTGTGTCCCAAATGTAACTCCCTAAGTCCAGAGCTTTATTCTGTCGTACTGTATCTCCCCCTTGGGTCGGTGGGTGTGTGTGGTTGGATAGGGTCCAGGGGGCTATTTTTAGGGATCTCACAGAGAGGAAGGAGCCACCTTTGGCTATTTCTGTCCTCCAGCTCCCAACTGCCTGATGTGTCGATGATACAGAAAACCAAAGCCACCCAAAATGACTCCGCCTCTTTTGTGAGAGGGGAAGCTAAAGGGGCTCAACAGTTTGAGAATGATCGAATGACCCTGCTTAGAAGCTGTGTGGATGTGGCTCCACACAACTGTTGTCAATACAGTTTTCTATCTGGGCAGATACATTTACCTGAGATTCTGCTGACTCCTGTTGGTGCAAGGCATTAAGGGTCTCTGAAGTGCCTTATTTGGGTATTGTAGTGTTTCACAAAAAAATGCTAGGCATAAATAGAGGGGTACTATGTCTACAAAAATAAATGATCAATTAATTTGTAAATTACAGTGTTGAGTACATGCCAAATATTGCCAGCACGCAATTGTTAACAAAATGTAACTATTAACCTCACGTTCACACAGGTTTCTTAGCTAAAGGGGCTAATTTACAAGATCCCCACACATTTCTGTGTGTGTATGGTTTCAAACCTCTCTCTGTCCTTATTTTCAGGCAGGTTGGTGAAGACTTCGAGGAAAGATGAGATGTAGGGAACATGATACAGGGCTCATAATGGTGGAGCGACTCTTCTCTGACCTTTATCTTCCCAACTTCTGGATGTTCCGTCAGAGACCCACAGAGAGTCCTGGATTCCTGGCCCTACTCTGGACTGCTGAGCTTGTTCCCAGGCCCCTCAGACAAGCCCTTTAATCATCTGGGCTGTATTCATAAAGCGTCTGAGTAGGATTGCTGATATGATTTGTTTTTCCCTTTAGATAATAATGAACAAGATAACAGGGAACCCAAATCCTAGATCAGCTATAGTTTGAGATGCTATATGATAATGGGACCTGACATCTTACTTTCACCCCTGTACTTCTGCACTACGCTACCCATAGCATATTGCATTATGTACAGTGTTATCTGTATAAAGAACACTTCATATAGTCCCTCAAAGCAGTGGTTCCCAAACTGTGGGGCACGCCCCTGTCGGAAGGGGAGTTGCAGTGATGGGACAAGACTGTGACTACCAATTGGATATCACGAAAATTGGGGTGAAAAAATGTCCAGATCAACTAGCCCAAGTTTTTTTTTTAGCCAGGTTTTTTTAGCCCATTGATTTTGTTGTAATGTTTGAGTCACTCATATCACATGAACACACAAGACATGACGGAATGTGTAGAATTTCAGGAAATTAGCTTTAAAACTGTCAACAAGGGATGTGAACAGTTTCTGTCATGGACTGTGCCCATAGAAATAGACGTGGCGTGCCAGGGGGCACGTCAGTGATGGAAGGGGGGGTGGGGGGGGGGGGGCTGAATGAGTTTGGGAACCACTGCCTCAAAGCATATTTTATGGACTAAATTCTCTGAAGAATAATCTATCAATTATGACATGTCATGTTCTAGTGAGAATGATCAATCAGCACTGTCTCACGCCTGCTCGTTTCATTGACCTGTTCTTTGTGTTGTTCTTTGTTGATATTATTAGTTGTTTTTTCCCCCCTAATTGTTATGAGTCATGCTTTTTTAATTTATTCTCAATAATATAGAAGCTCTTTTTAAAATAAAGTATTCAAAATGTATGTTTGTATATTGTTCTAAGGTGATTCCTCTTTCTTGTCATCTTTATTACTTAAGTGTGTAATATCCATTTAGAATACTTGGTAACACTTCATGTTAAATTGTTGTTATACCTGTAGTAACCTTCTAATAATTATTCATAGGTGTGTAATAGTTTATTTATGGAGTTGTGTAGGTTTTGTTATTACACAGGTGGATAAGCTGGCTCACAAGCTGGCTGCACGGTGACCTACTTCCCTTTTGACACCTTGCACCAAAGTTAATATGATTGACGACAGTCATTTTTTCATAGCCACCGTGCTTCTACACCTGCATTGTTTGGGGTTTTAGGCTGGGTTTCTGTACAGCACTTTGATATATCAGCTCATGTAAGAAGGGCTATATAAATATATTTGATTTAATTCAATGACCGTTTTCCTAATGCAGATCAGTGCACTCTGGTTGTGTTTAGAAAGGCAGACCAATTCTGATATTTTTTTATTATTGGTCTTTTGACCAATCATATAGATCAGCTCTGAAAAAGATCTGATGTGATTGGTCAAAATACCAATTTGTGGGAAGAATATCAGAATTGGGCGGCCTGTGTGAAATGGCAGGCTCCAGAATGTCATTGTGTCTTTCTGCTTAGATTGACCGTTTGCTAGAGCAAGATTGCTGTGTCATATTAATATAGTTCCTGAGACCTAAAACTAATCCAGGTTCGATGCGACTGCAGAAAATACCTACAATGCCACCATTGTGTTGAGATGACTGACGGCAAACCCACTGATCCCCTCTCCTCAGGGTAGGACCCAGTTCTACAGTATTTTGAAGATTGACGTTATCCATGGGGAGAAAAGGCAATGTCAGCTACAGTTCTGAAAATGCCCATCAGTCCTCCATTATGGTACTGTATGTCCTCTTCCCTCTTGTCCCGTTTGTTACATTTGAGCGTAGTACAGTATGGCATTTATCTATTTGTGGCATTTATCTATTAATGACACGCTACAACAGATTTTATTTTTAAGAATATTTGTCGTGCTGAAGAATTGATTTGTGTATCCAGGTGAAATATGCCTTTCAATCTCATTACTATAGTAGATATTTACTGGCGTGTGTTACGACAGGTAAATCAATCAAATAAGTCAAACGATTTAGTAAAAAGTAGTTTATGAATTTTGTTAAGCCTACCACACAATGTCAAAATACTTGTACATCAAATTCCGTTTGAATGTGTAAAAGCGTAAACATTTAATCATACAAAATAGTGATATTTTTTATCAGTTGGAGCTGGATATTTGCTCCCTCCACACAAGTGTGCAATTCATGTTGACTGTGATCCACAACTCAACTCCTACAGACTTTTTTTCTAAATAATTTATACTGAACAAAAATATAAATGCAACATGTAAAGTGTTGGTCCCATGTTTCATGACCTGAAATAAATATCCCAGAAAATGTCCTTATGCTCAAAAATCTTATTTCTCAAATTTTGTGAACAAATTTAACATTTTTACATCCCTGTTCATGAGCATTTCTCATTTGCCAGATAATCCATCCACCTGACAGGTGTGGCATATCAGAAGCTGATTAAACATGATTATTACACAGGTGCACATTGTGCAGGGGATTTTAAAAAAGCCCACTCTAAAATGTGCAGTTTTGTCACGCAACACAATGCCACAGATGTCTCAAGTTTTGAGGGAGCATGCAGTTGGCTTGCTGACTGCACGAATATCCACCAGAGCTGTTGCCAGAGAATTTAATGTTAATTTTTCTACCATAAGTCTCCTCCAACGTTGTTTTAGAGAATTTGGCAGTACGTCCAACCGGCCTCACAACCGTAGACCATGTGTAACGACGCCAGCCCAGCCCAAGACCTCCACATCCGGCTTCTTCACCTGTGGGATTGTCTGACACCAGCCCCCTGGTCAGCTGATGAAACTAAGGAGTATTTCTGTATGTAATAAAGCCCTTTTGTGGGGAGAAACTCATTCTGATTGGCTTGGCCTGCCTCCCCAGTGGGTGGGCCTATGCCCTCCCAGGCCAACCCATATGTGAACTCCATAGATTAGGCATAATGAATGTACTTCACGTGACTGCTTTCCTTATATGAACTGTATCTCAGTTAAATTGTTGCATGTTGCTTTTCTATTTTTGTTCATTATAGTTTTACAATAACATACTTCACTATAGCACTGACAAGCCATTACACTGACAGGAAGATGTTCCAAAGCTTTTAATGAATAAAGGCCTTAATGTTATGACTGAAGTAAAATTCTTATTGTGCCATACTTCACAATAACAATTTGTGTACTGCAGCTTTCACATGTCAGTGAATAAATTGTTATCAGAAGCAGGTAGATTATTACAATTAATGCACACATCCCATGGCTATGATCACTGTAAGCATTGGCCCGGTTGCAGCTATTTGAAACAGAATATTGCATAAACTGTCAACAATGGTTTAAGAAGAAGTACAAGTCATCTACTACTTATTGCATCTATTTATTGCTACTTATTTAACCCTTGTGTGGTGTTTGGGTCTGTGGGACCCATTTTTAATGTTTACTGAAAGAAAAATGATACAATGATTTATTTTTTCAACCTGAGATTCATTGGCCTTGGCTCATTTTCTGTGAAGAACATGCAAAAGAACACATTTTCATTGAGTGCACACTGTGCACCCCCTACATGTTTAAATCACATATGTAGGCTCCCGAGTAGTGCAGCGGTCTAAGGCACTGCATCTCAGTGCTAGAGGTGTCACTACAGTCCCCGGTTCGAATCCAGGCTGTATCACATCTGGCCGTGATTGTGAGTCCGATAGGGCGGGGCACAATTGGCCCAGCGTCGTCCGGGTTTGGCCGGAGTAGGCCGTCATTGTAAATAAGAATTTGTTCTTAACTGACTTGCCTAGTTAAATAAATAAATGTGGTGTTCGGCTCCACTGGACCAGAGGGTAATAAAAGTGTGTGTGTGTGTGTAGGTGAAAACAAGTAAAAATTGAAAAAAAGGGTTTGCTGTGTGCTTTCACTCTGTCTTCCTCCTCCCTGGGCCTGCTGTTTCAACATAGGCAGGGAGACAGACAGGTTATTGGTGCTATCTGTCTTCCGCTTTTCTCGCACGTTTTAGTGTGTGAAACAACACCATGTCTTGCGGGAACCTGCGCAATGTTATTACAAAACATATTGATACACTGTAAAAAAATAAAAATAAATAAAATCCCACACTACGCCAGCCAGATGCAAATTTGGAGAGGGACACAACAAATAAATAGCTTTGCATGTGTAGCTCCTTACCACAATCAATCAGTATGGAAAAATAATCTCTGCTCAAAGGGCCTTAATTTTGCAGAGAGAGAAGCTAGTGTGGAAGGAGTGTCTTCCACTTTGGAGATTAATACTTTTCTTAATATGAGGATGATGTCTGTCAATTGGATGAGTCTGACAGTGAGTTGGAAGAAGAGGATGTGATTGACCCTCAGCCAGCTTGTCAGCAGCCTGCAGGTGACCTGGTCTTCTTGCCCAAGGAATGAGCCACCCCGCATGGCTGACAATATAATAAGGATGCAACCAGGGCTGATGCGGATGGTGGTTACTCATGTGCAGGACATAAAGTCTTCTTTTGAACTGTTCATCCCAGACACCATCCAGAAAATCATTCTGGACTGTACTAATTTGGAGGGAAGGTGTGTTTTTGGAGAGAGATGGAAGGAGATAGATCAAACTAATTTACACGCATACTTTGGGATTATTACAACTATTTCCTTGCTGGTGTTTTCAGATCCAATGGGGAATCCACAGAATCCCTATGGGATGCAGAAACTGGCAGAGAACTTTTCCATACAACTTTTCCGTTCCACACTATTTCCAGGAATATCCGCTTCGATAACCGAGACAACAGACCAGCTCTGCGGCAGAGAGACAAGCTAGCTACAATCAGGTCATTGTGGGACAAGTGGGTGGATCGCCTTCTCCTGTTTTACAAACCTGGGTCCAACGTTACTGTTGTAGAGCAGCTTATGCCATTTAGTGGCCACTGCCCCTTCAGGCAGTACATACTGCCTTGGAGATCAACTGGTCGATCTCCAAGGCATTCCTAGTCGATTGCCAAACATTTCTGTAAATTTGTATTCGTCTCGTGCTGTTGACGGTAGTTACACCCAATTCAGCTGTGCTCTGGGTACGCAACTGTTGCCATATTGAACCATTTCATGTGTCTGAAGATACAAACTCTACCTTCCTGGCAAATCAAGTGCACTATAAGCCTACTACTGCTGGCCAATCGCATGGCTTGGATTACCTTGTCTGCAGTCATGTAGCAGGCTTAAAAGAAAGCTACAGCAAAGTTGTTACTGTGAGATTTCAAGTAGCGGTGCATGGGTAAATCACTGGGGAAGCCTCTCCATATCACAACCTATGTGTTGTGATAATTGTGTTGTTTACTCTATAACCTGTTAATTCATATGTCTTGCGACCGTGAAATATAGACCTAAAGGCCTAGACAATAAGAAGACACAGTGGTAGAAATTTAACCACACCTTTGTTTTATCACATAACCAGATAGCAACCCCTGTCCAGTGAAGTCCACAAAGCATATTGCATCTACAGTAACACAGTTACATGATCTACAGCATGGTCAAGCAAGTTAATGTTTCCGACATTTTTGGACCACTTAACAACTATTGATTTAGAACCACAGAGAGTTAACCACAGAGAGTTAAGTCACAAAGAAAACAGGTGCTGCCTCCACTATTCCAGTATCATTTCAACTTCAACATTTCAACATCATCAAATCACCTCTGCTTAGTCTAATACAGTGACAACTAAAAGATACCAAAAACAATTTAGTCCAATCAACATAAGCTAAAAATGATCTGGCTGTCCATGATACTGATTTCTGTGTGCGTTTGTGCAAGTAGAAAAACCCTTCACTGTTGAGATCGCTCAGTTTAGCTCAACACTGATTGGCTAATTTTTATACTTTTTTTTGTCAAGGGAAGCCAGATGCTTGCTGGCTTCCCTTGCCTTCAATGCAACAGGCAGCAACAAACAATGTCATACTCGTTTGGACCAGACAGTATCAGATAGATGACCTACACGTAGAGATACAGAGGGGCGCTGTTTTGCTCGCTCGGATGCTTTCTCCTGTGAGATACGTTCAGCCTCTTGAAGGAACATTATGAAACACTGAGAGACAAAATATATATTCTTTAAAGTCATTTTTGGTCTGTTTTTGGGGAATCCTGGCTTCCCGTGGCATCCATGAATACACGCCACTGGAGATTTCAAAATGTTTAAAACCTTGAGTAGAGAGAGACTGTCAATGAATACAGCAAAGGGCTGCTGTTTTTATGACAGAGTTCATGTTGAAGTTCTTACTCAGCACTTTGTATTCAACACTTTTATAAGCCATAAAATGCGCGTTCTTCCTATTTCAACTCAGCGCTACAACAAGCACTGCAGCAGTAATGAATGAGTAGGAAAGTGTATCTATAGACTTGCGTTGTTATTATTTAGCGGCTTGGGTCTTTTTTAATATCGAGGAATATTTAACTTTAACGTGAAATCCTTACTTACAAGCCCTTAATCAACAATGCTGAGCTTTTTTTGTATGTACGTAACAAAATATTTGCTACATTTTTACATTTAATATAAAAAGTAACACAATAAAATAAAAATAACGAGGCTATATACAGGGGGTACCGGTATTAAGTCAACGTCCGCAGGTACAGGTTTAATCGAGGTAATTGAGGTAATACTGTATGTACTGTACATGTAGGTCGGGGTAAAGTGACTATGCATAGATAATTAACAGTGAGTAGCAGCAGTGTAAAAAAGGGGGTAAATGCAAATTGCCAACCCTGGAAGCCTGTGTTTCAGACATAAGGAAGTGGATGGCGGCAAATGTTTTACTTTTAAACTAGGACAAAACAAAGATGCTAGTTCTAGAAACAGAGGCCTACTGTTTGATTTCACAATTAATCTTGATGGTTGTACAGTCATCTCAAATAAATCTGTGAAGGACCTCGGCATTAGTCTGGACCCTGATCTCTCTTTTGACAAAAGTATCAAGAATATTTCAAGGTGAGCTTTTTTTCATCTTCGTAACATTGCAAAAATCTGAAACTTTTTGTCCAAAAATTGAGAAAAACTAATCCATGCTTTTTTCACTTCTAGATTAGACTACGACAATGCTCTACTCTCCGGCTACCTGGATAAAGCACCAAATAAACTTTAGTTAGTGCTAAATACGATTTCTAGAAACTTGACTAGAACCAAAAAATGTGATCATATTACTCCAGTGCTAGCCTATACTCTGGCTTCCTGTTAAGGCTCCCCTCTCTCCACTGGGAGTCTCTGCCTCTGACCCTATTTACTCACTGGGCTGAGTCACTGGCTTACTAGTGCTCTTCCATGCCGCCCCTAAGAGGGGTGCGTCACGTCGTGCCAGGCTTTTTTGCACTATACTCGACTTGAGTTGGTTGAGTCACTGACATGATCACCCTGTCCGGTCTTGCGCCCCCTCAGGCTTGTGAGGTAGAGGAGATCTTCGTTGGCTTTACTCAGCCTTGTCTCAGGGTAGTAAGTTGGTGGTCTGTTGATAACCCTCTAGTGGTGTGGGGGCTGTGCTTTGGCAAAGTGGGTGGGGTTATATCCTGCCTGGTTGGCCCTGTCCGGGGGTATCGTCAGACGGGGCCACAATGTCCCCAGCCTCCAGTATCTATGATGCAATAATCTATGTGCCGGGGGACTAGGTTCAGTCTGTCCTATGTAGTGAAATTCTCCTGTCTTATCTGGTGTCCTGTGTGAACTTAAGTGTGCTCCCACTAATTATTTCTCTCTCCCTCTCTCCCGCCTCAGGACTACCTGACCTGATGACTTCTGGCCGTCCCCAGTCCACCTGGTCGTACTGCTGCTCGTTTCAACTGTTCACCGGACATGCTACCTTGTCCTGGAACTGCTGTTTACAACTCTCCCTCTCTCGCTCTCTCTCTACCGCACCTGCTGTCTCGACCTCTGAATGCTCGGCGTTGAAAAGCCAACTGACTTTTACTCCTGAGTTGCTGACCTGTTGCACCCTCTACAACCACTGTGATTATTATTTGACCCTGCTGGTCATCTATGAACGTTTGAACATCTTGAAGAACGATCTGGCCTTAATGGCCATGTACTCTTGAAATGCTTCTACATCTGCATTGCTTGCTGTTCGGGGTTTAAAGCTGGGTTTCTTAATAAGCACTTTGTGACATCTGCTGATTTAAAAAGGGCTTTATAAATACATTTGATTGATTGAATGATTGATTGATTGATGGACCCACATTGTGGATATTCTTGCTAGCCATCTCAGCCTGCCTTTCACCCCATCCATGCATGGCAAATGGGTGCCTGTTTTCCTTGTCGGTTTCTTTGGGCTTCTGTATCTGGCTCCTCGCCCTGGGGGGCTTTCTGGACTGTTTGGCTTTAGTTTGAGCCTCTGGCTTCCTCCCTGGCTCAGAAGCAGTTAATCCTTTTCCCAGCTTCTCTTCCTCTGACTCTCCGCAGCCTCCGTCCACAGCACCCTGTACATCTAGGAAGGGATGAGGAGTACTTATGAGTTCTATAATTTTATTAGTATACCTTGTGATTTTTATATCTGCAAGTGTTGTAGAAACTGTCAACAGACAGTGAGGCCTGATCACAGACAACGACGAGACAGCCTATAGGGAGGAGGTCAGAGACCTGGCTGTGTGGTGCCAGAATAACAACCTATCCCCCAACGTAGCCAAGACTAAGGAGATGATTGTGGACTACAGGAAAAGGAGGAGCACGCCCCCATTCTCATCGACGGGGCTGTAGTGGAGCAGGTTGAGAGCTTCAAGTTCCTCGGTGTCCACATCAACAACAAACTAGAATGGTCCAAACACACCAAGACAGTTGTGAAGAGGGCACGACAAAGCCTAGTTTCCCCTCAGGAAACTAAAAAGATTTGGCATGGGTGCTGAGATCCTCAAAAGGTTCTACAGCTGCAACATCGAGAGCATCCTGACTGGTTGCATCACTGCCTGGTACGGCAATTGCTCGGCCTCTGACCGCAAGGCACTACAGAGGGTAGTGCGTACTGCCCAGTACATCACTGGGGCTAAGCTGCCTGCCATCCAGGACCTCTACACCAGGCGGTGTCAGAGGAAGGCCCTAAAAATTGTCAAAGACCCCAGCCACCCCAGTCATAGACTGTTCTCTCTACTACCGCATGGCAAGCGGTACCAGAGTTCCAAGTCTAGGACAAGAAGGCTTCTCAACAGTTTTTACCCCCAAGCCATAAGACTCCTGAACAGGTAATCAAATGGCTACTCAGACTATTTGCATTGTGTGCCCCCCCCCAACCCCTCTTTTTATGCTGCTGCTACTCTCTGTTTATCATAAATGTTGTTTGTTAACATGACAGCTCATTTTTGGGGGGATTGAGTACCCTTTAGGTTAGGCTATTTGATCAAGAAACCTGCATGATAAAGGAGTGTCCGTCTCATTACATTGTCATTATCTACGGCCTGTAGGCTACAGAAAAGGCCAGATACTCTTTCTACCATATCTTCTTATGGCTGCAATCCCATCACCGGCTGGCTTCCCGGTCAACAACTTACATCGCGACATCAAACATGTCTAACAAAACAAAAACACAGGTATTAACAAGAAAATACTAAAACATACAAAAAATATATCTAGGATTTTTTTTTTTCAACTGGCTTCCCGGTTGGATGCGCGCTGTGTTAAGAAGCAGTGCGGCTTGGTTGGGTTGTGTTTCGGAGGACGCATTGCTCTCGACCTTCATCTCTCCCGAGCCCGTACGGGAGTTGTAGCGATGAGACAATTGGATACCACGAAATTGGGGAGAAAAAGGGGGTCATTTTTGTATTTTTATTAAATAAAACATTTAAAAATTGCTTTAGGTGGAGAGGTCTCTGGAGATGCAACTTTATGTAGTTTTTCTGAAATGAGGATCTTCTGTTTCAATGGTTCTTTAGGTGGAATCTTTCTCTCACGTTCTAGTTGTTTTAAGACCAATGGCTCAACTTTATTACTTTGTACTTTGAGGATTGGACCTGCTGGATTTCGAGTCACTGTCAGTTCCAAAACCACAGACGATGTGTTTGTTCTAAAGCCTTCTTGTCAGTCTGTACTTTACCATCTCCTCATAACACTTGGCGTATGTTTCCCATTTTGGGTCCTTGTTGGACCCTAGGAAGAGTAGCTGCTGCCAGGGGAGCCGTGATAAATACAACATTTAATAGTGAATACAATGCAATAACTATAACAATTCAATTACAACGAGTGTTATGGCTAATTGGCTATAGCTTCAAATAAGGATTAATGACAAAACCAACAATTTCTCCTACACTGAAAATATAAGGGCAGAGAAGAGTTTTTTTATTCTTTATTTTTCTTTTTTTATAAACTCACATTTATTTTTAAAAAATGTGCCACTCCAACGAAAAAAATAGTAAATAGTAATGTACAGTGAGCTTTTAATAATACATTTTTATTTTAAATTCATAATACAAAAATCAACAACTTACATCGCGACATCAAACATGCCTAACAAAACAAAAACACAGGTATTAACAAGAAAATACTAAAACATACAAAAAATATATCTAGGATTTTTGCCCATTCTTCAAGGCAAAACTGCTCCAGTTCCTTCAAGATGGATGGGTTCCACTGGTGTACAGCAATCTTTAAGTCATACCACAGATTCTCAGTTGGATTGAGGTCTGGGCTTTGACTAGGCCATTCCAAGACATTTAAATGTTTCCCTTTAAACCACTCGAGTGTTGCTTTAGCAGTATGCTTAGGGTCATTGTCTTGAGGGAAGGTGAACCTCCATCCCAGTCTCAAATCTCTGGAAGACTGAAACAGGTTTCCCTCAAGAATTTCCCTGTATTTAGCGCCATCCATAATTCCTTCAATTCTGACCAGTTTCCCAGTCCCTGCCGATGAAAAACATCTCCACAGCATGATGCTGCCACCACAATGCTTCACTGTGGGGATAGGGTTTTCAGGGTGATGAGAGGTTTTGGGTTTGTGCCAGACATAGCGTTTTCCTTGATGGTCAAAAAGCTCAATTTTAGACTCATCTGACCAGAGTACCTTCTTCCATATGTTTGTGGAGTCTCCCACATGCCTTTTAGCGAACACCAAACGTGTTTGCTTATTTTTTTCTTTTAGCAATGGCTTTTTTCTGGCCACTCTTCCGTAAAGCCCAGCTCTGTGGAGTGTACGGCTTAAAGTGGTCCTATGGACAGATACTCCAATCTCCACTGTGGAGCTTTGCAGCTCCTTCAGGGTTATCTTTGGTCTCTTTGTTGCCTCTCTGATTAATGACCTCCTTGCCTGGTCTGTGAGTTTTGGTGGGCGGCCCTCTTTTGGCAGGTTTGTTGTGGTGCCATATTCTTTCAATTTTTTAATAATGGATTTAATGGTGCTCAGTGGGATGTTCAAAGTTTCTGATATTTTTTTATAACCCAACCCTGATCTGTACTTCTCCACAACTTTGTCCCTGACCTTTTGGAGAGCTCCTTGGTCTTCACGATGGCACTTGCTTGGTGGTGCCCCTTGCTTAGTGGTGTTGCAGATTCTGGGGCCTTTCAGAACAGGTATATCTATACTGAGATCAAGTGACAGATCATGTGACACTTAGATTCCACACAGGTGGACTTTATTTAACAAATTATGTGACTTCTGAAGGTAATTGGTTGCACCAGATCTTATTTATGGGCTTCATAGCAAAGGGGGTGAATACATATTCACGCACCACTTTTCCATTACATTTTTTTTTTCTTTTTAAACAAGTAATTTTTTTCACTTCCCCAATTTGGACTATTTTGTGTATGTCCATTACATGAAATCCAAATAAAAATCAATTTAAATTACAGGTTGTAAATGCAACAAAATAGGGTAAACGCCTAGGGCGATGAATACTTTTGCAAGGCACTGTACTACTGTGCGCCTCCCATAGTCTGTTCTGGACTTGTGAAGGATTGTGAAGAGACCTCTGGTCTTGTGGTGCATGGGTGTCCGTGCTGTGTGCTAGTAGTTTAAACAGACACCTCGGTGCTTTTAGCATGTCAACATGATGAAGTCAATCTCTCCCCCTCTTTGAGCCATGAGAGATTTACATGCATATTATGAATGTTAGCTCTCCATGTATATCTAAGGGCCAGCCGTTCTGCCCTGTTCTGAGCCAATTGCAATTTTCCGAGGTCTTTCTTTGTGTTACCTGACCACACGACTGAACAGTAGTCCAGGTGCGACAAAACCAGAGCCTGTAGGACCTTCCTTGTTTATAGTGTTGTTAAAAAGGCAGAGTAGTGCTTTATTATGGACAGACTTTTCCCCATCTTAGCTACTGTTGTATCATCATGTTTTGACTATGAAAGTATACAATCCAGGGTTACTCCAAGCAATGTAGTCACCTTAACTTGGTGCTCAATTTCCACATAATTTAATACAATATTTAGTTGAGGTTTAGGGTTTAGTGGATGATTTGTCCCAAATACAATGCTTTTAGTTTTTGAAATATTTAGTACGAACTTATTCATTGCCACCCATTCTGAAACTAACTGCTGCTCTTTGTTAAGTGTTGCAGTGATTTCACTCGCTGTAGTAGCTGCCTTGTATAGTGTTGAGTCATCCGCATACATAGACATACTGGCTTTACTCAAGGCCAGTGGCATCTCATTAGTAAAGTTTGAAAAAAGTAAGGGGCCTAGACAGTTGTCCTGGGGTATTCCTGATTCTACCTGGATTATGTTGGAGAGGATTCCATTAAAGAACACCCTCTGTGTTCTGTTAGACAGGTAACTCTTTATCTACATTATTGCAGGGGGTGTAAAGCCAAAACAAATATGTTTTTCCAGCAGCAGACTATGATGACAATGTCAAAGCCACATTGAAGTCTAACAAAATAGCTCCCACAATCTTTTTAGCATCAATTTCTCTCAGCCAATCATCAGTAATTTGTGTAAGTGCTGTGCTTGTTGAGTGTCCTTCTCTATAAGCGTGCTGAAAGTCTGTTGTTAATTTGTTTACAGAAAAATAGCATTGTATCTGGTCAAACACAATTTTTTCCAAAAGTTTACTAAGAGTTGGTAACAGGCTGATTGGTAGGCTCTTTGAGCCAGTAAAGGGGGCTTTACTATTCTTTTGCTTCCCTCCAAGCCTACACACTTTCTAGTTGGCTTAGATTGAAGATATGGAAAATAGGAGTGGAAATATTGTCCGCTATTATCCTCAGTAATTTTCCACTCAAGTTATCAGACCCCGGTGACTTGTCATTGTTGATAGACAACAATCTTTTTTTTACTTCTTCCACACTTCTTCCACTTCTTACGAAATTCTATATTTACAATGCTTGTCTTTCATAATTTTATCAGATATACTTGGATGTGTAATGTTGATTGATTATTAATTGATTATTAAACTGTTATGACATGAGTAATATTGTAACATGATGCTGCCATAGGCCTACTATTTAAGTGATAGCATATCATTCTCCATATTCTATTGTCAGAATACACTATCTAAGAATATTAAACGAATATGTAGCCTAATGTCTACACTGCAATGAATGCAAAATGTGCAAGAGAACCAGATTATGCATAGTGTAGCCTATATCCGATTTTATTCTGCACAGAACTAGAGAATGTGTGTCTCAAAATGTATTGCAAATTGCAGGTTTGAACATTCTAATGTCTTATACTTACAGCATATAGATTTACTGGCTCGGTTTTCACAAGCAAAACACAACAGATGGTGTTTCGTGTCTAGTAATCATAGGCTGGCTACGTTTTAGCCCCGCCCATAGTTGAGATGCACTTAAAAGTCAATTTCCTTCTAGCAGGTGTTTGAAAGGCACTTAAATATGTTGTCTTGCCCATTAACCTTCTGAATTTCACACATACACAATCCATGTCTCAATTGTCTCAAGGCTGAAAAATCCTTATTTAACCTGTCTCCCCCCCTCTTCATCTACACTGATTGAAGTTGATTTAACAGAAGACATCAATAAGGGATTATAGCTTTCACCTAGATTCACTTGGTCAGTCTATGTCATGGAAAGAGCAAGTATTCCTAATGTTTTGTACATTCAGATGGTAAATGTAAATGTTGGTTAGAATACATTAATCTGTTTGTTAAAATGTATGTCAGAAGAATGCTCCAACCCTGCTCTAACAAGGTCCTGGTGAGCAGCTACTATTACCCTAGACTCAGTGTGCAAGGTGTTTTTGCCCCTGCAATATATTCTATACAAGGCTTCTTCAGGCTGTCCTTGGAATATGAGATTGGTATCAAATGTCAAATCTGTGTTGTTGCGAAGTTTAAAGTAGACGTGAAGGAGCAAGCATGGCACATTCCAGCGAAGTCATGCCCGACAGTCACCTTTCACTCTCGCCATGCCAAATCAAGAGTCAAATCTCTTGTAGTAGACTCGACGCAAATCAGGATGCACTATAGCAATAGCATATTATAATCCTGCATTTGTGTAATTTGATGACAATCTTTGAATGCTTTGATAATTCCTTTGCATTTACTATAGCGTATTATCTCTAACATTATCCTACAGTACCATACCATATTCAGCATGGAAATCCTCAACATACCATGCATTCTAATGACCACGACTATTGGACTGAAGGCCTATTGGTTTATTGTGTGATGATCATGTTATGTGCTTTACAACATAGGCCTACATATTGCGGCATTATGATTATAAAACAGACATATATGAAAATACCAAATAATGGACTTTAATAACTTAGTATTTATGTACATTTACATTCACATGTTGAATAATAACATGTCATGTCTCGTTCTTGTTTATGCTGGTTCACATTTGCAGATTTTCTTTCCAGATAACGCATGGTTACAAAAAAAATTGTTACAAAAACAGTCCAGTGACAACATTGTGTTGTTCCTCTTGTGGATCCAGAGCAAACAGACGCAGGAGATGATACATTTAGAAGCACTTGCGGTGGACAATGCTGGGGCCTGCCTCATCGTATTCCTGCTTGGTGATCCACATAGCCTGGAAAGTGGACAGGGAAGCCAGGATGGAGCCACCGATCCAGACGGAGTATTTACGCTCAGGTGGGGCAATGATCTATAGAGAAAGAAGTTGAGTATGAGTAAGAACCATTACATATTTTTATTAAGATTTTATTGTTGACAAATAAATGTTTATTGGAAGGTATAAATACGAATAGTGTTATTGGGTTGTCATATAATTACCTTGATCTTCATGGTGCTGGGAGCCAGGGCGGTGATCTCCTTTTGCATACGGTCAGCAATACCAGGGTACATGGTGGTACCACCGGACAGGACATTGTTGGCATACAGGTCCTTACGGATGTCAATGTCGCACTTCATGATGCTGTTGTAGGCGGTCTCGTGAATACCGGCAGACTCCATACCTGTTCGGATTATAACGTATTAGAAACAGCATGTCTCTATTTTGACCAATATAATAGGCATATAAATTATCATTACTCGTTATATGATTATTACATACCAATGAATGAAGGCTGGAAGAGGGTCTCTGGGCAACGGAAACGCTCGTTACCGATGGTGATGACCTGACCATCGGGAAGCTCATAGCTCTTCTCAAGGGAGGAGGAGGAGGCGGCGGTGGCCATCTCGTTCTCGAAGTCCAGAGCCACATAGCACAGCTTCTCCTTGATGTCACGCACGATCTCACGCTCGGCTGTAATGAATAAATATTTTGCTCAGAACATGGAACAAATCATTGCAATTACGCACGTCTTGTGCGTTTTAGCGCATTTTACAGATTATGCATGGTATTTTCATGGTGAGTAAAACAAGGCAAACGAAATCTCACCGGTTGTGACGAAAGAGTAGCCACGCTCGGTGAGGATTTTCATGAGGTAGTCAGTCAGATCGCGACCAGCCAAATCCAGACGCATGATGGCGTGGGGAAGAGCATAACCCTCATAGATGGGTACGTTGTGGGTCACACCATCACCAGAGTCCAGCACAATACCTTTAACACAAACAAAAACGTAAATATTCAGTTGACATAACTCATAGTATAGACACATGGTAGGCCACACGTAGCCGACACGTTGTTTTAGGTTAATTGTTTATGAGTAAACGCTGCATTCCTTACCAGTGGTACGACCGGAGGCGTACAGAGACAGCACAGCCTGGATCGCAACATACATGGCTGGGACGTTGAATGTCTCAAACATGATCTGGGTCATCTTTTCACGGTTAGCCTTGGGGTTCAGGGGGGCCTCAGTGAGCAGAGTGG
Organism: Salvelinus namaycush; assembly: GCF_016432855.1. Taxonomy (NCBI): domain Eukaryota; kingdom Metazoa; phylum Chordata; class Actinopteri; order Salmoniformes; family Salmonidae; genus Salvelinus; species Salvelinus namaycush. The sequence goes on from NC_052341.1 coordinate 16,602,656, forward strand.
GATGCTCCTCGGGGGCCACACGCAGCTCGTTGTAGAAGGTGTGGTGCCAGATCTTCTCCATATCGTCCCAGTTAGTGATGATACCGTGCTCGATGGGGTACTTAAGAGTAAGGATACCTCTCTTGCTCTGAGCTTCATCTCCTACGTAGGAGTCCTTCTGACCCATACCGACCATGACACCCTGGAGGAAAGACGAGACTCATTGGCCTATATGGTGGCATAGCCTAATCCCAGTCAAAACATGACGTGGGAACGCATAGATAGATAATGGATAATAAAGGATTTACGGGGCAAATTGCGTAATATGGGCCTGTTGCAGGCGTCTTCGGAGTGCAGATCATACCTGGTGACGAGGGCGACCAACGATGGAGGGGAAGACAGCCCTGGGGGCGTCATCACCGGCGAACCCAGCCTTCACAAGGCCGGAGCCGTTGTCGCACACAAGAGCTGTAGTCTCGTCGTCGTCACACATCTTGAGTTCTTAATAATACACATACACAAATAACTGTCATATTTCTGCAGGGTGCACGCACACATGCCGGAGCTGTGAAACATCAGAACAACATAACGCACGATGCACACCTAAACGTTACAAAGACAAGTAGGGTGAGACACAGACATACACTATGGAGCGATTGACATTAAATATTGTGCAAACCACGGATGACAGCTTAACACACAAGCCTGGTTGAGTGAGAAAATCATTGCATTTACTCAAAAAGTTGTTGGAAGTTAATAGGCTACTATGTCGATATTATATTGAATTGAGTTTAGGCACAAGTCATTTGAGTTGAGTCTACATTTGGTTAGATTTACGCATTGATATTGTCACCTGTTGAATACCCTACTGGAAATGTTATCTTATGCATGTTACACACTCATTTGTTGTATGAGTGAAATGATCTATCCAATTATAATGCATTGTTTCTGAACTCCATGAAACCACTCTAATTTCTTTCAATAACACAATGTCAAGGGGCTGTTAAATCGTTAGGTAGACAAGCCCAGGCAATTTGGCCAGTTGTTTGTTTCAATTAAGTCTACAAACAAGGCCAAGGGTTTATCAAGTAATCTGACAGAAAGGAAAATGTGTATTTTATCTCTCTTCTACTCTTCCGCAATTTGTTTAATTTCTGTAGCCTATACAATAAATCCATGCGTAATTGGCATGCGCAATTCCTTCAGGTGAAGAGACTGTAACATCACTATCGGTGTATTTTATAATATTAATTGGCTCCGCAGATGTCAAATAAAAATAAGGGTACATCCTTTGATATCAGTCCATGAATAGTAGATCCAGTCTTTGAGGTGTGGGTTGATTCCATTTTTCTTACCTTTGGTGGTGTCTGTCTCAGATTAAGCTCAGAAGGCGAAAAGCAACTGCTGCTGGATCGAGCTATAGTGGCACTTCAAACCTTATATACTCACCGCGTTCGGCCTATTTCCCTTACCCACCATTGAGAATGTCTACGTGTTCCATTGGACATTTTCCCAGCCGTCATCCATATTAGGTTCTTCGGTGTGACGGGGAAACTTCGCAGGCAGGCTAAAGGGCTCCCCGGTTTAAAAGTGAGCAGGGCTCTCCATGTATGGGACTGTGGTCCTGATTCGAAGCCACGGTTCCAGGGCCGTATATGGAGAGCCTGTGATTTGTAAGACACCCTCGTGGCACAGCAAACTACAACTGCATACAGGATCCCCGTTGGAAAGCCCTTATCGAGGAGCGCAACTGTATAGCCATATAGGAACGACAACACGAAGGAAAGAAGGTAGTTTAAATTATTGTTCTGTCATACTACTGCAGGTTGATTACAAACATAGTAATGTTCCTTTGAGCTTGTATTTGCAATTGCACAGCCGTGTTAACAATGGATTGGTCTGTAATTTTTTGCCATTGTGCTCTGTAATCGTTGCTGCTTGGGGTCTTAGGGTTTTACTCAGTTTAGAGCCCTAGAACCCCGTGCATACCTACTGTGGGGTAGCCGTAGGTTATCCAAACAATAACAGATGCCGCATTGATTCAGGCATAGCATAGGCTACGTTTAATACAACTATTTGCATGGTGCTAATTGCATGCAAAGTTAAACATTTAGACATTTTTATTTTGTGGCGAGACCCAATAAAGATTGCATTATTATTATTAGCCTACATCATTGTGCATCCATAGACTGATCTCTTTTCTATCATCGTATGGCCAGCATCCGACAGATTCTCTGAAACAGCTGATAACAGCTAGCCTTATAGGCTATTTATTGTTGGTATTGTCACAGGCAATATTTAAAATTAGGGTTGTTTAAAAAAACATACAAGTTCCAGTTGGTCAAATACATAGAGAATGTGACTTTTTACTTCTCATATACTTTAGAGTTTTCAACACATAGTGGCCAGGTCATATGCTCACAGCAACACCCAAGTCAAATAATTTGTTGACAGAGACAACCGGAGCCCAGGGTTAACTCAGTGTTGGCATGAGGACCATGCCTCAAACGTTCAGCTGTGTATCCTGAACATATGACATAATAAGCTATCCAAGAACCTCATATACAACCTTTTAATGCTGTGTTCAAAGAAAATGAAAAGCTGCAAAGCAATTTTTTCCATTGAAATTCGCTGTAAAACACAGTTCTTCCATGAACTTGATCTTATGTATTGTACAAAATACAGTACATAAAGCATTTATTTTAGTAGGTCTACATTTGAGGCTTGTTTGGTTTGACAGGGTCTGTTGCCCAGCTGCTGCCACTCCACTGTCTGTCCCAGCAGGTGATGTCTGTGGGGTACGTGTCAGTTTGGTAGGAGGGGAGGAAGCAAGAGGGGCAACTGCTACTACTCCTCCCCCTGTCACCAAGGGAAAATAAGCAGCTTAGTCTTTCAGAAGACCACTTCAGCCTGGGCTGGAGAACCCTACACTCTTAGAACCCTTTTTGGTTCTATATATATGTTTTTTCTATACTTTGTTTCATATATTATGACACGCTTAAAGGTTATATCTATATAGAACCCAAATTAACCCTTTTCTTGAATAGCCTAGAACCTTTAGGGGTGGCATATATGAAGCAAGTAATAGAAACCTTTTAGAACCTTTTTTTCTAAGAGTGTAATAGGACAAGAATAGACTAAGGCCGGGATTCAATCCGATCGCCTCATGAGATTAGTTCAACTGTCGTACCCCATCAGAACCCAAAATATAAGCTTGTTTTACTCCAATGGTTGTAAACAATGTAACTGTAAACAAACAGCCTCAAAACATGGTTAAAACTATACTTTTGATATCATGGATGGTCAGTCCTTGCATCCATAGCTCTTTCTATGAATTTGAGTGATTACATTTCTCCAAGCCCATCCATCAGCGTTTTACCAAAACAGAGGCGGTTTGCCCACTTTGTTATTGTTTCAATTAAGGATTACAGCTTTAATGAGGTTCAGAGGCCTCTTCTAGTCACATGCATTTGACTCCTCTGTTTTCATGACAGATAGGCTACACGCCATCACTGGCGTAATGCAGTTTCTCTGGACCCCCACAAGGTCAGAGTTCGCTCTCCTCTCCCACCACCTTCCCTAAAATAAAACAAAATCTGTCAGCCAGACAGCCACTCACCAAGTTTAGACTACTGATTTGTGTCCATGGTGCTGAAATTGTGGTATGTCTATACAGCTGCCTATCAACTCGATGATAGACTTTCTGTGGTGCCAGGGAATGTAGCCTATGGCTTTGCTTTAGCTAATAGATAAATGTTGTTTATTAACAAAAAATACAACTGTCCTGTATAGCCTACCTGAACCTGCATGACATGAGCCTGTGCCCAGGTTAATGAGGTCATATTGTTGACAAACAATACCTAAAGAAAAGTAAATGAATCCTTACAACCGAATAATAATTAATAATAGATCAAAATGTATTTCTCTACATATACATACATTTCATATCAATATTCATATAATCCATGTTTTTCTCATAATAGTAGAAACAAGTGTCATTAATCACCCACGGACTGGTTCATATTTACAGTGCATTCGGAAAGTACTCAGACTCCTTCCCTTTTTCCACATTTTGTTATGTTACAGCCTTATTCTAAAATTGATAAAACAATACAAATATGCCTCAATCTACACACAATACCCCATAATGACAAAGTGAAAACAGGTTTTAGAAATTTTAGCACATAAAAATAAATAAAATATTTACATGAATATTCAGACCCTTTGCTATGAGACTCGAATTTGAGCTCAGGTGCATTCTGTTTACATTGATCATCCTTGAGATGTTTCTAAAACTTGATTGGAGTCCACCTGTGGTAAATTCAATTGATTCGGCCATGGTTTATATAAGGTCCCACAGTTGACAGTGCAAGTCAGAGCAAAAACCAAGCCATGAGGTCGAAGTAATTGTCCAGCACTCCGAGACAGGTGTCGAGGCACAGATCTGTGGAAGGATACCAAAAAATACCTGCAGCATTGAAGGTCCCCAAGAACACAGTGGCCTCCATCATTCTTAAATGGAAGAAGTTTGGAACCACCAAGACTCTTCCTAAAGCTGGCCGCCCGTCCAAACTGAGCAATCAAGGGAGAAGAGCCTTGGTCAGGGAAGTGACCAAGAACTGATGGTCACTCTGACAGAGCTCCAGAGTCCCTCTGTGGAGATGGGAGAACCTTCCAGAAGAACAACCATCTCTGCAGCACTCCACCAATCAGGCCTTTATGGTAGAGTGGCTAGATGGAAGCCACTCCTCAGTAAAAGGCACAATAAGATTGAACTCTTTGGCCTGAATGCCAAGCGTCACGTCTGGATGAAACCTGGCACCATCCTTAAGGTGAAGCATGGTAGTTGCTGCATCATGCTGTGGGGATGTTTTTCAGTGGCAGGGACTGGGAAACTAGTCATGCTCGAGGGAAAGATGAACGGAGCAAAGTACAGAGAGGTCCTTGATGAAAACCTACTCCAGAGCGCTCAGGACCTCAGACTGGGGTGAAGGTTTACCTTCCAACGGACAACGACCCTAAGCACACAGCCAAGACAACGCAGGAGTGGCTTCGGGACAAGTCTCTGAATGTCCTTGAGTTGCCCGGACTTGAACCCGATCGAACATCTCTGGAGAGACCTGAAAATGGCTGTGCAGCGGCACTCCCCATCCAACCTGACAGAGCTTGAGAGAATCTGCAGAGAAGAATGTGAGAAACTCCACAAATACAGGTGTGCCAAGCTTGTATAGTCATACCGAAGAAGACTCAAGGCTGTAATCGCTGCCAAAGGTGCTTCGACAAAGTACTGAGTAAAGGGTCTGAATAGTTATGTAAATGTATGTCATTTGCAAAAATGTCGAAAAACCAGTTTTTGCTTTGTCATTAGGGGAAAATTGATGAGGGAAAACATTTTTTTAAATACATTTTTGAATAAGGCTGTAACATAACAAAATGTGGAAAAAGTCAAGGGGTCTGAATACTTTCCGAATGCACTTTATGCATCGTATGCACGTGACCAATAAGGCCTGACCTATAGCATATCATAATCACATCAATAAGTTGGTTATAGCAAACTCCGAACACCATAACACATTTTAAAGTATAATGGATGCAGAGGATGTGACAAATTAACTCCAAATGGGGAATGTTTACTGGTTGCTCAGGGGGCAAAGGGGAAGTCCAATGTGTGGAAGACATTTGACTTAGTTGTGGAAGATTACAATATCAATTTTTTTCTGACCTTTTGGAACTGTGTAAACAACACTTAATAAATTATAACTGTACCAGAGAGTCTATTCTAACAAAAAAAAATTGAAAGCCTTTATTACCGCAAAGACTAAAAACAGCCATGGATTTGTGAATGCAATTGCTGACATGTTGCAGTAGATGTATTGTTTAGGCTAATTATTCGAGGCTCCCTTTCTTATTTCATTTTAAAACAAAAAAAGCTTAATGGCATTTCAAAACATGAATGACTTGTATGCTGTGTGATGACATGCACAAATATTAATGATTGATTTATTGACACTGTAGCCTATAGGCTATATTGAAATATAGGCCTAAATTACGGTATTAAGACAGCTAAACAGGATGCACTCTCAGGCCTACAGCTCGATGGTGGTAAAACAAGGCTACTATGCTAAGCCTACGAATGATAATGACATGACTTAGTATTATACTGATGATCATAATCATAATTGTAATAATAACAATAAGAAGGAGATCAAGAAAAAAAATTGTGTATAGGAGCAAGAGCTGAGTGGGCAGCTTATTAGGTGTGATAAACAGGTGCTTTTAGATTGCAGTATTATTATATTTCTGACTGTTTGGAACAGTGTAAATAACAATAAATAAATTAGAAGTAATACCAGAGAGCCTTTATTACAGCATAGCAAAGATTCAAAACAGCCGAAATTGTGAAATTGCATTATCCAACATGTTGCAGTTGCGAGAGGCGTAAAGCCAGTGGCGGCCCCTCATTCATGTTTTGAGCCCCACATTTTAACAAAAAATAATAATAACATATGTATTTTTTGGGGGGGGGGCTTGCCTGTTTTGCATGTTATTTTGGCATTAATACGTGTCACATATCAGTTTGCAAACAATGTAAAAAAAATATATATATCATTCAGTTAATAAAGCTGCATACACACATGGTCTCTTTTTTGTTTTCTTGAGTAAAGCAGCTCCGAAATGCAGGTGTTTCAGCCTAGCTTAGTGCTTTCTGTGGCGGTGGGGCGAGCGAGCAGAAAATAGGATCACTGCGCCTTGATTGGCTCAGTGTTCTGTCACTCATGGGGACAGTACGCTTTTGTACAGCTTTGACAGTGCCACTGATAGTAGTGGGGGCGCTTGGCTTGCACGTGCAAATTCAGCACACACAACATTCTATAATAGAATTGTGTTATTTGACGTGTCAAATTAAAAGCTTATTTAACGTGTCAAATAGTGTTATATGACGTGTATGTTTTTTGACACGCGAAGACCCAACGGCGTTCAATGTGCCTCACCCTAACAATTTGGTATATTTTCACCTCTTCATTTTGCCTACTGTTCTAACTTGGGAGTGCACATGTAGCCTATAACCTGTTTTAGAGAAATGTAATCATCGAATATTGGAAGAGCTTTCATTGTCTATATGCCCCCTTTATTTATCCTATGGTTCTGACTTGTTGTACAGGGAGTACACTGTAAGAACGGCCCATGTTCTGAATTCTGTCGCTGTACATTTTAAAAGTGCTGAACAAATAGTTATATTGACTACGTCCGTCGTCGCTCGCTCAGTAATGTCTTAATCGAAATTACGGATAGCCTCTTATCCGCTTGTCATCCCCTTATGCCATAGCTTGTACATCTCAGTTGTCAGTAGAAACCACATTTGTTTAAGCAAGTCAGCAATATCAGCTACACTACCGGTCAAATTTTTTAGAACACCTACTCATCCAAGGGTTTTTCTGTCTTTTTACTATTTTCTACATTGTAGAATAATAGTGAAGACATCAACACTATGAAATAACACATATGGAATCATGTAGTAACCCAAAAAGTGTTAAACAAATCAAAATATATTTTATATTTGAGATTCTTCTTTGTCTTGATGACAGCTTTGCACAATCTTGGCATTCTCTCAACCAGCTTCATGATCAGCCAAGACCTCAGAAAAACAATTGTAGACCTCCACAAGTCTGGTTCATCCTTGGGAGCAATTTCCAAATGCCTGAAGGTACCATGGTCATCTGTACAAACAATAGTACGCAAGTATAAACACCATGGGACCACGCAGCCGTCATACCGCTCAGAAAGGAGACACGTTCTGTCTCCTAGAGATTAACGTACTTTGGTGCGAAAAGTGCAAATCAATCCCAGAACAGCAGCAAAGGACCTTGTGAAGATGCTGGAGGAAACAGGTACAAAAGTATCTATATCCAAAGTAAAACGGGTCCTATATTGACATAACCTGAAAGGCCGCTCAGCAAGGAAGAAGCCACTGCTCCAAAACCTCCATAAAAAAAGCCAGACTACGGTTAGCAACTGCACATGGGGACAAAGATCATACTTTTTGGAGAAATGTCCTCTGGTCTGATGAAATAGAACTGTTTGGCCATAATGACTATCGTTTTGTTTGGGAAAAAGGGGGAGGCTTGCAAGCCGAAGAACACCATGCTTTGCTGCAGGAGGGACTGGTGCACTTTACAAAATAGATGGTATCATGAGGCAGGAAAATTATGTGGATATATTGAAGCAACATCTCAAGACATTAGTCAGGAAGTTAAAGCTTGGTCGCAAATGGGTCTTCCAAATGGAAAATGACCCCAAGCGTACTTCCAAAGTTGTGGCAAAATGGCTTAAGGACAACAAAGTCAAGGTATTGGAGTGGCCATCACAAAGCCCTGACCTCAATCCTGTAGAAAATTTGTGGGCAGAACTGAAAAAGCGCGTGCGAGCAAGGAGGCCTACAAACCTAACTCAGTTACACCAGCTCTGTCAGGAGGAATGGTACAAAATTCAACCAACTTATTGTGGGAAGCTTGTGGAAGGCTACCCGAAACGTTTGACCCAAGTTAAACAATTTCAAGGCAATGCTACCAAATACTAATTGAGTGTATGTAAACTTCTGACCCACTGGGAATGTGATGAAAGAAATAAAAGCTGAAATAAATCATTTTCTCTACTATTATTCTGACATTTCACATTCTTAAAATAAAGTGGTGATCCTAACTGACTTAAAACAGGGAATTTTTACTAGGATTAAATGTCAGGAATTGTGAAAAACTGAGTTTAAATGTATTTAGCTAAGGTGTATGTAAACTTCCGACTTCAACTCTCTCTATATATATATATATATATATATATATATGGATGATGTATAAAGCCAGGCACATTTAATAGTTAGGCTGTTGATTACAGACCTAACAAATTGGGGTTTCCTCTCTCAATTTTCTTCTTGGAGAATTAATGTAAGGGCTGTTCTCTCTTCTCATTCTGCTGCTGCCTCTGCCGAATTGTTCTCAACAGCAATATGCTGGTTAACTTTGCTATTATGCACATAGTAACATTTGCTAGGAAAAGGCGCCAATTCAATGACACTGAAGATTAGGCTATGTTCCAGAACCTCAAACAGCGACCGCTATAAAATATCATATAAAATAATATATTTTTTATTATTGTTGCACACCATTGTTCTTACATTATACCCATATACAATTTCAGTAGCACGTGTCCTAGAGTGATGGACTGTGCCCTCCCCACAGCCTCTGAAATGGATTAGTCCACTGAGACAGGCGCGAGTCATACTGGCGTCTTGTGCACTATGAATATGTATATTTATTTGTGACTGCTCAACTAAAGAAATCTCAGTCGATCAAAATGGGCCAGCCCTAGTAGGGAGGGATGTATTTTCAGTTTGTCTAGATTGAAATAGTCTATTATTGTGGTGTTGAGCACGTAAACCATCCCCGAAGTCAGAATGCTTTGTTAGTTGGTTGTGTGGTGCATTGGCACAGAAACCTGTTGGTGGAAAATGTGTTGCATATATTTTATACAACTATAAATATGGGATCAAAATGTAGAAAATCTGATATCCCCCAAGCTGATCATTGATCGTAGTGTAATGAAACAGGCAGGAAAAGTGAGCTCACCTGTGGTGGTCGGCAAACCCTCAACCTTCTGGCCCGTAGCCCTGTGTGGCATCAACTGTGCCACAAAGCAAAGTCAATATCAACATTTATAAACACAGGGCCACTACAGTTATTGTTATTTGTGCTAAAAAACATCATTTTTTGTTAATTATATGAGGGGGGAGGGTGTTCAATTTATTTTACAATACAAGGGGAGGGTCATGTGAAAATATTTTTAACATTGGGGTTGGGGGGTGCATTTTATTTATGACACCTTGAGTTGGACACCTTCAATTTTGATCTGTCCCGAAGCTGTAGCAAAATCTCTGTGGTGAGACGCATTCAGAAGAGTGGGGCAGAGAAATACAAATAAATAAGATTGCATTTTAACAGAAAAATGACCTAAATGAACATATTTCTTTAGTAAAAAGACAAGTCTGGCTGATAATAATTGCCATCATGGTTGAGGCAGAGGACATGATGACGACAAGCCCAAAGACAGGCCCTAGCTAGTGGTGGAAAAAGTACCCAATTGTCATACTTGAGTAAAAGTAAAGATACCTTAATAGAAAATGACTCAAGTAAAAGTGAGTCAGTAAAATACTACTTGAGTAAAAGTCTAAAAGTAATACTAAGATATCATTTACAAATGAAGCACTTGTGTTTAGTGAGTCTGCCAGATCAGAGGCAGTAGGGATAGCCAGGGATGTTCTCTTGATAACTGCGTGAATTGGACCATTTTCCTGTCCTGCTAAGCATTCAAAATGTAATGAGTACTTTTGGGTGTCAGGGAAAATGAATTTTCTTTAGAAATGTAGTGCAGTAAAAGTAAAAGTATAAATATAAATAATAAAGCAAAGTACAGATATCCCCCCCAAAATTACTTAAGTACTACTTTCAAGTATGTTTACCACTGGACCTAGCTAGCACTTCAACAACCACTAGCATTAGCCTAGCTAGCACTTCAACCAGTAGCATTACTGCCTCTGCTGCTGTCAGTGGCTCATCATCATCAGTACTACCGGCCATCACTAGCAGCAGCGCAGCATTTGCTGATGTCGAACCAGATCGAGAGCTCGGAGAGGAAGATGCAAATTCAGATTCAGAGTCTGATTCACCCCCAGCCCTTGCTGTTCCAGAGTCACAAAAAGACCAGTTTGTGGACCTACTACAGAACGTGTTTGTCAGAGGCCCCGTCTGACAAACATCTTGTCAAAAAGGGTCAAAACAGATCAGAGATATTGTATTCCCTCAAAGTAGGGACCCAGTCCCTCTGAGATTTAGTGACAACTATGAAAAATGTATGAAAAATTACACGGACATAGCTTGTGTATTCAACTTTATCTGATGCTGTTTTTTGTTTTTGTTGTCGCATTTTTGGAAAAAGAGACTCATTTGAGCAGTGACGGTTTTCGTTAGTGGAAGAATACGGGACCATTTTGAAAGCACATGAGCGTTGTACTGAGCATTTACAAAACATGGAGAGTTGGCACTATCTTGCGGAAGATTGAAAACCGGCACAACCATTAATGCAATCAACCAGACTGGCTGCAAGGTGGATTGTATCCGGACAAAGCCCGTGTGAAGAAGTGCTGCCTTGGTTGCTCTGGGTGTTGTCTACTTCAAAGGTACTAGAGGGCTGGGGTTCAAGTCCTTATTTCATCTCCTGAGTTGTTGTCACCTTTAACCTATCGGCTCTTATTTGCGTGTGTGTGTAGATAGATGGATAACTCAGTTCAGTCAAATTAGAGGGATGGAGGACTTCCAGCCAGATGGGGAGGCACTCACCCACATTGTCATGATGACCCAGAACCATTCACCAGTGAAACTGGGCTGCACAGTAAATATACAGCCTGGTATAAAAAGTTATTCTTGTTGTTCAGAAACATATTTTTCAATTGATCTGATCTCTCCCCTTCTCCATTTTCTCCCTGCCTCTTTCTCTTTCCCTCACTCTCTCCCTGCAGATTGTTTGGATGCAGGATGATGTCAGTATGTTTGTTCCTTCCAGATGAGGTCACTGCCAACATGACCCTGGTGGAGGAGAGCCTGACGGCCGAGTTTGTCCAGGGCCTCTCCATGACCCTTCAGCCTGTGAAGGTGGCCCACACACTGCCTTCCTAGAGTTCAGCTATTTCACAGACCTGCTGCCTCTGCTCGTTGACCAGCGTGAGTACTCCTTCATCCTACCTTATCCTGTATTTAAATGATTGTCTCCCTCCTCCACTCCTCCTCTACCTCTCTCTTCTCAACACTTAGGACCAATAAAACTCAAAACTATTATAAAAATAAATGTGTAAGGATGTGGACTATCTGGTCCTTCTACAGTCTTTGATGGCAGGAGTGCATCTATCTCTTATCTCTCTATTTGAGTAATTTAACAGACACTTACAGGAGCAATTAGGGTTAAGTGCCTTGCTCAAGGGCACACCGTTATATATTTTTTCACCTAGTCAGTTCAGGGATTCAACCCAAGGACCTTTCGGTTACTGGTCCAACACTTAACCGCTAGGCTACCTGCCACACTGTATCTCTCTCTATCTGTATCTCTCTCTTTATCTATCTCTCTTTATCTCTCTCTGTATCTCTCTGTATCTCTCCCTCTTTATCTCTCTCTGTATCTCTCTCTCGCTGTATCTCTCTGAATCTCTCTGTGTATATCTTGCTCTGTATCTCACAACTTTAGAGTAAAGTAAAGTAACTATAATTTGTTTTATAACGATGGAAGATAAGTGTAAGGTGTATGTAAGGGTTAAATATCAAAAGTGGAGGGAATAATCTGTTTCTAAGCTGTCAAGTACCTTCTGCTCTCTCTCTCTCTCCCTCCCTCTCTCTCTCTCTCTCTCTCCAGGTCTCTTGATTGGTTGCAGGACACACACCTGATAAAGATCACCACTCAGGCAGCAAAGCACAGCAGCCTCAATCACAAGGTGGCACACACACAGCACTTAAGAAGATCCTAAGAGGGGAGCAGCCAATAAATATCATACTATTATTACTCATATTTAATGAATTTAAAAGAGTAACAGTCTCTCTTATCCATTTTCCTGACTCCTTGTCTTCTATGTGGGGATCCAAGACCTTTACTAGTCGGGGTGGGGGAGGGTCTGTTTGCATCTGCCAAACTGTTTGCATCTGCCAGGTGTGCCTGTCCCAAAACATCCTATAGGCTACAGTTAATCTCTTTCCATAACATTTTGGAGAATTAAGGTGAATTAAGGAGTATGAGAGGCTCAATTAAAGATGTTACAGAACTGCTGTATTTGAAGCACTCCTCCCTTCTGCCCTGTTTCCCTGATGTTGCTAAGGTAACCAAGCTGTTTTTAGCATCCCTGTAACTCACTTCTACGGAGAGATGGTTTTCTAAACTAAAACTCATCAAGAACTACCTAAGAACAAAGCTTTAGGCTCTCGGTCTGATATGTGCTTTTGAACACCTGAGTATGCTCCACTCTGCACTGGCACCATCGTAGCCTTAACCACGGCATTTCTTCACCGAAATCCACTTACTTTCCATCAGTTCAATTAGGCCATTTCTTTTTCAAGGCCTGAGCAGTGGCGATTTTAGCATGAAGATTTTGGTGTGGCAAACTCCCCCCAAATGTTTTGATGCATGCTAGCAAAGCCACTACACAACACAGCACAACACTAAACAATACATTAATTGCACTATAACGGTGACAAATGGTGCCCACAAACTGTTCCCACAAACTACATAAATCTGTCCCAACAGCAGAGCTTTCTTTTCAGCACCATGGAGTGGATCCTTACACCTGGCTATGAATGGAGCCTTTTCTGGCAGCAAAACAGTTAATTCAACCTCATTTACTGCCTTTTAAAAAAACATAGCAGATATGGCTGACTTGTTTAAACAAATGTGGATTCAACTGACAATTGAGATATTTGTCAGTTGATAAGAGGCAATCCGTAATTTCGATTAAGACATTAATGAGCGAGCTAGGATGGATGTAATCAATATAACTATTTGTTCAGCACTTTTGAAATGTACAGGTACAGAAATCAGAACATGGACCATTCTTACAGTAATCTCCCTGTACACAAATCAGAACCGTAGGATAAATACTTTACTTGGCTTCTCGCGCTCTAGTGACTCCTAGTGGCAGGCCGGGTGCCGGCAGGCTGAATTCGGTTGTCAGCTGAATGGTGTTTCTTCTGACACTTTGGTGCAACTGGCTTCTGGGTTAAGCAGGCGAGTGATAAAGTGTGCGGTTTGACGGGTCAAGTTTCGGAGGATGCATGACTCAACCTTTGCTTCTCCCAAGCCCGTTGGGGAGTTGCAGCGATGAGACAAGGTCGTAATTGAAATTGGGAGAAAAAAGGGGAAAAGGGGGTCAAATACAAAAAAGACACCTGGGAATTCTGAAGAAAAAAAACAAGGTCGAATCATGACGTCAGTGATCTTCAGGTCGGAGCTCTAGAAAGAGGCATGCGTTCCCGACTTGGAATTCCGACTTGAATGACTGTTCAAAATGTATTTTCCCAGTCGGGGCTAATTTTTTCCCTGAGTTCCCAGTTGTCTTGAACTCACTGACGTCTGAGATTTCCCAGTTCCGAGTATCCAGTTGTTTTGAATGCGGCAGAAGTCATGCTGTCAATGTTTATGTCCAATGGCTGATGAGCACCGATACATTTTATCAATAATTTCTCTTCATATGACAAGGATTGAACAGGATTCGCCAGTAGATTGTTGACTTGATTCTTGAAGATGACTGCTTGTCTAGCTTGCTAGCTAAGATTTTGAAACTATGATGTTGACATGATCAGTCCAATCAAAGCTACGGTAGATATGTGATTTGATGCCAAGAAATAAGTACTTAGCTTCCTAGTACATATTGAAATGAAAAAGCTTTATGACAGACTTTTTGAAGGGTTACTGCCTTGCGGGGGCAGCGCAGGTGTCCAGTACGCAACGCCAGTGCATGTCATGGGCTCTGAACTGATCTATTTGATCACTGATAGAGGTGACAAAGGTGTATGAATAGAATGGATGAGGAAAAAATCCAAGGAATTGATTTGGATGGTCCAGATTTGTCTCGACTGAACATTTAGAATTTCATTCAGTTGATATATAACTTTTCTAAACACACAGATTGGAGAGAGAAAACAAACAATAGGTTAATAGTACCCTCTTTTGGTCATTTCGGTTACCCAGAAGTAAAATTCTCTTGCGAAAGTTAGTAATTTCCTCTTTTTTTTCTTGCTGTTTCATCTGTCCACGAGAGATTAGGTTAGAGGAAATATTTTCTGATTAGAAATATGACAGTCTGAGATAATATAAAAAACATTTTACAGTTAATGTAACTTTTCCTGCATCGTAAGGTTCTGTATTAATGAGTTTATATTTGAAAAGGAAATCACAGAATATTAATAAGATCTTTTATTTTTCACAAAGGCCTAATAATTTAGCACACAAAATCATTAAAATATCATATTTGAATACATTATTACAACATACTGATTTTACCCAGGAGCCTTCTGTAGAGGACATTTATATAGGACTTACATTGGTATGGAACATTGGTATGGCATTGGTTGAAGCTCAAAGTTAATTAAAATCTCCCTACCATTCTTGTTCTTGCTTTTCTATTGCACAAGGGTGACTACTGAATCCAAGATTAAAATGTGAGAAGTAAAATGGCACAAAACAGAGCAGTGAATGTTTCTTTGCAGTACAATCCAGGCACAGTACATCCAGTGTCACAGGTCAGTGAGAAAAATGTATTCATCAGTGTCAGATAAGAAAATAAATGTTATTTGATACTGTGAGCTTATAATGCCACATTTTAAAGATCTACATATCCCATTAGTATAAAGGATGGTGCTGAACTCTAAATCCAAATACTAAAAAGTCTGCAAGGTCTTTCAGTCATACTACCAAGATAACATGGATTTGGTCAAATTCTACCTATTGAATGTTAGATTGTTCAGAAATGTACAATTGGTACCAATGGAAGACCCAAAAGCATCTTTGAAGATTAATTTTGTGATAGTATTTTATGTAAATCAAATATCCAGCATACTATCCATCAATGAAATAATAGCCAGTGGTGAAATAGCAGAACATTTGCATGGATATGCACATCATTTTCATAACTGATCAGTGGTGGTTTGTTTGCTTTATCAACTACAATGTAAGATATTTGATTATCGTCCACATTTATGTCAATGTTGCTTGTATATCAGTGCTCTGTATGTTTGCCATTGTTTTTGAAATATGCCTACATAATTGACAATGCTAGCTTCACGTTTTGGATAACTTGGAACAAATAAATGGACACTGTGGCTAGTTAATTAGGTACACCCATCTGGTTCCGAGTCAGACACCCCTTTGCCTCCAGAACAGTCTGAATTCTTCAGGGCATGGAAACAGTGCTCAATTGTTATCAATGGACTTAACATTCCCCATCATCCTCTACTGTTGACACCAGGCAGGATGGGCCATGGACTCACGCTGCTTACGCCAAATCCTGACTCTGGCATGACACAACAGGAATCAAGATTCATCAGACCAGGCAATGTTTTTTTTTTACTTCTCAATTGTCCAGTGTTGGTGATTGCGTGCCCACTGGAGCTGCTTCTTGTTTTTAGCTGATAGGAGTGGAACCCCGTGTGCTCGTCTGCTGCAATAGCCCATTCGTGACAAGGACGGATGAGTTGTGCGTTCCAAAATGTCGTTGAGCGCCATTAGTTGCCTGTTTGTGGTCCGCCTGTAAGCTTGCACTATTCTTGCCATTCTCCATCGACCTCTCATCAACGAGCTGTTTTCGCCCACAGGACTGCTGCTGATTGGATGTTTTTTTTGTTTGTCTCACCCATCTCGGTAAACCCTAGACACGGTTGTACATGAAAAGCCCAGGAGGCTGACCGTTTCTAAGATACTGGAACCAGCATGCCTGGTAGCGACGATCAAACCATGCTCAAAGTCGCTTAGGTCAATCTTTTCACCCATTCTAACCTTCAATCGAACAATAACTGAATGCCTCGATGACCGTCCATCTGCTTTATATAGCCAGCCACGTGACTCACCATCTAAAGGCATGACCCAATTTTGTGAATGGGTTGGCGTACCTAAGAAACTTGCCACAGTGTATATTTTCTCAGTCTGGTAAGTAGTTATTTAATACAAAAGACAGCTTTTGCTTTCTTGAAAAGGCATAGTGACTCATTTATAATATTTACTTGATACAGGCCGTACTTCAAAGTTTGTGTCATTCATATTTTCTGCATATCCTAACCTCAAAGATGCAATATGCAGAACTCGCACCACCATTTCCTGGTAGCTGAAACTAATAGTTTGCCTAATTTCAGTTTGTGTGAAAAAACTAGGAAGCACAGTGTAGAGAATCATTATACCATCTAAACCACTGTGAAATATATTTTTCAGAATCGAAGATATATTTCCAGCTTTTTGAAGCTGGTGTACAAAACCGAAAGTAAAAGACGTAAAAACTAAACTTAACAGGAAGCATAGAAATAGCGCACATAACAGATTTACCCCTTCTTAGACTTGCTTTCAATGAGTGACTGATCTATAACATTTCTATGCAAATTTGGTCAGGTCACCCAAAAAGTTACATATTGCAGCTTGAATAATGATACTCAATAAATTGGGTGTCCTAAAGAAGAGAATCCAAACCTACTGGCTGTCTCAAAATGAATCCCCATCAGCGCTATGAGATGGCTCTGCAATATTAAAATCATCCATGTTCCAGTTGATATTCAAATGCTCCCTTGCAAATAGCTTAAACTGATTCACACACACCACTGACAGACTGAGGAGTGTAGCAGAGCGCAGCGTGATTAGCACGTCACCACACAGCTAAAGGCAGTTTCTCTACATTTAAGGCCCCCTCCCCCACCACAGCTCTTTTCAACGCAACGCTTGCTTTTGCCCCTCTTGAAGGAAGGCTTGTTTCTCCATCAGCTTCCTGAAGAGGCCTTGGCGGTTGCCCAGGAGCTGTGCATGCTGCCCACACTCTACCACACGCCGCTGGTCCAGTACAGCCACGGCGTCAGCGTTCTGGATGGTGGAGAGGCGGTGGGCGATGATCAGCACTGTGCGCCCATCCATGAGCCGCTCTAGAGCCTCCTGGACCAGGAACTCATTCTCTGCATCCAGGGCACTGATGAAGAGGGGGATGGAAAAGAGAGGGCAAAAGTGAATAGAGGTCCATGAGTTATAGCTCACATGTCATTGGGTTGTTTGACCCTGCTTCACCCAGCTGATTGACCTTGCTTAACTGTCCAAAATGGAGGTAGAGCGACTCATGTAAAATGTGATTAGACCATGCACAATGTCTTACCTTGTAGCCTCATCAAGTAGAAGTATCTTGGGGTTCTGAGGGAAGGGAGAGAATGCATACATTACAACATTTGCCCATTTGACTAAAACATAAAATTGTTGATGCATGTAATCGGGTGTAATTAAAATTACCTTAAGCAGAGCCCTTGCAATAGCAATTCTCTGTTTCTGACCACCTGTTGGTTAAAGCAAAACTAGTCATTACATTAAAGCTGTTAAAGAAGCGATGGTTTTAGTTATGAACAATAACTCTGTAGTCAGATCATTCCGGTTTGAGAATGCCCAGTGAAGTCCAACACCATAACAATTTCTTTTTTTTAGGAACACCTATCAACTATGTAATCACATCACAAAATCAAAGAAAATTCCTGATATGCATGCATTTGTCTCACCTGACAGTAGAACACCCTTCTCTCCCACCACAGTGTCAAAGCCTTTTGGGAAACCTCGGACAAACTCATAAGCGTTGGCGATCTGTGCAGCCTGGTGGATTTCCTGAACTGTGACCGTGCCAGAGTCGGGCGCTCCATAGGCAATGTTCTCAGCGATGGAACAGGAGAAGAGTACAGGCTCCTGCAGACCCACAGAGGGAGAATACCACAGGGTTAGACCACATGTCAAAGCACAGCTTAGCCACAACAATGGGAACATATTACCTACTAATAATAGTCATGTGACCAATTACCTGACTAACAGTTCCAATGTGACTCCTCAGCCAATAAGGATTCAAATCTCTCACATCATGCCCGTCGATAGTGATCACACCTATACAGCAAAAAAGGATCTCTAAATCAGAAGACTGTTGACGAAATGGAAGACATACAGTGACATGACGCTGCTGTAAGAGATGACCTCAGCTGTAGTCCTCACCTGCAACTGGGTCATAGAGCCTGAGCAGCAGGGAGACCAGAGTGGATTTGCCTGATCCGCTGGGCCCTACCACGGCCATGACTGAGCCAGCAGGCACAGATAGACTCAGGTCCTGGAAGATGGGGGCGTCTTTGCGGGTTGGGTAGGCAAAGGAGACATTCTGGAACTCCAGTTGACCCTTAAGCTGCTCCGGCCTCAGCACAATACCCTCTTCAGAGAAATGAGGAGGAACATGGACATGTACGTTTACATGCCAGTTTAGATGCAGAGGACTACTAGACAAGTGTGATGTAATTAAGTTTTTTTGCACAATGCTTTCTCAGTGTGGTCTAGAATGGCAGGGCTTGATGCTGACCATTGAGGGGGAACTCGGGCTTCCTGTCCAGTAGCTCCCAAAGCCGTGCCCCTGCGCCAAAGCCCTTCATCAGTTCAGAGTAGAACGAGCTCATACCTGTTCAATGAAACAGACATTTAAACAGCTGCTCAGACAGATTAGGGGATAGAGAGAATCAGTTTCTTATTAAAATGGAAATTCTAACAGTGTGATTTGTTCATTGATTAATGAGCGGGGGTTTTCCTCAGAATGCATAGGCAATGAGACAATTATATACGCCCTACCTGCAATGCTAATGCCCACCCAGAAGGCGTACATGAGGAAGGAAGAGAGCTCTCCCACAGTCATGTGTTCACTGGCCATCAATAGCCCTCCCTTATACAGCACTGACAGGATGATGATGTTGCCACTGAGTCCAGTCTAAAAGAGACTCATACAAAACCAGTTACAACCCAATGACCCCCAAAGAAACACACAGGTCATAAAAGCAGAAGCTTCCACCACAGATCGCACAACTCTGTGGTTCCAGTCTTTCAAAAGGCCAAAAGGGCTTGACTACATTTCAACTGACGTTGATTGAGAAAATGTTAACCACTCCATTTCTCTTTAGGGAACATTGGGCAACATTGAATTGTTGGATGCTCACCGCGCCAAAGAAGCCAGCCCTCAAAACGGCTTCCTGTTTGGCCAGGTGGAGAACATAGTTGGCCTTCTCCGTATACTTGGCCACCTCTGTCAGCTCCTTACCAAACGCCCGAACTGTCCTCATGTTGCTGATGCGTTCTTCTGCCAACTACAAGACAACACAGTATCAGTCTGATCAATTAGTTTCAATAAAAAAATGTATGATTAAAAGACCTGGTGTCTATGTACTCTGCTTGGAGAATAATCTACGGCGCAACACTGCTTCAGTAATGACTCATGCTGTGCAGTTAGAACGGGTCTCGTCTTACCTGTGTGGCATCAGCCAGAGAGTCCTGTGTACGTTTGGATATAGAGCGCAGGTATCTCCCATATATGACAGCTAGGCCAGCCATAGGAGGCACAATCAGCAGCACAAAAGCTGCTAAACTTGGTGACACGTAAAACTGTTGGCAGAGAGCGAGAGGGAGATGCCAGGAAATGTGAGGAGGCAATTCAGCCCAAGTCTTTTAAGCCTGCTCGGTTACCTTTTTATAAAGGGATTTTGAACCTGTAAAGCCACTAATGACCGGAGAGGATGTGTGAACATATTTATCATGAATGTATTCAACTGTACTATATTTACTATGATAAATGAGTTATGGATATTTTGCTACGGGTCATCCGTTTTAGAAATGACATCCTAGGAATATATAGTAACCAAGGAGGAAACTCAAGGAATTAACTTTATAAATTCTAAATATACTTGTTGTAACATGAAGAACTGGGGTCAAACCAGATCCTATGTAGAGGGACCAGAACAATGACAAAGAACAATGACAGTAACCGAACAATGGAACCGCTAAGGAAAGCTGTACATGAAAGGATGAAAAATCACATCTTCCTAATGTCAAACCAGTTTCACCTCTGAATACAACTTGCATTCCCATGTGACTCAAAATCTTAGAACTGATCCCAGTACAGAGTAGAATGGACTTTAACACCCTAACACACTCTTTACAAACAAATGTGTGGAGAGGGCCGTTTCTCACCATCATGCTGACCCCAGCTGTTGCCTGGGCGACAGCGCGGAGCCCGTCTGAAAGGTTGTCTGTGACGGAGCGGCCGATGAGTGCCGTGTCTGCAGATAGGCGGTTAATGAGTTCCCCGGTACGGGTCTTATCAAAGAAACCCACCTCCTGCCTCAGAATCGAGGAGAATAGGAATACACGTAGATTTCTCACAATCTGTTGCCCTGCAAGAGTGACATATTTTTGAAATGTTTGATTAGTTCCTCTGTATGGCATCAAAGTCACGGTAGTAATAACAAAAAAAATCCAGAGATGGACATCTGTTTAATATGTAAACCCACTCTGCATGCACTGAAAGCAAACGGTGACGCTCACCTGAGATTTGCATGAGGTAGACACGGGCAGCATTAGCGGCGCCCCCACAAAGGAATACCCCTGAAAGCATGATACACAGAGAGCGGAGGGAGGCACTGAAGTCCTCTGAAGAGCTGGTGTAGATGGTGTCAATTACTTGGCCCAGGAAGAAGGGCGCCGACATTGTGACAGCGCTGGAGACCATTAAGAAGCCCACAGCCGCTGAGGAGGATGGTATAGAAAACAAAATATAAGAATCAAAACAAGTGACGTTACTGTATTATTGTTTAAAAAGGGAAACTTTCATGACAACAAATAGGGCCCAAGTAAGGAATAAACTATGTAATTTGGTCAACCCTACACAGGCACAAGTTGGTGATAACATTATTTCAGTGGCACGTTGGTCATTTTTGAAGATATCCCTGTGGTGACCTTAAATGACATGGCCTACCTGACAGTCGCAAGCGCTCAGGGTGGGCAAGTTCTAAAATCCTTTTGACATCCTCAGTGGGTATCCGAGTTGGGGATTGTTTTGTTTCCGTTGACTGCAGATCTTTGCTGTCAACTTCTTGTTGTGTTGCTTGTTTTGAGTCTGTCGAAGAGCTGTAGTTGGCAAAGTTTACAGTTGTTGTCCATGAGCTCCTCAACAAATGGGGGGGTATGGTGAACTGTCTAAGTGGTACACAGGGCACAAGAGAGTTGCATCTCCTCGGGTGTAAAAGCGAAGAGCGTGCCACAGGTTCGAACCTTTTCCCACTCACCTCTCGCCCCTTTCGTTGTCCCCTGGACGTCTGGCGTTCTAACCAAAATAGTTTTTGTACACGGGAGTGAACCTCGCGCTTCAAAATATTCACGCCTGGACATTTTGACAATTGCAACAGCAACAGTCCCATTCTGCAAGACAGCTAGTGAGCGACTCAGACACATAAAAACAAGAAAAACCAACTCAAGTGCGTTGGCTTGCCAGCTACCTACCAAATGACCAAAACATAGCAAGAAAGTGCGAACGAGCATGTTACATTTCACATACGATGAGGCCAGCGAATTCCAACATAAAAACACAGTTAGGTCAACGTCCTCCTTCGTGTCCAGCCAACACTAACGACAAATGATAATGTATTTTACATTGTGGGTTCCTGGCGGTTATTCATCATTATCTGTTCGTGACAGCCACATTTAGGCGAAGTTATCTTTATCGCGCTGGGAGCGCCCTGTCACAACAATATGTCTGTCGATAGGAGTGACATGTCGACACAATCTGCAGGCGACAAGGCAGCCTAACGGTAACCGACTGTCATTAGTACACACAACTCTACGAAAATAAAAACTGCTCTGTTCAATAGAAAAGGTGACCCCCGGAAAATAACCTAGCTGTTTCTTGTTAAAGTCCCTGACGGAAATCAATGGCCGACAATATAAGAAAAACTTTGAAAGACATTGCTAAGCGAACTCGATTAATCGATGTCATCTTCCACGGAAACATATAAACTCAGCAAAAAAATAAACGTCCTCTCACTGTCAACTGCGTTTGTTTTCAGCAAACTTAACATGTGTAAATATTTGTATGAACATAACAATATTCAACAACTGAGACATAAACTGAACAAGTTCCAAATACATGTGACTAACAGAAATGAAATAATGTGTCCCTCAACAAAGAGGGAGGGGGGGTCAAAATTAACAGTCATTATCTGGTGTGGCCACCAGCTGCATTAGGTATTGCAGTGCATCTCCTCCTCATGGACTGCACCAGATTTGCCAGTTCTTGCTGTGAGATGTTACCCCACTCTTCCACCAAGGCACCGGCAAGTTCCCGGACATTTCTAGGGGTAATGGCCCTATCCCTCACCCTCCATTCCAACAGGTCCCAGACGTGCTCAATGGGATTGAGATCCGGGCTCTTCGCTGGCCATGGCAGAACACTGACATTCCTGTCTTGCAGGAAATCATGCACAGAACGAGCAGTATGGCTGGTGGCATTGTCATGCTGGAGGGTCATGTCAGGATGAGCCTGCAGGAAGGGTACCACATGAGGGAGGAGGATGTCTTCCCAATGACAACAAGCTCAGTCCGATGATGCTGTGACACACCGCCCCAGACCATGACGGACCCTCCACCTCCAAATCGATCCTGCTCCAGAGTACAAGCCTCGGTGTAACGCTCATTCCTTCAACGATAAACGCGAATCCGACCATCACCCCTGGTGAGACAAAACCGCGACTCGTCAGTGAAGAGCACTTTTTGGCAGTCCTGTCTGGTCCAGCGACGATGGGTTTGTTCCCATAGGCGACGTTGTTTCCGGTGATGTCTGGTGAGGACCTGCCTTACAACAGGCCTACAAGCCCCCAGTCCAGCTTCTCTCAGCCTATTGCAGACAGTCTGAGCACTGATGGAGGGATTGTGCGTTCCTAGTGTAACTCAGGCAGTTGTTGTTGCCATCCTGTACCTGTCCCGCAGGTGTGATGTCCGGATGTACCGATCCTGTGCAGGTGTTGTTACACGTGGTCTGCCACTGCGATCAGCTGTCCGTCCTGTCTTCCTGTAGCGCTGTCTTAGGCGTCTCACAGTACGGACATTGCAATTTATTGCCCTGGCCACATCTGCAGTCCTCATGCCTCCTTGCAGCATGCCTAAGACACATTCACGCAGGGACCCTGGGCATATTTCTTTTGGTGTTTTTCAGAGTGAGTAGAAAGGCCTCTTTAGTGTCCTAAGTTTTCATAACTGTGACATTAATTGCCTACCATCTGTAAGCTGTTAGTGTCTTAACGACTGTTCCACAGGTGCATGTTCATTCATTGTTTATGGTTCATTGAACAAGCATGGGAAACATTGTTTAAACCCTTTACAATGAAGATCTGTGAAGTTATTTGGATTTTTACGAATTATCTTTGAAAGTCCTGGAAACGGGACGCTTCTTTTTTTGCTGAGTTTATTATTAATAGTGGAAAAGTAACCAAATAATTTATATAAAATTATATAAAGTAACTTATCCATAATTTCCTGTAATATTTCTCAGTATGTTAAACTTTTAAGTGCTTTAAAAAGATGGTTAATATCTCAAATGTTTATGGACAAATGGCATAATTTGTTTTCCTGAATAACTATCAACTAAGAATAAGAATTTGTTCTTAACTGACTTGCCTAGTTAAATTAAGGTTACGTTTTAAAAAAAAAGTGAGCAATCACCAGCACTCGATTGTTTTTGTCTGGATACAGCGGAGTTCAAAGGGTAAAGGTTAAAGTTTGTCTGTGAAAACACCGGAACACGTGTTGGTGTTGAAATAGTAAGTAACATCTAACATAATTTGCTAACAAAATCGGTTTATAATTCATAATTTTATTAAAATGAGTAGTGTTTGAATTGTTCAGACATTGCCTCGTATTTTCTTAGTTAAAAGCACAGCTGAAAGACCCATGATTAGCTTAACTTGATTTAGCTTAGCCGTGCATGCTAGCCGTTGATCAAGTAGATTCACGCTTGTTCTTTCTAGCGTCTCCTTCGATTTTGTTACAACCTCATAACACACTAAATATGAATGACTTTCACTTGTATTATTTACTTCTTTCGACTTGACATGTCATTTTTGACAGATGTTAGCATTGCAGAAACAACCTTGGCGAGTTAGTAACTAAAGCTAGTACCAAATATGTGTATATCTGTAATAAAACAGTAATAGCTCATCATGTAGTCAATGCTACTTGCTATAAAACAAATCTGATTACACGTTTGTTTGACCAGTGCACTCCATGCATGGTGCATTTCACGGCAAGGTCTACCTACACCTGTTGTATATAGTGTATGTGACATACAAATGCATTTCATTTTTATTTCACAATCATGTGGATTCTTGCGGTTTCAAGTCCATTCACTAGCTTCCTCCATTATACTAAGCAGTCAGAATTTAACTTTAAGTAAACGTCTCCCTCTACTGGCCAAATAAGGTAAGTCCTTTAGTCTGAGAACTGTATTGACTCAATTTCTCCACAGGCCGGGCTTCAGATATGGCTGCCATGTACTCTGGTATTCACTTGAAGCTCAAAAACCCCAAGACACCCTGGGTGGACAAACTGAAGCTTGCCCGTTTTGCATGGATTTCATCACAGTGCTTACTTCCTAACAAAGAACAGGTAACACATCTGCCCATCATCAGATATTAGGTGAATTATACCAGCATGTTTATCCTATTGTCTCTGTAAACCTTATTTGTTTTATATTGAAGTGCTGTGTTTTATATCTCCTTACAGGTACTCTTTGATTGGATAAGTCATGCATTGACAGGCTTTTACAGTAAGAAAGTGGAGTTGCCACAGGTGGTGGTGGAAGGCTTGTGGATCTACCTGGATGATATTTTGCACAGCAAAAAGCTACACAGTGTGTTGAGCCAAGGAAAAACCATCAGCCTTCGTTTGGCAGTAGCGCAGGTAAGTTGGTCATAAGTGCCGATGATCAGTATGTAATCGCTACACTTTTAGCAGCTTAAGTTAGTTTGATGCTTTTCAAGATAAGGACATTGATGGTACAGCGTACCACCCTGCATCTCACTGCTGGCTTGCTTCTGAAGCTAAGCAGGGTTGGTCCCTGGATGGGAGACAAGATGCTGCTGGAAGTGGTGTTGGAGGGCCAGTAGGAGGCACCCTTTCCTCTGGTCTAAAATAAATATTCCAATGCCCCAGGGCAGTGATTGGGGACATTGCCCTGTGTAGGCTGCCATCTTTTGGATGGGATGTTAAATGGGTGTCCAGACTCTCTGTGGTCACTGAAGATCCCATGGCGCTTATTGAAGGAGTAGGGGTGTTAACCCCGGTGTCCTGGCTAAATTCCCAATCTGACCCTCATACCATCACGGTCACCTAATCATCCCCAACTTACAATTGGTTCATTCATCCCCCTCCTCTCCCCTGTAACTATTCCCCAGGTCATTGCTGTAAATGAATGTGTTCTCAGTCAACTTACCTGGTAAAATAATTGTAAAAAAAGTACACCTGTTTTATTGAATGTATCGATTTTTGACAGGTGATTTTTCTTTCCAGGTTATAATTGAAAGGATTCAGGAGTTTGCCTCAGGGACCTCCTCAGCGTCTGTCTCCACCGTGTTGAGCTGCTGTCAGGGCATCCTTTCCTCCTCAGTCCTCTCTGTCACATTCACCACTAAGTATGAGCTACTGGTGGAGCTGTTGGCCAAGCTGTGTGCCCTGGGCTGCTCCAAGCTCAGTCAGCAGCAAGCCACAGATCCCCTGACACCCCAGGTGTTTGAGGTCCTCCTCCTTACCCTGAGTAGCTACCTCGCGGTCCAAAAGCAGCAGCCCAACGCCAACCGCGTGTTTGCCCAAGTCACAACACACCTGCTCCAGCACCTCCTCCTACTCAGACACCTACTGACTTCCAGGGCCTGGATGGCCGAGGATGACCCTCGTGTCCGCCAGCACCTGAGTAGGGACATCCGTGGGAAAGTGGACACCATCCTGCAGTCTGCTCTCTTCCTGCCAGACCACCTCCAGGCCTATAAGGAGGAGCTCCTCTCAAAGGAGGAGCCAGGGATGAAGAAGCGAGCAGCGGGGAAAGGCCTACTCTCCCCAGTCAACTCGATACTCTCAAAGCTTTGTGCACAAGGGTACTGTGACACTGATCTCCATTTTGCGGTCAGGTCGAGTTCCCTCCCACTGCTCTTCAAGTTCTCTCTGGATGCCTACTGTAAAGGAGGAGATAATAAAGTACTCTGCTTTCACATGTTAACACAGTTAATCACTGCCTTGGATTTCACAAATGAGGTGACTCTCAAAGACCTGTTTGATGGGGAAAACTGGAGCTTAGCTCTGCTGACTTTGGAGAACCTCTTGAATTTATGCTTGACGGCAGACATTTACAATGTGGCGGCTGACAGGATAAAGTACAAGGAGGTTCAGTTGATTTTCTACAGGAAGGTGGTGAAGCTGTTGTTGAACAATGCCCAGCCCAGCATATCAGCATGGTACCGCTGTCTAAAAGCCCTGCTCAGTCTCAACCACCTGATCATAGAGCCGGACCTGGACGAGCTGCTGTCGGCAGGATGGATTGATTCCGACTGCACAGAGCCACGGGTTAGGAAGGCACGCGAGGCCCTCATCTCCTCTGTTCTCCAGATCTACGCCAAGCTGAGGCAGCTCCCCAAGCTCTTCGAGGAGCTCCTGGCTGTCATCTGCCGCCCAGCAATGGATGAGCGCCGACAGCCCGTTCTCCCAGAGGCAGTGCATAGGACGCTCAGCACATGCCTTCTGGACAACCCCACCAGCCAGAGTCTGGAAATATGCTGCCTCATTTTAGAGAACGTAACAAGCTATGTACTCCCGGATCTGGAAGGAAACGGAGACATGTCCCTGAAGTTGTTCTCCTTGAGTGTGCTCTTGTACTCTGTGTTGTTCAGCCTGAAAACTTTGGACAACAGCACACCAGTTCCTGTTGTGAGGCAAACCCAGGCTCTGATGGAGAAGATGCTCCAGGTGGTGAAGCCAGTGCTGCAGCTGGCTGAAGGCCAGGCCCCAGACGTCCCTGGGTGTCAGAAAGTCCAAGATGCAGGCCTTCTGCTAAAGTACACTTGGGTGGAGGTGGACACCCTCTTTCAGATTCACTGTACAAAATACACATCTCCAGCGGACCCAGCTAGCGTTAACATACTAGACGACATAGGTATTCTCTCTGGTGTGATGGCGACAGGTGAAGATCAGGCCTCTCCCATCGACCAGCACTGGAGCCCCATGACCCACCTCCTGCAAAAACTGCTCACTCTCCAACAAATGAAGAAAGTTATCCTAAGCAATGAGCTCTTGGCACAGACTAGAGCTTCAGATGTCCTCCGCAGAGCAGCCCAGTACATTGTGGGGAGAGGAGCCCCTCAACTCTGCCAGCAGAGTGACCAGCTATGGGACCGTCAGGTCAGTAGTGTGGATGCCAGCACGTACCCAGTGGCACATTGGTACCTCGTTACCACAAACCTACCAATGATCTTGCCATTCCTCACTGAGGACGAAGTGTGTCATATAGCTGATGTTCTCCTCAGCTCCCTACTTCAGAAGACACCAGATGACACCACTGAGAGGCTGTCTGTCTCTCTCATTTCCAAAGATCTGCTTGAGAGCCTTGTTCTTGTCGAGTTACCCACTATTTACTCTGCTGTTGTCAGATGTGTCACTCAAAGGATTGTGGGGATTCTCAGCGGCATCCCAGACATGGCCTCTGTCTGTCCTGCACTCATGAAGTTGAGTGAAGTAAGCTGTTCGACAGCTGGAGACAAAGGAAGTGCAGTAACTCAGTCAGATGGTGATGTCAGTGAATCCCATTCTGCTTTGAAGAGACTGGAGTCCATAGCCCAACACATACTGAACTCTAGTACGACCGGAGCCTCTATAACCCTATCTCAAAGTCAAGCCGATAACCTTTTAAGCTTACTTCAAGTCACCAATGCTCTTAACCCAGATGGAATGTCCTCTGAAGACTTTTCAGGGCTCTTTTTACTTTTATTCCTCATGGTCACAGACACACAGCTACATAATGATGTGAAGCCTGCCGTAACAATACATCTGCTGAATCAGCTCTTCAGTCTCATGGGGTTGCTTCTGGCAGGGAATAATTCCCATCATGTTTTAAAGATTGTGCATGGGAGTAGCCTCTTGGAGGCAGCTTTGACAGCTCTCTTTTCACACAGCAATAAGGGCCACTTTCAAACCGTGGACACCTCTGCTTGGCTGACTTTCCTAAAAACCGTCCAGGATTTCATCCAGTCCCTGATCCTATTGATAATCCACAGAAAGAGCAGTGTCCGCCTTAACCTGGAGAAATTCACCACCTACTTGGTCAATAGCGAGGTGGCCGTTATGGCTTTGTCTTCTCTCCCAGGAAACATTGAAACAGGGGGCCTGTTCGCCGTACAGATCCTGCTTGCGTCTATGAACACACTGTGCCAGGCCATGACATCCAGCCTCAGGACAACCAAGCAGCTAGCTGAGACCCTGAGTCAATTACTGGGGAAGACCACTGCTGTCATGGGCCCTGCCATCCAGGCCAGCCTGAGGGCTCAGACAGGCAGTCTACTAGGCCAGGCCTTCTCCGTGGATGTGGTGACCGGGATGTTGAGGAGCGAGCTGGCCTGTGCTTGCCCCCAAAATGAGCCTAGCGAGGGCATCACACAGGAGAGTCTAAGCCACATGGGCATGTACAGGAGCTTCAGCCAGCAGATTCTCAGAGAGCTGTGCCCATCCCAGCGCCCTATGGACTTCCTCGTCTCATCGCTTCACTTCCTCTCAGCGTACTACGCTGCTGCAGAGATTACCAAAGCCCTAGGTCAGGAGGAGCTCTTTGTGGCAATTCTGCAGAATGTCCACAAACTGCTTGCAGGTACGAGCTCTTACATTTACATTTTACATTTAAGTCATTTAGCAGACGCTCTTATCCAGAGCGACTTAAAAATTGGAAAGTTCATACATATTCATCCTGGTCCCCCCGTGGGAATGACAGCTCTCTTTTCACACAGCAATAAGGGCCACTTTCAAACCGTGGACACCTCTGCTTGGCTGACTTTCCTAAAAACCGTCCAGGATTTCATCCAGTCCCTGATCCTATTGATAATCCACAGAAAGAGCAGTGTCCGCCTTAACCTCTCTCCCCCCTCTTATTCCACAACAATGAAAGTTTTTTTTTTAATCAGACTTGGTACAGTGTATTCTGAGATGCTCACCTGTGTGTGCGTTGTGTGATTTCCTCCTGCTCATAATATCTGTAAAATAGCGCTCAAGTAAATGTCAAAGTACATTTCCTGTGACATTGCTGACAGACATTGATAACTAAAACAGACATAATTAAGAATTTGCACAGAATTACTCTTGAACACAATAATACATATTGTTATAAAAAAATATTATTCAAAAGAATTCTACATTTAGAAACCATCTCAATTTCCCGGTAATGGATAAATATAATGATAGCTTTATGGATAGATACTTGATACTTCACGCCTATTATTTAATGTTAACCATAATGCTTCTTTGTTAGCCCCATGGCTGTCAGTATCAGAGGTGAGGTCCCTGGAGGAGCCAGTAAAGGAGCTTCTGGACCAGCTGCTGGTCAGGAGTACCCCAGAACAGTTCCACCTTCTCCTGCTGCTGCTCCGAGACGGACTGGATACCTCCAAGTTCAGGAGCGGCTGTCATAGGGTAAGTGTTATATTTACTGCAAGTGTTACTGTACAAGTTGTGATATTACTAGTTACTGTAGAATTATGCTATCTGGGTTACAAGCTACTGTATTTGGTGTCCTGAATACTTAAACACTGAAGTCTGGATAACATTTCCTATATGGGCTACTAAATTGTATTTGACGCCACCTTTAAAACCTAGCCATATATTTTTCCTAATAGATACTTAAGCACAGGAATCCCTCAATTTTCACTCTTCTCAGTTCTCCTCTACAGAGATTTTCCCTAAAATGGTTATGTGGGCTTTGTTGACACACTACAAAGAGCACACTGTATTTTGCAGGAAGTCCTTTCAACTGTGACGATAACGAAGTTGCTTGCCAGCGGCCTGCTTCCAGAAACCTGCTTAAAGGCGTTCTGGCTCATTGCACCTCAGATCATATCTGCCTTAGTAGTAAGTATTCACTGTGACATTTGATGTGCTGATTTGGATAAACAAGGATTGTTTATCCAAATCAATTGATGCCACTGAAAAATATTATTTGAGCTAGAATCACTCAAAATCCAATTAGGGTGAAGATACAATGTGTCCTTCTCACTTAAAAACCTGCGTCTTTCTCACTTAAAAACCTGCGTCCATGCTTCAAGAGGGACAAAACAAAACAAATCATTGGCTTTGGCATAGACTTATCATTGACTTAAAGGGTAAATGTGTTTCCTATCTAACGTAGAAACCCCCTTTGGGCATTGCAGAGAGCACTGTAATTAGAACCACAGTCTGGCTGTCCGTTACAAAGCATGTCACGCTTCTCCTCCGCTGCACTGTCTCCTGGGTCTTGGATCTGATACTGGAGAAGAATTTATTTAGCTGGGGAAAGCCAATTTTGGGCTGCAGCAGTAAGTGTCTCTCCCTCCCTGTTACTGTCCCGTTTAATCAAGCTGAATCTGTTTTCATTTATCAATATTGCCCCTTCTCACCTCATTGCAACTCTGCAGGAATAACTAACGTTAGGTGTTACAACACAACTACAATCCCTCACTGTGTTCACAACACTTACAAACAGGAATGTTGCCTCACACCTTAATTGGTCTACAGTATATCAGTTTTTCTCTGTTCTCTCTATGGGTTACTTCGCCCTATTGCCAAATCCAAATTTAAACTTTCATTGCTTAATTGCCACATTTATTTACTTATTGTTGTCAACAACCATAGTAAAACATTGAGACAGCACATTTTGAGAACCCATACAGGATGTAGTACTTCACTCCTTGCTAGTTTCTCTCTTTCTGTCCTCCATCTTAAATCCATATTCCTCGTTATATTCATCTCTGGTTCAACTCCCACGGTCCTCTCTGCTCTCTCTCAGTTTCTAGTGAAGGAGGCTGGCAAGGAGCCAACCCTGACTGCTGCTCTGACCGTGCCGGTGTTGGACACTCTGACAACCATGCTCCGTCAGGGGGAGAGGATGCTCTCCAACCCCCACCACGTGACCATGGTGCTGGGGGCCCTGCAGTTTGTCCCCCTTGAGCACCTGACGATGGAAGTCTACCACGCTACCTTTGAGGCCATTCACGAGGCTCTGTTTGCAGTCATCCGGTATCATCCGCAGGTTAGTGGCCTGGGTTCGATAAATGTCACTTCATGCATCTTTTATGTTTTTACTTCAACCTTGGGCACACGGATGGTCAGTGGTGGATAAAGCACCCAATTGTCTTGCTTGAGAAAATAAAGATACCTTTTAAAAGAATGACTCAAGTAAAGTGAGTGCTGTTGAGGCTACTGTAGACCTTTGTCTCTCAATATGGCCTTTGCCCACTGTGTTCTTTGATATATTTTGGAGGGTGGCTTGTGCTGAATAACACTACAGCAGAGCACATTTTGCCTGGGGTTTGCATCACATTTCCCCTCTGAAGTACAACACAAGAGTCCCTGTTTTGTGCTCTTCTAATCTCTCATTGTGGATTAGTTTCATATACACAAATATGGCCTTCTGATTTGTCCCTTTCACCCAGACACCCTCAGGGTGTGAGACTGAATCATTGTCAGTGCTGGGGATTGCTCCATTTCCCTCCTTCCCCTATGCTAAAAACTCAAACCTGGCTTCTCGGTAATCGAAAGCCTGAACACTTTAAAATGTCAATGCACCGAGTGCCTGATTTGTTTAATTTGCTGTTCATGTCGGACAAAACAGCATTTCCTTTATTGTCATAAACAATGGAATGCAAGGCTTAGACGAGTAGATAGATAACACGGTTGCATGCTAAGATGCTGGCGCAGACATGTGCACTGCAGCAAAGGGAATATTAGTTTCTCTCCTGGCAAGCGAAACAGTTGGCATGCCTAGTGTTTTTAGCAACGCACATGCACCGTCCACCTGAGGATCTGTCTTTTTCAGCCATCTATTTCCTGTGCTCAAGGAGTGCAAAAATCCACTTGTCACTTTAATCGCATTTCGATTGATTGCTTTCATTTTAATCCTGTGACTTTCATATTTTTTGCTTGTTCCTGTTGTTTTTTTCCTCCCGTTAATGTTACAACCGCGGAAAGGTTTGTAATGACCTATCAAACACACTCCGGTAATGACTGAAATGGTCTTAATAGAATACATTGTCTTTCTGTTGAATCTATAAGAACGCTGAAGCTTCTCAGGGATTTAACATACCGTCTCGACACTTACACGGTACCCAAACCGGCCTCGCACATGCCATCGTGCGCAAATTGATTTTGTCCCCCCACACCAAACGCGATCAAGACACGCAGGTTGAAATAGCAAAACAAACTCTGAACCAATTATGTTAATTTGGGGACAGGTCGAAAAGCATTAAACATTTATGGCAATTTAGCTAGCTAGCTTGCAGTTGCTAGCTAATTTGTCCTATTTAGCTAGCTTGCTGTTGCTAGCTAATTTGTCCTGGGATATAAACGTTGTTGTTATTTTACCTGAAATGCACAAGGTCCTCTACTCCGACAATTAATCCATAGATAAAACGGTCAACCGGGTTATTTCTAGTCATCTCTCCTCCTTCCAGGATTTTCTTCTTTGGACTTATATGGCGATTGGCAATTAACTTTCATAAAAGGTGTATTACCACCACCGACCTCCGATCGTCTTTCAGTCACCCACGTGGGTATAACCAATGAGGAGATGGCACGTGGGTATCTACTTCTATAAACCAATGAGGAGATGAGAGAGGCAGGACTTGCAGCGCGATCACCGTCACAAATAGAACTGACTTCTATTTTAGCCTTTGACAACGCAGACGCTCATTGGCGCATGCGAGCAGTGTGGGTGCAATAATTGAATAACATGTATGTCTACATTTATTTTGCAATGCATGCGAGGCAAGCGATGTAGTTAGCATGTTAGAGTGAAAGAGAAGAAAGATCACTTTATTTTGATGGCTGTTCATTTTTTGTGGAATTTTAAAAACATACAATTGAAATTTTTACAAATTTAGATGCGCTGAAATTAAAACAACTTCCGAAAATTAACACTCGAATTATAAGGATGATCTGTTTGATCTCGCAAACAATTTAAAGTATGTTTAGATAGGTGTGATTTTTATTAGGGAGAGATCTAATTTTACTGGGGCGAGGTGTGATCCAAAATAGGGGAGGGGCAAACTTTTTATTTTGTGTAAGTTTGTGTTTTTTGGGGGGCACAGGGGATGGTAGTGCGTTTATTTTCCCTGCTTTACATTTGCTTTTCTGCTTGTATTTTCCCTATAAACAATAGCTTGACTTAATTTTGATATTACCCTAATAAAGTTTAGAAATGTTTAAGGTTTGGTATGGTGTGGCTATTATTAAGCTTTAGCTACTGCAGGCCTATTTAAAAAAAATAAAAAATAATAATATTTAACTAGGCAAGTCAGTTAACAAATTATTATTTACAATGACAGCCTACACCGGGCAAACCCGGGCGACGCTGGGACAATTGTGCGCTGCCCTATGGAACTCCCAATCACGGCCGGTTGTGATAAAGCCTGGATTCGAACTAGGGTGTCTGTAGTGACGCCTCTAGCGCTGAGATGCAGTGCCTTAGACCGCTGCGCCACTCGGGCGCTCTAACTGACTCTGACAGTTGAACTTCAGGTGAGGAAGACTACAAGAGTTACACCTATAATCTAACAATATTATGCTTATCTTTGTACAAAATATTTGGATCGAAAATCTGTACGTCTATCTGTATAGCAAACGCAGTAGCCATCTGACAAAGTTAGTTTTGATGTCTTCGCTATTATTCTACAATACAGTAAAAATAAAAACCCTTGAATGAGTAGGTCTCCAAACTTTTTTTTATTTTTATTGATAAATAAAATGAATCAATTATCCAAACTGTATAGAGGCCAAATGATGAATGGAAAGAGACATCTGTTACGAAACACCCAAAATTTTATTACCCAAAACATTCAGAGATTGCCAAGCCTTCAATACTGGGTAAGCCTACAAGGTAGGGAGGGATGTATTGTCTGTTTGTCAAGATTAGAGGTCGACCGATTAATTGGCATGGCCGATTTTCAAGTTTTCATAACAATCGGTATTTTTGGATGCCAATTATGGCCGATTACATTGCATTCCATGAGGAAACTGCGTGGCAGGCTGACCACCAGGCTGACCACACGAGTGCAGCAAGGGGCCAAGGTAAGTTGCTAGGTAGCATTAAACTTATCTTATAAAAAACACATTAAATCTTAACATAACTAGTGATTAACTACACATGGTTGATGATATTACTAGGTTAACTAGCTTGTCCTGCGTTGCATATAATCAATGCTGTGCCTGTTAATTTATCATCGAATCACAGCCTACTTCGCCAAACGGGGGATGATTTAACAAAA
The DNA here is from genome assembly GCF_016432855.1 of Salvelinus namaycush. Taxonomy (NCBI): domain Eukaryota; kingdom Metazoa; phylum Chordata; class Actinopteri; order Salmoniformes; family Salmonidae; genus Salvelinus; species Salvelinus namaycush. The sequence continues at coordinate 16,637,776 of NC_052341.1, forward strand.
GCTAATTCGCGAAAAAAGCACAATCGTTGCACAAATGTACCTTACCATAAACGTCAATGCCTTTAAAATCAATACACAGAGGTATATATTTTTAACCTGCATATTTAGTTAAAATAAATTCATGTTAGGAGGCAATATTACAGTTGAAGTCGGAAGTTTACATACACTTAGGTTGGAGTGTATGTAAACACTCATTTTTCAACCACTCCACAAATTTCTTGTTAACAAACTATAGTTTTGGTATGTTGGTTAGGATATCTACTTTGTGCATGACACCAGTAACTTTTCCAACAACTGTTTACAGACAGGTTATTTCACTTATAATTCACTGTATCACAATTCCAGGGGGTCAGAAGTTTACATACACTAAGTTGACTGTGCCTTTAAACAGCTTGGAAAATTCCAGAAAATGATGTCATGCTTTAGAAGCTTCTGATAGGCAAATTTACATCATTTGAGTCAATTGGAGGTGTACCTGTGGATGTATTTCAAGGCCAACTGTCAAACTCAGTGCCTCTTTGCTTGACATGATGGGAAAATCAAAAGAAATCAGCCAAGACCTCAGAAATAGATTGTAGACCTCCACAAGTCTGGTTCATCCTTGGGAGCAATTTCCAACGCCGAAGGTACCACGTTCATCTGTACAAACAATAGTACGCATGTATAAACACCATGGGACCACGCTGTCGTCATACCGCTCAGATATTTGGTGCGAAAAGTGCAAATCAATCCCAGAACAACAGCAAAGGACCATGTGAAGATGCTGGAGGAAACAGGTACAAAAGTATCTATATCCACAGTAAAACGAGTCCTATAGCGACATAACCTGAAAGGCCGCTCAGCAAAGAAGAAGCCACTGCTCCAAAACCGCCATTAAAAAAGCCAGACTACGGTTTGCAACTGCACATGGGGACAAAGATCGTACTTTTTGGAGTAATGTCCTCTGGTCTGATGAAACAAAAATAGAACAGTTTGGCCATAATGACCATCGTTATGTTTGGAGGAAAAAGGGGGAGCCTTTTAAGCTGAAGAACACCATCCCAACCGTGAAGCACGGGGGTGGCAGCATCATGTTGTGGGGGTGCTTTGCTGCAGGAAGGACTGGTGCGCTCCACAAAATAGATGGCATTATGAGGACGGAAAATTATGTGGATATATTGAAGCAACATCTCAAGACATCAGTCAGGAAGTTAAAGCTTGGTCGCAAATGGGTCTTCCAAATGGACAATGACCCCAAGCATACTTCCAAGGTTGTGGCAAAAATGGCTCAAGAACAACAAAGTCAAGGTATTGGAGTGGCCATCACAAATCCCTGACCTCAAACCTATAGAAATTTGTGGGCAGAACTGAAAATGCGTGTGTGAGCAAGGAGGCCTATAAACCTGACTCAGTTCCACCAGCTCTGTCAGGAGGAATGGGACAAAATTCACCCAACTTATTGTGGGAAGCTTGTGGACAGCTACCCAAAATGTTTGACCCAAGTTAAACAATTTTAATGGCAATGCTACATAATACTAATTGAGTGCATGTAAACTTCTGACCCACTGGGAATGTGATAACAGAAATACAAGCTGAAATATATCATTCTCTCTATTATTATTCTGACATTTCACATTCTTAAAATAAAGTGGTGATCCTAACTGACCTAAGACAGGGAATTTTTACTAGGATTAAATGTCAGGAATTGTGAAAAACTGAGTTGCAATGTATTTGGCTATGTAAACTTCCGACTTCAACTGTGCGCATGTGTTCACACACACACACACACACACACACACACAGAGTACCATTTTGGACACCTACTCATTCAAGGGTTTTTCTTTATTTGTACTATTTTCTACATCGTGAAATAATAGTGAGGACATCAAAACTATGAAATAACACATGGAATCATGTAGTAACCAAAAAAGTGTTTTTAAAAAATCACAATTTATTTTATATTTGATATTCTTCAAAGTAGCCACCCTTTGCCTTGATGACAGCTTTGCACACTCTTGGCATTCTCTCAACCAGATTCATGAGGTAGTCACCAGGAATGCATTTCAATTATCAGGTGTGCCTTGTTAAATACATTTGTGGAATTTATTAATGTGTTTGATCCAATCAGTTGTGTCGTAACAAGATAGGGCCACCTTCTGTATACCAACCCTATTTGGTAAAAGACCAAGTCCATATTATGGCATGAACAGCTCAAATAAGTAAAGAGAAACAAGTGTCCATCATTACTTTAAGACATGAAGGTCCGTCAATACAGACATTTAAGAACTTCTAAAGTTTCTTCAAGTGCAGTCGCAAAAACCATCAAGTGATATGATGAAACTGACTCTCATGAAGACCCAGAGTTACCTCTGCTGCAGAGGATAAGTTCATTAGTTACCAGCCTCTGATGTTGCAGCCGAATTAAATGCTTCACAGAGTTCAAGTAACAGACATCTCAACATCAGCTGTTCATTGGAGACTGTGTGAATCAGGTCTTCATGGTCGAGTTGCTGCAAAGAAACCACTACTAAAGGACACCAATAAGAATGAGAGACTCGCTTGAGCCAAGAAACACGAGCAATGGACATTAGACCGGTGGAAATTTGTCCTTTGGTCTGGAGTCCAAATTTGAGGTTTTTGGTTCCAACCGCCATGTCTTTGAGACGCAGAGTAGGTGAACGTATGATCTCTGCATGTGTGGTTCCCACCGTGAAGCATGGAGGAGGGGGTGTGGGGGTGCTTTGCTGGTGACACTGTCAGTGATTTATTTAGAATTCAAGGCACACTTAACCAGCATGGATAACGCAGCATTCTGCAGCGATACGCCATCCCATTTATATATAGTGGGGAGAACAAGTATTTGCTACACTGCCGATTTTGCAGGTTTTCCTACTTACAAAGCAAGTAGAGGTCTGTAATTTTTTATCATAGGTACATTTCAACTGTGAGAGACGGAATCTAAAACAAAAATCCAGAAAATCACATTGTATGATTTTTAAGTAATTTGCATTTTATTGCATGACGACATAAGTATTTGATCACCTACCAACCAGTAAGAATTCCGGCTCTCACAGACCTGTTTTTGTTTAAGAAGCCCTCCTGTTCTCCACTCATTACCTGTATTAACTGCACCTGTTTGAACTCGTTACCTGTATAAAAGACACCTGTCCACACACTCAATCAAACAGACTCCAACCTCTCCACAATGGCCAAGACCAGAGAGCTGTGTAAGGACATCAGGGATAAAATTGTAGACCTGCACAAGGCTGGGATGGGCTACAGGACAATAGGCAAGCAGCTTGGTGAGAAGGCAACAACTGTTGGCGCAATTATTAGAAAATGGAAGAAGTTCAAGATGACGGTCAATCACCCTCGGTCTGGGGCTCCATGCAAGATCTCACCTCCGTGGGGCATCAATGATCATGAGGAAGGTGAGGGATCAGCCCAGAACTACACGGCAGGACCTGGTCAATGACCTGAAGAGAGCTGGGACCACAGTCTCAAAGAAAACCATTAGTAACACTACGCCGTCATGGATTAAAATCCTGCAGCGCACGCAAGGTCCCCCTGCTCAAGCCAGCGCATGTCCAGGCCTGTCTGAAGTTTGCCAATGACCATCTGGATGATCCAGAGGAGGAATGGGAGAAGGTCATGTGGTCTGATGAGACAAAAATTGAGCTTTTTGGTCTAAACTCCACTCGCCGTGTTTGGAGGAAGAAGAAGGATGAGTACAACCCCAAGAACACCCCAAATACAACCCCAAGTACAACCCCAAGCATAACTCCATAATCACTAGTTAACTACACATGGTTGATGATATTACTAGTTTATCTAGCTTGTCCTGCGTTGCATATAATCGATGCGGTGCCTGTTAATTTATCATCGAATCACAGCCTACTTCGCCACACGGCTGATGATTTAACGAGCGCATTCGCGAAAAAAGCATTGTAGTTGCACCAATGTGTACCTAACCATAAACATCAATGTCTTTCTTTAAAATCAATACACAAGTATATATTTTTAAACCTGCATATTTAGTTAATATTGCCTGCTAACATGAATTTCTTTTAACTAGGGAAGTTGTATCACTTCTCTTGCATTCTGTGCAAGCAGAGTCAGGGTATATACAGCAGTTTGGGCTGCCTGGCTCGTTGCGAACTGTGTGAAGACCATTTATTCCTAACAAAGACCGCAATTAATTTGCCACAATTGTACATAATTATGACATAACATTGAAGGTTGTGCAACGTAACAGCAATATTTAGACTTAGGGATGCCACCCGTTAGATAAAATACGGAACGGTTGCATATTTCACTGAAAGAATAAACGTTTTGTTTTCGAAATGATAGTTTCCGGATTTGACCTTATTAATGACCAAAGGCTCGTATTTCTGTGTGTTATTATGTTATAATTAAGTCTATGATTTGATATTTGATAGAGCTGTCTGACTGAGCGGTGGTAGGGAGCAGCAGGCTCGTAAGCATTCATTCAAACAGTACTTTCCTGCATTTGCCAGCAGCACTTCGCTGTGCATTGAGCTGTTTATGACTTCAAGCCTATCAACTCCCGAGATTAGGCTGGTGTAATGTGAAATGGCTAGCTAGTTAGGGCGCGCCCCGCTAACTCAATTGGTGACGTCACTCGCTCTGAGACCTCGAAGTAGTTGTGCCCCATGCTCTGCAAGGGCCGCGATTTTTGTGGAGCGATGGGTAACGATGCTTCGAGGGTGGCTGTTGTCGATGTGTCCCTGGTTCGAGCCCAGGTAGGGGCGAGGAGAGGGACGGAAGCTATACTCTGTTACACTGGCAATACTAAAGTGCCTATAAGAACATCCAAAAGTCAAAGGTATATGAAATACAAATGGTATAGAGAGAAATAGTCCTATAATTCCTATAATAACTACAACCTAAAACTTCTTACCTGGGAATATTGAAGACTCATGTTAAAAGGAACCACCAGCTTTCATATGTTTTCATGTTCTGAGCAAGGAACTTAAACGTTAGCTTTCTTACATGGCACATATTGCACTTTTACTTTCTTCTCCAACACTTTGTTTTTGCATTATTTAAACCAAATTGAACATGTTTCATTATTTATTTGAGGCTAAATTGATTTTATTGATGTATTATATTAAGTTAAAATAACTGTTCATTCAGTATTGTTGTAGTTGTCATTATTACAAAGAAATAAATATAAATCGGCCGATTTAATTGGTATCGGCTTTTTTTGGTCCTCCAATCGGTATCGGCGTTGAAAAATCATGATCGGTCGACCTCTAATATATAGATACATATACACTACCATTCAAAAGTTTATGGTCACTTTGAAATGTCCTTGTTTTTGAAAGAAAAGCACATTTTATTGTCCATTAAAATATCAAAATACCTAATAATGAACCCTTTTGCCCTTAGAACAGCCTTAATTCGTCATAGACTCTACAAGGGGTCAAGTGTTCCACAGGGATGCTGGGCATATGGACTCTAATGCTACCCACAGTTGTGTCAAGTTGGCTGGATGTCCCTTGGGTGGTGGACCATTCTTGATACACACGGGCAACTTTTAAGTGTGAAAAACCCAACAGCTTTGCAGTTCTTGACACAATCATACCGGAGTGCCTGGCACCTGCTACCATACCCTGTACCCTGTGGCCATTCACCCTCTGAATGGAGACGTGGGGTTGGGGAATGGGATTGGACGTTGTTTTCTTTTCTTGTTTATACTAAATACATTATTCTTACTGTTTTTGTTTTGAGTGGCAGCCTACGGGTACGATGTATAAACTTAGAATTTGAAATGAATAATGTACCTGTAACCCCCCCCCCCCCCCCCCCCCCCCCAAAGGGATAGTTGTAATTTAGAACGAAGATTGAGGATTTGTAATCGTAGGGAATCCTGCTATTGAAACTTGTTGAATTATGCAAGAGGACGTGACAACAGTAATTAATGAGGCAGTCTAGACGGCGCAGGTAAGGTAGACGGACAAGTGTTTGGTGGTTGCAACCCTGTTCCACCCCTTTGTTAATTTAATCATATATGTAAATACACTTGGTGTATTTATGCAAATGTCGCACATACTGTATTGTTTTCTTTCTTTAGTTATTTATTTATTTTTACCCCTTTTTTCTCCCCGATTTCGTGGTATCCAATTGGTGGTAGTTACAATCTTGTCTCATCGCTGCAACTCCGGTACGGACTCGGGAGAGGCGAAGGTCGAGAGCCATGCGTCCTCCGAAACACAACCCAACCAAGCCGTGCTGCTTATTGACACAATGCACATCCAATCCGGAAGCCAGCCGCACCAATGTGTCGGAGGAAACACCGTACACCTGGCGACCTGGTCAACGTGCACTGCGCCCGGCCCGACACAGGAGTCGCTAGTGCGTGATGAGACAAGGATATCCCTGCCGGCCAAGCCCTCCCTAACCCGGACGACGCTGGGCCAATTGTGCGCCGCCCCATGGGCCTCCCGGTCGCGGCCGGCTGCGACAGAGCCCGAACCCAGTATCTCTGGTGGCACAGCTACCACACTGCGCCACCCGGGAGGCACCCATTTTCTTTATTTTAACACACACACAAAAAATACCTGATACAATAAGAAAATATACAAGTGCATTTTAAGGGGAAAAAAGTAATACCTGAATTCCCACAAAAATCCCTGAACTTTCTATATTTGTCCATACCAGCAAAAAAAAGTTTTTTGTATAATTCAGTCAATATCTGGGGATTAATAAATTTTTACAAATCTTCACCCGTTGTCCAATTGTTACATTCATTAGAATTGTTTTTAACAATTTCGTTGACCGTTGCTAGTGTTTTATCATTTACCCAGGAAATCATATTGTGCATTCAGTGTCCACTGATCTACGGATTGACCCTTAGAAAGATTGTCTGGCAACTCAGGTTAATAAGAACAATTCTCACTGTACCAGAATTTGAATCCAAATTCACAATAACATGATCCTATTTGCAGGACTTTGACAACAACTATGCTGCAGGTTTTTTAGTCTCAAACCCATTCGGGCACCAGGTTATTGTAACATGATGTTAGCTGATACAAAAATTACCTATCCAGACGTTGAAAGATCTGACATGCATCAGCAACGTCTGAGCAGAGGAACACAACCAGAATCTTTCCCTGGCTTGATTCAGCCTTTTACACAAGCGCCCAAGGGAGTGACTAGCTTCCCCATTCGCCTTGACTATTATTCTCCGTCAACCTTGGATCCAGGCCAGCACCTAAGTTAGCCTGTTTCAATCTGACATTGAACATATTTTGAGGGTGGTAACCAGGGAAAATATCCCACTGCCTCCCGCTGTAGGCAATGAAGCAGTTTCTTTTCTCAGAGACAAACTTCAGAATCAATTTCTGGAAAGGGCTGTTGGTCTGTGCCAGAGGGGTGCTTAAGTGGAGGCAGATGTGCTCTGGAGAGGGGCACGTCTTTGGCGTGAACACTGGAGGGTGCATGGAAACTATTACCTCGCTGACTGATGACTCATAGGAATATCGCAGCGTCTGAGAATTGTGGGCCAGTTTTCTTTTTCTCTCTCTCTTGTTTAGAGACTGATGGCACATGATAAAATCTAAATGTCTTCCAAATGCAATGTTGTCAAAGTTGAACTTTTTGTAATGTGGCCCTATTTTGGTATGTACCCAGGTGATGCTGAAAGCGGCACCGTCTTTCCTCAACTGTTTCTACCGCCTGGTGGTCTCCATCATGCATGAGGGGAGACAGAAGGGCGAGGCCGAGAGAGGTAAGGCCATCGGTTCATGCATTCAATCATTTATTCACTCACCCATCCACCACTTCATACAGTAATCTAAGTATTCACCCATTAACTCATAACCTCAAGTGACAGGAATGACATTGGTGTTTACAGGAATTGACTAAGTGTTCTTCCAATAAATTATTTAGCAGTTTCTATTTTCCTGTTGGTTCCCATTTTAAAGAAGAGCGACCACCCATCTTCATGTGTATTAAATGTATTTTTCAGCATTTAATCATCACACCCCTTGATAAATATGACACCTCCTGTTGTTTTAAAAGTTGACATATTTAGCCTGGGTTCCTCCCAAGGGAGTCCTCTGTAGATATGTGCTGTCAGTGTCAAACGACGCCAGAATACTGTCGCCAGGCTAACCAGTCCTGTTAATCGGGCAAGAGTATTTCATGGCACTGAAGTATGTTATAGGTGAGTCGTATCATGTTATACTATGTAAGAGGTGGTCGTGCCCGCTCCACATTCCCAAGCAGACTACACATGAAACTGGGCCTATTTTAATCCGCCGACCTTACCCAGTGGGAAGAGAGAAAGGAGAAGAATGGTTTCTCCTTCAGTAATGTTACATTTCTGTTGCTGGTTGTATGCCCTGCTGGTCCCCGTGGACTGGATCAAAAACAACGTGAGGGAAATACAAAAAAAAAAAATCCCACTGAGGGTGACAGAACTGTCAAAGGAGACATGAAAAGCACAGTGCACAGCTGGAGTCCCAGCCAAGCTCGTGGATGAACACCTTGTTAAAACCCTGTAATCCTGTACTGCTAAATGCATCCCTTATGAGTTGAATCAGTGTTGAGGCGCTGTATTCAGCTAAGTGATCAGCATATTCAGGATACATTGTTTTCCTGTTTCTGAAAGGAACAACATAAGACAGCAACATGATTTCAACATCAGAGCTTACCTGACATTATTGACGAAAAGGAAATGATGACATACTCAATTATTCAACAGTAATTGTCTTCAGGTGGAGTTTATTTTTTTGATATCATAGATAACACGTTCTTAATGAGAAGACTGTTTGTGTTCGTCTTCCATAGCCAAAGGAGGCCACCACTGCAGACTTCTGGGCATACCTCCCCTGTTCCAGACAGAGGAGGAAGGGTCAAGAAGGAAAAATGGAGTGGAGCAGCTCATTCGTTTTAACTAGCATGTCAGGCTCAGCACGTCATGTAATTAGTTCCTGGCTGGCTCTGTGAAATATAGTAACCCTCACAGGATAAATTTCATGGCGACTGGGTTGTTTGGCAATACCTGCCACCCAGACAATGCCCATATTTCTCCTCTGTGGGTATAGCTATACTGTACATCCAATGAGTCACGAGAGGAAAAAAGGGATGGATAAATTGTTCCAACCGGGCCTTTGTTGTCTAATGGGCTAAACTGTTTGTTTTATGCAGACTGTGAGCATAAACATTAGTCTATACACAATTAGAATGGTTAAATGGCTCTTGTTGCTCCATATTCTGCTCTTAGCTATCATGATTGAAGTCTCAGCTTATACAAAACCCTATTCTTATTGTACTGCTCTGTCACAATCCATTCACAAAATATTAATTCTCAGCCCGCACCCTTGGGATTTGATTCAAATGCTGTGCTTTCATCAGCAATACAGCCCAAGTCTGTTTTAGGACAACAGTGCACTCTGAACACACACTGCTGCATCACTCAGTCACCATTTTGTACAAGTTGTACCACTTCTGGAGTTCTGGCTGAAATAAATGTTTAGCCTTCAGCGTTTGGTGTGGTCTAGTTTTCAAAAAGCTTTGCTCTTCTATTCCCCAGCCCCTGAGATCAATGCGGAGGTGCTTTTGAAGTGTGCTCGTCTGGTGGAACGCATGTACTCCCACATCGCCACCACAGCCGAGGGCTTCACTATCCTCTCCTCCTTCATGGTAGCACAGTACGTCAGCGAGCTACAGAAGGTAAGATCTCTGGTTTTCTCTCAAGGAAGATGGCCGTGACGTTTCGCTCACAGTTTTAAAAGGCGATTAGGCTATTTTATTATACTTTTGCAGGTTGAAAACATGAATTTTCGGCCTTAAATGGCCTCCAGATCTTCCTTCTCTCCTTTATCATCCCTCACAAGCCCTTACATCTGAAGGAAATACACTATCTGCACATTGAATACCACGATTTTAATTTGATCCATTGCTGTTTGTTATTGTGGAGTTAAACCATGCTTCGTATTGCATTTAGAGCTGCTAAGGCAAGTCCTCTGGACTTCTCAGATTTGAAGGAAAGAGAAGTCAACATTTTCATTTCCGCCATAATCTTGTCCCAACCTGTGCCAACTTGTACTCTAAAGGACTGTACTTACTGTTGACTCTGGTAGACTATTTGTCTGTCTCATTGTGATGCCGTCTGAGCATATCTGGCACTGTCTCAATGTGGAGAAACCACATTTTTTCCTAGGGTCTACGAGACTGCATTCACGTTACATGACTGCGTGCCATAGTCAGCGTTTTCCATGGAACAGGCAGAGAGAGGGAAGAAAATGTATGCCCTCTCTACTGTAAGTCGCTCTGGGTAAGAGCGTCTGCTAAATGAAATGACTAACATGTCATTTAGCAAACTCAAAGATGCATGAGGATTGATTTGTAATAGCAAACTGTTTGAGTAAGAATTAAACAAAAGATTGGTTAAAGCAATAGTTCAACGCTACCATTGTTCTTTCAAGGTTAACTAAGCCAAGAAACACACCTCAGTATGTGCCTTGGCATCTCTAAGAGGTTTTGTTGAGGCACTGTCCAGTTTCCAGCTGTCAGTACATTATGTTCCTACCAGGCTTTCAGAACTGCCGCAGCTGCATTCACAAATAAAGGTGTAAGAAAGAGGCAAAACACTGATCAGCCGTCTCACTCATCACACCAACATTATGTTTCTGAGTCCATTTTAATACCCCTTCCCCAGCCTCACTCTGTCAAATTGAAACCCTCTCCTCCCTTCTTCTCCTTTCCACTCTCCTCCACGCCCTCAAGGTTACTCTGCAACCAGACATCAAGAGCCACCTGACAGAGGGAGTTTACAGGATCCTGGACCTCTGTGTTGAGCAGGACGTTAAGTTTTTGAACAGCACCCTCCAGATGGGTGTCAGAGAGGTGTTCAACGATCTCTATGGCAGTTATACTCATTACCATAAAACCCAGCGGCAAGGAGAGGAGAAATACACAGCCTGACACTCTCCTCTACCATCTCGCTTTCCAGAAATACTTTTTCTTTATAGCAGCCAAGTTTTTTTCTTAAACAACTGTTTAAACATGTTAAAAAAAATATATATGTTTGTGTGTTGGTTTAGTAGTGGGACAAAAAAAAGGTAATTGACAACAAATTATGTCTCAAGTGTGTTTATTTGAATACCTTGTTTGGTCTTTCTTGTATTGATGGCTAATTTACTGTAACTTTAGACTATCCAATTTTCAAGATTTGATTTACAGTGCCTTCAGAAAGTATTCATACACCTTGACTTATTAAAAATTGTTACAGACTGAATTCAAAATGGATTAAAATGTTTTTTCGCTCACCAATCTACACACAATACCCCATGATGACAAAGTGAAAACATGTTTTACAAAAATAAATCAAATATCGTAAAAATAAAGTATTCCCACCCCTGAGTCAATACATATTAGAATCACCTTTGGCAGTGATTACAATTGCGAGTCTTTCTGGGTAAGTCTCTTAAGAGCTTTGCACTCCTGGATTGTACAATATTTGCACATTTATTTTTAACATTCTTCAATGACGTTGGTTGTTGATCATTGCTAGGCAGCCATTTCCAAGTCCAGCCATAGATTTTCAAGTAGATTTAAGTCAAATCTAACTAGGCCACTCAAGAACATTCAATGTTGTCTTGGTAAGCAAGTCCAGTGTATATTTGGCCTTGTGTTTTAGTTTATTGTCCAGCTGAAAGGTGAATTTGTGTCTGTTAGAAAGCCGACTGAACCAGGTTTTCCTCTAGGATTTGGCCTGTGCTTAGCTCTATTCGGTTTCTTTTTATCCAAAACCTTTCAGATGCTCCAGAGTATTGTGTGAGAAGACCAATTTTCATGGTCTGACAAACACTGCTCTAGCTCTGTCACGTTTCACCGCAGAAGTGCGACATAGGCAGATGCGGTGGATTGAAACGCATCCAACGCTAATTAGATTTCCACTGGGGCGTGGACGTCAACTTAAAAAAAACTTTTTTCAACTCCTGAATTGTTTAAGCATGGTATAAAAGGGATCTAAAAATGTTATGTTTTTTTGTTTTCATTTGGAAACATTTCTAAAAAAGGAATTCCACTTTGACGTTATGGGGTATTGTATGGGTAGACCAGTGACACAATCTCAATTCTAATCAATTTTCAATTTGGGTTGTAACAACAAAATGTGGATAAAGTCCAGGGGTGTGAATACTCTGTAGGCACGGTATGCTTTATCTGGGAACTCTGTTTCAGATGTGACGAAAAAGGATACGAGTAAATGATTACTATACCATTACAAAAGCAAATTGTGGAAATTCTGGAAATGGTTTAACCCAGCATATACAGCGTGTACAAAACATTAGGAATACCTTCCTAATATTGCGTTGCACTCCCTTCTGCCCTCAGAACAGCATCAATTTGTTGGTGTCGAAAGCATTCCACAGGGATGCTGGCCCATGTTGACGCCGATGCTTCCCACGGCTGTCAGGTTGTCTGGATGTTCTTTGGGTGGTGGACCATTCGTGACACACACAGGAAACTGTTGAGTGTGAAAAACCTTAACCCTAATTGCTCCTATAAGTTGCTCTGGATAAGTGCCTTGCTCAAGGGCACAACGACAGACTTTCACCTTGTTGGCTCGTGGATTCAAACCAGTGACCTTTCGGTTACTGGCCCAATGCTCTTAAACACTAGGCTACTTACCGCCCATACACATACACAGTTTCAATTGTCTCAGGGCTTAAAATCCTTCCTTAACCTGTCTCTTCCCTTTAATCTACACTGCTTTTGAAGTGGATTTAACAAGTGACATAAGGGATCATAGACTGACCAGGTGAAAGCTATGTCATGGAAAGAGCAGGTGTTCCTAATGTTTTCTACACTCAGTGTATAGTGGAGGGGAATGTCATTGACTTTATCACACGCATTCCTCATGAAACATTGTGACTGAAACTTTCCCTTGTGATTTGCCATACATTTGTTATTAACTACCAGATGAGAAAATCTTAGGAGAAATGTGTATTGTATTTGGGGTTGGCATTCACAGATGAATAACGAACATCTTATAATTTTATAAATAATGAGTAGTATGACAGATCTGTTTTACAGGCGAAGGTCATTATGGAACTACAGTTTTTGAACGCTATCATTTTCCAAAAGGGCTCCTCATGCGAGTGTAAATCCTTCAGTAAGACTTAATATATTCATTTTGCAAGCGTTGTTTTCCTTTTCTCTTGTCTCAATAAGTATTTGTTCCCTCACACGTGTAATATATGGGACATTTCTCGTGCGTGTGTGTTGGTGTGTTATCCACTACCAACCTTGAGTTTGAGCAGCCAGTCTTAAATGTTTCATTTTACATTTGAGTTATTAGGCAGATGCTCATATCCAGAGCGATTTACAGTTAGTGCATTCATCTTAAGATGGCTAGGTGGGACAACCGCATATCACAAGCATAGAAAGTAGACCTCCGTAGTCAGAGCTAGAAAGGGGGGGTTGAGGTGAGGAGGATTATTTAAGATACTGTTTGAAGGGGTAGGTTTTCGGAAGATTGGCAGGGAGGGACTCCGCTGTCCTAGCTTCAGGGGGAAGCTGGTTCCAGCATTGGGGTGCCAGGACAGAGAAGAGCTTGGACTGGGCTGAGCGGGTAGGTGTGGGAGGGCTAAGAGACCTGAGGTGGCAGAACGGAGTGTTCAGGTTTGGGTGTCGGGTTGGAGCATAGCCTGAAGGTAGGGAGGGGCAGTTCCTCTTGCTGTTCTGTAGCGCCATGGTCATGTAGTTTCCATTTTAATTACTCTTAAATCTCATAAACACATTGTGAAGTAATTACATGAACACGGATTGTTTTAGTCTTAGACTGTTTGTTTATTTAGCCAAAGCTTTTACTTAGCCAGGTCAGATATCTGTCAGGACTGCCATTTCTCCCTGTGGTTTTCTGCAACTGTCATGATTTACAATGCCTGAATCTACCAACTCGCCTGGCAAGGTTTCCTATAAGATTCACTGAAGCTCATTTATTTAATTAAACTGGTTATTTAATTAGAGTGAAGGGCCACTGCAATCACCCAACAGTTGGCCAAAAGTTTATATAAAACTTGCAGGCCAGTGACATCCAGGCAAAGTGGAAAGACTTCTGCTTTAAATAATGAAGTAGGGCATTTCTGGCTCCCTTACACATTCCCTCCTTACTTTGCTAAAATGAGCGTTCTGCTGGTATCTTTCCCATTCTCAGTTCTCCCAAAGTCATAACCTTGACATTGCCTCACAACACAAAGAATTTTGAACAATTACTGTCTGCCTATTCTCATAGGGTTGCTGTGTGTCATCCGGGTGCCATTTATGGGCCTAATTGTGTTAGTGAATATCCCTTATGGCCTTCAAATGACCAGAGAGGGTAAACAGACAACTTGTACCCATGGTATGGCTATATAAAATTGATGGTCATTATGTAATTCTATCATACTTCCTGTCTGGGTAGTAGACCTGGGATGGGGAGAAGGGGCACAGGGGCATGTGCCCCATCAGATTTGTCTCTGTAATGCTACTAGCCACTTAGCAATTTTATGAAGTTAGCTTTAGCTAGCCCAGATCGGTTCCCAACCTTATAACTAGCTACCAAGAAGCCATTTTAGGCTATCAATCAAGTTAGAGTAAAAAGCTATCTTAGCTGGCATGCCTGGTGGCAAGGTTGGTAGACTTTAGAAAAGCAAGCAATAACTAAATATACTGAATAGACTCACATACCTTTCAATCCTTTACCCAGATTCTAGCAGAGATGCAGAGAAACACATTTAGTTTCTTTAAAAAAAAGAACCACCAGTCAGGATAAAGACAGCTCAAGAGGTAAACTTAGATTAGCATAATGATTATGGCTCTAGATTGCAGGAGAATGTTTCAGGTGTTTAAAAAATGCGAAATTCTCCAACTTTAACAGCCCCCCAGTCATCCTCACATACGTTGTGCACCCTCAGATTTTGGGGGTGTATGACACCCCTGAGAAAGGGAGCAGTGTGTGCTGGTCCAGTGAGGGCTCAGAGCCCCTTTTCTATATTTTCTGCAGCTGCACAAACTCTGGGGGCTCTGATCTCACTGGTAGATCCCTCGAAGCAGCATGGGTGATGTGTGATTGGGTATGAGTGTGTTAGCCATAACATTTCAGATGTCAGGGGATTGGTGGGTGGAGAACAAGGGAGAAGCTTCAGGCTTATACAGCCAGGCTGGGGGAATGACATGCATCCTTATCACTGTACAGTAAAAAAGGGTTGGTACTACCACCCAACCATAGGTACTACAAATAAAGACGAGGCCTTTCTGAACAGCACACTGTCTGTGCAAGGAATGAAGTGCAGTGGTTGTTGGGGTATAGATAGTGTATTGGTGTGGTGTACAGGTACTAGTAAGGGATTGGTGGAATGTGTTTTCCTTTTAACACAAGGCATTTTGTTGTAATTATTTTTGGGCAACGGATGAGATGGAAAAATGTCAGGAAAGATTTCACAATGTGCAACTATGGCCTTTACTAAAGGTGACTCAGGTGCTTTGTATTCTAAGGAGAGGTAAGTCTTACAGAACTATGTTTAACAAAAAGCATGGTATTCAGTGAAGGCACTAACCTTCCAAGATCTTATTGCATCACTGAAAACCTGTAATTCATGTTAAACATTGAAAAGTTAAGCAGAATAGAATGGCTGCTTGTAGGATGTGAATAACTGTGAACTAACAAGTTAAATGAATTCCACTCCATAAGGTAAAGCTAAGTAAACTAATCTATCAACTAATATATAATGAGTTGATTTGATTCTGTCCAACTAACAATGTATATCAAGATTGTGTAGGGAGGTCCCAGAAGAAGCTACAATGGCTTCCATTTATGCCATGCATTTGTTATAATGATGTTTGCTCAGGGTGGGAAAGTAATGTAGAATTATGGGGCGGATTTCTGTAGAGTTATTGTATGGGGGTAACAATGTTATATAGTTATGTTAATACACCAGCCTGCCGTTGTACAGTATGTATAGCTCTGTTAAGGTCAATAAAGATCTGCATTATTGTGTTTGTCACACGTATGCTGTTGTAGGAATAGGTAATTACTTCAAAATACAGTATTCACACCCCTTGACTTTTTCCACATTTTGTTGTATTACAGCCTGAATTTAAAATGGATTCAATTGCGATTAAATTTTTTTTAAATTATCACTGACCTACACACAAAACCCCATAATATCAAAGTGGAATTATGTCATACAAATGAAAACCTGAAGTGTCTTGAGTCAATAAGTATTAAACCCCTTTATGGCGACCCTAAATAAGTAAAGATTTGCTTAAACTAGTCACATAATGGGCCTCCCGAGTGGTGCAGTGGTCTAGCTGTGCCGCTAGAGATTCTGGGTTCGAGTCCAGGCTCTGTCTCCGCGACCGGGAGACCCATGGGGCGGCGCACAATTGGCCCAGCGTCGTCCGGGTTAGGGGAGGGTTTGGCCGGCCGGGATGTCCTTGTCCCATCGCGCACTAGCGACTCCTGTGGGCTGGGCGCAGTGCACGCTGACACGTTCGCCAGATGTACTGTGTTTCCTCCGGGCAAATTGGTGCGGCTGGCTTCCGGGTTAAGTGTGCATTGTGTCAAGAAGCAGTGCGGTTGGGTTGTGTTTCGGAGGACGCACGGCTCTCGACCTTCGCCTCTCCCGAGTCCGTACGGGAGTTGCACCGATGAGACCAGACTGTAACTACCAATTAGATAGATACCACGAAATTGGGGAGGAAAAAGGGCAATTTTCTTTTTTCAACTGGTCACATAATAAGTTGCCAGTACTCTGTGTGCAATAATACTGTTTAACATGACTTTTGAATGACTACCTCTTCTCTGCTGTACCCCACAAAACAATTATCTGTAAGATCCCTCAGTTGAGAAGTGAATTTCAACCACAAAGACCAGGTAGGTTTTCCAATGCCTTGTAAAGAAGCAGACATTGAATATCCCTTTGAACATGGTGGTTATATTGTTACACTTTGGATGGTGTATCAATACACCCAGTCACTGCAAAGATACAGGCGTCCTTCCTAACTCAGTTGCCGTAGAGGGGGTACACCAAATAAAAATGTGATAAACATTTATAAAAAATGAAACAATTAAAAAAATATATTATTCACATTTTCAAACACTCCATTTATATTTTCCAACGGGGCTATACATTTGGGTGAGGTATTTTTCTTGCCTGAGTAGCCTCGTTCCACTGCCAAAAATAAAATGTGTTAAATAAAATGTAACAACACAATGTCAAATACAGGTAGCCTAGTCAAATAATTAACATCCACTCACATTAACCGTTACTCTCTCGCGGGAATTCCACTAACGGTCCGTATGTAGCCAAACGTAGCTACTGCTCATGTTGGTATCTGTACTGATGGCGCAAAAGCCATGATGGGGAGATATAGTGGAGTGGTAACGCGCGTGCAAGCAGTTGCTCCCGACGCCACTTGGGTACACTGCAGCATCCACCGAGAGGCTCTTGCTGCCAAGGGAATGCCTGACAGCTTGAAAGACGTTTTGGACACTACAGTGTAAATGGTTGACTTTGTTAAAGCAAGGCCCCTGAACTCTCGTGTATTTTCTGCACTATGCAATGATATGGGCAGCGACCATGTAACGATTTTACAACATACAGAAGTGCGCTGGTTATCAAAGGGAAAAGTATTGACACGTTTCTTTGAATTGAGAGACGAGCTTAAAGTTTTCTTTACTGACCATAATTTTCACTTGTCTGACCGCTTGCATGATGACGAGTTTCTCACACGACTGGCCTATCTGGGTGATATTATTTCTCGCCTGAATGATCTGAGTCTAGGATTACAGGGACTCTTCGCAACTATATTCAATGTGCAGGACAAAATTGAGGCTATGATTAAGAAGTTGGAGCTTTTCTCTGTCGGCATTAACAAGGACAACACACAGGTCTTTCCATCATTTGTATGATTTTTGTGTGCAAATGAACTCAAGCTTACGGACAATGTCAAATGTGCTATAGCGAAGCACCTGAGTGAGTTGGGTGCGCAATTACGCAGGTACTTTCCCGATACGGATGACACAAACAACTGGATTCGTTATCCCTTTCATGTCCTGCCTCCAGTCCACTTACCGATATCTGAATAAGAGAGCCTCATCGAAATTGCAACAAGCGGTTCTGTGAAAATTTAATTTAATCAGAAGCCACTGCCAGATATATGGATTGGGCTGCGCTCAGAGTATCCTGCCTTGGCAAATCGCGCTGTTAAGACACTGATGCCCTTTGCAACCACGTACATAATGTGAGAGGGGATTCTCGGCCCTCACTAGCATGAAAACTAAATACAGGCACAGACTGTGTGTGGAAAATGATTTAAGACTGAGACTCTCTCCAATACAACTCAACATTGCAGAGTTATGTGCATCCTTTCAAGCACACCCTTCTCATTAACCTGTGGTGAGTTATTCACAATTTTAGATGAACAAATAAGGTTTTATATGTAAGATGGTTAAATAAAGAGCAACATTTTTGATTATTATTATTATTTGTGCCCTGGTCCTATAAGAGCTCTTTGTCACTTCCCACGAGCCGGGTTGTGACAAAAACTCACACTCATTCTTGTTTAATAAATGTATCGTATAGTGTGTGTGTGGCAGACTTATTATGATGGCAAAAACCAACATTTGAGAGTGCTCTGACCCTGGTGTTAGAGGGGATACACAGCTGGAGGTTGAATGTTTGAAGGGGTACGGGACTATAAAAAGTTTGGGAACCACTGCCGTAGAGGAAGTAAACCGCTCAGGGATTTCACCATGAGGCCAATGGTGACTTTAAAAAATAATTTACCCCCATTTTCTCCCCCATTTCGTGATAGTCAATTGCGATCAAATTACGATATCTTCTCATCGCTGCAACTCCCCAACTGGCTTGGGAGAAGCGAAGGTTGAGTCATGCGTCCTCCGAAACATGACCCGCCAAACCGCGCTTTTTAACACCCGCCCGCTTAACCCGGAAGCCAGTAGCACCAACGTGTGGAGGAAACACCTTTCAACTGACAACCGAATTTAGCCTCTTGTGATTTTAGTTAAACTCATATGATTATTTGGGATAGCTGAAGTACCATTGTCTGCATTCTGGATCACCACTCGTTAATTAATCATCTCCCCTGTTCACACCATCTTGTTCCCCCCTTGAAGTAACAGCTCGACAAGCCCTCTGATGTCTGAGGAGGTACTGTAATTGAAGGGGTTCATACTGATGCTCAGAAGTCACTCTCGTCTGGACATCCCTTCAATATTTATTAACCTGTGTCTTTCCAATAGTCCTTGAAGTCTACTTGACAACTCTTGTTAAGCCCCTCTTACTTTAATGAGGGGAACCTACATTTTTCTGGCAGAACTACCATGCGGCCTCTTGTCAATGGCAATTACAGCTCTGGAACCCTGCTTGTCCTACTTGCTCTGTCTTTGGGAGTGGCTTGGGAATCCTGTGATCAGAGACTCCATCTTCTGTGTTTTAATTGGGAGTTTGGAAGTCCCGCCTAGAGATGCAGGCCTCTGTGAGTCAGTAACTCTAGTAACAGATGCCACCTCACCATAGGTGTTGATTAATTGCATGGAAAAGCTCTCTGACCCTGCATACAGCTTTGTGGTTTTACAACAAGGAACCAAAGTAGGCCTACAAAGTAACTTGCAGTATACAGTTTGCTGTCTCCATTTAATCTATCGACAAAAAAAGCCCAATTTAATAATGGAATCTATTTTGACGTGGGCTTACCTCTCACTGGTGCTCTAATGTTGATTTGTATGGAGCCTAATTGATTCATTAAGCTGTTTGTATGCGACGCTAAATTCACTGAGATCAATCAGAGGCGTGTTAAACCTTCTATTCTTCCTTTTCATAATAAGAGATGGAGAGAGATACTAATTACTAAGTTGTGTGCCCTGAGCACAAGGGAAAGGTTATTTAGAGAGATGCTTTCTCTGATGTCTGATAAATGTCATGCAAAAATAGATTTTCCTTGATACTGCTAGAATGTATTATGTATATATTTGGGCAAAAGCCTCCTATTAGAGGACAACAGGGTTGTCACGTTTGTCGTATGGAGGAAGAGAGAAGGACCAAGGCGCAGCGTGATATAAATACATTCTTCTTATTTATTTACTGAAACGAAGAACACTAAACACACTATCAAAATAACAAACGAACGCAACGCTATACAATGAATAAGTGCAGACACAGGCAACTTACACATAGACAATAACCCACGAAATACCCAACGGAATATGGCTGCCTAAATATGGTTCCCAATCAGAGACAACAATAAACAGCTGCCTCTAATTGAGAACCAATCTAGGCAACCATAGACATACAAACACCTAGACAAGTAACACCCCATAAACATACAAAACCCCTAGACAAGACAAAACACATACATCCCCCATGTCACACCCTGACCTAACCAAAATAATAAAGAAAACAAAGATAACTAAGGTCAGGGCGTGACAAGGGTGCTATAATCATTTGTATTATTTTTTATGTTAACGGAATAGCTGAATACATGTTGTAAAGCATTTAATTGGGAAAGACTCTGGCTATTAGGCAGTGTTGGGCCAAGTATTAGAGAGGAGTACAAAGAGATGTGGTGGCTGCAAAGCCTTGGTGATGAGAATATTAATTATAATTGTGTGAACTTCTATGATCAGTAGCCTAGGCTAGGATGTGATACTTTGAGAGTGAGACCACATGAATTAGGCCATTATAATTAATTATATTAGTGCCAGAGAAGGATTAATGCACAGCATTTAAGGTTTAAGACATGAAGTAGATATTACTGCAGCCTTCTCAATCATTATCATGAAATTGTGGGGAAACAAATAGATTACATACTATTCGCTAGTTACATTAGCCAAAATGCTCAATGAGCCTCTTCACTGTGGGTCAACAGTTTGTTGATATGAGAAAACTTGTGAATAAATGTTGGAAATAATACAAATAGAATCTCCAGTTACTGAACAATGCTTTGTTAATGGATTTAGTACCATCTGGCTGTGCTCAACTTACGAGAAGGACCACAGTGGAAATAAGCCTGCAGGCTTTATTATGTATCCCACATCATTTGATGTAGGCCTATTCACTGTTGGGCTGGAACAGACTTCTATGTACATTTAACGATCAAATAAAAATATAAAAACATGGGGTAACCAACAGTGGTCCAATTGGAAAGCCAGTAGGATGCTAGTTGTATTTAAAACAACAATCTGTAAGAAAGAATGACAAAATATAACTATTTTAAAATAGATTGTGTTCGTAAAATGTATACAGTATGTAAAAGCTGGAAGTCAAAGTCTAAGTGTTGTTGTTCATTAGTTTACTTCAATTATGGGAGGGGTGGTAGGGTTAGTGGAAAATAATATAGGAAAAACATATATATATATATATACACTACCGTTAAAAAGTTTGGGGTCACTAACAAATGTCCATGTTTTTGAAAGAAAAGCTATTTTTTTGTCCATTAAAATAACATCAAATTGATCAGAAATACAGTGTAGACATTGTTAATGCTGTAAATGACTATTGTAGCTGGAAACAACAGCTGATTTTTTAAATGGAATATCTACATAGGCGTACAGAGGTCCATTATCAGCAACCATCACTCCTGTGTTCCAATGGCACATTGTGTTAGCTAATCCAAGTTTATCATTTTGAAAGGCTAATTGATCATTAGAAAACCCTTTTGCAATTATGTTAGCACAGCTGAAAACTGTTGTTCTGATTAAAGAAGCAATAAAACTGGCCTTCTTTAGACTAGTTGAATATCTGCATTTGTGGGTTTGATTACAGGCTCAAAATGTCCAGAAACAAAGAACTTTCTTCTGAAACTCGTCAGTATATTCTTGCTCTGAGAAATTAAGGCTATTCCATGCGAGAAATTGCCAAGAAACTGAAGATCTCGTACAATGCTGTGTACTACTCCCTTCACAGAACAGCGCAAACTGGCTCTAACCAGAATAGAAAGAGTGGGAGGCCCCGGTGCAAAACTGAGCAAGAGGACAAGTACATTAGAGTGTCTAGTTTGAGAAACAGACGCCACACAAGTCATCAACTGGCAGCTTCATTAAATAATACCCGCAAAACACCAGTCTCAACGTCAACAGTGAAGAGGCGACTCCGGGATGATGGCCTCCTAGGCAGAGTTGCAAAGAAAAAGCCATATCTCAGACTGGCCAATAAAAAGAAAAGATTAAGATGGGTAAAAGAACACAGACACTGGACAGAGGAAGATTGGAAAAAAGTGTTATGGACAGACAAATCTAAGTTTGAGGTGTTTGGATCACAAAGAAGAACATTCGTGAGATGCAGAAAAAATGAAAAGATGCTGGAGGAGTGCTTGACGCCATCTGTCAAGCATGGTGGAGGCAATGTGATGATCTGGGGGTGCTTTGATGCTGGTAAAGTGGGAGATTTGTAAAGGGTAAAAGGGATCTTGAAGAAGGAAGACTACCACTCCATTTTGCAATGCCATGCCATACCCTGTGGACGGCACTTAATTGGAGCCAATTTCATCCTACAACAGGGCAATGACCCAAAGCACAGCTCCAAACTATGCAAGAACCATTTAGGGAAGAAGCAGTCAGCTGGTATTCTGTCTATATTGGAGTGCCCAGCACAGTCACCGGATCTCAACCCTATTGAGCTGTTCTGGGAGCAGCTTGACCGTATGGTACGTAACAAGTGCCCATCAAGCCAATCCAAATTGTGGGAGGTGCTTCAGGAAGCATGGGGTGAAATCTCTTCAGATTACCTCAACAAATTGACAACTAGAATACCAAAGGTCTGCAAGGCTGTACTTGCTGCAAATGGAGGATTCTTTGACGAAAGCAAAGTTTGAAGGACACTATTTTTTTCAATTAAAAATCATTATTTATAACCTTGTCAACGTCTTGACTATATTTGCTATTCATTTGGCAACTCATTTCATGTATGTTTTCATGGAAAACAAGGACATTTCTAAGTGACCCCAAACTTTTGAACGGTAGTATATATACATACACACATACATACATACAGTTGAAGTCGGAAGTTTACATACACTTAGGTTGGAGTCATTAAAACTAGTTTTTCAACCACTCCACAAATTTCTTGTTAACAAACTGTAGTTTTGGCAAGTCGGTTAGGACATCTACTTAAACAGGTTGGAAAATTCCAGAAAATTATGTAATGGCTTTAGAAGCTTGCTAATTGACATTATTTGAGTCAATTGGAGGTGTAACTGTGGATGTATTTCAAGGCCTACCTTCAAACTCAGTGCCTCTTTGCTTGACATCATGGGAAAATCTAAAGAAATCAGCCAAGACCTCAGAAAAAACATTGTAGACCTCCACAAGTCTGGTTCATCCTTGGGAGCAATTTACAAATGCCTGAAGGTACCACATTCATCTGTACAAACAATAGTACGCAAGTATAAACACCATGGGACCACGCAGCCGTCATACCGCTCAGGAAGGAGGCGCGTTCTGTCTCCTAGAGATGAACGTACCTTGGTGCGAAAAGTGCAAATCAATCGCAGAACAACAGCAAAGGACCATGTGAAGATGCTGGAGGAAACAGGTACAAAAGTATCTATATCCACAGTAAAACGAGTCCTATATCGACATAACCTGAAAGGCCGCTCAGCAAGGAAGAAGCCACTGCTCCAAAACTGCCATAAAAAAAGCCAGACTACGGTTTGCAACTGCACATGGGGACAAAGATCGTACTTTTTGGAGAAATGTCCTCTGGTCTGATGAAACAAAAATAGAACTGTTTAGCCATAATGACCATCGTTATGTTTGGAGGAAAAATGGGGATGCTTGCAAGCCGAAGAACACCATCCCAACCGTGAAGCACGGGGGTGGCAGCATCATGTTGTGGGGGTGCTTTGCTGCAGGAGGGACTGGTGCACTTCACAAAGTAGATGGCATCATGAGGCAGGAAAATTATGTGGATATATTGAAGCAACATCTCAAGACATCAGTCAGGAAGTTAAAGCTTGGTTGTAAATGGGTCTTCCAATTGGACAATGACCCCAAGACACTTTCAAAGTTGTGGCAAAATGGCTTAAGGACAACAAAGTCAAGGTATTGGAGTGGCCATCACAAATCCCTGACCGCAATCCTATAGAAAATTTGTGTGCATAACTGAAAAAGCGTGTGCGAGCAAGGAGGCCTACAAACCTGACTCAGTAACACCAGCTCTGTCAGGAGGAATGGGCCAAAATTCACCCAACTTATTGTGGGAAGCTTGTGGAAGGCTACCCAAAATGTTTGAGCCAAGTTAAACAATTTAAAGGCAATGCTACCAAATACTAATGTATGTAAACTTCTGACCCATTGGGAATGTGATGAAAGAAATAAAATCTGAAATAAATCCTTCTCTCTACTATTATTCTGACATTTCACATTCCTAAAATAAGTGGTGATCCTAACTGACCTAAAACAGGGAATTTTTACTAGGATTAAATGTCAGGGATTGTGAAAAACTGAATTTAAATGTATTTGGCTAAAGTGTATGTAAACTTCCGATTTCAACTGTACATACATACATACATATTTTTAAGTTGTTTGTGTGTGTATGTATGTATGTATATAAATATGTATGTGTGCTTATATACAAAGTACCAGTCAAGAATTTGGATACACCTACTCATTCCAGGGTTTTTCTTTATTTTTACTATATTCTACATTGTAGAATAATAGGGAAGACATCAAAACTATGAAATAACACATATGGAATCATGTCGTAACCAAAAAAATCACAACATATTTTATATTTGAGATTCTTCAAATAGTCACCCTTTGCCTTGATGACAGCTTTGCACACTCTTGACATTCTCTTCATGAAGCCGTCTTCATGAGGTCGTCACCTGGAATGCATTTCAATTAACAGCTGTGCCTTAAAAGTGAATTTGTGGAATTTCTTTCTTAATGCGTTGAGCCTATCAGTTCTGTTGTGACAAGGTAGGGGGGTAGAAGATAGCCCTATTTGGTAAAATACCAAGTCCATATTATGGAAAGAACAGCTCAAATAAGCAAAGAGAAACAACAGTCCATCATTACTTTAAGACATGAAGGTCAGTCAATCCAGAAAGTCGCAAAAACCATCAAGGGATATGATGAAACTGGCTCTCATGAGGACCACCACAGGAATGGAAGACCCAGAGTTACCTCTGCTGCAGAGGATAAGTTCATTGGAGTTACCAGCCTCAGACATTGCAGCCCAATTAAGTGCTTCACAGAGTTCAAGTAACAGGCACATCTCAACATCAACTGTTCAGAGGAGACTGTGTGAATCAGGCATTCATGGTCAAATTGCTGCAAAGAAACCACTACTAATGGACACCAATAAGAAGAGACTTGCTTGGGCCAAGAAACACGATCAATGGACATTAGACTGGTGGAAATTTGTCCTTTGGTCTGGAGTCCAAATTGGAGATGTTTGGTTCCAAACGCCATGTCTTTCTGAGACGCGGTGTGCGTGAACGGACGATCTCCGTATTTGTATTTCCCACCGTGAAGCATGGAGCAGGAGGTGTTATGGTGTGGGGGTGCTTTGTTGGTGACACTGTCTGTGATTTATTTATAATTCAAGGCACACGTAACCAGCATGGCAACCACAGCATTCTGCAGCGATACGCCATCCCATCTGGTTTGGGCTTAGTGGGACTATAACTTGTTTTTCAACAGGACAATGACGCAACCCCTGTCTTTGCTTTGTCACTATGGGGTATTGTGTGTAGATTAATGAGGATAAAAAAACGAATGTAATTAATTTTTGAATAAGGCTGTAACATAACAAAATGTGGAAAAAGTAAAGGGTTCTGAATACTTTCCGAAGGTACTGTATTTACCAAAAAATATATGGGGGATTGGAAATGATCTATCTGCAATCTACAATCTATCTGCAATATAAAAGCTGATCTACCCCCTAAATATATATATACAGCTCTGGAAAAAATTAAGAAATCACTGCAAAATGATCAGTTTCCCTGGTTTTACTATTTATAGGTATGTGTTTGGGTAAAATTAACATTTTTGTTTTATTCTATAAACTACTGACAACATTTTTCCCAAATAAAAATATTGTCATTTAGAGCATTTATTTGCAGAAAATGACAATTGGCAAATAAGTTCATATTCATTTTTAAACAACACAATACTAATGTTTTAACTTGGGAAGAGTTCAGAAATCAATATTTGGTGGAATAACCCTGATTTTCAATCACAGCTTTCATGCGTCTTGGCATGGCGCTCAGTGGTGAAGCTGAGGCAGGCTGTAATGTATGCAGGAGGAAGCAGTGGAGATCGAGAGGGAGGTTAGTACAGTGGTTCCTAAATGTGGGGTCCTCTGAGAAAATCTGTACTAATTTTATCAAACAAGTTAGGGACTTTAAATAAATAAATAAATATATATATATACAGCTCCACATGTCCCATCTTCCATATAGGCCTTGGCTACATCAAATGCAATTAGGCTACAGTTAAAAACAATTAATATGTTTGGTTGTCGCTGATGCTATTTGTCAGTGTGAATAATTTCTCATATTTCCCCCCTTTCAGGGGTATGACATTACAATTGTATGCCACTATAGCTAATAGGCTATGTGTTTGTAGATGACTGAGGTGCATGAACCAATAGCAGCCAAGGTGATAATGGCTGGGATAATTTTTCCATAATGGCTGCTGTTGCTGGTAGCAAGCATGACGACGAAAATGGCAGTTTATTTAAACTAGCAGTCATTCAATCTTCCCGGTGTAACAGTTGGGATAATGAGCAATTCGGAGTACAACACATTTCTCATCCCCGGATTAAGGTACATTTTCTGAGCAATATTTCGTACCGTTCCGTGGTCTCTTAATATACACAGGAATGCTGTCCGACCCTATTGCAGCTGTAAGAAAGCTGGTCAGATCTGCTGGCTACCACCTCATCGACACTGACCATGAAGGTAGGCTCCGCCTAATCTGTTACACAAACTGCTGGATCGTTTTATAATCCACTGCGACAATGTTGCAAACGCTCAAATGATACATTCTCTGATAAATCGCTACAATATTGTAAACAATGTTTATTCTGTCAAATTCGAGAATGCATGGACAAGCGTCTCAAACCCCCATCACTCCTCCTTCGATGGTGTCTCCACGGAGTGTGATTGGATTAGAGACGGTTACCCTTTCCCCTCTAACCCGGTGATGTTGGCTGTTTCCTGCTCTCACTACTCGACTGCCGAAGCTGCACTGAACACAGCTCAGATACCGGACGCTTTAATCAAAGCAAAAGCCTATCAGACAATTATTTCACATTCAAACAGACAGCAATGCGAAGGAAATCGAGGATATTACTATGCTTTGCTGTCCTCTGGGTGCTTGGCATAGCATATTATTTCTATTCAGGAACAACGTTGAGTCGAAAGGTATGTTTCCCCGACTCTTTTCTGAGCTTATTGAAAATTCATTAGAGCTCGCTAACACGAGAATTCAGTACATGTAATGGCTTCAAGATAAAAGCGAAGCATGTTGTGTAGATTTTTATCATGGCTATTTTGATAGTCTGCTAATATTATGGAACGCAAATTCCGAGTGTATACCGTTAAGAAATATATTGTTTCCATGATCAACTAGATTATTTTTATTTGCTTAATAGGAATACAGCTATTGCATGCTTTGAAGGTTGTGCTGTCTGGTAGCTAATCGTAGCGTAGTCTGATTAATCAGGCTGTAATACACAATTCATTTGTATATACAGCCTGAAACTAATGCCTACAAAATCGTGTAAATTGGACAATATACCACGTCTAGGGTCTTTTCTTAGGCAACACACAACGCAGTGTCTGGATACAGCCCTTAGCCATGGTATATTGGCCATATACTACAACCCCCTGAGGTGCATTATTGCTATTATAGACTGGTTACCAAAGTAGGTAGAGCAGTAAAAAATTTACATTTACATAATGTTCCTTACAAGCCAGAATGGCATTAGCTTCAGGCCGTATATACCAATTAATCGGACTAATCGTAGCCTATCATTTTGATGTGTGATTGAATAGCTAGGCCATTGTAACCACTTTATCAAGAGCTGTGTTTAATGCACACACCACTTCCTTAATTCAACTATGACTGCTGCAATAGTTGAAGGAAGTAGCCTATATCGGCTACATTGTAACAAAATTTGCAAACCAAGGTTTGCCATTGTTTAAAACCCCTGCTTATCTATGGTCATATGATTACAAGTGAGGAATAGGCTATTGCCTGTTGTTTATAACCTAAGTACTGTATAGCTCTCTCCCAAGCCTTTCACTCTTCTTTCTCTGTTACCGTTAATAAACAAAAATGACGAGGTCAAACATTTCACTTATTATTAAGCTGTGCATTCAGCAAATATATTAAAGTGGGTTATCATGTAACCAACCCCTGTGATAACACCTGTCCCCTTTATTGGGCCACTATTTGCTCTCCTCTTGTCAGTGTGTGCTCTGTCATTTGGCACCTTTCATTTGACATTATGATGATAGGTGGTGCAGCTAGATAAGGAACCTATTGACATTCTGATTTGATTAACAAAGACCCAGTCTCCACTAAAGGCAGTTATCAGTGAGTAGTTTCCAATTTCCCTGGCGAGTGCAAGGCAGAGGGATGCCTCAAGGCCAAATCACATCACAAGGAACTGCTCAGGAACGCCACCACTGTGCTAAGCTCCCACGTTGGACTCAAATAGGGGTGATGACAATGCTGCTGGTTTCCTGTCTGTGGGAAGGGGGCATCTGATGTCTGACTTTTGTTGTGGAGGGAGATGAGCCTGCAACAGAATTAGGGCTGGGAATTGCCAGGGACCTCACGATATTATCGCAATATTTAGGTGCCGATATACGATATGTTTTACGATTCTATATGTTTAGCGATTTTGTGATTCAATGTTCCCAACATATTGCTCACCATATGTCTGCTGCAGAGAGACTATAGAGCCATGAGAAAATTAGTTTTGATCAGTCATAGAAAAAAAATGCTGAAAACAAATTTGCTCCCGATTTTTAAAAAGAAGATGGAGGACAAGCTATGATGGAAAATTACTGCAATTTTGTTGCAGGTACAGCAAACTAGCACTATTGTCAAAACGGTACAATATATTGTCAAATAATATCCCGGTATGTACAGTGCCTTCAGAAAGTAGTCATACCTCTTGACTTATACCACATGTTGTGTTTGCCAATCTTGGTGTTCTCTGGCAAATGCCAAACGTCCTGCATGGTGTTGGGCTGTAAGCACAACCCCCACCTGTGGATGTCGGGCCCTCATACCACCCTCGTGGAGTCTGTTTCTGACCGTTTGAGCAGACACCTGCACATTTGTGGCCTGCTGGAGGTCATTTTGCAGGGCTCTGGCAGTGCTCCTCCTGCTCCTCCTTGCACAAAGGCGGAGGTAGCGGTCCTGCTGCTGGGTTGTTGCCCTCCTACGGCCTCCTCCACATCTCCTGATGTACTGGCCTGTCTCCTGGTAGCGCCTCCATGCTCTGGACACTACGCTGACAGACACAGCAAACCTTCTTGCCACAGCTCGCATTGATGTGCCATCCTGGATGAGCTGCACTACCTGAGACACTTGTGTGGGTTGTAGACTCCGTCTCATGCTACCACTAGAGTGAAAGCACCGCCAGCATTCAAAAGTGACCAAAACATCAGCCAGGAAGCATAGGAACTGAGAAGTGGTCTGTGGTCACCACCTGCAGAACCACTCCTTTATTGGGGGTGTCTTGCTAATTGCCTATAATTTCCACCTTTTGTCTATTCCATTTGCACAACAGCATGTGAAATGTATTGTCAATCAGTGTTGCTTCCTAAGTGGACAGTTTGATTGACTTGGAGTTACATTGTGTTGTTTAAGTGTTCCCTTTATTTTTTTGAGCAGTGTATATGTGTATATATATAATCTCACAAAAGTGAGTACACCCCTCACATTTTTGTAAATATTTGAGTATCTTTTCATGTGACAACACTGAAGAAATGACACTTTGCTACAATTTAAAGTAGTGAGTGTACAGCTTGTATAACAGTGTAAATTTGCTGTCCCCTCAAAATAACTCAACATACAGCCATTAATGTCTAAACCGCTGGCAACAAAAGTGAGTACACCCCTAAGTGAAAATGTCCAAATTGGGCCCAAAGTGTCAATATTTTGTGTGGCCACCATCATTTTCCAGCACTGCCTTAACCCTCTTGGGCATGGAGTTCACCAGAGCCTCACATGTTGCCACTGGAGTCCTCTTCCACTCCTCCGTGACGACATCACGGAGCTGGTGGATGTTAGAGACCTTGCACTCCTCCACCTTCCGTTTGAGGATGCCCCACAGATGCTCAATAGGGTTTAGGTCTGGAGACATGCTTGGCCAGTCCATCACCTTTACCCTCAGCTTCTTTAGCAAGGCAGTGGTCGTCTTGGAGGTGTGTTTGGGGTCGTTATCATGTTGGAATACTGCCCTGCGGCCCAGTCTCCGAAGGGAGGGGATCATGCTCTGCTTCAGTATGTCACTGTACATGTTGGCATTCATGGTTCCCTCAATGAACTGTAGCTCCCCAGTGCCGGCAGCACTCATGCAGCCCCAGACCATGACACTCCCACCACCATGCTTGACTGTAGGCAAGACACACTTGTCTTTGTACTCCTCACCTGGTTACCGCCACACACGCTTGACACCATCTGAACCAAATAAGTTTATCTTGGTCTCATCAGACCACAGGACATGGTTCCAGTAATCCATGTCCTTAGTCTGCTTGTCTTCAGCAAACTGTTTGCGGGCTTTCTTGTGCATCACCTTTAGAAGAGGCTTCCTTCTGGGACGACAGCCATGCAGACCAATTTGATGTAGTGTACGGCGTATGGTCTGAGCACTGACAGGCTGACCCCCCAACCCTTCAACCTCTGCAGCAATGCTGGCAGCACTCATATGTCTATTTCCCAAAGACAACCTCTGGATATGACGCTGAGCACGTGCACTCAACTTCTTTGGTCGACCATGGCGAGGCCTGTTCTGAGTGGAACCTGTCCAGTTAAACCGCTGTATGGCCTTGGCCACCGTGCTGCAGCTCAGTTTCAGGGTCTTGGCAATCTTCTTATAGCCCAGGCCATCTTTATGTAGAGCAACAATTCTTTTTTTCAGATCCTCAGAGAGTTCTTTGCCATGTTGAACTTCCAGTGACCAGTCAGTATGAGGGAGTGTGAGAGCGATGACACCAAATTTAACACACCTGCTCCCCATTCACACCTGAGACCTTGTAACACTAACGAGTCACATGACACCGGGGAGGGAAAATGGATAATTGGGCCCAATTTGGACATTTTCACTTAGGGGTGTACTCACTTTTGTTGCCAGCGGTTTAGACATTAATGGCTGTGTTGAGTTATTTTGAGGGGACAGCAAATGTACACTGTTATACAAGCTGTACACTCACTACTTTACA
Source organism: Salvelinus namaycush (assembly GCF_016432855.1). Taxonomy (NCBI): domain Eukaryota; kingdom Metazoa; phylum Chordata; class Actinopteri; order Salmoniformes; family Salmonidae; genus Salvelinus; species Salvelinus namaycush. The sequence continues at coordinate 16,669,207 of NC_052341.1, forward strand.
TTGTAGCAAAGTGTCATTTCTTCAGTGTTGTCACATGAAAAGATATACTCAAATATTTACAAAAATGTGAGGGGTGTACTCACGTTTGTGATATATATATATATATACTTTTCACCTTTATTTAACCAGGTAGGCTAGTGGAGAAGTTCTCATTTATAACTGCAACCTGGCCAAGATAAAGCAAAGCAGTAGAACACATACAACAACGCAAAGTTACACATGGAATAAACACAATATACAGTCAATACTACAGTAGAAAAAGTCTATATACAGTGTCTGCAAATGAGGTAGGATAAGAGGTAAAGGCAATAAATAGGCCATGGTGGTGAAGTAATTACAATATACCAATTAAACACTGGAGTGATAGATGTGCAGAAGATGAATGTGCAAGTAGAGATACTGGGATGCAAAGGAGCAAGATAAATACAGTATTGGGATGAGGTAGTTGGATGGGCTATGTACAGGTGCAGTGATCTGTGAGCTGCTCTGACAGCTGGTGGTTAAAGCTAGTGAGGGAGATATGAGTCTCCAGCTTCAGTGATTTTTGCAGTTTGTTCCAGTCATTGGCAGCAGAGAACTGGAAGGAAAGGCAGCCAAAGGAGGAATTGGCTTTGGGGGTGACCAGTGAGATATACCTGCTGGAGCACGTGCTACGGGTGGGTGCTGCTATGGTGACCAGTGAGCTGAGATAAGTCGGGGCTTTACCTAGCAAAAACTTGTAGATGACCTGGAGCCAGTGGGTTTGGCGACGAGTATGAAGCGAGGGCCAGCCAACGAGAGCGTACAGGTCGCAGTGGTGGGTAGTATATAGGGCTTTGGTGACAAAACGGATGGCACTGTGATAGACTGCATCTAATTTGTTGAGTAGAGTGTTGGAGGCTATTTTGTAGATGACATCGTCGAGGATCGGTAGGATGGTCAGTTTTACGAGGGTGTGTTTGGCAGCATGAGTGAAGTATGCTTTGTTGTGAAATAGGATGCCGATTCTAGATTTAATTTTGGATTGGAGATGCTTAATGTGAGTCTGGAAGGAGAATTTACAGTCTAGCCAGACACCTAGAGTTGAAGTCGGAAGTTTACATACACCTTAGCCAACTAAATTTAAACTCAGTTTTTCATAATTCCTGACATTTAATCCTCGTAAACATTCCCTGTCTTAGGTTAGTTAGGATCACCACTTTATTTTAAGAATGTGAAATGTCAGAATAATAGTAGAGAAGGATTTATTTAAGCTTTTATTTCTTTCATCACATTCCCAGTGGGTCATATACTCAATTAGTATTTGGTAGCATTGCCTTTAAATTGTTTAACTTGGGTCAAATGTTTTGGGCAGCCTTCCACAAGCTTCCCACAATAAGTTGGGTGAATTGTGGCCCATTCCTCCTGACAGAGCTGATGTAACTGAGTCAGGTTTGTAGGCCTCCTCAATCGCACACGCTTTTTCAGTTCTTCCCACAAAGTTTCTATAGGATTGAGGTCAGGGCTTTGTGTTAGCCACTCCAATACCATGCCTTTGTTGTCCTTAAGCCATTTTGTTTAACTTTGGAATTATGCTTGGGGTCATTGTCCATTTGGAAGACCCATTTGCGACCAAACTTTAATTTGTTGCTTCAATATATCCACATAATTTTCCTGCCTCATGATGCCATCTATTTTGTGAAGTGCACCAGTCCCTCCTGCAGCAAAGCACCCCCACAACATGATGCTGCCACCCCCGTGCTTCACGGTTGGGATGGTGTTCTTCGGCTTGCAAGCCTCCCCATTTTTCCTCCAAACATAACGATGGTCATTATGGCCAAACAGTTCTATTTTTGTTTCATCAGACCAGAGGACATTTCTCCAAAAAGTACGATCTTTGTCCCCATGTGCAGTTGCAAACCGTAGTCTGGCTTTTTTAATGGCGGTTTTGGAGTGGTGGCTTCTTCCTTGCTGAACGGCCTTTCAGGTTATGTCGACATAGGACTCGTTTCACTGTGGATATAGATACTTTTGTACTGTTTCCTCCAGCATCTTCACAAGGTCCTTTGCTGTTGTTCTGGGATTGATTTGCACTTTTCACACCAAAGTACGTTCATCTCTATGAGAAAGAATGCGTCAATTTCCTGAGCAGTATGATGGCTGCGTGGTCCCATGGTGTTTATACTTGCGTACCATTGTTTGTACAGATGAACGTGGTACCTTCAGGAGTTTGGAAATTGCTCCCAAGGATGAACCAGACTTGTGGAGGTCTACAATTTTTTTTCTGAGGTCTTGGCTGATTTCTTTTGATTTTCCCATGATGTCAGTTTGACAGTTGGCCTTGAAATACATCCACAGATACACCTCCAAATGATGTAAATTTGCCTATCAGAAGCTTCTAAAGCCATGACAACATTTTCTGAAATTTTCCAAGCTGTTTAAAGGCACAGCCAACTTAGCGTATGTTAACTTCTGACCCACTAAAATTGTGATACAGTGAATTATAAGTGAAAAAATCTGTCTGTAAACAATTGTTGGAAAAGTGACTTGTGTCATGCACAAAGTAGATGTCCTAACCGACTTGCCATAACTGTAGTTTGTTAACAATACATTTGTGGAGTGGTTGAAAAATTAGTTTTAATGACTGCAACCTAAGTGTATGTCAACGTCAGACTTCAACTGTAGGTAGTTGTCTACATATTCTAAGTCAGAACCCTCCAGAGTAGTGATGCTGGACGGGCGGGCAGGTGCGGGCAGTGATCGGTTGAAGAGCATGCATTTAGTTTTACTTGCATTTAAGAGCAGTTGGAGGGCACGGAAGGAGAGTTGTATGCCATTGAAGCTCGTCTGGAGGTTAGTTAACACAGTGTCCAACGAAGGGCCAGAAGTATACAGAATTGTGTCGTCTGCGTAGAGGTAAATCAGAGAATCACCAACAGCAAGAGCGACATCATTGATGTATACAGAGAAAAGAGTCGGCCCGAGAATTGAACCCTGTTGCACCCCCATAGAGACTGCCAGAGGTCCGGACAACAGGCCCTCCGTTTTGATCTACTGAACTCTATCAGAGAAGTAGTTGGTGAACCAAGCGAGGCAATCATTTGAGAAACCAAGGCTGTTGAGTCTGCCAATAAGAATGTTGTGATTCTCAGAGTCGAAAGCCTTGGCCAGGTTGATGAATACAGCTGCACAGTATTGGCTCTTATCGATGGCGGTTATGATATCGTTTAGGACCTTGAGCATGACTGAGGTGCACCCATGACCAGCTCGGAAACCAGATTGCATAGTGGAGAAGGTACGGTGGGATTCGAAATGGTCGGTGATCTGTTTGTTAACTTGGCTTTCGAAGGCCTTAGAAAGGCAGGGTAGGATAGATATAGGTCTGTAGCAGTTTTGGTCTAGAGTGTCTCCCCCTTTTGAAGAGGGCGATGACCGCGGCAGCTTTCCAATCTTTGGGGATCTCGGACGATACGAAAGAGGTTGAAAAGGCTAGTAATAGGGGCTGCAACAATTTCGGCGGATAGTTATAGAGAGGGTTCAGATTGTCTAGCCCGGCTGATTTGTAGGGGTCCAAAATTTGCAGCTCTTTCAGAACATCAGCTGTCTGGATTTGGGTGAAGGAGAAATGGGGGAGGCTTTGGTGAGTTGCAGGGCAGTTGACCAGGGTAGGGGTAGCCAGGTGGCCAGCCGTAGAAAAATGCTTATTGAAATTCTCAATTATAGTGGATTTATCGGTGGTGACAATGTTTCTTAGCCTCAGGGCAGTGGGCAGCTGGGAGGAGGTGCTCTTATTCTCCATGGACTTTACAGTGTCCCAGAACTTTTTAAAGTTTTGCTAAAGCTGCCTTAGCTTTCCTAACTGCCTTTGTATATTGGTTCCTAACTTCCCTGAAAAGTTGCATATCACGGGGGCTATTCAATGCTAATGCAGTATGCCACATGATGTTTTTGTGCTGGTCAAGGGCAGTCAGGTCTGGAGTGAACCAAGGGCTATATCTGTTCCTTGTTCTATATTTTTTGAATGGGGCATGCTTATTTAAAATGGTGAGGAAGGCACTTTTTAAAGAATAACCAGGCATCCTCTACTGACGGTATGAGGTCAATATCCTTCCAGGATACTTTGGCCAGGTCGTATAGAAACGCCTGCTCGCTGAAGTGTTAGGGAACGTTTGACTGTGATGAGGGGTGGTCGTTTGACCGCAGACCCATTACTGATGCAGGCAATGAGGCAGTGATCGCTGAGATGTTGGTTGAAAACAGTGGAGGTGTATTTGTAGTAGAGGTCGACCGATTATGATTTTTCAACACCGATTCCGATTTATTGGAGGACCAAAAATAGCCGATACCGATTAATCGGCCGATTTTAAAAATAAAATAAATAAAAATTATTTATGTATTTGTAATAATGACAATTACAACAATACTGAATGAACACTTATTTTAACTTAATATAATACATCAATCAAATCAATTTAGCCTCAAATAAATAATGAAACATGTTCAATTTGGTTTAAATAATGCAAAAACAAAGTGTTGGAGAAGAAAGTAAAAGTGCAATATGTGCCCTGTAAAAAAAAGCTAACGTTTAAGTTCCTTGCTCAGAACATGAGAACAACTGAAAGCTGGTGGTTCCTTTTAACATGAGTCTTCAATATTCCCAGGTAAGAAGTTTTAGGTTGTTGTTATTATAGGACTATTTCTCTCTCTACCATTTGTATTTCATATACCTTTGACTATTGGATGTTCCAGTTTAGGTCACCTAACAGCACGAGCTCTGAAGATAGATGGGGGGCAATCGATTCACATATGGTGTCCAGGGCACAGCTGGGGGTAGAGGGTGGTCTATAGCAAGCGGCAACGATGAGAGACTTGTTTCTGGAAAGGTGGATTTTTAAAAGTAGAAGCTCAAACTGTATATTGTTTTTCTCACCCATCTACACACAATAACCCATAATGACAAAGTGAAACATGTTTTTAGAGATGTTTTCATATGTATTGAAATATAATGCAGACATTTCTAATTTACTTAAGTATTCAACCCCCTGAGTCAATACATGTTAGAATACATGTTAAAATCACCTTTGGCAGGGATTACAGCTGTGAGTCTTTCTGGGTAAAAGGTGCTGGATGGTCAATCCGGCATCTGTGTTGCCGTGCAGCATTTACGGTGATACAGCCTCTGCAGAAGTCTGGGACAAAATCTGGGAGGCACACAGTGATGCGGTACGGAGCTCAATTTGGCCTCTGCATGCCTCCGGAGGCTCCGCAATTGCGTCACACCCTCCATATGGAGACTCCGACCACATGTCCAGATGAAGCATAAATTGGCTTTTAGTCACACCTTGATTGTGCAATATTTGCCCATTTATTCTTTTAGAAATTCTACAAGCTTTGTCAAATTGGTTGTTGAGCATTACTAGACAATCATTTTCAGTTCTTGCCATAGATTTTAAAGTAGACTTAAGTCAACTGTAACTCGGCCACTCAGGAACATTCACTGTTTTCTTGGTAACCAACTAGTAGATTTGGCCTTGTGTTTTAGGTTATTGTCCTGCTGAAAGGTGAATTCATCTCCCAGTGTCTGGTGGAATGTGGTCTGAACCAGGTTTTCCTCTAGGATATTGCCTGTGCTTAGCTCCATTAGTTTCTTTTTTTTATCGTGTAACTCCCCAGTCCTTAATGATTACAAGTATACCCATAACATAATGCAGCCACCACTATGCTTGAAAATATGGAGAGTGGTAGTAATGTGTTGTATTGGATTTGCCCCAAACATAACACAAAAAAATGAATTGCTTTGCCACATTTCTTGCAGTATTACTGTCTTGCATCCTGTTTGGAACATGTTTTGGATATGTTTTATTTTGTACAGGCTTCCTTCTTTTCTCTTTGTCAATTAATTTAGTATTTTGGAGTAACTACAATGTTGTTTAGGAGAAAACTATCACAGCCATTAAACACTGTAACTGTTTTAAGTCACTGTTTTAAGTCACAATTTACTCATGGTGAAATCCCTAAGCAGTTTCCTTCCTCTCCAGCAACTCAAATCAAATCAAATTTTATTTGTCACATACACATGGTTAGCAGATGTTAATGCGAGTGTAGCGAAATGCTTGTGCTTCTAGTTTCGACAATGCAGTAATAACCATAAGTAATCTAACCTAACAATTCCACAACTACTACCTTATACACACAAGTGTAAAGGGATAAAGAATATGTACATAAAGATATATGAATGAGTGATGGTACAGAACGGCATAGGCAAGATGCAGTAGATGGTATAGAGTACAGTCTATACATATGAGATGAGTAATGTAGGGTATATAAACATTATATTATATTAAGTGGCATTGTTTAAAGTGGCTGGTGATACATTTTTACATAATTTCCATCAATTCCCATTATTAAAGTGGCTGGAGTTGAGTCAGTATGTTGGCAGCGGCCACTAAATGTTAGTGGTGGCTGTTTAACAGTCTGATGGCCTTGAGATAGAAGCTATTTTTCAGTCTCTCGGTCCCAGCTTTGATGCACCTGTACTGACCTCGCCTTCTGGATGATAGCGGGGTGAACAGGCAGTGGCTTGGGTGGTTGTTGTCCTTGATGATCTTTATGGCCTTCCTGTGACATCGGGTGGTGTAGATGTCCTGGAGGGCAGGTAGTTTGCCCCCGGTGATGCGTTGTGCAGACCTCACTACCCTCTGGAGAGCCTTACGGTTGTGGGCGGAGCAGTTGCCGTACCAGGCGATGATACAGCCCGACAGGATGCTCTCGATTGTGCATCTGTAGAAGTTTGTGAGTGCTTTTGGTGACAAGCCGAATTTCTTCAGCCTCCTGAGGTTGAAGAGGCGCTGCTGCGCCTTCTTCACAACGCTGTCTGTGTGGGTGGACCAATTCAGTTTGTCCGTGATAAGTACACCGAGGAACTTTCCACCTTCTCCACTACTGTCCCGTCGATGTGGATAGGGGGGTGCTCCCTCTGCTGTTTCCTGAAGTCCACGTTCATCTCCTTTGTTTTGTTGACGTTGAGTGTGAGGTTATTTTCCTGACACCACACTCCGAGGGCCCTCACCTCCTCCCTGTAGGCCGTCTCGTCGTTGTTGGTAATCAAGCCTACCACTGAAGTGTCGTCCGCAAACTTGAAGATTGAGTTGGAGGCGTGCATGGCCACGCAGTCGTGGGTGAACAGGGAGTACAGGAGAGGGCTCAGAACGCACCCTTGTGGGGCCCCAGTGTTGAGGATCAGCGGGGTGGAGTTAGGAAGGACGCCTATATCTTTGTAGTGACTGGGTGTATTGCTACACCATCCAAAGTGTAATAATGACTTCACAATGCTCAAAGGGATATTCATTGTCTGCTATTTTTATTTTTACCCGTCTACCAACAAGTGCCGTTCTTTGCGAGGCATTGGAAAACCTTCCTGGTTTTTGTGGTTGAATCTGTGTTTGTAATTTACTGCTTGACTGAGGGACCTTACAGAAAATTGTATGCGTGGGGTACAGAGATGAGGTAGTCATTTAAAAATCATGTTAAACACTATTATTGCACACAGAGTAAGTCCGTGCAACTTATTATGCGACTTGTTTAGCAAATATTTACTCCTAAACGTATTATTATTTTTTTTCTAAATATTTGGAAAAACATTATTCCACATTGTCGTTATGGGGTTTTGTGTCTAGGCCAGTGACAATATTATTTTATTTTTATAGAATCAATTTGAAATTCAGGCTGTAACACAAATGTAGACAAAGTCAACGGGTGTGAATACTTTCTGAAGGCACTGTAACTATCAGTTTTTTCCCCCTCATCACTAAACATAATACACTTTTATTGTAGTTCTATCCATATGTTAGCAATAGCCTGTCTATCTCTACAACTAGTCCATCAGCTGTAGGTCTATCTGAGGTGTCTGTCTGTGATTTGGGAAGGTGAAGATTTTGCTTTGCAGGAGAGCAGCAGTAAAAGGTGCCCACAGTAGCAGAGAGCCAAACACCCATTATGCTCCCTCCTGTCCTGTGACTCCTGCTACTGCAGACTGGATCCCTCTGCTGTTTCGGGCTGTCGACAGGCTCCTGCAGACTGGATCCCTCTGCTGTTTCGGGCTATCGACATGCTCCTGCAGACTGGATCCCTCTGCTGTTTCGGGCTATCGACATGCTCCTGCAGACTGGATCCCTCTGCTGTTTCGGGCTATCGACATGCTCCTGCAGACTGGATCCCTCTGCTGTTTCGGGCTATCGACAGGCTCCTGCAGACTGGATCCCTCTGCTGTTTCGGGCTATCGACAGGCTCCTGCAGACTGGATCCCTCTGCTGTTTCGGGCTATCGACAGGCTCCTGCAGACTGGATCCTTCTGCTGTTTCGGGCTATCGACAGGCTCCTGCAGACTGGATCCCTCTGCTGTTTCGGGCTATCGACAGGCTCCTGCAGACTGGATCCCTCTGCTGTTTCGGGCTATCGACAGGCTCCTGCAGACTGGATCCCTCTGCTGTTTCGGGCTATCGACAGGCTCCTGCAGACTGGATCCCTCTGCTGTTTCGGGCTGTCGACAGGCTCCTGCAGACTGGATCCCTCTGCTGTTTCGGGCTGTCGACAGGCTCCTGCAGACTGGATCCCTCTGCTGTTTCGGGCTATCGACAGGCTCCTGCAGACTGGATCCCTCTGCTGTTTCGGGCTATCGACAGGCTCCTGCAGACTGGATCCCTCTGCTGTTTCGGGCTATCGACATGCTCCTGCAGACTGGATCCCTCTGCTGTTTCGGGCTATCGACATGCTCCTGCAGACTGGATCCCTCTGCTGTTTTGGACTATTGAAAGTTCCCTTTACTGCTGCTCCTGTAGTACTCCAATTTTAGCTAGAATGTATTTATATCCTTATTGCACTTAAACATGTTTTCAATTGAATGAATCACATGAAGAATGCTTTTTTTCTGAGAAAGTCTGCATCTTAGTTTGAATCGTGTGATATGGAATATACAGAAGATGTTTAGGCTTCTATCTGTATGACAGCTCAAGAGGCCTCTTTAACCATTGAAATTGAATTTTATTTATTGCTCTCCACCTAGGAAATTCTAGTTTACAGACCTACATTTTACACAAACCAACAAACGTCACCCAGACATTTAAAGTTCCAAACCTACAGTTTCACTGTGAAGACGCCAGAGAGTGGCTGCCTTGAACTGAGGAAACTATACTCTGAGAGGCCTAAAATTAGGCGTATGTAGTCATGGCAGGTTTGAGATCCTCAATGTAAGCAGCCAGCTCAGATGATTAATGCTTTCCCCAACCTCCCACTTGATTGTATTGGGAGCTGCTGCGGCTTGGTGAGAATGCACTCACTGGACGTGTATGGTAACCAGATTGTCCGCTTTTATCTATTGCTCCAAAGGGTTTGATCCGATTTCCGCTCTGCAAAACAATTATTGACAAACTGATTGTTCTGCTTTTGCTCAGCGGCCAACAGTGTAGTTGCGCCCACTAGTGTAAAGAAGGGCCATGCTGTGCTTCCTCAGCTTTTTAAGTCAAAGGTCTTTTTGGAATTGATTAATTTGCAAGTATTAAGAAATGTAAATGAAGAAGTGCGTTTGAAGAAAGGGTAGAGAATTTCTCAATGTGTACGCGTACACACAGCAGCATTCTAGAATATTGGACCGTAGGCTTTCATACTTTTCTCAGCGCAGCTCATGCAATTTCTCCATCTGTCAATACATTGAAATGAAAAGAGGACTCATACCGGAGTCACGTTGGTTTGGTATGGTGGGGAGGTGCGCGTTCGAGTTGTGCATCCCTGTCCCCAGCGGATGGTGGTCTCAGAACCGCGTAGCTATGTCACAAAGTGACACTGGACTATCATATCTCAGGACTATGATTTACGCTTGACAGAGAGCATCATAACTGACCATCTTCAGGTTACATTTTTGAACAGGCTACTGGATGTTTGATTTGCTAGAGTAATTGTTGTGATGACAATGATTTTCACATTTGATTCTAATATTTCAGTGTTCCTTGTCACTTTGGCATTGAATACAGTGCATTCGGGAAAGTACTCAGACCCCTTGATTTTCCCCCACATTTTGCCACGTTACAGCCTTATTCTAAAATGGATTAAATTGTTTTTTCCCCCTCATCAATCTACACACAATACCCCATAATGCCAAAGGAAAAAAACAGGTTTTTCAATTTTTTTGCAAAAAAAATACAAAATAAAATGGAAATATAGGTCAGGCCCTATTGGTCACGTGCATACGATGCATAAAGTGCATTTGGGAAGTATTCAGACCCCTTGACTTTTTCCCACATTTTATGTTACAGCCTTATTAAAAAATGTATAATTTTTTTTTTTTCCCTCATCAATTTTCCCCTAATGACAAAGCAAAAACAGGTTTTTAGACATTTTTGCAAATGACATACATTTGCATAAGTATTCAGACCCTTTACTCAGTACTTTGTTGAAGCACCTTTGGCATCAAATACAGCCTCAAGTCTTCGTGGGTATGACGCTACAAGCTTGGCACACCTGTATTTGGGGAGGTTCTCCCATTCTTCTCTGCTCATCCTCTCAAGCTCTGTCAGGTTGGACAGGGAGCGTCGCTGCACAGCTATTTTCAGGTCTCTCCAGAGGTGTTCGATCGGGTTAAAGCCTGGGCTCTGGCTGGGACACTCAAGGACATTGAGACTTGTCCCGCAGCCACTCCTGTGTTGTCTTGGCTGTATGTTTAGGGTTTTGTCCTGTTGGAAGGTGAACCTTCGTCCCCCAGTCTGAGGTTCTAGAGCAGGTTTTCACCAAGGATCTCTCTGTACTTTGCCCCATTCATCTTTCCCTCGATCCTGACTGGTCTCCCAGTCCCTGCCGCTGAAAAACATCCCCACAGCATGATGCTGCCACTATGCTTCACCTTAGGGATGGTGCCAGAATCTTTCCAGACATGACACTTGGCATTCAGGCTCAAAGAGTTCAATCTTGGTTTCATCAAACCAGAGAATCTTGTTTCTCATGATCTGAGACATGCTTTTTGGTAAACTCCAAGTGGGCTGTCGTGCCTTTAAAAAAAAAATAAAGGCCTGATTTGTGGAGAGTTGCAGAGATGGTTGGGATTCTGGAAGGTTCTCCCATCTCCACAGAGGAACTCTGGATCTCCTTCAGAGTGACCATCAGATTCTTGGTCACCTCCCTTACCAAGGCCGTTCTCCCCCAATTGCTCAGTTTGGCCGGGCGGACAGCTCTAGGAAGAGTCTTAATGGTTCCAAACTTCTTCCATTTAAGAATGATGGATGCCACTGACTTCTTGGCGACCTTCAATGCTGCAGAAATGTTTTGGTACCCTTCCACAGATCTGTGCGTCGACATAATGCTGTCTCTTAGCTCTACGGACAATTCCTTTTGATTGATAAGGGAAAACAGTTATTTCATCAGTTTTAGAATAAGGCTGTAACCTAACAAAATGTGGAAAAAGTGAAATACAATATGACGTCCATATAACCTGGAGGAGGAAATGATTTTCCAAAAACAAACAAAAGTGGCACTGATCCAAAGATAAAGACAGTGAATATGCTCACTTACCTTACCGGGGATATGGCTGATGTTCTCTGCTGGTGCTAATGTGCTACTTTTTGCTCAATTAAGTTAAGAATTTTGATAACTAGAAGATTGATTGGAGTCTTCTTATTGTCTTCTCTTTACAGCAATAGTCATTTGTTTTCTGAATAGTTTTTCAGCGATTTGTAGTTTTAAATATTGCGATATGCCTTGCTGGGTCTTTTTTGCTGAGTTGCGACTGTCAGTGATTTACAATCATCGATTTGGTATTTGCGTTGTGCTCTGCGCAAATTGTAGGCTATGCAATTTAAAACAATCTATTTTTTTTTTTTATGAACAAATCATGCTTTCTGGTGTAGTAGCCTATTTTGAATGATTTTATTTATTTCTGTATAGACAGGAGTAAGCTAATTAGGCTATATCATTTTGGCAATTTAATTCAATTCACTTTAGGAAAAGCCTTGATGCCTATTTATTCTAACATCTTCAAATTGCTCATCAGAGTTCGGTAAGGCATCCGGTTGCATCAGAGTTGCTTGTTAAAATGAATTTCCCTAAACTAAATGTGATTGTCTTTCTGAGATCTGTGGGTGGATGCCCTAATCAGGTTACGCAACCAATGCATATGGGTCCAGTAAATTAAAATACTGCCGGTCAAATGTCTGACGCCACATTTTCCTAACGGAAACCCTGGGCAGGATATTTTTTTATTTCACCTTTATTTAACCAGGTAGGGAAGTTGAGAACAAGTTCTCATTTACAATTGCGACCTGGCCAAGATAAAGCAAAGCAGTTCGACACATACAGGCGATAGTCCCTGAGAACTCCCTCTGAAGGTAAAAAGGGCAACATTTGATGACCAAGTATTCCAACTCAGGAGAGCAGAAGCTCACAAGTTCCTGTACGTTGCCCCCATTGCACCGCTAGTTATTGTTCATGAATCAGAAACCTCCGCCTTTGTTCTTGCCAGAGAGAGCCTGCTTCCTATCCAGTTGATGAACTGTAAAACCTACTGGTTTTATATAATCCATTTGGATGTCGGAGGAAAGCAAAGTTTCAGAAAAACTGCTAACTACTTTGTTGCAGTATGAGTATGATGCGTAATCTGATGTCCCTCTGGAAGGAGATCCTCGTGCTGAGTTTATTCACTAATGATTGAACATTGGCGAGGTAGTATGCTCTGTAATGGAGGATGGGTCATCCGGCTTCTCAATCTCACAAAGACCCCTACACGTCTGCCTCTCCATCGGCATCTTCGTTTCCTTCTCTCCGGTAGGACTCCCAGGCTACCCGGCGCCATTGTTCCGCCATCTCCGGGAATTCGGGAAGGTCGGGTGGATGGTGAGTAACCAGCGATTCATATTCCAATAGTTCTACCCGGGTCTAAGAAAATTTGAGTAGAACACAAGAAAAAGTAGAAACCTGCAAAGTTTTGTAGGAGCTCGAGGCGAGGCTACCGTGTTCGTCGGCGCCATCTTGCCAGAAGATCATCTAGGACCTCAGCCAGCCGAGCCACTGCCTGTTCTCACCCTTCCATCATTCAGACGCGGGCAGTATAGGAGCATCATGGCAAAAACCATGTCTTCACCCTCCAATAGACATTTACAGTGTCACTTTTACAGTTGTAAATACATGTATATTGTTTCATTCACTTCTCTTTTTGACCTTTGGAGCTTAAGAATTTCACTGTACCCTGCAATTACATGTGCTGACTAATTTCCTGTTCTGAGAAATATACAACTTCGTAGAAATATATAACTGACCTTTTTCTATGACGTGTGACGTCCATGAATGACAAATTATGCATGTCTTTTGTGATTATGGGTATTGGGGACAGATGATTAGGCATAGTATTTTGACAAGTATCACTATGTCTCAATGGCAGTGTAAAGTACTTTGGTAAAAATACTTGAAAGTACTACTTAAGTATTTTTTTGGGATATCTGTACTTTACTATTTATATTTTCTGGCAACTTTTACTTCACTACATTCCTAAAGATTTTTTTTCTCCCCCTGATACCCAAAAGTACATTTTGAATGCTTAGCAGGACAGGAAAAGGGTCCAATTCACGCACTTATCAAGAGAATATCCGTGGTCATCCCTTCTGCCTCTGATCTGGCGGACTCACTAAACACACATTTGTAAATTATGTCTGAGTGTTGGAGTGTGCCCCTGGCTTTCCTAAAATAAAAAATTAAATGGTGCCATCTGGTTTGCTTAATTTAAATAATTTGTACTTTTACTTTGACTTTGGATACATAAGTATATTTTAGCAATTACATTTACTTTTGATACTTAAGTATATTTAAAACCAAATACTTTTAGACTTTTACTCAAGTACTATTTTACTGGGTGACTTTTACTTGAATCATTTTCTATTAAGGTATCTTTACTTTTACTCAAGTATGACAATTGGGTACCTTTTCCACCACTGCTCAATGGAGATATTTGACAAAGACAAAAGCAAGGGAGGAATACTGCTTTGAGTGGAGAAATGATTTTGGAGCTCATAGCCGTAGTCATTAGATTCATCGTCACAAATGCTTCACCACCACACGTTTCTGTCAAGTGAGCCAGAGGCTCTTTGGGCATAACCCCACTCGTCTGCGCTGCCCCTATACACAATGGCTCCATGTTCCATAGGGCCTGTCGATCTAAAGATGTACCACGGCCATGAGAAGGATTGCATTGACTCTCATAATAAAGCATTCGTAGGACATATTCATCACTGCTGATTACGTAACAGGTAATATGATAATAATAACAATATATGCCATTTAGTAGGCACTTTTATCCAAAGCAACTTAGTCATGCGTGCATACATTTTATGTGTGGGTGGTCCCGGGAATCAAACCCACTACTCTGGTGTTTACAAGTGCAAGTGCTGGTTGATTTTGTATTTGATTTATATTTTTTGTTTATATCATGTGAATGTAAAGCAAGTCCAATGTATTATGACTGTAAAGATTAGGCATGCAAGTTTAAAATATGTTCATAGTAATTTGTAAGAAATACATATCCTCAGTGCTTACTATGAGGTATTAACAAAGTATTGCAATGTTCAGTCTCTGTATAATAGAGGGCAGTAAAACAGCTTGACTTAGACTCTGGTGACCCACACATGGTTGTGATACTTGGATAAATGAGGAGATTGTCTCCCTGACAGTATTACAGTATTATCTAACAAGTGGCTCAAGCCGCTATAAGACAGTAATAGGACTCTGAAGGGACTGGCCAGGGAAGGCACCAGCAGGAATGTGTACTTTGACATGAGGATTTAACACACAGGCCACCCTCACTACTCTACTGATAAAACTGTTTTTTCCTCCTGGGCTTTCACTGCTTGTGTAGAGCTGTGTGGGGAGGGAGAGAGCGAGCCACAGCCCTAAAAAATGTCTCTCACTTTTTGTTTGTTCACACTTGACAGTGTGTGAAATACATTGAACAGTGTGCATTTTTGTTTTGTCATAACTGAGAATGAGTTTGTTACAATCTCATGTGTTTGAGGGATTGCACTTCACAGTAGAGTTTGGGATTGTGTGAAGGCCACAGGCCAGTAGTGATGAGCGGAGGACTAGCAGCTTTAACTGTAATAGAGCCTCTTTGTGCTTTTAATGACAGTGCTGCTGCCTCAGATTTGCCCTAAGACCGTGTTGCAATGTATTTGCCTTAGGCTAATCATGCATATTGAAGTTGTATAGAACATGGAAAAGGTTTGATCCTATTCCTAGCCTTCTTCAACAATGACGTGCTTTGTTTTAGTGGAAGGATGAACAATGCACTTGCCAGCCAAATTTCAGCATTAAAGTTTACATATACTCCCCAGCCCTAGTGCTGTCGCATACTTGATATTCAGATTTCAATTTGCCGTGTGTGGATGTTTCCCCTCACTGTGAATTGAAAAGAATGCACCCATTACATTCTAGCACTCGTGGGTTGCTGCTCTCACCCCTTTCCCCTGGCCATATACGCCTCTTACATTTAACATTGACATTTTAGTCATATAGCAGACTCTCTTATCCAGAGCGACTTACATTAGTACATTCATCTTAAGATAACGAGGTGAGACGACAACATATTACAATCAGAGCAAGTACATTTTCACTCAACAAAGTAGTTATCAGCAAAGTCGCTGCTTGTAGAGGTTTGGGAGGTGGTGGTGTATCAAATCAAATCAAATTTATTTATATAGCCCTTCTTACATCAGCTGATATTTCAAAGTGCTGTACAGAAACCCAGCCTAAAACCCCAAACAGCAAGCAATGCAGGTGTAGAAGCACGATGGCTAGGAAAAACTCCCTAGAAAGGCCCAAACCTAGGAAGAAACCTAGAGAGGAACCAGGCTATGAGGGGTGGCCAGTCCTCTTCTGGCTGTGCCGGGTGGAGATTATAACAGAACATGGCCAAGATGTTCATAAATGACTAGCATGGTCAAATAATAATAATCACAGTAGTTGTCGAGGGTGCAGCAAGTCAGCACCTCAGGAGTAAATGTCAGTTGGCTTTTCATAGCCGATCATTAAGAGTATCTCTACCGCTCCTGCTGTCTTTAGAGAGTTGAAAATAGCAGGTCTAGGACAGGTAGCACGTCCGGTGAACAGGTCAGGGTTCCATAGCCGCAGGCAGAACAGTTAAAACTGGAGCAGCAGCACGGCCAGGTGGACTGGGGACAGCAAGGAGTCATCATGCCAGGTAGTCCTGAGGCATGGTCCTAGGGCTCAGGTCCTCCGAGAGAGAGAAAGAAAGAGAGAATTAGAGAGAGCATACTTAAATTCACACAGGACACTGGATAAGACAGGAGAAGTACTCCAGGTATAACCAACTGACCCTAGCCCCCCGACACATAAACTACTGCAGCATAAATACTGGAGGCTGAGACAGGAGGGGTCAGGAGACACTGTGGCCCCATCCGATGATACCCCCGGACAGGGCCAAACAGGAAGGATATAACCCCACCCACTTTGCCAAAGCACAGCCCCCACACCACTAGAGGGATATCTTCAACCACCAACTTACCATCCTGAGACAAGGCCGAGTATAGCCCACAAAGATCTCCGCCACGGCACAACCCAAGGGGGGGCGCAAACCCAGACAGGATCTTTGGATGTGTGTATCTCTGGATCTACAGTACGTAGCTTACCAGATACTGAAGATCTGAGGACCAAAGTCTATTTTTATATAGCTTGAATTACTTATTACTGTCAATCTTTACGGTATCTAAGATTTTTGTTATGTATTCAGTTATTGTATGAATGGGGTTTGGAGACAATGTTGGGTTTTCTTTCCTTCCTTTACCACCCCCCCCCCCCCCCCCCCACACACACACACTCAGAAATATGCTGGTTGCCTTAGACACAACGAAGGCACTGTTTGAAGAAGATGGCCCGTTCTATGTCTTATTGAACATGTACAGGCTTGCAGACAGCCTGAGTGAAGACATGATTCTAACAGTGTTGGCTTGTTCTAGTTTTCCACAGTGGTTATCTAAGGCCATGCAAAAAAGGAACATGTGAGAACAAATCAACCGTAACAGTGTGTGGTGTGTTTTATATTGTCATCTGTGGGAATTTAGTATTAAATGATTGTTAAGGCTACTGTTTGGTAGTTCGAGTTGTTCAAATGACTCAACTATACTGAACAAAATATAAACTCATCATGCAACAATTTAAGAGTTCATAATTGGGAAATCAGTCAATTTAAATAAATTCATTAGGCCCTAATCTATGGCTGTCACATGACTGGGAATACAGATATGCATCTGTTGGTAACAGATGCTTAAAAAAAAATGGGCCTCACAATGGGCTTCAGGATCTCATCACGGTATTTCTAGGCATTCAAATTGCCATCGATTTTAAATGTGATTGTGTTCATTTGTAGCTTATGCCTGCCCATACCATAACCCCACCGCCAACATGGGGCACTCTGTTCACAACATTGACATCAATGAACCGCTCTCCCACACAACGCCATACACATGGTCTGTGGTTGTAAGGCTGGTTGCATGTACTGCCAAATTCTCTAAAACAACGTTATGGTATTATGTTATGTATTCCATGAACGTTAAATTATTTGGCAACAGCTCTGGTGGACATTATTGCAGTCAGCATGCCAATTGCACGCTCACTCAAAACTTGAGACATCTGTGGCATTGTATTGTGTGACAAAACTGCCCATTTTAGAATTACTTTTTGTTGTCCCCCAGCACAAGGTGCACCTGTGTAGTGATCATGCTGTTAAATCAGCTTCTTGATATGCCACACCTGTCAGGTGGATGGATTATCTTGGCAAAGAAGAAATGCTCACTAACAGGGATCTAAACAAATTTTTGCACAATTTGAGAGAAATAACCTTTTTGTGCGTCTGGAATATTTCTGTGATCTTTTATTTCAGCTCATGAATCATGGGACCAACACTTTACATGTTGCATTTTATATTTTTGTTCAGTGTAATTTCAAGAGCTGTAGTATCTGTTGCCTCATGTTTTTTTTCATTTGGCTTGAGTCATACCATGGCTAGATAACTTCTTTTTATGCTGATGGCGTCCTCCTTTTAATTAATATGCATACTTTACTTTTTTTTTTTTGGTGTTCGACCTAGCCAAAACACCAGATTTTACTCTCCTAACTTTTAAATATTGGAAGATTTTAGAATGAATTAGGGAAATGTTTGGTCAGAAAGTTGACTTTTTATGTAAATTATCTGTGCATGCTAGTACTTTATCCATAAAGTGGTCAACCAATGAGAGTAGGGCGCATTCGGAAACTATTCAGGCCCCTTGACTTTTTCCACATTGTGTTACATTACAGCCTTATTCTAAAATCGATTAAATACATTTTTTTCCCTCATTCTACACACAATGGCCCATAATGACAAAGCAAACCTGGTATTCAGACCCTTTGCTATGAGACTCGAAATTGAGCTCCGGTGCATCAGGTTTCCATTGATCATCCTTGATGTTTCTACAACTTGATTGGAGTCCATCTGGTAAATTCAATTGAACATGATTTGGAAAGGCATACACCTGTCTATATAAGGTCCCACAGTTGACAGTGCATGGCAGAGCAATCACCAAGCCATGAGGTCAAAGGAATTGTCCGTAGAGCTCTGAGAAAGGACCCAAGACCCTTCCTAGAGCTGGCTGCCCAGCCAAACTGAGCAATTGGGAAAAGGGGCTTGGTCAGGGA
Source organism: Salvelinus namaycush (assembly GCF_016432855.1). Lineage (NCBI taxonomy): Eukaryota > Metazoa > Chordata > Actinopteri > Salmoniformes > Salmonidae > Salvelinus > Salvelinus namaycush. The sequence continues at coordinate 16,687,882 of NC_052341.1, forward strand.
GGTGACCAAGAACCCGATGGTTACTCTGACAGATCTCCAGAGTTCCTCGGTGGAGATGGGAGAACCTTCCTGAAGGACAACCATCTCTGCAGCACTCCACCAGTCAGGCCTTTATGGTAGAGTGGCCAGACAGAAGCCACTCCTCAATAAAAGGCACAACAGTCCACTTGGAGTTTGCCAAAAGGTACCTGAAGGACTATGAGAAACAAGATTCTCTGGTCTGAGGAAACCAAGATTGAACTATTTGGCTTGAAAGCCAAACATCACGTCTGGAGGAAACCTGGCATCATGCTGTAGGGATGTTTTTCAGCGGCATGGACTGGGAGACTAGTCAGGATCGAGGGAAAGATGAATGGAGCAAAGTACAGAGAGATCATTGATGAAAACCTGCTCCAGAGCGCTCAGGACCTCAGACTGGACCATGGTTCACCTTCCAACAGGAAACTGACCCTAAGCACACAGCCAAGACAACACAGGAGTGGCTTCAGGACAAGTCTCTGAATGTCTTTGAGTGGCCCAGCCAGAGCCCGGACTTGAACCCGATGGAACATCTCTGGAGGATCTGCAGAGAAGAATGGGAGAAACTCCCCAAATACAGGTGTGCCAAGCTTGTATCGTCATACCCAAGAAGACTCGATGCTGTAATCGCTGCCAAAGATGCTTCAACAAAGTACTGAGTAAAGGGTCTGAATACTTATGTAAATGTAGTATTGAATGTATTTATTATACTTTTGCAAGCATTTCTAAAAAACATTTTTTGCATTGTCATTATGGGGTATTGTGTAATTGAGGGGAATATTTTTTTTTTTTTTAAATAAAGTAGAATAAGGCTTTGGAAAAAGTTCAGGGGTCTGAATACTTTACTAATGCACTGTAGATTCATATGGGAAGTTGAGCCAGTGGCTTGCCCACCTGGAGGCATACATTTTAGACGTCAAAGGACCTTGACAAACACAGCAGAGGATACCCTCCTCTTATTTTCTCTTGTTCTGTGTACGTTTAAACAAAATCGAATCCTTAACTTTAAGAACCCCCCCCCCAAAAAAACAATATTCAATCAGTTATCACAAAATCACCACTAACAGGTCCCGATCATCAGGGAAAACATTTAACATATAGGCCTACCTAATTCAACAATGCTGTAATGTTAGTAAGAGGGACTATACATCTTTAAAATTATTTGCCACTGATATAAAGCTCTCTGCACATCATCGTTGTTAACAGATGGATTAAAAAGCGCTGATTACAGAAATGATTGCTGTCTATGTGCAGCCATTGTCAATGGCCTAGGCCTACCTGAGTTAGGAGGTAATTTGCTAAATGAACGACTGCAAGCACCTTTTTGAGACGTGACTTGCGCCCTTGCAAAAAAAAGATTGCCGTTTTGAAACTGCAGTAAAAGTGCAGTGATTTCACCTGCCCGAAGCTGATTGTGTGGCTGTGGTAGAACTTCATTGCCCCCACGCAATAGGATTTGATGTGGATTTTTTTTTAATGGCAGTTTAAACGTTAAGAAAAATGGTCAAATTTTCACATCCATCGGTCATTAGATATTACCCTGAAAAACAGTGTCATTTAGCTAAACTTTACCATTTTTTATTTTACTCACTACGGGATGGATGAAAATTTAATTGATCATTTCAATATTTCTCAGTGTTTTAGAATTAGTTGCTTATTAGGCTATGTATCGATGTGTGCCCGATGCCGCCCCTCATCTCTAATTCTCCACTGGGCGCGCAATATCAAGTGCGCCTATAGGCTATTTAGTGTAGTCTCAATTAAATGAGCCATAGGCTACAAAGTGCATGATCGGAGAAGCAGAGAGCAAAGATATTTCTAAGATAGCTGCTGGGATGGATCTAAATAACACTGCAATGGATATTCCAACCCTGAGCCCCGGTCTGCTCTTGCTAATCATAAACTTTTTTGTGTACTGCTTAACCAATGGCTGTGCCGTGTAGGTCTACGGTGGCAGTTCAGGAGGAGAGTCGAAGGTTTTTTCCCGAAATAATTGTTGATTATGCCTAGTCCAAAAAATGCATCTTGCGTGCGAACTATAGCCTTTGTTCTGTTCAGTTTGAGAAGGAGGACCAGAGGTCAACTTTGATAGCTTGCTACTACTATAATTAATTTGATTAAAAACAATGTTTCTCGCCCATTATGTATTTATCAGAGTTATTGACCTGCCAATAAGCCCGATTTCGAGTAACTTACATTGTGTTGCTGAAACTTGAAGCAGCAGCCACGGCACAATCAATTGGAAATGGTAAGCTCATGGTGCTGCAAGTAGGCAAAATTCATTTAAACAGTCTTTATTTGAATTAGACTTTACTAGCAACAAGCGGGCTTTCTGTTGGAGCCTATTTATTCCTATTTAAGAAATAAGAGTTAGGCCTACCTGTTTCACAGACGATATTAGGCTATAGGCTGCTATATCCTTAGATTTGTCGGTCAATTCCTCCACCCACCATGCACACTCTAAATAGCCTACCTCTGTCAGTGAAGGTCTGTTATGTTAAAACCAAGACCTGAATTGAGGGGGTATGAAACAATATGCCATAGGCCTACCTTTTTTATTAAAGAAAATGTCAAAGCACAGGCCTACCCTTGTTAACTTAAGATTTGGAAGAAAATGAAAATTATCCAATTATATAAAGTGATAACAGCGCTTTGGTCTGATCCTTTATGCTAGAAACAAGCTGTAAAATACCTGGGAAAGATGTGACTCCGATGCATATGGGGATATCATTGTTTCGTTTCTTTGACATTGAGGCTGACTTTGCTTGGGAAGTAATCTAATTCTGTCACTATCAATTGATTAAGCTATTCACTTTCTTTACAATCAATGTTTAAACCCAGACAGCTTTTAGGGAAACACTGGTTGGGTTAAGCCACGGAAGAAGAGTAGCCAGCAGTTAAAGCTTACATTTTTCTGTGTTGGGAGGCCTACTCTCTCTGGGATGGAAAGGTAGGCCTAACTTTGAAAGTACCATGCTCAGATTCCTAATGACTTCTCAGATTCAATGATTTGCAAACAGGGACAGTTCTGTTGCAAACAAGACACTGATTTGCAAACAAGACACTGATTTGGCATTGGAGAAATATGATAAGATGCACACACGGCTATCTCTGTCCATTCTTAGCCTGTAACTTGTGTGGTATTAAAAAAAGATTCTGCTAATATGTACAATTACGTATAATTGCATGAACTTCTATATAAGGCTTTTTTCTCAGACCTGTAAATAAGATGATGGATTCATGCCATGCTTTACTATAAAGGAGATCTTTCCACCCCTACTCTTGTCCATGTGAACCCACAACCTTCTGGCCCGTAGCCCTGTGCGGTACAACAATTTATGCGTTGCCATGTAATGCTTATAGGACAAAGAACATATCTAAGGCTCTGGTCTGTCCAAGAAGTGAGGGTAAAGAAGTCCTATAAGAAGAAGTCCTTATATTAGGTGCTGGGATGTAAATTCCATGGGTGACATGTTGCTATTGGTTAACCAGACTAACCTGCAACTAGATCAGGAAATGCTGTAAGGCCATGCCATTCAAACACCATGATGATTAATATACATCCGACTCGTTGCTCGTAGCTCTAAGTTTTTAACAAACCCAGCTCTCAGAGACATCCATGTTTTGATATCACTGCTATATTTAGATATTACATTTAGATTTTGAGCATATGGGAAGCAAGACGGATATTAATTCAAATTAATGGGATCTTAAATTCAGTTTACAACTAACCTGATTGTGTTAGAGTAACAACTTTGGTGTTGACTGTACCTGAGTAGTACTTAAACACCTGGATTATGTACAGTTGTTATGTACTAGCAGAGATCTCTAGGAAAAACATTCTGTGACATTAGCAGTTGTTGATATACTGTAAATGATGTCACATTTGAGATTTCTCATGAAAACTTGGCTTAGCAATGAAACATGGGGGCAACTTTGAGACATCCAGAGAGAGACGACTGTCTGTAACAAGAGGAAATTACTGAGGCAAACAAATGTAAATCAGTGGATTGTTGTTACAATGTTGACATAAGTTAATTTAACAGCAAATGAAGCTGCTGTCACAGTTAATTAATGAAGATGGATGTTTAGGCTAACCAGTGTTCTAGAGGCCATGATTTGCCTGAGCAATGAAGATCACAAGCGGAAGTCATACATTTCACCCCTCTTGCTCGGTGTCCACAAGACCACAAATGCATTAAGACACAACACAAAAATATTTTTAGAATATATCTCAGGCATGTTGTCAATTAATATCACATCACCTTCCTAAAAAATTAACCCCAATATAAAGCGATGTTGTTTGCATCTGGCTTGATGGAAAACATTTGTATTTTGTTTCCCTCCGTGGCTGCAACAACACAATGAGGCAAAAGCTCTTGCCCCGTTCTTCCAAAAATATTTCTGATTTGAAACCAAGTAATTCCATTGCAGAGAAAAGGTCGAACAGCCTGTCTCTGCTTTACTTGTGCATACAAAATGAGTATTACCATAATGAGTCCCTGATCCCCATCTTATTCTATCGATGACTTTAGGCCTGACTGAACTCACTCCTAAATCAATAGGCTGGGAATTGGCAGGGACCTCGATATGAAATTAGCACGATATTTACAGTAGGTGCCGATACGATATGTATTGCGATTCTCACGATTCAATACTGATTTTATTTGATATAGTGTGCGTTTACCAGAGACGGTAATGTGAAGGACTAGATAGTGTATTTTTACCTGGAGTTTTTCCTTATTGTTTGCTACTACATTGACAACTTTTAGTCTTTATCTTTAGTTGTTTACTACACTAGCTTACTTACTCTGTTTAGCACATGGTCTCATGTGAATCCTTAAAGAGATGGTTGCGGCCAAGGCTTTAGATGGTGTGAAAGATGCTGAATTGGTGTCGACAAAGAAGAGTTCTCCAGTAGATGTACCAAAACATTCAAGGGCCATTTTCTCAAAAGTGGGGTTACAAGTTTATCCATTTTCAAAGCAAAATTGCTTTCCGTTAGTTCCTCAACTGCAGTGTATGATAAAACATTTTGTAGCTCTGAGTCTGTACTTTTATCCAAATGTAAAAAAACAATTTCAAAGGTTCGAGATGGTCGGTCACATATGTCTGCTGTAGAGGGACAAGTGAGAGACATGAGAATGAGTTTTGATCAGTCATGGAAATAAAAGTGCTGAAAACAAATTGGCGTACTGGAATTTTGGTGCAGGTACAGCCAACTAGCGCAAAAACAATATGGCGATATTGTCAAAGCGATTAGGATATATTGTCAAAAATCACTATAAAGAACCATCACTATAAAGCAGTATGGAATGGATATATACAGGCCTCAGTCTTGGGATACAGTCGTGATTGCCCTATGCTAATTTCACTGGAATCTCTGTCTCCAAAGGGGGGAAAAATACATGTATTTTTATCTGTATGATTTGGTAGGAATTTTTACCACTATCTACTGAATCAAGTAAAGATAGAAATCTTATTGATCTGATCTAAAACACCATCTTTCTCCTAGGGATTTTTGAAATTTCTATCAGATTCATGTCAGCTTTAACTTTTTTTTTAACATGAAGCCTCTATTTCATTCCAGTTTTATGGAAATACTTAATGAACACTGTTTGAATTGTTTGTTGTGAAATGAGCTTGCAGCATGAATTGGTATAGGCACCGTTTCCAGAATGACTTAAAAATGGCAACGTGAGTGTGAATGATGGCATGCAAAGAATATCAGTCGCAGCTGGCAGCAAGGGTGGTCCAGCACAGTGGACCAAGGACAATGTTCTTGGAGTAAAGGGGAGGTATTGGCAAATGAAGAGAAGGAAAATAGTGGGTTTGTTCCCATGGATCCTGATGGATTGACAGATGAGGGAGCCATCCGCCTGTCTGTGAGACCCAGGCTCTAATAAGAAAATGTTTCCTGCTCCCTGTATCTGTCACGCTTCTGAGCACTCCTACTTTTCTACTCACTCAGGCCAACCAAAATGTCTGCATTCCAATTCAAATAAGATCTTTTGAGAATGCCAAAATAAAAATGTAATCAGTACTACTGCTGGGGATATGTTAAATTCATTACACTCAGTGGTTTGCGTTGACAAGGAGGTAGGCTGAACCTCAAGCCATCAATGACTGTAGCTAAACCCTCATTGCTTTTTTCTAACTGTCAACAATTTTATAGAAGCCTCCAAATCAGATGAAACGGCGAAATTGGGCAAACCACATGACTTTGTCAAACTTTTTAACCCCCGCCCAGTAAAGGATGCACATCATGGCTACTTAGTGGAGACGTGAGCAACAGTTAATATGCTGATTCTCGTTGGCTGTACTGTGGGAAACCTTCCTGTCCCAGGCTGGAACCTCAGCCCCTCTGGAGACTGCAGCTTACGGGTTTCATTTGAGACTCTCAATACCATGGGAAAGCTCCAGGATTACAAAAAAAAAAAAATCTGAAATCAATTTTCATTGGCATCTATTTAGAGTGAAACTTAGTCTAACTTGGCTCTGTGTTTTATATATGGGGATGAATAAAAATCAAGATCTTAATTGTATCTCATGGAATTAGTACTAAATCAAGTCAATTGTATTTGTCACATGCTTCATAAACAACAGGTGTAGACTAACAGGGAAATGCTTACTTACGGGTCCTTTTCTGACAATGCAGAGTTAAAGATAATAAAAATAAGCAAATGATCAAAGCATCTGGTGTTTTCATTAAAATTCTATTGTTCATCCAAAATAGTTTTGTTTAGATTTCATTGAATCCTTTTTTGTAGTCATCCTGTGCTCGGAAGGTGTCTAATCACTGTCATGTTATGGATCTACTGTACATGCGTACAAACTTCTCAATGGAGTTTATAATCTCTGTTTAATGTTATCAACCGATCTGCCTCTTAAGTGGTGACCTTACCCATCCACAGTCCTCATCTTACTAAACTCAGTCACTCCAGTGATTTCCCCCCCCCCCTTCTACAGTCCTCACCCAACTATGCAGTCCCTCCAGTGATTTGGTCTTTGTATCCAAGATATTTTCCCTTCCACTGAAGTGCCTATTTGCATCCGCCACCACTCATTTGGATACAATCTGGTCTTTCCCAAGACTATCAGCTGGGGAGCGTCTGCTGTATTTTCAGGGCTTATCTGATGCTTGCAGCAGACGTTTCCCGGGAACGGGAGCTGGAGCCAAGCCTGCGACTTCCTCAGTGCTGCCCATGCATCATCACCTGACAACCCCTTGCCGCCCAAACGTTTCGCTATGTCATCCAGAGCGTGACCACCGCCTCCCCCGTTCCACAGACCCAACTCACCTTCACAGCCTTGGCTGCCAGCACAGAGTTCCTTGCTCCTCACATCTACACAAGCTGTTAAGAAATAATCAACAACATGCCGTTACCTTGAGAAGGTGAACAAACGTGCCTTGAGCTATGATTATGAAATACCGCCTTAAAGAAATTTTTTAAAACTGCCTACTTGATGGCTCATGACTCTGTCAGTCCCCTGTAGATTGATTGCACTGTGTCTGCTGGTTCTACCAAAATGATGTGGATATTTATTGGATTTTATCCCTAATCATCTCCTTTTGTGATCTTGGTAGAACATTGGAGGCTTTTATTCAGTGCCATTTTGGATAATGAGAGTTGGCCTTGGCCAATCTAGGCTCTTGCATTCCACAATTGAGCTCTGCTTCATGCCAATTGCCAATGGCTAGAGTTTAAAGGGGAAATTGGCCAATCTCAACCTATTACGTTGGATTGAATCCCAGAAGGTATTGAAACACCAAGGCGGGATGCTCTGCAGAGTTGAATTATGAAAACTTTACCCCTACCTTCATGTACAGATTACCTCGACTAACCTGTACACCTGCACATCGACTCGGTACCGCTGCCCCCTGTATATAGCCCCACTATTGTTATTTTATTGGGTTACTTTTTATTTTATTTTCACTTCGGTTTATTTAGTAAATATTTTATTAACCAACAATGCAGTTCAAGAAATAGAGTTAAGCAGGCCGTCATTGTAAATAAGAATTTGTTGTTAACTGACTTGCCTAGTTAAACAAATTTAAAAAGTAAGCATTTCACAGTAAGGTACCTGTTGTATTCGGCGCATGTGCCTAATATTTGATTTGTTGTTTGAAGTATCCCTTTGCTATCAACATCAGCTTGCTAGACATGTATGGATTTCTTTTCCTTTTAAGGCAATCAAGGAATGGAGTAGCCTACTAGTTACAACCTTGATTGAGGTTAGGCCTGTTCCAAAAATCCCATGCCTCTGAAAATGTCATCCTTGCTATTTGCAAGGACTTATTTATAGGAATCACTTGCACAGTTAAAGCCTTTGTACCCTGCCCTTGCTCTTCTCCATCTCCAGAATATTTTATATTTTTGAACGGTTTGGTTAGAAAGGCCTTGTGTATGAAGTAGGCTCATTGCAATTCAGGTCATCTTCCCCTCGGCACCACATTTCATATTCCCTGAGTAACCCACAGCTACACATCTGAGTGCAGAAGATTATTTGGGTTTCTGTTACATGGGTGAAGGACAACACCTTTTGGATCAGAGAGAGTGAGGAAAAGGCCAAGCCTGATTGACACACTGAGGTGGAAGGCCTCCAATTTGCCCATGTCTCTATTTAACAAAATGAACGCCCAATATAAATTCATCCTCCCGCCTGCTTCTCTTTCCTTTCAGAACCAATCCGCCCCTTCGTATCCGCGTTGGCGTGATCAGCTGACAAGGTGTCTGATTCAGTTTGGCGTAATACCGCAGTGTGTTTTAGCATGTTTTTAATTTCATGCTGATTTGCTAGTAGCTACTGACTAATAATAGCTCCAACTGTAGGATTGGAAGAATGTCTTTCATGCTCCACAGGCCCTGGCTTTAACTGCATTTAAATCATTCTGATTTAGAAGAGACAAGGAGCCCAGAAGCGGAGAAGTTGCTCCCAAGTGCAAGTCTGAAGTTAATACTGACTCTGTGCGGCTGGATGTGCAGTGACGAAGCATTTGGCTGTATCTGCAGCCATCAACAGCAAAATTAAAATGGCTTCATCAGCATTTAACCTTGCCCCGTTCCGTGTCAACCTTCACAGAGAAGGTAATTTACAATGATATCTATCATCTTTAATACTGCTGGGCATGAGCCAGGCTCTGATGGATGCTTCCTCTTATTACATCAACTGTGAGCCTGCCTGTCACTGTGAGTGGGGGAGACATGTAAAGTCATCTTAGCACATTGTTTGTGAATTATAACAGCAATGCACAGTAGTGATTTTGAACAGCCATGCAATGTGGTGGTTTAATAGGACATTGCCTAGATTTGGTTGAATATGGTTTAGGCTGCGGTCAGATAATGATATAGTTTGATAATAACAGAGAAAAAAGGAGCATATCCGACTGTCCTTTTACTAATGAAAAAAATCCTTACTGATGTGCAAAAAAGAAAATGCTTGAATATGTAGTGGGAAGTAAGATTTCATTTCTAAAGGTATCCTAGTTTGCACAAAAAACATAATAATGATTGATCAAACTAGGCTATGTCATACATAGCATTTTTGCCGAAGGCAGTTACCACAGAGAAATGGTTCTGAAATTTTGTCTGAACCATCCCCTTTTCCCCTTGCATTTCCACTTAAAGTATAGTAGTGAGTGATCCAAACCATGACATTACTCCTTTCCACCTCGTACTGTGTGAGGGCTATGAAAACAGTGTTCTTCTGAAGAAGCTGAATGCTTCCTGATGAGCAGCTACGGCTCCCAGAAAGTGTTTTATTTTCTCCAAGTATATAAAATATCTGACTCTCCCTGTCTTTAGTTTTCTATAATCAGTATTCCAAACCAATTGCTCTGTGTAGTGGACAGAAGCTCCCCCAAACGGCTCATTGTTTTAGTCCTTGGGGAAGAACACTGGCTAATGTAGATAAGAATATCCAGATTTAAAACCATCCTGTTACTAGTTGTCTTGTATTGCAAATGCTTTGATTGATTTCATAGCAGCATATTGTTATCAACAATGTGCTTACTCATTCAAATTCATAACACATTTTTGAACACAAACACATCCTTCAATGTTACCAGATGATCAGGAGCCTTTGGTTGGTTGGTTTGGTCTAGGGCTGACCCCAATTGGTCAACCGGTCGATTGTTTGGTCAATAGGCTGTTGGTCGACCAAGATTTTTTTTTAGTTGCGCTGTAGCAAATAAACATATTTTTTTATGGCACAAGAGACACCTGTCTTATTCGCGCCCATCTCAGTGAACTAATCCACTGTGGAAGCCACGGGGATGGCACAGTCCAAGAAGAATGGGAGTCTGGCTGAGATGCACATTTCTCCCCAGAATCCGCTCTCTCCCACCAATTTGTGCACATTCATTGTTTCATAACTTCATTGTGTAAATTGTTTGTGTTTGATTGTTAGTGTCTCTCAATTCCCCATTACATGTATCATCAGTAGTACATTTATTGGTAATTCTTATCATTTCTAATCTACAATGTTTGTTTGGTTACGGTCATTTCTGTTAATGCATTCAATATATTATTATTCCAGTGTTACCGTTCTCATTGTCAGAGGGGACACATTGTTTGCAGAGCGCACAACCTATGCTACATTTGTGAGAAAGATGTAGTTTATTTCATTCCGTTTATGAGTTTTGTAAATGTAGTCATTGTCTTTCGTTTGGAGCGCTCCTGTCAATGTTGTGTAAGGACATGCACCTGATTGCATTTAGAAGTACGCCTATAGGCTACCTGGCCTGTACGCAAATGTAGACATATAAATGTGCCCATTTGGGCATCTGATTGTAAGTAATGCTTCTCAAAGTAATGCTTTCGTCATCTCAAACAGCAAGCAAATAAAGTATGTTTTTACATCCAATGACAATAGTTACTGAGCTCTTTCCCTTTCGATAACCATTTGGCGTGGAAGGGAGAAATGTCATGCTCTCATCTAGTGGAAACGTCATAAAATAGGCCTACCTGATTACTTGTTATCCCTTGCGCAAACAGCCTACAACTGTGTCTGTCCTGAGCTTGCTGGAGCAGGAAACTGAGGGCCCAGAATATTTTATACAATGTTGCAAGTTTGCTAGCACAAGTTTCACTGGATCCAAGTAATAGTTGATACAATGTTTCGAGTTCGCTGCAAACAGGCCATGCATAGCCAATGTGATTTATAAGGATATTTATTTTCTACCTGCAGGCTGCAATGTTTTTATTTGTTGGCTTTAGGCTATTTCTACATAGTTGGCAATAGAAGTTACTTTTTAGGTTTGTATCATTTTCATTTGGATAGAATTTTAGATTTGGATAGAATTGATTAACCACATAATGATTTTGAGATATGAATACATTTATAAATTAAATAAATGTGCATATGAAAACAATAAACGCCAGTCTCAACGTCAACAGTGAAGAGGCGACTCTGGGATGCTGGCCTTCAAGGCAGAGTTGCAAAGAAAAAGCCATATCTCAGACTGGCCAAAAACACAGAGGAACTCTGCCTAGAAGGTCAGCATCCCGGAGTTGCCTCTTGACTGTTGCCGTTGAGACTGGTATATGAAGAATGAATGAATAGCCTTCATTTCTCAGAACAAGAATAGACTGACGAGTTTCAGAAGAAAGGTCTTTGTTTCTGGCCAATTTGAGCCTGTAATCGAACCCACGAATGCTGATGCTCCAGATACTCAACTAGTCTAAAGAAGACCAGTTATATTGCTTCTTTAATCAGAACAACAGTTTTCAGCTGTGCTAACATAATTACAAAAGGGTTTTCTAATGATCAATTAGCCTTTTTAAAATTATAAACTTGGATTAGCTAACACAATGTGCCATTGGAACACAGGAGTGATGGTTGCTGATAATGGGCCTCTGTAAGCCTATGTAGATATTCCAATAAAAATAAGCTGTTTCCAGCTACAATAGTCATTTATAGCATTAACAATGTCTACGCTGTATTTCTGATCAATGTGATGTTATTTTAATGGACAAAACATTTGCTTTTCTTTTCAAAAACAAGGACATTTCTAAGTGACCCCAACATTTTGAACGGTAGTGTATATAGTTGATTTTATGAAACACACACACAACTATGTGTTATGTATATACAGTTGAAGTCGAAGTTTACATACACTTAGCTTGTTTTTCAACCACTCCACAAATTTCTTGTTAACAAACTATAGTTTTGAAGTCGGTTAGGACATCTACTGTGTGATTGACACAAGTAATTTTTCCAACAATTGTTTACAGACAGATTATTTCACATAATTCACTGTATCACAATTCTAGTGGGTCAGAAGTTTACATACACTAAGCTGACTGTGCCTTTAAACAGCTTGGAAAATTCCAGAAAATTATGTAATGGCTTTAGAAGCTTGCTAATTGACATAATTTGAGTCAATTGGAGTTGTACCTGTGGATGTATTTCAAGGCCTACATTCACACTCAGTGCCTCTTTGCTTGACATCATAGGAAAATCAAAAGAAATCATCCAAGACCTCTGGGGGGAAAAAAATTGTAGACCTCCACAAGTTTTGTTCATCCTTGGGAGCAATTTCCAAAATCCTTAAGGTACCACGTTCATCTGTACAAACAATAGTACGTAAGTATAAACACCATGGGACCACGCAGCCGTCATACCGCTCAGGAAGGAGACACGTTCTGTCTCCTAGAGATGAACGTACTTTGGTGCGAAAAGTGCAAATAAATCCCAGAACAACAGCAAAGGACCTTGTGAAGATGCTGGAGGAAACGGGTACAAAAGTATCTATAGCCACAGTTAAACGAGTCCTATATTGACAACCTGAAAGGCCGCTCAGCAAGGAAGAAGCCACTGCTCCAAAACTGCCATTGAAAAAGCCCGACTATGGTGTGCAACTGCACATGGGGACAAAGATCATACTTTTTGGAAAAATGTCCTCTGGTCTGATGAAACAAAAATAGAACTGTTTAGCCACAATGACCATCGTTATGTTTGGAGGAAAAAGCAGGAGGCTTGCAAGCCGAAGAACATCCCAACCGTGAAGCACGGGGGTGACAGCATCATGTTGTGGGGGTGCTTTGCTGCAGGAGGGACTGGTGCACTTCACAAAATAGATGGTTTCATGAGGAAGGAGAATTATGTGGATATATTGAAGCTTGGTCGCAAATGGGTCTTCCAAATGGACAATGACCCCAAGCATACTTCCAAAGTTGTGTCAAAATGGCTTATGGACAACAAGGTCAAGGTATTGGAGTGGCCATCACAAATCCCTGACCTCAATCCTAAAGAAAATTTGTGGGCAGAACTGAAAAAGCGTGTGCGAGCAAGGAGGCCTACAAACCTGACTCAGTTACACCAGCTCTGTCAGGAGGAATGGCCCAAAATTCACCCAATTTATTGTGGGAAGCTTGTGGAAGGCTGCCCAAAACGGTTGACCCAAGTTAAACCATTTTAAAGGCAATGCTACCAAATACTAATGGAGAGTGTGTAATCTTCTGACCCACTGGGAATGTGATGAAAGAAATAAAAGCTGAAATAAATCATTCTCTCTACTATTATTCTGACATTTCACATTCTTAAAATAAAGTGGTGATCCTAACTGACCTAATAAAGGGAATTTTTACTCGGATTAATAGTTATGTGAATAACTATGTTTTAAATGTATTTGGCTGAGGTGTATGTAAATTTCCAACTTCAACTGTGTGTGTGTATGTATGTATGTATATATATGTGTATACAATGCTCAAAAAAATAAAGGGAACACTAAAATAACACATCCTAGATCTAAATGAATGAAATATTCTTATTAAATACTTTTTTCTTTACATAGTTGAATGTGCTGACAACAAAAAAATGATCAATGGAAATCAAATTTATCAACCCATGGAGGTCTGGATTTGGAGTCACACTCAAAATTAAAGTGGAAACCACACTACAGGCTGATCCAACTTTGATGTAATGTCCTTAAAACAAGTCAAAATGAGGCTCAGTAGTGTGTGTGGCCTCCACGTGCCTGTATGACCTCCCTACAACGCCTGGGCATGCTCCTGATGAGGTGGCGGATGGTCTCCTGAGGGATCTCCTCCCAGACCTGGACTAAAGCATCCGCCAACTCCTGGACAGTCGGTGGTGCAACGTGGCGTTGGTGGATGGAGCGAGACATGATGTGCTCAATTGGATTCAGGTCTGGGGAACGGGCGGGCCAGTCCATAGCATCAATGCCTTCCTCTTGCAGGAACTGCTGACACACTCCAGCCACATGAGGTCTAGCATTGTCTTGCATTAGGAGGAACCCAGGGCCAACCGCACCAGCATATGGTCTCACAAAGGGGTCTGAGGATCTCATCTCGGTACCTAATGGCAGTCAGGCTACCTCTGGCGAGCACATGGAGGGCTGTGCGGCCCCCCAAAGAAATGCCACCCCACACCATGACTGACCCACCGCCAAACCGGTCATGCTGGAGGATGTTGCAGGCAGCAGAACGTTCTCCACGCCGTCTCCAGACTCTGTCACATGTGCTCAGTGTGAACCTGCTTTCATCTGAAGAGCACAGGCCGCCAGTGGCGAATTTGCCAATCTTGGTGTTCTCTGGCAAATGCCAAACGTCCTGCACGGTGTTGGGCTGTAAGCACAACCCCCACCTGTGGATGTCGGGCCCTCATACCACCCTCATGGAGTCTGTTTCTGACCGTTTGAGCAGACACATGCACATTTGTGGCCTGCTGGAGGTCATTTTGCAGGGCTCTGGCAGTGCTCCACCTGCTCCTCCTTGCACAAAGGCGGAGGTAGCGGTCCTGCTGCTGGGTTGTTGCCCTCCTACGGCCTCCTCCACGTCTCCTGATGTACTGGCCTGTCTCCTGGTAGCGCCTCCATGCTCTGGACACTACGCTGACAGACATAGCAAACCTTCTTGCCACAGCTCGCATTGATGTGCCATCCTGGATGAGCTGCACTACCTGAGCCACTTGTGTGGGTTGTAGACTCCGTCTCATGCTACCACTAGAGTGAAAGCACCGCCAGCATTCAAAAGTGACCAAAACATCAGCCAGGAAGCATAGGAACTGAGAAGTGGTCTGTGGTCACCACCTGCAGAACCACTCCTTTATTGGGGGTGTCTTGCTAATTGCCTGATGTACTGGCCTGTCCACCTTTTGTCTATTCCATTTGCACAACAGCATGTGAAATTTATTGTCAATCAGTGTTGCTTCCTAAGTGGACAGTTTGATTTCACAGAAGTGTGATTGACTTGGAGTTACATTGTGTTGTTTAAGTGTTCCCTTTATTTTTTTGAGCAGTGTATATATGTGTGTGTCTATATGTATGGAAAAATACACGTTTTAAAATTTAGACCAATCGATTGGTCTAAATAACAGACGACTTTTGATCAACCAAGTTTTAGTTTAGTCGGGAACAGCCCTAGTTAGGTCACATGTTAACATGCTGATCAGTTCCACCATGTGATCATTCAACATAACCATGAAGCTAGTCCTCCAGAGTTGAGCTTTATACTTGGTGCCAGATGTAAGATCAGCAATTTGTTTATTTAACCTTTATTTAACTAGGCAATTAAGTCAGTTAAGAACAAATTCGTATTTACAATGACGGCCTACCCCGGCCAAACCTGGACGACGCTGGGCCAATTCTGCGCTGCCCTATGGGACTCCAATCGCGTCCGGATGTGATACAGCCTGGATTCGAACCATGGACTGTAGTGATGACTCTTGCGCTGAGATGCAGTGCCTTAGACCGCTATACCACTCGGGAGCCCAGCATGAGGGGAGGTAGACACTTAGTCTGACACAGTGTTTCTGTTGCAGTGCATTGATGGTCAATGGTTACAAATGCTTTGTCAGGCCATATTTCACTGTGAATTGATGTAATAAAATCTTTAGTTACCCTGTTGCCATATGGAAATGTGCTCTGTGTTAGCTGCTATACTTGGTGTGCCAAACTGCTGAATGTTATTTTAGTTGCTGCCAGTCTTGTGAAAAGAGGAGAATGGCGCCAGTTTGGATGGCAGTTATTTTGTGTTTTCTACCTTTAAATTTTTTTGGGGGTCATGTGTTACATCATCACTGGCAAGATTTTGCCTTTATGAACCAAAATGTCCATCTGTGCACTTTCAATTGCCCCAGCATTGAATACTCTCTCTGTAGGTTGCCTATTTTTGGTCACAAACAATTTTAAGGCTTCGTGGAGTCTTCATAAACCCTTTCATAGATTCTTCACAAATAATTTATAACAAATGTCATGCTAAAGGGTAGAAGAAATAGCGTTTGCCACATTTTGCAACAACAAGTCAGATGTAAGGACCGGTTCTAACTAACCCATTTTTTATTATGAATTTGTTAATGAAATACAGTACTCCAGCACATAGGCATTTCATCACAGTGTATAGTCGGTTAGCCATGTCACTTTACCCCCTTTTATCGAGGAGGTGCCTTGTTTGAAGCAGTATACTGAAGAGCTGGGTTTCGGGTAGCCATTAGCCTCCACAGCCATATGGCCCATGTGAGAACAGCCCAAAGGAAGTGCTCCCCAGCTGACAGAATGTAGGCTCATGTAGCAAAACCTGAAACTGGAGACCGTGCTGCACCCCACAAATGGGTTTTTGCTGCTATGGGAAGATTTTTTATAATTTTTTTTATCTATGTTTGTTTTCCAACCAAAGTTCTTTAGGAGAAGTGGTTCCACCACCACTTACATGGTATGTGGTAAACTATGATAACTGCTATTATTGTATTTTTCATTTAGATTGTGTTATGGCTATATGAAACAAAATAAGATAACAGTGAAATGCCACAAAAATAGCCGCTGTAGTCAGAGCTGATTGCTTTAAACAGATGACCTCAGAGCCTTTTAATTGCAAGAGACACTCTTTTACTTTTGACAGTGCTTTATTGTTTTATGTACTCCCTGCCTTTTTTTCACCATCTTTGTTACCTCAAGGACAGTTCAAATTATGAAAGCAGGGGGTGGAATCATGAACTAAATGGCCAAACTATTTGCTCCCTTAAAAGTTCTGCATCAGAGTTCTTGGCACAACTCTGCCTTGTCATAACATGGTTGGATTAGTCAAGATGGTGACTCCTGAGGATGGAACTGCAGGCTGTTGTCTGCTATCCACTGAATCAAGCAAGAACTTGGAATGCTTTATTATAACAGTCTGGCTGTGTGTGTGAGTTATTGATAACAACAGCTTGGGTTAGTCTAAACTGTTATCATTGAAAAGGAAAAGGTGCACCATTAAAAACCTATTGTATTTAAGCAAATATTAAATGCTGGGCTCATTCTACACTCCTGACAGGACATCTGGTGACAGGGTCATTCTTCAACCATACATCCAGTTTACCCTTTACCTAAAGTGAGCCTATGAAAAGTTTACTTGTACTTGGAGGAAGGTGGTCTGGTATACTCCATCTCCCTACCCTGCTACCCTGCCTGGGCCCAGCTGGAGCAGGTTTGCTCACTGACCTTCAGGGACTGCCTGCCTTGCCTTCCCTAGAGGAGGTGACCCTCGTGGGCTGAACTGTGAGTGTAATATTCACACTCCACTGCACATGTCTGAGTGACTCCCACACAGCCGGAGCCACTGACTGAGGCTGTCGGCTCTTTCTTCCTCCATTCCTCCTTCCATTCCTTCCTCTCTCCTTCTGTTCCCTCTGTGAGAGTCTCAGCAGAAGCTTCTAAAAGCTGTGGCGGGAGGCAGCTAAATGTCTGTCTCCTCACTTGTCACACTTCTTTTTTCTCTCCTCCCCGTGGGCAGAGCAAGAGATGGTGAGTGTGACATTGGATTAATGCACGGCTGAATTGGGCACCTGAATTACAACTGCGCGTAGTCTTTTTGAGGCTTATCTTGTGCCATCACTTCTTTCCACTGCGATCATGGCAGGAATATTAATTAGAGGGCCCTAAGGACACGGGTGTGATATTCAATTGGGCAATGATCTGTCAGCCTGCTGCATGTTCTGTCAGCCTGCGATATGGATGTTCACAATATACATGGTCAGATTTTAACACGATGTTGACCTCTCTTTGTGTACCCAAACCCATTTATGGGCCAATTTGGTTTTCCCATGTGGATGCAGTGGGTCACAGTCTGTAGGCTGAGCCTCCCAATGGGAGAAAATACTGATGATCACAATATGGATGATAAATATTTTTCAATGGATATTGAACAGCGCTACCAGTATGTCAACTTGTATCAGAAAACCATTGATTAAAGTCAATTCATGTATGTTTGTAGCTAGTTAAGTGGATGCTTTTTCAGGCTTCCAGAGCCGTTGACAATAGACACTAAATGGCAAATGTCACCACACTCTAATCTGGTCAGTCCAAATGGTTGAACATCAAAGAGCTAAGTGCCATTTCATCAGCACCATTGGCACTTATGACTCCAGCCACACATTATGTAAAGGAAGAGGAAGATTTGATCTGCTGCACAATTAGCAAGTGCCACTTTATACAGCATCGTACACAGCTGCCAGAAGGAATCGAAGATAATTAGAAGCAAAGTACAGTGGGGGGACCTACCCCTCTATCCCCCAACCTCACCATGACCTACTTTTTTTCAATGCTGACACATAAATGATTAATCTCTCTCTTTCTCTCTCGCTCTCTCTCAATCTCTCTCTGCCTCTTTCTTCAGTGTGATGTCATTGCACTATAAAACATTCATCCTACCATGTGTCTCCAGCCCTGTTGCCACCTGTCACATTGTGTCAGTGGTGAGGATTGTTCCCTTGGGGACCTTCTCTCTCTTCCGCAGGCTGGTGGTGGTAGTGATGGGGGTGATATGTTTGTACCATTCCCTGTGCGGGTTGATAAGGTAACAGAATGCCCTGGGAGAACTCTGACCTGCTGATTCAGTTCATTACTCACTGTGTGTGTTTTTGGTGGAAAATCTGCTTTTTTGCTGGATGGAAACATTGCTCAATATCAGATCATTTTGCCACCGAATCTAGTAGGGTATATTTGACATTGCTTTTTTTCAGGGCTTGGTGTTAATTTAATTGGAAGTCTTGTCAGTTCAGGAAATTAAGCAATCTCCATCCCCGAGTTTCAAAAGCATATTTTCTACAGCAAGTGAGTTTTGTGTTTTGATACTAATAAATAAGAAAATGTAACAACATTTTACCTGTAAAGGAAGGATTAGTCAGCCAGAACATGTTCTGTTGCATGTAGGCTTGTCCCAGGCTGGCTGTGTGTGTGGTTGTGGGGATGAGAGAGAAGCCAAGCTTTCCAATGACAGGCTGTCATTAAATTTCCTTGGGTTTCCTCTTGGCGGCTGTAATGACGAGGGGTCTGATTGTCCTTAGGACTCTTGTATTTCTGTCTGCAGAAAGGTTGTTTGAAATTCCAGCAGCCCAGATCCTCTGACTTGCTACGTCTCTCATTCAGGCAACTCATAGACAGGCATGGTGAAAGATCTGCTTTTACTTTTAACTTGTGCCTCGCTGAACATAACCACGTCTGTGTCGGTTGGGAAGAAGCGAGGGAACGGATGCATCGAACAATGGCCGTAATGTAAGCCTCTTGTAAATCAGCTCAGTTTTTCAGTTGGCTCTTTGTTTGCTGGAAGATTTAGATGAAATATTTGGTAATTTAGTAAGTGCCTGGCTGTGCTTCTATGGTGTTCCTAGTCAATTGTGTCTGGTAAACCTAGACATTACGTGAGCCTCCAAAGGACAGTACTCATTCTATCCTCCAAAAGGCGAGGCTCCGGCGAACGCACGGCTATTCTTGTTTCACACACATCTTCCCCCAAGTCTTGCTGCATGCAAAGCAGGGTGGTATTGATGGCTAGTTTGGGTTGCCATGTGTTTTGCCTCAGTCTTGGTTCCACTTGTACTCCCTTGACTCTGCAGTCTGGTTTCCTCACGCAGATGGGGGTCCAGGCGGCGGGCCAGCACACACAATTGCCCCATTGAGTTTCCTCCCTCCTAGTTTTGCACGCCTGCATGACATCTCACAGTTTGCTCTGCGGAGTCTTGAGTTTCAGCAGGGTGTTATGAAGTGCTACACTATGCTGTGGGCTCCCAGCTCTGCTACACCTTGATAGGGGAAGGCCAGTTACTGCACTGTCAGGGCTCCCCTATTTTATGACCCTCCATGGTGTATTTGAAACGCAGAGAAGCAATTTGAAACGCAGAGAAAAAAAAGCTACTCCTTCAAATCATTTGTAATCCCTGCCTGGCTGGGTCTGGGTGTTGTCCAGGCAGTGTGTGTCGGTGCCCTGCCGTGAGGGTAGAGCTGTAATGGTCTTCCACTGCAGGAATTCTCCTAAGATAGCCCAGGCTGCTCTCATCATCTCGCTACTGAGTATCCAAATTGCTGTGCTGCTGAGATCTCTCTTGGTCAATTTCATGCCCAACTGAACAACATATTGGAGTATTTACAATTTTACTGAATGATTGTACAACAAGGTATTTGTTTGAATTCTTGAATTGCTCAGGGTGTAACAAAGGCGTATTAGTATAGGCCTGATTGGAAATGACTTGCAATGAGAGAATTTTGCACTTCAGTTGTGATGACATAAGACCAACATTTGGCATTCGTTTTGCAGTATCACTGCGAGTCAAGCGGGGAAAAAAACGATCACTTTTGTTATCTGAAAATACACTATATATACAAAGTATGTGGACACCCCTTCAAATTAGTGGATTGGGCTATTTCAGCTACACCCGTTGCTGACAGGTGTATAAAATGGACCACACAGCCATGCAATCTCCATAGACAAACATTGGCAGTAGAATGGCCTTACTGAAGAGCTCAGTGACTTTCAATGTGGTACCGTCATAGGATGTCACCTTTCCAACAAGTCAGTTCGTCAAATTTCTGCCCTGCTAGAGCTACCCCGGTCAACTGTAAGTGCTGTTATTGTGAACGGTCAAGTCTAGGAGCAACAACGGCTCAGCCGCAAAGTGGTAGGCCACACAAGCTCAGAACGTGACTCCTGAGTCCTGTAGCGTGAAGCGCGTAAAAATTGCCAGTCCTTGTTTGCAACGCTCACTACCAAGAACCAAACTGCCTCTGGAAGCAAGGTCAGCACAGGAAATGTGCGTCAGGAGCGTAATGAAATGGGTTTCTATGGCCGAGCAGCCACACACAAGCCTAAGATCACCATGCGCAATGCCAAGAGTTGGCTGGAGTGGTGTAAAGGTCGCCGCCATTGGACTCTGTAGCAGTGGAAACATGTTCTTTGGCCAGATGGATGGGACACAATGCAGATACCCCGGTTAGCCAATGTGCGGGAGCACTGGTTGGTCGGCCCAATTGATGTAGTATGTACATGAATGTATAGTTAAAGTGACTATGCATATATGATAAAAAGAGGGGTTGGGGGGGGGGGCACACAATGCAAATAGTCCGGGTAGCCATTTTATTACCTGTTCAGGAGGCTTGGGGGTAAAAACTGTTGAGAAGCCTTTTTGTCCTAGACTTGGCACTCCGGTGAACAGTCTATGTCTGGGGTCTTTGAACATTTTTAGGGCCTTTTTCTGACACCGCCTGCTGTAGAGGTCCTGGATGGCAGGCAGCTTAGCCACAGTGATGTACTGGGCCATACGCACTACCCTCTGTAGTGCCTTGCGGTCAGAGGCCGAGCAGTTGCCGTACCAGGCAGTGACGCAACCAGTCAGGATGCTCTCGACGTTGCAGCTGTAGAAACTTTTGAGGATCTCAGGACCCATGTTAAATCTTTTTAGTTTCCTGAGGGGGAATAGGCTTTGTCATGCCCTCTTCACGACTGTCTTGGTGTGTTTGGACCATTCTAGTTTGTTGTTGATGTGGACACCAAGGAACTTGAAGCTCTCAACCTGCTCCACTACAGCCCCGTCGATGAGAAAGGGGCGTGCTCTGTCCTCCTTTTTCTGTAGTCCACAATCTCCTTAATCTTGGTTACGTTGAGGGATAGGTTGTTATTCTGGCACCACCCGGCCAGGTCTCTGACTTCCTCCCTATAGGCTGTCTCCTCGTTGTCGGTGATCAGGCCTACCACTGTTGTGTTGTCTGCAAACTTAATGATGGCGTTGGAGTCGTGCCTGGCCATGCAGTCGTGGGTGAACAGGGAGTACAGGAGGGGACTGAGCACGCACCCCTGGGGAGCTCCAGTGTTGAGGATCAGCGTGGCAGATGTGTTGCTACCTACCCTCACCACCTGGGGGCGGCCCGTCAGGAAGTCCAGGATCCAGTTGCAGAGGGAGGTGTTTAGTCCCAGGATCCTTAGCTTAGTGATGAGCTTTGAGGGTACTATGGTGTTGAACGCTGAGCTGTAGTCAATGAATAGCATTCTCACATAAGTGTTCCTTTTGTCCAGGTGGGAAAGGGCAGTGTGGAGTTTAATAGAGATTGCATCATCTGTGGAACTGTTTGGGCGGTATGCAAATTGGAATGGGTCGAGGGTTTCTGGGATAATGGTGTTGTGAGCCATTACCAACCTTTCAAAGCACTTCATGGCTACAGACGTGAGTGCTACGGGTCTGTAGTCATTTAGGCAGGTTGCCTTTGTGTTCTTGGGCACAGGGACTGTGGTGGTCTGCTTGAAACATGTTGGTGTTACAGACTTAATCAGGAACATGTTGAAAATGTCAGTGAAGACACCTGCCAGTTGGTCAGCACATGCCCGGAGCACACGTCCTGGTTATCGGTCTGGCCCCGCAGCCTTGTGTATGTTGACCTGTTTAAAGGTCTTAATCACGTCGGCTATGGAGAGAGTGATCACACAGTCGCCTGGAACAGCTGATGCTCTCATGCATGCCTCAGTGTTGCTTGCCTCGAAGCGAGCATAGAAGTGATTTAGCTCGTCTGGTAGGCTCGTGTCACTGGGCAGCTCGCGGCTGTGCTTCCCTTTGCAGTCTGTAATAGTTTGCAAGCCCTGACGAGCGTCGGAGCCGGTGTAGTACGATTCAATCTTAGCCCTGTATTGCCGCTTTGCCTGTTTGATGGTTCGTCGCAGGGCATAGCAGGATTTCTTGTAAGCTTCCGGGTCCCGCACCTTGAAAGCGGCAGCTCTACCCTTTAGCTCAGTGCAATGTTACCTGTAATCCATGGCTTCTGGTTGGGGTATGTACGTACAGTCACTGTGGGCACGACGTCCTCGATGCACTTATTGATAAAGCCAGTGACTGATGTGGTGTACTCCTCAATGCCATCGGAAGAATCCCAGAACATGTTCCAGTCTGTGATAGAAAAACAGTCCTGTAGTTTTTCTTATAGACCGAGTCACTGGTGCTTCCTGCTTTAATTTTTGCTTGTAAGCAGGAATCAGGAGGATCGAGTTGTGGTCGGATTTACCAAATGGAGGGCGAGGGAGCGATTTGTACGCGCCTCTGTGTGTGGAGTACAGGTGATCTAGAATTTTTTTTTCCTCTGGTTGCACATTTAACATGCTGATGGAAATTTTGTAGAACTGATTTAAGTTTCCCTGCATTAAAGTCTCCGGCCACTAGGAGTATCGCCTCTGAGTGAGTGGTTTCCCGTTTGCTTATTTCCTTATACAGCTGACTGAGTGCGGTCTTAGTGCCAGCATCTGTCTGTGGTGGTAAATAAACAGCCACGAAAAGTATAGCTGAAAATGTCAAAGGGGGGACCAACTCCATATTAATGGTGCAGTGAACTGTGGTGGAATTTATCCTCCCCTTTTCTATAAATCAGGTTTGAATGGGCTGTTTTTACTCCTAAAGGGTGTGAAGGATGTACCTCACCCATTAATGCGGCCATTAAACTTAACAACATCATGTTGTGTGTTAAGTGAAGATGACAGCGGACAAGGGCTGGAAGCATCGTTATTTAATTGTTTGTTTTTTTGGCTGCCATTCCAGGTTGACATTAGATTGATGTCTGCGCTTTGGCTGACGGGTGACCGCTTGACATGCACCATCAGTCCAAAGCACTGTGATTCATTTGATGTCTTTTAAAATGTCACTCTTGAGGCACAAGAGTAGCAGCCTCCATTGAGCCTGTATATGATATGATAAAAGCAGTGATGAAGCCTTAGTGGAGCCCCTACGCGCTTGCAATGTTAAAAGCATTAGTTAAATACAAGCATCTGGTACGCTCTGTGTTTTTTTCTTCCCACTAATCCTTTGAAAAAACCTGACAAAGGCTTTAATTCAGAAAGTATTGGTCAAGCTAATCAAAGGCTATAAAGAGACTAGGCTGGAAAATGCACAAGTGAAACTTCTTGGTCCATTGATCATTTGTCAGTGAGGCAAGACCATTTAACTTCAAATGCCAGGCCTTTGGTTTTGAACTGCCACTCAGTGATCTGTAGCCTTCAGTAGCAGCCCATGCATCCTGCACATCTGAAATAACCATGAGGGCAGTGGCAGAATTGCTTTCATTAGACCTGCAGAAAATGACAGGCTTTTGAGATCCGCTCAGTGGATGTTTCAGTCAAATTGGACGGTCTGTCACACTCGACGTGTAGTTTACTTAACTCAACATAGACTAAAGTTAAAAAGACTGTCTTCACACCTGACATGTCCCATGTATTGACATGCCAATAATTCTTACTGTCCATCAGTACTACCTTCCCTTTCCCTGTAAACCAACATAACACATGCAGATCTGCTGTCTCTGAGCATTAGTGAGCAGCCACTCTGCTCTAATGGCTCCAATGGGAGGAGGTAAGGAGACTGGCAGGAAGAGGGACAGAGGACTTTGTACCCACTCTAAGAAAAAGAGTTGTCCGTTTATATGGCAGCCATACAAATTTCAACAAGGTATATGACCCCACTGTTATCACAAGAGTAAAGTTAGGGTTAGTGGGGGACTGGGGATTGAGCTCTCTCCTAAATCCTGTGAGGAAAAGGAAAGAGATTTCCCCGTCAAGCTGCTGTAATCAAGCACAAAAGCAGCATTACTGGGCAGAGCTTTGAACAGGTGGACACTGCAGTCCCAGCGTGTGTGTGTGAGAGGGTGGAGTGGACCACAGAGCTGGAGAGTGGAAAGGGGTTAATACAAAGCCAAAAATCCCCAGGCTTACAGTCCGGAGACAGTTAAACAGTAATTCCCTCAGGTGTAGGTTAACTGTAAGGCGGGGACATATCTCAATTGGTACCTCTATGAAAATGCTAGGTTACGTTATTTGTGACCTACCATTTACTATCGTCAAGGTGGTGCCTTGGAAATAATGTATAGGTATACAAGCCTACTCAAGCTCGGTCATTCAACCATTTCTCTGAAGTGTAAATGTTGACTTCAACTTAGGTATTATTAGCGTGATCTGTTCTTCCATTCACATGCATAATGGAATTTTGATGTGTTGAGGTCAAGGTAGGAGAAGGAAAAGTAGACTCCTCAAAAATAATATAAAATAAAAAATGAAGTCCCAGTAGGTTTGGTATTTATGAAGAGGTTATGGGGTACTTGGCACCCTGATGTGCCGCTGATGGTGGCAGCTCTTCCTGGTTCCTTAGGCCTCCCAGCTCCTGATTTGGTTGTTAAATTAAGTGAAGTCGACCTCTCAGGCAGCTCATTTGTTACTGCTCCCAGCTCCAACTGTGTTCAAAGGCCTAAAGGGTCCTACTGAAAACGCCTTTAGTGATAAATTAGAAACAGCAGGGGACTTGAAGGAATATCTGTGTTTATTCCAAAGCAGCGGTTGTCGAAACATTGGGTGGGGTGGTAACCATAGTTACAAGACTAATCAGTGAGCTTTGTGTGGACCCTGAGGTGCAGTGTATGCTTTGGAGATTTCCCCTGAAGCATGCACTACATCTGAGATTATAGCTTTACATGAAAAATATGAAACACCAATGACGAGGCTACTTTTTACATGTTCATTTCACACTCCCTCTCTCCATCTTTAACATCTGTTTATTTTTTGCACGTGTGCATAAATAGTTTATAGTAAAAAAATAAATATCAAACTGTTATTATTACTAAATGATTAATTGAATACCTATGTATTATGAACCTAAGCATGTCATGGGTAGGCTATATAAGTATCTTAGGCTGATGCCATAGCTATGATCATAATTTTGACTAGTGTTATTTTTCTGTAACATCCAGGGAAGAGTCCTCCGTTTGAACAGGTACTTGCAGGTTGTCATAGTTCAATCCATTCTTGGTTTCTGTGATATGTCATTACCGCTATTATTGTAGTGGGGTGACAGGTAATTTACTGCTGTGGTTTTAAACAGCAATTCACTGAGGAATTGCGCTTCAGTAATCTCACTGACATGGAAGGACATGAAAGAATTGGAGGACTGATAGCCGTATTACTTTTTAAAGTACTTTTTCATCACTATACTGTTTAGCTGTTGTTATCCTTTTAAAAATATTAACATTGAAATGAATTAATAACAGTTCTTATTATGGGAATTATTAAAATAGTTCTACAGGATTAGCATACTGTAGTTTGATATTTTACTATTTTAATCCTATTCATAAAGGTGTTTCTTTTCTGTCTCTCACATGGTAACACACTGTCAGCCACTTGCCCTTCAGCAGTAATATGTCATGTTGGTGACTGACTGATGGTCAATTCAGGCAACAATAATGCTTTGAGAGACTGTTTCCCCAATGCCCCTCCAATCCATGACTCAAATAAAACACACTTAATCATCTGCAAAACATAATGGGGAGGTTTTGTCTCATGGTTTAAGGTGTTGATGGCCAATATGACACGTCAGTCCTTTTTCTAGCTTCAAGCCATGAGAGTCCACTGCTAATGCTTCCCAGAAATTAGATTTAGTGCAGACCTTCATTTTGATCATTTTGGATATTATTTAGCTACTGCACTGGATCACTTACTGCACTGGATCACTTTCTTTCATCTTCTTATTACAAGGTTCTGATCACATTACTACATTATTGGTACTAAATTAACTAGCAAGTTTAACTCATTTAACATTGATTTGTAAATCAGGTATTTGTATCTTTCCATTAAAAATTTAACATTACCTTGGGATTTTGTTGGGCTCTATGATAACATCTTGGTTTAAGAGACTTAAAAGCCTTGTTTATCTCCTCACAATAGAAAAATCAATTGTGTTAAATTCATAATCTGAGTAACAATAAAGCTTGTTTTGTCCACAGCGTATTTGTTGCACTCACTTTTCTGCCACATGTAGGTTCATTTGAAGGTCAGTGTCCTAATTCGACATCAGCCTATGTGACTGTGCATACAGCCCAGACCGCTAAAAACTATGTTCATACACTCAACTGAGATTCAACTCTATGTTTTCAGTTCTCTATGTTTTCAGTTGCATTGCTGTGAAAATTGATTAAACATGTGCCAGTACTAAGCACAACGTTTAAAAAAACTCACCCTATACTTGGCCGTGTTGGCTCAAATCTAATTTCATGAGCATAGTCGACAGTCAATAAGCTAGCTAGACATTAAATGCAATTATGTCTGGTTACAACAAGCAATACAATCCCCACAAGCAATCTCACAGTCTTGTGTTTTATGACGTAATCAGTGTGTGCCAGGTCCTGTGGGACGTAAAGTCTCTGTTGCATTCCAGAGATGAGGCCACATCATGTTGGAGCTCAAGGCAGGGAGGCTTTTGTGATGACATACAGGAATCACTGTGATTCCAGAGTTCAAGGTGAACTGACTCAGTGGGCCGTCACATGAGAACGGATCCTTCTATTACTCAAGATTATAGGCTAGTGGCTTTAGAACCCTACAAAGTAAAATCTCTCAAGAAAGAACCGTGACTGATTTTATGACCTGTCCCCCGGTGATATACTGTAACTGTATGGCAGCTTCATATTGACACTCTTTCTGTACTGTATGGGTTTGACCATGAGTGGTGGATTGTTTGTGTATGTGTGTGTCATCTGGACAAAGTCTCTGAAGGATACGGATGGTGTTTGTATTCCAGGTTGGCTCTTAAACTGTAAATGGAACAGACTGGATGCCAGGTGTTCATTTCAGAGAAAGATTGACTGCAAGAAGATTGAGTTGCTTATTCATTTGGTTCTGTCTGCCCTGAGCGAAGACTAAATTGAGGGGAGACTCTTTGTGTTTTTTTTTTTTCCATGTCTGAATGTGGTCTTGATGTGGTGACACTACACTCCTCCTGAATCCTGCTGGCCCCAGAGGCTCCTCTGTTGTTTTTCTGGTTTTGGTGTTTAAAGGGGATGGTATCGATTTCTCTCAAGGGGAAAGTCACCCTCCTCCACTGGTGCATTAGTGATAGTCTGCTAATGGACAACTCCATTTTTAACTCATGAAAAGCGAGTCTGTGGCGATGCACCGAGCACAGATCCAAACTGACAGGGAAGCAGCCTCCTACCACAGACTGTTATCACCCAGGTTAATACGAACTCCGAGAAAGTCATTACACCAGCCAACACACCAATCTGCTCCGAACAGAGCCTTAACTTCGTATGGCTGCAGGGGCAGTATTGAGTAACTTGGATAAAGGTGCCCATTTCAAACGGCCTCGTACTCAATTCTTGCTCGTACAATATGCATATTGTTATTACTATTGGATAGAAAACACTCTCTAGTTTCTAAAACCGTTTGAATTATATCTGTGAGTAAAACAGAACTCATTTTGCAGCAAACTTCCTGACAGGAAGTGGAAAATCTGAAATCGATGCTCTGTTCTAGGGCCTGCCTATAAATGGCCTTCATATATATCAGTATACATGCACTTCATACACCTTCCACTAGATGTCAACAGGGAGTGAGAGAAGAAATGGAGTGTATAACTTGATCTGGGGTCGAATAAAAGCTCTTGGCATGACGTGACCCCAATTTCCTGTTTCCTGGAACGCGCGAGAAGGGACCTGGTATTGCCTTCTGTAAAGCTGTCGTTATAGACGACTAATATCTCCGGCTTTGATTTTATTTGATACATGTGACAATATCATCGTAAAGTATGTTTTTTCAATATAGTTTTATTAGATTATTGAAATTTTTTCGGGACGTTAGGTGTGTTGCTTGTGTGTCTGCGTATGTTCAGGAAGGAGAGCTTCGCGCCACTTTGCTAGCTTTCCGTGCTAATTGACTGGAGAAGAGGACATTCTAAATCCAAACAACGATTGTTCTGGACAAAGGACCCCTTGTACAACATTCTGATGGAAGATCATCAAAAGTAGGACCCATTTTATGATGCTATTTCATATATCTGTCGAACATGTTGTACTAGTAGTTTGCGCCCAGATTTTGGGCACTCTCTCGCTATAACTAAGCTGGATGTCGTAATGAAGTTATTTTTAGAATTCTAACACGGCGATTGCATTAAGAACTAGTGTATCTATCATTTCCTATACAACATGTATTTTTTAGTAATGTTTATGAATAGTTATTTGGTCAGAATATGTGAGTGTCAGAAAAATATCCGGACGTTGTGGGAAAAAGATGCTACGTTAGCACAATGTCTAACCACTGATTTCAGCTCTAAATATGCACATTTTCGAACAAAACATAAGTGTATGTATAACCTGATGTTATAGGACTGTCATCTGATGAAGCTTATCAAGGTTAGTCAAAAATTATATATCTTTTGCTGGTTTGTTACGATCGCTAACTTTTGCAACTGGGGAAGGGCTTGTGTTTCTGGCTATTGTGGTAAGCTAATATAATGCTATATTGTGTTTTCGCTGTAAAACACTTAAAAAAATCGGCAATATTGGCTGGAATCACAAGATGCCTGTCTTTCATTTGCTGTACACTATGTATTTTTCAGAAATGTTTTATGATGAGTATTTAGGTATTTGACGTTGGTGTCTGTAATTACTCTGGCTGCTTCGGTGCTATTTCTGACGGTAGCTGTGATGGTAGCTGCAATGTAAAACTGATTTATAGCTCAAATATGCACATTTTTCGAACAAAACATAGATTTATTGAATAACATGTTATAAGACTGTCATCTGATGAAGTTGTTTGTTGGTTAGTTTGGTTGGTTGGTTCTTGGTTAGTTAGGTTGGTTTTGTGCATGCTACCTGTGCTGTGAAAAATGTCTGTCCTTTTTTGTATTTGGTGGTGAGCTAACATAAATATACGTGGTGTTTTCGCTGTAAAACATTTTAAAAATCGGACATGTTGGCTGGATTCACAAGATGTTTATCTTTCATATGCTGTATTGGACTTGTTAATGTGTGAAAGTTAAATATTTCTAAAAAATATATTTTGAATTTCGCGCCCTGCACTTGAAGTGGCTGTTGTCATATTGTGCCCGGCTTCGGGCTTGCAGCCCAAAGAAGTTAAGGAACAGAATGGAGTATAGCAGCTTCAGATTGTTTCATTACAAAAGATCCAGATTCACAAAAGGGTCAACAAAATGTCTACTATTATCATGGGTGTTGCATTTGCAAACTTCATCAAGTGAGTCTTTACAATATGGAAATTAGTGTCTCTTTTGCTATTCTAGCTCTTAATTAGGATTCACATTTTTGCTATTTTATTTGCATCCATCAAGGGTAACAATCTCTCACTTGACAGGCCAGAGCATTCTGTTTTAATTAGTACTGTATCTTCGTGTCACAGCCGCCTCCATTGTCATCCCAGCTGACATTCCCAGGTCAGGCCGGACTCTGGCGGCTCAACACAGGGCTTAAGTGGCTTTCAGGAAGAGTGAGTTTGGAAGTGAGAACATTGAGGTGGCATGTCACCATGCGGAGGAGACAGAGGATGCCTTGGCCTGATCTACTGACTGTGGCCATTACAGTAAAGCAGTTGTTCTGGACCTAATTAGAGGCTCTGTCTCTGGGCAGGAGTAAGGCAGCCATGCCTGAGCTCTTCAGTGGCTCAGTGTTAAGTGCCTGAGCCAGGTGGTATTCATTAAGCCCTCTATTTTCTCAGCACCAGGGCCCTGGGCAGAAAACTGATGGTTGTTTCTTCTCTCTCGCTCATCCAATCCAGCACTTGAAAACATTTCTAGAAGATTCGACCCTACCGTTACGCTTGTTTACACTGAGCTGCACTGGGGTCGGAACGAAATCATGATTACATTAAGACACTGTGAAGCCGGCAAAAGATATGGGTTGGAAAATGTACCTCAATGCAGGGATGGGATATGCCACTGTACTCCAAATTGTACCATTATCCACATTGATACATCAAAAAGCTTGAAATGCTTCAATTTGTCATCCTCATGCTAGCTAGCAATAGCCACTGCAGCCATTTTGGAATGTCAGTGTCAGCCAATCAGCTCCTTGGTGGTTCAACACACAGTGCCGTTCCATAATGGCTGCTGTGGCTACTGCTAACTAGCATGAGGTCGAAAGGGCAGTTTTCCGGGAAAACAGGCAGTATTTCAATCAAATCAAATCCAACTATTTGTCACATGCACCGAATACAACAAATGTAGACCTTACCGTGAAATGCTTACTTACAAGCCCTTAACCAACAGTGCAGTTAAAGTAGAGTTAAGAAAATATTTACCAAATAAACTAAAGTAAAAAATATTTACAGGGGGTACCGGTAACGACTCAGTGTGTGGGGGTATAGGTTAGTTGAGGTAATTTGTAGATAGGGGTGAAGTGACTATGCATAAATAATAAACAGTGAGTAGCAGCAGTGTACAAAACAAATTGAGGGGTCAATGTATTAGTCCAGTGGCCATTTTACTAATTGTTCAGCAGTCTCATGGCTTGGGGGTAGAAGATGTTAAGGAGCCTTTTGGTCCTCGACTTGGCGCTCCGGTACCGCTTACTGTGCGGTAGCAGAGAACACAGTATGACTTGGGTGACTGGAGTCTCTGACAATTTTATGGGCTTTCCTCTGACACCGCCTATTATATAGGTCCTGGATTGCAGGAGGCTTGGCCCCAGTGATGTACTGGGCCGTACGCACTACCCTCTGTAGCGCCTTGCGGTCGGAGGCCGAGCAGTAGCCATACCAGGCGGTGATGCCACCCGTCAGGATGCTCGATGGTGCAGCTATATAACTTTTTGAGGATCTGGGGACCCATGCCAAATCTTTTCAGTCTCCTGAGGGGGAAAAGGTGTTGTTGTGACCTCTTCACGACTGTCTTGCTGTGTTTGGACCATGATAGTTCATTGGTGATGTGGACACCAAGGAACTTAACTCTTGACCCGCTCCACTACAGCCCCGTTGATGTTAATGGGGGCCTGTTCGGCTCGCCTTTTCCTGTAGTCCACGATCAGCTCCTTTTGTCTTGCTCACATTGAGGGAGAGGTTATGGTCCTGGCACCACACTGCCAGTTCTCTGACCTCCTCCCTATAGGCTTTCTCATCGTTGTCGGTGATCAGGCCTACCACTATTTTATTGTCAGAAAACTTAATGATGGTGTTGGAGTCGTGTTTGGCCACGCAGTCTTGGATGAACAGGGAGTACAGGAGGGGACTAAGTACACACCCCTGAGGGGCCCCAGTGTTGAGGATCAGCGTGGCAGATGTGTTGTTGCCTACCCTTACCACCTGGTGGCGGCCCGTCAGGATGTCCAGGATCCAGTTGCAGAGGGAGGTGTTTAGTCCCAGGGACCTTAGCTTAGTGATGAGCTTTGAGGGTACTATGGTGTTGAACTTTGAGCTGTAGTAAATGAACAGCATTCTCACATAGGTGTTCCTTTTGTCCAGGTGGGAAAGGGCAGTGTGGAGTGTGATTGAGGTTGCGTCATCTGTTGGAGCGGTATTTGAATTGGAGTGGGTCTGGGATATCCATGAGGATGCTGTTGATGTGAGCCATGACCAGCCTTTCAAAGCACTTCATGGCCACTGACGTGAGTGCTACGGGGCGGTAATCAGTTAGGCAGGTTACCTTCGCTTCCTTGGGCACAGGGACTATGGTGGTCTGCTTGAAACATGTAGGTATTACATACTCAGTCAGGGAGAGGTTGAAAATGTCAGTGAAGACGCTTGCCCGTTGGTCCGCGCATGCTTTGAGTACACATCCTGGTAATCCATCTGGCCCCGCGGCTTTGTGTATGCTGACCTGTTTAAAGGTATTGGTCACATCGGCTACCGAGAGCGTGATCACAGTCATCCAGAACAGCTGGTTCTCTCGTGCATGCTTCAGTGTTGCTTGCCTCGAAGCGAGCATAAAAGGCATTAAGCTTGTCTGGTAGGATTGCGTCACTTGGCAGCTCGCGTCTGGGTTTCCCTTTGTTGTCCATAATAGTTTTCAAGCTCTGCCACATCCAATGAGTAGAGCCGGTGTAGTAGGATTCAGTCTTAATCCTTTATTGACGCTTTGCTTGTTTGATGGTTCGTCTGAGGGCATAGCGGGATTTCTTATAAGCGTCCCGCTCCTTGAAAGCGGCAGCTCTAGCCTTTAGCTCGATGCGGATGTTGCCTGTAATCCGTGGTTGCTGGTTGGGATATGTACATATGGACACTGTGGGGATGACGTCGTCGATGCACTTAGCCATCGGCTTCATCAATAAGGTGGTATCCTCCTCAATGCCATTGGATGAATCCCGGAACATATTCCAGTCTGTGCTAGCAAAACAGTCCTGTAGCGTAGCATCTACGTCATCTGACCACTTCCGTATTGAGCGAGTCACTGGTACTTCCCGCTTTAGCTTTTGCTTTTAAGCAAGGAATCAGGATAGAATTATGGTCAGATTTGCCAAATGGAGGGCAGGGGAGAGCTTTGTATGCATCTCTCTGTGTGGAGTAAAGGTGGTCGAGTTTTTCTTTTCTCCCTCTGGTTGCACATGTGACATGCTGGTAAAAATTTGGTAAAACTGATTTAAGTTTGCCTGCGTTAAAGTCCCCGGCCACTAGGAGCGCCACTTCTGGATTAGCATTTTCTTGTTTGTTTATGGCCTTATAGAGGTGGTTGAGTGTGGTCTTAGTGCCAGCATCAGTCTGTGGTGGTAAATAGACGGCTACGAATAATGTAGATGAGTACTCTCTTACTCCCTTGGTAGATAGTGTGGTCTACAGCTTATCGTAATATACTCTACCTCAGGCGAGCAATACCTCGAGACTTTTTGAATATTAGACATCGTGCACCAGCTGTTATTGACAAAAAGACACACCCTCACTCCTTGTTTTACGAGTTTTTAATGTCCCGTTGGTAGGATAATTGTAATCGTAGGTCCTCAATTTTATTTTCCAATGTTTGCATGTTAGCAAGTAGAACGGAAGGCAGTGGGAGTTTACTCGCTCGCTTACGGATTCTCTGAAGGCAGCCCGATCTGTACAAACAATAGTACTCAAGTATAAACTCCATGGGACCATGCAGCCATCATACCGCTCAGGAAGGAGACGTGTTTTGTCTCCTAGAGATGAACGTACTTTGGTGCGAAAAGTGCAAATCAATCCCAGAATAACAGCAAAGGACCTTGTGAAGATGCTGGAGGAAACAGGTACAAAAGTATCTATATCCGCAGTAAAACAAGTCCTAAATTGACATAACCTGAAAGACCACTCACCAAGGAAGAAGCCACTGCTCCAAAACCGCCATAAAAAGCCAGACTACGGTTTGCAACTGCACATGGGGACAAAGATCGTACTTTTTGGAGAAATGTCCTCTGGTCTGATGAAACAAAAATAGAACTGTTTGGCCATGATGACTATCATTATGTTTGGAGGAAAACGGGGGAGGCTTGCAAGCCGAAGAACACCATCTCAACCGTGAAGCACGGGGGTGGAAGCATAATGTTGTGGGGGTGCTTTGCTGCAGGAGGGACTGGTGCACTTCACAAAATAGATGGCATCATGAGGTAGGAAAATTATGTGGATATATTGAAGCAACAGCTCAAGACATCAGTCAGGAAGTTAAAGCTTGGTCACAAATGGGTCTTCCAAATGGACAATGACCCCAAGCGTACTTCCAAAGTTTTGGCAAAATGGCTTATGGACAACAAGGTCAAGGTATTGGAGTGGCCATCACAAATCCCTGACCCAAATCCTATAGAAAATTTGTGGGCAGAACTGAAAAAGCGTGTGTGAGCAAGGAGGCCTATAAACCTGACTCAGTTACACCAGCTCTGTCAGGAGGAATGGGCCAAAATTCACTCAACTTATTGTGGGAAGCTTGTGGAAGGCTACCTGACACGTTTGACCCAAGTTAAACCATTTTAAAGGCAATGCTACCAAATACTAATTGAATGTATGTAAATGTCTGACCCACTGGGAATGTGATGAAAGAAATAAAAGCTGAAATAAATCATTCTCTCTACTATTATTCTGACATTTCACATTCTTAAAATAAAGTGGTGGTCCTAACTGACCTAAGACAGGGAATTTTTTACTAGGATTAAATGTCAGGGATTGTGAAAAACTGAGTTTAAATGTATTTGGCTAAGGTGTATATAAACTTCTGACTGTAAAACGTCAGCCATCCTCTCCCGCGCCATCTTATCTTGATATATCGGTGTGGATAAAGGTAAAATTTTGAATATTTTTCCCGATCTATATCTAGCGCCAGCTCCATGGTGTCTTAATGTTACCATGATTGCATTCCGTTCCCAGTGCAGCGCAGCGTAAACAAGCGTAATGGTAGGGTCTGAATCTTCTGGCAATTGAAAAGACAGGCAAAATATGACAATTTTATCTAGGCCCACCGTTGTGACATGTGGGCCCAAGATGACTGTAAAATACTATGATTATGAATATTTGTTGGG
The DNA here is from genome assembly GCF_016432855.1 of Salvelinus namaycush. Classification (NCBI taxonomy): domain Eukaryota; kingdom Metazoa; phylum Chordata; class Actinopteri; order Salmoniformes; family Salmonidae; genus Salvelinus; species Salvelinus namaycush. The sequence continues at coordinate 16,723,373 of NC_052341.1, forward strand.
TGGATTGTTTCACCACCTGAAAAACAAACCGTTGTGTGCTGTCCACATTTTACAATGAAAAGAAAGTACATGTTCCTGGAGACCAGTACCAGACGGAACTGAGTATATCATTGAGTGAATGTGATGCTATGAAGTGCTTTTATAATCAAATCTGAAAACAGCCCAGTGTCTCATGATTGGATGTTTTGTAAGATTCTTTGGTTGAAGGAAAGAAGACTGCTGCTGTGCTCACTAGTGTTTTTAAGCTTGTTGTCTTACAGAAGGATGATAGGAATGTTTGTCAGAACCATTGCCATTGGTGGTTAATCTATTATTGATATCCTAGCTGTAATAACATTAGTGATATCATTCCTCATGTTCCTCCAACAAAGCCATCCAATTATACACCACTATACCATTGGACTGCAAAGTTTCCAGATAACAATCTTTGAGGCTCGTCGGTATGAATGAGCCAAAAGAGACAAATTTGTGGTGTACCCAATTGGTGGCCATAAGGATGTGTGATGTTAGATCCTAGTCAGCCCAAGGCGTCCTGCTGCAAGTGCTTTGGCTAATAATCTTCAAACTGTTGGGGATGATTCAAAGACTTGCTGAGCAATCAGTGAGGGAGATAGCCTGTTGGCTAACATATGCAAGAAACAACCCAATTTTGCTCAAATGACTTTGAGTGACGTCTGATTTCGGAGGAAGTTTGATTCATTTTTCGTTAGCCTGTCCAGCGTGCACTTCAGATTACTCCACCATCTGTTTGAAATCAGCCCCAGAACTTGTCAAACTTGTCAAAAAAAAGAGAACATTAGAGAAGTGAAAGATATTCTCTGTCCTGTGAATGTCAACATTTTAGCCATGGTTATTTGCACCAAATAATTTTGCCGCCTGAGGCAGTGTTTTGGCAGAAGACAGCCTTTCGTATATGTATTTTTCTAATTGATTCATTGATTAAGCTAAGCTTGTGCTGAGCATTTCACTTGCCCATGCCAGTTGAGTCATTACTGAGGGTTAAATAAAGCTCAATGTTTTTTTACACTGTGTTTTATGAAGTTTTTTTCTGGTTAGCTAAGGTGCTGTATATAGTGTTCTGGGCAAAGCAGAAAGGTCCACGTCTAATGCCGCATTCACTAGGACACATTCATGAACATTAAGATATAAATATATTGTGTACAACAGAACATGCGTCTTGGACATCGTGTCGGTTGTATTCATCGCATTTCTATCTGCAACTTTCAGTATGTTGAACGAACCCTCCTGAACCCTATTTCAGGTGACGTGTGAAGCAGGTTTTCTTGTTTGGTTTTCCATCCATGGTGAGCTGTGGTGGTTAGGTCTAGCTGTGGTGGTTTGTCACATTCATGGCATCAGTGTCTGTCTGTCTGAGCAGTCTGGCTGACTGTGTGGCTCATGAGAAGTACATAGAGAACTTTTTAAATTAGAAAATATTAACTTAGTCTGAGGTCTGCTATTGATCTGGTGCTGTCTGATCACTTTGTATGGCTGTTTTAAGTTTGAATAAGCCTAAATGGTTGACTTCTCTCCATCACCATCTTGTAGTTTGTCAGCATCTTGAAATTACCTTTGCAAATCACTCATTGCTGTCAGTGGGTGACATAAAGACCTTTTCAGTTGTCCATTGGTAAAAGCCTGCACTTTGTGAGATGAGCTATAAGAACATTTCAAGATTCCTAGTATGTTCACAGATTTGCAGACACTTCATCTTGTGTTTTTATGCCGAAAAGTATAAATAACATAATACTACATGCTTTACATCATAGTGTTGCCTGGCTCTGACATTTCAGCATGTGCAGCACCATAGACCAGTGTGTACAAGAATACCCTCAAGATGCATACTTTGTCATTAACCTAACCGAAGTTGGCAACCGAAGATGGTGTTGGCGGTCTCTTTCAATTTATCGCCGAATAACGGGACTTCTGTGTACTGTACATGCACATGCTGTTGTGCAGTTCTGCAGCCCTGTCTAGCCAGGCAAATATAATCCATCTGAGCACAGTTGGTGTGAGGCCAGCCTTGCTCTGCCTCCTCTCTGTGGGATGTTCAGGCTGATGTTATTAGGAGGAATGTTTCTCCTCCTCCCAGCTCTAAGAGATGTGCTCACTGTTCAGTGCAGGGCTTTCAGCCATGTATCTAGAACAGCTGAGACACCATCGAAACCCACTTAAACCTTGAGGTTCCACAGCTCCTATCCTCTTAACAGAGCTGGCTTCATCTGCAGAAGTGGACATTCAGTCTTCAGTCTCTCCCCTCCCCCTAAGAGTAGCTTGGCTATGATGGCATTGGCATGCATGCACTATGTTAACTCCCTGCATACTGTATAATTCAGTGCTTGTATGTACACTACCGGTCAAAAGTTTTATAACACCTACTCATTCAAGGGTTTTTCTTTATTTTTACTATTTTCTACATTGTAGAATAATAGTGAAGACATCAAACCTATGAAATAACACATGAAAAAAAAAGTGTTAAACAAATGAAAATATACTTTATATTTGAGATTCTTCAAATAGCCACTCTTTGTCTTGATGACAGCTTTGCACACTCTTGGCATTCTCTCAACCAGCTTCACCTGGAATGCTTTACCAACAGTCTTGAAGGAGTTCCCACATATGCTGAGCACTTGTTGGCTGCTTTTCCTTCACTCTGCTGTCCGACTCATCCCAAACCATCTCAATTGGTTTGAGGTCGGGGGATTGTGGAGGCCAGGTCATCTGATGCAGCACTCTCCTTCTTGGTCAAATAGCCCTTACACAGCCTGGAGGTGTATTGGGTCATAATCCTGATGAAAAACAAATGATAGTCCCACTAAGCCCAAACCAGATGGGATGGCGTATCGCTGCAGAATGCTGTGGTAGCCATGCTGGTTAAGTGTGCCTTGAATTGTAAATATATCACAGACGGTGTCATCAGCAAAGCACCCCCACTCCAAAACAACACCACTTCCATGCTTTACGGTGGGAAATACACATGCGGAGATCACCCGTTCACCCACACTGCGTCTCACAAAGACATGGCGTTTGGAATCAAAAATCTCCAATTTGGACTCCAGACCAAAGGACAAATTTCCACTGGTCTAATGTCCATTGCGCGTGTTTCTTGGCCCAAGCAAGTCTCTTCTTATTGGTGTCCACTAGTAGTGGTTTCTTTGCAGCAATTCGACCATGAAGGCCTGATTCACACGGTCTCCTCTGAACAGTTGATGTTGAGATGTGTCTGTTACTTGAACTCTGAAGTATTTATTTGGGCTGCAATTTCTGAGGCTGGTAACTCTAAGGAGCTTATCCTCTGCAGCAGAGGTAACTTTGGGTCTTCCTTTCCTGTGGTGATCGTCATGAGAGCCAGTTTCATTATAGTGCTTGATGGCCTTCATGTCTTAAAGTAATGATGGACTGTCGTTTCTTTTTGCTTATTTGAGCTGTTCTTGCCATAATATGGACTTGGTCTTTTACCAAATAGGGCTATCTTCTTTATACCACCTCTACCTTGTCACTACACAACTGATAGGCTCAAACGCATTAAGAATGAAATAAATTCCACAAATGAACTTTTTTTTTTTAATTAACACCTGTTAATTGAATTGCATTCCAGTTGACTACCTCATGAAGCTGGTTGAGAGAATGCCAAGAGTGTGCAAGCTGTCATTAAGGCAAAGGGTGGCTATTTGAACAATCTCAAATATATATTTTTATTTGTTTAACCATTTTTTGGTTACTACAGGATTCGAAATGTGTTATTTCATAGTTTTGATGTCTTCATTATTATTCTACAATGTAGAAAATAGTCAAAAGAAATAAAAACCCTTGAATGAGTAGGTGTTCTAAAACTTTTGATCGGTAGTGTATACTTACTCTGATATGCGTACACTTGTTTTTTTTAAACAAATATGTACTTTACTCTCCGAGACACAACCCCGGGATTGACATCTGGTTTTACTTTGCAAGTGTTTTTCTCCTGTCACTGGTTGACAATGTTCTGAGGAAACTTATTTGTTTTGCCCTGGTGAACCCGGTAATGAAGGGACCAAATCCTCACTACACTTTACGACACTCCAGATCTGACTGATAATGAAAGCAAACACAGTGCAGTATCTTAGTACAGTATAACAAGGATAGTTCAGTTAAGACAAGTGCTAGGTCTTCCTACCTGTTCTATCAGCAGGGATTGTAAATATTTAAATGGTTTTAGTGTTACAGTGGCAGACTCTTCTTGAGGAATCCATCAGTGTTCTCTTAACCAATGCATTCTCTGCTTGCTTCTACAGTAGTTCAAGCTTGTCATGACCCCACATATGCCTACATAACCCTAACAGCTGTGTCTTATACGTTTCCTGATCTCTGAAGAGCACTCTAAAGATACTCTGCTACTCTCTTCCCTACCCTCTTCTACTCTCTTCCCTACTCTCTTCTACTCTCTTCCCTACTCTCTTCTACTCTCTTCCCTACCCTCTTCTACTCTCTTCCCTACCCTCTTCTACCCTCTTCTACTCTCTTCTACTCTCTTCCCTACTCTCTTCTACCCTCTTCCCTACCCTCTTCTACTCTCTTCCCTACCCTCTTCTACCCTCTTCTACTCTCTTCTACTCTCTTCCCTACCCTCTTCTACTCAAGTTCTACAGTTCCCTGTACCAACTGAAGCTGCAGCATCCTCAGAGAAGAGGGGACATTTTTGGTTGAATTTGCTTCTACCCTCTGCTCCAGCCTGCCTTCCACAAACTAGCCTGAAAGAGCCTCCAGTCTGGCTGCTGCCTGCTAATGCCCCCTGGCAGTGCATGTATGGCTCAGCGAGGGGGAACAGTTGCTGTGCGGTTATACCATGCCAACTGAGATGGATGTTCCTCTGGGCTCTCTGCATTCACACCTGCTTTCTCCCCCAATTGGCTCCCAGACCTGAAATGGCCCTGAATCACAAAGATTACATAATGGGAGTCAGGCAGGCCAAAAACTAGAATATAATTTACTGTAGTAGTCTACTACTGTCCCAGATCAGATAAATGATGTAGCAGATAGATGGTAGCATTGCTGTTCATAACAGGGAGTACATACTACAGTGTCATATGTAAAAGCAGAGCAAAGCACAGCATGGAAATGTTTTTTTTTTTTTTGTCTCTGGCCCACACACAATTCCCCATAATGTGAAAGTAGAATTATGTTTTTCAAATTTTTTACAAATGACTTAAATATGAAAAGCAAAAATTTCTTGAGTCAATAAGTATTCAACCCCTTTGTCATTGCAAGCCTAAATAAGTAAATTTAAAAGTGATTAATTACACTACGAAGATACAGGCATCCTTCCTAACCAGAGCATGTGAGCGGAGTTGAGCGGTTGGAAATCCCGTACCGCTAATAACCGCTCTGTGCTCACAGGGAAAAAACTGCCACTCCAAATTCGCTCCATTCATTAACACCCATCTAGTTTTGTGACTGACTGGACCTACCAATAGTTTAAGTATTGAAACCCAACCATATGGCTTTGAATGAAAAGTATTTGAATAAACATGAAAAGGTAATGTAAGAACGGACTTAATTTCAAATAGGCTACATGTTATATTAAACAGCATATTAACACTCTAAATAGGTCTGGAGCCAGACAGGGAGCCTAAGGAACGAAAATGAATTAGGCTATATTATTTCAATTACTTCAAGGCTATAGCCTACAAAGAAATGCATTTGCGAGTGCGACATGACAGGCTAGTAGGAACATAAAGTGCTCAGCATTTTAACAGCATTTTGTCGTATTAAATGATTGTCTATAAATGACACATATAGGCTGTGACTTATTTAGAATTAAATACAAATTTAACACAATTACTTATTAATGCCTTTTGAATTCTGCTAAGAGAATTTTGTTCTCAATGTTCATAAACTGAACTTCAATTAAACTACTGTCTGCAACCCAGAATTTGTAAGATTCTAGTTGAATGAAACAGACGGAGTCCCAGCTTACAATAGTCAGAATGTTTATTTACGAGAGCTCTAAATATCATACCATGCACATAGCCTTTTATACCTCACATTTGGTCATATAAATGCCCCTCCTCCTCTCTAACACTGTCAATGCTGTTTACAAGTTTTCTCCAACACATACATTGCTTATCATATCCTGCAACATGTTATACAATCTACTGCAAGCCCAACAGTTTCTCCCCTCCCTGGGTGGGGAGACCTCCTTCCCTGTTCACAGTTGTCACAAGTTGTCTGCCACAGTTTCTTGTCTGGTAACAGTTCCTCTTTTTTATGCACATACAATCAAGAATTCTAGTCTTATGATTCAAACACATTTTACTCCATTATACAGTGACAGAGTAGAATTCTGTTAGTTATAGTCCTATCATTACTTTAAACGTATACATTTAGTCATTATACATAAAATTCATAAAATTAATTTTTAGAAACACGAGTTTGGCCAGTCTGTGGCTTCAGGCTCATGCGATTGTGCCTGGATAGCTGGCCAGCAGCGGAAAATATCCTCTCCACATTTGCAGAGCCCCTGGGGATGCTAAACACCCTTTTGACCGCTCTTGCCAGGCTGGGCAAACATGCAGAGTGGTTTTTATTTTTTTCTATAGATAAGGTTTTTACTCAAAATAAGCCAATCAAAATGGAAACCACCGTGAATGTGGAAATATGCCAGGCCTATTGGGCCAAAATCAATTATGGCCTATTGTATAGATAATAGAATGAAAATGAACAAAACATTTAGAAGATCTGATTTTTGGTTTATAAATACTTTGCCACAATGACGCACTTATCTACCCACCTCGTTCCTTTCTTTTAGCATGTGCACGTAGTAAGTACACAACAAGCAATAGAATAGAGCTAAGCACAGGCAAAATCCGAGAGGAAAACCTGGTTCAGTCTGTTTTCCAGCTTTCCAATTGACCTTTCAGCAGAACAATAACCTAAAACACAAGGCCAAATCTACACTGGAGTTGCTTACCATGAAGACCGTATATGTTCCTGAGTTAGTTTTAAATAAAATCTGCTTGAAAATGGTTGTCTAGCAATGATCAACAACCAATTTGTAGAGATTGAAGAATTGTTTCAATAATAATGGGCAAGTATTGTACAATCCAGATGTGCAAAGCTCTTAGACTTACCAGGAAAGACTCACAGCTGTAATTACTTCCAAAGGTGATTGTAATATGAATTGACTCTGGATATTAAACATTTAGGTACATATGTGTCTTATATCAGCTGAAAGCTTAAATTCCTGTTAATCTAACTACACTGTCCGATTTACAGTAGCTATTACAGCAAAAACATGCCATGCGATTGTTTGAGGATGACGCCCCACATCAAAATATTTTTCCACCGGCACAGCTTTCATACATTCACAAATAACGATTAAATATTCACTTACTTTTTAAAAATCTTCCTCTGATTTGACATCCAAAAGGGTCCCAGCTATAACATGTAGTGTCGTTTTGTTAGATAAAATCCTCCTTTATATCCCAAAAAGTCTGTTTAGTTGGCACCATCTATTTGAGTAATCCACTCGTTCAACATGCAGAGAAAGGAATCCGAAAATCTACCCCTGAACAAGTCAAAATACGTTTCTATTAACTCCTCAGATACCCTAAAATGTAGTCAAACTATAATATTTCTTACGGAAATAAGTATGTTCAATTGGAAACCGATTTTAGCAGGTGCGCCCTGTCTTAATGGCACACACAAACACGAGTTTCCAAGACTGTGTCCCTGTACTAAAACTGATTATTTCTTATTCGTTTTTGAAGTTACAAAACTTAACTGTGCATTTATTGACACATGGGGAGCACACCCTGTGGAAGCCATAGGAATTGCATCCAGGGAGCAAATTTTCAATATGACCAACAAAACATTTCCGTTTGGTTTTTCTTTGGATTTTCTCCTACCATATCTATTGTGTTATATTCTCCTAGATTATTTTAACATTTCCACAAACTTCAAAGTGTTTTCTTTCTAATTGTACCAATTATATGGATATCCTGGCTTCAGGGCCTGAGCAACAGGCAGTTTACTTTGGGCGCATCATTCAGGTGGAAATTGAGAAAAAAGGGGCCTAGCCCTAAGAAGTCAGAGCGCATAATTATGCTCTAAAAGAAATGCATCAAATTTTTCTTAATCGCTGGTGATTCACAGGACATGAAGTACTCATTCATCTTCATCTGTCTAAATATATAGATTTTTGATAAGATATGAGAATGACTTTGATAAGTTAATATGATCAAATGCTGAGCATCTAAATGCTTTTCTTTGCCACAGCCACCTGTACATTTTGGCCTGACTGAGGGGACCAGTCGACCAGACCAGATGCTAATCGCGTTTTGTAAAGCGAGGGCTTCTGGACAGGACTTCAGTAGCTTGCTCTCTGTCCATACCATACCATCCCGCCTGTTTGTTTATTTACTGCTAATCTTGGCAAGAGGCCTTCTTGAGTTATTACCAAGCCAGCCCATGTTGTGTTACAGGCTTGCAGCACTGCAGTGTGTCACCGTTTGGCTTGGCCCATGCTCTCATTGTCAGCCCGGCCATATTTCCCAACAGTTTGTTATGGAGGCAGGCGAGAATGATCAAATGGGCTATATGCTGAGGCCAAAGCCTCCCGCAGTGTGGGGAATCTTTACTGGCTTTGTGCAGGCACACAACTCCTGTGTGTTCTAACACTGATGTAAATCCTTTTTGGCTGTTTAGTCACTGACTGTCCTTCTGCTTTTGTTTCTGCCGTGAGATCAGAACGGCAGCCACTCCTCAATCGACATTTCCTCTCCGTCGCATTCCGTTCTGTGAATCCTCACATAACTTATTGTTGTGGATCCAATGATGCACCTGGCGATGATTGGAATGTTCAAGAGCACCTGCATCAGGTTTTGTAGTCTAGACAGTTTCTATCAGTTTATCCGGATGGTAATAGGCAAGGAGACCACAACGTATTTTGTCCATTAGATTGTATCAAACATGCTGTTTTTTTTGTATATGGGTGTAATTTATACTCTGTGTTTAACCCAAAATACCACACAGAAATTATTTTTGTCTGACTCTTGAGAAGGTCTAATGCATGACTCAACATACAAGTTGTGAAGTTATTTGAATCGCTGTGAGCCCTAAGCTGAATAAAACATGTCCTCTGTCCTTCCTCTGTCTATCTGGTTTGGATAAGTAGCCTACGTTCAAAGTACTTGAATGTAAATTGAATGATGGTGAACTGTCTGTCATAGGATCACTGTACCTTTTTCTTCATCAAGATGCTTTTGACAAACTCACTTACATTTTTAAAAGCTTCTCGAAGCAGCGCAATGCTAGGTCAGGGGCATCTCGTTGCCAGAGTAACATGACGATGCAAATCATGCATTTGTAATTCCACAGTTAACCTTGAACTAATAAATCAATAACACCAACTGGGAACTAGGAAGACTAAAGTATTATTAAAGCTTTTTCTAACCATTTGCATTCAGAATTAGTCTGGGAAATGTGCTTAACATTCTCGGTTTAAACTACTCAGACATGTCATTGAGGAACACTGCTATTTATGAAACATGGGGCTGAGCATTTTCTATCTTTAGATCATCCTTTTCTGAAGAGAGCAAGAATATATTTTCCACTGAATGTAAAAAGTTACCTTGTTTCTATATTCATGTGTCTTTGTGTTTCTTTGGCAGGATGACTGGAACGCTATTGACTCATCAAATCAGGCCCAGGCCCACAGCAACGCAGATGACAAAACCCACAGTCTGGAGACACTCCCCCCAGGTAAGAGCCAGATATCCCAGCCCAGCCAGGCATCCCACAGCGCCATCCATTCTGATTAGACCTTCCATTTACACACAGGCGCAGGAGAGTCCCATTGAGAAAATCAATCGACGTGTTGTTCAAGCTACTTTGCAATAGAGCAGGGTGTCAGCTGTGGCTCTGTTTAAAACTAGTAAACTACCTTTACTGTTCATAAGGTCAGGGCTAATTATTCAAGGTGTGTGTGTGTAGAGAAATGCTATGAAAAGCATCTGAATTCATCTTGGTGTTTTTACAAGTGTCTGATCTTTGTCCCCGGGCCAATCACCCAAGTAGAAAAGCCCCTGTCGTAACAATTTGCAAGCCCATGCGCTCAACCAAACCGGGATCCAATTTAGCAGGGCTGCTTAATGCATTAAGCCTCAGGTGTAAGCATATGCTGACTTTATAGGCTTTTTCTGCATTTAAAAAAGCAGCATGCCATGTACGAAGAGATATATATAAATTGTAGTGTTTTTACCATCATAACTGTGACTGTCACATTCTTTCCTTGGCAAGGTAGTTCTGCGGGAGAGCTGTTCTGTTTAATTTATGTCATAAACATTCCATATTTTCTATATAGGTAGGGCAGGGAGAAAAATCATTCCCATCTGCTTTTGTTTCCTATATTTTATGTAGAAAATAATACCCCTATCAATATTCAATTGTGTCTTGTTTGTGGCTTATGCTATTTAGGTCACTCGGCTTAACACTCAAGTTTGAGTTAAACAAAGAATTTGCAGAAGGGTGCCCATTTTAATTAAGCTCGTTTCCAGATGGCCTAATGTACAATTAATCCTTTTTTGACTCCAAAGTATAATGGAATGTCTGTGAAAATTGCCTTTTAATTAGCCTGTTCTATCTGCTATCAAATCAAAATCAAACCAAATTCTATTTGTCACATGCGCCAAATACAACTGGTGTAAACTTTACCATGAAATGCTTCCCAACAATGCAGAGTTTAAAATAAACTAGTAACACGAGGCATAAACTAAAATACACAAGAATGGAGCTATATACAGACAGCCAGTACCAGATCAATGTGGAGAGGTATGAGGTATTTTGAGGTATACTGAACAAGAATATAAATGCAACATGTAAAGTGTTTCATGAGCTGATTAAAGGATCCCAGAAATGTTCAATGCGCACAAAAACCTTATTACTCTCAAATTCTGTGCACAAGTTTGTTAATAAAAAAATTATAATAATTATATTTAACTAGGCAAGTCAGTTAAGAACAAATTCTAATTTACAATGACAGCCTACACCGGTCAAACCCGGACGACGCTGGGCCAATTGTGTGCCGCCCTATGGGACTCCCAATCACGGCCGGTTATGATACAGCCTGGATACGAACCAGGGTGTCTGTAGTGACGCCTCAATCACGGCTTTGCAGTGCCTTAGACCGCAGCGCCACTCGGGAGCCCATCCCTGTTAGGTGGATGGATTATCTAAATGCTCACTGATGGGTGTGGCATATCCAGAAGCTGATTTAAACAGCACTATCATTACACAGGTGCACCTTATGCTGGGGACAATTAAAGGCCACTCTAAAATGTGCTGTTTTGTCACACAACACAATGCCACAGATGTCTCAAGTTTTGAGGGAACGTGCATTTGGCGTGCTGACTGCAGGAATGTGCACCAGAGCTGTTGCCAGATAATTTAAGGTTAATTTCTCAACTATAAGCTGCCTCAAATGTTGTTTTAGAGAATTTGGCAGTACATACAAAGATTATTCTTTGCTTCCAACTTTGTGGCAACAGTTTGGGGAAGGCCCTTTCCTGCTTCAGCATGACAATGCCCCCGTGGACAAAGCGAGGTCCATACAGAAATGGTTTGTCGAGATCGGTGTGGAAGAACTTGACTGGCCTGCACAGATTCTTGACCTCAACCCCATCGAACACCTTTGGGATGACTGCGAGCCAGGCCTAATCGCCCAACATCAGTGCCCGACCTCACTAATGCTCTAGTGGCTGAATGGAAGCAAGTACCTGCAGCAATGTTCCAACATCTAGTAGAACGCCTTCCCAGAAGAGGAGTGGCTGTTATAGCAGCAAAGGAGTGACCAACTCCATATTAATGCCCATGATTTTGGAATGAGATGTTCGACAAGTAGGTGTCCACATACATTATTTTTTATTGTTTTACTGCTACGGTCGAGCTGAAGAGAAAACAAGTTGTTTTTTTTGCCTCAAGGTTGTATTAAATTAATTCCGTAACGCTCTGAACTTCATTAGGTCGATGTGAAGTCTCAGCGAACTTGCTTGTTTCTTAAAATTAATTCTACATAGAGGTTTGTGATTGGGTTGTGTAACACTTTCATTTTCTGAAGTCTGTTGCTTTGTTTGTGCGTGTGTGCGTGTGTGTGTGAGCATGTCTGGATGGAAGCGTTGTGGAGGTCACAGCCTAGCGGCTCCATTCTCTTCAGAGAAGCTAATTATACTGATGACGGCTGTATCCTACTCTGCTGCAGGTCCTGTTCTCTCCCTCTTAACTTCTGTACAGAACATGCCTCATTTGGCTTTGATTGAGAATGATGCTGTGTATTCTCAGTCCCTGTAGGAATGTCTTTCTCCACTAATGGTGGTTTTAATTATTATGATGCTGCTAGCTGTTTCTCTGGCCACCACTTTGTGCTTTTGATACAGTACTGTTGTGTACAGTGTATTATGTGCTGTGAGTGAGTTTCGTCTTGGATCAAGATGAGAAGACCACTCAGTTTTAGAGTAATCAATCTTACTTATTGACAATGCTATTATATGAACTGTTTTGATATGTGAGGAATCTGCTGCACAGCACACTAGCCCACAGACACAATTAGCCTCTGTCTGCCTCTACTATGACTGCTCTGCTCAAGAAGAGCGATGGAAGTTATAAGGCTTCATTGATGGCCTGTACAGTGTATACTGTGCATTCCACATTGTTACGTTACAGCCTTATTCTAAAATGTATTAAATATTAGATTTTCTCAATCTACACACAATACCCCATAATGACAAAGTGAAAACAGGTTTGTAGAAATGTTTGCAAATGTATTAAAAATAAAAACAGATGCCTTATTTACGTAAGTATTCAGACCCTTTGCTATGAGACTAGAAATTGAGCTCCGGTGCATCCTGTTTCCATTGATCATCCGTGAGATGTTTCTACAACTTGATTGGAGTCCACCTGTGGTAATTTCAATTGATTGGACATGATTTGGAAAGGCACACACCTGTCTTTATTAAGTCCCACATTTGACAGTGCATGTCAGAGCAAAAACCAAGCCATGAGGTCAAAGGAATTGTCTTTAGAGCTCCGAGACAGGATTGTGTTGAGGCACAGATATGGGGAAGGATACCAAACCATTTATGCAGTATTGAAGGTCACCAAGAACACAGTGGCCTCCATCATTCTTAAATGGAAGAAGTTTGGAACCACCAAGGCTCTTAGAGCTGGCCGCCTGGCCAAACTGAGCAATCTGAGGAGAAGGGCCTTGGTCAGGGAGGTGAACCCGATTGTCACTCTGACAGAGCTCTAGAGTTCCTCTGTGGAGATGGTTATCCTTCTGGAAGATTCTCTTATCTCTGCAGCACTCCACCAATCAGGCCTTTATGGTAGAGTGGCCAGACGGAAGCCACTCCTCAGTAAAAGGCACATGACAGCCCGCTTGGAGTTTGCCAAAAGGCACCTAAAGGACTCTGACCATGAGAAACAACATTCTCTGTTCTGATTAAACTGAGTTTGAACTCTTTGGCCTGAATGCCAAGCGTCACGTCTGGAGGAAACCTGGCACAATCCCTAAGGTGAATCATGATAGTTGCTGCATCATGCTGTGGGGATGTTTTTCAGTGGCAGGGACTGGGAGACTAGTCAGGATTGAGGCAAAGATGAACGGAGCAAAGTACAGAGAGATCCTTGATGAAAACCTGCTCCAAAGCGCTCAGGACCTCAGACTGGGGCAAAGGTTCACCTTCCAACAGGACAACGACCCTAAGCACACAGCCAAGACAACACAGGAGTGGCTTCAGGACAAGTCTCTGAATGTCCTTGAGTGGCCCAGCCAGAGCCCGGACTTGAACCCGATCGACCATCTCTGAAGAGACCTGAAAATAGCTGTGCAGCGACGCTCCCCATCCAACCCGACAAAGCTTGAGAGTATCTGCAGAGAAGAATGGGAGAAACTCCCCAAATACAGGTGTGCCAAGCTTGTAACGTCATACCCAAGAAGACTCGAGGCTGTAATCGCTGCCAAAGGTGCTTCAACAAAGTACTGAGTGAAGGGTCTGAATACTTATGTAAATGTCATATCGTTTTTAATAAATTTGCAAACATTTCTAAAACACACATTTTTGTGGGGGGAAAAAACAGTTTATTCAATTTTAGAACAATCCTCTGACTTAATCCACATTTTGTTGTGTTGCAGCCTGAAAATGTATTACATTTAAAAAAATATATCACCCATCCACACACAATACCCAATTTTGAAATGTTTGCAAATTTATCGAAAATGAAACAAAGAAATATGCAATTTGACATCGCATTCACACCCTTGAGTTAATACATGTTAGAATCACCTCTTGCAGTGATTTACATCTGTGAGTCTTTCTGGGTAATTCTCGAAGCGCTTTGCACACCTGGATTGTACAATATTTACGCATTTATTCTTTTAAAAATTCTTCAAGCTCTGTGAAGTTGGTTGTTGATCATTGCTAGGCAGCCATTTTCAAGTCTTGCCATAGAGTTAAGCCGATTTAAGTCAAAACATGGAATGTTGTCTTGGTAAGCAACTCCAGTGTATATTGTGTTTTAGGTTAGTGTCCTGCTGAAAAGTGAATATGTCTCCCAGTGTCTGTCTTTTTCTTTTCTTTTTATTTAACCTTTATTTAACTAGGCACGTCAGTTACATTCTTATTTACAATGACGGCCTACCAAAAGGCAAAAGGCCTCCTGCGAGGACGGGGGCCTGGGATAAAAAAAAACAAAAAACAATATATAGGACAAAACACACATCACAACAAGAGAGACACAACACTACATAAAGAGAGACCTAAGGCAACAACATAAGGCAGCAGAACATGACAACACAGCAATGGTAGCTACACAACATAACAACATGGTAGCAACACAACATGGTAGCAGCACAAAAACATGGTACCAACATTATTGGGCAAAATCAACAGCACAAAGGTCAAGAAGGTGGAGACAACAATACATCACACAAAGCAGCCACAACTGTCAGTAAGAGTGTCCATGAATGAGTCTTTGAATGAAGAGCTTGAGATGTTGGAATGTCGACTGAACACCAAGTTTTCCTGTAGGATTTTGCCTGTGCTTAGCTCTATTCCATTTATATTAATAGAAAAGAAAAACTCCCTTGCCGATAACAAGCATACCCATAACATGCTACAAACGTAACTTTTTGCATTCAGGACTGTCACGCCCTGACCATAGAGAGCCCTTGGTTCTCTATGGTGTGTAGGTCAGAGCGTGACTAGGGGGGTGTTCTAGTCATTTATTTTCTATGTGGCTGGTTTGTATGGTTCCCAATTAGAGGCAGCTGGTAATCGTTGCCTCTAATTGGGGATCATATTTAGGTAGCCATTTTTCCCACCTGTGTTTGTGGGATATTATTTGTGTTTGTGCTTGTAGCACAACTGAGGTTATGTTTCGTTGCTTGTTTATAGTTCTTTTGAGAAGTTTCACTGCAAATATAGATGTGGAACTCAACACACGCTGAACCTTGGTCCCATCCTTTTTAAGAACGTGACAGAATATCCCACCAACGCAGGACCAAGCAGCGTGTAAATGAGGTAAAGGAGTTTTGGACATGGGAGGAAATCATGGGAGGATGTGAGACCCTTCCTTGGAAGGTGGAAGGACAGTGACGACGCCGGGGACCGCGGCCACAGAAACCCCAATATTTTTTTTGGGGGGGGGGCACGAGGGGTGGTCGGCGGGGCAGCGGAGAGTGCACGAGCCCGAATGGCAAACTCTGGAGGAGTTCAACGAGGGATATCGGAGAGAGGTTTTGACGAGGAGTATGCTGCAGCGCAGGCGCGCTGAAGAGCGCCTTCTCAGCCCGGTACCGGCTGTGCCGGCTCCACACACCAGGCCTTCAGTGCGCCTCCCCAGTCCGGTACGTCCTGTGCCAGCTCCCCGCACTCTCCCTGAAGTGCGTGTCACCAGTCCGGTGCCACCTGTGCTGGCTCCACGCATCAGGCCTCCAGTGCGCGCCTCCCCAGTCCCACTCCAAGGCTGGAGCCTTCCTCTGCGCCGGTGCCCACTCCAGGCACGGTGTCCAGTCCCGCTCGTAGGCCGGAGCCTTCCTCTGCGCCGGTGCCCAGTCCAGGCACGGCGTCCAACCCAGCTCCATGGCCGGAGCCTTCCTCGGCGCCGGTGTCCAACCCAGCTCCATGGCCGGATCCGTGGGCACCCTCCCCATTTGGTTTCAGGATTTGCGGCCGGAGTCCGCACATTTCGGGGGGGGGTACCGTCACGCCCTGGCCATAGAGCCCTCGGTTCTCTATGGTGTTTAGGTCAGAGCGTGACTAGGGGGGTGTTCTAGTCAATGGTTTTCTATGTGGCTGGGTTGTATGGTTCCCAATTAGAGGCAGCTGGTAATCGTTGCCTCTAATTGGGGATCATATTTAGGAAGCCCTTTCTCCCACCTGCTTTGTGGGATATTGTTTTGTGTATGTGCATGTGGCACCACTACTTTCGCATTTCGTTGTTGGTTTATTGTTTTTTGTAGTTTCACGTTGGATTAAAAATATGTGGAACTCAAATCACGCTGCGCTTTGGTCCGTCTTTCCACACGTCCGTGACAAGGACATAAAGTTAATTTCTTTGCCACATTTTTTGCAGTTTTACTTTAGTGCCTTATTGCAAACAGGATTCATGTTTTAGAACAGTTTTATTCTGTACAGGCTTCCATCTTTTCACTCTCATTTAGGTTAGTATTATGGAGTAACTACAATGTTGATCCATCCTCAGTTTTCGCCCATTACATCCATTAAACTCTGCAACTGTTTAAAAGCCACCATTGTCCTCATGGTAAAATTCCTGAGCAGTTTCCTTCCTATCCGGCAACTGAGTTAGGAAGCGCTCCTGTATCTTTGTAGTGACTGGGTGTATTGATACACCATCCAAAGTGTTATTAATAACTTTTCCATGCTTAAAGGGACATTCAGTGTCTATTTATTTTTTTACGCATCTACCAATAGGTGCCCTTCTTTGCGAGGCATTGGAAAACCACCCTGGTCTTTGTAGTTGAATCTGTGTTTCAAATTCAAAGCTCTGCTGAGGGGTACAGAGATGTGTGGGGTACGGAGATGAGGTAGTCATAAAAACACTTATTGCGCACAGTCCATGCAACTTATTATATGACTTGTTAAGCAACATTTTTAGGCTTCCCATAACAAAGGGGTTGAATACTTATTGACTCAAGACATTTCAGCTTTTAATTTCTAAAAATATAATTCCACTTTTACATTATGTGGTATTGTGTGTAGGCCAGTTACCAGTAGACATGACTCTGAGATCCTGTTCAGATTGCTATTATATATGAATAGATTCCTATTACCCAAGAGCAACTTTTTAAACATCTTTCAACCTTAGTGACATGTTTAAAAGCTTTTTGTCAAGTAAACACAGCCAAAGGAGGAATGTTGCAGCCGAGGCGAGATGGATGGATGAACTGTTGAACTTTCACATCAAAGGAAATGCAATAAAGGAGAGACAACCTGTTCTTAACTGGTATCTGAGGGCAGGATCACAGATCTGGACAGGAACCAGTTCCTAGGTCTGATAAGGTAAAGCTACTTTATAAGGGATTGTTATATACCTTATGTTTTGGAATATACTGCAGCCTATAATGGGTCTTCAGGAATGGCAGTGGGCGTGGAGGATTTGATTTCCTCTTTACAAGTCTAGTACATTATTACCACCAGACCATACAGACTTAACTGCTGTTATTAGCAAAATTAACATATGCCCTAATAACGTAATGAGGGTTATGTACGTGAAGATATTTTATGTTAAAAAAACTGATGACAAAAGAGATGTCGTGCTCGTTCTACTGCCCATCTATTTAGATCAAGCTCCAGAACATGATGACCTGAGACTGAACCATTTAATAGATTGCAACATTAATTTCATAAATAGTCATCTGTTGCTCATGTTAATCATGGAAATGACAAGGTCATCTGCTTTCCCTTTTTAAGCTTAGCTAGTTATAATGCCCCCGGCATGCAATTCACCATTACATTTCTGTGGAACAATTAGCATCAGTGACAGATTATTCTCATACCCTCCTAATTATCATGCGGAAACAGGCTGCCAGAGCTCCATGAGATGAATTGCTCATGGTCTTTTTTGTCTCCGTGCCCCCACCCTGTCTGAGAGACAATGTAATCAAATGCTCACATGTTTTAGAGGCTTCATTCATTGGGCTCCCGAGTGGCGCAACGGTCTAAGGCACTGTATCTCAGTGCTAGAGGCATCACTACAGACCCTGGTTCGATTCCAGGCTGTATCACAACCGGCCGTGATTGTAAGTGCCATAGGGTGGCGAACAATTGGCCCAGCGTTGTTAGGGTTTAGCCGGGGTGGGCCATCATTTTGAATAAGAATTTGTTCTTAACCGACTTGCCTAGTTAAATAAAGGTTAAATTTAAAAAATCACATAACAGCTGCATTAGTATTTAGCCGCATTGATATCCAGTGTGTATGTGGGGACATTTTGTTTTCATACGTTGTTGTGACAAGCATTACAATTAAATATGGATGTTTTAAAATGTATATATTTTTTTATGTGTAATAATCTGACTAGGCTTGTGTGAGTGTGCACTCCTGCGAGAGGGAGCGAAAGAGACACGGAGTTTGTAATGCAGGCTCTTATTACAGTTTGGTAATGGCTCTCAAATCATCTTTAAGCTCTGGAATGTGAAAACTAAACACGATGGTCACTTGATGAAGTGCTAGCAGCTGTTTTTTGCCCAGTAAGGGGGAAAGAGGTTAGAATATCTTAATTTACTGTGCTGTTGTCCACTGTACCAGTGTTTCCCCCAGGAGTTTTTTCAGCAGGGGTGGCAAAGGTAGCGGGAGATTATTTTTTTTTTTTGTAAAATTATTTCTGGTGACTTTTTATAAAGAGACTCCAAAATGCAAAAATGGAATTATGTTGACACCATCTGAAATATAACTGATGTGCGCCACTGCACTGTAGGGAGATGATGAGCAAGCGGTGGCTGTGCGCTCGTGGCTTTCATTCGGGCCACTGCTCACTCTGTTTGCTACAAATATAAGTTGTAACTTGTCTCACTGATCTTAAAGGGATAGTGTGAGATTTTGGCAATTGAGCTCTTTTTCAATTTACTCAGATGAACTCATGGATACCATTTTTATGTCTCTGTCTGCAGTTTGAATGAAGTTTTAAGGTAGTTTCGCAAGCCATTGCTAACTAGCGTTGGCATAATGACTGTAAATGGATCATCTGATTATTGGTAACTAGAAAAAGTGCTTAATTGCCAAAATTGCACTATCCATTTAAAAGCAAAATTACATATTTTTTGGAGTGGTGGCAACTGCTGCTAAATGAATATAGGGGAAACACTGCTGTACTGTATATTTATTTAATCTCCTGTGTCTCTACTCTGGTTTGCAGGCAAGGTGAGGTGGCAAGACTTTGACCAGGACCTATATGTCGGTGCTACGGTGGTGCGGCCGGGGCAGGATCCCTACGCTCGCAACAAGTTCAATCAGGTGGAGAGTGACAAGCTCAGGATGGACCGCGGAGTCCCTGACACCAGACACGACCAGTAAGTCTCTATTCAACCTCTGTCATGGGTGGAATTAAGTAAGGAAGAAATGGGAACAGAATGAAATAATTTTCGCAAATTCATGGCGTTTTCACTGCAGTGAGTTGTAAAGTGATTAATCAGTGAACTTCCCCATTAGTAATGTCCTATGGAGGAAAAACTGGGAACTCCTGCTGTCATCTGATTATCAGGAGGGCAAAATTAATCAAAGACAGAAGTATATAGTGTACATCTTTCTTGTTCCTCCCCCTTAACACTTAACAGAGTTTCTTCTGCTGGTGCCTCAATATAACCTAACTAAGCCTCACAAGAACACTGGACAGTCTAGCAGAGACCTTTTGGTGCAATCATCTGAAGCTCCCAATTGGCTCGCTCACTCATCTTCTTTTCGAAGACAAACTGCTCAAAGATCAAAGTAAGTGCAGGTCCTCTGGGGAAAAATACAGGCGTATAGATGGCTTATTGTGGGGGGTCCTGATGGTAGATTGATAGCGAGTTACACTTCCATTTTCTTCCTAGTTGGAGCAGTTGATGATGAATCGATGGTGCCTGTAGTTCTTTATACAACAGGGGGGTCTAATCCTGGATGCTGATTGGTTAAAACTGCATTCCAGCCGGTGTCTATTCCACAAGTTACTCAAGTCGTACAGATACGGAACTTGGGAGTCCTTCCAAATGTCCACCTGCTAAAGCTATACCCGTTGAAATGCCTATTTACTCTGTTCCGTCTCACTGCATAATCCAAAGTCTCAACAGCCCAGCCAGGCAATTTATAAACTTGAAAATATCAATAGAAAACAGGTAAAATGAAACGATGTGCTGCTAGTTTGCCTTCTTTCCAGTTTCAGTTTGAAGTGATTGTGTAAGGTTTGTTGTTGGCTAGCTCCTCTGAACAACAGTGTCCTGACGAGAGAGCACATTTTCTATGCCAGGCGAAATCGTGCATCATTAGCTTATTGTAATGGATGTATCCAAATAAATGTCACTAGACAACAGCATACACTAACGCAAATAACAGAATAACAGCTACTTTGCTCTTATTCTGGCTGCACTGTTTGACATGACTGTAAGTAGCTAGCAAGCAAGGAATAAGAACATTTACAGCCAGTATGGCAACGAAACATTTAGAACAAACGGCTGGGTCGCGTCTCTGGCAACCGGACCGAAAGATATGGACGAGCAGCTGGCTTAGGTAGCAACCCTAGATTTGTGTCGGGACTATATCTTGTGGAAGGATGAAATGGTATGAATAAATTCATCAAAATAATATTTTTATGACAATATGTCAATCATTATTTTAATATGTTGGTAACCTGTTGTATAAAAGTGATAATTCCCTCAAAGCCGGTGTTTGGAGGATATATTTGCATGGTTTGCCGGCCCTCGATTTTGTCTTGGGCCTAACAACACCCGTGGCAATATATCTTCCAAACACCAGCTTCGAGGGCATTATCACTTAATTGTGGTCCAACGATGTCAATGTCCTGCTTGATTTGTGTCTCTGGATGGGCCAGGTCAATAGAGCTTAGATAGATACTCCAGAGAGAACCTTCAGATAACAGGAATCCTACTCTGGAAGAGCTTCATCCATTATCCCTGTCAGTTTAACATATTAATCTCACTCTCGTCATCCATTTAGAGAATCACTGCTTTTTTATTTGCCCCGGGAAACCTCTGTGGCCTCTCTCTTATACCCTCGGATTTCCATAACGTTTGAATTCCGGACTTTGCAAAGCGAATTAGCATGAGATTTGTCTTCATGTGTGCAATGGATTCTTTATTTCTTTGGGAGGGTGTACATGGCCAAGTGGGTTGTTTTTTGAGTAAAATGTCTGTGACTAAGGCAGGTGCCCAGGGACTTCCCCAATAATGCAATATCATATTGAACTGGAAGCGCTCCTTACCTTTTTATCTCTGATGCCCAGTCATCTGCCACTGCTTTGGGTATTCTGATGTCGAGGCCTTTTGGCCCCGTGGGACACAGTGTCTTACAAGAGAAACTATCGAAGAGAGTGAAGGGGTGGCAAGGGGCAGGATGATCCATCAAAGTGGATACAATTTGACAAAGGACGGGTGGCAGAGCATAGAAGCCAATGTGTTGGAATGCTAATGAGAGGGAGCGGTCGGTGGCTGTAACAAAGTGTCTTTCCCTCTCTGGCATTCTCGCTGGCATTCTCTCTGGCATTTTGATCAATGTTTTCTGGAGGCCCAGGAGTTGCCCCTGCTCCACATTGGTGCCCTCATGTCAGCCCAAGGAGTGGTGCTCAAAGGTACAATTGATTATCCTGTGGCCTTCCCCCCTGTGCTCCCTGGGACCTAGAGCACTATCCCTGCCCAGATATCAGGACAGGAGGGCCAAATCCTTATGTCATGAGTAAGTCGAAGAGTTGTTGTTTTGGGCTTCAGCGGTGGATTGAAATGTCTGCTACTCCTTGTAAATGGAAACATGGTGTCTGATATAGGACTTGTGTATGTTGACTCATAAGATTACACAGATTGATTCCTGGCAGGTTTTCGTGCTATTTTTCTGATACTTTACATAGCATGGACCAAATATGACATTGGCCAGATGTAGCAGGCATTGAAGCAATGTTTATTTAGCTACAACATTTTGATTTAGCTAAAATATAACATAACATCTGATAAATATTCTCCACCGTCGATGCTCGTGGGTCATGTTGACAGCAGTGTTCTTCAGTGGCCACAAATTAATATATTGAGGTAAGCATTTCTGCCACTCTGTGAAAACACTTTCTCCCTCTGTCCCATCTGGCTGATGCAAATATAATAGTGGGTGGGCACTGGGCGGTAAACAAAACAAAAATCTCTGGAAGTCGATACATATTTATAAGTCATTGCCGTCTGCAATTAAAGCCTGATTATTCAAAAATATGATTATGGGTGTGAGTAAAATATGTATTTGTGTGTCACTCAAAGCAGTTGCCTCTAGAATCTAGACAACTGCTCATACTGTACCTGCATATGTAATTGGAATTTTGGGCAATCGTTCAGTTGACAGTAACAAATGTAAAATGGCCATTTTTAACCATCCACAGGTTTAATCATCATTTTCTCTGCATAATGAATTATTTTCCTGCTAATTTCTCATGACATTTTTGCTGGACTTGGACAAACATTCTTGTCCCCGCATGCTCTAGATTAATCAGTAGCTTGATTATGGTTGTTCCTGGAGCTGCAGGACAAATACATTCCAGTCCAAAAAATAAGTAAATTGTGCTTCTTACATTAGATTAATGTAAAATATCCAATTTATATACAGATTTTGGAATCACTAGGGAAAGCACTATAGATGACTTAAGTCACCAGTAAGTAACGGTTTGGGGAGGCCTGTGGCGTTCTTAGCTAACACAGAGTTCACCATCTCTCGTTATCGTCTGTGGGTCCCACGAGCTAAAGAGCTGGAAGTTACTCAACTCTGTCTTTGCAAAGACCTTAAAGACCCTTTAAAGTACCTAAAATATGCTCTCGAAGTTGTAGGATGTGACTATCTCATTCATGTGTAATACACTAAGCATTTAGCCACTCCACCATACTGTACATAGGTCTGTGGTTTATGACTGGGGCAGGTATGCAGGAAGTCTTGTCAGGGATGTCTGTGTCCCAGCACAGGCTTCCTATTGATCCTTCTGACAAGTCTGCCCATACTTTGTCAGGAGTTGCAGTTCAGGAACTGACGCCTGCTTCTGGCTGTGGTCAGTGCGTCTGCAGGAAAGTTCTCCAAATGGAATGCAGGGTCACTTCTACTGGCAATATTGCAGTCATCGGAAACCAGACTGAATATTACAGTCATCAGAAACCAGACTGAAATATTACAGTCATCAGGAACAAGACTGAAATATTACAGTCATCAGGAACCAGACTGAAATATTACAGTCATCAGGAACCAGACTGAAATATTACAGTCATCAGGAACCAGACTGAAATATTACAGTCATCAGGAACCAGACTGAAATATTACAGTCATCAGGAACCAGACTGAAATATTACAGTCATCAGGAACCAGACTGAAATATTACAGTCATCAGGAACCAGACTGAATATTACAGTCATCGGGAACCAGACTGAAATATTAGTCATCAGGAACCAGACTGAAATATTACAGTCATCAGGAACCAGACTGAAATATTACAGTCATCAGGAACCAGACTGAAATATTACAGTCATCAGGAACCAGACTGAATATTACAGTCATCAGGAACCAGACTGATATATTACAGTCATCAGGAACCAGACTGAAATATTACAGTCATCAGGAACCAGACTGAAATATTACAGTCATCAGGAACCAGACTGAAATATTACAGTCATCAGGAACCAGACTGAAATATTACAGTCATCGGGAACCAGACTGAAATATTACAGTCATCGGGAACCAGACTGAAATATTACAGTCATCGGGAACCAGACTGAAATATTACAGTCATCGGGAACCAGACTGAAATATTACAGTCATCGGGAACCAGACTGAAATATTACAGTCATCAGGAACCAGACTGAAATATTACAGTCATCAGGAACCAGACTGAATGTGAACATCGATATTTCAGCATTTTGTCTTCTCTCCTCTGTTGTTATGTGGATGAGTATTGCAATGAGTGCTACAACGGCACACTCCTTTGCTTTCACCCAAATGCCCTCGTTCAGCTTTCACCCTGGCCTGTTAGTCTTAAAACGGAAATGGGGAAGAATTCACAGTGATTGATTTGTTTATTCCAGAGGTACCGCATGCTGATTTAATTTCCCATGTGTCTGTAGAGAGCTGTAACTTCTAGGAGGGGATTGAATTGTATCTCTCACCTGTCAATGTGCCAGGTTCACAGTATGTGCTCCAGTGAAAATTATTTAATGCTGAGGTCTCTGTATACACAGTTGCTGGATATCAGTGCCAGGGGGTGGCACATTGATTTGTTTGCTTCACCAGCTTGGATCCTCTCACTGTGTGTGTGGGTTGAAGTATGTGGGGGTTAAATCTACGCCGGTTCACCATATATGGCTGTAGTTGTCAGTGTATTTGAATCAGGGATAGGTTTCCTCTGTAATTGACATTAAAGTAGTTTATCAATTGATATGATTCAGTGAAAATGATCTTTATTGTGCATATTGGTTTCCATGACACTCTACAGGATTAGGCCAGTGTCTTTGAAAGTTTCATGTCTTCACTGAGAATTGAGTTGCGCTCTCCCAGTGTCTGGCTGAAACTGTTGGCATGCGAGTGAAAGAGGACCATTTGGAGGACCATTTCTCAACAGAGTGCATCACGGGTACTTCCTGTTTGAGCTTCTAGTTATAGAGTCATGATCTGATTTTTCAGATGAGGGAGGACCTTGTATGGTTGCTTGTGGTCTAGGACTTTATCACCCCTAGTGGCGAAGGAGACATGTTGATGGAAGTCGGGCATTACGTGTCTTAATGACGTAGAATTAAAATCACAGACAAAAAGGAAAGCAGATGCATGGTTTCGTGCTTGTTTATAGCCTTGTATAGTTCGTCAAGTGCCAGCTTGTTGATTTTCTCGCCCTGGTATGTATGTATGTATGTATGTATGTATGTATGTATGTGTATATATATATATATATATGTATACGTGTGTGTGTATATGTGTATGTATATATATATATATATATATATGTATATGTATGTGTGTGTATATGTATGTATGTATGTGTATACGCGTGTGTGTATATATGTATATATATATATATATATATATATGTATATATATGTATATATATGTATGTATATGTATATATGTATATATATGTATATATATGTATATATATGTATATATATGTATATATATGTATGTATATATATGTATATATATATGTATATATATATATGTATATATATATGTATATATATACATATATATATATATACATATATACATACACACGTATGTAAAAATGTATATGTGTGTGTGTATATAAACACAGTTGAAGTCGAAAGTTTACATACACCTTAGCCAAATACATTTAAACTCAGTTTTTTACAATTCCTGACATTTAATCCTAGTAAAAATTCCCTTTCTTAGGTCAGTTAGGATCACCACTTTATTTTAAGAATGTGAAATGTCAGAATACTAGTAGAGAGAATGATTTATTTCAGCTTTTATTTATTTCATCACATTCCCAGTGGGTCAGTAGTTTACATACACTCAATTAGTATTTGGTAGCATTGCCTTTAAATTTTTTAACCTGAGTCAAACGTTTCGGGTAGCCTTCCACAAGCTTCCCACAATAATTTGGGTGAATTTTGGCCCAGTTCTCCTGACAGAGCTGGTGTAACTGAGTCAGGTTTGTAGGCCTCCTTTTTCGCACACACCTTTTCAGTTCTGCCCACAAGTTTTCTATAGGATTGCGGTCAGGGATTTGTGATGGCCACTCCAATACCTTGACATTGTTGTCCTTAAGCCATTTTGCCACAACTTTGGAAGTATGCTTGGGGTCATTGTCCATTTGGAAGACCCATTTGCGACCAGGCTTTAACTTCCTGACTGATGTCTTGAGATGTTGCTTCAATATGTAGACATAATTTTAATTTCTCACAATGCCATCTATTTTGTGAAGTGCACCAGTCCCTCCTGCAGCAAATCACCCCCACAACATGATGCTGCCACCTTGTGCTTCATGATTGGGATGGTGTTCTTCGGTTTGCAAGCATCCCCCTTTTTCCTCCAAATTTGTTTCATCAGACCGGAGGACATTTCTCCCAAAAGTACGATCTTTGTCCCCATGTGCAGTTGGAAACGGTAGTCTGGCTTTTTTATGGCGGTTTTGGAGCAGTGGCTTCTTCCTTGCTGAGCGGCCATTCAGGTTATGTCGATATAGGACTCATTTGCTGTAGATGAAGAGGCATACCACTCCCCCTCTCAATTTCCCTGAATCCGATGTCCTGTCCGCTCGGGGGAATGGAGAATCCATTGAGTTGGATAGCCTTCACCTTGCCAGGGCTCACCCTCTCTTGCCTCTCTTTCGCCGGCGTTTCCTCTTTGATAGCCTAAAAATTTAGTCGGTATTACACAAAGAGACCAGTGCAGAGGAGATACATGTTGTGCAAAAAAAGTAATGATAAACGCCAGAAGTATCACAAAATAGCAAAGTTGGGTCCGAGCTCACAAGATGACAGCCATACAGTACGGCGCCATCTTTCCTGTCTCTGCACTGCCTGCGGCTGTCTGCCCAGCACCATCGAACACTTAAATGAGAGATTCCGCCTCCTCTGATTCTTGTCACAACAGATGCCTTTTATTTCGGTGTCCTTTTGTTGTTGTTGACCAGCTTAAATTGCTTGGCTTCTTGAATCTTCAGACAGACCATTAACTTGGATGGCAGGAGACATGCTGGAGGCCTGCTGGAGGCCGCAGGTCTTAATTGGAATGTTTTATGTATGGTCTGTTGTCGACCCAGCGTGGACTCGGTAACGGCTGTCTGCCGTTTTGGCCACTCTCTCCAATTCTAATGAAGCGTTCTCAGTGTACACTGACGGATACATATTTAATGAGGAAGGTGAGCCAGTTGCATTATGAAGCGCTGAACGGCGTGCAAGTGAGGCCACCAAAGGACCAGGCAGGAGACTATACAAAGCAACTCATCAGCTGTGCTTGTTTTTCATTTGTGCTTGTCTTTTATATCCCCTCCCTACAGTATCTTGTTACTGACACCTCATTTTAATTACAGAGCTCAGAGGGAGCTACATTACATGCCATACATGAAGTATGAATCCTAATTGTTGTCTATGCAATGAAAAGGGAGTGCCACAGTTTTTTTTGATGGAACAGCAAGCTGGTGTCAAGGGCTTGGTTAAGGCTGGGATGGTTTACTAGACTGGTTTACATCCATTTGAAGAACAGAGAAGCAGCCTTCAGCATGGACTTTCATGCGAATGCAGTCCTAACAGTAATGTGGGTTAGGAATTTAAGTATTTATATTTGAAATACTTATTTTCTGTGTATTTTAGTATTTTCAAATTACGTGTCCAATTCACCTTCTATTTTCAAATAGCTTACTTTTTTCCAAATAAATGTCTAAGACCAACCAGACCTGGGTTCAGATGCTTGGGGTATTTTTAAATATTTGTATTTGAAAATACACTGAGTATTTTCAGTATTTGAGTATTTTTCTTGGCCCGGATGATACAGTACTTGCTGTGCTCTGTACAATGTGGACTACTCCCATAGTTGACCTCTGCTCTGGGAACTATGAGCAGCTATTTTTTGCCTGGAGTGATTCCTGCAAAGGGAGAGTCGTGTCTTGTCTTGTAACTCCTTTAGGAAGCATTGATTGACGTCAAAGCCTTACTCTTGTCCCTCCATTTCTCCATCTTCTCTCCTCTCTCCAAGGAGGCTCGTCATGGGCAGTCTCTGTGTCGATGGGTTTGACGTGGGGAACCTCTATGCTCTCACCCATACTCAAAGCCGAAGCTGCTGGTGACTGGGCTCTAGCGGATTAGCCCATCTCTGTCATATTGAAATCTTAAGGGGCTTGTCTGAGCCTCCATCGCTTAAGCAAGCAAGACTTGCTGTCGATCACATCTTCACCAAACCGTCACAAGAGTGTGTGCAAAATAGAGCCTATTTTTATATAGGATACAGATCGAATACATTCACCCAGCGTGTTGGAGCACACAACACCAGCTAATTTTAAAAATCTTGTTTAAAGGTAGATAATTGGTCCTTTTTGGCCATTGAGTGTGTTTTCAGTGCCCTAATGAATTTGCGTGTTTTCCTGTCTCCTTCAGCTGCCGGCATAAACAGTGGAAGACTGAGCTGCCTGCTTCTAGTGTGGTCATTACCTTCCACAATGAGGCCCGCTCAGCTCTGCTCCGCACCGTGGTCAGGTGAGCACACACACACTAACAGGCTAGGCCTGGAGATACTAACCCATGTCTAACACTCCCTCCCTCCCTCCCCCTCCAGTGTTCTTAAGAAGAGTCCCCCACACCTTGTCAAGGAGATTATCCTGGTGGACGATTACAGCGACAACCGTGAGTTTCTGTTTGATGAGTGGTCTTAACTCTCTCTTTTGCCCTGTGCCTCTGTCACTCTGGATCAGTACTGGCACTGGTTTAGAGGTTCCAGGCCCTTCTCTCCCCCACCACCCAGTCTGTAAACTAAAGCCCCTGTCCTGAACCATTGTCGAGCCTCCCTCCCTCTCAACTCTGGGTGACCCCCAATCCTAAGGGCACATGCCTCTTGCTTGGGCTTTGATGGCTGCGCACTCCAGACACTTTAACAGACATCACACCTATCATATGTTTTTTTTATTTCCCTCCATAGTTTTCATCAAGGTCTCATGTTGTACATTAAAGTGTTTTGAGATAGATTGAAGCTACTTTGATATTTGAGTCGTTCTAGAGTTGTCCGTCAGTGTCTGGGCCACTGCGTAAACCTTTGGTCCCGCTTTATATGAAACAGAACTGAATAAAGTCTTCATAAACCCATTATAAGGCCTATATAGATGTTTATTTGACATGTGTATATATGTATATAGATGGTTTATTTTAATAACCGTTTGTTGTCTCATGGTTCAGCTGAGGATGGAGCTTTGTTGGGGAAAATTGAGAAGATCCGGGTTCTTCGAAATGATCGACGAGAAGGTGAGTGGACAAATGGGAAAAGGAATAAAACTGTTAGTTAGAAATGAGTGGTCAGGCTTCATTCATCATAGTATTTGATGCCCATTTTTATTGACCTTGTCCAACGCTGCATGTACCCTAATCAGTGATTTGCCAGTTGTAAAAGCAGAGAGAAATGATTTGGGCTAGGAAAGGATTGAGTTTAAAACAGAGTCCTGATTGTTAGGGCAATTCTCATGAAAAGCACTGAACAGGTTTATAGGGGCCAATGGGGAGAAAATATACACTCCAGAACAATGAAGAGTTTGTAACAAGCAGAGTATATTTTTGAAAAGTGCTTTGTGTGCTGCCCAATAGAAAGAACATTGGGCCAAAAATACCTGGCTGCAGTCCTCTGTTCATTATCGCTATCTCTTCAAAACTGATTACCTCATTTACAACTCCACAATCGCACACTGCGCACTGCCCCCTTCAACCAATTAAGCATGAATTTGATTATCGAACCCGGGATCAAAGAAAGTTAATATGAGCTAGCACTTCAGCAAAGATACTAGATGACTTCAGAAGTCCATTAAAACGTACTAATTAAATACACTGAGTGTACAAAACATTAAGAACACCTTCCTAATATTGAGTTCCACCCCCCTTTTTGCCCTCAGAACAGCCTCAATTCGTCAGAGCATGGACTCTACAAGGTGTCTGGAATGCTGGCTCATGTTGACTCCAATGCTTCCCACAGTTGTGTCAAGTTGTCTGGATGTCTTTTGGGTGGTGGACCATTCTTGATACACACAGGAAACTGTTGAGCGTGAAAAACCCAGCAGAGTTGCAGTTCTTGACACAAACTGGTGTTCCTGACATCTACTACCATACCCCGTTTTAAAAGCAATCTTTTGTCTTGTCCATTAACCCCTCTGAATGGCATACATACACAATCCATGTCTCAATTGTCTCTAGGTTTAAAAATCATTCTCCTCCCCTTCTACACTGTAGAAATCATTCTCCTCCCCCATCTACACTGTATTGATCAAGTGACATCAATAAGGGGTCATAGCTTTCACCTGAATTCACCTGGTCAGACTATGTCATGGAAAGAGCAGGTGTTCCTAATGTTTTGTACACTCATTGTAGCTATCACTTTAATAATCTAACCATATTTTGGTGATATGCACATCCCAAACTTCAGAGAACCGGTGCTGGGCAATAAGTATACTTAGATAAAGAAGTTAGAGCCTCGCACACACATGAATAGCCCATTGTGTATTTGTAGATTACATCATGTTGTTGACACCTCCACAGGTCTGATGAGATCTCGGGTGAGGGGGGCCGACGCAGCCACTGCCAGTGTTCTCACCTTCCTGGACAGCCATTGCGAGTGTAACGAACACTGGCTGGAACCGCTGCTGGAGAGAGTGGCTGAGGTCAGTGTGTCTGTCCCACAGTCACAGAACACGCACACACCTGACATTTAGTGCACACACACCGGAACACATAATGTTCAGCATTGTATTGAAGCTGCAGCCACCGCTGACTATGGCCTGAGCTCAGACGCTTACCGTTATCCTGTTATTAGCATTTTATCTGCTGCTCACTGCGCTGATCTGTTGAGTTGTTGTGTTGGCAGAGAGAGGAGAGCACACCTGGAGATTTCTCAGACAGGCAGGAAGACAGACACAAAGACATGCAGACACTGGCAGGGGGCAGGTGGACAGACAGACAGACAGACACACACAATGACACACTGACAGACGGACAGGCAGGGGGGCAGCCGGACAGACAGACTGACAGATAAACACACTGACAGACATTGGTGATTGAGGGGCTAAGACGAGCACAGGTAACGATAGACACATTCAAGGTTCTTAAATGGATACACAGACAGAGGGACAGTTTGGGGTTCAGCCAGGTAGGGTAAACATGACTAGAGTTGCTAAAGAATGCAATATCGACAAGCTTTAAGAGTATTACCTACTGTACGTGTACGTGTCACTCAGTTGTGGGGAGGAGCTGCCGCACCCTCCGCTAGCAAACAAGTGCATTGCACCAGGACGTGCATCCTGTTGGGCACATGCCCAGCAAGGACAGTTCAAAAGAGACACACACACGCGCTTGCAAACAAACAGAACAACACAGCTTTTCAACCCCTCTTGAGTTTTCCATTATTTTTTTACTGCGTACACTTGGCTTCAACACTTGTTTACTGCTGTCGGGTCTGAACACAGTTTAGGAAAAACTAAGTAATATGATTTAATGAGCTCTAACTCACCGTTGGTTTGACCAATCTTCCATGGAACACTGTCACTGCTGTAGTTCTGTTGTTCCAACAAAAGACTTGGAATAGTTCTGAAATGATTCAATCCATCTGATTATGTCACTCTCAGCAAATCATCCACTTCCCTCTTGGAAATCTATTTGTGTCTGGCTGCGTTAGGCTCATATATTTAAGTACAAATTTGGGCAAATGTTTGACTCGCCGTAGATCTGTTTTGGACTAACTTTGTTATAGCTTTTATCCAGTGCCTGGATTGAAATTATGCAGTGGTTTTACTGAATATTTCAGTCCTTCAGTAATGCTGAATTCAGATCCAGTGGACAGTCTCTCAATTGGTTTGAATTGAGAGACCACCTACCTCTGTTGCCCCCATGCCCACCCCATAAAATACTTTTTGGCTTCTTTTGGTTTAAATTAACAGTTTTGGTGGCAGAGGGGCCTGGATGTTGGGAGTCTTTGTGGCCCGCCTGGAAAATAATGTAGCAAAATCTAGCGGAACACTCTGGATCTTTGTGGTCTCATCTTAATCTCTCTTTACTTCTCCCACAGGACAAAACGCGAGTTGTTTCCCCCATCATCGACGTCATCAACATGGACAACTTCCAGTACGTAGGCGCCTCGGCCGATCTCAAAGGAGGTAAATCCCACTCATCTACGCCAGCAGCTTTCCTTTCCTCTCTAGGGCAGGCTGGCCTTTAGGAAAATCACACTGCAGCTTTCCTTTCCTCTCTAGGGCAGGCTGGCCTTTAGGAAAATCACACTGCAGCTTTCCTTTCCTCTCTAGGGCAGGCTGGCCTTTAGGAAAATCACACTGCAGTTTTCCTTTCCTCTCTAGGGCAGGCTGGCCTTTAGGAAAATCACACTGCAGTTTTCCTTTCCTCTCTAGGGCAGGCTGGCCTTTAGGAAAATCACACTGCAGCTTTCCTTTCCTCTCTAGGGCAGGCTGGCCTTTAGGAAAATCACACTGCAGCTTTCCTTTCCTCTCTAGGGCAGGCTGGCCTTTAGGAAAATCACACTGCAGTTTTCCTTTCCTCTCTAGGGCAGGCTGGCCTTTAGGAAAATCACACTGCAGTTTTCCTTTCCTCTCTAGGGCAGGCTGGCCTTTAGGAAAATCACACTGCAGTTTTCCTTTCCTCTCTAGGGCAGGCTGGCCTTTAGGAAAATCACACTGCAGTTTTCCTTTCCTCTCTAGGGCAGGCTGGCCTTTAGGAAAATCACACTGCAGTTTTCCTTTCCTCTCTAGGGCAGGCTGGCCTTTAGGAAAATCACACTGCAGTTTTCCTTTCCTCTCTAGGGCAGGCTGGCCTTTAGGAAAATCACACTGCAGTTTTCCTTTCCTCTCTAGGGCAGGCTGGCCTTTAGGAAAATCACACTGCAGTTTTCCTTTCCTCTCTAGGGCAGGCTGGCCTTTAGGAAAATCACACTGCAGTTTTCCTTTCCTCTCTAGGGCAGGCTGGCCTTTAGGAAAATCACACTGCAGTTTTCCTTTCCTCTCTAGGGCAGGCTGGCCTTTAGGAAAATCACACTGCAGTTTTCCTTTCCTCTCTAGGGCAGGCTGGCCTTTAGGAAAATCACACTGCAGTTTTCCTTTCCTCTCTAGGGCAGGCTGGCCTTTAGGAAAATCACACTGCAGTTTTCCACTCGGTGCCCAATGTCACCTTCTGGCTGGCTGGCTGGCTGGCTGGCTGGCTGGCTGGCTGGCTGGCTGGCTGGCTGTGCGTGCGCATGTGTGTGAAAGCAAAGAAGAGAATAAGTACATGATAAATCTTGAAAATGGGAATGCCCTTTGGAATGGAAACTATTTGATTGATTCGTCCAAGGATATAGGCAGATAACATTAGCACGGTGTCGTTGTGTATTCTATACGGCTTATGAGAAGTGTTATGTACAGCCATAAGAAAATAGAGGGAATGCCACAGATATGTGATCTATCAGATAGGCATTGTGTGTGATATAAGTTTTAGTAGGAATACAATCACATCTGACAACCAGCACGGCTTTTTCCTGTTGTCAAAATGACTCAACTCTTATTCACTTGATATCACTTGAAACCTAATCTGTACCTGGTGTATGTTTTTCCACCTCTAGGATTTGATTGGAACCTGGTCTTCAAGTGGGACTATATGACCCTGGAGCAGAGGAGGGCGCGTCAAGGAAACCCCACTGCTCCAATCAAGTAAGCCACCCTCTGCTCTGTCTGTTCTTTCTGCTGCCCTTTCCTGCCAGCCTCACCTCTACTAATAATTCATAGCTACGCATCTGGGCCTGCTGGAGGAGATGCTGAGGCAGGCAGCATTAGATGTCAGTATCAGTGTGCAGCGTCAGAACTGAGCACTCTGGGGAATACGGGCCAATGCTCCTCAAAAAGACCCGGAGCCTTTGAGCCTCTAAGTCTCTGTCCCGTTTTGTCCCTGACATTGGCGAGTGCAGTAAACAAAGGCAGAGGTGATTGAAGATGTTCGTATCATCTTATCCAGCTTTGTCTTAAACTGTGTATGGTGATAAGGGAGAAGAGATTTGATGGGGATATTGCTGTTAAAGGATAGATTTAGTACATTGACCTATTTTCCTGCAATTCTATCACTTGTAGATCAGAAAAGAGGGCAAAAACGTTGATTTGTTCAATCAATATGAGCTCACAGAAATGATTGTTTTACTAAGTAACCCAATGTCAGATGCATTCTCTCAGTAAACATGGTTTACCAACAGAGGGCAGCATTTAATCGATATCCAAAGGCTAGAATTTGAATTTGGCCCTTAATTTCCTAAAATGCATTTTGTTCCTCTTCACTAGGTGATGGTAATTAACCCAAAGGGTGACAAGTCATTTTTCATAATTTGTTTAGTCTGAAATCTTCCACTAGAGCCATGGATTTCCCAAAAGTTAATTTAAGAGAGAACAACAGCAGACTAGTTCAAGATGCTCATTATGTTTTTCTTCCTTTTGAAAACAAAATGGCCTCTGAGCAGAAGTGGTGTATTATTCCCTCCAGACAGCCAGAGGACAGGACACCACAGCCCCTGCTGCTGCCAGGTTACAGGGCCAGGCTCTGTGCATCACATGCTGATGACATGACTGTAGGAGAGCTGAACTTGGCTTGACTTTGCTAAGTCTGTCTCACTGTTTTGTCTCATGACCCTGACGAACTGTACTTTCGGTCATACCTCTTTCTCAGGACTCCCATGATTGCCGGCGGACTCTTTGTCATGGACAAGGACTACTTTGAGTTGCTGGGGAAGTACGACATGATGATGGATGTGTGGGGCGGAGAGAATCTAGGTAATAGGACACAGAACACTAGGAACGCTTGAGCTTGTTTGACATTGTGTGCCTGGGGAATGGGAGAGGAAGTGTGCCCCACTCTACCTTTTGTTGGATTGGTTTATGATGTCCATATGTCAACCAGGAGTTGAGGAGAGATGGACTGCATCACTTCTTCTTTTTATAAGAAACAATGTGTTGATCCCAAATTGTTTGCATAGTCAATTTACACACAGCTCTGACACACACTTAATCCACAAGACATGCCACCAGGGGTCTTTTCACAGTCCACAAATCCAGAACAAATTCAAAAAAGTGTACAGTATTATATAGAGCCTTTATTGCATGGAACTTGCATGATCCATGCATGATCCATCTCCTATGCTCAAATAATCAGTAAACCCAGTTTTCTTAAACTGATAAAGCATCCTCACAACACCTCTCCCCTATTTGACCTAGATAGTTTGTGTGTATGTATTGATATGTAGGCTACGTGTACCTTTAAAAAACAAATGTATGTAGTTCTGTTCTTGTCTATTTAATGTTCTGTATTATGTCATGTTTCATGTTTTGTGTGGACCCCAGGAAGAGTAGCTGCTGCTTTTGCAACAGCTAATGGGGATCCTAATGCCAAATATTGACATTGAAGGTACCAACCGTGGGAAGTTATATCACAATGAAATGTAACTCTAAAATTTTGCCATAAACCGTTATATTAATATGTGTGTTTTGTGTTTGGACATTGCAGAGATCTCTTTCCGCGTGTGGCAGTGTGGCGGCAGTCTAGAGATCATTCCCTGCAGTCGAGTGGGACACGTCTTCAGGAAGCAGCACCCATATACCTTTCCTGGGGGCAGTGGCACCGTGTTTGCTAGGTGACTATTGATTGTCCCTGTGATGTGATTTAGACTTGGCTAAAGTCTGCCCTCTTCAGTCCAATATGTGTAAAAACCTATTCTACATACTGTCATATAACAACCAACCAGAGTGACGGTACATTAGGCTTTTGAAATTTGAGTCATAAAGAATACCCACTGTACAGGCTAACAACTGGCAATTGAGTTATACCACTAACTTTACCCTTATTTTCCCCTTAACGTTACCGTTCTCAAAGATCCAATGAAATTCAAGCTGAGGCGGCGGGGTGAATACCTGCTAGCCAAATGACATAACTTGCGGTTGTAGCCCATAGAGGGCCTGTTTCATTCCTCTGAAATTCACATCATAATACCGCTGTTCAAGTCTAGCTGAGCTGCAGTCATTAAAATAGAGGCGCAGTCAGAGCAGAAGCCTCAGCTCTGCTCTCATCTTGGCTTCACCCCTGCAGTGTCAACACTGTTCAAGTATGCATCACATCAGAGTGATTCATCAATGCGATGAGAGTGAGTGAACGTTCCTTCACTGCCAGTCTGTCACGCAGCACTGGAAACCCCACAGATTGCCAAGTCTTAGGATGTGTGCTCTTATCTCAAAATAGTTGAGGACTGTCACTCTCCTCCTGTGTTTTCTGAAGCTTGAACCGCTTCATCACTTTCTCTTGCCCTGTTCAAATTATTTTGACAGGCATCCTTCATTGAAGAAATAATAGATATGATCAAATGAATAGGTCCAAGCAGAGGTTCTATAACATTGCCTATAGTTTTTAGGCTACTGTACCATGAAATGGTCAAATCAGTGACTATTTCAAGGACTGGAAGGACCAGGAAGGCCACATTTTTGTAAGTATTCTAACATGGTGTCTGTCCGTCCACAGGAACACGAGGCGAGCAGCAGAGGTGTGGATGGACGAGTTTAAGAACTTCTACTACGCCGCTGTGCCCTCGGCCCGAAACGTGCCCTATGGCAAGTAAGTGTCCTTTAAGACACCGTTCTTCCAATGATGGCATCGCAGACTGCCCTGCTGAGCTTGTTTAGAATATCAAAATGTCCCTTTTTCTGACACCTCCAGAAGGACAAGTAGTACACCGAGTTTTAGTAGTGATCTCAGTTGCCCCCAGATGGCTGTCTGTCTCTCTGAGATGGCTGGTAATTAGATGAGTCATGGGTTTCCTCTGTGTGTCTGGCAGCATTCAGAGCAGAATGGAAATGAAGAAGAGGCTGGGCTGCCAGCCATTCAAGTGGTACCTGGAGAACGTGTACCCTGAGCTGCGGTAAGTAGAGAGACCACACCACCACAGTGGACCAGCAATATGTTGCTTTGAAAACGGACAAAGTTGAATGGAAAGACATAACTGTTGACTGTTTCCCCTACCATTATATAGGCAGGACATAGTTTGGGGGCCTTTGCTGCTTGCCACTTAGAAATTAAACTAGGGGAAAGACTGCGGTGGGTGGCATATACCCACATCTTGTGATTTGACATCCCCTTGACTTGTGCTGTGTGTCTGGCCCTTCAGGGTCCCTGACCATCAGGACATTGCCTTTGGCGCTCTGCAGCAGGGAGGTAACTGCTTAGACACGCTGGGACACTTTGCAGATGGAGTGGTGGGGGTCTACGAATGCCACAACGCTGGGGGAAATCAGGTATCATTCAGGGCTCAGGTACTGCTCAGATCCATTACACATAACCAAGCTGTGCACTGGGCTGGGTAACACAATGAGGTGGGTTTACTTTATAAATAAAACACTGCCGCAGCTTTTCAGAGGGTCACAGTGCAAATGTCAAAGAGTTGGTCAGGTACTGGACTGGACAGTAAACTAATGCTTTGATTGGGTGTCTCCGATTCATACTGATGAAATCCATTTTGATCATATACTAAGCTGGAGGAGGGGATTCTGGGAGTCCAGCCACTGTTAGTGTAAATATGTGTGATTTTCAACATACATCACATATTCACACTTGACAAAGACAAACGCTTTAAAAATGGATCTGTATAATAATTCAGGAGTACCTAAACTGTGCCAATGTAGCAAATTCACTGTGTCCCACTCTTTGTCCGCAGGAATGGGCGCTGACCAAGGACAAGTCAGTAAAGCACATGGACCTTTGTCTGACGGTGGTAGACCGCACCGCAGGCTCACAAATCAAGCTGCAGGGCTGCAGGGAAAATGACAGCAGACAGGTGAGCGAGCTGAGCACCACGGATCAG
This sequence comes from Salvelinus namaycush, assembly GCF_016432855.1. NCBI lineage: Eukaryota > Metazoa > Chordata > Actinopteri > Salmoniformes > Salmonidae > Salvelinus > Salvelinus namaycush. The sequence goes on from NC_052341.1 coordinate 16,761,152, forward strand.
ATCGATCAAAAAGTACTAGTAGTAAATGAAAGTGACTAACCGCAGTCCGGCAGTTAGCATGGTAATAGAACATTAATTTTGTTTTGCCATGGAATGTGGATTATGATGGATTGGGATGATCCCTTTGGATATGCATTGTAGATAATTCACCATAAACTCACTGTCAATTGAAACCATTAGTGATTATGGTACTCACAGTACATACAAACCTGTGACTGATTTGTCACCCTTATTTCCCCCATTTCCCAACCTCCCCCCTTCCTGTCCCCACCTCGTGTGTCTCCAGAAATGGGAGCAGATTGAGAGCAACTCTAAGTTGCGGCACGTGGGTAGCAACCTGTGCCTGGACAGCCACAGTGCACGCACTGGGGGGCTGACAGTGGAGGTGTGCAGCCCCAACCTCAACCAGCAGTGGAAGTTCACTCTCAACCTCCAACTCTAGAGAGAGACAGTATCCCCACCACTACCTCCTGCTCTTCTCCCCGGAGCCACATAGACTAGAGCCACCCAGCAACAACTACGGACAGATGGACGGACAGACGGAGGCCCCCGGAGGGGCAACAACACACAGAGGGAAGGATATGAAACTACAGACCAAGTGGGATGATGATGCTTTCCATTCAACTATATACCTCAGTGTTTCATCTTTAGTCCTGCTCTTTGGAAAGTGAATGTTATTCTTCTTAATGCAGGTGAAATGGAATTAACTTTCTGGATGTTTTAATTTTTTTTTTTACGTGTTCCTTTAAAATTTCTCTTTCCACTGAAGTTCACTGCGTTTCTGGAATGGATGCGACTTATTTTGTTGTCCTTTTTCTCTCTCAAGTAATCTATCTTTGTTGAATGTAAAAGACGTATTCCATAGAGGTTCCCTGACTAGACCGAGACGGCCCAGGAAGAAAGCTGATGGTTTTAGTATGGTTGCAGTTGGGTTTGGCCCCTTAAAAGTCCTGCTGGTAGAAGGAAAGGACTCTACGCACTGTTCCTTTCATTCACTGAAACACTTCTCTACTGATTGGTGGGCTGTTCTGACAGAGTGAACAGTAAAGAGATGGAGAGAACAAAATCAGTCTTTTTCTTCTACAATTATACAGAATTTTCATCCTGCTCCTGTCACACGTGTTGTAAAAAGGTGCGTCGTCTGATCAGAAGGGTGCTCTTCGCGGGTCTCTCATGGATACTTTTGGGGCCAGGAGTTGTCGAGGGTGTGGATGTATCGCTGCTGGGTCATCAGATTGTAGCACTTGTTGCTACGACTCTTCATTCTTTTTCCCATCACAATTGAATGGAAAACATTTAAAAAATATATATATTTCATTCATGTATTTTTTCCTTTGCAAAAGCAGTACAGTGTCCATGTTTATTGATTTATTTGTAACAGACATTTAATAATTTTTTGTTCAATTATACTGTAGAATAATCAACTAAGTTACACAGTAAATTGAACTGATATTTCTTTATACTCGTTGCTTGACTGTGCTCTTGTGAGTAAAAACGTATCTATTTACTGTACCAATTTTCTTTTCCTTCTCCCTTTTCAGTGTGCGTGTTACCATGGTAACAACCTCATACAAATGAGTAAAGAGTTTATTACAGGGTAATGTTGGAACCATCATTTCCATTCTTAGAAGTTCTATAAGTGTTCTTGAAATGTTCTCACACACAGTGTATGTATACATTGGAGTCCTTATTGTCACTATTTGTGATTTGCCATTTTAGAAAAGTATACTTCATCTGAGGTAAGCGACAAAGACAGCATTTACATGGGAGGGCCTTGTGTTGCATGTTGTACCAATACTTGAGCGTCTTTTTTTCCCTGTCCTTTTGTTTGTCTCGACATTGCACGCATGCTTTGTGAATGATGTCTTTGCCTTTTTTGATATCCATCATACTGTAAAGGGGAATGTGTTTTTGTGCGCTAGTGAACAGGTTTCTTGAAGGAGGGCAGGTCATTCGGCTATAGTTAACTGGACTCAAGGGAGAAAAGCAATAAGATGTTCTTATTTCAGTATCATTGTTGTGCATTTAGCTCGCATCTGCTTCGGGTCTATTCTGATTGGGTTATTACATTAGCTTGTGATTTATGTGGTACATTACACGTTACTGTTAGTTTCTGAGGGGCAGCAGAAACCACCGCTAATGTGATGGCCAAAGGAGCCTATAACGACTTACGAAAGCAAAGATTCATCCATTGACATGGCATTGTTTGTCTCGGTTGGGATGCCCCCAATTTTAATAGATTAATTTATTCTAGAATAGCAAATTACTAATTATTCAGTCATATTTGCTGTCTGTATTTTGTGAGCCCTCATTATATATGCATATATCCCTTTGTTCTACACCATTCTGGTCAAACTTTCGTATACATAGGGAGACTCCAACCACCATCAGTATAGAAACAAGCATCACAACGACAAAACAGATGCAACAGCTCCCATCTCTAACTTGTGTGGAGGTATTGCATTTCAAAAATGCCAAAGAGATGAGGTATCCCACAGTAAGAGATGTGGAGCAGGGGATAGAGGTAACATCCCATATTTTACCTGCAGTATCTGCAGTTCAGAGTGAGCAGGACTATGGGATCATGAGAATTGGGTGTTGTAACCTCCCATGTGAGAGAGGTTAGTAGGATTATGACAAGTTGCACATGGTATGAGCTCTGTCTGCCATCACGGCACTGTTGAAATTGTAACAATTTCAGAGATCATGTCAATTGTAACAATTCAAATGTGAAAGTTCAGATGGTTAGAGGGAGGCCTACAGTACTAAATGGGATTGCTTGTGTGAACATTGTCTACATGGTGGCAACGGTTGTTCAAGTATTGAATAAAGCCTTTTTAGTAAGACTTGTGTGAAAATGAAGTTTGCTGTTCACTTTAGGAATTACGGAGAAAAATAATCTTAGAATTACAGCCACATTTTAATTGGATGAAATGTTTACATAGCACAATGTGCCAAAGTTATTTACTTATTTGATTTGCATTGTCAATACAATTTGTGATTCAAGTTTAGGTGAGGGACGTGCATTGACTAAATGACTAAAACCAAATTAATGATCACAAGAAATTGTAATTTGGGATATTGAATACGGTTTGTTTATTTTTTGCTGTAGGAAAATTGGGTTGATTGATTCAAATCAGTGGCAAGGGAGGCAGCATGGAGGTAACATTTAAGTGTATATCTTTGTATATACAGTACGTTTGTCTATGTACATACTGTAAGCAACAGCAGTTACTAGTGAGTTGGTCTACTGTACAGCGCTTGTAATTCATTGTTTTATAGTTATGGCAAATTCAACTAAATGAGGAAAAATGATTAACTTAAATAAATGCATTTATATAAGAGGTGTGGACTTTCTTTGCTAATTAAGAGTCTTCAAGGAATGCAATGAGGAATAAAGCTTGGATTTTAATGATGGCTGTTACCAAACAACTCAAATCAGTTTTCCTGACCTGCTTGCTGTCATTGCTATGCAGTCATTCTCAGGGGAAAAGAGGTCAGTTTTGTCATGGAACAGAAATAGCCTCTAACAAAGAGATCCAGTGTCTGATTTCCAATCTGCCCATTCTGGACAGCATACTTGTTAAGTCGTGTGTGTACAAGCGCACACTCCTCTGTAGCTCTCCCGCGTGCAAAAAATAATGCCACTTAATGGATCCGTTTCGATTTCCATGCAACGGGAGCAGTATAGATCAAATGGTTGTGTGTATGGAATTAAGGTCCAGCTCCTTGCATGTACATGGCCAGTGGGAACTAAAGGGGTTGTACTTAATGTGTAATGCTCATCACATCCCAGGGTAATGTAACAGACATTAGTTGATGACTCAGCAGCCTTAAACAGACCATCTGTCACCCACTACTACCTACAGTACAGCACATTAGACATGCACCATACTCCTAGCCCACAGGGGGTGCTAGTGTGATATGCCCATATTGGTCACTATTTAGAAGGTGTATAATGTTAAGGGAGCCTTTGTAAACCTTTAAGGCCTACATAAACTCTTGACACTGGTGGTGTATAAAATCGTGAACATTTATTAGATGTGCAACATGGTGTAAACACAGAGGTGGTAAACATACGATTCACGAAGTCCGTCATCAGGGTGGTGTACTGTTAACATGAAGATCACAGAGGGAAGGTTTACAATAGGCTACATACACACTTAATGAGGAGAAATAACAAACACGCACGATACAGCAATCACTTTTCCTCCACCGATGAAAAACACAGACAGGACAAGAAGCAGTTTCTACAACATTCCCAGAGCAGTCATACATTGCAGTTTGTGTGTTGTACATAGTTTGAATTAATCCGATACGTTAGGAAGTTTGGTCCAGCTTACATGAGCTATTTACATATTATTAGTACAATGTCAAATACACCATTCTGGAACTAGATTTAATTTTACCAACTACCCTTAATATTAGTCTTGGTAACTTTTCTACTGACCATTGATTGAGCACATTTTAAATATTTCTATTTCAATATTATCTATAATTTTTTACAGTATTTTGATAGCACCTTATTGTATTTTTTTTTATTAATAGCGAATAATGAAGCCCTGAGGTCAGCAAAGTTCATTTCCTTGACTGTCTCAATCATACATCTTCAGGTCCCAACTTTAGACTTTCAATTGTCAGAGTGCACGATAGGCCTACAGAAAGGCATTTGTTGTTATTTTCTTGCTACTGTCATTACACTTTAACATCTTGTAATCTTCCACTGCGTTTTAGTATGGAAATTACTAACAAATGGTGTCCAACATTTCTAGATTACATATTAAAATGTATTTCAGCAGTCTTGATCACTAATGCAGAGTGGAGGCTGAATTGAATGAAAAACATTCACAAAATGTGTTGGCTTTTTACTAACTATAAAAGGACCCAATGGGCATTGGGCTGCCTGACTAGCCAACTTACTTGCATGCAGTCTCAGTTTGTCCATTAACAGCTACGGGTGGAGGCGGGTGCACGAGTGGTACCGTGGTATTGGCGCTCTATATGCTTTATGGGTCTGAAAACAGCAGTAAATAGGGAAAGGGGGATATCTAGTCAGTTGTACAACAATGCATTCAACTGAAATGTGTCTTCCGCATTTAACCCAACCCCTCTGAATGAGAGAGGTGGGTGGGGGCTGCCATAATTGACATCCATGTCTTCGTCGCCCGGGGAACAGTGGGTTAACTGCCTTGCTCAGGCGCAGAACGACCAATTTTTTTTTACCTTGTCAGCTCGGGGATTCGATCCAGCAACCTTTCGGTTACTGGCCCAACACTAATGGCTACCTGCCACCGAATACCAGAAGATGGCATGTGGCAATAGACTGAGTGGGCTGTCAATCAACTGACCTCATTAATTTTACAGAGCAATGGTAAATTAACATTGCCTCTCAGAAGCTAGGGAATTACAGTGACATCAGATTGACACAAAGACATTTCAGGAAATGATAAATGGCCAAAGATGATAAAAATATCTGGCCTCAGGAATTGGATATGGCTTGGCCATTGATATAGTTTATGTCTGTTGTCTTTTCTAGTAGATTGCTTTAAAAAACCAAATATTGTAAGGGTTGAACAATAAACCTAGTAATCTAATCCTGGAGTGAGAAAATAATTTCATGAACACAGATGCACTATATAGATGGTAAACTGTCATTTTTTGTTTGTTTTATCCATCTTGAATAAATTATATATATTTTTTAGATATTCTCTGCAGAAGTTGCCACATGATACTGGCATGAAATGCCTGGTAAGAAAAGGAGATGTTCTATGTAAAAGGCACTGAGAATATATCTAATACATGGCTGGGCAATAAAATAAAACTGTCATATTTTATCTTATTGTAAATTTTAGATCATACAATTTCAACCTGAGAATTTAAACTAAAGCAGTTCTGATTAAAACTGAATACAGGGGGAGGGGGATTAACAGCCCTCCATCTCTCCTGATTATAATTGGTTCATGAAATCACTCAGAGTAGCAATAACGGATCACCACACATGAGTCATCTGCTCTCTACTTGGCCATAGTGATATTAATAACATGAAATATGGCCTAATAGACATCGCTTAGTAACACTACACATACAGAACATTTTAGAGCACATCCAAGGACTTGATGACTAATTAAGATATACCGCAAACAGACAATCATTTAAAGATATTATATTTGATTTTGAAGTGTTTACTTTGAAAAGGTTGTTGACTGTATCATGCATACTTCTTGGTGTCTATCAATATAACAATTTAGAACAAAAGAGCATTGTTATTAGCATCATTAACATACTTATGGCATGTCAGAGAATCTTTCAGACAGTGATCAGAACTAGTGATCTCAAACAAACATACACAAGAACGACAATGTTAAAGGTGAAAAATCACAATCATGTGTCTTACCTAAAAGTGAAGACCCTGATAGAACTATAATCACACAAAAACAAAACAAATGTACCTCAATAGCATATGGACATCATATATTTTGGTAAATATTCATGTTTTTAGAATATAATTCCTTTTCATTGGCTTGTAGTATTCATCATCTTTGTGTACTTTTGTTGATCAGCAAATGTCCCCTTTAAATCATTCCTGCATAAATATTGTAGCACTCAGTTGCAGAAGTCTGCACTCAGACAATAATTACCCTTTCTATTAAAAATGGATTTCCTGCTTCTTCATAGAATGGTCAAGCTCTCAATAATTAGAGGAAACATAGGCGATAGCAATGAAACAGAATTAAACCTTCAGTATACTGCGACAAAACAGATTTTCACAATAGAGTATTAAAGTGTGTCATTAACTCATCTATTTTCTGGGGAAGCATTTAGTACCACCATTAATTAAAGGAATTCATCAAAGCTAGGGATATTTAGTAAACACCGTTATTGAATTGCTTTAAAGTGCAGGACCATCGAAAGTGCATGAGTAGTGCCCTAGCTAGGACAACCCTGCCTCAGTTGTACAAATCTCCCAAACACTTCACACATCAATAACACAGTCACAGTGGCAAGGAGCGGATAAGCACGATTGTATGTCATCGGCCAAGGGACAAAATAGGCCTGTGTGCGTGGACTTTGGAATTGCACACAATTGAAAGCTTTGATTTCACTTTTACACTGACATTACATTCTCTATTGGCCAAAAATACATTAATCCACGGTGACATTCACTTCACTGACTTAAAACAGCTCAACATACAGCACAGTGGGGTGCTATACTGTCCCCACACAAGAGGCAAGACCACAGCCTCACAAAGTCATTATGGCAGATTAGGAGGATCCATTCCTCTAAGCCCATTTGAAAGGAATAACATTGACAAACTTCCATGGGTCTGGTGTTTTCTTCTCTTCATCTTTTAGTGACATCATTGGAGTGAGATAATTAATGGCTGACGGTATGTAATGTTTAATTTAAACTCAACTTACATACTGTATAGATCAATGTCAGGCTTGCTTCTGGCTTGCTTCCAGGGTTTGGACGGTGGACGTGACTACAGTGTGGCCCATATGATGATATGGGCCACACTGGCATGACTCATGTGGAGAAAAGCTCTTAGCTCCCCAGCTGAGCCAGAGGCTCATCATACATGAACTGAACTGAAAACAGTCTGTGTGGTCTGTCAGGGAGTGAGGGTTTGCTGTGGACAGTTCAGAGTGTTTATCTAGAGTTGAACTGAACTGACCCCTGCAGCTCTTGATTATCCAAGACTACGCCACATGGAGACGGTAGTCATGTTGTACAGCAACTGTAGGCTTCATCCAAATGAACGTTCATGTGGTCATCATTGGCAAGAACTGGAATAATTTATCATATCATCAACCCTTCCCTTTGCGGTCTGAAAACCTGAACACAAGTCACACCATCCAGAACTTTCAATGATGTTGCAAATATACAGTGATGGACCAATTGGCTGAGAATAGGGACTGCCAGTCATATGATCTGATGACCAGTTGCATAGTTCCTATTGACTGAGATATGAAGTTACTGAGTACAGTAAGCATTACCCTGGTAAGCAGGACATTTCCCATTTCAGGTATTAAGCATCAGCAGGATGACAAGCGCTCTAGAAGGGGGATGGTAATGAAATGTAGTGCAGACTCTACTCCTCCATATTTAATTTAAACATAATGGAAGGATCCTGGGCTTATACACACACACACGTGTATGTATATATAGATACACAGTACCAGTCAAAAGTTTGGACACACCTACACATTCAAGGGTTTTTCTTTATTTTTATTATTTTCAACATTGTAGATTTATAGGGAAGACATCAAAACTATGAAATAACACATTTTGAATCATGTAGTTACCAAAAAAGTGTTAAACAAAACTAAATATATTCTTCAAAGTAGCCACACTTTGCTTTGATGACAGCTTTGAACACTCTTGGCATTCTCTCAACCAGCTTCATGAGGTAGTCACCTGGAATGCATTTCAATTAACAGGTGTGTCATGTTAAAAGTTAATTTGTGAAATGTCTTTCCTTCTTAATGCGTTTGAGCCAATCAGTTGTGTTGTGACAAGGTAGGGTTGGTATACAGAAGATAGCCTTATTTGGTAAAATACCAAGTCCATATTATGTCAAGAACACCTCAAATAAGCAAAGAGAAATGACAGTCATTCATTACTTTAAGTCATGAAGGTCAGTCAATCCGGAAAATTTCAAGAACTCTGAAAGTTTCTTCAAGTGCAGTCGTAAAAACCATCAAGAGCTATGATGAAACTGGCTCTCATGAGGACCACCACAGGAAAGGAAGACCGAGAATTACCTCTGCTGCAGAGGTCATTCGAGTTACGAGCCCAGAAATTGCAGCCCAAATAAATTCAAGTAAGACACATCTCAACATCAACTGTTCAGAGGAGACTGTGTGAATCAGGCCTTCATGGTCGATTTGTTGCAAAGAAACCACTACTAAAGGACACCAATAAGAAGAAGAGACTTGTTTGGGTCAAGAAACACGAGCAATGGATTTAGTGTTTTTGGATCCAATCGCCGTGTCTTTGTGAAACACAGAGTAGGTGAACGGATGATCTCTGCATGTGTGGTTCCCACTGTGAAGCATGGAGGAGCTGGTCTGTGATTTATTTAGAATTCAAGGCACACTTAACCAGCATGGCTACCACAGCATTCTGCAGCAATACACCATCCCATCTGGTTTGCACTTAGTGGGACTATCATTTGTTTTTCAACAGGACAATGACCCAACACACCTCCAGGCTGTGTAAGGGCTATTTGACCAAGAAGGAGAGTGATGGAGTAATGCATCAGATGACCTGGCCTCCACAATCACCTGACCTCAACCCAATTGAGATGGTTTGGGATGAGTTGGACTGCAGAGTGAAGGAGCCAACAAGTGCTCAGCATATGTGGGAACGCCTTCAAGACTGTTGAAAAAGCATTCCAGGTGAAGCTGGTTGAGAGAATGCAATGAGTATACAAAGCTGTCATCAAGGCAAAGAGTGGCTACCTTGAAGAATCTAAAATATATTTTGATTTGTTTAACACTTTTTGGGGTTAATACATGATTCCATATGTGTTATTTCATAGTTTTGATGTCTTCACTATTATTCTACAATGTAGAAAATTGTACAAATAAAGAAAAACCCTTGAATGAGTAGGTGCGTCCAAACTTTTGACTGGTACTGTAATACATACATACCTACCGACATACACATACAGTATTTCTTCTTAGTGGTTCAGGTCTATCTTGGAGAGAACACACCAGATGTTGCTCCATAGGTGGTCGAATAGAATCATAGATTTACATTACAGAGTGACATTGCTCTACATGGAAACAATGTTTAACCAGATCAAAAAAAATAAATCTGCACACTGAACAACAGTACATTATCCAACTGCGTTTTTGTCATGCAGCCTGTGACAATAACAATAGAGACATGTGTACTGTACAATGGCTCTGCTTTGTGCCTCAGTAAAGAAACTTTATTCTATAGACCGTTCCGACTCAGATATAGAGACCTGCTCTCCAAACCTGGAGGTTTGGTCCCCCAACCCATTTAACCCAGACTTGGCACTGTTAAAATCTTGTTTCATTTAAGGAATTACCTATCCCAGTGTCTACAATTGTAAAGAACAAATCTATTAGTGTTTTGGTTAGTGTGTGTTAGTGTTTTGCATGTGATGAACAGTGTGTGTTTGTGGGTACGTGTGAGACGTGTGACAGTGTGTGTACACAGTATGTGTGTGCGTATATTACAAAGATTATGTGGTCGCCTCACTGGGTAGGAGAGCAGTCGTCTAAGTCCAGCAGCTCCCTCACCAGTCTCTCTCCAAACTGCGCTCGGCTGTAGCGCTTGATCTGGTAGGCATCGGACATCTTGTACATGATATAGGCGTTGTTTATGGCGATGCTGATGGTCAGCCAGAACACCTGCTGCCACGTTTTGTTTGGCTTGTGAAAGATGAAATACCTGAAAGGAAAAAATAAAGACAGACCAACCCTGATTGGCTATATGGGATCTTGGAAATTTGGTTATTTGTGTCAGATGTTGATGTCCATCACATACAGTTATCTGACTGGACATCTGAAATTAGACAGAGTTACGACGGACAGAAGCGCAGACAGTCATGGAGACAAGATATCCTCCTAAGTGTGAGGCATTGGTTAGTGGTGAGGAGGAGCGATATTCAGCTAACGTTCCCGTTTCTGGCTCTCCAGATGTAATCTGCAGTCCTCCACGCCCACAAGTGTTGTCCTCTGAGCTACAGAACACCATCTCATTACTGTCCAAACAAATTGGAGGCAGTGAGAGGTTAGAGAGGGTGAGAAGATAAGAGCCATTCACCCTGGTGTGTGTGTGTGATGAGCCATCCCATCTATCACTCTGCTTGTCTCCTTAATTGAAGTCTTCTGTCTTTGACCAGTGTTAACGTCGCTTGGCACTGTTCTCCATTTGTGACATAGAAATCTCTGGTTGGGCCCTTGACAGTAGCCAGTCTATTGCACTGCAATGAAGTGTCACTTCCAGGAAGTCCAGATTATTAAATGTGTGTTCCACTTGATGAACTCAGATGGAATCATAATGCAGGTAGATTTACTATGGATGTATTTACTGTCCCATGCTGAAAAGGGATTACGTTTTTCATGGTATCTTCTTATAAAATGCTAATGCAACAAGTATCGGTCACACTTTACTTGGATAGTCCGGATTTTCGATCTGTAGCTGCTCTACAAATGGGCATACTATCAACAAACTGAACTAAGCAAATGCTTGCTAAGGTTACGATTAGTGTTTAGAATAAGGGTAAGGGTTAAGGTTAGAGCTAGGGTTAGTAGATAGATGCTCTAGACTACAGATGGACTATCCAAATTGTTACCTAAGTATCATTGGCATTCCAATGGATGTACAGTATGCAGCTCAAGTTCTTATCTTACCATTGCATGACAAGCTTTGAACAGAAACTTGTGCGATAACTGTGCAATTAAGAGTTCAAATCTCATTCCTTTATAGTGTATGGTTTTAAACAGGGCATCTGAGTTCCTGGTGGTGTCCCAGGTCATCTTTTTTTGCCGTCACGTTGTGCATCTCAGAAGATTGCTATATCACATCAATGTAATTCCTTCTCCAGGTGTTGTACGGTCTAATCCGACTCCGCACTCCAAAAAGAAAACCCGGAACGCCATCTCTGGCTTGAGGCTGATAAGGAATGCTATAGAGCAGGGGTGTCAAACTCATTCCACGGAGGGCCTAGTGTCTGCAGGTTTTTGGTTTTTCCTTTCAATAAAGCCCTAGACAACCAGGTGTGGGGAGTTCCTAACTAATTAGTGATGTTAATTCATCAATCAAGTACAAGGGAGGAGCGAAAACCCGCAGACACTCGGCCCCCCGTGGAATGAGTTTGACACCTGTGCTATAGAGTGATCCTCCTCAATTAATGTCTGGCTGTGACTGAATTATTAATGAAGGATTCACTTGAGTCTGACTTGCATGGTGGGGAGTGTGTGAGCACCCAGCATGGGCCCACCACAGGGGGAGTCAGGCTGACTCTCTGTTTACCAGCACAGTAGGGGGAGAGCTTAGAGCTGAAACTGCTGTCGTGTCCCAATGCAGCCTGAAATACTTTGAAATAAGCCACACAAAGCTGTAGGAACAACAGAACAGTTTGCCATATGCAAATCTTACATTTCAATACACTTGACCTACAAAAATCCAGGGGTGGAATCCCCTCATGGAGAACTACTGGGTATGCTGGCTTTAGCTCCAACCTCATTGTAACACAGCTGATTCAGCTAATCAATGTCCTCGTTAGCAGCTAGTAGAATCAGGTGTGCTAGCTAGGGTTGGAGCAAAAGCCTGCAGGAGGGTAGCTTCTCAGGAGGAGGGTTGGCCAACCTTGTCCTATGATGAACATTCATATAGGCTAACACATTTCTCCCAGGATGACAACTGATTGCAATACATCCAGTATTCACTCACTTGCTGTACTTGTCGTCATACTTGCAGATGTAACTGAGGTGTGCAGCGAAGGCCTCCACAGCCAGCGGACAGGGAATCTCACCACTTTTCCTTTTGATGATCACCCCTAGAACCCAACACATGACTCAAACAGGACTAATGGGAGTTTTTTTTTAAGTATTATGTAATCATATTTTCAGATTGCAACTCCGTGACAAATTATAATACAAAAATTTGTGGCATATCATCTTGCACATAACGGTAAAGTAAACTGGATAAAGAGTGCAGTTGTGATGCTGTAAATAACTAGACTGAATGCCTCAAAGTCTAATAATTATGGTTTCTCACAATAGCGTCAAAATAACCAATATATTGGAATACCTTGAAAATACCTTGCTCTCTAACAAGCAAAATATGACTGCACGCTTACTAGTGTAGCTAGAATAAACGCCTTGTAAAAAGTATCAACCTAATACCTAAAACAGATCATGGGTGTACCACATGAAAAATAGATGAACATGAGGAGTTACAGTGTAACTATGGAGGGAGCTGCGAGGGAACGAGTCTAGTAGTCGCCTGGATCACATTGAGCCATTAGCAGGTCGTTGATATATTTTTCTTGACTGAAACTCCATCTGTCGCTGACTCGCTTCCATTAAAATTATCCTCAGCTATCTAATGCTAATTACGCTAGATTTCACTCAGGTCCTACAGTGTAATGTTGAATGGAAATTGGAAAGTTACAGGAGGGCAAATTGAAAAAGAAACGCAAGATCAAAGAGTAAGCGCATATTCAGAAAAGTCGATGGAAAATTTTTACAGAATTTAAAAATATAAATCGGGAAGCAGACTTGATAAAGTCTAAATCTGGAATTTGGAAATATGTCAGACTCCGTCACCATTCCCTAGGCTTCAGTCTTTCACATGATTACTTCATTTCATAGCCATTTCACCAATGATACAGTGGTTTATTTATTCAAAAGGTAAAATAGTTCTCTCTGTAGCTATAATGACATGTTATGACCACCACTTACCCATCCAAACAAAATAATTAGTCTAGTCTGTATAGGATAGGAGGGACATACCGAAGGTTGGGGTGGGAGGGGGTTGTGTTTTGCTGTATTTTGGGTTCTTATATTATCTGTAGTCAGATATAATTTGTACTGGACAATGAGAACTAACAGAAAATAACCTATATCCTCTATAGCAGTGGTCACTAACCTTTTCTGAGTCAAGATAACTGAGTAAAAATGCAAGCCGAGATCTACAGCTCAGATTATTATTATTATTTTTTTTTAAACATGACTTAAAAAACATAAGCCTATACAACATTAACCAATTAAAAACAGTTCTGTAGCAATGAGGTTTGTAGAGTAGGCTAAAGGCCTAATACATTATCACTGCATATCGGCTATGCTTGAATTGCTCTGCAATGTTGTTCTTCTCAGACCATTTTGAAATTATATATTTTTTTAATTGGTATATGATCACACTTGTAATAGCTCATTTGTTGTATTACTTGTGAGGCCCGGCTGAGTGAGCATAATCATTAGTTGTTGTTTTTTACTGGACTGATGGCTTGCATCTGATGGTCAGTCTGATGGGAGGGAGCAGCGGTGAGGCTGCCTCTCACCACAGTCACCATCCCCTTGCTCTCCCTCCGCTGAGAAAAGGGGGCACAGTCTTCCAACTGATGGTGAAACTCAAGTCACACTGCATTATTCCTGCCTCATGCAACAATTTATGAGAAAGTGAAATATTCCTTGATATAAAAAAAAGCTGCAAGCCGCTAATAATAACAACGCAAGCTTATCGGAACTCTATACTCATTCATTGCAGCTGCGGTGCTGGTTGTAGCGTGAGTGGAAGAAGGGAGACCGTGCATTTTAATGCTTATAAAAGTGTTGAACAAAGTGTTGATTAAGTTGTTATTCAGCACTGTCAAACATGAACTTACTCATAAAAACAGCAGTTCTTTGCTGTATTCGTTGAGTCTCTCTCTAGTCATGGTTTTAAAAGTATAGAATTCTCAACTTTGTGAATAAAAATTTCAAATATGTTTTAGTCTATGGATCGAGGAAACTGTGCAGACGTGGTGATCTGAGCTATCTGATTGGCCAGCCGTAGGCCTATAGGTGCACTTGATTTGCTCTCTGAGCCTGTCGTGTAGGCGGAGTTCTACCTTCAGACACATGAAATGGTTCAAAATGGGAATACTTTGCCTTCCTGGCATTAGGGCTGCTAAATCAAGTGCACCTACCACCAACAGCACGACCAGTTGATCGCCAGGTTGGTGACCACTGCTCTTCTATAGGATTAATTCAGATTGTATTCAACAAGAAAAATCCTCCCAAACACTTGAAACATTCAGCACTTCTTTTAACACAGCCATGAACAGAATCCAAACCCTCAATTCCACTCATCTACTCTGGATCCTTGCTGTTTATCTATCCAGATTTAATGCATTTTCCCACCTAATTTATTTTACAAATGGGATTAAATGTGTGGGGTGAGAGCCTTTCACATGCCACGCAACAGGGATTTTCTCCCATTTCCATTATCTCTGAACATCACTCATACAGGGAGAGACAGAGTGATGAGGTGCTACATCAGGGTTTCTCAGTCTACAGGGTAGATTAAGAGTGCATTAACAACTAGGAGTTACTGTGGTCTGTTAAATCCACATCATGTCAATGGTGGGTGGTGACTCATACTGTATCAGTCAGCCCTAAAGAGCTTAATAATGATGCTCCATTTCAGAGCATTATATTGACACAGTAGGCCGACATGATCAAAATAAAGAGAAACGTTTTGCTTTAAAATTGAAGGATGTTCACTCTAAAATCTATGCCCATGATTGAATACCATTTAAACATCCCCCTGAATGCATGTTCTGAATGAAAATGTATGAAAAAGAAAACATGGGTAATATCACATCAGTCCCAAAGCAGGTCTCCTTACCTTTCTTGGTGGGTGAGTAGGCGTTGGTAAGGAAGCGGAAGTGTCCCTTGTTGTACCAGCTGATGAGGGAGGTGTTACCTCTCATCATGCTGCAGGACTGGCCCCTCTGCTGGGGGCTCTCAGGGTTCACCAGCATGGACTGGGGCAGGCCGGTGCAGTCACTCTTTCTGGTGCTCAGCAGCCCACAGCAGTAGATCTCTGGCAGAGGACAAACACTCACCTTTAGACATCTGGGACACGTTCAGGATGGTGCAACATACAGAACGTTACAGATATAAATGTAATGAATGGAGATGACATAATTCCTTACTTTAAAATGTCGGAGGCACTTTATATTTGAACGAACCACCACACTGTATAATCTGTACATGTTAGCTGACTATTTCCCCTTCTTTCTTAAAGCCCATCCTCTCCCACCACCTGCAGTAATGATAGATGGCACAGATTGCAGGTGGCCAGTATGTGTTCAGATTGAGATCAGAGGATAAAGCCTAGAGGAGGACACCAAGAGGACAGACTCGCTCTCACACTACCTCTTACTCGGCATGGGGTAAAAGAAAGACAATGGCGTTTTTAATTGAGCTGGAGCTGAACATGATTAATATCTCTATGTCAGCTGCTGCAGGGCTACGGGGCTGGTTTACTGTGGCATCACTTCCCCTCTCACCAGGCTGTTCACTTTGTTAATTAAAACAGTAGGATGAACTGGTGGTCTAGGTTTATAAAATAAACCTTGGGAAATTTACTGTACGTCATCTTTACAGTTTACTCTATGTCTCGTTGTGCAGCCTAGTGGGTGCTAGGCATGGAAGCAGCAAAATAAACAATTCACATGTTGGTTCTCAGGGTTAACTTCAATTGACGGTCTTCTTTTTCATTACTACAGTAGCAGGAGGACATGTACGGTAATTAAAAACAGCAGGGGATGAGCAGGGAGTGATGAGAAAGGAGATTACAGTACAAACTTTGGAAAACCATCACCCTGCTAGCTAGCTGCCTTACAAGGGGGATTGAAAAACTAGCTAGGTAGAATACGCCATAGACCAAGCTATGGTAAGATAAGATAGCCAGATTTCAGCGAAGACAAACACTGCAGTTAGCTACACTACATTTCCTTGACGAAGAACAACCAAGACCACAACAAAAACCATAGCCGAGAAAACAAATTGCTTTATTAAGAAACAATATGCTAAACTGAACAAAAATATGACGGCAACATGTAAAGTGTTGATCCCATGTTTCATGAGCTGAAATAAAAGATCAACATTTTTCCATACGCACAAAAAGCTTTGTCTCTCAAATTTCATGCACAAGTTTGTTTACATCCCTGTTAGCAGCATTTCTCCGTTGCCAAGATAATCCATCCACCTGACAGGTGTGACATATCAAGAAGTTGATTAAACAACATGATCATTACACAGGTGCACCTTGTGCTGGGGACAATAAAAGGCGACTAAAAATGTGCAGTTTTGTCACACAACGCCACAATTGTCTCAAGTTTTGAGGGAGCGTGCAATTGGGATGCTGACTGCAGGAATGTCCACCAGAGCTGTTGCCAGATAATATTCATTTCTCTACCATAAGCCACCTCCAACATCATTTTCGAGAATTTGGCAGGAGGTCCTCACAACAACAGACCATGTGTAAACACGCCAGCCTAGGACCTCCACATCCGGTTTCTTTACCTGCAGGATCGTTTGAGACCAGCCATCCAGACAGCTGATGAAACTGTGGGTTTGCAGAACCGAAGAATTTCTGCACAATCTGTCAGGAAACATCTCAGGGAAGCTCATCTGTGTGCTCGTCGTCCTCACCAGGGTCTTGACCTACTGAAGTTTGGCGTTGTAACCCAATTCAGTGGGAAAATCCTCACCTTCGATGGCCACTGGGACGATGGAGAAGTGTGCTCTTCACAGAAGAATCCCAGTTTTAACTGTACCGGGCAGAAGGCAGACAGCGTCTACGGCGTCTTGTGGGTGAGCGGTTTGCTGATGTCAACGTTGTGAACAGAGTGCCCCATGGTGGCTGTGGGGTTATAGTATGGACAGGCATAAGTTACGGACAACGAACAAATTGCATTTTATCGATGTCAATTTGAATGCACAGAAATACCATGACAAGCTCCTGAGGCCCATTGTCGTGTCATTCATCCACCGCCATCACCTCATGTTTCAGCATGATAATGCACGACCCCATGTCGCAAGGATCTGTACACAATTCCTGGAAGCTCAAAATGTCCCAGTTCTTCCAGGGCCTGCATACTCACCAGACATGTCACCCATTGAGCATGTTTGGGATGCTCTGGATCAACGTGTTCAGTTCCTGTCATTATCCAGCAACTACAGCCACTGAAGAGGAGTGGGACAACATTCCACAATCAACAGCCTGATCAAATCTATGCGAAGGAGATGTGTTGCACTGCATGAGGCAAATGGTGGTCACACCAGATACTGACTACTTTTCTGATCCATGCTCCTACCTTAAGGTATCTGTGACCAACATATCTATGTTCCCAGTCATGTGAAATCCATAGATTCGGGCCTAATTTATTTATTTCAATTGACTGATTTCTTGAACTGTAACTCTGTAAAATCTAATAAATTGTTGCATGTTGCGTTTATATTTTTGTTCAGTGTAGTTATGAACCGCATATAGTCAATGGTTGAACCCCAAATGCACATGTCTCAGTTCAGTTGTGCACTACAAGTAAGCAAATGCACGCTAACATCAGACAATTTACCAGGTCCGGCATACGCTCCCTTTCCTGCTTTCTTGTCATTATTATAATCAACATTTGTACTGACTGATTAAAATGGTGTCGAGTTACTTTTCAGTGTGTTCCCAGAAAATCTGAAGTCGCCATCCACAAGTAAAGTAGTTAGGGTGCTGCACACGGTGCACCCAAGTAAAACAACTTTAGAATAATTGAGGGGGTTCAATTAATCTCGCCCGGGAGCCATTGTAGGCATGTTTTGCATAGGCTAAATGTTGATTGCATTCGATTTGGAACCGGGCTGCCTCCTGGGTGTGAGCCAGGTGCCCCGCTCTTTCCGACAGTCGGCTCAAATTAAGCACGTGTAGTAGGTAAGCACGTGTAGTAATGAGTAGGATTCTGTGTTCACGTGCAAAATTGATTACTTTTGATTAAAATGCTTTATCTTCCGTCCCTCCCCACTTTCATAGCCCGGTGTACCCTGGGCCAGATTAATCGAACACCCTCTCTGCTTGCTTAAATTGTGCGCCATTGTTGCGCATTCAAAATAAAATTACATGCTTGCTAACTTAGCTACATTATTACATGAGTCGGTTTTCAGAAAATCAACTGTTTTAGACTATTATTTTTAGTTTTAGACTTGTATTTTAACCAAGTGTGAGAAACAAACATTCAATCAGTATAGAGTGAATAAACCAAATCATTTTGGAACCGACGCTTCCAGACTCCATTTAAAATGGTCTGTCTAACTACATTTTTTAAGAACAGGATTTGTCGTGTAATATTTAATTATCTGTCTATAGATCTGAAGAGTGTGGGTTTGCCTCCCGGAGGATACATTTGGACCATTCATTTGTTTATAGTTTTGACAGCCCACTCCCGCCATACACACACACACTTTCATTTATTAAGTGGCTCTTAAAAGAGCCTTTGGGTTCGTGGAGTGGCAGGCAAGTGTCAGTGAGTGTGGTGGTGTGTACTACTGCGTGCGTTTTGCTAGAACGGAGGAGACCTACTCTCAGACTCTAAAGGAAGAGGTCGTTGCCCTCATCTCTGAAATGCACATTACACGCACATTACACATTACACTACGGTACTGCCCAAGGACACAGTGCTTTATGGCAGAGTGGTGGATTGTGGGCATGCGCCTGTCAAGGAGAAATGCAAGCTGGCCCATGTAAAGCTGACAAACGACTTCAAAAAATTCAAATGGACTCAGTACACATGGTACTTCGGACAATACTTAAAATCTATGTTCTGTTCCAAATTTGTGAGTATTCCCATCTGTTTTCATATTTATACTACCCTTTATAAATGTGGGAATGTATGGTATTTTACTGGAGTTGGACAGCTGTGTACAGAATTAATGAGAACATTTGTAGCTAAAGGATTTATAGCACCTATCCAATGTCAGATATGTAAATATGTATATAATTTTTCTTAAGAGTGTTTTGTACTTTTATTTTACAGGTGTTTCACAGCAGTAGTTGTATCAGGAGTTACCAAAATTGCTCTTGAAGATCCACAGGGTTATGCATGTTTTTATTTTTTCAAGCCTAGTACCACACCTGATTCTACTACTCAGCTGTTCATCAAGACCTTAGCTGTTCACGAAGACCAAAATCAGGTGTGGTAGAACTAGGCTTGAACAAAAAAACCTGCATAAACCTGTAGCTTGTCAAGAGCAATTGTGGCCATCCCTGAATTGTATTTACATAGTTGACTATATCTGATGAATGTACATTTGGTTGTACATTTTATATTTAGTGATAACTCACTTTTGTTTACAGGTAATGTTGTACTAGGCTTTCTTCAATAAACTTTTAAAAAGGTACATTTTCATGTAAATAGTTAATTGGTATATGTTGATTATTTGTGTATTTTCCAGGAGCTTGCTCAACTGTTTTAAGAGAGATAAGGGAATAAAATCCAGTTTACTACATATTTACTTAAATGGGTTTCTGGTTTTTCACTTCCCTCCAGAAAATCAACTGTTAATATTAAATAAATACTAACAACTACATTACTTATGTTGCCATTTGTCATTATTGTTTACTTTTACTGTTGTGTTATAAAGTTGTTGAATAATCACCTTCCGGTGTAAAAAACATGGAAATTAAAACCAAAAAATAAACTTTTAAGTGAGAGGTAAGCATTGGTCTGAAGCTGGAAATTCACATGAGCACAACAATGCCTAATCCACCCATGCCCTACCAAGGTTTACCAACACACAGCTTTGACCTACTACAGTAACTATGTTGGTATTGTACTTCAAACTACAGTATGTGTAGGCAGAGTACTTAGGATTCAAACAGCCTAATTCATACTCTCTTCAGATGGACAAAGGACTTTATGGTGTCCTGCTATTAAAATTATATATATAAAATTTGGCTGTATGTATTTTTAGATATAGGCGTATTGTAAATGTGTATTATTGTTGCATCACCATCTTTATTACAAAAATAAATACAAGTACAAACATAACTTTAAGCTACATATTATTTTGACAAAAGTAATGAACTGTCCATTGATCAGCAAAGCAATTGATTGAACAGGCCCATGTTTGAAACACAAGTTGTTCTGAGCTTATGTCAATATTGAACAGGTAAGCTAACAGTTACAGAAATAAGGAATGCAGACAGCCTCTATCTATCTGAGCTACTGTGTCCAACACACCACCACCTGTTGTTATGTTAGGCAGCATACTGACCAAAAAATTATGTTATTATATAATGCACCACATTACTCAATCAAGTCTGATGGTCTTGTAAGTATAAAAGGTAGTGATGCACCGATATGAAATTTTTTGCTGATACTGATATCTGATATTTTCCTTGCCAAAAAAAACGATACCGATATTTATTTTTTGGACGCAGCTGTCCAAGAGGCATCACTACAGTCCCTGGTTCGAATCCAGCCTCCATCACATCCGGCAGTGATTGGGAGTCCCATAGGGCGGTGCACAATTGGCCCAGCGTCGTCCGGGTTTGGCCGTCATTGTAAATAAGAATTTGTTCTTAACCGACTTGCCTAGATAAATAAAAGGGGCACACACACACAAAATATTTTGTTGGCATTTACGTATGTCCCCATTACCAGTAAAACATAATCAAAACCCATTTCTTTCACTTACTTGCTGTGCTGTTTCATTGTTCATTTCTTCAGTCGTTTCATTCTCAACCAGGATTTCTATGGAACGCCGTTTGGGTCTTTGCGTGCCAAAAAAGATGCACGTCAAATAACACTATTTGACGTGTCAAATAAGCTTGTTGACAAACCAGGATCTGAATTTGACAAAAAAATTATAAAATTAAGTAATTATTACACATTGATTACACTATCACTTGTATTTCATATGTCACAACGATTCATCGATACGTATGCCATGATGCTGGTAAGTTGTCTCGCGTACGTACAGTGCTGGTCATTAAAAAAAAGCTAGCTAGCCCATGGATGCAAACAATGTTCTTCCCAAAAAAATTGCAAAACGACAATCTGTTTCAGTAGCTATAGTTAGCTAGCTATGTAGCAATCTAAAATAACCCTAATTTATAAGGCAGTTCTTATTTAATGGTGGTCGGACCCATCTATGTGAAGCTAGCCAGAATAAGGATTAGCCACAATAGTGGACTTTAAGGTTAGCCTTCAAAATAAAAGTATGTCATAATTCTACTATTTGTATTCATTTGCATCACTGTCAATGACATACTTTTATTTTGAAGGCAAACCGCAAAATCCACTATTGTGCCGAATCCTTATTGTGGCTAGCTTCACCACACATAACCCGGTCCGGTCGAGCCTCACTAGCCAGATGAAGCTAGCTGGCTGCTTATAACGTTAGCTTTGGGCAACAGGGTTAAGTAGCTGGCTAGCTATTTATTTTCATGAAGTGAAGTTCAATTTCAATAGGTGAACAACAAGTGGCAAACTAGCTAATACTTACTCACAAGGATTCCTAAATCATTGCTAAGAATAATGAAAATGACTGCAGTTTCTACTGGTCATTGTTTTCAGGCTGGTTGTATTGGTGCTAGCTAGGTTTTAAGCTAAAGCTAGCTACCCCAGAAGTTGCGGCCGAACAAATTATGCTTTATTACCAACGCGGTATTGTAAACACATCGTTCGTGGCCGGTGTTTGCAGACTTGTTTTGTACAGCTTTGACAGTGCTACTGTATCTTTTTTGACACGCAAAGACCCAAACGGCGTTCCATAGTATGTATGTCGTGAAGCTAATAGCAGTGGCGCTATTACTATTACTAACTCAACATCTGAAAAA
Organism: Salvelinus namaycush; assembly: GCF_016432855.1. Taxonomy (NCBI): domain Eukaryota; kingdom Metazoa; phylum Chordata; class Actinopteri; order Salmoniformes; family Salmonidae; genus Salvelinus; species Salvelinus namaycush. Next base: position 16,783,518 of record NC_052341.1, read on the forward strand.
GAGCGCACTTGGAAGTGTGTACCGGTGCTCGATCAGTCGGCGAAAGCCAACATCACCCACGACAGAGAGCGTTTGATTGTCAAGGGCAATGAATACCATTATCTTGTCTTTAATAGATTTCGCCTTTGAGCGGTCTCGCTGAATTTTTTTTACTCTTTCAAATGACTGCTCGACTTGTTTGACTGCTCGATCCACACAGCATTGTGGGCTAGGTTAGGGATGCTGTGTTGCAAGTGTAGCGCAAAATTTTACCTGGTGTCATCACGTCATGTACATACGTTATATAGGTATGCACGGCAGCTTTGACATCGTTTTTTTACATCGGCATTAAACTAGACATTGGGCCGATACCGATATTGGCATTTTTAGCTAATATCGGCCAATTCCGATATGTTTACCGATATATCGTGCATCCCTAATAAAAGCAAAGCTTGATTTCATTTAATAATTATTATTTTTTTAATCACAAAAAAGGTAGTGTAATGGGATGTCTTACTGTGGTGTGTGAAAAATCCAATACTTTACCTTGTATGAGGTAAAAATCACATTGTTGTGAAAGCACCTCCTCTAAGAGTATGGATTAGGCTGTTTGAGAAGGTTTGAATACTAAGCAACCTGCCTACACATAGTTTGAAGTACAATACCAACATAGCAACTGTAGTAGATCACAGCTGTGTGCTGGAAAACCTTGGTAGAGCATGGGTGGAATAAGCATTGTGGCGCTCCTGAATATCCTTTCTTTTTAAGCTTCAGACAAATGCCTCCTCCCCATTTAAACAGTTTTTTGTTTTTAATAGAGAGAAAGGATAGAGAGAAAGAAAGTGATGGGGAGAGAAAGAGACAGAGAGAGGGAAAGAAAGACAGACAGACTGAGATTAACATATACCCTGTTTCTCAAACTCCTGGTACAGGTTGAGGCTGGTGATGCTGGGTCCGGTGAAGATGATGCTGTTGCGGCCTGAGAGGTTCTGACACAGCTGTTTGGCCACCATACTGTGGAGCTGAGGCTTGTTCTTCAGGGTGGCCAACCCATCAGGACCCCGGCCCTCCTTTAGATGCACATAGATCTGGAAGAGAGATAGACAGTCAAAGCCACGATAATGTCATACATTGACATATAGAAATCAATACATACATTACCTCAGGAATGATCTGTGTAGCAGCTATCGTACCAAGTGTTCCAATTAGCGACCTTGATGTGGCTCCTACAATCTGAATCACTGGCCTGGCTTAGCTCCATTGATTACAATTTACATGTAAATATTACTCTGATCAGACAAATTGATTGACAGGCTAGTTATCATCACACAATGTAATTTATCATTTACAATATGAACCCTGTTGTTTAGTAATAGATGAGACATTAACAGTCGTTGTCTTGCAAATTACGTAAGAAAATACATAATAGATTAATTCTTCTTCCCACCAACTGGGACGGGCGTGCATATCCATTAATTCTCATGCCTTCCTGGGTCTGTTTGAGGCTTGGGGCAGCAGTCATTTGGTTATACACCCACCAAGAGCAGAGAGCAATTATACTAAGTGGACTGGCACTTTATTTTCCAAGCAGTGACTGGGCATTGCACTAATGGAATCCCATTGATTCACTCTATAACTTTTCACTTTTTTTCTTCTCTTCTCCCTATGGCACATTTCTGCCATAAAAGAAGGCATTTCAGAGCCAAAAGAAACCGATCGGCTTGTAAAAGCAACAGAACATTGGGTCTGGAGACTGATTGAGGCACTGGATGGTCCCATATCAGTCATCCAATCACACAGTTTGCCTGGATCTCTCAGCTGTCTGAGTGAGTGGGAAGGGTTACACTAGTCTGATTACACTAGTCCTGTCGTATTCTAGAGTCTAGACGAATGGCAGGCAGTCTTGTGTAATTCCTGGTGAGGTTGCACAGGGGGTAATTGAAGGTGCACAGTCTTTGTCACAAAGTTGGCAAAGCACTAGCTCCCGGATATAAGAGTATAAATCCAAGAGGTTACAGTACAGTCCCTCCCCTCATTTTTTCTCCACTGCTCTCACCATCTCTTTGTCTCATTTACACAAACATAACATGATACATGTACACACACACACACACACTGTACCTGACAGATGAAGCCAGTGGATGTGCATTGGCGGACCCACAGACTGAACTTCCGCTTCCTCCTCTTCCTCAGCTCTCTCTCTGTACAGGTGGTGATGAACACCGGGTCCTCATCAATCAGAGGCTCATGGAGCACCTATGGAACAGTGGGAATACACAGTTCATATTCAAAGGCGTCCATTCAGCCAAGACCAGGTATATAACCAGGGATGGCACCATGGCAGCGGTTTCTGACTGATTGTACTGTATAAGATGCATGTGTGTGGACTACAGACTAAGGCTAGGTAGCATCTTATCACAATATGTAGGATATCAAAGTGGATGGAGGACCCAGGCATGCGTTGCCACAGTGATTTCCCAACGGGACCAAGGAGACACAACGAGGCACAGGTGGTGTTTGTTTAGCCCAGAGCAGAACAGGCAAACCAATACTGTATATGCACTGCCTGCTACCTCTCTGTTAATTAACTCACACCTCCTACCACTGGGGAGCCACACAGACACACCACCTGACTGAGAAGAAGTACCTAGAATATCTGCTCGGTCTGCAGGAGAGCCAGAACTCATTAGGGAGCAGGGATTTCAGACCTGCAACAGAAGTGAGTGTGTGTATCAGATTGAGCACTGTAGATAAGGTGTGATGAGGTTGTTCCAGGTTGATTTTCACCCCTATCGATTTGTTGTGATGATACAACAGAAACACCTGGCTTCTTTACAGGGAGTCAAAGAGGTAAAAAAGATAGAGACAATGTCGACAAGAGGAGTTTGAGACATTAATTATTCAGTTGGAAACAAACAGCAACTGTTCATAGCTATCCACAGGTCTCCTGAAAATCCAGAAAATAATTCACAAAAGGATTTTAAAAATTCACAGTTATTCCTGCATGGGTGAAGTCAGTGACAGGTGAACACATTCTGTTTAAATGTGTGTTGTCTGACTTTTCCCTGCTGCCTGGCTATAGACCTGTCCTTCATAACCTTCTACTAAGTGCTCTACTGGTAAATTACAATCATCTGTTATGCTCTATTGGTCTTTGGCCTGTGGGGGCTGAATGTCTATCAAACCCATTTATCAACCCCAATGACTTCATCTCAGTGGAGGCCATGATACAGATTCCTTCTATCAGTCTTCTCTCTGTCTCTTGCTGACAGCTACTGCATTAGCTAAGATCAGTGGCAGTTTGACAACCATTACCTGAGGGAAATACACAGTGTCTGACAAGATAGCGATGGAAGCAAAAAAAGGTACACCTATTTGCCAGACCTTCTTAATTTGCTGGATCTCTAAACAGAGTTGTTTGTGTTGTCTACATTAATGAGAGAATATTTTTTTTTTACAGCTAGCTAAGCAGAATTGTTAATGCCACAAAGCTCAGCAATTTTTATTTATTTTCCAAAGAACCCCTGCTATGCCAGAGATGCACTGGAAGGCACTATCTGCTTTGACATGCACCGTTCCTTTCATTTTAAAAACTTGATTTAACACATTTCTATAAAGGCTTTTGTTATGCTTATTATACAGATGTAGGACCTTCATTTGATCACCCTTTTGCAGGAGAACTTTCCTGCAATGCTGGAAATGTAAAACATGTAGTGAATGAGGTTTAAAAAGACTTCTGAAGTTTGTAGTTTCCACTGAAATTTCAGACTAGATTTTTACCTTACAAAAAATTGAACAACCCCTACAAAAATGTCCATTAATTATAATCCACATACTAAATAACATTTCCTGTTGCTGCATTATTCATTTTCTGCTGTAGCAAACTGGCTCAAATTAAGATCCTACTGTAAATCTGTAAAAGGCAGAAGCTGAAGAAGGTAGGCTTCACAGACAGCAAAAACAGTACATGGAACATTTTGGGTAGACAATTTTTCTTCACCACAGCCAGGGAAAATGCATTCATTATTCAGACAGGACATCCACCCCTAGTCTGTGCTGATCAGAGCCCCTGGCAGAGGCAGCCCAATCAGAGACATGTTAGCAGCACATCCCACTGTGGAGCTATGGAGGGTATGTTTTACATCATACCTTTACAGCTACTGGACTAGATGGTACTGGGCAGTAAGTGTAGATAATAAGAAAGAATGTCTGGGTGAAAGTATTTGCATTGGCGAATGATAAAAAGGTTTTGTACAGTGCCTGTTGGATTGTACACACACAGAGAGAGAGAGAAAACAAGAAAACCAGAGAGAGAGAGAGAGAGAAACACCCTTATCTGAGCTGAGATACTGAGGCTGTCATCAGTGCTGTGCTGTGTCCAGACTCCAGCCTTGGGGGCCCTGACCTCTAGGCCAGAGGCTGTGGTGTGAAGGTGCATTCCCTATCCCTCAGCTCTGACTGTGTGAGTCTGCCTCATTTCCATTTAAACTCCTGGGAGTGAAGTAGAGCAGAGGGGAAGGGAAATGCCCTCTCAGAACTCCTCTCCTGTCAGCTTCGGGAGATAGCAGTGCCCTGCTTTGATCCTTCATGTCTGACAGGGAATTTACATGCAACGCACAATGCCTGATCACCAGGGAGCACGCGGAGGAAATCTGTCAGCCTCCTGTACACTGTGTATATAGCTGAGAATACACTACTTCTTGGCTGACACATTGGGCTCATCCAAGAGTTATTCTCAGATACAAGTGTTGGGGCCGGGACGATACCAGTATCGCGATACTCGTTAGTATCGTGGCAAGAATACAAAACACGAAGCAGATTTGACTTCTTTAGGAAAACTGCCCTAATGTTGGAAACAAACATCATTATGCTGTCATCCAGAGTTACATTTATTTATTTTCCAAGCTATAGCATATTTTACATACAGCAGGTTTTTAAAGAGCGAATTAAAAACTAGATATCAGTCTTGGGGATGTGGTTCGATGTGGCAGTTATTGACGTTTGTCCCCCATGGGACACCATAGGAACAAAGCCAGTATTACTTCCACAAAATACTCAGTATGAATCTAAGATACACTCTATATACACAAAAGTATGGACACTGCTTCAAATTAGTGGATTGGGCTATTTCAGCCACACCTGTTGCGGACAGGTGTATACAATGGAGCACACAGCCATGCAATCGCCATAGACAAACATTGGCAGTAGAATGGCCTTACTAAAGAGCTTACTGACTTTCAACGTGTCACTGTCATAGGATGCCACCTCTCCAACAAGTCAGTTCGTCAAATTTCTGCCCTGCTAGAGCTGCCTCGGTCAACTGTAAGTGCTGTTATTGTGAAGTGGAAAGTCTAGGAGCAACAATGGCTCAGCCGCAAAGTGGAAGGCCACACAAGCTCACAGAACAGGACCGCAGAGTACTAAAGCGCGTGGAGAGTAAAAATCATCTGTCCTTGGGTTGCAACACTCACTACCGAGTTCCAAACTGCCCCTGGAAGCAACGTCAGCACAAGAACTGTTCGTCAGGAGCTTCATGAAATAGGTTTCCATGGCCGAGCAGCTGTACACAAGCCTAAGATCACCATGCGCAATGCCAAGCGTTGGCTGGAGTGGTGTAAAGCTCGCCACCATTGGACTCTGGAGTAGTGGGGAAAAAAATTCTGGAGTGAAGAATCACGCTTCACCATCTGCCAGTCCGACAGACAAATCTGGGTTTGGCAGATGCCAGAAGAATGCTACTTGCCCCAATGCATAGTGCCAACTGTAATTTTTGGTGGAGGAGAAATAATGGCCTGGGGCTATTTTTCATGGTTCAGGATAGGCCCTTTAGTTCCAGTGAAGGGAAATCTTAACGTTACAGCATACAACGACATTCTAGACCATTCTGTGCTTCCAACTTTGTGGTAACAGTCAGCATGACAATGCCCCATGCACAAAGCGAGGTCCATACAGAAATTGTTTGTCGAAATCGGTGTGGAAGAACTTGACTGGACAGAGCTCTGACCTAAATCCCGTCGAACACCTTCGGGATGAATTAGAACGCCGACTTCAACTTCTAATCGCCCAACATCAGTGCCCAACCTCACTAATGCTTGTGGCGGAATGGAAGCGTTTTCTATCAGAGAAGTTGTTTATTGCTCTTAGTTGAGCTTTAAAAGGACCACAGAGTTTGATCTGCTTCGTGTTTTAATTTTGGCATGGAAAAAAATATTGCGATACTGGTATCACAGCCCTAACAAGTGTTATACAATTTATTAAATTTGATTGGGCATTTTCATTCCTTCTTATTTCTTTTCTAAAATGTTATATTGGTTGTCATATTGGGAAAGTCAGTTGTACAACAATGCATTCAACTGAAATGTGTCTTCCGCATTTAAAAATTGAGCACACAGAAATGCAATCTCCATAGACAAAAATTGGCAGTAGAATGGCCCTACTGAAGAGCTCAGTGACTTTCAGTGTGGCACCGTCATAGGTTGCCATCTTTTCAATAAGTCAGTTCGTCCACCTACTTTTGACCATGTAGTGTAGATTTCCAGTTATAAACTGGGTGGTTCGAGCCCAGAATGCTAGTTGGCTGACAGCTGTGGTATATTAGACCAATAAGAAGTGCCTCATCTGCAGAGTGGACATCGAGGCGCAGTTTGTCTGCCGTTGAGAGTTGATGCTGTTTTTCTAACAACTCTTTGTTGGAATTTTCTCACACACCTTCAGCAGCTGATACTCAACCATCAGTAAAAATGATGATGTTCTTGTAGAGAAATGTCAACTATGTTGTAGCAAGTAATGAAAACAAACGTCCATGGAAAATGAGAGAAAATAGCACCAGGCTCAAATCCAGTAAAGGCGATTACTGGAGGTCTTTAAGTGTGTTTTATTCTTTTTTTTTTTTAGTTGTCCCTTGTTCTTACCAACATCTCCCTCTCACGTCGCTGCTCATATTAATACACATAATTGACATCCACGTCTTCGGCACACGGGGAACAGTGGGTTAATTGCCTTGCTCAGGGGCAGAACGACTGATTTTTTTACCTTGTCAGCTCGGGGATTCAATCCAGATCCCTTTCGGTTACTGGCCCAACGCTCTAACCACTAGGCTACCTGCCACCCCGTGATTTATATTGGTTGTTATATGGGTTGTTATATGGGTTGTTAATTTGATTGTCATATTGGTTGTTATATTGGGATGTCTGTGTCAAAAAAGTAACTTAAAACTGAAGTAGAACGGAGGACAGGTATGAGAAATCCCTGCCATGGCCTGACACAGTGGCAATCACATGTAATTATTTCTGTGAGGTCAACAACATTTCAACTTCGTATCCTCCCAGCCCACTTCTTCCTCCCAGCCCACTTCTTCCTGGCACAGAAACACTGACAGGTTGTCCTCCTTTCAGAAAAGTTCACATTGCCAAGGTTCTGAAAGAGATGGTGGAATCTTCATGGGAGTTTGCAAATTTTCTCATGTCAATCAATTCAAAATGCAGCAAGGATATTCAGTGTGCATTGGCTTGTTTTGAACTTAATCTGAACCAATCCCTCTTGATTAGACAACCCAAATACACATTATTCAGCTGCTGCCAGATGTGAGATTAACATTTGAATAGAGTTTAATTAGACAGAAAACAAGTTTACTCTTCACAGAACAATGCTTTGGTAGCTGAATATTTAAGTCTGTTCTAAACTAGGACAAACATGGACACAATGTACTATTGTTCCAGGAATGTTTGTCCAAAAGACAACCTACCTATCTGAAGAACACTGTGTTGTATTTTGAGTCTGTTCTAAATGTACCCAGAGCTGGGTACACCAAGCTGTAATATCCTGTATCTGTTTGTGTTGTAAATATTTACAGTGCAGGATACTGAACTGTAATATACAATAACTGATGTGTATCATCTAAAAGGTGATCTAAAAGGTGTTATGATCTAAAATGGTTAATTTAACTCTATATAATGTAACTGTCATCTGCAGGTGTTGCAACCGGTTCAGGGAACAGAACTGAAAACTGGAAAATAACAAACCTTTTTCAAGGAACAGAATCAGAACCGGGAACGAAAGTGATTCATACTGTTCTGGAACAGAACCATTATTTTGAAAGCATGAGAACTGCTTAACCTGTTTGGGCTGCAGGGGCAGTATTGAGTAGCCAGATAAAAGGTGCCCATTTCAAACGGCCTCGTACTCAATTCTTGCTCGTACAATATGCATATTATTATTACTATTGGATAGAAAACACTCTCTAGTTTCTAAAACCGTTTGAATTATATCTGTGAGTCAAACAGAACTCATTTGGCACAAACTTCCTGACCAGGAAGTGGAAAGTCTGAAATCGAGGCTCTGTTCTACTTCCTGCCTATAAATGGGCATGATACGTATTAGTATACATGCACTTCATAGACCTTCCCCTGGATGTCAAGAGGCGGTGAGAGAAGAAATTTAGTGTTTATCTTGGTCTGAAGTGGAATACAAGCTCTTTGTATGACGTGTCCCCCATTTCCGGTTTTCTGGAGAGCGCGAGGAGGTACCTGGATTTGCCTTCTGTTTAGCTGCCGTTATAGGCGACTACTATCTCCGGCTTTGATTTTATTTGATACATGTGATCATATCATCGTAAAGTATGTTTTTTCAATATAGTTTAATCAGATTATTGAAATTTTTTCGGGAGTTTTGCCGTGTTCCGTTCTCTGACTTTGTTGACGATGGAGAGATTCGTGCCACTTGGCTAGTGTGCTTGCTAATTCAAGAGGGAAAATGGACGTTCTAAATCCAAACAACGATTGTTCTTGACAAAGGACCCCTTGTCCAACATTCTGATGGAAGATCAGCAAAAGTAAGAAACATTTTATGATGCTATTTCATATATCTGTCGTAGATGTGAACTAGTCGTCGGCGCCCAAGTTTTGGGTACTCTAGCTATACCGAAGCTGGATGTCGTAATGAAGTTATTTTTTAGAATTCTAACACGGCGATTTCATTAAGAACTAATGGATCTATCATTTCCTATACAACATGTATTTTTTAGTTATGTTTATGAATAGCTATTTGGTCAGAATATGTGTGTCAGAAAAAGTGTCAGAAAAATATCCGGACGTTGTGGGAAATAGTAGCTACGTTAGCACATTGTATAACCACTGATTTCAGCTCTAAATATGCACATTTTCGAACAAAACATAAGTGTATGTATAACCTGATGTTATAGGACTGTCATCTGATGAAGAATATCAAGGTTAGTCAAAAATTATATATCTTTTACTGGTTTGTCACGATCGCTAACTTTTACTGCTGGGAAATGGCTTGTATTTTTGGCTATTGTGGTAAGCTAATATAACGCTATATTGTGTTTTCGCTGTAAAACACTTAATAAATCGGAAATATTGGCTGGAATCACAAGATGCCTGTCTTTCATTTGCTGTACACTATGTATTTTTCAGAAATGTTTTATGATGAGTAATTAGGTATTTGACGTTGGTGTCTGTAATTATTATGGCTGCTTTCGGTGCAATTTCTGATTGTAGCTGCAATGTAAACTATGATTTATACCTGAAATATGCACATTTTTCGAACAAAACATAGATTTATTGTATAACATGTTATAAGACTGTCATCTGATGAAGTTGTTTGTTGGTTAGTTTGGTTGGTTCTTGGTTAGTTAGGTTGGCTTTGTGCATGCTACCTGTGCTGTGAAAAATGTCTGTCCTTTTTTGTATTTGGTGGTGAGCTAACATAAATATACGTGCTGTTTTCGCTGTAAAACATTTTAAAAAATCGGACATGTTGGCTGGATTCACAAGATGTGTACCTTTCATTTGCTGTATTGGACTTGTTAATGTGTGAAAGTTAAATATTTAAAAAATATATATTTTGAATTTCGCGCCCTGCACTTGAAGTGGCTGTTGTCATAAGTGTACCGACGCCGGGCTGCAGCCATAAGAAGTTAATAACATTTTATGTTCCAGGCATTTTTTTCTAGTCCCACAAAAAAACACCAACAAAACACCTATGCAAAGCCCTCCCTCTGTCACTCGGAAAAATATTCCAGTGTCTGCCTGAATGCTGAAAATCTTTGCTAGTGTGTGTGCATATTTAGGCTACATGCCCCTCCCCTACTGTACTGACGTTACAAGTGTAATTCAGAAGATAGGGAGAGATTAATTAGCTTGAGAACAATGGATTAATTTTCAATGCTAGTTAAAGATACTATAGGCCTAGTTGTGACATTTCACGTTGAATTTTTTAACTACAAAAAGTAAGATGTGTTTTTAATTATTGTGCCCCTCTGCACACACAAGCTATATAGCTAGCTAGCTCCAGCTTGTTAGCTAGCTAGCTCAAAGGACATTCAAAGTTCCTCCCTAGAAGCCGCTCCTCCTAGGTATAATTCGGTGGTCCTAATTCAGATAATGCATGTCATAACAAGATGCCCAGCGCTTCAAGCCTCCTCCTCAACCCACTCTTGCGCTCTCCCCACCCGCAACATTTCAGTCACATCTTACGCTATAGGCTACACTTGTCTGCCCATCACACATGTAAACAACTAGCTTGCCTCCTCTATCCACACTGATTGGTGAAGTAAATCAATGAGCTAACTGTAAAAAATTGTGTATTTCACAGGTTAAAAAAGGAACTATATAAATCATACCTTTTTTTGGTTCGACCGGTTCAGAACATTATTCTGCTGGTCGTAACAGTGTAACAGATCAAAAGAAATTGGGGAAAATAAATATTTTTGGTTCCAACCCCTAGTCATCTGTACTAAACGTGTCCAAAGCTAAACAGTTCACACCGCAGCCCAGCGCCATACCTGAGTCTGAGAGGGGCGGAAGGTGCTGCAGCCGAACGACTGCTGCAGTGAGTCCAGGAAGGGCTGGATCTTGTAGAGGCCATGGCTGCCGTGGCTGGAGCGGAAGGCCACGATATGGAAGTACTTGAGGATCTTCTCGAAGCGTGCCTGGCTCATCTTGAGTGCAATGCTGCGATTGCTGAAGAAGCCGCTGCTCCAGATACTGAGCACTGACTCACAGCGGTGAACGCTGGTGGAAGTCACGAAGCCCAGGAAGGCCTTCATCTCAGCCGCCGTCACATTCCGCCAGCCCTCGTCGCTGCCGAAGCGCTCCTGGTACTTCTTGGCGTACATGTTGGTCTGCGTCACCATGTTCTGGATGGCGTTGTCGGGCACAAAGAGCTGGAAGAAGTCCATGCAAGTGGCTGTGGCTGGCATTCTCTGGATAGGGCCTGGTGACAGGGAGAGAGAGACAGACAGATGATGGAGCTGCAGTCAAAGCATCACTCGCCCATTTCAAAACCTGCCTCAGATTGTTATTTTCATTTGACAGCATCAATCACACATTACTTGTAAATTGAGTCTTACTTTTAAACGACTATGATTTTTTTTTAAGTTACAGTACTTTAACAGTATGGAGCTCTTTTGTGCATAGAGTTATTTTGTACTCTAAAAAAGCAAAACGCATAGGCCTGCATATGAACCAACATTTCTTTCCAGTCTTTGTGATTTGGATTGTAGGTCACTGTCAACCCTCGGGCTGCAATCAACTTCTATTCAACATGACAGTAACCATAATGTCATCGAAACAAGAATACAGCTTTTTGGGCTTGAAGAAATGGTTCATTAATATAATATGTTACAACACTATCGTGGATGAAAACAGCCATTGTCTTGTCTCGAACATGTCAGATGAAACACAATTAATTCCTGCTTATGCAAGCCGACAGCTATAACCTTGTTTAGGTCAAGCCCACTCATCGACATTGACATACTAGTTTCCATTCATGTTAATCAAGTCAAGGCCAACTTGGTGAATGAAAATCTTACCTTCTCATTTAATATAATATAATAATAATTTAATGAAATCACAAGTCCAATACAGCAAATGAAAGATAAACATCTTGTGAATCCAGCCAACATGTCCGATTTTTAAAATGTTTTACAGCGAAAACACAACATATATTTATGTTAGCTCACCACCATATCCAAAAAAAACACAGCCATTTTTTCACAGCAAAGATAGCTTTCACAAAACCCACAAAAAGAGATAAAATTAATCACTAACCTTTGAACAACTTCATCAGATGACAGTCATATGACATCATGTTATACAATACATTTATGTTTTGTTCGATTATGTGCATATTTATAGCCACAAATCGTGGTTTTACATTGGCGCCATGTTCAGAAATGGCTCCAAAATAGCGAAAGTAATTACAGATAGCCACATGAAATACAGAAATACTCATCATAAACTTTGATGAAAGATACATGTTTAACATATAATTAAAGATACACTGGTTCTTAATGCAACCGCTGTGTTAGATTGAAAAAAATAACTTTAGTAAAAAGCACAGCATGCAATAATCTGAGACAGCGCTCAGCCATTCTCCGCCATGTTGGAGTCAACAGAAATACGAAATTACATCATAAATATTCCCTTACCTTTGATGATCTTTCATCAGAATGCAGTGCCAAGAATCCTAGTTCCACAATAAATCGTTTTTTTGTTTTATAATGTCCATTACTTCTGTCGAATTAGCAACTTTGGCTAGCATGTGTAGTTCACGTGTCCATAGAACTTTACGCTAATGAACGAAAACTTCAAAAAGTGATATTACAAATCGAATAAACTGGTCAAACTCAGTTGAGAATCAATCTTCAGGATGTTTTTCTCATATATATCCAATAACGTCCCAGACGGAGCATTTCTTCATGTCTATATAACGCATTGCAGACAAGGACATGACATTCCCAGTGTGCATGGCCAAGAATATGCCTGACCTGTCACTCCAAAGGCTCTCATTCGGTCCCACATCAGGCTAGACGCTTCATTCCACGTTCTACTGCCTGTTGACATCTAGTGGAAGGCGTATGAAGTGCATACAGATCCATAAATATAAGGCATTTGAATAGGCGATGCCTTTCACAGCGACCCATTTCAGAATTTTCACTTCCTGTTTGGAAGTTTGCCTGCCATATGAGTTCTGTTTTACTCACAGATATAATTCAAACAGTTTTAGAAACTTCAGAGTGTTTTCTATACAATAGTAATAATAATATGCATATCATATGATCTAGGACAGAGTACGAGGCCGTTTAATTTGGGCACCAATTCATCCAAAAGTGAAAATGTTGCCCCCTATCCCTATTAACTAATTTGGCAATGTGTAAGATTAAGGTAAGGCGGTCCTCCCTTAAGACTGACTTAGTCTTCCAGACAGTGAACTCTAGCATTTAGAGCCAATTAATAGAGAATAGACAGGCGTGACTCTCTTTCAATTAAAAGCTGATGATCCATAAGGTGTAATAAAATGATCAGCTGTTATTCGTGTGAGAGAGTCAGACCTATTTTTCTTGGCACACTTGTAGCAAGCACATTTACTGGAGTGAGAAAATGTCTCTAAACAGCAGTCTAAATTCAGGCCCAATTAACCACATAAGGAAGACTGTTTGGGTTAGACCATTTTTAAAAGCTATTTAGCTAAAAGGAAGATTCTCATGTCCTCTCTAATGTCCCTAAGAGATAAGGAAAATGTTGGGTCTTAAAGGGACCAAAATTAACTAGTTTAGTTTGCTGAAGTAATACAGTAGATTTTTACATTACTGCTCTTGCACTGAATGTACAGGACAGGTTGACCGTGCTACAAGTTGTTACTTTTAGGCACTTGTAGTCCTGTATAGTTTGTAACTATTGTAGCTCACCAATTCCTCAAACCCAGCCTGAGAGATACATCTAAGTAGGCTTCAGGCCAAAGGGTGTCTCACACTGCAGAAATTGTTTCAAAAGCCACTAATTTAATCCAGTAGACTTTCAAACTTGACAGCAATCCAGCATGACTGCCTTAGATACAGGGATTTCCAAAGACAGATTCATACAGGTTTCCACAAAAGCAATACAGTAAACAAAAGTCATATCAAAAATACTATGCATAATAAATATTTATGGAATAGAATTGTTTTATTCCCTTGATTAAGAATTCCATTCTGAGAAGAGTTTTCCCACATTTTCAGCACATTATGATAAATTATTTCTATCCCACACCATTAACTGATAGCATAGGATTAAGGATTTTAAGAAGTCTTCTGCTACTGAAGACATCAGTAAGAGGAGCCTCAAAAGCATTCACTAACCACTGCATATACTACTCTCCCATAATCCTGCCTTTATAGCTCATATTTAAACTAGGGTGTAAGTTATTCTGTTAGGCAACAACCACATGGGAGAGTTCCACAAAAAACATATAATGGTACATATTCTGTAAGAGATACATTTTTATTAGGATTGATTAATCATTCAGATTGAAAAGATTACTGTGTTGGCTGCGTTTACCACAAAAGTAACCCACCGGCCACACACTGGTTGAATCAACATTGTTTCCACATCCTTTCAACCAAATTACGTTGAACCAATGGAATAGAAGTTGAATTGACATCTGTGCAAAGTGGGAAGACACTGATTCTACAGCTACAGTAATGTACACACTAAATGCAGGGGGTTGGTATTCAGATTATGTAGGTTTTGAAATCAAATGTCAGTCTTTCAGGCACGGAAACAGACTTGCACCTTTTTGACATTAATCGGTCTGAAATGACTGAAAATACTGCGGTACAGTGTTTATAATAGGAACATATTGTAGATAACGTATGTCACATTCAACAAAGTCAAATGGAGCTGGATTGAATCCAAAGCCTTTCTATCATAAACATTTTACATAATATATTGTTATACATTATACTGTAATAAAATATACTGTAATTCATGGGGGGGGGGGGGATTTTACTAGGATAATGATGTAAACCAATAGGATGACATTTCAGACCCATGGACATGCTTACTAAGTACTCCCTATCCCTGTAATAGCTGTGTGATTTTCACAATGGACTAAATATCAATCATACAGACTCCATCTCTCATTTTGCCTATGAAAACTGCATGTTGTGCAGACATTTTTCAAAGGTTATATTTATGTATGTAGGAGTAATGTTCCCATATTTACTCTGTCAGCAAAGTCAAACCCACATCTCAAGCTCCACATGAACATTTTGTTTCTCTAGTTGGACCTTGCACTGGATATCCTTGTCCTCAGTGAGCACCCGCTTGCTGCATCCAAACCTTCAGTTGAGTTAACCTTACCACAGAACCACCTCATGTTCATCTTTCCTGGCCACACCAGCCCTGTGTCCTGCCTATTTGCTCATCTACTAATGGGTTTGATGCAGTCAAGCTTTTACTGCTCATTCAATATACCTGCCAGCACTACCATTTGTGTCAAAAGTCTAAAATAACTTATAGGGAAATACCTAGTCCAATGCACAACTGAACGCAATCAACCGAAATGTGTCTTCCTTGATCATTTGATGATCCAAGATGGCGTAGCAGTGAAGACGTGTTTTTGTTCGTCCTCTTGTGTACTTTTGTATTTTTCTTCTTTTTTGTATATATTTAAATTTTATTTTCACTCTTTTCCATTTTAATTCGATTATACCTTCCGGTAACCTGCCTCACCCAATGTGATACGGAATCGCTATTATTTGTAATTTTAGAACACATTCAAGAACCACCAGAAGCTAATTAGCTACAAGCTATTTAGTCATTGTTAGCCACTGCTAGCGGCTTTTACCTTCTGCACAGATACCAGCCCTGTTTTTTAGCCTGGATAATACTCGCCAATCTACCAGTATTGGACTATCTCTCCACTACAACGCCGGATTCCTGCCGTAATCCCTGGACCACCACTTCTGATCTTCACAGCTAGCTAGTGGCTAACGCCCCTGCCACAAAGCTAGCACCAGTTAGCCGTGAGCCAGGCGCATCTCCCGGCTAGCAAACTAAATTCTACAATACCTCTTTCGCCATCTGGCTTAGATCCTCTGTCGACACGGCGCCCCGCCGCACCACCACGACTGGTCTGCCGACGAATACTCCATCTGCTGTGCCTTCAACCGGCCTCCGTCGGAGTAGACGCTCCTACTAGCCCCGGGCTACTAACTTTAAACGCCGTGTCGCCCGCGTGTTAGCGTAGTGGCGACTACTCCGCGGCTTCCCTGTTCCATCTACTGCTGCCCCCTGGACACTATGATCACTTGGCTACATAGCTGATGCCTGCTGGACTGTCCATTAATTCACGGTACTCCATTCTGTTTATTTTTTTTTATCTGTCGGGCCCAGCCACGAACTCAGGCTCTGGGTGTAGTTATTCCGACCCTCTCTGCCTAGTCATCGCCATTTTACCTGCTGCTGTTGTGTTAGCTGTTAGCTGATTAGCTGTTGCTGTCTCACCTGTTGTCTTAGCTAGCTCTCCCAATCAATACCTGCGATTACTTTATGCCTCGCTGTATGTCTCTCTCAAATGTCAATATGCCTTGTATACTGTTGTTCAGGTTAGTTATCATTGTTTTAGTTTATAATGGAGCCCCTAGTTCCACTCTTCATACGTCTGACACCTCCTTTGTCCCACCTCCCACACATGCGGTGACCTCACCCATTATAACCAGCATGTCCAGAGATACAATCTCTCTTATCATCACCCGGTGCCTGCTCCTTTTATTCTTTGTCTCCAACGCTCTAGGCGACCAGTTTTGATAGCCTTTAGCCGCACCCTCATCCTACTCCTCCTCTGTTCCTCGGGTGATGTGGAGGTAAACCCAGGCCCTGCATGTCCCCAGGCACCCTCATTTGTTGACTTCTGTGATCGAAAAAGCCTTGGTTTCATGCATGTCAACATCAGAAGCCTCCTCCCTAAGTTTGTTTTACTCCATGCTTTAGCACACTCTGCCAACCCTGATGTCCTTGCCGTGTCTGAATCCTGGCTTAGGAAGGCCACCAAAAATTCTGAGATTTCCATACCCAATTATAACATTTTCCGTCAAGATAGAACTGCCAAAGGGGGAGGAGTTGCAATCTACTGCAGAGATAGCCTGCAAAGTAATGTCATACTTTCCAGGTCCATACCCAAACAGTTCGAACTTCTAATTTTAAAAATGAATCTCTAAAGAAATAAGTCTTTCACTGTTGCCGCCTGCTACCGACCCCCCTCAGCTCCCAGCTGTGCCCTGGACACCATTTGTGAATTGATCGCCCCCCATTTAGCTTCAGAGTTTGTTCTGTTAGGTGACCTAAACTGGGATATGCTTAACACCCCGGCCGTCCTACAATCTAAGCTAGATGCCCTCAATCTCACACAAATCATCAAGGAACCCACCAGGTACAACCCTAAATCTGTAAACATGGGCACTCTCATAGACATTATCCTGACCAACTTGCCCTCCAAATACACCTCTGCTGTCTTCAATCAGGATCTCAGCGATCACTGCCTCATTGCCTGTATCCGCTACGGGTCCGTGGTCAAACAACCACCCCTCATCACTGTCAAACGCTCCCTAAAACACTTCTGCGAGCAGGCCTTTCTAATTGACCTGGTCCGGGTATCCTGGAAGGATAATAACCTCATCCCGTCAGTTGAGGATGCCTGGTCATTCTTTAAAAGTAACTTCTTCACCATCTTAGATAAGCATGCCCCGTTCAAAAAATGCAGAACTAAGAACAGATATAGCCCTTGGTTCACTCCAGACCTGACTGCCCTCGACCAGCACAAAAACATCCTGTGGTGGACTGCAATAGCATCGAATAGTCCCCGCGATATGCAACTGTTCAGGGAAGTCAGGAACCAATACACGCAGTCAGTCAGGAAAGCAAAGGCTAGCTTTTTCAAGCAGAAATTTGCATCCTGTAGCTCTAACTCCAAAAAGTTCTGGGACACTGTAAAGTCCATGGAGAACAAGAGCACCTCCTACCAGCTGCCCACTGCACTGAGGCTAGGTAACACGGTCACCACCGATAAATCCATGATAATCGAAAACTTCAACAAGCATATCTCAACGGCTGGCCATGCCTTCCACCTGGCTACTCCAACCTCGGCCATCAACTCCACCCCCCCCCCCCCCCCGCAGCTACTCGCCCAAGCGTCCCCAGCTTCTCCTTTACCCAAATCCAGATAGCAGATGTTCTGAAAGAGCTGAAAAACCTGGACCCATACAAATCAGCTGGGCTTGACAATCTAGACCCTCTATTTCTGAAACTATCCGCCGCCATTGTCGCAACCCCTATTACCAGCCTGTTCAACATCTCTTTCATATCGTCTGAGATCCCCAAGGATTGGAAAGCTGCCGCGGTCATCCCCATCTTTAAAGGGGGAGACACCCTGGACCCAAACTGTTACAGACCTATATCCATCCTGCCCTGCCTATCTAAGGTCTTCGAAAGCCAAGTTAATAAACAGATCACTGACCATCTCGAATCCCACCGTACCTTCTCCGCTGTGCAATCCGGTTTCCGAGCCGGTCACGGGTGCACCTCAGCCACGCTCAAGGTACTAAATGATATCATAACCGCCATCGATAAAAGACAGTACTGTGCAGCCGTCTTCATCGACCTGGCCAAGGCTTTCGACTCTGTCAATCATCATATTCTTATCGGCAGACTCAGTAGCCTCGGTTTTTCTGATGACTGCCTTGCCTGGTTCACCAACTACTTTGCAGACAGAGTTCAGTGTGTCAAATCGGAGGGCATGTTGTCCGGTCCTCTGGCAGTCTCTATGGGGGTACCACAGGGTTCAATTCTCGGGCCGACTCTTTTCTCTGTATATATCAATGATGTTGCTCTTGCTGCGGGCGATTCCCTGATCCACCTCTACGCAGACGACACCATTCTGTATACTGGCCCTTCCTTGGACACTGTGCTATCTAACATCCTAACGAGCTTCAATGCCATACAACACTCCTTCCGTGGCCTCCAACTGCTCTTAAACGCTAGTAAAACCAAATGCATGCTTTTCAACCGTTCGCTGCCTGCACCCGCCCGCCCGACTAGCATCACCACCCTGGACGGTTCCGACCTAGAATATGTGGACATCTATAAATACCTAGGTGTCTGGCTAGACTGTAAACTCTCCTTCCAGACTCATATTAAATATCTCCAATCCAAAATCAAATCAAGATTCGGCTTTCTATTTCGCAACAAAGCCTCCTTCACTCACGCCGCCAAACTTACCCTAGTAAAACTGACTATCCTACCGATCCTCGACTTCGGCGATGTCATCTAAAAAATAGCTTCCAATACTCTACTCAGCAAACTAGATGCAGTTTATCATAATGCCATCCGTTTTGTTACTAAAACACCTTATACCACCCACCACTGCGACCTGTATGCTCTAGTCGGCTGGCCCTCGCTACATATTCGTCGCCAGACCCACTGGCTCCAGGTCATCTATAAGTCCATGCTAGGTAAAGCTCCGCCTTATCTTAGTTCACGATAACACCCACCCGTAGCACGCGCTCCAGCAGGTATATCTCACTGATCATCCCAAAAGCCAACACCTCATTTGGCCGCCTTTCCTTACAGTTCTCTGCTGCCTGTGACTGGAACAAATTGCAAAAATCGCTGAAGTTGGAGACTTTTATTTCCCTCACCAACTTTAAACATCTGCTATCTGAGCAGCTAACCGATCGCTGCAGCTGTACATAGTCCATCTGTAAACAGCCCACCCAATTTACCTACCTCACCGCCTTACTGTTTTTATTTATGTCACACCCTGGCCTTAGTATTCTTTGTTTTCTTTATTATTTTAGTTAGGTCAGGGTGTGACATGGGGAATGTTTGTGTTTTGTCTCGTCTTGGGTGGTTATATGGTAAAGGGGGTGTTGGGTTTAGTGTATGGGGTTGTGTATAGTGAATGTGTCTAGGTATGTCTATGGTTGCCTGAGTGGTTCTCAATCAGAGACAGCTGTCTTTCATTTGTCTCTGATTGGGAGCCATATTTAAGGCAGCCATAGGCATTATGCGTTTGTGGGTAATTGTCTATGTCTAAACGTTAGTAGCTTGTGTGTGCACTTTCGTTTTGTAGCTTCACGGTCGTTTGTTGTTTTGTATAGTTTGTAAAAGTGTTTCGTTTCGTGTTCATCTTCGTTATAAATAAAAGGGAAGATGTATTCATATCACGCTGCGACTTGGTCCACTCTTTCACCAGAAGACTATCGTGACAATTTATTTACTTTTCTGCTCTTTTGCACACCAGTATCTCTACTTGCACATGATCATCTGATGATTTATCACTCCAGTGTTAATCTGCTAAATTGTAATTATTCGCTCCTATGGCCTATTTATTGCCTACCTCCTCATGCATTTTGCACACAATGTATATAGACTCATTTTCCCCCCCTACTGTGTTATTGACTTGTTTATTGTTTACTACATGTGTAACTCTGTATTGTTGTCTGTTCACACTGCTATGCTTTATCTTGGCCACGTCGTGACAGTGGCACAATGCACCCCCAGACCACCATTTAGCGAGAGGGGGCATTTATTTGCAAGTCACATCTGGTCTCAGTGACAGAGCTTTCAAACAGAGCAATGATGAAGACAGGACCCTCAACCTACACTTGTTGTGTGATACATTCATAATAGAGGTCGACCGATTAAATCGGAATGGCCGATTAATTAGGGCCGATTTCAAGTTTTCATAACAATCGGAAATCGGTATTTTTGGATGCCGTTTTTTTTTTTTTTACACCTTTATTTAACTGGGCAAGTCAGTTAAGAACACATTCTTATTTTCAATGACGGCCTAGGAACGGTGGGTTAACTGCCTTGTTCAGGGGCAGAACGACAGATTTTTACCTTATCAGCTCGGGGATTCAATATATATAATCTTGCAACCTTACGGTTAACTAGTCCAACGCTCTAACCACCTGCCTCACGAGGAGCCTGCCTGTTACGCGAATGCAGTAAGAAGCCAAGGTAAGTTGCTAGCTAGCATTAAACTTATCTTATAAAAAACAATCAATCAATCATAATCACTAGTTATAACTACACGTGGTTGATGATATTACTAGTTTATCTAGCGTGTCCTACGTTGCATATAATCGATACGGTGTAATGATAATGATATATAATGATACTTGATATAATGATATAATGATACTTTCCGGATTCGACCATATTAATGACCTAAGGCTCGTATTTCTGTGTGTTATTATGTTATAATTAAGTCTATGATTTGATAGAGCAGTCTGACTGAGCGGTGGTAGGCACCAGCAGGCTCGTAAGCATTCATTCAAACAGCACTTTCGTGCGTTTTGCCAGCAGCTCTTCGCAATGCTTCAAGCATTGCGCTGTTTATGACTTCAAGCCTATCAACTCCCGAGATTAGGGAGATTAGGCTGGTGTAACCGATGTGAAATGGCTAGCTAGTTAGCGGGGTGCGCGCTAATAGCGTTTCAAAAGTCAGTCGCTCTGAGACTTGGAGTAGTTGTTCCCCTTGCTCTGCATGGGTAACGCTGCTTCGAGGGTGGCTGTTGTCAATGTGTTCCTGGTTCGAGCCCAGGTAGGAGCGAGGAGAGGGATGGAAGCTATACTGTTACAATGGCAATACTAAAGTGCCTATAAGATCATCCAAAAGTCAAAGGTATATGAAATATAAATCGTATAGAGAGAAATAGTCCTATAATTCCTATAATAACTACAACCTAAAACTTCTTACCTAGGAATATTGAAGACTCATGTTAAAAGGAACCACCAGCTTTCATATGTTCACATGTTCTGAGCAAGGAACTTAAACGTTAGCTTTCTTACATGGCACATATTGCACTTTTACTTAATTCTCCAACACTTTGTTTTTGCATTCTTTAAACCAAATTGAACATGTTTCATTATTTATTTGAGGCTAAATTGATTTTATTGATGTATTATATTAAGTTAAAATAAGTGTTCATTCAGTATTGTTATAACTGTCATTATTACAAATCAAATTTAAAAAATTTAAAAATCGGCTTTTTTGGTCCTCCAATAATCAGTATCGGCGTTGAAAAATCATAATCGGTCGACCTCTAATCCATAATGCTATTTTTTACTTCTATATGACTGATAATCATCTGTAATACATTGACAATTTTACAGGACATTTGTAAGGATAAGAATATTACATATTTGGTTAGGTTGTTGCTGGTACTAGTATGCTTTACCCCTTTAAGCATGACATGCAACTGCTCAGTATTCCTTTACAATGGCAGCTGGTCCAAAATATGCATTGGCATACTACAATGCCTTAGTTGGCAAATACATGTGGCCGAACTGGCAAAGATGTTGCACAATGTTATTTGTGTCTGGAGAGACCGGAGAGAGAGGCAGAGAGTGCTCCAACATGTGTTCTGTGCCAATATTGTCTTTAATTCACTTAGGCTCCTCTGCAACTTGTCCTCTATGCCCATTTCCATTTCCTGGGCTACATAATTGGGAGGAGCAGCATGTCTGTCTGCTCACTGTTAACTAATTGTCCTGTTTCTCCACCACATTCCCAGACTGCCACTTCACTGTTTGTAAGATTCTGACCAATCATATAAGCCACAATTCTCTAAGCAATTCATCCACATTGTGTCATGATCCTTTATTAAAGGAAACTTGGGCTTTTTCTCTCTCACTCTCTGGGCCTGCTGTTCAACCAGGACCTACAATCATAGGCTACTCATTAGATGGACACGCATGCTCACGAGAAAGAGAAAACACACACACACACACACACACACACACACACACACACACACACACACACACAATGGAGATAATGACCTTAACCTATTAATTCAAGCTAGGCTTTATTCTTGAAATTACATACCATATGTGTCGTTGTAGGGGGCCACCGTGATATCTTGCAGTGTGTCGCTCCATCCATCCTTCTCTGCTTGGGTCTTTGAGATAGAGCCGGGTGGACCTCCGTTTTGACAATTCCCAGTCTCAACTGCCCTTTGATCATCCCCGGCCTCCAAGCAACAGTTATCCGAATTCGAGTCACCCGAAGTGCTGTAAAAGGGATTGTCGCTACTGTCATCTCCCGATTCCCCAAAAACATCATCTGAAATCTGCAAGCTTTCGTAGCGTGAGCGGGCCGCCTCCAGGACAGTCAGCGCCTTCATTCCACATTCCGCCATCGCTGGTCGATGCACTTGGTAGCTTACCACACCGCACAATATTCGGCATGCAACTATACTGGGGAAAAACCCGTGCCACACACACACCTACCCACCCACGGGAGATGACAGCCCACTCCCCACTGTGCGCGTTTGATAATTCTACTAGGCCTACTGCAGACTTGACTTGTGATGCGATAACTTCGACTCTCCCCTTTCTTCAAAGCATCGACCGGAGGGGAGCTGTCCTCATCAAGGCTACTGAAGTTCCCCTCCGCGCTGCGTACAGAGACCGAAATTATCAATATTTATCACTCTCTGCGCATCCTGGTTGGGCCAGCTATTTCGTTGGTGGCTCCTACTGTGTAGAGACCTCAATAAATACGCGGCATCTACATGTCAGCTGACCTGGTTGCTCTCCTGTACTGGCCAATAGCGTTGTTATCTCACTGCAACGTCAAATCTTATGGTATTAAAGCAGAATTGTGTTCTGATGCGGTTAGAACATGCATATACCCTATAAATAGATTTTTGCTTATGATACGAATATAAAATACATATATGATTAATGCATTCGTTTATTCAATGACATTGCAATTATAGGAACTATTTAAAGTAATTTTTGAAAATGTTTAATGATATCCTGTGAAAAGGAGAGCAACAGCAGGTCAGGATTTGTATGATAAAATCTGTTTCTAAGACCACCATGCTTAGAATAAAACAAACAACGTTCCCCTTGGCGCCCTGTGGGGGTGCAATAGATGGGGTCGCCCCAGTCATCTTACTTGTTGGTATGGTACCAAAGATTTTTATAACTAACCCAAGATAGAAAATGAATCATAGTGTGCAGAACACGCAAGGAGGTTGACAGAGCCAAGCACGAGCTAGCGACAACCTATTGGCGCGTACTACAATGTATTTGCATATTTCCGTTAGGGAACGCCTACTCTTTGAAGTGCGCGTGTGCAATAACTCAATTCGCCCTTGCACTCCTAAACTACTCATTTTTTTTAAACTTTGGCACAGGGTAAAGTCTACAAAACGTAGCCCACTCTGTAATAGATACTGGTTTTGGAAAAATAAAACTGCATTGAGATCAAATGTTTCATAGATGAGAAAAATCTTCTCCCACTGCTAGCCAATGGACTTCCTCTCATCACCATATTTGGTAGTGAGTGGAAACACCAACCGGATGCTTCACATTGTACATCCGGTGAAATATCTGTCTCATTGTTCTATCGTTGAGGTACACTGCCATGTTTGCGGAAGTATAATTTCAGTATTTTTCCCTCTTCTCGTTCTTCAGAAATTATTTAGCAACTTTTTTTAACTTTATATTATAACTACATGTCCCGCCTTTATCGATTTCAAGGATAGTACGAAAGAAAAATGAATCTGCCAAAGGGGCCGGATTCTCTCTGTTTCGACAAGGACGTGTTTATGAAGGTAGTTAGCTAACAGTAGCTAAGATCATGTCACTTTTCCAAGCTAACGTGACCTAGTATTGCCATAGGTTAGCTAGCAGTGATCAGCCAAACTGGCTTCATTCCATGTTATCACATCTTGAAAAGACACGAATTATATACGCCTAAATTTGTCTCCTCGTATTTAGCTATCTACCTTCTTCATCAAACTGTTAATGCCCGATTAGAAATGGCAAGCAGCTAGCAAGTTAGTTTCTGCTGGACAGATTTTGCATAAGCATTGGCTAGCTAACGTTAACTACATGATCAATCATGATACATGTTTTCTTCTTCATCTTCTGTTGCATTCAGGATGACTTCGACGTAGATCAGTTTGTTGCTGATTGCAGAAAGCATGTCCAGCTGGAGGAGATGCGCGAGGACCTTGAGATGTATTACAAACTGCTCAAAACAGCCATGGTGGAGCTCATCAATAAAGACTATGCAGACTTTGTCAACCTCTCCACCAATCTGGTAGGTTCCTACGGCTGTCACGTCCAAGATGCTGCAGTGTCCCCCACCCATATGTGGCATTAATGAACGTTACAACCATGCATTTGTAGCCAAATAACAAGATGGCAATCCTATTTTACAACAATGTCACTTGAAAGAAACTGGGAGCATCAGCGGAATCTGCTCAATATGGATGTAGCAATCTAAATGGGTGTGATGATGAGATGCCTGTTTGTTCTTCCAAACAGTTGCTCCAGCTAAGATCAGGACTTAAATGTCAATTAGGCCTAATAGCTACAGTAGTAGTTAGAGAATAATGGGCATACTTGATGTATCATCTATTTAGGTTGGAATGGACAAAGCCCTGAACCAGCTATCAGTGCCACTGGGTCAGTTGCAGGAAGAGGTACTGGTATGTGCTCTGTTTGACTCTTTTTTTCATATTATGATACATTGATTTCACCTTCATTGCTGTTGACTTGGTCACACGCTTTGTCCTATTTATGTATCTTTCTCCCTTTTATTTTTTTCAGAGCTTGAGAACATCAGTAAGTGAGGTGATCCAAGCCATTGACAACCAGCTATCAAAGCAAGATGACTTGCAAAACAAAAAGGTTTGTTAACCTGGATTTATACACTACATGACCAAAAGTACGCGTTTGACCTCTAGGTTTTATGGGTATTATGACTCATAACGTGGCACTCTCAAGGTTATACACTACAGGACACAAAGTATATGGACACCTGCTTGTCGAACATCTCATTCCAAAATCATGGGCATTCATATGTTTTTGGTCCCCCCTTTGCTGCTATAACAGCCTCCACTCTTCTGGGAAGGCGTTCCATTAGATGTTGGAACATTGCTGCAGGCACTTGCTTCCATTCAGCCACAAGCATTATTGAGTTCGGGCACTGATGTTGGGCGATTAGGCCTGGCTCGCAGTCGGCGTTCCAATTCATCTGAAAAGTGTTCAGTGGGTTTGAGGTCAAGGCACTGTGCAGGCCAGTCATGTTCTTCCACACCGATCTCGACAAACCATTATTATATTTTTGTTGTTGTATTTTACCCCCTTTTCCTCCCCAACTTTGATCTTGTCTCATCGCTGCAACTCCCCAACGGGCTCGGGAGGCAAAGGTCGAGTCATGTGTCCTCCGAAACATGACCCGCCAAACCGCGCGCCTTAACACCCGCCCATTTAACCCGGAAGCCAGTGTCGGAGGAAACACCGTTCACCAGACTACCGAGGTCAGCTTGCAAGCGCCGGGCCTGCCACAAGGAGTCGCTAGTGCGCGATGAGCCAAGTAAAGCCCCCCTGGCCAGACCATCCCCTAACCCAGACAACACTGGGACAATTGTGTACCGCCCTATGGAACTCCCGATCACGGCTAGTTGTGATACAGCCCGGGATCGAACTCAAGTCTGTAGTGACCCTTCTAGAACTGCGATATAGTGCCTTAAACTGCTGCGCCACTCGGGAGGCTTCAACAAACTATTTCTGTATGGACTTCGCTTTGTGTTTCCTGCTGAAACAGGAAAGGGCCTTCCCCAAACGGTTTCCACAAAGTTGGAAGCACAGAATCGTCTAGAATGTCATTGTATGCTGTAGAGTTAAGATTTCCCTTCACTGGAACTAAGGGGCCTAGCCCGAACCATACAAAATCAGACTGCCAGATGGTGAAGCGTGATTCATCACTCTAGAGAGCGCATTTCCAATGGTGGCGAGCTTTACACCACTTCAGCCGACGCTTGACATTGCACATGGTGATCTTAGGCATGTGTGCGGCTGCTCGGCCATAGAAACCCATTTCATGAAGCTCCCGACGAACAGTTATTGTGCTGACGTCGCTTCCAGAGGCAGTTTGAAACTCGTTAGTGAGTGTTGCAACCGAGGACAGACGATTTTTATGCTTCAGCACTTGGCGGTTCCGTTCTGTGAGCTTGTGTGGCCTACCACTTCGCGGCTGAGCCGTTGTTGCTCCTACATGTTTCAACTTCACAACAACAGCACTTACAGTTGACCGGGGCAGCTCTAGTAGGGCAGAAATTTGACGAACTGACTTGTTGGAAAGGTGGCATCCTATGACAGTGCCACTTTGAAAGTCACTGAGCTTTTCAGTAAGGCCATTCTACTGCCAATGATTGTCTATGGATATTGCATGGCTGTGTGCTCGATTTTATACCCCTGTCAGCAACGGGTGTGGTTGAAATAGCTGAATCCACTCATTTGAATGGGTGTCCACATACTTTTTATTAAATATAGTGTATGTCTACCATTTCAGACATTTGGGTTTCTGAAAAATACAGTACATTTGTATGTGTGTAGCTGGATGCTAGATATGAGTCTGTTTAAACTGTCATGTTTCTCATTTTTTGTTCCCCTATACAAGATGTGTGTCACAAGACTCATCCAAGTTGTTCGATCAGTAGAGAAGATTGAAAAAATCCTACATTCTCAGAACTCAAAAGACTCAACATCTCTTGAGATAAGCAGGTATGTAAAAAAATGATTGCATCAGCTTTTTGCTGATATGACATTATAGTCTCTCTACCATACGGATGCATCTAAGTTAATGATGAGGCAAGGTCACAGAAAGAAGCCATTACCCCATTTTTTAAAAGTGATTCTCCAGGGACGCATGGCTCTCGACCTTTGCCTCTCCCGAGTCTGTACAGGAGTTGACGCGATGGGACAAGACTGTAACTACCAATTGGATATCATGAAATTGGGGAGAAAAAGGCGTAAAAAGTACAAAAAAATGTGATGCTCCGGGAACTTTTGTGTAATTTAAACCAGTAGTCTTGAAAGTGGTGCTCACTAGCCAAAACGGGTCTCCATTTTTTGTGTGCTACTTCATTCAATTGTGTATAGATTATTTGGACGAATCAGGATTGGGCAAAGGCGGTGCGTAAACTGGTGCAGTGATTTTCAAGCCTGTGTACGGATGATAAACGTTTCCATTAGATTCCACAGCCACAAAGTCAAATTGGCTATATCGTAAAAATGAATGAATACCAAAATGTGCTTTTTGGCCATGAGAAACGCGGGCTAAATTAGTGTAAGGGAGGGGTTTGGCCGAAAGTTTTTCCATTGGCGAGGGAGGAGACTCACAATTATTAACTGCATTTCCTCCAGAAGTAAAAAAAAAAAAAAATTGCTAACTTTTCCCAGATAATTTTACCTTTGTGTAACCGATATTCAATTGTGTACTATGTCATCCACTTCGTGTGATATGTTTACATCCTTCTTTTTTGGGCAATTCTTATGATATGTTACGTATCCAATTCGTACAATATATGCTTAAGATCCCGGACTGAAACTTTAAATTTGACCTTGCTTTTAATATTTTCTGAGAATATGGCATCCAGCCAGCATTTCAGGGCCTACCCCTATCCCTGTAGCTATGTCAGCTATATTCTTCATGTTATGTACTCTATATATTGGTGTATGTTTCAGTTTCTAAGTTTGCTGTTTCTTTTGCTTTGTAGTCCTCTCTTAGCTGGTCAGATTCTGGAGCGGATTGCCACAGAGTTCAATCAGTTGCAGTTCCATGCTGTCCAAAGCAAGGGCATGCCCCTGCTGGACAAAGTCAGGCCTGTAAGTCAAGTCGTATTATTCAACACTGACAGCACCATTGCATTTCTGGGGTTGATTTTCAGTACACAAACTAGATTAAGGTTAATGGTTGAAAATGACCTTGCCTGCCCATTGTAAAGATTCCTTTACTTACACTGTGTCTGTGTACGATCTGTGTTGTAGCGTATTTCCGGCATCACGTCCATGCTACAGCAGTCTTTGGAGGGGCTCCTTATACAGGGCCTCCAGACCTCCAATGTGGATATTGTGCGTCACTGCCTACGCACTTACGCCACCATCGACAAGACTAGGGACGCAGAGGCTCTGGTGGGACAAGTCCTGGTCAAGCCCTACATGGATGAGGTGAGGTTGTGTGGGAGTGGAAGCGTCAGGATTAGGTCCTGTATGCTCAATTGGTAGTGCATGGTGCTTGCAACGCCAGGAATGTGAGTTCGATTCCCAGGACCACCCATATGTATGCACGCATGACTGTAAGTCGCTTTGATTAAAAGCGTCTGCTAAATAGCATATAAAGAAGAGTGTGTAGGGCTGGTGTCCCAGTCCTACTCCTGGACTAACAATCATGATTTTTAATTGCTTTTAAATCCAGGCGTAAACTTAATCTGGTTTCTGGGACACTCTCTTAGTGTCTAGCTCACCAATATATTTACGAAATGATGCGGAAATGGACAATTCAAGAACTTAATGTACTGTGTTCTTCTTCAGAGATGAAGTCTATGCTTCCTCTACATAAACAGTACTTCACTTGACTATTTTGTTGTCAACAGGTCATCGTTGAACAGCTGGTCAAGTCCACCCCCAATGGACTTCAAATAATGTACACCAAGCTCTTAGAGTTTGTGCCGCATCACTGTAGACTGCTGCGCGAGGTGACTGGAATGGCCATTTCAAGGTACCCGCCATAGCTGAGCTGGAAGTCAATGTTCTGAAGGCATTTCTCCCAACAGATATAAGAAAGTATATGGTAGAATGGCCATAAGGCGCTACAGAGGGTAGTGCGTACAGCCAAGTACATCACTGGGGCCAAGCTTCCTGCCATCCAGGACCTATATACTAGGCGGTGTCAGAGGAAGGCCCAAAAAATTCTCCTAGACTCCAGTCACCCAAGTCATTAACTGTTTTCTCTGCTACCGCACCGGCAAGCGGTACCGGAGCGCCAAGCCTAGGTCCAAAAGGCTCCTTAACAGCTTCTACCTCAAAGCCATAAGACTGCTGAACAATTAATCAAACGGCCACCCTGACTATTTGCATTTACTTTTGTTTATTTAGTAAATATTTTCTTAACTCTATTTTAGTAAGACTGTATTGTTGGTTAATAAGGGCTTGTAAGTAAGCATTTCAAGGCGCGTGTGACAAATACAATTTGATTTGAGTTACATTCATAACCTATGAATTTCTTATTTGTTCTTTCTCATGTCTTTGCTTTCTGCTGTCTGTCCAGTGAAAAGGCAGACATAGTGCCTGGATACGACTTCTTGGTGAACTCCGTTTGGCCTGAAATCATCAAAGGTATCGAGGAGAGAATCCCCTCTCTCTTCAACGCGGGCAACCCTGACACCTTTTATGAGGTACGTACTGTAACGACCCAATCTCATTCTTCTGGCATCAAAGTAGTCCTATGGCATCATTACTGTCATATAAAACCATTAGAAGCCAGTGTCTTTGGCAGTGTTCAACAGAGCTTGGAAATACAATGGAAATAGTAATGGAAACACTGACCCTGACAAGTCCTACTCTCTACTAGTAGGAGAGGGCGACCAGATTCTCATTCGGTTCATGTCTGTATCTATTTTGCAGAGGTACACAATCAGCATGGACTTTGTGAGGAAGTTTGATAGGCAGTGTGGCTCCCAAGCCAGTGTGAGGAGACTGAGAGCTCACGCCTCCTATCAGAGCTTCCACAACAAGTGGAACCTACCTGTCTACTTCCAGCTCCGGTGAGTAGCTGCATGCTCCATGACCTTTGACTTCTGTGCATCCTGTACTGACCTTCTGTGCTTGATTTTGCACCATTTAATTGTCACCTACCCTGCTGATGTCCAGTCATCCGTTTTACTTCCTGGATATTGTGCTGATATCATGTTACGCATAGAGATAAGAAGAGGACAGTTACGGGTCATAAGTAACTGTGTCCAACACAAGGCTCCCGATGAATACTCCCTCTAAGGAAATATTGATCCTCTATAGAGTCAATGTGAAGGTTGTTGAACTCTCTGTGCTTGCAGTGTTTGTCAACCAGCATCTGCACATTTTACAATGGAAAGTCTGTCATGCTGCACATGCTTAAAATTGTGTGCTTTCAATTCCATCACAGCTGCATGTTGTGTAATGGCTGTTGCTATCTGTTTTACAGTCAAGATTGTTTTGAGAATGTGCTATGCTATTTATCTTATTGTAAAGAATAATCATCATCTTCTTTTGCAATGCCATTTCTACAAAAATGGAGATTGGAAAAATCCTTTTAGAACTGTTTTGCTCAAAAACAGCAAGCTAGCTTATACGTGTTTAACAGCGATGCATTAACATTTACATTTACATTTAAGTCATTTAGCAGACGCTCTTATCCAGAGCGACTTACAAGTACATACATTCATACTTTTTTGTACTGGCCCCCCGTGGGAATCGAACCCACAACCCTGGCGTTGCAAGCGCCATGCTCTACCAACTGAGCCACACGGGACATTAACTTGTTGTTCCCGATCTCTGTCACAGGTACAAGGAAATTGCTGCATGTTTAGAGAATGCTATTGCTGATGGGTTAGAGGCAGCACCAGGTTAGTAGCTATACTCAACTTTAATGTATGAATGGATAAGTTATATTTCATGAATCATTACCACAAAAGGCAATATTACATGCTGGCTTGTATTACCTGCTCCCTACACACTCTCCCCCCCTTACATACTCTATTCCTCAGCGGGCAGCTGCTACCACCTGCTGGTGTCCCAGGTGCTGTGGAACAGCTTGGTCAGGTGCTGGGTGGAAAAGGTCTACCTGCCCCCGCTGTCTCACCGCTTCTGGAAGCTCACCCTGCAGCTCATCTCACGCTATTCCAAGTTCCTCACTGAGGTACAGCCTCCAACATGGCAACCCAACTTTCCTCCAACATGGCAACCCAACCTTTCCACTACAATATTAATGCTAGTGTACATAGTGTCTATAGATTCAGTGATACCTCTATTAATCTAGTGTTCAACGTAGCCTGCAGCATATGTCAGTATTCCAGTGTTTTAAAGTAGCAGGAATGAAAATGTGAATACTATGAAAGGAAATGCTGGTCCTATTAAGTTGTCATGATTGGTGTTTCTGGACCCTGTCTCCTAGATGCTGACTAAATCTCCCTCCACGGAGGTCAGTAAAGACCCTGTGAGGCCCCTTCCCAGCTCCGCCTCCTCCACATCCAGTCGCACCTCTCAGGATGATGGGGGCAGTGAGAGTGGCAGCCCAGCAACCCTATCTACCAAACAGCTGGTTTTTATAGCCTCCGATGTGGACAAACTACAGGACCAGGTAGTGATATGGATCAATCATGACCAAGATCCTGCAAAATAAGCCAATGAAGTTTTGTACTGTATTTAAAAAATAAAAAATAAATCACCATTTAACCAGGTAGGCTAGTTGAGAACAAGTTCTCATTTGCAACTGCGACCTGGCCAAGATAAAGCAAAGCAGTTCGACTTGTACAACAACACAGAGTTACACATGGAATAAACAAACATACAGTCAATAATACAGTATAAAAAGTCTATATACAGCATGTGCAAATGAGGTAGAATAAGGGAGGTAAGGCAATAAATAGGCCATGGTGGCGAAGTAATTACAATATAGCAATTAAACACTGGAATGGTAAAATGTGCAAGTAGAGATACTGTGGTGCAAAGGAGCAAGATAAATAAATAAATACAGTATGGGGAAGGAGTAGTTGGATGGGCTATTTACAGATGGGCTATGTACAGGTGCAGTGATCTGTGAGCTGCTCTGACAGCTGGTACTTAAAGCTAGTGAGGGAGATATGGGTTTCCAGCTTCAGTGATTTTTGCAGTTCGTTCCAGTCATTGGCAGCAGAGAACTGGAAGGAATGGCGGCCAAAGGAAGAATTGGCTTTGGGGGTGACCAGTGAGATATACCTGCTGGAGCGCGTGCTACGGGTGGGTGCTGCTATGGTGACCAGTGAGCTGAGATAAGGCGGGGCTTTACCTAGCAGAGACTTGTAGATGACCTGGAGCCAGTGGATTTGGCGACGAGTTTTAAGCGAGGGCCAGCCAACGAGAGCGTACAGGGCGCAGTGGTGGGTTGTATATGGGGCTTTGGTGACAAAACGGATGGCACTGTGATAGACTTCATCCAATTTGTTGAGTAGAGTGTTGGAGGCTATTTTGTAAATGACATCGTCGAGGATCGGTAGGATGGTCAGTTTTACGAGGTCAGTTTTACCTTCCAAGAAGACAAAAATAATTTACACATTTAATAGATGTGGTTTTTAATTTTAAGAATGACTTTTAGTGGTAGGCAACATTACATAGATATGCAATTGCATTAACCTTGTTATTTTTTCATCATTAGTTTTCTTTACCATTAAACATTTGCCTTTCTCACAGATTCCGGAACTTTCTAAGATGATTATGCAGAAACTGGAGGTCATTGGGTACAAAAACATTGTAATTGTTGGAGGTATGTCGTCATCATTATGCTTGAAAGATGAAATGCACAAACTGATACCTTGTTCCAGACAGTGTTCAATCATGATACTGATTCCATCAGCTGTTACTGTTCTCTTACTGCAAGTCAGTTGATATAGTGCCTTTTGATTGCCTTTTTGACAAGTGTCCTTCCATGCCCTGTGTTCTCTCCCCAGAGGCCCTAGAAGACTCCAAAGCCTCCCTGTCTGGCTGCATTCCCACCCTGAACAGCAAGATGACTCAGCATTTAACTGAGAGGTGCTTTCGCTTCCTGAAGAGTGCCTCTGAGGTCCCCCGACTATACCGCAGGACCAACAAAGTGAGAAGGCCTGCCCCTCAGGCGTCATCCTCCCAAGACAATGGAGCAGTGCTCCCATTAGGCTTCAACGTTACTGAGATGATTAGAGAACATCTGCTGTATAGTACCAAAATATTGAAAAGTGCACCACAGTCACAGCAGTCACAAGCTTGAAAATATGTGCCTGTTCTTCATCTCCTGTATAGGAAGTTCCCTTCAGAGCTTCTGCCTACATGGACAACGCCCTGCGGCCGCTGCACCAGCTCCTGAGCGACTCCAAAGAGATGGTGAAGGCCTCCATCGCCCAGGACTGGCTACGGGTCGTACTCAATGACTGCACTCACAGGTAGGGGGACTCTGCTGTCTGTTCGAATTCCTGTATAGGCAAGTACAGTATACTGTAAGAGATGGCTAGAGACCACTTCATGAATGGGAAAATTAGATCCTGTGAAGATAATTCTAGTCCACGTATACAGCTTTCAATTTGAATGCATGCCATAGTTTTTAGTCCTGGTAACGTGTTATAATAATATTTAATAAAATTAGGTTGACTCTCTAGGGCCAATGCAGTGAGTCACAATGTTTTGTCCTAAGAATGGCACCACACAAGGACACAAACTAACAATTGAATTGAATTCAAGGACAGTCAACCTCACAAACTTAAGTAGCTTTTTGGTCTGCTCCACCAAGCACAAAATACTAATTTTCCATCTTGACATTGGGCAGATATTTTGAAACCATATCAGATGTTTTGAGTTCCGTAAAAAAAATGGAGGAAAGTTTAAAGAGACTGAAGCAAGCGAGGAAAACGGCAACCACCAACACGATAGGTACCACTGGAGGCCCCACAGATGACAGCAAGATCCGCCTGCAGCTGGCCTTGGATGTGGAGTACCTGGGAGAGCAGGTAGGGTTCACCCTGTTAGATAACCCAAACTTATCTTGTAGTTGTCCTTTGACTATGTTATAGAAAGACAGTATGTTTAACTCAAACAATGGGAAGGAAGGAAGGCAGGTCAGGAAAATCCCCAGAATGATTGTTGTGATGGTAAGCCTCTAATACCACAAAGACTCCAGCCACCCTAGTCGTAGACTGTTCTCTCTCCTACCGCACGGCAAGGGGTACCGGAGCGCCAAGTCTAGGTCCAAGAGGCTTCTAAGCAGCTTCTACCCCCAAGCCATAAGACTCCTGAACATCTAATCAAATGGCTACCCAGACTATTTGAATTGCCTCCCCCTCTTTTACGCTGCTGCTACTCTGTTATCTATGCATAGTCACTTTAATAACTCTACCTACATGTACATATTCAATCAAATTGTATTTGTTACATGCGCCGAATACAACAGGTGTAGACTTTTTTTTTTTTTTTTTTTTAGAATAAGAAATTAAAGTAACAAATAATTAAAGAGCAGCAGTAAAATAACAATAGCGAGGCTATATACAGGGGGTACCGGTACAAAGTCAATGTGCAGGGGCACCGGTTAGTCAAGGTAATTGAGGTAATATGTACATGTAGGTAGAGTTATTAAAGTGACTATGCATAGATAACAGAGAGTAGCAGCAGTGTAAAAGAGGGGGGTATGCAAATAGTCTGGGTAGACATTTGATTAGATGTTCAGGAGTCTTATGGCTTGGGGATAATATTACCTCGGCTAAGCGGTGCCCCCGCACATTGACTCTGTACCGGTACCCCCTGTATATAGCCTCTCTATTGTTATTTTACTGCTGCTTTTTAATTATTTCTTACTTTTATTTCTTACTTTTCTTTGGGTATTTTTCTTAAAACTGTATTATTGGGTAAGGGCTTGTAAGTAAGCATTTCACTGTAAGGTTGTATTCAGCGTATGTGACGAATAAAATTTGATTTGATGTTTGTTTCCCATGACAGATTCAGAAGATGGGTCTGCAACCTGCCGACATCACCATGTTCTCAACACTAAATGACTTGGTACAAGGAGCACAGGACGTGACTCCATCAGAGCAGGCTGTACCATAATCCTGCACCGATATGAATGTATCTGTATGATCGTAGTTAGAAGGAAGAAAGCACAATGAGGGACTGGGTCTTATTTATTTTGAACGCTAATCATATGAAAGATGTTATTGAAATCAAGAGAACTTCAACATTTTAATTTTAAATAGTAATTCAGTATTTCTTACTGGCCCCCTGACTGTTCATAACAGCAAATGTGTAATGTAATGGGGTCAAAGGGGGTTAACCCTGACCCTCTATGCCTGCCTGAGAATTCACTGTACGTTCAATAATGCCATCATACAAAAGAGATACTGGCAAAAAGTAGACCAGGGCAGCTTCTTGGTCTACTTTTTTAGTGAAGGATAAAGGTATTGTACATTGTGAACAGAGTTGGTGAAGGATGAGATTGTACATTTTTAAATAGGGTGAATCAAAGTTGTAATAACCTTGGTAATAAAAGCTTTCGATCTTTGTATGTTGTTGTGTAAATGTGATTCAAGTTCAGCTGTTATGAGGGGTGACCTAATAAGGCATATCATAAAGCTCAGTGACATTCAGTTCATTTGCGAGACAGGGATCAGCCTTCATTATTTACGGTCTGGTTTTGCGAAGAGGTTTGTCATTATTAGCCCCATGTTATCTAAACCTTTTAAGTCTCAGGAGAAATACTCACTAGCTGTTCCCTTTTTTGTAAAGGATTTTTCAAGACAAATGGACATTTCAACAATGTAGAGAAACAATGTTTTATTCATGCAATCACAAATCGCAACAAAACAAACTCTTAGCATAATAGAATATACAAATTCAGACCTTTCAATAATCCTATCAACCATGTCTACCTTTATCATAGCAAACAGTAAGTACATTGCTGTAATTCTACAATGTATATTAGACACAAAGATCTGCATAATGTTAGATATAGGTGTCAGGAAGGCCCTAAAAATTGTCAAAAGACTCCAGCCATCCTAGTCATAGACTGTTCTCTCTGCTACCACACGGCAAGCGGTACCGGAGTGCCAAGTCTAGGTCCAAGAGGCTTCTAAACAGCTTCTGCCCCCAAGCCATAAGACTCCTGAACAGCTAATCAAATCTGGCTACCCAGACTATTTGCACCCCCCCTCCCCCATGCTGCTGCTACTCTCTGTTATTATCTGTGCATAGTCACTTTAATAACTCTACCTACATGTACATAATTACCTCAGTTACCTCGACACCGGTGTCCCCTGCAAATTGACTCTGTACCGGTACCCCCTGTATATAGCCTCGCTATTGTTATTTACTGCTGCTCTTTAATTACTTGTTATTCTTATCTCTTACTTTTTTAGGGATTTTCTTAAAACTGCATTGTTGGTTAAGGGCTGGTAAGTAAGCATTTCACTGTAAGGTCTACACCTTACACCTGTGGTATTCGGC
This sequence comes from Salvelinus namaycush, assembly GCF_016432855.1. Taxonomy (NCBI): domain Eukaryota; kingdom Metazoa; phylum Chordata; class Actinopteri; order Salmoniformes; family Salmonidae; genus Salvelinus; species Salvelinus namaycush. The sequence continues at coordinate 16,820,339 of NC_052341.1, forward strand.
GCATGTGACAAATACAATTTGATTTGATTTGAATGTGCTCTATGTGAATACATTACAGCGTAATATTGTGTTTTTTCACAAACATGATACATGATGTATACATAAATTCTTAACTCCTGGAATAAATTATCATACTAGTAAGGGAACATGCAATATTGCATTGATCTGTCAGTACAAACCCACAAGTTTGCTGATCCAGGAGGCTTTCATGTGCATTCTTCTGCAGTTGGTCACAGATTTGTTATGTTGATGTAGAAGCCCTAAAGAGTCGGGTTTCTTATTTTTCCCAGCATGAGAATGGCATTGGAGTTTCCCTCTACAATAGCGAAGAAGAAGGGCCTGTTGACAGTGAATTTGAGGGGAACCCCTTCATCTTGGGTCTTGTCTTGACTCTCAGCACCACCTTCAGACATCTCAAACATGACTTTGTTGAACACCTGGAAGAGATGCACTACTACAATGAGCTCCAAGTCACCATTAGATTCCAAAAAATTATTGCAAAAGACTATAGGAGTACTAGAGTACCAACAGTTTCTTCCCCCATTCTCTCTTTTGTCTATTTGCATTCACCACACATAGTAGGCTGCGATTTGTAAAGGTACTGTTTAGTTTAGTATCTGCTCCCTATCACAGGTTTATGTAAACATATTTTTGTTGTTCCTATACCACTAAGGGGAAATCTAGATCTTACCTTATCAACACTGAACGGCTTCTTACTGCTGAGTCTCCCAAACTCAGCATCTGAACCCAGCAGGCTTTTCTCAATCTCAGCTGCCATGTCAAAGAGCAATGACCTTAGGTCAGTCAAGGCTGTCATGGAGAACTTGGGCAGAGACAGTTCCAGGAACCTACAGGGAAAACAGACCAGTTTACACAGTGCTTATTTCTGTCCCTATTCCTGATAGCTGCTACAGTACATGTTCCATTAAAGCTGGAATCCTTATTTGCCTCATCCTTTTTTGGACTTATAAATTAATGATATCTTTATACCCATTGATTCTTGAAGAATATAACTTATAAATGCCTCATGAGCTTAGTTCAACTGTCATACCCCATCAGAATCCAAAATATAAGCTTGTTTTACTCCATTGTTTGCAAACAATGTAATTGTAAACAAACACTGTATGGCCTCAAAACTTGGTTAAAATTATAATGTTGATATAATGGATGGCCAGTCCTTGCATCCATAGGCTCTGTCTTTGAATTTGAGAGTGGTTACATTTTTCCAGGCCCATACTTCTGCTTTTTACCAAAACACAGGTGGGGTGACGGCTTTGTTATTGTTTCAATTAAGGATTCTACTTTTAAGATAGCTTACTATTGATTGATTGATTTGTCTTTCCACAAATCTTTGTGGCGCAAAGTGTGAAGTGGTGTCAGTTGTCTGTAACGGTTGTCCTCCTCCTCTTCGGACGAAGAGGAGGAGTAGGGATTGGACCAAAACGCAGCGTTGTTATACGACATGATATTTATTAAACAAGACGAAAACTAAACACACTTGAGAATTTACTAAATAATAAACGAAGTCAACAGACCTGAACAAACGAACTTACATATACACGAAGAACGCATGAACAGGTACAGACTAGACTACACAAATGAACGAACAAACGAAACAGTCCCGTGTGGTGCACAGACACAGACACGGAAGACAATCACCCACAAACAGTGTGAACAGCCTACCTTTATATGGTTCTCAATCAGAGGAAACGTCAAACACCTGTCCCTGATTGAGAACCATATAAGGCTAATTACCAATGACCTAAACATAGAAACACAAAACATAGAATGCCCACCCAAACTCACGCCCTGACCAACTAAACACATACAAAAATAACAGAAAACAGGTCAGGAACGTGACAGAACCCCCCCCTCAAGGTGCGAACTCCGGGCGCACCCCTAAAACTCAAGGGGAGGGTCTGGGTGGGCATCTGTCCGCGGTGGCGGCTCCGGCGCAGGACGAGGACACCACTCCACCATAGTCTTTGTCCCCCTCCTTAGCGTCCTCCGAGTGGCGATCCTCGCCCCCAACCCTGGTCTAGGAACCTTCACACCGGTCCCCCCTAGATAACTCAGGACATAGAGGTAGCTCCGGACAGAGTGGCAGCTCCGGACTGGCGGAAGGCAGCTCATGACTGGCGGAAGGCAGCTCATGACTGGCGGAAGGCAGCTCATGACTGGCGGAAGGCAGCTCATGACTGGCGGAAGGCTCTGGCAGCTCATGACTGGCGGAAGGCTCTGGCTGATCCTGTCTGGCGGAAGGCTCTGGCTGATCCTGTCTGGTGGAAGGCTCTGGCTGATCCTGTCTGGCGGAAGGCTCTGGCTGATCCTGTCTGGCGGAAGGCTCTGGCTGATCCTGTCTGGCGGAAGGCTCTGGCTGATCCTGTCTGGCGGAAGGCTCTGGCTGATCCTGTCTGGCGGAAGGCTCTGGCTGATCCTGTCTGGCGGAAGGCTCTGGCTGATCCTGTCTGGCGGAAGGCTCTGGCTGATCCTGTCTGGCGGAAGGCTCTGGCGGCTCCTGTCTGGCGGAAGGCTCTGGCGGCTCCTGTCTGGCGGAAGGCTCTGGCGGCTCCTGTCTGGCGGAAGGCTCTGGCGGCTCCTGTCTGGCGGAAGGCTCTGGCGGCTCCTGTCTGGCGGCTCCTGTCTGGCGGCTCCTGTCTGGCGGAAGGCTCTGGCTGATCCTGTCTGGCGGAAGGCTCTGGCGGCTCCTGTCTGGCGGAAGGCTCTGGCGGCTCCTGTCTGGCGGAAGGCTCTGGCGGCTCCTGTCTGGCGGAAGGCTCTGGCGGCTCCTGTCTGGCGGACGGCTCTGAAGGCTCATGGCAGACGGGCGGCTTTGAAGGCTCAGTACAGACGGGCAGTTCATGCGGCGCTGGGCAGACGGACAGGTCAGACGGCGTTGGGCAGACGGGCAGTTCAGGCGCCGTTGGGCAGACGGGCAGTTCAGGCGCCGCTGGGCAGACGGGCAGTTCAGGCGCCGCTGGGCAGACGGGCAGTTCAGGCGCCGCTGGGCAGACGGCAGACTCTGGCCGGCTGAGACGCACTGTAGGCCTGGTGCGTGGTGCCGGAACTGGAGGTACCGGGCTAAGGACACGCACCTTCAGGCTAGTGCGGGGAACAACAACAGGGCACACTGGACTCTCAAGGCGTACTATAGGCCTGGTGCGTGGTACCGGCACTGGTGGTACCGGGCTGAGGGCACGCACATCAGGGCGAGTACGGGGAGAAGGAACAGTGCGTACAGGGCTCTGGAGACGCACAGGAGGCTTGGTGCGTGGTGTAGGCACTGGTGGTACTGGGCTGGAGACACGCACCATAGGGCTAGTGCGTGGAGGAGGAACAGGGCTCTGGAGACGCACAGGAAACCTGGTGCGTGGTGTAGGCACTGGTGGTACTGGCCTGGAGCGGGGAGGTGGCGCCGGAAATACCGGACCGTGCAGGCGTACTGGCTCCCTTGAGCACTGAGCCTGCCCAACCTTACCTGGTTGTATGCTCCCCGTCGCCCGACCAGTGCGGGGAGGTGGAATAACCCGCACCGGGCTATGTAGGCGAACCGGGGACACCATGCGCAAGGCTGGTGCCATGTAAGCCGGCCCGAGGAGACGCACTGGTGGCCAGATGTGTAGAGCCGGCTTCATGGCACTTGGCTCAATGCTCAATCTGGCCCGGCCGATACGAGGAGCTGGTATGTACCGCACCGGGCTATGCACACGTACAGGAGACACCATGCGCTCTACTGCGTAACACGGTGTCTGCCCGTACTCTCGCTCTCCACGGTAAGTACAGGGAGTAGGCGCAGGTCTCCTACCTGACTTCGCCACTCTCCCTTTTAGCCCTGGGTCGATCGCCCACCTGTCGATCTCCTCCCACGTAGTGTAGCCCAGATCCTTCTCCTGCTTCCGAGCTAGCTCCTCAAAACGCCGCCTCTCTGCTTTCGCTGCCTCCAGCTCAGCTTTGGGGCGGCGATATTCTCCTGGTTGAGCCCAGGGTCCCTTTCCGTCCAATATTTCCTCCCAAGTCCACGAGTCCTGGTTTTTTGGCCACTGTTGCTGGTTCCTCTCACGCTGCTTGATCCTTGTTTGGTGGGTGATTCTGTAACGGTTGTCCTCCTCCTCTTCGTCCGAAGAGGAGGAGTAGGGATTGGACCAAAGCGCAGCGTTGTTATACGACATGATATTTATTAAACAAGACGAAAACTAAACACACTTGAGAATTTACTAAATAATAAACGAAGTCAACAGACCTGAACAAACGAACTTACATATACACGAAGAACGCATGAACAGGTACAGACTAGACTACACAAATGAACGAACAAACGAAACAGTCCCGTGTGGTGCACAGACACGGAAGACAATCACCCACAAACAAACAGTGTGAACAGCCTACCTTTATATGGTTCTCAATCAGAGGAAACGTCAAACACCTGTCCCTGATTGAGAACCATATAAGGCTAATTACCAATGACCTAAACATAGAAACACAAAACATAGAATGCCCACCCAAACTCACGCCCTGACCAACTAAACACATACAAAAATAACAGAAAACAGGTCAGGAACGTGACATTGTCAAAAAATAGATATTCTCCTCGGGACAGAAATATATTGAGCTCCAATATTTCAGTAATAGTTATCAATGTTTTATCAATGCACATAATACAGCACTTGTAGGTGTCATCATAGGTAACATAAATCTGTCAGAAACATTGCAAGATGTAGCTCAGATATTTTCTGACATACCCCTCCTTCAGATGCCTGTGCCAGCCAGAGATGATGTCTGACTGTAGTCGAGACTCCATGTCATGAAGGCTGCTCCCCTCGTGAGGCAGCACCACCAGCATGTAGGCCCGTTTGCTCAGAGATAGTTTCACCACGGTGCACTTCCTGTCCTTATCATTCAGGTACTTGTAGGTGCCTGTGTGGGTCATGAGAGGGACCATGACAGTTGTTGTCGCATCAACCTTGAACTCCTGCATGGTAGTTTTCTCTGTCTGGAACGCCTTCCTCCAGTTGCCTGAAAAAGGGAAAAATAGCTTGTTTGTTGTTTATGATGTGGATTTTGTAGAATTGTTTTTGTCTGCTGCTGCAATATTTTGACACTGCTATTGTACTGTATGTGTTTTTTGGCTTGTGTGAAAACTATGAGTGCTTACCTTTGAAATGGACAGAGCTGACAAACAGTAGATCTGTGGTTGAGCTAAGGTCCTTGAACAGGCTCATGATTTTCCTGTCTGATGTCTTCTGGATGAAGTTGTTGACCTGGGTCTCAGCTTCCTGGGGTTGGGAGAAATCCACTGCTCTGATGTACGAGGCATCAGAGAAGTCCTGGGTGCCTTGGACAAAGTCCTTCGAGAGGTCAGCGCCCTTGCGAGCAAAGGCCCACACACGAGTGTTGATCTCATCCTTGGGCCCATCCACCAGGGAATTGATGTCCTGCAGAGTGCGAAGAACATTGTGGCCGTCCACTAGGGAGACACAGTCGTCTCTGTCCGTGTCCCTGTTCAGGCCCAGCAGCTGCTGGTAAGGGATGGCTGTTTTTTTGGAGGCCCCCAGGTACAAGGTGACCAGAGAGCCAAAGGTGTTCATGGGCGAGAGCAAGGTGTTGGAGTCCTTTTGCTTGCTGCTCAGAGCCTTGTACATCCGGAGGCCCAGAGAGTTGAGCAGCTCTGCCAGTACAGCAGTGCGCTGAGTGACGTTCTGTTTCAGTCTGTCAGTGCTTGAGAAGTCTCGAGTGTCAGGCACCACACTGTCATTGTTAATGGGGGTCAAAGGGACAGTCTCCAGTGGTTTGGTCACTTCGGTTTTGATGGTCTCACAGCTGACGTTCTCAGAGGCAAAGAGGTTAAACGGGTGGACATATACACGGTTCGCTAGGCCTACTGAGAGGCAGGAGAGCAGAAGGAGAGGGCAAAATATATGACGCATGTTCCGCCTTTTTGGACAGAAATTTCCTTTGAATTTTTCTGTGAAGAGATAGAAAAGGGTCATAGGGTTAATTCTGTCAGTGCCTGTTACTATTTCAAGCCATGGCTTTGTTATCAATGTTTACCATCTCAAATCATGATTGGCTGCCTGGAACATTGAGCTGAGGTCACTTGTCTAGAACACCCCCCCCGCAGGTCAGAACACCAGATAGCATATGAACACGTCATAAGCCATTAAAAACATGTTTAGAAGGACAGGAAATTAGCTTTAAAATTGCACCATTTTCTCTCAGCCTCATGACAAAATGTTTAGAATAGCAGGAAATTAGCTCTAAACAGAAACATTTTCTATTAGCCTCATGGCAAAATGTTTAGAATAGCAGGAAATTAGCTCTAAACAGAAAAAAATTCTCTCAGCCTCATGGCAAATAGTTTAGAATAGCTGGAAATTAGCTCTAAACAGAAAAATGTTCTCTCAGCCTCATGGCAAAATGTTTAGAATAGCAGGAAATTAGCTCTAAACAGAAACATTTTCTCTTAGCCTCATGGCAAAATGCGGGCTTGCTTTGACCTTGCGGGGGTCTAAGCGTAGGGCAGCGAAACTGCACTACGCCACTGGCTGAGGTCTGTCTGTCAAGGATTGATTTATTTTTACTTTATCTGTCCTTTTCTTTTTGGATAGTGAATGGGATGCTGGCTCGCCTTCAGCTGCAGAGGTCAGTGGGTTAGAGGTTAGGCCATAGCAAGTACATAGGGAACTGACCATAAAGAAAAACAGCTTAGCCACTATCCAAACATACGTCCAACCCTAAATTCTGATTATATAGATCTGCTAAGTAATATCTAGGCATAGACAACTCTTACATCCCAGTAAGCAAAATTACATTGAAAATATATTTATTGTAGGTTCTGAATGAAAGGTGGAAATACATAAGAATATTTTCCGTGCGTTGAAAATATGTATTTTCCAGACATTGAAAGGAAATTTTCTGGACGTTGAAAATATGTATTTTCCGGCCGTTGAGTTCAGGTTCATTTTCGGTTCCGATCAAAGTTGAAAATACGTATTTTCCAGACGTTGAAATCAGGTTCATTTTCGGTTCTAAATGAAAGTTGAAAATAAATAATTTACAGACTGGATTCTATGGCCAAATTTTAACTACACATACATTCTCAATAAGTAAGCATTATATCACAATAATATTTGTTCTATCCATGTAACATTCAACTGAAGATTTGCTCCCATCTATCACATGCATTTACGTTACATTTTCTAAAGCTTTTAAAACTGGTGGCAATGATGTTCAACATAGTCCAACCTATAGAGTAAACCAACAGACCACTTCAACTACAATAACACTCTCAGTAACGGTTACAGAAATATATTTTTTATTTCTATGACTGTGATATGTTGTTGTTTATCTACCTGTTGTTTATCTAGAGCACAGTAGAGTACAGTACAGTACAGTACAGTTAAATTCAGTAGAGTACAGCACAGTTTAGTTCAGTAGAGTACATTAGAGTAAAATAGGGTACAATATAGTACATTATACTGCTCTATACTCTACTGTGCTGAACTATACTTTACTGTACTGTACTCTACTGTGCTCTACTGTATTGTACTGCACTCTACTGTACTGTAGTATGCTCTACTTTTATTTACTGTACTGTACTCTGCTGTGCTGTACTGTGCAGTTCTGTAATGTACTCTGCTGTGCTCTACTGTACTGTACTGTGCTGTCCAAACTTGTGAAACATAGACGTCTATGTTTGGTCCAAATATAGGCCGGTCCGGACCGGCCTTGATTTCAACATCCACCAACGTCTGGTCTGGACCGGCCTATATTTGGGCTAAACATAGATGTCTATAATCGGTCAAATTTGATCCGGTCCGGACGTGAACAAATCAGAACCAAACATAGACGTCTAAGTTTGGGCCAAATTAAGTCTGGTACGGACTGGACCAAACAAAAGACGTCGGCGTCAGTCCATGCTAAGTGGGATAGGCCTACTTATCCATAAATACCACTTTTTTCAAATGATCACACCACTCCATATTGTTACTTAAACATAGCCAATGAAATGTACTTTATTCTTTGTGTTGGATGACTACCAAATGATGAGAGTTCTGGAAGTACAGAACAAACACAAGAGCCTCCTCTTTCTGGGAATACATGGCCTGGATTAATGATTAGGTTTACAGTAAGCAAAGATATTGGGTCATTAAAAAAAAAAACTGCTGAAATTCTCTTTTTCGTACACTATGTTTGAATGCTTCCCTTCTCCGTCCCTTTTCTTTAACAAGGTACACAATACGTTTCCAACAAATACAGTATTGTATGGTAAAACCCAGAAGTGTTGCTAGAGTAAATATCCTTGTTTTAATTTAAAACTTGAAGACATTCCCTATCTTGATAAACAGGTCAATATTTTTTACATAGATTTTTAAGACAAATCCTATTCCCTCTCTCATGTCTCCTGAATCACAACTTTTTGACACACTATAAACTCAAATACTGTACTTCTGTACAAGTACATTGAAAGTAAATTGAGAAAGCTTTGCCTTACCTTGTGATGGCTTGCTATTGCTGTAGCCTAACTGAGGTCAGCAGTGGACTTGCTGTCTGTCTTAAAAAACGAATAGCTCTGAACCCCTGAGTTACTCATTAACCAGACCATTGCGTCACTGAGTATTCTGTGATGTTCCAGAGTGGCTTTTGTACTTGCTGATAAATAAATTGGTCAGAGCAGAAGACCACCCTGTTGTCCTTGTGCCCAATGTATTTACTCTGAACATGATGCAAGCAGTGGTTTGTGGGATTAACTGACTTTCACAAGAGGAAACCAGGAAATTGTGTCAGACAGGTTTTCCATCTCTTGGGTTGGAATCACAAAGTGTGTAAGAAAAATACAATGTGTTTGTGTATGTTTGTGGGAGGGTGAGTGTTATTGATAAATTCCACAAGTTTTTGGTGCATTGCAGCAAACCTTTATAGGAAAAGGTCAACATTATAGTTTGGCTGCACCCTCTGAACATCTGTTGTTCTTACATCACACAATATGATAACACTTTGTTGTCAGCGCCCTAAATAAGGTTTATATCACACATTTTATTTATAGATATAATAAATGATAATGTCAGTTTATGTCAACCACTACATGGTATGCATTACTTGTAAAGAATGTGTTACGTACAATGAGTATACCAAACATTAGTAACACTTTTGCCCTCAGAACAGCCTCAACTCATCAGGGCATGGACTCTACAAGGTGTCGAAAGCGTTCCACAGGGATGCTGGCCCATGTTGACTCCAATGCTTCCCACAGTTATGTCAAGTTGGCTGGATGTCCTTTCGGTGGTGGACCATTTTTGATACACACGGGAAACTGTTCAGCGTGAAAAACCCAGCACCCCGTTCAAAGGCACTTAAATGTTTTATCTTGCCCAATGGTGGATTATGCTAATCGTTTATGGTGGATTATGTTTTTGTCTTTATCATTCATCTAGATATTATTACTCTGAACATGCATTTACATAAATATTCACACCCCTGAGTCAATACTTTGTAGAATCACTTTTAGGGATTACAGCTTCATGGGTAAGTCTCTAAGAGCTTTCTACACCTGGATTGTGCAACATTTGCCCATTATTCTTTTCAAAATTCTTCAAGCTCTACCAAATTGGTTCTGATCATTGCTAGACAACCATTTTCAGGTTTTGCCATAGATTGTCAAGTAGATTAAGGTCAATAACCTAAAACACAAGGCCACTCAGGAACATTCACTGTCTTCTTGGTAAGCAACTCCAGTGTAGATTTGGCCTTGTGTTTTAGGTTATTGTCCTGCTGAAAGGTGAATTCATCTCCCAGTGTCTGGTGGAAGGCAGATTGAACCATGTTTCCCAAGATTTTTTCCCAGGATTTTGCCTGTTCTAAGCTCTATTCTGTTTCTTTTATCCCCCCCAAAAATTGCTGATGACAAGCATACCCTTAACGTGATACAGACACCACCATGCTTGAAGATATGAAGAGTGGAACTTAATGATGTTTTGTGTTGGACTTGCCCCAAACAAAACGTTTTGTATTCAGTACATAAAGTTAATTTCTTTACCACATTTTTTGTACTTTTACTTTATTGCCTTGTTGCAAACAGGATGCGTGTTTTGGAATATTTTTATTCTGTACAGGCTTCCTTCTTTTCACTCTGTCAATAAGGTTAGTATTGTGGAGAAACTACAATGTTGTTGATCCATCCTCAGTTTTCTCCTATCACAGCCATTAAACTCTGTAACTGTTTTAAAGTCACCATTGGCCTCATAGTGAAATCCCTGAGCGGTTTCCTTCCTCTTCGGCAACTGAGTTAGGAAGGACGCCTGTATCTTTGTACTGACTGGGTGTATTGATCAAATAAAATAACATTTTATTGGTCACATACACATGTTTAGCAGATGTTAATGCGAGTGTAGCGAAATTGTTGTGCTTCTAGTTCCGACAGTGCAGTAATATCTAACTGATAAGTAATCTAACAATTCCACAACAACTACCTAGTACACACAAATCTAAAGGGATGGAATAAGAATATGTACATATAAATATATGGATGAGCGATGACCGAGCAGCATAGGCAAGATGCAATAGATGGTATAAGATACAGTATATACATATGAGATGAGTAATGTAAGATATGTAAACATTATGAAAGTGGCATTATTTAAAGTGACTAGTTATCCATTTATTAAAGTGGCCATTGATTTGAGTCTGTATGTAGTCAGTCTGATGGCCTTGAGATAGAAGCTATTTTTCAGTCTCTCAGTCCCAGCTTTGATGCACCTGTACTGACCTCGCCTTCTGGATGGTAGCGGGGTGAACAGGCAGTGGCTTTGGTGGTTGTTGTCCGTGATGATCTGTTTGGCCTTCCTGTGACATCGGGTGCTGTAGGTGTCCTGGAGGGCAGGTAGTTTGACCCCGGTGATGCGTTGTGCTGACCGCACCACCCTCTGGAGAGCCTTGCAGTTGTATTTATATTTATTGCTTTTAAATCTTTTTAATGAATTTTATCTTATTAACACTTTGTTCTAGCTAGCTATTTGTGTAGGTAGCTATAAAGTAAACACAATGATAGCCCACCCATTTGGGAGCCAGGCTGACCCACTGAGGAGCCAGGCCCAGCCCATCATAAAGTGGTTTTCTACACAAAAGCACTTTATTACAGACAGAAATACTCCTCAGCACCCCCCCCCCCCCCCTCCCCCCCCCCCCCCCTACGTGGTCTGCAGTTGTGAGGCAGGAAAGGACGTACTGCCAAATTCTCTAAAATGACGTTGGAGGCGGCTTGTGGTAGAGAAATTAACATTCAATTCTCTGGACATTCCTGCAATCAGCATGGCAATTGCATGCTCCCTCAAAACTTGAGACATCTGTGGCATTGTGTTGATTGACAAAACTGCACATTTTAGAGTGGCCTTTTATTTTCCCCAGCACAAGGTTTAATCAGCTTCTTGATATGCCACACCTGTCAGGTGAATGGATTATGTTGACAAAGGACGAAATGCTCACTAACAGCGATGTTAAAAACAATCTGCACAAAATTTGAGATAAATAACATTTGTATCCGTATGGAATATTTATTTTATTTCAGCTCATGAAAAAAGGGACTAGCACTTTACATGTTGTCTTTATATTTTTGTTCAGTGTAGTTTTGCTTGCTGAAATTGAAGTAATTATTTATTTTAGTCAAATGAAAAAGATAGAGTTTAATGAACAACACTGAAATGGGTTACAAGGTTGTACCACAGATGAAAGGGGAGTTAGTTAAAAGTATCTTTGGAAGAAATTGAATGGCAGGTCTTGACCTGCAGAGAATTTATATTTATTCCTACAACAGTTTTTGAATATATTAGGCTACACATCTCCCTTATCAAATGAGGATATACAGTCATTTTTGATTGTGGGTTTATTATTATATTTCAAAAGAACATTTTAAAAGGCCTCTGATGCTCCCCATTATAATTTCAGTCACAAACTTAACTGTTCAACACACCTCCATTTGTATTTTTTTTCTAATATAGGCCTAGATGTAAAAAGTCCAACAATTTACCATTTGTTGTTTGCTGATTAACACTCTATCATGAATGAATTATAATTTACCTCATGTTTTTCAATGAATTGATGTAGTTGATGTCATGAACTGACAATGACAAAGACAGCATCATGAGATCATGTTGCCATGAGAGAAGTTGCTGAGGCCCCTTCCCTAGAAAGACCCTTACACTGAACTAAGTGGCCCAATGCTGCAGTGGTTTCCTGTTGTCATTTCTGCAGTGCACAGACCTTTAGTGACATAATACATCTAGTCTTTATGGAGCTGTGTTCCTCTGAGGCTCTGGTGAGAATGGGCTGTTAATCGTCAGAGTAACAGCCGTGTTACTTATTCCAGCACAGAGTATTATGTTTGTTTTCTATTATTTCTCTTTTTTTCTCTGCATTGTTGGGAAGGGCCCGTAAGCAAGCATTTCACTGTTAGTCGACTACACCTGTTGTTTACGAAGCATGTGACAATTTGATTTAATTTGAGATGGTTAGGGAAGACAGACTTTATTTGTGAGATATTCCATAACGTTCAGAAGAGCAGTATGAACACCATATCTGTTTTATTTCTTGATTTAACCCACACAGGTGTGACAATGTTTATATATTTCACAAGACCATTGATGTGGTCATAATGTTCTCACACAGTACGTGCGTACAATGTCAAGGCTTTTGCCAATATGGTAATAGGATCTACATCATTTTGTTTCAAGTTATTTTTATCAACAGGAGAAGGCAATATCACCCCCAATAGCAACCCCTACAAAAATGGCCATTAATTATAATCCACATAATAATTTATATTTCCTGTTTCTGCAGGATTATTTTCCTGCTGTAGCAGACTGGCTAACATTTTGATCCTATACCTGTAGAGTAACAGCAGGAAATGCTGGATGTTGTCTGGGAGATGTGGTAGTTTCTGAAAAAGCCACAAGAGGGGGAAAAGCTCCTTCTGTTTGAGTTAACTGCCTGTGTCTGTTGTATCTGAAATGTATCTCAAACAGTGGAGGCTGCTGAGGGGAGGATGGCTCATAATAATGGCCAGAATGGAGTGGATGGAATGGTATCAAACACGTCATGTGTTTGATACCATTCCATTCCAGACATTATTATGAGTCTTCCTCCCCTTAGCAGCCTCCACTGATCTCAAGCCAACATGTCGGCAGGCAGCCTAGCGGTTAAGAGCATTGGGCCAGTAACTGAAAGGTCACTGGTTAGAATCCCAGAGTTGACTAGGTGAAAATCTGCTGATGTACCCTTGAGTAAGGCACTTAACCCTAATTGCTCATGTTAGTCGCTCTGGATAAGAGTGTCTACTAAATGACAAAAATATATTTGTATAATTTATTCAATAAGAATGATTCATCTAACACTGTTGTGGTCTTCTTATACACATAATAGTACAAGGCCACACATCACCACAATACATGTCTACTTAGAAATAATAGACTGTTCCTCCTTACACTCAATTAGTCATGTAATTAGTCATGTAATTACACGGTCAGGAAGGCAGGAGGTGTAGCACGCTGTGCACATTGTGCCCTTTTTGTACAATACTCCCAAAATAGACATTTAGTTTAAATTTTACACCCCAAATGACTACGCATCAGACTTTCTGTGCCCTTTGCTACTGCCTATGTTTTACACAATACAGCTTTTTATGTTGTGGTAGTACTTGTGTTTTCAACATATCCAGCATTGCATTCAATCATAGCTAGGTCATTAACAATGTACATTATGTCATGTAAAAGATGCTCAGACTACATTCTGTGAGAATTTGTACTGTAGCAGGCACCTTGGTTTCTCAACAGGACTAACTGGTGTGGTAATATAGTATCAATGAACATCAAAACATGCTATGTTTGTGTGTTAATTACTACATGGTTACAGCTGGATTAGTTAGGGGGAAATTATTTTCTAGGAAAGTACAACCCTTTACTAGGACCTGTAATAACTGCAGGCGGTGCTGGATTGAAACCGCAGAGTGGAGCGAAGGGAAGTGAGCTTCGTTCTCTTAAAGCAATCAGTCCCTAACCTGGGATGACTTGGAAAGTGCCAGAAAGGAACTGAAAGTGAAAGAGGGTAATCTAAGCAGTTAGTCCCAAAAAATGGATTTAGAACATTATAAGCTATATACAGTATCTCTATGCAGGCAGCTGTGTGGGTACACAGATGGCTGCCTCTAACTAAGATAATTTCAGAGTGATTCGGGTGATGTGCTCAATTAATTGTCTCTAGCTGACTGGGACTATTTCAACACAGCTGAACACCATCCCAAAGTTCTCCTCCCCTGAAATGATCTTCCCTCAGCTGTTGATCATATCCGCTCATGGATTGGAGAACCTGGTTGATCCTGGTCTAATTTAATTTAATTTTTTAAAATAAATTTTACCCCCTTTTCTCCCCAATTTTCGTGGTATCCAATCGCTAGTAATTACTATCTTGTCTCATCGCTACAACTCCCGTACGGGCTCGGGAGAGACGAAGGTCGAACGCCATGCGTCCTCCGAAGCACAACCCAACCAAGCCGCACTGCTTCTTAACACAGCGCGCCTCCAACCCGGAAGCCAGCCGCACCAATGTGTCGGAGGAAACACCGCGCACCTGGCCCCCTCGGTTAGCGCGCACTGCGCCCGGCCCGCCACAGGAGTTGCTGGAGTGCGATGAGACAAGGATATCCCTACCGGCCAAACCCTCCCTAACCCGGACGACGCTAGGCCAATTGTGCGTCGCCCCACGGACCTCCCGGTCGCGGCCGGCTGCGACAGAGCCTGGGCGCGAACCCAGAGACTCTGGGTGGCGCAGTGGTCTAGGGCACTGCATCGCAGCGCTAGCTGCGCCACCCGGGAGGCCCTGGTCTAATTTGAGAGCAGATATTTATGTCCAGATCAAGTTTTTCCACTACATTCCTGTTTTATTGTCATTGTTTTCGAGTCATATCCTCATCTTGAGTTGTGACCGACACGCATAGAGTGAAGCTTCTGGGATAAAGTAGGACAAGTATTTTCACCCAACTCATTGAAGTTACAACTTCAATATCTCTTTGTGAAGTGGTTTACAGTTGTGCCAGAGAGTCACTGTTAGACAACTTATCGGAGTTCAATCTGTTTTCAAGGGCCTGCCATTGTGAAGTGTTCAGTCTGCTGGCATAACGTTACAGTAAATTAGTCTTCTTGAGCCTGTCCCTCAGGCAGCGACATGAACAGACATCTATTCCTGGCTTTACCCCCACTAGCCTGTGGGGGAGGCAGGGAAAATGTCTCGAACATCTTCCTTGCTCAAGTTTCCAAGTGTAAAGAGCTCTCTTGAATGCAAAATTGTGGCCCTGTGAGACGGCGATGCCATGTCACAGGGCCACAAAGTGTGCGTGGGTGTCATCATTAAACACACAAAGGGTAGATTTGTAAGCTGGGTCTTATTAACATGTTTTAGGATAAGACACAGATGCAGACACAGAAGGCAGACCGTTCGAATCTCAGTTGTTTATTACAAAACAGGGGGCAGGCAAATGGCAGGTCCAGGGCAGGCAGAGGTCGGTAATCCAAGACAATGTCAATAAGGGACAGAATGGCAGGCAGGCTCAGGGTCAGGGCAAGCAGAATGGTCAGAACCAGGAGGACTAGAAAACAGAAACTAGAGATACTGGAAAATGGGAGAACACGCTGGTAAGACTTGACAAGACGAACTGGCAACAGACCAACAGAAAACCGCAGGTATAAGTACACAGGGGATAATGGGGGAAACAGGAGACAAAGGGCTGTGAGACAGAGGTTTGATCCTAGACACATGAAAAGTGGGATGTATACGGAGGGTGCAGGGGCAACAGAAGACGAACAGCAGAGGGGCTAAGAATATTAGAGATGGGGAAAGGGCCGATAAAACTGGGGGAAAGTTCACAGGACTCAACCCGGAGGGGCAGATCCCGAGTGGACAGCCATACTCTCTGCCCGAGACGATAGCGGGGAGCGGGGGTCCGGTGGCGGACCGGGCTCTCTGACAGGTAAGACGACAGCGGCGGATGAACATCTGGGCCAAGGATATGCTGACCTCTTCCTCTTGCTCAGGGAAGAGCGGGGGCTGATATCCCATGGAACACTCGAAAAGTGAGAGACCAGTGGCCGAGCAGGGAAGAGTGTTGTGGGCGTATTCCACCCACACAAGTTGCTGGCTCCAGGTGGTGGGGTTGGCGGAGACGAGGCAACGAAGAGCCGTCTCCAGGTCCTGATTGGCTTGCTCCAACTGGCCGTTGGACTGGGGGTGAAAACCGGTGGACAGGCTCGCCATCGACCCAATAACGGTGTAGAACGCCTTCCAGAACCGGGACGAGAACTAAGGACCACGATCGGAGACCATGTCCACCAGAAGTCCATAGAAGACGTGCTGCACCATGAGCTGGGCTGTCTCCTTGGCTGGAGGGTAACTTGGGAAGGGGAATGAAATGGGCGGCTTTGAAAAACCTATCCACCACCATAAAGATAGTGGTGTTGCCATCTGATGGAGGGAGACCAGTGACAAAGTCCAGGGATATATGAGACCAGGCTCATTCTGAGCACACTTCCTAATGGAAGCCAGGATGGCAAGCAAGTCTAGAGGAATGAGCCCATTCCAGGACAGGGCAACGGGCAGAGTCCGGAACAAACATCCGGTTAGCCCCCCCCCCCCCCCCCCCCCCCCCTCCCTGGGAACGCTGCGCCTCACGGACCTGGTTCTCAATACCCCAGATGAATGCAGCTGCTAGAAAAGAGGTGGGGAGGATGGTGTAGCAGTGGGGCTATAGATGCATGAGAGCGCATGCCACTCCGACGTCCCATGCGTCGAGAATCCACCACGAACTGACGGGATGGATCTAGATGGATTAAGATGGGAGCTGTAGTGAACCGATGCTTGAGGTCTGAGAACACCCGGTCAGTGGAGACCACGTGAACTAGACCTTGGGAGAGGTGAGTGCTGAAAGGGGGGAAGCCAGGATGCTGTAACCCCAGATGAAACAGCGGTAGAAATTAGCAAACCTCAGGAAGGGAGGAGGACATGTTCTTGAGCTGAGCGGGTAAAGACATAGATGTCATCGAGGTAGACGAACACAAACCGGTTCAACATGTCACAGGGAACATCGTTTATCAGGACCTGGAACACTGCAGGAGCGTTCGTCAGTTCGAATGGCATCACAAGGTATTCGTAGTGCCCGCTAGCCGTGTTAAAGGTTGTCTTCCACTTGTCTCCTTCCCGTTTCCGCACCAGATGGTAGGCGTTCCTAAGGTCCAACTTAGAGAAGATAGTAGCCCCCTGGAGAGGCTCGAAAGCCGAGGCAATGAGTGGTAATGGGTAACAGTTCACTAACTATGATGTCATTAAGACCCCGGTAGTCGATACATGGGCGCAAGGTTCTGTCCTTCTTCTCCACAAAGAAGGACCCTGCGCCGGAAGGGGAGGCAGAAGGACGGATACACCTGCAGCCAGGGAGTCCTCAATTTACCTTTCCGTCGCCTTGGTCTCTGGATCCAACAGGGAATAAAGCTACCCCCGAGCTGGTGTAGTGCCCGGGAGAAGGTCAATAACGCAGTCATAGGGCTGATGCGGAGGGAGCGATGTGGAACGGGCCTTGTTGAAAACTTCCAGGAGGTCCTGGTACTCAGCGGGAACGGCAGAAAGGTTTGAGGCTTTTCCAAAGCCCACAGGAAGACGTCCCGGTGCAGACTGACTTCAGGCAATGAGCGTGGCAGAACGGGCTCCAACCCTTGATAGAACCAACAGTCCAGTCAATAAGGGGACTGTGCCTCTGGAGCCATGAAAACCCCAAAACCACAGGAACCTAAGGAGATTTGATGAGCAGAAATTTCATTGACTAACTGTGGTTACCTGACACTCGCAGTTTGATAGGAACCATATTGTAGGTGACTCTGCCAATAGAGCACCCATCTAGCGCTCTGATGTCCATGGGAATGGAGAGGGGTTGAGTGGGGGTTCCCAGCTCTGACACCAGGGTAATGTCCATAAAACTCTCGTCGGCCCCAGAGTCTATGAGTACCCAGAGAGATTTTGACCGGTCATCCCCGCAGGCATGGAGAGGGGTACGAGGGGTACGAGCACAGGGAGATTGGAAATTCGCTATATGGCCCACCAGTGTACTCGTACCTACTGATGAGCCTGGTCTTTTAATGAACAGGTAGAACCACAATACAGACAGCTCTTGGTGTTCAGTTTGCGTAAACGTTTGCAGGAGACAATCTAGCTCTGCCAAGTTGCATAGGCTCCAGAGGAGGCGAGTCGGCAGACCTCGTGATTCCCGGGTGAACTCGGATTCCCATGGTAATGTAGACACTGGGAACTTCCGGGATTCCTCAGAGGCGAGGTGGGATCCTTGGACGAGTGAGTGTGACTGGGAACAGACGTCCTCTCCCTCCTACATTCCCGTAACCGCCCATCGATTCATATGGTCAAGGCGATGAGAGAGTCAAGATCCATGGGCAGCTCCCAGGCTGCGAGCTCGTCTTTAACCTCCTCCGATAATACATGAAGGAATGTGTCGAACAGGGATTCCGGGTTCCAGGCACTCTCGGCGGCCAACATGCGAAAAATCAAATGCATAGTCTGCCACACTACGGGAGTCTTGACGTAGTAAGAGTAGCTTCCCAGCAGCCTCTGTCCCGGACAATGGAGAATATAACACCTTTTTTATCTCCGCCATGAACTCCCCCAGACTAAAGCACACGGTGCTCCCACACTGCTCCCACAGTGCCTTAGCCTAGGCGAGAGTCCTCCCGGGCATCAGTGTTATAAGTTACGCTATCTTCGAGCGGGCCTAGGGAACAGAAGAGGGCTGCAGCTCGAAGATGAGGGAGCACTCGGAGAGAAATGCCAGATAGGTTCCTGAATCTCCAGCGTAGCACTCTGGAGGAGGTAAGCAGTGTTCTCGGGAAGCCGGGGTGGGCTGGGGATAGTTACTGAGAGGCTGGGAGGTTACTGTTGTGGCTGGCTGCCTAATAGACAATCCGCGGAATTGCTCTAGCAATGTATTGAAAGTGCGGTCATGGCTTTCTGCCAGGGTCTGAAATCCTTCCATAAGATTTTGAAGTAACTCCTAGTGTCTTCCAATGTTGGCTCCTTGGGAGGAGACAGAGTTGTGGAACTGGTCCGAGTCTGCTGTGTCAGTCATAGCCCGTTTGTACTAACACGACTCAGGATGAGACCCAGATGCAGACACAGGAGGCAGACAGTTCGGATCTCAGATGTTTATTACAAAACAGGGGGCAGGCAAATGTCAGGTCTAGGGCAGGCAGAGGTCGGTATTCCAAGACAGCGTCAATAAGAGATAGAACGGCAGGCAGGCTCAGGTCCAGGGCAGTCAGAGGTCGGTAATCCAAGACAGCGTCAAACAGAGACAGAACGGCAGGCAGGCTCAGGGTCAGGGCAGGCAGAATGGTCAGAACCTGGGGGACTAGAAAACAGAAACTAGAGATGCTGGAAAACGGGAGAACACGCTGGTAAGACTTGACAAGATAAGACGAACTAGCAGCAGATCAACAGAAAACGCAGATATAGTAAGTACACAGGGGAAAATGGGGGGAGTTGGGAGACACCTGGTGGGGAGTGGAGAAAGCCTTATGTTTTTCAATTGCTTATAAAAGGTTTATTTAGTTTTGCTGTCTTTACAGATATAATAATGACTCATCCTCATGGGTCAAGTTACAAAATAGTTCTGAATATCTGCATCTATGCTGCTGCCACATATCATACTTTGTTCCATGACCATGGTTTATAAGTTCCGACAGTGTGACTTAAAGTTATACAACAACCTGACTGTGCCACGTCAGTGGCTCACTGTGTTAATCATTGCTTAAAGAGCCTCGAATACAAAGTTGTTTCCGCTGTCACTGTCAAAAATACGTACAGGACTGCCATACAATTTCCTCCCACATGAGCTGACCCAATTGTCAAACAGTAACTCAGCTCAGTTAATGTCATACTTTAGGTCATTTGTTTCTGGAAGACCAACAGGACATGGAGGATATTGCCACCATGTTGCAATGATGTAACTTGTAATAATGCTGTTCACACAATAATGATTAAATACATTCAATTACCTTTTGTTGAAACACTGCTGGAAATTTAACATGGACTTTGACATTGAGAATATGCAGCTATTTCAGTAATACGGTTCAGTTGTAGCACCATTAGGGATGGGAGTATTAGCAGGGCACAAGTTGGCACCTTGTTGGGGTTTATTTTCAGTGTGTATAATTTACACAATGTCCTAAATTAGGCATCAAGCTGGTCAGGGGCAATAAAGGGCATCAAGCTGATCAGGGGCAATAAAGGGCATCAAGCTGGTCAGGGGCAATAAAGGGCATCAAGCTGGTCAGGGGCAGTAAAGGGCATCAAGCTGGTCAGGGGCAATAAAGGGCATCAAGCTGGTCAGGGGCAATAAAGGGCCAAGGACTTGGAAACTCTTTGAAGCCTTTGAGGCCTCTTCTCATGTCAACCCTGGCTTTAATGTCTGGCTTTAATGAAGGTTGCAGAGTTCCCTGGGGCGTCAGGTAGCCTAGTGGTTAGAGCGTTAGACTTGTAACTTAAAGGTTGCAAAATCGAATCCCCGAGCTGACAAGGTAAAAATCTGTCGTTCTGCCCCTGAACAAGGCAGTTAACCCACCGTTCCTAGGCCGTCATTGAAAATAAGAATTTGTTCTTAACTGACTTGCCAAGTTAAATAAAGGTAAAATTTTAATAAAAAAAAAACATGGTTCTTCAGCTATTACATTACCAGGTGTTGGTTCCTGGGAGACAAGACAGGTTGTGAGTGGAATACATAAGTGGCAGTACTTGCAGTCGTTATCTTGTCAAGTATGACTCATTCCTTTTAGAACAATGTCCAATTTTAGCACTGAGCGTCAAAAAAAAATCTGAGATTTTTCACACAGTGGAGATTGGATCCCTCAAACCCACTTGTTCACCGACTTCAACCATCAAGCATCCTCACATAACTTTCCTATTTTTTCTCTGATGATTGTGATGGGTATTGACACATGGAGTCTGGGGTGCAGAGATCATCTAAAAATGTAGGTGAATAGCAGGAATGGAATTAGTCTGGCTTTAATGAAGGTTGCAGAGCTCCCTCCCATCCTCCCCCTTTCTCTCTCCTTCCCTCTATATTTCTCTCTTCCCGTGGCCTCAGGCTGCAGCTAAAAGCCCCAGTGGACAGGAAGGTTCCAGACTGGCTCAATCAGGCCCTACTAATGGAGGTAATGGTTGTTGTGTCATCCCCCTGTGCTCCCTGGGCTGCTTCATGGTCAGGTCCACTGCAGAGAGGCAGGCAGCGAGGAACGAATGTCAGAGAGCTATCTCCCTGCACAAGAGAGAGAGAGAGAGACATCTCCCTGCACGAGAGAGAGAGAGAGAGAGAGAGAGAGAGAGAGAGAGAGAGAGAGAGAGAGAGAGAGAGAGAGAGAGAGAGAGAGCCATCTCCCTGCACGAGAGAGAGAGAGAGAGAGAGAGAGAGAGAGAGAGAGAGAGAGAGAGAGAGAGAGAGAGAGAGAGAGAGAGAGCCATCTCCCTGCACGAGAAAGAGAGAGAGAGAGAAATCTCCCTGCACGAGAGAGAGCGAGAGAGACGAGGAAAAGAAAGGATCTGCTTACAAGGGTGATCGCTTTCTCCTCTTCCAGTCATGGAACATGCTCGTGAGTGCCCTTTACTCTGTCTCTGTGTGTGTGTCTATGTTATTGTGTCTATTTGAGTGTGTCTGTGGGTGTGAGAGAGTTTCTTGTCTTTGTGCTTGTTGTCAAAGTTACTGTGTGTGTGTACTGTACAGTAGTTGATAGTAGGAGCTCTCTAATGTTCTCTGTTGGCAAAATTGCCCCTGGACTGTGCATGTAGAGAGTCACCTAGAGCCAGCTGTGATTGCTAAGTACCCTACTGTGCAAGCCTATTGAAAAGGACCTTTATGAGTTTCCCTCTGTGTATTCAGATCAGCTGTTCAGGGAACACAGCCAGGCAAATAGACCCTTGCCTGTAATGTGATGGTTGTTGGTTGTTGGTTTACAGTTGTTTAAATTACTTCGTTTTTGCCTAAATTGTTTCAAAACCTGGTTTGTGTTGTAGTTATTTGATTAAATAACGACAAAACAGACAGCCTTATCACTTTGAGAGATTACATTTAATAATATTACATGTATCATCATCACATAACTTATCATATAGTCATATCTAGTGACAGGGTATGATGACTTAGTCTTTAGTAGTGCATTACGGTCAGTCTATATTTAGTTGATGTCATTTTATATGTTTAATTACGTTTGCCACACTGTGAATGTCATAACATTTAGCCGAGTCTATTAACTCATGCCATAACTCCTGTTCAAATACAACTTGTATTGGAGAAAGTGGACTGACAAGGAGGACTAAGTACATAGATTGCCCACACAGAAATATATCAACTGCCACTATGATAATACTACAGTAGTAACAAACAATGATGTAATGTATACAAAGATGCGATACAAAGCCATTCTGCATGACTTTGTGTGTGTCTGTTATAGCTTTGTATATTTCTTTACCCATGATTTCATATGGTCCAGGTGGATTCTTAACAGTAGATTGTGCTCTTCAATATTTGTCTTACAATGCAAAACATAATATGTATTCTGTATCATACGAGGCAGGTTGTCCACATTTGCATCGCCTCAGACCACAGTGAATCAGCAATGTCATCTTAATGTAGAAAACCCCAATGCTTGACAAGGCTAAAGTCATTTAAAGTGATTGATAGGATCTGCTTACTCCTTTGTTTATTTCACAAAACTCAACAAAGAGTGAAAACTGATTTCTCAACTTCCCTGTGCCATTACTAATGCTGAAAGTTAGTTTATTCTGTCACAATCAACCATACCCCAAAATAGATGTACTCCATGGTGGGAAATGTTGTACTATTTCCATTGGTTAATGATTGAATGCATTCTGACAAATGTTTGACTATTTTGTCTCGTTTCATGTTGTACTTTCAATTGAACTTTTAATTGAAAGAACTTTAGTATAGTGTGACAGCGTACGCCCTTGAAGCAACAGACCAGTCTTGGTCCAAACAACAGGACTCATTGTGGCAGTGTAACGGTTCAATCTTGGAAAGGGACCAAAGTAACTGTAATAATGGTAAAAATTAATGACACTAAGCATCAATAACCTTAGCAGCATGAAACGTCTGAACAAAGACAATTGGATTCTAATTGAGGAAGATCAGATTTCTCATTTGCTACAGGTAGTGGTGGTGATTTTTCAATAAACAAACAGTCCTACATTGTTTATTTTTTTTGTGAATGAGCAATGGGTGTGTAGACCTCTCTCTCTGGCTGAGACTGTTGTTGCTCTCCTCTCTCTCATAGTGAACCTGTACGTGATCATTAAGCCCCAATTTCTCTGCACTGTGAAATATAATGCTCTCAATTCTCTCTGCAATGAGCTATTATTAACCAGCCTAGATTTCAAAATAAGAGCCATCCAGACCAGGGGAAATAATCTACTTACTGACAGGATGCCATGTATTGATTTGTATATCTACAACATTTAGGTGTAGGAAGTGAAGTGGGCCCGTAATGATAGATTCATGCCATCCAAACAAAGTAACAAAGTAACTGGTATCAGTTTCAATAATAGTTTGCTTGTAGAGAAGATCAAATCTAATCATGCTGTGTATAAAGTAGATCATTCTGATATGTCAATGTTAGTTTTTATACCGGTATATACAGTATTTGTATGTAATCACTTTTGATTTGTGTATGTGCTGAAAGGTTGAGGTTGCAGCATACTTTGAATCAAACTATGGTGCAAATTGCACATGCAAAACATAGTTACCATCCTGTCTCTACCATTGGAAGTATGAGTACGTGCTTGCCATTTTCATTTTTGTCTTTTAACTGTTGCCAGCTATGGAATGGAATGCCGAAATGGTATAACTTAATTCCTTTCTTAAAAACATCTATAACAGCCAATATTAGCTGGGTCCATCACATAAATTCACTTCAATGTGTACTGTACTGCCGCCGGTAATCTGAATGCACTCACTGACACTTAGCTCTGTGTGATTAGACTATAAGCAATTTGACAAACTCAACGACCATCCAATTATTTCCCAGTGCTTGATAGCGAAACTAGGCCTTTGCTTTTTGGATCTAATAGCAATTACCTGTATGGGCAAACGGTCCTGTCTGCTCCACTCAATCCTTCATGCAGAACAGGTCATATAGTATGGGACCTAACTCGATTCAGAGCACTGAATGTATCAAATTTGTTATGACATAGTTAGAAATGTTCACCATGGTTTTGCTGTCATTTTAGACAGATAGAGCCTAGGTTATATAAAAGATAGTTTACAACACTTTGGAACACATTCCCTTTGGTACCACATTTGAGGTTAATAAATAAATAATCTAAAGGAGGAAGAACTAAAAAGCACCACTTAAACAATAATTACCTTGTATTTTTTCTGAGATTGCTGCTTAATAATGTATGACTCTTTCTCTTTTTCCTCCACATGTCGGTGAGCTGTGTGCCCATTGAGCTATTTTCTCAGACATCCTGTTACAGTGCAGTTCCTTTTTTATCCTTGAGTGAGTGAGGTAGACTGTAACAATACAAAGACATACAGTCAGTATCCATTATGCTATTTCACTTCCTACTGCTGGGCCTTCTTCATAATGAATAATTATGATAATGCTGAGCAGAAATTGGTACTAGAATAGCAAAGTAATTAGGCCATACATAATTACTTGTCAAGTATTGAAACAATATAAATGTTGTACTATTTTTAACTTAGTATTTACCCAGTGATTTGTAAAAGTAGGCTGTCCCAACATACCTATCAATACATTCAGGAACTGAATAAGTAGTGGGGCTGGCTGGGGAATAAGTGTATTAGCACTGATAGATTCATGGGGCTGTATTTGGGTTCTTGTGGAGAGGTTGATAAGTAAAGAATATACTCTTGGCCAATCAAAAATCAATTCCCTTTCATATGCACTTAGACTGCACATTGGTTATAGTCCTCAGGGATTTCCTTCCTATGCCACTGCAGGCTTTCATCTCTAGAGCAATGTTTGGTAACACTTTACTTAAAGCTGACTAGTATTGCTTTAGTACAAATGTTGGATCTTTATTTGACCAGTAGTGTCACAGCAAAATAATTCTGCAGCAACAGGATTTGAACGTTTAGTCCATAATGTTACTTGATCGGTGGTTTGGCTATTAGCTGGCCAAAATGACGCTACATGAAAATTGCAATACTGTTAATATAACTGTGTGTTAGTATCAGTGCGAGTTTTCAGAGAATATATGTAAATCACAAAGCTCATCTGAATTTCCTGCTGTGTAGAAAAATTCTCAGCAACAAGAGTGATCAAATGAAGATCCTACACCTGTAATTATTATAAGCATATATATATTTATTTGATTTGATTTATTTAACCTTTATTTAACGAGGCAAGCCAGTTAAGAACAAATTCTTATTTTACAATGACTGCATACCCCGGCCAAACCCTCCCCTAACCCAGACGACGCTGGGCCAATTGAGCGCCCCCTATGGGTTCGTAACAGTAAATTGTGTTCTTCAATCTGTGTTTTACAATGCAAAACACAATTTGTATGTTGTATCATACGAGGCAGGTTGTCCACATTTGCATAGCGTCAGACCACAATGAATCAGCAGTGTTATAGTGATGTAGAAATATATGAGGCGTGATTGTGTTCAATATTATAAGGCTAATGTTATTTTTCTCCATGTACTGTGGAACATTTTGGTAACACTTTTCTTAGGTCTGATTTTGATTTATGGTATAGTTTCAATAAATCCTTGTATACAGAACATTGTTTATTAAACAGTAGATGGCAGGCTTGCACCTAAACCAAACAGTCTCTGCAAAGGCCAATTAATTTTTACAGCCTCTTTTCAGTAGGCTACTCTGTATATCAACTCACCATAGACCCTATTGTGTACATACATTCTGGCCATTAATCATGATTCAAATTTTCCTACATGTCAACACTACCTGGTCCTTTAATTGAGCTTCTATATATAGTAGTTTGCACATTTCACTTTATCTACACTCACAGTTTCCCTATTTGTACAATGCCAATGCTCTTACTTAAGGTATAAGTTGTAGTCAGTGTGTGTGTCAGTGCTGGACTGTTTAGTATATCCATGTTTTGGTATGTGAAGGTATTTTATCTCCTGCTAACACACGTCATGCAGCCAAGGTGTCAGCTGAGCCCCTGCAGAGCACTCTATGACATAAGAATCGCATTGCCCACGGGCTGTCGAAAGCTGGAGTTCACTCCAACACACGGGTTGAGCCTCTTGCCTCGAAAGGAAATAGAGTCAGCCATCTTGGTGTATTTTTAAATGGTGTGAGTGCGATCAGGGCTGGTGATCTCATAGCATTTAGGGCCAAAGTAACAGCATATGCTTATTGTACAGCGCTGGCTTTGCCAATTCCAAATGATCGTGCTGTAACATTAGGAGATACACTATGGACTAGGAGGGAGGTGGGAGAACGAGGAGATAGATTATGATAAGTTCACCATGTAGCTGCCTATGAGACAATGCTCAGAGAGGGTCTGGAGGCAGGAGAGGGCTGGTTTCCGTCAGCTCTTGGCAGGAATTGGAGAGCCTTCCTGAGTGGTCCCCACCCACTGGCAATACAGCTCACTCAGGGCTTTTTTCTTCTTCTCAGGAAACCATAGCCTACAGCTAAAGAGGAACTGTTTGGATGGCTGTTACACTCTAAGAAAGTTGTGGGAAAAAGAAAAGAAAAATATATATAATAAAGTTGTGCAGGTAGTAGCCTAGGCAGCCGATAGTGGCCGCTAGATCTCTAAGATTGATGTTCATTCCCGGTAATACACTCCTGTCCCCTGTGAACCGGCTAGTACATAAAGCATCCTCCATTCAGGCTGAAAAGGCATAATTTTCCTGCTCAACTACCTTTAATGGCGGACCGTCTGAAAAAAAAACTGGGAAAATATGTGTACTGTCTTAATAAAACATAATTTTCCACCACAATTTTCAGATTTTCCGACAATTTAAGATGATTTATGTAGATCTAAGCTTTCCATTGGCCAAATACATTAATAAACAAACTTTCTATTCAGTTTTCAAAGACCTATTTTAAAATTTGTGCTGAGTTCATATTTATTTTAAACTAGCTAAGTAAAAAAAACAAAAAAAACACCATGATTATAGTGATTTTAAAGATAAAAAAAATAAAAGTTATATTGTCACATGCGACAAATACAACAGGTGTAGACTTTACTGAGGAATGCTTACTTACCTAAGAAAAGATTAGCAAAAAAAGGAAATCTTAACACAATAAAATAACAATAACGAGGCTACAGTATATACAAGGAGTAACGGTATCGAGTCAATGTGCAGGGGTACGAGGTAGTTGAGGTAATTGATGTAATGTGTACATGTAGGCAGGGGTAAAAGTCACTAGGCAATGAGGATAGATAATAAACAGAGTAGCAGCGTATGTGAAGAGTGTGAAAGTGTGTGAGTGGTGTCGATATGCATGTGTGTGTGTGTATTGTGTGTGTGAGTGTATGTAGTTTGTGAGTGTGTGTATGTGTGTGTGTGTTGAAGTGTCAGTGTAGTATATGTGAGTGTGTGGGTAGAGTCCAGTGAGTGTGCATAGAGCCAGTGCAAGAATATCAGTGCAAAACAAATCAAATATGAAATGGGGTCAATGCAAATAGTCCGGGTAGCCATTTGATTAACTGTTCAGCAGTCCTATGGCTTGGTGGTAGAAGCTGTTCAGGAGCCTTTTGGTCCCAGATGTGGTGCTCCGTTACCACTTGCCGTCTGGTAGCAGAGAGAACAGTCTATGACGGGTGGCTGGAGTCATTGAAATTTTTTAGGGCATTCCTCTGACACCGCCTGGTATAGAGGTCCTGGATGGCATGGAGCTCAGCCCCAGTGATGTACTGGGCTGTACGCACTACCCTCTGTAGCGCCTTGCGGTCGGACGCCAAGCAGTTGCCATACCAAGCGATGATGTAGCCAGTCAAGATGCTCTCAATGGTGCAGCTGTATAACTTTTTGAGGATCTGATGGCCCGTGCCAAACCTTTTCAGCCTCCTGAGAGGGAAGAGGCATTGTCGTCCTCTCTTCACGACTGTATTGGTGTGTTTGGAACATGATAAGTCTGTAGTAATGTGGACACTGAGGAACTTGACCCGCTCTCAACCCGCTCTACTACAGCGCTCCACTACAGCCCTGTCGATGTGAATGGGGGTGTGCTCGGCCCTCTGTTCCCTGTAGTCCACGATCAGCTCCTTTGTCTTGCTGGCGTTGAGGGAGAGGCTGTTGTCCTGGCACCAAACTGCCAGGTCTCTGACCTCCTCCCTGTAGACTGTCTCATCGTCGTCAGTATTTTTGGTTGAAGTTTAATTGAACAGTATAAAACAATCAGAATGGAGAAAGACCCATTGAAATCACTTAGACACAACTACCCAAAGAAAATGTAGAACGTGTATTATTCAAAAACATCAAATAACATCAAATACCACCTTACCTTAAAAAAAAAATTCAATTATGTGATATTATATTTTGCCCATATCGCCAGTCTGTGCTAGCTAAACAGTCCTGTATCTTAGATCGTTTGCTTGTTATGCAATCCTCAAACTGCCATCAGTTTGAAGATCTGAACACTGGAATTGTATTATGGTGTCACTGTGTGGTTGAAAAATATCTATACTGTGTTGATTAAATGACATCCAACTATTTACATCTGTTATAGGCACCGAGGTGGTTGTAGGCTATTGGAGCGGAATAGCAGAGATTGTGGCTATAATGACGAGATGCTCGTGTCTCCACCCTAACAACGGGAGTCGTTGTTCACAAAGGCGGAAGTAGGGCAGGAGGACGCCAGATCAGGTGTGAACATTATAGCCAATGAGAGGGCAGAGTCGCGTGTTAACAATGGACACAACTCTGATATCAAATATGTGTTCAAAGTTGCTGGAATGCCACGTGCGTCCACTTATATGAGTACACTTGTAACAACCTAAGCATTACGAAAGTTATATTCGATCAAATAAATCTCACGTAGCAAATTTGCAATGTATATATTGTTTAACCAAATTCGACACTCTCATTGGCCTCCATACACAAAGTCCTCACTTCGTGGAATTATTTTCGTGGACAGATTTTGGGCGGAGTAAACCCTCTCGCTTCGCCTCTTCCTCTCTGGCAGTAGAGAATTCCTCCCCTCGACCTCTGACGGGTAGTATCCTAATCTGCATAAAGAAATGACAGGCATGCTTGAGCTGAATCGGAGGGAGGTTAAACAGTGGTTTTCAGGCCCAGCGAAGTTTTTTTTCAAGAGTTTTAACCCAACAATTGCCCTGAAGTAGGTCAAATTAACTTTAGGATTTGGCGATGATTTTATTGTGAAAGTTCATCAGGGACCGCGTGATTGTTGGTTTGGCGGTCCATTGAAGACAGAATGGGCCAGACGTCTGTCTCCACCTTGTCTCAAAATGCGAGTGGTGAGTCTGCTTTCCTCATTCACGCGCATACAGATAAATCTTATTGTTCAGGAAGTCGATAATGTCTGACAATTTTAACTCGTCTTACTTTTCTAACTTTACCCTTTTGAAATGCACCTATTCAACAAGTTTGAGTTGGTTTGCTTGAAAATATCGGTCTTATTTTCCTTTTACTCCAATTTGATCGTGCATATGCATCTACATCATTGCAACTGATTTTGAATGCATAAAGAAAGTCGTAGAATAATTTACTTGCATTAGGCGATAGTAACATTTACTTTGACAAGAATCGGATACATTGTACCACTAACGGTTACGTTATGCTCATCAGTCATGGAACTAATGAGTCAACAACGACTCATCTTCGAAACCAGTTTTCAATACCCAAACTACATCACAATGCAGTTTGCAAGAAGAAAGACATGCAAAACAGATAATTTGTGCAATAGTGAACGGTTATTGCATAATAAAGAATCCAGGACCAAACTGCTCTGGCTCTCCTTTTGACCGGTTTGAGTACTATGAACTACATATTCAATGGGAGAGATACTGATCAGCACATCTGTTGTCTTTTCAAAAGAGAGCAGGGGAATGTAGGTTTGGTGAATTATCATACACACAATGAGTAACGAAACCTCGACTAAAACCAGTGGTGTAAAGTACTTAAGTAAAAATACTTTAAAGTAAGTTGTTTTTTGTACTTTACTATTTCTTTGCCTACTTTTACTTCACTACATTCCTAAGGAAAATAATGTACTTTTTACTCCATACATTTTCCCTGACACCCTAAAGTACTTGTTACATTTTGACAGAGAAATTGTCAAATTCACACACTTATCAAAAGGTCATCCCTACTGCCTCTGATCTGGCGGACTCACTAAACACAAATGCTTCGTTTGTAAATTATGTCTGAGTGTTGTGCCCCTGGCTATCCGTCAATAAAAAAGTATAACAAATAGTGCCATCTGGTTTGCTTAATATAAGGAATTTGAAATGGTTTATACTTTTACTTTTGATATTTAAATTCATTTTAGCAATTCCATTTACTTTTGATACTTAAGTATATTTAAAACAAAATACTTTTAGGCTTTTACTCAAGTAGTATTTTACTAGGTGACTGTCACTTGTACTTGAGTCATTTTCTATTAAGGTATCTTTACTTTTACTCAAGAATGACATTTTAGTACTTTTCCCACAACTGACTGAGACCAGTGGGATAACACAGTAAGTAGTCTTGCAGACGACATGGGTTCAATACCCGGTTGGTCACACATGCTCGAGCAAACTGACATTACTGTATTGATGTCAAAGTTACAGTAATATGTGGGTGGTTTAGAAAGTTGCGGTCCTCCTTTTATCCCTCAGTAGAATAGTAGCCTAGGCTATGCAGTGTCGCCCGACAATGCACTTTAATTCATGCCTATCCATGTGGTAGCCTCTGTTTATAAAACAGGCAGTTGTAATGGCTTTATAGTCCTGATACCTGACAAAGATTTAAGACATCATTTTGGTTATTCAAGCTCTAAATGTCAGCTACCATAGGCGGCGGTTCCTAAAGTAAATTGGAAAACATTTTCCAAATTTATATACAGTGGATTCGCAAAGTATTCAGACCCCTTTTCTTTTTCCTCATTTGTTTTACAGCCTTATTCTAAAATTGATTAAATCAAGATTTTTCCTCCTCAATCTACACACAATACCCCATAATGACAAAGCAAAAACAGGTTTTTAGATTTTTTTGTGCAAATTTATTAAACATAAACAGATACCTTATTTACACAAGTATTCAGACCCTTTGCTTTGAGACTTTCAAAATTGAGCTCAGGTACGTTCTGTTTCCATTGATCATCCTTGAGATGTTTTTTCAACTTGATTGGAGTCCACCTGTGGTAAATTCAATTGATTGGACATGATTTGGAAAGGCACACTCCTGTCTATAAGGTCCCACAGTTGACAGTGCATGTCAGAGCAAAAACCAAGCCATGAGGTCAACGGAATTGTCCGTAGAGAACGTATCGAGAAAGTATTGTGTCAAGGCACAGATCTGGGGAAGGGCACCAAAAAATGTCTGCAGCATTGAAGATCCCTAAGAACACAGTGGCCTCCATCCTTCTTAAATGAAAGAAGTTTGGAGTTTGCCACCCGACCAAACTGAGCAATCGGGGGAGAAGGGCCTCGGTCAGGGAGGTGACCAAGAACCCGATGGTCACTCTGAAGGAGCTCCAGAGTTCCTCTGTGGAGATGGGAGAATCTTCCAGAAGGACAACCATCTCTGCAGCACTCCACCAATCAGTCCTTTTTGGTAGAGTGGCCATACGGAAGCCACTCCTCAGTAAAAGGCACATGACTGCCTGCTTGGAGTTTGCCAAAAGGCACCTAAAGGACTCTCTGACCATGAGAAACAAGATTCTCTGGTCTGATGAAACCAAGATTGAACTCTTTGGCCTGAATGCCAAGTTTCACGTCTGGAGGAAACCTGGCACCATCCCTATGGTGAAGCGTGGTGGCAGCATAATGCTGTGGGGATGTTTTTCAGCGGCAGGGACTGGGAGACTAGTCAGAATCGAGGGAAAGATGAACGGAGCAAAGTACAGAGAGCTCCTTGATGAAAACCTGCTCCAGAGCGCTCAAGACCTCAGACCTGGGCCAAGGTTCACCTTCCAACAGGACAACACAGGAGTGGCTTCGGGACAAGTCTCTGAATGTCCTTGCGTGGCCCAGCCAGAGCCCGGAACTGAACCCAATAGAACATCTCTGGAGAGACCTGAAAATAGCTGTGCAGCAACGCTCCCCATCCAACCTGGCGGAGCTTGAGAGGATGTGCAGAGAAGAATAGGTGAAGCTCCCCAAATATAGGTGTGCCAAGCTCGTAGCATCATATCCAGGAGGACTTGCGGCTGTAATCACTGCCAATGGTGCTTCAACAAAGTACTGAGTAAAGGGTCTGAATGCTTATGTAAATGTGATATTTTTATTTTTAATACATTTGCAAAGATTATTAAAAACCTGTTTTGGTATTATGTGTAGATTGAGGAACACAAATTAATGTAATCCTTTTTAAGGCTGTAAAGTAACAAAATGTGGAAAAAGTGACGGGGTCTGAATACTTTCCAAATGCCTCAGAGGATCATTAACTTCTTAATTGTTTTGCTGTGGATTGTTTCAAATCACAGGCGAGTAGTCCTCAATTATGGCAGCACTCATGGCAATAGACTTAGCTGATTGTTGAGTTGTGCCTGTCAGTGAAAAGCATCAAAAATATGTGTGAAGATGATGTGTCTTGAGTATAATTTGAAATGTTGAGACAAGAAAGGGAGGTTTTGGTGGCGAAGATATAGGCTCATCGCTCTCCAGAATGCACTCAGCTCTCCAGAATGTGCTCAGCTGTCTCCTGCCAATTCATGCACATTAATTGTTTCATTGTGTGAATTGTTTGCCCTTTGTTTATTTGTATCAAGTCCTCATTACATATATCACCAGTAGTAGGCTGTATCACATCTGGCCATGATTGGGAGTCCCATAGGGCGGCGCACAATTGTCCCAGCGTCGTCCGGGTTTGGCCGGGGTAGGCCATCATTGAATAAGAATTTGTTCTTAACTGACTTGCCTAGTTAAATAAAGGTAAAATAAAATATATATATTTTTTAATATATATATATATATGTAATAAAAATAGTAAATTTACAGTTAGTCTCTGTCATTTGGTTACATTCATTTCTCTTAATGCATGGGTTAATTACAGTCATTCTCTGAATGGAAACATTGTTTGCATAGTTCAAAAGTTTGGTTTATTTCATACCATGATTTATGAGGTTTGTCCATTTTTTTATTGTCTTGTTTGGAGCGCTCCATGTGAGCAATGAGCATGTGTCTGGTTGTTTCTCTATCCTGTTAATGTTGATGTAGTGCGCGCGCCTGATCGCGCATAAAGTAGGCTACCTGGCCTGCAGCGCGCAAATGTAGGAAAGTACATTTGGGGATCTGATTTCTGACCACCACTAATAATACACTGAGCTTCTGTTCTTTTTGTTACCATGTGACAATGATTTTGAGAAATTAAATGTGAATATGAAAATCATAACTGCCACGTAGAAATGGTAGGATACATTCTTAGCTTACCCAAAAGTTAAACTCACGTGCTGCCTGTCAGCTACCCAAGTTTATCATGCATTGCATTATCTTGAAAAATGCTGTTTGTATTTTCTTCTTTGCCATGATCATATCAGAAATTGAAGAATAGGCCTACAAACTTGAAATCGCTAATTATCATGACAATTTAGTCCACTTTGTGAAACTCCCGGACAGCAGTAGTGAGTAGCCTAATTTCATTCCATAGGCTGTTGTCCATTTGACCTGTCCTGTTTTTAGAATATGGTGTGTTTGCTAACATGATAGTTCATATTCACATTTATTTGATAGGGCGCCATTTAGGCTATTTGATCGGAAACATACATGATGTAAAAAGTGTCTCTCTCATGACATTTTTATAAATGTGGTTGCCCTGTGGGCTACAGAAAAGGCCACAGAGGCTATATACTCTATCTACTGTATAGGCTACATGATTTGACATTGGTGAAGTATTGGTGAAGCGCCACAGCATTGCGTCTCCAACAGCACCATGGAGAGGCGTGCTGTGCATGGACAAGATACATATTTTGCACCCCTGCCTTTGGCAAAGTGCACTGCTTATCATGGGGAGGCATCGGCGTTCAAATTAATAGCCCAAATGCCACTGGGTGAGAAGTTTTCATTGTTTTGAGGCAGAGTTATGTGTTGGAGGTGCGTCTTGATCAGTTTAGCTCGGAAAATGCCGCCCTCGTCAATCTGCAGCTCTAGGCGTCTGCCTAATCCTGTCTGATGGGCGGGCCTGCCCTGCTGTCGGCACAGGGTGGAGCAGGGATGCATCTTCTGTAGCATACTAACCACAATGCTTACTTAATAATAACATTACTCACAAGTAAATGCATGCCTGACATTTCAAGGCCTAAAGAACCTAATAGTGCAGCCACATAACCCAAGGTGTTATGGTTGAGTTTACCTTGCAAGGTATGTATTCTCTTTAACAACATTGTTCTCTCCATGTTCTTTTTCCTCCTATAAGCAATCATAGCCCATCATTTTCACTGTTCATAATAAAACATTTCAGCTTTTTGCATGTTTGGTCGGTTACACTAAATTTGAAAAAAATCTTGAATGTCAAATAGCTTGGGATCTTAAAATACCTTGATGTTTAAGTGCATAAGCCCTCCCCAGTGACTGTATAAACCCTCCCCGGTGGCTTCAGCTGAGGAAACCTCTCCCTATTTCCCCTTGACCAAATATTTTTCTGGTTGCCGGTGGCACATAAAGCAAGACAATGGGAAAAACATCTGGTGAGCAAACAGCATGTCTGATTGAATTTAAAGCACACAGATGGATGTGAAGCATTTTAATGCTTTTTGATTTGGTGTGTAGTTCCATCGTATGTCATTTGGCTACTCAAAGTTCTATTTTAGGCACAAACGGTATTGATGTTTTTGGTTATGACATGTCTTTCCAATGATGTCATCATCCGTTCAGTACGAGTCACACAGCTTGAAATAAAGCTCCATGGCAGCCTGGAGTTTGCAAAAAGTGTTTACCAAACAATATGTAAGTCCCTCAATAATCACATAGGAGCAGACATGCAATGTGCTTTGGCCCTCCTACGCAGCATTGTGGAAGACCAGGTTGAGACTGAGCACTTTGAACCATTTTGCTGCTGTGTTGATAATGTCCTTTCATTACTTCAGGGGGAAAAAATCATTTTTTTTGCAAGGAGCTTCATTTGTTTGAGTAAATGTTTCTCTTGGATAGTGACGACTAGATGTCTGTATTCTTCCCTTTGTGTTCTCCATTTGTGATGTTTCTTTTGTCTGATTCAGTTCTACTTCCTGTCTCACTAGACACCTCGCAAACAATAATTATCAACCTGACTGAGACATGCTAGACCTTTTATAGGTCTTATAGGCCTTTTCTTTTCTCTGAAATGGCTTGAATGTTATGTCATTACAGCCGAAGCTGATATAAACCTACTGATTACATTTAAGTAATCTTAGATGGATTCTGTATAGTCCCAGTCATACATTTGTCTATGGCTGCGTTTAAACAGGCAGGCCAATTCCAATATTTTTTTGTGTAAATTCAGCGATAGCCCTATTTGGATGGGTATGTTTTACTGGGGGAGCTCAGGTAATGTAATTATGTGTACGACCACAAATCACCACATCTGTAATTTTAGTCCCGTCCAAATCTACCATGTCAGTAATTTTTACTTGGCAGAAAGGTTAATACCCCAACCCTAAAAACCTATTGTTTTTCGGCAAACTCCAAAGTCCTCTGATAATACGTATCCCTTGCGAATCGTCATCCCTGTGTTGGGCTCCCGAGTGGCGCAGCGGTTTAAGGCACTGTATCTCAGTGCTAAAGGCGTCACTACAGACACCCTGGTTCAAATCCAGGCTGTATCACAACCGGCCGTGATTGGGAGTCCCATAGGTCCAGCGTTGGCCGGTGTAGGCCGTCATTCTAAATAAGAATTTGTTCTTAACTGACTTGCCTAGTTAAATAAAAAATGAAACTTTTTTTTGACGGATATTAGAGTTTAATAGGTGCTTCAACCAGTTCGGGTAAGAACAAATTTATGCTTAAAACAAAGTGCTATGCACGTAGCCGACAGATTAATGATCTGTTTTGTCACATATCAATTTTCCTAGTGCCATACTTCTCTTGTAAAAGATGAAGTGGACGATATTGTGCCAATGAATTGATAAATTGCTAAATCCGTCAGGTAATTAAATGTCTGCATAGGTTACAGTTCATAGTTCTTATTGGTATGCATTATTATTTAGACTTCCTCCGAACTGAAGACCATCAGGCCAATATTAGGCTGTCCCTAGACATTTGAAATATTCACGTCTAGAAGAGCCTCCGGGTTTCCGTCATAGCGGAAAAAATATAATTACAGGGGCAGTTTGGTGAAACTAATCCCGTCCGGACATGACCTTCTATAGTAATACTAGTCCTGTGGGAATATGGCTTATATACCAATTTATGACTGGGACTGTACAGAAGTGGCATTTTCTGTCCTTCATTTTGTTATGGCTCCAAGTCATTCTCCTTGACTCTGAAGGGAGGCATTGTTGGAGCTGAGGACTAACTTTATTTGTGTCCCTAAACCATTTTCTCCCTTGTCAAGCAGCTGTTTGAATTATTATTGTCATGCAGTACTTTGTTTGATACTGTCTGTGAGTTATACCTCCACCCAAACATGAAAGCTGCTGCCTGGACTATACCAGAGATCAACACTAATTTAATTTTAGGCTTTGTATACTCTATGTGTTAGGAGATCCACATTGACAACAAATCCTGAATGTTTTTTTCCCCTAGCAGATTGTCATTCTGCTGTATGTGGCCTAGATTTTTCTGCTGTCAGTACAATCTCAATCATTGTCTGTTTTGTTTGGTTTGACACAGTCAATTAATTCACAAGATAATCAAATACATTTGAGAAGGACTACTGTTCCCTCTGTCAATGAAATTTGCTTGTCTAAGAACAGAAGAAAGTTGTCAGTAGCCCCATTTTAAAAGTTGGTGCTGTAAATTTCAATGTCTCTCAATTGATTTGAAATATAGAGCTATGTCCCAAATTAGTTCTCCAAAATAGTCAACCTCTCTAACTCTCTCCACTGAGCAGCAACAAGTGAAGCCATTGTCCATTCGCTCCCAGGCAGTTCTAGTCTTTTTATTGAAGTCTAATGGTGATAATTGTGAGCTTTACAGATTTCTGTCATTAACCACACAAAGGACCTACTGTAACAGTCCCATTGTTCTTATTTGATATCAATCTGGGAATGAAACCATGGGATCGGAAGTTTGGAGTGCACCCCACCTCTTTCATATTTGTTTGTAATCTTAGCTTGATTGAGACTAAATGTGATTATTGTAGAAAATAAATGTGTCCTTCAATAGGCTTACCCCAAAAAGTTTGTGGTTGTTTGTTTCAAACTTTCAGTTTTTCTTTGGTAGCTGTTTGGGATATAGATAACTATCTATCAATCACCCTACTAGGGAGCCAGGCCCAGCCAATCAGAATGAGCTTTTCCCCACAAAAGAGCTTTATTACAGACAGAAATACACTTCTGGTGTGGTTACACGTGGTCTGTGGTTGTGAGGCCAGTTGAACGTACTGCCAAATTCTCTAAAACGATGTTGGAAGCAGCTTATGGTAGAGAAATTAACATTCAATTATCTGGCAACAACTCTGGTGGAAATTCCTGCAGTCCACATGCCAATTGCACATTCCCTCAACTTGAGACATCTGTGGCATTGTGTTGTGTGACAAAACTGCACATTTTAAAGTGGCTTTTTATTGTCCCCAGCATAAGGTATCTTGATATTCCACACCTGTCAGGTGGATGGATTATCTTGGCAAATGAGAAATGCTCACTAAAAGGGATATAAACAAATTTGTGCACAACATTTGAGAGAAATAAGCTTTTTGTGCATAAGAAACATTTCTGTGAATATGACATTCACTGTAAATTCCTTGTCAGAATTGAAGAGCAAAGTCTGAAGGGAAGGTATTTACTGATCTGCTGTAGTTGTGTATGACATGTTCTAGCAGTATTCAATGCTCATCACCTCAGGCC
The DNA here is from genome assembly GCF_016432855.1 of Salvelinus namaycush. Taxonomy (NCBI): domain Eukaryota; kingdom Metazoa; phylum Chordata; class Actinopteri; order Salmoniformes; family Salmonidae; genus Salvelinus; species Salvelinus namaycush. Next base: position 16,858,543 of record NC_052341.1, read on the forward strand.
TTTTCAAAATTCAATGTCAGGCAAGACATTATCCCTGCCGGTCTGGTCATTCATGTTAATAATCACGAGTCATCATGGTTGTAAACAAAATATATTATAATAATTGCGCCAATGTTTGGTAACTGCCATTTGCAATGAGAGAGTTATCAGTTTTATATGGGTAGAATGTTTGAACTTGGAACTGGCGCTCTGCTGAAAGGATGAATGGTAGTACATATTGGAAATGATATGTCGACCGTGTAAACACAATTCGGGCTATAAACCTGCCTGATGGCTTGAAAAAGTACTTTTCATTGTAATTGCATAAGATATGATTCCCCTTAGAATGATGGACAATTGTCATTCTCTAATCAAAACCCAACCCTCGAACAGTGTCACATAAGCTAGCTAGACAAAAACAAGATTAGCTGAAATGGAGGTGTTAGCTCAAGCTGCTGGAAATCACACTTGCCTCATACTGTGCTTCTCTTCACACTGAAGCACTTGCAATGTACACTGAATGTACAAAACATTAGGAACAGCCTCAATTCGTCAGGGCATGGACTCTACAAGGTGTCAAGCATTCCACAGGGATGCTGGCCCATGTGGACTCCAATGCTTCCCACAGTTGTTTCAAGTTGGCTGGATGTGGTGGACCATTCTTGATACACACGGGAAAGTTGAACGTGAGAAACCCAGCCGCGTTGCAGTTCTTGACACACTCGAACCGGTACGCCTGGCACCTAATACCATACCCCGTTCAAAGGCACTTAAATCTTTTGTCTTGCCCATTCACCCTCTGAGTGACAAATACACAATCAATGTCTAAAGGCTTAAAATCCTTCTTTAACCTGTCTCCTCCCCTTAATTTACACTGAAGTGGATTTAACAGGTGACATCAATAAGGGATCATGGCTTTGACCTCTTCACCTGATCAGTCTGTCATGGAAAGAGCAGGTGTTCCTAATGTTTTCTACACTCTGTGTATAAACACTGGCTGTGACACATTTGATTATTCTCTAGGACCGGTGCCTGGGGTAAAACTCTCACAGTTAAAGCGGCGCATTAGCTTATTACCTGTTGTTTGTTTACTCAATGTCGTGCAGACATGATACAATTCAGACCAATCAAAAACATCTGTCTTTGATTCTACTGGGTTCTACTCTATAGACGAGTGTGAATATAGGTTGTGTGTGACAGTGAATAGTGATTTGACATAGGCTAGGTAACTTTCTTTTGAATCAGAATGCAGTTGAGTGACGGAGAGAACAAGGATGGTCTGATTAATTCAAATGCCATTATCATTTTGCTTTTCTTTTCCTCGTGACAGTTCCTTACTTCCTTTCCTTTTTCAAATTAGGTCAAGCTAAAGTCATAAAGAAAGACACACGGTCACATTTTACAGCCTAGGAATCCTAAAACAACCAAGGACTCAAGATCACTGGATCTTGGGGGAGTGTCCTTGGCAGGGAATGTGGGTGTGCTCCTTTGACTGGTGTGGAGGAGTGCATACTGCGTAGTCTCCATGTCTGACTCCTCATATAACATAGAATTGCTAATGAAATCCATCATAAGGTGTATGACACACGGTTCCTGGTTGTTAGTGATACGATACCCCTTGTCTGTCGTAATCTTATGGTATTTGGAGAGCCACACCTAAGGTATTGAGGTAGGTAATGTTAACCTATATGGCCTTTTTGACACCTCCAGCAATTGACCTTTGAACTACCTTCCGGCTTCCGCTTTTGAATCCTTGAGAAAAATATACATATAGGCTCATCCTTGTGCCCTGCAGTGAACAGCAAATCTAAAAAGGAAGTGTTGAGTATACTGGAGATGTTGGTGTGCTTTTGTACTACAGTGCTATTACTCAAAGGGAAAATCTGTAGTTGCTACATATACTACCGTTCAAATGTTTGGGGTCACTTAGAAATGTCCTTGTTTTCCATGAAAACATACATGAAATTAGTTGCAAAATGAATAGGAAATATAGTCAAGATGTTGACAAGGTAATAAATAATGATTTTTTTATTGAAATAATAATTGTGTTCTTCAAACTTTGTTTTCGTCAAAGAATCCTCAATTTGCAGCAATTACAGCCTTGCAGACCTTTGGCATTGTAGTTGTCAATTTGTTGAGGTAATCTGAAGAGATTTCACCCCATGCTTTCTGAAGCCCCTCCCACAAGTTGGATTGGCTTGATGGGCACTTCTTACGTACCATATGGCCAAGCTGCTCCCATAACAGCTCAATAGGTTTGAGATCTGGTGACTGAGCTGGCCACTCCATTATAGACAGGATACCAGCTGACTGCTTCTTCCCTAAATAGTTATTACATAGTTTGGAGCTGTGCTTTGGGTCATTGTCCTGTTGTAGGAGGAAATTGGCTCCAATTAAGCACCGTCCACAGGGTATGGCATGGCGTTGCAAAATGGAGTGATAGCCTTCCTTCTTCAAGATCCCTTTTACCCTGTACAAATCTCCCACTTTTTACCACCACAGCACTCCCAGACCATCACATTTCCTCCACCATGCTTGACAGATGTTATCAAGCACTCCTCCAGCATCTTTACATTTTTCTGCGTCTCACGAATGTTCTTCTTTGTGATCCGAACACCTCAAACTTAGATTTGTCTGTCCATAACACTTTTTTCCTCTGTCCAGTGTCTGTGTTCTTTTGCCCATCTTAATCTTTTCTTCTTATTGGCCAGTCTGAGATGTCTTTTTCTTTGCAACTCTGTTTAGAAGGCCAGCATCCCGGAGTTGCCTCTTCACTGTTGACGTTGAGACTGGTGTTTTGCGGGTATTATTTAATGAAGCTGCCAGTTGAGGACTTGTGCGGCGTCTGTTTCTCAAACTAGACACTCTAATGTACTTGTCCACTTGCTCAGTTGTGCACCGGGGCCTCCCGGTGCTTTTATTTTAAAAAACAAGGACATTTCTAAGTGACCCCAAAGTTTTGAATGATAATGTACATTTTTGGAGTTAAGTTAATGATATGTACCCATTTGATTCTAGAAGAATATAACTTATAAATGTCTCATGAGCTTAGTTCAACTGTCATACCCCATCAGAACTCAACATATAACCTTGTTTTAATCCAATGTTTGGAAGCAAAGTACACTGAACAAAAATATAAACTCAACATGTCAAGTGTCATGAGTTGAAATTTAAAAAATCCCAGAAATGTTCCATATGCACAAAAAGCTTATTTAGATATGCCAACCCTGTCAGGTGGATGGATTATTAAGAATCCGATTAAACAACATTACCAGTGGTGTAAAGTACTTAAGTAAAAATACATTTTCCCTGACACAAAAAAGTACTCATAACATTTTGAATGCAATTCACGCACTTATCAAGAGAACATCCCTGGTCATCTCTATTGCTTCTGATCTGACGGACTCACTAAACACACATGCTTCGTATGTAAATTATAACTGAGTGTTGGAGTGTGCCCTAGCTATCAGTAAATGAAAAATAAATTGTGCTGTCTGGTTTGCTTAATGTGAAGATTTTTATACTTAAGTATATTTAAAATCAAATACTTTTAGACTTTTACTCAAGTAGTATTTTACTGGATGACTTCCACTTTTACTTAATTCCGTTTCTATTATTTTACTCAGGTATGACAATTGGGTACTTTTCCCACTACTGATCATTACACAGGTGCACCTTGTGCTGGGGACAATAAAAAGCTACTTTAAAATATGCCGTTATGTCACACAACACAATGCCACAGATGTCCCAAGTTGAGGGAGCGTGCAATTGGCATGCTGACTGCAGGAATGTCCACCAGAGCTCTTGCTAGAAAATTGAATGTTAATTTCTCTACCATATGGATAAATATGGTAGAGGATAAATAAGAGGATAAATAAGGCATCTTTGTGAATAACAGAGGCCATTATATGTCTCACTCCATGCCCTTTCAAATGAATAAAGCAGTCTCTCAATATCAGTCAGAATTACTAGTGGAACACAAAAAAAATTAAGTCAAACAAAAAGTAAAAAGTTTTGAAAGAAACAGCCTCCAACATCGTTTTAGAGAATTTGGCAGTTTGTCCAACCGGGCTCACAACTGCAGACCATGTGTAACCATGCCAGCCCAGGACCTCCATATCAGGCTTCTTCACCTGTGGAATCACGTGAGGTGGGGTGCTGAGGAGTATTTCTGTCTGTAATGAAGCCCTTTTGTGGGAAATACACATTTTGATTGGTTGGGCCTGGCTCCTCAGTCGGTGGGCTTGGCTGCCAAGTGGGTGGGCCTATGCCCTCCCATGGCTGCACCACAGCCCAGTCTTGTGAAATCCATAGATTAGGGCCCAATTTATTTATTTCAATTGACTGTTTTCCTTTTATGAACTGTAACTCAGTAATATCTTTGAAATTGTTGCATTTATATTTTTGTACAGTAGGAATGTAAACAAACACTATATAGCCTCAAAACATGGATAAAACTATGGTTTTGATATCATGGATGGTCAGTCCTTGCATCCATAGCTGTATGAATTTGAGTGGTTACATTTCTCCAGACCCATCTTTTTGCCTTTTACTGAAACGGGCGGGGAGTTGTTGTTTCAACTAAGGATTGCTGCTTTTAAGAGGGTCTTCACATTTACTAGACTTTTTGCAAAAATACCGTCGGCTACACATATCGGTCCAGTCAAAAGTTTGGACACACCTACACATTCCAGGGTTTTTCTTTATTTTTACTATTTTCTACATTGTAGAATAATAGTGAAGACATCAAAACTATGAAATAACACATATGGAATCATGTAGTAACCAAAAAAGTGTTAAACAAATCAAAATATAGGGCCTCCCGAGTGGCGCAGTGGTCTAAGGCCGGGCGCTGTGCCACTAGAGCTTCTTGGTTCGAGTCCAGGCTCGCGACAGGGAGACCCATGGGGCGGCGCACAATTTGCCCAGCATCGTCCGGGTTAGGGGAGGGTTTTGCCCGGCATGGATGTCCTTGCCCCATCGCGCACTAGCATCTACCGTGTCGGGCCGGGCGTAGTGCACGCTGACACAGTCGCCAGGTGTACGGTGTTATGGTCACATTGGTGTGGCTGGCTTCCGGGTTAAGTGGGCATTGTGTCAAGAAGCAGTGCGGCTTGGTTGTGTTGTGTTTCGGAGGACACACGGCACTCGACCTTCGCCTCTCCCAAGTCCGTACGGGAGTTGCAGCGATGAGACTAAAGTGCAACTACCAATTGGATACCACAAAAAAGAAAAAAATACAAATGTAAATATTATTTCAGATTCTTCAAAGTAGCCACCCTTTGCCTTGACAGCTTTGTACACTCTTGGCACTCTTTGTACACTCTTCACTCAACCAGCTTCATCAGGTAGTTACCTGCAATGCATTTCAATTAACAGGTGTGCCTTAAAAGTTAATTTGTGGAATTTCTTTCCTTCTTAATGGTTTGAGCCAATCAGTTGTGTCGTGACAAGGTAAGGGTGGTATACAGAAGATAGCCCTATTTGGTAAAAGACCAAGTCCATTTTATGGCAAGAAAAGCTCAAATAAGCAAAGAGAAACGACAGTCCATCGTTACTTTAAGACATAAAGGTCAGTCAATCTGGAAAATGTCAACAACTTTTAGTTTCTTCAAGTGCAGTCACAAAAACCATCAAGTTCTACTGGCTGTCATGAGGACCGCCACAGGAATAGATAGCCTTATTTGGTAAAAGAAGTCCATATTGTGGCAAGAACAGCCTTGCCAGCCCAATTTTGAATATAAACCAAATTTGATTACATTCACATTTTCTCCTGACACACAAATGGACTATAAATACATTACCAATTAGTTACCCTGACCAAATGGACAGCGCACATAGGCTGTATGCAGCTGCTCTTATTAGCAGCCTAGAGTTGATCAGACAAAGATTTTCCCATTTTTATCCCATACAGCATGTCAGATCTCTAATGTTAAGGTGTAGCCTAGGCTGCTGTAACATTTATGTAACATTTATGTAATGAGATTTTGCTTGTCTGTCCCGGAGTAATTTGAATTCAATAATATCAAAAAAATGCTCAACTATCACTTTTCAATCTCTATCCAATAATGTAAATCTCTATCCAATAAAACCAACTCAGCAAGCCTCTCAACACACAGAACCCCCCCATAATGGTCTGCGGCACAACCCCAATACAACACACTAGGTTAATTATCTGATCATAACCCTATGATTGGATGGACAACATGTCAGTTCCTACTGCAAAAGCTTTGATTGGTTAGAGGTCGTCCTCCAGAGGTGGTCAAAATTACCATGTAGGACTATGGAAGGGAGTGAGGACTACGAGCCTCCTAGGTTTTGTATTGAAGTCAATGTACCTAGAAGAGGACAGAAGCTAGCTGTCCTCTGGCTACACCAGAGAGTGCTGTTGAAGTTACTATGGACCTTCATTGCAAAACAGTGTGTTTTAATAAATTATTTGGTGACATATGAATATATTTAGTATAGTTTTATCTAAAAAGTATAACTGTAGTGTTTAACTATTTTTATGAAATTTCACTGAGGAGGATGGTCCACCCCTTCCTCCTCTGAGGAGCCTCCACTCCAAATATTTTCCTGTTTTATTGTTTGTTTTTTTACATTAAATTGTAGTAACAGCCTGTTACATTCTGAAGTTGTCGCCGTAGCTTTACATTTCAATAGTGTTTTTTGCTTGACAGCACTGGGCCTCCATCGAGAGAAGCAGCTCCCAAGGGAATTATCAATGTTTTCAGTCGCGATTTTGCTTTACCTCATATTATTACTTACATGATATTTATAAAATTAAGCCTGGCGTGTTCTAAGGTAACTTTAATACAGGAGCTTTTAGGCTTACACTAGCTACTATCTAGCTATGGTTCAGCTAAACGTCAGCATTCAGCTATAGCCAGCACGTTTATGTGAGGATGCAGAATTGTTTGTTTTTGTTTAGCTAGCTAGCGTTACATAGCTGTGTTGCCTATATTATAATATGAATGACATTGTATGATAACGGTACGGTACTTTTATTAGTTTGGGAGGGGTATACATTCATTGTTATATGCTAACATTACTTGATTATGATGAATGTTGTTAATGTTAGTTAGCTAGAGAGCAGGATTTGTTTTTTTTGTCAGCTAATTTAAAGTTGCAATAACTTTTTGGGCGACCCAACCAAATTCACATTGAAATGTGAGTTATAGATCTGTCATTCTCATTAAAAACATGTCTAAGAAGTGGTCGATTTGTTCTACAGTTGAAGTCGGAAGTTTAAATACACTTAGGTTGGAGTCATTAAATCTTGTTTTTCAACCACTCCACACATTTCTTGTTAACAAACTATAGTTTTGGCAAGTCGGTTAGGACATCTATATTGTGCATGACACAAGTAATTTTTCCAACAATTGTTTACAGACAGATTATTTCACTTATAATTCACTGTATCACAATTCCAGTGGGTCAGAAGTTTACATCCACTTAGTTGATTGTGCCTTTAAACAGCTTGGAAAATTCCAGAAAATTATGTCATGGCTTTAGAAGCTTCTGATAGGCTAATTGACATCATTTGAGTCAATTGGAGGTGTACCTGTGGATGTATTTCAAGGCCTACCTTCAAGCTCAGTGCCTCTTTGCTTGACATGATGGGAAAATCAAATGAAATCAGCCAAGACCTCAGAAAAAAAATTGTAGACCTCCACAAGTCTGGTTCATCCTTGGGAGCAATTCCCAAACGCCTGAAGGTACCACGTTCATCTCTACAAACAATAGCACGCAAGTATAAACACCATGGGACTACGCAGCTGTCATACCGCTCAGGAAGGAGACGCGTTCTGTCTCCTAGAGATGAACGTACTTTGGTGCGAAAAGTGCAAATCAATCCCAGAACAACAGCAAAGGACCTTGTGAAGATGCTGGAGGAAACGGGTACAAAAGTATCAATATCCACAGTGAAACGAGTCCTATATCGACATAACCTGAAAGGCCGCTCAGCATGGAAGAAGCCACTTCTCCAAAACCGCCATAAAAAAGCCAGACTACGGTTTGCAACTGCACATGGGTACAAATATCATACTTTTTGGAGAAATGTCCTCTGTTCTGCTGAAACATAAATAGAACTGTTTGGCCATAATGACCATCGTTATGTTTGGAGGAAAAAAGGGGAAGCTTGCAAGCCGAAGAACACCATCCCAACCGTGAAGCACGGGGGTGGCAGCATGATGTTGTGGGGTGTTACGCACGCCTCTAAGAAGAGGGAACGCAACACCCTCCCCGTGAGTTGAGTTGTAGCAGGGTGTTGCGTTCCCTCTTCATAGAGGCGTGCATAACATAATGGGGGCTCATCCGGGATCTTTATCACATAATTGGTGTCAATGAGTTTCTTTTCCACAAGATATGGTCCAGAAAAACATGTTAACAGATGAGCTAGGGATTGGCAACAAAACTAAAACTTGATCCCCTGGTGCAAAAGAACGGCCAACAGCCTTTTTGTCATAATGGAACTACATGCGTTTTTGAGAAGAGGAGAGAGACTTTTGGGCTAATGCACATGCGGCGTGCAGTCTCTCCCGCATCTTACTGACATCTAACACATTTTTAGTGGCGCTACTGGGTGTAGGAGATAAGATATGCTCCTTCAAAACTTTCAGCGGACCCCGTGGGGTGTGTCCAAACACAAGGTCAGCAGGGCTGAACCCTAAGGACTCTTGTATCATTTCCCTAGTAGCAAATAGGACAAAGGGCACCCCCTCATCCCAATCGGTACTGGTATCCATGCAATACTTGCGTAGCATTATCTTCAGTGTCTGATGCCAGCGTTCGAGAGCCCCTTGACTCTCTGGATGATACGGACTGGAGCCCTGATGGGAAATACACAGCGTCTTTAACACATTTGAAAACAGTTTGGACATAAAGTTGGATCCCTGATCAGTTTGGATTACTTTAGGGAGTCCAAACGTAGAGAAGAACTTCACTAGTGCCTTCACCACAGTCTTAGCCGTTATAGTACGGAGAGGAATAGCCTCTGGGTATCGAGTAGCACTGCACATTATTGTTAGTAGGAACTGGTTACCTGACCTGGTTTTCGGCAATAGACCTACACAATCGATTATCACTCTTTCAAACGGTTCCCCCACCACAGGAATCGGGCAGAGCGGCGCTCGAGGAACTGTTTGATTCGCTTTCCCAGTGAGTTGACATGCGTGACATGTTTTACAAAATTGGACCACCTCAGACTTCAAACCTGGCCAGAAATTTTTTTGAAGGACTCGGTTAAGTCTTTGTGATCCCCAAATGTCCAGACCACGCCTGGTCATGGGCAAGTGACAGCACCTGCTGTCGAAATGGTGTAGGAACAACCACTTGACACACTTCACCCCAGTCATTAACGGTGTCATGAGCTGCCCATTTCCGCATCAAAACTCCTGCTTCCATAAAGTAGGCGGTCGCTCTAGTTTTAGCTTCCTCAATGGAAATTATCGAAGCAGAACACTTGCGAAGACTGGTGTATCCTTTTTGACATTCAATCACCTTCTCCGGGGTGACAGACAAAAGCACGTCATGTAATTGGGGCGCAATTTCGCTTTCCCCTGCCTTAGTTTTTACAGGAATAAAAACTGTTGGCTGTGCAGAAGGAATACTCGGTGCATTGTCTTCTACCTCAACATTCTCAAAAATGGAACTAGCCAAATCCACCACATCTTCAAGCTTGCGATATTGTGCCCTCGTTAACACACAAGCTGGAAAAACATGTGGAAATGCTTGAACCAATTTATCATCTGTAGTTATGATTTCTGGGTTGTCTACTACCTCTAACACAGGAGTGACGTTACCACCAGCAATATCATTCCCTAGTAGCAATGTGACTCCTTTTACTGGCAGTGTAGACACCAACACGGAAACGTCCTGATACCAAGTCTGACACTAAGTGGACCCAGTGTAGTGGTACAGGTACGTTTTTTTGTCTCTATACCCTGTAATATGACATGCAAGCCACAATACGTTTCAAGAGACCAGGGTAAAGCATCAGTAACAATTACTGACTGCGCCGCCCCGGTGTCTCGTAAGATTTGAATAGGCTTTTGATCAGCTTCTTCTCCAGTTAAGGAAACACAACCGGCAGAGATAATTGGAGCGTAGACAGGATCCGGTTTCTCAAATGCTGAATCAATAACTCGGGCCAACGGACGAGACAAAGACTTGACTAAACCCACACTTTTAATTTTTGGGGACGGTGACAGGGACTGTTTCGGTTTATTTTTCAAAACCGGGCAGTCCGCAATCACGTGACCCTTTTGGTGACAGGAAAAACATTCACGGATTTCATGAAAAGGCTTAGGATTGTCAGAGGAAAAGCGACCTGAATGAGGCACTGATGACGTAAGCAGTCTACCTTCAAAACGAGGTGCACCAAAGACAGTCTTGTGTGTCAAAGCGTAGTCATCTGCCAACACTGCTGCCTGGGCCAAAGTCACCATTCTGTCCATTTTAAATGAACTACAATTCTATCAGGGAGGTTGCTTTTGAAATCATCCAACAGCATCAACTCTCGAATATCAGCAAAGGTATTAGCTTTACTGGCTGAACACCATCGATTAAACAGAGACTCTTTGTCCCTAGCAAACTCAACAAACATACGGTGAGATGTTTTTTTGTGGTTCCTGAAGCGCTGTCTATAAGCTTCAGCCACCAACTCATAAGCCCGTAACACGGTAGTTTTAACTGTATCGTAGTATAAACTGTCTTCCAGGGAGAGAGCAGCTACTACTTCCTGGGCTTTCCCAGACAATTTACATTGTAACAGGAGCGGCCAAACCTCGAGTGGCCAATGCAGCGCAGCGGCCACACGCTCAAACGCAGAGAAATAGGCATCAACTTCCGACTCTCGGAATGGAGGGACTGAAGCTATATTTTTACTTACATCAAAGTGGGCTTGATGATAAGCAGCTTGTGGAGTCGCACTGGAGCCAGCGTCTAGCTCCAGTTGTCGGATCCTCACCTCCTTGTCGGCTTCTATTTTCCTAATTTCAAGATCAAAATTCATCTCTCTTTATCTTTTTGCTTCATTTCTAAACGGGCCAGCCTCACCTTCAGCCTAGCAGTCCCGCCTGAACGACCTGAAGCAGAAGATAAAGGATTGAATCGAGGCAATGTAAAGGGGGAACCCCTTCCTCCGACTTGGCATCTCTCCTCGCAATGAGAGAATTCGTTCTTTCACTAAACCCTCCCTGACTAGCACCAAAAGCTCAGCCTTTAGGGCTTTCTCAGGGATAACAAATCCATAATGGTCAGCTATAGCTAAAAGGTCTACTTTCCAAAACCTCACCAAACTATCAACAGAGGGCGCTTCAAAAAACGTGGATGGCTGAGGCAGCCATCTTGTACAATGCAGTCCACTGAACACACAAACTAAACAAGTCATCCAAACTCACAACCTACCATCACACCTCAATCACTAATCACAGAGAGCTCAGTGCAGCAGGGTCCGGTGGGTTTAATGAAATCCTGGATGAGCCCCCATTATGTTACGCACGCCTCTATGAAGAGGGAACGCAACACCCTGCTACAACTCAACTCTCCGTAAAGTGAAAGAGGTATGGGACTGTAGGTGCGAGTAAGGATGACAAAAGGCAGAGAATTTACCATTTACTAGGAATTTATTCCTTCACACGGTAATATGGGGAAAAGGGGCTGGACGGAACCAAAGCAAAGAAAGTAAATATCAAAGCCCCCTCCTACCTTTCCTGCCTACCCACTACTTACCTAACTTAGCACCACCTGGTGCGCTAACCAAAATACAGGGGGTGGTCCGCCCAGGTCTTTCCTAGTGTTCCTAGACAGTGAATATACTACGGGTATATGTATGCCCGCGGGCCTCTTGCCTAAGCACTCCCTAGGTGCCTTCCCCTTCCCCCCTGGGAACAAATGAAACAGAATAACACAAACAATTTCAATAATCAAAACACTGCATCCTATTGACACACAACAGACATAACCAATCAGCTCTCTCACTCAACCAATACAGGACACACTAATCATCTCCCTCTGAGAACAACCAACACAGTATATCACCCTCAGCCTCCTCTCTCAGCCATCAGCCTCCTCTCTCAGCCATCAGCCTCCTCTCTCAGCCATCAGCCTCCTCTCTCAGCCATCATCTCTCAGCATATTACAATCAATCTCCCCTCTGAGCAACAGAACACTGGCTTATATAGCTTCAGAAGGAATCTAATTGAAGACAGCTGCGTCCTGACGAGGGGGCGGGGTCAGCTCTCCAATCATCAATTCGGGGCCTACCAATCAGCTGCTTGGGGAGAATTTCGGTAAGCCATTTCCTGAAACACACACTCAAATACACAAACAAATGGGTCTTCCAAATGGACGACGACCCCAAGCATACTTCCAAAGTTGTGGCAAAATGGCGTAAGGACAACAAAGTCAAGGTATTGGAGTGGCCATCACAAAGTCCTGACCTCAGTCCTATAGAAAATTTGTGGGCAGAACTGAAAAAGCGTGTGCGAGCAAGGAGGCCTACTAACCTGAATCAGTTACACCAGGAGGAATGGGCCAAAATTCACCCAACTTATTGTGGGAAGTTTGTGGAAGGCTACCCAAAACATTTGACCCAAGTTAAACAATTTAAAGGCAATGCTACCAAATACTAATTGAGTGTATGTAAACATCTGAACCACTGGGAATGTGATGAAAAATGAAAGCTGAAATAAATCATTCTCTCTACTATTATTCTGACATTTCACATTCTTAAAATAGATCCTAACTGACCTAAGACAGGGAATTTTACTAGGATTAAATGTCAGGAATTGTGAAAAACTGAGTTTAAATGTATTTGTCTAAGGTGTATATAAACTTCAGACTTCAACTGTATGTGCGTTATTTCTATGCTTCCCGTTAAGTTTTGCTTTTGCGTCTTTTAATTTCAGAGTTGTACACCAGTTGAAAATACAATATTTTTGGTTATAGAAAAGATATTTCACACCGGTTTAGATGGTACAATGATTCTCTATACTATATTTGCTTGTTTTGTCACAAACTGAAATTAGGTGAACTATTAGAATGTTAGCAACCAGGAAATGGCGTAGCGGATGTTAAAATAAACCCTTTAATTGTCTGCACATGCTTGTGGATTGTTGCTTTATTCAAGAGTGTAATATGGTTTGGTTGAATTATTAACTATTGTGATATGTTTTAGAAGAAAAGTTACTTGGATTGTTAAATAGTTTGCTTACTGGCTAGTGGCCACCATGATATGTACGGTCAAGTTGAGCTGCGTACCAAGAATGTCATGTTGCAAGCCACAACGAAAGGTAAGGCAATTATGTAATGTGAATTGAAAAGTGGAAATCTATTTGGCCCCTCCGCTCCTTAGACTCTCCTCCATCTCTCGTAGTTGAAATAGGGCCTAAATCTTTGACACTTCCTATGTTTCTCAAGCACATTATTTTTACACTGTCTTGGGAACCTCCCATGTGTTGCTCTTGTGTTCCCCTTTTGTTTGGACAGGCCTCACTTCACTTCCCCTCCATCAGACAGAGACCCGTGATTTCAAATACAGTTGTGCTGCTTATTTACAGCTACCTGGACATTAAATGAAACAGAGCTTGAATTGTTCTTGAGATGGTTAGGGATTCTATCCCACCATGTCTTTCTTTAATTCAATTTTAATAAATCATCCTTGGGTATTAAGTGTTTTTTTCCTGAACAAGGATGTGCTCCTTCAGCAATCAAAACAAACATCAAACATACTATAATAATAATAAATTGCATTTGTAGAGCGCTTTTCATCTACAGACATAAATCACAAAGCTCCTTAAATTGAGAGCTACCATTAAATGGAAAAAAATGTGAATTAAAGGGATAAAAAAACTTTAAGCAAGAAATGTAAAGATCGCAAGCAGCCTAGTATTATACAAGATACATACATTTAATAAAGGAGGCGACAAGGACAAAATAATAACTTGAAACAAATGTATAAGGCTGACAACAGATACCACAACAATCACATTAAGCGAAATCCAGTTTGAAGAAGTATTTCTTTAGCTAGGACATCAAGGCAGTGGTGGTCTGGGGCATGCGGAGGTGGGGGGGAGCTCATTCCAGAGCCGGGGGTCGAGACAGCAGAATGCTCAGTGACCCATTGTTTTTAGGTGTGTCTTTGGGACTGCAAGGAGTCATTGATAATTTGACCGGCGTGAACGTGAAGACTGTTTGGGGCTGAACAGTTCACTGAGGTATTGGGGACCAGAGGAATTGGGGGTTATGAAGAAGAGGGAGTCTGGGGTTATGTTTGTGTTCTAGTGGAATTGGATGTTGCGTTTCCTGATTAGGAAAGGAATGGGGCCTATGACAGAGCCTTGGGGGACGCCACAGTTAATCGTTGAGGCGATGATTCCACTTCTTAATCTTTTCAAATAAGTAGGTGGAGAATCTTCCACCGTCCTCTGTGGTAGCAATGTTTTATGTATGGATGGATGGATGGATGGATGGATGGATGGTGCGGAGAAAACATTCAGCAGCCATGGAAGTGAGGCATGAGGAAACACCACACCTCTTTTTTCCCCCCTCCAGCCTTAGCATTCCAGCCTGTTCCCATTCCCCTGGCTCCTTACTTTCAAACAGGAAAGGAAAGGATTAGGGAAGGACATGAATCTGGTTGCTAAGGCCAAGTACAGCAACAAATGAATCACTGTGAAACAGGGCTGCACATGGGTTATCAAAAGGTTTTATCTGCTATTTTGCTTTGCTATGGAGATTATGATTTGTTTTGCAAAGAAGAGATATTATTAAATGCAACAAAGTTGGGATAATTGTTGACAAAGTGATTGACCTAGAAAATCTAATTAAAGTCATGTGAAAGTACATGTTTATTTCTGACACATACTGAAGTGAATTCACCATTGTGCAATATCCACTATCTCATTTTGTGTTTAATAATTCTTAAAGCATAGTGTTGCAAATGGAGGGTCAATTACTGGTAACTTTCAAAGTTTACCAGTAAACTACCGGAATTTCGAAAACATTCAGGATTTTATGGAATTTTGATAACATATCAAGTATATTTATTTATTTTACTATGTCAATATGTTTTTGTAAATGTTTTGATGCCAAACTGGTGGCAGTTGTGAAAAAAGTGTATTAGTTGGAAGAGTTGCAGAGTTAATTGAAAATTATGCCATTGTTGATGAGATGTTTCTTCATTAATTAGGCTCTTTTCCCTTGAACCTTTGGTCTATTTACTAGAAACTCATGGACAATATGTACACGGATATAAGGATTAATAAATATGTATTTGTAATTCAAATATATTACCAAAGTTACCATAGATTACCTGTTAATTACCAAAATTATAGAAAGTTACGATAACTTAGTAAATTACCGGTAGTTTTGCAACCCTATGTTCCACATAAGAATGAAAGTAAGTTTTCTGATCAGGTGTGTCCTTGTGTGATTTCCCCACAGTTGATGGACTGGAAAAAGCATCTCTGTCCAACTGTGATGTTGTGGTGGGCAGCACCCAGACTCCTCCACTGAAGCAGAAGGGGAAGCTCTCCACTATAGGGAAGATCTTCAAACCCTGGAAATGGCGCAAGAAGAAAACCAGTGACAAGTTTCAGGACCTATCCAAAGGTACGTCTGAAGTAGCCTGGTCACATAATGTTTTATTATGCTGTTTTTTTATGTAGCCAACTATTCCTTTGTTGCCATGCCATATGTTTTCATGCTAACATGAAACTTGTTCTATTCGCTATCCCCTGAAATGACCCCCCCCCCCCCCCCCCCCACAAAGCCATTCGTTTGTATCTTGCATGACGCTGAAATGCCTGGCAAGCTACATAGTGTGAATACCCTAACTAATGTAAATCTTGTGATATTGACAATTTACATTTATGTAAAGATCTCAAGCGATAGAATATAGGCTGGCTAGGAGCAGGTTTGAAATGAATTTGGTGCTGCCAAATAATAGAAGTGTGATCATGGGTTTAATTTCTCAAGCATCCTCCACTGTCTGTACTATGTAACACAGAACTAAATTAAGTGATATCTGATCATCATATGCAGTCATGTTGAGCTCTTCATGTCATTCTAGACCTGGCTTCAAATAATTTTAGTTTTCTTTCAAATACTTTCACCATTTGATGGAGCCTGTCTGGGTGGGGTTTACATTGTTGGTTCTAACCCATTTGTTCCATTGTGCCAGGCAAGCTCAATCAAGTGCAGCTATTTGAAAGAAAACCAATACTATTTGAACCCAGGTCTGTTGGCTGGTAATGGAAAGGACTTCTCAGGTTCGACTCTTGGTGTGATAATTGTTTTTAGAACACAAATGCTCTCCATTAGCTGTGTTATAGTGGAAGTGTTTTTCTGGCAGCATCCCGTTTGAACAAAAGCAGCTTTTTGTGCTCTTGCATGGCTAAAGTGTTGGATGGCTGTATCTGGGCCGCCAATAGTCAGCAGTGTATCCCCAGTCTATGCCAGCCTATCGAAATATCTGTCACATGCAAGGTGGTATAAAATGTGTGAAACTTTATGCTTCCAAGTCAGTCACTTTTTCTATGGAAAACTAGAAGAACTAGGCCTAAATTTAAAGTTGTAAGCAGATTACATTATCTGAAGGCTTGAGAATACTCCTCTGGTGTGGACTGAAGAATGGTCATACCTAGGACTGTTGCGGTGACCGTATTACCGCCACACCGGCAGCCGTGAGTCATGACCGCAGTAAAATTCCACTTGACCGTTGAGTCACGGTAATCTCCTTTTATGCACTCTGGATATGCGTTGGTAGTACCCAACTCACTAATGACCGTCAGGTCGCTAATGGCCTGGTACTCAGCACTCTATTGTCCCTCAAACCACTCTGACATCAATGCAAATGGCATTAAAAATCACATCAAACACTTATCATCAAAACAGTATCATGCTTTTAAAACTCCACTGTGATCGATCAATTTGAAGAAAGAAGTTCAACAACAGGTTGAAACTGAGTGGAAAACATGGTCGTTGTGAATATCGTTTCAAAGCCTAATATAACTAAATCGACAGCACTTTCTAAGGGGATGATTAATTCAAAACACCCAAAATAGCCTAGTAATAGGGCATTTAAAAAATATTTTCATAATTAATAGACTGACATTACCCCTAGCTACAGAATATCTCACCACTGTGCGTTTCCCTCTCTCTCCTTTCTCGAGCGTGCAGAGAGGGGGGCTGTCAATAGTTTAATGAAATGTTTTCTTGCGAAAAAAAGTTACTATCAATATTCCCTAACAGATTTTACTTTGTTTCCCAAATGAAGCTGCAGGAACAGGGTTGGACAGCCCGTGGCATACAGAGTTTTGGCGGAATATAACCTGTCGCACAGCGAGATGCTGCATGCTCCTCAAACAGTGGAGTGAAATAGGTGTTACTATGAGCCCAATGTGAAAGCAGAGTTTTGATGGTTGCCACTAAAAAGAGGAGGATCCCAGCTGCTACTATATTTAGTTTTCAGCTGCTCATATTAAGCACATGCTCCACTATAATACCAGAGTAGCCTACCCTGCATGATTGAAAAACAAGCTACCGGATAGCGGCCTCCATTCTCCATTCGAGTGCATGTGGATGACATGTCTTTTTTCCCCTACACCTGTTCTTGCCCATTTTATAATGGGCCATTCTAAATCGAAACAACTTTGACATATTAGTAAAGACAAGATAACATTCAGAATAGTCTGATGGGTGAAATATGGTCACGTGATGAGAGAAGAGTGTGTGCAGCCTGAGGCAAGGAACAGAGAGCGCAAGTTTTTTTTGTGGCCTATAGTTGCACCATGCAGTCCCATATACATTCTAAGGTTTGTATCATTCACAACTAAAGTTGCCAAATAACTCTATATTTAGCATATAGGACCTGTTTCAAATGATCACTTTTACGCTCAACATAGCCACTCCATATGCTCACTCACTCCAAAATGGGAAAATATATATTTTCTATTTTATCCAGCTAAGTTCAATTATATTCTTCTTACTATAAAATCAAATAATATAAAATAATGGCACAGGATTTATAAGCAATATCTTGTCTGCTAAATGAACAAGCCTACAGCCTATGGTATGGCGCATAGCCAGATAACATACAGTATTCTTTTCATATTCTTTTCTTCTGAAATACATTTTCTTCATATCATGTTTCTTTAGACCTTCCTAAAATGGATTTATTCTACTCTTTAAAATGTAGATGTTCCAAAGACGCACATCAGTGGCTTGTAGGCCTATGCGTGGAGGCCTTGGAGATGCTAAACGTGTTTTTATGTTAATTAAAAGGTAAATTACTGCGAGACTGGCAGTCATTTGCATGACAATAACCATCTGATAAAATGTCAAGACCTCCACAGCCCTAGTCATACAAGGTATTGTATTAGTCCTATGCAGTTTACTCCTTTTATCTCACCTTGGACAGCCTCTAGTTAGTACCAATCCATTCTCTTGAACACAATCTCACCTAAAGGCTCATGTAACACTTCACTGTGAGATTGTCATGCAAGTACTATTAATGATGTGATCAGCGATCACTGCCTCATTGCCTGCGTCCGTAATGGGTCTGCGGTCAAACGAACTGGGACATGCTTAACACCCCGGCCATCCTACAATCTAGGCTTGATGCCCTCAATCTCACACAAATGATCAATGAACCTACCAGGTACCACCCCAAATCCGTGAACACGGGCACCCTCATTAGATATCATCCTAACCAACCTGCCCTCCAAATACACCTCTGCTGTCTTCAACCAGGATCTCAGCGATCACTGCCTCATTGCCTGCGTCCGTAATGGGTCTGCGGTCAAACGACCACCCCTCATCACTGTCAAACGCTCCCTAAAACACTTTAGCGAGCAGGCCTTTTTTTTTTTTTTACCCCCTTTTCTCCCCAATTTCGTGGTATCCAATTGTTAGTAATTACTATCTTGTCTCATCGCTACAGGCCTTTCTAATCGACCTGGCCTGGGTATCCTGGAAGGATATTGACCTCATTCCGACAGTAGAGGATGCCTGGTTATTCTTTAAAAGTGCTTTCCTCACCATCTTAAATAAGCATGCCCTATTCAAAAAATGTAGAACCAGGAAAAAGATATAGCCCTTGGTTCACTCCAGACCTGACTGCCCTTGACCAGCACAAAAACATCCTGTGGCGTACTGCATTGGCATCGAATAGCCCCCGCGATATGCAACTTTTCGGGGAAGTTAGGAACCAATATACACAGGCATTTAGGAAAGCAAAGGCTAGCTTTTTTCAAAAAGAAATTTGCATCCTGTAGCACAAACTCCAAAAAGTTCTGGGACACTGTAAAGTCCATGGAGAATAAGAGCACCTCCTCCCAGCTGCCTACTGCACTGAGGCTAGGAAACACTGTCACCACCGATAAATCCATGATAATTGAGAATTTCAAGATTTTTCTTTTTTACGGCTGGCCATGCTTTCCACCTGGCTACCCCTAACCCGGTCAACAGCCCTGCACCCCCCACAGCAACTTGACAAAGCCTCCCCCATTTCTCTTTCACTCAAATCCAGATAGCTGATGTTCTGAACGATCTGCAAAATCTGGACCCCTACAAATCAGCCGGGCTAGACAATCTGGACCCTCTCTTCCTAAAATTATCCGCCAAAATTGTTGCAACCTCTATTACTAGCCTGTTCAACCTCTTTCGTATCGTCCGAGATCCCCAAAGATTGGAAAGCTGCCGCGATCATCCCCCTCTTCAAAGG
The DNA here is from genome assembly GCF_016432855.1 of Salvelinus namaycush. Classification (NCBI taxonomy): domain Eukaryota; kingdom Metazoa; phylum Chordata; class Actinopteri; order Salmoniformes; family Salmonidae; genus Salvelinus; species Salvelinus namaycush. Next base: position 16,878,254 of record NC_052341.1, read on the forward strand.
GGGAGACACTCTAGACCAAAACTGCTACAGACCTATATCTATCCTACCCTGCCTTTCTAAGGTCTTCGAAAGCCAAATTAACAAATAGATCACTGACAATTTCGAATCCCACCATACCTTCTCCGCTATGCAATCTGGTTTCCGAGCTGGTCATGGGTGCACCTCAGCCATGCTCAAGGTCCAAAACGAAATCATAACCGCCATCGACAAAAGCCAATACTGTGCAGCTGTATTCATCGACCTGGCCAAGGCTTTCGAGTCTGTCAATCACCACATTCATATCAGCAGACTCAACAGCCTTGGTTTCTCAAATGACTGCATCGCCTGGTTCACCAACGACTTCTCAGACAGAGTTCAGTGTGTCAAATCGGAGGGTCTGTTGTCCGGACCTCTGGCATTCTCTATGGGGGTGCCACAGGGTTCAATTCTCGCGCCGACTCTTTTCTCTGTATACATCAATGATGTCTCTCTTGCTGCTGGTGATTCTCTGATCCACCTCTACGCAGACGAAACCATTCTGTATACTTCTGGCCCCTCTTTGGACACTGTGTTAACTAACCTCCAGACTAGCTTCAATGCCATACAACTCTCCTTCCGTGGCCTCCAACTGCTCTTAAATACAAGTCAAACTAAATGCATGCTCTTCAACCGATCGCTGCCCACACCTGCCCGCCCGCCCAGCATCAATACTCTGGACGGTTCTGACTTAGAATATATGGACAACTACAAATACCTAGGTGTCTGGTAAGACTGTAAACTCTCCTTCCAGACTCAAATTAAGCATCTCCATTCCAAAATTAAATCTAGAATCGGCTTCCTATTTCGCAACAAAGCATCCTTCACTCATGCTGCCAAACATACCTTCGTAAAACTGACTATCCTACCGATCCTTGACTTCGGCGATGTCGTTTACAAAATAGCCTCCAACACTCAGCAAATTGGATGCAGTCTATCACAGTGCCATCCGTTTTGTTACCAAAGCCCCATATAATACCAACCACTGCAAACTGTATGCTCTCGTTGGCTGGCCCTCGCTTCATATTCGTCGCCAAACCCACTGGCTCCAGGTCATCTATAAGTCTTTGCAAGGTAAAGCCCCGCCTTATCTCAGCTCACTGGTCACCATAGCAGCACCCACCCGTAGCACGCGCTCCAGCAGGTATATCTCACTGTTCACCCCCAAAGCCAATTCCTTCTTTGGCCGCCTTTCCTTCCAGTTCTCTGCTGCCAATGACTAGAACGAACTGCAAAAATCACAGAAGCTGGAGACTCATATCTCCCTCAGTAGCTTTAAGCACCAGCTGTCAGAGCAGCTCACAGATCACTGCACCTGTACATATCCCATCTGTAAATAGCCCATTCAACTACCTCATCCCCCATACTGTTATTTATTTTGCTCCTTTGCAACCCAGTATCTCTACTTGCACACTCACCTTCTGCACATCTATCACTCCAGTGTTTAATTGCTATATTGTAATTATTTTGACACTATGGCCTATTTATTGCTTTACCTCCCTTATCCTACCTCATTTGCACACACTGTATATAGACTTTTTCTATTGTATTATTGACTGCATGTTTGTTTATTCCATGTGTAACTCTGTGTTGTTGCTTGTGTCGCACTGCTTTGATTTATCTTGGCTAGGTCGCGGTTGTAAATGAGAACTTGTTCTCAACTAGCCTACCTGGTTAGTAAAGGTGAAATAAAAAAATAAAAAAACATGATAGAGAATCGGAGTTCCATAAAGCCTTCGAGGGATCATAATTTACATATTTAATGGGCTTACTTTCCCGACTGCATCATGGAACCATTTCCCTACGCTGTTCGTCTTTCACATGGCCTGTTGTAATTGATTCCTCTGTGTAATTGTTTCTGTACTTTTATTTAATCCCTAACTTAATGTGTGTGGTGGGGGGGGTACAGTGGGTAATATCCTCCCATGTCATTGCAAAAGGCATAGAATTAATGACTGCATCTGGTCAATGATTAACAACTCTGCCATGCTCATCTCCATAGTTCTGGAGAGGAAAATCTCCACGAGGCAAAGTCGAGAGGAGCTGATAAGACGAGGCGTTCTCATTCCCGATCAAGGTGAGTTATGGTGGGAAAATGTATGAAATCTAACAGTGTGCTTGCTGAGCGTTCCATTTGTTTATTATAGTAGAAGTCCCGCCCCACACCGCCCCAAATATATTGAGTAGAAGTCCCGCCCCAAACCCCCGTTTTCCTCTACGTCATCAGGGAGTGGAATACTCCCTGATGTTAGCTGTTGCTACGATGGGGAAGAAACCCAAACTGCAGTTCCATCTAAGTTGTTTGTGTCCTCCTGGTACACTGTACGTAAGTCCCCTCCCACGCATTGTTAAACGCCAATGTAACATTACCTCAAATCTGCGTCAAGGAAGACAAATGTAATTTTGTTCTTAGGGGAGCTAATCTAATGGTAAATGTCTCGAGACGGAAGCCTCCTTTCTTCTTACATTCCTTGTGTGTACTGTATAATTAATGGATGTAGTAAAATAGCTGTCAGTTAAATGTCAGCTAAAATGTACCCCATTCGCACCCCCTGCTAACTCTTAAATGTTTCATTTGCACCAGAGGAGCCAGTGAACTCTGAGAATCTAAATGGCCATGCAACGCCTAGTGTGGGGTCTGATGAGGTCAAAGTTGACATGGAGTCTCTGCAAACACCTTTGGAGGAGAAGACAGAAGGGTCGGAGAATGCTGAGGACAAAGCAGGTATACTGGAATGCTTTTAACATGTTTGTCTGCAAGCAGGCCAAAGCTAAATGAAATGGCATGGTCTAAATCCATTCGGTGAGCTCCAATTGAATAATGTGTCCACTAGCGCTTCCTATTTTGGCTTTGACCTCCAAGCAGGAGTCTGCAATAAACCATCCACTAATGGTCAATATCACCCTTTTAGACCTGCAGGAGTATTGCCATCTGAAGCTTTTTAAGTGTTGTGGGGGTTCCTCAATTCAATTTTTCAAATCCCATATCCATTAACACGTCTCCATTGCTGTTGATCTTTTAGCAGTAGCCCCTGACCGATAGGCATAATGTTGCACACTCCAGCAGAATGTATCCAGATACACCTATGTTAAATCCCCTTGACAGTCAGATAGGGAAACGAAAGAGCAGAAATCCCCTATTCTTAAGCCCTGCAGACAAAAGGAGGCTGTCACTTCTGCAATGATCAAAGGCCCTCAGTACTCTACTGAGCATAACAATGTGGGCCTCTATTGAACCACTGGAGCCAGAGCTCTGGCCTCTTCAGATCAATAGTAAGCCAATCTACTGCTGGGGTGGCAGGTAGCCTAGTGGTTAGAGCGTTGGGACCGTAACCGAAAGGTTGCTAGATCGAATCCCCAAGCTGACAAGGTAAAAATCTTTCATTCTGCCCCTGAACAAGGCAGTTAACCCACTGTTCCTAGGCCGTCATAGTAAATAAGAATTTGTTTTTAACTGACTTGCCTAGTTAAATAAAATAAATAAATAATACTGCTGCCCACTTAATACTGCTGACCAAAGACAAATTGGGATGACTAGCTAGATCTCTCTCCAACAACATATTCAGAGTGGTTCAGCTGGTCAGGAAGACCCGCACTGGTCTCAGTTCATTATGGAGCCATTTTGCACCCTGTCAGGGCAGATACCCAGACAATGCCTCATCTAAAGTGCCCGGGCACTGAGGGCTCTGCCTGGCAATAATCTGTTGCTTTATTGAAGGAGCTTGGTCGTGATAGCTCAGATGAGAAGAATGTAAAGAGAAATGATCCTACTCTATAAGATACACTTTATTAGTCCATACTAGATGGACATTTGTCCTCTGCTTTTTTCCCCCAACCCTTCCGAGATAGATAGATGGATACTGTACTGTGTATATAGTACCAGTACCATTCAAAAGTTTGGACACACCCACTCATTAAAGGGTTTTTCTTTATTTGTACTATTTTCTACATTGTAGAATAATAGTGAAGACATCAAAACTATGAAATAACACATATGGAATCATGTAATAACCAAAAAAGGTTTAAACAAATCAAAAGATATTTGAGATTCTTCAAAGTAGCCACCCTTTGCCTTGATGACAGATTTGCACACTCTTGGCATTCTCTTAACCAGCTTAAACTGGAATTCTTTCCCAACAGTCTTGAAGGAGTTCCCACATATGCTGAGCACTTGTTGGTTGTTTTTCCTTCACTCTGCGGTCCAACTCATCCCAACCCATCTCAATTGGGTTGAGGTCGGGTGATTGTGGAGGCCAGGTCATCTGATTCAGCACTCCATCACTCTCCTTCATGGTCATATAGCCCTTACACAGCCTGTAAGTGTGTTGGGTCATTTTCCTGTTGAAAAACAAATGATAGTTCCACAAAGCTCAAACCAGATGGGATGGTGTATTGCTGCAGAATGCTGTGGTAGCCCTGCTGGTTAAGTGTGTCTTGAAATTCTAAATAAATCACTGACTGTTTCACCAGCAAAGCACCATCACAACACCTTCACGGTGGGAAACCACACATGCGGAGATCATCCGCTCACCTACTCTGCGTCTCACAAAGACACGGCGGTTGTTACCAAAAATCTCAAATTCGGACTCATCAGACCAAAGGACAGATTTACACCGGTCTAATGTCCATTGTTCATGTTTCTTGGCCCAAGCAAATCTCTTCTTCTTATTGGTGTCCTTTAGTAGTAGTTACTTTGCAGCAATTCGACCATGAAGGCCTGATTCACACAGTGTCCTCTGAACAGTTGATGTTGAGATGTGTCTGTAACTTGAACTCTGTGAAGCATTTATTTGGGCTGCAATTTCTGAGGCTGGTAACTCTAATGAACTTATCCTCTGCTGCAAAAGTAACTCTGGGTCTTCCTTTCCTGTGGCGGTCCTCATGAGAGCCAGTTTCATCATAGCACTTGATGGTTTTTGCGACTGCACTTGAAGAAACTTTAAAAGTTATTGACATTTTCCAGATTGACTGACCTTCATGTCTTAAAGTAACGATGGACTGTCATTTCTCTTTGCTTATTTGAGCTGTTCTTGCCATAATATGGACTTTGTCTTTTACCAAATAGGGCTGTCTTCTGTATACCGCCGTTACCTTGTCACAACACATCTGATTGGCTGAAACGCATTAAGGAAAGAAATTCCATAAAATAACTTTTAAGAAGGCACACCTGTTAATTTAAATGTATTCCAGGTAACTACCTCATGAAGCTGGTTGAGTGAATGCCAAGAGTGTGCAAAGCTGTCGTCAAGGCAAAGGGTGGCTACTTTGAAGAAAATATATTTTGATTTGTTTAACTTCTTTCTTTTTATTTATTAATTTTTTACTTAACTTTTTTGGTAACTACATGATTCCATACGTGTTATTTCATAGTTTTGATGTCTTCACTATTATTCTACAATGTAGAAAATATTAAGAATAAAGAAAAACCCTGGAATGAGTAGGGGTGTCCAAACTTTTGACTGGTACTGTATATATTTTATACAGTGGGGCAAAAAAGTATTTAGTCAGCCACCAATTGTGCAAGTTCTCCCACTTAAAAAGATGAGAGAGGCCTGTAATTTTCATCATAGGTACACTTCAACTATGACAGACAAAATGAGAAAAGAAAATCCAGAAAATCACATTGTAGGATTTTTAATGAATTTATTTGCAAATTATGGTGGAAAATAATAAATAAATCCCACTTTTTAAGTGGGAGAACTTGCACAATTGGTGGCTGACTAAATACTTTTTTGCCCCACTGTATATACAGTTGAAGTCGGAAGTTTACATACACTTAAATTGGAGTCATTAAATCCTGTTTTTCAACCACTCCACAAATTTCTTGTTAAACTATAGTTTTGGCAAGTCAGTTAGGACATCTACTTTGTGCATGACACAAGTAATTTTTCCAACAATTGTTTACAGACAGATTATTTCACTTATAATTCACTGTATCACAATTCCAGTGGGTCAGAAGTTTACGTCCACTAAGTTGACTGTGCCTTTAAACAGCTTAGAAAATTCCAGAAAATGATGTCATGGCTTTAGAAGCTTCTGATAGGCTAATTGACATAATTTGAGTCAATTGTAGGTGTATCTGTGGATGTATTTCAAGGCCTACCTTCAAACTCAGTGCCTCTTTGCTTGACATCATGGGAAAATCAAAAGAAATCAGCCAAGACCTCAGAAAAAAAACTGTAGACCTCCACAAGTCGGGTTCATCCTTGGGAGCAATTTGCCATGAAACTGAAATTGCTATGAAACTGAAGATCTCGTACAACCCTGTGTACTACTCCCTTCACAAAACAGCGCAAACTGTCTCTAACCAGAATAGAAAGAGGAGTGTAAGGCCCCGGTGCACAACTGAGCAAGAGGACAAGTACATTAGAGTGTCTAGTTTGAGAAACAGACACCTCACAAGTCCTCAACTGGCAGCTTCATTAAATAGTACCCACAAAACACCAGTCTCAACATCAACAGTGAAGAGGGGACTCTGGGATGCTCTGATCCACCTCTTTGATCCACCTCTATGCAGACAACACCATTCTGTATACTTCTGGCCCTTCTTTGGACACTGTGTTAATTAACTAACCTCCAGACGAACTTCAATGCCATACAACTTTCCTTCCGTGGCCTCCAATTGCTCTTAAATGCAGGTATAACTAAATGCATGCTCTTCAACCGATCACTGCCCACACCTGCCTGCCCGCCCAGCATCACTACTCTGGACGGTTCTGACTTAGAATATGTGGACAACTACAAATACCTAGGTGTCTGGTAAGACTGTAAACTCTCCTTCCAGACTCACATTAAGCATCTCCATTCCAAAATTAAATCTAGAATCAGCTTCCTATTTTGCAACAAAGCATCCTTCACTCATGCTTCCAAACACACCCTTGTAAAACTGACTATCCTACCGATCCTTGACTTCGGTGATGTCATTTACAAAATAGCCTCCAACACTACTCAGCAAATTGGATGCAGTCTATCACAGTGCCATCTGTTTTGTCACCAAAGCCCCATATACTACCAACCACTGCGAACTGTATGCTCTCGTTGGCTGGCCCTCGCTTCATATTTGTTTCCAAACCCACTGGCTCCAGGTCATCTATAAATCTTTGCTAGGTAAAGCCCCGCCTTATCTCAGCTCACTGGTTACCATAGCACCACCTACCCGTAGCGCGCGCTCCAGCATGTATATTTCACTGGTCACCCCCAAAGCCATTTCCTCTTTTGGCCGCCTTTCCTTCCAGTTCTCTGCTGCCAATGACTGGAACGAACTGCAAAAATCACTGAAGCTGGAGACTCATATCTCCCTCAGTAGCTTTAAGCACCAGCTGTCAGAGCAGCTCACAGATCACTGCACCTGTACATAGCCCATCTGTGAATAGCCCATCCAACTACCTCATCCCCATACTGTTATCTATTTCATTTATTTTTGCTCCTTTGCACCCCAGTATCTCTACTTGCACACTCACCTTCTGCACATCTATCACTCCAGTGTTTAATTGCTATATTGTAATTATTTTGCCACTATGGCCTATTTATTGCCTTACCTCCGGTATCCTACCTCATTTGCACACACTGTATATAGACTTTTTCTATTGTATTATTGACTGCATGTTTGTTTATTCCACGTGTAACTCTGTGTTGTTGCTTGTGTCGCACTGCTTTGATTTATCTTGGCTAGGTCGCGGTTGTAAATGAGAACTTGTTCTCAACTAGCCTACCTGGTTAAATAAAGGTGAAATAAAATAAATAAAAATACAAACATACATACCTTGTATCATACAGGGCGCAACGAGTTTTAATCAGTCATGGAAATAAAAGTGATGAAAAAAGAGTGCTAAAAAGAAGATGGAGAACAAGATACTGGAGTTTTGGTGCCGGTGCAGCCAACTAGTGCTATATTGTCAAAACAATACGATATATCATCTAAAATAATATCCCGATATGTAAATGTATTAACAAACAAACAAAAAGATTCTCCCATCACTATAATACACATTAGGTTGGAGGTCATGTCTGTTAGACTTCGCTTCCTACCTTAGATATGCACATGATGGAGCCACTTTCCGTTCCCGACTTTTACGAGTATTAGCTAGACAAATCTTTCTACATGGTCCCACCCTTGTGTTTGTCTCTCCCTGACTCCCTCCCTCTGGGTTTGGTAAATTACAGGAGAGATTGCTCTGCTCCCCCCTCTACCTCTCTTAGTAAGGAATGAAATCAAAGCTACTCCAAAAGGAAACCAGGCCAGAACGCGGGAGGCTAAAAAACATCCCACCACCGCCCCTCCCAAATCAGCTGGTGGGGCTACAGCAGGGCGCAGGGACGGGACCGCTGGTGTTAAAAAGCTGCCCAAAAGCACAGGCAAGCAAGCTTCCGCTCTGCCACCCAAACAAAACCCTCGAAACAATTACATTGGGAACGGTGAGTATCAGTGGCACTGGTTGGTTGGGAGAGAACCCTGTTGGCATGGATAATGTACCCGTCTTCGCATGTGGAAGGCCTCCCACCGTCCATCAGTCCATCCCTCCTTGTTCCCCTTCAGGATTGAATGGTAGGGTAAGTTAGTCTCGTGTGGCTCAGTTGGTAGAGCATGGCGCTTGCAACGCCAGGGTTGTGGGTTCGTTTCCCACGGGGGACCAGTACAAAAAAAAAAAAAGTATGAATGTATGTACTTGTAAGTCGCTCTGGATAAGAGCGTCTGCTAAATGACTTAAATGTAAATGTAGTGTCCATGCTAGAAGGCTAGGGATTTACAGTAGTTGAAAGTTTAATTGTTCTTGTTGTGAAACAGGAAGTGAGGAGAGTGTGTACAGAGAGTTGCTTGCAGAGACTTCTCCATTTTCAGACAGCATAGCACTACAATAAGATACGCTGTGTACTGTGTCCCATCTTTGTTCCCCTGCCTGCCTGCCTGCCTCCGAGGGTTTCTGAAAACCCTTGCTTTTTTTTGTCTTTGGTGCATGATTATCTGGTTCATGGATTGTTTGGTTTCCCAGGGCGATGTGGCCATGTCTGTGTGTGTGCCAGCGTCCGTGCATGTGACTTGTTTGACCCCACTGGAGTAAACTGCACTACCCAGGGACAATTGTGTTGATTGTAATGGGCATGCCTAACTTGGTATTTTATGAGTTTCTTAGAAGAAATGCCAGATTTTGGGCTCTTGATATTTCTGTTTCTGTTTAATATCCATTGTTATCCTCTGCCTATAATAATTTTGAGTGCACATTGTTCTCTTGTTGAGTGTCAGTAGTTTATTTGGTTTTGAATAGCTTTTGTATATCTGCCAAATGGCTTATCCACATTACGACCCCTTTCACAGCCACTAATAATATTTGACTCTTAGACCCTGGCCATGACCCCACTCTATGAAGGTGTCTCAGGGAGAGTTGGGATATGCAAAAAAATGAATGCTTATAATACACACTTGTACATGTGTGAAATAGGACAAATATAAGCACCAACCAAATAATAATAATTATTTTACTCTTCTTATTCTGTCACATGACCCCCAACATTCTATAGAAGTAATATGTGTTTTTTGTCAGGGACAATGCATCATTGATTGTTAATGTGTCAGACTTAGACAAAAGGCTCATGATCATCTGTAGTGCCTGGGCAGGCCATTTGACATGAAGGCACTAACAAAAGCGCATAAAACGCTACAGGACATCAGACAGTTTTTGCCGTTGTGTTTAACATAAATCTAATGAAGTTTCCTCTCCTCTCAGCCAAATCCTCTCATCCTAAGAAAACTGGAGGCACATCCAAGAGCACGGCCCAGTCCTCATCCTCCTCATCGTCCACACCGCATACCACAAAGACCTCCAAGGACAGGCCTGCCAACCCAACTGGGACAGAGAAGACAAACAAGCGCGTCCTCCAACTAGTAACTGACCCTTCCAGCTTCTCTGGAGCTCCCAAGGCCTCCCCAGAGACAGACAGCCTTTCTGGGGAGAGACGGGTCCCGGGCCCTGGGGATGGGCATGGGAACCAGGGGTGCAAGGAGGAGCCCTCTTCTGGCCCAGAGGGCAGGCCTGCTGCTCAGGATGACTCCTCTCTGACTGGAATGGATAAAGACAATGCCTTAGGAGCCAGTCCTCAGGACCCTGGAGAAAAGGCCCCTCTGGTCAACAACGCCACTGAGGACACTTTCTTCACCGAGTCTCATAGCGAGAGCTCCATGGAGGAAGCCCTGGGGACTGGGGAAGATGGAGGTGGTGACCGTGGGCAACAGTCGGGGGACGCAGACCATGAGTTAGAGAAACGTCAGTGGTATGTATCGATACTGCAACACAGATCTATAGGCTTCTAATGCAGAAAAACCCTATGGGAAGACCTGGGTCAAACACACTTTAAAGTATTTAAGATATGTGAGGTACACTTGATGTAGCTTGAATTCTGCACTTTTGGGACTGTTCCATTGAACCAGGCCAATTAAATCAAGTATTTGAAAATAGTTGAGTTATATATTTGACCCAGGTTGGAATTAAACGTCTCCTCCAAACTGAAGAAAATAAAATGTCGTCTTACATCATAATTGCTGTCATGAAACTTTAGAATGAAATCTGGTGGTATTGTTGGGAAAGCTCTTTAACGCAATCATGATTCCCAAAATAGTACAGTATGCTTTAGAAAACTCCATTGAATGCATGGTGTAATTCTTACTGCATGTGTAGTGTAAATCGATTTGAAAAGTTTCAACTGTATTACATGATGTGGCAATGTTGTTCGTCATCCTCAGTGTTTTGCAGCTTGAGATGGTTAGCATTGGGAGTCACACAGTACTGCAGAAAATGGCACAGCAGTGTGAAAAGCTATCCTGTGTGGGAACATAATTATGATAGGTTTTGCTTTACTGGATTATTTCCCACTGGTATTGCACTTGGTCATGTGTTCAACAGTAAGGTCATCACAAAGGTCAAAGTCTATAAATGTACAAAACTCTACCTTATAGTCACTACCACTCACAGTATGCATTCTAAAAGCTGTTGTTCTTAGTTTTCAACCTTCACATTTTACTATGTGCTGTATTCTTAGATGGCTCCTCATTGCCGAAGTACTGTTCTGATGATGAACGGCACCACAGCTTGAGTTCAAAGCCCAGAAAATGCTGTAAATATTTTAGCAGCATCAGCAGCCTTGTTTACCATTTACCGCTACCTGGATTCAGTATTGTCATAATTCATAATGGCTGCTGTGTAATAGGGAGTAACCTATTTCAGCCCTCTATTTAAACATTTGGTGGTGTGGCAAATGGTTGTCTCTCTCTCTCTCTCACACACACACACACGTCTGAGTCAGCATAGATGTCATAAATGGCTTTCATAGCCCTGAGCTGAACTGGTTTAACTTGAATTGGGACAGTAAGTCACAGAGCTCTGTCTGTGTTATAGGCCTTAAACCATTTGGAAAGATGATAGTTTACATGACTTGCATGATACCAGATTCATGAGGAAAAGACTGTTGGGAAAGTAAAGGCCTGTTTTCACCAACGTTTTTGGTCTATATACCCTTCATTAGAGTTTGTATATCGACATTTTCCATTATGCAACAAGGAAAACAATGGACATGATAAATAAATCAGAAGACAAGATAAATCAATCAGGTAAGAATGGTTTATCAGGGTTTTGATGATGTGACTCCAGGCCTACCAATGGGATTGGAGAGAAGAAGCTCCACAGTGTTAACCTGCAGAGCCCAGAGGTTACAGTCATCCCAGACAGCATTACGGAGTCTGACTACCAGTCCACAGTCAGCGACTCCGACTCAGATGGGCCCATCCTCTACCGAGACGAAGACGAGGATGAGGAGGACGAGTATACCACAAGTAAGGAATCCGTCACAGATATAGAAGCTTAAAGCTCATTGTAGTCAGCATGTGTTAAATGTCTGTCTGTCCAGCCTTTGCAACAAATTAGTCCGTAGCCACTCGTGCACTAGAAACAAGGACTAGAAACAAAAACAAAATAAAAGGACTACAAACAAGGACTAGAAACAAAAACAAAATAAAAGGACTACAAACAAGGACTAGAAACAAAAACAAAATAAAAGGACTACAAACAAGGACTAGAAACAATGAAAACAACCTTGATAACAATCTCACTTATTGTGTTTCCACACTCTTTATTGGTGGTTTTATATGTACTACTTGACTTATATTTTATATTTACTGCACAGCACACATTCCTATAAAGCCGTACTCTTGTCCTCTAACTCAGCCCATTTTAAGACTCTCTGGGGGCAGCTGCATGGCGTAGGCTGGAGGAAGGGACTAGCTAGATTTTCATGATTATTATTGGTTTTGTAGGCTCCCTAGCCAGTAAGATCCGCCGCAGGGACACCCTGGCCATCAAACTGGGCAACCGGCCCAGCAAGAGAGAGCTGGAGGAGAAGAACATCCTGCCTCGCACCTCTGAGACCGAGAGGCAGGAACTCCGGCAACAGATTCACTCCAAGCTAGTGAGGTACAGAGTACACCAATGGAGTCATGCGCACACACACACACACACACACACACACACACACGCATTGTGTGTATTTAAGATTGTATTTAATCTGAAATAACTGTTCTGGTGTGAAATTTCCGAAAACTTGGTAGCACTAAAATCCTCTTTCATCCAAGGGACTTAAGATGATCTTAGTGCTACAAAGCTTTTGGGGAACTCACCCCTGTTCCCAAATCACTGAGGCATTGTCTCGTTTCATTCTCCCTCTGTCCCTCACAGACGACTTAGTCAGAGGCCCAGCACTGAGGAACTGGAGCAGAGGAACATTCTGAAACGTGAGTGACGACAGACATATGCCACCACAAACAGACAGCACCACATTGGCCCCAGTCAGACAACCCCTTAGTACTGTACAAGACATTTCCCCCACACAAGGTCTGTTTGTCTTCTGGCTTTGGTCATGTGTGTTTTTCAGATTATATACTGAACAAAAATATAAACGTAACAGTCAAATCTCTGAAATTGTTACTTGAGTTACAGTTCATATAAGGAAATCAGTCAATTTAAATAAAAAAAATTAGGCCCTAATCTATGGATTTCACGACTTGGAATACAGATATACATCTGTTGGTCACCGATACCTTTAAAAAAACAGATAGGGGCGTGGATCAGAAAACTAGTCAGTATCTGGTGTGAGCATAATTTGCCTCATGCAGTGCGAAACATCTCCTTCGCATAGTTGATCAGGCTGTTGATTGTGGGCTGTGGAATGTTGTCCCACTCCTCTTCAATGGCTGTGCGAAGTTTCTGGATATTGGCGGGATCTGGAACACGCTGTCGTACACGTCGATCCAGAGCATCCCAAACGTGCTCAATGGATGACATGTCTGGTGAGTATGCAGGCCATGGAAGAACTGGGACATTTTCAGCTTCCAGGAATTGTGTACAGATCCTTGTGACATGGGGCCGTGGATTATAATGCTGAAACATGAGGTGATGGTGGCGGATGAATGGCACGACAATGGACCTCCAGGATCTCGTCACGGTATCTCTGTGCATTCAAATTTCCATCGATTTTAAAATGTAATTGTGTTTGTTGTCCATAGTTTATGCCTACCCATACCATAACCCCACCGCCACCACGGGCCACTTTTTTTACAACGTTGACATTAGCAAACCACTCGCCCACAAGAAGCCATACACGTGGTCTGCGGTTCTCTACAACAATGTTGGAGGCAGCTTATGGTAGAGAAATTAACATTCAATTATCTGGCAACAGCTCTGGTGGACATTCCTGCAGTCAGCATGCAAATTGCACACTCCCTCAAAACTTGAGACATCTGTGGCATTGTGTAGTGTGACAAATATGCATATTTTAGAGTGGCCTTTTATTGTCCCCAGCACAAGGTGCACCGGTGTCATGATCATGCTGTTTAATCAGATTCTTGATATGCCACACCTGTCAGGGGGATGGATTATCTTGGCAAAGACCAACACTTTATATGTTGCGTTTATTTTTGTTCAGTGTTGATAGTTCAGTTCCACATGACCTAAAGAGCTGATGACTTTATCCCATTCAGTCAAAGGTTGATGCTAGACCAGTTACGATTTCATAAGGATACGGTGTATGTGAATAAATTAGCCCTGCTGGAATCCAAGACAAAGGTGAAGTTGTTCTCCTGGCTTGGACAGCTGTGCATCAAGGTCTAATGGTGCATTGATGTGGGGGGAGGCCAGTTATCGACTGATGGCTCATCTACTTGCCCAGTTTATTGGTTAGTAAATCAATTTTGTGAAACACATTACGCCAGATTGAGCATGACCAGTGAAGAATTAACATTTCTAAGAGAATAACATCTTGAGCTCTTATCGTGCCAGACAATGTTTTACATTTTTGGGTCAGAGAAGGTCAGGATAAAAGTCAATAGGAATGTGTTATTTATGTTTACCTGGTCATTCTCTCTATCTCCTAGAAGTTAACTTTGTTCTAAGCAAATCAAACTTAATCTAAAGTGCATCGGAACACACTTTACAAAAAAAAAGGACTACCATTTGATCAACAGGCTTAAAACATGTTCCTGTAATACAGTCAATGCTCACGTGGAGACTTCCTGTCTATTAAACAGGAAGCAGTGAAAGAAGGGGCCATTTTGTTGTTGTAATCTTGCTGGGGTGTTACTGCATTATTTATGAGATCGTTGTGGTGGAATCATAATGCATGAGGCTAAGAGGGAGAGGGCAGTTAACTGACTGTTGCCTTATTGAAAGCAGATGGCAAAGGTTGCACGCCTCCCAGGGACTCTATGCACATCTGTCACACACTCAACAACTACCTGTTGAAGAATATAACACAGGTCTACATTGTGCTCTGGTTTAAAGAGTTGACTATATATGGTTAAGAAAATACGACTCCAAATCAAAGTTTGTCAGATGTTTTCAGACCTCAAAAGCAGACTGTTGAGATAAGTCCATGTTTCAGGCCATCTGTTTTTGTAGATGCAGCCATATGGCATGTTCCAAAATCAATGGGAAAGATGAGCACTGTATCATTTCCAGACTTTCTATTAACCACATTGCTTAATTAATAATCACTATAATGGGCAGTGAAGTACCACCTTAGCCTACTTACAACTTATTTTTAATTTCACTGCAGAGACGAATGAAGCTGATAAACATGAAGCCATACAAGAGATTAAAAGAAGACTCTCCCGAAAGGTACTGTCATTTATACTTTATTTAGGCACACCAATATTAGGCTTGCTGAATGTCTGCATCTCATTAGACATAAAATTAATGTAATGACTCGTGTTGATACAGTGCATTCGAAAAGTATTCAGGCCCCTTGATTTTTTCCACATTTTGTTACGTTACAGCCTTATTCTAAAATGTATTAAATAGGTTTTTTTTGCTCCTCATCAATCTACATACAATACCCCATAATAACAAAGACAACGTTTGACATTTTTGCACATGAATAAATAAATAAAATAATAATAATGAAATGTCACATTTACAAAAGTATTCAGACCCTTTACTCAGTACTTTTTTGAAGCACCTTTGGCAGCGATTACAGCCTCGAGTCTTCATGGGTATGACGCTACAAGCTTGGCGCAACCTGAATTTGGGGAGTTTCTCCCATTCTTCACTGCAGATCCTCTCAAGCTCTGTCAGGTTGGATGGGGAGTGTCGCTGCACAGCTATTTTCAGGTCTCTCCAGAGATGTTCGGGCTCTGGCTGAGCCACTCAAGGACATTCAGAGACTTGTCCTGAAGCTACTCCTGTGTTGTCTTGGCTGTGTGCTTAGGGTCGTTGTCCTGTTGGAAGGTGAACCTTGGCCCATGTCTGAGGTCCTGAGCGCTCTGGAGCAGGTTTTCATCAAGGGTCTCTCTGTACTTTGCTCGGTTAATCTTTCCATCTATCCTGACTAGTCTCCCAGTCCCTGACGCTGAAAAACATCCACACAGCATGATGCTGCCACCACCATGCTTCACCGTAGGGATGGTGCCAGGTTTCGTCCAGACATGACGCTTGGCATTCAGGCCAAAGAGTTAAATCTTGGTTTCATCAAACCAGAGAATCTTACATTTACATTACATTTAAGTCATTTAGCAGACGCTCTTATCCAGAGCGACTTACATTTAACCTTTTTTTATTTTTTATTTAACTAGGCAAGTCAGTTAAGAACAAACTCTTATTTTTTTTTTTCAATGACGGCCTAGGAACAGTGGGTTAACTGCCTTGTTCAGGGGCAGAACGACAGATTTGTACCTTGTCAGCTCGGGGATTTGAACTTGCAACCTTTCGGTTACTAGCCCAATGCTCTAACCACTAGGCTACCCTGCCGCCCCGTCTTGTTTCTCATGGTCTGAGAGTCTTTAGGTGACTTTTGGCAAACTCCAAGCGGGCAGTCATGCACTTTTTACTGAGGA
Organism: Salvelinus namaycush; assembly: GCF_016432855.1. NCBI lineage: Eukaryota > Metazoa > Chordata > Actinopteri > Salmoniformes > Salmonidae > Salvelinus > Salvelinus namaycush. The sequence goes on from NC_052341.1 coordinate 16,894,638, forward strand.
GTGGCTTCCGTCTGGCCACACTACCATAAAGGCCTGATTGGTAGAGTGCTGCAGAGATGGTTGTCCTTCTAGAAGATTCTCTAATCTTCACAGAGGAACTCCGGAGCCATGTCAGAATGACCATTGGGTTCTTGGTCAACTCCCTTCTCCCCCGATTGTTCAGTTTGGCCGGGTGGCCAGCTCTAGGAAGAGTCTTGGTGGTGGCAAACTTCTTCCATTTAAGAATTATGGACGCCACTGTGTTCTTGGGGACCCAATTGTTTTGGTACCCTTCCCCAGATCTGTGCCTCGACACAATCCTGTCTCGGAGCTCTACGGACAATTCCTTCGACCTCATGGCTTGGTTTTTGCTCTGACATGAACTGTCAACTGTGGGACCTTTTATATACAGTTGAAGTCGGAAGTTTACATATACATTTAAACTCAGTTTTTCACAATTCCTGACATTTAATCCTAGTAAAAATTCCCTGTCTTAGGTCAGTTAGGATCACCACTTTATTTTAGGAATGTGAAAATGTCAGAATAATAGTAGAGAGAATGATTTATGTCAGCTTTTATTTCTTTCATCACATTCCCAGTGGGTCAAAAGTTTACATACACTCAATTAGTATTTGGTAGCATTGCCTTTTAACTTGTTTAACTTGGGTCAAACTTTTCGGGTAGCCTTCCACAAGCTTCCCACAATAAGTTGGGTGAATTTTGGCCCATTCCTCCTGACAGAGCTGGTGGAACTGAGTCAGGTTTGTAGGCCTCCTTGCTCGCACACGCTTTTTCAGTTTTGCCCACAAATTTTCTATAGGATTGAGGTCAGGGTTTTGTGATGGCCACTCCAATACCTTGACTTTGTTGTCCTTAAGCCATTTTGCCATAACTTTGGAAGTATGCTTGGGGTTGTCCATTCTCCATTTGGAAGACCCATTTGCGACCAAGCTTTAACTTCCTGACTGATGTCTTGAGATGTTGCTTCAATATATCCACATAATTTTCCTGCCTCATGATGCAATCTATTTTGTGAAATGCACCTGTCCCTCCTGCAGCAAAGCACCCCCACAACATGATGCTGCCACCCCTGTGCTTCAAGGTTGAGATGGTGTTCTCCAAACATAACAATGGTCATTATGGCCAAATAGTTATATTTTTGTTTCATCAGACCGGAGGACATTTCTCCAAAAAGTACAATCTTTGTCCCCATGTGCAGTTGCAAACCGTAGTCTGGCTTTTTTATGTCGGTTTTGGAGCAGTGGCTTCTTCCTTGCTGAGCGGCCTTTCAGGTTATGTCGATATAGGACTCTTTCACTGTGGATATAGATACTTTTGTACCTGTTTCCTCCAGCATCTTCACAGGGTCCTTTGCTGTTATTCTGGGATTGATTTGCACTTTTCACACCAAAGTACGTTCATCTCTAGGAGACAGAACGCGCCTCCTTCCTGAGCGGTATGATGGCTGCGTGTTCCCATGGTGTTTATACTTGCGTACTATTGTTTGTACAGATGAACGTGGTACCTTCAGGCGTTTGGAAATTGCTCCCAAGGATGAACCAGACTTGTGGAGGTCCACAGTTTTTTTTCTGAGGTTTTGGCTGATTTCTTTTGATTTTCCCATGATGTCAAGCAAAGAGGCACTGCGTTTGAAGGTAGGCCTTGAAATACATCCACAGGTACACCTCCATTTGACTCAAATGATGTCAATTAGCCTATCAGAAGCTTCTAAAGCCATGACATCATTTTCTGGAATTTTACAAGCTGTTTAAAGGCACAGTCAACTTAGTGTATGTAAACTTCTGACCCACTGGAATTGTGATACAGTGAATTATAAGTGAAATAATCTGTCTGTAAACAATTGTTGGAAAAATTACTTGTGTCATGTACAAAGTAGATGTTCTAACCGACTTGCCAAAACTATAGTTTGTTAGAGTGGTTGGAGTGGTTGAAGTGGAGTGGTTGAAAACGAGTTTTAATGACTCCAACCTAAGTGTATGTAAACTTCCAACTTCAACTGTTGACAGGTGTGTGCCTTTCCAAATCATGTCCAATCAATTGAATTTACCACATCTCAAGAATGATCAATGGAAACAGGATGCACCTGAGCTCAATTTCGAGTCGTAGGGCAAAGGGTCTGAATACTTTTGTATGTAAGGTATTTCTGTTTATTCGTTTTTATAAATGTGCAAACATTTCTAAAAACCTGTTTTCACTTTGTCATTATAAGGTATTGTGTGTAGATTGGGGGGGGGGGGGGGGATGATTTAATCAATTGTAGAACAAGGCTGTAATGTAACAAATTTTGGAAAAAGTCAATGAGTCTGAATACTTTCCGAATGCACTGTATATTTGGTACACAGATCCATCTGGTGGACACAGCTGGAACTGATATAACTGGAACCAAACACGTCAAACTCATGTAGACTGAATATATGGACTGAACTCAATATAATGAATTACCAAACAATGTCTTGATTTCTGAATTACCAAACACATTTCTAACTCATTTGTTCCTTGTTAATTAGTTGACTTTTTTTTGTTTTTTGACGATGTAAAATTCAGCAATCGTATGACTCAGTTGCCACAGTGCATACTGTAGGGCATTCCAACTCTGTGTGAGCAGCATGCCTCAAAGTGTAGCATCAGGCTGCTTTGAAATTCCTCAGATTGCTCGCCCCCAGTGGTGGTAGGGAGGGAAGAGGGGATTGGGAAGAGGGGATTGGCCAGGGTTAGGCCAACGAGGCTTGACCTCAGCTATATTGAGAACCGGAGTCTAGTTCCAAACTGTGCTCCCGTATGGCACCGTGGAAGCAGTTAAACTTTCCCCACAACTCTCTACCCATCTTCTCCCGGGCCCCAAATGTTTTATCTACAAGTCCCAATTTACAGTTGTCAATCACTGGTTACTTGTGTGTGTGTGTGTGTGTGTGTGTGTGTAGCTGAGTGTGAGGCCCACAGTAGCAGAGCTGGTGGCTCGGCGGATTCTGCGCTTCAATGAGTATGTGGAGTGCACAGATGCTAAGGACTATGACCGCCGTGCAGACAAACCCTGGACCAGGCTCACTCCAGCTGACAAAGTGGGTCCCAGACTCCTACTGTATAATGTTATTGCAAGAGAACCTAAAATACATGACATTCATAATGTGATTAAATACTTGGAATAAGACAGGTTATAAAAAGGTGTAATTAAAAAACGTTTTGTTAGAATTTCATTCCTCATGCATACCACATACTGGCCAGCAACTGAACCATACTCTAAATACATTATTCACAAATAATAATAATGATTTATCATTTAAAGCTGCAATATGTAACTTTTTGGGTAACCTGACCAAATTCACATAGAAATGTGAGTTATAGATATGTCATTCTCATTGAAAGTGATGTTGAATGTGTGCTATTTCTGTTTTTTTGATTTTGCACCTTTTACTTTCAGTTTTGTACACTAGCTTCAAACAGCTGAAAATACAATATTTTGGGTTATTGAAAATATATTTCACAGGGGTCTAGATTGTACAATGATTCTCTACACTATGCATTTCTTGTTTTGTCACAAACTGAAGTTAGGCAAATTATTCTAATTTTAGCAACCAGGAAATGGCGGAGCGATTTCTGCATATTGCATCTTTAATCTTCAGTTATATGAAACATGTTTACCTGTCTGAAAGTATTGATGTTCTGACTTTTTTTTTTTTTTTTTTTAGTTCTTCTTTGTAGATGAAGACTTTGATCTTGAATGTTTATATTCCCTCAGGCTGCTATCCGTAAAGAACTGAATGAGTTCAAAAGCAAAGAGATGGAAGTTCATGAAGAGAGCAAGCAATTCACCAGGTAATGGCAACTTTGACCTTATTGACCCCCAGCCATTATACTACATTATGTTATGAGTCATACAAGATAATAAACTGCTGTTTTGATTTAGTACTAGTATGCAGTTTACTATAATAGGTAGACTGCCGCTCTGAACCAACAGCATCTGTTTTCCCTGTGCCTTGGCAGGTTCCATCGGCCCTGAGGTGTCTATTTCTCCAGTGGGGGTCCTGGTCAGCTGCCGGCCCTGCCTGAGGGCTCTTTCTTCCCGCTGCCCTGTGTCCCGCTGTGGGCTTCCCCGAAGCCTGGAGCCTAGATGCCCCTAGGCACAGACACATGGACAATGTCCCCTGGGGCAAACCGGTCTCCAGCTATAGAGATCAATGACATTGGGCCACACCTGGTTACACAGACCAGACTGAGCTTTAGTGTTGTGTGGAAAGATACAGAGAGAGAGAGTGGCCAATATCCATCCAGAGAATGTGAATGGGCCGAGCCCATGCCCATTCACAGTCTTTACACACCATGAAGAAAAAAAACTGTTGCACTTTGTAACACAGCGCTGATTGAATTACCCACATACTGTACCTGTTGGCTTCCCCTAATGCCCCCTAACAAGCTTTGACCAAGTCCCTGTGGAAGGGAAATGGTTTTGCAACTATGGCGATGTTGTAGGTTAGGCAAGTCCAGCCAAGGGTAACGGTAATCAAATCAATACAGCATAAACGGTGCAATTAAATGCTTACTTGCGAGCTTCCTCAACAGTGCAATGAAAAATATAAACAAATCAAAAAGTTAAACACATAGTCATAAGCTTAACGTAATGTAAGTGCATGGAAAGTAGTGTTTAAGAAAGAATGGTCACTTTTACTGCCATGTGGTTTTGATGGTGGAAATGAAGGTGATTTAGGTTTTGTTTTAAGGGGTGATTGTTCATGCTGATCTTAAAGTGGCTGGGACTACATGAATTGTGCCTAGATACTAAGCATTATGTATCATTACTATATGTGTCATGCTTTTTGGAACTGTAAGTTACCATTATTGAGCATATCTTTATGGGGACAGAGCAGAGGGGACCCTTTTGATTGGTGTAGGCAATTCTTTGCAAATTCCCCTCTATCTGCAAGTCAACCAGTGAGTTTCCAAATTTAGAGCACGTTCAGACAAAATTGGTCTGCTTTTGATTGGTTGAGCTGTTCGTAATGGATGGTCTGTGTAGTTTGAAAGGATGTGGTAAATGTTAGCATTTTACAGACCCAGATAAATCCATCAGGAGCTTTTTTCCTGATCATAAAATGTCTTCTGTAAAGCATTTCTTTGACATATCTGTGATCAGGTGCACCAATCCATCAGAATTTATATTCATTTCAGACTGCTAAGGGCAGGTGTAGAATATGGGAGGAGAACCACCGTATTCATGTCCATTTCTTTCTCGTTCTATAGATTTTTTGTAAAAAAATGTATATCTGATGCATGATCACAACATTACTGCCAATTACCTGATAGATTTTTACATTGATGTGATGAACAGGACAATTTTCATAGTTTCTTTTTAAACCCACCCCAATCTCGATTGATGGCGCTATGTGCTGTTCATATGTGAGTACTGTATCTTTGAATTATGTCATGTACATAATAGTAATGTATATGCAGTTATTGTCACTCCCATATTTATCATGCATATAGGTCTATATGTGCATCATATGCCTCTAAATGTCTTTATTTTTCAGTTGTTGATCACATTACTGTAGATACCATTTATGCGAAACATCAACGGTGTATGCTCAGGAGGAAGATGCCATAACCCTTCAGTATTAGCTACATAGACTGAAAGTGACCCCATGGCCACTGAATTGGTGTCACATGTTGACTTAGACATCCATTAGGATGTCATGTATATTGATGAAAATACACACTGTATGTCTCACCGTCATTGTGTATTGGTTTGTATGAGATACCTTTTTTTCGTACTGCTTCTGTGATCATTGTGCACAATGGTTTTAAAGTGGCCAGGATCCAAATGTTGTAGAAGTGTGTTTGTGTTGAAAATCATCTGTGCAGTGGAAAGTAATGTGTCTGCCTGGCCTGAGCCCACCGTGCAGTCAACTGTGAAGCCATTGAGTGGGTCAATTAAAAGCTGAGCAGGAGGGGGTGCACTCGGTCTCAGTGGCATATTGTCTTTCTATCTGGTCCTTGGCCATTGATCCCAGTTGAGAAGGGATAGTCCAAAGCACCTCTGTGGATCTAGGCAGCATCAAGTGCCAAAAGTAAAATGTTCAGTCTCTTAGAAGGGTCAAACTTACAGGCAGGACTGCACACTTGACCAAAGACTACACATCTCAAGTAATATTCTTTGTCATATTTTGAAGCAGTGTATCTCTGTGCTGTAAATATATGTAGCTAATATGTGTGTGGAAGATACTTTATGTGAATGTCTATTGAAGTGGAATGGGTTACTTTAGAGCCGTTTGTTTGACACCTGCTAAACTCACATTTTATGCAAACACACAGATGGTTTAAAAGTTGCTTAAATGTCTTAACATTTTACTAGAAGTAAGACAGATGCAGCATGTCAATTTGTATCACTTTCCATTGGGTTACATCAACACAACTCACATGGATGGGGGTTTATTGGTTTCAGTTTGTAGGTTAATGCAGGAGTTGCAGTCAAACCGACATTGCTTGTCAGTGGAGGCTGCTGAGGGGAGAACGGCTCATAATAATGGCAGGAACGGAGGGAATGGAATGGCATCAAACACCTAGAAACCATGTTTTTGATGTACTTGATACCATTCCCGATTCCGCTCCCATCATTACCTTGTGGTGCCACCAACCTCCTACTTACATTTGTGCACATTTTTGTGATATTGGCCATTGGTTTCACAGGCTCAGCAATATGACATGATATCATACGGTACACAGCGAGGCGACTTCCTGTTTACAGCCATGAACAACAATGGAGTGTGTGAGCTTGTTTTGCACAGCCGGGGGAAGCCGAACCATGTAACCAAAGGTAGAGTTTGCTGTTGTAATCAATTGCTGTAGAGTCGGGGTTAGGGTTAGGGTCTCAGACAGCACCATGACACTGTTCCATTTGTCTCTGATTCAAATGGCTATTAACGTTTGTTAATCTGAAGTGCTAACTCCGCCCACCCGGGCAACAGCCAAGGGACCGGGCCTTGCAAAACAAGCTCGCTCGATTATAAATCTGCCAAAATTGCTTCTATTGGCTGTTTCCAAATTGTGCCCTCCTTTGCGGCATGCCTACACTGGGAAGAGCCAATAGTAGTAATAGTAATACATGGGATTTATATAGCGCTTTCCAATGGTAGAAACTAAAACAATGCCAGACTAACAACAGGAAGAAACATGAAACAAAGAGAAGGGGGTAGGGCTTGAAGGTAGGAAAATAATGGGGCGGCTAAGGTAGATTGATCAGTCACTAGCCCTGTTTATACCTGGTGCTAACATGTGTCCTTTGTCCTAATCTTGTCCACATTCTGATTGTGCCCGTATATTTAGACAGGTGTAGACAATTTAAAATACTTATTGTGTTCAGATCTTATAAGTGTAAACTGAAATGATCAGCACAATATCTGGATGAAGGACACATGTAAGAACTAGGTATAAACAGGGCTAGTGATGAGTATATTTTGGGGATCTCGTCCTTTGAAAAAGGAGTGGCAGACTTGGCAGATTCGTTATTGACATCTTTAAGCAGGAAGTTGCCTAGTTATTAAAGGTTAAATAAAAAAAATATAGAAAGTTGCCCCGCTGTGTGGGATGATGTCATACTGATGAGTACACTGTAATCAATGGAGCAGTCTAGCCAGTAAGGGACATAACATATTGTACACCCTCACCTTGAAATATTGAAACTCAAAACAGCGTAGCCTTCTATCATCAGAGGCGCCAGGCCTGTAATAGAAGATTTAAATAATATTTACAGTGTTTTTCTCAAGTCTTGTTTACTCCCCTTCTCCTGAAATGTCCACAGTTTGTTCAGGTGGCGATCAAGTGAAATGAAATATATCAAAAAATGGTGTCCTGGCTTGATAATTTGATGTATTGTAAGAATTATTTCACAACTATAGAAAGTTTTAATTTACCTCCTAGACCTAAACTATGCATTGACCTTGACGTTTCGTGGTCATTTAACGCTCTTCTAATCATATCTGGAACACAGTGTAGCTACTATTATAACTCATAATTATATATCACAGACCTAGGGTTGCAAAATTCTGGTAATTTTCCCAAAAATCTCAGGTTTTACAGAAATCCTGGTTGGAATATTCCAGATTTTCTGGTATACAGTCCACATACGTTGACTAATAGTTATACAAATGCAATGCGTCCCACTCTCATTGAAGTTGATAATGCCAGGCGTTACATCCATGTTTCAATTGTCTCCAAGGGTTAAGAATCCTTCTTAGGGGGTGCTATTTGCACTTTGTAATAATTTCGTTCCCAAATTAAACTGCCTCGTACTCAATTATTGCTCGTACAATATGCATATTATTACTATTGGATAGAAAACACTCTCTAGTTTCTAAAACCGTTTGAATTATTTCTCTGAGTGAAACAGAACTCATTCTGCAGCACATTTCCTGTCAGGAAGTGAGATTTCTGAAATCGAGGTCCCTGTTCTAGGGTCAGTTTATAAGTCCCCATGTAAGCTATGGGGCTACATGCACTGCATACGCCTTCCTCTAGATGTCAGTAAGCGGTGAGAATTTGAATGGAGTGGATTGCACCATCTGGGGCGCTATAAAAGCTCATGGAACGGAAGTACCGTTCTTTTCAACGGGGCGCCTGGCGCAAGAGGGACATCACAATGGTGTCCTGAAAAGCTTTCGTTTTAGCAGTTCTATATCTCCGGTCATGTTTTTATTCGTTATAGGTGTTAAAGACATCATAAGGTAGTTAATTTAAACCGACTTATAGCAGTTTATATCAGTTTATTGCGATTTTCTGGGATTTCTTTGTGACGCGCTATCAGGAGTTGGACACCTTTCCGGCACATAGCTAGCGTTAGCTGCTATTTCTACAGGAGAAGGGGACATCTTTCAACCAAAAGACGATTGTTCTGGAGAAAGGACACCTTGCCCAAGATTCTGATGGAAGCTCAGCAAATAGTAAGCAGTCTTTATGCTGTTAATTCGTATTTATGTTGACAAATGTCAAATAATAATTCCGCCATGAATTTCGGTGCGGTCTCGCTTTAGCGCACGCTGTATTGCGCAGTAACGTTAATTTTAAAAATCTAACACAGCGGTTGCATTAAGAACTAATGTATCTTTCATTTGCTGTCAAACCTGTATTTTTTTAGTCAAGTTTATGATTACTTATCGATTAGAATAGGTGCCTCTCCAAGATGGCGCCGGACAGATTGCTTGAAGTTTTGGCCACTAATCACATTGTATAACCACGATTTGTGCCGCTAAATATGCACATTTTCGAACAAACCCTATATGCATTGTGTAATATGATGTTATAGGACTGTCATCTGATGAAGAATATCAAGGTTAGTCAAAAATTATATATCTTTTGCCTGTTTGTTACGATCGCTAACCTTTGCTGCTGGTAAATGGTGTTGTGTTTCTGGCTATTGTGGTAAGCTAATATAATGCTATATTGTGTTTTCGCTGTAAAACACTTAGAAAATCTGAAATATTGGCTGGTTTCACAAGATCTGTGTCTTTCATTTGCTGTACGCTGTGTATTTTTAAGAAATGTTTTATGATGAGTAATTAGGTAATACACGATGGTCTCTGTAGTTATTCTAGTTGCTTTGGTGAGAGTTGTGATGGTGGCTGCAATGGTAAACTATGATTTATACCTGAAATATGCACATTTTTCTAACAAAACATATGCTATACAATAAATATGTTATCAGACTGTCATCTGATGAAGTTGTTTCTTGGTTAGTGGCTATTTATATCTTTATTTGGTCGAATTTGTGATAGCTACTGATGCAGTAAAAAAATGGTGGAGTAAAAAAAGTGGTGTCTTTTGCTAACGTGGTTAGCTAATAGATTTACATATTGTGTCTTCCCTGTAAAACATTTTAAAAATCAGAAATGATGGCTGGATTCACAAGATGTGTATCTTTCATCTGGTGTCTTGGACTTGTGATTTAATGATATTTAGATGCTAGTATTTACTTGTGACGCTATGCTAGGCTATGCTAGTCAGCTTTTTTACTGATGGGGGTGCTCCCGGATCCGGGTTTGGGAGGAACTAGAAGTTAACCTGTCTCCTCCCCTTCATCTACACTGATTGAATTGGATTTAACAAGTTACATCAATAAGGGATCATAGCTTTCACCTGGTCAGTCTATGTCATGGAAAGAGCAGGTGTTCCTAATGTTTTGGACAATCAGTGTACACACCAATGTATGACAAATCCCTCAGGACTGCCATGAAAATAATTTCTGTGCTTTCCCATTATCAAGTGACCTTTTAATTAAATGAACGACTGCAATGAAGTGAAATGAATCAAATGGAAAAATACATAATTTAAGGAGAAATTAAAATCAGTCGATACAAATCCAACTTGAATATTAATAGATGTTGTTGGTAGCAATGTAATTTCAGACCAGGATAGCTGAACCTATTGTAAGGGTTGTGATATACTGCTCTGAACAGGTTGCAAATGGCTTTCACGATAAATCAAGTATTGTTCCCCTAAATACCACTATACAAGTTTAAGTTACTGTATTGTGGCAGGTAAATGCTTTTTAAAGGTTGCTAAATGAACCACATGTCCTCTTTGTGCTCCTCGCAGACTGCATGTCACTTTAATTAGTCACAGACTGCTACCAAAGTACATTAAAGGATAAATTGATAACCCAATTTTTCACAGCTCATCTGCCATACCAGCCTGCCAGCTATCTGTAGAGGCTTCGGCGGCATGTGTGTAATGAAAGTGACTCTGTGAACGGGTTAAGGGAAGCGGCTCATCCTAGCTAAGGCTCTGTCTAAATGATGATACGTTCGCTCAATCTGCCCTCAGTCTGTCTTGTAGATGTCATGCACCTGGAAAATGTGATTTCACTAGTAGGATGACTTTCCCCATCTGGTACACTGCCTAGGTTTGTATTCCATCGTGATCTATAGATAATTCACAAAAGGCAGTGTTCAATCCGTTTTTCTCCCAGATGGATGTTCCTCTTTGTGAACCTGGGATTTACCCATTTGAATGTTTTCTATTACTTCCTAATGAGTTTAGAGAACAGAGAGCTACAGTGAGATTAAAGTGCTTCTTGTGTCGCTCTGAATCCACAATGTGGCAGAGGTTGAAAAGCCATAACACATAACGTTTTCTCAACAAGTTATTGTCAATAATATCAAAGGCTGCACTGAAATCAAACAGTACAGCTCCCTAAATCTTCTTATCAATTTCTTTCAAGCAATCATCGGTCATTTATGTCATTGAGGAACATAAGCATGCTGAAAGTCTGTTCATTTATTTACAGAGAAATAGCATTGTATTTGTTCAACAACAACAAAAAGTCAACAGTTTGCTAAGAGCTGGCAGCAAGCTGATAGGGTCTGCTGTTAGAACCAGTAAAGGCAGCTTCTTGGGTAGCGGAATGACTTTGGCTTCTCTCCAGCCCTGAGGACAAAGACTTTCCTCTTGGCTCAGATTAAAGATAATTATGACAGATAGGAGTGGCTATAGTGTCAGCTACCATCCACAGTAGCTTTCCATCTAAGTTGTCAATGCCAATAGGTTCGTCATTATTGATCGATAAATAATTTTTCCACCTCTCCCAAACTAACTTTACATAATTCTAACTTGCAATGCTTTTCCACAGTATTAGTAAAAATGTGATCAATACATGTGCAAGATCTTGTTCCTGTAATGTTTGTAAACACCCTGGTAGGTTGATTATTAACCTGAACCAGATTTCAGGCACTTGATTACAGGCAGGTTGATGAAGACGAGTCAATATTCAGGTCCCCAAAAAAGTAGACCTCTGGGTTTACATCACATACACTATCAAGCATTTCACACATATTATTTAGATACTGACTTATCACTTGGTGCCTATAGCAACACCCCAAAAGAAAAGGCTTTAGATGTGCCAAGTGAACCTGCAACCACAACACTTCAATAACACTTGACATAAGATCTTCTTTAAGCATTACAGGGATATGGTCTGAATATATACAGCAACACCTCCCCCATACAGATTCCCATTTATTCTATAGATTGTATAACCTTGTATTGCTACTGCTGTATCATCATATGAAAGAAATTGCTAATATATGAATGTTATCTGATGTTAGCAAATTACTGATTTCATTAATCTTATTTCTAAGGCTACATATATTAATATGGGCTATTTTCAGCCCTTTCCTGTGTAGTGTATCAGAGATAGACATATGGAAAAGATCAAACAAAGCAAGAAAAAAAGATATACATTCAGCAGTCCATAATCAGTTAGTGTGTGTAAGTGTGTGTGTGTGTGTGCGCGCTGCGGGGTTGAACCAACGAACCCATAGGCTTGGCTCTCATCCCTTCCAGGCTTTTGGGAGGGAGGGTGGAAAATGAGCCTGTCATAGCGGATGTAAGCAATGTCCCAACTCTTTCACCCAATATGGATGAAAATACCTTCACATTAAAGCTGACAGTCTACACTTTAACCTCATAGTCATTGTATCTTTTCAAATCCAAAGTGCTGGAGTACAGAGCCAAAACAACAAAAAATGTGTCACGGTCCCAATACTTTTTTAGCTCACTGTATCTAAAGAAATATATGAAAGTAAATATCTGAGCCAGCACAATACGGCTCAGATGTGGTTTGAATGGTTAAATGAATGAATACATTGCACAGAAGTTCATGACACAATGCATTCAATCCATTTAAACAGACAATTAATTGACAATGTCAACATAAGACCCAGCAGTATAATTACAGACACCATGATGTTACCTTTTGTGACCTGGAGACAAGACACAGGCAAATCACTCAGGGTTATATCTGAGTCATCACTGTGAATTAGTGTAAATGAATGCTTCCATTCTGTGGGCGTTAACTACAGATTAATATGTAGAAGAATACACACACATCTTTACTCAATTGAAAAGTATATTTCCTGTTACATCTATGAACATCCACTCTGTGCATCACTATGAGTCCAGGTCCAAGGGTCATAAATTAAATAAGATTGTATTAATATATTATTATTATTATTATACACTCCCCTCCATATGTATTTGGACAGTGAAGACATTTTTTTTTTTAAATAAAATAATATATATATATATATATATATATATATATGGCTCTATACAGTACTCCATTTTAGATTTGATAGATTTCATATTAGGCAACAGTATAGAATGTCAGCTGTTATTTGAGGGTATTTTCATGTTTTTTGTATTTGTATTTTATTCTGGATCCCCATTAGCTGCCACAAGGCACCAGCTACTTTTCCTTGGGTCTATAAACAATTACATACTCTAAAACAATACATAACACAACACATTATTACACTACTATATTACTACTCTACCATAACACATCTACAATACAAAATCAATAATACAGCAAAATAAAAAATAAAAATTGTGTGTGTAGATTGCAGGTGTTAGCATGTGTTTGCAAAGCTGTGTGTGTGTGCATGTCTCTTCACAGTCTGCGCTGTTCCATAACGTGTAGTTTTATCTTTTTTTAAATTCGATTTTACTGCTTGACTGAGTTACTTGATGTGGAATAGAGCTCCATCTAGTCATCATTTAGAAATGAAAGCACTTTATGTATCTAGTCCCACCCTTTAAAGAACTCATAAGTATTTGGACAAATTCACTTAGTGTAGTCCCACATTCCTTGCACACAATGACTACAGGCTTGTGACTATACAAACGAGTTGGTCACACAAGCTTAATGTAGTCATTGTGTATAAGGAATTATGACTTCTTCAACTGGGGGGGACAACTAGATACATAAAGTACTTTCATTTCTAAACGGTATTAAAATACCCTTAAAAAAGGTGACATCCTGTACTGTCACCTCATATGAAACATGGATCTCAAATCCAAAATACTGGAGTATAGAGCCACATTTTGAATTTTAGCATCACTGTTCAAATACATATGGGGGTGATGTATTTGCAATTCCATTACTTGATACAGTACATTCGGAAGGTATTCAGACCCATTGACTTTTTCTACATTTGGTTACATTACAGCCTTATTCTAAAATGTATTACATATGTTTTTGCCCCTCATTAATCTACACACAATAACCCATAATGACAAAGCAAAAACGGTTTAGAATTTTTGCAAAACAAATATTAAAAAATGTACTGAAATATGACATTAACATAAATGTTCAGACCCTTTACTCAGTACTTTGTTGAAGCACCTTTGGCTGTGATTACAGCCTTGAGTTTTCTTGGGTATGAAGCTACAAGCTTGGCACACCTGTATTTGGGGAGTTTCTCCCATTCCTTTCTGCAGATCCTCTCAAGCTCTGTCAGGTTGGAGGGGTGCATATCTGCACAGCTATTTTCAGGTCTCTCCAGAGATGTTTGATCAGGTTCAAGCCCAGGCTCTGGCTGGGCCACTCAAGCACATTCAGAGACTTGTTCCGAAGCCACTCCTGTGTTGTCTTGGCTGTGTAATTAGGGTTGTTGTCCTGTTGGAAGGTGTCTGAGGTCCTGAGCAGGTTTTAATCAAGGAACTCTGGGGGGGAAAAACGAGCTCTGACTGGGAAAATATGTTTTGAATGGTCATCCAACTCGGAAACTCTGCCTCTTTCTAGAGCTCCAACCTGAAGATAACTGACATTATGATCAACCTTGTTTTTTTGCCCAAGTTCCCAGTTGTCTTGAATGGACCATAAATCCAGAGAATACCAGACTTTTATGACAAAGTTTGCTGACAAAATGTGCCCACAAGGACTGCCGCGCCACCTTCCTGTTCAAGTGAGCACAGCACAACAAAGTGAGTCCAAAAATGTATTGTATATTGCTGTATAAATTACGTAATATGCCAGGGAGATATGTATACTGTAGCTAAGAAAGTAATACTAAGTTTATGTAGTTGTAGTAAGCTGTTAGTAGCCCATGTGCCTCACCCTAATAATTTGGTCCCTTTCCCCCTCATAATTTAGCCTACGGTTCTGACTTGGTGTAGAGGGAAAAAACTGTAGGAACGGCCCATGTTCTGAATTCTGTCGCAGTACATTTCAAAAGTGCTGAACAAATAGTTATATTGACTACGTCCGTCCTAGATCGCTCATTAATGTCTTAATCGAAATAACGGATTTTCTCATCCACTCGTCATCCACTTATGCCATAGTTTGTACATCTCAATTGTCAGTAGAAACCACATATGTTTAAGCAAATCAGCCATGTTTTTTTTAAAGGCAGTAAATAAGGTTGAATAAACTGTTTCGCTCCCAGACATGGCTCCGCTGATAGCCAGGTGTAGCAGTGGTAAGGATTTACTCCATGGTGCTGGAAAGAAAACGTTGCTGTTAGGACAGCTTTATGTAGGCCCTAACAGTTTGTCGGCACCGTTTGTCACCATTATAGTGCATTTAATGTATTGTTTAGTGTTGTGTGTCACGTTCTGACCTTAGTTTCTTTTTTATGTCTTTGTGTTAGGTTGGTCAGGGCGTGAGTTGGGGTGGGCAGTCTGTTCTTTTTTCTAGGTTGTTTGTTTTCTATGTGTTTGGCCTGGCGTGGTTCCCAATCAGAGGCAGCTGTTTATCGTTGTCCCTGATTGGGAGCCATATTTAGGTAGCCTGTTTTCCATTGTGTGTTGTGGGTGGTTGTTTCCGTTTCAGTGTTTTCACCATTCGTGACTGTTTTGGTTTTCATTTTGATTCTCTTGTTCTTTTTGTATTCATTCTATTAAAAGATATTATGGATACGTACCACGCTGCACATTGGTCCGATATTTCCTACTCCTCTTCAGAAGAAGAGGACGAAAGCCGTTACATTGTGGCTTTGGTGGCATGCATAAAAAAAATGTGGGGGAGTTTGCCTCACCAAGATTTACATGCTAAAATCACCACTGTTCTGGATATAATGACAAATGGCATTGCCTAGTGGCCTTCTTCGTAATATGATCTGGTAATGAAACATGACAAATACATTTCGGTTCCCATGTTACACTGCAAAGGGGTTTGTAGTAGCCAAATTTAATTTGAAGTTCAGAAATTCAAGTACTGGAATAGGCCTACCTTGAAATTCAGACATTTCCTCAATTTGGTGCTTGAAAAGTCCTTGTAATTATTCTAGCCAATGTCTAAGTTCTCCTGCTCCCTTATAATTATCCGTAATTTCATTTTTGATCCGTTTTTGTGAGATGTGGCCACTCGCTTGTTTCCCACCGCTTCAATTGACTGGTGTTGTTGCGCTAATCTGTTGTGGTCAAACCACGTGCGGTTATTACGCTGAACGACAGTCAGGTCAGACCCTGGTGAGGATGACGAGCACACAGAGGAGCTTCCCTTACATGGTTTCTGAAAGTTTGTATAGTCCTATGTTGTTGTAAGTGGAGTTACAGGCCAATTTGCATTTTCCTCTAAGTACATGTGAAACTGCATAAAAATCAATTTTATTTTTGTTTAAAAAACATCACATCCACAATGTCACACATTGGCCCCATTATTTATAGGAAGACCCATAGAGACCTAGATATTACAGGTAACAATGACTTTCAATACAGGACTAAGATTGAATCGTGCTACACCGACTCCGACGCTTGCAAACTATTACAGGCTACAAAGGGAAGCACAGCCGCGAGCTTCCCAGTGACACGAGATAAATAAATTCTATGCTTGCTTTGAGGCAAGCAACACTGAAGCATGCGTAAGAGCATCAGCTGTTCCGGACGACTGTGTGATCACGCTCTCCGTCGCAGATGTCAGTAAGACCTTTAAACAGGTCAACATGCACAAGGCTACAGGGCCAAAGGTCAACATACACAAGGCTACAGGGCCAAACGGATTACCAGGATGTGTACTCCGAGCATGTGCTGACCAACTGGCAAGGGTCTTTACTGACATTTTCAACCTGTCCCTGATTGAGTCTGTAATACCAACATGTTTCAATCAGACCACCAAGAACACTAAGGTAACCTGCCTAAATGACTACCGACCCATAGCACTCACGTCTGTAGCCATGAAGTGCTTTGAAAGGCTGGTCATGGCTCACATCAACACCATTATCCCAGAATCCCTAGACCCACTCCAATTTAAATACCGCCCCAAAAGATCCACAGATGATGCCATCTCTATTGCACTCCACACTGCCCTTTCCCACCTGGACAAAGGGAACACCTATGTAAGAATGCTATTAATTAAAGTGCCATCAAAGCTCATCACTAAGCTAAGAACCCTGCGACTAAACAACTCCCTCTGCAACTGGATCCTGGACTTCCTGGTGGTAAGGGTAGGTAACAACATCTGATCTTCAACACAGGGGCCCCATCAGGTGTGCGTGTTCAGTCCCCTCCTGTACTCCCTGTTCACTCATGACTGCATGGCCTGGCACAACTCCATCATTAAGTTTGCCTACCACAACAGTGGTAGGCATGATTACCGACAACAAAGAGACAGCCTATAGGGGAGGTCGTCAAAGACCTGGCCGTGTGGTGCCAGGTTAACAACCTCTACCTCAACATGATCAAGACAGAGATGATGATTGTGGACAACAAGAAAAGGAGGACTGAGCACGCCCCCATTCTCATCGATGGGGTTGTAGTGGAGCAGGTAGAGAGCTGCAAGTTCCTTGGTGTCCACATCACCAAACTTTCATGGTCCAAACACACCAAGACAGTTGTGAAGAGGGCACGACAAAGCCTATTCCCCCTCAGGAGACTGAAAAGATTTGGCATGGGTCCTCAGATCATCAAAAAGTTCTACAGCTGCACCATCGAGAGCATCCTGACTGGTTGCATCACTTCCTGGTATAACAACTGCTCGGCCTCCGACCGCAAGGCACTACAGAGGGTAGTGCGTACGGCCTAGTACATCACTAGGGCCAAGCTTCCTGCCATTCAGGACCTCTATACTAGGCGGTGTCAGAGGAAGGCCCTAAGCCACCCTAGTCATAGACTGTTCTCTCTGCTAACTCACGCCAACCTGTACCAGAGGCTACAAGTCTAGGTCCAAAATGCTTCTTAACAGCTTCTACCACCAAGCCATAAGACTCCTGAACAGCTAATCAAATGGCTACCCAGACTATTTGCATTGTCCACCCCACACCTTTACGCTGCTGCCACTATGTTTATTATCGATGCATTGCCACTTTAACTCTACCTAGAGTACATATTAACTCAATTACCTCGACTAACCAGTACCCACTGTATATAGCCTCGCTACTGTTATTTTACTGCTGCTCTTTAATTTTTTTACTTCTTAAAACTGCATTGTTGGTTAAGGGCTTGTAAGTAAGCATTTTGTTGTATTCGGCACATGTGACAAATACAACTTTATTTGATTTATTGAAGAATAGTTTATAGTGATATCGCATGATCTTGCTTCCACTATTTACTTTGCTTTATTGCATACATCTTTCCAAGCTTGGGAAAATGAAAACATGAACAATAATCAAATCTGGCCATGGGACAGTGGGAGAGAAAATTATGCAGCTTCCCAATTTCCTCAGCCCTGACACAGCAGAAATAGCATTGCCACATCCATGATTCAAACTGTGGGGACAGCCGGTGAGGATTTACCCCGGCTAGGTGATGTTCCTGCCAATTGACTGACTGACTCACGCACACGCGGACACGCACACACTTCACAGGAGACTTCCCCAGCAGTGTGGGCACAATGACGTAATCTCTCGCTCACTCTCTATTCAACGTTGAATCATCATGTCCTCTCTTCCGCTCACATAATGAAATGTTTTTCTACTTCTGTCATAGGCACAAGTAGTCAAAGTAATGGTTCTGTATGGGCGTTTGAATGATAAGGCTTATTGTGTGTGGGTGGACAAGATAATGGGGTGCATCTTTTCAATCAGAACCAAGGCCAACATAACCATTACAGGGCCAGTTCAATGGACAATAGCTGAAATGGAACACTCAAGAATAAACAGGGTGAATTTTCTACATTGTGACCACGGCTTACATAGAGAAACTAAGACAAATTGTCCCCCGTGTAGGCCTATACAATACTGAAGCCAAACCACTGGCATCTTGTGTGTAAGTAGGACTGTATAAATCTGGGCCATGTACCTCCATATGTTCCCCTCAAACTGAGAGCACAGTAAACAGGGTGTATTTTTTAAATAATGTATACATGTTTTGTTTTTGCTCAATCTGATTGCATGGGCTTGTGTCCACCCATGCCTATGTCCCTGGAGGAAATGGTTGTACAAATTCAACTGGGTCTGGTCCACAGAATTACTGACTCCACCCCCAGGTACCTACCTATCTAATTATTATATTAGAGATGTTCACCTGTCTAATACCAGTGCCAGAGACTCTGATATTGTTTCAAACTCCTTCCTGTATACCCGCTCAGTGGAGGGGAACACAACCACAACTCAAAGCAATAAAGCATTATTTTAAAAAGAATATCAAAAACTGGCTGATGACTGAACCATAGGCTCATGGCAGCTCAGTAACAAGTCTGACTTTCGTAGGACCACTTTTGTCTGTGATTATATAATTATTCAACCACGCACTTTAAGACACCTGCCTTAATCTTGCCAAAAGGAACACAGTGGAAGTAACTCATTGACTTTTTCTTATGCTTGACAGCATTTAAAAAAAAAAATGCATGTCCTGTCTGTATATGTACTTTTTCAAATTGCAAATAAACTCAAATAATCCCATCTCCTCATGCCAGGCAAGATAAATAATGCGCACCTCAAGTATTGACGTATTCCACCCAGGTCTGCACTCATCACTATCCAGTTCTGGGAATTCATTTAATCAATCATTAAGAGTAAATGTTTAGATAACTGTTGAAGTGATTGACAACAAGCTCTTATAGGGGTGCAATATACAGAACATTTTACAATTATCATTCTCAATGCTCACTGGCATTTGTAATGACAAGATGGCAGTCGGGCAAGTGGACAATTCTTTGAAAACATAACACCTGACCACAACCACTTCTTTTCAATGTTTATTTTCAAGGCAAATATCAAATGGGTGGGGGAAAAAGGAAAACTGATGCATTGTTTGTCAACATTGCTTCCATTTCATGCATCTCAAACATGACTTCTTATCAACACGATGGATAGCCAAACAGTAAAAACGACATTTTCTACATCCTGCCAGTTGAACTCCTTAGACTAAGCATCGTCAGGTTTGTCCGAAGGTGGGCCACAGGGCTGCAGCATCTTCTCCATGAGATTGAAGCGCACGCGGGCTTTGCTCTCGTTCTCAGCAACAGAGAAGTAATTCAGCAGGTCAAAGTGACCCATATATGAACAGTACGAGTCCCGATGTTGGTTCACCAACCATTCCCACTTGCTGGTGTCCGCATGGCCTGTTCCAATGTATTTAGATTGAAGATGCTCCAACTGGCTGTGAATGTTGTAGCGGTCTGTCATCTTCAGGCAAAAGTCTACACATGGAAGGAAAATAATTTCAGTGCATGTAGCTATTAGTTGGCCAATGTTACCTGGCAATTGCTGGTGTACTGACCTTTTAGCAATAGCTTGCTGATTAGGTCGGGAAATATTCATAAAGTGCATTGTATAGCCAGAATGTTGAATAAACTGTCATTTGAACATACTCCGCCGTTGTCCATCTGGCATTATGTCGTTGGAAATGTAACACAAAATATCCACAGGAAAGTATTATTAAACTTTTACTGCCATTGTGATTTATATCACCTGACATGCATGCAGAAAAAAAACATGTAAACCCCTGCATGGGCTCTACTAGTACGCATACATTACATGCATTTCGCCTACATTGTGGGGGTGTAATGGATGTCACGCTGCTTGCTTAGAGTACAGCTTCCTCCTTAGTTGGCTCACATCAAACTCGGACCCAGGAACTCTGCCTTGATAGCACACGTGACCACCCTCCAGAAGCTTCTTACAAGTCCCGCACCCGAAAAGCTAGCTATTCCGCAGAGCAAGTGGATACACTTCAAGCTGTGCTATCTGACGACACTTTATGGGGTTCACACATCCCCATGTGCTAAATGCACATGTGATCAACAAACCGTCAGAGCCACGCACAGACACACGTTTTGAAGTCGATGTAATAACTTTCCTGTGGATATTGTCTGAAATTTCCAACGGCATAATAAGGACAACTAAGCAAGATAGTTACGAACATTTCAATGGAAGAGGCAAACCTAATCACCAAGCTACTGCTATTAGCTAGGTCACGAAGCCGGCAAACCTGGCAATAGGTTTACAGACCAAAGCAGGATTAGTGAGGCTGAACAACTAGAAATAACTAACGTTAACTAATAATTTTCTGGGTCATTACGAAATATCAACTTATGTGTTTTTGGTTGTTTAGTCAAAGAGAATGCCCATTTCAAGATTAGTTAACGTTATATTACAAAAATATATAAGTTTTTTCTGAACATTTAGGGAAGTTAGTTAGCTTGTTAAGTCATTGAGACTGCTTTTGCATTAACATTAGGCTGGACAATAGAACGAGCCAAAATTTACCTAAGGCTGAAAAACGGCAAAAGAACGTTGGCTAAAATGGAACACTAGCGCGAGCCCATAGCAAATGCAAGGAATGGAACGTTCGCAGAGCCTGTTTTGAAGAGAGTGATGCTTATAATTTTATTTCGCCTAAATGGCACAAATGTAAAAACAGCTCGTGTAGAAAGTAAACATCCGCACTTCGATGGTGTCAACTGCTTGTGTCTGCCTAATGAGAAAGTAGGGAAAAAATGAAAACTGACTATTTCTGGTCTAGTGATCGATGACAACCGAGCTCGCTGCCCAGACTTACATAATTAGAAAGAGATTCGAGATTAAAATGGCGTCTGACTTGAAAACAATCCAAATATACACATTGCGAGATATTTGGCGAATTAGACAGACATGCCTATATTTCCCCTATAGGAAACAATGGGACGACCTCGAGAGTTGGTCATTTTTTGTTGTTTACATTTGAACTATAAACGTGAGCGGTCTCATTGCCAACAATAGCGAATCAGGCATTGTGACGTAGAACACTAAACTGGGAATAGAACGTTCGGAAGGCGAGTTGGTGCTCAATGTAACTAATAGGAGGGTGAAAATGCTCTAAAATAAGGACTGCTTTTTCGTGATTACTTCAAAACGACGGCAAGCAGCTGGGAAATAATGGTCATATTATGAAACTGGGCTCCACGGCGGATGCAATGAAATCGTTATCAGAAAAAAAAGTAACATACCCCTAGAAATCCTGGTTGCTAACTAGCCGCTAGTAGTGCTAGCAAGCTAGGCCTAGAACCGATAGGATCACATTGCCACATGATTTCACGTTGTGCCGTTTAAACACTGGTGACTTTTTATCACAACGATTAGTGAGTAACAAGTAGGTAACACTAACAAATGTTAAAGTATTAGCTGAAATTAAACTGAGGCCTATTGTTTAAGCTCCGGCGAGTGAAGCTAGCTAATGTTAGCTAGCTAAGCATTATTCCAAGTTAGCAAGCTTTTTTGAAAATAACACAATCTCTTTAGTTTCTGTATTCAGTATGATTATAATCTGCTATAACGTTTCTTACTCAAAATCAAGACCTTTGTTCAAATGTGTACGACGACGTTGATTATTTCAGGTCAGCGTCATTCGCCGAGGAAACGGAAAGGTATCGGAACGTCCGGTATGTGTAACATAGAATAATGTCTGGTGGGAAACAAAGCATATAATGTCTGGTGGGAAACAAACATTCATTACCACCATTTATTTGTACTAACGTGATCATTATTGTTTCGAAATCAATCCAATTGAGTGTATTGCATAACAATCATACATATTGTAATGGTGTAATAATGGTACAGTTGTAATATATAATATAATATCTAATCACATACAATTCTAGATATTACAAAAACGATTTTTACAACGTCCTTGTGAATGTGAACCAAGATCTTATCTAATTGAACAGGGGGTATCCATAAGTAGTATTGATTTGTGCTGGTCTGTATTTAATCCTAATTCATATTTCATCAAGTGCAAAGTTCTCCCATTTCTGGTCCATCTAATTGTCCACTGTCCGTAAAGTCTCTGAGTCCTAACTGTTACAAGCCAAGAGAGGAAGGTCAATTGGGCGCTAATCTACTGTAAACTGTGTGAACCTAATGCGAAAATGGTATGCCGCCATAGCCACCTATATGTAATTAATATTGATGCAAAAAGCTCCAACGTTGATATTTATGAGGATAACTCATCTGACAGAGGGAACTGTTTGTTCAATAGTTATCACAGTAACATAAGGTTTACCTTTCAGAAGGCTGGTGTGATTAAATTATATATATATTTTTTTATGTGGGGATAGATCAGCTTTAATATTGCAGATAGATTGCAGCTTCCATCAATGTAATTGTCTGCATCATTTCCAATCATCCATATATATTTAAAAATATATATTTTCCATTATTATTTTCCCCTAACCCTACCATCCTTCCCCTAATTGCAGTAAACTAATGGACTACAACACTTATGCTTCTACTTCCAGCTTATACATACTATATACTTTTTACGAACACAGTATATTTTACAATATTTATATTTTGTTTGTTTTTAGTCCCATCCTTCAGCTCCACTCAACCGCTCCCATCTATCTCTGAACACCTTCCAGTTTTGATTTATATTTCCCATATATTTTTTAAACTGTGCTGTGATGTTTCACAAAATTTTTTGAACCTTTATATTCTCATAGATTCTACATATTGTAAATAAAAAATAAACATGTTTGCTAAGAGAATTATTATATTATTGATCGATTGACTATGACGTTTTAAATCACCCAGCAGTGCTATTTGCAGAGTGGGACATAACTGGTCTGGGGGTCATCACATTTTTGTGGGCATCTAAAGCAGATTTCCTGCATTTCTACACAATCTAATATGACCAATGGCCCTTCTAGCCATCTCTATTTAGAACAACAAAAGTAAGCAAAAATGCCCAGTCATTAAGCTAGGTAAGAGATTATTAAATATGTTTAAGTGATTGGTAAGACTGAACTAGATCCATGATAATTCAATAATCAATAGTGTTGAACCTTTAACCAATAGCCTAATAAATGAACAACTCTTACAAATAAAATACAAAGACAACTTTTGATTGTCTCTAAGACATTCTCTATATCAAATTTCAGCCATACCGCCCAGCCAACCCGAGCCGCCTACACGCCTGAACCCCACCAGTCTAGTCAATAACTCAACTCTCCCCAAAACAACTTCCTTTTTTTTTGTTATGTCTCAAGGGAAAGGTTTGGAAAACAAAAGTTGAATGAAAACACACATACACCTACACATTAACACACAGAAACAGTACACCCTCCAAATAATTCATATCATAGGCAAAATAGTACTGTAGAGCTTTTTTTACTTGCACACAAAATAGCTGGGTCACCCTGTCCTGCCCCTAGGGGTCCACGGCCCTGTAGCACCCCACTCAGCTTTAGGATCTTAGTGAAACATTCATTATTGCTTTCAGGTGTGTCAGGCCAAGGCCAGAGTGACAACAGTACAGCAGACCCCCAGGGCTGAGCAGCCCAGCAGATAGGGATTGCCTAAATCTCCCCTGACGTGGGCATGTTTTCAATACAGACTCCTTTTGTCGTTCAGTATTCCATATAAGGCATCCAGACCTTATGAAAGTTGCACAGTATACCCTTAATCTTAAAACAAATCTAGTGATACTGTACATAACTTGACATTTCTTCCATAAATTGTGGGAGGATAACCAACCTTCCAATGAATGGCAATGCATTTATTAGCCACTAGAAATGCTAGGTTACACAGTTTCTTCTGATAACAGTCTCCAGTATCAACATTTCCAAGGAAACAAAAACAGGGAGGAAGAATCTGTAGATATGCTGAGATAAAAGAACATACACTGCCAGAATTCAGCCAACCTTCACAAGAGCACAACATATGCAAATATGTCCCCTTTTGTGCTTTAAACATGCAGCAGAATAATAACATTTAATAACACATCATCAATAGCATCTCCCAGGTCTTCCTCACATTTTTGTTTTACAATTTTTCATTGGGAAAAGCCTCTATCAACCCTTGATAACGTTTAGAAATCAACTTTGGAGGTTTGTCAGACTGCCTTAAAATAGCATTGTCCAGTGTTTGCTGGATAGAGAGAAAAAGTGTTGTCTCTGCAAAAATTCACCTCACCTCTGTCACGGACTGGTCTTCCCTGGCTGCCTGACTCTGCTGAGACCTCCTGTCACCCCTCTCACCTAAAATGAGGCATGACAAAGAATTTCCTTGGTGTACATTTATACATTATTTTATCCAAGAATATAATCAATGGTTCAATAATTGAAATGAACATTACTCCCAGATCCTAGACTGTAGCTTTAAGCTACTTTCCTGTAGCTACTATAGGTCTACCCATCAATTCAAGATGGAACTTTGGATCATTCACTGAATACACTGCAAAATTCCCTCTGTAGACTGGTCTTCCCTGGCTGTCTGACCCTACTGGAACCTCTGTCACCATCTGATCCTGCTAAGAAAAGGTGAGCATAGTGTTGTGTACTGACTGCACTAGAGGGCTGCATTCCTGCAGGATGCCTGCGGGACCGGCGGGTCTGACAGAGATCATTGCGACGCGGTCTGCATTTTTCATTCTGCAGGTGGGAGTGGGCGGTCAGAGAGACGACTTTGGGATGAAAATATTTTTGTTGTCCCACATGTTATTTTGAAAGGGTCCTCTTTCTGCGTTAACCTACATATTGTATTAAAAACACATATTTTTCTGCATTATTCACACACTCAGAATTTGCTACTTCAACTTCAGTAGCCTACCTCTCCTAGTTGGGCGTGAGAGTTCAAGTGTTGACTGATATAGCCTAGTAATACAATGTAAGGGCAATGTGAGAATCTCTGGTAATTTAACCTATTTCTTAAGTTATTTTTGCACATTTGATATTGCTTATAGGGCACAAAATTGCTAGGACCATGGCTGGCAAGTGAGCTGTGTCACATATGCCTAAAATAACATTGCGGGACTGCGGTTGAGTTTGGCACCAGTTCTTGCAGTGGCAGGTGGGAGTGAAGTAATCGGTCCCACAGACCTCTACTGTGCACCATGACAGGGAAGCTGTTTATTACTGTGTAAGTGGGGTGGCAGGTAGTCTAGTGGTTAGAGCGCTGGGCCAGTAACCAAAAGATTGGTGGATCAAATCCTCAAGCTGACAAGTTAAAAATCTGTTGTTCTGCCCCTGAACAAGGCAGTTAACCCACTGTTCCTAGGCCATCATTGTAAATAAGAATTTGTTCTTAACTGACTTGCCTAGTGAAATGTAGAGAATTAGCTAGGTAAGCTGACAGATCAATAACGCTACGTTGACTAATACAACTCACATTGCACTGATAAAATATCAATCTTGAATTGTTTGGCCAATGGTTTAATTGAGGCAAAAATAATAGCTAATGAAAGCCAACTTTTGGCCAGCTCTCTCTCCAACGGTACATCAACTGGCGAAAGCTTGCCAATTTCATTTACTTCTGAAACGTGACAGAACAAAGGTTACAAAACATTTCCATAGAAACAACTACTGTTAGATAGTAATATTAGCCACCTCATATCGCCATCTGACAGATAACTAGAGGCTAGAGCTAACCTGGCTGTGGTAGCTACTCACTAGCATAGCTTATTCACCTCAGTCGATAGGGGATGAAACATTAGCTAACGTTACATGTCAGTTACAATACTAGCTCAACACTGCGAATAAACATTAGTTTAGTTTTTTTCTATTAAGTTAAACAGAAGTTACTTTGCCAGCTACATCAGTCAACTAAAGAGTAGCCAGTTTTTGTTCTGCTTCCTTTTACAACTCGGTGAAAAAGTGTACACAAACACACTGAACTATGCTCATCTCTCCCATGCTGGTCCAGCCAGCCTTCCAGAAGCTTTGCCTTCACACAGCCTGTGAGCACGCTCTGTGGTGTCCGTGTGGTCCTAAATAAATAAACACTCCAAACAGCCTACCCGACCGCTCGGAGGTGTCCGCATGGTCCTAAAACACACCATTGCCTCGTTTTGTATCACATTCCAATGATAAAAATGCAATGTCCCCCCCATCCCCAGTGAAAGTTACGCCCCTGGTTTAGAGCACAGTTACATGATCAATTACTGTAGTCGTACAACCTTAGCACAATTATATAAACATCACATAAATGCATTGAATGCCATGAAAGTCCTTCATTTTCACTTTGCTTATCTGAAAATAGACTATCCAATTAAAATGAGAGAGAGGGGCCTGTGTTGCTCATTCAATGTGTTTCTTTTCTAAGTGCTTATGTTTTCTGCAGTGTCACAGTGTGCAGTTTTGAGATGGACTGTGTTGCCATAGTAATGAAATATAGGAGGCTTAGAGCAAGACAATGCTAGGTTGAAAATAACAAGGTTAGAAATACTAGAAATAATTACGGAACTGTTACCTACATTTTCTCAGATTGGTTGAGGTATGTTCCTCAAACAAGGTGGTTTCTTCAGCTTTAAAACTTTGTAACTATCAAATTGAGGTAATGGACTGTCAGTCAATGGATCCATAGGCTCCATCGAATTTGGAACTGGTTACATTTCTCCGTCCCCATCCCTCAGCATTATAACAAGCCAGGTGGCTATACTGATTGGCTTGAGGTTTACCATGAATGAAATCCAACAAAGAACAGAATAGGTTGATGCAAGCCAAATCCTGGGTGGTTACTTCCAGCCTCCAGACATCAATGGACAGACAAACAAACTGAAGCCTGTCATCTGACACATTCTTTGAGGAACCAAAAGGGATTATTACCCTTTTCACAGATCTTCAGAATAAACACTTAATTCATAAAGGCTGAGAAAATCCTATTTCAACCACATGCAACCATTTTTATTTTCTTCTCTTTTCTTTGAGCCACTACAACAGCTTGATAGTCAACTGAATTGATTACTCATATCACCTACCACACAGCTCCCAACTCCACAGAGTCTATCTTCTCCCCGTCACACAGGCATTGGCATCCTAATGAAATAAGAGGTTATCAATAGAGCCCACCTCTTTGATACTGTTAAAATCTGACAGAGTTCGTATTCTGGGATAAGGTCTGAAGCAGACCATGTCATATTAATGGAAGAGCAAGCGTAACAACCTTCATTATCATTCAACTCGACAAGGCTATTCAGACTGACAAGTGACAATCAATCCAATCCAAAATTTCCAACATTAGAAAAATCTATTTAGGCCTAATTCATCCTCTTCCTCTAGTCTGAGTTACACTCTGTGTGTGAATGTATTCTTCATGTAAACTGTCATCATGGTGTAAATTGTAAATAAATATACCTCTTATAAATAGTCATAGCCAGAGCCATACATAGCCCTGGTCATAACCATGCATTGATTTCCCTAACGATGGATCTGAATATTTTCTTAATCCAAACACAAAAGCTGACTCCTATTTAATTTCCCTTAGGTATACACTGCAGAACAGCATGTCTGAAACAATAGAGGGACTAAAAAAAGAGAGAGAGGGACTGGTGAACAGTATACACGGGGCATGAAATATTTGATTTCAAAGTATCAAATTATAGCCCATCTAAAGCCGGTGGAGGTCCCCTGTCTGGTAATAAAAAGCCTGGCAATAACTGAAAACAGCTGCTGCTTTCTGGGCATCATTTTGTTTCCAGGCTAGCTCTTCTGTAAGTAAGGGAAGAGGACAGACTGACATCAGACACTGTTCTAGGCTATCTAGGACCTAAAAGCTTTCTTCGGCTGTCCCCATAAGAGAACCCTTATTGGTTCCAGGTAGAACACCTTTGGTGTTCCATGTAGAACCCATTCCACAGAGGGTTCTACCTGGAACCAAAAAGCGTTCTCCAATGTGTTCTCCAGCTGTACTCTGTATTGTTCATTCTTACAAAACTGTCTCAAATTGTACACTTTACATTTTAGCAGATGCTCTTATCCAGAGCAACTTACAGTGGTGAGTGCATACATTTTCATACTAGTCCTCCATGGCAATCGAACCCACAACCCTGGTATTGCAAGCACCATGCTCTACCACTGAGCCACACAGGACCATTACACACTTGTATTCCAAGATGGCATAGCAGTCAGACGTCCTTTGTCCTCGTCTTGTCGTGTCCCGTGTATATATATATTTACATATTTTCTTCGCATATCTTTTTATATATTTTTTTCTAAAAACTCAACTTCAAAACACTCTCCTGCAACCCGCCTCACCAATTAGGGGGAAAAAAGTATTTTTCACCTCAAATCTGAAATCCACAACAGAAACTAGCCAGAAGTTAGCCAGTTGGCGGTCATCAGCTATCCTTTAGCTCGAAAAGCTATCGCCAGTTTTGTACAACTCGACTCAGTCCAGAGCATACCTACTTTCTTTCCATATCCCCGGATTTCTACCGCAAGCTCTGGACATTTACACCTGGATCTTGCAGCTAGCTAGCTGCTATCCGAGTGACTATTGGCTAATGTCGGTCCCGGAGAAAACATAAATTATTCCGGAGCTAGCCAGCTGAAGAGTTCCATCAGCCACTCCTGGGCTACAATCACCTATCCGGACCCGTTTTACTGCCGATGCGGAGCCCCACCGGGCCTTCACGACTGGACTACCGACGTTATCTGCCCGAGGGAGTTATCCAACTGGCCCCTCCGTCGCGACGTAACCTGAATGCCCATCTGCGGCCCGCTAATCGTTAGCTGTCTTATCGGCTGCTATCTGAATAGGTCTATCGGACAATTTTCTTGGGCCACTATAATATAACTATTTTGCCAATTGGATTGGTCCCCTCTACCACAAGGAACCCCACTAATCTACTGACGGAAAAGCACGAGGTGGCTAAAAACAGACCTCCATCTTCTGCCAGCTTGCTACCCATGGCCCGGCTAGCTGTCTGAATCGCCGTGACCCCAACCAACCTCACTACTCACTGGACCCTTATGATCACTCGGCTAAGCATGCCTCTCCTTAATGTCAATATGCATTGTCCATTGCTGTTCTGGTTAGTGTTTATTGGCTTATTTCACTGTAGAGCCTCTAGCCCTGCTCATTATACCTTATCCAACCTTTCAGTTCCACCACCCACACATGCGATGACATCACCTGGTTTCAATGATGTTTCTAGAGACAATATCTCTCTCATCATCACTCAATGCCTAGGTTTACTTCCACTGTACTCACATCCTACCATACATTTGTCTGTACATTATACCTTGAAGCTATTTTATCGCCCCCAGAAACCTGCTCCTTTTACTCTCTGTTCCAGATGTCCTAGACGACCAATTCTCATAGCTTTTAGCCGTACCCTTATCCTACTCCTCCTCTGTTCCACTGGTGATGTAGAGGTGAATCCAGGCCCTAAAGTGCCTAGCTCCACTCCTATTCCCCAGGCGCTCTCTTCTGATGACTTCTGTAACCATAATAACCTTGGTTTCATGCATGTTAACATTAGAAGCCTCCTACCAAAGTTTGTTTTATTCACTGCTTTAGCACACTCTGACAACCCGGATGTCCTAGCCGTGTCTGAATCCTGGCTTAGGAAGACCACCAAAAACTCTGAAATCTCCATCCCTAACTACAACATTTTCAGACAAGATAGAATGGCCAAAGGGGGCGGTGTTGCAATCTACTGCAGAGATAGCCTGCAGAGTTCTGTCCTACTATCCAGGTCTGTACCCAAACAATTTGAACTTCTACTTTTAAAAATCCACCTCTCAAAAAACAAGTCTCTCACCGTTGCCGCCTGCTATAGACCACCCTCTGCCCCCAGCTGTGTTCTGGACACCATATGTGAACTGATTGCCCCCCAACTATCTTCTGAGCTTGTGCTGCTAGGTGACCTAAACTGGGACATGCTTAACACCCCAGCCATCCTACAATCTAAGCTTGATACCCTCAAACTCACACAAATTATCAATGAACCTACCAGGCACCACCCCAAAGCCGTAAACACGGGCACCATCATAGATATCATCCTAACCAACTTGCCCTCTAAATACACCTCTGCTGTTTTCAACCAAGATCTCAGCGATCACTGCCTCGTTGCCTGCGTCCATAATGGGTCAGCGGTCAAATGACCTCCACTCATCACTGTCAAACGCTCCCTGAAACACTTCAGCGAGCAGGCCTTTCTAATCGACCTGGCCCGGGTATCCTGGAAGGATATTTACCTCATCCCATCAGTAGAGGATGCTGGTTATTTTTTTATATGCCTTCCTCACCATCTTAAATAAGCATGCCCCATTCAAGAAATTTAGAACAAGGAACAGATATAGCCCGTGGTTCTCTCCAGACCTGACTGCCCGTAACCAACACAAAAACATCCTACGGCGTTCTGCATTAGCATCGAACAGCCCCCGTGATTTGTAACTTTTCAGGGAAGTTAGAAACCAATATACACAGGCAGTTAGAAAAGCCAAGGCTAGCTTTTTCAAGCAGAAATTTGCTTCCTGCAACACAAACTCAAAAAAGTTCTGGGACACTGTAAAGCACCTCCTCCATGGAGAGCACCTCCAATAAGAGCACCTCCTCCCAGCTGCCTACTGCACTGAGGATAGGAAACTCTGTCACCACTGATAAATCCACTATAATTGAGAATTTCAATAAGCATTTTTCTACGGCTGGCCATGCTTTCCACCTGTCTACCCCTACCCCTACCCCTACAGCACTGCACCCCCCACAGCAACTCGCTCAAGCCTTCCCCATTTCTCCTTCTCCCAAATCTAGTCAGCTGATGTTCTGAAAGAGCTGCAAAATCTGGACGCCTACAAATCAGCCGGGCTAGACAATCTGGACCCTTTCTTTCTAAAATCATCTGCCGAAATTGTTGCAACCCCTATTACTAGCCTGTTCAACCTCTCTTTCGTGTCATCTGAGATTCCCAAAGATTGGAAAGCAGCTGCGGTCATCCCCCTCTTCAAAGGGGGAGACACTCTAGAACAAACTGCTACAGACCTATATCTATCCTACTCTGCCTTTCTAGGGTCTTCGAAAGCCAAGTCAACAAACAGATTACCGACCATTTCGAAATCCCACCGCACCTTCTCCGCTATGCAATCTGGTTTCAGATCTGGTCGTGGGTGCACCTCAGCCACGCTCAAGGTCCTAAACGATATCTTAACCGCCATCGATAAGAAACAATACTGTGCAGCCGTATTCATTGACCTGGCCAATGCTTTCGACTCTGTCAATCACCACATCCTCATCGACAGACTCAATATCCTTGGTTTCTCAAATGATAGCCTCGCCTGGTTCACCAACTACTTCTCTGATAGAGTTCAGTGTGTCAAATCTGAGGGCCTGTTGTCCGGGCCTCTGGCAGTCTCTATGGGGGTGCCACAGGGTTCAATTCTTGGGCCGACTCTCTTCTCTGTATACATCAATGATGTCACTCTTGCTGCTGGTGATTCTCTGATCCACCTCTACGCAGACGACACCATTCTGTATACTTCTGGCTCTTCTTTGGACACTGTGTTAACAACCCTCCAGACGAGCTTCAATGCCATACAACTCTCCTTCCGTGGCCTCCAACTGCTCTTAAATACAAGTAAAACTAAATGCATGCTCTTCAACCGATCGCTGCCTGCACCTGCCCGCCCGTCCAGCATCACTACTCTGGACGGTTCTGACTTAGAATATGTGGACAACTACAAATACCTAGGTGTCTGGTTAGACTGTAAACTCTCCTTCCAGACTCACATCAAACATCTTCAATCCAAAGTTAAATCTAGAATTGGCTTCCTATTTCGCAACACAGCATCCTTCACTCATGCTGCCAAACATACCCTCGTAAAACTGACCATCCTACCGATCCTCGATTTCGGCGATGTCCTTTACAAAATAGCCTCCAATACCCTACTCAATAAATTGGATGCAGTCTATCACAGTGCCATCCGCTTTGTCACCAAAGCCCCATATACTACCCACCGCTGCGACTTGTACGCTCTCGTTGGCTGGCCCTCACTTCATACTCGTCGCCAAACCCACTGGCTCCAGGTCATCTACAAGACCCTGCTAGGTAAAGTCCCCCCTTATCTCAGCTCGCTGGTCACCATAGCAGCACCCACCTGTAGCACGCTCTCCAGCAGGTATATCTCTCTGGTCACCCCCAAAGCCAATTCCTCCTTTGGCTTCCTCTCCTTCCAGGTATCTGCTGCCAATGACTGGAACGAACTACAAACATCTCTGAAACTGGAAACACTTATCTCCCTCACCAGCTTTAATAACCAGCTGTCAGAGCAGCTCACAGATTACTGCAGCTTTACATATCCCATCTATAATTTAGCCCAAACAACTACCTCTTCCCCATACTGTATTTATTTATTTTGCTCCTTTGCACCCCATTATTTCTATTTCTACTTTGCACATTCTTCCACTGCAAATCTACCATTCCAGTGTTTTACTTGCCATATTGTATTTACCTCGCCACCGTGGCCTTTTTTTGCCTTTACCTCCCTTATCTCACCTCATTTGCTCACATTGTATATAGACTTATTTTTCTACTGTATTATTGACTGTATGTTTGTTTTACTCCATGTGTAACTCTGTGTTGTTGTATGTGTCGAACTGCTTTGCTTTATCTTGGCCAGGTCGCAATTGTAAATGAGAACTTGTTCTCAACTTCCCTACCTGGTTAAATAATGGTGAACTAAATAAATAAATAAAGCATGCATGACACATTGGCTTGTTGGCTGTAACACACCTGTTGATACCAAATGTGATACCAAGTCACAATGTCAAATGCTTTGACAGCTTTGACATGATAAGTGGATTGGATGGGGAAAACGTATTGGTCATTCATGTGAGATCTAAAGTGTTTGATGCAGAACATCTCAACCAAAACCTTTTTTTGCTGCATTATAGTGAGGGAAGGTGTGCAGGCTACACGTGGATTAGATATTGTGATAAAGGTAAGATTAATAATTATTACAGTGCTTGATAGATAATGGTATATTTGAGTACTTATAAAAAACAATCATGATACATACAAATTCTGAATGTAATTATATATTTTTTAAACAACGGTTTGATGATTAACAAAAATGTCAAATTTAGTATCATGCATATTTTTAATTTTGTAATGAAAATGTGAGTACTTTGATATAATGTATACGTAGATATTTTGAGTAAAAATCATACTCAGTTTCCAATTTACAATAATCATTTAAAAAGTACACACCATACAATGTTCACCGTGGTAACATTAAAAGCATCCACTGTTTTAAGACAAATCTGTAATTTTGTCAAAACGCTTGTGATTACAGAATTGTTCATACAGAAAAATAATGCAACTTTTACAATACAAAGTTACATATTAGACCAGGGATCATCAACTAGATTCATCCATGGGCCGGTTTCTTGTTGAGCGGATGGTCAGGGGGCCGGAACATAATTACAAATAATTTGTAAACTGCAAATTGACCGCAAGAAACCCAAACAGATATCATATTTAACTAAATAAAATCATTTCAAACTTTGCTTACATTTGTGACTCACCACCGGGATTCGGTCTTATGTAACAACATTTGAAATGTTTTTTTTTACATTGGATAAAAGTAGAGACTCGGAGCTACAAAATGGTATATCATACACAGCATTTTTGAGGAACAATGGGAGAGTAATTCTGCTTTGAAATTGATACACTTGTAAACTCACTTTTGAGAAAAGGGCCTTTGAAAGTTTTGGTACCTACTGGAGAACTCTGCTTTGTCTACACCCATTAAGCGTTGGGTCTACACCCTCTTAAGCCAGCGTCACCCATCTCTTTAAGGATTCACATGTGAGGTCATGTGCTAAACAGTGAGTAGTGTAGTAAAGATAAAGACTAAAAGTGGTAGTAGCCTACAATAATGAACAATTCCAGGTAAACATAGTGTCCAGATAAAAAATGTATAAATATGAGACACTTACCCAGACACACTTGTCTAAATTGATGGGTCATGTGAAAGAAATGCTATAGCCCCCAGCCACATCCAGTGTACTAAATTGTCATATTTGAGTAAAGCATGAATCATTTCAAATTCCTTATATTAAACCAGACGGCACTATTTTTTTCATTGACGGATAGCCAGGGGCACACTCCAACACTCAGACTTTACAAACGAAGCATTTGTGTTTAATGAGTCTGCCAGATCAGATGCAGTAGGGATGTCCTCTTGATAAGTGTGTGAATTGGACAATTTTCCTGTCAAAATGTAACAAGTACTTTTGGGTGTCAGGGAAAATGTATGGAGTAAAAAGTACATTATTTTATTTTGAATGTAGTAAAGTAAAAGTAAAAGTTGGCAAAAATATAAATACTAAAGTAATGTACAGATAGCCCCAAAAAATAGTTAGGTCGTACTTTAAAGTATTTTTACATAAGTACTTTTGACCTCTGACCAAATGTCTTCACACCAGTACATTAGCATACTTTCTATACTGTTACACATGCACATATCACATAGTATTCCATACATAAGTTAAGGCCATGCAACCTGAGTTGAAACCTGAGTGAGGTGCACATGTACAGTACATAAACAGATGCATGCGCCATATATTCATGTGGATGCGCCATATATTTATGTGGTGGACACTTGATACGGTCACATGATATTGTTGTGGTATGTCACAAAATCATGTTACGACCACACATATCAATATAAATTTTATATATCAATATTTTGCTAAGTCTTACTAAGTGGATGGGTCTCTACAAAAGGTGTAAACGGAACAGCCAAATGGTCACCTGCATAGTAGCAATATCAGAAATAGATAGTGTCAAAATAAAATAATATACACTATGTACAAGAACAATATCAATAACAATATCAGTGATAGACGAGGTAGTTATATGCATACAATCAGGTGTAAAGTGGCTGAGCAGCAGGATAAAACATTTTTTTGTAGCAGCAACATATGGCATGTGTGTTAGGAGAGAGTCATGTGAATAGAGGGACTACAGATAGTGCTGATGACTGGTCCTTCCAAACCACGCATGAACAAGGGAATCTGTATTCGGAGAGCCTGTTTCTGTCCTGCCCTTGACTTTGGTGCAGGGCATGTGATGTCCATAGCCTCTTCGTCACAAAACTCCCAGATCTTCTCAAAAAGATGTTTGTCTAGCTGTGTCCAGTCCAGGTGGTGCTTGTACAGGCAGACCATCTATGGGAGGAAGGATGTCAGCGTTGCTCAGCAGCTGAAACCTGATCCCGACAGACCGACTGCTCCTTGGCGACAACAACACCAGGCTCCAGAGCATCGAAGCTGTAAAACAGGGAATAACAACAACAAAACATCAGAAGACATTACAACCCTGCACAACATCAATTCACCTCCCAAGTTTAGATAAGAAGAATAACCTTATGCAATACAATGAAAATGATTTTCACCTGAAGTGCTGGTACTGCTTGATCTGTGGCAGCGGCCTGAAGTACGGAGTCAGGTGTCGTTGCCAGCCATAGCTTTCCACCATCACCGCACCATCCTCCAGTCCAACCAGCTGTGGGATGTTGACCCCTGTCACAGTGGTGTCCTTCACAACACCAGCAATCTCAAACAAAGTGTTCACTCTGGTCTTCATGAAGCGCTGCTTGATGAGGCCAAAGCACCAGTCGGGGGTCAACTTGGTGTGGCCTGTGATCAGGAAGTGCGTCGGATGTGTGAGAAAAACTCAGAGGTGTCAGAGCTTGGACTGTCGTTCCTGCATCTACGCAATTTAAACCCATCTTAACTCTTAGGATAGTAAATAAAGTATTGTTATTGAACTTCATTCCCATGATAATGCCCAGAAATAAAGATTGCCATTTTCAACCGATAGAAAGGATTGTGTAATTGACTATATAAATATAAACTTCATTCTATGAGAACCCCATGCATAAACACTATGAAATGCAGTCCATTACCCTGAAATGTGTTGAATTTTCATTCCATAAGTCATTTGAGCTTGAGAATAGCAAATACAATCCCATTATGATCATCTACATCATTCAGATTGTTTTTCCATGAGAAAATGTTTCATTAATTTCAAGTGCCACATCAGCAGTCTTCACCTGGGATTTGAAATTGTCTCACTTCTTCTCATTTCCAACACTCTTTATTCTCTTCTAATTAGGTTTTCAGAATAGATAACAGCAAATTATATTTCAGTCAGGGTTGTTTGGAAAAATCAAGCTGATTACACTGTTTAGATTATTTACTAAACGGTGGCCCTGATTAGGAAAATGGACTGTGTCATATATTATGGAACACACATTATTCACAAATCCACATCATTATGCATATATATCAATGTATTAATTTCCTTAAATAGAATCGAATATAAAGAGGCGATAAGCAAGTTCATGTGAAATCTCAAGTGGGGGTCCAAAGGATGCAGGGTAAACTAGTTGTCACTTATAATTGATGGTTGTTCTGATATTTACTCTAAAGACACAAAATCAAATGTGTGCTCTTTGTGCATTGGGACATGTTTGATCCAATAATAAGATAAGTGTCAATTTTAACATATCAAGGCAGTGTTTAACAATTGCAACAGGCATTTAGCCAAGACTTGTTCAATGGGAACCACAAAGTCACAAAGTCAATAAAATGAGCCGTCAAATTAAGTTTAATGTAATTTCCATAAAAGCTGTACTTTTTAATTGGTGGAACTGCCACGTCCTTTTGGGATAATACAACAAGAAAGATCATTGCACGCACGACAGAAAATCTGAATATGTACTACAATTATTTTTACCACGCTGCAGGAAGCTCCTCTTATACGTACGTTTCACCTCCGTTTCAACACATCCCTTCATTTGTCTCAAAGTCAGCACAATGTAGACCAAACTCATTCGGGAAATGCATAATACACACATAAATGAAGAAGCAGTGGAGGAAGTCCAAAAATTTGTTCACCTATTGGCAACAAGGTCACACATTTGTGATGGCGCCGACAGAGATGGTCGCCTCGCTTCAAGTCCTTAGGAAACTATGCAGTATTTTGTTTTTTTATGTATTATTCCTTACATTGTTATCCCAGGAAATATTGACTCTTATTACAAACAGCCGGGAAGAACTATTGGATATAAGAGCGACGTCAACTTAACAACATTACGAGCAGGAATACAACTTTCCCGAAGCGGATTCTCTGTTTGGACCACTACCGAGGACAATGGATCTAATCCCAGAAGCTGACCCAAAACAACGGCGCCGCAGAAGGGGCAGACGGAGCGGCCAGTCAACAAGGTAGATGAAATTCGAGCAAGGGTTGCCTTCCAGAGAGACATCAGAGATTGTAACATTCTCTGTTTCACGGAAACATGGCTCTCTCGGGATATGTTGTCAGAATCGTTCAGCCACCGGGCTTCTCCATGCATCGCGCCGACAGAGATAACTTCACTAGGGTAGGGGGCAGCATTCGGAATTTTGGATGAAAAGCGTGCCCACATTAAACTGCCTGCTACTCAGGCCCAGAAGCTAGGATATGCATATAATTAGTAGATTTGGATAGAAAACACTCTGAAGTTTTCAAAACTGTTAAAATAATGTCTGTGAGTATAACAGAACTGATATGGCGAGGAAAAACCGAGGAAAATCCAACCAGGAAGTACTAATGTTTTTCCATTGAAAGCCTATCCACCATACAAAGACTTAGGACCCAGTTCACGATATCTATGGCTTCCTCTACATGTGGCCAGTGTTAGGCATTGTTTCAGGCGTTTACTCTGAAAAATGATGGAGATACAGCACTTTCAATGAGAGGCCAGTGGACATTTCCAGCCATGAGTCCTGCACGTGATCGGAACTTTCTTGTTTCTCCTTTTCTATTGACAAAGCTTTTGTCCGGTTGAAATATTATTGATTATTTATGACAAAAACAACCTGAGAATTGATTTTAAACATCGTTTGACATGTTTCTACTAACTTTTATAGTACTTTTTTGATTTTTCGTCTTGACGTTGAAAGCGCGCATTGTGCCTTTGGATTTCTGAACTAAACGCACCAACAAAACGGAGGTTTGAAGAGAAAGGGCAGGGGTGTATGCTTCATGATTAATGACTCATGGTGTAATCATAACAACATACAGGAACTTCCTTCTGACCTAAAATTCCTTACAATCAAATGCCGGCCATATTACCTCCCAAGAGAATTCTCGTCAGTTATCGTCAGAGCTGTGTACATTCCCCCTCGAGCAGACACCAAGACGGCCCTCAAGAAAGTTCACTGGACTCTATGTAAACTGGAAACCATACATCCTGAGGCTACATTTATTGTAGCTAGGTATTTTAACAAAGCAAATTTGAGAACAAGGTTACCTAAATTCTATCAGCATATTGATTGCACTATGCGTGGGGGTAATACACTCGATCACTGCTACTCTAACTTCCGCGATGCATACAAAGACCCCCGCCCTCCCTTCGGCAAATCCGACCACGAAGCCATCTTGCTCCTACCGTCTTATAGGCAGAAACTCAAACAGGATGTACCAGTGACTAGAACCATTCAACGCTGGTCTGACCAATTGGAATCCACGCTTCAAGAATGTTTTGATCACGCGGACTGGGATATGTTCCGGTCAGCCTCAGAGAACAACATCGATCTATACGCTGACTCGGTGAGTGAGTTCATAAAGAAGTGCATTGGAGATGTTGTACCCACTGTGACTATTAAAATCTGCCCTAACCAGAAACCTTGGATGTATGGCGGCATTCGCGCAAAACTGAAAGCGCGAACCACCACATTTATCCATGGAAAGAGGTCTGGGAATATGGCTGAATATAAAGAGTGTAGTTATTCCCTCCGCAAGGCAATCAAACAAGAGAAGTGCCAGTGCAGGGACAAAGTGGAGTCGCAATTCAATGGCTCAGACACGAGACGTATGTAGCAGGGTCTACAGGAAATCACGGACTACAAAAAGAAAACTAGCCACGTCATGGACACCGACGCTATGCTTCCAGACAAACTAAACACCTTCTTTGCCCGCTTTGAGGATAATACAGAGCCACTGTCGCGGCCCGCTAACAAAGACTGCGCCCCCCATCTCCTTCTCCGTGGCCGACGTGAGTAAAACATTTAAACGTGTTAACCCTCGCAAGGCTGCTGGCCCAGACGACATCCCTAGCCGCATCCTCAGAGCGTGCGCAGACCAGCTCGCTGGTGTGTTTACGGACATATTCAATCGCTCCGTATCCCAATCTGCTGTCCCCACATGCTTCAAGATGGCCACCATTGTTCCTGTACCCAAGAAGGCAAAGATAACTGAACTAAATGACTACCGCCCCATAGCACTCACTTCTGTCATCATGAAGTGCTTTGAGACTAGTCAAGGATCATATCACCTCCACCTTACCGGCCACCCTAGACCCACTTCAGTTTGCATACCGCCCTTACAGGTCCACAAACGATGCAATCGCCATCACACTGCACACTGCCCTATCCCATCTTGACAAGAGGAATACCTATGTAAGAAGGCTGTTCATTGACTACAGCTCAGCATTCAACACCATAGTACAATCCAAGCTCATTATCAAGCTGGAGGCCCTGGGTCTCAACCCTACCCTGTGCAATTGGGTCCTGGACTTTCTGAAGGGCCGCCCACAGGTGGTGAAGGTAGGAAACAACATCTCCACTTTGCTGACCCGCAACACTGGGTGCGTGCTCAGCCTCCTCCTGTACTCCCTGTTCACCCACGACTGCGTGGCCATGCACGCCTCCAACTCAATCAAGTTTGCAGACGGCACAACAGTAGTGGGCTTAATTACCAACAACGACGAGACAGCCTACAGGGAGAAGGTGAAGGCACTCGGAGTGTGGTGTCAGGAGAACAACCTCTCAATCAACATCAACAAAACAAAGGAGATGATCGTGGACTTAAGGAAACAGCAGAGAGAGCAGCCCCCTATCCACATCGAAGGGACAGTAGTGAAGGTGGAAAGTTTTAAGTTAAGTTCCTCGGCGTACACATCAAACTGATATGGTCCAACCACACAGACAGTGTGGTGAAGAAGGCGCAACAGTGCCTCTTCAACCTCAGAAGGCTGAAGAAATTTGGCTTGTCACCCAAACTTTACAGATGCACAATCGAGGGCATCCGGCCAGCCTGGTAAAGCAACTGCACTGCCCTCAACCGCAAGGCTCTCCAGAGGATGGTGCGGTCTGCACTATGCATCACAGGGGGAAAACTACCTGCCCTCCATGACCCCTACAGCACCTGATGTCACAGGAAGGCCAAAAAGATCATCAAGGACAACCACCCGAGCCACTGCCTGTTCACACAGCTACCATCCAGAAGGCGAGATCAGTACAGGTGCATCACAGCTGGGACCGAGAGACTGAAAAACCGCTTCTTGCTCAAGGCCATCAGACTGTTAAACAGCCATCACAAGCACAGAAAGGCCTCTGCCTACATAGACTCAAATCAATGGCCACTTTAATAAATGGATCACTAGTCACTTTAAATAATGTCACTTTAATGTTTACATATCTCACATTACTCATATCACATGTATATACTGTATTTTATTCCATCTATTGCACCTTATACTTATGTTCATATTCTCAAATATTTACTAGTTAGATATTACTGCGCTGTCGGAACTAGAAGCACAAGCATTTCACTACACTTGCATTAACATTTGCTAACCATGTTTATGTGACCAACAAAATTATATATTAAAGAGATCTTCTAAATGGCTCTGAATGTTGGAAAGTAACCAGACTGTCTACTAAACTAAACGGCATGACGAATGTTTGCTTAAGATAAAAGGCATTTTCTGGACACATACAATCTCAAATGAAGAACTACACCAAAAGAAAAAACAGCAGCACAGTAACCCAAACAATGAAAAGACAAAGGCTGGGATTCAATCAAAGGCACATTGTAAAAAATGCACTGCATTTTACTTTTAAAGGCAATTTACACTTGAGCCTACTATAAGGGCACAAGGCGAGACCAAGATGCAGACACAGGAGGCATATGGATAAAGTCTTTGTAGTTTATTTATAATCCAAAAAGAGTAGGCAAGAGAATGGTCGTGGACAGGCACAAGGTCAAACCCAGTTCTGAGTCCAAGAGGTAAAGAGTGGCAGACAGGCTCGATGTCAGGGCAGGCAGAAGGGTCTGGCAGGCAAAGTCCAGAAGAAAAACAGGCAAGGGTCAAAACCGGGAAGACTAGAAAAAGAGAATAGAAAACAGGAGCATGGAAAAACCCGCTGGTTGACTTGAAAACATACAAGTTGAACTGGCACAGAGAGACAGGAAACACTGGGATAAATACACTGGGGAAAATAAGCGACACGAGGAGGTGGAGACAATCACAAGAACAGGTGAAACAGATCAGGGCGTGACACCAACATCCCCAGCATTTACCGTGAATGCAATATCTGAGAATGTCAGTGTCACGCCCTGACCTTAGTGAGCCTTTTTATTTCTCTATTTGGTTAGGTCGGGGTGTGACTTGGGTGGGCATTCTAGTTTTTCTATTTCTTTGTTGGCCGGGTATGGTTCCCAATCAGAGGCAGCTGTCTATCGTTGTCTCTGATTGGGGATCATACTTAGACAGCCTTTTTTCCACCTTTAGTTTGTGGGATCTTTTTTTTGTGTAGTGCCTGTGAGCACTCCAGTCGTTACGTCTCGTTTGCTGTTTATTGTTTTGTTGGTGAGTTTCAAATAAATAAACAGGTGGAACTCTATGCACGCAGCGCCTTGGTCCGCTCATTTCAACGAACGTGACAGAAGATCCCACCTCAACTGGACCAAGCAGCGTGCCCGGGAGGAGATGGCATCCTGGTCTTTGGAGGAGGTTGAGGAGAGAATAGCCTGGACTTGGGAGGAAGTATTGGAGAGATATGAAAGCCTGCCGGGGAAGCAGGCGGGAAACAGCGAAGGAGCATCAACGACGACTCCGGGGGTCGCAACCACAACGCAAGCACAAGAGGCAGCCCCCCCCAATTTTGGGGGGAGGCACACGGGGTGGTTGGCGGAGCCAGGTTTCAGACCAGAGCCAACTCCCCGCACTCGCTTTAAGGAGCGTGTGACCATTCAGGCACCATAGTATGCGGTGATAGGCACTGTGTCTCCAGTGCGCCTTCACAGCCCAGTGCGTCATGTGCCAGCGCCCTGCACTTGCCGGGCTAAAGTGAGCATCCAGCCAGGACGGGTTGTGCCAGCTCTACGCTCCAGACCCCCAGTGCGCCTCCATGGCCCAGTATATCCTGTGCCAGCTCCACGCACCTGGCTTCCAGTGCGTCTCCCCAGCCCGGTAAGACCTGTGTCAGCTCCACGCACCCGGCTCCCAGTGCGTCTCCCCAGCCTGGTGCACCCTGTGCCAGCTCCATGCACCAGGC
This sequence comes from Salvelinus namaycush, assembly GCF_016432855.1. Classification (NCBI taxonomy): domain Eukaryota; kingdom Metazoa; phylum Chordata; class Actinopteri; order Salmoniformes; family Salmonidae; genus Salvelinus; species Salvelinus namaycush. Next base: position 16,937,870 of record NC_052341.1, read on the forward strand.
CTCCAGTGCGTCTCCCCAGCCCGGTACGACCTGTGCCTGCTCCACGCACCCAGCCTCCAGTGATGATCCATGGCACAAAGCCTCCAGTGATGATCCATGGCACGAAGCCTCCAGTGATCAAATCAAATCAAATGTATTTATATAGCCCTTCTTACATCAGCTTATATCTCAAAGTGCTGTACAGAAACCCAGCCTAAAACCCCAAACAGCAAGCAATGCAGGTGTAGAAGCAGTGATGATCCATGGCCCGAAGCCTCCAGTGATGATCCATGGCACGAAGCCTCCAGTGATGATCCATGGCCCGAAGCCTTCAGTGGTGATCCATGGCCCGAAGCCTCCAGTGATGATCCATGGCCCGAAGCTTCCAGTGATGATCCATGGCCCGAAGCCTCCAGCGACGATCCAAGGTCCGGAGTCTCCAGCGACGGTCTGCAGTCCAGAGTTTCCAGCGACGGTCTGCAGTCCAGAGTCTCCAGCGACGGTCTGCAGTCCAGAGCCTCCAGCGACGGTCTGCAGTCCAGAGCCTCCAACGACGGTCGGCGGTCCAGAGCCTCCAGCGGCGGTCGGAGGTCCAGAGCCTCCAGCGGCGGTCGGAGGTCCAGAGCCTCCAGCGACGGTCTGCGGTCCAGAGCCTCCAGCGACGGTTGGCGGTCCAGAGCCTCCAGCGACGGTCTGCGGTCTAGAGCCTTCAGCGACAGTCTGCGGTCTAGAGCCTCCAGCGGGGGTTCCCAGTTCAGAGCCTCCTGCGAGGGTTTCCAGTGCGGAGCCTCCAGTGACGATCTACGTTCCGGAGTCCTCGACGAAGATCTACGGTCCGGAGTCCCCGGCGACGATCTACGGTCCGGAGTCCCCGGCGACGATCTACGGTCCGGAGTCCCCGGCGACGATCTACGGTCCGGAGCCTCCGGCGACGATCCACGGTCCGGAGCCTCCGGCGACGATCCACGGTCCGGAGCCTCCGGCGACGATCCACGGTCCGGTTCCTCCGGCGACGATCTACGGTCCGGTTCCTCCGGCGACGATCTACGGTCCGGTTCCTCCGGTGACGATCTACGGCCCGGTTCCTCCGGCGACGATCTACGGTCCGGTTCCTCCGGCGACGATCCACGGTCCGGAGCCTCCGGCGATGATCCACGGTCCGGTTCCACGGAAGCGGAGGGATCAGCGAGCGGAGCGGGGTCTACGTCCCGAACCGGTGCCGCCACCGAGGCTAGATGCCCACCTGGACCCTCCCCCATGGAGTTACTGTCACGCCCTGACCTTAGTGAGACTTTTTATTTCTCTATTTGTTTAGGTCGGGGTGTGATTTGGGTGGGCAGTCTAGTTTTTCTATTTCTTTGTTGGCCGGGTATGGTTCCCAATCAGAGGCAGCTGTCTATCGTTGTCTCTGATTGGGGATCATACTTAGACAGCCTTTTTTCCACCTTTAGTTTGTGGGATCTTGTTTTTGTGTAGTGCCTGTGAGCACTCCAGTCTTTACGTCTCGTTTGCTGTTTATTGTTTTTGTTGGTGAGTTTCAAATAAATAAACATGTGGAACTCTATGCACGCTGCGCCTTGGTCCGCTCATTTCAACGAACGTGACAGTCAGGGAAATTGCCTTGTCGATAGTGCATTGCACTTGGATTGAATCCTGGCCGAATATTGAACTAGCTGGGGCATGCATGCCAAAATAAATTTTACTATTTGAAGATAATACATTTTTTGTCTGCTATGTTTGCAGTTTGAGCATGGAGTTATGCATTGTACATAAGCCATGGATGTAAACACAGAACTGGATGTCTTGCGCTTTAAGCATAACATTGTCTGCTAATGCACAGTCTGTGTCTGATGGATGTTTCTGAGGTGTTTAGGTTGATGTCATCAGTGAAAAAGCACAGGAAGAGCCAGGAGCAGGGTGTTTTGTATTGCACATTCTGGAACACAAAATCACTGTCTATAACAAGACCATAAAACACAGCTGGGGTGGATTGTTGATCATGTCTACCTCCGGTGTGAAGGGTAGGTCTCTCAGACAAAAAAGTATGATTACCTACTAGTTTGAAGGAGAGAAACTGAAAAGATAGCTCCTAATGTAATGAAAAATAATACAGAGGGCACCTATATGAATCTCCCAAATTATACAAAAAGCCATTCCAACATGCTCTCAACAGTTTTCATTACTCCCATATATCAACTTGAATGGAAACTGAAGGGAAGTTCAGAAGCACTATCAGTAATCACGAGTGGGTGACTGACAGCAATGGTTGGAGTTCACTTCTTCATACTGTATCTGTCACAGACAGGCCATTGACTGGACCATATTGAATGAAACTCAAGACCACGTATCACGTGAAAAGTAAAGGGAAATTTAATATGGTTTGTTACTTGGCACTTAGTCTGAAAATAAGAAACAAATTATGGTACGGGTGTGGCAATGGATCCTCACGGAGACACCCTCTCACATGTTCTCCCAGAACCCAGGCCCCACCCCATAGCACCCAAATGCCCTTCCCCTCTGCCACCTGTGATCAGAGATAGAGGGAGGAGAGAGAGGGAACAAAGAAAACAAAATTATAGTACAACAAAATGACATCACATACAACTACTTAAGAATAATGGATCAAGGTGTAATGATGAAAGTATGCATATAACTAAGTTGAGGAAGTATGGATTATGACACTGGCCAGTATAATAAAGGATAAACACATAAACATTCATGTATCCACTCAGGCACCCCGTGAAGGCCTCCCTTCACATTTCCCACCCCATCAGCCATCTCAGAGCCTGGGTGACAAGATAAATATTCGGACACTATGTCTGCTCATTCAAGGGGTAGGTCACATCTGAGAAGTCTGGAACAAAATGGTGGTACTAGCCAATGAGCCCCAGGAAGGACTTCACAGCAGCCCGTGTGCTAGAACTGTTTTTGCATAGCTGCTACTTGGCCACTTGAGGGCCCATTTCCTCTGGGCCAATGCGGAAGCCCAAATACAGGACATCTTCTCTGGTAACAGCATACTTGGTTCCATTCACATTGAGCCCCTCCTTCTTCTCCCCTGACAGATGGTTGATGTCTGGCTTAGTCTCCTCGCTGTCCTCACACGGAAAACACCCTTCAGCAGCCTCCACGTCCTCCACTTTCCTTACCAAAGCCATTGTCTTCTTCCTCTCCTTCCTCTTCTTTAGAAGGTTCACATGAAAGATCTTCCCTGCTCCGTCATACCTATCTCATATGTGACAGGCCCGGTCTTCCGGACCACATCAACCACTTGGCCAACAGTTTGTGCTCTGAGGAGGGCAGCAGCAGTAGCACCTTCTGGCCACGTATGTACTCCCTCTGTACTCCCTCTGCTGTGGTGGTCATACCAGCACTTTTGAGCCTTCTGAGCCTCAGTCATGTTCTTTTTCCCCAGCACAGTGTAGTGGGAGAGCCTGTCCCTCATCTGCAGCACATGAGAAACATTTCTGTCATACAAGAGTTCAAATGGGGAGAATCCTGGGGATGCATGTGGTACGCAAACAGCAGGTAGGGGAGCCACGTGTCCCAGTCCTTCCCAGACTCATTGACAAATCTTTGGAGCATCCGCTTGAGGGTCTGGTTAAAGCGTACCACTAACCCATCTGTTTCTGGATGATAAGGAGTACTGCGTATGGACTTTATGCCTAAAACCTTGTACAGCAAAGTAGCCACAAAATTGCTGCCCTGATATGTAATTATTTCTCTAGGTAGACCTACATGTGTGATGAAATGACCTAGAGCCTTCGCTACCTGCTTAGCTTTGATGTTCCTCAGAGAAAAAGCTTCAAGGTAAAGTGTGACATAATCACATATAACTAGTATGTACTTGTGCATTGAGCTGCTTGTTACTAAAGACCCCACAATATCCATGGCAATGAGTGAAAATGGCTCCTCATATACTGGCAGCGGACACAAAGGCCCTCTCTCTAAAACCCTGAGAAGAGCTGTAGCCTAAACTGGACATGACTGGCAGAAATCTGCAACATCCTGTGTTATCCGGGGCCAATAAAACTCTTCTCTCTACCTAGATGACCAGCCATAAGCATACTATGGCCCATAACACTGGCCCTGCATTGCACTGGCAACACCAACTGGTTGCCCTCCTCAACTACTCTGTACAACTTCTCATCAACAACTTTAAATGGAGGGCAACCAGTTGATGTTGCCAGTGCAATGCAGGGCTAGTGTTATGGAGTTGATTTCAATTTAAATCAATTTCCCTAATACCTATAGGACCCCATCTATAAAGTATAATGGTAGGGGAAACACTGTGCTGAGTTCCTTTGGTAGAGTTAGAGTTAGAAAGAGGTATTTAATTGTCAGTCCACAATAATACAATAATACAAAATAAAGATAAAAAAATAAAACTCAATTTGAATGGTCCACAATGGGTTTTGAGACCCTATAAACAATAAAACATGGTACAGGTGTCATCTATAATACATTACATAATCTATACACGTCTGCATCATTTAAATATTTTTTTTAAGGACAATAACCACTACCGTGTTAAACTTCTGAAGAATATTAAAATGGAAAGTGGGCAATTTAGACTGACATCTTTATTTTTCCAGCGTTTTAAAACTGAAGAGTTTTGTCAAAGGGACAATACGTTATTCAGTTGGAAATGTCAAACTGTCAAAGAAATGTTCTGACAAAAATCATCATCACAAAAGCCACTGTTAATGAGAAAGCAGTAATGAGTTTGATTAAAAACAGGGTTTTATTCTGTAGCGTGAATTTCTTTTGCCCCAAACAAAGCTAAGTACAGGTGTAGGATCTTAATTTGATCACCATGTTGTTGCAGGAAATGTCGTATACTTGTAGTATGTTAAAGGTTTAAAAAGGTTTCTAAAGTTTTAATTTCCACTTTTAAATGTCAGACTTCATTAACCCTAACTAAAAATGTATAACAAAATGATTATCCATTAATTAGAATTCACACAATAATTTACATTTTCCATTGCTGCTGTCACGTTCCTGACCTGTTTTCTGTTAGTTTTGTATGTGTTAGTTGGTCAGGACGTGAGTTTGGGTGGGCAGTCTATGTTTTCTGTTTCTATGTTGGTTTAAAGGGTGACCTAATATGGCTCTCAATTAGAGGCAGGTGTTTTTCATTTCCTCTGATTGAGAGTCATATTAAGGTAGGTGTTTTCACACTGTTTGTTTGTGGGTGGTTGTCTTCCGTGTCTGTGTTTGTTGCACCATACGGGACTGTTTCGTTCGTTCATCGTTTTATGTAGTCATTTTTCCTGTTGTGCGTTCTTAGTGTTTTTGTAAGTTCGTATGTTCAGGTTTGTCTACATTAGTTTTGTTATTTTGTTTATTATCAAGTAAGTTCGTGTTTTCGTCTTTTCTTTAAATAAATCATGTCAACTCAAGAAGCTGCATTTTGGTTCAATCCCTGCTCATCCTCTTCGGATGAAGAGGAGGAGGAACGCCGTTACAGAACCACCCACCAATCCAGAACCAAGCAGCGCAAGTTTGAGCAGCGGCCAAGAAATCAGGACTCATGGACTTGGGAGGAAGTATTGGAGGGAAAAGGACACTGGGCTCACATTGGGGAATATCGCCGCGCTCGTGAGGAGATGGAGGCAGCGAGAGCCCAAGAGCGGTGGTATGAGGAGGCAGCAAGGAGACGTGGCTGGAAGCCCGAGAAGAGACCCCAAAAATTTCTTGGGGGGGGGGGCTAAGAGGTAGTGGGCCGAGGGCAGGTAGGAGACCTGCGCCCACTTCCCAGGCTAACCGTGGAGAGCGGGAGTACGGGCAGACACCGTGTTACGCAGTAGAGCGCACGGTGTCTCCTGTACGTGTTCATAGCCCGGTGCGGGTTATTCCACCTCCCCGCACTGGTAGGGCTAGATTGGGCATTGAGCCAGGTGCCATGATGCCGGCTCAACGCGTCTGGTCTCCAGTGCGTCTCCTCGGGCCGGCTTACATGGCACCAGCCTTACGCATGGTGTCCCCGGTTCGCCTACATAGCCCGGTGCGGGTTATTCCACCTCCCCGCACTGGTCGGGCGACGGGGAGCATTCAACCAGGTAAGGTTGGGCAGGCTCAATGCTCAAGGGAGCCAGTACGCTTGCACGGTCCGGTATTACCGGCGCTACCTCCCCGCCCCAGCCCAGTACCACCAGTGCCTACATCACGCACCAGGCTTCCAGTGCGTTTTCAGAGCCCTGTTCCTCCTCCACGCACTCTTCCTATGGTGCGTGTCTCCAGCCCAGTGCCTCCAGTTCCGGCACCACGCACTAAGCCACCTGTGCGTCTCCAGAGCCCTGTACACACTGTTCCTTCTCCCCGTACTCGTCCTGATGTGCGTGCCCTCAGCCCGGTGCCACCAGTGCCGGTACCACGCACCAGGCAAATAGTACGCTTTGAGAGTCCAGTGTGCCCTGTCCCTGCTCCCTGCACTAGGCTTGAAGTGCGTGTCTCCAGTCCGGTGCCTCCAGTTCCGGCACCACGCACCAGGCCTACAGTGCGTCTCAGCCGGCCAGAGTCTGCCGTCTGCCCAACGGCGCCTGAACTGTCCGTCTGCCAAGCGCCGCATGAACTGCCCGTCTGTATTGAGCCTTCAAAGCCGCCCGTCTGCCATGAGCCTGCAAAGCCGCCCGTCTGCCATGAGCCTACAGAGCCTTCCGCCAGACTGGAGCCGCTAGAGCCTTCCGCCAGACTGGAGCCGCTAGAGCCTTCCGCCAGACAGGAGCCGCTAGAGCCTTCCGCCAGACAGGAGCAGCCAAAGCCTTCCGCCAGACAGGATCAGTCTGAGCCATCCGTCTCCGCAGCGCCATCTGAGCCATCCGTCTCCTCAGCGCCATCTGAGCCATCCGTCTCCCCAGCGCCGTCTGAGCCATCCGTCTGTCCCGAGCCATTAGAGCCGCCCGTCTGTCCCGAGCCGTCAGAGCCATTCGTCAGTCAGGATCTGCCAGAGCCGCCAACCAGACAGGATCTGCCAGAGCCGCCAACCAGACAGGATCTGCCAGAGCCGCCAACCAGACAGGATCTGCCAGAGCCGCCAACCAGACAGGATCTGCCAGAGCCGTCAGCGAGCCATGAGCGTCCAGAGCCGTCAGCCAGCCATGAGCTGTCCCTCAGTCCAGAGCTGCCATGTATCCAGAACTGCCCCTCAGTCCAGAGCTGTCTCTCTGTCCGGAGCTGCCCTTCAGTCCGGAGTTGCCCCTCTATCCTGAGCTACCTCTCTATCCTGAGCTACCTCTCTATCCTGAACTACCTATCTGTCCTGAGCTACCTTGTCCCGGAGCTGTCCCTTATTTTGATGTTACCCGGTATATTAGGTGGGTGGAGTAAGAGGGTGGTCATTCTGAGGGAGAGACGTAAGCTGGGATTGACTATGGTGGGGTGGGGACCTCGCCCAGAGCCTGAGCCACCACCGTGGTCAGATGCCCACCCTGACCCTCCCCTAGACTTTGTGCTGGTGCGCCCGGAGTTCGCACCTTAAGGGGGGGGGTTATGTCACGTTCCTGACCTGTTTTCTGTTAGTTTTGTATGTGTTAGTTGGTCAGGACGTGAGTTTGGGTGGGCAGTCTATGTTTTCTGTTTCTATGTTGGTTTAAAGGGTGACCTAATATGGCTCTCAATTAGAGGCAGGTGTTTTTCATTTCCTCTGATTGAGAGTCATATTAAGGTAGGTGTTTTCACACTGTTTGTTTGTGGGTGGTTGTCTTCCGTGTCTGTGTTTGTTGCACCATACGGGACTGTTTCGTTCGTTCATCGTTTTATGTAGTCATTTTTCCTGTTGTGCGTTCTTAGTGTTTTTGTAAGTTCGTATGTTCAGGTTTGTCTACATTAGTTTTGTTATTTTGTTTATTATCAAGTAAGTTCGTGTTTTCGTCTTTTCTTTAAATAAATCATGTCAACTCAAGAAGCTGCATTTTGGTTCAATCCCTGCTCCTCCTCTTCGGATGAAGAGGAGGAGGAACGCCGTTACAGCTGCAGGATTATTTACCTGCTGTGAGAAACAGGTTAAATAAGGACCCACATCTGTACATTTTTTTTGTACATATGTGAGTCATGAATTAATTGACAAAGCTACTTTCAATCAAACTGTGAATAAATATTACTCTTCAGGAGCAGGGTTATTCTTTTCTTCATTTTACAGTACCTCCAGGAAAGACGATCCTACGGGAAGAAGGCAATGGTGGAAATTAAATTGTTCATTGCTGATGACCTTTCAAGACCAATATTATTATCTCCCTTAATAATGAGAGTCTTGTCCTTGAGGCAGAACTTAGCGATTTCCTCTAGGTGGGCCAGCTGCAAAGTTAAAATTGGCTATATTTAAAAAATGTATGAAAACCAAAATGATATTTTTGGTCTTAATTTAATGTTAGGGTTAGGCATTAGGGTTAGCAGTGTGGTTAAGGTTAGGGTTAGGTTTAAAATCAGATTTTATGACTTTGTGGCTGAGCAAGCTAGTGACCACTCTGCAGAGCTGCCTCCAAAACAAAATTCATGACGAGAAACACTAATCTTCTAAGAAAGATCGAAGGTCATTGAGGGGCATTGCCCTGGAAACCAAATGTGTAAGGAATCACACAGCATGCTACATCCTGTCAATAGATCTCAGGAGTTAATCATAAGGAGAGCCAACATATTGAGCGTAACACAATGTGTCATAAACTGCCTGTTGGGGATCCATAGGAGGCTGAGTTACAGTGGACATCAATTCTGTGCATGTTATTTCCTGACTATTAACAATTTTTTTCTGCCCATTTAACTGATTCTGTTTGGCTTAGAGTACTGAGTACTAATCAAACACGTTTCTAAAACCGTAGTTATCCCCACAGGACCTCCAGCACATGGCGAGTAATCTTTGAAGTGGCTTATGAAACCTACTAACATCATGAAACAAGAAAGGAGAGATTTTATTACTAAAGGGTTGTTGAATGATGTTGAGTGATCGATCAGGGAACACTTAGAGAAAAAGAAAGCTAATGTTTTTATTTATTTATTATGTATCCCTTAGCTCAGAACCCTCCTTTATATAATAAATGAATTGGACCTGCTGTATTAGGCAACCTGTTGATAAAAGGACAATTTAAATTATACATCTTTATTAATCAATATCATTTTGTTTGGGCATAGAGGGAAATTGCAGCCTGAATTGATTTACCTATCTCGTCATGCATTTCACACTGTACAAAATTATGATAAATACTAGCATTAGCCTGACGACAATAGCCCACCTTCTTGTTAATCAATTAACATATGGCTATGAAGGGTATATGACCACCTTGAATGCATTGTTTGTGACCCAAAAATGTAAGTGTTAACAGCAATTAAGGGAATAGATCAGACGTGATGTTTTATTGTACTGTAAGATAGGAAACACGCTCTGCTCTTGCTGGTAGGCTGACTGGGGGAAGGGATGGTCGGAGAGAACGCCTGTCTCCATGACACGAGGTCTCCATGACAACAAAAAGCACTGCACTATTTTCTCTGTGGTTTCCTGCAGTTCTTCTGCCAACTATTTTCCACATGAGCGTGCAGATATCATTCTTTGGGTGACTCAACATGTCATTTGTTTTTGCTTGTGAGAGTTCCTTGTAAGCACTGATCTGGTGGAAGCTTGTGGGTGGGTCAGGTGTCGTTGCTAATGGCATGAACGTTATCCACCATGTAGGTGCTGACACCCAGCAAAGACAAAGAAAGGTTAAAAAGGTCTTTACGGTTACTAGAGTTATTATTTTAAGTTGGTCTGCATTTTAGGAAGGAATCCTAATTTGAGATAATTATTGTTAACTTGATTTCGCATATATCATGCATTCATGTCAATGCAAGATTTGCAGAAGTTATGCATGCCAATCTCAAGCTACTTGTCTTAAAAACATATATTTTAATCATAATTCCAATCAGTTAACAACCCAGTGCTCACTGGGGTAAATGGAGGACTTTGTGAGTGTATTCTGAATTTCCCAAGGGAGTTGACTCTCTTGAGGTTGTGCTTACAGTAGCTGACATGCCTCACGGTCATAGTGAAGCGTGGCAATGTGCTTTTCAGCATTGGTGGTATGATCCAAGTCTTCATAAACATGGCCGGATTACCGACTGGTTTGGGTTCCTCTACTCTTTTGTCTGCTTGAGGCTACAATAACATTGATTTTCCTGGGGAAGCTGTGAAGCCGCAGGGAAGCTGTGAAGCAAGCTGTAGCCTATTGCATGATTGTGTTTATGAGTCTGTTATTAAAGAATGAAACAATGTGTATGTTTACTGCTTTTCATTAAATCACGTATGGCTCTAATATAGTATGGCTCTAATAGAGTGCCTTCAGAATGTATTCATATCTCCTGACTTATTTCACATTTTGTTGTGTTATAGCCTGAATTCAAAATGGATTACATATTTATTTATTTATTTTATTTATTTAACCTTTATTTAACCAGGAAGGGCTCATTGAGATTTAAAATCTCTTTTTCAAGAGCGTCCTGGCCAAGATAGGCAGCACCAAGTCATTACAAAAAATTACAGACAGACAACATGAAAAACTACAAGTAATCTAGTAAAAACCATTCATGAATTCACAAGAGTATAACAATATCAAAAACAGCAAATTAAAAACATTGACAGGTCAGGGAATCAGCCTCAAAATCCTTCATCAGTGATTTAAAAACACCAATCGGGACAAGTTCTTCCAGTTTAAAATTATTTTGTAAGGTGTTCCAAGACGATGGCGCAGAGTACATAAAAGACCTTTTACCAAATTCAGTTCGGACATTTGGAACAGTTAGCAGGATAAAGTCCAGTGAACGAAGAGAGTACCCACCACATTTCTGAACAATAAAAATGCCCAAATAAAAAGGTAGTAAACCCAAAATGGCTTTGTAAATAAAAGTATACCAGTGACTGAGCCTACGAGTGACTAGAGAAGGCCAGCCAACCCTGGTATACAAAGTGCAGTGGTGCGTAAGGGTTTTGCAGTTTAAAATAAATCTCAAAGTGCCATGGTAAAGAGTGTCAATTGATCTCAAACACTGAGCGGAAGCATTCATATATAAAATATCCCCATAGTCTAGTAAAGGCATAAATGTAGCTGATACTAGCCTCCTTCTGGCTTCAAAAGAAAAACAGGCCTTATTCCTAAAATAAAATCCCAATTTCAGCTTCAATTTTTTTGTAAGTTGTTGAATATGCAATTTAAAAGAGAGGCCGTCATCAATTAGAATTCCAAGATATTTGTATGAGGTTACAACCTCAATCTCCTTGCCCTGACAGGTAGTAACAGGTGAAAGGTTCAGAGGTCTATTTCTTGCATTAGAAAACACCATTAGTTTAGTTTTGTCAGTATTGAGGATAAGCTTCAATTGACACAAGGTATGTTGAACAGTATAAAAAGCAGTTTGCAAGTTCTGGAAAGCTTTTGTAAGAGATGAGGCACAACAGTAAATAAAAGTATCATCAGCATAAAAATGAAGTTGTGCATTTTGGACATTTCTGTCTAAATCATTTATATAAATAGTGAATAAGAGAGGACCAAGTACAGAGCCCTGGGGCACACCATTCAGGACAGACAATTTAACAGACATAAGCCCATCAAATTGAGTGCACTGAGTTCTATCAGACAGATAGTTAGCAAACCATGCAACTGCATGCTCCGAAAGACCTACACTCAACAATCTCTGCCTCAGTATAGCATGATCAACTGTATCAAAAGCCTTAGAGAGATCAATAAAAAGTGAGACACAGTGCTGTTTTTTGTCAAGGGCTTCAGTGATATCATTTAAAACCTTCATGGCTGCTGTAATTGTGCTATGCTTCTTCCTGAAGCCCGATTGGTACATTGATAAAATAGAGTTAGTAAATAAAAACTCTTTTAGCTGTTCACTTACAAGGGTTTCAAGTATTTTCACCAGGGGTGACAGCTTTGAGATTGGCCTATAATTATTTAAAAGAGTTGGATCTCCCCCTTTTAAAAGTGGTAGGACAAATGCTGATTTCCAGATCTTTGGAATTTCATTACATTCCAGGGTTAGATTGAACAGATATGTAAGTGGTTCAGCTATGAAATCAGCTGCCAGATTTAAAAAGCAGGGATCCAAAACATCAGGACCTGCAGGCTTTCTTTGATCTAAGGATTTCAGGGCTTTATGTACCACCTGCACTGAGAATGGCAGAAAGCTAAAAGTTTGACCAGCTCTCACTGGTTCATCCACACAGGGTTGTACAGAGACAGAGGACACTGGTTCATCCACACAGGGTTGTACAGAGACAGAGGGCACTGAATCAAACAGCCTACCAGATGATACAAAGTGCTCATTGAAACAATTCAGCATTTCAGTTTTGTCATATATAGCAACAGAGTCCTTCAAAACACATGACGGTAATTCATTAACATTACTGTTACCAGACATAGACTTAATAGCATTCCAAAACTTTCTAGGGTCATTCAGGTTATCAGTGGTAACAGACATAAAATATTCAGACTTGGCCTTCCTGAGAAGAAAAGAACACTTGTTTCTTAACTGCCTAAAAATAAGCCAATCAGCATCAGAACAAGATTTCTTTGCTTTAGCCCAGGCTAGATTACGGTCGTGAATAATACAAGACAGCTCAGAAGAAAACCATGGATTATCCCGCCCTTTAACCCTGAACCTGCGGAATGGTGCATGTTTGTTTACTATTTGGAAAAACCCATCATGAAAGAATTTCCAGGCAGTTTCCACATCAGGGATAAGCTCAATCTTGCTCCAGTCAAAATAAAACAAATCATGAAAGAAAGCCTGCTCATTAAAACACTTCAAATTTCTCTTACGAATAAAACGTGGATTTGTCTTTGGAACCTTAGTATTTCTAACAGCAACAACAGCACAATGGTCACTTAAATCATTACAAAAAACACCAACCGCAGAATATTTATGTGGAACATTTGTCAATATCAAATCAATCAGGGTAGATTTATCTGGGCATTTAAGATTTGGGCGAGTGGGTGAATTAATCAACTGGGTAAGATTCATAGAATTACAAAACATTTTTAAATCATCAGACACCGGCTTTAACCAACACCAGTTGAGATCACCAATCAAGATCATTTCACTGTAAAGAAGTTTAGACATAAGGTGCGTCAAAGAAGAAAACGCATCACCAAGAGCAGAGGGGGGTCTATAACAGCCAATCACAGTTATAGAGAGGCCCTTTGAAACCTCAATATTCAAAGCAAGAAATTCCAACTGTTTACAAATAGTTTCAGACTTTGCCACACTTACATGGAATTTAGATTTTACATATATATATATTTTTCTATCACCAGTCTATGCACAATACCCCATAATAACAAAGAGAAAACATGTTTTTAGATTATTTCATAAATGTATTGAAAATGAAATACAGAAATATCTCATTTACATACACTACATGACCAAAAGTATGTGGATACCTGCTCGTCGAACATCTCATTCCAAAATCATGGGCATTAACATGGAGTTGTTCCCCACTTTGCTGCTATAACAGCCTCCACTCTTGTGGGAAGTCTTTCCATTAGCTGTTGGAACATTGCAGTGGGGACTTGCTTCCATTCAGCCACAAGACCATTAGTGAGGTTGGGCACAGAGGTTGGGTGATTAGGCCTGGTTTGCAATCGGCGTTCCAATTCATCCCAAAGGTGTTCGATTGGGTTGAGGTCAGGCCTCTGTGCAGTCCAGTCAAGTTCTTCTACACCGATCTCTACAACTATTTCTGTATGGACCTCGCTTTGTGCACAGGACATTGTCAGGCTGAAACAGAAAAGGGTCTTCTTCTACAAACTGTTTCCACAAAATTGGAAGCATAGAATCATCTAGAATGTTATTGCATGCTGTAGCGTTAAGATTTCCCTTCACTGGAACTAACGGGCTTAGCCCGAATCATGAAAAACACCCCCAGACCATTATTCCTCCTCCACCAAACTTTGCAGTTGGCACTATGCATTGAGGCAGGTACCATTCTCCTGGCACCGTCCAAACCCAGATTCCTCAGTTGGACTGCCAGATGGTGAAACATGATTCATCAATCCAGAGAACGTGTTTCCACTGCTCCAGAGTCCAATGGCGGCGAGCTTTAGATTCTCAAAACGATTTAAGTAAAAACTGTAACTACGCCACTCAGGATCATTCACTGGTAAGTAACTCCAATGTAGATTTCACCTTGTGTTTTAGGTTATTGTCCTGCTGATAGGTGACTTTGTCTCCCAGTGTCTGTTGGAAAGCAGGTTCTCCACTAGGATTTTGCGTTTCCTGTGCTTATAGCTGTACTCCGTTTCTTTTAATCCTAAAAAACTCCCTAGTTCTTGCCAATGACAAACATACCCATAACATGATGCAGCCACCACCATGCTTTAAAATATGAAAAGTGGTACTAAGTTATATGTTGTGTTGGAATTTCCCCAAATATAACCCTTTGTATAAAAAGTTAAGCAGTTTGTTATTACTTTAGTGCCTTTTTGCAAACAGGATTCATGTTTTGTAATATTTGTATTCTGTATAGGCTTCCTTCTTTTCACTCTGTCAGTTAGGTTAGTATTGTGGAGTAACAACAATGTTGTTAATCCATCCTCAGTTTTCTCCTATCACAGCCATTAATAAACTCTGTAACGGTTTTAAAGTCACCATTGGCCTCATGGTGTAATGCTTGAGCAGTTTCCTTCCTCTCCGGCAACTGAGTTAGGAAGGACACCTGTATCTTTATAGTGACTGGGTGTATTGTTACACCATCCAAAGTGTAATAATAACTTCACCATACTAACGGGGATATTCATTGTCTGCTATTTTTATTTTTACCCGTCTACCAATAAGTGTCCTTCTTTGCGGTGCATTGAAAACCTCCCTAGTCTTTGTGGTTGAATCTGTGTTTGAAATTCACTGCTCGACTGAGGGACCTTGCAGATAATTGTATGTGTGGGGTACAGAGATGAGGTAGTCATTCAAAAATCATATTAAACACAATTATTGCACACAGAGTGAGTCCATGCAACTTATGTGACTTGCTAAGCCCATTTTTACTTATTTAGGCTTGCCATAACAAAGGGGCTGAAAAGGGTTGAAAGGGGTTGAATGCTTTTTAACACATTTCAGCTTTTTTTTTTTTTTTTGTGTAAACATTTCTAAAAACATAATTCCACTTTGACATTATGGGGTATTGTGTGTAGGCCAGTGACACAAAATCTAAATGTAATAAATATTATATTCAGGCTGGAACACAACAAAATGTGAAAAAAGTAAAGGGGTGTGAATATTTTCTTAAGGCACTGTAAAATCGTTCATATGGTTATATAAAGGCTGAAGGCTAAAAACAGCCTATACTATATATAGGCACATATGTAGTTTCTAAAATGTATTTTTTCTCCAAATAGAGACAGGCAAGCCGTATGCACCATGGTCCACAACTTGGTCAGTTTATTCCTGGGTCTCCAGGCTTCTCTCCTTCAATCATTCATCATCACCTTTCGGATCCGAATCCGATCATTGTCCAAGATATGGTTGTGTTCTCCAGATAAATTGGATACCCTTACAAAAAAGTGTAAAGGAATTGTGCAGGTGTCCCTGATGCTCCTGCAGGACTCATGCAGGAGTATGACTTGTCCTGCAGAAATGTTGAAAATCCTGCACCAAACCCTGCAGGATTTTGATATTCATACAGGACATTGCAATTTCAAGTTAACTACAGGATTTGTAATATAGTATGTTGTGACAACAGAGAAAATAGACTTTTGAAATATGGTATCAGACATGTCAACTCAGCAGATGAGAAATGTAATAAATTACAATGTCCACATGCAATAAATATATTGTAGGCTATTTTTATTTGTTAGATACCAACACAATTGATAATGATTTCAGTAGGCTCACAGTCAATGTAATAATGCATTTATATGTCATGCTGCCAGTTTAAGAAACGCCTTCATTCATACATACTCTAAATATATACAAAATACAAATAAAACGTTGTATACAGTTAAGTTAAGTGGTTCAACCCTTTCTCAGTCTACTTCCCATTTGTTGGGCTGTAAACAGATGCAGTTCCCTTGTACACCTGAGATGTCTTTCAGGTAAACACAGGTGGTACAGATGTCTGTGCCTTTGATTAATTGAACCTCATTTGAAATGCTATTCTTTTTAAGAATCCCAGAAGCAATGCCTCCTGTCTCGAGGTCTCTTACTGTGCATCTTGCTGTCATCACTGGGTCTACTTCACTGCCAACGTCAACAAAAGACCTGACCATCCCTACTGACCCATGTTGGGTGACCAATACATAGTTTGCTTGTTTTGATAAGGTACTTGCTGTTTTGGAATGAATGTGATTCCCATTAACGATCACTCTATGGTGAAATGTACATGGTTCTTTGTAAGTAACGTCTGACTCTCCGAGGAGAAAGCCTCCCTTGATGTGGGGTTCCGTGCAACAGGATACCCTAGTAAAAATACTCTTCTTTTTTACACATTTGTTGGCGAGATTGTAGCCCCTTAACATTTCTTCTACAAACCTTTTGCTAGCTTGGTTTGATTCTGTGCTGTATCTAATAGTGAGTAGTCTCGGGATGTCTTGGTAGATGGTGAACATTTTCACTATTTATCCTGGTACCAGTTGTACCCATGTTCACCTTGAGCGCCATGGAAGAGTTTACCTAGTCTCCCATTACTACTTTCAAAGATGAATGCACTTTGATCCCACAAAGGTCCCCAGTTTTGGACAGATGTAGGTGCATGTAAAGGTATGTGGACATTGTAGCTGATATGACATTTCCCATACAATTGTTCAAACCTAATAACACATTCTCGAAAGAACATCTCAGCCATGGCAATGTTATGAGAGGTAACTGTGTCTTTCAGTAGACAATAGGTACCCTGCACCAGTAGCAGTAAATGGTGTAAGTACTGCCTGAGTAAAATCCCATTTAAACAGAGAGGCTATAGAGCAGCAAGAAGTGTCAGAACTCTGTGGCTTTCCTAATATTTGAGTAAATGAATTGAGCGTGGTGGTCTTGTCACATTTACAGGTGGTTTCAAGCAATATTTTGTTTTTGTGCTCTATTTCGCTTCCAATGTACCAGGACTCAGGGTGATATTTGGACTCAAACCACAGTGTAGTCATTTGCCGACATATGCGAAGCAAGATGCTGTGCATGTAATCAAAAGCAAACCCTGCAATCATGTTTAAAACAGTGAGGAACATTAAAGGAGATGGGCCCTTAACACCATGTATAATGTTCCCTGACTCTACCACCAAGGCAACCTCTCTGCGGTTTTAGTGTCTGTGCGTGGCTCTGGCTCACTCTCAAGCGGATACACTCTAGTGAACCCATTACCTTTTTCTGCCACTTCTCCTTTGTGATAGCACCAGTTGTACCCATGTTCACCATTGAATTGTTTGATATTCTGTACTTTGCGGCGAGCAGGGGAATCACAAATACATAGTCAACTGTACACACGCACATTTGTGGGTGTCCCTCTCAACTGGCATGTCAAGCTCTCACCCTCAAGTGAAACAAACTCATCCACAAAGGGCTGAAGGAAATAATTAATTTCTGGACTCTGGCCGAACCACAGCCCCACAAGAATGATGTGCTTCGCTCTTAGGTTCGGGAGAAGTTCGTTAACTGTGACTTGTAGGGGCCAGATGTGAAAGGGAGAGGACATGAATATTGTAACTCCATCCACATTCTATGAGTGAAAGGTTAATTAAATCAGTGTCCTTAAGGGCATCTATTGACTTGCATAGTGCACCATCATAGATGTCATCTATACTATCTGGGCTGCTCTTGGACCTACAATACTTATATTCTAATGCGTCACAGAATTTGGGGTCTGATAACTTTTCCTCTAGTTGCTTTTTGACTGACAATTTCATGAACACTGATCCACTCTTGACAAGAGATGGCACATCCCCAGGGAGGCAACCACATGATGAGCAATGATCTGGCACTTCACTGCCAAATATAAATACTGGCATGTTGGACAAATATACTGCATTTCAAAAGTGTCATTACAGTCAAAATACTTAATAAACCTGTAGAGACTGTTGGAAACGCTGTGTGTCCCCTCTGGACAATGGAGATTTATAATGTCCAATAAATCACTAAGAGCTATCTTGGTGGTTGTATGTCTTAGAGCAGAGTATTGAGAGCAGAGACTCATCTTCAGTTATTTTTGCATTTGGATAGATTTGGCCTTTTCTCCCCCCTCCTTGTCCTCCAACTTGATTTATGATGTCCCTGCCTTGTCCATCTGTGTTTTCCCCACCTGCGTTGTCTCCTTGTAAACACAACAGATACCCTGGTCAGAAGGAGGCTTACAGCCGTAGTGTTAAAATGAAGTAAGGCAGATCACTAAGAAACAGACAGTGGAACAGAAAGTAGACAAATGCAGGAGGAGAATAATGAAACAGAGGAGAAGACAGCCAACAAAAACTGTTGACTACTTGAACCTCTCAGTCATCAACCTGTACTTTGGTATTGTTCCCATGTATTGAGTCTACCCTGTAGTCTTGTGGTAAGAGTTTCTGTTTTGAAGTCAGAAGGTTGAGTGTTTGATCCTGGCCAAGACATACCAAGTTTTACAAAAATGTGACCGTATGAGTCTCTGTTAGGCACTCAGTATTAAATATATTGCACAGTGGATATTTTAAACACTATACCCAAATATCTGACCTGTTGAGGAACTACATTCCCATTTTACCTAATGGATACATTCCCATTTTACCCAAGTGATCATTGCAGTTACTTTTCACCACAAAGTTTGAGAGTTCAATTCCCTACTGTTTAATAGTGTCAGTCTACATTCTAAGTTCATGCAATTTCAATTGCTATGTTGTTTACCTGAATGGACGGATGCTGGCGGTCTGGGGTCCCGTGGCGATCGACGCCGTTCTTGGACGTGGTGTCCTATGGGGAGTAGCCATGTATGTCAGGTGACAGTTGCAACTGTCAGTAACATTTCAGAAAGAAGTGAGTGTGTAGCACTGCTATGCTGTTTTACCTGAGTGGAATACTCGTAGCCACGGCTTATAAGCCATTTTCCTCTTCCAATCTAAGGAGGGTAGATGAGGAAAAGGGAAGTTATGCCTTCAACATTTTTTTAAACATGTTTAATAGTATATCATTACATAGGCAAATCATTACCCATGTGACTGAGTTGACAGCCTATTAGTAATAATGCATATATGAACTTAATAATGATGTTTAACAACAATCAAGTATTTTTCTGTTCCTAGTACGACCCCTTTCATTGAGTTGTATTTATGATAGTAAGTACTGTCATGACGTTGGCCTGGGGGTAGGTTTATGACAGTCATAAATACCTCTTTCCCCCCTCCCCCGTTCCTCTTCCCTACTGATGTGACATTAGAAAGCCCCTTTGGTTAACATAGAGATTCTGGGAACATCAGAAGTTGGGGGGAAATGAACTATATTCTGGTAATCCGACCAACTGAACATATGCGGTGGTACTTAAGGTATATTATGTCAGTTCGGTTGCCCTCTGACACATTCTCATCAATGATAGAATGACATAAACTCTACTGTGGAAAGTCTAAACATCAGAGGTATCTGATTCACATGGAACTGTTGTTTAATTGAAATGTTTGAATATGAAATTATTTGTGAAGAGATGAAATGTAATTTTAGCTTCCAAATGAGAGATTTGGGTTTTCATAAGTTTGGGCCTCTGCTCAACCAGGGGCCCGCCCCTGTGAAGAGACATGGGTTACAAACTTTTCAGACACACCCCTCTCCCTCCACTATATAAAGCCATTGACAAAAATATAACCTTCTGTTCCGAGGATATGAGGATGACGATCCCATGTCAGAATGGTTCAGATAATAACTACACAACTAAGCCAACATCAGCATGAACTTTGGTTGTGAATGGTATGAACTTTGAACTCGTATTCACTACAGAAGTGATACCTCCTAGCCGTTGAGTTAGCAACAGCTGCAGCTGCTACAAACGCAGGTTAGGAAGGACAGTCAGAGTATCCCGTCTACTACCGGTTTGGCAACACGGTCTTCCATCTACCACCAACCTACTGAAGCGCAGCTCAGAGTAAATATTTATTGCATTTTCCTTTTCCAAATGGGCGGTAATTTAGAATGCATAAGATACTGTATTTACGATAGCACAGCTTCGCCTCTGTTCCAGTCTCCCGCTCTTTCACCAAAACCCAGCCCCCTTTCCTTTGTGTAACAAGCTGTCATATCTATTCCGCCCGCTAGGGACGTTTTCCTTTATGACGGCAATTTGTAATCAAGTTATGATTTAATTGTGTATGTGTGATTCTGTGTGATTAGTTAGGTATTTAGTAAATAAATAATTAAACCCAATTTTGTATTGCTGATTCAACTTGTTAGCCAGGATTCTTGCAGATAACCAAGGATTTACAACTTTCAGATGAGACTGAATAAGATGACGATTAATGTTGACTGCTATGGATGTAAAATATTACTAAATCTTTAAGAGTTTATTCGGAAGATAACAGCTCTATAAATAGTATTTAGTGGTGTCCCTCTCTAGTTAATTACATTTACATGATTAGTTCAATCAGGTAATATTAATTACGGAGAAATTATTTTATAGAATAGTATGTCATAGCAATTAATCTGGCATAGCCAAAGACACGACAGTACTATTCTGGTAAGTACGACCTAACTGTTAGTTGTTAAGTAACACACACACACACACACACACACACACACACACACACACACACACACACACACACACACACACACACACACACACACACACACACACACACACACACACACACACACACACACACACACACACACACACACACACAGTTTCTGCTGTTGCATCCTGTGAACTCTTCCCCTCTCATCTCTCTCCTGTTCTCCCCAGTTAAGATAGGGCCTATAAACAACAGTGAGACTGACTACCAAAGAAGGCAGCACTGGACAGCTATTTAGGCGAAGGTAACACCACACAGTTTCAGCCTCTTATTTCTCCCTTTAAAATGGAGCCTACAACACAAGCATACACAGATGTTTTTGGTGTACCAGCCATATTAAAACCAACTATCACCAAGTTTTGTCACGTCTGCTCCCGCTCCCCCTCTCTATCATTACGCACACCTGTCACCATCGTTACGCGCATCAGCGCTTCATTGGACTCACCTGGACTCATCACGTTATTAATTACCTCCCCTATATCTGTCACTTCCTCAGTTTCTTTGCCGAGTCAGCATTAATGTCGTTATGTGTTCCTTGTCCAGACGCTGTTCGTGTTTTGTTTCTTGTCTGTTTATTCCTTAAATATTCACTCCCTTTACTTGCTTCTTGTCTCCCAGCGTCTGTCATTACAAGTTTACCATTGCAGACATCCGTTTCCCTTCACACCAATACACATAAGCTGTTCATGTGATGTGACCATATTTATTCAATTTCATTTTTTTATCTCCTAGGAATCCTCTTTTATGCAGTGCTGGTGGAATGGGCAATCAAACATGTCAGCTGTTGCTTCATTGGATAATAACATTTCCATGCAATCTTATATCTTGTGCAATCTGTCCATATTTTTGAAAGAATGTGGATTGTTCTACATGAAATTCTCTGAAGGATGAGGAAGGAATCTAGCAGGTTGTGCTACAGGAAAATGGCCCTTGAATATGGGATATTATGCAGGATATATATTCTGCAGGATTCCTGCAGGATTGTTTTCCTGAAGGACTACCTGCATGGTTCCTACAGGACCCTGCAGGAATTGTCCTACAGGAAAGTTGCCCCAGAAATCTTGTGGGATATCCTGCAGTTCTTCCTATTTCCTATACGGACACAACAGACCGCAAATAAGGGAAAGAGAAAGGGGGGATACCTAGTCAGTTGTACAACTGCATGCCTTCAACTGAAATGGGTCTAAAGGAATCCTGCAGAATATATATCATGCAGGATTCCTTTAGAATTTTTTTGTGCAGGATTCCTGTAGGACTTTTTTTGTAAGGGGATAACCCCATCAGTGAGGGCTTTGCGACCTCTGCATTTGAAAGCATCATATTCGGTGCACTTCCAGAAGGACTTATTTGCGGTCTGTTGTTCCTGTCTGTAGGTGTGGTCTTCATGCGCCAGGATTTAAAAAAAACTTCTTATGGCTGCGATCCCGTTAACGGGATCGATATGACAACAGCCAGTGAAAGTGCAGGGCGCCAAATTCAAACAACAGAAATCTCATAATTAAAATTCCTCAAACATACAAGTATCTTATACCATTTTAAAGGTAATCTTGTTGTTAATCCCACCACAGTGTACGATTTCAAAAAGGCTTTACAGCGAAAGCACCACAAACGATTATGTTAGGTCACCGCCAAATCACAGAAAAACACAGCCATTTTTCCAGCCAAAGACAGGAGTCACAAAAAGCAGAAATAGAGATAAAATGAATCACTAACCTTTGATGATCTTCATCAGATGACACTCATAGGACTTCATGTTACACAATACATGTATGTTTTGTTCGGTAAAGTTCATATTTATATAAAAAAATCTCAGTATACATTGGCGCGTTATGTTCAGTAGTTCCAAAACATCCGGTGATTTTAGAGAGCCACATCAATTTCCAGAAATACTCATAATAAACGTTGATCAAAGATACAAGTGTTATACATGGAATTTTAGATCCACTTCTCCTTAATGCAACCGCTGTGTCAGATTTCAAAAAAGCTTTACGGAAAAAGCAAACCATGCAATAATCTGAAGTCGGCACTCAGAGCCCAATCAAGACAAAAAGATATCCGCCATATTGTGCAGTCAACAGAAGTCAGAAATAACATTATAAATATTGACTTACCTTTGATGATCTTCATCAGAATGCACTCCCAGGAATCCCAGTTCCACAATAAATGCTTGATTTGTTCGATAATGTCCATCATTTATGTCCAAATAGCTACTTTTGTTAGCCCGTTTGGGAAACAAATCAAAACTCACGAAGCGCATTCACTAGTTGCAGACGAAATGTCAAAAAGTTCCGTTACAGTCCGTAGAAACATGTCAAACGATGTATAGAATCAATCTTTTGGATGTTTTTAACATAAATCTTCAATAGAATTCCTTTGTCTTCAGAAAAAGCTAATGGAACGGGAGCTACCTCTCATGTGAATGCGCGTGACCAGCTCCTGGCACTCTGCCAGACCTCTGACTCAATCCCCTCTCATTCAGCCCCCCTTTACAGTAGAAGCCTCAAACAAGTTTCTAAAGACGGTTGACATCTAGTGGAAGCCTTAGGAAGTGCAACATGACCAATATCCCACTGTATCTTCAATAGGGGCTGAGTTGAAAATCGACCAACCTCAGATTTCCCACCTCCTGGTTGGATTTTTTCTCAGGTTTTTGCCTGCCATAGGAGTTCTGTTATACTCACAGACATCATTCAAACAGTTTTAGAAACTTCAGAGTGTTTTCTATCCAAATATACTAATAATATGCATATATTAGCAACTGGGACTGAGGCGCAGGCAGTTTACTCTGGGCCCCTCTGGGCACCTTATTCATCCAAGCTACTCAATACTGCCCCCAGCACAGAGAGGATAAATTAGGGTTCCATTGCAGCTTGTTCCGACCTTCTCTATGAATAATGAATGCTGAGGGTAGCAGTGCAAGATCTTTTTAAGCAGAATATTTAGATTATTACATATGAACGACTTGCAATTTGATTGCTGGACAATCAAAGCCACCCATCCAACCCATTTATTCAGATCCGGGAGTTCAAAGAGGATAGTTTCAAAAGTAATGAATTGGACCTAGTTATTGTCCATTAGCAGCATACATTTGCATTCATTCTCTTAAATACTGTATCTTAAAACAGCCTATAGTCTTCTTGTGCAATGTATAGCTTACTGTACTGTTTGTCTGTCTGGACTGTGTGCCTGTCTTGGTGACAATCTTAAGTTAATAAAATACTCAAATAGATTTCTTTAGTTTGTGTGCCTATTATTATTTTACATCTAAATATGTATTCCTAAAACTAGAACAGTCTTTTGGGCATCATGGAAATGTAACATTTTAATACATTATAATAACATTTTACATGTCCAAAATCATGTGACATAAAACACTTCCTTGTATTAATGGCAGTGTTGTTTGTCTTCCAATATAATAAGCATGTATCTGTGAAATTAGACATTGAACTTGAACCCTGTATCAACAATCATCAGCTGATTCAGATTTTTTTTTCTCTGAATGACAGTGAAGTGATCAGCAGTTGTGATATATAGCACGCAAAGTTTTTCTAAAATGTTTTAATGTTTCATATGTTACGAAAAGGATAGTCCAAACTATACAGGCAACAAACGTGGGCTTATAGCATTTTAAAAGCAGGTTCAAAAGCTAAAAATATTTATTTTCTTGTCATTTATTCTATTCTGTCCTTACCAGGCAGGGTAGGGTAGCACTTTACAACATTCCAATGTTATATTATTTTTATTGAAAATGGGAACAATGGGAAGAGATAGACAAATACGGGTTTCGAAACAAAATGGACTACATTCTCATTCATATTATCAAGACGATGTGAGTATCAAAATGGTTTAAAAAGATGCCCTTGCCTTAGAAACCGTTTACTGCAGTGGGCTAAATCAGGGTCACACAGAGTGATTCTTGGTCTTAAACAAATCAATTTTTAAACAAAAGTATACACCTCACACACATGATTATGGGCTTAAAAAAATGGAGACACCTGTACCATGTCAGATATTGTCACGGTCGTCGTAAAGAGGAGACCAAGGCGCAGCGTGATAAGAGTACATAACTCTTTTAATGAACGAAGAATACTTAACAAACTAAGAAAACAACAAAACGAACCGTGACGCAAATATGTCTAGTGCAAAACAGGCAACTAAACATAGAATAACAACCCACAACACCAAAATGGAAAATGGCAACCTAAATAGGATCCCCAATCAGAGACAACGATAAACAGCTGCCTCTGATTGGGAACCAATTCAGGCCACCATAGACCTACATATACCTAGACATACAAAAAAAACATAGATATACAAAAACCCTAGACAGGGCCAAAACACCTTGACAATACAAAAACTAAACTAACCACCCTTGTCACACCCTGACCTAACCAAAATAATAAAGAAAACAAAGATAACTAAGGTCAGGGCGTGACAGATATAGAGTTGAAATGTATTCAATATTGAGGTTGCATTCCAATATTACATGTTATATACATGACAGAAGACTGAAATATAACAAAACTGTTTGACATAGAAACACCTGATTTTCGTTGAGGTAATAAATGATCTTTATTAACTTCTACTTGCACAGCGGTTGTTATACAATGAGAATAGTAGCCAAGCTGCCAACAAAATGTCGGGAGAAATCTTGGGAGAGGCACCTAATCTAATCATTAACTAATCATAAACTTGACAAAAAAATACAGGTTGGACAGCAAATGAAAGATACATTAGTTCTTAATGCAACCGCTGTGTTAGATTTTTTAAATTAACGTTACTACGACATACAGCTGTAACGGTCGTCTTGTGGTGAATGAGCGGACCAAGGCGCAGCGGGTTGTGAAGACATAATGAATATTTATTAACAGAACGACGAAACACGAAAACTCTTAAACAAACTATAAAACAAATAAACGACGTAGACTGACCTAAAACATGAGAACTTACAAATACACGAAGAACGCACGAACAGGTACAGACTACAAACAAACGCTACAGTCCCGTGTGGTACGAACATACATACAGACACGGAAGACATTCACCCAACAAACAAACAGTGTGACACAGCCTACCTATATATGATTCTCAATCAGAGGAAATGAATAACACCTGTCCCTGATTGAGAACCATATAAGGCTAACAGACAATGAACCTAAACATAGAAACACATAACATAGAATGCCCACCCCAACTCACGCCCTGACCAACTAAACACATACAAAAACAAGAGAAAACAGGTCAGGAACGTGACAACAGCGTGCGTTAAAGTGAGACCGCACCGAAATTAATGGCGGAATAGGAGTTTTACATTTTTCAACAGAACAACGAATTAACATCATAAATAGTTCTTACTTTTTGATGAGCTTTCATCAGAATCTTGGGCAAGTTGTCCTTTGTCCAGAAGAATCGTTGCTCGGTTGTAGATTGTCGCCTTCAACTTTGGAATTAGCAGTAAACATTAGCCATGTGGCGAAGACGAGCCCAACTCACTATAACGCAGCACAAAGAAAATTCCGAAAATCGCAATATACTGATATAAAATGATATAACTCGGTTTAAAATAACTACATTATGACGTTCTTAACACCTATATCGAATAAAATCAGAGCCGGATATATCTAAGGCCTATAACGGGAGCTTTCCAGAACGCCATCCTGAGGTCTGTCTTGCGTCATGGCGAATGTTGAAAAGAGTGCACCCCCGGTTCCAAGAGCCCTTATATGGCCTCAGATCTGCCTAGCAACTCCATTCCAATTCTCACTATTTGCTGACATCTAGGGGAAGGCGTATGCAGTGCATGTCGACCAATAGAAGACATGCAAATTAATAAACTGACCCTAGAACAGCCTGCCTGATTTCAGATTTCTCACTTCCTCACAGGAAGTTTGCTCCAACTTGAGTTCTGTTTTACTCACAGATATAATTCAAACGGTTTTAGAAACTAGAGAGTGTTTTCTATCCAATAGTAATAATAATATGCATATTGTACGAGCAAGAATTGAGTACGAGGCAGTTTAATTTGGGAACGAAATTTTTACAAAGTGAAAACAGCACCCCCTATTGAGAAAAGGTTTTAATGAGGAAATTAAGAAAAATATTGATAACAGTCCCCCCTTGAGGCCAAAGGGGGTGCTTTTGGACATTGACTGCAGGAAAGGGCTACAGTTGAAGCTAGGCCTGTAGTATAATAGCTTATACAGTCAACTCAAATATGGTACTCTGTTCTTTTGAAATAGCCAACCATTTCTGGATCATAACGATTCTAAATGAAACAACATAGGCCAAATTGACATAGTCCTATTTTAAATTGACTTATTACACGTTTTATTTAAACATTGGATTCTGTGGTCCAAATGTCAAAATCCTTTTAGTTTTTCAGGTGTTTTCTGTTGGTAGGCCTAGCCATGTCTCTCCTCACTTGGAAAGCCTGCTCATTGATGTCAATATGAAGGCTGATAATTGTGACTTGATTGAATTGGAATGATTGGAATGATGTGAATAATGATAATGATGATGATGGTTACTTTGTGCCTCTAAAATCTCAAATCACAATGTTTCCATTTTATAGTCATGTGACAGAGTGTTTTTTAATTGAAACGTCCAAATGTCTGCCTTTTTCCGCATGATAATGATATTCTGCCCATACGAACACATGTACATATGAACACATTTATTTCAGGTCATATAAAGAACAGCTATGCATGATTTAATGAAAAGCAGCAAACAGACACAACATTGTTTCACATTCTTTAATAAAAGATTCAAGGAAATTCAACGTATCTCGACGACGTTGAGTGCGCGAGGGGGTCTGTGCACTGCATAGCACCTTCCACAAAAAGTTTCTCGACAAAAAGAGACATACGCCTGGGGCCCAGAACCCACTGTGGTAACTGTGTATGTGACTAATAAACTTTGATTTGAGGAAAACAGTTGGACTCTCAACTGATGGTTGGGAGTTTGAACTGAAGAATACCTAAGGTGCAATCTCGAAAATCTGTATTTTAATTTTTAATTTAGTTGTGCTAATTCTGTGGTCAGCAATAATAAAATAATAAAAAATTAGAAAGCTCAGCAGCTGACTGTTCACTGACAGTTTGTTTCATGAACAGTGCCTTGATATTATTTTGGCGGCAAGAGGGGAGGCCCCCAACAAATCTTGCTTAGGACCCGCAAAAGGCTAGACATGGCATAAACCATGGAAACATTTCTAGAATAGCAGGAAGTAAGCTTTTAGCTTCTCCACCACCATGAGGGTGCCCCAAAATGTTTTTGCCCAGGGCCCATGATGTGGTTAGTCCGGCCATGTTCATAAGTGAATTACAAACTCCACTGAAGTGTACTTGCCTTGGGGTCAATGCAACCTGGATCTCTCATGCTAAAGACGTTTCTGTGTGAAAAATGCAATTTCATTTTCCAGCGTTGTCTCTGTCGTTTACTGTAATGTAGTCCTTTCTTAAAAAACAGGGCTTGCAAACAAGTGAGAGAGAAGAATCTGATGGAGTGGTGTATGTGAAGGTTGTGTCTTAAGACAATGGAAAAGCATCATCATTGGCTGTCAGAGGATGGTTGGGGTCATGTCAGTGGGGAACACCTTACCAAAAGTTGTGCTGTGGATGACGAACATCTGTATTCTTACTGAACAAGTTCAGGTGGTAGTACGTCTGAATAAGACTGAACTCGACCCAGGACTCTTAGACTACTGTATGTCATCAGCAGAGATCAGTTGGTCATCATCTCCTCTTATTGATCAAAGAATAAATGAAGCAGGCGAATGCTTATGTACTACTAATCCTATTACAAACACCCCCGGCTGAGGAAGACATTTCTGAGTAACAGCATTGATTTACGGTTGACTTTGAGCATCTTTCAATCCCAGTGTGGGATTTTGGCTGGTGAATCGAGATGCTCCAATAATTCAAGGCTTTAGGCTCTCAACTGCTTCGGTATAATATCAAGGACATTAGTGAAGCTGTTTAATAAAAAATAAATATAAAAAGTAACATGTTACCATGTAAAGCTATCAGCAGTCTCATGGCCAATCCATCCTCTCAATGTCTATATGCAGGCCAGTCTGCTGCTCAGTCTCACAAGGGCAGATCAAGGGCTCCTCTTGCAATACATTTATCTTGAGCCATTACCCTAGTGAATTATTCTTCTGTGAAAGGGTATAGGCCAGGGTATGGCCTACACCAAGTCCTTCTTGAGTGGTGAGGTCTGACTGTACCTGTGACCCTAATACCTACAGTTGAAGTCGGAAGTTTACATACACCTTAGCCAAATACATTTAAACTCAGTTTTTCACAATTCTTGACATTATATCCTAGTAAAAATTCCCTGTCTTAGGTCAGTTAGGATCACCACTTTATTTTAAGAAATTGAAATGTCAGAATAATAGTAGAGAGAAGGATTTATTTCAGCTTTCATTTCTTTCATCACATTCCCAGTGGGTCAGAAGTTTACATACACTCAATTAGTATTTGGTAGCATTGCCTTTAAATTGTTTAACTTGGGTCAAACGTGTCGGGTAGCCTTCTACAAGCATCCCACAATAATTTGGGAGAATTTTGGCCGATTCCTCCTGACAGAGCTGGTGTAACTGAGTTAGGTTTTTTAGGCCTCCTTGCTCGCACACGCTTTTTCAGTGCTGCCCACACATTTTATATAGGACTGAGGTCAAGGCTTTGTGATGGACACTCCAATACCTTGACTTTGTCCCTAAGCCATTTCCCCACAACTTTGGAAGTATGCTTGGGGTCATTGTCCATTTGGAAGACCCATTTGTGACCAAGCTTTAACTTTCTGACTGATGTCTTGAGATGTTCAATATATCCATATAATTTTCACTCTCATGATGCCATCTATTTTGTGAAGTGCACCAGTCCCTCCTGCAGCAAAGCATCCCAACAACATGATGCTGCCAACCCCGTGCTTCACGGTTGGGATGGTGTTCTTCGGCTTGCAAGCCTTCTCCTTTTTCTTCCAAACATAATGATGGTCATTATGGCAAAACAGTTATATTATTGTTTCATCAGACCAGAGGACATTTCTCAAAAAGTACGATCTTTGTCCCCATGTGCAGTTGCAAACCGTAGTCTGGCTTTTTTATGGCGGTTTTGGAGCAGTGGCTTTTACCTTGCTGAGCGGCCTTTCAGGTTATGTTGATATAGGACTCGTTTAACTGTGGATATAGATACCTTTGTACCTGTTCCCTCCAGCATCTTCACAAGGTCCTTTGCTGTTGTTCTGGGATTGATTTGCACTTTTCGCATCAAAGTACGTTCATCTCTAGGAGACAGAATGCGTCTCCTTCCTGAGCGGTATGATGGCTGCGTGGTCCCATGGTGTTTATAGTACAGATGAACGTGGTACCTTCAGGCGTTTGGAAATTGCTCCCAAGGATGAACCAGACTTGTGGAGGTCTACAATTGGCTGATTTCTTTAGATTTTCCCATGATGTCAAGCAAAGAGGCACTGAGTTTGAAGGTAGGCCTTGAAATACATCCACAGGTACACCTCCAATTGACTCAAATAGTGTCAATTAGCCTATCAGAAGCTTCTAAAGCCATGACATAATTTTCTGGAATTTTCCAAGCTGTTTAAAGTCAGTCAACTTAGTGTATGTAAACTTCTGACCCACTGGAATTGTGATACAGTGAATTATAAGTGAAGAAATCTGTCCGTAAACAATTGTTGGAAAATGTATTGTGCCATGCTCAAAGTAGATGTCCTAACCGACTTGCCAAATCTATAGTTTGTTTACAAGAAATTTGTGGAGTTTTAATGACTCCAACCTAAGTGTATGTAAACTTCTGACTTCAACTGTATTTACTAACATACAGCCAGGTTCAGTGTAATAACAATGTAAGTATACTGTAGTAGCAGGCTACAGTTGTTGCGAAATAACAGTACTTTTTGACATACATTTTGGGGGTGGGGCATATGCTCCTTAAAATATCTCTCTATGTTCTCAAAGTAAAGTGTTTATGAGAGTTAAATACCAATACTGACAAATGATGTCAAACTTCTATGTAGCCAATTGCTTCCTACTGTGCCACATCAATGGTTTATTTGACAGCTAATGTTATGATGGTGACTCCACATGGGTCTGGAAATCCGTTGCATTATAGCCGAATCCAAATCCGTTAGTTTCGGATCGCCCATCTCACGTTTTTCTTGGAATTTTGATGGCATGTAATTGTTTGACTGACATGTGATTGCAATAAAATGCTCTCTTTTGCAGCAGTCCGTTGTGACTAGGCTAAATGAAATTACACACGGTACACACGGAAATTACACACTGATAGCCTATTAAAAAAATTTGCAATATGATATTGTAATTTTTAAGAATGGCCTTCAGCATATAGTTGTAATATATTCCCTAATGAATTACACAGGCTGAATAATGTAGCCATTTACAGATCAATATCATGACTTACGTGCTCCTAACTCACGGTGCCATTCCTTCACATGCTCTCTTTAGAATAATTATTGAAAGTGTTGCCATATTAGTCTATCAACAACCTGTTTCTTTACATTTACAGCATAATGTTCTACATTATCTAAAAGGCAACAGGTTCCTCTTGGTATCCCCTTTTATGGCGGGTTACTGTCAGTTGATTTTCCTATTAGCCTATCATGGAATTTACAAAGACTAACCTAACGGTAGGCTAGGCCACTAACCATCAGGACCATCAGGACACTTGTCTGGGAGCTGTAGGTTATAACAACCTGGGACTTGTTCTCAACTGGCCTACCTGGTTAAATAAAGGTGAAATATATACACTGCTCAAAAAAATTAAGGGAACAGTAAAATAACACATCCTAGATCTGAATGAATGATATATTCTTATTAAATACTTGTTTCTTTACATAGTTGAATGTGCTGACAACAAAATCACACAAAAATTATCAATGGAAATCAAATTTATCAACCCATGGAGGTCTGGATTTGAAGTCACACTCAAAATTAAAGTGGAAAACCACACTACAGGCTGATCCAACTTTGATGTAATGTCCTTAAAACAAGTCAAAATGAGGCTCAGTAGTGTGTGTGGCCTCCACGTGCCTGTATGACTGGGCATGCTCCTGATGAAGTGGCGGATGGTCTCCTGAGGGATCTCCTCCCAGACCTGGACTAAAGCATCCGCCAACTCCTGGACAGTCTGTGGTGCAACGTGGCGTTGGTGGATGGAGCGAGACATGATGTCCCAGATGTGCTCAATTGGATTCAGGTCTGGGGAACGGGCGGGCCAGTCCATAGCATCAATGCCTTCCTCTTGCAGGAACTGCTGACACACTCCAGCCACATGAGGTCTGGCATTGTCTTGCATTAGGAGGAACCCAGGGCCAACCGCACCAGCATATGGTCTCACAAGGGGTCTGAGGATCTCATCTCGGTACCTAATGGCAGTCAGGCTACCTCTGGCGAGCACATGGAGGCCCCCCAAAGAAATGCCACCCCACACCATGACTGACCCACCGCCAAACCGGTCATGCTGGAGTATGTTGCAGGCTGCAGAACGTTCTCCACGGCGTCTCCAGACTCTGTCACATGTGCTCAGTGTGAACCTGCTTTCATCTGTGAAGAGCACAGGGCGCCAGTGGCGAATTTGCCAATCTTGGTGTTCTCTGGCAAATGCCAAACGTCCTGCACGGTGTTGGGCTGTGAGCACAA
Organism: Salvelinus namaycush; assembly: GCF_016432855.1. Taxonomy (NCBI): domain Eukaryota; kingdom Metazoa; phylum Chordata; class Actinopteri; order Salmoniformes; family Salmonidae; genus Salvelinus; species Salvelinus namaycush. The sequence goes on from NC_052341.1 coordinate 16,970,222, forward strand.
CCCCCACCTGTGGACGTCGGGCCCTCATACCACCCTCATGGAGTCTGTTTCTGACCGTTTGAGCAGACACATGCACATTTGTGGCTTGCTGGAGGTCATTTTGCAGGGCTCTGGCAGTGCTCCTCCTGCTCCGCCTTGCACAAAGGCGGAGGTAGCGGTCCTGCTGCTGGGTTGTTGCCCTCCTACGGCCTCCTCCACATCTCCTGATGTACTGGCCTGTCTCCTGGTAGCGCCTCCATGCTCTGGACACTACGCTGACAGACACAGCAAACCTTCTTGCCACAGCTCGCATTGATGTGCCATCCTGGATGAGCTGCACTACCTGAGCCACTTGTGTGGGTTGTAGACTCCGTCTCATGCTACCACTAGAGTGAAAGCACCGCCAGCATTCAAAAGTGAACAAAATATCAGCCAGGAAGCATAGGAACTGAGAAGTGGTCTGTGGTCACCATCTGCAGAACCACTCCTTTATTGGGGGTGTCTTGCTAATTGCCTATAATTTCCACCTGTTGTCTATTCCATTTGCACAACAGCATGTGAAATTTATTGTCAATCAGTGTTGCTTCCTAAGTGGACAGTTTGATTTCACAGAAGTGTGATTGACTTGGAGTTACATTGTGTTGTTTAAGTGTTCCCTTTATTTTTTTGAGCAGTATATATATTTTTAACATCCCTTGCAAACTTAACATGGCTTAGTGATTCTGTCTTTCATAATTTACAGAACTGTTGTCTGTATGCCTCTGGGACCAACTCGTATAACCGGAGGATAACAGTTTTAACAGTGTCATAATCTGAACTCTGGTCAAGATATAAAAGCAGGATACACTTTCGGAGCTTTTCCCACAAGAACACAGTGACCAAATGTCTCGCGGACATTTTAGGGATGTGGCAATCTGCTCAAACAGAGTGAAATATACAGTACATCCACCACCTTTTCATTTAAAGGCGGTATAAGCCGGCTGTTCCAAGATCAAACTCTTTTGAGGGTGCAGGATGGTCTGACTTGATTCGGAGTACTTCCGGATCTATCTCCCTTTGTCGCGCTTCCAGCTCCGTCTCTTTTAATCGAATGGCATGTGCACATTCTTCTTGTTCTTGTTCTAGTCTAGCTGTTATCTTTCTTATTATTGTTGCTGGGCTGCACGCTCATCTTGTCTTTCCCTGTGCTCCAACTCTAATTTCTGTTGCTCCCATTTTGCCTTTAGTTCTACCCTTCGCAGTTGCACCTCTATGGGGTGTACTCAACCACCCATAGGACCCTTTTCATCATCCTCCTTCTCCGGAAGGATTTCCTCCGCCACCTAAGCAGTATAGGCTAACTCTTTGACTACTGCTTTTGAATCAGCATGTGCATCTTTGATGTCATAATGCTTTGCAATGACGAGCAGAATTGCCTTCGTACATTTATCTAGAATCTGCCATGTAGGCTTTTCCACAAATGCTTTCAACTTAAAGTCCATGGCTTTTTTTTATTAGCCTGTGTTTTTATGCAACTTTCTAAATTACTTAACAATCTTATCACCTCTGAGGGTGGATGTCAGTGACAGAAACTATACCACAAAAGTGTATTTTGAACACTCAAATATCTGGGCACAGCAGCTTCAGAGTAGGTGACTAGAGCGACTACCATACTCATGGGAAACAAGATTCCGGACGAGCCCCCCATTTTGTTACATTCCCCAGCAAGAGAACCAGAAATTGTCACTCAAACCAGAAGGGGTTTTAGGAGGTGTTCTGAAAGACACTCATGGGGTGTCCACTGAAAGTTGGCCAGCCCAGGTGAAACACCTTCTCACTAACGAGATGACAAACCAACACATACTGATTAATGAGGTGACACCAATCCGTGTGCCCCACATGCTAACGTGCTAACGTCCAACCTCGAAATATAAATGGAAAACCCTGTAACATTATCTTACCTGATAATGACACACATGGCAAGCACATTCCCCACCAGACCAAGCACACACACGATAGAGTGAAGAGTCATGAGTATAATCGTGATGATCACTGGTGTCGAGTCTTTGGCTGGGTTATCGCTAAGATTCCGACAAAATACACTATTGTTCATCATGGGTACATTTGAGAAATCACCTGTTGCATGAAGCTGTCCGGCTGAGGCGCTCAAGACAGGAATGATTTTCTCACCTTGCAGGCTGCGCGGTGTGAGTTTGAAGGTGTTTTTGTCTCGCACTAAGTACCCTTATGCACGAGTTATGGGACCTGGATGAAACCAGCCTTGTCTCATAGACTAGACATAACATAGTAAGCGTAAATCCGGGACACTCAAATTAGTATGTTATGTTACCTTTGGTATGGTTACATAAGACAGGTTACTTAAATGACACCGGAGGGGTGGCTGTCATTTTACGGGCTCCAAACCAATTGTGCTATTTAGTTTTTTTTTCTCGCATTCGTAACTTATTTTGTACATAGTGTTGATGCTACTGTCTCTTATGACCAAAAAGAGCTTCTGGATATCAGAACAGTGATTACTCATCTCGAACTGGACAAAGATTTGTTTTAATGAGTCTGATGCGAAGGACATAATGCTGCTCCCAGACAAGGTCCAAATCTTTGTCATTCACATGAAGAAAAGAAGGAAATACAGCGGGCGCAGATCAGTGTACCTTGTGAGAATTCGTCTGCGAGTGAGTAACCCGCCTCTACCATCTGTTCTATTGGGCAATGTGCAATATCTGGATAATAAACTGGATGAGCTCCGTTCGAGACTATCCTACCAACAGGACATATAAAAATGTAATATCTTATGTTGGCTAAACGACGACACGGATAATATACAGTTGGCTGGGTTTTCCGTGCATCAGCAGGACAAAACAGCTACGTCCGGTAAGACGAGGAGTGGGGGAAATGAAAAGGAACGCAGCTCGCTCTCACGGCCGCGCGCCTAACTTAGCGCATTGCATTCTGCCAGACCCCTTAGTCAAACAGCTCTTATTCGCTCCCCCTTCACAGTAGAAGCCTGAAACAAGGTTATAAAGACTGTTGACATCTAGTGGAAGCCTTAGTAAGTGCAATATGACCCCATAGACATTGTATATTCGAAAGGCAATGACTTGAAAAACTACAAACCTCAGATTTCCCACTTCCTGGTTGGATTTCTCTCAGGTTTTTACCTGCCATATGAGTTCTGTTATACTCACAGACATCATTCAAACAGTTTTAGAAACTTCAGAGTGTTTTCTATCCAAATCTACTAATACTATGCATATATTAGCTTCTGGGCCTGAGTAGCAGGCAGTTTACTCTGAGCATGCTTTTCATCCGAACGTGAAAATGCTGCCCCCTATCCCAAACAGGTTATTAAGGTAGCCTCAAGGTATTGCTCGCCTGAGGTAGAGTACCTCATAATAAGCTGTAGACCACACTATCTACGAAGAGAGTTTTCCTCTATCATTTTCATAGCCGTCGATTTACCACCACAAACCGACGCTGGCACTAAGAACGCAAACAAGAAATTGCTCATCCAGAAGCGGCGCTACTAGTGGCCGGGGACTTTAATGCAGGCGAACTTAAATCAATTTTACCTAATTTCTACCAGCATTTCACATGTGCAACCAGCTTCTTGGCATTGGCATTGAGGAGTACACCACATCAGTCACTGGCTTTATCAATAATTGCATCAAGGACGTCGTTCCCACAGTGACTGTACGTACATACCCCAACCAGAAGCCATGGATTACAGGCAACATTCGCACTGAGCTAAAGGGTAGAGGTGCCGCTTTCAAGGTGCGGGACTCTTATAAGCTTATATGAAATCCTGCTATGCCCTCCGACGATCCATCAAACAGACAAAGCGCCAATACAGGACTAAGATTGAATCGTACTACACCGGCTACGACGCTCGTTGGATGTGGCAGGGCCTGCAAACTATTACAGACTACAAAGGGAAGCACAGCCGCGAGCTGCCGAGTGACATGAGCCTACCAGAAGAGCTAAATTACTTCTATGCTCGTTTCGAGATAAGCAACACTGAGGCATGCACGAGAGCATCAGCTGTTCCGGACGACTGTGTGATCACGCTCTCCGTAGCCGACGTGAGTAAGACTTTTAAACAGGTCAACATACACAAAGCCGCTGGGCCAGACGGATTACCAGGAGGTGTGCTCCGGGCATGTGCTGACCAACTGGCAGGTGTCTTCACTGACATTTTCAACATGCCCCTGATTGAGTCTGTAATACCAACATCTTTCAAGCAGACCACCATAGTCCCTGTGCCCAAGAACACTAAGGTAACCTGCCTAAATGACTACCGACCTGTAGCACTCACGTCCGTAGCCATGAAGTGCTTTGAAAGGCTGGTAATGGCTCACATTAACACCATTATCCCATAAACCCTAGACCCACTCCAATTTGCATACCGCTCAAACAGATCCACAGATGAAGCAATCTCTATTGCACTCCACAGTGCCCTTTCACACCTGGACAAAAGGAACACCTACGTGAGAATGCTATTCGTTGACTACAGCTCAGGGTTCAACACCATAGTGCCCTCAAAGCTCATCACTTAGCTAAGGATCCTGGGACTAAACACCTCCCTCTGCAAATGGATCCTGGACTTCCTGATGGGCCGCCCCCAGGTGGTGAGGGTAGGTAGCAACTAGGGCTGGGCGATAAATCAATATCAATAATTAGAGGTAATTACTTCCCTCAATAACGATATAAAAACGTTTAGATTCATTTTCGATAATGTCGATATAGAATAATTAGGTACAGCAGTCCATTTTACCTCTGTGACGCAGCAGGAACGTGCGGAGAAGTGACAATATGCACGTGGAGAGGTATACGCCCACTAAAAACCACTTAGCACCTCGAGTGATGGAGTAGCCACTATTAACCACGAAAAATGAGTGATGTAGGTGAAAACAGTGGCAGTGATAGCCATGGAGAAGGAGCAACTTCCAATGAAGAAATTATTGATAAAAAGGGTTAAACTGTTTCAGTAATTTGGAAGTGGTTTGGTTTTTTGAAGTCCGACAAAGAGCAGAGCAATGTTCAGTACAAATTGTGGCTACGACAGGTGGCTACGAAGTCTGGTAATACAACAAACCTTTTTCAACATCTGAAGCAAAATCACTTCTTTGGAACATGCAGGAAGTTTGAGTTTGTGCCACGGTATTGATAAACGTCCATCAAGCACCAGCCAATCTAGGGATGTTTGCCCGAAGCAGTCAAAACTGACAGCGTTTATGCCCTACAAGCAAACATCGAAAAGACAAAGACATCACAAATGCTATTATGCATTGCATTGCTAAGGACATGCTACCAATTAGCACAGTCGAAAAGGAAGGTTTCAAGAGGCGTATCAATTTAATTGATCACAGATACGTGCTCCCTGGCCGCGAACATGGAACAATTTTCCTTCAAGTATAATTTTATGTGTAGCTCACATAATAAAAAAAAAGTTACCTTTATTTAACTAGGCAAGTCAGTTAAGAACAACTTCTTATTTACAATGACGGCCTATCGGGGAACAGTGGGTTAACTGCCTTGTTCAGGGGTAGAACGACAGATTTTTACCTTGTTAGCTCAGGGATTCGATCTAGCAACCTTTCAGTTACTGGCCCAATGCTCTAACCACGGTTTGTTCAGGTATTCTTGAGTTTGAAGCAGATATTCACCTTTTAAACATTATTTGATTAATATCGTGATAATTATTCGATAATTATGATAATAGTTCGCTACACCCGCAATAATGTCTGCTAAACACGTGTATGTGACCAATAAAATGTGATTTGATTTGAAGCACACAGCCAAGACAACGTAGGAGTGGCTTCGGGACAAATCTCTGAATGTCCTTGAGTGACCCAGCCAGAGCCCGGACTTGAACCCGATCGAACATCTGTGGAGAGACTGTGGAGAGAAAATAGCTGTGCAGCAATGCTCCCCATCCAACCTGACAGAGTTTAAGAGGATCTGCAGAGAAGAATGTGGGAAATTCCCCAAATACATGTTTACCAAGCTTGTAGCGTCATACCCAAAAAAACACAAGGCTGTAATCGCTGCCAAAGGTGCATCATGAGTAAAAGATCTGAATACATATGTAAATGTGATATTTCAGTTTTTTATTGTTTTTCCTTTTCATTATGGGGTATTGTGTGTAGATTGATGAGGGAAAAAACAATTTAATCACTTTTTTTAAGGCTGTAACGTAACAAAATGTGGAAAAATTCATAAACATGACATGAATCTATTGAAAGCCATGAATTCTTATCTGAAAATAGACTTTCCAATTACAATGAGAGAGAGGCTGTGTTGCTCATTCAATGTGTTTTTTGGGTAAGTGGTCATGTTTTTGGGATTCTCACAGTGTGCAGTTTTGTGATGGGGCTGTGTTGCCATAGTAATGAAATATATGAAGCTGAGAGCAAGACAAATAATGTCAGAACTCCCGCCCCATTACATTTCACTCTGTTGTATTTGCACAGACTAAGAGTTTCTTCGTCTCCAAGGGCACATGGAAGCAAAGGATGCATGTGTTGATTTTTGGAGAAACCTGACAACTTGTATTCATATACAGTATGCTCACACACTTCCGAGAAGAGATTTCAAGCCATTTGGGTCAATATTAGCCTACCCTGGTTGTCAGAATAAAATATTCTTAACATATTTCACAGTTTTATAGTTTTGTTTTATGCAAATGTATTTTATACTTGCAATAAAGACTAAATGATGTATACTTAATTGATAGAAATTGATGCAATTGGCAAGAAACAGTCATGTGGTCTTTATCAGAGGCAAACAGGTTCCTTGGCAACAACTAGAATGCTTAATATAGTGCATCTCTAACATAGTGCCGTTCTTCCAAGCTACTCCGTAACACAAGTATCTCTGGCTAAGTGCAGGACTAAATGCTGGACTAAGTGTGTGTGTGTGCATGCGTGTGTGTGCGAGCGAGTGTTGTGTGTGTGCATGAGTGAGTGTTGTGTCCCAAAACCACCACCAAGCCTACTAAAACTGCTGCTTCATCAGACAGAGAAAAGGCTAGATCTCTTACCATTCAGTTGCTTGTATTGTCCCAGAATCTTCAAAAAATAGTAATCATTGCCACCCACTGGCATAGGTAAAACAATAAAAACAAATGACCATGAATTATGAATGTGCTATCATGTCGTGTCTGCACTGCTGCAGTGGTTGAGCGATGTTCCTAAAACAAGGTGGTTTCTTCAGCCGGCAGGCATGGAGCCAGTAAGAGGGATATTATTGCAGTACCCTGCTATGACATACTGCTGCCTGTGACTTACTCCTTGTTCAGCAGGTCCTCCATTTCAGCAGCGAAACAATGTACTGGATAATGAGATAGGTACATATTCTGGACAGTTTTTTCCCAGGAATAAATGTTTGTTATTTGATGTTATTTAACTGTTTTACCCATCTCATATGAATATACTGTATTCCAGTCAAAGCTCATCCTATATAACTACTGCTGCACACACCTTTTCTATTCATATACTGTCTATAACGTCTATACAAACCATGATATACATATACATTTATATTCCTGACTCTGACATTGCTCGTTCTAATATTTCTATATTTAAAAAAAAAAAATTGTGTGGGGGGGTATGTGCGTGTATTGTTTAAAATTGTTAGGTATTACTGCACTGTTGGGGCTAGGAACATAAGCATTTTGCTACACAAGCGATAACATCTGTAGAATATGTGTATGTGACCAATAAAATGAAGATAAGGCAGGGATCTAGCACAGAATTCCATCCAGGACCTTGTTATTTTCAACCTAGAAATAATGCCGGAACTATTACCTACCTTTTCTCAGAGTGATTGAGCAATGTTGGTCAAACAAGATGGTTTCTTCAGCCAGCTGGCACGTTGCCCCTTGGCTTCTTTAAAGGTACAATCTGCAATACTGCTGTTCAATGGTCATTGGAATTAGGCTAGTCATACTGTATACCCATTGATCCTTGAAGAATTTAACAAAAAAATGCGTTAGAACATTTGTCTTACCCCATTATAACACAAAATATAAAGCCGCTTTTCTCCACAGTTATTTGTTGTCTTTTGGGGATTTATTTAGAATACAGCTTTAAAACTTTGTAACTATCAAATTGATGTCATGGACTGTCAGTCAATGCATCCATAGGATCCATCAAATTTGGAAGTGGTTACATTTCTCAATCGCCATCCTTCAGCTTTATAACAAGCCAGGTGGCTATACTAATTGGCATGAGGTTTTCCATGAACGAAATCCAACAAAGAACAGAATAGGTTGATGTGAGCCAAAACCTGGATGGTTACTTCCAGCCTCCAGACATCAATGGACAGACAAACAAACTGAAGCCTGTTGTCTGACACATTCTTTGAGGAACCAAAGGGATTACACTACTCACAAATCTTCAGAATAAACACTTAATTCATAAAGGCTGAGAAAATCCTATTTCAATCACTTGCAACCATTTTTAATTTCTTCTCTTTTCTTTGAGCCACTACAACAGCTTGATAGTCAACTGAAATGATCACTCATATCACCTACCACACAGCTCCCAACTCCACAGAGTCTATCTTCTCCCCGTCACACAGGCATTGGCATCCTAATGAAATAGGAGCCCACCTCTTTGATTCTGTTAAAACTTGACAGAGTTGGTATTCTGGGATAAGGTCTGCAGCAGACCATGTCATATTAATGAAAGGGCAAGCGTAACAACCTTCATTATCATTCAACTCGACAAGGCTATTCAGACTGACAAGTGACAACTAATAGAATCCAATATTTAGGCCTAATTCAGTCACTTCCTCTAGTCTGATGGCATTACACTCCTGTGTAATAATGTATTGGTAAACTGCCATGGTGGTGTATTTGTAAATTGGAAATTGTGAATACATATACCTCTCATAAATAGTCATAACCATGCATTATTCAGATTATCAGATTTCATTTGCTAACTTTTTATGGCCATTACAAACGTCTAAGGAATGCATGGCAAATCAATTAGCACTGCAAATGACTGTAAAGAAATGCATTGATTTTACTTTAACGATGGATCTATATCTTTTCTTAATCCAAACACAAAAGCTGACTCAAATTTAATTTCCCTTAGGTAACACTGCAGAGAACAGTGTACAATGGGCATGAAATATTTGATTTCAAAGTATTACAGAATCAAATTATAGCCCCTCTACAGCCGGTGGTCCCAAGTCGGGTAATAAACAGCCTGGCAATAACTGAAAACAGCTGCTGCTTTCCGGGGCTCATTTTGTTCCCAGGCTAGCTCTCCTGTAATGGAAGAGAAGAGGAGAGACTGACATCACACACAATGCTATACTCTGAATCAATAATTCTTACCTTCTTACCATGCTTACCATGCTTCTTACCATGCTGTCTCAAATTGTGGCCTTTACACATAAAATGTGCATGACACATTGGCCTGTTGATACCGAATGTGATGCCAAGTCACAATGTCAAATGGTTTTACAACTTTGACATGACAAGTGGATCAGATGGGGAAAACTGATTTTTCAGTCATATGAAATCTAAAGTGCTTGATGCAGTGCATCTCAACCAAAACCTTTTTTGCTACATTACAGAGAGAGAAGGTGTGGAGGTCTATTGAACATTTGTTGGATAAAATGGTAGCAACAAATAGGCTACACATAGATTCAATATTGTGGTAACGGTAATATTCATTACAGTGTTTGATAGATAATGGTTTATTTGACTACTTACAAAAACATTCAAAATTCAGAATTGAAGTATATTTAGAAAAACAACATTTGCTGATTAACAACTTTATGTAAAATGTAGTATCATGCATATTTATCATTTTAGATATTTGAGTGAAAATCACATACGCAGTTTCAAATTTACAACAATCATTTAGAAAGTACAATGTTCACCATGGTAACAATAAAAGCATCCACTGTTATAAGACAAATCAGAGATTTTGTCAAATACAAAGTCACATGTACATGTTAGTCTATGGTACAGTATATTGTCTTATCCCTGAAAAGATACACAGGCATAATGATACCATCATATACAACTTGAAAATAATACCATAATATACAGCTGACAAAGTCTGACGGCATCCCTATCTACACATACTTTCTAAAATCATTGAACGGACTGACATATATTTATATATTATAAAAAAATATATATATCAAGCAAGTACAAGCAAGTTCCAACCTGGGTCCAAATGCTATTTAAGGGATTTAAATTACTTTCACATACATTTCAAAGTAAACATTTATTGTTTTTTCAAATAGAAGTAGTTGATTCAGTCCCATTATTTAAAAATACTGAAATACACAAAAAATATACTGTACAAAAATATAAACGCGACATGCAACAATTTTAAAGATTTGGCTGAGTTACAGTTCATATAATGAAATCAGGAAATTTAAATAAATAAATTAGGCCATAACCTATGGATTTCACATGACTGGGAATACAAATATGCATCTGTTGGTCACAGTTACCTTTAAAAATAAGGTAGGGGCATGGATCAGAAAACCAGTCAGTATCTGTTGTGACCATGATTTGCCTCATGCAGCGTGACATATCTCCTTCGCATAGACTTGATCAGGCTGTTGATTGTGGCCTGTGGATTGTTGTCCCACTCCTCTTCAAATCAAATCAAATTGTATTGGTCACATACACGTGTTTAGCAGATGCTATTGCGGGTGTAGCGAAATGCTTGTGTTTCAAATGGCTGTGCGAAGTTTCTGGATATTGGAGTGAACTGGAACACGCTGTCCTACAAGTTGATCCAGAACATCCCAAACATGCTCAATGAGTGACATGACTGGTGAGTATGCAGGTCATGGAAGAACTGGGACATTTTCAGCTTCCGGGTATTGCGATATGGGGCTGTGCATTATCATGCTGAAACATGAGGTGATGGCGACGGATGAATGGCACGACAATGGGCCTCATTGTCTCGTCACGGTATCTCTTTGCATTAAAATTTCCATCAATAAAATGTAATTGTGTTAGTTGTCTGTAGCTTATGCCTGCCCATACCATAACCTCACCGCCACCATGGGGCACTTTTTTCACAAAGTTGACATCAGCAAACTGCTCGCCCACACGACACCATACATGTGGTCTGCGGTTCTCAGGCCGGTTGGACCTACTGCCAAATTCTCTAAAATGAAGTTGGAGGCGGCTTATGGTAGAGAAATGAATATTAAATTCTCTGGCAACAGCTTTGGTGGACATTCCTGCAGGCAGCATGCCAATTGCAAACTCCCTCAAAACTTGAGACATCTGTGGCATTGTGGTGTTTGACAAAATTGCAAATTTTAGAGTGGCCTTTTATTTTCCCCAGCACAAGGTGCACCTGTGTACTGATCATGCTATTTTAGCTTCTTGATATGCCGCACCTGTCAGGTGGATGGATCATCTTGGCAAAGGAGAAATGCTCACTAACAGGGATGTAAACACATTTTTGCACAACATTTTAGAGAAATAAGTTTTTTGTGCATATGGAACATTTCTGGGATCACCACTTTACGTGTTGCGTTTATATTTTTATTCAGTGTACTGTAAGTATTTAAAATAAAAATACTTAAAGAGATTCTCCAGTACTTTTCTATACTTTTTAGCCAGTACTTCTGAAAGTAGCGCTCACGAGCCAAAATATTTTTCCGGAAAATTCCGCACTATGTCACATATGTGCAAATATGTGCACGACGTCATTGCTGTTTTCCTCTGCTCTGCTGTGGGTGAATCACATGCATCTTGCTAGCTGTCACTCATATGGTGAGGGGTTGAAGCTCATTGGCTGAAACTTGAAATGCTAGGGGGCTGGCCCACGCGGGTGAAAATGTAGGGAACAAGGCGAAGCACAGCTTTCAGAAAATAGCCCCTTTCAAACTAAGGATTTCGTGGCTAACTGACGTAAAACAGTACTTCTGCTCATAGATTATGGATTATGCATTTATGAACTACACATTTGCAAATCCAGCCCAAACTGAGAGGTTTAAAAAAATAGTAGTCACCAAAGTTCTGGAGCATGTCTTTAATTAAGCATGTATTTGAACCCAGGTCTGCCACAACCCAATGGTTAGGACTTTATCTCTGTAAACTTGCAAGCACTGTAATATATCCGTTTTAAATATCAATAAATATTTCAGTTACTTGACGTTGATAAAGCAGCATTATCATGTTGATGGAACATTTTGCAGGTGAGCAAGTTGTCTGCCAAGCCCTGTTAAAAATGACAAACAGTATTCAATACAATATCTGATAATAACTAAATGTTATCTTTTTTTTTTTTTTTATCACTCTCAGTTTGGATATTTTGCAGGGCTACATTAAAGGCAATTCACATACACATACAATACATAACAATTTAGCACAGATCATATAGTATATAAAAGCAGCTATACACAGCTTTAAAGCTGCAGTCTGTGATTGGTAGGCTACATCCATTTTCTGACTTTTAAATTAATGATATATAGCCATTGACTCTTGAAACAAACAATAATGTAATTGTAAACAAACAATGTACAACTTCAAAACATGGCCAATTTATAATTTTCAGTAAGTTCAGTATGCCAGTCTAAAAGGATAGCCTACTGTATACATAACAGCTGATGTTGGTTCATTTCAGTGTTCAGCCCAAAGTTCAACATTTTAATAATGCTACCTGACAGAAAGCCTTACGCTGAGCGCTATTCTACATTCAAATATTTGTCAGCCTTGCCAGAAAGAGGCGACAGTAACATTGATGCTCATGCCACGTTGCATTTCAGCATCTTGGCGCATTACGTGTCAGAGCTTTGTGTCAGAGCACCGTGGTTACCTGGGTGACTTCCGAGCTCATGTCGTCGTTGGGCTGGCAGCGCGAGTCTAACGACAACATCTCCATACCTAGTCATACCTGTTGATTGGACCTCTCCACCGTGTTGGCGCTGGAGTGCTGCTCGCGCTGGTGCTGGTGGTGGTGGTGGTGGCGGGTACGAGAGGAATTCTGCAGCTCCAGCATCGAAGGATTCAAGGGGATGCAGAACTCGCGGAAGCAGCGTTTGAAGTTCTCATCCAGGAAGGCGTAGAGGACCGGATTCAGGCAGCTGTTGGTGTAGCCCAGCGCGATGCAGAAGTGCCAGGTGACGGACTGCAGCAGGGAGTTGGGGATGTTGATAAGGGCTTTGATGATAACGTAGATGTGGATGGGCGTCCAGCAGATGATGAAGACGGCCACCACCACCAGGACCATACGGGTGATGCGGCGCAGGTTGCGGTCCTTCTCCTTGGAGCCGGACAACATGCGCACGCTCTTCAGGCGCAAGATCATTAGCCCATAGCACACGGTGATGATGAGGACGGGGATGATGAAGGCAAAGATGAAGACGCAGATCTTCAGAAGATTCTCCCAGTACCAGGATGGGTGGGGGAAGATCAAAGTGCAGTCGATGATTCCTGAAAATGTGAAGATTGAGTACAAGACACAGTTGAACGAATGTAGCATATGAGGAAAGCAAACGCTTCACAGGAGTATTTTTCACAGGTAGATAAAACTACAGTATATAGGCCCCAAAGCATTGCTCAAATGATAACCATAAAAGTCAGTTGTTTTCATTTGTTAAACAAGCTTGTGCTGACTGCTTGTATTCCTCAGGCTGACATCAGATATATTTTCATCGTGAGACTGCAAATAACACTATCTATTCTCCTCTAACCAATAACAAGAGCTAAGACGATTTTGACAGGCACTTGAAAACCTAATTCAGGAATCACGCATCACCAATTTTGGTGACAAGTTTCTATCCCACTACTACTACTGCAATTATGCACAAACTTTCTGAAGATTATACATGGTGGTAGCTGCTAGTCTATGGCCATATATGCCATCTTTAAAGCATAATATTGATGAATAGATTTGGAGGCCTACATTAAGGCCAATTAGGGATGAACGCTTGCAAAACATAATTTAATGAGTTTGTGTCACATGACCTAAATAAAGGATCTGAAAGTGTTCTTATTATATGATAATAAAAACATGCTTCATAGCTAACGTGGCACTCTATTTCCCTCTATGACAGACCCAGACCATGCGTAGAACAGCAAAGTGCTTAAATTCCGTTGGCTTTCCGTTCACTTCACAGAAATAACTATCAAACATAATTGTTACTCTCGCTGCTGTGGTATGCTCACGAACATTACGGATAGGATATCTATAATTGAGGATAAAAGAAAAACAGCATGGGGAAACGTACTGTCGTACTTGCCATTATCGGTTACAGTAGTTAAGGCGGTGAACATGACAGGCAGACCGATGGCAGAGGACAGGATCCAGTTGCACACGTTGACAATCTTCGCGTTACGGGGCGTGCGGAAGTCTAAGGCCTTGACGGGGTGGCACACTGCAATGTAACGGTCAATACTCATTGTAGTCAAGGTGAAGATACTGGTGAACATGTTGTAGTAGTCGATGGATATCACTATCTTGCACAGCACGTCTCCAAACGGCCAGGTCCCCATCAGGAAGTTGACACTCTGGAAGGGCAGCGTACTGGTGGCTAGTGCATCAGCCAAGGCCAGGTTGAAGATGTAGATATTTGTGGCGGTCTTCATTTTAGTGTATCTGGAAAGACAACATACAAAAATAAAAATTAAGAGACCAAATTGTGCTTATCAGAAAACAAATAATCTGGACAGCAACTCGTCTATCGGAAAACCATTTAAAGGTAGACTCAGAAATATCTTTGGTTCACTCTGCCGTTCATGGCAACGTCTTACCACTGTGTCTCAGTTTCTCAGTCAAGTCATGCCTACCAGAACAGGATTACAAAATATTGCAATGGATTTATAAGGAATTGATATTAGAAACATACAGATGGATGGTGTATTGACACACATACACAACTGTCAATTCATTATAATCCAATTTCTCTTTACGGAGAGTTACTTACTAGGCTTATACTATTGCATTGCATGTCATGGGAGATTATAAAAATGTACACAAGCAGCTAGACAGATTCTGAGACTCTATATGTGCAACACCAGGGTTGTGGGTTCGATTCCCACGGGGTACCAGTGCTAAAAAAAGTATGAAAATGTATGCACTCACTACTGTTAAATTGCTCTGGATTAGAGCATCTGCTAAATGACTCAAATGTAATACAACAGTTGCACATGTCTGTTAAAGTACTCAAATAATGTTAAATAAACAGATTATCATGGAAACGTCATTTAGTGGTCTGTTGAAACATTCTTTCCCTTAGAGAAAAGCCACATGATAGTTCTACATGTGAAATCAGAACACTTCACAGGTAATGACCTGCAAACAAGAATCTTTACAATACACACCCTGCTTTTAACATAGAGCATTTCCTACTTACATATTTGACACACAAGAATACATTATGTATGTTTATACAGTCATTATTATTTAACATGTCATTATCTAGGATTTGAACTCACAAACTCTTGGTTCTTGGTTCCAATATCCTGCTACGCCACCATGTCTGTGTTAATAACTGATTTGACCTGCATTCCAACACTTTGCACTTCAAAATAAATCTCAGCCTTGTTAAAACTACACTCATGAAAAAACAATTACATTTGTCATAGTGATTCAGGAGTAACATTAAAACAGAATAATATTCCTCACCAACATTAGACAACTATACAGAAAACCCTCAAATTGCTGAAGTAAATTAAATGAATGATAAGAGAAGAGTCAGAATAACTGATACCACTGCAGATGGTACACATTTGCTAAGTACAGATACAGTATGTATTATAGGTAATGAATGCTCAGGTGCCTGCAGCAGACTTTGTGGCGCAGCAGAAAGATCAGTTTACCTTTAATCCAGAGATTGTGAGTTCATATACCAGATGGGAAACATTTCAAGAACACTTTTTCACATGTGAAGTGTTCCAAAAACACATTTTCACACGTTTCACATTATAGGTAGCCTATTTAAGACAATCGAGAGTGCCCATCCCTGCCGTACAATAAACATTCTGCATAATGGCACAGCGTTTCATAAACTGTGGGAAAGTTGATATGTTGATATGCTTCAGTTTGCTGCCATATGACTGGTTTCACATTTGTTTCCAGCGATTATAAGGTAAAATAGATAAAAAATAATTGTTGGTTATATTTACAATTCCCTTATCCAAATGGATTACTAATTTACCTACAGTAGCTTTTGTCAAGTTCTAAAATACAGTGCATGGAGAATGGTGTTATTTATATCCCCAAAAAACGAAGTAGATGTTTTTTCCACTTGGAACCGGTAGGTTCGCTCAACCTTATTCATGGTTTTCTCGCTCGTAAAAGAGGTGGAATTATTAGGGAATTAAGTCAAGGTTAGAATATGGCGTATCTGTAGACACACCTCCACCACACCTTCATTTATTCAAGCTCCACCCCAGAACGAATAGCGGGTGAATAGTACGCTATTTTCATGCTTAAATTCAAGGTCAGAATACCCATAGAGAGAATAGTGCAGGAAAAGGGAATTTCGTTCCATTTACGCTCGCTTAACTCGGATCAGAATCAGCCCAATGTACACAGAAATTCCCAGTTTTATTTTAATTATTTTCAAGACCGGAAAATTAGGAATTGGAATTTAGTTTAAGCCAAACTTGCAATCTTGTGATAGGCTGCTGCTGTTACAGTATGCTGCCAATCAGCAAGTGATATGCATGTTGTCAACAGAAGAGTCAGTAAAGGCACAGTACGTTACTGGCAAGATTGCTATTGGCAGCAAGTGTCCTGTAGGTTACTGGCAACATTTTGCCAGTAAGTCATTATGACTTTTACAATAACTTGCTGACAATTACTTTCCAGTTGTGAACTGACAAATTCACAAGTTGCCATTAAGTTACTGGCAAATGCACAATAACCTCTTCACAGTGAAGCTCATTACTGACACATTATCTTACAAAGTTTGCAGAACAGTCAACGTTAAAGGAGACGCTCTACTTTTATCGGCATAACCGTCAAACACTTCCACAAATACACACATATTTGACCAAGTCCCCAACTATGCTAACGAGCCCCACCTGTACATTGCCCCCCCACCTATATTTCAAACCGGAGTGATGATCGTGCCTTATATTCAAAATATTGGGTAGAAAAATGTCCCATTATACCTACAAGGTAGCAATCTGTACCATGGAGTTCATATGTGTACCTGTGAAGTGTAACTTTGACGTTTTTGTACCCCAGGTAACAACACTGTAGTGTACCCTAACCATACCCATATTTTTTTCAGTGTGTTAATATACAGTATGTTCCAAGCAATTAGTATGAGCCTGGTGGCACTGCAGAAACATTGATGCACTCTCAACCAAGACATGGCAAGTTCAAATTCCCAAATAATGTATACTCTACGTCAGGACTCTTCAACCCTGTTCCTGGAGAGCTACACTCCTGTAGGTTTTCACTCCCACCCCAGTTATAACTAACCTGGGCCCAGTTTCCCGAAGTGATGGAACTTACGCTTACAAGTGTTCTGCTTAATGCATCTTTCCTACAACAGCAGAAGATGTAACATGTGTTTCCCAAAACAAGTGTCCTGAGAGAGAACGGTCACTAAGTGCGTCGTTGGAGCGTGTATCGATACTGATAGGAAAGGGAGTGCTGCTCTCGGATCAGCTTTCTCCATTCAAATCTTTCCTTAATATTATAATTATTTCACAACACTGACGACGGATCAACTCCTATAGAGATGTTACCACCTACTGCTGAAAATATTGAGTGATCTTATTTTAATGCTTACCTGATAAAACTGCACTAAAAATCGCCGATTTGGCACACCATTGCGCACAATGCAATTTAAATAAGAATACATCATGAAATATATTGACACAAATTACAGACAGTAGCCTACAAGTAGCAAAATAGAACTCAATTTAACATTAAATGCCTATAGCCTACTGTATTTATATTTGCAGTCATCTCGTTTTTTTATACGTTGCTTGTTTGTATCAATTGTGCAAAGACATTACACCTTTGTATGTATGTGTAGTCAACTTTATTCTGAAGTTTTCGGCAGTCACAGAGAGACAGATAAACCATGTCATTTTATATTTAGTGGAGATCTTCTGAGCGTTTTCAAGCGCAACGTTAGCAAAGATGGTTTTGGGAAACAGCTCCGAGATTTAATGATACTCCTACGCAGGTTCTAACAATGAACTTAGCTTTAAGATGCTTTTGGGAAACCGGGCCCAGATTCCGTTTATCAATCTTCCAAATATTAGAATCAGGTGCGCTAGATTAGGGTTGGACTGAAAACCTACAGGATGGTAGCTCTCCAGGAACAGAATTGGAGCGCCCTGCTCTACGTCAATTGTCCTTGAGCATTTCTAGTTTTACGTTGATGTTACGTGATAATTGGACAATTATTTACTTGATTCTGGGAAGCTTTTAGCAAAGAGGAGAAATGTTTTCTTGACAATAAGTCTGTGGCCATATCTCTTTCATGCTCACAGATCTGGTGGTGTAGCTGCACTGCAAGAGGACATTTCATGTTTCTATCGAGGTTATGACTTCAAATTCCATTGAAAGCTGAGTCACAATTGTGGTCACAGTACAAGGTTTTGCAGTAATTTAAATAAGAATACAGCAGCATACTGTCATTTTCTAGAAAGCAAAGTGCAAAAATGTAGTCTAGCCAATATCCGTTATGTCCACAGACCTGGTGGTGCAGCAGGAACTTCAGATAGCTAGCAACTTTGAGGTTGTGAGTTTAAATCCCAAGTAAGGTTGTGTCCCAAGTAATCAGCATACTGTCCAATAACACCTGAATTTAGCTGTAAAAATACAGCAACTACAATAGTTGTAGATTTATTGTATTTTCAGCAAGTAGGAAAAAAACTCCAGGGGACCATGACACAATGTTCTAAAAACGCCCTTGGGGACGTCCCTGGAACAAACCGGGAGCTACGAAAAAATCTGCAGGGGACCATGACTGTTGCAATTGAATTAATGTAAATTATGCCTTTCAAAGTAAAATATTCTAAATTACATTTGATACTTAGGCTTTCCAAATTTCACCAAACAGTCAAACAGATCAAGAGATATAAACATGTGCCTGCTATAGCGCCACCGTGTGATCGATATTAATTTTCTTGCATATGATAAATCTTGACAGTGTTTATAACATGTGTACCAAATGTTGTTACAATACCGATATCCTTGACTGATTTATATCCATTTATGTACCATACCACGCCCACGGAATGTTTATTGATCCATAGCGGCCATGTTGTTTAAGATACTAGTCTGGGCAAAAATTGTGTTGAGACCTTTGTCCATAGTTGCCACATATCAAGTTTTGTGCAGATTGGTAATTCAGTGTCAGAAGAGTAGCACTTTAAGTGTTTTTCAAAAAATGCATCATGGCCGACATTATGGGTCCCTGAGGCAAATGTGTTCCTTATGAGGAGAAGGACCTATGTACCAAATTTCATGACTTTTAGTCAAACGGGGTAAGGAGCATGCCCTTTCAAAGTAAGCATTTTCAATCTCTTGTTTTAGCGCCACCATTTGGCAAATCAGTTTTAATTTTATAAATGCCAGATCTCTAATGCAAGACGCATCATTTACCCACATTTAGGCAAAATCGATCCAGTTCTGTCTGAAATATCGCATTTGACTAACGCACGAATGCACTAACGTACTAGAGGCTTTCACTGGTCCAAAAAGTTGGATCCGTTCCGAAATGGACATGGGGCTTTACCATCCGGACCCGATATGCATCAATATTTTTTTAAATATAGAGACCCGTCCCAAATGGACCCGAGGTCAACTAGACCAGTTCCGTATAGACCTGGCCGGATCCAGACCTGAGCCGAGTGAGGGAAGCAGCAGAAACTTCATTTTGTAAGCTACTTTATTAACCAGAGCTGATACAGCGCGAGGGAGAGGAGATAGATAGAGAGAGGTGATGCTCTAGCAGGGGCCGTGCTGTGTGACTAGGCTACTGTGAGTGTGAGCGAGTGACACAGGAACAGGGAGGAGGGAGGGAGAGATGAGAGACGGCAACCAAGCAAGCCGACTTCCACTAAAGTAGACTAATAGCTGCCATACTGTAGCTAGGTTACTTATCATCCAATATGATTACTTAGTACCTGTCTTGACTGCATCAACTCGGGCAATGGTAGTTAAGATAGCTAGCTAAGGGCCTCCCGAATAACGCAGTGGTCTATGGCTGTGCCACTAGAGATCCTGGTTCGAGTCCAGGCTCTGTCGCAGCTGGGCCGCGACCGGGAGACCCATGGGGCGGCGCACAATTGGCCCAGCATTGTCCGGGTTAGGGGAGGGTTTGGCCGGCAGGGATGTTCTTGTCCCATTGCGCACTAGCAACTCCTGTGGCAGGCCGGGCGCAATGCACGCTGACACGGTCGCCAGGTTACAGTCACGCCCTGACCGTAGATTGCTTTGTATGTTTCTATTTTTTGTTTGGTCAGGGTGTGATGTGGGTGGGTATTCTATGGTGTATGTCTAGGTGTTTTATTTCTATGTTTAGGCCTGGTATGGTTCCCAATCAGAGGCAGCTATCAATCGTTGTCTCTGATTGAGAACCATACTTAGGTAGCCGGTTTTCCCACTTTTGTTTGTGGGTGGTTGTTTTCTGTGTCTGTGGTTTCACCATACAGAACTGTTTTGATTTTAATTTCTGTCATTCACTTTGTTATTTTGTATTTTTCGTGTTCTGATATAATAAATTATCATGGACACTTACAACGCTGCATTTTGGTCCGATCCTTCATATTCCTCTCAGACGAGGACGACAATCGTTACAGAACCACCCACCAAAAAAGGACCAAGCAGCGTGGTAAGGAGGAGCAGCGCGATCTGGAGAAATGTACATGGGAGGAGATATTGGACGGCAAGGGACCCTGGGCACAGGCTGGGGAATATCGAGAGGCAGCCCCCAATTTTTTTGGGGGGGGGGGGCACACAGGGAGATTGGCGGAGTCAGGCGATAAACCTGAGCCAACTCCCCATGCTTACCGAAAGCAGCGCAGTACTGGTCAGGCACCGTGTTATGCGGTGAAGCGCACGGTGTCGCCAGTACGCGCTCATAGCCCGGAGCGCTATAGGCCAGCCCCCCGCAAGTGCCATGCGAGAGTGGGCATCCAGCCAGGGCGGATTGTGCCAGCTCAGCGTGTTTGGTCTCCGGTACGCCGTTTCGGCCCTGGGTATCCTGCGCCGGCTCTGTGGTGCTGTGTCTCCGGGGCGCTGGGAGGGTGCAGTTCGCCCTATGCCTGCGCTCCGCCCGTGCCGGGCGAATGTGGGCATTGAGCCTAAGGGAGAGGTGCGAGTGGTATGCACCAGATCTCCAGTGCTCCCCCACAGCCCGGTTCAACCTGTGCCTGCACTCTGGAGGGTCCGGGCTAAAGTGGTCATCCAGCCTGGAGGAGTGGTGCCAAGGCTGCGCACCAGAGCTCCAGTGCTCCCCCACAGCCCGGTCCATCCGGTGCCTCCTCCACGCACCAGGCCTCCTGTAGGTCTCCCCAGCCTGGTGGGCCCTGTGGCAGCGCCACGCACCAGGCTGTCTCTCCGTCTCCTCCCTCCAGGTTCTCTCACCAGTCCGGAGCTGCCAGAGCCGCCCTCCTGTCCGGAGCTGCCAGAGCCGCCCTCCTGTCCGGAGCTGCCAGAGCCGCCCTCCTGTCCGGAGCTGCCAGAGCCGCCCTCCTGTCCGGAGCTGCCAGAGCCGCCCTCCTGTCCGGAGCTGCCAGAGCCGCCCGTCAGTCCGGAGCTGCCAGAGCCGCCAGTCAGTCCGGAGCTGCCAGATCCGCCCGTCAGTCCAGAGGCGCCAGAGCCGCCCGTCAGTCCAGAGGCGCCACTCACTCCAGACTCGACCATCAGTTCAGTGGCGTCCTCTAGTCCGGGGTCGGCGGTGAGGGTTCCCTCTCCAGGGGCATTACGAAAGTGGGTCGAGCCAGAAGTGGAGCGGGGTCCACGTCCCTCACCAGAACCGCCACCGCGGAGTAATGCCCACCCAGACCCTCCCCTATAGGTTCAGGTTTTGCGTCCAGAGTCCGCACCTTTGGGGGGGGGGGGGGGGGGGGGTACTGTCACGCCCTGACCGTAGATTGCTTTGTATGTTTCTATTTTTTGTTTGGGCAGGGTGTGATGTGGGTGGGTATTCTATGTTGTATGTCTAGGTGTTTTATTTCTATGTTTAGGCCTGGTATGGTTCCCAATCAGAGGCAGCTATCAATCGTTGTCTCTGATTGAGAACCATACTTAGGTAGCCGGTTTTCCCACTTTTGTTTGTGGGTGGTTGTTTTCTGTGTCTGTGGTTTCACCATACAGAACTGTTTCGATTTTCATTTCTGTCATTCACTTTGTTATTTTGTATTTTTCGTGTTCTGATATAATAAATTATCATGGACACTTACAATGCTGCATTTTGGTCCGATCCTTCATATTACTCATCAGACGAGGACGACAATCGTTACAGTTATGGTGTTTCCTCTGACACATTGGTGCGGCTGGCTTCCGGATTAAGCGGCATTGTGGCAAGAAGCAGTGCGGCTTGGCTGGGTTGTGTTTTGGAGGATGCACGGCTCTCGACCTTCGCCTCTCCCGAGTCCGGGAGTTGCAGCGATGGGACAAGACTAACTATCAATTGGATGAAATTGGGTAGAAAAAGAGGTAAAAAAAAAAAGGATAGCTAGCTAGCTAACTAGGCTAATTGAGGCTGCACACACTTTCTCGTCCTACACAGTTACAAACTACAACTCAATTCAGAATATAAAGTAGCAGCCTACCTTTAACTTTTAATTACATCCTTTTCATTTCATCTTCCATTGAGTAGATATCTCCCAACTTTTGCCCCAAACGAAGGCTCTATGACTGTAGCCTATTGCTGTTTTGATGACTTATGATTGGCCAACCACAACAATAAGCTACACGCACCACTCTCGTGAAAAGCAAAGAACGGCAGCATAAATTATACCATTTCTCTCTCTCTCTTGCTCTCTCTCTCTTTCTCTCTCTACTGCAGAAGTCGCATTTCGATCTGCATTGGTCTTTCCAGACAAGTCAGAAAAAATTACACTTAAAGGTAATTTACACTTGAGCTGACATCCGCAGGGTTTACAGTGGGACATGTATGCCAAAATAAATTAAACTATTTTACTTTAAAAGATAACTCCTTTTATGTCAGCTATGTTTGCAGTTTGAGCATGGAGTAATGCATTGTACATAAGCCATGGATGTAAACACGGAGCTGGATGCCTTGACCTTTAAGCATAACATTGTCTGCTAATGCACAGTCTGTGTCTGATGGATGTTTCTGAGGTGTTTAGGTTGATGTCATCAGTGAAAAAGCACAGGAAGAGCCAGGAGCAGGGTGTTTTGTATTGCACATTCTGGAACACAAAATCACTGTCTATAACAAGACCATAAAACACAGCTGGGGTGAATTGCTGATCATGTCTGTCTTCTCTGTGAAGCTTGAGTCTCCCTGACAAAAAAATTATGATTACCTAACAGTTCCAGTGAGATAAACTGAAAAGATGGCTCCCAATATAAGGGAAAATAATATAGGGCAGCAGCTAGTATTCCTGGGGTATAAACATATTGAGGCACTTACATCACACAAAAAAACTAAAAAAATCAAACAGCACATCATATAACTTTATTACGCCACTACATATCTACAATATAAAATATATAATACCACCATACAACAATATTACAATGTGAAAGGGAAAGGAGGATACCTAGTCAGTTGCACTCAACCAAAATGTGTCTCCTGCATTGTGTGTGTGTGCCTGTGTGTGTCTCGTCACAGTCATCTTTGTTCCATAAGGTGTAGTTTTATCTGTTTTTTAAATCAGATTTTACTGCATGCATGAGTTACTTGATGTGGAATAGAGTTCCATGTAATCATGGCTCTGTGTAGTACTGTTTGTTTACCAGAGTCTGTTCTGGACTCGGGGACTGTGAAGAGACCCCTTGTGGCATGTCTTGTGGGGTATGCATGGGTGTCTGAGCTGTGTTCTAGTCGTTTGAATAGACAGCTCGGTGCTTTCAACATGTCAATACCTCTCACAAAGACAAGTAGTCATTCAGCCAATCTATCCTCTACATTGAGCCAGGAGAGATTGACATGCATGTCATTGATGTTAGCTCTCCATGTATATTTAAGGGCCAGTTGTGCTGCTCTGTTCCTCTTTGTGGCACTTGACCATATGCCTGGGCAGTAGTCCAGGTGCGACAAAACTCGGGCCTGTAGGAGTTTTTTTGTTGATATCAATGTCAAGAAAGAAGAGTAGAGCTTTATTATCCGATCTCAGCTACTGTTGCATCAATATGTTTTGACCATAACATCCAGAGTTACTCCAAGCAGTTTAGTCTCCTCAACTTGCTCAATTTCCACATTATTCATTACAAGATTTAGTTGAGGATTTAGGGTTTAAAATCAAATCAAATTTTATTGGTCACATACACATGTTTAGCAGGTTTCTTCCAAATACAAGTGTGTACTGTATGACAAAGTCATAGACCGTTTCATCAACAGGAAAGAGAGGAGGATGGCATTGGCGTTTCTCTACAAGTAGGGTGAGTCAACATGTTTTTTTCTACTTGCACGAACACACACACACACACACACACACACACACAGAGAAATCAAAACCATGGACAGCCACATATTTAGCTTACGTTGATTGGACTACATTGTTTTTGTTATCTTTTAGTTGTCACTGTAAAAGACTATGTATAGATGATTTGATGATGTTGAAATGTTGAAGTTGAAATGGTTCTAGAATAGTGGAGGCAGCTCCTGTTTTCTCTCTGTAGAACCACTCTCTGTGGTTCTAAATCAATAGTTGTTTAGTCGCCCCAAAATGTCCAAAACATTAACTTGCTTGACCATGCGGTAGGTCATGTAAGTGTTTGTAACATGCAATAAACTTTGTGGACTCTACCAGACAGATGTTGCTCTCAGGTTTTGTGATGAAACAAAGGTGTGGTTGAATTTATTCTGCCACTGTCTTCTTATTGTCTCTGCCTTAGGCCTACCTATCATGGTCGCAAATGAACTGACAGGTTATTATCCCAACACATAGGTTGTAATATGGCTTTTTTCCAGGCTTTTCCTCCCCAGTGATTTTACCCACGCACCACTACTGGCAACTTACAGGAGCAATTCGGGTTAAGTGCCTTGTACAAAGGCACAACAACAGTTTTTAACCTAGTTGGCTCAGGGATTCAAACTAGCGACCTTTCAGTTACTGGCCCAACATTCTTAACCGATGGACTACCTGCCGTCCAGTAGGGGAGTGTGTAGGAGGGAGTAAAGGGAAGGAGGCCTCCTCCATCAGCGCTGTCTATAGTTAGCGGAGACTAGTTCACTATGAAAGAGGGAGCACAGTCATCAAAGCATCTGATAAAGACAGACAGTAGCTTAACACTAAAACACTTCAGCTGCCTCATGGCAGCTGCCTCTGGAATTACTGAGTGTGATGGTCCGCTTGGCTGGCAGACATGATCACAAAGGTGGCAGTTACCTCGAATCAAATAGAGCAGATATCCCTGCGCAGCCGGCTGTCTTTTCTGATTCCTCAGCGCCAGCAGAGGATGTCTAGTGGAACAAATTCGCAAATACTTTGGGATGTTCACCACTGACACAAGGCTTTTGTGCATGGCGTGTTGTAAGGCCTAATGCACATGCATAGTGACAGTTGACATAGAGTAGGCGTAAACATGCCTTTTCACGGACAGCTCCATCCTCAGAGCCACACTAGTACAATTTATGTTGTCACTGTGAAAACATCTAGATTGTGTTTATAGGCAATAAATATACACAGCAACTCACTATGGCATCGTAAGCCTGTATACAAAACATTTGAGGATTTTAGGAAATTAATGACATGAATGGTAACCTAGTATAACCGCAGAAACAGAGCAGCAGAGTAGCCTATAGCAATGAAGGCTTGTTGCTAAGGAACAACCAGAACATGTCCTCTGACTTTGTGATTATCTTCTCCTGATACATCATTCCATTACATTCAGGCCGAGACAGTGTTTCTCCAAGATTGTTTTTCAACATGGCCCTCTTTACTCATTTCAATTGAAATCAATTTCCCAAATGCCTATAGGACCACACCTATATAATGGTACAGGAAACACTTGAGTTGAGTTCCTTTGGTACAAACAAGTTAAACTTCTAATGAATATTAAAATGTAAAGTGGGCAATGTATACTCTGACGTCTTTCCTTTATCCAGCATTTTAAAACAGAAAATCTTTGTCAAAAGGACAATACGTTATTCAGTTGGAAATGTCAAACAGTCAAAGACATGTTCTGTCAAAAAACATCATCACTAAAGCCACTGTTAATATAGGAGCCAAAGAAAGCAGTAATGAGTCTGATTATAAACAATTTTTTTTCTGTAGTGTGACATGTTTTGCTCCATCTCCTACACTGAATTATAATCCTTTGAGTGGCAGATAGAACAAAGACAAGAGTATATAATGAGTGGAGGCAAAAAAATATCTACATGACTAATGCATTCATTGACAAAGCTACTATCAATCATACTGTGAATAAATGTTTACTGTTCAGGAACAGGCCTATTCTTTTTTTCTTTTTTTAATTTTTTTTTTAAAATAAATTTTATCCCATTTTCTCCCCAATTTTCGTGGTATCCAATCGCTAGTAATTACTATCTTGTCTCATCGCTACAACTCCCGTACGGGCTCGGGAGAGACGAAGGTCGAAAGCCATGCGTCCTCCGAAGCACAACCCAACCAAGCCGCAATGCTTCTTAACACAGCGCGCCTCCAACCCGGAAGCCAGCCGCACCAATGTGTCGGAGGAAACACCGTGTACCTGGCCCCCTTGGTTAGCGCGCACTGCGCCCGGCCCGCCACAGGAGTCGCTGGAGCGCGATGAGACAAGGATATCCCTACCGGCCAAACCCTCCCTAACCCGGACGACGCTATGCCAATTGTGCGTCGCCCCACGGACCTCCCGGTCGCGGCCGGCTGCGACAGAGCCTGGGCGCGAACCCAGAGACTCTGGTGGCGCAGTTAGCATTGCGATGCAGTGCCCTAGACCACTGTGCCACCCGGGAGGCCCTCGGAACAGGCCTATTCTTGTCCTCATCTTACCTTGAAGAAAGACATTCCTATGGGAGGGAGGCAATGGTGGACATAAAATTGTTCACCACTGATGACCTTTCAAGACCAGTGCTTGACTTGGGCAGGAGCTCACCGGAGCTGAGTACTGACACCTCAAATTGTCTACTGCTTGATCTCCTGTTCCGCTTCTAGAATATTATCTCAAAAGGATTATGAAGCTCCTGCACCTAAATACAAATGGCACCCAAAATGAGTAATGGTACCTATTTCAGATCAAGTCAAGCACTGTTCAAGACCAATATTATTAATCTCCCTTAATAAAGATGGAAAGTCATTGAGTATGAGAATAAGGGCAGTGCCCAGGAAACCAAATGTGTAAGGAATCACACAGCATGCTACATCCTGTCAATAGATCTCAGGAGTTAATCATAA
Organism: Salvelinus namaycush; assembly: GCF_016432855.1. Taxonomy (NCBI): domain Eukaryota; kingdom Metazoa; phylum Chordata; class Actinopteri; order Salmoniformes; family Salmonidae; genus Salvelinus; species Salvelinus namaycush. Next base: position 16,997,703 of record NC_052341.1, read on the forward strand.
GGAGAGCCAACATATCGAGTGTAACACAATGTATCATAAACTGCCTGTTGGGGATCCATAGGAGGCTGAGTTACAATGGACATCAATCATATGCATGTTATTTCCTGGAGTTTGAGAGGATGGAACTACTAAACTCTTAGAAAAAAGCATTCCAAAAGGGTTCTTTGGCTGTCCCCATTGGAGAACAGTTTTGGTTCCATGTAGAACCCTCTGTGGAAAGGGTTCTACATGGAACTAAAAAGGGTTCTACCTGGAACCAAAAGGCTTCTACCTGGAACCAAACAGGGTTCTTCAATGGGTTCTCATATAGGGACAGCCGAAGAACCCTTGTTGGTTCTAGATATAACTTTTTTTCTAGGATTGTAGTATTAACCTGTATTTTCTGCCCATTGAAATTATTCTGTTTGGCTTAGAGTACTGTGTTGAGCCTATTCAAACACGTTTCTAAAACCGTAGTTATCCCCACAGGACCTCCAGCACATGGCGAGTAATCTTTGAAGTGGCTTATGAAACCTACTAACATCATGAAACAAGAAAGGAGAGATTTTATTACTAAAGGGTTGTTGAATGATGTTGAGTGATCGATCAGGGAACACTTAGAGAAAAAGAAAGCTAATGTTTTTATTTATTTATTATGTATCCCTTAGCTCAGAACCCTCCTTTATATAATAAATGAATTGGACCTGCTGTATTAGGCAGCCTGTGATAAGAGGACAAATAAAATGATAAATATTTATTAATCAATATAATTTTGTTTGTGCATAGAGGGAAATTGTACCCTGAATCAATTTCCTTATCTCACCGAGCTTTGCACATTGTACAAAATTATGATAAAAAACAAGCACTAGCCTGACACTAGCCACCTTTTTGTTAATCAATGAACAAACATATGGCCATGAAGGGTACAGGTCCATCTTGAATGCATTGTTTGTGACCCAAAAATGTAAGTGTTAACAGCAATTACGGGAATGGATCAGACGTGATGATTTATTGTACTGTAAGATAGGAAACACGCTCTGCTCTTGCAGGTAGGCTGACTGGGGGAAGGGATGGTCGGAGAGAACGCATGGGTGTCTCCATGACAACAAACAGCACTATTTCCCCTGCGGTTTCCTGCAGTTCTAGAATTGATTTATCACATGAGCGTGCAGATATCATTCTGTGGGTGACACAACTTGTCATTTGTCTGTGCTTGTGAGAGTTCCTGGATGTAAGCACTGATCTGGTGGAAGCTTGTGGGTGGGTCAGGTGTCGTTGCTAATGGCATGAACGTTATCCACCATGTAGGTGCTGACACTCAGCAAAGACCAAGAAAGGTTAAAAAGGTATATTCATTTAAGATAGTTTGGGTTGGTCTGCACTTAGGAAGGATCCAGTTTTGAGATGGGAATGATTAGCTTGATTTTGCGTAAATCATGCATTGATGTCAATGCAAGATTTGCACGAGTTATGAGCAAAGCTAATGCTAATGAATTACTTAAAAATCATACAATGTGATTTTCTGGATTCTTGTTTTAGATTCCGTCTCTCGCAGTTGAAGTGTACCTATGATAAAAATTACAGACCTCTACATGCTTTGTAAGTAGGAAAACCTGTAAAATCGGCAGTGTATCAAATACTTGTTCTCCCCACTGTATATTCTATTTTAATATATCTGGAAGATGGAGTGACAGTTTATGTTTGTGACCATGGTGATTCCAATATTGTTTGTCAAAAGTAGAAAACTTCACAGACTAAGAGTGGTCCTGTCGCACTACATGTAATGAGGACATGAATAAGGGGTCCTTATGGTATAGCTGATTCATTTAGGATTTTAGACCAATCTGACAGAGTAAATCAAATCTCTGAACACAACTTTTAGGAATCAAATGTAAATTAATAATATTTTGTATGTGAAAGTATTTATAAAATTCCCCAAACAAATATTTTATTTTATAAAATGCCCCTAAATGTAAACGTTAAGCTCAAATAATGCAACAAAATAAAAAATGTCAACTATAAAAATAAGGTTTCAATGCCAGACAAAGGATTGTCCCGACTTTCAAGAATACCTGAGCTAATTTCCTGCTATTCTACACATTTTGCCATGAGGCTGTGAGAAGCTGAGACACCGTGTCTCAATCTTGGCACTCCGCCACCATTGTAAAAAATATTTTGGAAGCTATAGAAATGCATTTATTAATGTAACCTTAATGCAAACTTTTAAATTATATTTTGTGAGCTAAACATAAAAAAAGCCCAAATATTGTTTTTAATGTATAATTTTGAGAGATTACTAACGTTACTGTCCCCACTACAACAAAACAATACTTAAATACATGTAATTCAAACATTTAATTGAAATACTGTAAAATTCCATTAATTCCTATGGAGGACTGCTCCTACTGGTAAGTGCCAATATGGCCGACCGGTGGCTTCAAAGCAATCCAGGGTTAATATACATCATTGACTACACCAGTGCATTGGGTTAGATGGAGGACTTTGTGAGTGTATTCTGAATTCCCCAAGGGAGTTGACTCTCGCGGTTGTGCTTACAGTAGCTTACATGACTCAGGGTCATAGTGAAGCAGTGAAGAGTGGCAATATGGGGGGAAAACCATACCGAAACTTGTATTGTGGATAACGAATATCTGTATTCTTATTGAACAAGTTCAGGTACGTCTGAATAAGACTGAACTCGACCCAGGACTCTTAGACTACTGTATGTCATCAGCAGAGATCAGTTGGTCATCACATCCTCTTATTCATCAAAGAATAAATGAAGCAGGCGAATGCTGATGTACTACTAATCCTACTACAAACACCCCCGGCTGAGGAAGACATTTCTGAGTAACATCGTTGATTTACGGTTGACCTTGACCTTTTGGGATTGTGGCTGGGGAATGGCGATGCTCCAATGATTCAAGGCTTTGTTGTGTTTCTGACATTTTCCATCCCTCTCTAGCTCAGGCCGTTATCCCCACCTGCTTCAAGATGTCAACTATCATCCCCTGCCCAAGAAAGGGAAAGTAACTGAACTGAATGACTACTGACCCGTAGCACTCACTTCCGTCATCATGAAGTACTTTGAAAGGCTAGTCAAAGACTACATCACCTTCTCCCTCCCTGACACACTCGACCCTCGCCAATTTGCCTACTGCCCCAACAGATCCAAGGACGACGCAATCGCCATTGCCTTGCACACTGCTCTCACCCACCTGGACAATAGGGATGCATATGTGAGGATGCTCTTCATCGACTACAGCTCTGCCTTCAATACCATAGTGCTCTCTAAGCTCACCACAAAACTCACAGCCCTGGGACTGAACTCCTTCCTATGCAACTGGGTCCTGGACTTCCTGATGGGCCGCCCCCAGGTAGTGAAGGTAGGCAACATTACCTCCTCCATACTGATCCTCAACATGGGGGCCCCACAAAGGTGCATCCCCAGTCCCCTGCTGTACTCCCTGTATACCTACGACTACATGGCCTCACACAGTTCCAACTTCATCATCAAGTTCGCTGACGTCACGACAGTAGTAGGCCTGATTACCAACAACGACAAGACGGCCTACCGGGAGAAGGTAGACACTGGTGCCAGGTAACCAACCTCTCCCTCAACATCAGCAAAACAAAGGAGCTAATTGTTGATTTCAGGACGAACCAGCTGAGCACGCCCCCATACTCACCAACGGGGCCGCCGTGAAGACGGTCAAAAATGTAAAGTTTAGGCCTCCCGAGTGGCGCAGTGGTCTAAGGCACCGCTGTGCCACTAGAGATCCTGGTTCAAGTCCAGGATTTGGCCGGCAGGGATGTCCTTGTCCCATCGCACTCTAGCGACTCCTGTGGCGGACCGGGCGCAATGCAAGCTGACACGGTCGCCAGGTGTACAGTGTTTCCTCCGACACATTGGTGCGGTTGGCTTCCGAGGTTAAGCGGGCATTGTGTCAAGAAGCAGTGCGGCTCGGCTGGGTTGTGTTTCGGAGGACGCACGGCTCTCAACCTTTGGCTCTCACGAGTCCAAACGGACTGACTGACTGATGAGACAACACTGTAACTACCAATTGGATACCATGAAATTGGGGTGAAAAAAAAAAAAAAAGTCAAGTTCCTCGGCATACACATCTCCGAGGAGCTGAAATGGTCAAACCACATAAACACGTGGTGAATAAGGCACAACAGCGACTTTTTAACCTCAAGAGGCTGAATAAATTTGGCCTGTCCCAGAGGGCCCTCACAGTGTTCAACAGGAGCACCATCGAGAGAACACTAGTCAGCTACCTGCTTCCCACCCCTTCCTGCCTAATCCCCCCCTGGACTTGGCTGGATGTCCTTTGGGTGGTGGACCATTCTTGATACACAAGCGAAACAGTTGAGCGTGAAAAACCAAGCATCTTTGCAGTTCTTGACACACTCAAACCGATGCCGCCTGGCACTTACTACCATACCCTGTTGTTAATTGGATTTATATGTTTAAATTAATGATTCGAATACTCTACCCTGAAACCATATAATTGTATGAAATTGATTAGAATCATAAAGTTATAATTAATGATGTGTGTAGTTTTAGTCAGTAAAACAATATGTCTCTACAGTATCTTAAACACAGACTGTCTGAGCAAAATTCGGTGCCGACCTTGGCTAGGGGCCACAGAGATTTGGTCTCACGGCCTCCCCAATCTTGGGGGAGGACGGGGAGTGCTTCTCACGGTCTCTGTAATCTATGTCGGCTGGGTAGGGAGACAGTATGTGCGCAGGATACCTACTGTTTGTGTGGAAGTATGTGCGTAAGAAGCCAGTATAAAATGAATGGTTTTGTACAACTAACCAGCGCTCTCGTGAATAAACATTTTGACTATCATAGCTGGGGCCTGTTTCATTCGACCAGTATCTTACAAATTCTGGGTTGCAGACTGAGTAGTTAATTGATTTGGGTTATGAACATTGAGAACATAATTCTCGTGACACCCGTTGAAAGGAACTTAAATATTTTGTCTTGCCCATTCACTCTTGGCATTCTCTCAATCAGCTTCACCTGGAATGCTTTTCCGACAGCCTTGAAGGAGTTCCCACATATGCTGAGCACTTGTTGGCTGCTTTTCCTTCAATCTGCAGTCCAACTCATCTCGATTGGGTTGAGGTTGGGTAATTGTGGAGGCCAGGTCATCTGATGCAGCACTCCATCACTCTCCTTCTTGGTCAAATAGCCCTTACACAGCCTGCAGGTGTGTTGTGTCATTGTCCTTTTGAAAACAAATTATAGTCCCACTAAGCGCAAACCAGATGGGATGGCTTATCACTGCAGAATGCTTTGGTAGCCATGCTGGTTAAGTGTGCCTTGAATTCTAAATAAATTACTGACAGTGTCACCAGCAAAGCACGCCCACACCATCACACCTCCTCCTCAATGCTTCACGGTGGGAACCACACATGCAGAGACCATCTGTTCACCTACTCTGCATCTCACAAAGACACGGCGGTTGGAACCCAAAATCTCAAATGTGGATTCATCAGACCAAAGGACAGATTTTCACTGGTCTAATGTCCATTGCTCGTGTTTCTTGGCCCAAGCAAGTCTCTTCTTCTTATTGGTGTCCTTTATTAGTGGTTTATTTGCAGCAATTCGACCATGTAGGCCTGATTGACCCAGTCTCCTCTGAACAGTTGATGTTGAGATGTGTTTGTTACTTGAACTCTGTGAGGAGATTTGGGCTGCAATTTCAGAGGCTGTTAACTATAAAGAACTTATCCTCTGCAGCAGAGATAACTCTGGGTCTTCCATTCGTGTGGCGGTCATCATGAGAGCCAGTTTAATCATAGTGGTTGATGGTTTTTACGACTGCACTTGAAGAAACTTTCAAAGTTCTTGACATTTTCCGCATTGACTGACCTTCATGTATTAAAGTAATGATGGACTGTCATTTCTCGTTGCTTATTTGAGCTGTCCTTGCCATAATATGGACTTGGTCTTTTACCAAATAGGGCTATCTTCTGTATACCTTCCCTACCTTGTCACAACACAACTGATTGGCTGAAACGCATTAAGAAGGAAAGAAATTCCACAAATTAACTTTTAACAAGGCACACCTGTTAATTGAAATGCATTCCAGGTAACTACCTCATGAATCTCAAATATAAATATATTTTACTTTGTTTAACACTTTTTTGGTTACTACATGATTCCATATATGTTATTTCATAGATGTTATTTCATAGTTTTGATGTCTTCACTATTATTCTACAATGTAGAAAATCATAAAAATAAAGAAAATCCCTTGAATGAGTAGGTGTGTCCAAACTTTTGACTGGTACTGTATATATTATTATTGTTTTTTTATTGTTTCATTCACACCTGAACTGTTGGAGCTCGGAGCTTAAGTATTTCACTGTACACTGCAACTACATCTGCGATACTATGCATGTGACTAAATAAAAACCTGATCTAATCTAATAATATGAATGATGTTAGTGAAGCTGTTTAATTAAAAACACATATCTGTCTAATAATGTGTGCTAACAGATGCGTCATGAGCTGCCACCATTCAACACACCTGTGACTGAATAATGGCATGTCTGTATAGCAAGTGGTGTGATGATATCAAAGTAACATGTTACTATGTCAATCGGAAAACTATCAGCAGTCTCATGGCCAATCCATCCTCTCAATGTCTCCATGCAGGCCAGACTGCTGCTCAGTCTCATAAGGGCAGATCACAGGCTACACATGCACTACATTTCTAATGAGCCATTACCCTAGTGAATTATTCTTCTGTGAAAGGGTATAGGCCAGGGTATTGCCTACACCAAGTCCTTCTAGTGGGAAAAGTCCTTCTTGAGCGGTGAGGTCCCACCATACAATAGTGACCCTAATAGCAATTTACTGACATATAGACAGGTTCAGTGTAATAACAGTGTAAGTACACATTGTTACATTGCACTTACAACTAACTGTAAGGCCTGCTACTACACTGTGTTTTGCTAAAAATATTATTGCAAAATAAAAGTCTTTGTAATTGTTCTGGACAATTTGACATGCATTTTGTTTTTTTGGGGGGGGGGGTATGCTCCTCAAAATATATCTTTACATGTTTTCAAAGTAAAGTGTTTATGAGAGTTAAGTACCAATAATAACAAATTATGTCAAAATCATATGTAGCCAATGTCCGCCAATCAATGGTCCCACATCAATGGTTTCTATGACAGTTAATATTATTATGGTGACTCCACCGGGGTCTGGAAATCCATTGCGTTATAGCCGAGTCCAAACGCGTTCATTTCTGACCGTTCGAGGCACTGCAGTTGTCTGTGGTTGCAATAAAATGCTATCTTTAACAGCAGTCAGTTGTGACTAGGCTATATAAAATTACACATGGTGCAATACTCTGATAGCCTATTGACAAAATGTGTGCAATACATTTGTTTTATGGTGGCCTTCAGCACATACTGTAGTTGCAATGAATTCCCTTTAATTACAGGCTGAATAATGTAGCCATTTACTGGTCAATATCATGATTTACGTGCGCCTAACTCCCGGTGGAATTCTTTCACGTGCTCTGTTCAGAATAATTATTGAGCATGGTGCCATATTCGTCTATCAACAACCTGTTTCTTTCAATTTACCACAGAATATGGTTCCTCATGGTATCCCCTTTTATGGCGGGTTACTGTCAGTTAATTTTTCTATTAAACTATGAAATGTACACATACTACTAATCTAACCTAGAATCCGATTTACCATGCATCAGAACAATAGTGTCAGGGCAGTGTAGGTTATAAAACCTGGGATTAGTTGTTGATATCTTACCTGATAATGACATACATGACGAGCACGTTTCCCACCAGACCAAGCACACACACAATAGAGTAAAGAGTCGTGATTATAATCGCGATGATCACTGGTGTCGAATCTTTGGCCAGGTTGTCTGTTCTCTCACATTTGGCATCCAAACTTATGTTATCGCTGAAGTTCCGACAAAAAACACTATTGTTCATCATGGCCAAATTTGAGAAATGGTACGGATTGTTCGACGTGTTGCCACCGCTTTCCATGGTCAGCTGAAGCTGTCCCGGCTGAAGCGCTCAGGACAAGAAATCTCGCAACGATTCTCTCTCGTTCAAGGCTGCACGGTGTGAGTTAAGGCGTTTTTGTGTCACACCAAGTACCCTTACGCACGAGTTATGGGACGTGGATGAAACATAAATGCATATTACCAGTTCCCCCTATTGCGTTTTCTCAATTTATCAAGCAAAATGACGTCACTCCATGAACCAACCCCGAGGCACTGGCGTTAGAATGCGGTAATTGCCTATAGCGAAGCATTAGCCTTTAGAATTATTTAACAATATTGCGCTACAGTAGACTGCATACATTTTCAAACTCAGCCCTTACGAAAAAATATTTCAATCAGAGTGCAGTATAACTGCAGTACACAGCAGTATAACTGTAGTTAGAGTGCAATATAACTGCAATATGCGCAAATACTGATCCAAAATAACACAGTCTTTTTTACTTCAGTAATTTTGCAGTGTAACTGCAGTTAGAGTGCAGTATACGAACTGCAGTACACTGCAGTTATTCTGCAGTGCACTCATTAAGCACTCATTAAGATCAGGTGTGGCCAACACACCTGAACACACTTAACAAGATAGAGAATAGAGTTTTGTTGATTCTGAGAACGGAATGTATATGTTTTTAAATAACGTTCTTAGAATGTTCTTTGAACATTACTAATGTTTTCTTGTGTAATATTCTGAGACCATGACTTTAAATAGAACCATGAGGAAACCTGTAGAAAAGTTTTGGGAAGGTTGTATGCAAAGTTAACATAGGGCAACCACTCTCTCACCAAGCTCTAAGAAACATATGGTTCTCAGAACGTTATGTGCTAGCTTGGTAAGCTACCAATATCAGAAAGATATAGCCTACAAAGATGTGGGGGTAGTAGTAGTGGTGGGGGGGATGATGAGGGCAGTTTGAGGTATTCTTATAGTCAATGTTTTGTGTTGCATTTTAATTGCATTATAAGTGAAAGAGGTCTGATCCCCACAGTTCTATAATCCAATAGTCATTGATTTTAATCATGATAATGCAACCATGTGTTACACTACTATTTCTGGGAAAAGTTAAGTGGATCACATTTATTTGTTAAATGTATTGAAGGCCGAGTAACTTTGGTACAGAACAAAGCAGCTTGGAAAGGGGATCCCTAGTCAGTTGCACAACTGAACGTGTTCAACAAAAAAATGTGTCTTCTGCATTTAACCCAACCCCCACCTTACTTTAGGGCAGAACAGCAAATTTTTCCATCTTGCCAACTCAGGAATTCGATCATGTAACTTTCCAGTTACTGTTCCAACGCTCTAACCGCTAGGCTACCTGCCATCCCAAGAGACACCTAAGATATTTTAAGTTACGACAATTGTTACAGTGAGTCCTATTTTTGAGTCATTTGCAAACATAGCAAGGCAGCAACACATGACAACACAGCATGGTAGCAACACAACATGACAACATGTTAGCAACACAACATGGCAGCAGCACAACATGGTAGCAGCATAAAACATGGTATAAACATTATTGAGCACAGACATCATCACAAATGGCAAGAAGTAAGAGACATATCTAGAGGAAAAAGAAACGCACACCTATTTAGGCTAGGTGCTGGCCAGCGGAGCGGAAAACCCAAAAATAAAGGAGAGCTGCACACTCGAAGAGCTCAGATGCAAAAATGTAATGTCCAACGTTTTGACAGGCAAGCTGTCTTCATCACGGTATAATCACAAACACTGCAGGGTGACTTGTTTATATAGTGTCAAAAGACATACACACAGGTGTCTGTAATCATGGCCAAGTATGGCCTAATATCATTGGTTAATTCTCAAATATTAAAATGACATTCAAAGAACAACATACAAAAAACAAATGGATAGCATACGATCATAGATTCAATTTTGACTACATAAGCCTACAAACAATTACAATGGCAAAGTCACAATAATCACAAGAATGGCTTCAGATCAAAGTCTACGTTGAGACCGAAGGGAGCAAGTGTCTTTAAATTAAAGATCCAGGCAGCCTCTCGTTTTAACAATAAATTATTGAGGTAAGAGACAACAATACATCACGCAAAGCAGCCACAACTGTCAGTAAGAGTGTCCATTATTGAGTCTTTGAATGAAGAGATAAAACTGTCCAATTTGAGTGTTTGTTGCAGCTCGTTCCAGTCGCTAGCTGCAGCGAACTGAAAAGACGAGCGACCCAGGGATGTGTGTGCTTTGGGGACTTTTAACAGAATGTGACTGGCAGAACGGGTGTTGTATGTGGAGGATGAGGACTGCAGTAGATATCTCAGATAGGGGGGAGTGAGGCCTAAGAGGGTTTTATAAGCATCAACCAGTGGGTCTTGCGACTGGTATACAGAGATGACCAGTTTACAGAGGAGTATAGAGTGCACTGATGTGTCCTATAAGGAGCATTGGTGGCAAATCTGATTGCCAAATGCTAAAGAACATCTAGGCGCTCGAGAGCACCCTTGTAACGTCTGCTTCCAACTCACACTCTCAAACACATAGATCCCCTGAACGCAGCTCACTCTCCAGATCCCAATCACCTGAATTCTGATCACCTGTTCACACACCTGTATGTAATTTATGGTCACACACTATTTAGTTCAGGTCCTTGCACCCCATCATTGTGAGCAATTGTTTGTTTTGTGACACACTTTTATTCTGAGCTTTGTTTTTCCGTAATTTAATCGTCCTGTGTATGATAGTTTTTGCCTGCCGCACTAATGTAGGTCACCATAGCAGCACCTACCTGTAGCACGCGCTCCAGCAGGTATATCTCTCTGGTCACCCCCAAAACCAATTCTTCCTTTGGCCGCATCTCCTTCCAGTTCTCTGCTGCCAATGACTGGAACGAACTACAAAAATCTCTGAAATTGGAAACACTTATCTCCCTCACTAGCTTTAAGCACCAGCTGTCAGAGCAGCTCATAGATTACTGCACCTGTACATAGCCCATCTATAATTTAGCCCAAACAACTACCTCTTTACCTACTGTATTCATTTATTTATTTTTGCTCCTTTGCACCCCATTATTTCTATCTCTACTTTGCACTTTCTTCCACTGCAAACCAACCATTCCAGTGTTTTTTTTTTACTTGCTATATTGTATTTACTTCGCCACCATGGCCTTTTTATATTTTTATTTATTTTTATATATATTTTGTTTGCCTTCACCTCCCTTATCTCACCTCACTTGCTCACATTGTATATAGACTTATTTTTCACTGTATTATTGACTGTATGTTTGTTCTACTCCATGTGTAACTATGTGTTGTTGTATGTATCGAACTGCTTTGCTTTATCTTGGCCAGGTCGCAATTGTAAATGAGAACGTGTTCTCAATTTGCCTACCTGGTTAAATAAAGGTGAAATAAAAAAATAAAATAAAATAAAAAATGACGCCTTTTGCCTATACCCTGCCTGTACATTAGCCTATCTGATTTCCCAAGTACTTGTATGAGGTGACTACCTCAAGCTCTAAACCCTCAGAGGTAGTAATCACACCTGTGGGGAGAGGGGCATTCTTCTTATCAAACCACATTACCTTTGTCTTGAAGGTGTTCAGAACAAGGTTAAGGGCAGAGAAAGCTTGTTGAACACTAAGAAAGCTTTGTTGTTGAGTGTTTAACACAAAATCCGGGGAGGGGCCAGCTGAGTATAAGACTGTATCATCTGCATGTAAATGGATGAGAGAGCTTCCTACTGCTTGAGCTATGTTGTTGATGTAAATTGAGAAGAGGTGGGGCCTAGGATCGAGCCTTGGGGTACTCCCTTGGTGACAGGCAGTGGCTAAGACAGCAGATGTTCTGACTTTATACACTGCACTCTTTGAGAGAGGTAGTTAGCAAACCAGGCCAAAGACCCCTCAGAGAAACCAATACTCCTTAGTCGGCCCACAAGAATGGAATTGTCTATCGTATCAAAAGATTTGGCCAAGTCAATAAAAATAGGAGCACAACATTGCTTAGAATCAAGGGCAATGGTGACATCACTGAGGACCTTTAAGGTTATAGTGACACATCCATAACCTGAGCGGAAACCAGATTGTATACCAGAGAGAATACTATAGACATCAAGAAAGCCAGTCAGTTGATTATTGACAACTTTTTCCAACACTTTTGATAAACAGAGCAAACTAGAAATAGACCTATAACAGTTAGGATCAGCTTGATCTCCCACTTTAAATAAAGGATGAACTGTGGCTGCCTTCCAGAGAGGAGAGACAGGTTAAAAAGGTCAGAGATAGGCTTGACGATGATATGGGCAGCAACCTTAAAGAAGAAAGGGTCTAAACCATCTGACCCAGATGTTTTTTGGGGGTCAAGTTTAAGGAGCTCCTTTAGCACCTTGGACTCAGTGACCGCCTGCAGGGAGAAACTTTGTAGTGGGGCAGGGGAAAAAGAGGAAGGAGCATCGGGGCTAGTCACATTAGAAGGGGTGGGAGATGAGGAAATGTTGGACGGGCAAGGAGGCATGGCTGAGTCAAATAGGAATCCTGACTTAATGAAGTGGTGATTAAAGAGCTCAGCTATGTCCTTCTTGTCAGTAACAACCACATCATCAACATTACGGGACATGGGTGGGAGGAGGGTTTATTCTCCAGGTCTTTAACCGTTTTATAGAACTTTTTGGGGTTAGCCACACAGAGAGAGAACTGCTCCTTCAAGTAACTAACTTTTGCCTTCCGGATAGCCTGAGTGCACTTATTTCTCATTTGCCTGATCGAACGCCAGTCAGCCTGAGTATGCATGTGCCGAGCCTTGGTCAGGAGGTTTAAGCATGTCCCAGTTTAGGTCACCTAGCAGGACAAATTCAGACTTAGTGTAAGGGGTCATGAGAGAGCTTAGGGCAGGTAAGGTACAGATGGTGCTGATGGAGGACTATAGCACCCAGCAACAGTCAGCAAAGAGTTATTTGAAAGCTTAATGCTTAAAACCAGCAAATTAAATTGTTTGGGGACAGGTGGAGGCAACCAAGCACTGCAGGCAATCCTTGGTAAAGATTGCCACTCCCCCACATTTGAAAGATCTGTCTTGCCGAAAAAGGTTAGAACCTGAAAGGTTAACATCAGTATTCAAAACACTCTTTCTTAAACCACATCTCCGTAATGACCAACACATCTGGATTGGAGCTGTGAACCCACACTTTCAATTGATCCATTTTAGGTAATAAGCTTCTAGTGTTAACGTGCAGAAACCCAGGCTTTTACGAGAGCAGAAATCAGTGAAGCAGATATCAAAGCACAAGTCAGAATTGGGGCTAGCAACAGTAGATGGGCCAGGATGTACATGCACATTTCCAGATATCATCAGCAGTAACACAATCAAGGCATGGCAGAGGACAGGGAGAGCTCTGCAGTGCTTATTTATGACATTTGAATGTGCATTAGATGGCAACAAGATCATATTGTACATCAATTTTATCAGGTACATGTTAGGTACTGTACTGTAAAGGGCAGATTTTTGTCCCATATTATATTACTATCTGATTAAGGTTATACATTGTGTGGAATTCAGGCAAGTAGCTGGCATCTTATAGTTAACAGATATTTTGGTTCTGGACTATTGACTTATTCCTGTTATGGGAAGAACAAATTCTTATTTCCAATTACGGTCTGGCAAAGGATGTGGTCGGATAGCCGTAGTCTAGCGGTGAAGAGTGTTGGGCCAGTAACCAAAAGATTGCTGGTTCACATCCCCAAGGTGGAAAAATCTGATGTTCTGGCCTTGAGGAAAGCAGTAAACTCCCTGGGTGCTGTAGATGTTGATTCAGAGGGGTTGGGTTGAATGCATTCAACTGTGCAACTGACTAGGTATTCCCTTTCCCCATACTGTCTAAAGAGATTGTGTTGTAAGTATGACTAGTGTTTGAGGTGAATAAAGAGGTACTTTCTGTAACATTACTGTGCAGACCAGGATTCGAGTTTTATTGTGTATACTTTAGCTGCATTTGATTGAGCTTGCCTGGTGCAATGGAACCAAAGCTGGATCTTCACAACAAGAGGGCTCAATCTGTCCGACCTGGGTTCAAATAGTACATATTTCAAAAACGTTGAAAAGGTTTGATGAAGCCAGCCAGGAGTGCTAAATGGGCGGGAAATGTACTTTTGGGACTAAATCTTTGCACCAGAAAAGCTTCATCAAACACTGAAGGTATATGAAATAAAATGTATTCTATTTAAACGCAGGTCTGTCAAACAGAGCCCTCTTGTAGTGAAGATCCATTGAAATTGTAATTACTGTATCTCTTATGGAGATGTACTTTTAGGAGCTTCAAAAACATGCCTCAAGCATCAGCTTGGAACTGTGGTCTCCCTTAACAACATAGACCATAATGATCTCTTGACATTTCAACTATCTTCTAGTAATACATTCTTATTATTTGCTGTTTGATGTTTGATATATCTGAGACATCAAAAGGAGACTATTGTCCATTTTCTTTTCAGATCATGGAAATTTGTTTTTTCTTTTAACATTTACATTTTATATTTTGTTAATTTATCAGACACTCTCATCCAGAGCGACTTACAGTCAGTGCATTCATCAAAGGTAGGTGAGATAATCACATACTGTATCACAATGGCTTTTAAACCCAACTCCTTGAAAAACACACACAACCTGAGCAGTTGAAAGCCAAGGTTAATTTTATTTCTTTATTGGATTTTTTCTCTTCAGCTCAGTGGACAGCAATCAAGCTATATTAGGGACTTTTCCCCAAAAATATACAGTTCAAACATTGTAATAGAAAAAAGAAAATTTAATGAAACTGTAAACAAGTGCCTTGCTCAAGGTAGATGGCATCTAAGATACAATTGCCATCAAAACACTCCCCACCAGATTTTCCCTTCGGACTTGGGATCTCTATCCTCTAGGCTAAATACACTGTAAAACCATGAAATGTGACAAGTTTATAACCTACACGTCAGTGTTTAAAACTTAAACATTAGGCATTTAGATTTGCCAATATGTGGTCTCATCTTAAACACAGGCATTTAAAATGCAAGATTAAACATGACAGTCAATTTGTCCAGTCAGATTCCAACCAGGAGAACACGTATATCTCCTAAGTATTCTGATTTTAAACACTAGTGCTTACTTTCATTTCATCCTGTTTAGTGTGCATTTAGTCGTTAGAAATGTATGTGACTTTCCATACCTTTTATTCAGATCAGTGTTAGGAATGTCTGTCACCTTACCTACATTTCAGCACAACTGAACAGGACATTTGATTCAATAAATTGTTTCAATCGCGTTGTTGTTCCTCGACTGTGTTGAGTTAATTTCATTAACTCTCTGAGTGAAAAATATGTGGGAGGGCCTCATTATCATATTTCCCAGCATGTTTTGTTGCAAGTTGATTTTTAGAACGGTTTGTTTTACTATATATTTTCTTATGCACATTGATTGATTAATAGATCTTATACTATACAAAGATAAATAACGTACATTTTTCTAAACTAATTCAATCTGTAAGTGGTTGACTTATTTCACCCGTTACTGAGATGGTTGTTTTAGTTTTGATCTATTATGACAGGTAGTCTTGTTTGTTACACCCTTCACCATAGCGGTCATTCTGGGTGCAGGTTGTGGATGATAAAATGTTAAAATTATTGGATATCCTCTCCCTGGATGGATTTCAATAGGAATTACTAATCACTTCTCAAAACAGTGTATTGTGACTTGCAGGTTTGGTGTGGCTCATGAGACAGGATTTTCCAACCACAATGTCGAGCAGGGCCGGCCCGCCCATAAAGCAGAATTATGCGGCAGATTGGTGAGGGCAGCATGAGCTAAACTGACCTAGATGCACCTCCATCAACAAGTGAAACAGCACATAATTCTGCAATGGGCAGAATTTCTCTCAACCAGTGGTATATAGGCTTTTTAGGTGAGCACTGATGCCGTCCTGTGATAAGCAGTGACCACTTTGTCAAAGGCAGGGGCTCAAAATCTTTCACCATATTCCCAATGCGCCTCTCCGGGGTGTTGTTGGAGATGCATCACTACGGCGCTCCACCAAAGTAAGAAAATAATAATCCAACATAAATCATGTAGCAAATATAGCCGATGGTAGAAGAAATAGACTATGTGGCCTTTTCTGTAGTCTACAGGCTGGAGATAAAATATATGACAACGTAATGAGATGGACACTTTTAACATCATGCACGTTTCTCCGATTAAATAGCCTTACCTAAATGGCGCCCAATCAAATAAGAAAATGCGCTGACATATTAACAAACACCATACACTAAAAACATGACAGTTCAAGGTAAAATGGACAATATGGAATGGACAATCCCTGGATTCGGCACTCTTGCGGCCCGGGTTCGATTCCCGGTCAGGGAACTACTCTTGGACTCACGAGTGGAGCAGCATTCTAAGGGACTGCATCTCAGGGCACGAGGTGTCACTACTGTTCACATCTGGCTGTGATTGGAAGTCCCATAGGGCGGTGCACAATTGGCACAGCGTCGTCCGGGTTTGGCCAGGGTAGGCTATCATTGTAAATAAGAATTTGTTCTTAGCTGACTTGCCTAGTTAAATAAAGGTTAAATAAAAATCAGGTTACTTACAACGGTTGTCTAGAAGTTTCACCCCGTGGACTAAATTGTCATGGTCATTGGTTTGTATCTGTACATTTTTGATGAGCTGATCGTTGCGAAAAAGAAAATCCTTCTGCATTTCCCACTGTGTAAACAAATTGATTCTCATTGCACATAGGCTCATATTGGTAAGCTGATATTCAGTGCTTAAATAGCCAAATTGTGACAGGAATCAAGACTAATAAAGCTAATATAACTGCCTGTTTTACAAACAGATCAAGTCAAGAAACCACATGGATGGGCATTCATAAAATTTGATTGCAGGCTGAAACTGTAGGCTATATCCCAGTAAGTACGGACTGACACCAACATATTTTTTTCCTTTCGGCCATCTCATTTTGATGTAGTCCGGACCGGCCTTGATTTCCACGTCCAAGGACGTAGATTTTTTGGTAGGAGCTGGACCAAATCTGAACCAATCATAGACATCTATGTTTGGTTCAGATTTGGTCCGGTCTGGACCAGCCTTGATTTGGTCCAAACATAGATGTCTATAAATGATGTATTTTCAACTTTCATTCCAAACCGAAAATGAACCTGATGTCTTGAAAATACATATTTTTCAATATCCGGAAAATACATATTTTAAATGTTCCGAATTCAGAAACTAAAATGAACCTAACTTCAACATCTGGAAAAAAATATAAATAAATAACGTATTTCTTCTTACTGGGACTATTCTATTTTTGCAGAGAACAAGAGGAGGGCAGAAATATTGGGGGGGGGGCCTAGGGTGGCAGAAAGGCCAGAACCTGGTCTGATGTCAGGAATAACTAGGCCAAAACTAAAGCCCTTATGAAATGTACACTAAAAAAATATATAAACGCAACATGCAACAATTTCAAAGATTTTACTGTGTTACAGTTCATATAAGTCAATCGAAATAAATAAATTAGGCCCTAATCTATGGATTTTACATGACTGTTAGTCACAGATACCTTTAAAAACTGGTAGGGGCGTGGATCAGAAAACCAGTCAGTATCTGGTGTAACCACCATTTGCCTCATGCAGCGCCACACATCTCATTTTCATAAGGTTGATAAGGTTGTTGATTGTGACCTTTGGAATGTTGTCCCACTCCTCTTCAGTGGCTGTGTGAAGTTGCTGGATATTTGTGGGAACTGGAGCACCCTGTCGTACACGTCAATCCATAGCATCCCAAACATGCTCAATGGATGACATGTCTGGTGAGTATGCAGGGAATGGAAGAACTGGGACATTTTCAGCTTCCAGGAATTGTGTACAGATCTTCCCACTGAAGTCGGTTACGATGCAGAACTGCAGTCAAGTCAAGACCCTGGTGAGGATGACGAACACGCAGATTAACTTCACTGAGACAATTTCTGACAGTTTGTGCAGAAATTATTTGGTTGTGCAAACCCCCAGCTTCATCAGCTGTCCGGGTGGTTGGTATCAGATGATCCCACAGGTGAAGATGCCAGATGTGGAGGTCCTGGGCTGGTGCGGTTACACATGGTCTTCAGTTGTGAGACCAGTTGGACGTACTGCCAAATTCTCCAAAACGATGTTGGAGGCGGCTTATGGTAGAGAAATGAACATGCAACAGCTCTGGTGGACATTCCTGCAGTCAGCATGCCAATTACACATGCCCTCAAAACTTAAAACATCTGTCATAATTGGTTGTGTGACAAAACTGGACATTTTAGAGTGGCCTTTTATTGTCCCCATCACGAGGTGATATGCCACACCTGTCAGGTGGATGGATTATCTTGGCAAAGGAGAAATGCTCATTAACAGGGATGGAAACAAATTTGTGCACAACATTTGAGAGAAATACATTTTTTGTGAGTATGGAAAATATACGAAATCTTTTATTTCAGTTCATGAAACATGGGACCAACACTTTACATGTTGCGTTTAAATTTTTGTTCAGTTTATATGTGTGGTCATGAAGGGTTTACTTTTAATTTAAAGGCATTCACTTACACTTACGCAGTCACTTGGTGAAGGCTTCAGGAATGTAAATAATTGAATGCAACAACCATGTCTCTGTCACTAATAAACATAGTCATGGTTGTGTATATCTCACATTTACTTGAAAGGCTTGCTGGGAAATATGCAAATATGGCTTTACACCCTACAGTGTTAAAACAACACTCTCAGTGTTTAGTGTTTGAAACCTAAACGCCTTAAACTAGGGCTGGGGAATTGATAAGGATCTCACAATACGATATTATCGCAACACTTTGGTGCCGATGGGATATGTACTGCGATTCTCATGATTCTATATGTATTTCGATTCAATACTGGGATTTTATTGCGATTCGATGTTCCAAACATATTACTCACCATATGTCTGCTGCGGAGGGACAAGAGATTTTTTAAAATCAGTCATGGAAATAAAAGTGTGGAAAACAAATTGGCTCCCTATTTAAAAAGAAGATGGAAGGAAAAATACTGGAGCTTTGGTGCAGTTACTGCCAACTAACGCAAATATAATATTGCAATATTGTCAAAACAATACGATATATCGTCAAAAACAATATCCCGATATGTAACTATTGATTTTTTCCATCATTAGAATAAATGTGTTCATGTGTTTAAAAAGTGTTAGTGAATAAACATGTTCTGGTGTTTACAATCTAAAAACTGACGTCTTTTCATTGAAATTCAAAATGCCTTGACACATTTGAAATGTGTAACAAAAGTATTTACGTGTTCAGATCCTAAACACTTGGTTTTACAGTTTATATACTTAAATTGAAACCATTTCAATTCCCAATTGTTACTCTCGTATATGCTACCTTGGTTATCAGCTATTCTGTACTGTACTTATAAATATATAGAATGTAGGCCTAATACATTACTTAAAATCTGAAGCAAAATATGCACTTAACATTTCCAGTTAGACAACCATAAGAGACTCCTGACCAGGCTATAGTTCATGTGGTGTAATTGAAATGAATGTCAATTACAGATATTATTCTGTGACGTGTTATCTCTAACATGTTCCTCAGTTATTAGGCCTGCAGGCAGAGGACTTGGACTGTTACCAGGCAACAGTTGGAAGGGTCCATACCTGCAATAATGCTCATGTGTTCTGCCTTTGTCAATCAAAGCTAATTATTTTAAATGCAGTGTTTTACTCCCTCTGTGCAATGACAAAACAGAGCAGATTCACAGCAGTACCCATTTTGTGTGGTGGTACAATCATGGGTCATTCATTGCATGAATGACATTAACGGGTTGTTGGAGCTCCACGCACTGTAGCCCTTTGTTTGCCATCCTGTGAGTTGTTGACTATAACTCTACATCTTATGAGCTCACTCTGCATACCAGCTGTTGGCATAGAGAGGCTTGGTGAAGTAGCTAGTCATCCATAAATCAAAGTCTTACAGATCTCCTTACAAACCATGCAACATGGTACTGTGGCCCTAACCATTAAAAGTCAGTCATCTTTTTCTCACCTGATCTGCAGTACTTCAAACACAACTTTGCTGTTGCCTTTGTTGTTGCTTTTGTCAAAAAAATGCTAAAAAGTCAATTAAAATAGAATTAGACATGTTAATGCATTCAATAGTTCATTTTTTATATGCACTGATTGTATGAGGAGGTGTCTTGAGACAAAGAAAGTGTAAAAGTCTGTAACAGAGACGCTGTGACTCGAGAAGCAGGTGAACCTTTTAATAAAAATATGAACCGAGACACCATACCAGCGGCATTTACCCATGAACACAGGAACAATACTGACTGAGGAAGCAACCCAAGGGAGTTAAAGATATAGGGGAGGTAATGAGGAAGGTAATGGAGTCCAGGTGCGTATCATGATGATCTGCAGGTGCGCGTAATGATGGATGCCAGGTGTGTGTAATGATGGACCCCAGGACCGGTAGTTAGTATACCGGCGACGTCGAATGGAGGGGAGGAGCGGGAGTAGACGTGACAAAGTCTAATGGGTCCTAGTCAACCATGAATAATAGAATGTGTGCTCATGAAACATAGT
Organism: Salvelinus namaycush; assembly: GCF_016432855.1. Classification (NCBI taxonomy): domain Eukaryota; kingdom Metazoa; phylum Chordata; class Actinopteri; order Salmoniformes; family Salmonidae; genus Salvelinus; species Salvelinus namaycush. The sequence goes on from NC_052341.1 coordinate 17,018,315, forward strand.
GTCTTTTGTTGTTGACACCCACCCAGTTTCATCTTCTCTCCACAATTCTTTTGAACTTTTTAATACTAGATATTCAGCACACATACTTTGAACAAAGCTATTAGGGTTCTTATGTTATTCTCATTACAGTATTATATACTGAGCTGTTATGTCTGAACATTTAAAGTAAATTAAATCTATTTTCAAGGTCCACAAATTAAATGATCACTTTGCCCAAGTTATAGAAAAAGCTATCTTAAAAAGTTGGTCTTCAACCATGTAGACAAGATTTACAATCTATCTGTGATTACTTCTTGATTATTCACCAATTGGGACACTACAGTTTTAACCTGTCTAGGACTGGGGTGCCGCTAGCGGCACTCCCCCCCCACCCCCACTGAAAAACCAGTGCCGCGAAATTCAAAAAAAATATATTTTTTAAATATTTTACTTTCACACATTAAAGTCCAATACAGCTAATGAAAGACACAGATCTTGTGAATCCAGCCAACATGTCCGATTTTTAAAATGTTTTACAGGGAAGACACAATATGTAAAGATGTAAATCTATTAGCTAAAAACACATTAGCATAATCCACCATCTTTTATTTGTCCACCAACACCAGTAGCTATCACCAATTCGGCTAAACTAAGATATTTATAGCCCCTAACCAAGAAAAAAACTCATCAGATGACAGTCTGATAACATATTTATGGTATGGGATAGGTTTTGTTAGAAAAATGTGCATATTTCAGGTAGCTGGCATAGTTTACAATTGCACCCACCGTCACAAATGGACTAGAATAATTACAATGAGCAACGTGTTTACCTAACTACTAATCATCAAACATTTCGTAAAAATACACAGCATACACTAATCGAAAGACACAGATCCTGTGAATACAGACAATATTTCAGATTTTCTAAGTGTCTTACAGCGAAAACACAATAAATCGTTATATTAGCATAGCACATAGCACATAGCAGCCCAGCATTGATTCTAGCCAAAGAGAGCGATAACGTAAACATCGCCAAAATATATTATTTTTTTCACTAACCTTCTCAGAATTCTTCAGATGACACCCCTGTAACATCACATTACAACATACATATACAGTTTGTTCGAAAATGTGCATATTTAGCCACCAAAATCATGGTTACACAATGACAAAAGTAGCCCAGCTGGTGAGAAAATGTTGGTGCGCCATATTAGACAGTGATCTACTCTTATACATAAATACTCATAAACGTGACTAAAAAATATAGGGTGGACAGCGATTGATAGACAATTTAATTCTTAATACAATCGCGGAATTACATTTTTTAAATTATCCTTACTTTTCAATACAGTTTGCGCCAAGCGAAGCTACGTCAAAAAACATGGCGTCCTAAGCCACTAACATTTTTCGACAGAAACACGATTTATCATAATAAAAATGTCCTACTTTGAGCTGTTCTTCCATCAGTATCTTGGGCAAAGGATCCTTTCTTGGGTCTAATCGTCTTTTGGTGGAAAGCTGTCCTCTTGCCATGTGGAAATGCCAACTGCGTTCGGGATGAACTGGAAGCGTGCCCAGAGATTCACAGCGTCTCAGAAATAAATGTCCCAAAATCGCACTAAACGGATATAAATTGCTATAAAACGCTTTAAATTAACTACCTTATGATGTTTTTAACTCCTATAACGAGTCTTAACATGACCGGAGAAAGATTACTCCCAACACTAATGCTTGGAACAGGTGCGGGTCGGTGTCCTCCACCCGCATGACGCACCAAGAAAAGAGTTGCTAGCTACAGGGTTTTTTAATTTATAGTGCCTGTGAACGCGCAATCGACCCCATTCAAATCGTCATCACGTAAAGGCATCCAGGGGAAGACGTAAGCAGTGTCCGTATACTCATAGCAATAATAGTGGCCTTTTAACTGACTCCAGATCAGGGGCCAACATTTCTGAAATCTGACTCCATGTCAGGGAAATTGCTGTAGAATGGGTTCTGTTCCACTTAGAGACAAAATTTCAACTCCTATAGAAACTATAGACTGTTTTCTATCCAATAATAATAATAATATGCATATTGTACGATCAAGAATTTTGTGGGAAGCCGTTTCAAAAATTACACGATTAGCATAAATAGTGACAACAGCGCCCCTAGCCTTAACAGGTTTAAACTACAATGGATGATAGCTACTGTTTGTCGGTCTGCTGTGTTATAGCTTTACCATGCATCACACAACCCCTTTGGTAATATTCTGCCCTGGGTTCTCATTATTACCACTGTCATTGATTTCACAGGTTAAGTTCAGCAGGAGCAGCAGTCCTGGATACGTGTTAGTGCTAACAGACTTTCCATGTTTACGGTTCACAGAAAACACAGCACAATGCCCTCGTTGCCACATTGATCCGCTCACCTGCTTTTAAAACCCTTTGAGGTGAATGCATTTTGTAATTGGTTGGATGACCAATTAGATGCTAAATTAATTCTGGTGCCATTTCTTTAGTTTCCCCTGTGAACGTGACAAGAGTGACAGAGCTCATATAACAGCTTGACATTCTTCCATTCCACATTGCTCCAAACAATCTGCAGACTATGTTCTGAGTTTGCTCATCTTGGACATACGCCTTTCCGTTGAAGTAAATATTTAGCTCTCAAACACACTCAATTACACAAAAGAAAGGCTGGCGTAGTGACTAGATTATTTTTCATGTTCAGTGTCTAAATACTGTCAAACATTTCAGACAACAGACTAACAGACCTGCAATGACCTTGCATAAAATCTCCTGAACTTCCTTGTTTTTAAACTCTATTCTTGCTCTATTTTAACCAACTAAATGGTGCTGCAAAAGTTTTGTTGCTATTTTTATTGCTGGATTCATATGCTGTCATGCTTCCCCACCTACAGTATAATATTGGACAGTAATGGGAACCAGCACTTCAGAACGCTTCCTTTACATGTAGGATACTGTATAGTATAACCATAGGTCAGTATGTATAGGACACTGCCTTGGTGCAGTGGTAGACAAATTGAAGTGTTTTTCCCTAGCGGGTGCATCAGTCTTCAGTGCTCTCTTTTGTCATTGCTGTGCTGCCTGGTTGAAAATATTCAATCCAGAGCTCATCTAAAACAGACAGACCAGGGAAAGAGGACGCTGCACTTCAGAGTGTTCGATGTGCAGAAGAGACTTCACACTCTGCACTGCTTAGAGAAACAATCATTTTGATCTAATGGATGGTCAGTCCTTCCATCCATAGCCGTGTCGATGAATTTGAGTGCGGTTACATTTCTTCAACCCAATGCCTCAGTGTTTACCAAAACAGTGGTGGGATGGTCGCTTTGCTGTTGTTTGACCTGCATATTGCCCTTTTAATGATAGATGGTTATTACAGTATTGACATTATGCATTCATGACTTGCACAACGGCTAAATGCGTCTTAGTCTGATTATTTCAATCTTTAGTTCAATGTCATATGAATTAATCTCATGCCTTTGAGATACCGCTTGATCCCAGAGAAGAGGATATTAATTAAAATTAAGTTTTGGGATTATTATTCATTATTTAAGATTACAGTAATACAGAGAGTTAAGTTATTCAGCAACACAGAATGAAATCTGTAGGCAATATTATGGACAGTAACCACAGCACAGATCCAAATCAAAGGGAACTGGCAACCTAATCTGGCCAACTGTACCAATTAGATTACGTGGATTGGGTCCCTGATCAGCCTGCCAGCCTTAGACTAAACTCACATATGTAATTTTTCCTATCACAACAATCAGATGAGTGATGATAGTGTTGTTCTGGTTGGCCGTTGTAAAACATTGTTCACCCTGCTCAGAAGCAATTTATGAACGATGAGTTCTTGTTTATTTCTTACATTTAGCTACAGTATATATCACGAAAATAGCAAGTTATTATTTAATTTTTTAAGTTAGCTATATATCACAAAACCATATGAATGGAAAGTGTGTGTGTGTTTTGGGGGGGGGGGGGGGGGGGGACTTCCAGTAATGGCACAGTGATTAGAGTAATGAAGATGGAGGATATTTGTAACTCAAGTAATGAACACATGGCACGCATGCACACACACACTCACACAAATACAACGTCACTCATTGATATGTGTCATTGGAGTCTGTTAGATTCTGAGTTGAACAGATTTACAGAAAATCCATGCAAATGCAACCAATTTTTTTACAGCGCTAACAAAAAATTAAGTCTTTGTCAGTTTAAGGCCATGTCTGCAGAAGGTAAAAGGGGTGATGTGGCAAGGCAAGCAGGTTGTTAGCTTTTGACAGTTAAAACATTTTTTTGTCCAAGGTTGTTCTACATCATGAAGCAACAACCATGCACATGTTTTAGTTTTGGTTTCAAAATGTGTTATTTCTGTTTCATTAACCTGTACCTAACCCATACCTTGACCATAACCACACAGGGTATATTATCTAACCTTAACCCTACACGGTTCTTGCATCCTTGAAGTCCTAATTTTGTTGAGTGAATGTGATTATTTTTACAAGGCATGTCTCCCATAAAGAATGTTACATTTCTACATTTAAAAAAAAGAATATCGTCAAGAGCTTGTGAGATCAAGCTGCTCTCAGAGGATTCTGCTGTTGTAAAGCAGAGAGCACGACATTTCTAATTTATATTTCTTTGTGTCTTTTTTTATACTGATAATTAGACTACAGTAGTTGTGTAATACTTGGATTCAGCCTCTGGGATTTTTCTGTGTTGCACTATTGGATTTGAAATGAATGGTTAAATAAAAACCCAAGGCTCCATCTTGAGTATTTAGCATGGATTCTGAAATTTAAATGAAAGAGGAAATCAGAAAAAAAGTGATGATGCACTAATCAGTCACGCTCTCATTTCTCCAGTGACACAGCGAGGCCTCAAGCAAGAAGCCCTTTTCAAGGCCAATGAGAGAAATGGGAGAGACACTTAAATACACCATCAAGATCACCTTGGGTGCGTTTGACTTGCTACTTGTTGCAACTGCATGTACAGAATATCACATTGTCCTCAAATGGTGAGCCCTTTAACAGTCTTTGAGGTATGTTTACCAAAATAAAGTGACTGGGCGACTGTTTTGTTGTTGTTTGAATTACAGACTGCAGCGTTAAGATTATAAAGTGCGACCCTTTAGAATTCAGGATAGTTTCACTAATAAGCATTTTCATTCGAGCAAAGTTTGCCCCTAATATTTCAGTTGGGAATAACAAACAAAGCGAATGGAACAGTCTATTACTCCTCATTAAAAATATCAGCACTTGCACTTCCCAATTAAAAGGCCTGCACTGTGTTTTTCTTTCTCAGCACTGAATAATCTGAATACATTTGGGGGAAGCCATAGTCTGTTGAACAAGAAGGATAAAAGGGGGAAAAGTGTAGAATTACACACCATAACAATATTTGGGCCTCTCCAGTGTTCCCTCCTAGGCTTCTAGATTCGGACTTAGTATAATGCACCCACCCTTAGCAGCATTGGTAGAAAGCGGGTGTTTCCGGTTTTCAAGGATACAGTATTTTCAACCTAACTTCCCTTTCCCCTGAAAAACGGATGTGTGGACTCAGCCCAGGCTTCTTTTACGCCTGCTACGTTAGGTTAAGTATAATGTAATGATACAGGGATCCAATCACATCTACCATGCTGTACGGCCCATTTTTTTGGCAAATGGGATTATATACATGGAAATTAGCCTCCCCATCAATTACACATTGCTCAGCAATTTAAGAGCCCCCAGGTTCGTCTGGTTTTATCACCATGGAAACACTGCAGTTCATTGCACTCATGTAAATACATTTGAAATGTAAATAAGATGAGTATAATAAAGCGTTTCATGCTTTCTAGGAAGCATCCTTATGAAGACAAATGCATGTAATGGGTAGCAGATGGTCTAGTAGTAACTTTACAATAGGTCTCCTGCACACACTTCAACAGATGGGGCACTCAATTAGACAGTCTGACTGGTGAAGTTGTCCCTTGTAAACTGTCAAACTGTCAATTTGTGAGGGAACCTATAACTTTGAAGAGGAGACTTGAGATTGAGGATGGAGCATCTTGATCTATCCACCAGGGGGAGACAATTAAGACCTGTCCTGATGTCCTCAGAAAGCTGACTATGGTCTCACTCATTGAATCTCAATGAGTAATCGTTTTTCCTTGACAGAGAAACACCAGCCAATGAAACATCCCCTACCGTTGAGCACTTGGGCAAGGCACTTAACCCCAAAACATGCTCTCCATTCAGCGGCGCTACACTGCCGCTTTACCGTGTGTGTGTGTGTGTGTGTGTGTGCAGGATTCTCAGAAAGACATTGTTATGAGTTCGATCAGTATTCTATTCCATGGGTCCATTCAAGTTTGACATTTTTTAATATACCCACATGGCAGTAAGACACTGAAATACATAGGTATGGACTAACATCAATAAATACAAAATTACATAACAATTACACACAACTTAGATGAGAAGACTCAGAGTATTATGGGGGATTTCTTGTATCTCTCAGTGCTGGCATGTCGAACAGAGGAGGTGGGTGCTGCGGTTGGTCTTGGAAGTCGGACTTGTGTATATAATATTGTTACTATTCTATGAGGACATGTTCATCTGTATGGTTGGACTCCCAGTGAGGCATAGATTAGGTAAGAGTTTGAGCAAACCATGGAAATGCCGTAGGGGATAGATCCAGAATTTCCTCAGCCCATTATTGCCGCCTAAATCATCTGTGTACCGGAGGGTGCTTCCTGAACTCTTCCCCCCCATAATCACAGCCACACCCATCACCCACTTGAGTGGACTACCCCGTCTGGCAGTCATGGCCCACATGGCAGTGCTGTCTTGGACTCTTAACCCCCTTAGCATCACCACAACACAATGTACACCATGTCTCAGGGCTGCTGCGCCTTCACCCGTAGGGCACCTCAAAATGCTCAAGGCCAGTTCGGACATGCTGGGTCTTCATAGAGAACAATAGGGGAAAGCTCCATCTTCAGCCCTGCCACTCCCAGGACTACCAGACTACATAGGTCATCCTGTAGGGAAACAAATGTCAAAAGCAAACAAACTACTCTACTCCACAACTGCCCAGTCAGTGGCCCAGATCCTGCCGACTACGCCAAAAGGTGGAAAAGTGACAGGTTCTTTTGGATTTGAGTTGAGCAGGCAGAGTGAAGTAGAAACCAAGGACCAGTTTCAGCATTTAATAAATAATAGGGAATGGTTTACAAGTTCACCTTTATAGCAGTGGCCATTCTCACTGGCCCAGGAACATTCACAAACCATGCAACAAACAATCAAAGTAACAAAATGGCACAGGAGGCGGTGCAGCCCAGGAGGTAAGCATCCATCTTGTTACCCTCCTCAAACTAACGAGAATCTATTTCCCCCATACTCCCGGAAACCACCTTACCTCTGGACTGCATCACCTCCCGTGAGCAGCCGCCCCTCAAACAGAAAGAAACAGGGGTTTTATATACTGTAGGTCAGGAAACATATTAACCAATGAGATTGCTTTGAGAGTTAGCGAGGCAATCAGTCACACCTGCGGCAGTACCCTATTCCCTATATAGTGTATACATTTTTTCCAGTGCCCTGTCAAAAGTAGTGCCCTACATAGGGAATAGGGTGCCATTTGGAATGCAGTGTATTTTATGGAAGGTTACCGTCTGACTTTACCAAGGGAGTAGCAGCATCATAAGAAACGTTCTGTTGACTGAATCTAGCATTGTGAAAAAATATAATTTCTGAGCCATTTCTCTAAGTTCGTTTGCCTGGCTACACATCCACATCGCTCCAGCCAAACGCCACGCCCACGAACGTTTCTTTTCAACCGTGAGTCTGGATTTGACTCCCTCCCCGACGACTTCTGGAATGCGAACACATTCCGACCGTTCTGATTGGTCCCAGAAACTGATGGGCTGGGGAAGAGCCAGCCTACATGATGACGTTATCAACTTTGATACTTTGATTGGTTAGATTTGTTAGACAATCCAATTGCTGATACATTTGTTTTGTACAATGCCCCTCGTTTTAACGTCACAAAAACAACTATGATGGCAAATTCAGACTGAATGTATGTAGCGATGAATAGAGCAGCGGAATTAAATTCAGGTTGGGTCATCAGGCAATAGATTTGTAGCATTCAGATACATAATGTCAATTCTGCTATCATCAATGGTGTAAAGTACTTAAGTAAAAATACTTTAAAGTACTACTTAAGTTGTTTTTTGTGGTATCTGTACTTTACTATTTATATTTTTGCTAAACTTTACTTTTACTTCCCAATATTCCTAAAGAAAATAATGTACTTTTTACTCCTTACATTTTCCCTGATACCCAAAAAGTATTCGCAAAATGGTCTAATTCTGTCACGTCTACTCCCGCTCCTCCCCTCCGGCGTTTGACACTGGTCCTGGGATCCATCATTATGCACACCTGGTATCAATCATTGCGCTCCTGCATGTCATCATCAGACACACCTGGACTCCATTACCCCACTTATTACCTCCCCTATATCTGGCACTCCCTTAGGTTCTTTCCCCAGTCAGTATTGCTACTCGTGTTGGTTATATTGTTTGATGCTCCGTTTATTATTAAACTCACCACCTGCACTTGCTTTCTGCCTCCCAGCGTATACGTTACAAATTCACACACTTATCAAGAGAACATCCCTGGTCATCCCTACTGCCTCTGATCAAATCAAATGTATTTATATAGCCCTTCTTACATCAGCTGATATATCAAAGTGCTGTACAGAAACCCAGCCTAAAACCCCAAACAGCAAGCAATGCAGGTGTAGAAGCACGGTGGCTAGGACAAACTCCCTAGAAAGGCCAAAACCTAGGAAGAAACCTAGAGAGGAACTAGGCTATGAGGGGTGGCCAGTCCTCTTCTGGCTGTGCCGGGTGGAGATTATAACAGAACATGGCCAAGATGTTCAAATTAGAGGTCGACCGATTATGATTTTTCAACGCCGATACCGTTACCGATTATTGGAGGACCAAAAAAAGCCGATACCTATTAATCGGACGATTTTTTTAAATTTATTTGTGATAATGACAATTACAACAATACTGAATGAACACTTATTTTAACTTAATATAATACATCAATAAAATCTATTTAGCCTCAAATGAATAATGAAACATGTTCAATTTGGTTTAAATAATGCAAAAACAAAGTGTTGAAGAAGAAAGTAAAAGTGCAATATGTGCCATGTAAAAAAGCTAACGTTTAAGTTCCTTGCTCAGAACATGAGAACATATGAAAGCTGGTGGTTCCTTTTAACATGAGTCTTCAATATTCCCAGATAAGAAGTTTTGGCTTGTAGTTATTATAGGAATTATAGGACTATTTCTCTCTATCGATTTGTATTTCATATACCTTTGACTATTGGATGTTCTTATAGGCACTTTAGTATTGCCAGTGTAACAGAGTATAGCTTCCGTCCCTCTCCTCGCCCCTACCTGGGCTCGAACCAGGGACACATCGACAACAGCCACCCTCGAAGCATCGTTACCCATCGCTCCACAAAAGCCGCGGCCCTTGCAGAGCAAGGGGAACAACTACTCCAAGTCTCAGAGCGAGTGACGTCACCGATTGAAACGTTATTAGTGCGCACCCCGCTAACTAGCTAGCCATTTCACATCGGTTACACCAGCCTAATCTCGGGAGTTGATAGGCTTGAAGTCATAAACAGCTCAATGCTTGAAGCATTGCAAAGAGCTGCTGGCAAAACGCACGAAAGTGCTGTTTGAATGAATGCGTACGAGCCTGCTGCAGCCTACCATCGCTCAGTCAGACTGCTCTATCAAATCATAGACTTAATTATAACATAATAACACACAGAAATACGAGCCTTTGGTCATTAATATGGTCGAATCCGGAAACTATCATTTCGAAAACAAAACGTTTATTCTTTCAGTGAAATACGGAACCGTTCCGTATTTTAGCTAACGCGTGGCATCCCTAAGTCTCAATATTGCTGTTACATTGTACAACCTTCAATGTTATGTCATAATTATGTACAATTCTGGCAAATTAATTACGGTCTTTGTTAGGAATAAATGGACTTCACACAGTTCGCAACGAGCCAGGCGGCCCAAACTGCTGCATATACCCTGACTGCTTGCACGGAACGCAAGAGAAGTGACACAATTTCCCTAATTATAAGGAATTCATGTTAGCAGGCAATATTAACTAAATATGCAGGTTTCAAAATATATACTTGTGTATTGATTTTAAAGAAAGGCATTGATATTTATGTTTAGGTTTGGTGCAACGACAGTGCTAAATCATCACCCGTTTGGCAAAGTAGGCTGTGATTCGATGAGAAATTAACAGGCACCGCATCGATTATATGCTACGCAGGACACGCTAGATAAACTAGTAATATCATCAACCATGTGTAGTTAACTAGTGATTATGTGAAGATTGTTGTTTTTTATAAGTTTAATGCTAGCTAGCAACTTACCTTGGCTTCTTGCTGCCCTCACGTAACAGGTAGTCAGCCTGCCACGCAGGCTCCTCGTGGAGTGCAATGTAAGGCAGGTGGTTAGAGCGTTGGACTAGTAACCGGAAGGTTGCAAAAACAAATCCCCAGCTGACAAGGTAAAAATCTGTCGTTCTGCCCCTGAACAAGGCAGTTAACCCTAGGCCGTCATTTTTTATTTTTTTTACCCCCTTTTTTCTCCCCAATCTCGTGGTATCCAATTGTTAGTAATCACTATCTTGTCTCATCGCTACAACTCCCGTACGGGCTCGGGAAAGACGAAGGTCGAAAGCCATGCGTCCTCCGAAACACAACCAACCAAGCCGCACTGCTTCTTAACACAGCGCACCTCCAACCCGGAAGCCAGCCGCACCAATGTGTCGGAGGAAACACCGTGCACCTGGCTACCAGGCTAGCGCGCACTGCGCCCGGCCCGCCACAGGAGTCGCTGGTGCGCGATGAGACAAGGATATCCCTACCGGCCAAACCCTCCCTAACCCAGACGACGCTAGGCCAATTGTGCGTCGCCCCACGGACCTCCCGGTCGCGGCTGGCTGCGACAGAGCCTGGGCGCGAACCCAGTCTCTGGTGGCACAGCTAGCGCTGCGACGCAGTGCTCTAGACCACTGCGCCACCCGGGAGGCAAGAATGTGTTCTTAACTGACTTGCCTAGTTAAATAAAGGTGTAATTTAAAAAAATATATATATATTTTTTTTTTTTAAACGGCCAAATCTGTGTCCAAAAATACCAATTCCCGATTGTTATGAAAACTTGAAATCGGCCCTAATTAATCGGCCATTCCGATTAATCAGTCGACCTCTAGTTCAAATGTTGATAAATGACCAGCATGGTCAAATAATAATAATCACAGTAGTTGTCGAGGGTGCAACAAGTCAGCACCTCAGGAGTAAATGTCAGTTGGCTTTTCATAGCCGATCATTGAGAGTATCTCTACCGCTCCTGCTGTCTCTAGAGAGTTGAAAACAGATAGCACGTCCGGTGAACAGGTCAGGGTTCCATAGCCGCAGGCAGAACAGTTGAAACTGGAGCAGCAGCACGGCCAGGTGGACTGGGGACAGCAAGGAGTGATCAAGCCAGGTAGTCCTGAGGCATGGTCCTAGGGCTCAGGTCCTCCGAGAGAGAGAGAAATAAAGAGAGAATTAGAGAGAGCATACTTAAATTCACACAGGACACCGGATAAGACAGGAGAAATACTCCAGATATAACAGACTGACCCTAGCCCCCCGACACAATCTACTGCAGCATAAATACTGGAGGCTGAGACGGGAGGGGTCAGGATATAACACCACCCAATTTGCCAAAGCACAGCCCCCACACCACTAGAGGGATATCTTCAACCACCAATTTACCATCCTGAGACAAGGCCGAGTATAGCCCACAAAGATCTCCGCCACGGCACAACCCAAGGGGGGGCGCCAACCCAGACAGGAAGACCACATCAGCGACTCAACCCACTCAAGTGACGCGCCCCTCCTAGGGACGGCATGGAAGAGCACCACTAAGCCAGTGACTCAGCCCCTGTAATAGGGTTAGAGGCAGAGAATCCCAGTGGAGAGAGGGGAACCGGCCAGGCAGAGACAGCAAGGGCGGTTCGTTGCTCCAGAGCCTTTCCGTTCACCTTCACACTCCTGGGCCAGACTACACTCAATCATATGACCTATTGAATAGATGAGTCTTCAGTAAAGACTTAAAGGTTGAGACCGAGTCTGCGTCTCTCACATGGGTAGGCAGACCATTCCATAAAAATGGAGCTCTATAGGAGAAAGCCCTGCCTCCAGCTGTTTGCTTAGAAATTCTAGGGACAATTAGGAGGCCTGCGTCTTGTGACCGTAGCGAACGTGTAGGTATGTACGGCAGGACCAAATCGGAAAGATAGGTAGGAGCAAGCCCATGTAATGCTTTGTAGGTCAGCAGTAAAACCTTGAAATCAGCCCTTGCCTTAACAGGATGCCAGTGTAGGGAGGCTAGCACTGGAGTAATATGATCAAAAAAATTGGTTCTAGTCAGGATTCTAGCAGACGTATTTAGCACTAACTGAAGTTTATTTAGTGCTTTATCCGGGTAGCCGGAAAGTAGAGCATTGCAGTAGTCCAGTCCTTCTCAAATAGTGGGGCGTGCCTTTTCAGGGATGAAAAGAAAGGCGGAGAGAGACGGAGATAATGAAACAAACGTAAGTCTCCCGAAAGCTAAGACGAGGAAATATGACGAAGCGTATGTAGCGCTTGGCTTCACTGTGATTACGGTGGGAGACGAGGAAAGACCGGTATGTTTACTGTGTCTAAAAATGTTGGCAGCGGACAGCATGAAGCCAAATAAATGAAGGCGTCACTTAAAGACATTACACCCCAATCACGCTGATAAGCCGCTTGAGTTTTTTCAGCGAAAACGTGCCGAACATTGCCAACAATCGTCCCGCTTTGTGAATGCTACTTCAGTAAACCAGCGAGCACTGTTAGCATCATATAAGGTGGCGTACCAAATTGCTCAGTGCAAAAAAAAACACTCCATAGCAGAGGAGCTGATACTGCCTGCAGCATTAGACATGGTCTCTGTCATGCTGGATGACGCAAGTGCTGCAAAAATAAAAACTATCCCTCTGTCCAATGACACTGTCGCCAGACGTATAAATGACATTGCTAACGATCTTAAAGAACAGCTGGTAGATAAACTCAAAGACAAACGTTTTGCCTTACAGTTTGATGAAGCAACTGACAGCAACAAAGACTGTTTGTTTATTGCTTATGTACGTTTTGACATGACAAACTCCCTGTGTGAGGATCTACTTTTTTGTAAATATGTCAGAGACAGAGCCACAGCTGAAGAGCTATTCAAAATGCTGGACTGCTTCCTGACTGAGAATGGGCTAAAGTGGGAGAACTGCATTGGTGTTTGCAGTGATGGTGCACAGACCATGGCAGGGATGAGAAAAGGACTTCGGGCACTCCTCAAGAAGGCCTCACCTAATGCTGAGTGGACACACTGTGTTATACACAGAGAAGCACTGGCATCAAGGCACCTTTCCTCTGAATTAAGTGAGGTTATGACTGACATTGTAGGTGTAGTCAATTTTATAAAGACCACTAAAAACAAGAGTCTTCTCTGCTATCTGTGAGGAGATGGGAGCTGAACATCAAGCTGTGCTGTTTCACAGTGAAGCAAGGTCGCTGTCACGAGGAAAAGTCTTGTCCTGAGTTTTTGAGCTCAGAGAGCAGATAAGAATGTTTTCGGAGCAGGAGCACAAGTATGACCTCGCAGAGAAATTTTGTGATGAGAACTTCCTGGCAAAACTGGCCTACCTGAGTGACATATTTGGAAAGCTAAATGAACTAAATCTACAGCTTCAAGGGAAAGATAAACACCTCCCTCAGGTCACAGACAAGATCAGCTCTTTCATTCGAAAGCTTGCAATGTGGGGCAGGCGACTTGATGAAGGAAATACTGATTCATTCGAGAACCTGCATGAATTTGTTGACACTACTGACTATGATGCCACCTCAGTGATTCCATATACACTGCTCAAGAAAATAAAGGGAACACTTAAACAACACAATGTAACTCCAAGTCAATCACACTTCTGTGAAATCAAACTGTCCACTTAGGAAGCAACACTGATTGACAATAAATTTCACATGCTGTTGTGCAAATGGAATAGACAAAAGGTGGAAATTATAGGCAATTAGCAAGACACCCCCAAAAAAGGAGTGATTCTGCAGGTGGTGACCACAGACCACTTCTCAGTTCCTATGCTTCCTGGCTGATGTTTTGGTCACTTTTGAATGCTGGCGGTGCTCTCACTCTAGTGGTAGCATGAGACGGAGTCTACAACCCACACAAGTGGCTCAGGTAGTGCAGTTCATCCAGGATGGCACATCAATGCGAGCTGTGGCAAAAAGGTTTGCTGTGTCTGTCAGCGTAGTGTCCAGAGCATGGAGGCGCTACCAGGAGACAGGCCAGTACATCAGGAGACGTGGAGGAGGCCGTAGGAGGGCAACAACCCAGCAGCAGGACCGCTACCTCCGCCTTTGTGCAAGGAGGTGCACTGCCAGCGCCCTGCAAAATGACCTCCAGCAGGCCACAAATGTGCATGTGTCTGCTCAAACGGTCAGAAACAGACTCCATGAGGGTGGTATGAGGGCCCGACGTCCACAGGTGGGGGTTGTGCTTACAGCCCAACACCGTGCAGGACGTTTGGCATTTGCCAGAGAACACCAAGATTGGCAAATTCGCCACTGGCGCCCTGTGCTCTTCACAGATGAAAGCAGGTTCACACTGAGCACATGAGCACATGTGACAGACGTGACAGAGTCTGGAGACGCCGTGGAGAACGTTCTGCTGCCTGCAACATCCTCCAGCATGACCGGTTTGGCGATGGGTCAGTCATGGTGTGAGGTGGCATTTCTTTGTGGGGCCGCACAGCCCTCCATGTGCTCGCCAGAGGTAGCCTGACTGCCATTAGGTACCGAGATGAGATCCTCAGACCCCTTGTGAGACCATATGCTGACACATGCACATTTGTGGCCTGCTGGAGGTCATTTTGCAGGGCGCTGGCAGTGCACCTCCTTGCACAAAGGCGGAGGTAGCGGTCCTGCTGCTGGGTTGTTGCCCTCCTACGGCCTCCTCCACGTCTCCTGATGTACTGGCCTGTCTCCTGGTAGCGCCTCCATGCTCTGGACACTACGCTGACAGACACAGCAAACCTTTTTGCCACAGCTCGCATTGATGTGCCATCCTGGATGAACTGCACTACCTGAGCCACTTGTGTGGGTTGTAGACTCCGTCTCATGCTACCACTAGAGTGAGAGCACCGCCAGCATTCAAAAGTGACCAAAACATCAGCCAGGAAGCATAGGAACTGAGAAGTGGTCTGTGGTCACCACCTGCAGAATCACTCCTTTTTTGGGGGTGTCTTGCTAATTGCCTATAATTTCCACCTTTTGTCTATTCCATTTGCACAACAGCATGTGAAATTTATTGTCAATCAGTGTTGCTTCCTAAGTGGACAGTTTGATTTCACAGAAGTGTGATTGACTTGGAGTTACATTGTGTTGTTTAAGTGTTCCCTTTATTTTTTTGAGCAGTGTATTAAGGAGCATATGTCATCACTGATGGGATTCTTTAAAAAGTACTTCCCTGAAAACAGTTCCCAATATGACTGGGTGAGAGATCCTTTCAATGCACCAGCTCCAACTGGTTTCAGCTCTGCAGAGGAGGACCAGTTCATTGATATGACGTCTGATTCCACATTGAGACTGAGGTTCACATCACAGACACTGAGTGAATTCTGGCTGAGTGTAGAGAGGCAGTATCCACTCTTAGGGCAGAGGGCCATGGGTATTCTTCTTCCTTTTGCAACATCTTATCTTTGTGAGACTGGCTTCTCTGCTGTTGCTGCACTGAAGACCAAGTACAGGTCCCAGCTAAACATTGAGCAGGAGCTGAGAGTTGCAGTATCATGCTTCAAACCCCGCTTCGAAAAGCTGTGCTCTGCAAAACGTGCTCATTGTAGCCATTAATCCTGACTTCCTCATTTTGATTTTAAAAAATCAGCACAAATTGTTTTATTCATTTTTGTTTTATAGGTCAAAGTGTTTCATATATTGTGCTCCTGAGTTAATGTTGCTGATCAATTTGAATTTATAATTATTTATTGATTATATTAAATTTTATTTTTCAGTATCAAATGGTAAAAAAACGTTTACAGTTTAAATAAGGATTGAATTTTTTTTTAAATTTCAGGCAAATTGATGCACTTTAAGTCTTTTCTGTTACAGACTAAAAAACAGTGTTAATAAAGTTATTCTTTGTTGTAAGTTGATCTATATTTCTTTCTTTTTTGTTTTTTTGTTTTCTTTAATGTTAATAAGGATACAATGTTATGCAGAGGTGTACTTATAACAATTTTATAGACAAATGATACTATTTACAGTCGCGGCGGAGAATTGGGGGGCGCGAAATGTTTACTTCTTCCTAGGGGGGTTGTAACAGAAAATAATTGAGAAGCACTCCAGTAGTCTAACCAAGGAGTAACAAAAGCATGGATGAATTTTTCTGCATCATTTTTGGACAAAGTTTCTGATTTTTGCAATGTTACGTAGATGGAAAAAAAGCTGTCCTTGAAACAGTCTTGATATGTTCGTCAAAAGAGAGGTCCAGAGTAACGCCGAGGTCCTTCACAGTTTTATTTGAGACGACTGTACAACCATCAAGATTAATTGTCAAATTCAACAGAAGATCTCTTTGTTTCTTGGGACCTAGAACAAGCATCTCTGTTTTGTCCGAGTTTAAAAGTAGAAAGTTTGCAGCCATCCACTTCCTTATGTCTGAAACACAGGCTTCTAGCGAGGGCAATTTTGGGACTTCACCATGTTTCATTGAAATGTACAGCTGTGAGTCATCCACATAGCAGTGAAAGTTAACATTATGTTTTCGAATGACATCCCCAAGAGGTAAAATATATAGTGAAAATAATAGTGATCCTTAAACGGAACCTTGAGGAACACCGAAATTTACAGTTGATTTGTTAGAGGACAAACCATTCACAGAGACAAATTGATATCTTTCCGACAGATAAGATCTGAACTAGGCCAGTCCGTGTAGCCCAATTTGGGTTTCCAATCTCTCCAAAAGAATGTGGTGATCGATGGTATCAAAAGCAGCACTAAGGTCTAGGAGCACGAGAACAAATGCAGAGCCTCGGTCTGACGCCATTAAAAGGTAATTTACCACCTTCACAAGTGCAGTCTCAGTGCTATGATGGGGTCTAAAGCCAGACTGAAGCATTTCGTATACATTGTTTGTCTTCAGGAAGGCAGTGAGTTGCTGCGCAACAGCTTTTTCAAAAATTTTAGAGAGGAATGGAAGATTCGATATAGGCCGATGGTTTTTTATATTTTCTGGGTCAAGGTCTGGCTTTTTCAAGAGAGGCTTTATTACTGCCACTTTTAGGGAGTTTGGTACACATCCAGTGGATAGAGAGACGTTTCTTATGTTCAACATAGGAGGGCCAAGCACAGGAAGCAGCTCTTTCAGGAGTTTAGTTGGAATAGGGTCCAGTATGCAGCTTGAAGGTTTAGAGGCCATGATTATTTTCATCATTGTGTCAAGAGATATAGTACTAAAACACTTGAGTGTCTCCATTGATCCTAGGTCCTTGCAGAGTTGTGCAGACTCAGGACAACTGAGCTTTGGAGGTATACGCAGATTTAACCTTTTCTCAATAGGGGGGCGCCATTTCGACTTTGTAAAAATTAGTTCCCAAATTAAACTGCCTCGTACTCAATTCTTGCTCGTACAATATGCATATTATTATTACTATTGGATAGAAAACACTCTCTAGTTTCTAAAACCGTTTGAATTATATCTGTGAGTAAAACAGAACTCATATTGCAGCAAACTTCCTGTCAGGAACTGAAAAATCTCAAATCGGGCACTCTGTTCCAGGGTCAGTTTATAAATTTGCATGTAATCTATGGGTCGACATGCACTGCATACGCCTTCCCCTAGATGTCAGTAAGCAGTGAGAATTGGAATGGGGTCTCTGGGTAGTTCTGAGGCCGTATAAAAGCTCTTGGAACCGGGTGTGCAGTCTTTTCAACGTTCGCCATGACGCATGACAGACCTCAGGATTGCATTCTGAAAAGCTCTCGTTATAGGCTTTAGATATATCCGGCTCTGATTTTATTCGATATAGGTGTTAAAAACATCATAATGTAGTTATTTTAAACCGAGTTATATCAGTTTATATCAGTATATTGCGATTTTCGGTATTTCATTTGTGCTGCGTTATAGTGAGTTGGACACGTCTTCGTCACATGGCTAATGTTTGCTGCTAATTCCAAAGTTGAAGACGACAATCTACAACCGAGCAACGATTCTTCTGGACAAAGGACAACTTGCACAAGATTCTGATGGAAGCTCATCAAATAGTAAGAACTATTTATGATGTTAATTCGTTGTTCTGTTGAAAAATGTTAAACTACTATTCCGCCATTAATTTCGGTGCGGTCTCGCTTTAACGCACGCTGTATGTCGTAGTAACGTTAATTTTAAAAATCTAACACAGCGGTTGCATTAAGAACTAATGTATCTTTCATTTGCTGTCCAACCTGTATTTTTTAGTCAAGTTTATGATTAGTTATTGATTAGATTAGGTGCCTCTCCCAAGATTTCTCCCGACATTTTGTTTGCAGCTTGGCTACTATTCTCATTGTATAACCACGATTTGTGCCGCTAAATATGCACATTTTCGAACAAACAATATATGTATTGTGTAATATAATGTTATAGGACAGTCATCTGATGAAGTTTTGAGAAGGTTAGTGAAAAATGTAATATCTTTTGCTGGTTTATTCGCTATCGCTAACGTGCATGAATCAATGCTGCTGTGTGGTTGGCTATTGTAGTAAGCTAATATAATGCTAAATTGTGTTTTCGCTGTAAAACACTTAAAAAATCTGAAATATTGGCTGGATTCACAAGATCTTTGTCTTTCATTTGCTGTACACTGTGTATTTTTCATAAATGTTTTATGATGAGTATTTAGGTAATTCACGTTGCTCTCTGTAGTTATTCTAGTTGCTTTGGTGAGAGTTGTGATGGTGGCTGCAATGTAAAACTATGATTTATACCTGAAATATGCAAATTTTTTGAACAAAACATATGCTATACAATAAATATGTTATCAGACTGTCATCTGATGAAGTTGTTTCTTGGTTAGTGACTATTTATATCTTTATTTGGTCGAATTTGTGATAGCTACCTATGCAGTAAAAAAATAGAAATACATATTGTGTCTTCCCTGTAAAACATTTTAAAAATCAGAAATGATGGCTGGATTCACAAGATGTGTATCTTTCATCTGGTGTCTTGGACTTGTGATTTCATGATATTTAGATGCTAGTATTTACTTGTGGTGCTATGCTAGGCTATGCTAGTCAGCTTTTTTACTGATGAGGGTGCTCCCGGATCCGGGATGAGTACCAAGTAAAAGTTAAAGAGGAGTCCGTAATTTGCTTTCTAATGATCATGATCTTTTCCTCAAAGAAGTTCATGAATTTATTACTGCTGAAGTGAAAGCCATCCTCTCTTGGGGAATGCTGCTTTTTAGTTAGCTTTGCGACAGTATCAAAAAGACATTTCGGATTGTTCTTATTTTCCTCAATTAAGTTTGAAAAATAGGATGATCGAGCAGCAGTGAGGGCTCTTCGATACTGCACGGTACTGTCTTTCCAAGCTAGTCGGAAGACTTCCAGTTTGGTGTGGCGCCATTTCTGTTCCAATTTTCTGGAAGCTTGCTTCAGAGCTCGGGGTGCAACTGCATCTAGGGTATTGCGCAAGGTTAAATTGAGTTCCTCAGTTAGGTGGTTAACTGATTTTTGTCCTCTGACGTCCTTGGGTAGGCAGAGGGAGTCTGGAAGGGCATCAAGGAATCTTTGGGTTGTCTGAGAATTTATAGCACGACTTTTGATGCTCCTTGGTTGGGGTCTGAGCAGATTATTTGTTTTGCGATTGCAAACGTAATAAAATGGTGGTCCGATAGTCCAGGGTTGTGAGGAAAAACATTAAGATACACAACATTTATTCCATGGGACAAAACTAGGTCCAGAATATGACTGTGGCAGTGAGTAGGTCCAGAGACATGTTGGACAAAATGTCGATGATGGCTCCGAAGGGGATGATGGCTCCGAAAGCCTTTTGGAGTGGGTCTGTGGACTTTTCCATGTGAATATTAAAGTCACAAAAAATGTGAATATTATCTGCTATGACTACAAGGTCCGATAGGAATTCAGGGAACTCAGTGAGGAACGCTGTATATGGCCCAGGAGGCCTGTAAACAGTAGCTATAAAAAGTCTGGTGGACTCACTAAACACAAATGCTTTGTTTGTAAATTATGTATGAGTGTTGTAGTGTGCCCCTGGATATCCGTCAAATTAAAAATTGTGCCGTCTGGTAAGGAATTTGAAATGGTTTATACTTTTACTTTGACTTTTGATACTTAAGTACATTTTAGCAATTCCATTTACTTTTGATACTTAAGTATCAACCAAAACCAAATCCTTTTAGACTTTTACTCAAGTAGTATTTTACTGGGTGACTCACTTTTACTTGAGTCATTTTCTATTAAAACCTCTACCGAATCACCCTCCCGGATCCGGGATCCTTCTCATCAGAAACGCTGACTAGCATAGCCTAGCCTAGCGCCACAGGGAATATCATATAATATAATTTCATGAAATCACAAGTCCAATACAGCAAATGAAAGATAAACATCTTGTGAATCCAGCCAACATGTCCGATTTTTAAAATGTTTTACAGCGAAAACACAACATATATTTATGTTAGCTCACCACAATAGCGCAACACACAACACCATTTTTTCACCGCAAAGATAGCTTTCACAAAACCCACAAATAGAGATAAAAATAATCACTAACCTTTGAACAACTTCATCAGATGACAGTTTTATAACATCATGTTATACAATACATTTATGTTTTGTTCGAAAATGTGCATATTTATAGCTACAAATCCTGGTTTTACATTGGTGCCATGATCATAAATGGCACCAAAACAGCCAGAATAATTACAGAGAGCAACGTGAAATACATAAATACTCATCATAAAACATTTATGAAAAATACATGTTGTACAGCAAATGAAAGATAAACATCTTGTGAATCCAGCCAAAATGTCTGATTTTTAAAATGTTTTACAGCGAAAACACAACATATATTTATGTTAGCTCACCACAATAGCCCAAAACACAACGCCATTTTTTCACCGCAAAGATAGCTTTCACAAAACCCACAAATAGAGATAAAAATAATCACTAACCTTTGAACAACTTCATCAGATGACAGTCTTATAACATCATGTTATACAATACATTTATGTTTTGTTTGAAAATGTGCATATTTATAGCTACAAATCCTGGTTTTACATTGTGAACATGTAAAAAATGCTCCAAATTGTCCGGAGAAATTTTGGAGAGTCACGTAATCTAACAGAAAAACTCATCATAAACTTTGCTGAAAAATACATGTTGGACATATAATTAAAGATACACTGGTTCTTAATGCAACCGCTGCGTTAGATTTAAAAAAATAACTTTAGTAAAAAGCACAGCATACAATAATCTGAGACAGCGCTCAGCCATTCTCCGCCATGTTGGAGTCAACATATTCAACAAAAATACGAAATAACATCATAAATATTCTCTTACCTTTGATGAACTTTCATCAGAATGCAGTACCAGGAGGCCTAGTTCCACAATAAATCGTTGTTTTGTTTTAGAATGTCCATTTCTTCTGTCGAATTAGCAACTTTGGCTAGCATAATGGTGCTCACGTGTCCATGAAAGTTTGGCGCATGGAACGAAAAATTCCAAAAGTCATAATAAAAGTCGAATAAACTGGTCAAACTCAGTTGAAAATCCATCTTTAGGATGTTTTTCTCATATGTATCCAATAACGTCCCAGACGGAGCATTTCTTCGTGTCTACCTAACGCATTGCAGAAAATGATATGGTGCTCCCAGGTGCGAAGCAAAATACTGCCAATATGGCTGACCTGTCACTCCAAAAGCTCTCATTCGGTCCCACATCAGGCTAGACACCTCATTCAACGTTCTACTGCCTGTTGACATCTAGTGGAAGGCATATGAAGTGCATACATATCCATAAATACAAGGCAATTGAATAGGAGCAGCCCTTCACAGAGACCCATTTCAGAATTTTCACTTCCTATTTGGAAGTTTGCCTGCCAAATGAGTTCTGTTTTACTCACAGATATAATTCAAACAGTTTTAGAAATTTCAGAGTGTTTTCTATCCAATAGTAATAATAATATGCATATCATATGATCTAGAACAGAGTACGAGGCCATTTAATTTGGGCACTATTTTTTCCCAAAGTGGAAATGGCGCCCCCTATTAAGAAGAAGTTTTAAGCTATCTTTACCTTAACCTTAACCTTTACCTTTACCTTTAGCACTTTTTCCTCCACTGGCTGTCATAGTCCTTCAGATGCAGTTCTGTGTTTGCCAACATGATTGATGAGGAATTTATACAATAATTTGATAGAAGCTAAGATAATAGTGCTACCTACTTCTGAGAAATGCTAGAGGACTAATCTCGGCAACAGAGATGTACAGTATCTACCTATGAGTGATTACAGAGGACCGACAACAGAGCATTTGTAGAAGCATTTGCATTTATACATCTTCTTGTAGTATACCTATATGTATTTAGACTAGAGAATATATAGTTAGTTCATCCCTATTTCTAGAAGTATGTAAATTAATCATGGTCCACTCATTTCATGTGAAGGATTTTAGGAATTTAAATAGAAACCAAACTGAATAATATCCAATGTTCGCTGTGACTAAGTAAAAACAAGTTACTGAAGAGTTCTCTCCCCCATTAGAGCTGTCAGGCCTGTAATTGTGCCTTGATAAACACCCATTTCCTAAATTCCCAGGAGAAGGACAATCTCATCTGCCGTAATAGACTATACTATCAGCTCAATTAGTGTCTATTGGACATATCCACAAGTGACTTTCCAGAAGCCCGCTTTCCAGGAAGCTATTATTACTGACTCATAGACCTACTCAAACATTCCATTAATTCCATGTTCAAGTAAGGCTTAGCTTTTTCCAGTCATCGCTGTTATTCTCACTTGTATGCACTTTCCTTTTGCATTATTCTTATGTTTTTTTGTATTTGTGTGTGTTCTTTGAAGATGAATTAACATTTATTTAATGGGCAATGTACCACTGTTTTTGATTGAAGCCAAGGTTAATTAATGGTATAAATGGAACTGAGACTCTATAGGTGTGATTGATTAGACCAGTGGAGCCTAATAACCCAACAGTGATTTCCTCTGGGAGCTGATGCAGTGTTTCTATAGCTTCTTGTGCAAGGAACACACTTTAATAGAGCTGAATCGATCCCGTCTAATCTGTTGGGAAGACAGGATACGGTGGTGGGCAATATTTAACTTGAACAAAATGTTCCAAAAAAATTCCATTTAAAAGGCAGCAGCATTCTTGATTCCAGAAGTATTATGGGATGCAATAAAGGCACACACGTGTCTAACATTGGACTGCAGTACCCAATTTGACCAATGTCCAATTTTAAACACACTTTGGTTATTAATTATTTAAATGAAGAATGTATGATGGAAATAAAGAAGTACTCAGTTTGTCGTGTTAATTGTTTCATCATGAACAGTTTCTGGGTTAGAGAAGGTTAATTGGTGAATGTGAGACAGGTAATGTTATGTAAACTCCAATCCCAGCAGATGTATTACATAATACTAGCACATACAGTCCACTCTTAATACACTCACATGAACACTAACACTGTTAATGTGAGTGTATTAAGAGTGTACTGTATGTGCCAGTATTATGTAATACATCTGCTGGGATTGGAGTTTCCATAACATTACCTGTGTCATATACAGCCAGTGTTAAGTAGCAGTAAATGTAAATTAGACACTGAGGGGAGCAATTTTCTCTACTGAGGGATGTTATGGTTTTTAATCCTTGCTTGTTTTGTGTAATGTAATTATGTAGAGCTCTCTTAATGAGTGTTTGCTGTACTTTCGCTATTGGTCATTTCAATTACCTATTAAATCCAGTTGGTAATTACATATTGTGATAATGCTGATCCAGTGATCCAGCAAGGTCCGAGCAAGGGCCCCCCCTTTTTGCCATGGGGCAGAGAGAAAAATGTGTAGTTTTATAGCTAATCTCATGCTATTTTTTTTAAATTCCCCCACAAAGACCAAAGTATCAGCTATCACAGCATTTAAAGAGACAACCTAAATGTATTTTTCTTCATAAAATACAACTAACTGGATTTATGTGAACTTCAGACACCATAAAAGGCATTTTATTTGTGCAAAATATAGAAAATTATTCATTTGAAAATCCCTAATAAAAACATCAATTCTATCAGATCTTTCAGCACTCTGGCGGAGTTGATGTTAGACACAAATATGACGGAGTTGATGTTTTACAAAGTTGACAAAAATTGCATTTTTCTTCTTCATTCAAGTGTTATACACAGTAGCAATCTAGATTTTCCTAAATTGCTTTATAACTCTAAACCCTAATTAAATGTAACATATTTGAACCAAAATGTATATTCTATTGTAATCTATCAGGCAGATGGATTTGGCAGTTAATGGTTGTAACTGTGACCATACCATGGTGGTTCCAATATTGTTTGTTTAAATCTATCAAAAGTATAGAACTTTACAGACCATGAGTGGTTTTGTTGCACTACATGCAATGAAGACATGAATAGGGGGTCCTGTCACGCCCTGACCTTAGAGATCCTTTTTATGTCTCTATTTTGTTTTGGTCAGGTTGTGATTTGGGTGGGCATTCTATGTTCTGTAATTCTATGTTTTGTATTTCTTTGTTTCTGGCCGAGTGTGGTTCCCAATCAGAGGCAGCTGTCTATCGTTGTCTCTGATTGGGGATCATACTTAGGCTGCCCTTTTCCCTCTTTCTGTGTGGGATCTTGTTCTTTGTTTGTGTGCAGGGAGTTTGCACATCGAAGCTGTTCGGGCGTTGTATTCTTTATTGTTTTGTCCTGTTTTAGTTTCACTTCGTGATTAAATTATGTGGAACTCTAGGAACGCTGCGCCTTGGTCTCTTCCTTCCGACGACACCCGTTACAGGTCCTTATGGTATAACTGACCCTACTCATTCCTGATTAATTTAGGATTTTAGACAAATCTGACGGAGTTGACCAACTTTCCGGACATCTTTTAGAAATCACTGTTTTGAGATACATTTTCATTAAATGTCACGGCCGTCGTCTAGGTGGAAATGACCGGACCATTTTATTTTATTTAGAATGTCGCCAACAAAACAAGAAACAAAGAAACGACCGTGAAGCTTACTAGGGCTATAGTGCCACTAACAAAGTCAACTACCCACAAACACCAAAGGAAAAAAGGCTGCCTAAGTATGATTCCCAATCAGAGACAACGATAGACAGCTGTCCCTGATTGAGAACCATACCCGGCCGAAACATAGAAATACAAAACATAGAAATAAAGAAACTAGAATGCCCCCCCTAGTCACATTAAAGATTATTTTCCAGTTATCCATAATTGCCTGTTTTTAGAATTTTATACACTGTTTTGGAGCGTTTGAAATTGGGATCTTTTACTCCAGACGGGCATTTCTAAGCATAGAGCCGAAATGGAAATACACAATATTGAAAGTATTTAGAAAATTCCCAAAACAAGTCTTTTCCTGATAAAATTATTTAGCAAGTGGCTATGATTATGGCCAAACCAGAGTGGGTCTGGCCTCCTGGGAGCATACACCATGTCAGTCCACTGACAGCTAATTTCAACAGGTTTCTCACAAACTTAGAAAAAAAGGTTCCTTAAAGAACCAAAAAGGTTATATCGCTTGCTTCATATATGGAACCCCTAAAAGTTCTATACAGAACCATTTCATAGGGTTCTTTGAACACACCCTGAGAGTCTATGCTTTTATTAAACAAATGATTTCCTCTTGCTTCTAGCTGGCATTTAGTTTGCAACAGCACATGTTTCTATTAACCTTGCTTTTGCCACTCAGACCTCGGCAACAATGTTGCAAACTATGAATTCCATCTCCCCCTCTGCCAGAGCTAATGGTGTCAGACATCAGCTAGCCATTTTTCTGACCAAGCGAAATAATACAGCAGAATCGTTAATATGAATATAAATGTCAATGCAAAACAGCTAAAACAAATGAAAACAGAGCTATTCAGCTGTCATTTCAGAATTTGATGTGAACGGCTTAGCTTTTGTTATCTGTTGTCTAAAATCCCCTTTACACTCGGGGGTAGGGACATCATCCTCAAGGTTGTTTGCCTTCACTGAGTATACAGCATACACCTTTACTTTATCCACATTTTGTTGTGTTACAGCCTGAATTTAATATTTATAACATTTAGATTTTGTGTCACACTGATCTACACACAATACCCCATAATGTCAAAGTGGAATTTTGTTTGTCTGTATTCAACTCCTTTGTTATGGCAAGCCTAAAGTTCAGGAGCACAAATGTCCTTAACAAATCGCATAATAACTTGCATTGACTCATTCTGTGTTCAGTAATAGTGGTTAACAGGATTTTTGAATGACTACCCCATCTCTATACATCACATACAATTATCTGTAAGGTATCTTAATCAAATAGTAAATTTCAAGTCCAGATTCAAACACAAAGTCCAGGGAGGTTTTTCAATGCCTCGCAAAGAAGGGCACCGATTGGTAGATGCTGAATATCCCTTTTGAGCATGGTGAAGTTATTAATTAGGCTTTGGATAGTGTATCAATACACCAGTCACTGGCAAGACTTGAAAATGGCTGTCTAGCAATGATCATTAATCAACTTGACAGAGCTTGAAGATTTTTTTTTCAAGAATAATGGGCAAGTATTGTACAATCCAGGTGTGCAAAGCTCTTAGAGACTTACCCCAAAAGACTCACAGCTGTAATCACACCCAAAGGTGCTTCTACAAAGTATTGACACAAGGGTGTGAATACTTATGTAAATGAGATATATCTGTATTTAATTTTTTTATAAATTCAGGCTGTAACACAACAAAATGTGGAATAAGTCAAGGGGTATGAATACTTTCTGAAGGTACTGTATATATAAAAATTTTCAGTAAAGGGTTCTTTAATCTCGTCCAAAGAATCATAAGGTTCTATATACCCCAAATAACCCTTTTTTCTAATAGTGCATGGCTTTTCAATAGTGCATGGCTTTTTGCCCTTTCTCTCTCTCTTCCGAAAGGGATTCCAAATGCCAGATTGTTTTCTAGTTTTTGTGAAAGCATGGGTGCCTTGAGGTGAGAAGTGAGGTTTTGTTTTTGTTGGGGGATTTTCTTTTCTAATTTGAAGCTTATTCTGCATTTCCCCTGATTGCTAAGAACAATGGCTTTGGAATGCATCTGTATGGTTTTAATTTATTTCCTTGAATGAGGAAGAGAATGACTGCCCAGACCTGATATCCACAAGCAAATGATGAGGATCAATGACTAAGGACAAATCTTTTGTTTACACAAGGACATTTAAAAGTGAGTTAATTGAGTTGCCATAGAGGGACAGTATATTATAAAGGCAATGCATTTGATTGCTTTGGTTTTGTTGTAACCTTTAAACAAATAGATTTTTTAACATCTCTGTTCACATTTGGGAAGGGCCAATAGTGTCAGATTAGGCAGATTGAACTACTTTATGCCAATTTCTGTAAGTAGGAAGCTGCCCTGCTTTGGTTCAAGATGTCATATTGCAGTTCATCTTTCATGTCATTAATACCTTTCATGCCGTATCTTTGTCCATAGGCTGTGGATGTCAAAATAGATTCAGTACCATAGTGTGTGACAGACATCTCATCAGCATTTTGCTCACACCCCGATACTTTATATTTTTATTGAGTCAATTTATCTTAGCATTGGCATTTCCTGAGGAGCCATTAAACATAATATTTTGCCTCTGTTTTTCGGCGATATCTGTATTCCGTATGAAATGTCAAGTGGATAAGAGAGAGGGATGATTTCATCTGGGGGATTCTGAGCCTATCATTATGTTTGAAAGCATGAAACTGCAAGCAAACCTTGTTATCCTTGGACACTGAACAAGATTCTAGGCCTTCATTTTAATCGCTACCCTCTATAAATCAGCTAAGCCTGCTCCCTTGCTGTGTGAATTGACTACAGCATATTTAGAGGTGGAAATCAAATCAAAGGTATAGCCTATTGGTAACTATTCAATTTGCCCTGGATCAAACATTCCATTCAGTTACAAGGGTATGAATCCTATTCAAGACAGGCTCTGTAGTGTGTGAAACTAAAGATGTGATAGTTCATGTCAAGCTGTTAAACATTTACTCACTTTGTTGCATCCACAATACATTACATAATAATGTAATATTTGATAATGAAAAAAAACTGAATCGAGCTAAGCACAGGCAAAATCCTAGAGGAAAACCTGTTTCAGTCTGCTTTCCAACAGACACTTGGAGACCAATTCACCTTTCAGCAGGATAATAACATAAAACACAAGGCCAAATATATACTGGTGTTGCTTACCAAGACAACATTGAATGTTCCTGATTGGCAAAGTTCCAGTTTTGACTTCAAAATCTATGGCAAGACTTGAAAATGGTTGTCTAGAAATGATCATCAACCCACTTGACAGAGCTTGAAGAATTCTAAAAAGAATAATGTGCAAATATTGTACAATATAATTAATGCTCCAAATAGATCACATAACTGGTAAGTACTCTCAATTAAAGAGGAATAAAGTATGGATATGTTTGAAGTCTATAAACAAAGAATATTAAGTAAGCTTAGTAAACGAAAACATAAGTCACCTTCATTGCCTTTAACAATGCAATTAGCAAGCAGCATTTTAATTATCTTTCAACTCTCTAAAGAAATATAAGATACCTCTGATTTCTAAGTAAGCAAATTAACGCATTTTGCTGTGGCTATTCCTTCATGAACATCTCACATTAATTTCAGTCTGATGAAGCTGTCACCTTGACGACGCTGGCACCTAAGGCCCACTCATTACCATATAAACAGCTCCACAAAACCTAATTGTTGATCCATTATAGCACTAAATGGATTTTATTGAAATCAAACTTTTATTTCCCTAAAGCTTCACTTGAAATATCCAAATGCACTCCGCTGTACACACCAACATCCCTGTACTTTGCAATACTTTCACAAATGTACAATGCAGCACAGCAAATGTCCCCAGGGATTATTTTTCACCTTGAGGAAATAGGATAATGTGTTCAAAGAAAGAAATTAAAATAATAATGGTTTTCCCCAAAAAAATGTCATATTGTCTTACTTGCTGCTTCATGTTGATTAAAGTGACAGCACATTATGGATTATGCATTGCACAAATGGCAATCTGAGATTGCTACAATTTTTTTACTTTTTAATTTATGATATACACCTATTTATTCTTGAAGAATATAACTTATAAATGCCTCATGAGCTTAGTTCAACTGTCAGAATCCAAAACAATAGCTTGTTTTACTCCATTGTTTGCAAACAACGTAATTTTACTGTACAGCCTCAAACATGGTTAAAACTATAATTTTGATACAGTATCATAAATGGCTAGTCCTTACATCCATACCTCTGCCTATGAATTTGAGAGTGGTTACATTTCTCCAGCCCCAACCCTCAGCTGTTTACTAAAACAGTGGCGAGATGTACGCTCTGTTAATGTGTGAACTTCAGATTGCCTGACATTAACGATGGTCCCTCCCTGATCTGAACACTTTTTTGTGATTCTGCATGAGAGCATCCTGACAAGGACATTCAAGGACATTCAAAGTCACTTGTGACATCATCCCCTCAGTCCATCATCTTTAACAATTTTCAATGACTCAGACTCACTGAAGGAAAGTTTTGTTCTTTGAATTTACTTGTGTAATTTCAATACTTTCTTTCAGCGATTCTTTCTCTTAGAGCAGCATAATAATTCCGCAGCATTGGGGAGAGTAATACATTTTTTCTGAATACAATGATTAAAAAGGAAAAATAGCTGCTTGCAAACTAAGTAAATGCTGAATATCGCATAACTAAAAAACTATTCTGAATTTTTATTCTCTTTAATTACAAGTTTCTGTTTTGACTAAAGAAGAAAAGTAAGCTCCATTATTAATCTTTCTACATTTTTTGTTTACTGAGTGGTGGCCTGTGTTTTAATGCCAGCCAGTCCATAGATTACCTTTTTCAAATAGCATCTATAACAAGTCATCATAACCTTATAGTTTTTTCTAATTCGAGGGCACCAGTACTTTGTTAGGCAGTAGCTGGCATTGCAAGAAGCCTCTGGAGTGACGAGGTGTCTGCTGTGATTAGTTGAGATTTCACAACACAGTGGACCGCTCCCATCCCTTGACCCCTCACCCACCCCTACAGCACCGGTTAGATGTCAATGTGGCATCGATATGAGTCAGAAACATTTATTCTAGTATCAAAATTGACTACAAAGTGTAAATAGTACAATTTCGGTCATGCAGTCAGTCTTCTCCAAAACTGAGTTGTGTGAGACTTGTGGTTGTGACTGCATCACAACATAAATGAAGGTTGGGTGTGTTTCAATCCTGCCCACATGCCCACAGCTGGCAACATGCAAGTAAATATCAATTCAGAGTGCAGCTACATGCAACACAATTGTAATTCCTGTGGTAAATTTGGGTTGACTTTGAATATCCCTTTGGGGCTAGTTAGGGACCATTGGCAAATTACACAATGTACATGGGACAATATGTTAAAATTCCAATAGCTCTAAATTTAAATTACTTAAAAACCTCAAACCAACTATGACTTGTAGAAATTCATATATTGAAAGCATTTAATGAGAAAACTTAAAGGTGTGCAACATGAACATATTGTCTCATTTACATGTATTTATTAACGGTCCCTAACTAGCCCCAGAGATAGGCAATCTAAAGTCAAAGTCAGGTCGCACACCAGCCAGCTGAAGCTAATTGGCTAAATAATTTGGCTAACTCTTCCCACCTACAAACACACACACAAGACACCCACATCAAACCACACCCTGAAACCAACTCACATTTGAATTTACTCATAGCTGCTAGCATTTCTTAATTTCTTACCTTATTTACATTAGTATTCAGACCTTTTGATATGAGTCTCGAAATTGAGCTCAGATGCATCCTGTTTCCATTGATCATCCTTGAGATGTTTTTACAACTTGATTGGAGTCCACCTGAGGTATATTCAATTGTTTGGACATGATTTGGAAAGGCACACACCTGTCTATATAAGGTCCAACAGCAGACAGTGCATGTCAGAGCAAAACCAAGCCATGAGGTCGAAGGAATTGTCCGTAGAGCTCCGAGACAGGATTGTCTCGAGGCACAGATCTGGGGAACTGTACCAAAAAATGTCTGCAGCATTGAAGGTCACCAAGAACACAGTGGCCTCCATCATTTTTAAATGGAAGAAGTTTGGAACCACTAAGACTCTTCCTAGAGCAGGCCGCCTGGCTAAACTGAGAAATCGGGGGAGAAGGGCCTTGGTCAGGGAGGTGACCAAGAACTCGATGGTTACTCTGACAGAGCTCTAGAGTTCCTCTGTGGTGATGGGAGAACCTTCCAGAAGGACAACCATCTCTGCAGCACTCCACCAATCAGGCCTTTATGGTAGAGTGGCCAGGCGGAAGCCATTCCTCAGTAAAAGGCACATGACTGCCTGCTTTAACAATTTTTAGGGCCTTCCTCTTACACTGCCTGGTATAGAGATCCTGGATGGCAGGGAGCCCAGCCCCAGTGATGTGCTGGGGCGTGGCCTACGCACTAACCTCTCTAGCCCCTTACGGTTGGATGCTAAGCAGCTGCCATACCAAGCGGTGATGCAGCCAGTAAAGATGCTCTCAATGGTGTAGCTGTAGAACTTTTTGAAGATCTGAGGGCCTCTGACAAATCTTTTCAGTCTCCTGAGTGGGAAGGGGAGTTGTCGTGCCCTCTTCCCAACTGTGTTGGTGTGTTTGAACCATGATAGGTCCTTAGTGATGTGGGCACCGAAGAACTTAAAGCTCTTGACCCGCTCCATTACAGCCCTATCAATGTGAATGGGGTGTGCTCTGCCCTCCGTTTTCTGTGGTCCACAATCAGTTCCTTTGTCTTATTGACGTTGAGGGAAAGGTTGTTGTCCTAGCACCACACTGCCAGGTCTCTGACCTCTTCCCTATAGGCTGTTTGCCACCGTCGTGTCGTTGGCAAACTTAATAATGGTGTTGGAGTCGTGCACGGCCACACAGTCGTGGGTGAACATGGAGTACTGAAGGGAACTAAGAATGGACCCCTGAGGGACTCCCGTGTTGAGGATCAGCATGTCGGATGTGTTGTTGCCTACCCTCAACACCTGGGGGCAGCCCGTCAGGAAGTCCAGGATCCAGTTGCAGAGGGAGGTGTTCAGCCCCAGGGTCCTTAGCTTAGTGATGAGCTTGGAGGGCACTATGGTGTTGAACGCTGAGCTGTAGTCAATAAACAGCATTCTCAAGTAGGTGTTCCTTTTGTCCAGGGGGAAAGGGCAGTGTGGAGTGCAATAGAGATTGCGTCGTCTGTGGATCTGTTGGGGCGGTATACAAATTGGAGTTGGTCCAGGGTGTCTGGAATGATGGTGTTGATGTGAGCCATGACCAGCCTTTCAAAGCATTTCATGGCTACAGATGTGAGTGCTACGGGGCGATAGTCATTTAGACATTCTTGAGCACAGGGACTATGGTGGTCTGCTTGAAAAATGTAGGTATTACAGACTGGGTCAGGGAGAGGTTGAAAATGTCAGTGAAAACACGTACCAGCTGGTCAGCACATGCTCTGAGTATGCATCCTGGTAATCCATATGGCCCTGCGGCCTTGAGAATGTTAACCTGTTTAAAGGTCTTACTCACATCTTCTACGGAGAGCGGGATCACACAGTTGTCCAGAACACCTGGTGCTCTCATGTATGGTTCAGTGTTGTTAGCCTCGAAGCGAGCATAGAAGGCATTTAGCTCTTCTGGTAGGCTTGCATTACTGGGCAGCTCGCGGCTGGGTTTTCCTTTGTAATCTGTGATAGTTTGCAAGCCCTGACACATCTGACGAGCGTCAGAGCCAGTGTAGTAGGATTCTATCTTAGTCCTGTATTGATGCTTTGCCTGTTTGATGGTTCGTTGTGCATAGCGGGATTTCTTATAAGCGTCCTGATTAGTGTCCCACTCCTTGAAAGCGGCAGCTCCAGCCTTTAACTCAGTGACAATGTTGCCTGTAATCCATGGCTTCTGGTTGGGATAGGTACGTACAGTCACTGTGGGGACGATATCGTTGATGCACTTATTAATGAAGCCGGTGACTGATGTGGTAAACTCCTCAATGCCATCCGATGAATCCCGGAACATATTCCATTCTGTTCTAGCGAAACAGTCCTGTAGCTTAGCATCCGCTTCATCGGACCACTTCCGTATTCAGCGCATCACGGGTACTTCCTGTTTGAGTTTTTGCTTGTAAGCAGGAATCAGGAGGATAGAGTTATAGTCAGATATGCCAAATGGAAACCGACCAGTCATTTAAACCTGTATCTCCTCTGCACCACAAAACTGTGTTAGGAGATAAAGCCTAGCTTGTGGAGCTAGTAATGTAGGTCTTCAGTTCTCAGACAAGGTTACTCATCATGCAAGCGTGATTCCAATCCGACTTCGTTACACTTCACTCTCCTTTGACCTTGTGGTCATTTGACCCATTCCAGTCACGGCACAAAACTTTTTTAAAGCCAGGTTGAACCCCGGTCTCCTGAGCACCTGCTCGTGTGATGAAGCAAGGTTACTTATCACGCAGGCGTTGTTCCAAACCACCTTCGTGGCTTATGGTTCTTGTCTCATTAAAAGGTCATTTCAGGCTACTCCATCAAAGGTCATTTCAGGCCAGTCCAATCAATCAAATCCATTTAATTATGACAATCAGAAACATCATGCATCGATCCTAGGGTATCGATTTATTAGTTAGTTACAAAATAGAATTAGGAATTATAATACTATTAATTTAATAGGATCTGTATGAGCAGTGGTGGAAAAAGTACCCAATTGTCATACTTGAGTAAAAGTAAAGAAACCTTAATAGAAAATAACTCAAGTAAAAGTGAGAAAAGTCTAAAAGTATTTGGTTTTAAATATACTTAAGTATTAAAAGTAAAAGTATGAATAATAAAACATTCCTTATATTAAGCAAACCAGACGGCACAATTTTAATGTTTTTTTATATTTACGGATAGCCAGGGGCACACTGCAAACACTCAGACATAATTTACAAATGAAGCGTTTGTGTTTAGTGAGTCTGCCAGATCAGAGGCAGTAGCGATGACCAGGGTTGTTCTCTTGATAAGTCTGTGAATTGGACCATTTTCTGTCATACTAAGCATTCAAAATGTAACGAGTACTTTTGGGTGTCAGGGAAAATGTATGGAGTAAAAAGTACATTATTTTCTTTAGGAATGTAGTGAAGTAAAAGTAAAAGTAGTCAAAAATATAAAGAGTAAAGTACAGATACCCCAAAAATCGACTTACAGTTGAAGTCGGAAGTTTACATACACTTAAGTTGGAGTCATTAAAACTCGTTTTTCAACCACTCCACAAATTTCTTGTTAACAAACTATAGTTTTGGCAAGTTGGTTAGGACATCTACTTTGTGCATGACACAAGTCATTTTTCCAACAGTTGTTTACAGATAGATTATTTCACTTATAATTCACTGTATCACAATTCCAGTGGGTCAGAAGTTTACGTACGCTAAGTTGACTGTGCCTTTAAACAGCTTGGAAAATTCCAGAAAA
Source organism: Salvelinus namaycush (assembly GCF_016432855.1). Classification (NCBI taxonomy): domain Eukaryota; kingdom Metazoa; phylum Chordata; class Actinopteri; order Salmoniformes; family Salmonidae; genus Salvelinus; species Salvelinus namaycush. Next base: position 17,053,191 of record NC_052341.1, read on the forward strand.
TTATGTCATGGCTTTAGAAACTTCTGATAGGCTAATTGACATCATTTGATTCAAATGGAGGTGTACCTGTGGATGTATTTCAAGGCCTACCTTCAATCTCAGTGTCTCTGCTTGACATCATGAGAAAATCAAAAGAAATCATTAAAAAAAATATTTGACCTCCACAAGTCTGGTTCATCCTTGGGAGCAATTTCCAAATGCCTGAAGGTACCACGTTCATCTGTACAAACAATAGTACGCAAGCATAAACACCATGGGACCACGCAGCCGTCATACCGCTCAGGAAGGAGACACGTTCTGTCTCCTAGAGATGAACATTTGGTGCGAATAGTGCAGATCAATCCCAGAACAACAGCAAAGGACCTTGTGAAGATGCTGGAGGAAACAGGTACAAAGGTATCTATATCCACAGTAAAATGAGTCCTATATAGACGTAACCTGAAAGGCCACTCAGCAAGGAAGAAGCCACTGCTCCTAAACCGCCATAAAAAAGCCAGACTACGGTTTGCAACTGCACATGGGGACAAAGTTCATACTTTTGGAGAAATGTCCTCTGGTCTGATGAAACAAAAATATAATTGTTTGGCCATAATGACCATCGTTACATTTGAAGGAAAAAGGGGGAGGCTTGCAAGCCAAAGAACACCATCCCAACCGTGAAGCACGGGGTGGCAGTATCATTATGTGGGGGTGCTTTGCTGCAGGAAAGACTGGTGCACTTCACAAAATAGATGGCATCATGAGAAGGAAAATTATGTGGATATATTGAAGCAACATCTCAAGACATCAGTCAGGAAGTTAAAGCTTGGTCGCAAATGGGTCTTCCAAATGGACAATGACCCCAAGCAAACTTCCAAAGTTGTGGCAAAATGGCTTAAGGACAACAAAGTCAAGGTATTGGAGAGGCCATCACAAAGCCCTGACCTCAATCCTATAGAACATTTGTGGGCAGAACTGAAAAAGTGTGCGAGCAAGGAGGCCTACAAACCTGACTCAGTTACACCAGCTCTGTCAGGAGGAATGGTCCAAAATTCACCCAACTTATTGTGGGAAGCGTGTGAAAGGCTACTCGGAACGTTTGACCCAAGTTAAACAATTTAAAGGCAATGTTACCAAATACTAATTGAGTGTATGTAAACTTCTGACCCACTGGGAATGTGATGAAAGAAATAAAAGCTGAAATAAATCATTCTCTCTACTATTATTCTGACATTTCACATTCTTAAAATGAAGTGATGATCCTAACCGACCTAAGACTGGGATTTTTACAAGGATTACATGTCAGGAATTGTGAAAAACTGAGTTTAAATGTATTTGGCTAAGGTGTATGTAATCTTCCGACTTCAATTGTAAGTAGTACTTTAAAGTATTTTTACACCACTGTCTATGAGTTACACCAAAGATGGTGGATAAATGAAGATATTTCACTCAGGCATTTACCATTGAAATAAAATTGTCAGTTCCGGTCTACTTCACGGGGTGGGTTTCCCATAGACACCAATGCAATAGCAGCTGGGTCTGGTCTTCTTAGTTCATTGACTTTCATTGAATCGGAAAAAACAGGGAGTGGGGACTCGCTTCCTCTTCATTCTCTGGTTACACTAGACAATGTTTTTGTTGTGAAGGTTTATGTCTTCACCCCAACCTCTGGCAACATCCCTCTCTTGCCACTCACCAGACCAGTTCCCACTCTGCTCATAAGCAGCAGTTTTCACTCCAGCATTCCTTATCCTGTTGGTGAATGCATGGGGCGGCTATTCTGTTTTTCCTTTCCATGTTGTGCGTTACTGACAAAGTGAATACCTTTATTTGTTGGAGAATATGTGGCCAGAGGTTAGGGGTGAGGACACAACAGCCACCTTTTTGAAAGGGTCATTGACTTGGGGGTCTTGGCTGATCTAGAACGGTCTAGAATGAGTTTGACTTCCCTCTGGGCAAAATCTGTTTGAATCAACGTTGTTTCCACGCCATTTCAACCCAATTATTAAATGAGATGACTAGTGATGGGGTAAAAATTGATACAGTTACATATCGGGATATTATTTAGGAAGACATGTCGAATAGTTTTGACAATATCGCAAAATTATTTTTGCACTAGTTGGCTGTACCTGCACCAAAACTCCAGTATTTTTCCTTCATAGCTTTTTCTCCATCTTCTTTTTAAATAGAGCCAATTTGTTATTTTCACTTTTATTTCCGTCCCTCTGCAGCATGGAATTGCAATAAAATTACAGTATCGAATCGCAATACACTTACTGTAGAATCATGATCATCGCAATGCATATCATAGTATCGTAATAATATCATATCATGATGTCCCTAACAATTCCCAGCCCTAGTGATGACGTTGAATCAACGTGGAAAATGTATTGTATTTGAAAAAAAGAGCCGGGCGGAGAAGTCTGGCAGGTTATAGGATATAGCACTTGTGCTGGATCTACAGATGAAATGTTTGATTTAGCTGAACAATACAAGCTCATCATGGGAGCCACACAGGAGTTCAGTTTAACCTTGATAGCCCATGATTTTCAGGAGCCCAACCAGTGTTTGAACACGGAAGACGAAGTCATCAAATGCGTGGCTATATCCTGACCTGATAGGTGGAAGGTCCATTGCCTTGATCTCCTTGAAGGTAGGGATCGGCATGAGTACACGAGTACTCGATTCAAGGTTCCATTGCTAATAATTGAATACAAGTACTCAAAATTCGTCCTCTCTGGTTAGCTGTGGGAATGTTGGACCCTCTGTTGTTCTGTATGGTCTTCTGCCTAGTAGGGTGGTTGGATTGGATACACCACATGCTGGGGGCACTACAGGCTGAGGATAGGCTGGAGGAGGAGCCTGGGGCAGAGGCTGGATTGGAGGAAACTAGATTGGAGGAATGAGGTGGCAGAGGCAGAGGTAATTGATAGATGGAAGGCTGCGGCTACAGCCCCAGCATGGTGGCCCACTGCTGGTTGTTCCGGTAGTGCCCAAGGTTGATCAGGTGTAGCTAGTGCCAACACTGGGAGGTGTGAAGTAGTGTTTTGGACTGGAATATTATATTATTATATGGATGTTAAAAATTACATTGTTATTGTCGAGAAGCAGATGTCTGTCGGTCTTTAATATTAATGTCCCAACCTTTACAGTAAATATCAAAGCCGACTAAACCTTATATTGTTGTAGTTTATTAATTTTCATGCTGAATCAGTCTTAAACATATTACTTTCTATGATCTGATTATGTCAAATACAGTAGATGACAAGACAAGAAAGCATTCAGAGCTTACGTTAGACATATTTTGAAGGTAACGATGCACATTATTGCTGGGTCATGTTGGGCCTTGGATCATATTGTGTCTACACCCAAGTAAACACATCATGTAGGTCAAGTGATCATCTTATAAAAGAGAGAGATAGAATGTTTTTTTACTGTTGTTTTAACATTGCACAAGTCAGCAACATGCTGTGAAAAATATAGAAGGGTTTCAAAGTGGAGTGTCTGTAAGAGCACTACCCACTGGGCACATCTCGTCATTTCAACGTGGGTAATTTGTTAATATTTGGTCGTGACGTTGATCAATGAGATTACAACCTATTGTCACCCACTCAAAAAGACAGCCAAAAGTTAGTTGAATTTATAATGTGTCATCACTATGCTTTCAACCATCTAAAAGCACAACCAAATTCCAATGGAAAAACAATGTCTGTTGTTTGGTTGTTGTCACCTAACGTAAATGTCTATCACTGCGCACTCAACTATTTAAAAGCACAGACAAGTTCAAACAGGAATACAAACAGTCAGATATTTTGTTTATTTATACCACAGATTAATATGTTATCACTGTGCTTCATCTAACAGCAGAACCAAATGACCTGGTTTGCAGTTGAGATAACATTAAAAGTACATGGTGCAAGTGATCAACGCCGTTCAAGATTCTGCAATTGTGAAGATCTCAACAGAACTGCAACAACCTATGCACGCTTTATATGATTACATAAGAAGAAATGTATAGTTACAGTAACCTATTTACTGTATTACAAAGGTCATGTTGAATTGTGTTTGGTTGACAGCATAACCAAATATCAACATTTAAAGGAGATGTATCTACTGCTTGTATAGTTCCATCTGAGCCACTGGCTTAATCCCATTCTTTAATTTAGATTTTTGCTTGAGTTGGAGACATGAATCCAACATATACAGTGGCATTAAAAAGTATGTGAACCCTTTGGAATTACAATGATTTCTGCATAAATTGGTCAGCAAATTTTATCTGATCTTCATCTAAATCACAACAACAGACAAACATAGTGTGCTTAAACTAATAACACACAAATTATTGTATTTTTATTGTCTATATTGAATACATAATTTAAACATTGACAGTGTAGGTTGGAAAAAGTATGTGAACCCCTAGGCTAGTGACGTCTCCAAAAGCTAATTGGAGTCAGCTAACCTGGAGTCCAATCAATGAGATGAGATTGGAGATGTTGGTTAGAGCTGCCTTGCCCTATAAAAAACACTCACAAAATGTGGGTTTGCTATTCACAAGAAGCATTACCTGATGTGAAAAATGCCTCGAACAAAATACATCTCAGAAGACCTAAGATTAAGAATTGTTGACTTGCATAAAGCTGGAAAGGGTTACAAAAGTATCTCTAAAAGCCTTGATGTTCATCAGTTCACGGTAAGACAAATTGTCTATAAATGGAGAAAGTTCAGCACTGTTGCTACTCTCCCTAGGAGTGGCCGTCCTGCAAAGATGACTGCAAGAGCACTGATGAGGTTAAGAAGAATCCTAGTGTCAGCTAAAGACTTACAGAAATCTCTGGAACATGGTAACATCTCTGTTGATGAGTCTATGATACGTAAAACACTAAACAAGAATGGTGTTCATTTGAGGACACCACGGAGAAGCCACTGCTGTCCAAAAAAAAACATTGCTGCATGTCTGAAATTTACAAAAGTGCACCTGGATGTTCCGATGGACAGATGAAACTACAGTTGAGTTGTTTGGAAGGAACACACAACACTATGTATGGAGAAAAAAAGGCACAGCACACCAACATCAAAACCTCATCCCAACTGTAAAGTATGGTGGAGGGAGCATCATGGTTTGGGGCTGCTTTGCTGCCTCAGGGCCTGGACAGCTTGCTATCATCAACGGAAAAATGAACTCCCAAGTTTATCAAGACATTTTGCAGGATAATGTTAGGCTATCTGTCCGCCAATTGAAGCTCAACAGAAGTTGGTTGATGCAACAGGACAATGACCCAAAACACATAAGTAAATCAACAACAGAATGGCTTCAACAGAAGAAAATACGCCTTCTGGAGTGGCCCAGTCAGAGTCCTGACCTCAACCCGATTGAGATGCTGTGGCATGACCTCAAGAGAGCAGTTCACACCAGACATCCCAAGAATATTGCTGAACTGAAATAGTTTTGTAAAGAGGAATGGTCCAGAATTCCTCCTGACCATTGTGCAGGTCTGATCCGCAACTACAGAAAACGTTTGGTTGAGGTTATTGCTGCCAAAGGAGGGTCAACCAGTTATTAAATCCAAGGGTTCACATACTTTTCCCACCCTGCACTGTGAATGTTTACATGGTGTGTTCAATAAAGACATGAAAACATATAATTGTTTGTGTGTTATTAGTTTAAGCCGACTGTGTTTGTCTATTGTTGTGACCTAGATGAAGATCAGATCAAATTCTATGACAAATTTATGTAGAAATACAGGTATTTCCAAAGGGTTCACATACTTTTTCTTGCCACTGTAATTTGTTAACTTGCCAATAAGTTAATAGGCTATTTATTGTATTTCAAAAGTGATAATGAATTGTGTTTGGTTGTCAACACAACCAAATATCAACATGTAGAGGGGGATTTAGTTTAAGCTTGGATGGTTCCACCTGTGCTACTGACTTAGTCTGGCTTTAATTCCAGTTTTGCTACAAATTAATAATTGAAATCTAAGTTAAAGAATATGACTAAATCAAATCAAACTTTAATAGCACTTTAATTAAAGTGTTTTTATTTAGTCCTATTCTCTAACTTAGATTTTTGGTTGAGATGGAGATGTGAATCCAACATATCAATTAGTAATTTGTAGACAAACTGGAATTAAAGCCAGACTAAGTCAGTGGCACAGATTGAACTACCCAAGACATCCTCACTGCTGGGTGTCAATCTGGGGTAGGATATCAGTAAGAGTCCATTCAGTGATAAAGCTCTCAGCTGCTTTGCTCAGAAGAGAGGTTAGTGAGATAGGCCTTCACTGATGGAGGGTGACTTGGTTTTAGGTAAGTGGACCACTATAGTTTCTTTCCATCCAGCAGGAACGATGTCCTCTTGTAGTGGTAAATTAAGAATGTCAGCCAGTGGTCTGTGCTCAGCTCATATGCAAACTCCTTATTAGTCTGCCTGGGATTTCATCTGGGCCCGCTGCCTTATGGGTTTTCACCTTCTGTAGCTTTCTGTAGACTTCCCAGGCTTGGACTGTTGGAGCAGGGCATGCTGGTAAAAAGGAGGGCAGCAGAGCTGGGTGGTAGGGACTGTGCTACTTTTGATAGTGCTTTGATCATTTCATTTGCTGTACCATGTCTATCGTCTGGTCTAAGACCCTCTTTGTGGAAGGTTGCCTCAGTTTGGGAGAGGTTGGCTAATTCTTTGATGTTCTTATGCCACTGGGCATAATGAAACAACATTCACTGTTACTTAACCCCTGTATTGATTAGCCTACATTAGGCCTTATAAATGTATTCTATAATATGGTAATGCCTCTATAATTTACTCTTCGAGTTGTACAAAATAAATAGGCTATACTTTTAATGAGTCACTACTAACACATTATACAGTAACACCATGAATTTTCAGAATATAATTTATATTGCCCTCCATTTAACAATAGGCATGATTTATTTACCCATTGTAGTCATCGGAATTAGAAGGCAACATGGTTTTGATGCCTCCCAGTGGAGGATTAGAGCAAACATTTGTTGCACTTCCCATCTCTCACAAGGTGAAACGGCAATGTCCACTGGATTTTGTCTAGAAGGGATACAGCTTTTGTCAAAATATGTTTTGTAGCAGGTTAGGAGAACTTACGCAGCAGGTTAGGATAATTAACTTAACAGGTTAGGAAAATTAAATTATGGTTAGGAAAAGGGTTAGGGTTAGCAAAAATAAAATTAAAAAAGGCAATTTTTACCATCAATTTGACAAAAGCTGTATCCCATCTAGACATGACCTGTCCACTGGCACTGAAGCCCTCATACCAAGATAGTAGACTACAACAGCAACCACAATTAGTAAAGTGTGATGGAGGGGCTTGAAAGCACACAGGGCTCTTTTATATCTCCGGTGAGAACAAACTCTCATTCCCATTTATGTTGGATATTTGTCAGGGTACTTTTATGGTGCAATGCTATTTTTCTTGTTGACCTAAATATGAGAAAATATCATTACTTTTTCTATAAAAAATCACTCATATTATTTAATTTGTGTTAAAAGTCTGCATCCATTTTATGATAAGATTGTTTAAGGTAATGTTGGAGCTTTAATATGTTCTAGAATAATTAGCTGGTGATACAAAATGCCTATTCCTATTGCAATTTAATATCCAAATGATTACAAACAAAAGATAAAAATAAATAAAAAAACATTCTGTTAAAGATAGGAATACTTCATATTTTGTTAGAGCCAAACAATTGTTAATTTCGGTTCAGAGAAATATTGTATACATTCCATATGCAAACACATGTTTTAGTTTCAGATGCTTGAGCAACAACTAGCTGGTGCTTAGATTGACATAAGTATCAAACCAATGGTGTAAGCAGGAATTGTAAAAACTTGGGTAAGAATGAAATTAGCAATTGTATTTCAGACTACATTAAGGTGTGCCAAGGAGAATCCCAAAAAATGTAATAACCAACAAATTACAGCAAATATGTGACATTAGAATTAAAGCCTATGCAGCATTACAAAGACACTGGGAAACTTACAGTAAATGTTTCAATATTACTTCTCCATCTTTGAAAAATCAATGTAAGCAACTCACTTTCCCGCACCCTGCCTGGCCAGCGTTGAGCTGACAGTGACAGCAGCACGCATGCGCAGTATATCAACTGTTTCGGTGTCGGTGCTGAAGTTGGGCGGATGGAAGAAAAACACCGCTGATGGAGATTATACGGCAGGATGTATCTTTACTGTGCGATCTAACAAGCATCAACATAAAACACATATAAAGTAACCACTATAGACGACTGACAACCAGAATTAAAAGGGTAAGATGATGGATATTCTTATGTTAAATGTCCCACGAGCTAGCACTAGCCATGCTAGTCTCAGTAGCTAGCTGCCGCCTCTTCGCAGCACAGAACATGAGAACGGTCTGACCGTGGCTAGCTAGTTATACAGAAAGTGGGTGTTATTCGTAGTTTTGTTGATGCGACAATAAGGCAGTATCGTATCTTTGTAGTGGTTTTGCATTATCATTTGGTGTTTTGCCATGCGGAATCAGGTTGTCTTTGCAGCTGACGTTACCTGCAATGATTTAGCTAGCTAGCTAGTTCAGATTCTTCGAATCACAGCTGCAATACAGTGAGAGACCATGCAAAACACCCAAGGATGAGCAGCAGGCAACGACCGCTATGTTGCGAATGCTTTAGGAAGTTATGACAAGCATGCATATGCTTTAACATGTATTTAGTTCTAAAATGTACGATTGTACTACAGTTCATTAGCTAACTATTATTTCTTCATGCATTTAATTAAGCAGCGAGTCAGTTTATTTGTTATTAACGAACATGGGGTTGTCACAAGTTACCATAGCCACAAAGTCCACATTTGCTCCTGGTTTAGGTTTATCGTAAAAATTCATTGAAACAAATATTTTATTTTTGTCTTAATTTAAGGTTAGGGATAAGGTTAGAAGTGTGGTTAAGGTTAAAGGGATACTTCGGGATTTTGGCAATGATGCCCTTGTCTACTTCCCCAGAGTCAGATGAAATCGTGGATACAATTTTTGTCTGTGTCCAGTATGAAGGAAGTTAAGAGGTCGTTATGCTAGCAGATAGCCATAGATTTCATTATGCGCTGATTCTTGTTAGCAATTGCGCTAGTACTAGTTAGCAGCTTCATTCAAATCGCATGCAGAGACATAAAAATGGTATCCACAAGTTCATCTCACTAGGGAGGTAGGTAAGTGCATCATTGGTTAGGGTTGAACCAGAATCTGTACTTACAGGAGGCGAAATTTCGTTCCATAGGAAGTGGGGGCAATTTCACAATGGTGTGTGATTGCAGCCGTAGTTCGGGGCGTTCCTGTATCTGCAGGAACATCCCATTGGTGCACGTGATCTTCATGCTTGTGTTACACTTGATATTATGGATTTCCTCTGATTGTCTCTGCAATTCAAATGTGGTCAAAAGGGAAATATAAATATTTTCTGTGCTTTTCATAGGCGAAAGACATTGTCTACCGGTGTCCTAGCTAGCTACCTACCTGTGTCGCCCCCGCCTGGTGTGTACCGGAGTCCTAGCTAGCTAACTAGCTACCTGCCCTCACAGTCGTTAACAGAACTGCGGGGGAAAAGTGCCGGACAGGCGGTGGGCGAAGTACATTGTCTACCGGTGTGCTAGCTAGCTACCTATCCTGCCTCCCACCTACTGTGTACTGGAGTCCTAGCTAGCTAGCAAACAAGTTGCACACTGTCCTACGCTCCCACCTTCCAAACACCTGCCCTCGCCATCGTTAACAGAACTGCGGGAAAGCAGTGCCTGACAGGCAAGGGCAAAGGACACTGTCTACCGTTGGTCTAGCTATCGTTAGCTAGCTAGCTACCTATCCCGCCTGCTGTGTACTGGAGTCCTACCTGCCCTTGCCGTCGTTCACAGAACTGTGGGAAAACAGTGCCTGACAGGTGGGGGCGAGGTACTCTTGTCTACCGGTGGCCTAGCTAGCTACCGTTGTCGCCCCCTACTCCAGGCTGTATCACATCCGGCAATGATTGGGAGTCCAATTGGCGCACAATTGGCCCAGCGTTGTCCGGGTTTGTCTGGGGTAGGTCATCGTTGTATACAATAATTTGTTCATAACTGACTTGCCTAGTTAAATAAAGGTTAAATAAAAATAAATAAAATCAACATTTTGTCTCATCTGATATTTTAGTTAAAAGACTCAGGTAAAAAAAATGAAATTAAATTTAGCAATATATCACATTACATCTTACTAATACATTTTAAGTAATTATGGCAAAAATATTTTGTCTGCTGGTAGATTTTTGTCATCTACCTACCATAGGTAGGACCAAAAAGTTAATTTTAGGCCCTGCTCTGAGCCCTTACCAAAATACAAAACATGGCGGACAATTTCTCTTGCCTCGGATCTGAAACCAATAGTAACCCCCAACTTCAATGACAGTTAACATAAAACAAAAATACGAATTTGACATTCCCGCGCCCCAATGACATTGGCGCAGAGGAGGGCTTGCTAGCTAGCTACAGTCGCTTCGGTTTGATTCATATCAGCCGTTTTCTTATAAAACAGCTCAGCTAGCGAACTGCAAATTCGCAACGCTAGCTAGCTATTGTTAGCTAGACTCGGGAGCTCATGGGGCCATAGACATAGGCTTCAGGAGCCAGTGGGTTAGATATGATTCCACCATGGGCAACAACAACTGGCTACTAGTTTTCAGCCAAATGTTCAACTCCTAGCTAGTTTATCCAGTAACCACCGCATTTAGAAGGATAGCTACAGACTGAAATGTAGCTGGCTAGCTAGCATGCTGGCTTACACTGGCCATGCAGTAGCCAAATAGCTAGCTAATCGTAGATGCCAAAAGACACAGATATCTAGCCTTGGGAGCTCATGGGCACACAGGCTACATTAGCCAACTGGTTAGACATGATTACACCACGGGCAACAATAACTGGCGACTGGTTTGTTTTCAGATAAATATTTTCAACTCTTCCAACATAGTTTATCCAAAGACCACCGCATTTAGGAGGATAGCTAATTACTGAAATGTAGCATGCTAGATTTTTACATTTACATTTTTTGTAAGTTACTAGACTTCCAAGAGCAATTAGGGTTAAGTTCCTTGCTCATGGGCAAAGAAAGATTTTTCACCTAGTCTGCTTGGGGATTTGATCCAGGCAATAGCTACTAACTAATCGTATACGCATAACCCAAATGTATCAAAGAATAGTTAAACTTGCTCATATCAAGCGACACATACCAGACCATTTGTGGTAAGGTAAAAAATAATAATTAGTGGGCTCGTTTTTCAGACAATGAAACTAAAATAGATTGGTAGCTAGCTGGTGAGGCTTTCATTTATTTCCCAATTAATCTGGTGATCAAGCTGAAGCTGGGTTTCCCAAGTCGTTCGGTCAGTGCTAACTGCTCATGCCGGGGCACGAGCTAGCTAAACAGACGGCTCTGTAAAGCATCTTTGTGATGTCACACACTCAAGAGGGCTCAACCAATCACCCAATGGGTTATATCTCGAGACTCAAGAAATTGGAGAAGGGTGTAATTGCGGCTCACAATTCAGGGCGTTCCTGCATGTGGGCATTCCTGCATCTGCAGGAACCCTTCTTTATAATTCTATTGGTCAATTTTTAAGCTAAGACTCCAGTACACAGGCGGGAGGCAGGGACACTCCAGTACAGTGGGTGGCAGTCATGCACCATAATGTTGGGTGCCAACCTCCGATAAACCCCACAGAATAATAATAATAATTTTTTATTTAACCTTTATTTAAATAGGCAAGCCAGTTAAGAACAAATTCTTATTTACAATGACGGCCTACCAGAAGGCAAAAGACCTCCTGCGGGTAGGCCGTCATTTTAAATAAGAACTTGTTCTTAACTGACTTGACTAGTTAAATAAAGGTTATATATAAAAATAAAAACCCAGTCAAACCCTAACCCGGATGACACTGGGCCAATTGTGTGCCGCGCTATGGGACTCTCAATCACGGCCGGTTGTGATACAGCCTGGTATCGAACCAGGGTCTGTAGTGGCGCCTCTAGCACTGAGATGAAGCGCCTTAGACCGCTGTGCTACTCGGGAGCCCAAAAACAGCTGCCACTTTAAGGACGGGAAGTTACCCTGGTAACGGAGCTACTCAATTCCTGTCATGTGTGTCTGTGTGTGTGAGATTTTGGATCTGAGTAGTAGTAGACAGCATCTCTTCGCTATCATTTGAAGCAGCAAACTCAAACGAACAACAGACCTTGTGAACAAAACAAACCAAGAAACACGAGGACAAAGTCTCACTTTGTAGACTTTTGAGTAAATGTGACTAATTTCAGGAAAATAGGCGTATGTCGCGCGTCACTACTTTACAGAAGAGGCATTTGAACGTAAACAAGTATTTTAAACCTATTGTTTTTGTGTTTATACTTTTTCATAACGACAACGACAAGTTTGATGTCGGACAACAATAGAATGTTCATGATGTCACTGCAACAGCTGTCTACAAACATTACATTTACATTTTAGTCATTTAGCAGACGCTCTTATCCAGAGCGACTTACAGTAGAGTGCATACATTTTTATTACATTTTACATACTGAGACAAGGATATCCCTACCGGCCAAACCCTCCCTAACCCGGACGACGCTATGCCAATTGTGCGTCGCCCCACGGACCTCCCGGTTGCGTCCGGCTGCGACAGAGCCTGGGCGCGAACCCAGCCCAGCCTGGGCGCGAACCCAGAGACTCTGGTGGCGCAGCTAGCACTGCGATGCAGTGCCCTAGACCACTGCGCCACCCGGGAGGCTCTGGATAACGTCTACACGTACGTCTACGTCTATAGTACGTCTACATGTCGGTAGACGTACTATAAACCAGCCTTTAGTCTTGAGATCTGTTGTTGTTTAGGACACTCCTGTACTCAGTCTGTATAGCACATGGCCTCACATGTGAAGAAATGGGTGGGGCTAAGGCTTAAGAGGGTCTGAATGATGCTGAATGGGTGTAGACAAAGAAGAGCTCTCCAGTAGGTGTACCAAAAATATTCAAGAGACATTTTCTCATAAGTGGGGTTACAAGTTTATCAACTTTCAAAGCAGAATTGCTTTCCCATTGTTTGTCAACTGTAGTGTATGATAAACCATCTCTACTTTTATCCAATGTAAAAAAAAAACACAATTTCAAATTTTGCTACAAAAGACCGAATCAGTTACAAATGAGTCAAACTTTTATGCCTGTGCGCAGCACCTCCAAAAATGACTATCAGCACAATGCACAAAGCTCCCTAGCCAGGCAGTTGTTCCTGTGTAAGGTGGGTGGGTTATAGATTCAAATTTCTTTGTGCGATTAGCAGCTATGAAACAAAACAGCAGAAATACTTTGAAAACAGCTAGTGCAGCATTGCTCTGCTATAAATCACAACTTGCACAATGTGCTCATACTTGACTTTTTACTCTTTTTTTATTTGTAAATGTGGCTGTAATACTTGCACTGTAGAACCCTGCAAATTGACCACCCGCCTACGTGGCTGGTGAAATAGACATTCTTACCTGCCAATACCTAAATCTACCTGCATTTGGTGGGTGGCGGATGTTCATTTTATGCCCTGGCTCAGAGTGACAAATCACCCAACTGATATTAATGACTGCCTCCGTGTATCCTACAAAAGGAAATTTCACTTACAGGAGACGCTGATATGGCGAATCCCCTTAAGCCATTCTTATTGGGACAGGCAATGTAACATCCATAACGTTTTTATTTTTTAAACATGCCCCTTACATAGGATTGTCAGATTTGACATTACTGTTGATGTTATTTGTTTTGAGGCTGTTCTGCTCAGTGCTCCAGATCGTACAAGTTTGGAAAATGGACAATGAGAGGTTGTTGGCGAAGTCTAGAGATCTGTGATGATGAAAGATCTATAGATTTATGATGTTGTATGATACCGTTGTAATCATTGACCATCAAAACATAGCCTAGATGTAGACATCACCTTTTCCGTTGATATCATGTTTGTTTCAGCAGATAGTAAGGAAAATTAATTGTCTGTTTATGGTGGAATAGAAAAATGTCCAGCAGAAGTTTTTTGCGATGGCTCCATAGCTGAAAATGTTTGGGCCCCAAACTTTGCAATTATTCCAAGTTTCATGCTTTTATAAAAACGTTTTTCACACATCGCCTGGACTAGTAGGCCTAACTGCCAGCCTATCACTCATATGGTAATGTTAGCTCTAATTCAAACTGTGATTTTTACTTTTAGATGTTGCTAGTCATTTGTTTCAATAAAGAATTGCAGAGCACCCCAAAACCTCAGCTCTTGATCTACTCAGAATACATTGCTGAATCGGGATGGGGCAGAGGTAAACATTGTGCTTCTTTGTCATATTTTCAGAGTCTGTCTGAACAAAGCGTTAGGGTTGCGTTGCGTGACCATTAACTCTGAGGTTATACAGAAAATGTTAGATTATTGAAACTCCTACGTCCTCCCCGAAACGTATTCCCGCCCTTGGGCCCGTGTGAATACAGCCTATTTGAAAGAAAATTGGTGACACCATGTTAGCCAAGAGCTAGAGACCGTCCATGGGTTTCTCAAATTAGTATTTTGTAACTGCTCTAGATTGCAGGAAATGCAATTACAGGTGTTAAAAAAACGCAAAAGTCTCAGTGTCCCTCCAGGCTAATAACTGAGGGCCTAATTGGTGGAACTTTAAAACTGTTCTGTATGTAGCCTATGTGGCTGTGCTTTAATTTAAGCATTAAATGTACTTGTGGGTCGTTCTATATTAATTCAATCACTTTTTGACCACACCCCTTGAGGAGTACCTGAGGAGGTAGTGTAGCATCAGCCAGTTGAAAACCAGCTAATCAATTCCTGTTACTTATGTCACCCCTGAAAACGCCCTACAGTCAGTCATACTTCATGTTGCATGCGCTTTGGTTGTTTGGCCACTTAGGGTACATTTAGGTGAGCCTCGGTTTCAAGGTGAAGCGTTCATCAATTCTTGGCTTAAAGCGATAGTTCGGGATTCTGGCAATGAGTCAGATGAAATTGTGGATACTATTTTTATGTATCTGCTTCCAGTATGAAGGAAGTTAAAAAGTAGTTTCACGAGCCAATGCTAACTAGCGTTAGCGCAGTGACTGGAAGTTGCGCTAATGCTAGATAGCGACTTCTTTCAAACTGCACGCAGAGACATAAAAATCCACAAGTTCATCTAACTCTGGGGAAGTAGATAAAGGGCCTCATTGTCAAAATCCCAAACTATCCCTTTAGGTGGATGTGTACAGGAATAGCTATTTGAACGTTAAGCCTGTAGGCTAGGCCTAGTAGGCTATATTTGAATTTGGTAGTCAATCAGGGCCATTCTATGGGATGTGCTCTCCATTTTCCAGATTTTAAGCAATGTTCATAGTAGCCTAACTAAAGACTGACTTACAGTAACTTTGAATTATTTATGGGTTAGCATATTATTGACATTAGTAAATCATACCAGATGTGAAAAAAAAATGTCTGTCCATATTTCTAGATTGAGTTCTTAAGGGTGTGAGGGGTCGCCCCTCTTTAAGCAATGAGCACACCTTCACCATTGGCTAAGCTAAATGGTTGAACTGGCTAACTAAGCGGACCCACACAATGAATGGTTGGAAATGTGGTTGAACACTCAATTAGGCTAGCCACCACAACTTTAAAAAGTTGCTGCTACATCTCACTTATGGAAGATTCTCGTTGTTTAACACTGACTGACTAAGCTACCGTAAATCATTCAATTACAATGGAAGAAGGAGACGTAAGGAGACATTTAGTGATTTGACCATTGGCGACTGGTTTGAATGCTCAAACTTCGCAATAACAAATTGGAAGATGGAAGCTGTCGCTAGCCATAGATAGACCACCACCAACTCGCTGTATAGAAAGCAATGATGTGAATCCTCTGTTGGCTGTGGAGAGTTCCTGGGGATGTGAATCCTCTGTTGGGACTGCGGAGAGTTCCTGGGGATGTGAATCCTCTGTTGGGACTGCGGAGAGGTCCTGGGGATGTGAATCCTCTGTTGGGACTGCGGAGAGGTCCTGGGGATGTGAATCCTCTGTTGGGACTGCGGAGAGGTCGTGGGGATGTGAATCCTCTGTTGGGATTGCGGAGAGGTCCTGGGGATGTGAATCCTCTGTTGGGACTGCAGAGAGGTCCTGGGGATGTGAATCCTCTGTTGGGACTGCGGAGAGGTCGTGGGGACGTGAATCCTCTGTTGGGACTGCGGAGAGGTCGTGGGGATGTGAATCCTCTGTTGGGACTGCGGAGAGGTCGTGGGGATGTGAATCCTCTGTTGGGACTGCGGAGTGGTCCTGGGGATGTGAATCGTCTGTTGGGACTGCGGAGAGGTCCTGGGGATGTGAATCGTCTGTTGGGACTGCGGAGAGGTCGTGGGGATGTGAATCCTCTGTTGGGACTGCGGAGAGGTCGTGGGGATGTGAATCCTCTGTTGGGACTGCGGAGAGGTCGTGGGGATGTGAATTGTCTGTTGGGACTGCGGAGAGTTCCTGGGGATGTGAATCCTCTGTTGGGACTGCGGAGAGGTCCTGGGGATGTGAATCCTCTGTTGGGATTGCGGAGAGGTCCTGGGGATGTGAATCCTCTGTTGGGACTGCGGAGAGGTCCTGGGGATGTGAATCCTCTGTTGGGACTGCGGAGAGGTCCTGGGGATATGAATCCTCTGTTGGGACTGCGGAGAGGTCGTGGGGATGTGAATCGTCTGTTGGGACTGCGGAGAGGTCCTGGGGATGTGAATCCTCTGTTGGGACTGCGGAGAGGTCCTGGGGATGTGAATCCTCTGTTGGGACTGCGGAGAGGTCCTGAGGATGTGCAGCAGCTTGTTTCTGTATTGTCATTGTTAGCAGAGCCTTTACTTCGGCTACCATTTAGGGTTTTATCTTCCTTCTTTTTTTTTTTTCTTCTTCTTTTTTTTTTTTAAAGGAGTGGGGCAGTCCCACTCTTCACGTAGGTCTATTTTTTGTTTATTGAATATTAAAGAACTAGCGAGGAAGGATAGAGGAGAGGGTTGCTGAAATAGCCAGATTCTAAAGTTTTAAGTTCCTCGGCGTACACATCACAGACAAACTGAAATGGTCCACTCACACAGACAGTGTGGTGAAGACGCCTCTTCAACTGCAGGAGGCTGAAGAAATTTGGCTTGGCACCCAAATCCCTGACAAACTTTTACAGATGCACAATCGAGAGCATCCTGTTGGGTTGTATCACAGCCTGGTACGGCAACTGCATCGCCCTCAACCGCAAGTCTCCAGAGGGTGGTGCGGTCTGCACAACGCATCACCAGGGGCAAACTACCTGCCCTCCATGACACCTACAGCACCCGATGTCACAGGAATGACAAAAAAGATCATCAAGGACATCAACCACCTGAGCCACAGCCTGTTCACACCGCTACCATCCAGAAGGCGAGGTCAGTACAGGTGCATCAAAGCTGGGACCGAGAGACTGAAAAACAGCTTCTATCTCAAGGCCATCAGACTGCTAAACAGCAATCACTAACTCAGAGAGGCTGCTGCCTACTTTGAGATCCAATCACTGGCCACTTTAATAAATGGATCACTAGTCACTTCATACAATGCACTCTAAATAATGCCACTTTAATAATGTTTACATGTCTTACATTACTCATATCACGTGTATATACTGTATTTTATACCATGTACTGCACCTTGGCTATGCCGCTCGGCCATCACTCATCCATATACGTACATGTACATACTCTCATTCACCCCTTTTGATTTGTGTGTATTATGTAGTTGTTGGGGAATTGTTAGATTACTTGTTAGATATTACTGCACTGTCGGAACTAGAAGCACAAGCATTTCGCTACAATCGCATTAACATCTGCTAACCATGTGTATGTGACAAGTAAGATTTGATTTGATTTTAAACCCATGCTGCTGTGGTATAGGCTATGTATTCTGGAGGCAGCGGCCCAGACCACTAAACTTCCCTAGGCTACTAGGCCCTGTTTCCTGACCAAGCTAATTTTGACTTGTGAGTATATGTAATAATGTCTTTATTGTGGACCTCCTGAGCCTCTGACACAGATCTCGGCTAGGCAGGGTAGTGTACAGTGGCCCTCCCCAGGCCATGTTAGAAACCAGATGAGGAAGTGTCTCTGTTTGTAGTTGTCAAGGAGATGACAATCTAGACCTCTGCCGTCATGTGCTTGCAGTAGTTTTGCAGTTGTACATACTGTAGGCCCATGCTATAGCTAGTTTAAAAGCCTAAAACTGTAGAACACAAACTCACGTGATATACTGTCCATAACAGTCACTTTTGAAAACTGTTGGGATATATCCTACATTATGCACAGTGGTAAGAGACAGACTTAGATTTTTGATGGACTTTACTATTTTGTTTTATATAATAGGCTACTCCAAATCACCAAAAAGAGGTGAAAAGTAAGCCTAATTTAGGGGTGTCAAACTACATTCCTGGAGGGCCGTGTGTCTGCTTGTTTTGTTGTTCCCTTTCAATTAGTTTCCAATTAAGACCTAAACAACCTGGTGAGGGAAGTTCCTAATTAATCAATGACCTTAATTATTCAAGTACAGGGGAGGAGCGAAAACCCGTAGACACACGGTCCTCCAGGATGTTTTTTTGACACCCCTGGCCTAATGCTTTAGTGGCACAAGATCAAAGGTTAATATAAACCCACTGTCTGTACAATATTACAATGCACTGTATTTCTCTTTTGTGTTTTTCAGATGGTATATTTTTGCTCCCCTTGCGATCAACACTGCAAATGATCCACCCACTGAGTCCCTGAACTCTGCTGAGACCCAGGCGGAAACCGTTGTCCTCCTTATCCCTCCTCACTTCCTGGCCCTCCGTCAGGGATGGTGAGAACAACAATACTACCCTGTAGACACACCCTAGTGCTTTACTTCTGAACCCACCCAAGTTCAACCAACCACTTACCTCAACGCCATGATTCACCTGCCTGGTCTGTCTGTGGAAGCAACTGACTAATTTTTATGGTAGGTTACTTAGGACAGATTTCCAATACCTTATAGTAGTGAATGTGACTGTTAAGTTTCATTAAGTTTTATCCGTACATCATTGAAAGAAATTCAGTATGTTACGACCGTAAAACTTAAATTAATAGCCCAGGCGTTTATTTGCTTAAATCACTTAACACAGCAGGCGCTTGCTTATTAGAGACAGCCTTCTACAGTGCCTTCAGAAAGTATTCATACCCCTTGACTTACTCCACATTTCGTTGTGTTACAGCCTGAATTCAAAATTGATTAAATATATATTTTTTCTTACCCATCTATACACAATACCCCATAATGACAAAGTGAAAATATGTTTTTAGAAATTGTAACAAATTTATTGAATTTGAAAAACAGAAATATGTCATTTACATAAGTATTCACACCCCTGAGTCAATACTTTGTAGAAGCAGCGATTACAGATGTGAGTCTTTCTGGGTAAGTCTCAAAGAGCTTTCCATACCTGGATTTTGCAACATTTGCCCATTATCCTTTTAAAAATTCTTCAAGCTCTGTCAAATCATTGCTTGACAACCATTTTCAGGTCTTGCCATAGATTTTCAAGTAGAGTTAAGACAAAACTGTAACTCGGCAGCTCAGGAACATTAACTGGTAGTTAATTCAAAAAATCATGTTAAACACTGTTATTGCACACAGAGTGAGTCCATGCAATTTATTATGCGACTTGTTAAGCACATTTTTACTCCTGAACTTATTTAGACTTGCCATAACAAAGGAGTTGAATACTTACTTGACTCAAGACATTTCAGCTTTTAATTTTTTTAATTAATTTGTAAGAATTTCGAAAAACATAATTCTACTTTGACATTATGGGGTGTTGTGTGTAGGCCAGTGACAAAGAAATCTACATTTAATCTATTTTAAATTCAGGCTGTAACACAACAAAATGTGGAAAACGTCTAGGGGTGTGAATACTTTCTGAAGGCACTGTATTTGAGCCAAGTGTCTCTTTCCTTAATGCACACAGCGTTTGCTAATTTGCATAGTTCATTGTTTCTAATTTGCGTAGTTCATTGTTTAATTCCAGCATTCACTTCCAGCATTTTAATACATTTCCTCATTTCCTGCACTCATGTGTTATCATTTACGCACGGTGTCATGTTTCTTTTGTCTTAGTATGTCTCTATAAAAAAATATAAGCAACTTTTCCTTGACAGAATAATTATTCACCACTTTGACTAGAGGTCGATTGGTAGGTTTCTAGGGGTCTACTCCCGAAGTTGTTAACTGGCAAGCAAAAAAACAGTCATCTAGCATTTCTCAGCTGTTAGCAGCCAATGGCTAGCAGTTTCTTACTGGCGATTAAAATCGGATGATTGCCATAATTCTGTCTAGTCGTTACTGAATTATTTAATGTAACAAATCAAACATTAAACCTTGTAAACAATTCATGGTAATACATGTGAACCTCGTAAACAATTCATTTAGACCATGCGTTTATTTGAAATGTGCGTTCATTTGCTGAAATGTGTACCGTTGCCAGGCTATTTATAGGGACAGGCGGCAATTTCAGACTAGGCGTTTAATACCTTTTTTGCACTATTGGTTAGAGCCTGTAAGTAAGCATTTCACTGTCAGGCACCTGATGTATTCGGCGCACGTGACAAATAAACTTTGATTTGATTGAAGTTTTACAGTATTTGAATTCTCTGAATTCTCTTCAGCTGTACGCATCAGACAGACGTAGACTAATTTATTCTGACAGTCACAGCATAAATGTAGTAGATCTAATTTAAGGCTTTTCTATCTGGGTGGAGACTGGAGAGTGGCAGGCGGATGAGGATCCTCTTGTGCAGTGGGCCGTAACCCTTGCTCTGCATCACTGGCTGCTGCGTTAGAACGGCTAGGACCATGAGCTGTTAGTATTGAATAGATTAGCCTTACATTTAAAGAGAGTCATATTTGCCATTGAACAAAATTATGTGTGCCTCTGCTGTATTTTGTGCCACAGCAAGATCAAAGGACAGTACATTTCCCAAATGGCTAATATAATAGAATTTCTCCTCACTGTAGTTCGACAATAGAATTAAAATAAGAAATTAATCCTGGCCAAAATGATGGCGATGCAGAATGAAAATTAGGTTCTTTGGCTAAGCCTATATTTGTCTTTCCATATGAAGGGATCCTTTATTTGCATTTCTTTTCAGTGGCTTGGACGTGTCCCCAGCTAGAACAAAGGTGTTTGTCACTGTATTTTGCATCAATGTGCATGTTTTCCACCGGTGGAAGGTGAATAACCGATGGCTGCTCAAGTGGCCAACTCAGGATTTGCATGTTTGGTTTATTGGTCCATATATGATCCCTATCATGGATGTCAAAGTGAAGGCCACAGAGAGAGAGAGACAACATTCTCACTGTTCATTGTTAGTGTCCATAAATACGGAGCAAAAGTTGAATGATGACTTTGCAGGTAAGACAATCCTTTATTTAATAGCTTTGGGATTCAAGAGCAAAGTTTAAAAGTAGTGAAATGAAGTAGAATCACAGGAGAGATCAAATCAGAGCAGAGAAGACATTTATTTTTTAAGGTTAGCCAACATGTACCATCTACAGTCCTTGGGGCCCGTGTTCCACACCCAGATTGTGCAGAATGTTCTTTATTAACCTGTCATAATTATTATAATTATATTAATAATTATCTGTTCTTTGGGATTGATTGAAACAAGCATTATTGTACCATTCATTACCAGGATGTTAATAAACGTGGTGATAGTAACCATTCTCTGAAATAAGTACCAGAAAGAATCCAATGTTAGCACATATTTTCAAAATTGCGCCTCTTATTTCCTAGGGATGTTCCCAATAGGCAATTTTTTTGTTTTTTCGGGGGTAGATAGATTGTAGCTCACATCAATGTAATTGTCCTCATCATTTCCAATCCCCCAAATATTTTTGGCTAAAAGAAAAATATATACTGTACCAGTCAAAAGTTTGGACACACCTACTCATTCAAGGGTTTTTCTTTATCTTTACTATTTTCTACATTGTAGAGTAATGGTGAACACATCAAAACGATGAAATAATGCAATCATGTAGTAACCAACCAAATGTTAAACAAATCAAAATATATTTTATATTTGAGATTCTTCAAAGTAGCCACCCTTTGCCTTGATGACAGCTTTGCACACTCTTGGCATTCTCTCAACCAGCTTCACCTGGATTGCTTTTCCTCACTCTCCAGTCCAACTCATCCCAAACCATCTCAATTGGGTTGAGGTTAGGTGATTGAGGAGTCCAGGTCATCTGATGCAGCACTCCATCACTGTCCTTCTTGGTCAAATAGCCCTTACACAGCCTGGAGGTGTGTTTTGGATCATTGTCCTTTTGAAAAACAAATGATAGTCCCACTAAGCGCAAACCAGGTGGTATGGCGTATCGCTGCAGAATGCTGTGGTTGCCATGCTGGTTAAGTGTGCCTTAAATTCTAAATAAATCACTGACGGTGTCACCAGCAAAGCACCATCACACACCCTCCTCCATGCTTCACGGTGGGAACCACACATGTGGAGATCATCCGTTCACCTACTCTGCGTCTCACAAAGACACGGCGGTTGGAACCAAAAATCTCAAATTCGGACTCATCAGAGCAAAGGACAGATTTCCACCGGTTTAATGTCCATTGCTTGTGTTTCTTGGCCCAAGCAAGTCTCTTCTTGTTATTGGTGTTCTTTAGTAGTGGTTTCTTTGCAGCAATTCGAGCATGAAGGCCTGATTGACGCAGTCTCCTCTGAACAGTTGATGTTGAGATGTGTCTGTTACTTGAACTCTGTGAAGCATTTATTTGGGCTGCAATTTATGAGTCTGGTAACTCTAATGAACTTATCCTCTGCAGCAAAGGTAACTCTGGGTCTTCCTTTCCTGTGTCGGTTCTCATGAGAGCCAGTTTCATCATAGCGCTTGATGGTTTTTGCGACTGCACTTGAAGAAACTTTAAAAGTTCTTGAAATTTTCCGCATTGACTGACCTTCATGCTTTAAAGTAACGATGGATTGCTGTTTTTTTTGCTTATTTGATATTTTCTTGCCATAGTATGGACTTGGTATTTTACCAAATAGGGCTATCTTCTATATACCACCCCTACCTTGTCACTACACAACTGATTGGCTCAAACACGTTAAGAAGGAAATAAATTTCACAAACAAATTTTTAACAAGGTACACCTGTTAATTGAAATGCATTCCAGGTGACTACCTCATGAAGCTGGTTGAGAGAATGCCAAGAGAGTGCAAAGCTGTCATCAAGGCAACGGGTGGCTACTTTAAAGAATCTCAAATATAAAATACATTTTGCTTTGTTTAACACTTTTTTTGGTTACTACATCTTTATTTTTGTATTTATTTTACCTTTATTTAACTAGGCAAATCAGTTAAGAACAAATTCATATTTTCATTGACGGCCTAGGAACAGTGGGTTAACTGCCTTGTTCAGGGGCAGAACGACAGATTTTTACCTTGTCAGCTCGAGGATTTGATCTTGCAACCTTTCGGATACTAGTCCAACGCTCTAACCACTAAGCTACCTGCCGCCCCGATGATTCCATATGTGTTATTTCATAGTTTTGATGTCTTCACTATTATTCTACAATGTAGAAAATAGTAAAAAAAAAATAAGAAAAACCCTTGAATGAGTGTCCAAACTTTTGACTGCTACTTTACATACATATACATACGTATATTATATATACACTACTGTTCAAAAGTTTGGGGTCACTTAGAAATTTCCTAGCTTTTGAAAGAAAAGCACATTTTCTGTCCATTAAAATAACATAAAATTGGTCAGAAATACAGTATAGACATTGTTAATGTTGTAAATGACTATTAGCTGGAAACGGCTGATTTTATTTATAATTGAATATCTACATAGGCCTACAGAGGCCCATTATCAGCAACCATCACTCCTTTGTTCCAATGGCACGTTGTGTTAGCTAATCCAAGTTTATTGTTTTAAAAGGCTAATTGATCATTAGAAAACCCTTTTGCAATTATGTTAGCACAGCTGAAAACTGTTGTTCTGATTAAAGAAGTAATAAAACTGGCCTTCTTTGGACTAGTTGAGTATCTGGAGCATCAGCATTTGTGGGTTCGATTACAGGCTCAAAATTGCCAGAAACAAGGAACTTTCTTCTGAAACTCGTCAGTCTATTCTTGTTCTGAGAAATAGCCAAGAACGTGAAGATCTGGTACAATGCTGGGTACTACTCCCTCCACAGAACAGTGCAAACTGTCTAACCAGAATAGAAAGAGGAGTGGGAGGCCCCGGTGCACAACTGAGCAAGAGAACAAGTACATTAGAGTGTCTAGTTTGAGAAACGTACACCTTACAAGTCCTCAACTGGCAACTTCATTAAATAGTACCCGCAAAATACCAGTCTCAACGTCAACAGTGAAGAGGCGACTCCGGGATGCTGGCCTTCTTGGCAGAGTTGCAAAGAAAAACCCATATCTCAGACTGGCCAATAAAAATAAAAGATTAAGATGGGCAAAAGAACACAGACACTGGACAGAGGAACTCTGCCTAGAAGGCCAGCATCTCGGATGCCAGCATCCCGGATGCCAGCATCCCAGCATCTGTACTGTTTCCTTTGTTAAAATGGACTCTTTTGACCTAAATTGCTTTTGTTTTAGAGATGAGTCCTGAATTGCATGGCCTCTAAAGGCACATTTAAAAGTGTCCCGTACAGGAAGGGGATCTGCTGTACCTATGTTATGTTAGAAAAAGTCAGTTATAAATTATTCTGTCCTAGTTAAAAACAAGTTATCATCCAAAAGGCTTTGATTAAATTTCCAATATCCTCGCCCACGTGGAAATGCTGTAAGAGTAATGTATATGCCAATTATCTGATTGTCCGACCGCATTCTGTCCCCTATCAACACTTTTTAAACTTTTGGTGCCAGAGAGAATGACATAAGAAAGTAGTCAAGACGACTAGTTTGATTGAGCCTCCACCATGTATATCTCACTAGGTCAGGATATTTAAGCCTTCATATGTCCACTAGTTCCAATATATCCATGACATTCGGGATTTCCTTAAGTGGATGAAGGTGATATCCTTTACGGTCCATAGAGGTATTTAAAACTGTATTATAATCTCCCACCATAATAATAGTTTTGTATTGCTTGTAGGGTTGATCAATTGGGGCGGCAGGGTAGCCTAGTGGTTAGAGCGTTGGACTAGTTGGACTAGTAACCGAAAGGTTGCAAGTTCCAATCCCCGAACTGACAAGGTACAAATCTGCCATTCTGCCCCTGAACAGGCAGTTAACCCACTGTTCCTAGGCCGTCATTGAAAATAAGAATTTGTTCTTAACTGACTTGCCTAGTTAAATAAAGGTAAAATATATATATATTATATATATTTTCAAAGAAGCGTGGATCATCATTATTTGAACCGTATAGGTTAATGAGCCATATCTGTTTATGGTCCAATAACATATTTAAAATCTACCTTGTTTGGACAATTTGCACATTCTGATCAAAATGACTGTTAATTAATATCCTCACCCCTTTTTGAATTTCTTTGCACATAGGAGAAATCTATTTTGCCCCCCCCAGTCCTTTTCCCACACAACTTCATCTAAAATTGTTGAATGAGTTTCCTGTAAACAATAGATATTGTATTCCTTCTCTTTTAGCCAGGTAAATGCTGATCGTCTTTTCTCATTATCTGCTAAGCCATTACAATTTTAACTGGCTATCATATTTTTATTGATTGATTGAATGTGCTTCATTGTCTAAGGCTTGATTGTACTGGAGTGTTCATTCACTCAATAAAGATTTGCCATATGTCAGTGTCCACTGCCTAAAGTAGGTTAATGCCTTTGTATCCTACTTTTATTGGGTTTCACAATGGTGGTATTGCACACAGCTATTGCACTGCAACCTTTAGGCTAGCTTATGTCCACTTGTTTACTCCCCTTCACACATATAGGCCTAGTAGGCTATAGACAGGCCCTTGGTTTGTGCTCCTTGTCATAGGGGACCAACATAATATGTTTCTTTGCTCGGTCACATGCCTTTACACCTGGATGTAGTTACAATGATATTCAGTTGAAGTCATTAAAACTCATTTTTCAACCACTACACAAATGTCATGTTAACAAACTATAGTTTTGGCAAGTCGATTAGGACATCTACTTTGTGCATGACACAAGTAATTTCTCCAACAATTTTTTTCAGACAGATTATTTAACTTCCAAAGTTGTAGCAAAATGGCTTAAGGACAACAAAGTCAAGGTATTGGAGTGGCCATCACAAAGCCCTGACCTCAATCCTATATCACAATTCCAGTGGGTCAGAAGTTTACGTACGCTAAGTTGACTGTGCCTTTAAACAGCTTGGAAAAGTCCAGAAAATGATGTCATGGCTTTAGAAGCTTCTGATAGGCTAATTGACATCATTTGAGTCAATCGGAGGTGTACCTGTTGATGTATTTCAAGGCTTACCTTCAAACTCATTGCCTCTTTGCTTGACATCATGGGAAAATGAAAAGAAATCAGCCAAGACCTCAGAAAAAGAATTGTAGACCTCCACAAGTCTGGTTCATCATTGGGAGCAATTTCCAAACACCTGAAGGTACCACGTTCATCTGTGCAAACAATAGTACGCAAGTATAAACACCATGGGACCACGCAGCCGTCATACCGCTCAGGAAGGAGACGCGTTCTGTCTCCTAGAGATGAACGTACTTTGGTGCGAAAAGTGCAAATCAATCCCAGAATAACAGCAAAGGGCCTTGTGAAGGTGCTGGAGGAAACGGTTATTAAAGTTTCCACAGTAAAACGAGTCCTATATCGACATAACCTGAAAGGCCGCTCAGCAAGGAAGAAGCCACTGCTCCAAAACCGCCATAAAAAAGCCAGACTACGGTTTGCAACTGCACATGGGGACATTTTGGAGAAATGTCCTCTGGTCTGATTAAACAAAAATAGAATTGTTTGGCCATAATGACCATTGTTATGTTTGGAGGAAAAAGATGGAGGCTTTCAAGCTGAAGGACACCATCCCAACCGTGAAGCACGGGGTGGCAGCATCATGTTGTGGGGGTGCTTTGCTGCAGGAGGGACTGGTGCACTTCACAAAATAGATGGCATCATGAGGAGGAAAATTATGTGGATATATTGAAGCAACATCTCAAGACATCAGTCAGGAAGTTAAAGCTTGGTCACAAATGGGTCTTCCAAATGGACAATGACCCCAAGCATACTTCCAAAGTTGTCGCAAAATGGCTTAAGGACAACAAAGTCAAGGTATTGGAGTGGCCATCACAAAGCCCTGACCTCAATCCTATAGACAATTTGTGGGCAGAACTGAAAAAGTGTGTGGCACTCACAGCAGACCCATAATGTAGCACAGACTGAGCATCTTCTGCTCATGTGTAAGGACATGTGAGACCTCACACATCTTCCTCCCTCAGTGTTTACTGTATGTGTACGGTCTGTGTGTACAGTCTGTGTGTACGGTGTGTGTGTGTGTGTGTGTGTGTGTGTGTGTGTGTGTGTGTGTGTGTGTGTGTGTGTGTGTGTGTGTGTGTGTGTGTACCAATCTCTTGCTCACACAGCAGAGCAGATTTGTCACGGTGCCAAGCAAGGCCAGCTCCAGGAGGGAATCCTCTGTCTCATTCTTTCACCACCTCTTTCTATCATTCTATCTATTTTTCTCTCTCCATCCTCGTCCTCTATCTTTCTCTCTTTCTCTTTGGGCTTGTGCAGCTGAAAATGTTCTATGTTAGCCTCTGAGTTTGAATATCAATATTGTTGAATTTGATTCATTTTGGGTAACAGACATATACAACAAAATGTACAATGTGGACCCAGAGGATATCACTTGAAAGTATTAATTAAATGTATTGTTTCCAAAGTGGTCCTTGATGGTTGTTGACATGGTTTGACTGTGATTGCCACACACACAATACCTTGTTTTAAAATTTTATTTTGTTGAAGTTATAAAAAGTTGACCGCAAGAATGAGTGGCAAAGATAAAAGGGGCAAATTTAGAAAACAACCAGTAAAAGAAATACCTTTTCACATCTCTATTGATTTCTGTATGAAATTCACCTGGTTCATGTTCTCTCAATGTTGTGATATTCATACATCTATGAGGAAGATGGCATAGTCCTTAACCAATGTGTTTGGATTTTGTCCACAGCCCCGAAGTTTAAGCGGAGTTGATATGAGAAAACGGCAGCAGCCACACATTGAAGGACCTCCCCAGGCGCCTGGCCATCCAAGACCCAACAACTGCTGCATGTGCTGGTGTGGTTGTTGTAAATGCCTCTGGTACGTCAATCCTCGCTTTCTGTTTACTTACCCCATGTCTCCCCATATTCAAAGGGCTATGGCTGTCTAAATGCCCTTTAAAATTATGAGAAATTGTGTTTAGATTTTCCTGAAATATAGACAGAAAAAAGCACCTGGTCGTATTACCTTCAAGACCACATCCCTTTCAATGTTTTTATATTAGTGGGGGAAAGTATTATAGACTGTAGTTATCAGCACTTTAGGCCAAAATAACCAATACTCGTACATTTGTAATTATTGTCGTTATTCACCCAATGTTTAGGCCGATCACATTGTTTAGAGATTAAAGTAATGAATGCTGAAAGACTGTAGGTCTGCAGGTAAAACATGACTCGATGCTTGAAGTCTTTTTCCCCTCATAGTTTTCAGTTCTATGGGTGCATAAACATTGTTTATCAGACCAATTATCTGATGCCTGGGAAAAGGGTGAGTTTAGGAAAAGAGACTCCCATATACAACTATATGATTACTACTTTTCACGTTTCCGTGGAGAAAACGGCAGGGGCGCATTAGCTTTTAATAATCAGCATTTTCACAATTCTGACCATCAAAAAAATCTGCATTTTAACCATTTCACCGGCATTTTATATTGAAAGTCAGTGTTTGTGTTTGTTTGCTTCAATAGAGTCATCAGGGGCGTGCAACTATAGTTTTTCTTCACACTAAATAAATTAATGCAACACATTTGGTAGAAAATAGCATGGTTTTCATCAGATGACTATAAAAGTGCAACACTATTTGGCTAGCAGCCACACATAAGTAAATTAGCTTACAATGAAAAAGTATGGTATTTTTTGCAGTTCAACGTCTAGTTTTGATTTATATTTCGTTGAGTTGTCAACTAACATCAATCCAATGTGAAATCAAGAAAGAAATGCAGCATGTCATTGGGTTTTGGTTAAAAGTTGGTAAATAAAGGCGAAATGCCCTTACATGTTGACCACACCACTCGCGTGCGTCGCAGGCGCATGTTATTCAATCATTTCACCCACACTGATGGTGTGTGTCAACGTGAGTCTGTGTAACCAGGCACTAAAATAGAACTTGGTTCTATGTGTGATGCTTGATGCGCTGCCAGTCCCGTCTCTCCCATCTCCTCATTAGTTTTAAGGAGCATATACTCACGTGGGTGATTGAAAGATGAGGTCCACACTCCAGTCCAGTTGGTAGTGGTAATGCACCTTAAAGTTGGTTGCCAATCGCCATGTAAAGTCCAAAGAAGAAGAAGCCTGAAGGAGGAGAGATTACTAGAAACAAACTTTTATCTGTGGATTAATTTTTGGAGTAGAGGACCTTTCAGGTAAAATAACAACCCAATGTTTATATCCCAGGACAAATTAGCTAGCAACAGCAAGCTAGCTAGCTAAATTGCCATACATTTGTTATGCTTTTCGACCTGTTCCCAAGTTAATATAGTTGGTTCAGAGTTTGTTTTGATATTTCAACCTGCGTGTTCTGATCGCGTCTGGTGTGGGTGGACAAAATCAACATGCGCGGTCTGGTCCGCATGTTACATTGATGACTTTTTGCAAATCCAATCAGTCCACCAGTGCTCTGATGTACTTTCTTCCGTGTAGTTTTTCTCCGGGAGCAAGTTAAAATGCAATATGAACTTGAAGTAAACCATTAGGAAATGTAGCTGGCTACATTATTTCTATGATAAACATGAGAAATCTGATGCCCCACCCCCTGGACAAAAACTGGTTGAATCAATGATGTTTCCACATTTCATTGTGAGGATGTTGAATCTAAACCTCATTGTGAGGATGTTGAATCTAAACTTTTTTTTTCTAAAAAAAAAGAAACGTCCCTTTTTCAGGACCCTGTCTTTCAAAGATAATTCATTAAACTCCAAATAACTTCACAGATCTTCATTGTAATGATTTTAAACACTGTTTCCCATGCTTGTTCAATGAACCATAAACAATTAATGAACATGCACTTGTGGAATGGTCGTTAAGACACTAACAGCTTAGGCAATTAAGGTCACAGTTATGAAAACTTAGGACATTGAAGAGGCCTTTCTACTGACTCTGAAAAACACCAAAAGAAAGATGCCCAGGGTCCCTGCTCATCTGCGTGAACGTGCCTTAGGCATGCTGCAAGGAGGCATGAGGACTGCAGATGTAGCCAGGGCA
The DNA here is from genome assembly GCF_016432855.1 of Salvelinus namaycush. Classification (NCBI taxonomy): domain Eukaryota; kingdom Metazoa; phylum Chordata; class Actinopteri; order Salmoniformes; family Salmonidae; genus Salvelinus; species Salvelinus namaycush. The sequence continues at coordinate 17,083,663 of NC_052341.1, forward strand.
ATAAATTGCAATGTCCGTACTGTGAGACGCCTAAGACGGCGCTACAAGGAGACAGGACGGACAGCTGATCATTCTCGCAGTGGCAGAACACGTGTAACAACACCTGCACAGGATCGGTACATCCGAACATCACACCTGCGGGACAGGTACAGGATGGCAACAACAACTGCCCAAGTTACACCTGGAATGCACAATCCCTCCATCAATGCTCAGACTGTCCGCAATATGCTGAGAGAGGCTGGACTGAGGGCTTGTAGGCCTGTTGTAACGTAGGTCCTCACCAGACATCACCGGCAACAACGTCGCCTATGGGCACAAACCCACCGTCACTGGCCCAGACAGGACTGGCAGAAAGTGCTCTTCACTGACGAGCTGTGGTTTTGGAGGGCTGGAGCTGTTGGATCGGAGGGTGAGGGCTACGGCCATTCCCCCCAGAAATGTCCGGGAACTTACAGGTACCTTGGTGGAAGAGTGGGGTAACATCTCACAGCAAGAACTGGCAAATCTGGTGCAGTCCATGAGGAGGAGATGTACTGCAGTACTTAATGCAGCTGGTGGTCACACCAGATACTGGCTGTTACTTTTGATTTTGACACCCCCCCCCCCCCCCCCCCCTCCCTTTGTTCAGGGACACATTATTCAATTTCTGTTAGTCACATGTCTGTGGAACTTGTTCAGTTTATGTCTCAGTTGTTGAATATTGTTATGTTCATACAAATATTTACACATGTTAAGTTTGCTGAAAATAAACGCAGTTGACAGTGAGGACGTTTCTTTTTTACGTGGAAAGTTTACGTGGAAACAATGTTGATTCAACCAGTTTTTGCCCAGTGAGATTTGTCATGGTTGTCATAGAAAGAATGTACCCTGCTACATTTCCTAATATTTAGTAAGATATTTTTTTTTGCTTACATTTTAACTTGCTACCAGAGAGAAACTATACCAGAGAAAGTAAAAAATAGTTAGGTAGTACTTTAAAGTATTTTTACATAAGTACTTTTGACCACTGACCAAATGTCTTCACACCAGTACATTAGCATACTTTCTATACTGTTACACACGCACATATCACATAGTATTCCATACATAAGTTAAGGCCATGCAACCTGAGTTGAAACCTGAGTGAGGTGCACATGTACAGTACATAAACAGATGCATGCGCCATATATTCATGTGGTGGACACTTGATACGGTCACATGGTATTGTTGTGGTATGTCACGAAATCATGTTACGACCACATATCAATATTCATGATATAAATCAATATTTTGCTATGTGGATGGTCTCTACAGAAGGTGTAAACGGTACAGCCAAATGGTTACTTGCATAGTAGCAATATCAGTAATAGTGTCAAAATAGTATACAGTATGTACAAGAACAATATTAATAACGATATCAGTGATAGACGAGGTAGTTATATGCATACAATCAGGGGTAAAGTGGCTGAGCAGCAGGATAAAAAAATTATAGTAGCAGCAACGTATGGCGTGTGTGTTAGGAGAGAGTCATGTGAATAGAGGCACTGCAGATAGTGCTGATGACTGGTCCGTCCAAACCACGCATGAACAAGGGAATCTATATTCGGAGAGCCCGTTTCTGTCATGCCCTTGACTTTAGTGCAGGGCTTGTGATGTCCATAGCCTCTTCGTCACAAAACTCCCTGATCTTCTCAAAAATATACGTTTGTCTAGCTGTGTCCAGTCCAGGTGGTGCTTTTACAGGCAGACCATCTATGGGAGGAAGGATGTCAGCGTTGCTCAGCAGCTGAAACCTGGTCCCGACAGACCGAACGCTCCTTGGCGACAACACCACCAGGCTCCAGAGCATCGAAGCTGTAAAACAGGGAATAACAAAAAATCTGAAGACATTACAACCCTGAAGAAAACATCAATTCACCTCCCAAGTTTAGATAAGAATAACCTCATACAATGAAAATAGTTTTTTTACCTCAAGTGCTGGTACTGCTTGATCTGTGGCAGCGGCCTGAAGTACGGAGTCAGGTGTTGTTGCCAGCCATAGCTTTCCATCAGCACCGTACCATCCTCCAGTCCAACCAGCTGTGGGATGTTGACCCGTCACAGTTCTGGTCTTCACAACACCAGCAATCTCAGACAAAGTGTTCACTCTGGTCTTTCTTAAGCACTGCTTGATGAGGCCGAACCACCAGTCTTGGGCAAACTTGTTGTGGCCTGTGATCAGGAAGTGAAGGTCCAGATTGTGGTGGAGCTTATGCATGGTCCACCAGGCACAATACCAGAGCACAAACTTGTTCTTGTTTTGGCCACTACAGTTATCACAATTCAGGTCCACACGTGTTTTCCCAACTCTGTAGTTGGTGAAGAAAGGGTGCAAGTAGTTGATGACTGCGCTGCTGCCTTTGCTTGCTTGGGCCAGCTCTCTTTTTGATGACTGTATGACTGGTGGATTAGAGTCAGGCGTGTTCTACTGATTGATGCTGAAAGACAAATTCCAGATACAAATATTTTAGCATTATTATACAATAGATGCAAAGTGGCATTCTGAGATATCACTACACACCGTTCATACAGGGAATGTTAGCTACTGTAGCTAGCCAGCCATCTAACATCAGCTGGCTAGCTAACAGCAAGCTTTAACTAGCAATACAAACCGATTGTCATAGATAGCTAAAGTTAACCAATAGGTTCAATGTTAGCTAGTTAACATTAGGCTAAACTAGCAATGCGAAATGGCATTCTGAGAAAATACACTAACGTTACACGCACAAGTTCATGTTAGCTATCCAGCCACCTAACCTCAGCTGACAGCAAGCTTTAACTTGGGGTCTTTTGTTTAGACATATTACGTTAACGTTAGCTAGCTAGCTAGCATATGATATATAATCCCAATCCATAGAGTAACGTTACTAGCATTACAAACCAATTGTCATAGCAAGCTAAAGTTAACCAAATAACATTAGGTTCATTGTTAGTTAGCAAGCCAGCCACCAAACTCCAGCTGGCTAGCTAACAGCAAGCTTTAGCTTGCAATGAAAACAACTTTCTGATAAAATTAGAAACGTATAATATCTAAATCTGTAGCTAGATTCTTACCTGTATACATGGATGAAAGCTTCACGGCAGACTGCAACCCCTTTTATCAGACATTCTGTGTTGTTTCAGTTTAGTTTGCACAGCCTGTTTGGCCCGTTGTGTTCCACTGATTTCAAAACGGGTTATTTTCAGAGTGAGAGAGTCAGCATTGCATGGCACGATCGTCGTCCAGAAAGTAGTCTGACAACTTTTCCCCACTGACCTTTGTTGATAGCGCCTGATAAATTCAGGGCAGCAATGTTATTGAGAGCAGTAGCAACATATTTGCAGTTCTCCATGGCTAAAGTTATATATTTCGAAAAAACTGCAGTAGACGACTATCTACGCATTACAAGCAGCTCATTTTATAGACACAAGATGCAACACCGCAGACCAATCCAAACTCATCTCTCGGCATGTCCAGCCCACTCATTATCTCAGCGAATCATGGCTAGCGGGAAGGTTGCTGGCTTTCTCTGTGGCTAAACCAACTAGGTATGTAATTGAACAGTTTTATTCGTATTTACAGATGACATACAAGTTTGATATTAAGGCACATGAAAGTTCACATGTTCGAGAAGGTATTTCTTCCAAAAAACGCATTTAGATAAAAAAACATTTTTACGTTCAAAAGGCTCTCCTGTGAAGTTGTGACTTGCGACATACGCCTAGTTTCCTGAATCAGGTCACATATAATAAAATGTCATCTTTTAGAGCTCAGAATATGTCTGTTCTCATAAGTGTTAGCATGGAATGGTACATCCATACAGTTCCATGATCTACAGATGTAGGATGATCATTTGAGCCAGTTTGTATTTATATTTAATGGACATTTTTGCAGTGGTTGATACATTTTTTCTAAGTGGAAATTACAAACTTCAGAAGTTTTTTTAAAACTTCAAATACACTACACGTTTTAAATGTCCTGCACTGCAGGAAGGTTATCCTGCAACAGAGTGATACAATTAAAACCCTACATCTGCATTGTGATAAGTGATGACTGTGGAGGTTTGAGAAACTCTCATGTCCTTGATGTAGAGTAAATATGTCATAAAAATCAAATACGGTATTAACACCACTAACAAACATTCATAATGTAGGGTAAAAACAAACTAAATTGGCCAGGCCTTTATTTAATTTGGAAGCTCCCTTAACATACTTTAGTGGACTTCCATCAGTCCTGGAAGAAAGAATCCTACTTAAGACACATCAGATAATACAGTGTCCCATTAAGTGGAATGGACACCTTCTAAAGTAAACAATCCCAGAGCCCCTTTCCGGTAATCTTATCATTTTAACTTGTTGTTTAACAAATCTAGGACCTTCAAAAAAGTTGAAGGTCCTAGAGGTCCTAATATCCAATACTAATGCATTCACTGCAATCCACTATAAACACCTGTCACTGTTCCACAGAATGGAAACAGATTATCGTTTTAAATGGTATCACCTTCTTGCTGAAATTCACTGGTGTTACCCAAACTATAAAATTGAGTAATAATAATTATAAATTGTCAAAGAACATCTCCCAGTCAACTATTCATACTTCTACTCCAAATTTCCCACATACATCCCTTACAGCCTGATATAGCCCAGCGAGCACGACTCGGTTTCACCCGCAGACAATAACACGGCATTATTAGAGTCTATCCAAAAACCACTAATAACATATTTCCATTCACATTATTAAAGGCATTGTTTTCATTTTAGTCTACCCAAACAATATTACAATAGAGGTTGGTATTTTTAATACCAATCTCTATTGGATATTCTCTTTCTGCTTCACACTATATAAAATCCAAGACGGCGTAGTAGTCAGACGTCTTTGTCTTGTCTCGTCCCATGTATATATCTTTTTATATCTTTTTCTTCGCATTATTTTTAATATTTTGCCTAAACCTCAACTTCAAAATACTCTCCTGCAACCCGCCTCACCCAATGTGGTGTGGATCTGTTTTTTTTCTAAAGTATTTCTATTTACCTCCGAACTGAAATACCTCAGCTAGTTACCTAGTTAGCTTCAGTTATCTTTTCATCTGGATCATCGCAGCTAGCTAACCGCAACCCAGGTTGACTACTCCTGGCTAACGTTTCCGTCCCGGATCTAGCACCAACTAGCCTGGAGCTAGCCCATGCTAGACCCATCTCCTGTCTAGGGCTCCTGGGCTACTCCTGAAGACCACTCCTCGGCTACAATATCCGGACCCCTTCTACTGCCGGTACGGGGCACGGAACCCCGCCGATCCTTCACGACTGGAATACTGACATAATCTGCCCGAGGATCCCAACAGGCCCCTCAGGCGCGACGTCCCCTGAACACCCATTCTGCTAACCGCGGCCTGCTAGCTATCTAGAGCATATTGGAGTGTTAGCTGATCCATTGGCCAGTTTCAATTTTGCCAATTGGACTTGGACCCCTCTGCTACTTGGAACCCTACTAATTCCACGACTGGTCTATCGACTTCACCGCACGAGGAGGCAAAAACAGACTTTCCCCCATCGCGACGTCCATCTAAGGCCCTTATGCTAGCTTGCTAGCCCCGGCCTGCTAACTGCTAGCTTACTAGCCTGCTAACTGTCTGAATTGCCGTGTCCCCAGCCAGCCCAACCACTCACTGGACCCATACGATCACTTGGCTACGCATGCCTCTCCCTAATATCAACATGCCTTGTCCATTACTGTCCTGGTTAGTGATTACTGTCTTATTTCACTGTAGAGCCTCTAGCCCTGCTCAATATGCCTTAACCAACCATGTTGTTCCACCACCCGCATATGCGATGACAACCTGGTTTAAACGTCTCTAGAGACTATATCTGTCTCATCATTACTCAATGCCTAGGTTTACCTCCAAAGTACTCTCTTCCTACCATACCTTTGTCTGTACATTATGCCTTGAATCTATGCTATCGTGCCCAGAAACCTGCTCCCTTTACTCTCTGTTCCGAACGTGCTAGACGGCCAGTTCTTATAGCCTTTAGCCATACCCTTATTCTACTTCTCCTCTGTTCCTCTGGTGATATAGAGGTTAATCCAGGACCTGCAGTGCCTAGCTCCACTCCTACTCCCCAGGTGCTCTCATTTGTTGACTTCTGTAACCGCAAAAGCCTTGGTTTCATGCATGTTAACATTAGAAGCCTACTCCCTAAGTTTGCTTTTTTCACTGCTTTAGCACATTCTGCCATCCCGGATGTCTTAGCCGTGTCTGAATCCTGGCTTAGGAAATACACCAAAACCCCTGAAATTTCCATCCCTAACTATAACAATTTCCGCCAAGATAGAACTGCTAAAGGAGGCGGTGTTGCAATCTACTGCAGAGATAGCCTGCAGAGTTCTATCTTACTATCCAGGTCTGTACCAAAACAATTCGAGCTTCTACTTCTAAAAATTCACCTTTCCAGAAACAAGTCTCTCACCGTTGCCGCTTGCTATAGACCACACTCTGCCCCAAGCTGTGCCCTGGACACCATATGTGAATTGTTTGCCCACTATCTATCTTCTGAGCTCGTGCTGCTAGTTGACCTAAACTAGGACATGCTTAACTCCCTGGCCATCCTACAATCTAAGCTTGATGCCCTCAATCTCACACAAATTATCTATGAACCTACCAGGTACAACCCCAAATCCGTAAACACGGGCACCCTCATAGATATCATCCTAACTAACTCGCCCTCCAAATACACCAGCGATCACTGCCTCATTGTCTGCATCCGTAATGGGTCTGCGGTCAAACGACCACCCCTCATCACTGTCAAACGCTCCCTAAAACACTTCAGCGAACAGGCCTTTCTAATCGACCTGGCCGGGGTATCCTGGAATGACATTGACCTCATCCCGCAGGTAGAGGATGCCTAGTTATTCTTTAAAAGTGCCTTCCTCACCATCTTAAATAAGCATGCTCCGTTCAAAAAATGTAGAAACAGGAATAGATATAGCCCTTGGTTCACTCCAGACCTGTCTGCCCTTGACCAGCACAAAAACATCCTGTGGCGTTCTGCATTAGCATCAAATAGCCTCCGTGATATGCAACTTTTCAGGGAAGTTAGGAACAAATATACACAGGCAGTTAGGAAAGCTAAGGCTAGCTTTTTCAAACAGAAATTTGCATCTTGTAGAACAAACTCAAAAAAGTTCTGGGACACTGTAAAGTCCATGGAGAATAAGAGCACCTCTGCCCACTGCACTGAGGCTAGGAAACACTGTCACCACTGATAAATCCACAATAATTGAGATTTTCAATAAGCATTTTTCTATGGCTGGCCATGCTTTCCACCTGGCTACCCCTACCCCGGTCAACAGCCCTGCGCTCCCCACAGCAACTCGCCCAAACCTCCCCCACTTCTCCTTCACCCAAATCCAGATAGCTGATGTTCTGAAAGAGCTGCAAAATCTGGACCCCTACAAATCAGCCGGGCTAGACAATCTGGATCCTCTCTTTCTAAAATTATCTGCCGAAATTGTTGCAACCCCTATTACTAGCCTGTTCAACCTCTCTTTCGTGTCGTCTGAGATTCCCATAGATTGGAAAGCTGCCGCGGTCATCCCCCTCTTCAAAGGGGGAGACACTCTAGACCCAAACTGCTACAGACCTATATCTATTCTACCCTGCCTTTCTAAGGTCTTTGAAAGCCAAGTTAACAAACAGATTACCGACCATTTCGAATCTTACCGTACCTTCTTCACTATGCAATCTGGTTTCAGAGCTGGTCATGGGTGCACCTCATCCACGCTCAAGGTCCTAAACGATATCATAACCGCCATCGATAAGAGACATTACTGTGCAGCCGTATTCATCAACCTGGCTAAGGCTTTCGACTCTGTCAATCACAACATTCTTATTGGCAGACTCAACAGCCTTGGTTTCTCAAATGATTGCCTCGCTTGGTTCACCAACTACTTCTCTGATAGAGTTCAGTATGTCAAATCGGAGGGCCTGTTGTCCGGACCACTGGCAGTCTCTATGGGGGTGCCACAGGTTTGAATTCTCGGGCCGACTCTCTTCTCTGTATACATCAATGATGTCGCTCTCGCTGCTGGTGATTCTTTGATCCACCTCTACGCAGACGACACCATTCTGTATACTTCTGGCCCTTCGTTGGACACTGTGTTAACTAACCTCCAGATGAGCTTCAATGCCATACAACTCTCCTTCCGTGGCCTCCAACTGCTCTTAAATGCAAGTAAAACTAAATGCATGCTCTTCAACCGATCGCTGCTGGCACCTGCCCGACCGTCCAGCATCACTACTCTGAACGGTTCTGACTTAGAATATGTGGACAACTAGAAATACCTAGGTGTCTGGTTAGACTGTAAACTCTCCTTCCAGACTCACATTAAACATCTCCAATTCAAAATTAAATCTAGAATCGGCTTTCTATTTCAGAACAAAGCATCCTTCACTCATGCTGCCAAACATACCCTTGTAAAACTGACCATCCTACCGATCCTCGACTTCGGCGATGTCATTTACAAAACTGCTTCCAACACTCTACTCAACAAAGTGGATGCAGTCTATCACATTGCCATCCGTTTTGTCACCAAAGCCCCATATACTACCCACCACTGCGACCTGTATGCTCTCGTTGACTGGCCCTCACTTCATACTCGTCGCCAAAGCCACTGGCTCCAGGTCATCTACAAGTCTCTGCTAGGTAAAGCCCCACTTTATCTCAGCTCACTGGTCACCATAGCAGCACCCACCCGTAGCACGCGCTCCAGCAGGTATATCTCACTGGTCACCCCCAAAGCCAATTCTTCTTTTGGCTGGCTCTCCTTCCAGTTCTCTGCTGCCAATGACGGGAACGAACTGCAAAAATCTCTGACGCTGGAGACTCTTACCTCTTTCACTAGCTTTAAGCACCAGCTGTCAGAGCAGCTCATAGATTACTGCACCTGTACATAGATCATCTGTAAATAGCCCATCCAATCTACCTCATCCCCATACTGTATTTATTTATTTATCTTGCTCCTTTGCACCCCAGTATCTCAACTTGCACATTCATCGTCTGCACATCCTACCATCCCAGTGTTTAATTGCTATATTGTAATTACTTTGCTACCATGGCCTATTTATTGCCTTTACCTCTCTTATCCTACCTCATTTGCACATGCTGTATATAGATTTTCCTACTGTATTATTGATTGTATGTTTGTTTATTCCATGTGTATCTCTGTGTTGTTATATGTGTCGAACTGCTTTGCTTTATCTTGGCCAGGTCGCAGTTGCAAATGAGAACTTGTTCTCAACTAGCCTACCTGGTTAAATAAAGGTGATTTTTTTTGATATATAAAATACATCAGCCAGTTCCTAAGGGAAAATATACATTTCAGTTCCCAATACTACAGTTCCCAATACTAGAGCCTCTTTCTGCCCACAACTTGAATCCATTGCAGTTGTAGCCTTGTTTTATCATGATTATGGTCACAGCTCTATCGCAATTGCTGATCAGCTGTTATTAGAATGCATTAGATTTAGGTAACAGTCCGTAGGATTAGGCTACAGGTAATAAAACACACTGGCTGTTGTTGACAAGGATATGTTAAGTTCATATTATTCATATTTAAATCAGTGATTGAAATTACGACATTTTCAGTACCCTATTCTACCAGGCTATTAGGCAACACAAAGTATTTAAACTAAGCAAGCTGCCAAATCATTCAGTTTAGATGCTTAAACAAACACTGGCTGCTGTATCTAGCTAAGAAAAGCATGGCAATAGTTAAATTACAAACACAGATTTTAGTCAGTAACATAGACACAATGCTATTGAAATGACAAGTAAATCCCGCAAATAACCCAATTATAATGGTTTGTAGTCTTAACATCTGCACATAATAATGACACAATTACCAGAAAATAGCCTTAATGTTCGTCCAAGTGTTTCTTTGCAAAGATTTCACATGCGCAAAGGGGATTTAGCAGTTAACGAGAGGAACTGACATTCATTGATTTGGAAACAGATCTGGTGAGTTTAATATAAACAGAGGATCTTTTCCCTTGCAATATAATAAAATTCCTTTATTACATCACATTTTCTCCATAGTGAATATTATTTTGATGGAAGCCTCTTTTTTTTAACGTCGTTACAAGTCTACATTCCGTGTTAATTCACCCTAACTTTATGGGAAAAGGGTTTATTCGGTAAATATAGCAACTCTTCTCTTGCTGCGGGAAAAAAATGAATTTTCAGGCCTTATGGACAGTTATTTTTTTTAATGTATTACCCAGATGGAGAAAATCCCCTAAGCGTTCATAGTTTTATCCATATTTTTATCATAAGTGGATATGCGCCAATCTTTTTCTGAGACTATTTCCCAGACTCTGTAGACAGTCATACAATGCTTTAACCTTATCTCTATCAAATGATCCATAAAGGGACAAATTCAGAATACTTTTTTCACCCCTTACATACGTCTATGTTTTGGTGTGCAAGTTTGTATATTCGTATTATTTCCATTATTACTTCATCAAATCTCCAGTAATCAATTATACACACATATAATTGCAAAAAAAATTCGCCCATATTTTCACAGAATCCCCATATAGCGTTATTAATCTTAGGTACTCACATGAACCATTCCATGTGTTTTCAACGACTCTCCATCGACACAAAGCAGCTCTGCAAACATTCTCCCAGCGGAACGCACAAATGTTGGTTTCCCGGATGCTGCCCGGCTGGTCATGGGAATAATGCTCCACATGTATCCTCAACGGCTCTCTAGCCTCTCAGAAACCTATAGACTTGCCGCTACTTCCTATACATATAAAATAAACATCCCGTGCTCAATAACACGCCGTGATATTCTATGATGGGCAGTGATGGACGGAACCCCAAGATAACCATTCTATTGCAACCTATTATCCAAATTTCAATCAGTTTATTATGCAACTCTTATTATCCAAATTTCAAATTCTTTCATATCCCATTCATACAGTACTGTTCCCAACACACACTAATCAATTAGTTTTTTCTACAATATTTTTTATAACCTGCAGGAATATTTCCTCATTTCTATCTCAGGGTTAGTTTCTGGGGTAACGCAACTCATACATTTACATCTTACAATATTAACACATGGCATTGCAATACATCACGGCTATACCATGTAGGACTCCGAATCATTTCTTACTTCAGGACAGTATGAGCAAGGGATGCACGATATATCGGGGTACATATCGGAATCGGCCGATATTAGCTAAAAATGCCAACATCGGTATCGGCCCGATGTTTAGTTTAACGCCGATCTTAAAAACCGATGTCAAAGCTGCCATGCATACCTATATAATGTAGGTACACAACGTAATAATGCCACGTAGTCATTTGAAAGAGTACAACATTTTCAGCAAGACATCTCAAAGGTGAATTCCATTAAAGCCATGATAATGGAATTCATTGCCCTTGACAATCAACTCTTCTCTGTCATGGGTGATGTTGGCTTACGCCAACTGGTCGAGCACCGGTACACACTACCAAGTGCGCTATATTTCAGATGTTGCCCTACCGGAGTTACACAGTAATAGCGCCACTGCTATTAGCTTCACGACAGACATACTATGGAACGCCGTTTGGGTCTTTGCGTGTCAAAAAAGATACAGTAGCACTGTCAAAGCTGTACAAAAAAGTCTGCAAACACCGGCCATGAACGATATGTATACAATACCGCGTTGGTAATAAAACATAATTTGTTCGGCCGCAACTTCTAGGGTAGCTAGCTTTAGCTTGGTACCTAGCTAGCACCAATACAACCAGACTGAAAACAATGACCAATAGAAACTGCAGTCATTTTCATTATTCTTAGCAATGATTTAGGAATCCTTGTGAGTAAGTATTAGCTAGGTTGCCACTTGTTGTTCGCCTATTGAAATTGAACTTCAGTTCATGAAAATAAATAGCTAGCCAGCTACTTAACCCTGTTGCCCAAAGCTAATGTTATAAGCAGCCAGCTAGCTTCATCTGGCTAGTGAGGCTCGACCGGACCGGGTTATGTGTTGTAAAGCTAGCCACAATAAGGATTAGGCACAATAGTGGAATTCATAGAAATCCGGGTTGAGAATGAAACGACTGAAGAAATGAACAACGAAACAGCACAGCAAGTAAGTGAAAGAAATAGGTTTTGATTATGTTTTACTGGTAGTGGGGACATACGTAGATGCCAACAAAATACTTGTTTGGTGTGTGTGTGTGTGTGTAACCTTTTTAACTAGGCAAGTCAGTTAAGAACAAATTATTATTAACACTGATGGCCTACCCCGGACCACGCTGGGCCAATTGTGAGCCGCCCTATGGGACTCCCAATCACGGATGTGATAGAGCCTGGATTCGAACCAGGGACTGTATTGACGCCTCTTGCACTGAGATGCAGTGCCTTAGACCGCTGCGTCCATGTGTGTGTGTGTTAACTATTTAACTGTACTGGAATGCTTAAATGTTGTTTTTCAGTCGGTTTTTTTGGCAAGGAAAATATCATATCGGTATCGGCCAAAATTGTATATTGGTGCATGTTTGAGCACGACTTCCTATTTATTATGACAATACCATCAGGATCTCATAACCTTAAAACGCAGTCCCATCAGGACTTCCAATCTCTTATTTCAGATTAACACTTATTTCCACACTCAAACAACTCCCATATCATTGTAATGCATTCTCTAAACTTCAATAGCGCTTTTGAGTCCACACAGGTCTCTAGCCCACACAGGGTTTTTGCTTTAAATTCTTAACTAGTCCACATAGGTTCTAGTTTCCATCCGGTCCACTCAGGTTTGGATGTTAACTCCATTTTCATAACAAAAAAAACATTGTTTCCAAGAAATGTCAGTCTCATCCTATTTATCTGTCTCTGTTCGAAATGACATCCATTCCACTAACGCTCCCAGCCAGGCGGGGATCCGATCTGCTCCGTCTAGTGGAGTATGGCTTCCCCGGCTGTGTCTAATGCAACTCCCGTGCACGGTTAACCTGGATTTCCCAGGAACAATCAGCAAAATTATGATTTATCATCCCTTCCTTGCCGCCAAATATTGTGGTGGAAATTCTAACCAAGTGAGAGAGACTTTGTTATTTCTTCAAACAATCAATCTTTATTATTGAGTAAGAATTGCAATAATGAAGCTTGTCAACAACCACCCATCTGGAATCCCAGAGCTGACAAGGTACAAATCTGTCGTTCTGCCCCTGAACAGGCAGTTAACCCACTGTTCCTAGTCCGTCATTGAAAATAAGAATTTGTTCTTAACTGACTTGCCTAGTTAAATAAAGGTAAAATAAAAATCGTTGAGAGCCCAATGAGCAGATTTGGGTTACAGCTCTTTATAGCAAAGTACATCCTCCTGAATGTTCATGACAAACAACAGATGCCTGGAATGGGTCAAAAGGTTAGGATCTGTATGTGAGAAAGGAGTAACCCCCAGTCAGATAGCATTTGCTGTGAAGACTGTTCCAATTGTATAGAAATCAGCGTTTGGCACCTAAGACAAGGTTCCTCCCATCAGTCGTCCACACTAGAGACATCTCCTCCCTTGTACCTAATAATACACAAACACCAACTCATTCTATGGAATGAGGTTCTATCACCAAGCCATCATAATTCAATTGCCAGCGCCAAGCCCCAGAGGCCCAACTCAGTCCCACAGACACAGATGTGAGAGTACTAAGAAATGTTATTCGATGCATAAACAGTATTATAACTTCATCTTGTAAGTTTTCTACCATATTACTCCACAATACTAACCTAATTGACAGAGTGAAAAAAAGGAAGCCTGTATAGAATAAAAATATTCCAAAACACATATCCTTTTTGCAACAAGGCACTAAAGTAATACTGCAAAAAAATGTGTCAAAGCAATTCACCTTTTGTACTGAGTACAAAGTGTTATGTTTGGGGCAAATACAATAGAAAACATTGCTGAGTACCACTCTCCATCTTTTCAAGAATAGTGGTGGCTGCATCATGTTATGGGTATGCTTGTAATCATTAACAAACAAAACAAAAAAACGTATGGAGCTAAGCACAGGCAAAATCCTAAAGGAAAACCTGGTTCAGTCTGCTTTCCACCAGACATTGGGAGATTAATTCACCTTTCAGCAGGACAATAACCTAAAACACAAGGCCAATTTTACACTGGAGTTGGTTACCAAGAAGACAGTGAATGTTCCTGAGTGGCCGAGTTACAGTTTTGACTTAAATCTACTTGAAAATCTATGGCAATGATCAACAACCAATTTGACATAGCTTTTAGAATTTCTAAAAGAATAATGGGCAAATGTTGCACAATCCAGGTGTGGAAAACTCTTAGAGACTTACCCAGAAAGACTCACAGCCGTAATCGCTGCCAAAGGTGAGTCTAACATGTTTTGATTCAGGGGGTTAAATACGTATCTAATCAAGATAAATTTGTGTTTTTTGTGGGGGGTTTTTAACCAATGTTAGAATTTTTCTTCCACTTTGACATTAGAGTATTTTGTGTAAATTGTTGACAATTTTTTAAATCCATTTTAATCCCACTTTGTAACACAACAAAATTAGGTAAAAGTCTAGGGCTGTGAATTCTTTCTGAAGGCACTGTACATGGTATCGGTCTCTAAAACTACCATGTAAGTAAATAGTTTTAGCACCACAGCCAAGTCTGTCTTGGACAGTGAACCCACAATATAGGCCTACAAAACAATGGCTTGAAATAATGAAAACATTGAAGAAAGCATAATTGTAAGACCCGTTTCTAAAATACGGCCTCCACAACCCTTCTCAATTATATAGTGACCTTATCTTCTCTATAAACAGCCAGCCTATTTCCATCTTCACATCACATGCAAAATAGCTGTGAAGAACATGTTTTATATTTAGAGTCATCTCAGGAGGTGTAGAGCCTGTGGCGAGCCAGCTCAATTATGTCAGCACAAAGGATACTTTGATGAAGATACTAAGAGGAAGCTAATATTCACCACTGTGCGACTCCCAGTATATGACATATAATATATGTAGGAAGAGACATGCCATGTATGGGTACAGATGAAGATTAGGAGGGGTTTTCTGAATCCTTAGCGCTCATTCTGGAAGCTAGCGGCATGAAGGGCTCAATTCAATTGGAGTACTTTTTTGTGCGTTAGCAAAAATAAATAAAGGGGGAGCGGGATTCCTGTCGTAAACTCCGTCACAGGTAGATGCTTCCTGCTTTCAGAAAAATATAGGTCCACAAAGTACACAGGCGGTAGTTTGTAAACAAAGATACTACATATAGCCTAATTTTATTAGGTTTGATTGGATACGGTAGCCCCATGGCTTAAGAACACTCCCTCAAGTGCTTTTATAACCCAAAGACAAATAGAGCTTTGAGATAAAGAAGAGGACCTTATCATCTCAAGCTCTTCGAGAGACGCTGCTGTGTCAAGAGGCTGTGCCCCTAGGCAGAAGCACATTATAGCAGCACCTACTAGCACAACACTAGGAATCTGCTGTCAGAGATGCACAAGTAAATCCAATCTGGTTGTGGCGGTGCTCTGTGTCTGTAGCTAGGTTTTCCTTCCAATTGGCGACAGATTTCCATATGTGACTCGTTTTTAAATCAAAATGTGTTTTTTTTTGGGCAGAAATGCCTTCTGGAACGTGTGAACTTTCATGTGCCTTAATAACAAACTTGTATGCCATCAGTAAATACAAATACAATTGTTAAATTATGAGTCTAGTTGGTTTAGCCACAGAAAAAGCCTGCAACCTTCCCGCTAGCCATGATTGGCTGAGATAATGATTGCACTGGACATGCCGAGAGATGAGTTCGGATTGGTCTGCCATGTAGCACGCTTCTGTCTATTTTAGCTGGTCAGTATGTGTAGGTAATCCTGTTTTAATGCTGCTTTAAAAATATATATATTGCGTAGTAGAACTGCATAAGTGCTGATCTCCTCTTTCTGGAGGACTGAGATTTGAAATCAGTGGAATTAGAATATGATAGCTAACGAGATGTAGAAAACTCTTGTCTCTGGATTACATCTTCAAACTAAGGGCAACCATGGCATCTGTGTGACAGAGAGGGAGAAGCGTCAATGCATGTATACGGGTAAAATAGTCTAGCTAGCTACATTTTCAGATATTACACATTTCTAATTTAGTCAGTCATTTTAATTTCATGGCTGGCTCGCTAGCTAACGTTACGTTTATGCTCTGTGTAGTAATATTCTTTGTATCTCAGAGCCATTTGCTTTACTAGTTATAGCCTAATGTTAGCTAGCTAACATTGAATCTGGTTGGTTAGCTACCTGCAAATTCATGCAGGGTAGTAACGTCATGAGTTGGGATTATGGTTCATTGTTTAGCTAGCTAGCTACATGTCTTAACAAAAGACTCCACTATGCAAGTAAGCTTTTCAATAGAATGTTAATGGTGTCACTGTGACAACTGTTGATAGACGTAGCTGGTAAATTTGATCTGGCTATCTACTCTGATTTCAGAGCACTCTCTTCTGAGTTTGCCAGAGTGCAGAATAACTGACGAATTTACGAACGCTCAACACCCGTCAGTAAACGTTGGCAAAAAAGCGTAAATTGTTGCCAGCATCACAGTTGCAGTCGCCAACGCTCTGGATAACAGACTGACCAGCTCTGCTAGGGCGTGTAAAATTGTCAGTGAGCTGTTCTCTCATTTGTGTTTGGATGTAGCTAGCAAGCTAGCCAACGTTAGCCAGTTAGCTTGGGTGCTTGACTGCTGCTGTTAGGACAGAACGCTCAGATCAACCTTAAAGAGATGGGTGGGGCTAAAGCTTATGAGGGTGTGAACGATGCTGAATGGGTGTAGACAAAGAAGAGCTCTGCAGTAGGTGTACCAAAACATTCAAAGGCCATTTTCTCAAAAGTGAGGTTCCAAGTTTATCATATTTCGAAGCAGAATTACTTTCCCATTGTTCCTCAACTGTAGTGTATGATATACCATTTTCTAGCTCGGAGTCTCTACTTTTTTCCAAAAATTACAATTTCAAATTTTGCTACATAAGACCGAATCGAGCCGGTCGGTCATATATTCTAAAGTCTGCATAGAGAAAATATGTGAATTTTCCCACTAGAAGTGTTTTTTTCCCAGCTTTACTTTTTAGCAGATAGAATGCTGTGTGTGATGACGTAGTGCACATAAAATCACATTTGTTTTAGTTTTCAAGTACTGAATAATAAAACAGAAGTTTGTGTTTCCATTGCAATTTCAACTCTACGGATGGTTTTGTCACAAAAACTGTTGCCATAAATAGCATACTTGCCCAATTTGGTTTTGCCTCATGCTCTATTGACAACAGTTCGCTGATGAATTGGACAGTGTAGATTATAAAATGAGATATGCATAAAATGTTTTAATTGGCAGCCATGCACCGATCAAGCACCGATCATCATGTGACCATCATCATCCAAATGAAAGTTACAAGCTTGGCACACCTGTATTTGGGGAGTTTCTCCCATCCTTCTCTGCAGATCCTCTCAAGCTCTGTCAGGTTGGATGGGGAGCGTCGCTGCACAGCTATTTTCAGGTCTCTCCAGAGATGTTCGATCGAGTTCAAGTCCGGGCTCTGGCTCAAGGACATTTGAAGACTTCTCCCGAAGCCACTCCTGAGTTGTCTTGGCTGTATGCTTAGGATCGTTGTCCTGAAGTTGAACCTTCGCCACAGTCTGAGGTCCTGAGTGCTCTAGTGCAGGTTTTCATCAAGGATCTCTCTGTACTTATCTCTCTGTACTTTGCGCCATTCATCTTTCCCTTGATCCTGACTAGTCTCCCAGTCCCTGCTGCTGAAAAACATCCCCACAGCATGATGCTGCCACCACATGCTTCACCGTTGGGATGGTGCCAGGTTTCCTCCAGACGTGATGCTTGGCATTCAGGCCAAAGAGTTCAATCTTGGTTTCTTCAGACCAGAGATTCTTGTTTCTCATGGTTTGAGAGTCCTTTAGATGCCTTTTGGGGAAACCCCAAGTGGGCTGTCATGTACCTTTTACTGAGGAGTGGCTTCCATCTGGCCACTCTATCATAAAGGCCTGATTGTTGGAGTGCTGCAGAGATGGTTGTATTTCTGGAAGGTTCTCCCATGTCTACAGAAAAACTGTGGACCTCTGTCAGAGTGACCATCGTGTTCTTAGTCAACTCCCTGACCAAGGCACTTCTCCACCGATTGCTCAGTTTGCCCGGGTGGCCAGCTCTAGGAAGAGTCTTGGTGGTTCCAAACTTCTTCCATTTAAGAATGATGGAGGACACTGTTCTCGGGGACCTTCAATGCTGCAGACATTTTTTGGTACCCTTCCCCAGATCTGTGCCATGACACAATCCTGTCTGTGAGCTCTACGGACAATTCCTTCGACCTCATGGCTTGGTTTTTTTCTCTGACATGCACTGTCAACTGTGGGACCTTATATAGACAAAGGGAAGGGGTCTGAATACTTTCCGAATGCATTGTACATCCCCCAACAGCTTTGTTGGGGGAAAGCTAAATCCTAGTTGGTATGAAACCAACTGAGTGTTGTGATGGCTAAATGAGGCTAAACACTGAATGTTTAGATTTTTAGGCTACATTAGTATTGACTGTCGATGATGATTGACAACCATTATCGATGGTGATGACATTGTGATGTGACAAATGGTGGTTTAGCCTATTTGAACTTAACTGGCGCTGCGCAGTAAAGAACACACAAATGACATTCAGAGTGATTTGCCTATTCCTTTTTGCTTTAGCCTATTTCAATATATATACAGAACGCAAGAGAGGAATGTAGGCTAGACAGAGTGGAGAATTCCACCAAAGCAGTCCAGTCAGAAAATATTGTTTCTCTCTCTCTCTCTCGGATGCATGGGCCTTATAGCCTAAACCTATTCATTTTTTCTATATTAATAGTTCACTCAAATTACAAAATGACATATTGGTTTCATTACCCTGTAAGCAGTCTATGGACAAGGTAGAGCTGGGCGATTATAAACAAAAATCCATATAACGATAACAAATGATGATAAAAACATTTTGGGGGGGAGGTGCTAGAGCTGGGCGTTATGAACAAAAAGTAATATTGCAATAAATTTTACTTTTTTTTCTCGTTAAAACAATTAGAACGCTACATATTTTGTTTTTTGAACAGTTACTTTACATTAGCTGCAGGGCTCTAGACACATTTTCCCAGTGCCAAGTAAGACAATTAAAATGGTAGCCTATGATTCAAAAAGTAAGCTGTTTCATCTAACATATCCAGGAAATGCATTATTGATATTTTAATAGGATCCAGAATGATCAGATTTATATTTTGATCCTCAGAGAATTTTCTCACAGCTTTGTGCATATTGGCCTAAAGGCTATATTATTGTTATTAGGAAGTGGGAACTCAAAACACTTAGCTAGATTGCTAACTCTGATATTGTTGCTATAATGCCATGTTGGCTAATTGATTAATCAATCAGTAAATCTAGGCTAATGTCCTAAAAGAAAATCCCGTGCTAGGCCTAGACTACTTGATGTAGACCTATTCACTGCAAATGGCGCGCTCCGGCTCAAATCCTCAGGCGCATCAAAACCATACTACACAGATTACTCTGGTTGTAAATTGGTGCCATGAACTCAATATTAAGAGGTAAGAAATATATTATATACTCACAGAAAGCTGTGAATCTCCTTTCTATCTAGAACAACAGTAGTTGCTTTGAAAACTGTATTTTTCCCCAGTAGCATTTTGAGCAATAGTCATATGCTTGTGCTTCTCAGAATGCATCTCTCCCTCCTCTGTGCGAACAGTGGGGAGAGGGAGTAAGAGTCAGCAGCTGACAGTGAAACAGGGACAGGCAAATACTTTCGTAGCAGGAATAAACATAATGCATATATTACTGTTGACCAAAGAATTGTTTTAGAAAAATCTACAGGTACGTTATGTAGCAAAATCACCTAGAATTACTGACAAGCAAAATGCTTCGATAAGAGGAAGGCAATGTCGGTGTCTAGTTTTTGGTTTATCGTCCCAGCTCTAGGACAAGGTATGACAGCAACCCATGCTTTGGTTTAGTTTCCGTGGCACTGTTTGCACATGCTAACGTTTTAGCATTTGCGGCACAAATCACATTCAAGTCATGGGACCGATATTAGCATTTTTCGCACATCGCGTTCAAATCATCTATATTGGACTTTGTTGAGCTTCACAATCAATTTGAGATACTTTGATTGTATATGTAGGTGATTGTATATGTAGGTGTTTAGTGTGAAAGTAATGATCGTATGACACAGGCTGAACCAATAGGCCTAAACTAGGCTACATCCAAGCGCAATTCAGTCAAATCTGCATAGCAGTATTTACACAGTGGCATATAAACGTGCCGTTTCTCCAATACATCCCTACTTGAAATTTCACACAGAATTAACACATTCCGTTTGCATGGCAGTTGAAATTTCTTGATAACCTCTTTCCAATACATTTGTAATGTATTTAGGAACAAAACATGCACCTCAAACTAGCTTTTCAGGTGTTTGTGAAAGGACACAATGTTGGAATGTTGTATTGTTAATGTGTTACAATTCAATTTGTGTTACAATATAATTTGTTATTGTGTAATTATTGTGTATACAACACGTGTTTAACATGTACATTTCCGGTATAGCGATTTTGTAAAGGTTTTGTGTACTGTAAATAGCAGGGAGTCTCACTCCACTCACAGGTTGTTTCCACTTTTAGTTTTCACTGGTTTTCAGAAGAATACCTGTTCTCAGGCAGTAGTTCAACAAAGATACTACATGAACATCCAACCTTGAGACTGCCATATGAATAAGTATGTTTGAATATGGAATATGTTTGAAAACAATAGTAATGTTTGATCTCCCTCTGCTTCTCCTTTTCCAGGAATGAGGACCGCATGGAGCGTTCCGAACGGGCATGCACTAAAATGGATAGTATTGAAGCCACAGAGGAGCAGTAAGTTGCCAGCTATGCCTTTTTCCATAGGTTGTCTCTGAGAAAATACCAAACTGTTTTGATATCATGTCACATTTTGGTAATTTAGCAGATGCTCTTACCCAGAGCAACTTACAGTAGATAAGATAACCACATATGACAGTCATAGTAAAACGTTCCTCAACAAAGCAGCTATTAGCGAAATCAGTCTTAGTAAGAAAAGTCAAGTGCAAGTGTTAGTGCAAGAAAGGGAAGTACAACAGCGAGGTGTTATTTTTGTTTTCATGTTGTCAGATAAGCTGATGGCCTTTGGTCACGTCTGTTCATCCCTGTCTTTTGAAGGCATTATACAGTACATAAACATTATACAGTACATAGACATTATACAGTACATAGACATTATACAGTACATAGACATTATACAGTACATAGACATTATACATTAGGACTGTCTACCTCAAGAAAGGATGCCAGAAAATATGCCAGAAAATGTAATTATTGCATGCAAGAAATTAGCCAGAATGCATGCCAGAATTTTGCAGTCTTAATTGTTTTGCCTGTTTTGTTTTACTGCTTTGTCCCATTCATTTTCTCTCCTTACATTGCTGCTGTGTCAATATCTATTCCTGTGTGTTGCTCACTCATTTGCTGTATTAGCCAATTAGAGCATGAGTTTTATTTTCTCTCCACCTCTCTCACAATTTCAGTTATTTGACTGAAACATATCTTAACTGAGGACACACAAGGACATAATTTTCATCCAACCCAAAGGAGCAGGTCCATTATAGAGTATAGGGCTCAGCTCTACGGTATATTGTGTGCTTATTATTTGCATGATATGTAATATTGTCAGATTTCAGCATTCAGCTGCATTTACACGATGTAGCCTGTCTGGCTGCCCAAACAATTGTGAGCCCAATACTGTTCTCACATGGCTGTGGCCATGACACCGGGTTCAACCTGAGGCTCTACCTTGGAACACTCATTCTTCATGTTGTTGTTGTAATAAGTGAGATGGATTTTTCTCCTTATCACCCAGTCCTAATTGTAATAATGGTAACACTTTAGCATGTGACATGCTTAGCATGTTTTGTCGATTGAGACATGAAAATAGCAGGAAGGCCCGCACACTGAATGCTCCTAATTACCACCTTTTAATGACAACATTTCAATCAGTCCCTGTAGCCATGACTCTTAGGCCTCAGACACACCAATAGCGTTTACTGGCCGAGATTACTTAGCACCTGTGAACGAATCAAGTGGAAAATGTTGGCAGTCAGACGTTTACAGTGGGTGGTTCCTAAACACAGCGCGCTGAATGATCGGCAGATGAACGCTAGATCCACATTCGGTGCGATGTGTGCAAACCTTTAGGTCAAAAAGGCTCTTAGGGAGATGCTCTGGTTCAAAGTGTTGTCATTGAATGTGGTGATTAGGATCATACCAAAGTGTTCCACTAGTATATGCACAAGTCAGCCAAATGGAATGGTTGGTTGGTTACAGTGGCTAACCAAGGTATGGATTGCAGTCTCTTCATGTCTGCTTAGACTGCTTCGGGGTAAGCAGTCTACATTATAATGTGGGTCAACTATCGCTTTAAAAATAAGGCTTGGATAAAATAGTTTTCCATAAGGGCCACACCCCTGATCTATGTTTCCCAAGTGCTAGCTGTTTGAAAATGTTCATGCTATAACAATTACTTTCTCCAAATCACTCTACCTGGCTATAAATCTTCAAGTGGTTGAGGCTGACTACTTGCACAAATGTGTCATCATATAACAGTATATAGGCAAGATCTTTGTCGTTGAGTCTCCCTACCATATCTGCCTATAGCAGCTTGTGCACAATACTGAAATGACATCTCTCTAAAATGACAAAACAGGATATTTGAGGTATGGGGCATTTCAATATAACCTATTCTCGTTTTTATGACTTATAATCAACACTGTCCTTGACATAGTATCTATATGAATGCCTACAAAAATGCATAGCCTCATTTCATTTATTTTCAAAGACACAAGTAGGTAAATCAGATTTCAAATAAGTAATTACACTGACAAAATTGTGAAGAAGTTAAATAATAAAATAAGTATGGGGAATAATAGTAGTGTTCTGACAAGCACATTAATTACCTGCGTACCCTTTTCCCTTTCTTATTGTGCCATCTTCAACCAAATGTGTGCCTGTCAAGTTACCAGGTTGTTACCACCTAGTAATTACTAGGCTAGTTAGCGCCCCAGCGCCTATCAAATGTGTCCTACGATTTAAAAAAACTAAACAAACATATCTCCGGTAATATGAATCATAAATGGAACCGTGAGGCTTAGGGAACGCTGGCATACAGTGTGCAGGCCTTTGTTCTTTTCATGTTTATCATTAGCCCAGGACCTACGTTTTTCAAGGATGTGTGTATGACATATGACCGCTACTATTTCTATTGCTAATTGAAACAGCCTGTGGAAACCATGTTATTGCATCTCTAGAGAAAAAATAATGAATCTGTTTGTCTTGTGTATTGTGAGAGTCCAGACTGCTAACACTGGGTTCCTGGTATCCTGTGTTTAGGCAACCCACTCTAGACGAGGTGGTTGCCTGGGCCCGTAGCTTCGAGCTGGTGATGCGCTCCTCAGAAGGCAGGGAGATTTTCCGAGAATTTCTGCGCTCTGAGTACAGCGAAGAGAACCTGTTGTTCTGGCTGGCCTGTGAGGAGCTGAAGAAAGAGACGGACCCGACTGCGATCGATGAGAAAGCCAGGATCATCTACGAGGACTATGTCTCCATTCTATCGCCGAAAGAGGTAGGAGGCATCACGTTGGAAGCAGGAGTTTGACTGGCACCTAGTATCACTCGGCTGATATTTACTTTGCTTTCAGGACTATTCCATTGGTTCCATTGTGGAAAATTAAAGCACGTACAGCTGAAGTATTTGACAGTGTTTGGAATACATGTATTTGACCCAGGTCTGATTCCAAGACATATTGAAACCCCAATCTCAAAGTGGTTGAAGAGGAGGAGGTGGGAAGTGACCTTATCTCCATTGATAACATGACCTCCCTCCATTTCCACTGTGGCTCTGTGTGATAGCAATGTCACTGTTCTCTCCCGCTCCTCTGCCTCCAGGTGAGCCTGGATTCGCGGGTGAGGGAAGGCATCAACCTGAGCCTGACGGAGCCCAGCAACGTGATGTACGAGGAGGCCCAGCTGCAGATCTACACCCTGATGCACAGAGACTCCTACCCCCGTTTCCTCAACTCCTCCGTTTACAGAGACCTTCTGGACAGCAAGAGAAGCTCCTGCCTAGACACCTAAAGTAACCCCCACCCCCCCAAAAAACAAGAAGACAATAAGGTGCCAGAACTGGGTTTGATATTTTCCTTTTTTGAAAAAGAATCAAGAAAATAATGAATAGTTTAAGCAATTTCAAGTGTCTGCTCGCAGGCAGCCCTGAGGTTTAGTTCCTGGTTTAACTGCAGATAAGAGCTCCTCGGGCTACTGTGACAAAGCGAAACAAAAGGAAGGACAGACCCATTGTTTCTGTACTTTTGAGAGTTCTCCTCCTTTCGCTCCCTCTTTCTCTATCTTGCTCTGTATTTTTCTCTCTCAAATTCTGTCCCATGCCTCAGCCATTTTTACAGTCCAAAAACAATGTATTTTTTACGATGGCTGTAGAGCTTGACCGTGGTGAGCAGGCAAATCAGACTTGGCATGTAACAAGGTAATGGAATTTGCTCTACAGTAGCTTGGTATTTTAGCAGTGGACTGCAAAGGTTCTTGAATATGAGATGTATTTTCTTCTGTTCTAGGGATATACCCTGTCAAGCTCTTGATGTGTTATGTGAAGGGAATATTGATATTTGCCAATTAGCTTGCAGTTGTTGATTTTGAGAAGGTTGAAAGTTTTACAGCAGTGTTAATATCCAAGCACTTGCCTTCTTTACAACTCTAAAACTGTGAGAAGGGCTAGAATTGTGGTTGGGCAGCTAAATGTCTTATGAACATTACTTTCCACGGGAAATCACAATGCCTTTATGTGAAAAAGGCAGCACAAGAGCTGCTTGTTATGGCAACAACCACAGTTTAGTAAACACAGAGTCCTTTCTATCCTTCCCACACCATCCCACCCTGAGAGAAGCACAGGTTATGTCAGAGGTTGGAATCATTGTTGGAGAAAATAAGAAGTCAAACATTCAATTCAATCGTTTCATACAATAAATCATGAACACTTTACAGCTCTCGAGAATGAAAGAGAACCATTTACTTTTTAGTTTTTCTACTGCCTATAATATAAATAGTAGTAATCACGATGCCTTGGTTTGGAAGGTCAATTATAAGATAGTGGTATGTCTAATGCATCACCATGAGGTCTAAGAGTGGTATGCATTGCTGACACATGGAATTATGAAGTAGTCCTTTATGGCTTCTGGTTTTAAAGCTGTAGCTAGTCCGTGACTGAAGGGGGTCAGTACCAGCTAAGTAACAGCCCAGTCGGGGGCAGAAGAGGCCAGGTGGAATCAGACGTATTTATATATTGGTTGTTTGGAGGTTTGCAGTCCTGTTCACCAGATGTGCGTCTGTCTTTAAGACTGGTTAGTGAGGCTCTAGTAAGGTTCTTGGATCTCCGGTGAGCCCCATGCCTTTAACAGTCTCTCTGCTTTACAGAGTTGGGCAGGGGAGGTGAATAGATATTTTGGAGACGGGTCGTTGTTTTTTTTCCTAAAATTGCCAGCACGCATTATTGTGTGTACCTGCCGTCCAGATACATACTCATCAAAACATTTTAAAGAGTTAACGTCCCATGAACATATAGGCCTAAAATATATGTTCAATGATTTTTTGTTGTTGTTGCAAGTGTGACATTTAAACATGGAGAAATTATTGCAGGCCTTCGTCACCTGTTGATGTGTAGAGGTCAGTGCATGAGTAAAGTATATTGTGAGAAGGAGAGTTGTGTGTATTATCACCACTGGTGGGTAATGATATTCAAGTGTCATTGAAGCAGTGCCACTCTTCTGTTTGAACATACTACCTGAAGTTCATGTGCCAAGGCCAGTGATTATTTAATTAAATTAAGGGTTTTAATAAAGCCCATATACTGTAGGTTATTGAAGTGCAATTGGATCAGATGTAGTCTTTCCGTTTGTATTCATTCACAAAAAATTAACATATAGCATAGCCTAATGATATCAGCCATTTTGAACATCCAACAATATTCTAACGTTCCTTATATTTCGTTCACATTCAGCCACTTTGATAGATAGTTTCAGTCGCAATAGTGTTTGCATACTCTTTTTTAAATGAAGCGTGATACAGTAAAAGCGATACAGTATGCATGCACCACAGTGGTTAGGTAGAGGATACCTTTTTATGTAGCTCTATTAATGACAACTCGCATTGAAATAATAAAAAAATTAATGACTTGCTCATTTTAGATATTATTTCAGCTGTAACTTCTGAATGTTTGACCAACCAGACAGTGAAATTATGGTTCAATCAAACCAAGTTTACATTCATGCGGTGAGCAATCCTCCTGGAAACGCAAGAGAAGCCAATTGCAAAAAAATGTAGGTAGGAAAATGGTTCTGAATGATTTACAATTAGCATTTTACACTGGGTGAAGAGTTGTATTGCAGGTTTGTACGACGTGTTCTCTGGTATCTCGGAGTAATTGATTATTTTCACTCCATGGAAAGAAATGGTTGTTCATTTTACTGACATTTCAACAAGGATTTAGCAATTAATGACATGAGGTGGTATCATAGGCATAGTGTCATGTTCAAATGTTGACTTTCAATTCAGAATGAATGGCTTTGAAAGGTGGCAGAGGTTTGTTGGCAGAATAAGATT
This sequence comes from Salvelinus namaycush, assembly GCF_016432855.1. Lineage (NCBI taxonomy): Eukaryota > Metazoa > Chordata > Actinopteri > Salmoniformes > Salmonidae > Salvelinus > Salvelinus namaycush. Next base: position 17,110,441 of record NC_052341.1, read on the forward strand.
TTTATCTAAAGTGTCAGAATTGATGTGATTAGAGAAGCATTGGCCTTATCTACTGTGTTTCTCCTTTAACTTTCATTAGGGATTTCACTACCTCTCATATTGGTTAATTTATTTCACATCTAGTTGTCAATGTACACTTTGTTTTTAGATCTACTTGAAGCCTAACACTGTAAACAAAATGTGCACAGAAAATATATGTATTAAGCGTTAAAGGACGATTAGCCTAGTTAACTTTTTTTGTTTGTTTAATTGTGTTCAACTGGAAAAAGATTTTTAGATATATAAATAATTCAGGAAATACACTGTTTAAAGGGCTAATCTCATTTTGCCTATGCAAATATGTTACTGTTGAAATATGGGAAAGGATAGGTTAAGTTTGATGGAACATGGTTTACATTGCCCTTTGCTGATATTCATATCTTATTCAGCAAAAATGTACCCTTAGGTTTGTTTCTATATAAATATATAACAAGTAATATACAGAGAAAATAGTATATGCCTTCGTGATGGAAAAAAACAACACTTGATAAATACAAATAAATATGTGTGTTGTCTGACCTGTGGCTGTGTTATGACATCTTGGTGAGATGACAGTTCACTGCAAAATACACCTGTTGACTGATCGACTAGTCCGAGACTCCTTCATCCATAGAGGCTTTATTATCCATTCACAGTGTTTTCTTTCAGGCCAATGACCATCTCTTTATCCAAGGAGCTATTCAATGTCATTATTGCTGTACGTAACCCATATTGTCATTTGCAATCCTACCATTTCGAATTTCAAAACATTTCTACTGTACAATCAAGGGACAGTCTCGTTTCTTGTTGTTTCCAAGGGTGCTTCGTAGTCACATTCACAAAGGTTGAAGGGCTATTTTAGTCACTTAAACAAAGATGTTAAATCCACAAGAACAGAAACATCTACCTCTTGGTTGCTTTCCCAATCCTCCAAACCTGTAGGCTACTTCGGTACTTGGCCTTTTTTGTCAGACCACCGGAATGTAATTAGACTGAAATAGCTGTACAAGAGCCAGGATGTCGTGGTAAAATTCTGTAGATATAAGGGTGCAAGTTTTTCTTCGACTGCACACAACACATTAAAACCCATGAATAACACAATAACTCATTAATAACAATACATTGAGCTAATAACTAATACTACTACTGACTGGCTGAATTAACATTTTAAATAAGTACGTTCGCTAATAACAAGACAACTGAAATGTGATGTCAATGTTCCCTTTTAAGATTTAATGTGGTACTACATTATTATGTCCAAGCGGGGTATAATGGTCACTAGACCCATAAGTATTTTTCTGTATATCTAATCATGCCCCTTGAGCTGTCTGTGTCTTCCTGACTGGTGGCTCTTTTTAAAATAAAATAAATATGCTTCTCTGCTAAAATCTGGGTAAAAGATTGAAAGGAATGAGAATCTTAATCAGTACATTTAGTTATTGCTTGCTTTTCTAAAGTCTACCAACCTTGCCAGCAGGCATGCCAGCTAAGATAGATAGACAAGCTAGCTACTATTGATAGCCTGAAATGGCTTCTTGGTAGCTAGTTATGAGGTTGGGAGATATGTTTCCAATCTGGGCAAGCTAAAGACAACTTCATAAAATTGCAAGGTGGCTAGTAGTATTACAGAGAAAATAATATATATATATATATATATATACTACCGTTCAAAAGTTTGGGGTCACTTAGAAATGTTCTTGATTTTGAAAGAAAAGCTCCTTTTTTTGTCCATTAAAATAACATCAAATTGATCAGAAATATTGTGTAGACATTGTTAATGTTGAAAATGACTATTGTAGCTGGAAACGGCAGATTTTTTTTATTTTTATGGAATATCTAGATAGGAGTACAGAGGCCCATTAGCAGCAACATCACTCCTGTGTTCCAATGGCATGTTGTGTTAGCTAATCCAAGTTGATCATTTGAAACGGCTAATTGATCATTAGAAAACCCTTTTGCAATTATGTTACCACAGCTGAAAATTGTTGTTCTGATTAAAGAAGCAATAAAACTGGTCTTCTTTAGACTAGGTGAGTATCTGGAGCGTCAGCATTTGTGGGTCCGATTACAGGCTCAAATTGGCCAGAAACAAAGAACTTCCTCCCGAAACTCGTGTATTCTTGTTCTGAGAAATGAAGGCTATTCCATGCAAGAATTTGCCTAGAAACTTAAGATCTCGTACAACGCTGGGTACTACTCCCTTCACGGAACAGCGCAAACTGTCTCTAACCAGAATAGAAAGAGTAGTGAGTAACCAGAATAGAAAGAGTAGAGGCCCCGGTGCACAACTGAGCAAGAGGACAAGTACATTAGAGTGTCTAGTTTGAGTCCTCAACTGTCTCACAAGTGTCTCACAAGTCCTCAACTGGCAGCTTCATTAAATAGTACCCGCAAAACACCAGTCTCAACGTCAACAGTGAAGAGGCAACTCCGGGATGTTGGCCTTCTAGGCAGAGTTGCAAAGAAAAAGCCTTATCTCAGACTGGCCAATAAAAGTAAAAAATTAAGATGGGCAAAAGAACACAGACACTGGACAGAGGAACTCTGTCTAGAAGGCCAGCATCCCGGAGTGTGCTTTTCTTTCAAAAACAAGGACATTTGTAAGTGACCCCAAACTTTTGAATGGTAGTGTATATATATTTTTTACACAAGACAAATCTGAGGGGCCACGTGCCCCTTTGCCCCCTATGGGCATGCCGCCTCTGGTCCGATGTAAAAAAAAATGTTGTCCACTGGGTTAGCTTTATGTTCAGATACTGAGAGAGCTTGGGTACTTGCTTTCAAAGGGTCATGCCTATAAACACCTGTCTTATTCGTTTGTTCAGTTGTTGTTGTTTTTTCTCTAAGCGCTAAACATGTTTTAATTATTCTCTTTCCTCTAACTCCATTAGAAACCATTTGTAATGTCCACGAAGGGACATTAGTGGTGACTCACTGTCACCCTGCCACACAAACATTGATTGAAATAATGCTATAATAATACATATTATGAGTGAACTTGTCTTGCTGGGTTTTGTCTAATAGTATACATTACATATATTTTTTGTAATATAAATTGTAGAATGATTTTGGGAATTGGCAATACCAGATCGTTTTCTGTCACAGGTACCTTATATATGCGTCCATATTTGAGAATGGGGAAGTATAGCTGTGCAAACAAAGATACTGGCTTTTCATGAAATTACATACAATTGACTTACTTCACCTTTGGGTTTCTAGAGAGACTGTCACCTACCATGCCTTCAGAAATGCTGCCTCCAATGCATTGTCCACAACAATTAAAAACAATTAAGAATTCTTATCTAAAACTGTCACAAGACCAAAACATTACAGTGTAATCAAGTTGACAATATGATATTGAAAGAATGTGGGGAACAGCATTAGATTCCACCTGTTTTGTCTGTTGACCAAACGGATTTTGTCCTCTATTAAGTGTCATCCATACCTTACTCCCATCTCATCTCTCAACTGATTTCCAATGTCCAGTCATCTACAAAGATACAGTACATTGATGAGGCTTTTCAGGAATTACCAAAGAAAGAAGCCACAAAATATTATTAGTCAATATTACCACCACAGGTGTCCGTCAGTGATTCAGGCCATGATCTCAAGAGCACTAACTGCTAGACTAGTTCCTCGGATATTGTACTATTCTGATTATTCACTGTCTGCTTAAAACTGAGCACCGTTTGTTTAACATGATCCTGTAGGCATAAATCTTGTTCCCGGTTACAAATGGCTATATACAGTCCTTTGGCTCCCATGAAAACTATTCTTTTGCGGCAGGGAATGTGTAACCAGTCCTGAAGCTCTGTCTAAATGTTAATAATCCCTACTTCTGATATGGTTTTGGAACTTTACTTTCATATCATAAAAAAATAAAATAAAAATATTTTTTATTTTTTTTACAAATACCAAAGATACACTTACACTTTTTAACACAGTTGCAGCTGACAGTATATTTCAGTTAAACACTTCTGGCTTTCTTCTTCCGTTATAAAAAGGTTTTCGGAATGCTGGGTAGCTAATTAGAACAGGTCATCGCCTCATGTAAACAATCCATAGAATTTGTGTAACATGGGAACATAGCAGTGTGGGATTCATGTTAAAAATGTGTATAGTAAATTTACCTTATTTTTTTACATTTAGACAGAGCGTTGGAACTGGTTACCTATTCACCACAAGCTAAATAATAGTTTGGATTGGTTCCCAATGGCTGAATAATAACACTTTGTGACTGGGAGAAAGCCTCAATCATGAGATTAGATGCATGGGCTGTTGGGAGGCAGCATGTCTGTAAACTGTAAGTGGCAGGTTTTCTCCATAATTTAATGTTCTCCATAATGTTTTTTCCCTTTTGTCCTTGCTCTTCAACATAATGCATACGTCCCTTACCTCACTTTATGGAACTGGCTGTGACCAGACGCAGAAACCCGCATAGATATAGAACGTTGGTGTAATGTTTATGTAAACCGGTCTCACTCCGGATAGCGATAGCAAAAGAGTAGGAAGGAGAATCCTGAAACACACATTTTACCTCGATCAGAGGCATTCATGACAATTGTGTCTTGCTTTGGGATGATAGGGATCACTTTGTACAGGTATTTCTCAAATTTCTTTTCAACGTACACAACTGGTGAGGCAATCAGAGCATGTTTATTGATTTAGAATGCCAGAACCTTCTTTTCGCAATGCCTTTGTAGATACCATCAATGATCTGGAATTAAAATAACAATTTTAAAGGTCACTCAAGTAATTGAAAGTTCTATTTTATATTCAGCATGCTTTTGCTAAATAAAATAATTATTCAGTTATTTACCATAAACAATACTGTATGAGTATGTATTAAAGTATTGCATTATGCAGACAGTAACGTTAGAACTCTTTTGAGAGATTATTTTACTTCTAGTATGTTTCACTAATATTGACAATATAAATATCTAAGTCTTTTTTTAGTATATTCTCGTCAATTGCCTGAATGACTTTAATCCTATTCATATGAATGAGATTAGATTATTGTAGTGTTGCGAACCAGCTAGCTGGCCTACTGATATTGCTACACTCGCTAAGTCTAGGGGTCCTAGGCCTAGCTAAATGGTCTGTAACCTGATTTAATGTGTTTGTTAACCTGAGAAGTCAGAGTATGTGGACCATGTTGTATGCACTTGCCCCAGGAGACAGCACATTTTTTTCGGGGTCCAGGGATGGCTCTGTTTTGACTCTCTGGTCAGCCAGCCCAAGCAGATGATTGTGTGTTTATGTTGATGAAAATAAGTACATGCAAAAAGGCATGTCCAAAACTAAAGACATGACACAAAACACTGTCTGGCCGAGAATCTCATGTCCACCTCTCTCTGTCGATTCCTGATTGCCCCCACCTGTTTGCTTATCAAGGCTTGGCACAACATATGGCCCGATTGCTGCTGCCACCTGTGGATGGGGAGTGGAAATGGTAGTGTGCTGTTTATCTATGTGCTAACAAAAAACTACACCCCATATCATAACAGTAGGTCACTTCAGATGATTTGACAGTATGCAGTTGCATTCAACCTCAATAACTTTTATCTAAAGGCCATTTAACACGTGTTTGGGAACGCTCAATTGAACTCTCAAGGGCATCAAGAGGGATTGTTGTACGCCAACCTTTGATGATTGTGAACGCTATAGCTATCTCTTGAGAGTGTTGCCAGGGCAAGTCAATAATGACATTTACAAGTCACATTTGCTGTTCATTTCCATGTAACAATTTATTGAGCAGGCTGTTATGTGACTTTTTATTTTGTCTTGTTGAGCTGTTAAAAGATCTTGCTATGGAAATGTAATGAAAGCAAACATTTGAGATATGTAATGTAAATATTTAGGTGCTTCATATATTCAAGAAAGACAGTGACATTCAAGCTAGAAAGTGGCATATGAAAGTGACTCCAGTAATTTAGTGGACACCCTTTACTGACCCCTAAGTTTCTAACAAACACAGAATAGCCTGTCATAAACCCACCCTCTTCACTTCACTGTCGTAGGCCCATGTGAAAAATAATGAAAACGTATAGAACTTTTCCTCCTCAAAATTCATTTTCACACAACCTTGACATTAGTCAACTCATTTGTCATTTGAGATAAAACATTCAAGTTATGCATTAAACATACAAGAACGTTTATATAATTAACAATTACTGAACAATTATTGGGGCTTTGTTTGAATCTTTGTCAAGCAGGTCATCATTTTGTAATATTTCAGAGAATCTGTGCTCCCACCCTAAACAGAATTGGAAAAATAGATTTTTTTAAAGACTGTGGTGTATATATCCGGTAATGATGAAATTGTAACGTTTTTGTTGAATAATGCCATTCACATTTGCTGTTTTATTGTTTTGTATTGTTTTATTTATTTTAACTGGTCTATATTTCATTTGTTTTCTAACTCAAAAGACAGTGTTTATTAATGTTTAACTTATTTTTTAACATATCGAACATCTTTGTTAGAAATTGTCAAATTGTGGTAAGCATATGATGTAAAGTTCAGTTTTTTTCTTTGTTTACAAAACAACACCTTGCAAAAGAAAAAAATGCCAATCTTGTAACTGCCCCTGAATATCTGTGTCATTTAAATAGTGCTGCTAGAGAAATAAATACATTCTAAATGTAACATCTTACAATAAACACTTTTTAGACTTTTTCCCCATATGTGATGTTCTTTTGAACTAAGTTTTCCTCCCATTATGTATCACTTACTAGGACTGAGCACTAATATACTGTACATTGTATACTGTATGTGTTACATCCTAGTTTAATAATTAACAAAACTGAGTAAAGGTAACAAGTACTATACAGTAGGCATATTCTACAATTACTAAAAATGTGTACAGTATGTCGTCTGCATTCCAGCCCGCTCTTCCCCTGGAAATGACACAGAGAAGGCATCCCCCTCTACAAAGGCCCCATACCTCCCAAAATGCAGTGACTCTTCTGCATGCTCACATGTGGCCAACAAGTTCATTTTCATGGATTTGAGAGATACTTTTGTATATATAGTGTATATGGACATCCCTTTAAATGAATGGATTCAGATATTTCAGCCACACCCGTTGCTGACCAGTGTATTAAATTGAGCACACATCCATGCAACTTCCATAGACAAACATTGACAGTAGAATGGTCTTACTGAAGAGCTCAGTGACTTTCAATGTGGCACCGTCATAGGATGCCACCTTTCCAACAAGTCAGTTCGTTAAATTTCTGCCCTGAAAGAGCTGTCCCGATCAACTGTAAGTGCTGTTATTGTGAAATGGAAACGTCTAGGAGCAACAGCGACTTAGCCGTGAAGTGGTAGGCCACAAAAGCTCACAGAACGGGACCGGAGAGTGCTAAAGCGCGTAAAAATCGTCTGTCCTCGGTTGCAACACTCACTATCGAGTTTCAAACTGCCTCTGGAAGCGACATCAGCACAATAACTTTGTCGGGAGCTTCATGAAATGGGTTTCAATGGCTGAGCAGCCACGCACAAGCCTAAGATCACCATTTATTTTTATTGGTCGCATACACATTTAAGAGATGTTTTTGCAGGTGTAGCGAAATGCTTGTTATCCTACCTCCAACAGTGCAGTAGTATCTAACAATTCACAACAATACACACATCTAAAAGTAAAAGAATGGAATTAAGAAACATATAAACATTACGACCAGCAATGTCGCAGTGGCATTGACTAGAATACAGTTGAATACAGTATGTAAACATTACGGTGACTAGTGTTCCATTATTAAAGTGACCAGTGATTCCATGTCTATGTACATACGGCAGCCGGGTTGAGTAACTGGGGGGTAGCCGGCTAGTGACAGTGGCTAAGTTCAGGGCAGGGTACTGGGTGGAGGCCGGCTAGTGATAGCTATTTAACAGTTTGATGGCCTGTTTTTCAGTCTCTTGGTCCCAGCTTTAATGCAGCTGTACTGTACTTTTTGGCCTTCCTGTGATATCAGGTGCTGTAGGTGTCCTGGAGGGGAGGCAGTGTTCCCCCAGTGATGCGTTGGGCAGACCGCACCACCTTCTGGAGAGCCCTGCGGTTGCGGGCAGAGCAGTTGTAGTACCAGGCGATGATACAGCACAGCATGCTCTCAATTATGCATCTGTAAAAGTTTGTGAGGGTCTTAGGGGCCAATACGAATTTCTTCAGCTTCCTGAGGTTTAAGAGGCGTTGTTCCGCCTTCTTCACCACACTGTGTGGACGATTTCAGATTGTCAGTGATGTGTACACTGAGGAACTTGAAGCTTTTCACCTTCTCCACTGCGGTCCTGTCGACGTGGATGGGGGCGTGCTCCCTCTGCCGTCTCCTGAAGTCCATGATCAGCTCCTTTGTTTTGTTGAGGGAAAGGTTATCTTCCTGGCACCATTCCGCCAAGCGTCGGCTGGAGTGGTGTAAGCTTGCCGCCATTGGACTCTAGAGCAGTGGAAACGCGTTCTCTGGAGTGATAAATCACGCTTCACCATCTGGCAGTCCGATGGACAAATCTGGGTTTGGCGGATGCAAGGAGAACGCTACCTACCTGAATGCATACTGTCAACTGTAAAGTTTGGTGGAGGAGGAATAATGGTCTGGGGCTGTTTTTCATGGTTCGGGCTAGGCCACTTAGTTCCAGTGAAGGGAAATCTTAACGCTACAGCATACTTTGTGGCAACAGTTTAGGGAAGGCCCTTTCCTGGTCCAGCATGACAATGCCCCTGTGCACAAAGCGAGGTCCAGAAACCTCACGTTTGTGGCTGAATGGAAGCAATTCCCCGCCTCAATGTTCCAACATCTAGTGGAAAGCCTTCCCAGAAGAGAAGAGGCTGTTATAGCAGCAAAAGGGGGACCAACTCCACATTAATGCCCATGACTTTGGAATGAGATTTTGGATGAGCAGGTGTCCACATACTTTTGGTCATGTAGTGTATATGACATATTTAAAAAATGCTATTTAACTGTGGACTGGAGTAGTCCAATGGTCTAAGTCACTGCCTCTGTGTACACTGCAAGCATGGGTTGAAATCCGACCCACTGCTCTAGCACTATCTCTCCTCCTATCATGTTGTCTCTGTTCAATAATCACAAAAACTACGAAAGGAGTGGTGCGGAGCCAGCCCTTGCCACCAAGCGACCGCTTAGGGCTCAGCGGCTGCTAGGGGGCCCCTGACCCAAATTTTGTTTGATTTGTTATAAAATTTTTAGGAACTCATTTGGGGTCTCAACTTCCTGTTGAGAGTAAGAACAGTAGAATACACAAATTTAAAATTGCACACAGAATAAGTTAAAAGGATCATTTAGTTGCTAATGGAAGCCTGTAGTACCCCGGTCGGCCTTCAACTTGAGTTACTCAATGAGAGGGGGCAGCATTGAGCGAGCAATGTCGGAGTGGCATAGACGAAAATACAGTAGAATAGAATACAGTATATACATATGAGATGGGTTAAGCAAAAATATGTAAACATTATTAAAGTGACTAGTGTTCTATTATTAAAGTGGCCAGTGATTTCAAGTCTGTATATAGAGCAGCAGCCTCTAAGGTGCAGGATTATGTAACTGGGTGGAAGCCGCTTTGTGATGGCTATTTAACAGTCTGATGGCCTTGAGATAGAAGCTGTTTTTCAGTCTCTCTGTTTCTCCATTGGAGCACTGTGATTAGTTGCCCAAAATTCTGGTGTGGGGCTTAGTGAAATGTCAATTCAAGAACGATCCAACTAGCTAAAATACGAGTGTTGTCTGCATCAGATTTTCTTACACCCTTGTCCTTCCCTTGATGGCATCCCAATCTCTTCTGCCCAATGAAGGTGAACGTTAGAGCAGTAGGTATTGCTTCTTTTCAACCTTGGTGGTTTGTGGACAGACACTCTTATCCAGAACGACTTACTTAGTGAGTGCATACATTTTCATACTGGTCCCCCATGGGAATTGAACCCATAACCCTGGTGTTGCAAGCACCATGCTCTACCAACTGAGCTACAAGGGACAACCTTGGTAGGATGTGGGCAGAGCACATTACTCCTCTCCCTTCCTCTCTCCTGCCCCTTTTTCCCTCCCTCCTCGCTCTCTCCATCTCTCTCCCTCCATTTTCCTCTCTCTCTCCCTCCATTCTTTCCTCATCTCTCCCTCCCTCTTCCTCTCTCCCTCCCATTTCTCTCTATCCCTCCCTCTTTCCCCCCTCCCTTTTCTTGTGCTCCCTCCCTCTATCTCTCTCACAAGTTAGAGCAGTAGACATCCCTTCTTTTCAACCTTGGTAGGCTGTGGGCGGTGCACGTTCCTCCTTCTCTCCCTCTCCCTTCCTCTTTTCCTCCTCCCTGTAATTGCTGTCAACTGAGTAAATTATGTGGTTAGTTACTGGTGTCCGCTTCAAGTAGTTTTAGCCTACTTGGATTTACTATTTTTCACTCTCCTTCAGCCCGGTGTAGCATTTGCCTCCCTTTCGGCTTCCACCGGCCTGTACTGGAAACTACATTACTGAGGATAATAGACGATATTGACACTCCTATTTGCCATATCTTCAATTTAAGCCTACTAGAAAGTGTGTGCCCTCAGGCCTGGAGCGAAGCAAAAGTCATTCCCCACCTAAGATTAGTAAAGCCCCCTTTACTGGCTCAAATAGCCAACCAATCAGCCTGTTACCAACCCTTAGTAAACTTCTGGAAAAGTTGTATTTGACCCGATGCAATGCTATTTCACAGTAAACAAATTGACAACAGACTTTCAGCATGCTTATAGGGAAGGACACTCAACAAGCACAGCACTTACACAAATGACTGATGATTGGCTGAGAGAAATCTATGATTAAAAGATTGGGGGGGCTGTTTTATTAGACTTAAGTGCAGCTTTTGACATTATCGATCATAGTCTGCTGCTGGAAAAATGTATGTGTTCTGGCTTTACACACCCTACTGTATTGTGGATAAAGAGTTACCTATATAACAGAACACAGAGGGTGTTCTTTAATGGAAGCCTATCAAACATAATCCATGAAGAATAAGAAATTCCCCAGGGTAGCTGTCTAGGCCCCTTACTTGTTTCAATCTTTACTTTGAGTAAAGCCAGTGTGTCTATGTATGCGAATGACTCAACACTATACATGTCAGCTACTACAGTGACTGAAATGACTGCAACACAACCTCTACGGACCCCCCATCCCGGATCCGGGATCATCCTCATCAAAAAAGCTGACTAGCATAGCCTAGCCTAGCGCCACAGGGATATCATATAATATAATTTCATGAAATCACAAGCCCAATACAGCAAATGAAAGATAAACATCTTGTGAATCCAGCCATCATTTCCGATTTTTAAAATGTTTTACAGCGAAAACACAATATATATTTATATTAGCTCACCACAATAGCCAAACACACAACGCCATGTTTTCACCATGTTTTCACCGCCAACATAGCTTTCACAAAACCCACAAATAGAGATAAATTTATCACGAACCTTTGAACAACTTCATCAGATGACAGTCTTATAACATCATGTTATACAATACATTTATGTTTTGTTCGAAAATGTGCATATTTATAGGTATAAATCGTAGTTTTACATTGCAGCCACCGTCACAAATAGCACCAAAACAGCCAGAATAATTACAGAGAGCAACGTGAAATAAATAAATACTCATCATAAAACATTTATGAAAAATACATGTTGTACAGCAAATGAAAGATAAACATCTTGTGAATCCAGCCAATATTTCCGATTTTTTAAAGTGTTTTACAGCGAAAACACAATATATATTTATATTAGCTCACCACAATAGCCAAACACACAACGCCATGTTTTCACCATGTTTTCACCGCCAACATAGCTTTCACAAAACCCACAAATAGAGATAAATTTATCACGAACCTTTGAACAACTTCATCAGATGACAGTCTTATAACATCATGTTATACAATACATTTATGTTTTGTTCGAAAATGTGCATATTTATAGGTATAAATCGTAGTTTTACATTGCAGCCACCGTCACAAATAGCACCAAAACAGCCAGAATAATTACAGAGAGCAACGTGAAATAAATAAATACTCATCATAAAACATTTATGAAAAATACATGTTGTACAGCAAATGAAAGATAAACATCTTGTGAATCCAGCCAATATTTCCGATTTTTTAAAGTGTTTTACAGCGAAAACACAATATATATTTATATTAGCTCACCACAATAGCCAAACACACAACGCCATGTTTTCACCATGTTTTCACCGCCAACATAGCTTTCACAAAACCCACAAATAGAGATAAATTTATCACGAACCTTTGAACAACTTCATCAGATGACAGTCTTATAACATCATGTTATACAATACATTTATGTTTTGTTCGAAAATGTGCATATTTATAGGTATAAATCGTAGTTTTACATTGCAGCCACCGTCACAAATAGCACCAAAACAGCCAGAATAATTACAGAGAGCAACGTGAAATAAATAAATACTCATCATAAAACATTTATGAAAAATACATGTTGTACAGCAAATGAAAGATAAACATCTTGTGAATCCAGCCAATATTTCCGATTTTTTAAAGTGTTTTACAGCGAAAACACAATATATATTTATATTAGCTCACCACAATAGCCAAACACACAACGCCATTTATTCACCGCCAACATAGCTTTCACAAAACCCACAAATAGAGATAAAATGAATCACTAACCTTTGAACAACTTCATCAGATGACAGTCTTATAACATCATGTTATACAATACATTTATGTTTTGTTCGAAAATGTGCATATTTAGAGCTACAAATCGTGGTTTTACATTGTGAATACGTAGCCATAATGCACCAAATTGTCCGGAGAAATTTTGGACAGTCACGTAATCTAACCAAAAAACTCATCATAAACTTTACTAAAAAATACATGTTGTACAGCAAATGAAAGATACACTGGTTCTTAATGCAACCGCTGTGTTAGATTTAAAAAAAATAACTTTAGTACAATGTAGCATGCAATATTGTGAGACAGCGCCCACCAATTCTCCGCCTTGTTGGAGCCAACATAAACCACAAAAATACGAAATAACATCATAAATATTCTCTTACCTTTGATGATCTTCCATCAGAATGTAGTGCAAGGAGTCCTAGTTCCAGAATAAATCGTTGTTTTGTTTTAGAATGTCCATTTCTTCTGTCGAATTAGCAACTTTGGCTAGCATTGTGGAGCGCACATGTCCAAGAACTCTTGGCGCATGGAAAGAAAAATTCCAAAATTCACAATAAACGTCGAATAAACTGGTCAAACTCGGTTGAAAATGCATCTTTATGATGGTTTTCTCATATGTATCCAATAAAGTCCGAGCCGGAGCATTTCGTCGTGTATACCTAACGCATTTCAGAAGACAATGTGAGGTTCCCTGGTGCGCAGTTGAATACTGCCAATAGGGCGGACCTGTCACTCCAAAAGCTCTCATTCGGTCTCACATCAAGCTAGACACCCCATTCAACATTCTACTGCCTGTTGACATCTAGTGGAAGGCGTATGAAGTGCATACAGATCCATAAATATAAGGCAATTGAATAGGCAGATATAATTCAAACAGTTTTAGAAACTTCAGAGTGTTTTCTATCCAATAGTAATAATAATATGCATATTGTATGATCTAGAACAGAGTATGAGGCCGTTTAATTTGGGCACGATTTTTTCCCAAAGTGAAAACAGCGCCCCCTATTAAGAAGAAGTTTTGCAGTTAGTTTCAGAATGGGTAGCAAAGAATAAATTAGTCCTAAATATTTCAAAAAGCTTTGTATTTGAGACAAATCATTCAATAAACGTCAACTAAATCTTATAATGAATAATGTGGAAATTCAGCAAGTTGAGGTGACTAAACTGCTTGGAGTAACCCTTGCAAACTGTCATGGTCAAAACATGTTGATACAACAGTAGCAAAGATGGGGAGAAGTCTGTCCATAATAAAGCGCTGTTCTGCCTTCTTAACAGCACTATCAACAAGCCAGGTCCTACAGGCCCTAGTTTTGTCGCACCTGGACTACTGTTCAGTCGTGTGGTCAGATGCCACAAAGAGGGACTTTGCAGGAAAATTGCAGTTGCATCAGAACAGGGCAGCATGGCTGGTCCTTAGATGTACACAGAGAGCTAACATTAATAATATGCATTGACTTCATCACTATTTGTGAGATATTGACATGTTGATTGCACCGAGCTGTCTGTTTGAACTACTGACACACAGCTCAGACACCCATGCATACCCCACAAGACATGCCACCAGAGGTCTCTTCACAGTCTCCAAGTCCAGAATAGACTATGGGAGGCGCACAGTACAACATAGAGCCATGACTACATGGAACTCTATTCCACAACAAGTAACTCATGCAAGCAGTAAAATCTGATTTTAAAAAACATAAAAATAGACCTTATGGAACAGAGGGGACTGTGAAGCATCACAAACATAGGCACAGACACATGCATACAAACACACAATAATATACGCACTATACACACACGTACACATGGATTTTGTGTTGTAGATTTGTGGTAGTAGAGTAGGGGCCTGAGCACACACACTTAATATTTTGTGAAATCTGTTGTGAATGTATTGTAATGTTTTTCAAATTGTATAATTGCATTCATTTTGCTGGACACAAGGAAGAGTAATGGGGATCCATAATAAATACAGATATAAAATACACCCCCTCCAAAGTGCTTCTCTCCTGGCTATCATACTGGTAAAATGGCCTCCGTTGCGTTGCTGTTTTGATGGGCCCCAGCATTTAATCACATGCTGTTGTTATGCTGGTGAGTTTTGTGCCTTGGTTGTGTTTATTGTGGGTCCTAGTGCTGGCTGGTTTCTAGTCTGTGGTTGGGTTCTGGCTTGCTGCCTATAACTGTGGTGATCCTACAAACTGTGTGATTCAATCTAACTAACTATCACACTGTGTGGATTGATTGACTTTTAGCTGATTCCTCGCAAACCTATTTTATTTGTGTGGATTTTAACAACAACAAAAAATCATAATTGCGTCCACCACTTTCCGCCATACGAGGAGACTTACTTTTCCAGATAGGCGGTTACACCTTCAGAGACTTAAGGTGAGCATTTCATCCAATGTCAAATCAAATCAAATGTTATTTGTAACATACGCCGAATACAACAGGTGTAGACCTTACAGTGAAATGCTTA
Source organism: Salvelinus namaycush (assembly GCF_016432855.1). Taxonomy (NCBI): domain Eukaryota; kingdom Metazoa; phylum Chordata; class Actinopteri; order Salmoniformes; family Salmonidae; genus Salvelinus; species Salvelinus namaycush. Next base: position 17,125,612 of record NC_052341.1, read on the forward strand.
CGTACAAGCTCTAACCAACAATGCAGTTGAAAAAAATTTACAAGTAAAAAATACCTATTAAAAAAAAAAGAATAAGAAATAAAAGTTACAAATAATTAAAGAGCAGCAGTAAAATAACAATAGCGAGGCTATATACCGGGGGTACCGGTACAGAGTCAATGTGCGGGGGCACCGGTTAGTCAAGGTAATTGAGGTAATATGTCCATGTAGGTAGAGTTATTAAAGTGACTATGCATAGAAAATAACAGAGTAGCAGCAGTGGGGGGGGGGGGGGGGGGGGGGGCACCAAGTCTAGGTCCAAGAGGGTTCTAAACAGCTCTACCCCCAGCTGTAGAACCTTTTGAGGATACCAAATCTTTTCAGTCTCCTGAGAGGGAATAGGTTTTGTTGCGCCCTCTTCACGACTGTCTTGGTGTGCTTGTACCATTAGTTAGTTTGTTGGTGATGTGCTCTCAACCTGCTCCACTACAGCCCCGTCGATGAGAATGGGGGCGTGCTCTGCCCTCCTTTTCCTGTAGTCCGCAATCATCTCCTTTGTCTTGATCATGTTGAGGGAGAGGTTGTTGTCCTGGCACCACACGGCCAGGTTTCTGACCTCCTCCCTATAGGCTGTATCGTCGGTGTTGTGTCATCTGCAAACTTAATGATGGTGTTGGAGTCGTGCCTGGCCGTGCAGTCATGAGTGAACAGGGAGTACAGGAGGGGACTGAGCACGCACCCCTGAGGGGCCCCCGTGTTGAGGATCAGCGTGGCGGATGTGTTGTTACCTACCCTTACCACCTGGGGGCAGCCCGTCAGAAAGTCCAGGATCCAGTTGCAGAGGGAGGTGTTTAGTCCCAGGGTCCCAGGTGGTAAGGGTAGGTAGGAGCTGCACCTATTTTGTACAGTTCCAGGATAATATTTACCGGCCAAATGTACAATTTGGAAACAGTCAACTTATGGCGGACTGAACACAAGTTGGCGGACTGAACACAGCTATGTAGACCACCTCAAGATAAAACGTAATATTCAATATCGGTAAGTTAGACTAAATACAGTTGAAGTCGGAAGTTTACATACACTTAGGTTGGAGTCATTAAAACTAATTTTTCAACCACTCCACAAATTTCTTGTTAACAAACTACAGCTTTGGCAAGTCGGGTTAGGACATTTACTTTGTGCATGACACAAGTAATTTTTCCAACAATTGTTTACAGACAGAATATTTCACTTATAATTCACTGTATCACAATTCCAGTGGGTTAGAAGTTTACATACACTAAGTTGACTGTGCCTTTAAACAGCTTGGAAAATTCCAGAAGATGTCATGGCTTTAGAAGCTTCTGATAGGCTAATTGACATCATTTGAGTCAATTGGAGGTGTACCTGTGGATGTATTTCAAGGCCTCCCTTCAAACTCAGTGCCTCTTTGCTTGACATCATGGGAAAATCTAAAGAAATCATCCAAGACCTCAGAAAAATAATTGTAGACCTTAACAAGTCTAGTTCATCCTTGGGAGCAATTTCCAAATGCCTGAAGGTACCATGTTCATCTGTACAACAATAGTACGCAAGTATAAACACCATGGGACCACACAGCCGTCATACCGCTCAGGAAGGAGACGCGTTCTGTCTCCTAGAGATGAACGTACTTTGGTGCAAAAAGTGCAAATCAATCCCAGAACAACAGCAAAGGACCTTGTAAAGATGCTGGAGGAAACAGGTACAAAAGTATCTACATCCACAGTAAAACGAGTCCTATATCGACATAACCTGAAAGGCTGCTCAGCAAGGAAGAAGCCACTGCTCCTAAACTGCCATAAAAAAAGCCAGACTACGGTTTGCAACTGCACATGGGGACAAAGATCGTACTTTTTGGAGAAATGTCCTCCGGTCTGATGAAACAAAAATAGAACTGTTTGGCAATAATGACCATCGTTATGTTTGGAGGAAAAGGGGGGAGGCTTGCAAGCCAAAGAACACCATCCCAACCGTGAAGCACGGGGGTGGCAGCATCATGTTGTGGGGGTGTTTTGCTGCAGGAGGGACTGGTGCACTTCACAAAATAGATGGCATCATGAGGAAGGAAAATTATGTGGATATATTGAAGCAACATCTCAAGACATCAGTCAGGAAGTTAAAGTGTGGTCGCAAATGGGTCTTCCAAATGGACAATGACCCCAATCATTCTTCCAAAGTTGTGGCAAAATGGCTTAAGGACAACAAAGTCCAGGTATTGGAGTGGCCATCACAAAGCTCTGACCTCAATCCCATAGAACATTTGTGGGCAGAACTGAAAAAGCGTGTGCGAGCAAGGAGGCCTGCAAACCTGACTCAGTTACACCAGCTCTGTCAGGAGGAATGGGCCAAAATTCACCCAACTTATTGTGGGGAGCTTGTGGAAGGCTACCCGAAACATTTGACCCAAGTTAAACAATTTATAGGCAATGCTACCAAATATCAAATCAAATCAAATGTTATTTGTCACATACACATGGTTAGCAGATGTTAATGCGAGTGTAGCAAAATGCTTGTCCTTCTAGTTCCGACAATGCATTAATAACCAACGAGTAATCTAACCTAACAATTCCACAACTACTACCTTATACACACAAGTGTAAAGGGATAAATAATATGTACATAAAGATATATGAATGAGTGATGGTACAGAACGGCATTGGCAAGATGCAGTAGATGGTATCGAGTACAGTATATACATATGAGATGAGTAATGTAGGGTATGTAAACATAAAAGTGCATAGTTTAAAGTGGCTAGTGATACATGTATTACATAAAGATGGCAAGATGCAGTGGATGATATAGAGTACAGTATATACATATACATTATATTAAGTGGCATTGTTTAAAGTGGCTAGTGATACATTTTTGATCAATTTCCATCAATTTCCATTATTAAAGTGAGCTGGAGTTGAGTCAGTATGTTGGCAGCAGCCACTCGATGTTAGTGGTGGCTGTTTAAAAGTCTGATGGCCTTGAGATAGAAGCTGTTTTTCAGTCTCTCGGTCCCTGCTTTGATGCACCTGTACTGACCTCGCCTTCTGGATGATAGCGGGGTGAACAGGCAGTGGCTCGGGTGGTTGTTGTCCTTGATGATCTTTAGGCCTTCCTGTGACATCGGATGGTGTAGGTGTCCTGGAGGGCAGGTAGTTTGCCCCCAGTGATGCGTTGTGCAGACCTCACTACCCTCTGGAGAGCCTTACGGTTGTGGGCGGAGCAGTTGCCGTACCAGGCGGTGATACAGCCCGACAGGATGCTCTCGATTGTGCATCTGTAGAAGTTTGTGAGTGCTTTTGGTGACAAGCCGAATTTCTTCAGCCTCCTGAGGAGCTGCTGCGCCTTCTTCACAATGCTGTCTGTGTGGGTGGACCAATTCAGTTTGTCCGTGATGTGTACGCCCGAGGAACTTAAAACTTACTACCCTCTCCACTACTGTCCCGTCGATGTGGATGGGGGGTGCTCCCTCTGCTGTTTCCTGAAGTCCACAATCATCTCCTTTGTTTTGTTGACGTTGAGTGTGAGGTTATTTTCCTGACACCACACTCCGAGGGCTCTCACCTCCTCCCTGTAGGCCGTCTCGTCGTTATTGGTAATCAAGCCTACCACTGTAGTGTCGTCCGCAAACTTGATGATTGAGTTGGAGGCGTGCATGGCCACGCAGTCGTGGGTGAACAGGGAGTACAGGAGAGGGCTCAGAACGCACCCTTGTGGGGCCCCAGTGTTGAGGATCAGCGGGGTGGAGATGTTGTTACCTACCCTCACCACCTGGGGGCGGCCCGTCAGGAAGTCCAGTACCCAGTTGCACAGGGCGGGGTCGAGACCCAGGGTCTCGAGCTTGATGATGAGTTTGGAGGGTACTATGGTGTTAAATGCTGAGCTGTAGTCGAGGAACAGCATTCTCACATAGGTATTCCTCTTGTCCAGATGGGTTAGGGCAGTGTGCAGTGTGGTTGCAATTGCGTTGTCTGTGGACCTATTGGGGCGGTAAGCAAATTGGAGTGGGTCTAGAGTGTCAGGTAGGGTGGAGGTGATATGGTCCTTGACTAGTCTCTCAAAGCACTTCATGATGACAGAAGTGAGTGCTACGGGGCGGTAGTCGTTTAGCTCAGTTAGCTTTCTTGGGAACAGGCCCTCTTGAAGCATGTGGGAACAGCAGACTGGGATAAGGATTGATTGAATATGTCCGTAAACACACCAGCCAGCTGGTCTGCGCATGCTCTGAGGACGCGGCTGGGGATGCCGTCTGGGCCTGCAGCCTTGCGAGGGTTAACATGTTTAAATGTTTTACTCACGTCAGCTGCAGTGAAGGAGAGTCCTCAGGTTTTGGTAGCGGGCCATGTCAGTGGCACTGTATTGTCCTCAAAGCGAGCAAAGAAGTTATTTAGTCTGTCTGGGAGCAAGACATCCTGGTCCGCGACGGGGCTGGTTTTCTTTTTGTAATCCGTGATTGACTGTAGACCCTGCCACATACCTCTTGTGTCTGAGCCGTTGAATTGCAACTCTACTTTGTCTCTATACTGACGCTTAGCTTGTTTGATTGCCTTGCGGAGGGAATAGCTACACTGTTTGTATTCGGTCATGTTTCCGGTCACCTTGCCCTGGTTAAAAACGCTTTCAGTTTCGCGCGAATGCTGCCATCAATCCACGGTTTCTGGTGTGGGAATGTTTTAATAGTTGTTGTGGGTACGACATCGCCGATGCACTTTCTAATGAACTCGCTCACCGAATCAGCGTATTCGTCAATGTTGTTGTTGGACGCAATGCGGAACATATCCCAATCCACGTGATCGAAGCAGTCTTGAAGCGTGGAATCAGATTGGTCGGACCAGCGTTGAACAAACCTGAGCGCGGGAGCTTCTTGTTTTAGTTTCTGTCTGTAGGCTGGAAGCAACAAAATGGAGTCGTGGTCAGCTTTTCTGAAAGGAGGGCGGGGGAGGGCCTTATATGCGTCGCGGAAGTTAGAATAACAATGATCCAGGGTTTTACCAGCCCTAGTTGCGCAATCGATATGCTGATAGAATTTAGGGAGTCTTGTTTTCAGATTAGCCTTGTTAAAATCCCCAGCTACAATGAATGCAGCCTCAGGATATGTGGTTTCCAGTTTACATAGAGTCAAATAAAGTTCGTTCAGGGCCATCAATGTGTCTGCTTGGGGGGGAATATATACGGCTGTGATTGTAATCAAAGAGAATTCCCTTGGTAGATAATGCATTTGATTGTGAGGAATTCTAAGTCAGGTGAACAGAAGGACTTGAGTTGATGTATGTTGTTATGATCACACCACGTCTCGTTCATCATAAGGCATACCCCCCCCCGCCCCTCTTCTTACCAGAAAGATGCTTGTTTCTGTCGGCGCGATGCGTGAAGAAACCAGCTGGCTGCACCGACTCCGTCTCTCGAGTGAGCCAAGTTTCCGTGAAGCAAAGAACGTTACAGTCTCTGATGTCTCTCTGGAAGGCAACCCTTGCTCGGATTTCATCAACCTTGTTGTCAAGAGACTGGACATTGGCGAGTAGTATGCTAGGGAGTGGTGCGCGATGTGCCCGTCTCCGGAGCCTGACCAGAAGACCGCTTCGTTTGCCCCTTTTACGGCGACGTTGTTTAGGTTCGCCGGCTGGGATCAGATCCATTGTCCTGGGTGGAAGGCAAAACACAGGATCCGCTTCGGGAAAGTCATATGCCTGGTCGTAATGATGGTGAGTTGACGTTGCTCTTATATTCAGTAGTTCCTCCCGACTGTATGTAATAAAACCTAAGATTACCTGGGGTACCAATGTAAGAAATAACACGTAAAAAAACAAAATACTGCATAGTTTCCTAGGAACGCGAAGCGAGGCGGCCATCTGTCGGCGCCGGAAGTAATTGAGTGTATGTAAACTTCTGACCCACTGGGAATGTGATGAAAGAAATAAAAGCTGAAATAAATCATTCTCTCTACTATTATTCTTACATTTCACATTCTTAAAATGAAGTGATGATCCTAACCGACCTAAGACTGGGAATTTTACTAGGATTAAATGTCAGAAATTGTGAAAAACTGAGTTTAAATGTATATGGCTAAGGTGTATGTCAACTTCCGAATTCAACTGTATTAGCACTTCACAATCTGGTGGGTAATAACCTTCAATCTGGATAACAACACAAAACAAATCATAAGACTAGAGAAATGTATTGACATATATTACGAAAACAAGCAACACCCAAAGATGATGGAGAGTAAGACAACGGAACCATTTTTCAAAATAAAAACGTGACTCTTCTACAGACACAAACTATTTAATATTTTCACCACCGGGAATGGAAAGGTCGAAACTGATCTGTTAAAATTAATAAATTACAAACTGGGCATACTTGAACTAGTCAGTAAGGATATAAAAGAGCTGAAGGCAAGCCTCGAGATGAGTGACGAAAAAGCTGCGACATTGGAGAAAGACACAAACAAGCTGAAAGGGACAGTCAATAAGATTGAAACCGAAGTTAATGAACTTAAAAAGGAGAACATCGTTCTGAGGGAAGCCTTACTTGACATACAGACTAGATCCATGAAAGAGAATCTGGTACTTCCAGGTATCCAAGAGAAAGAAGGAAAAGTTCCCGAATCTGTAGTTAGAGAGTTCCTTACAGCGCTTCAGATCCCACGCGAAGCTATCGACAAAATCCAACTCGAACGTGTACACCGCTTCAGACAAAGAGGGTATGAACGCCCAATCATTGCCAAATTTGCTCTCTTTAAAGATCAAATAATGGTTAAAAGCCTGGGTAAAACACTTGCTGGCACGAAAGTAGGCATGAATGACCAGTTCCCGAAGGAAATTGCAGAACGGCGCAAAGTTCTGTATCCAATTTTCAAGGAAAATAGATTGAAAGGTAAACGCGTAGCTCTCGTAGTCGATAAACTGTATATTGATAACCAATTGCTCAAAGACTACTCCATGGCTATTCTAAAAATTACAAAGTTCTCATAGAGGAGGCAAATAATGAAACACACAATTCTAGCCCTGTTATGGATTGTAATAATACAAAAAAACATATATAGCTTTTATATCTAACTTCAAATATAACTAATTGGAACACAAAAGCACTAATTCAACATGGTGGAGATAAAACCACAGCAGACAGAGAAGGCACTGTATGTGGGTATGTGTGGATGGATGGTGTGGAGTGTGTTTTTTGGTGTTTGGGAAAGTGTGGCGTTAAGTGAGTGAGAAAGGAAATGGTTGCATATACCAGAACCAATGTATGTCTGTGAGCAGGGGTTGTGAGAGCTTTACATTTTGTGCAGATGAGGGATATAGAGTGGGGCAAAAAAGTATTTAGTCAGCCACCAATTGTGCAAGTTCTCCCACTTAAAAACTTCTTGTCAATAGGGGGGCGCTGTTTTCACTTTGGAAAAAATCGTGCCCAATTTAAACGGCCTCGTATTCTGTTCTAGATCATACAATATGCATATTATTATTACTATTGGATAGAAAACACTCTGAAGTTTCTAAAACTGTTTGAATTATATCTGTGAGTAAAACAGAACTCATTTGGCAGCAAACTTCCATACAGGAAGTGAAAAATCTGAAAACGAGGCTCTGTTTCAGGGCCTGCCTATTCAACTGGCTTTTATTTATCGATATGTATGCACTTCATACGCCTTCCACTAGATGTCAACAGGCAGTGGAAGGTGGAATGGGGTGTCTAGCTTAATCTGAGGCCGAACAAGAGCTTTTGGAGTGACAGGTCCGGTATTTTCTTTGTCTTCGACGGCGCGCGAGGGACCTCGACATTGTCTTCTGAAAAGCGTTCGGTATACACGGCGAATATCTCCGGCTCTGATTTTATTTGATACATATGATAATAACATCATAAAGTAGGTTTTTTCAACCGAGTTTTATCAGTTTATTCAACGTTTATTGGGACTTTTGGAGTTTTCCGTTCTTTGCGCCAAGAGAGGATGGGAATGTTAGCAACCTTGGCTAGCATTGTGGCGCGAATTCGACAGAAGAAATGGACATTCTAAAACCAAACAACAATTTATTCTGGAAATAGGACTCCTTGTACAACATTCTGATGGAAGCTCAGCAAAAGTAAGAAAACATTTATGATGTTATTTCGTATTTCTGTGTAAAATGTTGACTCCTATTCTCCGCCGTGTTGGTGAGCGTTGTCTCACAATAACCCAAGCTGTATGTTGTGGTAAAGTTATTTTTAAAAATCTAACACAGCGGTTGCATTAAGAACCAGTGTATCTTTCATTTGCCATACAACAAGTATTTTTATGTAAAGTTTATGATGAGTTCTTTGGTCAGATTAGGTGAGTGTCCAAAATATCCAAAATATCTCCGGACATTCTGGGAAAATGTTGCTACGTATTCACAATGTATAACCACGATTTGCAGCTCTAAATATGCACATTTTCGAACAAAACATAAATGTATTGTATAACATGATGTTATAAGACTGTCATCTGATGAAGTTGTCCAAAGGTTAGTGATTAATTTTATATCTTTTGCTGGTTTTTGCGAAAGCTACCTTTGCGGTGAATAAATGCGTTTGTGTGTTTGGCTATTGTGGTAAGCTAATATAATTCTATATTGTGTTTTCGCTGTAAAACACTTAAAAAATCGGAAATATTGGCTGGATTCACAAGATGTTTTTCTTTCATTTGCTGTACACCATGTATTTTTCATAAATGTTTTATGATGAGTATTTATGTAATCCTGCAGTGCCAGATGTGTCCCCCTGCTTAAGCCAGTACATGTCCAGGCCCGTCTGAAGTTTGCTAGAGAGCATTTGGATGATCCAGAAGAAGATTGGGAGAATGTCATATGGTCAGATGAAACCAAAATAGAACTTTTTGGTAAAAACTCAACTCGTCGTGTTTGGAGGACAAAGAATGCTGAGTTGCATCCAAAGAACACCATACCTACTGTGAAGCATGGGGGTGGAAACATCATGCTTTGGGGCTGTTTTTCTGCAAAGGGACCAGGACGACTGATCCGTGTAAAGGAAAGAATGAATGGTGCCATGTATTGTGAGATTTTGAGTGAAAACCTCCTTCCATCAGCAAGGGCATTGAAGATGAAACGTGGCTGGGTCTTTCAGCATGACAATGATCCCAAAGACACCGCCGGGCAACGAAGGAGTGGCTTCGTAAGAAGCATTTCAAGGTCCTGGAGTGGCCTAGCCAGTCTCCAGATCTCATCCCCATAGAAAATCTTTGGAGGGAGTTGAAAGTCCGTGTTGCCCAGCAACAGCCCCAAAACATCACTGCTCTAGAGGAGATCTGCATGGAGGAATGGGCCAAAATACCAGCAACAGTGTGTGAAAACCTTGTGAAGACTTACAGAAAACGTTTGACCTCTGTCATTGCCAACAAAGGGTATATAACAAAGTATTGAGATAAACTTTTGTTATTGACCAAATACTTATTTTCCACCATAATTTGCAAATAAATTCATTACAAATCCTACAATGTGATTTTCAGGATTTTTTTTTCTCATTTTGTCTGTCATAGTTGAAGTGTACCTATGATGAAAATTACAGGCCTCTCCCATCTTTTTAAGTGAGAGAACTTGCACAATTGGTGGCTGACTAAATACTTTTTTGCCCGACTGTACATTTTATAATGAATTATACATTTTATTTATTTATTGTCCTATCATGGTGGAACAGCATCTTAATAAAATAAATTATACATCTAATTTATTTATTGTCCTATCATGGGGAACTACATTTTTAAAATAAATTATACATATCATTTATTAATTTATGGTCCTATATTGATGGAACGATCCACAACCCTATATCCTAGACACCCAACTGAACGACCCAGATACTAAGGAGAAGTCCCTATCTGTTTCATGGTTCTGCTGTAAGCGGCCTGTATGCAGCCAAATGCGAGAAACCTTCTAGAGCAGCACCGCCCCCTCAAGATTCTGAGCCTGCCTGGGAGGGTTGGTCCTGCAAAGCCAGAGCCCCCTGATGGGAGAGCATAATATACAAGGAAATTCTCAAAGCTGCTAATGAGAACCATGACAACCTTGTACCTAGCCGGTGGGGATTCCAGTGGGGTGCCCCCACCCAGGCAGTGGCAGTGCTGGCAACACTAGCTGCAGTAACACATGGGGAGGGGGTCACACTCGGACATTCAGAGAGGGGCAAATTATTGTGGCCATGGTGGAACAAAATCAAAGGTCTGACTGCACGGAGATGCTTGGAAATATGGTCACTACGGGGGACCATGTGGGGTGTTTCAGGGTAAGGGGGTATATCTGACCTCCATCACCTAGGACGTGACAATTGTTAATCAAATCTCCCCATTTCTGCCCATTTTCTTTGCTCAGTTTTGCAGGCCTTCTCATACAGCTGCAACTGTATGCAACTGTATGTATGTATGTATGTATGTATGTATGTATGTATGTATCACACAATTTTTGCCAGGGAGTAAAAGACATTAGGGACAATATAGGATGAATCACAATAAATTGTTTCCTAAAATATTAATTGCTTGCCATAATGTAAATCACAACATTTTTTGAGTTGGGCTCTGGGATGGTGCAACTGAATCCGAGTCTATGGTTGTTGTGGGGGAAAGGGGTTGAGTGTGTATGAGTGTGTGTGTGTGTATGTATCCCACAATTGTTGCGAGGGAGTAAAAGACGTTAGGGACAAAATAGGATGAATCACAATAAATTGTTTGCTAAAATATTAATTGCTTGCCATAATGTAATTTTGGTCATGGTGAGACTGGTGAGAGGTAAAAATCATTTGCATAAACTGCCTACATTACTACAAATATTAATAGCTAATTATGGTAAATATGATAAACAGGATTAAAAAATATATATTTTTATTGGCTATATATAATACACATCAAGGTGAGGGTGATGGAAATGCATTTGGTAGTTGATCTGCTTCTGTTCTGTGGGTGGCACTGTGTGCTCTTTTCGAAGGATGGGTTCCGGTCTCTCCGGGGCCATGGGATCTGGGGAGTCGAGAGTAGTCTGCCGGGCATTGGGATGACAATCAAATTTGGGATGAGGAGGTGTTTTAGCGGGTGGAATAGTGGGGACCCTTTTGGAGGTTTACTTAGTAGCAAAGCAGATATTGTATCATGGTACAGCTCAATCAACATGTTACTTTTTAATGGTATGTTTACAAACATATGTTATCATTAATAGATTTGAAACTTTATGGTCTCATTATGGTAATTGGTGAAATAAGTATAGCCAGTTATAATTGTAATGGCTTAGCAGATAATAAGAAAAGACAATCAGTATTTACCTGGCTAAAAGAGAAGGAATATAATATCTATTGTTTACAGGAAAAGGACTGGTGGAGTGAAATATATTTCTCCGATTAGTAAAGAAATTCAAAAGGGGTGATGATATTAATTAACAGTAATTTATATCCAAACGTCCAAATTGTCCAAACAGATCATCAAGGTAGGTGGATTATTTTAAATATGTTATTGAACAATAAACAGATATGGCTTATTAACCTATACGGTCCAAATAATAATGATCCGAGCTTCTTTGAAAATATACAGTGGCAAGAAAAAGTATGTGAACTCTTTGGAATTACCTTGATTTCTGCATAAATTGGTCATCAAATTTGATCTGATCTTCATCAAACGAGTTTAATGACTCCAACATAAGTGTATGTAAACTTCCGACTTCAACTGTATGTGTATATATTTATGTATGTACAGTTGAAGTCGGAAGTTTACATACACTTCGGTTGGAGTCATTAAAACTCGTTTTTCAACCAGTCTGCAAATTTCTTGTTAACAAACTATCATTTTGGCAAGTCGGCTTTGTGCATGACACAAGTCATTTTTCTAACAGTTGTTTACAGACAGATTATTTCACTTATAATTGACTGCATCACAATTCCAGAGGGTAAGAAGTTTACATACACTAAGTTGACTTTGCCTTTATTAAAGATAAACTTCTCCTTAATAACCTCTTGACGATAGGGGTCAGATTTTTAAAAAAAAATTAAATAACGTTCCCAAGGTAAACGGACTATTTCTCAGGTCCAGATCGTAGAATATGCATATAATTTACAGATTAGGATAGAAAACACTCCAAAGTTTCCAAAACTGTCAAAATATTGTCTGTGAGTATAAAAAAACTGATTCTGCAGGCGAAAACCTGAGAAAATCTAACCCGGAAGTGTTTATTTTTATTTTTTATCTGTTTCCTGGCCCGTCTTTCTTCCATTTAAAGGGGTATCAACCAGATTCCTTTTGCAATGGCTTCCTCAGGCTGTGACCAGGCTTTAGACATAGTTTCAGGCTTTTATTTTGAAAAGTGAGCGAGATTTTTCAAAACTAGTCAGGTGTCCTCTGATTAGTTCCTGCGCGCGAGAGGGTAGCTCTCCATTTTCTTTTTCTCTCTTATTGAATAGGTTACGGTCCGGTTGAAATATTATCGATTATGTTTGTTGAAAACAACCTGAGGATTGATCATAAAAAACATTTGACATGCTTCTACGACCATTACGGATACTTTTTGGAATTTTCGTCGAACGGAACGAGGCTTTGGTTTTCTGAACATAACGCGCAACCCAAATGGCGTTTTTTTGTTATAAAAGTAATATTTATCGAACAAAAAGAACATTTGTTGTGTAACTGGGAGTCTCGTGAGTGCAAACATCCGAAGATAGGTAAGCGATTAATTTTATTGCTTTTCTGACTTTCGTGACCAAGCTAACCAAGCTAATGTAAGGCTAACTGTTCTAGCATTGATTGATACACTCACAAAAGCTTAGATTGCTTTCGCTGCAAAGCATATTTTCAAAATCTGACACGATAGGTGGATTAACAACAAGCTAAACTGTGTTTTGGTATATTTCACTTGTGATTGCATGATTATAAATATTTTTAGGAATATTTTGCGCCCTGCAATTCAGTGGTTGTTTAGGAAAATGATCCCGTAAAAGGGATCCGTAGCGCAGAGAAGTTAATGCAACCGCTGTGTCAGATTTCAAAAAAGCTTTACGGCGAAAGCACACCATGCGATAATCTGAGTACAGCGCTCAGCCACCAAAACAAACCATACAGATACCCGCCAAGTTGTGGAGTCAACAAAAGTCAGAAATAGCGTTATAAATATTCACTTACCTTTGATGATCTTCATCAAAATGCACTCCCAGGAATCCCAGTTCCACAATAAATGTTTGTTTTGTTCAAAAAAGTACGATCTTTGTCATCATGTGCAGCAAACCGTAGTCTGGCTTTTTTATGTCGGTTTTGGAGCAGTGGCTTCTTCCTTGCTGAGCGGCCTTTCAGGTTATGTCGATATAGGACTTGTTTCACTGTGGATATAGATACTTTGTACCGGTTTCCTCCAGCATCTTCACAAGTCCTTTGCTGTTGTTCTGGGATTGATTTGCACTTTTCGCACCAAAGTACATTCATCTCTAGGAGACAGAACGTGTCTCCTTCCTGAGCGGTATGACGGCTTCGTGGTCCCATGGTGTTTATACTTGCATACTATTGTTTGCACAGATGAGCGTGGTACCTTCAGGCGTTTGGAAATTGCTCCCAAGGATGAACCAGACTTGTGGAGGTCTACAATTATATTTTCTGAGGTATTGGATGATTTCTTTAGATTTTCCCATGATGTCAAGCAAAGAGGCACTGAGTTTGAAGGTAGGCCTTGAAATGCATCCACAGGTACACCTCCGATTGACTCAAATTATGTCAATTAGCCTATCAGAAGCTTCTAAAGCCATGACATCATTTTCTGGAATTTTCCAAGCTTCTTTGGGATAAGGGGCAGTATTTTCACGTCCGGATGAAAAGCGTGCCCAGAGTAAACTGCCTGCTACTCAGTCCCAGTTGCTAATATATGCATATTATTATTCGTATTGGATAGAAAACACTCTGACATTTCTAAAACTGTTTGAATTATGTCTGTGAGTATAACAGAACTCATATGGCAGGCAAAAACCTGAGAAGTTCCACTTCCTGTTTGAATTTTTTCTGAGGTGGCAGATTTTCAACCAAGCTCTCAATGAAATTACAGCGAGATAATGATGAGTTTTGACTTCCTACGGCGTCCACTAGATGTCAACAGTCAATAGAACTTTGTCTGATGAGTCTAATGTGAAGGGGGGCCGAAGGAGACAGGAATGAGTAATCACTGCCACGAGCTGAGCATGCTTTCACCATGCGCTTTCACATGAGGAGGACCTCCGTTCCACCGCTCTTCTGAAGCCAATCTAATTCTCCGGTTGGAACGTTATTCAAGATGTATGTTAACAACATTCTAAAGATTGATTCAGTACATTGTTTGACATGTTTCTACTGACTGTTACGGAACTTTTGGACATTTCGTCACGTTATAGTGGAGGTGCTTTGTGACTTTGGAATTGTTTACCAAAGGCGCTAACCAAAGTAGCTAATTGGACATAAATAACGGACATTATTGAACAAATCAAACATTTATTGTGGACCTGGGATTCCTAGGACTGCATTCTGATGAAGTTCATCAAAGGTAAGGAAACATGTATCATGTATTTTCTGGTTTCTGTTGACCCCAACATGGCGGCTAATTTGGCTATTGTTCTGAGCTCCGTCTCAGATTATTGCATGATTTGCTTTTTCCGTAATGTTATTTTGAAATCTGACACAGCGGTTGCATTAAGGAGAGGTATATCTATAATTCCATGTGTATAACTTGTATTATCATCTACATTTATGATGAGTATTTCTGTTGAAACGATGTGGCTATGCAAAATCACTTGATGTTTTTGGAACTAGTGAATGTAACGCGCCAATGTAAACTCAGATTTTTTTGTTATAAATATGAACTTTATCAAACAAAACATGCATGTATTGTGTAACATGAAGTCCAGTGTCATCTGATGAAGATAATCAAAGGTTAGTGATTAATTTTATCTCTATTTCTGCTTTTTCTGACTGCTATCTTTCGCTGTAAAAATGGCTGTGCTTATTGTGGTTTTGTGGTGACCTAACATAATCGTTTGTAGTGCTTTCGCTGAAAGGCATATTTGAAATCAGACACTTTGGTGGGATTAACAACAAGATTAACTTTAAAATGATATAAAACACATGTATGTTTGAGGAATTTTAATTATGAGATTTCTGTTGTTTGAATTTGGCGCCCTGCACGTTCACAGGCTGTTGTCATATCGATCCCGGTAACGGGATGCAGCCATAAGAGGTTTTAACAAACAATGCAGTTAAGAAAAAATAAGTGTTAAATAAAAAATAAAAGTACAAATAATTAAAGAGCATCAGTAAAATAACAATAGTGAGGCTATATACAGGAGGTACTTTACTGCTAAGTTGTTAAAGCCCATGGCTCTTAGTTTGATTAACAGAATCTCATGATCCACTGTATCAAACGACTTTTGGAGATATAACATATCCATACCACAAGATTTCCCTCCATCTACTTCCTTTCTGATGTGGTCAGTTACATTTAGTAGGCAAGTGTCAGTGGAATGGGATTTCCTAAATCCAGATTGGTCCCCCATCTACCGTCCACAGCCACTCACATTCGTCCAGCCATCATTATTGGTAGCTCCATGGTAAGGAACATCTCGGTTCCTGGAGAACTAAACCATGCACTACCTGGGGGCTATGGTGAAGGATATCACAGGATTTCTTCTGTCAGTCCTACATCAGCTGCAGCTGCCGTAGTGCATGTGGGATCAAATGATATCAAAAGGGTAAATCAGAGCTAATGAAAAAGGTTTATATTGAGCTGATAAACACTCTGAAAGGCTCTGAGAAGCAGCCGATTATCTCTAGTCCAGTGCCGTTGCTGGGACACTTTTTGCAAAACAAAAGATGATGGACTCCACCCAAACCATCTAGGAGCCTGGACCCTCTCTTCACATTTCAAGGTCGCATTAAGATTTTGACTCGGAGACAGACCTACAGTAGCCCCGCTCAGGTAATACCTCCCATCCTTTGTAAGTGTTATCATCGTACTGATCGTCTATACATCGTCTATACTGCCAGGGGTGTTGTCAGTTGTTATCTTGTACCCATTCATTTGAACAGTTACAGGTGTCTACCGTTCTCCCTCGGCTAACCTTTGTGCACTCGAGGAGTTAACTAGTTTGTTGTCTTCTTTTACTACATCAGAAGTTATTATCCTGGGTGACCTAAATTATGATTGGGAAATGCAGGCTTCAGACAATCTAAAAGACGTGTAATGATCTACACCTAATCCAGCTTGTGACTAAGCCTACACGGCCCAACCCTAAAGATCCTATAAAGTCAACTCTGATTGTTCTTATTTTAACGAATACACCAGAGAAATGTGTTTATTCTGGTATCTTCGCACAAGACATTAGTGACCATTTCACTGTAAGCATTTCACCTGTTGTATTCGGCGCATGTGACAAATAAAATTTGATTTGATTTGACCATTGCCTAGTTGTTTGTGTTAGAGATTTGAGAATAAAAAAATCTAGGCCTTGTGTCATCACAAAGAGAAACTTTAAAAACTTAAGTGAACAGGCTTTTTCCCCCATGATCTTTATTTTAGTGACCTTGATTGTATTTCAGCTATCTCTGAAACTTTTTGCAGATGTCTTCAATACTATTGTGGACAATCTTACTCCGTTAAAAAAAATAAGGCTTAAAAGATGTTAACATTGAGAGAAAATACATCCATTTTCGAGATGAGAAGCGATCGTCTGAAAACATTGCTTAACCCCCCTGGGTTACGTCCCAAATGGCACCCTATTCCCTACCTTTGACCAGGACCTGTATCCACAAAGCGTGTCAGAGTAGGAGTGCTGATCAAGTCCCAACCTGTCCATATAATCTTATTCATTATGATCTACAAGGCAAAACTGATCCTTGATCAGCACTCCTACTCTGAGAGATTTTTGGATACGGGCCCAGGGCTCTGGTCAAAAGTAGTGCACAATATAGGAAATAAACAAGGAAATCTAGTCAGACATGACACATGCTCCACCGTGACTCAAACATAATCCTAAATAATACTTTATCGTATCGCATTTCTGTGAACTTCTCATTCAACTCTAATATTTTGTCTGCACTAATACTTTGTCGCCTTTTTAACATCGCTGAGACAACTTAATTGCACGTAGCCACAACTGTCACAACATTTCACAGAGCTCTGAATCTTAAACATGCAGGTTAAATCTCTCTCTCATACAAGGCCAAATTTGGCTGTAGTTTAGATGGAGAAACATGGTTAAAGATGGCTCATGAATAAACAGACGTTCAGAAGCATCATGAGATGTGGGCTGCCAATGTGAAGAGCCAGCTGACAGATGTTAGGAGAATAGTGGAGCAAATGAGCGAGGTTAGAGAGAGAGAGAAATAACATTGTTGGACACCATAACAAGCAGATCAGAGCTTAGATGATAATGCAAACTGACGAATTAAGGATCTCAGTCACTTTGTTTGGGAAATATCAAAGGCACTTTCATATTCTATGCAATTGGGTAGATCACTTGGCTTACTTACAACAAGCTGATTTAGTAGCAGTTTTCCTTATACAAAATATATAGTTAAACAAAACAGCAGAACCCACATTTGTGTAAATGCTTGATCATTTTCTGTAATTACAGAAAGTAAGACTATGATACGGTTGTTAAATCACATAGATCTCCCTTGTATACTTTTTAAAATTTGAACTCCTAAGGGATTTTCAAGCAAACATTCCTTGATTAAACATAAATTCTGAATTTAGGTCATATTGTCCTGATAAACAAAACAACTCGAGTTGTGTTCTGTCTCAATAGCTGCCCTGCTACGAATTGAAAGCGGAAAAACCCTGCATTTGATTGCTTATTCGTCATTACGCAGTATACACATTTGGTTACTTTTACACCAGGGATACCTTTGTGTATAAGCCTGTTGTAAAAGAGCAATGAACCAATAGGAATGAGAACAAGAACAGCTGTGGAGTTGCATGCCAGTACCTGTGAATCATGATAATTAGATTACCTGCAGAGGTAGATGATTAAAGGTCCGGAATGATCAGAAGTCATTCATAAAAGAGATGATGCTTTGGTCAAGGCCAGGATTGCAGGCTTTTAAGCATCTGATGAATCATTGTGTTACACAAATCAGAAAGGCTAAATCCGATTACTATGTAACCGCTCTTTCGGATTGTAATGGGAACCCGGCTAAATTCTGGAAAACTGTCAAATCCCTGAAGAGTTATACTTCCTCCTCTCTGCCACAACAAATTAATTCAGACACTGGCCTCATTACGGCAAAAAATGCCACCATTGATCCATTTAATCACCATTTTATTTCA
Source organism: Salvelinus namaycush (assembly GCF_016432855.1). Taxonomy (NCBI): domain Eukaryota; kingdom Metazoa; phylum Chordata; class Actinopteri; order Salmoniformes; family Salmonidae; genus Salvelinus; species Salvelinus namaycush. Next base: position 17,143,881 of record NC_052341.1, read on the forward strand.
GCGGGCTATCTCTTTGAAAGAACTTCTGAGCCTATTCACAATGAAATTGGGCTTGATGCTGTTAGGGGAAGGTTGCTAAATGATCAGATAAATGATAGTCAAAGCTTTTCTTTTAGGCTATTTACACAAAAATAAGTCCTGGATGCTTTGCTAGCAATAGACAACAAGAAATCCACAAGGGCCGACCAATTAGATCCTGGTCTGCTTAAGTGTTTCATTGTTGCCTCATTAACCCACATTTTTTATTTAACATTGTTATCAGAAAATATTCCAAAAGTATGGAAATCAGCTTATGCTGCCACTCTATAAGGACGGGGATAGTAGGGATCTGAATAATTATCGGCCTATTTCAAGGACTCCTTGTTTAGCTACGATTAGCTTTGCTCTTTTTCATCTGAGAAATGTATTTTGATTGTTAACCAATCAGGGTTTATGACTGGGCATAGCACTATTACATCAACCACTTTAGATGTTAATGATCTTGTCAATGCTTTAGATACTAAAATGAAATGTGCTGCTTTGTTTGTGGACCTGTCAAAAGCTTTTGATACTTTTGATCATACTAATTTTTTGAAAAGTTGTCCTCGATAGGCCTGAGCTCCAACGCCGGTTTCATGACTATCTTAGTCTGAATTTCTTGAAGTACATAATGGTGTACCTGAGCTCCAACGCCGGTTTCATGACTATCTTAGTCTGAATTTCTTGAAGTACATAATGGTGTACCTGAGCTCCAACGCCGGTTTCATGACTATCTTAGTCTGAATTTCTTGAAGTACATAATGGTGTACCACAGGGGTCGATTTTGGGACCTGTTCTCTTCACTATTTATATAAACACCAATGGCCAATCCGGTAAATTGTTTTAACTTAATCTATATGCGGATGATACTTTTATGCATGCTATTGCTCCTACTGTTGATCTGGCTGTGTCAAAACTACAACCAGATTTTATAGCTATGCAGGAATCCCTTGCTGATTTAAAACTTGTTGCAAAACAAAATCCATATTGTTTTTAAACTCTCGTAAGAATGTTTCAGATTAACAACACTCATTAGATGGTTCTCCAATCGAATGTGTTCACGCATATCAATACCTTTATACTTTTATATTTTATACATTTGACATTTAAAAAAACATACGCTGAGCCTACAAAACCTTAAGGACATCTGCTCTTTCCATGACATAGACTGAAAAGGTGAATCCAGGTGAAAGCTATGATCTCTTATTGATGTCACTTGTTAAATCAACTTCAATCAGTGTAAATGAAGGAGAGGAGACAGGTTAAAGAACGATTTTTAAGCCTTGAGACAATTGGAGACATGGATTGTGTGTGTGCAATTCAGAGGGTGAATGGGCATGACAAAATATTTAAGTGCCTTTGAATGGGGTATGGTATTAGGTTGAAGGCTCACCAGTTTGTGTCAAGAACCGCAACACTGCTGGGTTTTCCACACAACAGTTTCCCGTGTGTATCAAGAATGGTCCACCACCCAAAGGACATCCAGCCAACTTGACACAACTGTGGGAAGCATTGGAGTCAACATGTGCCAGCATTCCTGTGGAACGCTTTAGAGACAAAGCCCCAATGAATAGCCCTTATGCACATTCCATGATCGAACGTTCTAAACACACTTCCTATCATTGTGGCAATTTCTGGTCAGTCTAGTTGTTATCAACGATATAACGTTACTACCACTATGTCGCAGTTTTTTACTAGGTGTCTTCAGGACTTGCCTCAAATTAATATTAATGATGTACATCGAATTGTTAAATCAGCCTCCGAGACTCCAGCTAGCAAGAATGAAAAGGGGTTCAAGGTGTATATAGAAAGCTACATAGACAACTATGAAGGTGAGTACCAAGACTGACTTGGTACTCACCTTCATAGTTGTCTATGTAGCTTTCTATATACACCTTGAACCCCTTTTCATTCTTGCTAGCTGGAGTCTCGGAGGCTGATTTAACAATTCAATGTACATCATTAATATTAATTTGAGGCAAGTCCTGAAGACACCTAGTAAAAAACTGCGACAGATGTAACGTTAGCTGGACAGATATAACGTTAGCTAGCTACAATCATTAGCTAGCTAATTTAACTATTAACTGTAGCTAGCTAGTTACTTCGTAAAATGATGTAACGTTGACAGAATCTACCTGAGAATGTGTGTATTTTCATTAGCTTGGTTAAGTTATGCTTGCTAGCTATATTTGCTAGCTAAAAATAATTGTTATTCATGTCTTCTACACAGTATCTAACAAAGATACATTGACAGGGGAGATCACCGTGAGGGCTGCCTGTCACAGATCCATGAGGAAGAGTGAAAAGCCGCACAGCACAGCATGAGAGTAGGGAAAGGTTATAGATATCTACTAGGGACCTTGTTTAACATCTCTTGTGAGACACTGTCATCACTGTCAAAATGTGTTGGAGACAGTGTCAACGTTTAATCTTATCAGTAGATAGATATTAATGATGGGTCCCAATCCAAATTTAGAATTGCCCACTTAACAGGTTATTTGGTAAAGATCTGTTGATGCAGTGTTTGGTAATTGTGTTACTGAGACACAATCTATTCATGTATAGTTAAATGAGCCCCTCGTTAATAAGACTGGACACTACTATGTTTATTGTTATTTATGGGCCGCATCATTCTTGTTTCTCACTTCAGTCACTTCACTTATCTTCACAGAAGGTGTCAAAGCACTCCGTACCAGTGATAGTGGTCCAAAGCCACTGCTCCTGTGTTGCAGGAAGTGCTCTGTGCAATCATCTGGTGGCCCTTCTTTACCAGACAGCGCACTACTCTCAACTAAACATTCCTGCTGCACCACCAGTTCCCAGCTGCACAGACACAGAACAGCGTTGGCACAAGCCAAGAACACTTGTGAGTCTATCAATATCCATAAAAAAATGCACCTGAAAAGTATTCAGCCTATGTAACAGTAAATCCTTGTTAATTAGGGTGTGAAACCAGGCCCGGTTGATGGGATAGAGTTCCGTAAACCTACTAACTCGTGTGCTGATGGAATAAGGTAAGTTGGAGGTTCCTAGAATGGAAACATTTTAGAAAACATTTTCTTGTGATTGTATCCAGATGATAATGACAAATGTTTGGGACAAAGACTGGGGGTAAATATATAATCTATAAATCTGTATATTTTTATTCATTTTATTTGAACTTTCGGGCTTATGCTGTTTCTGGAAAAGTTACATGAGTCTTTGTCATAGTAATCTCTCCAACCTGATGTTAAGGTTTTAAAATGTTTTGCATAAGTTCTCTCTACAAAGCACTCAATGGATACATGCCTGACATAGACATTCTCCCCGTATCAGAAACGTATGCCAACTTTTCTCCACTTACTGCCCCTCTTGTGACAACAATGGAAATGTCAGCTGACGTACCCCTGGTTGAGTCCGCCTTTGGGCCAGTGCAAGCCGGCAGTGTTCTGTCCTATCAGCTTCCACAGCCAAAGACCCGTGAAATTGTGAAGATTGCCGATGCCACTTCTCCACCAATACTTCCATTAGATGGCTACAAGCTTCAGGCTTCCCAGTGTGCTTACGTCCTTAGCCATCAGGAGCAGTTCCACCTCAAGGCATTAGAGACAACCTACGAGATGTCACACAAAGTCGAGGTTGCTACAAGGGAGCAGAGCAGCAGCCCGGAATGGCATAAGCTCAGGAAAATGAGAATAACATCCTCTCGTTTCCGAGAGGTTTTCCATGTCCGGGGAGAGACCTCAGCTGACCACCTAGCTGAGCGGATGTTCAAGGGATCTGGTATGCAGACCATGGCGAAGAGGGGGCTAGCCATGGAGCCAGTGACTGTACAGGAGTACTGCACACTGAAGAATGTTAACTTCTTTCCGTGTGGCTTCGTAGTGCACCCAGATGCTCCGTAGTTAGGATCCTCTCCAGATGGCATCATATTTGATCCCAGTGTAAGACCACACTTTGGACTCTTAGAGGTCAAGTGCCCAAATGTACCAAGTTATGTTGACTGCCCTTACCTGAAGATACAGAATGGAGAGCTGAAGTTGAAGAGATTTCATGCTTACTACTGGCAGGTGCAATGTCAAATCCTTCTCACAGGTTGTAGCTGGTGTGACTTTGTCATCTGTGCACAGGAGGACATCCTAGTTGAAAGGACGTATAAAGATCTACAGGTTTCAAAAACTATAAGAGAGAAGGTTGACCACTTTTATTTTTACCACTACTTGCAGAAGTGTCTCTCTCGCACCTGAATGGATCCCCTGCATGGGTGCCAAGTTTAGCGGTTTTATGAAAAATAAGTATTTCATCAAATGTTCAACAGTTCAGTTAATCAATTACACATCTCTAACATTGTATTCAATCTTGCATTCTGGCTATTCTGTGTTTACTTGATTTCTTTCCCCCACCCCTGTTACTCATTGCCTAATTAAAGCCAATACAAGCTCCACACAAACTGATATTCGGCCTTGTCTCAGGATGGTAAGTTGGTGGTTGAAGATATCCCTCTAGTGGTGTGGGGGCTGTGCTTTGGCAAAGTGGGTGGGGTTATATCCTTCCTGTTTGGCCCCGTCCGGGGGTATCATCGGATGGGGCCACAGTGTCTCCTGACCCCTCCTGTCTCAGCCTCCAGTATTTATGCTGCAGTAGTTTGTGTCGGGGGGCTAGGGTCAGTTTGTTATATCTGGAGTACTTCTCCTGTCTTATCCGGTGTCCTGTGTGAATTTAAGTATGCTCTCTCTAATTCTCTCTTTCTTTCTCTCTCTCGGAGGACCTGAGCCCTAGGACCATGCCTCTGGACTACGTGGCATGATGACTCCTTGCTGTCCCCAGTCCACCTGGCCGTGCTGCTGCTCCAGTTTTAACTGTTCTGCCTGCGGCTATGGAACACTGACCTGTTCTCCAGACGTGCTACCTGTCCCAGACTTGCTGTTTTCAACTCTCTAGAGACAGCAGGAGCGGTAGAGATACTCTTAATGATCGGCTATGAAAAGCCAACTGACATTTACTCCTGAGGTGCTGACTTGCTGCACCCTCGACAACTACTGTGATTATTATTATTTGACCATGCTGGTCATTTATGAACATTTGAACATCTTGGCCATGTTCTGTTATAATCTCCACCTGGCACAGCCAGAAGAGGACTGGCCACCCCTCATAGCCTGGTCCCTCTCTAGGTTTCTTCCTAGGTTTTGGCCTTTCTAGGGAGTTTTTCCTAGCCATCGTGCTTCTACACCTGCATTGCTTGCTGTTTGGGGTTTCTGTACAGCACTTTGAGATATCAGCTGATGTAAGATGGGCTATATAAATACATTTTATTTGATATTCACTACAACACACATTATTGATATACGTCGTAGATAAACAAATTATTATTTTGCTGCTAGCAAATAAACACATGTACATTTACACTGGCTTGGCCCATGCTCTGGACCGGATCAGAGACAGCACAGTCCATAGGCAGAGCACCTTGTTCTTCATCCCCTCCGTCGGAGCAGGAGGTTTCAGTCTTCTTTCCCAAACACCAGGTCTCTTTTGAATGTGCCAGTTCCACGCGAAGAAAAGTAGTAACAACACCTCTTAGGTATTGTCGCCCCCCAATTCTTCCCTCAACAAAGTCACTTTCGACGAAATGTGTACTACACACCTTTGTGTGTTTGGTGACGAGGTACTGCCATGCCACCAACCACCTTTTTCTCAGCTCTACATCGACCGTGAAACGATGGAAGCTCACAATACCATTACATTTGGAAGAAACTGAACACAGAGGCACTGAATAATGTTCATTAGCACCTCCTTCGCGGGGCTGTAATTTAAACGTAGTCATTGCGAACTATTTCAGTCAGAAATGCATCGACGATAGCTAGTAAGCTAATGATAAAAACAAGAGCAGAACTCACTCGAAGTCATCAACCCGATCGGAAGTAAATTAGAATGTTGGAGGCGGTATAATGCATAGAGCCTATTGAGGCAGAGCCCCACCTGTTCTGAGACCCACGCTTGCATGTTATTTTGGCATTAATACGTGTCACACATCAGTTTGCAAATATAATTGAGTTAATAAAGCCGCATACAATCATGGTCTCTTTTTGTTTTCTTGAGTAAGGCAGCTCCAAAATGCAGGTGTTTCAGCCTAACTCAGTGCTTTCTGTGGTGGTGGGGCGGGCCAGCAGAAAATGGGAGCATTGCGCCGTGATTGGCTCAGTATTCTGTCACTCATGGGGACCTTGCGCAATTGCCTAGCTTCAGTCCTTTAGTAATGGTAGACATCCAAAATTTCAGCCCTTTGGGTCCTACCATAGAGTTATATTACAGGTGCCCTTCCAAGTAGGCTCAAGGTCATTGGCCACAAATGACGTCAAATCAAGTTATATGTACAGTAGCTTTGATTGGACTGATCATGTCAACATCTTACTTTCACAATTTAAACTAGCAGTCATCATTGTGAATCAAGTCTACTCGCAAATCCTTTTTAATCCTTGTCATACGATTAGAAATATTGAAGAGAAAATATAGATAAAATGTATCGGTGCTCATCGGCCATTGGACGTAAACGTTACACAACTTGGAAATCGCAAATTCAACAATGAGTTTGGATGGAATCGGTGACAGTGGCTAACCGCAAGCATTGCAACTGGGAAGTCAGACTGGGAAAATACATTTTGAACGGTCATCCAACTCAGAATTGTAATTCTTTTTCTTTGATGACAAAATTTGCCACTGAAGGACCGTCGCGCACAACAAGGTAAATCCAAAAATGTCTTATATGCTGCTGCACAAATGATGTAATATGCCAGGCAGATATGGTCAGCCATATCAGCTATGTTTTTTAAAAAGGCAGTAAACAAGGCTGAATGAATTGCTCCGCTGATAGCCAGGTGTAGTGGTGGTAAGGATTCACTCCATTGTGCTGGAAAGAAAGAAACGTCTGTGGGCACTGCTTGTTGCCATTATAGTGCAATTAATGTATTGTTTAGAGTTTTCTCCGCCAAGATTTACATGCTAAAATCGCCACTGGTTATGATTTATTTTTACTTTTTAAATGTATTTAACCACTATTTAACTAGGCAAGTAAGTCAGTTAAGAACATATTCTTATTTACAATGACGGCCTACACCTGTCACGACTTCTGCCGAAGTCGTTGCCTCTCCTTGTTCGGGCGGTGTTCGGCGGTCGACGTCACCGGTCTTCTAGCCATCATCGATCCATTTTTCATTTTCCATTGGTTTTGTCTTGTCTTCCCACACACCTGTTTTCAATCCCATCCATTATCCTCTTGTGTATTTAACCCTCTGTTTTCCCTCATGTCTTTGTCAGAGATTGTTTCTTGTTAGTATTGTTTTTATGTGTATAGGTGCGCGACGGGTCTTCGTACCCATATTTGTTTTGTTCGTTTCTTATTTAGTGTTATGGAGCATGTATTTGGACTTTCATTAAAAGACTCCATTTTACACTACGTTTGACTCTCCTGAGCCTGACTTCCCTGCCACCTATACAAACGACTCTGACAGAATCTCTGACCCAATATGAAGTCAGCAGGAGAGGACACTACGCTCATGGAGGTGGAGGAACGCGTCCGGGAACAAACGGAGGAGATTGAATGTTTGAGCGCAGTCATGGATCGCATTGTCCAGAAAATGGACCGCTGGGAGAGACAGGGAGTTTCTCCAGCGCCTCCACTCCCACAACCAGGGTATTCCTTGAACACTTTTCCCCTCCTGAACCGAACAAAATCCATTTACCCCTACCCATTGGATACAACGGAGATACTGCCGGCTGCCAGGGTTTCCTCCTTAAACTTAAGTTGTATCTGGCCACGGTCTCCCCAGTACCATCAGACCGTGAGAAGAGTTGCGCCCTCGTCTCATGCCTCACCGGGAAAGCCCGGGAGTGGGCCAGCGCTGTGTGTAGAGAGGAGGATGCGGCGTTGGACGATTTTGAGGAGTTCATCCGCCATTTCCGGAGAGTATTCGACCACCCATCCGAAGGCAAAGCGGCGGGTGAGCGCCTCTATCATCTGAGGCAGGAGACGAGGAGTGCACAGGAGTTTGCTTTGGAGTTTAGAACCTTGGCTGCCGGCGCTGGATGGAGCGACAGGGCCCTGATCGACCAGTACCGCTGTAGTCTACGCGAGGACGTCCGTCGGGAGCTGGCCTGTAGAGACACCACCCTCAACTTCGACCAGCTGGTGGACATGTCCATCAGGCTGGACAACATGCTGGCTACTCGTGGACGTCTAGATCGGGGTCTGGTTGTTCCATCCTCCCGCACCCTCTCTCCCGAACCTATGGAATTGGGAGGGATGGTGCGCAGGGAGACCGGAGGGGGTTCCTGCTCGAGCACCATTTATGGTCGCAGAGATCACACTGCTGGTCGGTGCCGGGTTGGTTCCTCTGGGAATAGAGAAGGCAGGCAGGGCACTCTGGCATCACCCCAGGTGAGTAGGCACCATTCTCATCCAGAGCCCTCTGTCGCACTTATGTTTGTCTCTGTCACTTTTCCGGACTTTTCCCTGCATTCCCAGTATAAGGCGCTAGTAGATTCAGGCGCAGCTGGGAATTTCATTAATAAAGCTCTAGCTCATAGTTTAGGGATCCCTATTGTTTCTGTGGATATGCCTTTCCCTATTCATGCCTTAGATAGTCGACCATTAGGTTCAGGGTTTATCAGGGAGGTCACCGCACCTTTGTGTATGATAACGCAGGAGGGTCACAAGGAGAAGATTAGTCTTTTCCTTATTGATTCTCCTGCGTATTCTGTGGTGCTAGGCCTACCCTGGTTAACTTGTCATAACCCCACTGTTTCTTGGCCACAGAGGGCTCTCACAGGGTGGTCGCGAGAGTGCTCAGGTAGGTGTTTAGGGGTTTCCATTGGTGCTACTACGGTGGAAAGTCCAGATCAGGTCTCCACCGTGCGCATTCCCCCCGAATATGCCGATTTGGCTCTCGCCTTCTGTAAAAAGAAGGCGACTCAATTACCACCCCATCGACGGGGGGATTGTGCGATAGATCTCCTGGTAGACGCTGCATATCCCAGGAGTCACGTGTATCCCCTGTCGCAAGCGGAGACGGTGGCTATGGATACATATATCTCTGAATCCCTGCGTCAGGGGTTCATTCAGCCATCCATTTCACCAGCCTCTTCGAGTTTCTTTTTTGTGAAGAAGAAGGATGGCGGTTTACGCCCGTGCATTGATTATCGAGGTCTCAATAAAATCACGGTGAAATATAGTTACCCGTTACCTCTGATAAATACAGTTATTGAGTCAATGAACGGGGCACGCTTCTTCACAAAATTGGATCTCAGGAGTGCGTACAATCTGGTGCGTATTCGGAAGGGTGATGAGTGGAAGACGGCATTTAGCACCACCTCAGGTCATTATGAGTACCTTGTCATGCCATATGGGTTGATGAATGCTCCATCAGTTTTCCAATCATTTGTAGATGAGATCTTCAGAGACCTGCATGGGCAGGGTGTAGTGGTGTATATCGATGATATTCTGATATACTCCGCTACACGCGCCGAGCATGTGTCCCTGGTGCGCAGGGTGCTTGGTCGCATGTTGGAGCATGATCTATATGTCAAGGCTGAGAAATGCTTGTTCTTCCAACAATCCATCTCCTTCCTAGGGCATCGGATTTCCACTTCAGGAGTGGAGATGGAAAGCGACCGCATTACTGCCGTGCGTAATTGGCCGACTCCAACCACGGTAAAGGAGGTGCAGCGTTTTTTAGGGTTTGCCAATTACTACCGGAGGTTTATCCGGGGTTTTGGTCAGGTGGCTGCTCCCATTACCTCACTGCTAAAGGGGGGCCCGGTGCGCTTGCAGTGGTCGGCTGAGGCGAACAGGGCTTTTGGACACCTGAAGACTCTGTTTACCTCGGCGCCTGTGTTGGCTCATCCGGATCCCTCTTTGCCATTCATAGTGGAGGTGGACGCATCCGAAGCTGGGATAGGAGCAGTGCTCTCTCAGCGTTCGGGTGTGCCACTGAAGCTTCGCCCCTGTGCTTTCTTTTCGAAGAAGCTCAGCTCGGCGGAGCGAAACTATGATGTGGGGGACCGGGAGCTGTTAGCTGTCGTACAGACCTTGAAGGCGTGGAGGCATTGGCTTGAGGGGGCTAAACACCCTTTTCTCATCTGGACTGACCACCGCAATCTGGAGTACATCCGGCAGGCGAAGAGAATGAATCCTCGCCAGGCAAGGTGGGCCATGTTTTTCACTCGTTTTGTGTTTACCCTTACTTACAGACCGGGCTCCCAGAACGTCAAGGCAGACGCATTGTCTCGGCTGTATGACACAGAGGAGCGGTCCATGGATCCCACTCCCATACTCCCAGCTTCGTGTTTGGTGGCGCCAGTAGTGTGGGAGCTGGACGCGGACATTGAGCGGGCGTCACATGCAGAGCCCTCTCCTCCTGAGTGTCCAGCTGGTCGTCTGTACGTTCCGTCTGCTGTCCGCGACCGATTGATCTATTGGGCTCACACGTCACCCTCCTCTGGTCATCCAGGGATAGGTCGGACGATGCGCTGTCTTGATGGGAGGTACTGGTGGCCCACTTTAGCCAAGGACGTGAGGATTTATGTTTCCTCCTGCTCGGTGTGCGCCCAGTGCAAGGCTCCTAGACACCTGCCCAGAGGTAAGCTTCAACCTTTACCCGTTCCTCAACGGCCGTGGTCGCACCTGTCGGTGGATTTTTTGACTGATCTTCCACCTTCACAGGGTTACACCACGATCCTGGTCGTTGTGGATCGGTTTTCGAAGTGCTGTCGTCTCCTCCCTTTTCCCGGTCTCCCTACGGCCTTACAAACTGCAGAGGCCCTGTTTACACACGTTTTCCGGCACTATGGGGTGCCTGAGGATATAGTGTCTGATCGGGGTCCCCAGTTCACATCAAGGGTCTGGAAGGCGTTCATGGAACGTCTGGGGATCTCGGTTAGTCTTACCTCAGGTTTTCACCCCGAGAGTAATGGGCAGGTGGAGAGAGTTAACCAGGATGTGGGCAGGTTTTTGCGGTCCTATTGCCAGGACCGGCCGGGGGAGTGGGCGAAGTTCGTGCCCTGGGCAGAGATGGCCCAGAACTCGCTACGTCACTCCTCCACTAACCTCACTCCTTTTCAATGTGTATTAGGGTATCAGCCGGTTCTGGCTCCTTGGCATCAGAGCCAGACCGAGGCTCCTGCGGTGGACAATTGGTTTCGGCGCGCTGAGGAAACCTGGGAGGCAGCCCACGTCCACCTTCAGCGCGCCATAAGGCGCCAGAAAATTGGCGCAGACCGTCGCCGCAGTGAGGCCCCGGTGTTCGCACCAGGGGACAGGGTCTGGCTCTCGACCCGAAACCTGCCCCTCCGCCTGCTCTGCCGGAAGCTGGGTCCGCGGTTTGTGGGGCCGTTTAAAGTCCTGAGGAGAGTGAACGAGGTATGTTATAGGTTACAACTGCCCACTAATTACCGTATTAACCCCTCGTTCCATGTGTCTCTCCTCAGGCCGGTGGTGGCTGGCCCGCTCCAGGAGGCTGAAGTGCGTGAAGTTCCTCCACCTCCTCTTGACATCGAGGGGGTCCAGGCGTACTCTATTCGATCCATTTTGGATTCGAGACGTCGGGCGAGGGGCCTTCAGTACCTCGTGGACTGGGAGGGGTACGGGCCGGAGGAGAGATGCTGGGTTCCGGTGGAGGACGTTTTAGATCCTTCCATGTTAAAAGAATTCCACCGCCTCCATCCGGATCGCCCTGCACCTCGCCCTCCGGGTCGTCCCCGAGGCCGGTGTCGACGCGCTGCTGGAGCCGCGCGTCAGGGGGGGGGGTACTGTCACGACTTCTGCCGAAGTCGTTGCCTCTCCTTGTTCGGGCGGTGTTCGGCGGTCGACGTCACCGGTCTTCTAGCCATCATCGATCCATTTTTCATTTTCCATTGGTTTTGTCTTGTCTTCCCACACACCTGTTTTCAATCCCATCCATTATCCTCTTGTGTATTTAACCCTCTGTTTCCCCTCATGTCTTTGTCAGAGATTGTTTCTTGTTAGTATTGTTTTTATGTGTATAGGTGCGCGACGGGTCTTCGTACCCATATTTGTTTTGTTCGTTTCTTATTTAGTGTTATGGAGCATGTATTTGGACTTTCATTAAAAGACTCCATTTTACACTACGTTTGACTCTCCTGCGCCTGACTTCCCTGCCACCTATACAAACGACTCTGACAACACCAGCCAAACCCAGACAATGCTGGGCCAATTGTGCGCCGCCCTATGGGACTCCCAATCACGGCCGGTTGTGGTACAGCCGGATCCAATCCAGGGTGTCTGTAGTGATGCCTCTAGCATTGAGACGCAGTGCCTTAGACCACTGCGCCACTCGGGAGCCCCGTGTGTATCAATTATGGTGATATTATTTATCAAAGTGCAGCAACTACTAATCTTAAACCTTTGGGTAGATACTGTACCATCTACCATAGTGCATACTACCATAGTGCATAGTGTTACAGGTGACAGTTGATACTCATCACCGCATCCTGTATCAAAAGGTTGGCAGGACTTCGCTGAAGACCCGTACATTTCTCCCTTTCTGTTTACAAGTCCATACTTCATAAACTTCCGTCTTATCTAACTCTGCTGTTGAAGTATACAGTATACAGTAGAAACCTGAGTTGCCTAACCCATTCACAGGATTGGTTAACTCTTGAGGTTCCTGGGTCTCCACTGAGCTAGGTAAATCTGATTTTAGTCTTAATGCACCGTATCGCTGGAACAAATTTCATCTTGATGTTCTGGTGCCGTTTGGGCAGTTTAAAGTATTGATTGGGGACTTATTTGTGGAGGAATGTAACTGTTTTTATGGATGAGAATGCCAAGAGTGTGCAAAGCTGTCATCAGGGCAAAGGGTGGCTACTTTAAAGAATTTCAAATATAAAATATATTTATATTTGTTTTACATTTTTGGGGGTTACTACATGATTCCATATGTATTATTTCATAGTTGTGATGTCTTCACTATTATTCTACAATGTAGAAAATAGGAAAAATAAAGAAAAACCCTTAAATGAGTAGGTGTGTCCAAACTTTTGACTGGTACCCTATATACTGTGCCTTCGAAAGGTATTCAGTCCCCTTGACTTTTTCCACATTTTGTTAGGTTACTGCCTTATTTTAAAATTGACTAAATGTTTTTTTCCCTCATCAATCTACACACAATACCCCATGATGACAAAGCAAAAACAGTTTTTTAGAAATGTTTGCTAATTTACAAAAAATAAAACACTGAAATATAACATTTACATAAGTATTCAGAGCCTTTACTCAGTACTTTGTTGAAGCACCTTTGGCAGCGATTGCAGCATCAAGTCTTCTTGGGTATGATGCTACAAGCTTGGTACACCTGTATTTGGGGAGTTTCTCCCATTATTTTCTGCAGATCCTCTCAATTTCTGTCAGGTTGGATGGGGAGCGTTGCTGCACAGATATTTTCAGGTCTCTCCAGAGATGTTCGATCGGGTTCAAGTCCGGGCTCTGGCTGGGCCACTCATGGACATTCAGAGATTTGTCCCAAAGCCACTCCTGCGTTGTCTTAGCTGTATGCTTAGGGTCGTTGTCCTGTTAGAAGGTGAACCTTCGCCCCAGTCTGAGGTCCTGAGCGCTCTGGAGCAGGTTTTCATCAAGGTTCTCTCTGTACTTTGCTCTGTTCATCTATGCCTCTATCCTGACTAGTCTCCCAGTCCCTGCCGCTGAATAACATCCCCACAGCATGATGCTGCCACCACCATGCTTCACCGTAGGGATGGTACCAGATTTCCTCCAGATGTGACGCTTGGCATTCAGGCCAAAGAGTTCAATCTTGGTTTCTTCAGACCAGAGATTCTTGTTTCTCATGGTCTGAGAGTCTTTAGGGGCCTTTTGGAAAACTCCAAGTGGGCTGTCATGTACCTTTTACCGAGGAGTGGTTTCCATCTGGCCACTCTACCATAAAGGCCTGATTGGTGGAGTGCTACAGAAATAGTTGTCCTTCTGGAAGGTTCTCCCATCTCCACAGAGGAACTCTAGAGCTCTGTCAGAGTGACCATTGGGTTCTTGGTCACCTGATCAAGGCCCTTCTCCCCCGATTGCTCAGTTTGGCTGGGCAGCCAGCTCTAGGAAGAATCTTGGTGGTTCCAAATTTCTTCCATTTAAGAATGAAGGAGGCCACTGTGTTCTTGGGGACCTTCAATGCTGCAGAAATGTTTTTGTACCCTTCCCCAGATCTGTGCCTCGACACAATCCTGTCTCCGAGCTCCATTGACAATTCCTTCAACCCCATGGCTTGGTTTTTGCTCTGACATGCACTGTCAACTGTGGGACCTTATATAGACTGGGATGTGCCTTTCCAAATCATGTCCAATCAATTGAATTTACCACAGGTGGACTCCAATCAAGTTTTAGAAACATCTCAAGGATGCGCTCAATTTCGTGTCTCATAACAAAGAGTCTGAATACTTATGTAAATAAGGTATGTTTTATATTTTTTTCAATTTACCGAAAATTTCCTAAAACCTGTTTTCGCTTTGTCGTTGTGGGGTATTGTGTGTAGTGATGGCTGTAACGTAACAAAATGTGGAAAACGTCAAGGGGTCTGAATACTTTCCGAATGCACTGTATATACTATAGCCCACAAAGCAAATATTGCATATAACAGACCTGCAGCATGGTCAAGCAAGTTGATGTTTGACAGTTTACTAAACAACTACTGATTTAGAACCACAGAGTTACCACAAGTCAGCACAGACATGGGTCAATTAATCAAATGTATTTATAAAGCCCTTTTTACATCAGCAGATGTCACAGTGTTATACAGAAACCCAGCCGAAAACCCCAAACAGCAAGCAATGCAGATGTAGAAGCACAGTGGCTAGGAAAAACTCCCTAGAAAGGCAGGAACCTAGGAAGCGACCTAGAGAGGAACCAGATTCTGAGGGGTGGCCAGTCCTCTTTTGGCTGTGCCGGGTGGAGATTATAAGAGTACATGGCCATTTAAGGCCAGATTGTTCTTCAAGATGTTCAAACGTTCATAGATGACCAGCAGGGTCAAATAATAGTCACAGTGGTTGTAGAGGTCAGTACCTCAGGAGTAAATGTCAGTTGGCTTTTCATAGCCGAGCATTCAGAGGTCGAGACAGTAGGTGCGGTAGAGTCGAAAAACAGGTCCGGGACAAGGTAGCACGTCCGGTGAACAGGTCAGTGTTCCATAGCCGCAGGCAGAACAGTTGAAACTGCAGTTGAAGCAGCACGACCAGATGGACTGGGGACAGCCAGGAGTCATCAGGCCAGGTAGTCCTGAGGCATGATCCTAGGGCTCAGGTCCTCCGGGAGGGGAGGGAGAGAAAGAGAATTAGAGGGAGCATACTTAAATTCACACAGGACACCAGATAAGACAGGAGAATTACACCTGATATAACAGACTGCCCCTAGCCTCCCCGGCACATAGACTATTGCATCATAGATACTGGAGGCTGAGACAGGGGTGGGTCGGGGACACTGTGGCCCCGTCCAACAATACCCCCGGATAGGTCCAACCAGGCAGGATATAACCCCACCCACTTTGTCAAAGCACAGCCCCCACACCACTAGAGGAATATCAACAGCATGGATTAGGTTATCTGCATAATATTTGGACAAAAGGTTTCTGATTTTTGCAATGTTACGAAGATGGAAAAAAGCTGTCCTTGAAATATTATTGACATGTTCGTCAAAAGTGAGATCAGGTTCCATAGTAATGCAAACGTCCTTCAGTTTTATTTGAGATGACTGTACAACCATCAAGATCAGATACAACAGCAGATCTCTTTGTTTCTTGGGACCTTGAACTAGCATCTCTGTTTTGTCCGAGTAAAGTAAAGTAAAACATTTGCCGCCATCCACTTCCTTATGTCTGAAACACAGGCTTCCAGGGTAGGCAATTTTGGGGCTTCACCATGTTTCATCGAAATGTACAGCTGTGTGTTGTCTGCATAGCAGTGAAAGTTAACATTGTGTTTCCGAATGACATCACCAAGAGGTAGAATATATAGTGAAAACAATAGTGGTCGAAACTTACAATTGATTTAGACAAACCATCCACACAGACATACTGATATCTTTCTGACAGATAAGATCTAAACCAGGCAAGAACTTGTCCGTGTAGACCAATTAGGGATTCTAATCTCTCCAAAAGAATGTGGTGATCGATGGTGTCAAAAGCAGCACTAAGGTCTTTGAGAACGAGGACCAATGCAGAGCCTTGGTCTGACGCCATTAAAAGGTAATTTTACCACCTTCACGAGTGCAGTCTCAGTGCTATGATTAGTCTAAAACCAGATTGAAGCATTCCGTATTAGAGGTCGACCGATTAATCGGAATGGCCGATTAACCTGTCTAGGACTGGGGTGCCGCTAGCGGCACTCCTCCCACATTCCACTGAAAAGCCAGGGCGCGAAATTCAAAAAAAATATTTTTTTAAAATATTTAACTTTCACACATTAACAAGTCCAATACAGCTAATGAAAGATACAGATCGTGTGAATCCAGCCAACATGTCCGATTTTTAAAATGTTTTACAGGGAAGACACAATATGTAAATCTATTAGGTAAACACCTTAGCAAAAGAGACCATTTTTTCTTTGTCCACCAACACCACTAGCTATCACCAATTCGGCTAAACTAAGATATTGATAGCCACTAACCAAGAAAAAACCTCCTCAGATGACAGTCTGATAACATATTTATGGTATAGGATAGGTTTTGTTAGAAAAATGTGAATATTTCAGGTAGATATCATAGTTTACAATTGCACCCACCGTCACAAATCGACTAGAATAAATAGATAGAGCAACGTGTCTTACCTAATTACTAATCATAAAACATTTCGTAAAAATACACAGCATACACTAATCGAAAGACACAGATCCTGTGAATACAGACAATATTTCAGATTTTCTAAGTGTCTTACAGCGAAAACACAATAAATCGTTATATTAGCATACCACATGTGCAAACATTACCCCAGCATTGATTCTAGCCAAAGAGAGCGATAACGTCAACATCGCCAAAAGATATTAATTTTTTCACTAACCTTCTCAGAATTCTTCAGATGACACTCCTGTAACATCATATTACAACATACATATACAGTTTGTTCGAAAATGTGGATATTTAGCCACCAAAATCGTGGTTATACAATGAGAAAAGTAGCCGAGCTGGTCAGAAAATGTCGGACGCAATATTAGACAGTGATCTAGTCGTATACATAAATACTCATAAACGTGACTAAAAAATATAGGGTGGACAGCGATTGATAGACAATTTAATTCTTAATACAATCGCTGATTTACATTTTTTAAATTATCCTTACTTTTCAATACAGTTTGCGCCAAACGAAGCTACACGAAACAAAATGGCGGTATTAGCGATTAACATTTTTCGACAGAAACACGATTTATCATAATAAATTGATCTTACTTTGAGCCGTTCTTCCATCAGAATCTTGGGCAAAGAATCCTTTCTTGGGTCTAATCGTCTTTTGGTCGAAAGCTGTCCTCTTGCCATGTCGAAATGCCCACTGCGTTCGGCATGAACTGAAAACGTGCCCAGAGCTTGAAATTGTCTCAGAAATAAATGTCCCAAAATCGCACTAAACGGATATAAATTGCTATAAAACGGTTTAAATTAACTACCTTATGATGTTTTTAACACCTATTACAAGTAAAAACATGACCGGATAAATATTACTGGCTACACTAATGCTTGGAAAAATAGTAGGTCGGTGTCCACCGCGCGTCCGACGCAGCTGGAAAAGAGTTACTTCCTACACGTTGATCTGTTTTATAGAGGCTGTGATTGCGCAATCGACACCATTCAAAGCGTCATCACGTAAAGACATCCAGGGGAAGACGTAAGCAGTGTCTGTATCCTCATAGCATTTACGGGGACCTTTAAACTGACTCCAGATCAGGGGCCAAGATGTGTGAAATCTGACTCCATGTCAGGGAAATTGCTGTAGAATGAGTTCTGTTCCACTCAGAGACAAAATTTCAACGCCTATAGAAACTAGAGACTGTTTTCTATCCAATAATAATAATAATATGCATATTGTACGAGCAAGAATTGAGTAGGAAGCCGTTTAAAAATTACACGATTTCCAGAAAAAGTGACAACAGCACCCCCTATCCCAAAAAGGTTAATTAGGGCCGATTTCAAGTTTTCATAACAATCGGAAATCGGTATTTTTTTACACCTTTATTTAATCTTTATTTAACTAGGCAAGTCAGTTAAGAACACATTCTTATTTTCAATGACGGCCTAGGAACGGTGGGTTAACCTCTCTTGGGTACGTGAGACGTTAGCGTCCCACCTCTTCAACAGCCAGTGAAACTGCTGGGCGCCAAATTCAATTACAGAAATACTCATTATAAAAATTCAGAAAACAAAAGTTATTTTACATAGGTTTAAAGATTAACTTCTTGTGAATCCAACCACGGTGTCAGATTTTAAATATGTTTTACGGCGAAAGCATACCTTACGATTATTTGAGAACATAGCCCAGCAGACAAATCATTACAAACAGTAACCAGCCAAGTAGAAGAGTTACACAAGTCAGAAATAGAGATAAAATTAATCCCTTACCTTTGATGATCTTCATATGGTTGCACTCAGCAGACATTAATTTACTCAATAAATGTTCCTTTTGTTCGATAAAGTCTCTTTATATCCAAAACCTCCGTTTTGTTCGTGCGTTTTCTTCAGTACTCCACAGGCTCAAACGCAGTCACAACAGGCAGACAAAAAATCTAAATTGTATCCGTAAAGTTCATAGAAACATGTCAAACGATGTTTATATTCAATCCTCAGGTTGTTTTTAGCCGAAATAATCGATAATATTTCAACCGGACAATAACGTCATCAATATAAAAGGTAGACAAGAAAGGCACTCTCTCGGTCGTGCGCATGAAAAAGCTCTGTGACACTTTAGGGTCCACTCATTCAGACTGCTCTTACTTCCTCATTTTTCAGAATACAAGCCTGAAACAATTTCTAAAGACTGTTGACATCTAGTGGCAGGCATAGGAACTGCAATTTGAGTCCTAAGTCAATGGATACTGTAATGGCATTGAACAAACAACAAAAACTACTTCCCGAATGGATTTTTCTCAGGTTTTCGCCTGCCAAATCAGTTCTGTTAAACTCACAGACACTATTTTAACAGTTTTGGAAACTTTAGAGTGTTTTCTATCCAAATCTACCAGTTATATGCATATCATATCTTCTGGGCCCGAGAATCAGGCAGTTTAATTTGGGCATGCTTTTCATCCAAAATTCCGAATGCTGCCCCCTACCCTAGAGAAGTTAACTGCCTCGTTCAGGGGCAGAACGACAGATTTTTACCTTGTCAGCTCGGGGGATTCAATCTTGCAACCTTACAGTTAACTAGTCCAACGCTCTAACCACCTGATTACATTGCACTCCACGAGGAGCCTGCCTGTTACGCGAATGCAGTAGAAGCCAAGGTAAGTTGCTAGCTAGCATTAAACTTATCTTGTAAAAAACAATCAATCAATGGTTGATGATATTACTAGTTTATCTAGCGTGTCCTGCGTTGGATATAATCCAATGTGTACCTAACCATAAACATCAATGCCTTTCTTAAAATCAATACACAGAAGTATATATTTTTAAACCTGCATATTTAGCTAAAAGAAATCCAGGTTAGCAGGCAATATTAACCAGGTGAAATTGTGTCACTTCTCTTGCGTTCATTGCATGCAGTCAGGGTATATGCAACAGTTGGGGCCGCCTAATTTGCCCGAATTTTACGTAATTATGACATAACATTGAAGGTTGTACAATGTAACAGGAATATTTATACTTAACCTCTAATTCCTCCCAATCCCGGATCCGGGAGCACCCCCATCAGTAAAAAAGCTGACTAGCATAGCCTAGCATAGCGTCACAAGTAAATACTAGCATCTAAATATCATTAAATCACAAGTCCAAGACACCAGATGAAAGATACACATCTTGTGAATCCAGCCATCATTTCTGATTTTTAAAATGTTTTACAGGGAAGACACAATATGTAAATCTATTAGCTAACCACGTTAGCAAAAGACACCATTTTTTTACTGCATCAGTAGCTATCACAAATTCGACTAAATAAAGATATAAATAGCCACTAACCAAGAAACAACTTCATCAGATGACAGTCTGATAACATATTTATTGTATAGCATATGTTTTGTTAGAAAAATGTGCATATTTCAGGTATAAATCATAGTTTACCATTGCAGCCACCATCACAACTCTCACCAAAGCGACTAGAATAACTACAGAGAGCAACGTGAATTACCTAAATACTCATCATAAAACATTAAATACACAGCGTACAGCAAATGAAAGACAAACATCTTGTGAATCCAGCCAATATTTCAGATTTTTTAAGTGTTTTACAGCGAAAACACAATATAGCATTATATTAGCTTACCACAATAGCCAGAAACACAACACCATTTACCAGCAGCAAAGGTTAGCGATCGTAACAAGCAAGCAAAAGATATATAATTTTTGACTAACCTTCATAAACTTCCTCAGATGACAGTCCTGTAACATCATATTACACAATGCATATAGGGTTTGTTCGAAAATGTGCATATTTAGCGGCACAAATCGTGGTTATACAATGTGAGTAGTGGCCAAACTTCAAGCAATCTGTCCGGCGCCATCTTGGAGAGGCACCTAATCTAATCGATAGCTATTCATAAACTTGACTAAAAAATACAGGTTGGACAGCAAATGAAAGATACATTAGTTCTTAATGCAACCGCTGTGTTAGATTTTTAAAATTAACGTTACTGCGCATACAGCGTGCGCTAAAGCGAGACCGCACCGAAATTCATGGCGGAATTATTGTTTAACATTTGTCAACATAAATACGAATTAACAGCATAAAGATTTCTTACTATTTGACGAGCTTCCATCAGAATCTTGGGCAAGGTGTCCTTTCTCCAGAACAATCGTCTTTTGGTTGAAAGATGTCCTCTTCTCCTGTAGAAATAGCAGCTAACGCTAGCCATGTGCCGGAGAGGTGTCCAACTAGCGATAGCGTGTGACAAAGAAATTCCAGAAAATCGCAATAAACTGATATAAACTGCTATAAGTCGGTTTAAATTAACTACCTTATGAAGTTTTTAAGACAAAAATCAAATTAAATCAGAGCCGGAGATATAGAACTGCTAAAACGAAAGCTTTTCAGGACGCCATTGTGATGTCCCTCCTGCGCCAGGCGCCCCGTTGAAAAGAACGGACCTTCCGTTCCAAAAGCTTTTATAGTGCCCCAGATGGTGCAATCCACTCCATTCAAATTCTCACCGCTTACTGACACCTAGAGGAAGGCGTATGCAGTGCATGTAGCCCCATAGCTTACATGGGAATTTATAAACTGATCCTAGAACAGAGACCTCGATTTCAGAAATCTCACTCCTTGACAGGAAGTGTGCTGCAGAATGAGTTCTGTTTCACTCAGAGAAATAATTCAAACGGTTTTAGAAACTAGAGAGTGTTTTCTATCCAATAGTAATAATAATATGCATATTGTACGAGCAAGAATTGAGTACGAGGCAGTTTAATTTGGGAACGAATTTTTACAAAGTCGAAATGGCGCCCCCCTATTGACAAGAAGTTTTAAGGATGCCACCCGTTAGATAAAATACGGAACGGTTCCGTATTTCACTGAAAGAATAAACGTCTTGTTTTCGAGATGATAGTTTCCGGATTCGACCATATTAATGACCTACGGCTCGTATTTCTGTGTGTTATTATGTTATAACTAAGTCTATGATTTGATAGAGCAGTCTGACTGAGCGGTGGTAGGCAGCAGCAGGCTCGTAAGCATTCATTCAAACAGCCCTTTCGTGTGTTTTGCCAGAAGCTCTTCGCTGTGCTTCAAGCCTATCAACTCCCGAGATTAGGCTGGTGTAACCGATGTGAAATGGCTAGCTAGTTAGCGGGGTGCGCGCTAATAGCGTTTCAAACGTCACTCGCTCTGAGACTTGGAGTAGTTATTCCCCTTGCTCTGCATGGGTAACGCTGCTTCGAGGGTGGCTTGTTGTCGTTGTGTTCCTGGTTCGAGCCCAGGTAGGAGCGAGGAGAGGGATGGAAGCTATACTGTTACACTGGCAATACTAAAGTGCCTATAAGAACATCCAATAGTCAAAGGTTAATGAAATACAAATGGTATAGAGGGAAATAGTCCTATAATTCCTATAATAACTACAACCTAAAACTTCTTACCTGGGAATATTGAAGACTCATGTTAAAAGGAACCATCAGCTTTCATATGTTCTCATGTTCTGAGCAAGGAACTTAAACGTTAGCTTTCTTACATGGCACATATTGCACTTTTACTTTCTTCTCCAACACTTTGTTTTTGCATTATTTAAACCAAATTGAACATGTTTCATTATTTGAGGCAAAAGTGATTTTATTGATGTATTATATTAAGTTAAAATATGTGTTCATTCAGTATTGTTGTAATTGTCATTATTACAAATAAATTTTAAAAATCGGCCGATTAATCGGTATCTGCTTTTTTTGGTCCTCCAATAATCGGTATCGGCGTTGAAAAATCATAATCGGTCGACCTCTATTCCGTATACATTATTTGTCTTCAGGAAGGCAGTGAGTTGCTGGACAACAGCTTTTCAAAAGAAATTGAAAGGAATGGGAGGTTTGATTATTTATTTTTTTTCATCTTTTTTTAACCAGGTAGGCCAGTTGAGAACAAGTTCTCATTTACAATTGCAACCTGGCCTGGATATAGGCCGATTTAGTTTTTTACATTTTCCGGGTCAAGGTTTGGCTTTTTTAAGAGAATCTTTATTACTGCAACTTTTAGTGAGTTTGGTTCACATCCGGTGGATAGGGAGCCATTTATTATGTTCAACATAGGAGGGCCAAGAGCTGGAAGTAGCACTTTCAGTAGTTTAGTTGGATTAGGGTCCAGTATGCAACTTGACGGTTTAGAGGCATGACTATTTTCCTGAATGTGTCAAGAGATACAGGATTAAAAAACTTGAGTGTCTCCATTGATCCTAGGTCCTGGCAGTTCTGTGCAGACTCAGGACAACTGAGCTTTGGAGAAATACGCAGATTCAAAGTGGAGTCCGTAATTTGCTTTCTAATGACCATGATCTTTTCATCGAAGAAGTTCATGAATTTATCACTGCTGAAGAAGTGAAAGCTATCCTCTCTTGTTGAATGCTGCTTTTTAGTTAGCTTTGCGACAATATCAAAAATAAATTTAGGATTGTTCTTATTCTCCTCAATTAGGTTGGAGAAATAGGATGATCAAGCAGCAGTGAGGGCTTTTCAATATTGCACAGGTACTGTCTTTCCAAGCTAGTCTGAAGACTTCCAGTTTGGTGGAGCCCCATTTCTGTTCCAATTTTCTGGAAGCTTGCTTCGGGGCTCGGATATTTTCTGTATACCAGGGAGTACATTTCTTGTAACAAATGTTTTTAGTTTTTTAGGAGTGCGACTGCATCTAGGGTATTACGCAATGTTAAATTAAGATCCTCAGTTAGGTGATTAACCGATTTTTGTACTCCGACATCCTTGTGTAAGTGGAAGGAGTCTGGAAGGGCATCTAGGAATCTTTAGGTTGTCCGATAATTTATAGCACGGCTTTGATGTTCCTTGGTTGGGATCGAGCAGATTATTTGTTGCGATTGCAAACGTAATAAAAAATGGTGGTCCGATAGTCCAGGATAATGAGGAAAAACATTTAGATGCACGATATTTATTTCACGGGACAAAATTAGATCCAGGGTATAAATGTGGCAATGAGTAGGTCCGGAGACATGTTGGACAAAACCCACTGAGTTGATGATGGCTCCGAAATCCTTTTGGAGTGGGTCTGTGGGCTTTTCCATGTGAATATCAAAAGCCACCAAAAATTTGAATATTATCTGCCATGACTACAAGGTCCAATGGGAATTCAGGGAACTCAGTGAGGAACGCTATATAAAATGATTGAGTAGGCTGCATAGATTAACTCGGCGTGATGAGCTGTACAGCAGACTCTCACAACTCAATCGCTGGTTGAAAACTGTTTTCTGCCCCTTTTTAGCCCCCTTTCTGGGACTCACCCACAAACAGGACCAAACATGGCCTGCTGAGGAGTGACGGACTCCATCCTAGCTGGAGGGGTGCTCTCATCTTATCTATGAACATAAACAGAGCTCTAACTCCTCTAGCTCCACAATGAGATGGGGTGCAGGCCAGGCAGCGGGCTGTTAGCCAGACTGCCAGCTTAATGGAGTCTCCCACTAGCACAGTCAGTGTAGTCAGCTCAGCTATCCCCATTGAGACCGTGTCTGTACCTCGACCTAGGTTGAGCAAAACAAAACATGGCGGTGTTCACCTTAGCAATCTCACTGTAATAAAGACCTCCTCCATTCCTGTCATTATTGAAAGAGATTGTGATATGTCCCATTATGCCTGGCAAAAACCAAACACTGCATTCCACAGTAAGAATCTTATACCAATGGTCAAGCATGGTGGTGGTGGTGTGATGTTTTGGGAATGCTTTGCTGCCTCAGGACCTGGACTATTTGTCTTAATAGAAGGAACCATGAATTCTGCTCCGTATCAGAGAATTCTACAGGAGAATGTCAGGCCAGCCATCTGTGAGCTGGAGTGGAAGCTGAAGCGCAGCTGAGTCATGCAGCAAGACAATGATCCAAAACACACAATCAAGTATACATGAATATAGCTAAAAAGCAACAAATGTAAAGTTTTGGAATGGCCTAGTCAAAGTCCAGACCAAATCCCAATTGAGATGTTGTGGCAGGATTTGAAACGAGCAGTTCATGCTTGAAAACCCACCAATGTCGCTGAGTTAAAGCAGTTCTGCATGGAAGAGTGGACCAAAAATCCTCCACAGCAACGCGAGAGACTGATCAACAACTACAGGAGGAATTTGGTTGGAGTCATTGCAGCTAAAGTTGGCACAACCAGTTATTGAGTGTAAGGGTGCAATTACTTTTCACACAGGGGCATTGGGTGTTGCATAACGTTGTTATAAATGAAATAAGTATGTAATTGTTGTGTTTATTTGTTCACTCAGGTTCCCTTTATCTAATATTAGGTTTTGGTTGAAGATCTGATAATTCAGTATCAAAAATATGCAAAAGTAGAGAAAATTAGAAAGGAGGCAAATACTTTTTCACAACACTGTATGCTTAGTTTAATACACTGAAAAGAAACTTAAAGATACCGAAAACCTTTTAGTCCAATCAATGTTGCAAAATATCGTGTGTGTTGTTTTTTTAAGTTGAGGGACTCACCCTACTTGTAGACTAGTTGAACGCTTTTAGTTTTTGTTTTCATAGGCTACCTAGCTAAAATGCTTGCTAGTGTAACTTCTTTGCATGGGCAACAATGAACCAGCAAAACCACAAGTCCAAATCCCTTCCAAATCCCTATCTCCATCCATGGCTTAGGAAAGGGCCGATTTAGCAAGCTAGCTACTACAGGACATCAACACCAGCAGACCAGAAACAGACACGTTTTTCTGACTGATGACGTTTTGCTCAAGATGTGATTTGATTGGTGTGGAGACAAATCCAAACTGGCCTCCTTTTGGGAGAGTTTTGCTGCGCCAGGACAACCCACAGATGACCTCAGCTCAACGCTGATTGGCAAATTGTTTTATAAGTTTTTCAATCAAGGGAGGCCAAATCTTTGCTGGCATCAATCAATCAAATGTTATGGCGGCAACATCTTTTGTTCCAGAAAGCATCAGATACATGGGCTACACATACTGAGACAGAGGGGCACAGTTTCCCTTGCTCAGATGATTTCTCTGGTGAGATTCAGCCACTTGCGAATTTAAGGAAAATTATGAAAACACAGAGAGATGAAAGTTAATGTTAGAATTTTTATTTGTAAAATATTTGGGGAACCTGGCTTCCCTTGGCATCCATGAATGCATGCCACTGCTGAAGGGAGGGCCATCCATTTTTATTTCAGAGAACTCCATGTAACCCTTATTAGAAATAACGTACCCTCCCCAACCATCATGTGGAGTCGAGGTAAATGTGGAGTCACACAATGATATGTTTTGTGGTCCTCCCACCACGATGTGGAAAAGGCATGAAGAGTTTATTTGGCAAATTAAATAAGTTAGAATGAACTTCGCACATTGATGAGCTTGATGCAGATTTCCAATACATATCTATAAGGATATTATTTGTATGCTGGTGACATGATGATTGGTGCTTGGTTGCCAATAAAAAAAAATGTATGATCTTGCTCATTCATATCTCATTATGTAACCTCTCCACTTTATCAGCGAACTGTTGTCTAAAGTGCATGTGCCTTTCTTTAAAGAGCATGTGCACATCGGCGTCGTTTACAATGGGAGCCAATTATGCACAGCGTGCGGAACAAGCAAGGAGGTGGGCAGAGCCAAGCATAAGCTAGCGAGATCCTAGCCGAGGGTTTTTGCATATTTCTGTTAGGGAACGCCAACTGCTGCGTTTCCAGAGCTTAATTTGAGCCGGAACAGAATCTGGCACCGCTCAGATTTGACTTTATTTGTTCCAGTGCCTATTTGCCCTGATCGGGTACCTCTTGCGGCATGATTTACTAATTGTTTAACTTTTTGCACTATAAACATTTGAATAAAAGCTATCCGAGTTAAATCAAGTTGCCTCCTTGTTATCCCCCCCCCAGAAAAACCGTCATGTAAAATTGCTGTGTAATCATCTTATCCTGCCACACTGATTCCAGACCTGCTCTCTTATACATAGAGTTTAAGGGGAGGGCCGGTGGGGTGAGTAACTGATCTTGACACAGGTCTTGGTAGTGGTGGTCAGCTAGTGAAGAGGACCCAACATATTCACTTCACGTAGACTAGGCTTGTCATCTCCCTACTGAATTTGAAATGTGGGAAAGCCAAACAAAAAATTTATAAGAAAAGGCAATTGAGTTTGATGATGTTTTCCAAGTCCAAAAAGTTTTTTTTAACTTTTTTTTATCAGGCTGTAACAACAAAATGTGGGGTAAGCTTAATTAGATGATGCACTCACTGTATGACATATGTGCTTACAGGCCTCGTCATTAAAACAGAATGACATTTAGATACACACACACAGAGTGAGAGAGAGCAACGTAGTGGGAGGATGCTGCTCTGGGCTGACCTGTTGATCTAGCTAACGTTAGCTAGCTACATGGGTGACAATGCAGCTAGCTAGCTT
This sequence comes from Salvelinus namaycush, assembly GCF_016432855.1. Taxonomy (NCBI): domain Eukaryota; kingdom Metazoa; phylum Chordata; class Actinopteri; order Salmoniformes; family Salmonidae; genus Salvelinus; species Salvelinus namaycush. Next base: position 17,171,124 of record NC_052341.1, read on the forward strand.
AACCATAATATCTAGTGGCAACCTAATGTGATAGCTAGTTAGCTATTGTCACACACATCTGATTAATTTGTTCACTCGTTATGCCAATGACAAGGTGACTAGTTAGCCAACAAACCGAAATCATATGGAAAGCTAAAAACATGAGATTAAACTCATGTCTGTCAGATCCTAGGTTAGCCAAAGCTAGCCATTTCATTTGCACTCTCCCTCAAAACACAATATCAACAGCAGAATTATATCTGAGAAATACTTATCTTACTCCAGATATATTTAATATTACAAAGGTGGAAGGTAATAAAGTGTAACTTAGCTCTCTGGTTCGAGTCCAGGCTCTGTCGCACAATTGGCCCAGCATTGTCCGGGTTAGGGGAGGGTTTGGCCGGCAGGGATGTTCTTGTCCCATCGTGTTGCAGCGATGAGACAAAACTGTAACTACTAATTGGATACCACAAAATTGGGGAGAAAAAGTGGTAAAAGTAAAAAATATATATATATATAAATTACCTCTGATCGTGTCTGGCTAAGAACACACGAACAAAACTCTCAACAGTGAAGCTGCGTGCTTCACTTCAAGAGCCGTGTTGGAGACACGGGGATTGACCGACAACTTTTCTCAGAGTTTTGATGACAAGCTATTTTGAATACACTTTATTGGTCAAGAGGTTGTGAAACGTTCATACAGACATAAAGGTGAACAATTAGTATCGATTCATGTAAAAAAAAAAAAAGAAAAAAAAAGAAGGTACATAATGTAGCGGGTTTCTTATGTACCACAAGAGAACCAAGAAATGAAGAGTGACACCACGGCTGTCTTTTAGGCTTTTATGTTGATCTGGAATAGTATTGTGAAAAGACAGGACAGGAACACATCAGTCTCCAATGCACCATCTGACAAGTTGTTCTTTCTCTCTCAGTGTTTTCTCGGACTCACCCAATCACACTCATACATAAAGCCATAATGTATACTATAAAATAATAACCAGTCCTTAATACAAAGAATGTATAATCTTAATTCTTAGACAATAGAACCATACCTGCAATAGTATTATGAAAAGACAGGACAGGAACACAACAGTCTCCAATGCACAATCTGACAAGTTGTTCTACACAGGAGCATGAAGAAAGGTAAAACACATATCCTGTCTCACATCCCCAATACATTGCTAGGTGCTTTCAGTGTTGACAGTACCAAAATACAACAACTCATGTACAAAAACACTGCAACATAAACAAGTTACAACGTGAAATCGCCTCTATTCCATTCAGACTGTAGAGGACCAAACTACATCTCCCACAATGCAACGCCAGCAACAATGCAACGCCAGCACCAGTCGGCAGCTCAGCTAACCGTCTGCATCACAGAAAGGCATGCTAACGTAAACTCACCCCATTCCGTACAAATGTGCGTAACCGCGACATTCAAACGAGGCTACAAACTTTTTTCGTCATCATTGCATGCGATCATCATTCTCAAAGCCGCTGTTTACTTCTAAGATCACTTTAGCACAGCCCTAAAAACCCGATTCAAATTCAACACAAACCTTCAAATAGGTATGTAATGACACATTATATAAACTCGTTATAGTGTTTTATTTACATTTTAGAGGCGATAAGTTGGACAGATCGAGTGAAAAAAGCTATGTTCCCACACGACATCTGTCCTTCTCACTACCACGCATTAGTTTCGCTTCCCCACCCGCCATTTTTAAAAAGATCCGACGGGGCTCATTGCCTGCTTGAATTATGCAGAAACGGGCAGTGTTTAGGTCATGTAAACGATTTTGTTGGAAAGGGGAGAAATTGTGCTTTACAATGGTATTGACATTACAGTTGATCTGGAAGTATTACGTTTTTGGGGCGCTAAAATAAGGGCAATTGTACGGACCAAGGCGATGTACAAGTTTATGTGAGTTTACGTTAGCTAGCAACAGCAGCACTTTTAGCACTCTGTAAACTATATTAATAACAACAATAAACTCTGAAAGTTACATGTTTCAATTGTCTCACACTCCCTTATAACAATATCTACAGCATTAACCTTGGGATGTTTTATTTATTTCACGTTATGGACTTCTACAAAGGAGTAATCTGCAACACATACCTTCCTCTCTCAGTGTTTTCTCGGACTGAGGAGAACGGGAGCTACGGGTAGTACCAGGGTGTTAGTAGGTGACACAAGCACCCAGATGAAATAAAATACATTTAATCAAACAAAACCCGAAGATGTTAACATCATTCAGCTACTGTAGCTGCCTACCTAACATCAACAGGTAGCACCAGTAGCGCAACAATTAAAAATAGACACCAAAAGTAAAGTTCCTGGCGATCATAGCGATCTGACTCCCCCTTCTGTCTGAACTTGGAATATTCCTGTTCGCGGGCTTTGGCCACTGACCCTTAACCTGGTTGTTCTGTTCTGCGTTGTGTACTATTCTAATAATTAGAAGTTTGATGGAATAACCATTTTAACTCTACTACAATAATAATAAACAAATTTGGAGTTACGAGGTTTTAATCCAACAGCGACGATACAATAATATAAATCTATGTAACTGAAGTGATTTGGTAAAATGTAACGGATTAAAAGTAAGTTAGTTCTTTCAGAAATTACTTTGAATAAAATAAAATGTTATTTGTCACATGCGCCGAACAGGTGTAGAGTTTACCGTGAAATGCTTACTTACATGCCCTTAACCAACAAGGCAGTAAAAAAAAAATAAAGAGTTAAGAAAATATTTAATAAATAAACTAAAGTAAAAAAAGTAACACAATAAAATAACAATAACGAGACTATATACAGGGGGTATCGAGTCAATGGTACAGGTTTGTCGAGGTAATTGAGGTAATATGTACATATAGGTAGGGGTAAAGTGACTATGCATAGATAATAAAGAGTGAGTAGCAGCAGTGTATAAAAAGGGGGTGGCATCAATGCAAATAATCTGGGTAGCCATTTGATTAATTGTTCAGCAGTCTTATGGCTTGGGGGTAGAAGCTGTTAAGGAGCCTTTTGGGCCTAGACTTCCAGGTGGGAAAGGGCAATGTGGAGTGCAATTGAGATTGCATCATCTGTGGATCTGTTGGGGCGGTATGCGAATTGGAGTGGGTCTAGGGTTTCCGGGATGATGGTGTTGATGGTGTTGATGTGAGCCATGACCAGCCTTTCAAAGCACTTCATGGCTATAGACGTGAGTGCTACGGGGCGGGAGTCATTTAGGCAGGTTACCTTGGCGTTCTTGGGCACAGGGACTATTGTGGTCTGCTTGAAACATGTAGGTATTACAAACTCGGTCAGGGAGGGGTTGAAAATGTCAGTGAAGACACTTTTGTTTGGTCCATGCATGCTCTGAGTACACATCCTGGTAATCCGTCTGGCCCCGCGGCCTTATGAATGTTGACCTGTTTAAAGGTCTTACTCACATCGGCTACGGAGAGCGTTATCACATAGTTGTCTGGAACAGCTGGTGCTCTCATGCATGCTTCAGTGTTGCTTGCTTCGAAGTGAGCATAAAAGGCATTTAGCCAGTCTGATAGGCTCGCATCACTGGGCAGCTCACGGCTGGGTTTCCCTTTGTAGTCCGTAATAGTTTGCAAGCCCTACCACATCTGAAGAGCGTCAGAGCCGGTGTAGTAGGATTCAATCTTAGTCCTGTATTGATGCTTTGCCTGTTTGATGGTTCATCTGAGGGCATAGCGGGATTTCTTATAAGCATCCAGATTAGTGTCCCGCTCCTTGAAAGCGGCAGCTCTAGCCTTTAGCTCGGTGCGGATGATGCCTGTAAGCGATGGCTTCTGGATGGGATATGTACGTACGGTCACTGTGGGGATGATGTCATCAATGCCATCGGATGAATCCCGGAACATATTCCAGTTTGTGCTAGCAAAACAGTCCTGTAGCTTAGCATCCGTGTCATCTGACCACTTCCATATTGAGTGAGTCTTAGTGCCAGCATCGGTTTGTGGTGGTAATTAGACAGCTACAAAAAATATAGACAAACTCTCAGGCGAACAAAACCTAGAGACTACCTTAATATTAGATATCGCGCACCAGCTGTTACTGACAAATAGACACAGACCACCACCTCTCGTCTTACTGGAGGTAGCTATTCTGTCTTGCCGATGCAGGGAAAACTCAGCCAATTGTATATTATCCATGTCGTCATTCAGCCACGACTCGGTGAAACATAAGATATTACAGTTTTTAATGTCCCGTTGGTAGGATAGTCTGGAACGGAGCTCATCCAGTTTATTCTCCAGTGATTGCACGTTGGCCAGTAAGACAGATGGTAGAGGCGGGTTACCTACTCGCCGACAAATTCTCACAAGGCACCCGGATCTTCAGCCCCTGTATCTCCATTTCCTCTTCATGCAAATGACGGGGTTTTGGGCCTGGTCCGGAAGCTGCAGTATATCCTTCGCGTCAGACTCATTACAGAAAAATCTTTGTTCAGTTCGAGGTGAGTAATCTCTGTTCTGATATTCAGAAGCTCTTTTCGGTCATAAGAGACAGTAGCATAAACATTATGTACAAAATAAGTTACAAACACAGCAAAAAAACACAAAATAGCACAATTGGTTAGGAACCTGTAAAACCGTAGCCATCCCCTCCAGCTCCATTATGTACTAAGTAAAACATTTGTAAGAGTATAAGTACTGCCAACAGAGAGTAACTAGAAAAGTAGAAATTCCGCCAAAAATGTACTTAAGTACATGTAATGTGTTACTTGTAGCGCGTTACTACCCACCTCTGGTAGCTAGGATATATCAGTTAGCTAACCATTTACAGAAACAGCAGTTTATTAATAAGGCAATACACACTATCATTGTTGTGGCTAGATTACAAAGCTAACCTGAAATATAAAGCAGAAATTGAAAGACCTAACCTTATCTTGGCACTGAGGCGTGGTATGGAGGCTATTAATTGATTCATGAATAGATTAATAGAACGGAGTTATAAGGTTGAACTGCTTTTCTGAAGGGACAGAAAGTGTTGGCTGTGTATTTGGTCAATGACAGGAATTCCACATTTAAATCCACCCACACCTGAAAATCGGAACTTACACGGACCGTCTTTTTATACATTTTTTATTTAACTAGGCAAGTCAGTTAAGAACAAATTCTTATTTACAATGACGGCCTACCCCAGCCAAACCCTAACCCGGGTGACGCTGGGCCAATTGTGCGCTGCCCTATGGGACTCCCAATCACGTCCGGTTGTGCTACAGCCTGGAATCGATCCAGGGTCTGTAGTGACGCCTCTAGCACTGAGATGCAGTGCCTTGGACCGCTGACTACTTGGGAGCTCCTTCTGAGTATCTCAAAGACTTATTTCAATATACAATCAGTTTAATAAATAGGCAAACAGATTATGACTTTACTATTGTAACATGCAGTGATTATATTGTCTCTGTCAAGAGTTTGGACTTTTGCCGTAGATGGTAGAGTTCTCGACTCTGGACTGCAAGATTGCGTTCCGCTAAGGCACTTCTCTCTCTCTACATCGGTCGACTACGTTGGTGACCATGGTGGGATCCTTTGGATATGTGTAATGGTTGTCTTGTGGTGAATGAGCGGACCAAGGCGCAGCGGGTGATGAAGACATAATGAATATTTATTTACAGAACGACGAAACACGAAAACTCTTAAACAAACTACAAAACAACTAAACGACGTAGACTGACCTAAAACATGAGAACTTACAAATACACGAAGAACGCACGAACAGGTACAGACTACAAACAAACGCTACAGTCCCGTGTGGTACGAACATACATACAGACACGGAAGACAATCACCCACAAACAAACAGTGTGAAACAGCCTACCTATATATGATTCTCAATCAGAGGAAATGAAAAACACTTGTCCCTGATTGAGAACCATATAAGGCTAACAGACAATGAACCTAAACATAGAAACACATAACATAGAATGCCCACCCCAACTCACGCCCTGACCAACTAAACACATACAAAAACAAGAGAAAACAGGTCAGGAACGTGACAATATGCCTATGGGGCCTGGCCACGTGAATGAGTGAGCCTAGAGAGGCCTTCAAGCAGGATGTATAATACTGTACGTCACAAGACATATGATACTATAGTCCTCCAATTGGATTGATATTGTACGACCAGGTAAGAGGCTTGATACTATACGTTCACCAATTTTTATGATATTATATGACTGATATTCCGTTTGTAACATAGCCTAGTGGTTAGAGCATTGGGCCAGTAACTGGAAGGTTGCTGGATCGAATCCCCAAGCTGACAAGGTAAAAATCTGTTGTTCTGCCCCTGAGCAAGGCAGTTAACCCACTGCCATATGGAGGGGATGTACATTCTATCCTTTGACTCCGTAGTATTGAAGTCAATATCTTCTCTGTTACATCTTCTACTGAACATAGCCTTACAGTATATTGCATGACCTGGGTCTGGCTGTGGGAGCTAGGTTGAGTGTCACACACACACACACACACATCAGCTAATGGGGATCCTTAATAAATACAAATACACACACACACACAGAAAGAGAGAGAGTGAGGCGTCGTGAGACTGACAGCTGAACCCAGCGAAGGCTGCTCATGATGGCAGCCGTGAAGACAAAACACCAGAAAACCAATTATGCCATTGACAGACTGGACAGTTTGGGAAGAATGTGAGCTTAGTTTTTTACATTTTCCCACAATTCCAAAAGCATCAACACAGCCAGAAAAAGGGTAAAAAAAAAGCTGTGCCCCACTCCTTCCCCTAGCCTCCCAAAACTCTCACTCCCTTCCCCACAGCCTCAGCAGTGTGGAGAGGTGGGATTAGATTCAGGTGCGAGGGCCTGTTTGGGTTGGACGGGCCCCAGTCCAGAACAAAGTGTTTCTGTCTGCACTCAACCCAGTTAACAGCTTATTATGAGATGTTGCCATTCCGAGATGTCAATCAGTCGGAGGGCTCTGAACCAGCTGCAGGCTCTGAAAACATTTGACTCTAAGTTTTTAATGGGATCCCTTTACATGCCCCCTACCTCCACAAACCCAACCAACTACTGCCCCCATGCTGGTAACAAGAGCTACTCCAGGTATTCTCTGGCAAACATTAAAGCCCCCAATCCAACAGGAGAGAGATAGAATGGCAGAATAGTATATAGGGTTCTGAAAGAGGCGATTGCGTAGGTGCTGACTGACGTGGAGCCGTAACGGTGGTCTGTATCTGAGACTGGTCTCACTGACTAACAAGTATCCATGAACCCTTTCACAACAGCCTGAAAACTGCCTTACAGCCATATAGGAGCCAGAATGACGGTATCTACTGATGCCCAGAGGGTAGTGATTGTATGGCCCATAATGAGGGTTACCACTGAAAATGTTTTGGTCCTGACTGACTGACAGCCTCTATGTACGTCTATGGCATGCAGTGAATACTCTAGCATGGGAATACTGTAGAATGCGGTGATCACAGTTCTACTGTCGCCATCAGAGGCACAGGCTTTTGGCATAGATGGTAGAGCTCTCATCTAATTTCTGGACTGCACCCTCTTACAGCACTGCTCTCTCTCTATACATTGATCAGCCGTGGTGGAAAAAGTACCCAATTGTCAAACTTTAGTAAAAGTAAAGATTTCTTAAAAGAAAATTACTAAAGTAAAAGTGAAAGTCACCCAGTAAAATACTACTTCAGTAAAAGTCTAAAAGTATTTGGTTTTAAATATACTGTACTCAAGTATCAAAAGTAAATGTAATTGATAAAATATACTTAAGTATCAAAAGCAAAAGTATAAATCATTTAAAATTCCTTATGTTAAACAAACACGAAGGCACCGTTTTCTTGTTTTTTAATTTTATTTATTTATGGAGAGCCAGAGGCACACTCCAACACCCAGACATTTGTGTTTAGTGAGTCGGCCAGATCAGAGGTAGTACAGATGACCAGGGATGTTCTCTTGATAATTGCGTGAATTTGACCATTTTCCTGTCCTTCTAAGTATTCAAAATGTAACGAGTACTTTTGGGTAAAAAGTACATTATTTTCTTTAGGAATGTAGTGAAGTAAAAGTTGTCAAACATATAAATTGTAAAGTAAAGAACAGATACCCCAAAAAACGACTTAAGTAGTTTACACCACTGTAGGTTAAGGTTACACTATATTTAGATACTCCAAATACTGCCTGAGACACCTTTAATATTTGTCTCTGTATCCAATAAATAGTGATCGAGGAAGATCCCATTATAGCGCGATTGACATTTAATGGTAATTTCCGATTGAGCCGACATCCAGGCTGGGAGTCCCATGGGCGGGGCACAATTGGCCCAGCGTCGGCCGGGTTTGGTCGTCATTGTAAATAATAATTTGTTATTTAACTGACTTGCATAGTTAAATAAAGGTTAAATAAAAATAACAAATAAAAAAACATTATGTAGCGTTTCCGGTCTCCGTGAACACGGAAACATTGCCTTTAATAGGTGCATAGCCGGCAAAGGGCGATTGGATTGAATCTAACCCTAAATGTGATGTTCTTTGTTCAAATGTATATGCATGAAATGTACAATATATAAAACATGTCTCGCACTGTCATAATTAGTAGAATATTGGATGTGCAAGATTTTGGCACAATCAAAATGTTTGCCACTGCAGATATGGCACTGGGGTTAGAAGTTAACCACCTTCATTTATTCACATTCATTGACTTAATAATAAGTATCTGAAATTGAAACATTCATTTCCCAACTGCTTTTCTATAATTTGCAGGCTCTTTATCGTTCGACATTAGATCTAGCTCCCAACCACAGTGCAGCCAATGTGTACAACAATCCCAACGCTCTGTCAAAAGTTAATAAAGATTGCGTGTTATACGGTTTTGGAAACTCCAGAAACTAATTTCATATCACCCCAAAATAATTTTACAAATACAGAAGGTAAACTTACTGTGCGCCGTTTAACCACACACAGGTGTTATGCGTTGCACATTAAACTGAACTGTGATACTTCCTTAGCTAAATGGAAACTCGGGAACACAAATAAATTTGTCTCGAAGCTGTGTCACACAAATCTGTGGTAAAACAGCTAACAGTAAGTAAGTCTATTTTTTATTTTATTTTGTAAAGTTATTTTTGGATGATAATTAAGCTGAGTGTTGAAGGTTTCCAAAAACGTTTCGCAATCAAGGATAAATTGTTTCTAGACAAATCACCTCAGCTAATCTAGAGACGTTGAATGACTCCAATGTAGCATTGGCATCAGACGGGCAACATTAGATCCAGCCTTATATCTGAATGCATTCAACATTAAGCATGTGCACCACAGGCGACTGGTGGCACCTTTATTGGGGAGGACGCCGGGCTCATATGAATAATATATGCCATTTATTGCCTTTTATTCAAAGTGACTTAAAGTCATGCATTCATACATTTTAAGTATGGGTGGTCCCTGTGATTGAACCCACTAGCCTGGTGTTACAAGTACCATGCACTACCAACTGAACTACAAAGGACCAGTAATGACTGGAATGGAATGGTATTGACACATCAAACACATGGTTTCCTTGTGTTTGATACCATTCCATTCACTTCATTCCAGTCATTATTATGAGCTGTCCTCCCCTCACCAGCCTCCTGTCATGTACACCATAATATTGGTGTGATATTGGGCAACTGCTAACAACTATTATTTCACCACTGGTTAACAAACTCTGGCTCTCTAATTTCAGAGCACATTGTACACCTTTTAATAAACTGGTTTTAGAGAAAATTGGATCTGTTGTATTGCATGTTGCACTATGTGTGTAGGTCATGTAGCAATCCATCAGTTTTTAAACCTCCATTCTCTCATACACACTATGCTTTTATTTTGGTTGACTTCCAGTCGACTCGGTTCGACATCTCACTTTGGGACATGATCTAGTAAGATCATTTGGTGGATTTGGCCTGATCAATATGGGTGTGGCCATCTGAATTCGCAAAACTCGTGCAGCACACCATAATATGGTAACTGCCCTCTGGGCCGCCATAATCACAATTTTTTTTAACTGGTCGTTCAGTACAGTACCGTTTCCGTGTCTGTTGAATTCAACATTGCGTACCGTTCTGGCATACTGAACGCAACCCTGATGGCTTGATGCCGAAACGTTTGTTTTGTTTTTTCACCTTACATTATGAACTTTTCTGCACAATGCACTTTTTGGGCATCATGATGTCCCAATAAATAATCTCTATTTTTGCATTTAAACCTGTTTTGGATTTTTCCTCATTTTCGACAGTGTGCGGGTCTCCATCTCTCCCAGTATTATTATATATTTTGAAACCTACTCACCTGTAACAGACACTATTTGATATAAAGGTCCTTTAAAGAGCGAATATGGACACCCATCATTTCATTAGAGGCCCAGTGCAGTCAGAAACGGGATTTTCCTGTTTTATATACACTGAGTGTATAAAACATTATGACACCTGCTCTTTCCATTACATAGACTGACCAGGTGAATCCTATGATCCCTTATTGATGTCACTGGTAAATCCACTTCAATCAGTGTAGATGAAGGGGAGAAGACAGGTTAAAGAAGGATTTTTAAGCCTTGAGACAATTGATACATGGATTGTGTATGTGTGCCATTCAGAGGGTTTTTACCCTTAGTGTGGTAAAAATAAACGTATGGAGGTGTGCTAGACAATCTATACTTAAAAGGATCAGTTGTGTATTGTTTTTAAACATATGCATGCTTTTCTCCCACAAGAAAACATCTGCGGTAGGATACACCTGAGAATCCTCTGCAGAGGCAATCGAGGAGAGGAGCAAACTCCTCTGTTCACCTATTAACGAATTGACACTCAAAACATATGGGGACCAATTATCAGTTTCCGGGTCATGGAGGAGAGGAAGACGGAGGAGTCGAGGAGAGGACTTACTTTTGCACAATTGAGAAAAGGCTTATGTGTTCTACTTTCCCAGCCAGCACCTCACCAACCAATAGAGATACAACCTTTAGAAAGTGACAAAATATTTTCCAATTTATGAACGCTCAAAACTTTGTTTCAAGCACCTTTTGTTAGGTTTTTTATTGGTACACTGAGCACATTGTGAAAAATTAACATCAGTCCATGGAAAGTGCCCATATCTCATGCACCAGATATATCCTTAAAGTGATCTGTGATTATTGTTCACATTTACTCCACAGTATGAAATGAAACCAGTGATCCAGCGACACCATGAACACGACTGAACCTTTGAATGTGTTTAATTTGTTAAGTGTTTATGAGTTTTTAGTACACTATTAACACACCACATAATTCACAACCCTTTGGACAACCCTCCCGGTATAGGATCATGAACGGTGCAGGAGTTGTCTTTCTTACAAAAAAGTTTATTTTGTCACTCGAGCAACAGGCATTGTTGTTTACATTCAGAACACTGGGGCTGAACATGCTGCGGAGTGAGGCAGGTGTTGGTGGTCTCAGATAGTCTTTTGCTCTGGAAGTTCGTGGGTTTCAGAAGTTGTTGTGTCCTCCTGGCTCTTATCTGCGACCTGTGTGCAGCCTTTGTCACTTGAAGGCTTGTTGACTTTCACGCCATTGGGAGTGTTGGAGTAGGTTGCATCTATACTCTCGTAGGGCTCTGATGTCCACTGGGGGGCAACATAGAAAAGATAGACATTTTTTAATTCATTCAGAATTATTTCATTACATTTATTTAATACAATCTGAAATCTGATGCATTGTACCAACTAAAAAGCAAATTTAGTCTCATTTGAATTTTACTTATTTAAAGGTTCTGACAAGTGTCCTCAATCAACTGTTGACATTAAATGCTAACATAGGTAACCACAACATAGTTAAACGTTAATATAGTCTCATGAATTAAGCTTAATAAATGCTACTAAATATGTTATCGGGCTGGAGCTTCTACCTGTGTGGCTCGGCTAGTGGACCGGCAGGAGGGTCCACCCATGGCGATGTTGACGCTGCTGGATGACTGCGTGTCCGTGGTGTTGCCCCCCTCGGCCGCCGACAAGCCGGAAATGACCAGACCGCTGGAGAAGCTCCTCTTGCCGAACAGCAGGCTGAGGGTGGAACTGGAGGAGGACACCTGGCTTGAGCGGTGGTGGGCTGCAGCCTGGAGCTGGGAGCTCAGTTGGCCCCCGGCCGTGGAGAGCCGCGGCACCTGGGAGAAGATGGAGGCGATTGAGGTGTTGAAGGACAGCTGGCTGTTGGAGAGGCGCTGCACCAGGCCGTTGGCAGAAGCTGACACCTGCTGGCTGTCCAGGATGGGCCCTGACTGGCTGGTGACTGGAGGCCGCTGGCTCTGGGGCTGCACTGAGCGGCTCCGGTACTCTCTCCTGGCTGGATGCACATAAAGAAAAGAAGACACAGTCCGTGTCAGAACCTAACATGTCAGAACCATGAACATAGCTGTCAGAACCTAACGTTTCAGAACCATGAACATAGCTGGCAGAACCTAACGTTTCAGAACCATGAACATAGCTGGCAGAACATAACATGGCAGAACCATGAACATAGCTGGCAGAACATAACATGGCAGAACCATGAACATAGCTCGCAGAACCTAGCTGTCAGAACCTAACATGGCAGAACCATGAACATGGCTGTCAGAACCTAACATGGCAGAACCCTGAACATAGATGTCAGAACCTAACATGGCAGAACCCTGAACATAGATGTCAGAACCTAACATGGCAGAACCCTGAACATAGATGTCAGAACCTAACATGGCAAAACCCTGAACATAAATGTCAGAACCTAACATGGCAAAACCCTGAACATAGATGTCAGAACCTAACATGGCAAAACCCTGAACATAGATGTCAGAACCTAACATGGCAAAACCCTGAACATAACTGTGCAAGACACATCAATGTACTCTACTTAGATGTGTAATGCTTTCATGGTAAGGAAACCAATATGTAAATTAGTAACTTGGGTGAACCATCCCTTTAAACGTATCATGTATTGCATTTGTTGAGCATACGTGTGCATCTCCAGTAGAGAAAAGCTGGTGAACCAAACCTGCAGCGTGCTGCCTATTGGCGTGAGAGGTCCTGTTGGGCCTGGCCTGGTAAAGACTCAGGCTCTGGGAGGTGATGGAGTTTGGGTTGTGGCTCAGAGAAGAGGAGCCCCCTGCACAGTCCACATCCTCGATGTTCACACCACTGTTACAACTGGTCAGGTTATCCTTCCGCACCCTGCAACACAACACACACACACACATAGCGTGTGTGTGTTACCTTTATATTACCTTTATATGCCGTCCGACAGCTCTATTAAAATGATGTTTAACTCAAGGGCAATGAATCTGGATTGAAAAATCTACATCTAATGTCAATCGAAAGCATGGACCTATAAAAGGCTTACACAGTGCAGCCGTACCTCCACCCAATAAACACTCTAAACATAAAAGTTCCATTAGCCTAACAGAAGATGCTAATGGTCAGTTAGTTATTTCAATCTCTCTGGATGCAGCCAAACATGTTGCAGCACTTTAGCCCTATAGGGTTTGGAAAGAGTGGTGCTGTCACAGCAGAAAAGTCCCTGATTGGATTCCACCCATAGGGGAGCAGAGCTCTAGCAGACTGGTTGATAAAGGATACTCTTCTGTTTCCCCTTGGCAGCCAGCACTCACCGCAGCCACTTGGAGAAGAGCCAGGTCCTGATGCTGTCCAGGCTGAGAGGGCCGCCCCAGATGCTCCTCAGCTGCTTGTGGGTGCCCATGTAGGAGGTGGTGAGGGGGGACACGTACATGGGGTAGCCCAGTGGCTGGTCGCACGACGAGTTGATCATGTTTCGCAGGGCCTGCTTGGAGTTCTGGATGCTGCCGCGCTCTGGGTTGCGGTTGCGCAAGAACACCAGCTCCTGCTGCTGGCCGGCCCACAGGCCCCTTACACACTCCTTATTGATCTAGAAGAGAGGAGAGGATGAAGAGGGTAGTATTACTTACATATGAATACACATGACACAGTCCAAATCCATACTTCTTTGATTTAAATCACCATTTTAATCAACTATGATACTATGATTAAATCATGACTTCAATCTACTGGCGATGGCAGAGAGAGGGATCAGGGTAGTACTATTGACACCTGAAAACACATCACACACCTTGTCCAATTCCACATTTCTTTACTCTGATTAAATCACAATTTTAATCAACTGGATATGGCAGACCCATTTGGATAAAGTTTCTTTACTTCATTAACCAAACCAACAACTCGTCCACCCCACACTGCTCACTCTAAACTATTAATATACAGTGCCTTATGAAAATATTCAAAGCCCTTGACCTTTTCCATATTTTGTGTTTCAGACTGAATTTAAAATTGATTAAATTGAGTTTTTTGTCACTGGCCTACACACAATACCCTATAATGTTAAAGTTGAATTATGTTTTTACAAATTAATTAAAAATGAAAAGCTGAAATGTCTTAGGTTAATAAGTATTCAACCCCTTTGTTATGGCAAGCATGAATATGTTCAGGAGTAAGCATTTGCCTAAAAAGTCACATAATAAGTTGCATGGACTCACTCTGTGTGCAATATTAGTTTAACATGATCTCTGTACCCCACTTATACAATTATCTGTAAGGTCCCTCAGTCGAGAAGTGAATTTCAAACACAGATTCAACCACAAAGACCAGGGAGGTTTTTCCAATGCCTCGCAAAGAAGGGCACTTACTGGTAGATGGGTAATAATAAAAAAAAAGTAGACATTTAATATCACTTTGAGCATGGTGAAGTTATTAATTACACTTTGGATGGTGTATCAATACACCCAGTCACTACAAAGTTACAGACAGGACTCTGCCAGAGAGAAAATAAACTGTTCAGGGATTTCACCATTAGGCCAATGGTGACTTTAAAAAGGTTAGAGTTGAATGGCTGTGATAGGAGAACACTGAAGATGGATCAACAACATTGTAGTTAATCCACAATACTAACCTAATTGACAGAGTGAAAAGAAGGAAGCCTGTACAAAATACACATATTCCAAAACATGCATCCTGTTTGCAACAATGCACTAAAGCAATACTGCAAAAAAATGTGGCAAAGCAATTTACTTTTGTCTTGAATACAAAGTGTGTTTTTGCCAAATCCAATACAACACATTACTGAGTAGCACTTTTCATATTTTCAAGCATAGTGGTGGCTGCATCATGTTATGGGTATGCTTGAAATCATTAAGGACTGAGGAGTTTTTCAGGATAAAAAAGAAACAGAACCTGGTTCAGTCTGCTTTCCACCAGACACTGGGAGATTAATTCACCTTTCAGCAGGAAAATAACCAAAAACACAAGGCCAAATCTACACTGGAGTTGCTTACCAAGAAGAGTGAATGTTCCTGAGAAGCTGAGTTACAGTTTTGACTTATCTGCTTGAAAATCTATGTCAAGACCTGAAAATGGTTGTCTATCAATGATTATCAACCAATCAACCAGGTGTGGAAAGCTATTAGAGCCTTACCCAGAAAGGCTCACAGGTGTATTTGCTGTCAAAGGTGATTCTAACATGTATTGACTCAGGGGGTTGAATACTTATCTAATCAAGATATACTAGTATTTTTTTCTTCATATTTTTTTTAATTAAAAAAATAATAATTATAATAATTTATAATTTTTCTTCCACTTTGACATTAGAGTATTTTGTGTAGATTGTTGACAAGAAAAGACAATTAAATACATTTTAATCCCACTTTGTAACACCATAAAATGTGGAAAAAGTCAAGGGGTGTGAATAATTTTTATCAGAGTAATCTCATGTTCCAGACAGCTTCACACAGCTGGAATAGACAGCAATTCTGAATAATTCCAGTTTGAACTATAATACCATAGGCACTTCTATAGATCTGAAAGCACTGGATAGATGTAAGCAATATCGTAATAGCTTCATCTTGTCTTTTGGTTGGTAGAAAAACTGCCATATTGCTTACATTATACACTCCTCACTGATCTACAGAAGTAGCTACAGAATAGGGGCTTGGAATTCATCATGTGTTCAGCACAACTGTTCATTCCAATCTGGGGTGAAGTTTTTTAACCATTGGTGGGGAAAATGCTAAACTGACCCAAGATCAGTGTATAGGGGCAACTACACTCTACACCATTCATCCCACACCCACCTTAATGACCTTGAAGCTGAGGTGGCGTTTGTAGAGCATGATGATCTTGTACTCGTCCGTGCCATCATCCACCATGTGTCTCAGTGTGAGAAGAGTGTCCCGGCTGGACAGAACCGCCTTCCTCCAGGCTGGGTCGCTTTCATGGCAGATCACCAGACTGGTCTTGTAGTTACTAATGGCCTCGTACAAGATGGCTGGCTCCTCTGTCTCCTCCAGACATGTGAAGTGGTCCTGAGAACAACCAAGGAACAGAGCAGTAAGTAGAACCGCCATAAGTAAAAGCTTTATTTCAGGGATTTACTGAACCACTTAAAGGACAGGATTCAATTAACAGAGCATTGTCGAAAACTTTTATAGCGCAATTT
Source organism: Salvelinus namaycush (assembly GCF_016432855.1). Lineage (NCBI taxonomy): Eukaryota > Metazoa > Chordata > Actinopteri > Salmoniformes > Salmonidae > Salvelinus > Salvelinus namaycush. Next base: position 17,187,591 of record NC_052341.1, read on the forward strand.
GCACTGGAACCGACATCCGCCTATTTACCCGTGAATTGCTCCTTTTAAAGGCAATTTCTCTTGACATTTGCGGGAATCACATTCACAGTAAATGCTGCAGATGTCAGCTCAAGGGTAAATAACCTTTAAAAGCAAAGTGCAGTCAGTGCACTTATCGACAATGCGCTTTTGATTGCATCCTGGCCTAAATAAATCAATCTTTGCAGCTCTACTGTAAAGTGCCTTCAGAAAGTATTCACACCCCTAGACTTTTTCCAAAAATGTTTGTGTTACAAAGTGAAGTGGGATTAAAATGGATTTAATTTAATGTTTTTGTCAACAATCTACACAAAATATTCTGTAATGTTAAAGTGGAAGACAAATTCAAACATTTGAAAAAAATATATATGAAACATTTATTAGATATATAAGTATTCAACCCCCTGAGTCAATAGAGTGGCGCAGTGGTCTAAGACACTGAATCTCAATGCAAGAGGCATCACTGCAGTACCTGGTTTCAAAACCTGGTTTCAAAACCAGGCTGCATCACATCCGGCCGTGATTGGGAGTCCTATAGGGTGGCGCACAAGTTGGCCGGGGTGGGCCGTCATTGTAAATAAGAATTCGTTCTTTACTGACTTGCCTGGTTAAATATATATATTTTAATAGATGTTAGAATCACCTTTGGCAGTGATTACAGCTGCGAGTAAGTCTCTAAGAGCTTTCCACACATGGATTGCGCAACATTTGCCCATTATTATTTTCAAAAATCTTCAATCTTTGTCATATTGGTTGTTGATCATTGCTAGACAACCATGTTCAGATCTTAGATTTTCAAGTAGATTTAAGTAAAAACTAACTCGGCCACTCAGTAACATTTACTGTCTTCTTGGTAAGAAACTCCAGTGTAGATTTGGTGCTTAGCGCCATTCCGTCTTTTTTATCCTGAAAAACTCCCCAGTCCTTAACGATTACCAGAATACCCATAACACGATGCAGCCACACTATGCTTGAAAATATGGAGAGTGGTACTCAGTAATACTGTATGTTGTATTAGATTTGCCAAAAACATAACAGTTTGTATTCAGGACAAACAGGATGCATGTTTTGGAATATGTTTTATTCTGTACAGGCTTCCTTCTTTTCATTTGGGTTAGTAATGTGGAGTAACTACAATGTTGTTGATCAAACCTCAGTGTTCTACTATCGCAGCCATTAAACTCTGTAACAATTTTAAATTCACTCATGATGAAATCCCTGAGCGGTTTCCTTCCTCTCTGGCAACTGAATTAGGGAGGACGCCTGTATCTTTGTAGTGACTGGGTGTATTGATTCACCATCCAAAGTGTAATTAATAACTTCACCATGCTCAAAGGGATATATAAATATATATTTTTTTACAATCTACAAATAGGTACCCCTCTTTGCTAGGCATTGGAAAATCTCTTTGGTCTTTGTGGTTGAATCTGTGTTTGAAATTCACTGCTCAACTGAGGGACCTTACAGACCATTGTATGTGTGGGGTACAGAGATGAGGTAGTCATTCAAAAATCATGTCAAACACTATTAGTGCACACAGTCCATGCAACTTATTATGTGACTTGCTAAGCACATTTTTACTCCTGAACATATTTAGGCTTGCCATAACAAAGGAGTTGAATACTTATTGACTCAAGACATTTACGCTTTTCATTTTTAATTAATTTGTAAACATTTGTAAAAACATAATTCCATGTTGACATTATGGGGTATTATGTGTAGGCCATTTAATCCATTTTAAATTCAGTTTAACTCAACAACATTTGGAAAAAGTCAAGGGGTGTCAATACTTTCTGAAGGCACTGTACAGCAAGATACCATGGTTAATAGATACATGTACAGTCCACTGAGAATGAGCAGGAAGAGTTTAAGGTTAAATGTACAGTCACCTACATATTCTACTTCAATAAGGGAACAAGAGAGCAAATGTTATTGTCTTCAAGATAGGCTATTGTGAATACCTGATGGAGTTTGAGACTCATCCTCACACCTGGGGCCACCACTTTCTGCAGCAGATCCATGTCTGTGAACACCCACTCATCTTTAGTAGCGATACGGAAGTCTCCTTTGAACAGAGTGTTGAACCCATACAAGAAGGACTCCAAACTGAGTTAGAGAGACAGAGAAAGGGAGCATTGTCTTTTTTAATCACATTACAGAAAACAGAGGGTTAAAGTTTAAAGAGACTTGCGTACACTGTGATACTACAGTGTATTTGTACAGTTGAAGTTGGAAGTTTATATACACTTAGGTTGTCATTAAAACTCGTTTTTCAACCACTCCACAAATTTCTTTTTAACAAACTATAGTTTTGGCAAGTCGGTTAGGACATCTACTTTGTGCATGACACAAGTAATTTTTCCAACAATTGTTTACAGACAGATTATTTTACTTATAATTCACTGTATCACAATTCCAGTGGGTCAGAAGTTTACGTACGCTAAGTTGACTGTGCCTTTAAACAGCTTGGAAAAGTCCAGAAAATTATGTCATGGCTTTAGAAGCTTCTGATAGGCTAATTGACATCATTTGAGTCAATTGGAGGTGTACCTGTGGATGTATTTCAAGCCTACCTTCAAACTCAGTGCCTCTTTGCTTGACATCATGGGAAAATCAAAAGAAATCAGCCAAGACCTCAGAAAAATAATTGTAGACCTCCACAAGTCTGGTTCATCCTTGGGAGCAATTTCCAAATGCCTGAAGGTACCACGTTCATCTGTACAAACAATAGTACGCAAGCATAAACACCATGGGACCACTCAGTCGTCATACTGCTCAGGAAGGAGACGCGTTCTGTCTCCTAGAGATGAACGTACTTTGGTGCGAAAAGTGCAAATCAATCCCAGAACAACAGCTAAGAACCTTGTGAAGATGCTGGAGAAAACAGGTACAAAAGTATCTATATCAAGGTATTGGAGTGGCCATCACAAAGCCCTGACCTCAATCCTATAGAGAATTTGTGGGCAGAACTGAAAAAGCATGGGTGAGCAAGGAGGCCTACAAACCTGACTCAGTTACACCAGCTCTGTCAGGAGGAATGGGCCAAATTCACCCAACTCATTGTGGGAAGCTTGTGGAAGGCTCCCCAAAACGTTTGACCCAAGTTAAACAATTTAAAGGCAATGCTACCAAATACTAATTGAGTGTATGTAAACGTCTTACCCACTGGGAATTTGATGAAAAAAATTAAAGACGAAATAAATCATTCTCTCTTCTATTATTCTGACATTTCACATTCTTAAAATAAAGTGGTGATCCTAACTGACCTAAGACAGGACATTTTTACAAGGATGAAATGTCAAGAATTGTGAAAAACTGAGTTTATATGTATTTGGCTGAAGTGTATGTAAACTTCCGACTTCAACTGTATCGGTATTTATCTTCCTGGGGTCCAAACACATTAAGGCACTTACATCACACATAAAACAAAAGATAAAACAGTACATCATATAACATAAATACACCACTACATATCTACAACACAAAATGCATAAAACCACCAGACAACAATATTACAATGTACAGTGCGTGTGCTAGCGTGTGTGTGCGTATGCGTGTGTCTGTACCTGTGTGTGTGTCTCTTCACAGTCCCCGCGGTTCCATAAGGTGTATTTGTATCAGTTTTTAAATCTGATTCTACTACTTGCATCAGTTACCTGATGTGGAATAGAGTTCCATGTAGTCATGGCTCTATGTAGTACTGTGCGCCTCCCATAGTCTGTTCTTGATTTGGGGATTGTGAAGAGACCTCTGGTGGCATGTCTTGTGGGGTATGCATGGGTGTCCGAGCTGTGTGCTAGTAGTTTAAACAGACACCTTGGTGCATTCAGCATGTCAATACTTCTTTTACAAAAACAAGTAGCGATGAAGTCAATCTCTTCTCCATCTTGAGCCATGAAAGATTTACATACATATTATTAATGTTAGCTCTCCGTGTACATTTAAGCGCCAGCCGTGCTGCCCTGTTCTGAGCCAATTGTAATTTTCCGAGGTCCCTCTTTGTGGCACCTGACCACACGAGAGCCGTAGCTGCCCCCTTATGGAATCTCAATGTAACTACAGCTTAGTGTAGATTGATGTGTTTTTACCGTCCATGCCTGGAGGGTAATAAATCCCATATTTATCATGAAAGGAATGAATATTTGACAGCAATGGAAGGTTTACCTGTTGGACATGTTGTGAGATGCAGTCCCCAAGGATCTCCTGCCCAGCACAGACAAGGCATAGCACAGAGTGACCAGAGGGGAGTCCTCGTCACAGTCCACAGGCTGGCAAAGCACAAAGGTCAAAGGTTCTTATTGTTCACATCCACTGAAATGACCAGCAGCAAGGAAACCAAACTGTACAACATGGGGTCATACTGCATGTCATGATAAGGCCCTGGAGTTTTTCTTGACCACATGACCTTATCAGGAAAAATTAACTAGACTAGGGCCTGGAGTTTTTCCTGACTACATGCATGATTGTACTGTTCATTGCAATCTCACATCTCTACTTACCTCCTCCATTTTGTTGGCACAGTACTGGATCCACTCCAGATAGACGTTACAGAAGCTAGCCCTGGTGACGCCCTGGAGACAGTGGACGTAGTCTTCGTCTATCTTAACGCTGAACACGGCCGGGTCTCTCTCTATGTGGTGCCACTTGGTGTAAGACACCAGAGCCTCCGTGATAGAGGAATCCTTGATCCACGTCTGTAGCTTCAGAGAGTGGATCAGGTAGTAGATTATGCTCTAGAGGTGAAACAAAAGGGAATAATAACAGAAGATTGATGATTTTATGGTCTACTCCCTTTTGCTTGCATAAGACCAAGCTCAGACTTACCGTGGGATGAAACGTATTTAACTGCTTATGAAATAAAACCGGTAATGAATTACAAAGATGCTGAAAGTAAAAAAAAAAAAGAATATAATTGAGCAATAAGGCCTAGGGGGAGTGGCATATGGTCAATATACCACGGCTAAGGGCTGTTCTTATCCACGACGCAACACAGAGTGCCTGGATACAGCCATTAGCCGTGGTATATTGGCGATATACCACAAACCCCTGAGGTGCCTTATTGCTATTATAATCTGGTTACCAACATAATTAGAACTGTAAACAAGTAATTTGTGTCATACCCGTGGTATACGTTGTGACATACTACGGCTTTCAGCCAATCAACATTCAGGGCTCAAACCACCCAGTTTATAATACTGCTTAGATCATAGGTTAAATGCAAATTCAAAAACCTTTATTGTCTGTTACATTTCCATAAGAAGTAAAAAGGTCTACAACCTTCAGATAGTAGGTGATGAGCAGTTTGCGCAGGTCGTACACCTGCAGCATGGTGGCAGCATTGTTCTCGCTGATGCTGTAGCCCTCCAGCAGGTACTTGGTGGTGGTGACCTCCCAGGCTAGCCATCGCAGGTTGAAGGCCGCATTGCAGGACAGGATGTGGGGCAGGTGGCCCGGCTCACAGCAGCAACAGGCATCATCCTCCTCCACCCCCTCAGTGATGGCCTCTACCTCCCTCTGCTGGCAGTATGTACCTGGGGAGGAGGAGAAGGAGCACAGACAATCATGTTAATGGTGATTTTAAATCTGTGGTCGAGATGTAAGGTTTAGGATTATTAGAAAACAATTTCAGATAAAAATTGAATAACTTCAGAATTAAATGAAACATATCAAACATGTAACATTCAAAACAGTCAAGATATTTCCCATATCAGTAGAGTGTGATCAGAGCCACAGAGTATCTATATGTATATAGATCTATATGGTTCTGGGTGTGGTATAGTGCTCCTCACTGTTGCTGAATATTAGTCAGTATCTGACCTCTGAACTCCAGGCCTCGGAGCTGGAAGGTGACCAGGCCATTGCCGATCTCGATGAGGTGAACAAAGGCGTTGAGGTAGTCAGAGGCCAGGATGAAGCAGTCTCCAGAGCTGTAGTTCCCCCAGCGGCCCAGCATCAGGTCACCACACAGAGAGTGCTGCAGAGAGCGTGTCAGATACTCATAGAAGATGGAGTTCAGGTTGTTGTCGTCGCATCCTGGGGGAATAAAGGCTTATGTAAAATACACTGACTGACATCACCAACAAACCAACATGTATTAACCATGAGAAGATCTTTGTAGAGTTGAGAAATTCTAATTCAGATTATTATTTTAACGTTAATTAGGGGGAAAAACATGTTGATATTTATTAAATAAACTTAATAGGTTACCTGTCTCTTTATCAACCTGAGATACCAGTCTGCTATTAGAGTTGTCAATGCGTTTGGTGCTGCAAAATGGTACAAAACCATAGATTAGGGAGACAGTAAAATAAGGTAAACATTGTCTAATTCTGTTTTATTTTTAGGACCTTTTCTGTGTGTTAAATTAATTACATATATCCTCATCAATAACTCAGTGACTGGAGTAGAGTTAGAGACGGAAAAGGAAGCGAGATCTCACTCGATCCTTTTTTCTGGTTCATATACAGTCAATGAACTAAGCAGACCAGACCCAGTTGCTATTGCAATGGGAGAGACATCCCTTAAGCAGACCGGAACTGTGACAATTCTTTTCAGTGGTAAACGTCTTGAGTAAGACTTATTTTATCCATCATCTTTAGTGGTCTCTATACTCTGCTTGTATACCCCTAGCCTAGAGCACTTAGCTCAGGGTCCTTGCTATCTGGAATCTTTGGGACGTTCCTACCCCCTTGAAGTTTACATTTAAAATGGTTAAGGTAAGGGTTAAGGTTAAGGTTAGGGTAAGGGTAGTGGTTAGGGTTTAGGGTAAAAGGATCCCAAGGATCCAGGATAGCACTAACACACGGCTCAGTCAGCTGAGTGCATGACATCATCTCTGAGAAAGAAATGTCCTTATATGGATGTCAACAGGGGCTCTAGGAGGCCATATAATTCACCACTTGCATATTTTCTGAGCACATTAAAAACAGAAGAAAAAGATGTGAGTGACTAATAATGAACTTTCACCAGATGAATAATTATTGACAGCGACCTAACTCAATGGTTTGGTCATAGACTCAAATTGAGTCGGATGTCCCTTGTCCCCTTCTTTATTCATAATGGACTTTCCCACGTCCCATCTCTAAGGCTGAATGCCCTGGGGTGCGGCCGACACACCGTGGTGCTTTAAGGGGTGCATGCATATTTCATGGTGCTTTATCTCATGCTGTGGTCGGTGAAAGGCCATTACTTGTAGTTCCTCTCCCAGAACTTGACGGGCCGTGGGTAGGAGGTGACGAAGATGGCACTGCCCAAGAAGGGGCTGAGAGGGGTGTAGAACAGAGTCGTCACAAATGTTTGCAGCAGCAACATGGCTGAGTCTAAGCTGCATCATGAAGGAGAATCACCACAACCAAGGAAAATCCACCAGGTATCAATTAAATTGGAGACAACAGGTTTACCACACTCACATATCTGCTGTCAAATTCGCAGTTACATTACAGTTTCAGTCAGAGCAACGTCAAAACATATGCGCAAGCTTGTGTAGTTCCTGCACATGTCAAAACCAAAGGATACGAGGCACAGCGAAGGGCTGAGCGAATGCGTGGAAGGCGCTGCCCCATGCAATCTGCCATGGTGCGATATAGACCATGATGAAGTGGAGCTTGTGAAGCAGATCACTGAGCTGTAGAGGAACAAAGACCTGCTGTGAGTCACTGACAGACAGCAAAGCCAGTTATTTTTAGACCAGATCCTAAAAATAAATCCAATATAATAAAAAGTAGGGAGGCCACTACATACAGAGCAGCTGGCAGGTGTTCGCTGCTTCATATAGACCCCGAAAAAACTGTATGTTTGTTAATCAACTGTAGGGAGTTTGGGGACCGCAGTCATAGTGAGTTGTATTCCTTTCCTATCTTATTGTAGTGAGAGGTCTGTCATTGGGAGTGTGTATACCAGTCTCCGGTCACATCGCAGACTGACCTTGTGGAAGACAATGGACATGATAAAGAAGTCCAGCAGAAAGGTCTCTGAGGCCCTGCTGCAGTCGAACTCGAAGAAGACGATAGTGAAGATGAGAGTGACGAACTGGAAGCTGGGATTGCAAAAGGAGGCGCGGAGGAGCTTCATCCCAGCAACTGTCATCAACAAGACATCACAGCTGGAGCGAGACACAGAGACCTGAGCAACTCAGGTGTACAGGTGTGACACAGCGGAGCAAAGCAGAGGGGTGACATGGAGTGGGAGGGGAGCAGGGGAGACAAATGCACCAATACTAGCGAATATTGTATATACATCACACTTTCTTCCCTAGCAAGGGAAGTGACATGCAAAGTGACTGTTGTCATGATGACCAGGCTCAGATGATGACATCAAAGTGACTGACTGTCTACTAGTTAGTACCTGTACATAATTCAGACTGGGTTGAAAGTGATATTTATGTGATTGATTAAGGTACTAAGGGTTTTGTTCCACCTCCAAGATGCACAGAAGGGAGTGGTGGAGACTTTATAAACTTATGAAGAACTGTGTGTTTCTGGATAAGGTTTCCCCAGCTGCTACATGTAACTGCCAAAATAAAGGAAACAACAACATAAAGTGTCTGAATAGAGTGTTGGGCCACCAGAACAGCTTCAATGCACTTCGGCATAGATTCTACAAGTGTCTGGAACTATATTGCAGGGATACGCCACCATTCTTCCATGAGAAATACCATAACCAGCTGTTTTGTTGATGGTGCTGGAAAATGCTGTCTCAGGCGCTGCTCCAGAATCTCCTATAAGTGTTCAATTGGGTTCAAATCTGGTGATTTAGACGGCCGCAGCATATGGTTTCAATCGTTTTCATGCTCATCAAACCATTCAGTGACCACTCGTGCCCTGTGGATGCAGGCATTGTCATCCTATGGTGGCATAACCACGGTAGCCAAAATAATACCTGTGGAAAGAAGTGGCGGACGCTCAACCAACCGACGCCAGTCGAGGTGCAACCAAAAATAAAGCAAGGTTAAAAGATTCATGTTTCGGCCTTCATCAAAATAATCCTGATGATTATTCAGATGAAGGCTAAAACTTTAATCTTTTAACCTAGCTTAAATAAAACAAAAAAATGTAATGGTGAGCGAGTGTTGCGCCTTTTCCTTTTGATTTCTAAAATAATGGCCCGCCTAGCATTTTATACATCACGGGATGTTAATTGCTTAATTAACTAATTGCATAATTAACAACACCTGTCTGGAAGCACCTAATTGTAATATACTTTGCAATGCTCATTTACTCAAGCGTTTCCGTTATTTTGGCAGTTACCTGTACATTAAGATTTATGTTGACATTTTAGGGTAATTACGTAAGCGAGACAGAGGCAAGTTTAAAGGATTTCATTCTGTCTACCTGCAAAGAGATTAACTTTACATTCCAAACTGAATGTTATACAGACTGAAAATGGTTCTTAGAAGACCTGGGTCAAATACATACACAGGTTGGCATTTATTGAGATGACTCATGTACTGAAGGCAGCTCTGCAGATTGGTCACTAGCTAGCACAACCACAAAGTCATAAAATCTGATTTTAAACGTAAACGTAACCCTAACCTTAACCACACTGCTAACTCTAATGTCTAACCCTAACCTTAAATTAAGACCAAAAAGCACATTTTTGTTTTCATGAATTTTTATGATATCGACAATCAGTTGGCCTATCTAGTGGAAACCAATCAGTTCTGCCTCCAGGGCAAGCAAGACTCATGACAATACACGTCAACCTTCAATACATACGTCCAATACTTGGCATGCACTTGACTTAGTTAGCTTGGTACAATGGAACCACTGGAATAGTTCCAAAAGTGCAAACCCTAAATCACACCAAGCGTACATCAAATACTTTCAAATATTTTGCATTTGACCCAGGTCTGGGTCTTGGTTCAGGGAAAGGAGGGAGTATGTTTTTTTAATTAAAAACTTTAGGAGAAAGGTACTTACTGGATGCCTAGCTTCTTGTGGTGACTGAGTGAGAATCCATCGTTGGTGAGCGCACTCAGAATGATGGCTGGGTAAACCACGTATTTCTCAAAACACAGCAGGCCCACGTAGAGACGCTCAAACCACATCAACTGAGCATCATCTGGAAAATGAAATCAACTTTAATCACAACACGCAAGAGCTGTTTCTTACTTTTGCAGTACTTGACAAATCCGTATAGATGAAAGCACAGGAGATAGGTCTTCCCCAACTAACTGAACCCACACGGGTATAGAACTATAGGCTATTAAATGTAGTCTTTCATCAAATTTGTACCAAAGAGTCAGAGATGCAAAAGGTCTACAGTAGGAAAGACTGCATTGTGTCACTTTTTTTTTTTTTAAATAAACAATAAAGACAGGACTAACCTCTGGGTTCAAACTGGGAGTACTCATTGCTCTTTAGCACTGGGTGGGAGATCCAGAGCCAAGGGTGGTGCTTCCGTAACTGGGGTACGAGATAGTGGGTGACAAAGCCCACTGTCCCTGCCAGCGCATACAGTACTATGGTGACAAAGGGCTGTGGCGAGAAAGGAAGAGAAAAGGAGAGAGAGGAAGAGAAAGGGAGAGAGAGAGAAATGGAGAGAGAGAGAGAGAGAGAAAGAAGAGAGAAATAGAGAGTGGGAGAGAGAGAGAAATAGAGAGCGGGAGAGAGAGAGAGAGAGAAAGAGAGATGGAGAGAAAGAGAAAGGGATATAGCGGGAGAGAGAGAGAAAAGGGGAGAAAAAGGGATAGTGGGAGAGAAAGGGATAGAGAGGGAGAGAAAGGGATATAAAGGGAGAGAGATGGAGAGAAAGGAGAGAGAGCGAGATGGAGAGAAAAGGGGGTTGACTGAATACTGAACCGATCAGATAACATTTTATTTACGACACCACAGTAATTATTTACTGATGAGACAACATTGCTTTACGACACAAACAACATTTATGACACATCGTTTAGGGATGGTGTTTGGATGTAGGTAACCCACCTTTAGGGACAGGAAGACAGTGCTTGAAGTAATAGCAAAAGTTAAAATGTAGGCAATGGAGCAGACCACAAGATCCGAAAGAAGAATCTCCTTCTGCAAATGCAAATCATACAATATCACAATTGCGGAATATAATAATGTGTTAAAGTCAAACTTTTGTCCTGAAACAAAAACAGAGGACAGCATTTGAGTGGAAGTGGAGGAAACAATGCAAGTCTCTGACTTACCACTGAATTCATGAGCTTCTCTGGAAGAGGATCCTTGATGTCTTCTGAGTCTTCACCCTCTTCCTCACTGTCCACAAGAGTGGGCATCAGTTTGGACTTGATCAGAGACCTGTATGTGCACAAAAAAAGGAGAATATCTTAGCCTTAGCACTAACAACTCTCATACAGTCAGCATGTTAGCAGGCATAACAATAGGAGCAGAAAAGCAGGCGGCTTACATCAGCACAGTCGGATCACTGCTCTGCCCACTCAGATGATAGGATAGAACCACCAGCAAGCCACAGAACCCAGAGAACAAGGCTGGGGTATGCTGTTCATCCCAGGGCTCCTTTAGAATAGAATAGAAATATTGATTATTGTACCATTTCAAGCTCGACTAAACTGCCTCCGCAGCAACAAACTGTTCCGTCGCAGTGCAAAACATATCCTTCATGTAATCATACACGTCTTTACTCAATAATGAATTCATTCCTACCTTCAGAGCTCCAAAACAGAAACCATACAGCAAAGATAATGCTGTCAGACTACGGAATATACTGTACACTGCTGAGTGGAGTCCAGTTGCAGCTGACAAAGGAAGTGGAAACACAGGAATCAGGTTAAGGGCTAAGTTTATGGTGGTACAGTATGCATTCAGTTCATGACTATGAAGGTCAAGCAAAACAGAAAAGAGAGTGCTACTCACCTGTTCCACCAAAGAAATGAATGTCTATTTGTTCGAGAAGGTAAATCATAAAGGTGTTGATTTGTGGGAACAGGCCAACGAGAAATGTGATAGGAAAGCAGTAAGTGATGCCTGTCGAATATAGAACAGACAGGACTTTAGAACTATAAGCTTTTTAGAATGTCAAAATAAAATATAATCTAAAATTATTTAACGGAGATGACTGAAAAAAGGTAAAAGAAATGATTTATGCTACGTGACTTACCCACTAAAATGTCTCTCAGGAATTTGAGAGCATCTGCTAATACTATGGTGATGCCATATACAGTGGACACAGGCAGATCCTTACTTCTTAACATCTGTTCCAGAATCCAAATAAGGCCACAGAAAATACAGAAATAAGCAGCCCGGCTGTAGGCAACAATCTGATTGTGTCCCTGGAAAACATCAAGAGGGGAGAGAAATGAAGCAGAGAAAGCCTTGAACCATCTAGTTTGAAAAAATGTAAATACTAAACAACCAGTGAAAATGTAAAGGTAATTGCCTAAATAAAGGAAACACCAACATAAAGTGTCTCAATAGAGCGTTGGGCCAACAGAACAGCTTCAATGAATCTTGCCATAGATTCTACAAGTGTCTAGAACTCTATTGGATGGATGCGACACCATTCTTCAGCGAGAAATTCCATAATTTTATGTTTTGTTGATGGTGGTGGAAAAAACTGTCTCAGGCTCCGCTCCAGAATCTTCCATAAGTGTTCAATTGGGTTGAGATCTGGTGACTGAGAATGCCATGGCATATGGTTTACATCGTTTTCATGCTCATCAAACCATTCAGTGACCACTCGTGTCCTGTGGATGGGGGTGTTGTCATCCTATGGGGGCATAACCACAGTAGCCAAAATAATGGCCTGCCCAGCATTTTTCTACATGACCCTAAGCATGAAGGGATGTTAATTGCTTAATTCACTCAGGAACCACACCTGTGTGAAAGCAACTGCTTTCAATATACTTTGTATCCCTCATTTAATCAAGTGTTTCCATTATTTTGGCAGTTACTTGTATCTTCACAGTATGCCTTTAGAATATGTTCCATACAGACTCACATGTGTTGGCGAGGCTGCATCAGGTTGGACACTCTGTAATACAAACAATTTGTTCAAAGTGTTATTAACGTGATTAACTGATATACAGTCAATGACTGACAGAGAAATGTGTTTCCATCAGCAATGTGTCAGATAAAAAGTACTTAGCTAAAGCTTAATTCCATTGTTACAGTGGAGTATGTGGTGGAGCATTGAAAATGGCACAGTATTATCACAGATCTGGTATCCTATCACTGATCTGAATTATGTCAACACAGATAAGCAACGGTTGTACGGTTGATTAAGCCTTATCCTTTGTTACAAAATAGATACCTTCCTTACCTTTAACAATGAGTACTGGCAGCTAGCTATGACCACGCAGAACTGGAAAACCCAGATGTCTTTGAAGCAGCCATGGTTCAGCAGGATGAATCCCAGGAAGGCCACCAGGAAAGCCAGGAACACAACTGCTATGTTCTCCACCACATCCTGGTTCCTGAGGAGAGAGAGCAAAGGTCAGAGTAAAGTCTCTGTTAACTAGTTGATCAATCGCTGAGAGATGGAAAAGGAAAGATAGAATGGGAGCTTTTTCTCTTACCTGTCCAATAGCGCCAACAAGGCGAGCCGGTCATACAATATGTTTACCCACTTCCCAGGAAAAAGCTTGAGCTTGTAGTACAGCTTACGAGAAGGCTTTTCCTGTGTGGAGGTCTCTGATGATTCATCAATCGAGTCCTCCTCCTGTCAGAGGTGGAATTCAGGTTGTAGTGTAAAATAAATCTCAATATCACTTTAATTGAACCCTTAGTCATAAGGGTTACATAACACTGACATAATAGATGTCTTAAACCGTCATGACTGTTAGTTTCATCTCATAACAACTGACTACACGCTGTCATGACACAGATAATGTTTAGATCAGTTCTCATACAGCTACATTGTAAGTAATAATCAGTACATTTCACCCAGTGTATTTCCTGTGTGTGTGTGTTTGTGTGTGGTGTGTGTGTGGTGTGAACCATACATTGTGAATTAGGCGCTGAGAGGAACGATGTGCTATGTGATGTCTGAGCCAGGCAGGCAGTTTCTGTTCTGCTCACAGAGTCACTATAGTTTGATTAATGGCCAGCACTCTGATTTGCAGTGCTGCGTCTGAGCACCACTTGGCCTTGGTTGCCTGCGTCCACTGTCTGGGATGGATAGGGGTTTATGGGTGGAGTGGAGAGAGGAGAGAGGAGATGGGGATGAAAGAGTGGAGAGGCGGGGTGTAGTGACTTGGAAGATTTTGGGTGAGGGAAGGAGGGGAGGAATGGGTGGTGGGGGAAAAGGGATGGGGGAAAGGGGTTGAGGTGGAGGTGGGGGGGGTGTAGTCACCTGGAAGATTTCAGGGTGAGTTCTCCGAGGCCGAAGCCTGTGTGAAGGGATGATGCGGCGCTGGAAGGGGCAGTCTGTATGTCCACCCGCCAGCCCGTCCTGGCACTCCGAGTTGGAGGAAGTAGAGAGGAGATCACTGGGTACACGACAAGGTTCACATGTAAAAGCCCATGACGTTTAAAAACAACTCAAATGAAACATTGTCAAATGTAAATAGAACACAACAAGAACTTCATACAAATATTACATATTAAATAATTGAGGTTATAGTACCACATGTTGCCTGTGATAAGTTCAGCTCCGAGGGGTAGGTTTAGGGCTCTCTCAGCATACAGCTTACGAGGTCTGTCTCCTGGAATAGAGAGCAGACAGAACCTCACATTTAAAACACCTACCTGATATGACGTAAGTGATATACAGTATGTTACACTACAGTATGTTATACAATAGTTGGGCAATAATAGCACAGACAATTGACCCTTGGTTACTGTTGCAACCTCTGCCAACATTTTCCCGGGAAGCCCAATTTCCCATTGAACCACTGCCGAAATCTCCTCACAATGATCTCAAACTGTGTTTCTAATAAACAAATCCACTCACAATATTCTAAAACTGTGTTTCTAATACACAATTAAATTAAATACAGACTACCCCTTGCTAATCAGGAAACTCTTGGGTATGTTGTGGTGGACTGTCATTACAATTGCTTCACGGGAACCTGGTAAGATTAAGTTTGTAGTGTAGCTTGCCACTGACTGGCTCTGAATTCACTGTCAGCAAGCAGTCAAAGCTATAACCACTTCTGGAGCCAATTAGTGCTCTCAAGTCATATCCTGATGTTGACAGCAGACGGGAGTTAGCTAGCTAACATACATTTTGAGAAAAACAGGTTATATTAAGTGGCTAGCTAGTGTTAGCAACGTTTGGTGGTCAATGTGACTTAGAGCTAGCTAACCAGCTGAACTAAACAAAAGTATAATTTCACATTTAAAAAAAATACTCCAACAGGCTCTGCATTTCAAGAATCACAGTAGCAAGATACTATTCAATTATTTAGCCATTTAAACATTTATTTCTTGAAGAAAACGCTCAGTTTTCATGCGATTTAAACGGATGCTTGTCCGATGTATCGACAGTTGATATCCATTGAAGTGCTGCGATTGGTTAGCCAAAATTCTAGGGCGGAGATTATTGAAGGGTCAGTTCACTACCACATTATCCAGTGTTTGTAACCAGTTTGTAGACTTCAGTGAATTGATGCCGCACAACAATATTTTGCACTTACTGTGGACTGTATGGAAAGTATAGGCGTCCTCCTTGTTGGTGGCCTCTGGTCTGCATATGACCTGGAGCATGGAGCTCTCTGACTGAGATGTTTGGGAGGGTAGGGAGTCGTAGTCTGGGTCTTTATCCCGGTCTGTCTGGGGACTGAGAGTAGAGGACAAACTATACAACGATTATATAAAAAAAATGCATTCATTTACAATAAAGATCAGATCAAATAACAAAATAAAGTAAATTGTGATGATGACCTTTTATATCTAAGAGACATTTGAAAAGTTTTACCTGTCTGGAGACACAATGGGGATCCGTGTTTCGGGGATGGTGTGGAGGGTGTCTGTTGTGGCCAGAGTATTGGGAGGGTTTGGCCGCTCCTGCTGTCTCTCTGTCTCTGTGTTATCCTCAATTTTTGCAGTGACGTCCTCTGCAAAAGCAACACTCGTTTTCAATTTTACCAATAAAGAATGAGTAAAACAGCTATTTGCACAACAGAGACAATAGCTTCTCTCCTAAAATCTTAACTGTCTACATGTATATCATCATTATCTGACAACCTACATATACCTGGACCCACCTTCCTCCATGGCACTGTCATCCTCATTTGTCACCTCCTCTGGTGGCTTTTCACTGCCACTGGCTCCCCTGGTGCTGTTGATGGACTCCAGCAGCGACACAAACTCCACAAAGTTGGACTCGTTGGGGATCTGGCCCTCCTTGGCCTCCAGGTCTGACTTGGATGAGGTCATGGTGGTCTGTTTATTCTGTGATCTGTCAGCAATGAGGACTGCATCCTTCCCGCTGTCCATGCTCAGGCCTCGCACGTGTGTCCTGCCCCCCGGGCCGTACTTCCTGAACATAGACGGGATTCGCAGGAAGCCATCTGCATCCACATTGAGGTCCGGAGGGTCGTTCTCGTCAGGGTGGGAGTGGACATCGATGCCAGAGGAGCTGTTGTCGGCTGTGGTCAACTGGGGGCTGGGGTGTTCCAGGTCTGCCTCATTGTACTCTATGTCCCGGCAGTCCAGAGCGGCAGAGTCAGCGCTCATCAACTCTTTGGTGATCTGGCCGTCTGGGCTTGGGGTCTGCAGCTGAGCAGAGTCAGCCTCAGATAAGGGTTCCCCTTCATTCTCTGCCCCACTCCGTTCATCATCCTCAGGTGAGTCAAAGGTGATAACAGGGATTTTGATGAGGCAGTCGCCAGCAGCCCCTGCATGGGGGTCGATGCCCATCTGTGCCTGGGCAGACTCCAGGATGCTCTGTTTGACCGACTCCTCCAGTTCCGCAGCCGTCTGGGCATCACAGCTCATGGTGATGATGATCTTGACCATGTCGTTCTCATCCAGGCGGGCTGATGGGCCAGAGTTGTCCACAAAGACAACAGCGATCTCATCTGAGCAGTATGTCTCCTCTGGCTGGTCATTCTGAGGAGGAGGTGGGAGGGGGTCATCACGCTCCTGAATGATCTCTATAGAGTTGTTGTTGGGGTCCTGTTGGGGCTGTTTCTCCTGCTTTGTCTCATCTGTGCTTTCTTCATCACTCCCCTTGGAGGAGGGCAGTCCCTCATCAGCAATCTCCCTATCAGCCACATGCTTCTGCTCCCCCAGCAGGAGAGGGGCAGCCTGGTCAGGGTTGGGGCTAGACAGGTCCTCTGGGGAGAGCTCTTGCTCAGGCTGTAGGCTCACTCTGGGTTGTTTCTCCTTGGGGATACTGTCACTCTGGGCTGCAACAGATATATTAATGTTACAAAGAGCATATTGACAGGAATTTAGAATGGCTCATAAATGAAAGAAAAAAAATGTCTCAGTCTTTACAAGTTCTTCTCTTAACTAACAATAAAGAATATAGATCTTCTCAGCAACACTTTGCAAAACCAACATTATGTGAGAATATTTATTGGAAGCTGACAACATGCTTATCTGAGCATATTTGAAGCAATAATGTGCTAGGCTAGCATAATGAGTAGTAATCATTTTATCACTACATCCACACAATGCATTCCAGGAAGAGCATTTTATTCTCACAGTGAGATTTGAAAATAGAAAACCCATTTCCCACTATAGGGGGGAATCAGACCAGTGTTAAAAATATAGGAGAGTACAGTACCTTCAGTATTCTTTAAGTCTTCTGATTTTGGGCACTCCTGTAAGGGCAAAAGATATGGATGATGATGAATAGAAAAATGGGGGGGGGGGCAGTGCTCATTCACATCTTAGCTTTAACTCAAAAATGTCTATTCCATAATATAATATAGTAGTAGAATGGAGCTTGAGGGTAGTTATAATAGTACACTAACCACACCAATCAACCCAGGGTCCGTTTCTGTCTGTTTCACTGTAACCTGGATGACTGGACTCGGCCTGTTTCTCGTCAACATTGTCATGGCAACACTGTCAGGAACCGTGCTGCTTTTCCTATTTGGAAAGACGTAGAGTATGTGGTCATCTGTGGTAGTTCATTTATCAAAGGATGACATCATGTTTTTCAAGACAAAAGCACTACCCAAAAGAGACATTCTATTGTGCATTTGGAGAGTATTCAGACCCCTTGAATTTTTCCACATTTTGTTACGTTACAGCCTTATTCTAAAATGGATTGAATTGTTTTTTTCCTCATCAATCTACAAAGCAAAAACTATTTTTTTGTGTGCAAATTTAGATTAAAAAAAACAACTCATATCACATTTAATTATTCAGACCCTTTACTCAGTACTTTGTTGAAGCACCTTTGGCAGCGATTACAGCCTCGAGTCTTCTTGGGTATGACGCTACAAGCTTGGCACACCAGTATTTGGGGAGATTCTCCCATTCTTCTCTACAGATCCTCTCAAGCTCTGTCAGGTTGGATGGGGAGCATCGCTGCACAGCTAATTTCAAGTCTCTCCAGAGATGTTCGATAAGGTTCAAGTCCAAGCTCTTGCTGGGCCACTCAAGGACATTCAGAGACTTGTCCCGAAACTACTCCTGCGTTGTCTGGGGTGTATGCTTAGGGTCGTTGTCCTGTTGGAAGGTGAACTTTCACCTCAGTTTGAGGTCCTGAGCGCTCTGGAGCAAGTTTTCATCAAGGATATCTCTTTGCTCCATTCATCTTTCCCTTGATCCTGACTAGTCTCTCAGTCCCTGCCGCTGAAAACCTTCCCCACAGCATGATGATGCTGCCACCACCATGCTTCACCGTTGGGATGGTGCCAGATTTCCTCCAGACGTGACGCTTGGCATTCAGGCCAAAGAGTTCAATCTTGATTTCATCAGACCAGAGAATCTTGTTTCTCATGGTCTGAGAGTCCATTAGGTTTCTTTTGGCAAACTCCAAGCGGGCTGTCATGTGCCTTTACTGAGGAGTGGCTTGCATAAGGCCACTCTACCATAAAGGCCTGATTGGGGGAGTGCTGCAGAGATGGTTGTCCTTCTGGAAGGTTCACTCATCACCACAGAGGAACTCTGGAGCTCAGTCAGAGTGACCATCGGGTTCTTGGTCACATCCCTGACCAAGGACCTTCTCCCCCGATTGCAGTTTGGCCGGACGGCCAGCTCTAGGAAGAGTCTTGGTGGTTCCAAACTTCTTCCATTTAAGAATGACGGAGGCCACTGTGTCCTTGTGGACCTTCAATGCTGCAGAAATGTTTGGTACCCTTCCCCCAGATCTGTGCCTCGACACAATCCCGTCTCGGAACTCTACAGACTATTCCTTCGACCTCATGGCTTGGTTTTTGCTCTGACACGCATTGTCAACTGTGGGACCTTATATAGACAGGTGTGTGCCTTTCCAAATCATGTCCAATCAATTGAATTTACCACAGGTGGAATCCAATCAAGTTGTAGAAACATCTCAAGGATGATCAATGGATACAGGATGCACCTGAGCTCAATTTCGTGTCACATAGCAAGGAGTCTGAATACTTATGTAAATATGGTATTTCTGTTTTTTATTTTTTATATATTTGCAAAAAATTCTAAAAACCTGTTTTCACTTTCTCATTATGGGATATCGTGTGTAGATTGATGAGGTAAAACATAATTTAATCAAGTTTAGAACAAAGCTGTAATGTAACAAAATGTGTAATAAGTCAAGGGGTCTGAATACTTTCCGAATGGACTGTATACTTTGGATTATATTTGTCATACATTTTGTTTTATAAACAAGCTCACCTTAATTTAGCAGCAAGACATGAATCTGACGCGTTGCTTTTATTCTCTGCACCTTGGATGACATCAGAGAGACTGCTTGGGGGCACAACGTCACCTTTATCAAACATCACATGAAGGCGATAGTTGACCATCTTTATCGTGATGAAGAAGATGGTGACTGAGGTGCAGTATATACTAAGTGCCATGGTGGTGGGCGGAAGAGCCTGAGGATAGAACACACAAACTCCCTCAATATCTCAAAACACATATCCTGACAATAAAATAATCTCCCATTAAAAAAAATGGTAATCTTCTTCATCACAGAGTGCATCCCAACCTTTCCTCAATAATATGATAACTAGTCTCAAATTAAGTCTGAAACACAACACCATAGCAGCTATTTGGGACTGCAATATTATGCTCAAACAGCCAAGAGCGACACTGAAAGAAAAACTATTGTCTGAGGATGATCTGAATGAAAAGTCAATGCTCCGACCATATAATGTAGTCATGTGGCCACTCAGCTACATACTGAGATGAGTGAGTCATCAGAGGAATCAACCAACCTGTCACTAGAAACAAATATGTGCATTAGCCATGGTGTTCATTTATGTTAAAACACAGGTATGCTATAGGCCTACATGAAATTATGAACAGTAAAACCGTGGGCTTGTGACTTGCTCTGATCTATAATTCAGAGGAACTGTCAGCCTAAGGGATATCATACGTTTTGTGCTTAGCTCCTTGTCATCAAACCCTGAGGACCAAGTCCAAAAAATTCATAATCACACAATAACATTGTATTCAATTTGTATTTTATTTGACCTTTATTTAACTAGGCAAGTCAATCAATTAAGAACAAATTCTTATTTAAAATTACAGCCTATTTTATTGTCAAGTAATATATCAACCAAAAACAATTAATTGACAAGAGCTATTTCTATATTATTTGTATAAAAACATATATCGATATCTATTTTCTGAGAAATCGAGCGTATGGAAATTCAGGCCCTTATGAAGTGACACAATATCACATTCTGTGGTATAGGGAATAAAATAAGAACTTGAAATAGAGGACAAAACTAATCTCCTTGAAATGGGTTAGTGGTGGGACAATATTACACCATTACATAAGAATGACAGTCCTTCATCACTTTAACATCTGCACAAATAATCAGAAGGCTTTTGGTCTTCAGAGTAGCTCATACTGTATGTCGTTTGACCTTTTTTATCAAGTTATTTATAGATAAACTCTGAAACAAGCGTTGTGGGTTTTTTCTTAAATGAATATTAATTGAAACTTTTCCTTTATTTAACCAGACAATAGGCCATATTCTGAAACATAGTAGGCCTATTCTGTACAACAAATAGCATAGAATTCTTGAAATGAAAATACATTCAATTCCATTACGATGGAAATAAAGTGACACATTAAAGAGACCACAACCACAACATTTGGTGCCGGAAATAATTTTTTATAGGCTATCTTGACCAAATTAAACCAAACCCAAACAGCATCATTAATGACGTAGGACTAC
Source organism: Salvelinus namaycush (assembly GCF_016432855.1). Taxonomy (NCBI): domain Eukaryota; kingdom Metazoa; phylum Chordata; class Actinopteri; order Salmoniformes; family Salmonidae; genus Salvelinus; species Salvelinus namaycush. The sequence continues at coordinate 17,208,826 of NC_052341.1, forward strand.
TAGCCACTAAAATAAATTGATCAAATGCAGATGAGTGCGTGCTGTAGGCTATACTATCACATCCAAACAGCAGAGAAAGGTTAGGTGTGCCGCCGTTTGTCTTTGTGAACGCTGTGTAGGCTACCTACAGTCAGTGTTACAATGCCTGGACTTTTCTGCTTTTTCATCACTGTGGCAGCCATGCGTTCCATCACTGTGCTACATACTAGCCTACAGCATGCAGAGAAAAATGCGACCATTCCATTTTCTGCCAATACAATTAATAAATAAGCGGAAACGTTTCAGTGCTGAGGATAAAAATATCACTGTAAATAAAATATGAGAACGGAATGTTGTTCCAAGAGAACCGTGTTTGTAAATGAAAAGGGCGCTTAGTGATGCGGCGCACTAAACCTTATAGCCAACACAAGATCTGGGCCTTTGATTGAATTTATACTCACCAAATGTAGTGATAGTGGCAACATAAGAAGGAACATCCACAAATAGAGGTGACAGGAGTTATTGAATGTGTTCTGGTCCGGGTCATGGTACCAACCTCCGGTCAATGATGCCCAAACCCCCTGACGCAGAGTCTGTACCAGTTGCGAGCCCATCCTCCTCAACTGCAATAGATTCGTATCACGAGGGTCAAATGCATATGTGGCCCATATACTACGTTGTTACCATGTTGAAACTATAGCCCTACTGGCTCTATTAAGCTATCATTCGCAATTTACTCGCCGCATCATTTCATCCAAATGTCAGATCTCACATGGTGCGGACAGCTCTCTCTCATCCTCTCTTCTTCTCTACCTCCGTCGGTCCAGATGAATTATGCATATAAACCCTGGATTGCTGATGCTATGTATTGTCTATTGTGTGGCTTTGAAGCCACCGGTCGGCCATATTGGCCCTCCCCGGTAGGCGCGGTCTTCCATAGGAATGAATGGAATTCTACAGTATTTCAATTAAATGTTTCAAGGACAAAATAACATGTATGTAGGTATACTTTTTTGTAGTGGAGACAGTAACATTAGTACAACAACAACAAATGTTTTTTATGTTTAGCTCACATAATATAATTCAAAAGTGTGCATTAAGGTGTCTGTAATAGAATACACGTGTCTAAAACGAATGTAGACATTAATACATGCATCTCTTTCGCTTCCAAAATATATTTTTTTACGACGGAGGAGTACCAAGATGGCTGCGCGATGGCTTCAATACAGCGCCCCCTGTTAGTCATCCAGGGTTTGTACACATCACTGGTCCAGATGCGCAGCTCGTGAGAGAGCACGAGCAGCAGCCACTCCTCCAGCTATACGGTGCTGCATCACTAAAACTAAACCCTCATGCGGTTTATGAGCTGATCCTGAATTGAATCGACCTTATGGTTATTGACATCGTTTCACATTTATAATTGACTCTAAGTAAAAAATAAATAAAAAATGTTTCTCTATTCTTTGGGACTGATATTATATATTTTAAAAAATATTATTGAAAGAAAAAAGTATCATCTTGGTGATTGAATGTAATAGATAGGCCACGAATCATGCAAGTCCCCATCGAACATGACAATAACAGTAGCCTTTGTCAAAACTCACGAACAAAACGTGTCCTGCTGATCAGTGGAAATTTTACAGGCCCTCAAAAATGTGAAAAAAAACCAGCTATTCACAAGTAATAGTTAAAAAAATATGGTCTTAAAAGGTTAATAAATAGGCCTTGTTGTGGAAAACTCGAGCCAAAGATTAGGCAGAGACTAATTTTAAATGATAATAGTGAATCTTTAATACATATGAGCAGCTGGAAGGTAGATCCCCCTCTGATTGCAGTCAGGGAAAGAGCTTGAAGAATAAATGGTTACATGTTCCTTATATAGTGGGAGGTGATAATACTATCATATTGTTTACACAACAGTCCTTTTATACAAGCAACAGTTCAAGAACACAATAGCCTCATGTTAAGGTGTAGTGATAACAGAATTCTATGAAAGGCATATTACAGTCCAACACAGAACAATAACATAACGCTTGAGAAGATACAACAGCTCACCCCAATTCTGTCACAACAATTCCCCCTTTGATGCTATGGAAACCATAAGCATCACCATACATGATATATCTGAGCTGTTGTCAGACAGAACTTAAAACCTTCTGGCTTCTGGGAAATTGGCATTTTACACAGAAAGGGGTGGTCTGAATGGAACTCCTGAAAGGTAACTTTATAATAATAATCTGGAGAAAAGGGGAGGTTCGTAGGGATCGGGGTCATTTCCAATAGGGCAATCTGAATCCCCAATGAAGGGTGAAACAGTGGCCAGATCCGTCAGGTCATTTAAGTTCGCTTCTGTGGTCATGAACATCTGGTGGGGAGGAGATACTGCTGTGTGCTCAGAACAAGACACCATGGCAAGCTCCTTCTGGCCTCCTTCAGCCAGTACCTGTCCCTCATCACCCCTGGTCCCATATCTCTCTAGACTTTGTCACTGGGCTCCCTCCGTCTGATGGCAACACTGTCATTCTGACGGTAGTGGACCGGTTCTCCAAGGCCGCCCATTTCATCCCTCTCCCTAAACTACCCTCTGCCAAGGAGACGGCCCAGCTTATGGTGCAGCACGTCTTCCAGATCCATGGACTCCCGGTGGACATGGTCTCCGACCGTGGTCCTCAGTTCTCGTCTCAGTTCTGGAAAGCGTTTTGCACCCTTCTTGGGTTGTCGGCCAGCCTGTCCTCCGGATTCCATCCCCAATCCAACGGCCAGTCGGAGCGAGCTAACCAGGACCTAGAAACGACCCTAAGATGCCTGGCCTGAACCAACCCCACTACCTGGAGCCGACAACCGGTCTGGGTGGAGTATGCCCGGAACACCCTTTTCCCCGGTCTCTGTTTTTTCCTAGCCCTCCTGGTTTTGACCCTTGCCTGTCCTGACACTGTATCTGCCTGCCTGACCACTCTGCCTGGTCTGACCTCATGCCTGCCTATCCCTTTGTACTGTCTGGACTCTGACCTGTTCACTGATCCCCTGCCTGTCCTGACCTCGAGCCTGCCTATCGCCTGGTACTGTTTGGACTCTGACTTGGTTTATGAATTCTCGCCTGTCCCCGACCTGCCTTTTGCCTACCCCTTTTGGTATAATAAATATCGGAGCTCAACCATCTGCCTGCCTCCTGTGTCTGCATTTGGGTTTCGCCTTGTGCCCTTATATGTACTTTCTGTCCCTGGGACATCAACTAGTCAAAATATGTAATCTGCTAGGGCCTTCACAAAGTTGGTGCCATCTTATCAGCTCTTTCTTGTTTTTCCACAGTCCGTGTACTAAAACATTTATTTGGATCTACTCACTTCAATTTTGGACAGTGTTCTACGTAATTGAAACAGATTATTGTTTTTAGATGACATTACCTTCTTACTTAAATCACTGGTATTATTCAACCTCTATCAAATTTATAAATAATAATATTGGAAATGATTATTCATACCTCTGTTCCAAATGTTCCCACTGTGTCCCTTACAGCCTGAGTTCAGTGAGTACCACTCACTTTCACTGGTGCCTTATCTATGGGTCCACAGGAAGCTTATCTTGAACCCAAACACCAAATGGCGGCCTCTATTTTAATATCAGTCCCAAGCTCAAACCCTCTGTTCGCTTAGGTGCATAATAAAACCAAACAATGGCAACCAAATGCTTTTCACACTTGTATTCGTCATGTGACCTTGTATTGAAACCTTAGCTTCTCCATATTACTAAGATATTGCATTATTAGAGTGCTATCTCAAGCCACTAATAACATACAGTATTACCATTCACCATACTGTCAGCACTCATTCAATTTGACATCAACTGAAAGATCATGATTAACATGAATCTTTTCATTTTGCTTTCTTTATCACTGTCTTTGTTACTTTCACTATTCTCCGTATTTGTTTCCTTCAACTAGGACCCTTTACTCTTTCCAATAGGAAAGCCCTCTCAATCACTTCTCTGAATACACATGGATCACTCTCAAACAATGTTCTGCTCTCACCCCTATTGTACCTAGAGCTACAAACAAAAAGGTTTACAAAAATAAAAAATAAAAAACATGATAAGTTCTGTTCACCGGGATGCCATTGCTCCCTTTTACTTTTCCTTATTGGAAGGCATTGTTCGTATTTTAGTGAATATCCAATTTCCGTTGGATAATTACTTTCTGTTTCACACTCATTAAATGTCTATTTTGAGATTAATATGTAATGCGCCAAAATTCTGAATACATCAGCCAATTCAGAAGGAGGGGAGAGAAACTTTGGAGGGAGCTTCCTTTTTAAGGTAGCTGTCGAGACTATTGTTTCTTTTTAGGATCAAAATGTATTATAACTGGGCTAGCACTGCCTATCAGTCCACTGACATTGGAGTGGTCTGTCCATAATGAGTCTGGAACTTGAGACAGAGACAGTTTCCCTCTCCGTTTCGGGGAGAGGTTCAATTTCCCTACTCATGAATTGGTTTAGAATTTCATTGTTAGGGATATCAACAAAAACTTAAATCGGTAGTACAATAAATTGTAGCATTTAGTGTTGTCAGCAAGTCTCTTTCCAGTAAATTCAATGTTTGAGTGGTTGAATATTGGAAATCCTGTTCAACGTTTACTGGTCCTATAGAACAGGGCATGGGTTTTGTTTCAAAATGTACTACCGGGGTGGAGGAAATCCCATAAGCGGTTACAGTTTTATTGATTAGGGGTAAGTCAAGTCCAGTTTCTTCACTAAAGGTGGATGTAGTAGCACCCATATCTACCAACATAGGAATTTATTTTCCCTGTATTTTTACCATAATGTTTGGGCCAGATTGGTCCACCTTTACCTGTGGGCATTACTGTATCAAGGATGTTATTTCCCCTGAGGGATGTCCCTATTGTGGCTGGTTATTCCTTTCCCGCATTTCTTGTATTTTTGAGCATTCACTTATTCAGTGATTGGGGTCGTGACAATAGAAGATGCCTTTACCTCTATTCCTATCCCTCTCTCTATCCCCCCTAGCTGCTCCATTGCTACAACCCCTGCCACACCCACACCCATGGCTGCAACCCCCGTCCCCTGCTTCGACCGCGGCCCCCAGGTTGAAAAAGCTCCTGTCATGTTAAACTGTAGCTGATGGTCAGTTTTGGTGGATTTATGTTTAATAGTTCCCATGCAATGCTGAAGTAGGATAGTAACTTCCGGTAGGGTTTTAGCTTGCCAACCTGGAGTAATTTGGTTGAGTATCTCAGAGACCTTGAAAACCCACACACATAATTGTCACGACTTCCACCGAAGTTGTTCCCTCTCCTTGCTCCTTGTTCGGGCGGTGTTCGGCGGTCAGAGCCCACTCCTACCCAGTGTCCGGTTGGGCATAAGTATGTTCCGTTCGATGTCCGCAATCATTTGATCTGCTGGGCCCACACTTCACCCTCCTCTGGTCATCCTGGCATCGGTCGGACAGTGCGCTGTCTTGCTGGGAAGTACTGGTGGTCCACGTTAGCCAAGGACGTGAGGGTTTATGTGTCCTCCTGTTCGGTGTGCGCACAATGCAAGGCACCTAGACACCTGCCCAGAGGGAAATTACAACCCCTTCCCGTTCCACAACGACCGTGGTCACACCTCTCGGTGGATTTCCTGACGGATCTTCCACCCTCGCGGGGTAACACCACGATCCTAGTTGTTGTGGATCGGTTTTCTAAGTCCTGCCGTCTCCTTCCTTTGCCCGGTCTCCCTACGGCTCTACAGACTGCGGAGGCCCTGTTCACCCACGTATTCCGGCACTACGGGGTGCCTGAGGATATAGTTTCTGATCGGGGTCCCCAATTCACGTCTAAAGTCTGGAGGGCGTTTATGGAGCGCCTGGGGGTCTCGGTCAGCCTTACCTCAGGTCTTCACCCCAGCAACGGGCAGGTGGAAAGAGTCAACCAGGAGGTGGGTAGGTTTCTGCGGTCCTATTGCCAGGACCGGCCGGGGGAGTGGGCGGTGTTTCTCCCCTGGGCAGAGATGGCTCAAAACTCCCTCCGCCATTCCTCCACTAACCTGTCACCTTTTCAGTGTGTGCTAGGTTACCAGCCGGTCCTGGCACCATGGCATCAGAGCCAGATCGAGGCTCCTGCGGTGGATGAATGGTTTCGGCACTCAAAGGAGACATGGGACGCTGCCCATGTGCGTCTGCAAAGGGCCATCAGGCGGCAGAAGATGAGTGCCGACCGCCACCGCAGTGAGGCCCCGGTTATGCACCGGGGGATCGGGTCTGGCTCTCGACCCGAAACCTGCCCCTTCACCTGCCCTGCCGGAAGCTGGGTCCGCGGTTTGTGGGGCCATTCAAAGTCCTGAGGAGACTAAACGAGGTTTGCTATAGGTTACAGCTCCCCCCTGATTACCGTATTAACCACTCGTTCCATGTGTCTCTCCTCAGACCGGTGGTGGCTGGTCCGCTCCAGCAGTCTGAGGTGCGGGAGGTTCCTCCGCCCCCTCTGGACATCGAGGGGGCCCCGGCGTATACAGTGCGAGCCATCATGGACTCAAGGCGTCGGGCGAGAGGCCTTCAGTACCTCGTGGAGTGGGAGGGGTACGGCCCGGAGGAGAGATGCTGGGTACCGGTGGGGGACATCCTGGACCCATCGTTACTCCAGGAATTTCACCGACTCCATCCGGATCGCCCTGCGTCTCGTCCCCCGGGTCGTCCCCGAGGCCGGTGTCGGTCAAGGGGGGGGGGGGGGGGGGGGGGGTACTGTCAAGTTGTTCCCTCTCCTTGTTCGGGCGGTCGACGTCACCGGCTTTCTAGCCGCCACCGATCCATGTTTCATTTTTCCTTTTGTTTTGTCTGTTTACACACCTGGTTCCCATCTCATAATTATGTTCCTTATTTAACCCTCTGGTTTCCCTTTCTGTTTTGTGCGTGATTGTCTTTCGTGTATTCCGGTGTGTTGTATTTTGAGTCCTGTTTTGTCCTTGTTTGGAACGGGATTTTGTTACGTTTTGGATTGAGTAAATCAGTGATTGTTACTCTTATCTGTGTCCTGCGCCTGACTCCTTCGCTATCTTTTAGATAGATTCTGACAATAATGCTGATACCAGGGGGCTTGTTAACCCCCTCCGCATCAGACGCCATTCCAGAGTGCTTGAAAAAACAAGTCTCTCATTCTGATCGAAAAACCATGGGCATCTTCACCATCATTCAAAACACAGGATGTAAGTTTGGTCCAATCTGCTCGAGTAGGATAGCGGTGTAACACTACTGTTGTTAGGGCTTCTGTTTTCAGTGGAGGACACAAAACCACTGGTGGTGGTCGTTGAGGCTGTGTAACGGGAACTGAGGGAGGGGCCAATGTATCGGTACATTTAGAGGGTATATCACCCATGATTTCTAATTGTTTTCTTAGTCCCCTATTGTTACACCAAATCACTTCAATTTTTATTGTTTTCTCCAGGTTTTTGTATTGTTACTTAATCAAATCTCTAGTAACCCATTATACACACATTTATAAAATCTCTATTAACCCATCATACACACATTTATCACTTCATCTCTCTTTTTCCACGCTTCAAGATTGCTTCGATCACGTGGACTGGGATATGTTCCGCATAGCGTCGGACAATAACATTGATGAATACGCTGATTCGGTGAGTGAGTTTATTAGCAAGTGCATCGGTGATGTTGTACCCAAAGCAACTATTAAAACCTTCCCCAACCAGAAACCGTGGATTGATGGCATCATTCGTGCAAAACTGAAAGCGCGAACCACTGCTTTTATTCAGGGCAAGGCGACCAGAAACATGACTGAATACGAACAGTGTAGCTATTCCCTCCGCAAGGCAATCAAACAAGCTAAGCGTCAGTATAGAGACAAAGTAGAGTCGCAATTCAACGGCTCAGACACGAGAGGTATGTGGCAGGGTCTACAGTCAATCACGGACTACAAAAAGAAAACCAGCCCCATCGCTAACCACGATGTCCTGCTCCCAGACAAACTAAATAACTTCTTTGCTCGCTTTGAGGACAATACAGTGCCAATGACACGGCCCGCTACCAAAACCTGCGGGCTCTCCTTCACCGCAGCCAACGTTAGTAAAGCATTTTAACGTGTTAACCCTCGCATGGCTGCCGGCCCAGACGGCATCCCCGGCTGCGTCCTCAGAGCATGCGCAGACCAGCTGGCTGGTGTGTTTACGGACATATTCAATCAATCCTTATCCCTGTCTGCTGTTCCCACATGCTTCAAGAGGGCCACCATTGTTCCAGTTCCCAAGAAAGCTAAGGTAACTGAGCTAAATGACTATCGCCCCGTAGCACTTACCTCCGTCATCATGAAGTACTTTGAGAAACTAGTCAAGGATCATATCACCTCCACCCTACCTGACACCCTAGACCCACTCCAATTTGCTTACCGCCCCAATAGGTCCACATGCGACGCAATCGCAATCACACTGCACACTGCCCTAACCCATCTGAATAAGAGGAATACCTATGCAAAAATGCTGTTCATCAACTACAGCTCAGTATTTTATTTTATATTATTTCACCTTTATGTAACCAGGTAGGCAAGTTGAGAACAATTCTCATTTACAACTGCGACCTGGCCAAGATAAAGCAAAGCATTTCGACACATATAACAACACAGAGTTACACATGGAGTAAAACAAACATACAGTCAATAATATACAATAGAAAAAGAAGTCTATACACAATGTGAGCAAATGAGGTGAGATAAGGGAGGTAAAGGCAATAAATAGGCCATGGTGGCGAAGTAAATACAATACAGCAATTAAACACTGGAATGGTAGATTTGACAGTAGATGAGTGTGCAAAGTAGAAATACTGGGGTGCAAAGGAGCAAAAATAAATAAATAAATAAATACAGTAGGGGAAGTGGTAGTTGTTTGGGCTATTTATAGATGGGCTATGTACAGGTGCAGTGATCTGTGAGCTGCTCTGACAGCTGGTGCTTAAAGCTAGTGAGGGAGATAAGTGTTTCCAGTTTCAGAAATGTTGTAGTTCGTTCCAGTCAATGGCAGCAGAGAACTGGAAGGAGAGGGCGCCAAAGGAGGAATTGGCTTTGGGGGTGACAAGTGAGATATACCTGCTGCAACGCGTGCTACGGGTGGGTGCTGCTATGGTGACCAGCGAGCAGAGATAAGGCGGGACTTTACCTAGCAGGGTCTTGTAGATGACCTGGCGCCAGTGGGTTTGGCGACGAGTATGAAGCGAGGGCCAGCCAACGAGAGCGTACAGGTCGCAGTAGTGGGTAGTATATGGGGCTTTGGTGACAAAACGGATGGCACTGTGATAGACTGCATCCAATTTGTTGAGTAGGGTGTTGGAGGCTATTTTGTAAATGACATCGCCGAAGTCGAGGATCGGTAGGATGGTCAGTTTTACGAGGGTATGTTTGGCAGCATGAGTGAAGGATATTTTGTTGTGAAATGGGAAGCCAATTCTAGATTTAACTTTGGATTGGAGATGTTTTATGTGAGTCTGGAATGAGAGTTTACAGTCTAACCAGAAACCTAGGTATTTGTAGTTGTCCACATATTCTAAGTCAGAACCGTCCAGAGTAGTGATACTGGACGGGCGGGCAGGGGCAGGCAGCGATCGGTTGAAGAGCATGCATTTAGTTTTACTTGTATTTAAGAGCATTGAAGCTCGTCTGGAGGGTTGTTAACACAGTGTCCAGAGAAGGGCCAGAAGTATACAGAATGGTATCGTCTGCGTAGAGGTGGATCAGAGACTCACCAGCAGCAAGAGCGACATCATTGATGTATACAGAGAAGAGAGTCGGCCCAAGAATTGAACCCTGTGGCACCCCCACAGAGACTGCCAGAGGCCCGGACAACAGGCCCTCCGATTTGACACACTGAACTCTGTCGGAGAAGTAGTTGGTGAACCAGGCGAGGCAATCATTTGAGAAACCAAGGCTGTTGAGTCTGCCGATGAGGATGTGGTGATTGACAAAGTCGGAAGCTTTGGCCAGGTCAATGAATACGGCTACACAGTATTGTTTCTTATCGATGGCGGTTAAGATATCGTTTAGGACCTTGAGCGTGGCTGAGGTGCACCCATGACCAGCTCTGAAACCAGATTGCATAGCGGAGAAGGTACGGTGGGATTCGAAATGGTTGCTGATCTGTTTGTTAACTTGGCTTTCGAAGACCTTAGAAAGGCAGGGTAGGATAGATATAGGTCTGTAGCAGTTTGGGCCAAGAGTGTCCCCCCCCTTTGAAGAGGGGGATGACCACAGCTGCTTTCCAATCTTTGGGATTCTCAGACGACACGAAAGAGAGGTTGAACAGGCTAGTAATAAGGGTTGCAACAATTTCGGCAGATCATTTTAGAAAGAAAGAGTCCAGATTGTCTAGCCCGGCTGATTTGTAGGGGTCCAGATTTTGCAGCTCTTTCAGAACATCAGCTGACTGGATTTGGGAGAAGGAGAAATGGGGAAGGCTTGGGCGAGTTGCTGTGGGAGGTGCAGTGCTGTTGACCGGGGTAGGGGTAGCCAGGTGGAAAGCATGGCCAGCCGTAGAAAAATGCTTATTGAAATTCTCAATTATAGTGGATTTATCGGTGGTGACAGAGTTTCCTATCCTCAGTGCAGTGGGCAGCTGGGAGGAGGTGCTCTTATTCTACATGGACTTTACAATGTCCCAGAACGTTTTTGAGTTTGTGTTGCAGGAAGCAAATTTCTGCTTGAAAAAGGTAGCCTTGGCTTTTCTAACTGCCTGTGTATATTGGTTTCTAACTTCCATGAAAAGTTGCATTTCACGGGGGCTGTTCGATGCTAATGCAGAACGCCACAGGATGTTCTTGTGTTGGTTAAGGGCAGTCAGGTCTGGAGAGAACCAAGGGCTGTATCTATTCCTGGTTCTAAATTTCTTGAATGGGGCATGCTTATTTAAGATGGTGAGGAAGGCATTTTTAAAGAATAACCAGGCATCCTCTACTGACGGGATGAGGTCAATATCCTTCCAGGATACCCGGGCCAGGTCGATTAGAAAGGCCTGCTCGCTGAAGTGTTTCAGGGAGCGTTTGACAGTGATGAGTGGAGTTCGTTTGACCGCTGACCCATTACGGATGCAGGCAATGAGGCAGTGATTGCTGAGATCTTGGTTGAAAACAGCAGAGGTGAATTTAGAGGGCAAGTTGGTTAGGATGATATCTATGAGGGTGCCCATGTTTACAGCTTTGGGGTTGTACCTGGTAGGTTCATTGATAATTTGTGGGAGATTGAGGGCATCAAGCTTAGATTGTAGGATGGCTGGGGTGTTAAGCATGTCCCAGTTTAGGTCACCTAGCAGCACGAGCTCTGAAGATAGATGGGGGGCAATCAGTTCACATATGGTATCCAGAGCACAGCTGGGGGCAGAGTGTGGTCTATAGCAGGCGGCAACGGTGAGAGACTTGTTTTTTGAGAGGTGGATTTTTAAAAGTAGAAGTTCAAATTGTTTGGGTACAGACCTGGATAGTAGGACAGAACTCTGCAGGCTATCTCTGCAGTAGATTGCAACACCGCCCCCTTTGGCCGTTCTATCTTGTCTGAAAATGTTCTAGTTAGGGATGGAGATTTCAGAGTTATTGGTGGTCTTCCTAAGCCAGGATTCAGACACGGCTAAGACATCCGGGTTGGCAGAGTGTGCTAAAGCAGTGAATAAATCAAACTTAGGGAGGAGGCTTCTAATGTTAACATGCATGAAACCAAGGCTTTTACGGTTACAGAAGTCATCAAAAGAGAGTGCCTGGGGAATAGGAGTGGAGCTAGGCACTGCAGAGCCTGGATTCACCTCTACATCGCCAGAGGAACAGAGGAGGTAGGATAAGGGTACGGCTAAAAGCTATGAGAATTGGACGTCTAGGACGTCCAGAACAGAGAGTAAAAGGAGCAGGTTTTTGGGGGCGATAAAATATATTCAAGGTATAGTGTACAGACAAAGGTATGGTATACATTTAACACTATAGTACCCTCCAAACTCGTCATTAAGCTCGAGACCCTGGGTCTCGACCCCACCCTGTGCAACTGGGTCCTGGACTTCCTGACGGGCCACCCCTAGGTGGTGAGGGTAGGAAACAACATCTCCACCCCGCTGATCCTCAACACTGGGGCCCCACAAGGGTGCGTTCTCAGCCCTCTCCTGTACTCCCTGTTCACCCATGACTGCGTGGCCATGCACGCCTCCAACTCAATCATCAAGTTTGAGATGCCACCACAGTGGTAGGCTTGATTACCAATAACGACGAGACGGCCTACAGGGAGGAGGTGAGGGCCCTCGGAGTGTGGTGTCAGGAAAATAACCTCACACTCAACGTCAACAAAACAAAGGAGATGAACGTGGACTTCAGGAAACAGCAGAGGGAGCACCCCCCTATCCACATCGACGGGACAGTAGTGGAGAATGTGGAAAGTTTTAAGTTCCTCGGCGTACACATCACGGACAAACTGAAATGGTCCACCCACACAGACAGCGTGCTGAAGAAGGTGCAACAGCGCCTCTTCAACCTCAGGAGGCTGAAGAAATTCGGCTTGTCACCAAAAACACTCACAAACTTCTACAGATGCACAACCGAGAGCATCCTGTCGGGCTGTATCACCGCCTGGTACGGCAACTGCTCTGCCCACAACCGTAAGGCTCTCCAGAGCGTAGTGAGGTCTGCACAACACATCACCGGGGGCAAACTACCTGCTCTCCAGGACACCTACACCACCCGATGTCACAGGAAGGCCAAAAAGATCATCAAGGACAACAACCACCCGAGCCACTGCCTGTTCACCCCGCTATCATCCAGAAGGCGAGGTCAGTACAGGTGCATCAAAGCTGGGACCGAGAGACTGAAAAGCAGCTTCTATCTCAAGGCCATCATACTGTTAAACAGCCATCACTAACATTGAGTGGCTGCTGCCAACATACTGACTCAATCTCTAGCCACTTTAATAATTAAAAATTGGATGTAATAAATGTATCACAAGTCACTTTAAACTATGCCACTTTATATAATGTTTACATACCCTACACTACTCATCTCATATGTATATACTGTACTCTATACCATCTACTGCATCTTGCCTATGCCGTTCGGCCATCGCTCATCCATATATATTTGTATGTACATATTCTTATTCCTTCCTTTACACTTGTGTGTATAAGGTAGTTGTTGTGAAATTGTTAGATTACTTGTTAGATATTACTGCATGTTCGTAACTAGAAACACAAGCATTTCGCTACACTCGCATTAACATCTGCTAACCATGTGTATGTGACAAATAAAATTTGATTTGATTTCCAACTACGTCTATCAACCGACACAATTCTACCTGACCACTGGTCTATCACTTCCTCACTATACTCAACACATCCTAATACCAACCAAACAATTATAGTCAAATGCTTTAACCACCTTCATTAACCCTCTCATGTGTGCAAACCGATTATATATATTATAACTATAATCTAGTTGTAGGCTATCCAATTCCTAGTTGTAGGCTATCCGATTCCTACTTGCAGGCTATCCTATTACTACTTGCAGGATATCCAATTCCTGCTTGCAGGCAACCCGATTCCTGCTATAAAGTACTTTTCCTAGATGTAGGCAAACTGATTCCTACTGGCAGGCGATCCAATTCCTGCATCACGTGATTGAAGGTAAAACAATCCCTACATGTCGGCAAACCGATTCCCACTAGTGGAGACACCAGACAGATTCAGTATTATAAAATTGTTCTGCCAAATTGAACCCCCAAATTTTGTGGATGAAGAGGACAAGATATTTTTCACCATTAAGGTTTGGCTGGAAAACAGACAGTCCCTCACAGAGATTTTTGAATAAGGTCTCTTACCTTTTTAAGTTGTGGCCAGAGGGATGTCTGGGTCCAAGTTGCGCCAAACAGGTCAAAAAGTCAAGTTGCTCTCATCCGGGTCATGGCACCAAATGTTGTGGAAAACTTGATCCAAAGATTAGGTAGAGACAAATTTAAAATGATAATAGTGAATCTTTAATACATATGAGCAGCTGGAAGGTAGATCCCCCTCTGATTGCAGTCAGGGAAAGAGCTTGAAGAATAAATGGTTTCATGTTCCTTATATAGTGGGAGGTGATAGGATAGGAATGCCTAGGATAGGATAAAGTAATCCTTCTAACCCCCCCCCCCCCCCCCCCCCCTTAAAAGATTTAGATGCACTATTGTAAAGTGGTTGTTCCACTGGATATCATAAGGTGAATGCACCAATTTGTAAGTCGCTCTGGATAAGAGCATCTGTGTCACGCCCTGGCCTTAGTATTCTTTGTTTTCTTAATTATTTTAGTTAGGTCAGGGTGTGACATGGGGAATGTATGTGGTTTTTGTAGTGTCTAGGGTGGTTGTAAGGTTTAGGGGGTTTATTAGAGTAGTTGGGTTTATGTTTAGTATAGTAGTCTAGCTGTGTCTATGGTTGAGTGTAGGTATCTAGGAAAGTCTATGGTTGCCTGAATTGGGTCTCAATTAGAGACAGCTGGTTATTGTTGTCTCTGATTGGGAGCCATATTTAAGGCAACCATAGGCTTTAGCTGTTTGTGGGGAATTGTCTATGTCGAAGTGTTTTGTGTCAGCACTGATGTTTGTATAGCTTCACGGTTGTTTTGTTTTTTCCTTCTTTAAAATAAAAGAAGATGTACTTTCCACGCGCTGCGCCTTGGTCCTCTCTCAGTCCCGTTGACGATCGTGACAATCTGCTAAATGACTTAAATGTAAATGTAATGTAAATGTGATAATACTATCATATTGTTTACACAAGTCAGTTTATACAAGCAACAGTTCAAGAACACAGTATTATTGTTAGGGTGCAGTAATAACAGGAGTCTATGAAATGCATAACATCACAGTCCAACACAAAACAATAAGATAACCCTTGAGAAGTTACAACAGCTCCCCTCAATTCTGCCATTACATCCTGACAGTATTTACAGTTAATTATATGCCTAAATTATAGGCAAAATGAATGTAGGCTAGTTTATGTATAATTAATAAACAGTTATGTCTGTTTGGTTGAAGTTGTGATTGTCGTGTTGGTGCTCATGAGATAATGGGTTTACACATGGCAGCAATGTAATTCATTATTACTCCCATCATCAATAATATGGCATAATATGCCATCACCGCGCGCACTTTTCTGCACACGAAGGCTCCTCCCCACTGCTCCTCTTCTTGTTTTCCTGTAGAGACATGCATGTCACGTGAGGGGAAATCCACCAATCTGCGTGTTGAAGAGCTCAGCTCGAACGAGCGAGCAAACTTCCTAACAGGACCAGCCTGCTGCTCAGGCAGCCCAGTGTATGTAGTAAGAGCGATTTCGGTGGCCGTACAGATTGTTCTGAGGAAAGTTGATGGAACGTTTGGTTATCTTTCGGATCCTAGCGAATCATTAAAACGCAACAAAACTTCATATTGTTGGCTACACGAGGATTCATACTGACAAGAAATTAGCTGCATTTATATTCAAACTTTTTAAAGTGTCAGTGCAGTCAATGGGCTGACGACCTAAGCTAGCTAGCGTAACGAATGGGCTAGCTAACTAAAGGTTTGGAGAGCGATTAAACTAACGTTAGCTAAACTTGCCAGCTAAAAGTTAGATGAAAACGTAGCTCGGTTACCAACAATGATATAGCTACTACTGTTGGCGCATGTTTCTGGTGTTAAACCCAAGTTTATTTCGACAATGTGCAGGTAACGTTACTATTTTGGCACTTAAACTTCATAGCCTGATAGATAATTCAGGAGCTACCGTTAGCACAGCTACTGTAGGTATGAGTTTTTTCTAGCTACTAAGCTAGCTAGCAGTAATTGGGGCTTATTTTTCACTGTCCGTAGTGGGACTGGGTCAACTTCCACGTACACCCTGATAAGTAGTTAGCTACATAAATGTGCTTTGTTCATTCAAACTAGCGTAACTTTATAGGTGACTAGCTAGCTAGTCTTAGCACTCTAACTAGGTAACGTTACTAGCTAACTTATTGAATAGTTACGTTTCAGAAGTTGATCCACAAATAAACTTGACCAGAGTGGCGACGTGGAAGAAAGTAGCAAACGTGTCTTACCAGGACATTGGAATACCATGTTGGGACCGTCTTGCCCATTTGTGAAATCGTTCTGAACGATTCACGAGCATTCCAATGAGTGTAGAGGTCGTTTGATTTTGCAGCAGCTTTGCACCCTATGGTTCTGCTACAGACACCGAGAAATGGATGTTTCCAAGGCTGGTTTCCCAAACGGTGAGGGGCGACCGAAAGACACGGGAGAGCATGACTGGACAGATTCCCCCACCGCAAGAGCTTGGGCTCATTCTGCTCCTCTTTCCCGGTCGCTGTGGACGGCTGTGTTTGACTATGGAAGTACTGGAGAAGACGAACTTAGTCTGCGGCGGGGGGACGTGGTTGAGGTCCTCTCGAAGGATGCTGCGATCTCGGGAGATGAAGGATGGTGGACGGGTAAAATTAACCACCGAGTTGGGATTTTCCCTGCAAATTATGTTACGTATCAACCTGCAATTTACAGACTTCCCGACGGTAGCACGGTAGGGGTGCGGGAGCGTCCGAGTACTCCCGTGCAAATAGATTTTAGTGAACTGGTTTTAGAGGAAATAATCGGTGTCGGGGGATTCGGTAAAGTTTACCGAGGGGCATGGAAGGACCAAGAGGTCGCTGTAAAGGCAGCCCGACAGGATCCTGACGAAGACATTACTGCAACTTCGGACGGTGTTAAACAAGAGGCCAAGCTCTTCTCCATGCTACAACATCCCAATATAATAAAACTTGAAGGTGTCTGTCTTGAGGAGCCGAACCTGTGCTTGGTGATGGAATATGCTCGCGGAGGGACTCTTAACCGGGCTTTGACAGGTCGGAGGATACCCCCACACATTCTTGTCAACTGGGCTGTTCAAATCGCCAGGGGCATGCACTACTTACACGAGGAGGCTGTTGTGCCCATTATTCACCGTGACCTGAAATCCTGCAACAGTAAGCAACATATCAATATTACCATCTGCTCAAAATAACCATCCATCACTTTTCAGAACAGATGAAAATCTGAACATGGCCACAGGAATGGTCAACAATCTCCTCTACCAACTAAAACATTACCCTAAAGCTCATGAATACACTTTTACTATCACTGTAAAACTGACAAACAATATATCTCCTAGCACCAAGAAATGTTGGGTTTTGCAATTTGTCTGATTAGGAAAGCTGCCTAGAATGTTATTGTAAAGTAAGCTCAGCTGCTGTACTTAAACTTCAGGTGACACTGCATGCACGTTGTAGATAGGCCTGCAACTGAGAGTTGAGGGTTGGCATTTGAAGGAATGATTTGTGGAACCCAGAGCAAGGTCTTCTCCGCCATGACTTTCCCTGTTCAAACTATCACACAAACTCTCTGAAACCCTCTTATGCTAATCCCACATTTAATGATATGCTAGAACATGAGGATGATCATATTAATTCACTAATCAACCAAACACCTGGCCACAGTGGCATGTTGAAAGATAACTACTGGCATACTACTTCCTATATCTATAGACCTAGGTATTGTTGACACACAGTGAGCTCCAAAAGTATTAGGACAGTGAAACATGTTTTGCCTCTACTCCAGCACTTTAGATTTGAAATCATACAACTACAATTATGTTAGTGCAGACAATCAGCTTTAATTTGAGGGTATTTTCATCCATATCGGGTGAACCGTTTATAAATTATAGCACTTTTTGAACATAGGCCCCCCCATTTTAGAGGATGAAAAGTATTGGGTCAAATTTACTTAAGTGTATTAAAGTAGTCAAAAGTTGACTTTGATACCACATTAATAGCAAGCAATGATTGCATCAAGCTTGTGACTTGACAAACTGTTTGGTTGTTTCAGATTATTTGGTGCCCAATAGAAATGAATGGTAAGTAATGTATTGTCATTTTAGAGTCACTTTTATTGTAAATAAGAAAATAGTATGTTTTTAAACACTACATTAATGTGCATGCGACCATGATTATGGATAGTCCTGAATGAATCGTGAATAATGATGAGCTAGAAAGTTACACGTACAAATATCATACCCCCCCAAAATGCTCACCTCCCCTGATATTGTAATGGTGAGATATTAGCATGTTTTGAGGGTATAATATATTATTATTCACGATTGATTCAGGACTATCCGTAATCATGGTAGCATCCATATTAATGTAGAAGTGTTCACCCGATATGGTTGTAAATACCCTAAAATTAAAGCTGACAATCTGCACGTTAACCTCCATAGTCATTGTATCATTTCAAATCCAAGTACAGAGTACGGAGCCGAAACAACAAAAAATGTGCGCTCCAAAAGTATTGGTACAGTATCTGTCCCATATTGCGTGACAAGTAATTGAACGGGAACTCTGTGACAATACATTAAGTTAAAGGTGCAAAATGCAGAAATCGCTCTGCCATTTCCGGGTTGCTAAAATTGTAGTAGTTTGCCTAATTTCAGTTTGTGACAAAACAAGCAAGTGCAGAGAATCATTGTACCTTCTAAACCGCTGTGCAATATCTTTTCACTAAACAAAACTATTGTATTTTCAGCTGTGAAGCGGGTGTACAAAACCAAAATGAAGACGCAAATACGAAACTGAATGGGAAGCATAGAAATAGTGCACATAGAACAGATTTACCCCTTCTTAGACTTGCTTTCATTGCGAATGACAGACCTATAACACATGTCTATGCTAATTTGATCAGGTTGCCCAAAAAGTTACATATTACAGATTTAATTTAAATTGGCCAAAGCAGTAATGTTTTACATTCTGACCCAAATACGTCAGTCTGCCTTTGGGAAGTGCAGAATCATTGCTGCTATGAAATTGCACCATCTCCGCATTCCATTAATTTCCACAGTACACAGGCAACTTTCCCTTTCCCAACTCTGTCCTTTTCTGTCACCCCTATGGACTTCAGAGGCCTGTACAAGCAGCTGAGAGCTCTCCATCTGCTTGTCGTTCTGTTAGGCATGTGGCTGATCCTCAGAAACCCAGATCCTCTTCAGGGCATGTGAGAACCAGGCAGGGCCCTAAAGAAGGATCTTTGTATGCAGGGGGGGGGACCCTCAAGAGGATGTGAAGTAAGATCAACCTTTGCTCAGCTGGGGTCCCTAACCCCAACCCCCCCAGAAATATTGTCTCAAATTAAGCCCCTGATTTACTAAACACTCAACTTCAAACCATGTCATCAGTGTATGTGCTCCTAAATCACGAGTGCTGTTACAATGTTGGAGCTCACAATTGTAATGATAATATGGTTATTTTCCTAAACTTCTCATATTAGGCTTATATGGCCCATGTGGAAATCAAACCCACAATCCCGGTGTTGCAAGAACCAAACCAAACTGAGCCACTAGAAAACATGATTCTAGAACTGACCCTTGCTACAGTTAGGTTTTAGGCATGTTTTTCAGTTGGTGAGAATATTTAGACTCAAACCTTGGTGGGGATTTTGAGGCCTCTGAGTCGTCCCTCTAAATAATGCATGAACATTTTTGAGTTGACTGTGGCTATGTACTTCAGAGTGAGACATCACCGCTGTGTTGTGTGAAACATGATTCTGGCACAGTGTCTGTTTTGCGGTATACCGATAGTGGCTCGTCTTATCAGGCTCAGATTTCTCAGAAGGTGAACCTTGTTCATCAATTTTACTGTATTTTTGTTTTCACTGGGGAATCATACACGTGTCTACATAGTACTGTCAGATAGTACATAGTACAAACTTTCACGGTGTGGGCAAACCCAACCTCTTCTATTGAACAGCTATTCGGGTAGCACGGTAGCACATGTTAAATGGACAATAGACACTGGCTCACACCCCACCCCCAAGCAGCACTGCACTGCTAACACAAGTTAGTGTGTATCTTTCCACATTATTGTGACAGACAGCACTGGTAGCCTGCTGAATTTAATTGGGGGGAAATGTGTTTGTTTAGGGGGCTCACTGAATTTACCCACTGACCCCCACTGGGAACTATACACTTTCTGTTTAAACCAGTTACTTAGGACACCAGCCACAAATAAGGGAGCCCAGAGGGCAATTCATCTGTGGGATATTGTTGTGAATGTTTGTCTTGAGCATGCATTGTAAGATGAGGCAAAATGCAGTGCACAAACTTTCAATACCCAACTACCTTCACCTTCAGAACTGATCAACCCACAATTTACTTAGTGTAGTACTAGACACTGATTTGATCAATGATTATTTGAAGGGAATATCAAAAAGTCAGTGAAATTGTGTGTCTTTGTGTGTCTTAATCTTTTAATACCTCGGTCGAAGGAGGAATGCCGCTAATGAGGGGCAAAAGCTTAACATAAGTTTGCACAATGGAGTGGTCAAGCACTAGTTGCTAGGTGACAGCAGCCACAAGAATGCCCAGACTCCTGGGTCTGAAAGGCTTATTTTCATTATATTTAATCTCCACAACAGCTGCAACTTTTAAATTCTTCACATTTTTTTTACAAGAGGTTATTCCTTCTTGCTGATTGGAGTTGGAGAGCAGAGAGGTACTGTAGATGGACGAAATGTTCATTGGCAGGCAGTGCAGAGCACACTGAAACTTGGCCTCTTGCCAGCCCTCATAACACTTTAATTTTGTAGTTTCGGGCACAGAGATGCAAAGGTTAAAGAATGTCAAGAATCTCGCTCCAGAATGGAGGTAACAATAGTGCCCTGTTGAAGTGCACACTGTTATTTTGTGTATCCAAGTCATGGCTATTGTTGTGTCTAGTGCTCAAGTTTACACCCTAACCTATAAAATTGTTACTGTAAATATATATGCCCTTACAGAGGAGGGCTTAAGTAAGCTAAGCATTACTATAGATTGCAAGGCAACTTTTTTTAAACTTCCCTGCAGTTAACCACAATGAGTAGTTCGCTTACTGTAGTTTTTTTTCTGAAAGGAAAACTGGGAAAGCTTTGAGTATTTTTTTATTATTGCCACCAAAGAACTGCCTATTATCCGGCATCTTGAATAGTCCAACAGCTGGAGAAAACCTGACTGACTCAACCCAGTGTTCTGTCTACAAATTATCACCTTGAGCTGGTACCTTTTAAGGCTAACTTTTTTTGTTTATATAGTGTGGTAGAAACACAAGGGAAATGGTCAGAAAAATAACAGGGGGAAAGACATTTTTCTCAGTGCCACCCAGGCCTACGGCCTAATAGACTAGACCTATAGTTTGTCTATGTTAGAAATACTCAACAAATTGGTTTTTAAAGATAGTCCTTTAGGCTGTGGTTTGCTCCCCTCCCTGCTACCGAATCATGTTAATTACTATGGCAGAGCTCAGGTTCCGACATCCACATCTGAGGAAACTCCTTTAAAGGCCTGAAATGTGCCATGGGCGTCTCACTGAAATACAGCCTATGTCAACCCGACTTGTATTCAGAGGTTTGGACCAGCATTCAGGGTAAGGTTAGCATTAGTATATCATGTAATCAGGGAGTCTGTTATCAATGAACATACCACTTTTCTGTATCCTGTTCTGGAAAAATATAGAGTTATGTCGGGTAACTAGCCTAATCAGAATTTATAGAATCATGGACAATTAGATGAAACCGCTGTATTTTATAGGCCAGAAAAACCTATTTTGAAATGGAATGCCAATTGTCACATTTAGGAATAGGCCTAGTTTCTTCCTATAAGCCTACTTGAATATTGTGCCACTCTAAAGAACATATTTGTTTAAATCTAAATGAAGGTAGATGCTATGTCAGTTACAGTATATTTATCTTCTACAAATAACAGACACAAATAAGGACAAAAATAATCTTACACTGCCATAGCTCTCCACAATATTGTTGCTGTCCTTGTCCACTGTGATTTTGTTACATTACCCTCCTCCAGATGTAGCCTATGTTGTGTGCTTTGTCACCCTCTCATTTGGCAAGTCAGTGACTGTGAGCTGGCAGTAGAGTCAAGGTCTCTTCTGGCTGTCCTTATCTACTGTATGCTCTATTCTGGAGTAGATGATTATTAACATTCCGGGCATGGGAAAGTTAAAAGTGCTCCCTTGTAAAATTAAATATGTGTTGTAGTTTTTAGATAATGGTGTTTTGTTAGCTTGGCCAAGTTGGATATGGTATTGATATGGAGGAGTCAAGGACAGAATGAGCTGATATCTGACTTTCAGGCAACCACCCCCAGTCTTAGAGACTGTTACACATTCTCTTTAATCAACAGGTGTCCAAACCTGGGGTGAATGCCAATGTTAATAGGTTCTTAATAAGTAGAGGGCGGCACACCTGCCAAAGTAAACAATGGCCTCCCTTCTTTAGCTAGGCCTATAGTTTGGGTACAGTATGTAATATCTATATTGTCTATATGTCCACGAGGAAGAATGTCTTCTAAATTAGAGGAGTAGTAATCGGGTTTCACTGCATATTTATATTGTTTGAATCGCACAAAGTTCTTCATATTCACATCGTCTTTAAATAAAGCAAAAACTGCAGTCCTCTGAGAACACTTCATACTGTTTCTAGCCTATTCATTCAGTTAAAGGGTGGTGTGTTCGGTTTTGCCTTACAGACAGGTTCTGTAAGTATCAGTATAAAGAATGTTTAAGACCTGGGGACAGATCTATTATAATCCTGTCATCTTCCCCGTTGATCATAATGAAAAAGCTGCTTTTTTAAATTTGTTTTTACACCTAGAAGATATCCCATTGTGTGTCGCCAAACCAACCCTCTCCTCTGTCCTCTACTTTTTACCTAGTTTTGTTGCTTGAAAAAATAGAGAACGATGACATTGGAAGGAAGACTTTGAAGATCACAGACTTTGGCTTAGCCAGAGAGTGGCACAACACCACCAAGATGAGTGCTGCTGGCACGTACTCATGGATGGCCCCCGAAGTCATCAAGTCCTCCCTCTTCTCCAAAGGCAGCGATGTCTGGAGGTAAAAAAAACAACAGCACGCTCCTTCTCTCTGTTCCAAACACAGTCAGACTGGAATCAATAGGGTTTTTAGGAAATTATGATTTGGAAAGGTGGCACCATGATACTCCTTTAATTTTAAGACATTTAGAAACATTTGTCCTGGCCTATTTCTGATAAGTGCTCTCCCGTGTTTCTACACCTGCATTGCTTGCTGTTTGGGGTTTTAGGCTGGGTTTCTGTACAGCACTTTGAGATATCAGCTGATGTAATATATATATATATAAATTGATTTGATTTGTTATTTTGTTTAAACCAAAACTGTTTTATCAGATAACTTTATGTACATTCTGTACTACTACTATGTGCAGTATAGCCTACAGTAGCCCTGAACACCCTCCACTGGTTAATACAATCTGATGCATCAGGAGCTAACATTAATTTCATGAAAGATGATTACTGTAGGCTTGGTGCTTAATCTCAACAGGATCATTTGTGTTTGCACTGTACAGGTAAACAACATTTTACTGCCATTATTTAGTATTCAACATGTCCATTATTCAAGAACAAGTTCCTCTAAACAGCAGGTCTAAGCACATCAAGAAAGCTTTAGGCAATGTGAATTTGAGTGTTAAAATAGTGTTATAATATTAGGACATTGTGCTCACTGTATCTGTGTTTTCTCTACTAGTTATGGGGTCCTGTTATGGGAGTTGCTGACAGGAGAGGTGCCTTACCGTGGGATTGATGGGCTGGCTGTGGCCTATGGTGTGGCTGTCAACAAGTTAACCCTCCCTATTCCATCCACCTGCCCAGAACCCTTCGCCAAGCTCATGGAAGGTGCTCTCACCAAGTCTGACCATCCATCTGCTGTTACCGTTCCTCAACCCATTTTTGAAGAACTCATGTTGCCTGAAGTACATTCATAGGATAATACACTCTCATTCCAGGACATTTGTGTGTGTATTTGGTCGCTGGTTCAAATACCCAAGCCGACACTGGTGACAAATCTGCAGATGGGCCCTTGAGCAAGGCACTTAACCCTAATTTGCTCCAGGGCGCCGTACTACTATGGCTGACCCTGTAAAACAACCCATTTCACTGCACCTATACGGTTTATGTGACAATAAATCATATATACTTTAAAAAATAAATAATAATTTGCATCACACAACTAGATATTGGTATTGATTTAGTTCCACAACATTGATCCCAATCTTGGTTCCACATTGTTTTTTATCTCAGAGTGCTGGGAACAGGACCCCCACATCCGGCCGTCGTTTGCCTCCATCCTGGAGCAGCTGACAGCCATAGAGGAGGCGGTGATGGCCACTATGCCCCAAGACTCCTTCCACTCCATGCAGGAGGACTGGAGGGTGGAGATCCAGGAGATGTTTGACGAGCTCAGGACAAAAGAGAAGGTACAGGTGTAGGAGCTTAATTTGATCACTCTTTTGTTGCTGAGAATTTTCCTTCATCGCAGGAAATGCATAAGAGTTTCATGATTTACATAAATTCACTAAAAACCCACACTAACACACAATTATATTAACAGTATTGTACTTTGCATGTAGCAACATTATGGATTATACGTTCAGATCCTGTGCTACAGGATTATTTTGCTGTGACAATGTCGGTCAAATTAAGACCATACATCTGTAATAATAGCAAGTGTCACATCCCTCCCCGTATGCCTTCGTTCATTTGATCAGTGTAGGGGCATGTATTCTCAAACATAATGCCGTGATGTGAATGGTGAGAGGCATTATGTCAGCACTCAGGAAACAGTGAGAGATGTTGTGCAATGTATTTAGAATTTTCACTAAGTACATTTGACCTGTTTTATAATTTACTCATCCTTTGTTGCTTCATTAAGTAGGTAAGGTGTATAGCTCAAGTATAAACTGAGAAGTATAAGGTTAGAAGCGATTGGAAGGCAGCTGTGCAATAAACCTGTAGTTAAGGAAATGCTTTGATTTGAATGGTTAATTTCTGGGAGCGAGCTAATCGTGTCTAACAAAATAAGGTATTACCGGTAGTGTTAATGGTTTTAAGTATTTCCCCTTAGTCCCTCCTCTTATATCAAATGCGCTTTCGTGTAAATTCAGCTGAATTGTTAAGCAGCAAACTTGGCAAATTGCGAAATATGTCAAATCTCTCCCAGGGATAGCATGTCAATTCTTCATGTTATTTCCCCATACATTTCATTTCATTACCTCTAAAAGGTAACAGAAGCACAGACAGTCATACATTGTTCCTCCAGAGTGTGAGTTTCTACATTCCATTGTTAAAAGTTGCATATGATCTAAAACGCTTATCCATCTATATTTCTGAGGGACCATAAGTCTAAACCTACTGTAGGTATAATGAGGTTCAGCTTTCTTCTAAAACTTCAGTGACGTTTTTTGCCGGAAGTATATAGGGCTATTGTTTTTCAGTTATTTTTAACACATATTATTATATAGTTTTTCAACATCACAAGTTGCAACGTTGTTACACAACATAACTCAAAATTTCACTTCAGTGGGTTTGTAAAGCTGCTTTGCAGAAGTCATTCATTAAGGATTATTCCGTTTTATGAGAGGAACCTAAACAAAATCAAGAACATGAAATCCAAATGCTGCCCTGCAGAGTAGATCAACTGATTTTGTTAACCCTACATTTGCAACCTAGTTGACAATCAAGAGTTGGCAGCCTCTTAGCCAGGCAGTCCAAGGCCTCTCTACCACTCTGTAGCTGTGTCTCAGCAACTGAGGGGCCCCCTTTAGCTTGTGGTCTTTGGCTTAGTCATCGCTTCCCCACACACCACAAGGTCTGCATAGCTCCATGAAGCCAGTTAGGATTTACAACCTGTGAGTGCTGGCCAGCCTCTCTTAAAAGAGCTCTCCTTCACTCAGGGCTCTGCTCCAGGGCACTGATCACTGCTCTGCTGGATGGTGTTTGGAGTTATTTGCAAAGGTAAATCTGTAAACAAGGAAGGTATTTGTGAATTATTTTTAGCACAAATGATAGAAGGGATAAGGATATAATGCCCTGTCTAGAACCTGTCGCTGTGGATCATTTTTCCAGTGTTTCCCCTATCATTGTATTGCAGAGGCGGGCACACCTGCCTATCGCTGTCCCTCCCTCCCCCTCCTTGGCTTCGATTGGTCTCAATTTATAATTTTGTTACTTTGGGCAAGTCGTGCACCCTACCGAATGCAAAATGTAGGGGGACAAAATATATTATACAGAGTTGTCTGTCATCTGACCCTCCTACATGTGTTCCTTCCTTCCTGTAGGAGCTGCGTTCGCGTGAGGAGGAGCTGACGCGTGCGGCGCTGCAGCAGAAGTCCCACGAGGAGCTGCTGAAGAGGAGGGAGCAGCAGCTGGCGGAGCGGGAGATCAATGTGCTGGAGAGGGAACTCAACATCCTCATCTTCCAGCTCAACAAGGACAAGCCCAACGTCAAGAAGAGGAAGGGCAAGTTCAAACGTAGCCGCCTCAAACTCAAGGACGGCAACCGCATCAGCCTGCCGTCAGGTGGGTGTTTCTGACTGTCTTTCTGTCTTGTCGAGATAGTCTGTCTTTAAGTCAATGTTATCTTCGAGTTGAGAAAAAAAGTTCAACAAATTTTACACCAATGGTAATCTCGGACACCCAGAACAAAAATGTTGCGTTATTTGGTCAAATGCTCAATTAGGTTCTCTCTTTCTCATAGATGTATGAGGTAAGATATTAACGAGACTAAAAAAGTCTCCACCCCCCTAAACGGAAACTCGCAGGCAAAAAAAAATTCCACTTAAAATCAAAGCTTGAAATCCCGCCCCCACTTTAAGGACCACCTTCACCCAAATAATCTCAAAATAACCAGTGATGGAAAACCAAAGCACCGGAACTACGGTTGCTCGTTAGTCATCGCATCCCAGTCTTTTGACAGACATTACGATACCATTTATGTTGCGTAGTCTGTCCACTAGAGATTACACAAATGGTAAAAGCTAAACAAGTGACCAACCACCCTGGCCTGTGTCTCTGTTTTCTAGATTTCCAGCACAAGATCACGGTGCAGGCGTCACCCTCCATGGACAAGAGGAGGAGTCTGAACAGCTCCAGCCCCCCCAGCAGCCCCACACTCATACCCCGCCTCCGGGCCATCCAGTGTAAGTGCACCTCAGACAATCAATCCACATACTGCATTAACACAGGAACACGACAGACCTGGGTCAAATGCATAACAAAACAATGTAACTATCAAATAAAGTATTTTTATGTGTGCTTCATTGTGGCATAGCTGTTATGACTGGGTAAGCTTCCCTCTCCAAATGCTGATGTGGTTCTGCGTGAATGTTTTCTCCCTCTAGTGTGTGCCCGCATTGACAGTATCCGAAGGGGCAGTATGTATGTGTATCACCAGGATGTGGATATCACCAGCGAGTGCCAGCCCTCTACTGGGTTTAGGAAGAAAGGCAAGCAACTGTGGCATTGTTGGGATGTGGCCACTGTCTGCTGTGTGTGTGCACTGGCTAACGTGTTTCTCAACTGCTAAGGTTCTAACAACCAACTACCAGCTGCTGCCTGTGTGCTTCTGGCTACTAAGACAACTTGATGGACTATCATCATCGCTGATTTCAGAAAATGAACTTGGGGTTTATCCTCTGAAAAGCCCAGGGTGTTTCAGGGTTTTTACTACTACTGATAATAATATGGGTTTGCTTTGAAATGAAGAACACGTTGGGATGCGTCAGAGGCTGTTTGTAACCTGTAATGTTTATCACAGAAGTTTTTGTTGTTGTTTGCAACCCAACCTGTTCTTGAAATATTGACATAAAATACTGGGTCTTTTTGATTTCCTAACCCGTGTTTAGCTGCAGGGATTATATTTCTTATTGCGGTGAAGGTTGTCTTCTCAAATAATCCAGTCCTCTAATTGCTTAGCTACTCAGGTGTTTGAAGACTAATATATCTGCTGGTGGCCTGGACTCTCACAGAGATTTGTCACTGGGGCATTGGAGTACTCTGCCAGTTGTTGACTGATGTTTGCTGCTTCATCACAGTGACTCTGGACGAGAGCAACAGGACATGGGGACGAAGCACCATCTACAAGCCAGAGGAGTTTGATGATGTCAAGAAGGGGATTAAGAAGAAGGGGCGAACGTGGGGACCGAGCTCCGTTCAGACCAAGGAGCGGGGAAACTGTGCTGAAAGGTACAGGACATTAGTGTTTCTTTCCATCTCCATTCAGTATTTCTTCTGTCATCTTCATGGTGTCTGTGTGGGTTGTTTGATGAAATTGACTTGTCCTGGCAGAGTGAGGCCACTGTCTGATGGAAACAACCCCTGGTCCACCAGTCTGGTGAAGTCCCAGAAGTCAGTTCCATTGGCTGCGTTGTTTGCAGAGCAGCAAGGTGAGGAAAATCTGTTTTCTAATATAATCAGATACAACAATACCATTTCTTAGTCCTTGTCAAAAGCTTATCAATGACTATTTGTCTCTGTCCTCGTCCTTCATGTTTAGGGACCAATAAAGATGAGATATGCTCACCAGATAGCTCGGACAACAGCAAACCAAAGCAACTGAAGTTCCCCAATCAGGTGTACATCGATCTACCTCTGTGGAAGGATGAGCAGCAGCAGGGGGGTGAGGGGACGGCAGGAGGCTGCCCTGGGGAAGGCCTGGAGGACCCCAGCACCACCTCAGCCAGCTCCACCAGCACCACCCCCCAGCACACCCCCACCAACAGTCTGAAGAGGGCCTCAGCTCGCCGCCGGACAGATACCGTGCTCTACGTCTGTGCCTCGATGCTGGCCTCGGTGGGGCTGGGCTTCGACCTGCGTGACACGCTCAAGGCCCCACCGGGAGACGACCCTGAGCCCCAGCCCAGCGTGGAGAAGAAGAAGAAAGAGGGTCTGTTCCAGCGCGCCACACGCTTCCGCCGCAGCACCAGCCCCCCTGGTGGACGTTCCTCCCGCAAGGAGGAAGCAGCCTTATCCTTGTCGGCGGGCTCCCAAGGCCCTGTCAACCTCATCTCCATGTCCTCCATCTCAGAGTGCAACTCCACCAAGTGCCTCCTGCAGTCGGACGTGGAGGGGCCTGAGCCCATCCCTGTGAAGGAGGTAGACCCCAGAGCACAGCCCAACAGCGGCTCCCAGCCACAGGGTCCACAGGGGCCGGGCAGCAGGACTCAAGCTGAGGTCGAGCCCCTCCCCCAGCCTGCAGCCTCAGAGCAGACTCCGCCTCAGAGCATGGGCTCTAGCCTCCGAAGGAAGAACTCGTCCGTCGTTCAGGACAGTGAGTGAAAGTGACAGTCAGGACTGTATAATGCAGTAGTGTTCTTTAATGCTGTGAGGTGACACCACTGTACAACTGCGCCCTGAACTGTTGCAATGAAACTGACTTAATTTATTTCCACAGCTAATGGTACATCTGGCTGTCACACGACCTCGTCGGGACAGTCTTCCACCACGACCTCTCAGAAGAAGTCTGACAGGGAGGAGACCCCTGAGAAAGCAGCCAGTGGGGAGACTGTTGCTTCCAGACCCCGGCCTCTGTCCCTCCGGGGCAAACCCCACTCCTGGGGTCTCTTGAGGGGCCAAAACAAGAGCTACTCCCTGGGCCACTACTCTGGCGAGAAGAGCGCCAGGAGCCTCAACATCGTCCTCTCTTCCACTGAGGTCAAGATGGACTGCTCTCTGCTGGACATGGACACAGAGGGGCAGAAACGTGACTGCACCGTGCCCCTCTGCCGAATTCAGAGCAGCCCCAGTCGCCCTTCCGTCTTCGAACTAGAG
Source organism: Salvelinus namaycush (assembly GCF_016432855.1). NCBI lineage: Eukaryota > Metazoa > Chordata > Actinopteri > Salmoniformes > Salmonidae > Salvelinus > Salvelinus namaycush. Next base: position 17,238,477 of record NC_052341.1, read on the forward strand.
AAAAAGTTCTTGTCATAGCAGAAATAAGCTGCCTTATTACCAGGGTACCAGAGCACAATCTTTAACGTTTGAGTTGGATCAACAACTCTTATTTGACATTCCAGGGCATTCCACTGCCCTCATGTTTTTTTAAACTGAATGTGGGCCACTGCTGCTTGATGATACCTGTGCTTTTTTAAAATTTATATCTAATATTTTGCTAGGTAATTTAATATTGGGGGGAAAAACATATTTCAATAGCATCAGGTTGATTGAACAACGAAGGAACACGTTCCATTTTTTGTTCTTGCAAAAATGGCGCCATTTCTGCACACACACTGGTTTGGATCGTGGCATCTCAAGTTAGAAAATGATGCGTACTTTAAAATGTCAAACAATGTTCATTTGCTTTTGTCTAAATATATTTTTCTCCAATTTGATTTAATGCTGGTTATTTTTTTTCTATTGATTTTGTTCATCGATTCTATTTTATAGATACCACAGTGTTTATTTTAGGACAAGTTCTGTCCAATGTCAGAGGTAATATTGAATGTCTTAGGCTTATCTTTGACTTCTGTCTGGAAGTCAACATGTGGCTCAACTGACAGATGTAGAGTAACAGTGCAATCAACAACACTGGAGATCCTAGTCTCAACACTGAAACACTAAACAAGGCCTGGTCAGCCACTACCTTACCACTATACGACTAGACAAGCGTTACAAACAACTGAACCAGTAGCACTACTGTACAGACTATTCAGCATTATTCGCTGCTATGTTTTTTGTGGAATATGACCATTTGGCTCGAAACCAATTCACATGGGGGCTTAGTCTACCTAGCTTCCTGTGCAAACACTATTTTGAAGATCAAAGAAATGGTGATTGGATGGGGGGGAAGTATGAAGGTGTTTTATTTGGCTTATCATAAATGTATATTTTGTGTGAATGGTTATCATTACAGTATTGATTATTTCACACCTTTGTTCATAAAGATAATGCCTAAAGATGGAATGACATTTTGAAAAAACATTCCAATACTTGTTTGAGTAACAGATGCAGTATTCCTTAGCTTTTTGTTAATATGAAAATGATTGCTGATAGGAACTGCCTTCTTTTTGATGCACCTAGACTATACAAGTTGTTATCGTCTAAATATTCAGTCCCATGCAAGTCATCAGTACCGAGCAACATGTAAAACTGTCCTGTAAATATCCAATGTACAGTATTTTTGTTCGTCCCGTTATACTGTTTTCAAAGAATACTGAAGGTTAATCTCCTTTTGTAGTACTGTTTTAAATCAATATTCCTAATGGAACATCCCAGTCAGCTGTTGAAGTCAGTAGAACTGGAAGAATACCTTATTTAAAAAAATAAAATTAAAAAAATAAAATAAAATGTAAACACTGCCTTTGAGATCACATTGTCATAGCTAGAGCATTTATGGGGTCCTTGCTATATCCTGACATGTTATGCCTGCCATTAATACAACAACTTTGATAAGGCTTTCTTTTTCATACTTTTTATTAGCATTGTGTTTGCTGTGCTTGGGAAAAGATCACTACAAGAGTTTGAGATGACAGACATTTACAGATCTTTAGTTATTTTATTTTTTTGAAACCTGTTTTATCACATTTTGTTCACAGAATCGCAGTGCTCTTTTATCCCCATGTTAACAATCACAGGCTTTAAGTAATACATCAGTTGACCTCAACCTTCTTTTATACTTGAACCACTTCAAGAATGGCTGATTAGCATGATAGGTCTTTCAACCAGCATGAATCCTCAGAAACCCCCCACGTTCTTTCTGGAAATGTAAATCAACTCAAGACGACCATACTAAACAAATCTGAATGCATACCTTCAGAAAGTATTTACACCCCTTGACTTTTTCAAAATGTTTAGTCAATTTAAAATGGGTTCAATTGAGATTGTGTCACTACACCCAATACCATTTTTTTTTTTAGAAATGTTTACAAATTTAAAAGGAAACGCTGAAATATCTTGATTCAACCCCTTTTATGGCAAGCCTAAATAAGTTCAGGAGTAAGTTGCATGTGTGCAATAGTATTTAACAAGATTTTTGAATGACTACCTCATCTCTGTACCCCACACATACAGATAATTGTAAGGTCCCTCAGTCGAGCAGTGAATTTCAAACACAGATTCAACCACAAAGACCAGAGGTTTTCCAATGCCTCGCAAAGAAGGGCACTTATTGGTAGACAGGTTAAAAATATATTAAATATCTGTTTGAGCATGGTGAAGTTATTACACTTTGGATGGTGTATCAAAACACACAATCACTACAAAGATACAGGCATCCTTCCTAACTCAAGTTGCTGGTGAGGAAGGAAACCGCTCAGGGATTTCACCATGATAGGAGAAAACTGAGGATGGATCAACAACATTGTAGTTACTCCACATTAGTAACCTAAATGACAAAGTGAAAAGAAAGCCTGTACAGAAAGAGAGAGAAAAAAATAGAAAACATGCATCCTGTTTGCAATAAGGCACTAAAGTAAAACTGCAAAAAATGTGGCAAAGGAATTAAACTTTGTCCTGAATACAAAGTGTTGTTTTTGGGAAAATCCAACATCGCTGAGTACTACTCTTCATATTTTCAAACGGTGGTGGCTGCATCATGTTATGAATATGCTTGGCAAAACTTGAACATGACTATCAAGCAATGATCAACAATCAACTTGACAAGAGCTTAAATAATTGTTTTAATGATAATAATGTGCAAATATTGTACAATCCAGGTGTGAAAAGCACTTAAAGACTTACCCAGAAAGACTCACAGCTGTAATCTCTGCCAAAAGGTGATTCTAACATGTATTAAGTCAGGGGTGTGAATACTTATGTAAATCAGATATTTCTGTATAAGGTATTGTGTGTAGATGTGTGACTGTTATCAAAACGTCACACCAGGGTAAGCCTACACAGCCCTTATTTGAAGTGTTTCTAAAATCCCCTATGGGAAAAATGAATGGTGGAAAAACGATTGAAACCATTTCCCTGTTTAACCGCTAGGTTTTATGGGTATCTATGACTCATACTGTGGTACTCTATAGCAGGGTTTCCCAAACTCGGTCCTGAGGATCAGCTGTGTAGTGCTGGTGGGGGGGGGGGCGACTTTGGGAAACCCTGAGATAGAGGTGAATGAGCTCTGCTGTTGATCTGCAGACTCTGTGTTGACGAGGGAGAAAACAACCTACCGTCTCCTATGTTCCCAACACTTTCACCAAAGCTCAAAGTCGCTCACATTCCATGAGACAGATTTTTGATACTGTATTTTTAAATCAGCCGTTTGGTTTGTGAAATTATGTAAAAGTAAAATTGACAAATGTATTTTATTAAAAAAGAAAGTTGATTTGTTATGTAGTATCCATGTACATACTTTTATTTGTGACCTAGTGTATGTATTCTAGTTATTTCCTGAATGAATCTGTATTGTGTTTTAAAGAAGTTTATCCCAAGAAATTGAATACATTGTAATAGATTTTTTTCCTTCATAGATAAGGTTAAATCTGTAAAATATAAAAATGTATGATTTGTAAAAACAAAAAATCCTATTACCGGTATACATGTATTATACACACATTTGATGGTTATCAATAACCAGTCTGAAAACATATTGCCATTCTGTTACAATTCAAAACAAAGTCAGAGCATAAAAGTGAGAGTAATTTTATTCAGGGTTAAAACTGTTGCTGCATGCGTAAGACTGAATAATGAAATGTGAAATATATGATTCTGTCCCATGTCATGCTCCATACAGGTTGGTGGAAACAGAACAAATCTATAGTGATATGATGTTAAAGATACAGTATGAGGTAGGATGCATTCATAAAGAGCGATCAAATGGACTGTCGATCTTACACAAAAGGATTTGTTGTACGATCTGAAATTGCAATTTATGAATTGTAGATTTGAATTGTTGTCTGAGATGACTGTAGTATAAGATAAACAATTATTGTTCATATTTGTTTTGAATTATTAGTGTCCCTTGTGTAAATCAACCTCAATAAAGATATCCGCAAGGATATGTTTGTCAAAGCAAAATGAGTAGGTTTTATTTGCATTTGAATACAGACAGTGTAATGAGTCATTTAGCAGACACTTATCCAGAGCAACTTACAGTCAGTGCATTCAAGTAAAGTAGGTAAGACAACCACATATCACAGTCATTGCAAATAAAGCAGCTTTCTGCAAAACCAGTGCTAGTAAAACTGATTCATTATTTGAATTATTGATTCATTTCATTCATTGATTACATGTCAATGTAATCTGGAGACTGTAATTTACTGGGATTCTATGGCTGTTTACAGGCAGCCCAATTCTGATCTTTGTTCCCCATTATTGGTCTTTTGACCAATCACGTCAGGTATTTTTCAGAGCTGATCTGATTGGTCAAAAGACCAATTGGTGAAAAAAATATCAGAATTGGGCTGCCTGTGTAAATGCAGCCTTAGCAATTCTATAGGAGACGGTAGGTTGTTTTGTTCATCGTCAACACAGACTGCAGAGCAACAGCAGAGCTCCTTCACATCTATCTTACAGTGCAACCCCACCTACACAAGGATAGGAATGATTGTGCTTTATCAATATCACCCATTAGCATAGTGTGGCGGCAAGTAGCCTAGCGGTTAAGAGCGTTGGGCCAGGTTGCTGATTCAAATTCCAGAGCCAGCAAGGTGGACAAATCTGCCATTCTGCCCTTGAGCAAGGCAGTTAACCCCCAACAACAACTGCTCCCGTGGACATTGATTAAGGCAGCCCCCCGCACCTCTCTGATTCAGAGGGGCTGGGTTAAATGCGTAAGACACATTTTGGCTGAATGCATTCAGTTGTGCAACTGACTAGGTATCCCCTTTCCACTTAATATGCAACAGGCAGTCCGCAAGTGGGATATTTTGTCCTCCCAAAGTTTAAAGTTTTTGGTTAAAAAAAATAATACTTTCAAAATCACCAAGAATTCATCTAAAAATTAGTTTGATTTAGGAAATCTCATTTTGGGCTTAGTTGTGGTCAATTTGCAGTGTACAAATTATTATAATTGTGTTCCAACCCCTCCAACCATCCACTCTGACACTCTAGTTACCTACCCCTGCTATATGTGTGGTAATTTAATTATTGATGACATATCACAATGTTTAATTGTTTGGTGTCTACTCATTGTTTTACGTACAACATTTGTCAACAAAGTTATCGATGAAAGAAATGTGAAGGATCCTAAAAGTGCATCCCTGTGCAGTACCTGAGGTAATAGTGGATAAATCAGTGTATACTTCCAGTGAGGTTTGATTGTCACAGTATCATGTTGAGTTTCCGGTTTGGCAGAGAAATCCAGGGCTACATTTTCCCCTGCAGGAGGAAATAAAAAGAGGAGAGAAACTTAAGTGTCTCAAAGCTAAAACCAAAAACAAATCTGAGTGACTTTGCACATGCCAATAATCTAAAAATACAGAACAAGGACGTTTTTTACTCAAAGGGAAGATTTGACAAAGCAAATGTAATCCCAAGGCACAAGTCACTACTCGCCCCATATGAATATCTCTCTAGGGAGAGATTTCTCTCTCCCAGATGACGGTAATACATATCCCCTCATTTTGTCATCTTTTGTCCTGGCCGACAGCCTGTTTTGAACAGCCTTTCTCCCCTGACTCCCTGGGGTCAACACTGAGAGTGTACAACAGGTCTACACTTTAGGCTACCAACAAAGGCCAGACTCGGATGCTAGCCTAAGCTGGCTGTCTCAGGTGTTGCCTGCTCCCAAGGCGCAAAGTGCTGGGTAACGTAAGGCATACCTGGGGGAAGACATTAGATCCTGGCCCTCAGTGTGGTGATGCAGGCCCTAGGGCTCCGGGTGCTTCTACGGTCCAGCAGGTGCAAGCGACTCTCGGCCGTCAGGCAGTAGGTGGTCCCGGGGCTTAGATCTGAGATCAGGAGCTGTTTGACACAGCCCTCCATTTCAAATGTTTCCTTCACAAGGATTAGTCAGAGAATAGGCTTAGACAGAAGACTTCTGAATCACTTGGCAGCACTCATCAAGTAAAAAGCTTGAAGGATTCTGTGAACCTCAACTATTTCAGTAGTTTATAACTATTCTGTGACCATTTTGTCTCAAGTCTTAAGCTCCCTTTATACCTGATGTTAATATGCAACCTTTGTCCTGATCATGTCCACATTCTGATCGTGCCCACATTTTTAGACAGGTATAGACGATTAAAAGACATTGTGATCAGATCTTTCTGACCACCTCTGGAGGAAGTTATTTGTATCTGGATATCTTAAGAGTGTAAATAGATCTGGATGGTCAAACTATTTAAATCATCATTATACCGCCCTGTAAAATAATTGACAGGTGGCACCACTGACTTGTGAATTCATATTACTTTTGGAATAATATCTGTGAAATAATTTGCATACACAGAGGGACAATGACATCTGGTTACAATGCAGACAGTGGACAGATAAGAGACACCTTTAAATTACCAAGTGTAGACGCAACAAACCTTGATAAGAAAGTGATTGGATCATCTCAATCAGATCCCCAAAAACACGTTAGCGCAAGGTATAAACTGGGCGTTTGAGTTAAAGTTGGAAAATTCCATTGTTAATTAAGGACAATTTACTAATTATAAATAATATAAGCTAGTTACCTCATCAACATCACTCTGCATGAGGTGTATAGTAAATGACATTCTTTGCAGCCTCCTCACACTGATCCAGCTGCCATTAGGTCTCCTGTGGGGAGAGCGTGGAGGCTTGAGCCGGACCACAATGCCTTTCTCCGTCACATGAAGTTTCATAGTCGGTGGGCTGACAGAGGCTGCAAGATACAGAGGCCAAACCACGCTGTCTAGTAACAACAGCTCTGAAATTGTAAATCCTTGTTTGCATAAAACACTTCTGATTACCCATTTACCATTGATAGTAATGAGAAGCACTTACTCTCCCACTTGGGGTTGAATCTGGCGGATAGGACCCATGGTGATTGGGTCCCTGAGTGGGCTGCATGGACCCTGGCGTAGTACCATTCTCTGGGGTCGGATGTCTCCTTGCTCAGGTCACAGAGCAGCCGGCTGATGCCATGGCACTCCTTTGCATTGGTCCACTGCTTCTCCCCATATCTGAGGTGGGGAGAAATTAAAGGAATAATCTGAGCCTGTATTCATAAAGCGTCTCAGAGTAGCAACCCCCCCGGTCCATATAATCTTATTAGTTATGATCCATAAAACAAAACGTATCCTAGATCAGCACCCCTACTCTGACACGCTTTACGAATACAGGCCCAGAAATATAAACAAAGTAGGATAGGTGCATGTCTCTTCTTGATACATGTACATTTTTTCACCTGTGTTTAACTTGTTGTAAAATGTACAGTTTTTATAAGAAAATATACTGAAAAGTATTTCTAATTTGTTTGAACAGAAAATTAAACAACTCCTGAATTGCAATCACCACATGCCTAGCTCATTGTCCTACATGATTTTGAGCTATAGGATGATATAGTAAACATATGTGTTCATATAGTAGCCTGTGTCAGATTCACAAAGCTTTAACTCAAACAGTTTTGATACTCACACTTTCCACTGGACAAAGTATTGTTGGTCGTTGGTGGAGTTGGCATGTTGTTTCCAATGCAAGACATTTCTGTAGTCTAGGGAGTGGAATTTCACCTCCTGTGGGGCGAAGACATCTAGAGGATATTCTTTGCCTGAAATGGAGACCAGTATCATAAAGCAAGACATTTTCTCCTAACTGGAAGAGAGATACACATTGCAGGCATTCGATATTATAACCATGCACATGCATCATGTTGAATATTAAGACGGGACTTACTCTCTGAGCAGCGACTGAGGGAGCTGTAGCACAGCAGTAGAGTGGGGATCAGGAGGGATGCCATGTTAGCTGTAGCGCGGTATTATGACATAGATCTGGTTCAGCTCTGTGCCCTTTTTAACCAACCATAGTTCCCTTTTTTAAACTTGTTTGTGACATTTTCCATGTAATATAGATGATATGAAGGTATTATGACAGAGATCTGGCTCAACTCAGTGCCATTTTTAACTATACCTCTCATGGAAGTTAAAAGAGGGAACAAAGGTTTGTGACGACACGGCACATATGGTAATATAGATAAACAAGCAGAAAATTGTAAAGGCAACAAACGTACATTTACTTTGTAGATAATATTTTGGTTTAACACTTGTGAAGATGGATAGAGAAAAAACACTTTGTGCCAATATCAAATGTGCAATATTAACATCTGTACCTGCTACTGGACTATAAATATATATATACACATACACACACACACACACACACAACTGCACTGTCAGATAATAAATTAATTGAATTATGCAAATGGTGGCATAAAGGTATATGTGAAGTTAGTTATGATATTTATTAGGACCAATGTGTGTGGGCAAATCACACCTTTGCACGAAAACAAGATAATATTATGCTGCCATGAATACTAACATGTGCTAGTGTAGAGGTGTAAAGCAGTGTCATGGGTTCAGGTGTGTGGGTGGATGTTGGCTTGAGGTGTGTGTGGGGTATTGTATGAATAGGCATCTGGAACACAGGGTCTGGAACAGATAAAAAGCTGACCTTTACCATACTTCCTCAATTCAAACTTACTTCAACTTTGTAGTAATGGCCATTTATGGCAATTTGTTCATACCCGTGACAAAGCATAAATGAATAAACCCCAATGACCTTAAGAGTCAAATTAGGCTTTGCAGTTGATCAAAACGTACTACCTATTGCATTTAGAAAGTGCATTATCGTAAGCAATACAAATGATCCTACGTAGAATATCGTATGATTCACTTTATATAAATAAAAGTACAGTATATTCTATGCCATTTTGTTCTATACTAAACAAAAATATAAACGCAACATGCAACAATTTCAAAGATTTTACTGAGTTACATGTTCATAGAAGGAAATCCGTCAATTTAAATAAATTCATTAGGCCCTAATCTATGGATTTCACATGACTGGTAATACAGATATGGATCTGTTGGTCACAGATTGCTTAAAAAGAAAGGTAAGGGGGTGGATCAGAAAACCAGTCAGTATCTGGTGTGACCACCATTTGCCTCATGCAGCGCAACACTTTGAGTTGATCAGGCTGTTGATAGTGGCCTGTCGAATGTTGTCCCACTCCTCTTCAATGGCTATACGAAGTTGCTGCATTTTTGCAGGGAACTGGAACACGCTGTCGTACACGTCGATCCAGAGCATTCCAAACAGGCTCAATGGGTGACATGTCTGGTGAGTATGCAGGCCATGGAAGAACTAGGACATTTTCAGCTTCCAGGAATTGTATACAGATCCTTGTGACATGGGGCTGTGTATTATCATGTTGAAACATTAGGTGATGGTGGTGGATGAATGGCACGACAACGTGCCTCAGGATCTCATCACGGTATTTCTGTGCATTCAAACTGCCATCGATAAAATGCAATTGTGTTTGTTGTCCGTAGCGTATAACTGCCCATACCATAACCCCACCGACCACCATGTTGACATCAGAAAACTGCTCGCCCACACAAAGCCATACATGTTGTCTGCAATCTGCCCGGTACAGTTGAAACCGGGATTCATCCGTGAAGAGTGCACTTCTCCAGAGTGCCTGAGGCCATCGAAGGTGAGCATTTGCCCACTGAAGTCGGTTACGACGCCAAACTGAAGTCAGGTCAAGACCCTGGTGAGGACAACGAGCATGCAGATGAGCTTCCCTGAGACGGTTTCGGACAGTTTGTGTAAAAAGTATTTGGTTGTGCAAACCCAGCTTCATCAGCTGTCCGGGAGGTTGGTCTCAGACGATCCCGCAGGTGAAGAAGTCGGATGTGGAGGTCCTGGGCTGGCGTGGTTACACATGATCTGAGGTTGTCAGGCCGGTTGGACATAGTGCCAAATTCTATAAAACGACGGCGGCTTATGGTAGAGAAATGGGCATTCAATTCTATAGCAAGAGCTTGGTGGACATTCCTGCAGTCAGCATGCCAATTGCATGCCCCCTCAAACTTGAGACAGTGGCATTGTGTTGTGTGACAAAACTACACATTTTAGAGTGACCTTTAATTGTGTCCAGTACAAGGTGCACCTGTGTAATGATCATGCTATTTAATCAGCTTCTTGATAAGCCACACCTGTCAGATGGATGGATTATGTTGGCAAAGGAGAAATGCTCACTAACAGGGATGTAAACACATTTGTGCACAACATATGGAACATTTCTGGGATATTTTATTTTAGCTCAAGAAACCAACACTTTACATATTACGTTTATATTTTTGTTCAGTATATTTTATGAATATCCTTGTGTGAAAACAACAGTAATTTAGAAGTTTTCTCAAGAAGAAGCAAATCATGTGCAGGCATACAAAAGAGTTAAGAAGAGTGTTTTTGTTAAAGTATCCTGACAACCTTTGACGTGGTTGCCTTGGAGCCATTTTGGGGCATCCCCAGCTGTTCTATCCCATCACTGTTTCACGGCGGCCCTCCTTTCTCCTCCTATTGATTTACACCTGCTCCCCGTGAGAGCCAGGTTTTTGTAATGGCCCTGAGGCTCCCACTTCACATACATTCTCAGAGCTAGAACAATGGGAATATCTGATTTACTTTTCACTGGTAGTAATTAAAAGCAGAGGAATTGTCTCCTCTTACTGGAAACTAGTCTAGGGGCCTCTTCCTGATGCACAGTCTGCCCATGCCATTTAGAGGAACGAGCGGGTAGTGATTACTTAAAATGTCAACCGAAGGCAAACAGACATCCGGCGTTTCTTCCTTATTTAGTAGTAGTAGTACCTTTGTGAGGTAGCATTTCAATAACAGCAGTTGAGCTCTTTCCTGTTTCCTGCTCCACTATTCATTCAATACTATTTGTTTGGCTTTGCTGAAATATCTCCTTCCCTTCCTCTATGGTAGAATTTCATTGACATTAAATAGAATTTCATTGACATGAAAATGTCCTTCAGACATCCCTGCAAGCATAACAATGTTTACTCTTTCAAATCTGTATTTAATATCATAGTAATTATATATACATACATATACACACACACACACACACACACACACACACAGTATATACAGTGGGGAGAACAAGTATTTGATAACCTGCGAAATCGGCAGTGTTTCCTACTTACAAAGCATGTAGAGGTCTGTCATTTTTTATCATAGGTACACTTCAACTGTGAGAGACGGAATCTAAAACAAAAATCCAGAAAATCACATTGTATGATTTTTAAGTAATTAATTTGCATTTTATTGCATGACATAAGTATTTGATCACCTACCAACCAGTAAGAATTCCAGCTCTCACAGACCTGTTAGTTTTTCTTTAAGAAGCCCTCCTGTTCTCCACTCATTACCTGTATTAACTGCACCTGTTTGAACTCGTTACCTGTATCAAAGACACCTGTCCACACACTCAATCAAACAGACTCCAACCTCTCCACAATGGCCAAGACCAGAGAGCTGTGTAAGGACATCAGGGATATAATTGTAGACCTGCACAAGGCTGGGATGGGCTACAGGACAATAGGCAAGCAGCTTGGTGAGAAGGCAACAACTGTTGGCGCAATTATTAGAAAATGGAAGAAGTTCAAGATGACGGTCAATCACCCATGGTCTGGGGCTCCATGCAAGATCTCAACTCGTGGGGCATCAATGATCATGAGGAAGGTGAGGGATCAGCCCAGAACTACACGGCAGGACCTGGTCAATGACCTGAAGAGAGCTGGGACCACAGTCTCAAAGAAAACCATTAGTAACACACTACGCCGTCATGGATTAAAATCGCAAGGTCCCCCTGCTCAAGCCAGCGCATGTCCAGGCCTGCCTGAAGTTTGCCAATGACCATCTGGATGATCCAGAGGAGGAATGGGAGAAGGTCATGTGGTCTGATGAGACAAAAATAGAGCTTTTTGGTCTAAACTCCACTCGCCGTGTTTGGAGGAAGAAGAAGGATGAGTACAACCCCAAGAACACCATCCCAACCGTGAAGCATGGAGGTGGAAACATCATTCTTTGGGGATGCTTTTCTGCAAAGGGGACAGAACGACTGCACCGTATTCAGGGGAGGATGGATGGGGCCATGTATCGCGAGATCTTGGCCAACAACCTCCTTCCCTCAGTAAGAGCATTGAAGATGGGTCGTGGCTGGGTCTTCCAGCATGACAACGACCCGAAACACACAGCCAGGGCAACTAAGGAGTGGCTCCGTAAGAAGCATCTCAAGGTCCTAGAGTGGCCTAGCCAGTCTCCAGACCTGAACCCAATAGAAAATCTTTGGAGGGAGCTGAAAGTCCGTATTGCCCAGCGACAGCCCCGAAACCTGAAGGATCTGGAGAAGGTCTGTATGGAGGAGTGGGCCAAAATCCCTGCTGCAGTGTGTGCAAACCTGGTCAAGAACTACAGGAAACGTATGATCTCTGTAATTGCAAACAAAGGTTTCTGTACCAAATATTAAGTTATGCTTTTCTGATGTATCAAATACTTATGTCATGCAATAAAATGCAATTTAATTACTTAATCATACACTACAGTTGAAGTGTACCTATGATAAAAATGACAGACCTCTACATGCTTTGTAAGTAGGAAAACCTGCGAAATCGGCAATGTATCAAATACTTGTTCTCCCCACTGTATATAGTATACAGTGCATTCAGAAACTATTCAGACCCCTTCAATTTTCTCCACATTTTGTTACGGTACAGCCTTTTTCTAAAATGGATTCAATTATTTTTCCCCCTCATCAATCTACACACAATACCCTATAATGATTGTGTTGAGGCACAGATCTGGGGAAGGGTACAAAAAAAATTCTGTAGCATTGAAGATCCACAAGAACACAATGGCCTCCATCATTCTTAAATGGAAGAAGTTTGGAACCACCAAAGACTCTTCCTAGAGCAGGCCGCCCGGCCAAACTGAGTAATTGGGGAAGAAGGGCCTTGGTCAGGGAGGTGACCAAGAACCCGATGGTCACTCTGACAGAGCTTCAGAGTTCCTCTGTGGAGACAGGAGAACCTTCCAAAAGGACAACCATCTCTGCAGCACTCCCCCAATCAGGCCTTTATGGTAGAGTGGCCAGACGGAAGCCTCTCCTCAGTAAAAGGCACATGACAGCCCGCTTGGAGTTTGCCAAAAGGCACCTAAAGTACTATCAGGCCATGAGAAACAAGACTCTCTGGTCTGATGAAACCCAGATTGAACTCTTTGGCCTGAATGCCAAGCGTCACGTCTGGAGGAAACCTGGCACCATCCCTACGGTGAAGCATGGTGGTGGCAGCATCATGCTGTGGGGATGTTTTTCAGCGGCAGGGACTGGGAGACTAGTCAGGATCGAAGGAAAGATGAAGGGAGCAAAGTACAGAGAGATCCTTGATGAAAACCTGCTCCAGAGCACTCAGGACCTCAGACTGGGGAGAAGGTTCACCTTCCAACAGGACAACGACCCTAAGCACACAGCCAAGACAACGCAGGAATGGATTAGGGACAAGTCTTTGAATGCCAGAGCCCAAACTTGAACCCTATCGAACATCTCTGTTGAGACCTGAAAATAGCTGTGCAGCGATGCTCCCCATCCAACCTGACAGAGCTTGGGAGGATCTGCAGAGAAGGGAGAAACTCCCCAAATACAGGTGTTCCAAGCTTGTAGCGTCATACCCAAGAAGTCTCGAGGCTTAATCGCTGCAAAAGGTGCTTCAACAAAGAACTGAGTACTTATGCAAATGTGTTACTTAATTTATTTATTTTTTATCAAATTGCAAAAATGTCTAAAAACTTGCTTTTCCTTTGTCATTATGGGGTATTGCGTGTAGATTGATGGGGGGAACTATTTAATTTTAGAGAAAGGCTGTAATGTAACAAAATGTGTGAAAAAAATCAAGGGGTCTGAATACTTTCCGAATGCATTTGTAACAGTATAACTTTATGGTGTCCCCTCGCCCCGACCTCGGGCGCAAACCAGGGACCCTCTGCACACAACAACAGTCACCCACGAAGCATCGTTACCCATCGCTCCACAAAAGCCGCGGCCCTTGCAGAGCAAGGGGAACCACTACTTCAAGTCTCAGAGCAAGCGACGTCACAGACTGAAACGCTGCTAGCGCGCACCACCGCTACCTAGCTAGCCATTTCACATCGGTTACACACTGTATATTTATTATTGTTAACTCAGAAAAAAAAGAAACATCCTCTCACTGTCAACTGCATTTATTTTCAGCAAATATGCGTAAATATTTGTATGAACATAAGAGTCAACAACTGAGACATAAACTGAACAAGTTCCACAGACATGTGACTAACAGAAATGGAATAAATGTGTCCCTGAACAAAGGGGGGGGGGTCAAAATCAAAAGTAACAGTCAGTATCTGGTGTGGCCACCAGATGCATTAAGTACTGCAGGATTACACCAGATTTGCCAGTTCCAGCTATGAGATGTTACCTCACTCTTCCACCAAGGCACCTGGACATTTCTGGGGGTGGGAATGGTCCTAGCCCTCACCCTCCGATCCAACAGATCCCAGACGTGCTCAATGGGATTGAGATCCAGGCTCTTCGCTGGCCATGGCAGAACACTGACATTCCTGTCTTCCGGGAAATCACGCATAGAACGAGCAGTATGGCTGGTGGCATGCTGGAGGGTCATGTCAGGATGAGCCTGCAGGAAGGGTACCACATAAGGGAGGAGGATGCCTTCCATGTAACGCACAGCGTTGAGATTGCCTGCAATGACAACAAGCTCAGTCCGATGATGCTGTGACACACCGCCCCAGACCATGACGGACCCTCCACCTTCAAATCGATCCCGATCCAGAGTACAGGCCTCGGTGTAATGCTCATTCCTTCAACGATGAATGCGAATCCGACCATCACCCCTGGTGAGACATAACCGCGGCTCGTCAGTGAAGAGCACTTTTTGCCAGTCCTGTCTGGTCCAGCGACGGTAGGTTTGTGCCCATAGGCGACGTTGTTGCCGGTGATGTCTGGTGAGTACCTGCCTTACAACAGGCCTACAACAAGCCCTCAGTCCAGCCTCGCTCAGCCTATTGCGGACAGTCTGAGCACTGATGGAGGGATTGTGCGTTCCTGGTGTAGCTCGGGCAGTTGTTGTTGCCATCCTGTACCTGTCCCGCAGGTGTGATGTTCAGATGTACCAATCCTGTGCAGGTGTTGTTACACGCGGTCTGCCACGTCGAGGACGATCAGCTGTCCATCCTGTCTCACTTTAGCGCCGTCTTAGGCGTGTCACAGTACGAACTAGAGGTCGACCGATTACGATTTTTCAACGGCGATACCGATTATTGGAGGGCCAAAAAAGCAGATACAGATTAATCGGCCGATTATTTTTTACATTTATTTATTTGTAATAATGACAATTACAACAATACCGAATGAACACTTATTTTAAGTTAAATATAATACATCAATAAAATCAATTTAGCCTCAAATAAATAATGAAACCTGTTCAATTTGGTTTAAATAATGCAAAAACAAAGTGTTGGAGAAGAAAGTAAAAGTGCAATATGTGCCATGTAAAAAAGCTAACGTTTAAGTTCCTTGCTCAGAACATGAGAACATATGAAAGCTGGTGGTTCCTTTTAACATGAGTCTTCAATATTCCCAGGTAAGAAGTTTTAGGTTGTAGTTATTATAGGACTATTTCTCTCTATACCATTTGTATTTCATATACCTTTGACTATTGGATGTTCTTATAGGCATTATAGTATTGCCAGTGTAACAGTATAGCTTCCGTCCCTCTCCTCGCCCCTACCTGGGCTCGAACCAGGGACACGTCGACAACACCCACCCTCGAAGCATCGTTACCTATTGCTCCACAAAAGTCGTGGCCCTTGCAGAGCAAGGGGAACAACTACTTCAAGGTCTCAGAGCGAGTGACGTCATCGATTGAAACGCTATTAGCGCGCACCCCGCTAACTAGCTAGCCTTTTCACATCGGTTACACCAGCCTAATCTCGGGAGTTGATAGGCTTGAAGTCATAAACAGCTCAATGCTTGAAGCACAGCGAAGAGCTGCTGACAAATGCACAAAAGTGATGTTTGAATGAATGCTTACGAGCCTTCTGCTGCCTACCAAAAATCATCACCCGTTTGGCGAAGTAGGCTGTGATCCAATGATAAATTAACAGGCACCGCATCGATTATATGCAACGCAGGACAAGCTAGATAAACTAGTAATATCATCAACCATGTGTAGTTAACTAGTGATTACGTTAAGATTGATTGTTTTTTATAAGATAAGTTTAATGCTAGCTAGCAACTTACCTTGGCTTCTTGCTGCACTCGCGTAACAGGTAGTCAGCCTGCCACGCAGTCTCCTCGTGGAGTGCAATGTAATCGGCCACAATCGGTGTCCAAAAATGCAGATTACCGATTGTTATGAAAACTTGAAATCGCCCCTAATTAAAATCGGCCATTCCGATTAATCGGTCGACCTCTAGTACGGACATTGCAATTTAATGCCCTGGCCACATCTGCAGTCCTCATGCCTCCTTGCAGCATGCCTAAGGCACGTTCACGCAAGTGAGCAGGGACCCTGGGCATCTTTCTTTTGGTGTTTTTCAGAGTTAGTAGAAAGGCCACTTTAGTGTCCTAAGTTTTCATAACTGTGACCTTAATTGCCTACAGTCTGTAAGTTGTTAGTGTCTTAACGACCGTTCCACAGGTGCATGTTCATGAATTGTTTATGGTTCATTGAACAAGCATGGGAAACAGTGTTTAAACCCTTTACAATGAAGATCTGTGAAGTTATTTGGATTTTTACGAATTATCTTTGAAAGACAGGGTCCTGAAAAAGGGACGTTTCTTTTTTTGCTGAGTTTATTTATTGTATATTGGGAAATGATAAGGGAAAAGAAAAGTATATTTTAAATACAATAGAATGAGTTTACAAAATAGAAACAGCCTTATCATTTATAAAAAAGATAATTGCAGCTATATGAAAAATACAATATACAGATGTGCACAATAAAAACCAAAATTATTAGGTATGAGGTAACCTAAAGGCCGCAGATGGCAATATTGAGTTAATCTTACCGTCCAAACGCAGCTGGCAATATACTTGTATACGCTGTGGACAGGTTCGTACCTAAAACATTCTCCATTCAGGCTGCAAAGGCTTCGATTTCCTCCTTAAATTTACTGGTGAGAAGGCGGATAAAAACAGGCAAACTATGCATGCTTTCCTCATGAAACACACATTTTCACCACCATGATAGGTGCTAAATGTTAGTCCCGGATGTTGCGTATCATGTTCAGCCAATCAGGTTGCAGCAGTCTGTTGTTTACCCCAGGCTGAACGCGGGGTGCAACATCAGGAAGTAGCATTCCTAGGCATTTGCCACTCGAGCATGGAGGTGGAAAATGGTGTTTCATGAAGAAAGTATGCATATTGTCCACGTTTTCTTCCGCCTTCTCGCCGTTAAATGGGATACAACTGTAGAGGGAAAGGGAGATATCTAGTCAAATTGTACAACTGAATGCATTCATCTGAAATGTGTCTTCAGCATTTAACCCAAACCCTCTGAATCAGAGAGGTGCAGGGGACTGCCATAATCGACATTCACGTCTTCGGCGCCCGGGGAAAGGTGGGTTAACTGCCTTACTCAGGGGCAGAACGACAGGTTTTTTTACCTTGTCAGCTCGGAGATTCGATCCAGCAACCTTTCGATTACCAGCCCAACGCTCTAACCATGGCTGCATACAATGCATTTGGATAGTAAGATGAATTCAATATCGTCACCTGCCGTCCTTTGGGCACCAGAAATTCCAGCAAGGTAAGCAAGGCATCAGAAATTACAGCAACAGAAAATCATCACCATAGCAATCCCCTTGCATTGGTATAACGTGTTCATCTGAATATAATAGGACATGTTCCTAATAATATTTTTGAACATTGTACATGCATGAGAGCCATGTAAAAAGTGCAAATAGATCAAATATACACAGCACAAGACAAAAGACAATGAATATATTCATTCTGCACTCCCAACCCTTATTTCCTTGCTACCTTAGAAAACATTAATGTCACTCAAGAAGGCACAGTAAAATAATATCTGGATAAGAGGAACTTGCTTTTTTTGTACAAAGATGCTATAGGAAATGTCTTAATTTGGCCTAATGAAATTCAACATTACAATGGGGCATGCAGGTCAGGAATGAGGACATTTCTTTTCGACTAGTTCCTAGCATGCAATACCACTGTGTACCACTTGGGTTTCACATTGTCTATCCCTGGTTCCCCTGATTAGGCAACAGTCCCAAGTGATGAATTGTAAAAACCATAATGAAGGCTATCCCTTTGATTATCCTCTTTATCTCCACCAGACTACCCAAATATTGAGAGGAACAGGGAAATTACTGGTATCTGAGCATGTGCAAAGACAAATGTGTTTGTTTTTCATGATTGTGTTTTGTAAGTTACTTTTCTTAAAATTGCTTGTAAATAGTGTTTTTATAGCGTTGGAATTGTACATTTGTATGATTGCGTGGAGGGCGCCCTTGTAAATGGCACAATGGTCCCAATGGGATTTCCCTGTTTAAATACATGTATAAAATATTATCATCCTTTCTCTTGAGAAACTCAGATTTTGTATCCTGTAACAGTGTCCCCAGGACTCATCTCCTCTATCACAGGAATAATCACAGGTCTATGGGGGAAGTCATAGTCCGACAGCTCAGAGAAGTCACTCTTCACCTCCAGTCCCAACACTCTCGTTACCTGCAGTGAAGAGCCTGACCCCTCGTTAGGCAACATGACCTCCCCACCGCTCCACTCCTGGTCCTTCAGTCCAATGGGGAGACGGAGGACCTCTTCCTGGGGGGTATTGATGACTGTGAGGGTCTCATCTGGCAAAGATTCCATGGGGGTCTGCAGCAGGGGGGAGCCACCTGTTTGTACCTCACTCAGGATGGCTCTCTCAGGGAGCATAAGTGACCTAACTGAACCCATATGTGACAGTATGGAAGCCTACCAGAGGAGAATAGACAGTCAAACATTCTGTGGGTGAAATATGTTTTTCATGTGCTATTGTTTTGACAGTGTTTACAGGAAGTAGCATATCAATAGTTTGATAACTCCAACAGGAACATGACACCGTTTCAGGATGTATGTTGGTACATTGTAGAAATTCTCTGTATTACTATAATCTAGTCTACAGTCGTGGCCAAAAGTTTTGAGAATGACACAAATATTAATACATTTTCACAGTCTGCTGCCTCAGTTTGTATGATGGCAATTTGCATATACTCCAGAATGTTATGAAGAGTGATCAGATGAATTGCAAAGTCCCTCTTTGCCATGCAAATGAACTGAATCCACAAAACTTTTCCACTGCATTTCAGCCCTGCCACAAAAGGACCGGCTGACATGTGAGTGATTCTCTCGTTAACACAGGTGTGAGTGTTGACAAGGACAAGGCTGGAGATCACTCTGTCATGCTGATTGAGTTCGAATAACCGACTGGAAGCTTCAAAAGGAGGATGGTGCTCGAAATTATTGTTCATAGTCTGTCAAACATGGTTACCTGCAAGGAAACACGTGCCGTCATCATTGCTTTGCACAAAAAGGGCTTCACTGGCAAGAATATGGCTGCCAGTAGCATTGCACCTAAATCAACAATTTATCGGATCATCAACAACTTCAAGGAGAGCGGTTAAATTGTTGTGAAGAAGGCTTCAGGACGCCCAAGAAAGTCCAGCAAGCGCCAGGACCGTCTCCCAAATTTGATTCAGCTGCGGGATCGGGACACCACCAGTATAGAGCTTGCTCAGGAATGTTAGCAGGCAGGTGTGAGTGCATCTGCACGTACAGTGAGGCGAAGACTTTTGGAGGATGGCCTAGTGTCAAGAAGGGCAGCAAAGAAGCCCCTTCTCTCCAAGAAAAACATCAGGGACAGACTGATATTCTGCAAAAGGTACAGGGATTGGACTGCTGAGGACTGGGGTAAAGTCATTTTCTCTGATGAATCCCCTTTCCGATTGTTTGGGGCATCAAGAAAAAAGCTTGTCCGGAAAAGACAAGGTGAGCGCTGCCATCAGTCCTGTGTCATGCCAACAGTAAAGCATCCTGAGACCATTCATGTGTGGGGTTGCTTCTCAGCCAAGGGAGTGGGCTCACCCACAATTTTGCCCAAGAACACAGCCATGAATATAGAATGGTACCAACACATCCTCTGAGAGCAACTTCTCCCAACCTTCCAGGAACAGTTTGGTGACGAAGTGGCTCGGGGAACAAAACATCGATATTTTGGGTCCATGGCCAGGACACTCCCCAGACCTTAATCCCATTGAGAACTTGTGGTCAATCCTCAAGAGGCGGGTGGACAAACAAAAACCCACAAATTCTGACAAACTCCAAGCATTGATTATGCAAGAATGGGCTGCCATCAGTCAGGATGTGGCCCAGAAGTTAATTGACAGCATGCCAGGGCGGATTGCAGAGGTCTTGAAAAAGAAGGGTCAACACTGCAAATATTGACTCTTTGCAACAACTTCATGTAATTGTCAATAAAAGCCTTTGACACTTATGAAATGCTTGTAATTATACTTCAGTATTCCATAGTAACATCAGACAAAAAATATCTAAAGACACTGAAGCAGCAAACTTTGTGGAAATTAATATTTGTGTCATTCTCAAAACGTTTGGCCAGGACTGTATATGTAGTAGCTTTATGACTAAATCCACTGCAGTGCAGGCCAAATAGTTGAAAGGCTGAACACACCAAAATCTTTGGTTGAGGAAATGAGCCACTTCTCAGTTTACTGTATATAAGCCACACGATGAACGCAATCACCACCATGGCAACGATAGGGATCACAATGTAGAGGGCAGTGTAGTTAGGACCTACAGGGGACAAGTCCAGCAGTTAGACTGACAGTCAAACTGATTTCACATTCAAAACTGTACAGCGTCCTAATTGAGCATTTGCTGATCAAATCTGACATAATATGACAATACAGACACATATAACTTTCAAAGCACGTATCAGATATTAGCAGATGTGGTTTATCTACTATTCCAGTGTTTTACTTGCTATATTGTATTTACTTCATCACCATGGCATTTTTTTTGCCTTGACCTCCCTTATCTCACCTCATTTGCTCACTTTGTATATAGACTTATTTTTCTACTGTATTATTGACTGTATGTTTGTTTTACTCCATGTGTAACTCTGTGTTGTTGTATGTGTCGAACTGCTTTGCTTTATCTTGGCCAGGTCACAATTGTAAATGAGAACTTGTTCTCAACTTGCCTACCTGGTTAAATAAAGGTGAAATTAAAAAAAAGATTACAGACAATGTATACTAAACGATAACAGACGTACTGAGAGCTAATATGACTTTGACGTATCAATCATGTGAGAAATTAAGAGTCTTACCGGAATCCCCATGCTTCCCCTCAATGCATATGTTCTGGTGAGCTGAGACATGAACATTGTTCATTTTTCCTTTGATCTTGATGCAGTGCCTATCCATCTCTCCATCGACTAGTATTTCAGCCTCACACACATGGTGTTGCTTGTAGGAGCAGTCAAAGCTGTGTTGTTTCTGGGGAAATAAAAAAAGGAATATATTTAGGCTATATTACAACAATGTTCATAAAAAATAAATATGCAAACGTTTATATTTGAAGGTTATAAATGTGTTTCCTTTTGAAAAACTTGCTTTGCTTGCAAGTGAAAACAATTCACAGCAGGTAGATACAGTTGAAGTTGGAAGTTTACATACACCTTAACCAAATACATTTAAACTCAGTTTTTCACAATTCCTGACATTTAATCCTAGTAAAATTCCCTATCTAAGGTCAGTTAGGATCACCACCTATTTTAAGAATGTGAAATGTCAGAATAATAGCAGAGAGAATGATTTATTTCAGGTTTTATTTCTTTCATCACATTCCCAGTGGGACAGAAGTTTACATACACTCAATTAGTATTTGGTAGCATTGCCTTTAAATTGTTTAACTTCGGTCAAATGTTTTGGGTAGCCTTCCACAAGCTTCCCACAATAAGTTAGGTGAATTTTGGCCCATTCCTCCTGACAGAGCTGGTGTAACTGAGTCAGGTTTGTAGGCCTCCTTGCTCGCACATGCTTTTTCAGTTCTGCCCACAAATTTTCTATAGGATTGAGGTCAGGATCAGGATTGAGGTCAGAGGTCAGCCCTGACCTCAATCCTATAGAAAATTTGTGGGCAGAACTGAAAAAGCGTGATGGCCACTCCAATACCTTCACTTTTGTTGTCCTTAAGCCATTTTTTCCACAATTTTGGAAGTATGCTTGGGATCATTGTCCATTTGGAAGACCCATTTGCGACCAAGCTTTAACTTCCTGACTGATGTCTTGAGCTGTTGCTTCAATATATCCACATAATTTTCCTACCTCATGATGCCATCTATTTTGTGAAGTGCACCAGTCCCTCCTGCAGCAAAGCACCCCCACAACATTATGCTTCCACCCCCGTGCTTCACGGTTGAGATGGTGTTCTTCGGCTTGCAAGCCTCCCCCGTTTTCCTCCAAACATAATGATGGCCAAACAGTTCTATTTTTGTTTCATAATTTCTCCAAAAAGTACAATCTTTGTCCCCATGTGCAGTTGAAAACCGTAGTCTGGCTTTTATATGTCGGTTTTGGAGCAGTGGCTTCTTCCTTGCTGAGCGGCCTTTCAGGTTATGTCGATATAGGACTCATTTTAACGTGGATATAGATACTTTTGTACCTGTTTCCTCCTGCATCTTCACAAGGTCCTTTACTGTTGTTCTGGGATTGATTTGCACTTTTCGCACCAAAGTACGTCAATCTCTAGGAGACAGAACGTGTCTCCTTCCTGAGCGGTATGACGGCTGCGTGGTCCCATGGTGTTGCCAAAACTATAGTTTGTTAACAAGAAATGTGTGGAGTGGTTGAAAAACAAATTTTATGACTCCAACCTAAATGTATGTAAACTTCGACTTCAACTCAGCTTCTACAAGTGTTCTACAAGTGTTCCCCAGTCATTTCGAAGTCATAATTTTCTGTCAGTTCTTACCAAGTGATATTCTGTGATAACCATGTAATTAAATTCCTTATGATCCGGTCTTTCATCTTTGATGATGGCATGTTTGTAGATGTGAAACGGGTGAATGAATTGAACTTTGATCATTTGATCGGATACAGCAGAGATGTTGACAGGTGGGAAATCCAATGAGCCTAAAAAACACAAAAGACTATTACTTTGTGAAAAAATCTGAGGTCAGTAAATATGTTCAAAATCTCCCGGCTCTGAACATTGATCAGATCAACAAAGAAATGCTACATGTGCTGCAGTGCATACAGTGTACTTACAAACCCTTTCAAGATACTACCTCAATTCTAGTTGTCAATCACTACATACTGTATAACATTGTTCCCATAATTTGCCTATTGGTTAGCTCAGTGTGAGAACTTACACTGTACATCCAACAGGTCTGGATACACTGTATCATCGTAGGTGAATGAAATTTCGGAGGAATTGGTATTCTGTCCAACAACAGCAGTCAATATGAAACGGTAGCCCTCTAGTATTACTTTGGTAAATGAGGAGACATCGCAGTGGTAGAGGGAAGTGTTTGAACAAACCAAGGCAGCACTGAAAGATAGAGGAAAACAATTGTTGTGGGTTAATGGCAACCTCTGATTTGGACTGAAATGTTAGTTCACAATTACAATGGAGAAGCTGACAAAGAACTGTTGACAGGACTTTACATTTGTATGGGTCTGACAGTGCATGTCAATTTTCCAATTTCTACTTGAAATTGTGGCAAGAAAGACTTAATATTCACTAGCTATATAACCTACATTGGATAACATAGGCCCTATTTGGTGAGAGATTAAGCAACCAATATGCTGCAGCACCTACCCAGAATATTTTCTTGTCATTTCCACATTGAACTGTGGCTGCAAAGATGGTTCACTGTAGTTCCAATAGATCACATTGTGAAAATTGTGGCACATGAGGCTCACGTTGACGGGAGGAGGAACTGTAGGACAAAATAGTATAAAGTCAGTCAGAATCAACAAGCTCAGTCCAGACAGAGATTTATACTTACCATATAATGACTACGTTTCTAAAACTGTGCTATATCTATAACAGCATAACATACTAGCAATTAAATCTATCCAAGTGATGTTGCAACGACCTGTATAGAAGCGGTTCCCAATTAGTCAGCTGTGGGCCAATGTTTTCTT
This sequence comes from Salvelinus namaycush, assembly GCF_016432855.1. Taxonomy (NCBI): domain Eukaryota; kingdom Metazoa; phylum Chordata; class Actinopteri; order Salmoniformes; family Salmonidae; genus Salvelinus; species Salvelinus namaycush. Next base: position 17,262,712 of record NC_052341.1, read on the forward strand.
GAGCGGATGTTAAGGGGACCAGAACATAGTTATAAATAATTTGTGCACTTCAAAATTACCGCAAGAATCCAAAAAAAACAGAACCATGATTCAAACCTGGATTACATTGGGATACAATCATATATGCCTCTCTATTTATGTGTGGTAATACCTGGGAACAGATTTCCTAAATTGGAGATTTTACAGTCTTGTCCAACAACAAAACATTATTAATTATTATTTGTGTATTATTATACATTATTTTAGCTCAGAAAACTTGGGGTGCGGGGCAAATAACATTTTGTTGAAATATAATTTGATCTCTGAGAAATTAAGCTTATTGATTGCACCCAAATTGGCCATTTTAATTTATAGGATTCATATAACTCTTCAATAAATGTAGTACCTAACATCCGATTTGGACCATACATTACACCAACAATCCAATACACTGATCAAAAGCCACCCACGTACCCTCCACACCCCACCCAAACAGCCAGTATACAGTATCGGTTTTCTATGTTTGACAAGTAGTATGGAGCTGCTGCTTGGAGTATTGCTTCTTCATCTGGTGATGTTTTCCCCCCCCCTGTTCAGAGAAATTAGCCATTGAAGTCGCTCATATTATTTACTATAAATTAGTGTGAAAGTACCAAGTTTTGCCCACTAGATGCTGCTGTTCTTGCTACTACATTTCTTCATGTGGCTGGTCTCTTGTGTTTATTAAATTAAATCACAACCTTTTCTTTGCAAATTTGGGTAGAAAACCAATAGTTTTTGCTCATGATGGAAATAGATTGTATGGTCCTCCTCAAAATTGAAGCCAGTCCTCCATGAAAACAATTTAGTTTGTCATTTTGTTAGGCTTTTTTTTGTGTCCAGGACACAGCCTTTTGTGTGTGCTTTAATCTCTCCTAAAAGGTATGGATTAGTTAGACCATTTCTGGTGAACAAGCAAACCATTTGGCTACAGCAGATCTAATGGTTCAATTTTATGGTCACTAATGTTCTTCAATGGTAAAAGTCCCAAACACACACTGTATAGTGTTTTGCAATGGTAATAATGGTATTGGGTTGGGTTTTATGGTAAATGTCACTAATCACATATAAATACATTTTCTAATAATTGTATTGAAAAACATATATGACTGTCATGCAATGGTTTACAATTGTATTATTTTATTAGGGTTTTCACAACATTTTAGTCACTAGTCCATTTCTCCATCATAGTTTTGGGCAACATCTTCATATGAGAATTGCACCATACAGCCCTCAGAGAGCTGCCATTTGTTGGACTATTCAAAGTCAGTTGGGTTGAAGCCATTAAGAATATTTCATTCATTCAGATCTAGGATGTGTTATTTTAGTGTTCCCTTTATTTTTTTGAGCAGTGTATATTTTCAACAACCCAAAATATTGTATTTTCAGCTGTTTGAAGCTAGTGTACAAAACCGAAAGTAAAAGACGCAAAAAGGAAACTTAACTGGAAGCATAGAAATAGAGCACATAGAACAGACACCACTTCTTAGATATGTTTTCAATGAGAATGACCAATCTATAACTCACATTTCTATGCGAATTTGGTACATATTGCAACTTTAAGTTTGCTGGGAAATATTCAAGATATGGGCTGCATTGTGTGCAAGTTAAATAAACCTATAAATCTTCCAGCACAACATAAGACGTTATTGTAAGTGATTGCAGGGAAGCTAAAATGTTGGGGCAGCAGGTAGCCTAGTGGTTAGAGCGTTGGGCCAGTAAACAAAAGTTTGCAAGATCAAATCCCTGAGCTGACAATGTAAATATCTGTAATTCTGCCCCTGAACAAAGCAGTTAACCCACTGTTCCTAGGCCATCATTGTAAATAAGTTGTTCTTAACTGACTTGGCTAGTTAAATAAAGGATCAATTAAATTTTAATAAAAACATCTCACTTGCAGTAGAAGCCTGGCACTATTAGCTAAAGAAGGGGAAAATATCAGCCTGTGAAGTCAGAAAGGAAATTACCTTACTGTCAAGGGAAATAATTGGAATTGGACATAACAAAGCCTGGATTAAAAAAAATATAATTACAGAATAATTACTCATGTTCCAGTGGGCCATTGTGTATGGTATGTAGTGGACATACAGAGGTGGTACTACAAACAATTGGACATTTCCAGTGGTGGAAAAAGTACCCAATTGTCATACTGGAGTACAAGTAAAGATACCTTAAAACCTCTCTGGTGGGACATTAGCGTCCCACCTGGCCAAAATCCAGTGAAAATACAGAGCGCCAAATTCAAATATATTACTATAAAAATACAATTTTCATGAAATCACACATGCAATACACCAAATTAAAGCTACACTTGTTATGAATCCAGCCAACGTGTCAGATTTCAAAAAGGCTTTACGGCGAAAGCAAACAATGCTATTATCTGAGGGTAGCACCCCAGCAAACAAACACAGACAATCATATTTCAACCCTCCAGGCGCGACACAAAACGCAGAAATAAAGATATAATTCATGCCTTACCTTTGACGAGCTTCTTCTGTTGGCACTCCAATATGTCCCATAAACATCACAAATGGTCCTTTTGTTCGATTAATTCCGTCGATATATATCCAAAATGTCCATTTATTTGGCGCATTTGATCGAGAAAAACACCAGTTCCAACTCGCGCAACATGACTACAAAATATCTCATAAGTTACCTGTAAGCTTTGTCCAAACATTTCAAAATACTTTCCTAATACAACTTTAGGTATTTTTTAAAGTAAATAGTTGATCAAATTTAAGACGGGATATACTGTGTTCAATACCGGAGGAAAACAAAGTGTAGCATGCTTTTCAGGTCACGCGCCTCTATCAAAGAGTACACTTCCCTCTACCCTCGTTCTGAACAGTGCTACTTCTTCATTTCTCAAAGGAAAAACCTCAACCAATTGCCAAAGACTTGACATCCAGTGGAAGCGATAGGAACTGCAAGAAGGTCCCTTAGAAATCTGAATTCCCAATGAAAACCCATTGAAAAGAGAGTAACCTCCCCCCCAAAAAATCAGAATGGTTTGTCCTCGGGGTTTCGCCTGCCAAATAAGTTCTGTTATACTCACAGACATGATTCAAACAGTTTTAGAACCTTCGGAGTGTTTTCTATGCAAATCTACTAATGATATGCATATCTTAGCTTCTGGGCCTGAGTAGCAGGCAGTTTACTTTGGACACCCTTTTCATCCGGACGTGAAAATACTGCCCCCTATCCCAAAGAAGTTTTAATAGGAAATGACTCAAGTAAAAGTGAAAGTCACCCAGTAAAACACTACTTCAGTAAAAGTATTTGGTTTTAAATATACTAAAGTATTAAAAGTAAATGTACTTGCAAAAATGTACTTAACTTCTCTGGGATAGGTGGGACGGTAGCGTCCCACTTGGCCAAAATCCAGAAAAAAATGTAGCGCACCAAATTCAAATATATTACTATGAAAATCAATCTTTCATGAAATCACACATGAAAGACACCAAATTAAAGCTACACGTGTTGTGAATCCAGCCAACATGTCTGATTTCAAAAAGGATTTACGGGGAAAGCACACCAAACAATTATGTTAGCTCAGTACATAGCCATTTTCCTAGCAAAAGATAGTAGTATCAAAAAGCATAAATAGAGATAAAATTAATCACTAACCTTTGATGATCTTCATCAGATGATACTCATAGGACATCATGTTACACAATACATTTATGTTTTGTTCGATAATGTGCATATTTATATCCACAAATCTCGGTTTACATTGGCGCCATGTTCAGAAATGCCTCTAAAATATCCGGAGTAATTGCAGAGAGCCACGTCAAATAACAGAAATACTCATCATAAACTTTGATGAAAGATACATGTTTTACACAGAATTAAAGATACACTTGTTCTTAATGCAACCGCTGTCAGATTTTTAAAAAAAACTTTACGTAAAAAGCACACCATGCAATAATCTGAGACAGCGCTCAGATTTAACAACATTTCTCCGCCATGTTGGAGTCAACAGAAATACGAAATTACATCATAAATATTCCCTTACCTTTGATTATGTTCATCAGAATGCACTGCCAGGAATCCTAGTTCCACAATAAATCGTTGTTTTGTTCGATAATGTCCATTACTTTTGTCCAATTAGCTACTTTTGCTAGCATGTGTAGTACACGTGTCCAAACGCTCGCGCAGATGCAGGCAAACGTCAGACGAAAACTCCAAAAGGTATATTACAAGTCTAATAAACTGGTCAAACTTAGTAGAGAATCAATCTTCAGGATGTTGTTATCATATATATCCAATAACGTTCCAACCGGAGCATTTCTTCGTGTCTGTATAAATAATGGAACGCAAGGCGATATCATGAGGAAAGCGCGTGAGCAAGAATTGGCAAACTGCCAGACCAGTGACTGAAACACCTCCCATCCGTCCCCACATCACACTAGAGGCTTCATTCAGCGTTCTACAGACTGTTGACATCTAGTGGAAGGCGTAGGAAGTGCAAACAGATCCATATATTACAGGGAATTGAATAGGCGATGACTTTAACATCGACCCTTCTCAGAATTCTCACTTCCTGTTTGGATTTTTTCTCAGGTTTTTGCCTGTCATATGAGTTCTGTTATACTCACAGACATCATTCAAACAGTTTTAGAAACTTCAGAGTGTTTTCTATCCAATAGTAATAATAATATGCATATATTAGGATCTGGGACAGAGTAAGAGGCAGTTCACTATGGGCACGCAATTCATCCAAAAGTGAAAATGCTGCCCCCTATATCAAAGAAGTATCAAAAGTAAATAATATTATTTTAAGCAAACCAGATGGTACAATTGTTAATATTTTTTAAATCTACGGATAGCCAGGGACACACTCCAACACTTAGAAACAAAGCATTTGTGTTTAGTGAGTCCGCCAAATCAGAGGCAGTAGAGATGACAGGGATGTGCATGAATTGGACCATTTCTGTCCTGCTAAGTATTCAAAGTACTTTTGGGTGTCAGGGAAAATGTATGGAGTAAAAAGTACATAATTTTCTTTAGTAACATAGTAAAGTAAAAGTTGTCAATAATAGAAATAGTAAAATACTTTAAAGTATTTTTACTTAAGTACTTTACACCACTAAACATTTCATCACACATCACTGTGCCGTTTTGGGGAAATATACTTCCGGATTTAGTTCCACAACATTAATGTTACTTTAGAGTGGGGGAAAGGCAATGTACTGTAAGTCCTCCGTTCTGTGGAGAACAACACACTAGAATAGAGGTCGACCGATTAATTTGCATGGCCGATTAATTAGGGCCGATTTCAAGTTTAAGTTTTTGACCGCTTCTATATTGCAAAAACTGAAGAAAAAATGTAACGCCAGGATCTCTGAACAAATAGGTTCGGGAAAGAAAACATTCCAAAACTGAGAGGTTCCGGTGTTGTGCCCAAAATCTCCCCCCTGCCAGAATTCTCCCCAATTCGCGTTCTTCATTGCTACGACTTGCTTGCTAGTTTTTGATTTCAGATCAAGCTAGACACCCCATTCCACCTCTCACTGCCTATTGACATCTAGTGGAAGGCGTATGAAGTGCATGTATATCCATAGATTTCAAGCAAATGAATAGGAAGGCCCTGGAACAGAGCCTCGATTTCAGATTTTTCACTTCCTGACAGGAAGTTTGCTGCATAAATGAGTTCTGCTTTACTCACAGATATAATTCAAACGGTTTTAGAAACTTGAGTGTTTTCTATCCAATAGTAATAATAATATGCATATTGTACGATCTAGAATAGAGTACGAGGCCTTTTAAATTGGGCACGATTTTTTCCCAACGTGAAAACAGCGCCCCCCTATCCCAAAATATAACACACATACATTCATTTTTAATTTCGGTTGCCTATCCTGACGTGAAGTTTGTTCTATAGAAAGTATTTGACTCTGATGTGTGCCACAGAAAGTATTTCGCTCCAGCCACAAAATTAAGGAAATTAGAAGGGGGGATTCTGGCGGGGGGAGGGGGGATTTTCGACACACCTGTTTTTGTTAGGCAAGCGAGTCAGTTAAGAACAAATTCGTATTTACAATGACAGCCTTTCAGAAGGAAAAATGCCTCCTGCGGGTACGGGGGCTAGGATTTAAAAAAAAAATATATATATAGGACAAAACACACATCACGACAAGACCGACACCACAACATAAAGAGAGACCTAAAGACAACAACATATGGCAGTGACACATGAAATCACAGCATGGTAGCAACACATGACAACATTATGGCAGCAGCACAACATGGTAACGTTAGCAGCTCAAAACATGGTAACGTTACAAACATTATTGGGCACAGACAACAGCACAAAGGGCAAGAAGGTAGAGATAACAATACATCACGCGAAGCAGCCACAACTGTGTTAGGCCAAGAGATCCTACAATATATTTATATATGAGTATACTTTTGGAATAGCTATATAATTTCCAAGAACATTAGCATATTGTACAGTGGCCTTCAGCCTGCATTATGTTGTTGAAAGAATTAAGCAGGAATACTGTACTAAATACTTACAGTAACATCAGCTCCAATTGATTAATCAAAGCGTCATTTAAAACAAACTATTTTAGGGCAAAAATGACTTACCGTAAGACACGACCTGTTGGCTTAAAACCAAGATCAGGGAAATGCGGAATATCCTTACCCCGGCCATTTTAAAATTTTGTCGAGTCTATGTAAAACTATATGAAATGTATCTGAATGTCCATATGAATAGGCTATACCTATTTGAGAGCCTTTTGTCTGTCTAACTAAAAATACAGACAAAATGCATTTCCAGCACAGCCAACCCCCAGGATATTGCTCAAACCGGCAGGCTACACAGTTAACAAATTCCAATGAAATGTTCCAGTCGCAATTACCAGACCCGCATACTACACATTTTTACAGGAATAGGAATAGGAAAAGTCACGTGCGGCGATATGCTGCTGCAGTGCGTCGTGATTAAGTTTCAGATAGCTACGCATCGAGGATCAAAGGTGAAAATGTCGATCTTCGTGGTCAATCTTTGTGTAAATACTTACACATTTCGAATACAATCTTGGCACCAATAATTACTTATATTACACCAGATGTATGTCTCTGAAACGATTATTTTAAAATTGCACACAGTCAGGGATGGCCTGAGCCTTTTGGGGGCCCTAATAACATTTTAAAAAGCACGTTTTCTCCAATTCTACACATTTTGCCATCGGGAAGAGAGAACATTTTGCCATTTTACAGCACATTTTCTGCAATTCCACCCATTTTGCCATGGGGTGGAAAGAAAATGTTTGCAGTTTTGAAACAAATTTCCTGCAATTGTTAGCTGGCATGGCTAATTGAGTGACTATCAGTGACTGAAATAACAGGAGGAAAACTGCTTATGCACAACCAAATTTCGAAATGGAACTTTGTGTATTCTACTATTCTAACAGTTGAAACCCCTACTGAGTCGTTGTTCCCCCCCATAAAAAAGTGAGTTTTTGTCACTTATGCCCAGGGCCGGTCCTGGAAGGATAATTTTGAAGCTAATGACAGCCTGCAGCATCTTGCTCGGTCTTCAACTTGAGATGTTTAATAGAGGGGGCAGCACTTAGCTAACCTGCATAGTCCATTTCCTGGAGTAGCTCAAATTGTGCATTTATGTCACATAAATCTCACCGAGGGACTTTTGTTCTCAGCAGTACCTTGAAGGCAGCTAATTGTGGCACACCCTCTTCTGCTCTGAGCCAATTGTGAACGCTGTGCAGATTTCACCCCAATCAACCCATTGAACGAGGCACATTTTCACATATTTTTGGGCTTCATTTGACTGGCAGATTTTCAATAGTATAAATGTTTTTTGTATTTATAGCTAGCATCTTAATTAAGGTAACTTTATACTGGTATAACACTGATATTATATCAGACTGATTTGTTGTAGATTAGCAATATTTTTGTGTTTGTTAGAAAGCTTGCTAGTCGGGCTAGCAAGCTAACTTGGCTATCTAGTCTTGTGAGCTAGTTAACTAGGTAGCCCTTGATTATGACTATTACTACCGTTAATTTACACGTAAGAGTCATTGGACGAAGGCGTCTTCTGTAGGGGGGGGATGTTTTATTAAGAGTTGCAACACTCCATCTGAACATTAACATGCATCGCTTGTGGTGTGGTTTTTGGAGTATAAGGACCTTATCTTTCATATCGGCGAGAATTTGTTATATAAAAACTAAAGGTTAAATTGATACACACCTTTCTAGGGTTAGGGATCACACAACCAGATTTCCACGTTACAGCGCTTGTTATGGAAGACAGTGGACTACCTGTGCTAATTAGTTATCTGCGTCTTCTAAGACCTGTATGTAAATGTAACATGTTGTCACTGAAAAATACTGTTGGCTACAACTGTTACAACCGGTTAAAATAGTGTACAATAAGTATATATTTGTGAAATTATTTTGACGTGAGGGATTTATGTTTCCACAACCGAACTGCAATTGAGAATCAATATACGTTTAGATGGAGTATTTGTCTTCTGTGTTGACTTCGAGAGGCAATTTGCCCTTTAAACAGAAAATATAAGGTCATTGGACTAAGGAGTAACATTATGCTCCTTTAGTCCAGTATTGGGCTAGTTAGTGTTCTTAACGAGCTAGGTATCTATGCTGGTTGTTAGCTTTTGTGGACTATACATTTACAGTCAGTGAGATTAATTTCTGACAGAATTATCAAATTCGCTTTAAGCCTCACAGCTTGATCAGATTCAATAGCAGCCTCAGAGGCTGCCATGTAAATGTTTTTTTTGGGGGGGGGCAAGTCAGTTAAGAACAAATTCTTATTTTCAATGACAGCCTAGGAACAGTGGGTTAACTGCCTTGTTCAGGGGCAGAACGACTTATTTTTACCTTGTCAGCTCAGGGATTTGATCTTGTAACCTTTTGGTTACTAGTCCAACACTCTAACCACTAGGCTACCTGCCACCCCATGCTAATTAGGCGTGCCTTATAGGCTGATGCATAATATATTAAGTCATTCTTTTTTCTTTCTTTTTTTACAATATTGATAGATATATGAATATTGATATTACATTTTGATGAATGGATATAATATTTATAAAAAGGTATGCTATCAAAATGACTGATGCTGAATCTCTTCTCATCTTTTCAAGTTAACATGGAGGATTTTGGGGAAAATGCTGTGAAGGACAACCTACAGAAAGAAAATTAGTGTCGAAGTGTCGAAGTGAAGCTAGGGTGCCTAACTGTTTCAGCGTTTAATAATACCACTTAACTACTTAATATTCTCCAGCTTTCTTTCATTCTCCTGTACTTAAACTGTAAACAAGTTATTTGACATATGGAAAACAATGAATTTGTACTTTGTAAGTATTTTTGTACTTGTTTTGATGAACCATACCATCAGATAGTAAATCAGTCTTACACACAAGATTGACCTAAAGAGACCCTCATCTCATTCATGATTATCATGCACTAAATATCTGCTCGGAGCACATGGAATATACCAGCCCTTTTAAATAAAACTCACCATTGTCTTTGGGACCAGATTCTGACAATTGTCATTAATAAAAACATGGCGACGTCCTGCGCATGTGCTACACAAAAACAAACATAGTTTTCTGTTAATGGACACCCCTCCCTAGCACCATTCACTTCCCATGATTTTCCAAACTTTGTTCTTTTAATCTTGTACAGTTCATTGTGCTAGATTAGAGCAACTGAGAACAGGAGCTGGATAGTGGTTTCAGATCACAGGAGAGTCAATTTGTCATGTTCTTGGGCAGTCCAACTGATTCTTTGCCCAATTATTGGCAGAAGATCTGATTTGATTGGTCAAAAGACTAATAATCATGACGTGTTTGCTGTGGTGAGTGATCTGAATGTTCAGTCTGTAGCTGTACATCTATGAAGTCACCATTGAGTGGCATAATGTACAACATCCCTAACTATAACGGGTAAGACTCAATTCTGTAAAGGACAAGACAGACCAACACAAATGTCAGTCATGCGCAGTAGATCACCTGCTGGGTGTCGACGAACAGTGGCCATTTAACATGTATAGTCATTGGGAAATGATCAGAAAATTACTGCTAATATTCTGTGGTCTGAGGCTGCGCAACCGCTGTGCAAGGCCGACGTTAATGTTGGTCTGTCGGGTCCTTAACAGGAAACAAAGTAAGACGAGACAAGCCATCATCTTCAACAGTGCATTTATTGTCACAGGTCTAATTGAACATTGACTCCACAGTGCTTCTATCAAAACACAAGCTGGGAGGATTAATACCACCAAAATGTACACAAGAACCAATGTGTTGGAATATAATAGCAAAAAAACAAAACAGTGCTTAAATAATGAATTAAATAATAGTTAAAGTGCAAACGATTTCACCAGGAGGCAAATGTAAACCCAAGGGGGAAACCTTGTTGGTATCCTTGTTGCAGTCTCGGTAAGAGTACTCATGCATATGTCCCCACAGGTAAGGCAGGGAAGTCCTCGGGGTGGTCTGAGTTTGGGGCTAGGACGCAAGCCTGGAGAGAAGCACAACAGGACATACAGTTGAAGTCGGAAGTTTGCATACACCTTAGCCAAATACATTTAAACTCAGTTTTTCACCATTCCTGACATTAATCCTAGTAAAAATTCCCTCTTAGGTCAGTTAGGATCACCACTTTATTTTAAGAATGTGAAATGTCAGAATAATAGTAGAGAGAATTATTTATTTCAGCTTTTATTTATTTTATCACATTCCCAGTGGGTCCGAAGTTTACATACACTCAATTAGTATTTGGTAGCATTGCCTTTAAATTGTTTAACTTCGGTCAAACATTTTGGGTAGCCTTCCACAAGCTTCCCACAATAAGTTGGGTGAATTTTTGCCAATTCCTCCTGACAGAGTTGGTGTAACTGAGTCAGGTTTGTAGGCCTCCTTGCTCGCACACGCTTTTTCAGTTCTGCCCACAAATTATCTATAGGATTGAGGTCAGGGCTTTGTGATGGCCACTCCAATACCACTCCAATACCTACTTTGTTGTCCTTAAGCCATTTTGCCACAATTTTGGAAGCATGCTTGGGGTCATTGTCCATTTGGAAGCCCCTTTTGCGACCAAGCTTTAACTTCCGGACTGATGTCTTGAGATGTTGCTTCAATATATCCACAAAATTTTCCCTCCTCATAATGCCATCTATTTTGTGAAGTACACCAGTCCCTCCTGCAGCAAAGCACACTAACAACATGATGCTGCCACCCCTGTGCTTCACGGTTGGGATGGTGTTTTTCGGCTTGCAAGCATCCCCCTTTATCCTCCAAATATAATGATGGTCATTATGGCCAAACAGTTCTATTTTTGTTTCATCAGACTAGAGGACATCTCTCCAAAAAGTACAATCTTTGTCCCCATGTGCAGTTGCAAACCGTAGTCTGCCTGTTTTATGTCGGTTTTGGAGCAGTGGCTTCTTCCTTGCTGAGCGGCCTTTCAGGTTATGTCGATATAGGACTCGTTTTACTGTGGATATAGATACTTTTGTACCTGTTTCCTCCAGCATCTTCACAAGGTCCTTTACTGTTGTTCTGGGATTGATTTGCACTTTTCGCACCAAAGTACGTTCATCTCTAGGAGACAGAAGGCGTCTCCTTCTTGAGTGGTATGACAGCTGCATGGTCCCATGGTGTTTATACTTTCATACTATTGTTTGTACAGATGAACATGGTACCTTCAGGCATTTGGAAATTGCTCCCAAGGATGAACCAGACTTGTGGAGGTCTACAATAATTTTTCTCAGGTTTTGGCTGATTTCTTTTGATTTTCCCATGATGTCAAGCAAAGAGGCACTGCGTTTGAAGGTAAGCCTTGAAATACATCCACAGGTACACCTCCAATTGACTCAAATGATGTCAATTAGCCTATCAGAAGCTTCTAAAGACATGACATAATTTTCTGGAATTGTCCAAGCTGTTTAAAGGCAAAGTCAACTTAGTGTATGTTAACTTCTGTGATACAGTGAATTATAAGTGATATAATCTGTCTGTAAACAATTGTTGGAAAAATGACTTGTGTCGTGCACAAAGTAGATGTCCTAACCGACTTGCCAAAACTATAGTTGGTTAACAATACATTTGTGGAGTGGTTGAAAAACGAGTTTTAATGACTTCAACTGTATGTACATAAGTGGTGTTAGAGGATAGGATAGGATTCTAATACAGATTTATTTCATGCTTCTAGAAAGAGAGGTTTCTTCACCTCACTAAATTGTACATTTATCGTTGTCTTGTAATTGTTGTTATTGTCTTGTCTGTATTTCGTTCAATAACACTTTGTTTTATTTTTTTTATTTTTTTTTTACCATTGCCAGCCATGTTCACTTAAAAATAAAACTGCTCTGCTCTGCGATGAATGGGAGGGATATATGATATACAAAATTACCATCACTAAAATTTGAATTATACACCTGTTGCACTGTGCATCTTCCCAGTATCAATCAATGTTATTACCCCCAAAAGTTGTTCAGTTGTGGTGTGTGCTGTACTCACTGGTTCCCCCACATATATTTCCTGTGTGTGTGTGTGTGACTCACTGATTCTCCACCTCCATCTCCACAGGCTGTTGGGCGCCCTTAGGTGGGATGCCTACTGCATCAGGCATCACGCCCATCCCTACATCACTACCGAGGGGACAGCAACCATGCTAAACCATTTATCACAGCACTGGCATTTATAATGAAAAATCATGAAACTGTTATGTTTACTTTCGTAACTTATCTCCATATGGTGCTAACCTCACCCCATGTCCATAGGGTCTTAAACAGAGCTAAAGCTTGAGGGCCCATGGCCTCCTCTCTTCTCCTCAGGGGAGATGCCTCTGAAAGACAGGAAAACAACTTTACATTTACCATGTGGTAAACAATGATGACACATGATCTCATTTGCTAGATTAATAAGCAATCACATTCCACTGTGGCGTTAGTATTCTCTCTTCCCCCTCAGGTTGAAGCTACCGGTAGTATCCATGTTTCTGTGTCCTCCTCTTCTCCCTCTGCCCTGTCGGACCTGGTCGTCAGTCTGCGTAATAGGCTGGCCTGGTGGCCTCCCGGGTGGCGCAGTGGTCTAAGGCACTGCATCGCAGTGCTAGCTGTGCCACCAGAGATTCTGGGTTCGAGCCCAGGCTCTATCGAGCCCAGGTCCATGGGGTGATGCACAGTTGTCCGGGTTAGGGAGGGTTTGGCTGGCAGGGATATCCTTGTCTCATCACGCACTAGCGACTCCTGTGGCGGGCCGGGCGCAGTGCACGCTGACCAGGTCGCCAGGTGTACGGTGTTTCCTCCGACACATTGGTGCGGCTGGCTTCCGGGTTGGATGTGCGTTGTGTCAAGACGCAGTGCGACTAGTTTGGGTTGTGTTACGGAGGACGCATGGCTCTCAACCTTTGCCTCTCCCGAGTCCGTACGGGAGTTGCAGCGATGAGACAAGACTGTAACTACTACCAATTGGATAGGCCGGCCTGGGGAGAACATCAGTGAGAGAGTACAGTTAATCAATTTTAATCAATAGAGTTAATAAAACATTTTCACTAAGCAATACACAATAAAACATTTGGTACGTACATACCACAACCAGAAGCCATGGATTACAGGCAACATTCGCACTGTGTTAAAGGGTAGAGCTGCCGCTTTCAAGGAGCGGGACTCTAACCCGGATGCTTATAAGAAATCCCGCTATGCCCTCTGATGAACCATCAAACAGGCAAAGCGTAAATACAGGACTAAGATCGAATCATACTACACCGGCTCCGACGCTCGTCAGATGTGGCAGGGCTTGCAAACTATTATAGACTACAAAGGGAAGGATAGTCGAGAGCTGCCGAGTGACACGAGCCTACCAGACGAGCTAAATAACTTACATGCTCGCTTCGAGGCAAGTAACACTGAAATATGCATGAGAGCATCAGGACGTGTATTCCGAGCACGCGCTGACCAACTGGCAAGTATCTTCACTGACATTTTCAACCTCTCCCTGTCTGAGTCTGTAATACCAACATGTTTCAAGCAGACCACCATAGTCCCTGTGCCCAAAAACACTAAAATAACCTGCCTAAATGACTACCGACCCGTAGCACTCGCATCTGTAGCCATGAAATGCTTTGAAAGGCTGGTCATGGCTCACATCAACACCATTATCCCAGAAACCCTAGACCAGGGGTGTCAAACTCATTCCACGGAGGGCCTAGTGTCTGCAGGTTTTTGGTTTTTCCTTTCAATAAAGCCCTAGACAACCAGGTGTGGGGAGTTCCTAACTAATTAGTGATGTTAATTCATCAATCAAGTACAAGGGAGGAGCGAAAACCCGCAGACACTCGGCCCCCCGTGGAATGAGTTTGACACCTGTGCCCTAGACCCACTCCAATTTGCATACCGCACCAACAGATCCACAGATGATGCAATCTCTATTGCACTCCACACTGCCCTTTCCCACCTGGACAAAAGGAACACCTATGTGAGAATGCTATTCATTGACTACAGCTCAGCGTTCAACACCATAGTGCCCTCAAAGCTGATCACAAAGCTAAGGATCCTGCGACTAAACACCTCCCTCTGCAACTGGATCCTGGACTTCCTGACGGGCCGCCCCCAGGTGGTAAGGGCAGGTAACAACACATCCACCACGCTGATCCTCAACACGGTGGCCCCTCAGGGGTGCGTGCTCAGCCCCCTCCTGTTCTCCCTGTTCACTCATGACTGCACGGCCAGGCACGACTCCAACACCATCATTAATTTTGCTGATGACACAACAGTGGTAGGCCTGATCACCAACAACGATGAGACAGCCTATAGGGAGGAGGTCAGAGACCTGACCGTGTGGTGCAAGGACAACAACCTCTCCCTCAATGTGATCAAGACAAAGGAGATGATTATGGACTACAGGAAAAGGAGGACCAAGCACGCCCCATTCTCATCGACGGGGCTGTAGTGGAGCAAGTTGAGAGCTTCAAGTTCCTTGGCGTCCACATCACCAATAAACTAACACGGTCCAAGCACACCAAGACAGTCGTGAAGAGGGCACGGCAAAACCTATTCCCCCTCAGGAGACTGAAAAGATTTGGAATTGGTCCTCAGATCCTCAAAAGATTTTACAGTTGCACCATCGAGAGCATCCTGACGGGTTGTATCACTGCCTGGTAAGGCAACTGCTCGGCCTCCGACCGCAAGGCTCTACAGAGGGTAGTGCGTACAGTCCAGTACATCACTGGGGCCAAGCTTCCTGCCATCCAGGACCTCTATACCAGGCGGTGTGAGAGGAAGGCCCTAAAAATTGTCAAAGACTCCAGCCACCCTAGTCATAGACTGTTCTCTCTGCTTCCGCACTGCAAGCAGTACCCGAGCGCCAAGTATAGGTCCAAGAGGCTCCTAAATAGCTTCTACCCCCAAGCCGTAAGAATCATGAACAGCTAATAACCCCCCACCCCCCACCCTCTGGAACGCTGCTACTACTCTCTGTTATTTTCTAAGCATAGTCACTTTAATAACTCTACCTACATGTACATATTACCTTAATTACCTCGACACCGGTGCCCCCGCACATTGACATTGACTCTGTACCGGTACCCACTGTATATAGCCCCGCTATTGTTATTTACTGCTGCTCTCTTATTTGTTATTCTGGTCGCTTACTGTTTTTTTGTTGGTATTTTCTTAAAACTGCATTGTTGGTTCAGGGGTTGAAAGTAAGCATTTCACTGTAAGGTCTACCTACACCTGTTGTATTTGGCGCATGTGACAAATAACATTTTATTTGATTTTAAGTCAACTTGGAATCATGCAATGAGATGTTGTGTGGTCCTCCCGCAATGACTCGTTGGGAAAGCATTACATTTTTTAGGCTACAGATTACCCTAACCCTAACTTCACAGGGTGGTGAAAGTGCAAGGTGATGAGCTTGCTGCTCCTTTCCAATAAATATTGAGGGTCCTATTCTGGTGACATGACGATCGATGCTTGGCTGCCATTTGACAAATAAGAATAATCTCGTTCTTTTGTTCCTTTCCAATAAATATCGAGGGTCCTATTCTGGTGACATGACGATTGATGCTTGGCTGCTATTTTACAAATAAGAATAATCTTATTCTTTTGTCCATAATAATCTCATCATGTAGGCTATACCTGCACTGTATCTGCGAGCTGTTGGCTAGAGCGCATGTACCAGAGTGGGCACACTCGCTATACACTGAGCGTGTGTACGTAAATCCGAGAAACTCCATTTAGTATTATATGTTATGATGGTTTCTTAATAAGGCAAAAATGAAAGGAGGGTGATTGGTCTGGGTTGATGGGTGCGTGTATGATGTGCTTGTCTAGCAACCAAAAGGTTGGGAGTTCGCGTCATGGAAAACTTTTGCATTTTAGCTGATTAGCAAATCTTCAATTAATTACTACTTTTTAGCTATTTTGCAACTACTTAGCATGTTAGCTAACCCTAACTCTTGTAGCTAACCCTTCCCCTAACCTTAACCCTTTAACCTAACTCCTAAACTTAACCATAACCCCTAACCCCTAGTCTAGCTAACGTTAGCAAGATAGCTAACGTTAGCCACCTAGCTAGAATTTGTAACATATCATACGAAATGGGTGATGGACATCCACAAATTAATACATACCATACGAAAGGTAACATATCATAATAAATGGAGCGTCTCGGATTTAAGTACAAAATAATACGAAATGCTGTGAGACCAGGTTGCACAATCACATCTGTATCTATTTCCTCAACTAAGTATCAAACACACGCAAACGTCTCCATGACAGATAAATATTTTATGGCTTCAAAATCCCAATGGGTTGTCACTGATGGCCATCCTATGCCGTTTAGACCTAGCTTCATAATTCCATCTTAAAATCTCATGAGCTTCAACTGTTCTGATCAGTTTGAAACCGCGAGTGAAACAGAGTGGAAGCTTACGAGTTCAGGATGGTCATGCGGGGCTACTATGACTATGAATTTGAGAGAGGAGTATCTCCTCCCAACAGCAGTATCTCCTCCCCACCAGATGTTCATGACCACAGAAGTGAACTTAAATGACCTGACGGATCTGGCCACTGTTTCAACCTTCATTGGGGATCCAGATTGCCCTATTGGAAATGACCCCGATCCCTATGAAGTTCCCTTTTTCCCAGATTATTCTTACAAAGTTACCTTTCAGGAGTTCCATTCAGAAAATTTCCCAAAAACCAGAAGGTTTTCAGTTCTGTCTGACAACAGCTCAGATATATCATGTATGGTGATGTTTATGGTTTCCATAGCATCAAAGGTTGTGGCAGAACTGAGGTGAGCTGTTGTAACTTCTCAAGCGTTATGTCATTGTTCTGTGTTGGACTGTGACATACATTTCATAGAATCCTGTTATCACTACACCTTAACACAAGGCCATTATGTTTTGGAACTGTTGCTTGTATAAAAGGACTGTTGTGTAAACAATATTATTGTATTATCAATCATTATTAATACTTATTAGCAGTTAATACAGGTAATGAGTGGAGAACAGGAGGGCTTCTTAAAGAAAAACTAACAGGTCTGTGAGAGCTGGAATTCTTACTGGTTGGTAGGTGATCAAATACTTATGTCATGCAATAAAATGCAAATTAATTACTTAAAACTCATACAGTGTGATTTTCTGGATTTTTGTTTTAGATTCCGTCTCTCACAGTTGAAGTGTACCTATGATAAAAATGACAGACCTCTACATGCTTTGTTAGTAGGAAAACCTGCAAAATCGGCAGTGTACCAAATACTTGTTCTCCCCACTGTACCTGGACTTGAACACAGTCATTCATACATACAAATGGATTCAAAATGGCATAGGCTACATAAAAGTATATCTTGTAGGAGGCATATCTCATGGGATTTTATTATTTTACTTTATATATATATAAGTACACAAAACATTAGGAACTCCTGCTCATTCCATGACATAGATTGATCAGGTTTCCAGGTGAAACCTATGACCCCTTATTGTTGTCACTTGTTAAATCCACTTCAATCAGTGTAGATGAAGGGGAGGAGAAAGGTTAAAGGAGGATTTTTAAGCCTTGAGACAATTGAGACATGGATTGTGTATGTGTGCCATTTCGAGGGTGAATGGGTAAGACAAAATATTTAAGTGCCTTTAAACAGGGTATGGTAGTAGGTGCCAGGTGCGCCAGTTTGAGTGTGTAAAGAACTGCAATGCTACTGGGTTTTCCACACTCAACAGTTTCCTGTGTGTATCAAGAATGGTCCACCACCCAAAGGACATCCAGCCAACTTGACACAATTGTAGGAATCATTGGAGTCAACATGGGCCAGCATCAGTGGTGGAAAAAGTACCCAATTGTCATACTTGAGTAAAAGTAAAGATACCTTAATAGAAAATGTACTCAAGTAAAGGTTAAAGTCACCCAGTAAAATACTAATTGAGTAAGTCTAAAAGTATTTGGTTTTGAATATACTTAAGTATAAAAAATAACAGTACAAATCGTTTCAAATTCCTTAAATTAAGCAAACCAAATGGCACCATTTTCTTTTCTTTTCTTTTTTTACAGATAGCTAGAGGCACACTCCAGCATGCAGACATAATTTACAAAACTAAGCATGTGTGTTTAGTGAGTCCACCAGATCATCAGTAGGGATGACCAGGGATGTTCTCTTGATAAGTGTGTGAATTGGACCATTTATTTTAAAATACTTCTTAAAAAACAGTTACTATTTACTATCAGTAATGTAACTTTTGTATTACCCAAACTCAGTAATGTAATCTGATTACATTCAGTTACTTTCCGATTACTTTCCCCTTAAGAGGCATTAGAAGAAGATAAAATGTATAGTACCAATTGAACCACATATATTGCAGGATAAATCAATGTTAAAGTTTACATAGCTGGCCATATATAGATGTTAAATGTTACTTTATTGGTTGGTTATGTAGGCTTCTTCTAAACCATCGCTTTCAACTACATATAATAATATGATTAAATGATATCTTTACATTAAAAACCAAAGTCTATCAGAATTTCAGTCATTCCAATAAAGATCTTCAAGAATAGGACTTTGAAATATGGAAGTATAGATTAGCCAAATTGTTTTACCTGGGCATAACCCCAAAACTAAGGACTTATTAGCCAGCCCTACTCTATTGTTTATGATTTTGTTGTCATGGAGGACTGATTGGGCTCATTGATTCGAGTTGAAAAATAAATGCTGCGCTCATGAAATGGCATGCTTTGAGAACTACTGAAAAGTGCTATTTACATGTGAAAAATGTATGCCATATACTGCATTTGCTATAGGCCTATTAATAAACTTTTTGTTGGTGACACTTTGGTATCTTGATAATCCACAGATGAAATTGAGGGATGGGCCTGGAGAAATGTAACCACTCTCAGGTTAATAGAAAGAGCCTGACCATCACTGATATCAACATTTTTGTTTTAACCATGTTATGAGCCTATACAGTGTTTATTTACATTTACAATGTTACAAACATTGGAGAAAAACAAGCTTATATTTTGGGTTCTCATGGAGTGTGACAGTTGAACCAAACTCCTGAGGCATTTATAAGTTATATTCTTCAAAATACAATGGATATATATATACTTTATATGTCCAAAAATGGATGTAGCAACTACAGATTGCCCCTTTAAGTTTATCAAAAGTGTACGAGTTTGAACATTTGTCCATTAGGCCTATGGATGAAATATTTTTATCAGCATGCAATAGTTGAGCAATAAATGCCCCACTTTATTCCATAGGCTGGGATTCTGTAGCTGTTGCAGAGCACATTTTTCACTGGCTTTCCACTGGTTTCAAAAACAATGTTTGATAGGCAGTTTAAACTTTTTAATTCTATCATTATTGGGTGCATGGGCATCTCGACCCTCATAGTTAACATCCATTTGAAGAGCATAACCTGAGGTCTTTTTGAGTCGTTAAATCCGAGTTTCCTCTTGATTGCTAGCAATAGCATAAATTCTTCATTTAAGCTATTGTGCTTGGCAATGGGAGCACTCTCTATACATGCACTCTTTCTTCAGGTTCTCACAGCACAAAGACTCAAACTTTCTCAATGTTGCTGCAGCTGATCACTTTGTGAGGCTGTAGTTTGTCTGCCATGAACTGGAGGTTGGCGTGGGTTTTGCAGAGACATGTGTCCCGATCCTGGACTGTTGGCTTGACAACCCAAAAAGGACTTGAATTGTGCCATTCAAGAAGCGCTTCTGCTTTTTCTTCTAGTTCCTCGTTAGTGTGTCCTTTTTCCCTGTTGTTGCTCTGCTGTTGTCATCACGTTCATAGAATCTAGTGATTTTCTCTTCTGTGGCAGTGCTAATTCTGTTACACTGATTTTTCCTGGAGTATTGAAGACTTGATGGGCTGTTTTCATTTGCCCTCATTGCTTTTGCTGAAAATCCAAATTCTGTTTGCAGCTTTGACCAGCCCATACTTTCTCAGGATGTTGCCTCTGAGCATTTTTGAAGCCACTTGTTTGTCCTTGGCACTGCACATTTTTTATACTTTTGTTTTAACTCTGCAATGATGGCATTTTGATACAATAAAATCCTTCTCAAATTCTTCGGAGTTCCCTTCATTTTCTGTTTTGTCTTTGGGGAATCTTGTCTCTTCATTTTGTTCATCAGTCGATCATACATTTTTTGTATTTCTCAGCTTTCCGTAAAGCATTATCAAGTTTGACATTTGTCATACTAAGATCTCTGTATGCTTTTGAGCGACCTCTTCCAACCTTTTTCCTTCCAGCAAGTATTCGACTTCTCATTCATGTTGCAGACGATGAGGAAGGGGTATCAGGGTGTGCATCAGGGGCAGGTATGTTGGCCTCATGTTCTGGCTGCAAGTCATCTGGTGACTGAGGTGATGTGTTGCCTGATAGGTAGGTCTCCATTGCAACTGTTCTCTTTAAAGTCTGTCTTCTATTCCGTTGGTTACATTTCCATTGCCATCTCTTGTTACTTTGTTCTCGCTTTATAAGCTCAGAGATAGATTTCACTTCTCCCTTCCCTTTTTTCTTCCAGTATCTCTCCCTGTCTTTTTGCAGATGTTCCTGATATCGTATAGGATCATTTTTTATTTTGTTTCTATATGTCTGTGACCTCTGTGCTGTTTTATGTGGAATCTTCTAAAAAATAAAGACAAAAACTACTTAGTTTTCAACTTGTGCACACCGTGGAGCATTTTCTAGATTCAATTAATTTAAACCATGATTAAATAAGCTTAAAATTTTTTTAAAGTACAGTAAAAACTAATAAGGTAATGGATGTGTCATTTACACCACTTTCTGTCATTTCCACCACACTTAAGTTTGTGATGGAAATGACTGTGATGGAAATGACATTTCTACCGTTTCTGGAGAAAATTGACAGACAGCTTAGCATGCTTTGATTAGTATTACAGCTAGGATATCGTTCACACTAAACACATAAAATATTTAAAACATTCAAAAATTCTACCACAAATTACAGAAATTATAGCCTGTTTGGAAATGACTGACAATTAAAATATTCTCTACACAAGCCATATTTACCTCGATTTTTCTTCAACCTCTGGACATCACATCTGGAACAACTGTCCACTGCAGCCATGTGCTTCAGTGTCACAATATGTTTCCATGGTAACTAAATTAACATTCTCTTGAAAAAACTTTATTAATGAGTAATTTGTCCTCAGTGGTGGAAATGACACCACTCCCAAAGGACAGGTATATTGTGTGTAAAAAAAACTATGTAAAGGGCATACTCACAATAAATATTGATTTGGATTTTATTTAATTGACTCTTTCTGTAGTACATAACATTATATAATGTTTTCTCATAGAAAAACATAGAAGCTTAAAAGTCTGGGGGAAAGGGGAAAATAGTGAAATTTAGGTATAAAATGCATCTAAAGTAGCTAAAATACTTGATAGGGAGGTGTTTAAAAAAAGTATGGGGTGAACTTAACATACAAATATTTGTTTTATTTTTTATAAAATCCCCCAAATTGACCCGAGGACATGGAAGTGCCCGTAGTTCACCCTAATATCAAAGTCTCTGTAAGAGTGTGTGGTTTCATAGCGTAGCTTGCCACTGACAGAGAGGTAGCGGAGCAGAAGATCCGGGAGATGGCATCCAACAACCCTTTGCGCCTCTGTAGTCCTAGTCAAGAAGGACGGCTCAAGGCACTTCTGTGCAGACTACAGGCAGCTGAACTATGTGACCATGAAGGATTCCTATCCCATCAAGTGCATAGATGAATACACAAGGCACAATTTTTCCTTTTGATATGTCAGTCACTCAATTAGCCATGTCAAATAACAATTGCAGGAAATTTGGTTCAAAACAGCAAACATCTCTCCACCCCATGGTGTAACGGATGTGAAATGGCTAGCTAGTTAGCGGGTACGCGCTAGTAGCGTTTCAATCAGTTACGTCACTTGCTCTGAAACCTAGAAGTAGTGTTGCCCCTTGCTCTGCAAGGGCCGCGGCTTTTGTGGAGCGATGGGTAACGACGCTTCGTATGTGACTGTTGTTGATGTGTGCAGAAGGTCCCTGGTTCGCGCCCGTGTCGGGGCGAGGGGACGGTTTAAAGTTATACTGTTACATTGATGCTGTTGACCCGGATCACTGGTTGCTGCGGAAAAGGAGGAGGTTGAAAGGGGGGTGAGTGTAACGGATGTGAAATGGCTAGCCAGTTAGCGGGTACGCGCTACTAGCGTTTCAATCAGTTACGTCACTTGCTCTGAAACCTAGAAGTAGTGTTGCCCCTAGGGCCGCGGCTTTTGTGGAGCGATGGGTAACGACGCTTCGTGGGTGTCAGTTGTTGATGTGTGCAGAGGGTCCCTGGTCCGAGGTCGGGGCGAGGGGACGTACTAAAGTTACAATGGCAAAATGTTTATAATTGCAGGAAGTGTAATAAACTTGCAAAATGTTCTCTCTGCCCAATGACAAAATTGTATAATAGTAGAAAACGTGGTTTAAAACGGCAACATTTCCACTACGCCCCATGGCAAAATGTGTAGAATTGCAGGAAATAAACTTTGAACATTTTCTCTCCCAAGAGAGTAGTGCAACCAAATCACGCTGAGGGCACACAAAAATAGATTCAATGATATACATCTGGTGTAATTATTGGTACCATGATTGTATTCGAAATGTGTAAGTATTTACACGAAGATTGACCACGAAGTTCGCCATTTCCCCCTTCACCAAAATGGGGGATCGGGCAAACAATGCCTGTAGTACCGCGGTCGGCCTGGAACTTCGTCTGCAATGAGAGGGTGCAGTCGTTCTGTGCTGGTTCCCTGAGTTAAGGTTAGGTTTCTGGGAGAGGAAGCTGATCCGAATTGTGGAAACTTCACTACGGCGCAAGGCGACATGGTATCACTGCACGGGAGTTTTCCTACTGCCAGTAAACGTTTGTAGCAGGCGGGTCTAATGGCTGTTACAGGAACATTTCATTGGAAGTTGCGTACTGTGTAGCCTGCCGATTGGAGCAACGTCCTGTGGTCTGGCTGTACCGGAAATGCCTCCATTTATTTAGACAAACAAAGGGCTCTCAAGTCATCTAAAATAGCAATAGCTTATCATATAGACATTCAAATACATTTCATATAGTTTTACATAGGACTATAGACTCGACAAAATAAAAAATGGTCGGGATAGGATTAGCCCACATTTCCCTGATCTTCGTTTTAAGTCAACGTCATGTCGACTCTTACGGTAAGTAATTCTTGCCCTAAAATAGTTGGCTATAAATGTTGTTTGTGATTAATCACTTGGAGCTGATGTTACTGGAAGTATTTAGTACAGTATTCCTGCTTACATTTTTCAACAACATAATGCAGGCTATAGGCCACTGTACAATATGCTAATGTTCTTGGAATTTATATTGCTATTCCAAAAGTATACTTAGTATGAAAATATGTTCTAGGATCTCTTGGCGTAACTGCTAAGGTGTTGGGGTTGACAGTAGCTGGACCTGTGTTCGAGTCCCGGTCGAGGCTACCCCCCGAATTCGCTACAATATTGTCAGTCCATGTGTTTTCTTTTATTCAGGCGGTGGACTGATACACATACCGTTGGCCTTAAAGTAGTCAGTTGTTGTCAATAAATAAGGTGCTAGTTTGCAATAAGTGGTGAGCACTGTTTATTGTCAGTTGGTTTTGCATTATATTTGTATGCCAGTAGCCCAAGTCAAGTTTGTTGTTCCTTCAACCTCAGTGGGGAATTCACTGTAGATTTCACACTTACACCACAGAGAAACATACAGTTACAGTAGACCTCTCTGTGGTCTGACACCTCTGTGATCTGACACCTCTGTGATCTGACACATGTCTAACTTCATGTGTGGGTTATTACTGTGCCCTCAGTGGTTTTTATGGAGTGGTCTAGTCTAGAGTGTTGTGCTCCACAGAACAGAGGATATTGCCTTTCTCCACTCTAAAGTAACATTTATGTTATGAAACTAAATCCGGAAGTGTATTTCCTCAAAACAGCACAGATGCTATGTGAGGAAATGTTCAATCGTTTGTACGTGCACTACATACCATACATAATGGCCCACTGAAACATGAGTAATTCTTCTGCAATTCATTTATTAAAAACATTTTGTTATATCCAACATCCAATTATCCCCTGACAATGAGACCAGTTCCTTTCTGACTAAATACAGGCTGATATTTTCACCTTCCTCAGCTAATAGTGCCAGGCTTCTACTGCAAGTGAGATGTTTTCTTCCCTGCAATCACTTACTATACCATATGTTGTGCTGGAGATTTATCAGGTTGTTTAACTTGCACACAATGCAGCCCATATCTTGAATATTTCCCAGTGAACTTAAAGCTGCACGTAGAAATGTGAGTTATAGATCTGTCATTCTCATTGAAAGCATATGGGGCGGCAGGTAGCCTAGTGGTTAGAGCATTGGGCCAGTAACCGAAAGGTTTCTAGTTTGAATCCCCTGTCGTTCTGCCCCTGAACAAGGCAGTTAATTAACCCACTGTTCCTAGGCTGTCATTATAAATAAGAATTTGTTCTTAACTGACTTGCCTAGTTAAATAAAGGTTAAAAAAATACACTGAGTTTACAAAACATTAAGAACATCTGCTCTTTCCTTGACAGTCTGACCAGCTGAATCCAGATGAAAGCTATGATCCTTTATTGATGTCACTTGTTAAATCCACTTCAGTCAGTGCCAATGAAGGGGAGGAGACAGGTTAAAGAAGGATTTTTAAGCCTTGAGACAATTGAGACATGGATTATGTGTGCCATTCAGGCAATATATAAGATTTAAGTACCTTTGAACAGGGTATTGACACAAACCAGGCACACCGGTTTGTGTCAAGAACTGCAATGCTGCTTTGTTTATCACAGTTTCCTCTGTGTATCAAGAATGGTCCACCACCCAAAGGACATACAGCCAACTTGTCACAAGTGTGGGAAGCATTGGAGTCAACATGGGTCAGCATCCTTGTGGAACACTTTCGACACCTTGTAGAGTCCATGCCATGACAAATTGAGCCTGTTCTGAGGGCAAAAGGGGGGGTGCAACTAAATATTAGGAAGGTGTTCCTAATGTTTGGTATACTCAGTGTACATGCTATTATCTATGTCTATAACGTACTAGTATTAACAGAATATATATCCTAAACAATGCAGATGGCACACAGCATAAATGAGCGATGCATGACTGGCTAAATAACTACACTGCCTTAGCAACACACAATTAAAGAGCAATGTCATGTACAATACTTACACTTAGATGCACACGCTAACACAAGTACCGATAAACTTGAGGTACAGTTCAACGAGTCCAGTCACTTCTGACCGAGATCTCACTCAGAAGACAGGAGCGGGGTTCAGTGAGGTGCATGGGGAATGACAGACTGTGATTGGCTGATACAAGTGGGGTTTCTTATAGCTACCACTAATGAGAAAATAAGGGGTGTTGGCTCAGTTTCTGTCACAACACTGATTGTACAGATTAGATTACATCCATGGTTGTGACTATTGAGACTGATCACGGTCCTGTTATGTTTGGAAATTAATACTGTTTGTCTTGTCTTCCCAGTTGTAGGCCTAGGCCTACAGTATATGGTGTTTCTGTTGTTGAAGTGAAAGCATTGCAAATGTATCAGTGGAATCACTGTCAAGTGAACTGCAAAGACAAGATGTCAGGAGCAATTCAGAAAATAACTGAATATACTGGGGTGCAATTTTGTATACAAAATCATTTAATGTATCAGTTTTTGTGCATTTGTGAAATCGGCAGGACATTTCAATATTTACCTTGGGGTATGTGCTGTAGTGGTCTACATCCTGATTTGTTGATAGGCTTTTGATTCAGAAGACAGGACGGTGAACAGACCATGACTCCTCATAGTGTGTGTTTAAGACACCTTCAATAGAGTATACTGGTTTTGCAAGTATTTGGATAAACTGAAAAGCTAATGATATCATTACTATCACAAACTATGCAATTAATATTTGGTGCCCTTCATCATCTCAAAAAGCCCAAAGCAGCTGTATTCGATGTCTTAAAGTATGACAGAATGCAGAATAGTTATAATAGATGTCATAAATGATATAGAGCGTATTCTTGTGTGTTAAGATGTTCATGGTAGGCCTGAAGGCCAATCAAGATTGATTAAATGAAATCATCTTTATCTTTATTAAGTCTCGTGACTTTACTTTCATTAATCTAATTACTGTTACTTATCTAATCAACTAACTATATTTAATTGTTACCCGATTTTAAATTAATCATGTAACAATTAACTCATTAGGAATTGGGGCACCACGAGAGCCGTTCTTTAAAGAGCCCGAATTAAACTCTAAAGGTCTTAACCTATCACATCCATAAAGTCAACTTATTAATCATAACCACGCATCATATTCATTCTGAACAGTCTTAACCTCCTGCATCTGCAAAAACCCCAGCCTTACTTAAGATTCAGTACTACACAAATTGGTTTAATTATTTATTTGCTAGCTAACTAAATGGTAACACAGGATAAACATGCACACTTAATACATTAGAAACAGGTCCCTAGCGGACTGACACAATATGGCAGCTTGTTACAAAAGACATGGAGAGGGCGAGAGAGAGAGAGAGAGAGAGAGAGAGGGACAGAGACATAACACTTTGCTACATTTAGAAACTACTCTCACAGTAATCATATACTTTACACACGCACCGCCGCCCGTTTGGAGTAAGAAATCATTAATGTATTTACGTGTAAATGTCTTGGTTCGCCATGTATCTCTGTCGGAACCAGGCCGCCTTGGAAAGGTAATTGGGCCTTTTTGCGGCAAGCTTGTAAGGCTCTGTTATGAGAATTTAGTTCTCAGTTGTTCATAATACCCAATTGAATTAATTACTCAGCCTGAAACCCAGAATTTGTAAGAAACTGGTTGAAATGATTCAGACGGAGGCCCAGTCACAATAGTCAGAAATGTATTTACGAGAGCGCTCTGCTGTGCATATACAAAGATGTTATTTTTATACCATTCCTACGCACATACATACACACTAAACTTTGGATTCTCTCCTGGAGTCTCACCAAAGTTTATTACCACACAGCTGACAGTTCCAGTCCCCTCCAGATACGGGAAATCTGGAGGGGCTCTCCATGTCTTCATCTTATCTCCCCAGAGTTATAGCCGGGTCGGTTCAAACATAGTTTAATGATTCCACTTTGTTTTCTTTAGGCACACACATACCTTCCTCTCTTCCCATGTACATGCTACATAACCTCTTTCTTATTAACTAACATTATTTATCAATACAGGAAAAACAGGGTAGAATTCAATTAGTTATAGTTAAATGTATACATCATTTAGTCATTATTCATAAAATCCATAACAGGCTCTGATTGTCCAAAATAGGTTCCCCACCCGTCTCCTACTGTTGCTCTCCTCTGCCGTCGCCCGGCATCCGGCGACCCGTTGTGTAGTCCTGAACAGAACTACAGAGCTCATTATACTTCCACTTTCTCTGGAAGATAATTATTTTAAGATAGGCTAGACAGCCGTGTCAATGGTTCTCAGTGGGGTGATGAGAGTAGCGTACTACGGTGATTTGAGAAGAGTAGTAGAATTGTCCCACTTAAATGTGCTTTTCTAGATACTTTACTTAGGACAACTAATCAGCCGTACCAGTGATTGTCCGGGAGGTGACTTCATCGTCTCTACCCCGCGTTGAGATTTCAGATTTTGAACCACTTTGGACGTGAGCTGCCTCTCAATGCCTCTCTGGTCTGATATGTTAATTCTTAACCTATCGTTTTATACAGTTCGTTCAAAAGGGGCGGGTCTTGAGGCTGACATGCTCTCTGACCTCACTCAAGTGGGCGGTGACTACTTACTTGTACAAAGTCATCGAAACAATTTCCTCTTATAGTTTCTAAGATCACATCCCTCTCAAAAACACTTTCAGAATTTTAAATATTTCATACACAACGTAGAAGATAACTTCATACATGTAGTGTATACTTTTCAAGTTACAGTATTTCCTTTAACATTTTTAATGACATCACAAAATAACAACCAAAATAACATTATTATTCTTTAGATCGCCTTTAACCATTCCCCACGCTCTGTTAGAAATATTGTTCCTGTATTCGCTTTAGAACGTGTAGAGTTTTTAACTCAACAATGAAATTAAACACAGACTACCCTTGCTAATCAGGAGACTATCGGGAATGTTTTGGTGGACTGTCAATACAATTGCTCCACCAGGACCTGGTATGATCAAGTTTGTAGCATGGCTAGCATGGATGGCTCTGATTATGCACTGTCAGCTTGCAGTCAAAGCTACAAAACACTTTTGGAGCTAACTAGTGCTTTCAAATTGTATTCTGATGTTGACAGCAGGTGATAGTTATATTCATTACATAGCTCACTCAGCTAGATAACATACAGTACCAGTCAAATGTTTAGACACACCTACAGTTGAAGTCGGAAGTTTACATACACTTAGGTTGGAGTCATTAAAAATTGTTTTCAACCACTCCACAAATTTCTTGTTAACAAACTATAGTTTTGGCAAGTCGGTTAGGACATCTACTTTGTGCATGACACAAGTCATTTTCTAAAAATTGTTTACAGACAGATTATTTCACTTATAATTCACTGTATCACAATTCCAGTGGGTCAGAAGTTGACTCTGCCTTTAAACAGCTTGGTATATTCCAGAAATTATGTCATGGCTTTAGAAGCTTCTGATAGGCTAATTGACATGATGTGTGTCAATTGGATATGTACCTGTGGATGTATTTCAAGGTCTACCTTCAAACGCAGTGCCTCTTTGCTTGACATCATGGGAAAATGAAAAGAAATCAGCCAAGACCTCAGAAAAAAAATTTGTAGAACTCCACAAGTCTGGTTCATCCTTGGGAGCATTTTCCAAATGCCTGAAGGTACCACATTCATCTGTACAAACAATAGTACGCAAGAATAAACACCATGGGAACACGCAGCCGTCATACCGCTCAGGAAGGAGTCTCCTAGAGATTGACGTACTTTGGTGCGAAAAGTGCAAATCAATCCCAGAACAACAGCAAAGGCCCTTGTGAAGATGCTGGAGGAAACAGGTACAACAATATCTATATCCACAGTGAAATGAGCCCTATATCGACATAACCTGAAAGGCCGCTCAGCAAGGAAGAACCCACCGCTCCAAAACCGCCATAAAAAATCCAGACTATGGTTTGCAACTGCACATGGGGAAAAATATTGTACTTTTTGGAGAAAACGTCCTCTGGTCTGATGAAACAAAATAGAACTGTTGGCCATAATGACCATCGTTTATGTTTGGAGGAAAAAGGGGGAGGCTTGCAAGCCGAAGAACACCATTCCAACCGTGAAGCACGGGGGTGGCAGCATCATGTTGTGGGGGTGCTTTGCTGCAGGAGGGACTGGTGCACTTCACAAAATAGATGGCATCATGAGGAAAGAAAATTCTGTGGATATATTGAAGCAACAGCTCAAGACATCAGTCCGGAAGTTAAAGCTTGGTCGCAAATGGGGCTTCCAAATGGACAATGACCCCAAGCATACTTCCAAAGTTGTGGCAAAATGGCTTAAGGACAACAAAGTCAAGTATTGGAGTGGCCATCACAAAGCCCTGACCTCAACTATAGCAAATGTGTGGGCAGAACTGAAAAAGCGTGTGCGAGCAAGGAGGCCTACAATCCTGACTCAGTTACACCAGTTTTGTAAGGAGGAATGGGCCAAAACTCACCCACTTATTGTGGCAAGCTTGTGGAAGGCTCCCCAAAACATTTGACCCAAGTTAAACAATTTAAAGGCAATGCTACCAAATACTAATTGAGTGTATGTAACGTCTGACCCACTGGGAATGTGATGAAAGAAATGAAAGCTGAAATAAATCATTCTCTCTACTATTATTCTGACATTTCACATTCTTAAATAAATGGATGATCCTAACTGACCTTAGACAGGGAATTTTTACAAGGATTAAATGTCAGGAATTGTGAAAAACTGAGTTTAAATGTATTTGGCTAAGGTGTATGTAAACTTCCAACTTCAACTGTACTCATTCAAGGGTTTTTCTTTATTTTTACTATTTTCTACATTGTAGAATAATAGTGAAGACATCCAAACTATCAAATAGCACATATGGAATCATGTAGTAACCAAAAAATTGTTAAACATTTGAGATTCTTCAAAGTATCCACCCTTTGTCTTGATGATAGCTTTGCACACTCTTGGCATACTCTCAACCAGCTTCACACGGTAGTCACGTGGAATGCATTTCAATTAACAGCTGTTTCTTGTTATTTTGTGGAATTTCTTTCCTTCTTAATGTGTTTGAGCCAATTAGTTGAGTTGTGACAAGGTAAGGGTGTTATACAGAAGATAGCCCTATTTAGTAAAAGACCAAGTCCATACTATGGCAAGAACAGCTCAAATAAGCAAAGAGAAACGACAGTCAATCATTACTTTAACTTCTTATGGCTGAGATCCAGTTAACGGGATCGACTTGACAACAGCCAGTGAAAGTGCAGGGCGCCAAATTCAAACAACAGAAATCTCATAATTAAAATTCCTCAAACATACAAGTATTTTACACCATTTTAAAGATAAACTTGTTCTAATCCAGCCACGTGTCAGATTTCAAAAAGGCTTTACGGCGAAAGCAAACAATGCTATTATCTGAGGGTAGCACCCCAGCAAACAAACACAGACAATCATATTTCAACCCTCCAGGCGCGACACAAAACGCAGAAATAAAGATATAATTCATGCCTTACCTTTGACGAGCTTCTTCTGTTGGCACTCCAATATGTCCCATAAACATCACAAATGGTCCTTTTGTTCGATTAATTCCGTCGATATATATCCAAAATGTCCATTTATTTGGCGCATTTGATCGAGAAAAACACCAGTTCCAACTCGCGCAACATGACTACAAAATATCTCATAAGTTACCTGTAAGCTTTGTCCAAACATTTCAAAATACTTTCCTAATACAACTTTAGGTATTTTTTAAAGTAAATAGTTGATCAAATTTAAGACGGGATATACTGTGTTCAATACCGGAGGAAAACAAAGTGTAGCATGCTTTTCAGGTCACGCGCCTCTATCAAAGAGTACACTTCCCTCTACCCTCGTTCTGAACAGTGCTACTTCTTCATTTCTCAAAGGAAAAACCTCAACCAATTGCCAAAGACTTGACATCCAGTGGAAGCGATAGGAACTGCAAGAAGGTCCCTTAGAAATCTGAATTCCCAATGAAAACCCATTGAAAAGAGAGTAACCTCCCCCCCAAAAAATCAGAATGGTTTGTCCTCGGGGTTTCGCCTGCCAAATAAGTTCTGTTATACTCACAGACATGATTCAAACAGTTTTAGAACCTTCGGAGTGTTTTCTATGCAAATCTACTAATGATATGCATATCTTAGCTTCTGGGCCTGAGTAGCAGGCAGTTTACTTTGGACACCCTTTTCATCCGGACGTGAAAATACTGCCCCCTATCCCAAAGAAGTTTTAATAGGAAATGACTCAAGTAAAAGTGAAAGTCACCCAGTAAAACACTACTTCAGTAAAAGTATTTGGTTTTAAATATACTAAAGTATTAAAAGTAAATGTACTTGCAAAAATGTACTTAACTTCTCTGGGATAGGTGGGACGGTAGCGTCCCACTTGGCCAAAATCCAGAAAAAAATGTAGCGCACCAAATTCAAATATATTACTATGAAAATCAATCTTTCATGAAATCACACATGAAAGACACCAAATTAAAGCTACACGTGTTGTGAATCCAGCCAACATGTCTGATTTCAAAAAGGATTTACGGGGAAAGCACACCAAACAATTATGTTAGCTCAGTACATAGCCATTTTCCTAGCAAAAGATAGTAGTATCAAAAAGCATAAATAGAGATAAAATTAATCACTAACCTTTGATGATCTTCATCAGATGATACTCATAGGACATCATGTTACACAATACATTTATGTTTTGTTCGATAATGTGCATATTTATATCCACAAATCTCGGTTTACATTGGCGCCATGTTCAGAAATGCCTCTAAAATATCCGGAGTAATTGCAGAGAGCCACGTCAAATAACAGAAATACTCATCATAAACTTTGATGAAAGATACATGTTTTACACAGAATTAAAGATACACTTGTTCTTAATGCAACCGCTGTCAGATTTTTAAAAAAAACTTTACGTAAAAAGCACA
The DNA here is from genome assembly GCF_016432855.1 of Salvelinus namaycush. Taxonomy (NCBI): domain Eukaryota; kingdom Metazoa; phylum Chordata; class Actinopteri; order Salmoniformes; family Salmonidae; genus Salvelinus; species Salvelinus namaycush. The sequence continues at coordinate 17,295,438 of NC_052341.1, forward strand.
CCATGCAATAATCTGAGACAGCGCTCAGATTTAACAACATTTCTCCGCCATGTTGGAGTCAACAGAAATACGAAATTACATCATAAATATTCCCTTACCTTTGATTATGTTCATCAGAATGCACTGCCAGGAATCCTAGTTCCACAATAAATCGTTGTTTTGTTCGATAATGTCCATTACTTTTGTCCAATTAGCTACTTTTGCTAGCATGTGTAGTACACGTGTCCAAACGCTCGCGCAGATGCAGGCAAACGTCAGACGAAAACTCCAAAAGGTATATTACAAGTCTAATAAACTGGTCAAACTTAGTAGAGAATCAATCTTCAGGATGTTGTTATCATATATATCCAATAACGTTCCAACCGGAGCATTTCTTCGTGTCTGTATAAATAATGGAACGCAAGGCGATATCATGAGGAAAGCGCGTGAGCAAGAATTGGCAAACTGCCAGACCAGTGACTGAAACACCTCCCATCCGTCCCCACATCACACTAGAGGCTTCATTCAGCGTTCTACAGACTGTTGACATCTAGTGGAAGGCGTAGGAAGTGCAAACAGATCCATATATTACAGGGAATTGAATAGGCGATGACTTTAACATCGACCCTTCTCAGAATTCTCACTTCCTGTTTGGATTTTTTCTCAGGTTTTTGCCTGTCATATGAGTTCTGTTATACTCACAGACATCATTCAAACAGTTTTAGAAACTTCAGAGTGTTTTCTATCCAATAGTAATAATATGCATATATTAGGATCTGGGACAGAGTAAGAGGCAGTTCACTATGGGCACGCAATTCATCCAAAAGTGAAAATGCTGCCCCCTATATCAAAGAAGTATCAAAAGTAAATAATATTATTTTAAGCAAACCAGATGGTACAATTGTTAATATTTTTTAAATCTACGGATAGCCAGGGACACACTCCAACACTTAGAAACAAAGCATTTGTGTTTAGTGAGTCCGCCAAATCAGAGGCAGTAGAGATGACAGGGATGTGCATGAATTGGACCATTTCTGTCCTGCTAAGTATTCAAAGTACTTTTGGGTGTCAGGGAAAATGTATGGAGTAAAAAGTACATAATTTTCTTTAGTAACATAGTAAAGTAAAAGTTGTCAATAATAGAAATAGTAAAATACTTTAAAGTATTTTTACTTAAGTACTTTACACCACTAAACATTTCATCACACATCACTGTGCCGTTTTGGGGAAATATACTTCCGGATTTAGTTCCACAACATTAATGTTACTTTAGAGTGGGGGAAAGGCAATGTACTGTAAGTCCTCCGTTCTGTGGAGAACAACACACTAGAATAGAGGTCGACCGATTAATTTGCATGGCCGATTAATTAGGGCCGATTTCAAGTTTAAGTTTTTGACCGCTTCTATATTGCAAAAACTGAAGAAAAAATGTAACGCCAGGATCTCTGAACAAATAGGTTCGGGAAAGAAAACATTCCAAAACTGAGAGGTTCCGGTGTTGTGCCCAAAATCTCCCCCCTGCCAGAATTCTCCCCAATTCGCGTTCTTCATTGCTACGACTTGCTTGCTAGTTTTTGATTTCAGATCAAGCTAGACACCCCATTCCACCTCTCACTGCCTATTGACATCTAGTGGAAGGCGTATGAAGTGCATGTATATCCATAGATTTCAAGCAAATGAATAGGAAGGCCCTGGAACAGAGCCTCGATTTCAGATTTTTCACTTCCTGACAGGAAGTTTGCTGCATAAATGAGTTCTGCTTTACTCACAGATATAATTCAAACGGTTTTAGAAACTTGAGTGTTTTCTATCCAATAGTAATAATAATATGCATATTGTACGATCTAGAATAGAGTACGAGGCCTTTTAAATTGGGCACGATTTTTTCCCAACGTGAAAACAGCGCCCCCCTATCCCAAAATATAACACACATACATTCATTTTTAATTTCGGTTGCCTATCCTGACGTGAAGTTTGTTCTATAGAAAGTATTTGACTCTGATGTGTGCCACAGAAAGTATTTCGCTCCAGCCACAAAATTAAGGAAATTAGAAGGGGGGATTCTGGCGGGGGGGGGGGATTTTCGACACACCTGTTTTTGTTAGGCAAGCGAGTCAGTTAAGAACAAATTCGTATTTACAATGACAGCCTTTCAGAAGGAAAAATGCCTCCTGCGGGTACGGGGGCTAGGATTTAAAAAAAATATATATATAGGACAAAACACACATCACGACAAGACCGACACCACAACATAAAGAGAGACCTAAAGACAACAACATATGGCAGTGACACATGAAATCACAGCATGGTAGCAACACATGACAACATTATGGCAGCAGCACAACATGGTAACGTTAGCAGCTCAAAACATGGTAACGTTACAAACATTATTGGGCACAGACAACAGCACAAAGGGCAAGAAGGTAGAGATAACAATACATCACGCGAAGCAGCCACAACTGTGTTAGGCCAAGAGATCCTACAATATATTTATATATGAGTATACTTTTGGAATAGCTATATAATTTCCAAGAACATTAGCATATTGTACAGTGGCCTTCAGCCTGCATTATGTTGTTGAAAGAATTAAGCAGGAATACTGTACTAAATACTTACAGTAACATCAGCTCCAATTGATTAATCAAAGCGTCATTTAAAACAAACTATTTTAGGGCAAAAATGACTTACCGTAAGACACGACCTGTTGGCTTAAAACCAAGATCAGGGAAATGCGGAATATCCTTACCCCGGCCATTTTAAAATTTTGTCGAGTCTATGTAAAACTATATGAAATGTATCTGAATGTCCATATGAATAGGCTATACCTATTTGAGAGCCTTTTGTCTGTCTAACTAAAAATACAGACAAAATGCATTTCCAGCACAGCCAACCCCCAGGATTTGCTCAAACCGGCAGGCTACACAGTTAACAAATTCCAATGAAATGTTCCAGTCGCAATTACCAGACCCGCATACTACACATTTTTACAGGAATAGGAATAGGAAAAGTCACGTGCGGCGATATGCTGCTGCAGTGCGTCGTGATTAAGTTTCAGATAGCTACGCATCGAGGATCAAAGGTGAAAATGTCGATCTTCGTGGTCAATCTTTGTGTAAATACTTACACATTTCGAATACAATCTTGGCACCAATAATTACTTATATTACACCAGATGTATGTCTCTGAAACGATTATTTTAAAATTGCACACAGTCAGGGATGGCCTGAGCCTTTTGGGGGCCCTAATAACATTTTAAAAAGCACGTTTTCTCCAATTCTACACATTTTGCCATCGGGAAGAGAGAACATTTTGCCATTTTACAGCACATTTTCTGCAATTCCACCCATTTTGCCATGGGGTGGAAAGAAAATGTTTGCAGTTTTGAAACAAATTTCCTGCAATTGTTAGCTGGCATGGCTAATTGAGTGACCTATCAGTGACTGAAATAACAGGAGGAAACTGCTTATGCACAACCAAATTTCGAAATGGAACTTTGTGTATTCTACTATTCTAACAGTTGAAAACCCCTACTGAGTCGTTGTTCCCCCCCATAAAAAAGTGAGTTTTTGTCACTTATGCCCAGGGCCGGTCCTGGAAGGATATTTTGAAGCTAATGACAGCCTGCAGCATCTTGCTCGGTCTTCAACTTGAGATGTTTAATAGAGGGGGCAGCACTTAGCTAACCTGCATAGTCCATTTCCTGGAGTAGCTCAAATTGTGCATTTATGTCACATAAATCTCACCGAGGGACTTTTGTTTCTCAGCAGTACCTTGAAGGCAGCTAATTGTGGCACACCCTCTTCTGCTCTGAGCCAATTGTGAACGCTGTGCAGATTTCACCCCAATCAACCCATTGAACGAGGCACATTTTCACATATTTTTGGGCTTCATTTGACTGGCAGATTTTCAATAGTATAAATGTTTTTGTATTTATAGCTAGCATCTTAATTAAGGTAACTTTATACTGGTATAACACTGATATTATATCAGACTGATTTGTTGTAGATTAGCAATATTTTTGTGTTTGTTAGAAAGCTTGCTAGTCGGGCTAGCAAGCTAACTTGGCTATCTAGTCTTGTGAGCTAGTTAACTAGGTAGCCCTTGATTATGACTATTACACTACCGTTAATTTACACGTAAGAGTTCATTGGACGAAGGCGTCTTCTGTAGGGGGGGGATGTTTTATTAAGAGTTGCAACACTCCATCTGAACATTAACATGCATCGCTTGTGGTGTGGTTTTTGGAGTATAAGGACCTTATCTTTCATATCGGCGAGAATTTGTATATAAAAACTAAAGGTTAAATTGATACACACCTTTCTAGGGTTAGGGATCACACAACCAGATTTCCACGTTACAGCGCTTGTTATGGAAGACAGTGGACTACCTGTGCTAATTAGTTATCTGCGTCTTCTAAGACCTGTATGTAAATGTAACATGTTGTCACTGAAAAATACTGTTGGCTACAACTGTTACAACCGGTTAAAATAGTGTACAATAAGTATATATTTGTGAAAATTATTTTGACGTGAGGGATTTAGTTTCCACAACCGAACTGCAATTGAGAATCAATATACGTTTAGATGGAGTATTTGTCTTCTGTGTGACTTCGAGAGGCAATTTGCCCTTTAAAACAGAAAATATAAGGTCATTGGACTAAGGAGTAACATTATGCTCCTTTAGTCCAGTATTGGGCTAGTTAGTGTTCTTAACGAGCTAGGTATCTATGCTGGTTGTTAGCTTTTGTGGACTATACATTTACAGTCAGTGAGATTAATTTCTGACAGAATTATCAAATTCGCTTTAAGCCTCACAGCTTGATCAGATTCAATAGCAGCCTCAGAGGCTGCCATGTAAATGTTTTTTTTGGGGGGGGGGCAAGTCAGTTAAGAACAAATTCTTATTTTCAATGACAGCCTAGGAACAGTGGGTTAACTGCCTTGTTCAGGGGCAGAACGACTTATTTTTACCTTGTCAGCTCAGGGATTTGATCTTGTAACCTTTTGGTTACTAGTCCAACACTCTAACCACTAGGCTACCTGCCACCCCATGCTAATTAGGCGTGCCTTATAGGCTGATGCATAATATATTAAGTCATTCTTTTTTCTTTCTTTTTTTACAATATTGATAGATATATGAATATTGATATTACATTTTGATGAATGGATATAATATTTATAAAAAGGTATGCTATCAAAATGACTGATGCTGAATCTCTCTTCTCATCTTTTCAAGTTAACATGGAGGATTTTGGGGAAAATGCTGTGAAGGACAACCTACAGAAAGAAAATTAGTGTCGAAGTGTCGAAGTGAAGCTAGGGTGCCTAACTGTTTCAGCGTTTAATAATACCACTTAACTACTTAATATTCTCCAGCTTTCTTTCATTCTCCTGTACTTAAACTGTAAACAAGTTATTTGACATATGGAAAACAATGAATTTGTACTTTGTAAGTATTTTTGTACTTGTTTTGATGAACCATACCATCAGATAGTAAATCAGTCTTACACACAAGATTGACCTAAAGAGACCCTCATCTCATTCATGATTATCATGCACTAAATATCTGCTCGGAGCACATGGAATATACCAGCCCTTTTAAATAAAACTCACCATTGTCTTTGGGACCAGATTCTGACAATTGTCATTAATAAAACATGGCGACGTCCTGCGCATGTGCTACACAAAAACAAACATAGTTTTCTGTTAATGGACACCCCTCCTAGCACCATTCACTTCCCATGATTTTCCAAACTTTGTTCTTTTAATCTTGTACAGTTCATTGTGCTAGATTAGAGCAACTGAGAACAGGAGGCTGGATAGTGGTTTCAGATCACAGGAGAGTCAATTTGTCATGTTCTTGGCAGTCCAACTGATTCTTTGCCCAATTATTGGCAGAAGATCTGATTTGATTGGTCAAAAGACTAATAATCATGACGTGTTTGCTGTGGTGAGTGATCTGAATGTTCAGTCTGTAGCTGTACATCTATGAAGTCACCATTGAGTGGCATAATGTACAACATCCCTAACTATAACGGGTAAGACTCAATTCTGTAAAGGACAAGACAGACCAACACAAATGTCAGTCATGCGCAGTAGATCACCTGCTGGGTGTCGACGAACAGTGGCCATTTAACATGTATAGTCATTGGAAATGATCAGAAAATTACTGCTAATATTCTGTGGTCTGAGGCTGCGCAACCGCTGTGCAAGGCCGACGTTAATGTTGGTCTGTCGGGTCCTTAACAGGAAACAAAGTAAGACGAGACAAGCCATCATCTTCAACAGTGCATTTATTGTCACAGGTCTAATTGAACATTGACTCCACAGTGCTTCTATCAAAACACAAGCTGGGAGGATTAATACCACCAAAATGTACACAAGAACCAATGTGTTGGAATATAATAGCAAAAAAAAACAAAACAGTGCTTAAATAATGAATTAAATAATAGTTAAAGTGCAAACGATTTCACCAGGAGGCAAATGTAAACCCAAGGGGGGAAACCTTGTTGGTATCCTTGTTGCAGTCTCGGTAAGAGTACTCATGCATATGTCCCCACAGGTAAGGCAGGGAAGTCCTCGGGGTGGTCTGAGTTTGGGGCTAGGACGCAAGCCTGGAGAGAAGCACAACAGGACATACAGTTTGAAGTCGGAAGTTTGCATACACCTTAGCCAAATACATTTAAACTCAGTTTTTCACCATTCCTGACATTAATCCTAGTAAAAATTCCCTCTTAGGTCAGTTAGGATCACCACTTTATTTTAAGAATGTGAAATGTCAGAATAATAGTAGAGAGAATTATTTATTTCAGCTTTTATTTATTTTATCACATTCCCAGTGGGTCCGAAGTTTACATACACTCAATTAGTATTTGGTAGCATTGCCTTTAAATTGTTTAACTTCGGTCAAACATTTTGGGTAGCCTTCCACAAGCTTCCCACAATAAGTTGGGTGAATTTTTTGCCAATTCCTCCTGACAGAGTTGGTGTAACTGAGTCAGGTTTGTAGGCCTCCTTGCTCGCACACGCTTTTTCAGTTCTGCCCACAAATTATCTATAGGATTGAGGTCAGGGCTTTGTGATGGCCACTCCAATACCACTCCAATACCTACTTTGTTGTCCTTAAGCCATTTTGCCACAATTTGGAAGCATGCTTGGGGTCATTGTCCATTTGGAAGCCCCTTTTGCGACCAAGCTTTAACTTCCGGACTGATGTCTTGAGATGTTGCTTCAATATATCCACAAAATTTTCCCTCCTCATATGCCATCTATTTTGTGAAGTACACCAGTCCCTCCTGCAGCAAAGCACACTAACAACATGATGCTGCCACCCCTGTGCTTCACGGTTGGGATGGTGTTTTCGGCTTGCAAGCATCCCCCTTTATCCTCCAAATATAATGATGGTCATTATGGCCAAACAGTTCTATTTTTGTTTCATCAGACTAGAGGACATCTCTCCAAAAAGTACAATCTTTGTCCCCATGTGCAGTTGCAAACCGTAGTCTGCCTGTTTTATGTCGGTTTTGGAGCAGTGGCTTCTTCCTTGCTGAGCGGCCTTTCAGGTTATGTCGATATAGGACTCGTTTTACTGTGGATATAGATACTTTTGTACCTGTTTCCTCCAGCATCTTCACAAGGTCCTTTACTGTTGTTCTGGGATTGATTTGCACTTTTCGCACCAAAGTACGTTCATCTCTAGGAGACAGAAGGCGTCTCCTTCTTGAGTGGTATGACAGCTGCATGGTCCCATGGTGTTTATACTTTCATACTATTGTTTGTACAGATGAACATGGTACCTTCAGGCATTTGGAAATTGCTCCCAAGGATGAACCAGACTTGTGGAGGTCTACAATAATTTTTCTCAGGTTTTTGGCTGATTTCTTTGATTTTCCCATGATGTCAAGCAAAGAGGCACTGCGTTTGAAGGTAAGCCTTGAAATACATCCACAGGTACACCTCCAATTGACTCAAATGATGTCAATTAGCCTATCAGAAGCTTCTAAAGACATGACATAATTTTCTGGAATTGTCCAAGCTGTTTAAAGGCAAAGTCAACTTAGTGTATGTTAACTTCTGTGATACAGTGAATTATAAGTGATATAATCTGTCTGTAAACAATTGTTGGAAAAATGACTTGTGTCGTGCACAAAGTAGATGTCCTAACCGACTTGCCAAAACTATAGTTGGTTAACAATACATTTGTGGAGTGGTTGAAAAACGAGTTTTAATGACTTCAACTGTATGTACATAAGTGGTGTTAGAGGATAGGATAGGATTCTAATACAGATTTATTTCATGCTTCTAGAAAGAGAGGTTTCTTCACCTCACTAAATTGTACATTTATCGTTGTCTTGTAATTGTTGTTATTGTCTTGTCTGTATTTCGTTCAATAACACTTTGTTTTATTTTTTTTATTTTTTTTTTACCATTGCCAGCCATGTTCACTTAAAATAAAACTGCTCTGCTCTGCGATGAATGGGAGGGATATATGATATACAAAATTACCATCACTAAAATTTGAATTATACACCTGTTGCACTGTGCATCTTCCCAGTATCAATCAATGTTATTACCCCCAAAAGTTGTTCAGTTGTGGTGTGTGCTGTACTCACTGGTTCCCCCACATATATTTCCTGTGTGTGTGTGTGTGACTCACTGATTCTCCACCTCCATCTCCACAGGCTGTTGGGCGCCCTTAGGTGGGATGCCTACTGCATCAGGCATCACGCCCATCCCTACATCACTACCGAGGGGACAGCAACCATGCTAAACCATTTATCACAGCACTGGCATTTATAATGAAAAATCATGAAACTGTTATGTTTACTTTCGTAACTTATCTCCATATGGTGCTAACCTCACCCCATGTCCATAGGGTCTTAAACAGAGCTAAAGCTTGAGGGCCCATGGCCTCCTCTCTTCTCCTCAGGGGAGATGCCTCTGAAAGACAGGGAAACAACTTTACATTTACCATGTGGTAAACAATGATGACACATGATCTCATTTGCTAGATTAATAAGCAATCACATTCCACTGTGGCGTTAGTATTCTCTCTTCCCCCTCAGGTTGAAGCTACCGGTAGTATCCATGTTTCTGTGTCCTCCTCTTCTCCCTCTGCCCTGTCGGACCTGGTCGTCAGTCTGCGTAATAGGCTGGCCTGGTGGCCTCCCGGGTGGCGCAGTGGTCTAAGGCACTGCATCGCAGTGCTAGCTGTGCCACCAGAGATTCTGGGTTCGAGCCCAGGCTCTATCGAGCCCAGGTCCATGGGTGATGCACAGTTGTCCGGGTTAGGGAGGGTTTGGCTGGCAGGGATATCCTTGTCTCATCACGCACTAGCGACTCCTGTGGCGGGCCGGGCGCAGTGCACGCTGACCAGGTCGCCAGGTGTACGGTGTTTCCTCCGACACATTGGTGCGGCTGGCTTCCGGGTTGGATGTGCGTTGTGTCAAGACGCAGTGCGACTAGTTTGGGTTGTGTTACGGAGGACGCATGGCTCTCAACCTTTGCCTCTCCCGAGTCCGTACGGGAGTTGCAGCGATGAGACAAGACTGTAACTACTACCAATTGGATAGGCCGGCCTGGGGAGAACATCAGTGAGAGAGTACAGTTAATCAATTTTAATCAATAGAGTTAATAAAACATTTTCACTAAGCAATACACAATAAAACATTTGGTACGTACATACCACAACCAGAAGCCATGGATTACAGGCAACATTCGCACTGTGTTAAAGGGTAGAGCTGCCGCTTTCAAGGAGCGGGACTCTAACCCGGATGCTTATAAGAAATCCCGCTATGCCCTCTGATGAACCATCAAACAGGCAAAGCGTAAATACAGGACTAAGATCGAATCATACTACACCGGCTCCGACGCTCGTCAGATGTGGCAGGGCTTGCAAACTATTATAGACTACAAGGGAAGGATAGTCGAGAGCTGCCGAGTGACACGAGCCTACCAGACGAGCTAAATAACTTACATGCTCGCTTCGAGGCAAGTAACACTGAAATATGCATGAGAGCATCAGGACGTGTATTCCGAGCACGCGCTGACCAACTGGCAAGTATCTTCACTGACATTTTCAACCTCTCCCTGTCTGAGTCTGTAATACCAACATGTTTCAAGCAGACCACCATAGTCCCTGTGCCCAAAAACACTAAAATAACCTGCCTAAATGACTACCGACCCGTAGCACTCGCATCTGTAGCCATGAAATGCTTTGAAAGGCTGGTCATGGCTCACATCAACACCATTATCCCAGAAACCCTAGACCAGGGGTGTCAAACTCATTCCACGGAGGGCCTAGTGTCTGCAGGTTTTTGGTTTTTCCTTTCAATAAAGCCCTAGACAACCAGGTGTGGGGAGTTCCTAACTAATTAGTGATGTTAATTCATCAATCAAGTACAAGGGAGGAGCGAAAACCCGCAGACACTCGGCCCCCCGTGGAATGAGTTTGACACCTGTGCCCTAGACCCACTCCAATTTGCATACCGCACCAACAGATCCACAGATGATGCAATCTCTATTGCACTCCACACTGCCCTTTCCCACCTGGACAAAAGGAACACCTATGTGAGAATGCTATTCATTGACTACAGCTCAGCGTTCAACACCATAGTGCCCTCAAAGCTGATCACAAAGCTAAGGATCCTGCGACTAAACACCTCCCTCTGCAACTGGATCCTGGACTTCCTGACGGGCCGCCCCCAGGTGGTAAGGGCAGGTAACAACACATCCACCACGCTGATCCTCAACACGGTGGCCCCTCAGGGGTGCGTGCTCAGCCCCCTCCTGTTCTCCCTGTTCACTCATGACTGCACGGCCAGGCACGACTCCAACACCATCATTAATTTTGCTGATGACACAACAGTGGTAGGCCTGATCACCAACAACGATGAGACAGCCTATAGGGAGGAGGTCAGAGACCTGACCGTGTGGTGCAAGGACAACAACCTCTCCCTCAATGTGATCAAGACAAAGGAGATGATTATGGACTACAGGAAAAGGAGGACCAAGCACGCCCCATTCTCATCGACGGGGCTGTAGTGGAGCAAGTTGAGAGCTTCAAGTTCCTTGGCGTCCACATCACCAATAAACTAACACGGTCCAAGCACACCAAGACAGTCGTGAAGAGGGCACGGCAAAACCTATTCCCCCTCAGGAGACTGAAAAGATTTGGAATTGGTCCTCAGATCCTCAAAAGATTTTACAGTTGCACCATCGAGAGCATCCTGACGGGTTGTATCACTGCCTGGTAAGGCAACTGCTCGGCCTCCGACCGCAAGGCTCTACAGAGGGTAGTGCGTACAGTCCAGTACATCACTGGGGCCAAGCTTCCTGCCATCCAGGACCTCTATACCAGGCGGTGTGAGAGGAAGGCCCTAAAAATTGTCAAAGACTCCAGCCACCCTAGTCATAGACTGTTCTCTCTGCTTCCGCACTGCAAGCAGTACCCGAGCGCCAAGTATAGGTCCAAGAGGCTCCTAAATAGCTTCTACCCCCAAGCCGTAAGAATCATGAACAGCTAATAACCCCCCACCCCCCACCCTCTGGAACGCTGCTACTACTCTCTGTTATTTTCTAAGCATAGTCACTTTAATAACTCTACCTACATGTACATATTACCTTAATTACCTCGACACCGGTGCCCCCGCACATTGACATTGACTCTGTACCGGTACCCACTGTATATAGCCCCGCTATTGTTATTTACTGCTGCTCTCTTATTTGTTATTCTGGTCGCTTACTGTTTTTTTGTTGGTATTTTCTTAAAACTGCATTGTTGGTTCAGGGGTTGAAAGTAAGCATTTCACTGTAAGGTCTACCTACACCTGTTGTATTTGGCGCATGTGACAAATAACATTTTATTTGATTTTAAGTCAACTTGGAATCATGCAATGAGATGTTGTGTGGTCCTCCCGCAATGACTCGTTGGGAAAGCATTACATTTTTAGGCTACAGATTACCCTAACCCTAACTTCACAGGGTGGTGAAAGTGCAAGGTGATGAGCTTGCTGCTCCTTTCCAATAAATATTGAGGGTCCTATTCTGGTGACATGACGATCGATGCTTGGCTGCCATTTGACAAATAAGAATAATCTCGTTCTTTTGTTCCTTTCCAATAAATATCGAGGGTCCTATTCTGGTGACATGACGATTGATGCTTGGCTGCTATTTTACAAATAAGAATAATCTTATTCTTTTGTCCATAATAATCTCATCATGTAGGCTATACCTGCACTGTATCTGCGAGCTGTTGGCTAGAGCGCATGTACCAGAGTGGGCACACTCGCTATACACTGAGCGTGTGTACGTAAATCCGAGAAACTCCATTTAGTATTATATGTTATGATGGTTTCTTAATAAGGCAAAAATGAAAGGAGGGTGATTGGTCTGGGTTGATGGGTGCGTGTATGATGTGCTTGTCTAGCAACCAAAGGTTGGGAGTTCGCGTCATGGAAAACTTTTGCATTTTAGCTGATTAGCAAATCTTCAATTAATTACTACTTTTTAGCTATTTTGCAACTACTTAGCATGTTAGCTAACCCTAACTCTTGTAGCTAACCCTTCCCCTAACCTTAACCCTTTAACCTAACTCCTAAACTTAACCATAACCCCTAACCCCTAGTCTAGCTAACGTTAGCAAGATAGCTAACGTTAGCCACCTAGCTAGAATTTGTAACATATCATACGAAATGGGTGATGGACATCCACAAATTAATACATACCATACGAAAGGTAACATATCATAATAAATGGAGCGTCTCGGATTTAAGTACAAAATAATACGAAATGCTGTGAGACCAGGTTGCACAATCACATCTGTATCTATTTCCTCAACTAAGTATCAAACACACGCAAACGTCTCCATGACAGATAAATATTTTATGGCTTCAAAATCCCAATGGGTTGTCACTGATGGCCATCCTATGCCGTTTAGACCTAGCTTCATAATTCCATCTTAAAATCTCATGAGCTTCAACTGTTCTGATCAGTTTGAAACCGCGAGTGAAACAGAGTGGAAGCTTACGAGTTCAGGATGGTCATGCGGGGCTACTATGACTATGAATTTGAGAGAGGAGTATCTCCTCCCAACAGCAGTATCTCCTCCCCACCAGATGTTCATGACCACAGAAGTGAACTTAAATGACCTGACGGATCTGGCCACTGTTTCAACCTTCATTGGGGATCCAGATTGCCCTATTGGAAATGACCCCGATCCCTATGAAGTTCCCTTTTTCCCAGATTATTCTTACAAAGTTACCTTTCAGGAGTTCCATTCAGAAAATTTCCCAAAAACCAGAAGGTTTTCAGTTCTGTCTGACAACAGCTCAGATATATCATGTATGGTGATGTTTATGGTTTCCATAGCATCAAAGGTTGTGGCAGAACTGAGGTGAGCTGTTGTAACTTCTCAAGCGTTATGTCATTGTTCTGTGTTGGACTGTGACATACATTTCATAGAATCCTGTTATCACTACACCTTAACACAAGGCCATTATGTTTTGGAACTGTTGCTTGTATAAAAGGACTGTTGTGTAAACAATATTATTGTATTATCAATCATTATTAATACTTATTAGCAGTTAATACAGGTAATGAGTGGAGAACAGGAGGGCTTCTTAAAGAAAAACTAACAGGTCTGTGAGAGCTGGAATTCTTACTGGTTGGTAGGTGATCAAATACTTATGTCATGCAATAAAATGCAAATTAATTACTTAAAACTCATACAGTGTGATTTTCTGGATTTTTGTTTAGATTCCGTCTCTCACAGTTGAAGTGTACCTATGATAAAAATGACAGACCTCTACATGCTTTGTTAGTAGGAAAACCTGCAAAATCGGCAGTGTACCAAATACTTGTTCTCCCCACTGTACCTGGACTTGAACACAGTCATTCATACATACAAATGGATTCAAAATGGCATAGGCTACATAAAAGTATATCTTGTAGGAGGCATATCTCATGGGATTTTATTATTTTACTTTATATATATATAAGTACACAAAACATTAGGAACTCCTGCTCATTCCATGACATAGATTGATCAGGTTTCCAGGTGAAACCTATGACCCCTTATTGTTGTCACTTGTTAAATCCACTTCAATCAGTGTAGATGAAGGGGAGGAGAAAGGTTAAAGGAGGATTTTTAAGCCTTGAGACAATTGAGACATGGATTGTGTATGTGTGCCATTTCGAGGGTGAATGGGTAAGACAAAATATTTAAGTGCCTTTAAACAGGGTATGGTAGTAGGTGCCAGGTGCGCCAGTTTGAGTGTGTAAAGAACTGCAATGCTACTGGGTTTTCCACACTCAACAGTTTCCTGTGTGTATCAAGAATGGTCCACCACCCAAAGGACATCCAGCCAACTTGACACAATTGTAGGAATCATTGGAGTCAACATGGGCCAGCATCAGTGGTGGAAAAAGTACCCAATTGTCATACTTGAGTAAAAGTAAAGATACCTTAATAGAAAATGTACTCAAGTAAAGGTTAAAGTCACCCAGTAAAATACTAATTGAGTAAGTCTAAAAGTATTTGGTTTTGAATATACTTAAGTATAAAAAATAACAGTACAAATCGTTTCAAATTCCTTAAATTAAGCAAACCAAATGGCACCATTTTCTTTTCTTTTCTTTTTTTACAGATAGCTAGAGGCACACTCCAGCATGCAGACATAATTTACAAAACTAAGCATGTGTGTTTAGTGAGTCCACCAGATCATCAGTAGGGATGACCAGGGATGTTCTCTTGATAAGTGTGTGAATTGGACCATTTATTTTAAAATACTTCTTAAAAAACAGTTACTATTTACTATCAGTAATGTAACTTTTGTATTACCCAAACTCAGTAATGTAATCTGATTACATTCAGTTACTTTCCGATTACTTTCCCCTTAAGAGGCATTAGAAGAAGATAAAATGTATAGTACCAATTGAACCACATATATTGCAGGATAAATCAATGTTAAAGTTTACATAGCTGGCCATATATAGATGTTAAATGTTACTTTATTGGTTGGTTATGTAGGCTTCTTCTAAACCATCGCTTTCAACTACATATAATAATATGATTAAATGATATCTTTACATTAAAAACCAAAGTCTATCAGAATTTCAGTCATTCCAATAAAGATCTTCAAGAATAGGACTTTGAAATATGGAAGTATAGATTAGCCAAATTGTTTTACCTGGGCATAACCCCAAAACTAAGGACTTATTAGCCAGCCCTACTCTATTGTTTATGATTTTGTTGTCATGGAGGACTGATTGGGCTCATTGATTCGAGTTGAAAAATAAATGCTGCGCTCATGAAATGGCATGCTTTGAGAACTACTGAAAAGTGCTATTTACATGTGAAAAATGTATGCCATATACTGCATTTGCTATAGGCCTATTAATAAACTTTTTGTTGGTGACACTTTGGTATCTTGATAATCCACAGATGAAATTGAGGGATGGGCCTGGAGAAATGTAACCACTCTCAGGTTAATAGAAAGAGCCTGACCATCACTGATATCAACATTTTTGTTTTAACCATGTTATGAGCCTATACAGTGTTTATTTACATTTACAATGTTACAAACATTGGAGAAAAACAAGCTTATATTTTGGGTTCTCATGGAGTGTGACAGTTGAACCAAACTCCTGAGGCATTTATAAGTTATATTCTTCAAAATACAATGGATATATATATACTTTATATGTCCAAAAATGGATGTAGCAACTACAGATTGCCCCTTTAAGTTTATCAAAAGTGTACGAGTTTGAACATTTGTCCATTAGGCCTATGGATGAAATATTTTTATCAGCATGCAATAGTTGAGCAATAAATGCCCCACTTTATTCCATAGGCTGGGATTCTGTAGCTGTTGCAGAGCACATTTTTCACTGGCTTTCCACTGGTTTCAAAAACAATGTTTGATAGGCAGTTTAAACTTTTTGAATTCTATCATTATTGGGTGCATGGGCATCTCGACCCTCATAGTTAACATCCATTTGAAGAGCATAACCTGAGGTCTTTTTGAGTCGTTAAATCCGAGTTTCCTCTTGATTGCTAGCAATAGCATAAATTCTTCATTTAAGCTATTGTGCTTGGCAATGGGAGCACTCTCTATACATGCACTCTTTCTTCAGGTTCTCACAGCACAAAGACTCAAACTTTCTCAATGTTGCTGCAGCTGATCACTTTGTGAGGCTGTAGTTTGTCTGCCATGAACTGGAGGTTGGCGTGGGTTTTGCAGAGACATGTGTCCCGATCCTGGACTGTTGGCTTGACAACCCAAAAAGGACTTGAATTGTGCCATTCAAGAAGCGCTTCTGCTTTTTCTTCTAGTTCCTCGTTAGTGTGTCCTTTTTCCCTGTTGTTGCTCTGCTGTTGTCATCACGTTCATAGAATCTAGTGATTTTCTCTTCTGTGGCAGTGCTAATTCTGTTACACTGATTTTTCCTGGAGTATTGAAGACTTGATGGGCTGTTTTCATTTGCCCTCATTGCTTTTGCTGAAAATCCAAATTCTGTTTGCAGCTTTGACCAGCCCATACTTTCTCAGGATGTTGCCTCTGAGCATTTTTGAAGCCACTTGTTTGTCCTTGGCACTGCACATTTTTTATACTTTTGTTTTAACTCTGCAATGATGGCATTTTGATACAATAAAATCCTTCTCAAATTCTTCGGAGTTCCCTTCATTTTCTGTTTTGTCTTTGGGGAATCTTGTCTCTTCATTTTGTTCATCAGTCGATCATACATTTTTTGTATTTCTCAGCTTTCCGTAAAGCATTATCAAGTTTGACATTTGTCATACTAAGATCTCTGTATGCTTTTGAGCGACCTCTTCCAACCTTTTTCCTTCCAGCAAGTATTCGACTTCTCATTCATGTTGCAGACGATGAGGAAGGGGTATCAGGGTGTGCATCAGGGGCAGGTATGTTGGCCTCATGTTCTGGCTGCAAGTCATCTGGTGACTGAGGTGATGTGTTGCCTGATAGGTAGGTCTCCATTGCAACTGTTCTCTTTAAAGTCTGTCTTCTATTCCGTTGGTTACATTTCCATTGCCATCTCTTGTTACTTTGTTCTCGCTTTATAAGCTCAGAGATAGATTTCACTTCTCCCTTCCCTTTTTTCTTCCAGTATCTCTCCCTGTCTTTTTGCAGATGTTCCTGATATCGTATAGGATCATTTTTATTTTGTTTCTATATGTCTGTGACCTCTGTGCTGTTTTATGTGGAATCTTCTAAAAAATAAAGACAAAAACTACTTAGTTTTCAACTTGTGCACACCGTGGAGCATTTTCTAGATTCAATTAATTTAAACCATGATTAAATAAGCTTAAATTTTTTTTTAAAGTACAGTAAAAACTAATAAGGTAATGGATGTGTCATTTACACCACTTTCTGTCATTTCCACCACACTTAAGTTTGTGATGGAAATGACTGTGATGGAAATGACATTTCTACCGTTTCTGGAGAAAATTGACAGACAGCTTAGCATGCTTTGATTAGTATTACAGCTAGGATATCGTTCACACTAAACACATAAAATATTTAAAACATTCAAAAATTCTACCACAAATTACAGAAATTATAGCCTGTTTGGAAATGACTGACAATTAAAATATTCTCTACACAAGCCATATTTACCTCGATTTTTCTTCAACCTCTGGACATCACATCTGGAACAACTGTCCACTGCAGCCATGTGCTTCAGTGTCACAATATGTTTCCATGGTAACTAAATTAACATTCTCTTGAAAAAACTTTATTAATGAGTAATTTGTCCTCAGTGGTGGAAATGACACCACTCCCAAAGGACAGGTATATTGTGTGTAAAAAAAACTATGTAAAGGGCATACTCACAATAAATATTGATTTGGATTTTATTTAATTGACTCTTTCTGTAGTACATAACATTATATAATGTTTTCTCATAGAAAAACATAGAAGCTTAAAAGTCTGGGGGAAAGGGGAAAATAGTGAAATTTAGGTATAAAATGCATCTAAAGTAGCTAAAATACTTGATAGGGAGGTGTTTAAAAAAAGTATGGGGTGAACTTAACATACAAATATTTGTTTTATTTTTTATAAAATCCCCCAAATTGACCCGAGGACATGGAAGTGCCCGTAGTTCACCCTAATATCAAAGTCTCTGTAAGAGTGTGTGGTTTCATAGCGTAGCTTGCCACTGACAGAGAGGTAGCGGAGCAGAAGATCCGGGAGATGGCATCCAACAACCCTTTGCGCCTCTGTAGTCCTAGTCAAGAAGGACGGCTCAAGGCACTTCTGTGCAGACTACAGGCAGCTGAACTATGTGACCATGAAGGATTCCTATCCCATCAAGTGCATAGATGAATACACAAGGCACAATTTTTCCTTTTGATATGTCAGTCACTCAATTAGCCATGTCAAATAACAATTGCAGGAAATTTGGTTCAAAACAGCAAACATCTCTCCACCCCATGGTGTAACGGATGTGAAATGGCTAGCTAGTTAGCGGGTACGCGCTAGTAGCGTTTCAATCAGTTACGTCACTTGCTCTGAAACCTAGAAGTAGTGTTGCCCCTTGCTCTGCAAGGGCCGCGGCTTTTGTGGAGCGATGGGTAACGACGCTTCGTATGTGACTGTTGTTGATGTGTGCAGAAGGTCCCTGGTTCGCGCCCGTGTCGGGGCGAGGGGACGGTTTAAAGTTATACTGTTACATTGATGCTGTTGACCCGGATCACTGGTTGCTGCGGAAAAGGAGGAGGTTGAAAGGGGGGTGAGTGTAACGGATGTGAAATGGCTAGCCAGTTAGCGGGTACGCGCTACTAGCGTTTCAATCAGTTACGTCACTTGCTCTGAAACCTAGAAGTAGTGTTGCCCCTAGGGCCGCGGCTTTTGTGGAGCGATGGGTAACGACGCTTCGTGGGTGTCAGTTGTTGATGTGTGCAGAGGGTCCCTGGTCCGAGGTCGGGGCGAGGGGACGTACTAAAGTTACAATGGCAAAATGTTTATAATTGCAGGAAGTGTAATAAACTTGCAAAATGTTCTCTCTGCCCAATGACAAAATTGTATAATAGTAGAAAACGTGGTTTAAAACGGCAACATTTCCACTACGCCCCATGGCAAAATGTGTAGAATTGCAGGAAATAAACTTTGAACATTTTCTCTCCCAAGAGAGTAGTGCAACCAAATCACGCTGAGGGCACACAAAAATAGATTCAATGATATACATCTGGTGTAATTATTGGTACCATGATTGTATTCGAAATGTGTAAGTATTTACACGAAGATTGACCACGAAGTTCGCCATTTCCCCCTTCACCAAAATGGGGGATCGGGCAAACAATGCCTGTAGTACCGCGGTCGGCCTGGAACTTCGTCTGCAATGAGAGGGTGCAGTCGTTCTGTGCTGGTTCCCTGAGTTAAGGTTAGGTTTCTGGGAGAGGAAGCTGATCCGAATTGTGGAAACTTCACTACGGCGCAAGGCGACATGGTATCACTGCACGGGAGTTTTCCTACTGCCAGTAAACGTTTGTAGCAGGCGGGTCTAATGGCTGTTACAGGAACATTTCATTGGAAGTTGCGTACTGTGTAGCCTGCCGATTGGAGCAACGTCCTGTGGTCTGGCTGTACCGGAAATGCCTCCATTTATTTAGACAAACAAAGGGCTCTCAAGTCATCTAAAATAGCAATAGCTTATCATATAGACATTCAAATACATTTCATATAGTTTTACATAGGACTATAGACTCGACAAAATAAAAAATGGTCGGGATAGGATTAGCCCACATTTCCCTGATCTTCGTTTTAAGTCAACGTCATGTCGACTCTTACGGTAAGTAATTCTTGCCCTAAAATAGTTGGCTATAAATGTTGTTTGTGATTAATCACTTGGAGCTGATGTTACTGGAAGTATTTAGTACAGTATTCCTGCTTACATTTTTCAACAACATAATGCAGGCTATAGGCCACTGTACAATATGCTAATGTTCTTGGAATTTATATTGCTATTCCAAAAGTATACTTAGTATGAAAATATGTTCTAGGATCTCTTGGCGTAACTGCTAAGGTGTTGGGGTTGACAGTAGCTGGACCTGTGTTCGAGTCCCGGTCGAGGCTACCCCCCGAATTCGCTACAATATTGTCAGTCCATGTGTTTTCTTTTATTCAGGCGGTGGACTGATACACATACCGTTGGCCTTAAAGTAGTCAGTTGTTGTCAATAAATAAGGTGCTAGTTTGCAATAAGTGGTGAGCACTGTTTATTGTCAGTTGGTTTTGCATTATATTTGTATGCCAGTAGCCCAAGTCAAGTTTGTTGTTCCTTCAACCTCAGTGGGGAATTCACTGTAGATTTCACACTTACACCACAGAGAAACATACAGTTACAGTAGACCTCTCTGTGGTCTGACACCTCTGTGATCTGACACCTCTGTGATCTGACACATGTCTAACTTCATGTGTGGGTTATTACTGTGCCCTCAGTGGTTTTTATGGAGTGGTCTAGTCTAGAGTGTTGTGCTCCACAGAACAGAGGATATTGCCTTTCTCCACTCTAAAGTAACATTTATGTTATGAAACTAAATCCGGAAGTGTATTTCCTCAAAACAGCACAGATGCTATGTGAGGAAATGTTCAATCGTTTGTACGTGCACTACATACCATACATAATGGCCCACTGAAACATGAGTAATTCTTCTGCAATTCATTTATTAAAAACATTTTGTTATATCCAACATCCAATTATCCCCTGACAATGAGACCAGTTCCTTTCTGACTAAATACAGGCTGATATTTTCACCTTCCTCAGCTAATAGTGCCAGGCTTCTACTGCAAGTGAGATGTTTTCTTCCCTGCAATCACTTACTATACCATATGTTGTGCTGGAGATTTATCAGGTTGTTTAACTTGCACACAATGCAGCCCATATCTTGAATATTTCCCAGTGAACTTAAAGCTGCACGTAGAAATGTGAGTTATAGATCTGTCATTCTCATTGAAAGCATATGGGGCGGCAGGTAGCCTAGTGGTTAGAGCATTGGGCCAGTAACCGAAAGGTTTCTAGTTTGAATCCCCTGTCGTTCTGCCCCTGAACAAGGCAGTTAATTAACCCACTGTTCCTAGGCTGTCATTATAAATAAGAATTTGTTCTTAACTGACTTGCCTAGTTAAATAAAGGTTAAAAAAATACACTGAGTTTACAAAACATTAAGAACATCTGCTCTTTCCTTGACAGTCTGACCAGCTGAATCCAGATGAAAGCTATGATCCTTTATTGATGTCACTTGTTAAATCCACTTCAGTCAGTGCCAATGAAGGGGAGGAGACAGGTTAAAGAAGGATTTTTAAGCCTTGAGACAATTGAGACATGGATTATGTGTGCCATTCAGGCAATATATAAGATTTAAGTACCTTTGAACAGGGTATTGACACAAACCAGGCACACCGGTTTGTGTCAAGAACTGCAATGCTGCTTTGTTTATCACAGTTTCCTCTGTGTATCAAGAATGGTCCACCACCCAAAGGACATACAGCCAACTTGTCACAAGTGTGGGAAGCATTGGAGTCAACATGGGTCAGCATCCTTGTGGAACACTTTCGACACCTTGTAGAGTCCATGCCATGACAAATTGAGCCTGTTCTGAGGGCAAAAGGGGGGGTGCAACTAAATATTAGGAAGGTGTTCCTAATGTTTGGTATACTCAGTGTACATGCTATTATCTATGTCTATAACGTACTAGTATTAACAGAATATATATCCTAAACAATGCAGATGGCACACAGCATAAATGAGCGATGCATGACTGGCTAAATAACTACACTGCCTTAGCAACACACAATTAAAGAGCAATGTCATGTACAATACTTACACTTAGATGCACACGCTAACACAAGTACCGATAAACTTGAGGTACAGTTCAACGAGTCCAGTCACTTCTGACCGAGATCTCACTCAGAAGACAGGAGCGGGGTTCAGTGAGGTGCATGGGGAATGACAGACTGTGATTGGCTGATACAAGTGGGGTTTCTTATAGCTACCACTAATGAGAAAATAAGGGGTGTTGGCTCAGTTTCTGTCACAACACTGATTGTACAGATTAGATTACATCCATGGTTGTGACTATTGAGACTGATCACGGTCCTGTTATGTTTGGAAATTAATACTGTTTGTCTTGTCTTCCCAGTTGTAGGCCTAGGCCTACAGTATATGGTGTTTCTGTTGTTGAAGTGAAAGCATTGCAAATGTATCAGTGGAATCACTGTCAAGTGAACTGCAAAGACAAGATGTCAGGAGCAATTCAGAAAATAACTGAATATACTGGGGTGCAATTTTGTATACAAAATCATTTAATGTATCAGTTTTTGTGCATTTGTGAAATCGGCAGGACATTTCAATATTTACCTTGGGGTATGTGCTGTAGTGGTCTACATCCTGATTTGTTGATAGGCTTTTGATTCAGAAGACAGGACGGTGAACAGACCATGACTCCTCATAGTGTGTGTTTAAGACACCTTCAATAGAGTATACTGGTTTTGCAAGTATTTGGATAAACTGAAAAGCTAATGATATCATTACTATCACAAACTATGCAATTAATATTTGGTGCCCTTCATCATCTCAAAAAGCCCAAAGCAGCTGTATTCGATGTCTTAAAGTATGACAGAATGCAGAATAGTTATAATAGATGTCATAAATGATATAGAGCGTATTCTTGTGTGTTAAGATGTTCATGGTAGGCCTGAAGGCCAATCAAGATTGATTAAATGAAATCATCTTTATCTTTATTAAGTCTCGTGACTTTACTTTCATTAATCTAATTACTGTTACTTATCTAATCAACTAACTATATTTAATTGTTACCCGATTTTAAATTAATCATGTAACAATTAACTCATTAGGAATTGGGGCACCACGAGAGCCGTTCTTTAAAGAGCCCGAATTAAACTCTAAAGGTCTTAACCTATCACATCCATAAAGTCAACTTATTAATCATAACCACGCATCATATTCATTCTGAACAGTCTTAACCTCCTGCATCTGCAAAAACCCCAGCCTTACTTAAGATTCAGTACTACACAAATTGGTTTAATTATTTATTTGCTAGCTAACTAAATGGTAACACAGGATAAACATGCACACTTAATACATTAGAAACAGGTCCCTAGCGGACTGACACAATATGGCAGCTTGTTACAAAAGACATGGAGAGGGCGAGAGAGAGAGAGAGAGAGAGAGAGAGGGACAGAGACATAACACTTTGCTACATTTAGAAACTACTCTCACAGTAATCATATACTTTACACACGCACCGCCGCCCGTTTGGAGTAAGAAATCATTAATGTATTTACGTGTAAATGTCTTGGTTCGCCATGTATCTCTGTCGGAACCAGGCCGCCTTGGAAAGGTAATTGGGCCTTTTTGCGGCAAGCTTGTAAGGCTCTGTTATGAGAATTTAGTTCTCAGTTGTTCATAATACCCAATTGAATTAATTACTCAGCCTGAAACCCAGAATTTGTAAGAAACTGGTTGAAATGATTCAGACGGAGGCCCAGTCACAATAGTCAGAAAATGTATTTACGAGAGCGCTCTGCTGTGCATATACAAAGATGTTATTTTTATACCATTCCTACGCACATACATACACACTAAACTTTGGATTCTCTCCTGGAGTCTCACCAAAGTTTATTACCACACAGCTGACAGTTCCAGTCCCCTCCAGATACGGGAAATCTGGAGGGGCTCTCCATGTCTTCATCTTATCTCCCCAGAGTTATAGCCGGGTCGGTTCAAACATAGTTTAATGATCCACTTTGTTTTCTTTAGGCACACACATACCTTCCTCTCTTCCCATGTACATGCTACATAACCTCTTTCTTATTAACTAACATTATTTATCAATACAGGAAAAACAGGGTAGAATTCAATTAGTTATAGTTAAATGTATACATCATTTAGTCATTATTCATAAAATCCATAACAGGCTCTGATTGTCCAAAATAGGTTCCCCACCCGTCTCCTACTGTTGCTCTCCTCTGCCGTCGCCCGGCATCCGGCGACCCGTTGTGTAGTCCTGAACAGAACTACAGAGCTCATTATACTTCCACTTTCTCTGGAAGATAATTATTTTAAGATAGGCTAGACAGCCGTGTCAATGGTTCTCAGTGGGGTGATGAGAGTAGCGTACTACGGTGATTTGAGAAGAGTAGTAGAATTGTCCCACTTAAATGTGCTTTTCTAGATACTTTACTTAGGACAACTAATCAGCCGTACCAGTGATTGTCCGGGAGGTGACTTCATCGTCTCTACCCCGCGTTGAGATTTCAGATTTTGAACCACTTTGGACGTGAGCTGCCTCTCAATGCCTCTCTGGTCTGATATGTTAATTCTTAACCTATCGTTTTATACAGTTTGTTCAAAAGGGGCGGGTCTTGAGGCTGACATGCTCTCTGACCTCACTCAAGTGGGCGGTGACTACTTACTTGTACAAAGTCATCGAAACAATTTCCTCTTATAGTTTCTAAGATCACATCCCTCTCAAAAACACTTTCAGAATTTTAAATATTTCATACACAACGTAGAAGATAACTTCATACATGTAGTGTATACTTTTCAAGTTACAGTATTTCCTTTAACATTTTTAATGACATCACAAAATAACAACCAAAATAACATTATTATTCTTTAGATCGCCTTTAACCATTCCCCACGCTCTGTTAGAAATATTGTTCCTGTATTCGCTTTAGAACGTGTAGAGTTTTTAACTCAACAATGAAATTAAACACAGACTACCCTTGCTAATCAGGAGACTATCGGGAATGTTTTGGTGGACTGTCAATACAATTGCTCCACCAGGACCTGGTATGATCAAGTTTGTAGCATGGCTAGCATGGATGGCTCTGATTATGCACTGTCAGCTTGCAGTCAAAGCTACAAAACACTTTTGGAGCTAACTAGTGCTTTCAAATTGTATTCTGATGTTGACAGCAGGTGATAGTTATATTCATTACATAGCTCACTCAGCTAGATAACATACAGTACCAGTCAAATGTTTAGACACACCTACAGTTGAAGTCGGAAGTTTACATACACTTAGGTTGGAGTCATTAAAAATTGTTTTTCAACCACTCCACAAATTTCTTGTTAACAAACTATAGTTTTGGCAAGTCGGTTAGGACATCTACTTTGTGCATGACACAAGTCATTTTTCTAAAAATTGTTTACAGACAGATTATTTCACTTATAATTCACTGTATCACAATTCCAGTGGGTCAGAAGTTGACTCTGCCTTTAAACAGCTTGGTATATTCCAGAAAATTATGTCATGGCTTTAGAAGCTTCTGATAGGCTAATTGACATGATGTGTGTCAATTGGATATGTACCTGTGGATGTATTTCAAGGTCTACCTTCAAACGCAGTGCCTCTTTGCTTGACATCATGGGAAAATGAAAAGAAATCAGCCAAGACCTCAGAAAAAAATTTGTAGAACTCCACAAGTCTGGTTCATCCTTGGGAGCATTTTCCAAATGCCTGAAGGTACCACATTCATCTGTACAAACAATAGTACGCAAGAATAAACACCATGGGAACACGCAGCCGTCATACCGCTCAGGAAGGAGTCTCCTAGAGATTGACGTACTTTGGTGCGAAAAGTGCAAATCAATCCCAGAACAACAGCAAAGGCCCTTGTGAAGATGCTGGAGGAAACAGGTACAACAATATCTATATCCACAGTGAAATGAGCCCTATATCGACATAACCTGAAAGGCCGCTCAGCAAGGAAGAACCCACCGCTCCAAAACCGCCATAAAAAATCCAGACTATGGTTTGCAACTGCACATGGGGAAAAATATTGTACTTTTTGGAGAAACGTCCTCTGGTCTGATGAAACAAAAATAGAACTGTTTGGCCATAATGACCATCGTTATGTTTGGAGGAAAAAGGGGGAGGCTTGCAAGCCGAAGAACACCATTCCAACCGTGAAGCACGGGGGTGGCAGCATCATGTTGTGGGGGTGCTTTGCTGCAGGAGGGACTGGTGCACTTCACAAAATAGATGGCATCATGAGGAAAGAAAATTCTGTGGATATATTGAAGCAACAGCTCAAGACATCAGTCCGGAAGTTAAAGCTTGGTCGCAAATGGGGCTTCCAAATGGACAATGACCCCAAGCATACTTCCAAAGTTGTGGCAAAATGGCTTAAGGACAACAAAGTCAAGGTATTGGAGTGGCCATCACAAAGCCCTGACCTCAATCCTATAGCAAATGTGTGGGCAGAACTGAAAAAGCGTGTGCGAGCAAGGAGGCCTACAATCCTGACTCAGTTACACCAGTTTTGTAAGGAGGAATGGGCCAAAACTCACCCAACTTATTGTGGCAAGCTTGTGGAAGGCTCCCCAAAACATTTGACCCAAGTTAAACAATTTAAAGGCAATGCTACCAAATACTAATTGAGTGTATGTAAACGTCTGACCCACTGGGAATGTGATGAAAGAAATGAAAGCTGAAATAAATCATTCTCTCTACTATTATTCTGACATTTCACATTCTTAAAATAAATGGATGATCCTAACTGACCTTAGACAGGGAATTTTTACAAGGATTAAATGTCAGGAATTGTGAAAAACTGAGTTTAAATGTATTTGGCTAAGGTGTATGTAAACTTCCAACTTCAACTGTACTCATTCAAGGGTTTTTCTTTATTTTTACTATTTTCTACATTGTAGAATAATAGTGAAGACATCCAAACTATCAAATAGCACATATGGAATCATGTAGTAACCAAAAAATTGTTAAACATTTGAGATTCTTCAAAGTATCCACCCTTTGTCTTGATGATAGCTTTGCACACTCTTGGCATACTCTCAACCAGCTTCACACGGTAGTCACGTGGAATGCATTTCAATTAACAGCTGTTTCTTGTTATTTTGTGGAATTTCTTTCCTTCTTAATGTGTTTGAGCCAATTAGTTGAGTTGTGACAAGGTAAGGGTGTTATACAGAAGATAGCCCTATTTAGTAAAAGACCAAGTCCATACTATGGCAAGAACAGCTCAAATAAGCAAAGAGAAACGACAGTCAATCATTACTTTAACTTCTTATGGCTGAGATCCAGTTAACGGGATCGACTTGACAACAGCCAGTGAAAGTGCAGGGCGCCAAATTCAAACAACAGAAATCTCATAATTAAAATTCCTCAAACATACAAGTATTTTACACCATTTTAAAGATAAACTTGTTCTAAATCCAGCCACAGTGTCCGATTTCAAAAAGGCTTTACGATGAAAGCACACCAAACGATTATGTTAGGTCAGTACCTAGTCACAGAAAAACACAGCCATTTTTCCAGCCAAAGAGAGGAGTCACAAAAAGCCTAAATAGAGATAAAATTAATCACTAAACTTTGATGATCTTCATCAGATGACACTCATAGGACTTCATGTTACACAATACATGTATGTCTTGTTCGATAAAGTTCATATTTATATCCAAAAATCTTAGTTTACATTGGTGCGTTATGTTCAGTAATGTTTTGCCTACAAAACATCCAGTGATTTTGCAGAGAGCCACATCAATTTACAGAAATACTCATAATAAACATTGATAAAAGATACAAGTATTACACATGGAACTTTAGATAAACTTCTCCTTAATGCAACCGCTTTGTCAGATTTCAAAAAAACTTTACGGAAAAAGCACACCATGCAATAATCTGAGTACAGCGCTCAGAGCCCAAACAGGTCATACAGATATCCGCCATGTTGTGGAGTCAACAGAAGTCAGAAATAGTATTATAAATATTCACTTTGATGATCTTCATCAGAATGCACTCCCAGGAATCCCAGTTCCACAATAAATGTTTGTTTTGTTCGATAACGTCCATAATTTATGTCCAAATACCTGTTCGCGCGTTTAGTTCCAAAGCAGGTCAGACAAAGTCAAAAAATTCCATTACAGTTCGTAGAAACATGTCAAACGATGTATAGAATCAATCTTTAGGATGTTTTTAACATAAATCTTCAATACTGTTTCAACCGGAGAATTCCTTTGTCTTCAGAAATGTGATGGAACGCAGGTCGCTCTCACGGGAGAACGCGTGGTCAGCTCATGCCAGACACCTGACTCAAAGAGCTCTCCTTCCCTCATTCTTCACAGTAGAAGCATCAACCAAGGTTCTAAAGACTGTTGACATCCAGTGGAAGCCTCAGGAAGTGCAATATGACCCCAAAGACACTGTATATTGGATAGGCAAACCTACAAACCTCAGATTTCCCCCTTCCTGGTTGGATTTCTTCTCAGGTTTTTGCCTGCCATATGAGTTCTGTTATACTCACAGACATCATTCAAACAGTTTTAGAGACTTCAGAGTGTTTTCTATCCAAATATACTAATCATATGCATATCTTAGCTTCTGGGACTGAGTAGCAGGCAGTTTACTCTGGGCACCTTATTCATCCAAGCTACTCAATACTGCCCCCAATCATAAGAAGTTAAGACATGAACGGCAGTCAATACGGAAAATGTCAAGAACTTGAAGTTTCTTCAAGTGCAGTCGCAAAAACCATCAAGCGCTATGATGAAACTGGCTCTCATGAGAAACTCCACAGGAATGGAAGACCCAGAGTTACCTCTGCTGCAGAGAATAAGTTCATTAGAGTTACCAGCCTCAGAAATTGCAGCCCAAATAAATGCTTCAGAGTTCAAGTAACAGACACATTTCAACATCAACTGTTCAGAGGAGACTGCGTGAATCAAGCCTTCATGGTCGATATTGCTGCAAAGAAACCACTACTAAAGGACACCAATAAGAAGAAGTGACTTGCTTGGGCCAAGAAACACGAGCAATGGACATTAGATTGGTGGAAATCTGTCATTTGGTCTGATGGGTCCAAATTTGAGATTTTGGGTTCCAACCACCGCGTGTTTGTGAGACTCAGAGTAGGTGAACGGATTATCTCTGCATGTGTGGTTCCCACGGTGAAGCATGGAGTAGGAGGTATAATGGTGTGGGGGTGCTTTACTGGTTACACTGTCAGTAATTTATTTAGAATTCAAGGCACACTTAACCAGCATGGCTACCACAGCATTCTGCAGTGATACACCATCGCATCTGGTTTGCACTTAGTTCCACTATCATTTGTTTTTCAACAGGACAATGACACAACACACCTCCAGGCTGTGTAAAAGCTATTTGACCAAGAAGGAGAGTGATGGAGTGCAGCATCAGATGACCTGGCCTCCACAATCACCTGACCTCAACCCATTTGAGATGGTTTGGGATGAGTTGGACCTCAGAGTGAAGGAAAAGCAGCCAACAAGTGCTCAGCACAAGTGGGAACTCCTTCAAGACTGTTGTAAAAGCATTCCTCATTAAGCTGGTTGAGAGAATGCTAAGAGTGTGCAAAGCTGTCATCAAGGCAAAGGGTGGCTACTTTGAAGAATCTAAAATATAAACTATATTTTGATTTGTTCAACACTTTTTTGGCTACAACATTATTCCATATACAGTGGGGCAAAAAAGTATTTAGTCAGCCACCAATTGTGCAAGTTCTCCCACTTAAAAAGATGAGTGGCCTGTAATTTTCATCATAGGTACACTACAACTATGACAGACAAAATGAGAGAAAAAAAATCCCGAAAATCACATTGTAGGATTTTTAATGAATTTATTTGCAAATTATGGTGGAAAATAAATATTTGGTCACCTACAAACAAGCAAGATTTCTGGCTCTCACAGACCTGTAACTTCTTCTTCTGTAAGAGGCTCCTCTGTCCTCCACTCGTTACCTGTATTAATGGCCCCTGTTTGAACTTGTTATCAGTATAAAAGACACCTGTCCACAACCTCAAACAGTCACACTCCAAACTCCACTATGGCCAAGACCAAAGAGCTGTCAAAGGACACCAGAAACAAAATTGTAGACCTGCACCAGGCTGGGAAGAATGAATCTGCAATAGGTAAGCAGCTTGGTTTGAAGAAATCAACTGTGGGAGCAATTATTAGGAAATGGAAGACATACAAGACCACTGATAATCTCCCTCGATCTGGGGCTCCACGCAAGATCTCACCCCGTGGGGTCAAAATGATCACAAGAACGGTGAGCAAAAATCCCAGAACCACACGGGGGGACCTAGTGAATGACCTGCAGAGAGCTGGGACCAAAGTAACAAAGCCTACCATCAGTAACACACTACGCCGCCAGGGACTCAAATCCTGCAGTGCCAGACGTGTCCCCATGCTTAAGCCAGTACATGTCCAGGCCCGTCTGAAGTTTGCTAGAGAGCATTTGGATGATCCAGAAGAAGATTGGGAGAATGTCATATGGTCAGATGAAACCAAAATATAACTTTTTGGTAAAAACTCAACTCGTCGTGTTTGGAGGACAAAGAATGCTGAGTTGCATCCAAAGAACACCATACCTACTGTGAAGCATGGGGGTGGAAACATCATGCTTTGGGGCTGTTTTTCTGCAAAGGGACCAGGACGACTGATCCGTGTAAAGGAAAGAATGAATGGGACCATGTATCGTGAGATTTTGAGTGAAAACCTCCTTCCATCAGCAAGGGCATTGAAGATGAAACGTGGCTGGGTCTTTCAGCATGACAATGATCCCAAACACACCACCCGGGCAACGAAGGAGTGGCTTCGTAAGAAGCATTTCAAGGTCCTGGAGTGGCCTAGCCAGTCTCCAGATCTCAACCCCATAGAAAATCTTTGGAGGGAGTTGAAAGTCCGTGTTGCCCAGCAACAGCCCCAAAACATCACTGCTCTAGAGGAGATCTGCATGGAGGAATGGGCCAAAATACCAGCAACAGTGTGTGAAAACCTTGTGAAGACTTACAGAAAACGTTTGACCTCTGTCATTGCCAAAAAAGGGTATATAACAAAGTATTGAGAAACTTTTGTTATTGACCAAATATTTATTTTCCACCATAATTTGCAAATAAATTCATAAAAAATCCTACAATGTGATTTTCTGGATTTTTTTTCTCATTTTGTCTGTCATAGTTGAAGTTTACCTATGATGAAAATTACAGGCCTCTCTCATCTTTTTAAGTGGGAGAACTTGCACAATTGGTGGCTGACTAAATACTTTTTTGCCCCACTGTATGTTATATCATAGTTTTAATGTATTTACTATTATTCTACAATGTAAAAAATAGTAAAAATGAAAATAAAAGAAACCCTTGAATGAGTAGGTGTGTCCAAACTTTTGACTGGTACTGTACATTTAGAGAAAACAAGTTATATTAACTGGCTAGCTAGCTAGCTAGCGTTAGCAGCATTTCAATGGTGGCCAACGATACTGAGAGCTAGCAAATAATAATTTGTAGTATAATTTAAAGTATAATTTAAGAATCGAAAAATACTCAATTTCAGGAATCACTGTCGCATGTACCCCTGGTGCACTGTTAAATCATTTAGCCATTAATTTGTTGTCTTTTTTAAAAGAAAACTCTACTTTTGCCATTGGCTTCCATTCTTTTTTAAACGAGAGCTTGTCCAAGGATGTCAGACACGAGCTTGGTTAGAGACGGTTGCTATCCAACGGAGCACTGCAATTGGTTGCCCAATATTCTAGGGCAGACCTTGGCAATGGGTCAATTGGAATTAATGGCAGTAGAGGCATATTGCTGATTTTATTTTTGCAGGAAAATTAAAGTAAGGCATGTGATATCAGAAATGTTGTAATAGAGTGAATGTCAGTATACAGTATCAGTTCTCTGTTTGACAAGTAGTATGGAGCTGCAGCTTGCAGTATTGCTTTTTCAACATTTGTAATGTATTCCATGTGAATATGGTGATGTTTTCCCCCCCATTTAGATCAATTAACCATCTAAATAGTTTGTAATTATTTGCAAAAAAATTTTGTGAAAGTACCAGGTTTTGCCCACTAGATGCTACTGTTCCTGGTACTGCCAGAATGTTATTTTATCCATTTTGCTGGTTTATTAAATTAATCACAACATTCTTTTTGTGACAACCCTAATAAAATAATACAATTATAAACCATTACATGGCAGTCATATGTTTTTCAATAAAATTATTAGAATCTCAATATGTGATTAGGGACATTTACCCAACCCAACTCAATAACATTATTACCATTGCAAAACACCATTCAGTGTTTAAAAAAAAAACTTTTACCATTGAAACCATTAGAACTGCTGTAGCCTAATGGTTTGCTTGTTCACCTGGAAGGGTCTAGCTAATCTAGACCTTTTTGAAGAGAATAAACCACACACTCGAGGGCCGTTTCCTGGACACAAATTAAGCCTAAAAGAATTACAAACTGAATTGCTTTCAGTAGGACTGGCTAAAATTGTGAGGATGACCATACAATCTATTTTCATCATGAGCAAAAGCTATTGGTTTTCTACCCAAATTTGATTAATTTAATAAACACAAGAGACCAGCCACATGGGCATCTAGTGGGCAAAACTTTGTAATTTCACACTAATTTATGGTAAATAATTCAAGCAACTTCAGAGGCTAATTACTTTGAACAGGAGGGAAAAAATATCACCATATTCACAGATCTCTAATGGATGAATTACAAAGGATGGCTGTTTGGGTGGGGTGTGGAGGGTACGTGGGTGGCTTTTGATCAGTTTATTGGATTCTTCATGCCTTACTCATTGTTAGTAAAACTTATGGTCCAAATCGGATGTTAGATACTACATTTATTAAAGATTATATGAAACATATAAATTAAAATGGCCAATTTGGGTGCAATCAATTGGCCTAATTTCTCAGAGATCAAATTATAGGAATTCTAATTTTCTGTTTCTAACTACAGAAAGGATTTCAGAACAATCTGAGATGGTGTGTGTCAATCCTCTTTCTTGTGCTTTTTGAGGTGTAATGACTCATCTGTATTCTTCAGATACTGTTTACAGCAGGGTTCCGCAATAGGTGGCCTGCGGGACAAATTATTTGACCCCCCCCAAGTTTTCTGAGCAAAAATAATAATAATAATAATAATACAAAAATAATAATAATGAATAACAATGTTTTGTTATTGGACATAAGACTGTAAAATCACCAATTTAGGAAATCTGTTCCCAAGTATCCCCACGCATAAGTAGAGAGGCATATGTGATTGTATCCCAATGTAATCCAGGTTTGAATCATGATTCTGTTTTTGTTAAATAATGTATCTGTTTTTTTGTGTTCTTGAGGTCAATTTGCAGTCTACAAATTATTTATAACTATGTTCTGGTCCCCTTAACATCCGCTCAAGAAAACATTGGCCCACCGCTGACTGTAATTGGGGACCCCTGGTATACAGGTTATTGTTTCAACATCACTTGGATAGATTTAATTGCTAGTATGTTATGCTGTTAGATATATTATAAACTGGGTGGTTCCAGCCCTGAATGCTGATTGGCTCCCAATTACCTTTCCTTCTTACATCAGCTGATATCTCAAAGTGCTGTACAGAAACCCAGCCTAAAACACCAAACAGCAAGCAATGCAGGTGTAGAAGCACGGTGGCTAGGAAAAACTCCCTAGAAAGGCCAGAACCTAGGAAGAAACCTAGAGAGGAACCAGGCTATGAGGGGTGGCCAGTCCTCTTCTGGCTGTGCTGGGTGGAGATTATAACAGAACATGGCCAAGATGTTCAAATATGACCAACAGGGTCAAATAATAATAATCACAGTGGTTGTCGAGGGTGCAACAGGTCAGCACCTCAGGAGTAAATGTCAGTTGGCTTTTCGTAGCCGATCACATTCAGAGTATCTCTACCGCTCCTGCTGTCTCTAGAGAGTTGACTGCAAGGAGTCATCAGGCCAGGTAGTCCTGAGTGTGAATGTGTAAGAGAGTGAGAGATAGAACTTAAATTCACACAGGACAAGACCGGAGAAATACTCCAGATATAACATATAACATAGCCCCCCGACACATAAAATACTGGAGGCTGAGACAGGAGGGGTCGGGAAACACTGTGGCCCCATCCGACGATACCCCCGGACAGGGCCTAACAGGCAGGATATAACCCCACCCACTTTGCCAAAGCACAGCCCCCACACCACTAGAGGGATATCTTAACCACCAACTTACCAGTATATGGCCAATATAGCAAGGCTAATGGCTGGATCCAGGCACTCCGGGATGCGTCGTGCATAAGAACAGCCCTTAGCAGTAGTATATTGGCCATATACCACACCCCCTCGTGCCTTATTGCTTAATTATAGCACAGTTTTAGAAACGGATTCTGACTGACTTTATACTATTTTGTCCTACAGTTCCTCCTCCCGTCAACGTGAGCCTCATGTGCCACAATTTTCACAATGTGATCTATTGGAACTACAGTGAACCATCTTTGCAGCCACAGTTCAATGTGGAAATGACAAGAAAATATTCTGGGTAGGTGCTGCAGCATATTGGTTGCTTAATCTCTCACCAAATAGGGCCTATGTTATCCAATGTAGGTTATATAGCTAGTGAATATTAAGTCTTTCTTGCCACAATTTCAAGTAGAAATTGGAAAATTGACATGCACTGTCAGACCCATACAAATGTAAAGTCCTGTCAACAGTTCTTTGTCAGCTTCTCCATTGTAATTGTGAACTAACATTTCAGTCCAAATCAGAGGTTGCCATTAACCCACAACAATTGTTTTCCTCTATCTTTCAGTGCTGCCTTGGTTTGTTCAAACACTTCCCTCTACCACTGCGATGTCTCCTCATTTACCAAAGTAATACTAGAGGGCTACCGTTTCATATTGACTGCTGTTGTTGGACAGAATACCAATTCCTCCGAAATTTCATTCACCTACGATGATACAGTGTATCCAGACCTGTTGGATGTACAGTGTAAGTTCTCACACTGAGCTAACCAATAGGCAAATTATGGGAACAATGTTATACAGTATGTAGTGATTGACAACTAGAATTGAGGTAGTATCTTGAAAGGGTTTGTAAGTACACTGTATGCACTGCAGCACATGTAGCATTTCTTTGTTGATCTGATCAATGTTCAGAGCCGGGAGATTTTGAACATATTTACTGACCTCAGATTTTTTCACAAAGTAATAGTCTTTTGTGTTTTTTAGGCTCATTGGATTTCCCACCTGTCAACATCTCTGCTGTATCCGATCAAATGATCAAAGTTCAATTCATTCACCCGTTTCACATCTACAAACATGCCATCATCAAAGATGAAAGACCGGATCATAAGGAATTTAATTACATGGTTATCACAGAATATCACTTGGTAAGAACTGACAGAAAATTATGACTTCGAAATGACTGGGGAACACTTGTAGAACACTTGTAGAAGCTGAGTTGAAGTCGAAGTTTACATACATTTAGGTTGGAGTCATAAAATTTGTTTTTCAACCACTCCACAAATTTCTTGTTAACAAACTATAGTTTTGGCAACACCATGGGACCACGCAGCCGTCATACCGCTCAGGAAGGAGACACGTTCTGTCTCCTAGAGATTAACGTACTTTGGTGCGAAAAGTGCAAATCAATCCCAGAACAACAGTAAAGGACCTTGTGAAGATGCAGGAGGAAACAGGTACAAAAGTATCTATATCCACGGTAAAACGAGTCCTATATCGACATAACCTGAAAGGCCGCTCAGCAAGGAAGAAGCCACTGCTCCAAAACCGACATATAAAAGCCAGACTACGGTTTTCAACTGCACATGGGGACAAAGATTGTACTTTTCGGAGAAATTATGAAACAAAAATAGAACTGTTTGGCCATCATTATGTTTGGAGGAAAACGGGGGAGGCTTGCAAGCCGAAGAACACCATCTCAACCGTGAAGCACGGGGTGGAAGCATAACGTTGTGGGGGTGCTTTGCTGCAGGAGGGACTGGTGCACTTCACAAAATAGATGGCATCATGAGGTAGGAAAATTATGTGGATATATTGAAGCAACAGCTCAAGACATCAGTCAGGAAGTTAAAGCTTGGTCGCAAATGGGTCTTCCAAATGGACAATGATCCCAAGCATACTTCAAATTGTGGAAAAAATGGCTTAAGGACAACAAAGTCAAGGTATTGGAGTGGCCATCACAAAGCCCTGACCTCAATCCTATAGAAAATTTGTGGGCAGAACTGAAAAAGCGTGTGCGAGCAAGGAGGCCTACAAACCTGACTCAGTTACACCAGCTCTGTCAGGAGGAATGGGCCAAAATTCATCCAACTTATTGTGGGAAGCTTGTGGAAGGCTACCCAAAACATTTGACCCAAGTTAAACAATTTAAAGGCAATGCTACCAAATACTAATTGAGTGTATGTAAACTTCTGACCCACTGGGAATGTGATGAAAGAAATAAAACCTGAAAGAAATCATTCTCTCTGCTATTATTCTGACATTTCACATTCTTAAAATAGGTGGTGAACCTAACTGACCTTAGACAGGGAATTTTTACTAGGATTAAATGTCAGGAATTGTGAAAAACTGAATTTAAATGTATTTGGTTAAGGTGTATGTAAACTTCCAACTTCAACTGTACCTACCTGCTGCGAATTGTTTTCACTTGCAAGCAAAGCAAGTTTTTCAAAAGGAAACAGATTTATAACCTTCAAATATAAACGTTTGCATATTTATTTTTTATGAACATTGTTATAATATAGCCTAAATACACTGCTCAAAAAATTAAAGGGAACACTTAAACAACACAATGTAACTCCAAGTCAATCACACTTCTGTGAAATCAAACTGTCCACTTAGGAAGCAACACTGATTGACAATAAATTTCACATGCTGTTGTGCAAATGGAATAGACAACAGGTGGAAATTATAGGCAATTAGCAAGACACCCCCAATAAAGGAGTGGTTCTGCAGGTGGTGACCACAGACCAATTCTCAGTTCCTATGCTCCCTGGCTGATGTTTTGGTCACTTTTGAATGCTGGCAGTGCTTTCACTCTAGTGGTAGCATGAGACGGAGTCTACAACCCACACAAGTGGCTCAGGTAGTGCAGCTCATCCAGGATGGCACATCAATGCGAGCTGTGGCAAGAAGGTTTGCTGTGTCTGTCAGCGTAGTGTCCAGAGCATGGAGGCGCTACCAGGAGACAGGCCAGTACATCAGGAGACGGAGGAGGCCGTAGAAGGGCAACAACCCAGCAGCAGGACCGCTACCTCCGCCTTTGTGCAAGGAGGAGCTGGTGGAGCACTGCCAGAGCCCTGCAAAATGACCTCCAGCAGACCACAAACGTGCATGTGTCTGCTCAAACGGTCAGAAACAGACTCCATGAGGGTGGTATGAGGGCCCGACGTCCACATG
Organism: Salvelinus namaycush; assembly: GCF_016432855.1. Classification (NCBI taxonomy): domain Eukaryota; kingdom Metazoa; phylum Chordata; class Actinopteri; order Salmoniformes; family Salmonidae; genus Salvelinus; species Salvelinus namaycush. The sequence continues at coordinate 17,332,642 of NC_052341.1, forward strand.
TGGGGGTTGTGCTTACAGCCCAACACCGTGCAGGACGTTTGGCATTTGCCAGAGAACACCAAGATTGGCAAATTCGCCACTGGCGCCCTGTGCTCTTCACAGATGAAAGCAGGTTCACACTGAGCACATGAGCACATGTGACAGAGTCTGGAGACGCCGTGGAGAACGTTCTGCTGCCTGCAACATCCTCCAGCATGACCGGTTTGGCGGTGGGTCAGTCATGGTGTGGGGTGGCATTTCTTTGGGGGGCCGCACAGCCCTCCATGTGCTCGCCAGAGGTAGCCTGACTGCCATTAGGTACCGAGATGAGATCCTCAGACCCCTTGTGAGACCATATGCTGGTGCGGTTGGCCCTGGGTTCCTCCTAATGCAAGACAATGCTAGACCTCATGTGGCTGGAGTGTGTCAGCAGTTCCTGCAAGAGGAAGGCATTGATGCTATGGACTGGCCCGCCCGTTCCCCAGACCTGAATCCAATTGAGCACATCTGGGACATCATGTCTCGCTCCATCCACCAACGCCACGTTGCACCACAGACTGTCCAGGAGTTGGCGGATGCTTTAGTCCAGGTCTGGGAGGAGATCCCTCAGGAGACCATCCGCCACCTCATCAGGAGCATGCTCAGGCGTTGTAGGGAGGTCATACAGGCACGTGGAGGCCACACACACTACTGAGCCTCATTTTGACTTGTTTTAAGGACATTACATCAAAGTTGGATCAGCCTGTAGTGTGGTTTTCCACTTTAATTTTGAGTGTGACTCCAAATCCAGACCTCCATGGGTTGATAAATTTGATTTCCATTGATCATTTTTGTGTGATTTTGTTGTCAGCACATTCAACTATGTAAAGAAAAAAGTATTTAATAAGAATATTTCATTCATTCAGATCTAGGATGTGTTTTTTAGTGTTCCCTTTATTTTTTTGAGCAGTGTATATTCCTTTTTTTATTTCCCCAGAAACAACACAGCTTTGACTGCTCCTACAAGCAACCCCATGTGTGTGAGGCTGAAATACTAGTCGATGGAGAGATGGATAGGCACTGCATCAAGATCAAAGGAAAAATGAACAATGTTCATGTCTCAGCTCACCAGAACATATGCATTGAGGGGAAGCATGGGGATTCTGGTAAGACACTTAATTTCTCACATGATTGATACATCAAAGTCATATTAGCTCTCAGTACGTCTGTTATCGTTTAGTATACATTGTCTGTAATCATTTGATAAACCACATCTGCTAATATCTGATACGTGCTTTGAAAGTTATATGTGTCTATTGTCATATTATGGCTGATTTGATCAGCAAATGCTCAATTAGGACGCTGTACAGTTTTGAATGTGAAATCAGTTTGACTGTCAGTCTAACTGCTGGACTTGTCCCCTGTAGGTCCTAACTACACTGCCCTCTACATTGTGATCCCTATCGTTGCCATGGTGGTGATTGCGTTCATCATGTGGCTTATATACAGTAAACTGAGAAGTGTCTCATTCCCTCAACCAAAGATTTTGGTGTGTTCAGCCTTTCAACTGTTTGGCCTGCACTGCAGTGGATTTAGTCATAAAGCTACTACATATAGACTAGGTTATAGTCATGCAGAGATAGTTTCAGGAGAGCACTTGGTGGTACATTGTAGAAATGAGGAGTGTCATGTTCCTATTGGAGTTATCAAACTATTGATATGCTACTTTCTGTAAACACTGTCAAAACAATAGCAAATTTAAAAACATATTTCACCCACAGAATGTTTGACTGAATGTTGCATATTCTCCTTCTCTGGTAGGCTTCCGTGCTGTCACATATGAGTTCAGGTGAGTCCCTTATGCACCCTGAAAGAGACATTCTGAGTGAGTTACAAACAGGTGGCTCCCCACTGCTGCAGACCCCCGTGGAATCTTTGCCAAATGACTGTGAGGGTCTCATCAGTACCCCCCAGGAAGAGGTCCTCCGTCTCCCCATTGGACTGAAGGACCAGGAGTGGAGCGGTGGGGAGGTCATGTTGCCTAACGAGGGGTCAGGCTCTTCACTGCAGGTAACGAGAGAGTTGGGACTGGAGGTGAAGAGTGACTTCTCTGAGCTGTCGGACTATGACTGCCCCCATAGACCTGTGATTATTCCTGTGATAGAGGAGATGAGTCCTGGGGACACTGTTACAGGATACAAGATCTGAGTTTCTCTCAAGAGAAAGGATGGTGATTTATTTACATATGCTCAGCTCGTGCATCTACTTAACCGCACCTGAATCTGTTTGGGGGAGAGCAGGGTATTCAGTTTAGTCTTTGATTGGTTGTTCTAGGCCCACAGCCTGGAGTCCTACCAATACTTTTCCTGTTCCTTTAACTATTTAAATGGGCAGCCTATGGTGGAGATGGAGAGGATAATCAGAGGGGTAACCTGGGACTGTTGCTTACTCATGTGAACCAGGGATAGTGAAAACCAAGTGGTCTTGAATGCTGGGAACTGCCCCATTGTAATGTTGAATTTCATTAGACCGAATTAATGCATTTCCGACAGCACATTTGTAAAAATAAAAAGTGTTCCTCTTGTCCATTCTTTTACTGTGCCTACTTGAGTGACATGAATGTTTTCTAAGGTAGCAAGAGAATAAGGGTTGAGAGAGCAGAATGAATGATATTCATTAGGTTATTGTCTTGTGCTGTGTATATTAGTTCTCTTTGCACTTTTTACATGATTGTCATACATGTACAATGTTTCAAAATGTATTATTAGGTCCTATTATATTCAGATGACCAAGTTATACCAATGCAATTGGATTGCTGTGGTGATAATAATGTATGTTGTTATCAGTGCCTTGCTGTTTGCCCTATACCTAATTATTTAGTTTTTAATTGTGTACAATTTTGACACTATACTTTTCATACAGCTAAAATTATATATTAAAAAATGATTAATGTTAAGGATTTTTCTATTTTGTGTGCAAACTAATTCTGTTGTACTTAATGTTTTAAATCACCTTTCCCCAATAATTTCCCTTACCTTTTGTTTTTTTGTATTTTCTTTGCATAATATACAATAAAAAGCTAATTAAATGGATTATTGTAATTACTATGTTAATAAATGCAGATTTGAAAGAGCAAACAAATTGTTATCCTTGCAGGGTAGACTGAAGGACATTTATGTCAATGAAATTCTATTTCATGTCAATTAAATTCTACCGTAAAGCAGTCAGACTCTGCAGATTCTGCATTGCGAAAGAGTCCAATAATGCTGGCCTGCTTCCTACAGAGTTGCACTTAAACAGCATGATGTGCCACACCTGCATGCTATTCAACCGATCACTGCTCGCCCGTCCAGCATCACTACTCTGGACGGCTCTGACTTAGAATACGTGGACAACTACAAATACCTAGGTGTCTGGCTAGACTGTAAACTCTCCTTCCAGACTCACATTAAGCATCTCCAATCCAAAATTAAATCTAGATTCGGCTTCCTATATCGCAACAAAGCATCCTTCACTCATGCTGCAAAACATACCCTCGTAAAACTGACCATCCTACCGATCCTCGACTTTGGATATGTCATCTATAAAATAGCCTCCAACACTCTACTCAGCAAACTGGATACAGTCTATCACAGTGCCATCCGTTTTGTCACCAAAGCCCCATACACTACCCACCATTGCGACCTGTACGCTCTCGTTGGTTGGCCCTTGCTTCATACTCGTCGCCAAACCCACTGGCTACAGGTTATCTACAAGTCTCTGCTAGGTAATGCCCCGCCTTATCTCAGCTCACTGGTCACAATAGCAGCACCCACTCGTAGCACGCGCTCCAGCAGGTATATCTCACTGGTCACCCCCAAAGCCAATTCCTCCTTTGGTCGTCTTTCCTTCCAGTTCTCTGCTGCCAATGACTGGAACGAACTGCAAAAATCTCTGAAGCTGGAAACACTTATCTCCCTCACTAGCTTTAAGCACCAGCTGTCAGAGCAGCTCACATATTACTGCACCTGTACATAGCCCATCTATAATTTAGCCCAAACAACTACCTCGTCCCCTACTGTATTTATTTATTTTTGCTCCTTTGCACCCTATTATTTCTATTTCTACTTTGCACATTCTTCCACTGCAAATCTACCATTCCAGTGTTTTACTTGCTATATTGTATTTACCTCGCCACCGTGGCCTTTTTTTTGCCTTTACTTCCCTTCTCACCTCATTTGCTCACATTGTATATAGACTTATTTTTCTACTGTATTATTGACTGTATGTTTTGTTTATTCCATGTGTAACTCTGTGTTTTTGTATGTGTCGAATTGCTATGCTTTATCTTGGCCAGGTCGCAGTTGCAAACGAGAACTTGTTCTCAACTAGCCTACCTGGTTAAATAAAGGTGAAATAATAATTTTTTTTAAACCTCAGAGTTGTTCAGCAGGAGGGCCACGTTGAGTGTGGACGTGTACCAGATGGTCAGGCATCTTATTTGCACCAAGCTGGAGCTGTCTGCCTGGTGCAGCAAAGAGAACGAGTGGTCTTTACAGGTACACTCTCGGGCTGATGACGCCACAGGCCACCAGCTCATGGACACCTGCACATTATAACAGGCTGTGGTCAGTCACGTGGGCTAGTTTGAACTCTGGCCTGAGGAGGCTGGAAACTTCCATCCATATCAAGCAGTACAACAGAGCCTGACCAAGGTGCCTGAGGGCCAACATCTCCAACAAGGCCCTCGCACAGCACAGCAAGCGTGATTAGCACTCAACTGTGTGTGTGGAGAGAGAAACAGACCACACAGTCCATTTAAACAGAGAAGCACATCTCAATGAAGTCAGGCCAAGATGGTGCCTCTGATCCCTTTATGAAATGGATCCTGTTCCCCAGCCAGAGACTGTGGAAATCTTCAAGCCTAAGTAAGCAGCTTTTGGATGATGAAGAGAGAATGTCCAATCAGTCTTTTTTATGTTTGTAGCTCTGTCCAGGCTGAGCTGTTCCATGCTCTGTTTAAGGCTGTCCTGACCAGCTGGAATGGAAGATATTGGCTCAGGAGCCTTGTTAGCACAGGGTCACATCTGTAAACAACAGAATGAACAGTAAATAGAAACAGTTCATCCTGGACCTCACTCAAGGATGACTCCCACATTACATCTATCAAGTCATTAGAAGTCTAACATGATTTTAATCTATATACTTGGCGCATTCCTGTGTCTTTCCACATTTTTTTTTTTTTTTTTAGGCCAACGTGTGTGATTAAAACCTCTACAGGATCAGTGTCCCCCCGCGGGACGGTTGAGCTAATGTAGGCTAATGTGATTAGCATGAGCATAAGTAACAAAAACAATTCCCAGGACATAGACATATCTGATATGTGCCGAAAACTTAAATTATTGTCAATCTAACAACACTGTTCAATTTACAGTAGCTATTACAGTGAAAGAATACCATCCTATTGTTTGAGGAGAGAATGTATTAATAAACCAATTAGGTACATTTGGGCAGTCTTGATACAACATTTTCAACATATATGCAATGGTTCATTGGATCAGTCCAAAATGTTGTGCATACACTGTTGCCATCTAGTGGCCAAAATCTAAATTGCGCCTTGGCTGGATTAATACTTTATAGCCTCTCTTGCATTTCGAAGATGGAACAAATACAAATATGCATGTTTTTTTCTGTGTATTATCTTTTACCAGATCTAATGTGTTGTATTCTCCTACATTAATTTAAAATGTCCACAAACTGCTTCAGGTCCTGAGCTACAGGCAGTTAGATTTGGGTATGTCATTTTAGGTGAAAATTGAAAAAAAGGGTTGGATCCTTTTAAGTGACATATTGGCAGACATTAGCCTCATACATGCTGTAATTACCTGATTGTTTGGAGGTGTTATGCAAAACCACAAGAGGGCCTTGGATGGAAAACAGATTAGTTAGCAGTGTTTTTAGAGACAAGCTATTGCTTAGAAGTATATTTCTAGTATGTTCCAGGGATTCTGAGAACATCTATTAAAGATGTGAGATGTGTGCCAGTAACTACTTTGAGTGTTTGTTGGTTGTGATCACTGATCAGGAACGCAGGACACACACAGCTGTGGTTTATTAACTCCCTCCCTGAGAGATGAGTGTGTCCCTTTGTTTCAACTCGGGAGGGTCATTGGATACTATGTGCAGTTCCTTATGGAATCACATTCACGTGCCCGCGTGGACACACACACATACACACTTGCTGTTTAATAGTGCAGAACAAAAATGTCGTTATGGACAGGATTGCACAAAGGCTGTTATTTATATGCATTGGCTTGATAAAAAGGGTGATACAATTCATAGTTTGTTCAAGTTAGCCTTTGTTCAAAATGTCTGGAGGTCAAATTTCAATTTATCAGCCAATCAACGTAATAGTTTTTAATGAAGACTCCCTCATGACTGGTTCAGTTACAAAACAAATCAAGAGGGTCTTCCTGTCTATCACAGGTCTCCCCATAGAGCCAGAGCTTTGTTTTGGTCTCCCCATAGAGCCAGAGCTTTGTTTTGGTCTCCCCATAGAGCCAGAGCTTTGTTTTGGTCTCCCCATAGAGCCAGAACTTTGTTTTGGTCTCCCCATAGAGCCAGAGCTTTGTTTTGGTCTCCCCATAGAGCCAGAGCTTTGTTTTGGTCTCCCCATAGAGCCAGAGCTTTGTTTTGGTCTCCCCATAGAGCCAGAGCTTTGTTTTGGTCTCCCCATAGAGCCAGAGCTTTGTTTTGGTCTCCCCATAGAGCCAGAGCTTTGTTTTGGTCTCCCCATAGAGCCAGAGCTTTGTTTTGGTCTCCCTATAGAACCAGCGCTTTGTTTTGCAGGCAGTTGAGCCCCAATAGAGAAATAGAAATCATCCCAGACTGCCAAGACCATGCAGACCAGACCCAGACTTTTTCATTCCTCCTAAGGGGCCATATCCAGACCTCTTTAGTTCTCATTCAAACCATGTACCACAGCGTGGCCAATGTGTACAACAGTCCCAATGCTCTGTTAACTGTTAATAATCCTAGCTTGCAATACGGTTTTGGAAAGCTTAGGAAGTCTACCTTCATATCACACAAAAATTATTTTACAACTACAAAAGATACAACTTACTGTGTGCTGTTCTAATCACTCCGCCATTTCATAGATGCAAAAATTCTAAGTTCGCCTAATTTCAGTTGATGTGACAAAACAAGCAATTTATAGTGTAGAGAATCATTGAACCATCTAAACCACTGTAAAATATATTTTCATTAGCCAAAAATATTGTATTTTCAGCTTTTGAAGCTGGTGTACAAAACCAAAAGGTGAAAAGAATCTACTTAAGAATGGGAAGCATATAAATAGCGCACATAGAACGGATCTACCGCTTCTTAGACTTGCTTTCAATGACTGGTCTATAACTCACATTTCTATGTACATTTGATTGGGTCGCACAAAAAGTTATATATTGCAGCTTTAAATTGAAGTTGAAGGTTTATCAAATCATATGCAAACAAGAATAGTTTTAAGATCGAGTATTTCACGCTTTGACCAATTACCCTGGAGCCCGAAGTGCGATTTTCCTTTTTGTAAAAGATGGTAAAAATCATAATTTCGTCTGGACTGTCAAAAACACATTAGGCCTAGAAGAAAGCAGTGCTCCTGATAGGGCTACAAATCATAAACTGGGAAATGGAACTGGAAATGTATTTGTGAATAATAACTTATCACTGACGTCACTCTCCCGTAGCAACTACCGATGAACACTGCTTACAGGACTGGAAAGGGGTTTGGGGAAAAAATGCTTTTCCTGACGTCGGGACTTGGGAACTACTTGTCCCAAAAGGCCACGCTTTGACTGATGCTGCGTTCATAACAACTGGGAACTCCGAAAAATACGAAGACAAATCATGACGTCAGTAATATTCAGGACAGAAAGTCTGAGCTTTATAAAGATGCCCGAGTTCCGAGTTGGAATTGCAAGTTGGATGACCGTTCAAAACGACTTTTTTTTCCAATCGAAGCTCGTTTTTTCCCTAGTTCCCAGTTGTTTTGAACGCACAGAATTCGGAGATTTCCGAGTACCCAGTTCTGAGTTCCAGTTCTGAACGCGGCATTTGTAAAGTTGATATATTTATGGTACTTAGGTTTGTTCGGTCTGACAGCGGATTTGCACCGTTTGCTCAATGTGTAGCTTGCCTAGCCTGTGCCTTGCGTGGACCTATCTACCAGCTCACTGGGCAAGCTACATCAAGCGCACCTATCAAATGCAATGGGTGTAGACTGAGAGGAAAATAGAGACCCAACTCGGCGGAAAATATGTCTCCCTCCAGCAGGTGACGTTTTTCGTTGTATGGGAGGTCAATGAGAGTGTCGAATTTGGTCAAAAACAAACATGAATGGCTTATTTGCTACGTGAGGTTTATTTGATATAATAAAATGTTCGTAATGCTTAAGTTGTTACGAGTGTACTAATATAAGTAGGACACGTGACATCCCGGCAACTTTGAGAAAAAACACTTTATATTGGAGTTGTCGAGGGTTCGAGACCTGCTCCCTGCTGTTTCATTACAATAGTGTAACGACCCTGGGTTTATAAGCGCGGAAATCGACTCTGCCGCTCGAGCATGCTTTTGCGGCACAGTCGATAGCGCGCCGGACCTCGGGCTAGGAGGTCGAGGGTTCGAGACCTGCTCCCTGCCTGTTTCATTACATTGGTGTCAGAAGTGATCGGACCTCGCATCCACGACAGTGCGTGTGCTTGGCCGGTGAGCGCGTTCCTGTAAGACGTAAAGTCGCAAGCTAGCGCGAGGACGCGCTCTTTGAAAGGAGGGAGTAGTGTAACGACCCTGGGTTTATAAGCGCGGAAATCGACTCTGCCGCTTGAGCATGCTTTTGCGGCACAGTCGATAGCGCGCCGGACCTCGGGCTAGGAGGTCGAGGGTTCGAGACCTGCTCCCTGCCTGTTTCATTACAATACCTATAAAACTAGCGGTAAAACCCGGAAATTATTCCAATTGTTTTTCCAATATACATTTTCCGTAGGGGGTTTTAGAACTACTTTATGTAAGTCTATGTTTCGTGTAGGATTACCCTTGCATGACGTTTTGCCTGTAATGAAACGCTAATCAGCCGCTAATGTGGCTATCATACAGAACTACACTTCCTGTCGCAACCTTTGACGTCATCACTTAAGCAGGGTAGGAAAAACATCCACATTTCTCCATACTAACTCATTGCCAAGTAACCTAGAAAGTAGATATTATAGCCTTTTTAGTTTCTCGTGTAAATAATTGATAGTGTGTTCTTGGTTAACACTTTTCAAGTCACCTTGCTAGCTACCCTAGAATTTTACAATGAATATAATTTGTTTAATTACCCTGGCCTTTGTAGCTAACCTTAGGTCTCTTTGTCGATCAGAAGCAAGGATGGTTCTGTACCACTACTCCGATAAGCACATGTGCATTTTATCGTTTTCCGACCTCTAAGCGAGAGGCGTTGCTGGAGCTGTGTGATAAGGGAAGACCTGTTTGCTAGCACCTAACCACAGATTTGACCTAAACAAAATAGTTTTAACTAGATGCTCCCACCAGACAATAGTTAGCTAGCTATATCCCGGCCCTGGTGGGCTAACTTTAGCTTGCATGTCACCACGTGAAAAAGTGGGACTACACAAAACACGTGCTAACGTTAACTCAATGTACTCGTCAACAACAAAATGTCACAAGTCATTATACTAGCCTATGCTGGTTTTCTTTTTACTTGAAAGGAAGGTAACTTGCGTTGTACACGTAACTACAGTCGTTGGTTACCTAGCTCATTTGCATAAGCATCTACAGTAGTTAGGCACTTTGTTTGGCATTAAATATTAAATACATGTATTTTTCCACATCAACCTACACACACTACCACACAATGACAAAGCAAAAACAGGTTTTTAGAAATTATATAACAATTATTTAAAAAACGGAAATACCTTGTTTACGTAAGTATTCCAACCCTTTGCTATGAGACTCGATAATTGAGCTCAGGTGCACCCTGTTTCCATTGATCATCCTTGAGATGATTGGAGTCCACCTGTGGTAAATTCAATTGATTGAACATGATTTGGAAAGTCTATATAAGGTCCCAGAGTTGACAGTGCATGTCAGAGCAAAAAGCCTGCCACGAGGTCGACGTGATTGTCCGTAGAGTTCCGAGACAGGATTGTGTAGAAGCACAGATCTGGAGAAGAGTACAAAAAAAAATCTGCAACTTTGAAGGTCCCCAAGAACACAGTGGCCTCCATCATTCTTAAATGGAATAAGTTTGGAACCACCAAGACTCTTCCTAGAGCTGTCTGCCTGGCCAAACTGAGCAATCGAGAGGAGGGAGGTGAAAAATAACCTAATGTTCACCTTCCAGAAGGACAACCATCTCTGCAGCACTCCACCAATCAGGCCTTTATGGTAGAGTGGCCAGACGGAAACCACTCAGTAAAACGCACGACAGCCTGCTTTGAGTTTGTCAAAAGGCACCTAAAGGACTCTCAGACCAGGAGAAACCAGGAGTGTTTAAACCCTTTACAATGAAGATCTGTGAAATTATTTGGATTTTTACGATTTGTCTTTGAAAGACAGGGTCCTGAAAAAGGGACGTGTCTTTTTTTTGCTGAGTTTATAAACAGCCTTTGTGCAATCCTGTCCATAATTACATTTTTGTTCTGCACTATTAAACAGCAAGTGTGTGTGTGTGTCCGCGTGAATGTGATTCCATAAGGAACTGCACATAATATCCAATGACCCTCCCGAGTTGAAACAAAGGGACACACTCATCTCTCAGGGATGGAGTTAATAGACCACAGCTGGATGTGTCCTGCGTTCCTGATCAGTGATCACAAACACTCAAACTAGTTACTGGTATACATCTCACATCTTTAATAGATGTTCTCAGAATCAGTGAAACATACTAGAAATGAACTGCTACGCAATAGTTTGTCTCTTAAAAACACTGCTAACTAATCTGCTTTTCCATCCAAAGCCCTCGTCTTTTTGCATAACACCTCCAAACAATCAGGCAATTACAGCAGGTATGAGGCTAATATCTGCCAATATGTCACTTAATCACACACGTTGGCCTGAAAATACAAACCAATGTGGAAAGACACATGAATGCTCCAAGTATATAGATTAAAATCATGTTAGACCTCTAATGACTTGTTAGATGTACTGTGGGAGTCATCTTTGAGTGAGGTCCAGGATGAACTGTTTCTATTTACTGTTCATTCTGTTGTTTACAGATGTGACCCTGTGCTAACAAGGCTCCTGAGCCAATATCCTCCATTCCAGCTGGTCAGGACAGCCTTAAACAGCTAATGGAGCAGTTCAGCCTGGACAGAGCTACAAACAGATAATAAAGACAGTCCGTGATTGGACGTTCTCTATTCATCATCCAAAAGCTGCTTACTTAGGCCTGAAGATTTCCTCAGTCTCTGGCTGGGGAACAGGATCCATTTCATAAAGGAATCAGAGGCACCATCTTGGCCTGTGGTGTCATCAGCCCGAGAGTGTACCTGTAAAGACCACTCGTTCTCTTTGCTGCACCAGGCAGACAGCCCCAGCTTGGTGCAAAAAAGATGCCTGACCATCTGGTACACGTCCCCACTCAACGTGGCTCTCCTGCTGAACAACTCGGAGGTGTAGCGTCTCACGCTGATCAAGTGCAACTCTGTAGGAAGCAGGCCAGCCTTTTAGGACTCTTTCACAGTACAACATCTGCAGAGGCTGACTGTGTCTTACCCCTTGTGTTGGTCTGGCCAGACACATGACATCATACTGGGGAGGGAAATGGGTGCACCTTACTATGAAGAGACCAGGCTAGGAATCATCCACAGCTCAGTGCTGCTGGGAGAATCCAATGTGAAGGCCTATAATGTACAAACCAATATAGACAGTAACGGAATTCTCACTTTTTCATATCTCCTGTCTGAAGTCAAGCTACCAGAGACTTCCTGTATATTTGTAATTTTTATATACTGTACTAATGCAGATTATTTTTTCTATGCTAACATTGCCAATTTACCACTACCTATGTCTGTGACTACAATTTTCATAATCACTGTTGACCAAACGGAATGTTTCTCCTTGTGGTCATTTCAATATAATAAGGTCAAGGATTCAATCTTTGCAGATGGTATATTTTCGCACTTCTTTTTTAGGAGTGGGTTAGATTTACATAATAGCATGTCTCAAATTGTGCCATTACTTTTTAAAATATATGTTTTAGATATTTTCACTTCATTTAGACAGTAAGGAAATCAGAGGGGGAGACCGGTAGGTGGGAGGAACAGTGGACACGGGGATTGAACCCTGGTCCCCAGCGGGGAGTCTTACATGCGACTTGTTCCAGGGAATGTTTCCACTACAACACGGCTCTGCACAGAGAGTGCCATTTCTTGAAAAGAAAGTACATGTTATGTCGTTCTTTCTCTAAACATCAACAGCCTTGAAGGATACAGATGGGAGGACTAAGTTGTCCAACACTGGCTCACTGCCATAAATGGCCCCTGCTTTCCATTGGTACCAAAAGTCCTGTTCCCCTCATGGGAGGGAGACATGCATGCAACCTCTTTCTGCATGACACTTCATAATTAAATGCTCTGCAAATTGCCACCAACTCTGTTCGGCGAGTTGTTTTGTACGCAGTTAAGAACATGTGCCTGCTGGGTGCACAGTGCAAGCACATATGAAAGTAATATGAACAATAAACATGGTTGATGACAATGTTTACCAATTTCGAACAAACCCCTAAACTAAGAAATAGAAATCAGGGCCCATTGATAGTAATGCTATTAATACACAATTTTTTTTTTTTAATCTTCAGTCAATCGCCATAGAAACTCAATATGTGATTTGTGTAAACTACATGCTTGTGTGTGTATAATGATGAAGCAGAACATCTTTTAGTTTTCTACACTGGATGTGGGCAGGACATGAATGTTTTCTCCTTCCATTAGCTTTTTTATTTAACTAGGCAAGTCAGTTCTCTTATTTACAATGACGGCCTACCTCGGCCAAACCCGGGCAAATTGGGACTCCCGATCACAGATGGTTGTGGTACAGCCTGTGATTGAACCAGGGTCTGTAGTGACACCTTTAGCAGTGCAATGCAGTGCTGCAGACTGCTGCACCACCCGGGAGCCCTGGCTTTATTGCTTTACGACAGGGAACACAACCTGATTGTTTTGTATGAATAATGGAAAGCAAAGCTCCCTTGCAAACGAGACCTTGCTCTCAATCTGACACTCTGCTTAAATAACGGTCAAATAAAATAAAAAAGATAATCTTCCTCAACTTTTAATGGGATTGTGCTCCATCATTGTTTGAAAGACAGTAAGGGGCTGCAAAAAATAACCACATGGTGGCAGTGTAGACTTATCTGAACTACGAGGCCAGTGTGTTGGCAGACACTTGTCCTAGTAAGTAGATTCAGGAACACAGGCATTCTGTTCCACCAGGGAGAGCACACGTCCCAGTACTCCTGTACATGCCCCTCTAGTCTTTTGCATTTTGGTCGACTCAACTGGGTTTATTGACCACTTGATATTTTTCCTTGTGGTCCTCTGTAAATTAGGTTATTTGCCTGGGGAGTTACCATTCAAATAGGGAAACAGTTTTTTTCCAAGTTTGAATTTCATGCCACACTTAATATTAGGGTTAGTTGCACAAACAACACTTGGTTGAATTGGATTAACATTTTTGGGGTACAAAATAGTGTATTAACTTTTACACCTGTAGCTATATAAAGTCTTCTCAGTAATATCTACAATTATTTAGGCTACCCTTCCCTTTCATGCAGCATATTCAACCCATCAATGTCTCCAACAGTCCTTTGATCCTGACACCTCTCCATCCATTCCTCCACAAAGACATGGAAATATTGTTGATATTAATGCAATTTCATAGATTTTTGTTGAGCGCTTGGCTCAGCAGCATTCTTGTGTTGTTGCTAAGGACAGGAATTGTTGAATATCATGTCACACATAACATTACATTGACCTTCCCTGCTGGGCTTTGAACTGATCCCATGGTCATTGTGACATTTACTGTGGCAACCGGGGGCTGGGAAATAGGCAGAGGCAGAAACAATTCATCCCATGTCACTCTTTAACTGCTTGACTACGTCTCCTGCCTTGACTGTTGCCTCACTCTCTGGGAAGGTATTCTTGAGACAACCCTCTTTTAAAGGTCTAGCTGTATGGTGACCTTAAGTTTCTTTTCATATGTATTTCCATTATGTTATTGACATATCATCAAATTATATGTGAACAATATCAGTATTTTAGTGGAAAATAGTACCAAATATCTTATGTCATTGCCACTATATATGAATTATTGTTGATAATGGCATTTCCCCATTTACTTGCAGTACACACCTCTTTTGAAGTATTAAATTACTAATCTAAAATTAAACATTTTCCTTGATCCTGCAATCCTGCCCCAACTGTTTTGTCAATTGATATTCAAATAATACATTGTTTATGTCAAGATGTCACATCTTCACCTGCTCTGAAGCAATTGTATGTTGTTCGTCTACAGTGCCTTCAGAAAGTATTCACACGCCTTGACTTTTTCCACATTTTGTTGTGTTACAGCCTGAATTTAAAATGGATTAAATATATATATACACACACATTTCAGCTTTTAATTTTTAATTAATTTGTTTTTATATATAGAACAAATTAATTAAAAATTAAAATCTGAAAGGACATAATTTGGTGATATGTCAAGAGTCAATAAGTATTCATAGAGCCATGACTACATGGAGCTCTATTCCACATCAGGTAACTGATGCAAGCAGTAGAATCACATTTTTAAAACAGATAAAATACACCTTATGAAACAGTGGGGACTGTGAAGCAACACAAACATAGGCACAGACACATGCACACATACACATGATAACATACGCACTATACACACACGTACACATGGATTTTGTGTTGTAGATATGTGGTATTGGAGTATGGGCCTGAGGATTCACACTTAGTGTGTTGTGAATTCTGTAATACATGTATTGTAATGTTTTTAAAATTGTATAACTGCCTTAATTTTGCTGAACCCCAGGAAGAGTAGCTGCTGCCTTGGCAACAGCTAATGGGGATCCATAATACATACAAATACAAACCCCTTTGTTATGGCAACCCAAATAAGTTCAGGAGTAAAAATTTGCTTAACAAGTCACATAATAAGTTGCATGGACTCACTCTGTGTGCAATAATAGTGTTTAACATGATTTTATTTATGACTACTAATCTCTGTACCCCACACATACAATTATCTGTAAGATCCCTCAGTTGAGCAGTACATTTCAAACATATGTAAATTAAACCACAAAGACCAGGGAGGTTTTCCAATTCCTCGGAAAGATGGGCACCTATTGGTAGATGGGTAAAAGGCAAAAAAAAAGCAGGCATTGAATATCCCTTTGAGCATGGTGAAGTTATTAATTACACTTTGGATGGTGTAGCAATACACCCACTCACTACAAAGATACAGGCGTCCTTCCTAACTCACTTGCCGGAGAGAAAATAAATCGTTTAGGGATTTCACCATGAGGACAATGGTGACTTTAACACAGTTACAGAGTTTAATGGCTGTGATAGGAGAAAACTGAGGATGGATCAACAACATTGTAGTTTCTCCACAATACAAACCTAATTGACACCGAAAAGAAGGAAGCCTGTACAGAATAAAACTATTCCAAAACATGCATCCTGTTTGCAACAAGGCAAACAAAGTGTACATAAAGTGTTATAATTGGGGGAAATCCAATACAACACATTACTGAGGCCCACTTAGTATAGTCAAATCAAATCCAAATTTATTAGTCACATGCGCCGAATACAACAGGTGTAGACCTTACAGTGAAATGCTTACTTACGAGCCCCTAACCAACAATGCAGTTAGAAAAAAGAATAAGAAATAAAAGTAACAAGTAATTAAAGAGCAGCAGTAAAATAACAATAGCGAGACTATACACAGGGGGGTACCTGTAGAGAGTCAATGTGCGGGGGCACCGGTTAGTCGAGGTAATTGAGGTAATATGTAGGTGTAAAAGGGGGTGGGGGGCAATGCAAATTGTCTGGGTAGACATTTGATTAGATGTTCAGGAGTCTTATGGCTTGGGGGTAGAAGCTGTTTAGATGTCTCTTAGACCTAGACTTGGCGCTCCGGTACCGCTTGCCTTGCGGTAACAGAGAGAACAGTCTATGACTAGGGTGGCTGGAGTCTTTGACAATTTTTAGGGCCTGGATGGCGATGTCCTGGGCCGTACACACGGCCTGTAGTGCCTTGCGGTCGGAAGCCGAGCAGTTGCCATAACAGGCAGTGATGCAACCAGTCAGGATGGATGGCTGCATCATGTTATGGGTATGCTCACAAATCGTTAAGGACTGGGGAGTTATTTAGGATTAAAAAAAGAGCTAAGCACAGGCAAAATCCTAGAGGAAAACCTGGTTCAGTCTGCTTTCCACCAGACACTGGGAGATGAATTCACCTTTCAGAAGGACAATAACCTAAAACACAATGCCAAATCTACACTGGAGTTGCTTACCAAGAGACAGTGAATGTTCCTGAGTGGCTGAATTACATTTATTACTTAAATATACTTGAACATCTATGGAAAGACCTGCAAATGGTTGTCTAGCAATGATCAGCAACCAATTTGAAAGAGATAATAATAATGGCCAAAGTATGGAAAGGTCTTAGAGACTTACCCAGAAAGACTCACAGCTGTAATCGCTGCCAAAGGTGCTTCTACAAAGTATTTCCTCAGGGGTGTGAATACTTATGTAAATGAGATATTTCAATACATTTGCAAAAATTTCTACAAACATATTTACACGTTATCATTATGGGTTATTGTGTGTAGATGGGTAAAACTATATTTAATACATTTTGAATTCAGGCTGTAATAAAACAAAATGTGTGGAATATGTCAAGGGGTATGAATACTTTCTGAAGGCACTGTAGATATTATTGCATTGATGCAATGGGACAATACCCCCCAACCAACCAAAAGCCTCTTAGGCTTGTTCAGCGAGAGCTTAAGGAGGGCTTAAGAACGACCCTTTAGAAACGGTACTTCAGGGCTGCGTCTAGCCTTTACAAATCCATACTCTACTGTTTGTTGCCACAGCGATGAGACCAGGAAGAGCATGGGGACCGGGTCCCAGTTTCTGTTTAACGAATGGCCAGTGCTTTGAATGTCCTTGTTGGATATGGTGGCTGGGAGGCCCAGGAGCCATGTGGCTGCTCTGCAGACTTGGGGTGCCCTATGATGACACGTTCCAACTTCGCTATCAGCTCCCCTGCCTGGTGTAGACAAAGGTATCTGCAGGCTCTGAGCCAAGCACATAGATTTGCAAACTGTTGCGAGTCAGTTCCCAAGGCCAGGGGATGTGGGTTCCGTGACAATGGGGCCCTGAGTAGAGGGAGGGCTGTTTCACCCTGGAGAGAGATTGGCGCTTCTGCCCTGTGGGACACTTGTGGCTGTGGGAGGAGGGGGTGGAGGGAGGAGGGTGTTTATGGCATGGGGTGGGTGATAAGATATGAGAGAGGGTCCAGTCGTTTAGCAGCAATTTTGCATCAGGCTTTAAGCATTGAGTCATTTTAGTTTCAATATATTATTATTGATTCCTGGTTACAAATCAATCTCCAATTCAACATGCATTAGTACATCAATATCAGCAATATCAATATTTGGGATTTGTTTAATGGCGTTTTGTCGGATGGCGTTCTTTTTTAGTATTACACCAAATGTAATTTTGATTATTGTAATGATTTTGTTTAACTTAAGTGGGAAGTTTTGAGGGGAAGATTAATTTGACATGTCTATCAAACAACTCCCTTTCAATTCGAATCACAAATGATGTTGTTTGTAGTAGATCTTGGCTTTCACTAGCTCCTCAGGCCACATTGCTGGCAGGCCCCAATGGCGGCACGAGAAAAGAGGCTATTGGTGTGAACACACAGTGTTTACTCTCCTCTGGCACTAGGGCACGGACAGGGCTGAAAGAGACCCAGAGAAGAGGCGCAGAGGCAGGGCCAGTGGGGCGCCTCATCACTCTCTCCACACTTCTGCTGTCATGCTCTTTGTGTGGGGAGCATTACTCAGACTCCAGGCTGCAGGCTCCCAGGTAACTGGAGTCTGTGGGGAGCGCGGCTGTGGCCCGCAGAGACTGGCTTTTGTTCACACCAGAAGAATCAGGCTACCTTACTTTTATCTGGCACCCCCAACATCAGTCAAACATAGGAGGCAACAACTTTAATGGAACTTTGTTTGTCTTTGCACATAAGGTATTTACGTCCATTATATTGCCTTACTGATGCCTTGATGGAAGGGTTTAACACTTTTAATTTGTGAAATTCCATCTGCAAATATACCCACCTAAAGAAAAACTTTGATTAGTCATGAAATGAAAAGTCAATTTGATAATAAATAATGAGAAAGAAAATGGTTTATTGTAGCTGAGAATTGTCAAGGAGAGATCAAAGTAATACTGTAGCTGCATAGCCAAACCCTTGAAGACTTACTGTATTGATCGTGTTTGCTATTCTTTCCAAATCAGAGACATTTCATGTTGTTTTGATAATGTGTTGACTTGCAACAAGTTATCGTATTCTATCAAGGCGACAGAGAGAAACCATCTAATGACAGGGTACAACTTCCTTTTCAGTTTTCTGCAATGACAAGGCAGCACTTTGTTTGGTAAAATACTTTGTGATTCAGTATGGATTTTAATGACTTTCTGTCTCATGATTTTTTCATACCTTCTCATTTACTTTCATTGACTGTTCAAATTGATATAAAAAAGCTTACCCCCTGGTGTCAAAGCATATAGAAAACACAATTGAATAAACAAAGAGGGAACATGTTAAATGTTTCTTTAGTATCAAGCTGTGTTTTTTAAATGTTTGTTTTCCAGACATCATTCGCCTTGTAATTAACTTTGCCTTAATTCACTTCAAGCAATTCTATATCCTTTTTCATTACCTTGACTGTTGCAAAGATTTAATTTTATTTCACATTTTTAAAGTGCAAAATTACTTTTCCTTTCCGTCATGTATTATGAACTTCTGAAGAAAGTGAAAAGTTCAGTTCACCAATATCACTGTTTTCTTAGGTAATCAACCTAAAGCAGAACAACACGGAATATTTAATGATGAAGGTATTGGACATGACAGTTATGAGCTTTTGCAAAAGAGGAGTGCATTTGGTCAATGATTTATCACTCTGGGCCAGACTGACTGGTTAAGTGCCATCACGACGTTACTGGGGACTGTCCTGTCCATCGTCCTATTTTAACACCTCGTTAGGGGGAATGAGAATAATTTACCCAGCAGCCTCGTGGGCCTGACTACATGGGCATGGTCTTCGGCTCCGGTCTCCACAGAGAAACAGTGTGGAGTGGTCAGTGCGGCCTGACCTATAACCCCTGCCTGTCATGCCGACCATCAGGTCAACAGTTGGTCCACAGAGCACGAGGGGCTGGCCTTTCTGTTGGTGTCAGGAGGCGCTGCCTTATATTATCCCAGGGTAATTAAGCAGTCTGCAGGTCAATGTAGACAAATAAATCATACTGATAGTTTAAACGCTGCCGCTCAATGCCCCTGATTGAGCAAAAACAAGGGAGCCGTCCCATGCTTGTTACTGCCTCGCTTGAGGTCCACCAGGGCGCTTCACATTACATCCCCAAAAGCAGCAAGTGGGAAAGCTTTGTGAAGGATCAAAAGCTGTGCAAAGAGACATGAGCCTTAATTGTTCAACTTTATTTTTAAGATAAAGGCAGACGGGGCATCAATTTAGCCTGTCTTTATTAGAGAACAAAGCAGAATGGGCTAACAGAATGCTAATTGGCAGAGGGATGATGAAAGTGATGTGGATTACTACATCAGAGGAGATATGGGTTTTGATCACGTTGCACATACAATATAAGCACTTGCTCGCATTTTCTCAGACTTAAGCACGGCTATTCTGCAATATACTGTATCACAAATAACATGGTCATATCACATGTTTGTTGGAAGAACAACTTAATATTGTTTGTTTTATTAATTGATTTAACAAAGTTGCTATGCATATGGTCTATATCAAATGGCCTGTACAGTTGTTAAAGGCCCAGTGCAGTTAAAAACCTGATTTTCCTGTGTTTTGTATATATTTCCACACTATGAGGTTGGAATAATATTGTGAAAATGCCATTTTAGTGTAGAAGTAGTTTGAAAAGACCGCCTGAAATTTCAGCTAGATTTGGTGGGATGGAGTTTTGGCCTGCCCACTCAGACCACTGCCAGACAGTCATAGCAGAATTCTTGCTTGAGAAATTGGTCTTTGCTAAGAAGCTATGTTCGTTCCTTTTTTACCATTTTATTTGAAAATAATCACAGTAAGGTACTTCATTGTTACCCAGAAATGATTTGATACTGAGATATTATTATTATTTGTATTTTTTATTTAACCTCTATTTAACTAGGCAAGTCAGTTGAGAACAAATTCTTATTTACAATGACGGCCTAGGAACAGTGGGTTAACTGCCTTGTTCAGGAGCAGAACGACAGATTTTTACCTTGTCAGCTCGGGGATTCGATCTAGAAAACTTTCGGTTACTGGCCCGACGCTCTAACCACTAGGCTATAAAACAGCTGTGTTGGACCTTTAAATGACAATGAGAAGCATATTATGGTGGTATAAAGCTGCCTTACTGGAATGACTTTAATTCTGAGATGCCTAAACTTTCCTATTACACATTTTTGGAAGCAATAGCCTACTGTACGTATACATAGTATAGTTTTGGTTGGCTCTGAGTACTATTTCTATATTAAGTATTGAAAATAAACTCCCAATAGAGATAACTAAGTAATCCCCCAAAATAGTTATAGGGTGATAAAGTAGCCACAATTAATTTGAATTTGTTACTTTATAAATATAATAAATAAGCAAACGAAAAAGTAAATTACGTGGTACCTAGCTGCCATAATACATTTCTGATTCACATACACACTGAATTTACTGTGGGATAGAGTAACTAAGGTCTGCATATGGAAATCAAATTGGAAAGCAAAATCTGGTGCAATGCATCAAAAGGCTGCATTTGACTGCAATAAAGTTGCATATGGTCCCTGACAAATAAAATAATTAAAATGTGTGGATGGCTGACATCCAAATACCAAGACAGTCACTGAATATGACCATTTATAGAGATATTGTTTCTGTTTTATCTTACAAAATACTTGTGTTCTGGTATCATAGTATTAACTATATTTTTATTGAAAGAAGAAAGCCAACCAGTTCGCTACTACTGTTAAGTAACCAGTTTAACTAAATCAAAGTGGAGGAGAAAGGCTTTTCCCACAACATGTCTGACATAAATATATTCTTTTTTTTTTTTTTCTATTTGAAAGGCATCCATAAGTTAAGTGGGCTTCCTTTTGGTCTGCCTAATGGCTAGTCTGAGGAGATGAAGGAAGAGCCTATACCATGTCAAATCGGCCTTTCTATCCAGGGTCAGGACATTCTGTCTGGGTCCACTCGCATCTCTGCCTCAGAAGTTTTCCCATTCACTTACACAATGTAACTGTCAGTTCCTGCGTCCACTGGCTCCAGCACTCACAGGGCAACACAATATTTCACAGCACCAAACAATCGCCTGTCTGCCCGGACTAACCATATGGTTACTATGGGGCGCAATATTGACACACATCACTAATTATTCATAGAAAGGGAACTGAACAGAGGTGGCATCCCAGGTCCCTATTCTGTCACAGCTTTGTACCTCTGAGTCTGGGATTCTATTTGGGACATATTAAAAAGACCATTCCGATTCACAGTGCCTTCAGAAAGTATTCAACCCCTTGACTTTTTCCACATGTTGTTACAGTCTGAATTTAAAATGGATTAAATTTAGATCTGTTTGGTCACTGGCCAACACACAAAGTGGAATTATGTTTGTTTTTTAGTTTTTTTTACAAATGAATGAAAAATGTTCATCTGAAATGTCTTGAGTCTAAGTATTCAACCCTTTTGTGGCAAACCTAAATAAGTTCAGGAGTAAAAATGT
This sequence comes from Salvelinus namaycush, assembly GCF_016432855.1. Lineage (NCBI taxonomy): Eukaryota > Metazoa > Chordata > Actinopteri > Salmoniformes > Salmonidae > Salvelinus > Salvelinus namaycush. The sequence continues at coordinate 17,354,670 of NC_052341.1, forward strand.
GCTTAACATGTCACATAATAAGTTGCATGGACTCACTGTGTGTGCAATAATAGTGTTTAACATGCTTCTTGAATGACTACCTCATCTCTGTACCCCACACATACAATTATCTGTAAGGTCACTCAGTCGAGCAGTTAATTTCAAACACAGATTGAACCACAAAGACCAGGGAGGTTTTCCAATGCCTTGCAAAGAAGTTGACCTATTGGTAGAGAGGTAAAAAAAATAGCAGACATTGAATATACCTTTGAGCATGGTGAAATTATTAATTACACTTTGGATGGTGTATCAATACTAGAGGTCGACCGATTATGATTTTTCAACGCCGATACCGATTATTGGAGGACCAAAAAAAGCCGATACCGATTAATCAGCCAATTTTTTGTTGTTGTAATAATGACAATTACAACAATACTGAATGAACACTTATTTTAAATTAATATAATACATCAATAAAATCAATTTAGCCTCAAATAAATAATGAAACATGTTCAATTTGGTTTAAATAATGTAAAAACAAAGTGTTGGAGAAGAAAGTAAAAGTGCAATATGTGCCATGTAAGAAAGCTAACGTTTAAGTTCCTTGCTCAGAACATGAGAACATATGAAAGCTGGTGGTTCCTTTTAACATGAGTCTTCAATATTCCGAGGTAAGAAGTTTTAGGTTGTAGTTATTATAGGAATTATAGGACTATTTCTCTCTATACGATTTGTATTTCATATACCTTTGACTATTGGATGTTCTTTATAGGCACTTTAGTATTGCCAGTATAACAGTATAGCTTCCATCCCTCTCCTCGCCGCTAACTGGGCTCTCACCAGGAACACATTGACAACAGCCACCCTCGAAGCAGCGTTACCCATGCATAGCAAGGGGAACAACTACTCCAAGTCTCAGAGCGAGTGACGTTTGAAACGCTATTAGTGTGCACCCCGCTAACTAGCTAGCCATTTCACATCGGTTACACCAGCCTAATCTCGGGAGTTGATAGGCTTGAAGTCATAAACAGCGCAATGCTTGAAGCATTGCGAAGAGCTGCTGGCAAAACGCACGAAAGTGCTGTTTGAATGAATGCTTACGAGCCTGCTGGTGCCTACCATCGCTCAGTCAGACTGCTCTATCAAATCATAGACTTATTTATAACATAATAACACACAGAAATACGAGCCTTAGGTCATTAATATGGTCGAATCCGGAAACTATCATCTCGAAAACAAAACGTTTATTCTTTCAGTGAAATACGGAACCGTTCCGTATTTTATCTAACGGGTGGCATCCATAAGTCTAAATATTCCTGTAACATTGCACAACCTTCAATGTTATGTCATAATTACGTAAAATTCTGGCAAATTAGTTCGCAATGAGCCAGGCGGCCCAAACTGTTGCATATACTCTGACTCTGCGTGCATTGATCGCAAGAGAAGTGACACAATTTCACCTGGTTAATATTGCCTGCTAACCTGGATTTCTTTTAGCTAAATATGCAGGTTTAAAAATATATACTTCTGTGTAATGATTTTAAGAAAGGCATTGATGTTTATGGTTAGGTACACGTTGGAGCAACGACAGTCCTTTTTCGCGAATGCGCACTACATCGATTATATGCAACGCAGGACACGCTAGATAAACTAGTAATATCATCAACCATGTGTAGTTATAACTAGTGATTATGATTGATTGATTGATTGTTTGTTTTTTATAAGATAAGTTTAATGCTAGCTAGCAACTTACCTTGGCTTCTTACTGCATTCGCGTAACAGGCGGGCTCCTCGTGAGGCAGGTGGTTAGAGCGTTGGACTAGTTAACCGTAAGGTTGCAAGATTGAATCCCTGAGCTGACAAGGTAAAGATCTGTCGTTCTGCCCCTGAACAAGGCAGTTAACCCACCGTTCCTAGGCCGTCATTGAAAATAAGAATGTGTTCTTAACTGACTTGCCCAGTTAAATAAAGGTGTAAAATATTTTTTTTTTAAATTGGCTAAATCAGCGTCCAAAATTACCGATTTCCGATTGTTATGAAAACTTGAAATCAGCCCTAATTAATCGGCCATTCCGATTAATCGGTCGACCTCTAATCAATACACCCAGTCACTACAAAGATACAGGCGTCCTTCCTAACTCAGTTGCCGGAGAGGAAGGAAACTGCTTAGGGATTTCACCGTAAGGTCAATGGTGACTTTAAAACAGTTAAAGGAGAAAACTGAGGATAGATCAACAACATTGTAGTTACTCCACAATACAAACCTAATTTGTAGAGTGAAAAGAAGGAAGCCTCTAGAATAAAAATATTCAAAAACATGCATCCTGTTTGCAATAAGGCACTAAAGTAAAACTGCAAGAAATGTGGAAAAGAAATTACCTTATTGTCCTAAATACAAAGTGTTATGTTTGGGGAAAATCCAGCACAACACATCACTAAGTACCACTCATCATAATTTCAAGCATGGTGTTGGCTGCATCATGTTATGGGTATGCTTGTCATCAGCAAGGACTAGGGAGTTTTTTTCTAATTATAAAAATAAATGGAATAGAGTTAAACACAGGCAAAATCCTGCTTTCCAACAGACACTGTGTCATGCCCTGATCTGTTTCACCTGTTCCTGTGATTGTCTCCACCCCCTCCAGGTGTCGCTTATTTTCCCCAGTGTATTTATCCCTGTGTTTCCTGTCTCTCTGTCCCAGTTCGTCTTGTATGTTAGTCAAGTCAACCAACGTGTTTTTCCCATACTCCTTTTGCTATTCTCTTTTGATAGTCATCCCGGTTTTGACCCCTGACGGACTCTGGACTACTTTCCCGCCTGCCTGATCTGTCACGCCCTGAACTTAGATATCACTGTTTTTCTATATATTTTGGTTAGGTCAGGGTGTGACTAGGGTGGGTACGCTAGTTTTGTATGTCTAGGGTTTTTGTATGTCTAGGGTTTTTGTATGTCTAGGGGTGTTGTATGTCTAGGGGTTTTGTATGTCTATGTTGGCTTGATATGGTTCCCAATCAGAGACAGCTGTTTATCGTTGTCTCTGATTGGAGATCATATTTAGGTAGCCATTTTCCTCATTTGTGTTGTGGGATCTTGTCTACATTGAGTTGCCTGAGTGTATACCAGTAGCGTCATGTTTCGTTTGTGCTTGTTTGTTGTTTTGTTAGGTGAGTTTCTGTTGATTAAAATTATGTGGAACTCTACTCACGCTGCGCCTTGGTCTCATTTGAACGACGATCGTGACAGAAGATCCCACCAACAAAGGACCAAGCAGCGTGCCCAGGAGGAGGGAGTATCCTGGACTTGGGAAGAGATCCTGGATGGGAAGGGATCCTGGACTTGGGAGGAAATCCTGGCAGGACAGGATCGCCTTCCTTGGCGGGAGTCGCCTAGGAGCATGAGAGGACAGCAACCAGCAACCGGGGAGGTAGGCCACAGAAACCCCAATAATTTTTTGGGGGGGGGGAAGTTGAGGGGTGAGTCAGAGACTGTCGAGGAGTTATTGGACAAATTGGAGGAGAGTGAACGGAGGGGAGAGTTAGAGACCTTCGAGGAGTTGTTGATCAAATTGGAGGAGAGTGAAGAGAGAGCTGTTGGTTTGGTGTAGTATGCACGGCATTCGCCCTGAGGAGCGGGTTAGCTGTCCGATGCCACCTGTGCCAATTCCTCGTACTCGTCCTGAAACGTGCGTTAAAGTTCCGGAACAATTGATGCCGGCTATACACACCAGGTCTCCAGTGTACCTTCACAACCCAGTGCGTCCTGTGCCAACTCCTCGCACTCTCCCTCAAGTGCGCTTTCCCAGTCAGGTGTGTCCTTTTCCTGCTCCTCGCACTCTCCCTCAAGTGCGTGTCCACAGTCCAGTACGTCCTGTGCCTCCTCTCCGCACTCGCCTTGAGGTGCGTGTCATCAGCCCGGTGCCATCTATACCGGTCCCACGCATCAGATCTCCAGTGCACATCCACAGTCCAGAGTTCCCAATCCAGAGCTTCCGGCAACAGTTCCCAGTCCAGAGCTTCCGGCTACGATCTACAGTCCGGTTCCTCCGGCGACGATCCGCGGTCCGGAGCCTCTGGCGACTATCTTTTGATAGTCTTCCCGGTTTTGACCCCTGACGGACTCTGGCAGACTTTCCCGCCTGCCTGATCATCCTGCCTGCCCTGACCTTGATTCTGCCTGCCCTTCGGTACCTTTTGGACTCTGAACTGGTTTCGACCCTTTTGCCTGTCCACGACCATTCTCTTGCCTTACCCTATTGAATTAATAAATATTGTAAGACTCCAACCATCTGCCTTCTGGGTCTCGCCTTGTGTCATGATAAATCGCTGCCAAAGGTGATTCTAATATGTATTGACTCAGGGATTGAATAGTGTTTTATTTGTCATAATTAAGACAACAATGTGGAAAAAGTCAAGGGCTGTGAATACTTTCTAAAGGCACTTGTATATGTTCTATTTGCTATGTTTTTCACATAAGTTTAAATGTGAGGTAAGTCATCGGCGGATTCATTCGGTCCATGTTGGGGCGGCAGGTAACTTAGTGGTTAGAGCGTTGGACTTGTAACCGCAAGATCCCTGAGCTAAAAATCTGTTGTTCTGCCCCTGAACAAGGCAGGTAACCCACTGTTCCTAGGCTGTCATTGACAATAAGAATTTGTTCTTAACTGACTTGTCTAGTTAAAAAATATATATTGGTCTTGCTATACATCTTAGTGAACCACTGGGCCGATACGACAACATCATTTTAAGTATCTTGTATTCCCATGGGATAATTCCCAACACTGTAAACGCTGGACACACTATTTCAACACATGCTCATTTACTTAGAAATGTCTGCTGACGCTCAGTGGATAGTTTATTAGGTATACCCATCTAGTACTGGGTCGGAACCCCTTTGGCTCCAGAACAGCCTGAATTCTTCTGGACATTGAAACGTTACTCAATTGGTATTAAGGGACCTAACGTCTGTCAGGAAAACATTCCCCACACCATTACACCACCAGCCTGTAACGTTCACACAAGGCAGGATGGGGCCATGGACTCATGCTGCTTACGCCAGATCCTGACTCTGCCATCAACATGACACGACAGGAACTGAGATTCATCGAACCAGGCATTGTTTTTCCACTCCTCAATTGTACAGAGTTGGTGATTACGTGCCAACTGGAGCCTCTTGTTTTTTGCTGATAGGAGTGGAACCTGTTGTGGTTGTCTGCTGCAATAGCCGATTTGTGACAAGGACCGACAAGTTGTCCATTCCTAGATGCCGTTCTGCACACCACTGTTGTACTGCACTGGTATTTGCCTGTTTTGCATGTTAGCTTTCACGATTCTTGCCATTCTCCTTCGACCTCTCATCAACGAGCTGTTGAATGTTTTTTGTTTGTCGAACCATTCTCTGTAAACCCTAGATACTGTCATGCGTGAAAATCCCAGGAGGCCGGCCGTTGCTTAGGTCACTTGTTTTGCCAATTCTAACGTTCAATTGAATAATAACTGAATGCCTTGATGCCTATCTGCCTGCTTTATATAAAAAGCCATGGTCACATGACCCACTGTCTGTAGGAGCTAACCATTTTCGTCAACGGGTTGGTGTACCTAATAAACTGAGTGTAAATTGGGAGTAATTGTTATTTAGTTATTAGTGATGATGGTGAACAGTCCACTCACCACAATAGAACATTTGGTAGATGCGGTTATTAAGATGATGTCACTTGTCTGATTTTAACTCTTGGCGTGTGTTTAATATCTAATTAATATGATACTCTTTGTATTTGCATGGATTTTAATTACTGGCCAGTAGATTTACCCTTATGAGTGCACTATGTGTTTTAACTTTGTGAGCAGCTTGCATTACTGATATATCACAGCTGAGTATGCCACCGTGTAAAATAAGAATAGCTAAATTAAAGGCCTTTATTGCATTAGTAAGTTGGATAATTGCTTGCTGCCTGTTGTAGTGTGAAATTGTTCTGAGATTGTGTAATTGGGCTCCAAACCTTGTCTATTATTATTTTTACCTAATGCAAAACATTTCTAAGACAACTGAAATAGATTTGTCATTACATTCTTTGTGGGAACTTTTCTTTATTATCTGTGTATTTCAGACCTTTTTTGTTGTTAAAGTTTTTCTTACAACATCTGTACAATTCACAGAGAATAAGTTCACATTTGCCCTTGCTTGAAAGTGAACTGTTTATATCTGCTATCTGTGTAAGGCTTTGTCCCGGCAGCCCCTGCCTGACCCCCTATGAGGTCGGAAAATCCACTGGTCCATCAGCCCATGACAGACCCATGTTGAGCCAGACTGCATCAGACCACTCCAATGTAGAAAATAGTAAAAATAAAGAAAACGTGTGTCCAAACGTTTGACTGGTACTGTATATCTATATACTGTGTGTATATATATATATATATATATATATATATATATATATATATATATATTTATTTATTTATTTAACTAGGCAAGTCAGTTAAGAACAAATTCTTATTTACAATGATGGCCTACCTCGGCCAAACCCGGACGACGCTGGGCCAATTGTGCGCCGCCCTATGGGACTCCCAATCACGGCCGGATGTAATGCAGCCTGGAAATATACAGTACCAGTCAAAAGTTTGGACACTCCTACTCATTCAAGGGTTTTTTCTTTATTTGTACTATTTTCTACATTGTAGAATAATAGTGAGACATCAAAACTATGAAATAACACATGGAATCATGTGGTAACCAAAAAAGTGTAAACAAATCAAAATATATTTTAGCCACCCTTTGCCTTGATGACAGCTTTGCACACTCTTGACATTCTCTCAACCAGCTTCACCTGGAATGCTTTTCCAACAGTCTTGAAGGAGTTCCCACATATGCTGAGCACTTGTTGGCTGCTTTTCCTTCACTCTGTGGTCCAACTCATCCCAAACCATCTCAATTGGGTTGAGGTTGGGGTATTGTGGAGGCCAGGTCATCTGATGCAGCACTCCATCACTTCTTCTTGGTCAAATAGCCCTTACACAGCCTGGAGGTCTGTTGGGTCATTGTCCTGTTGAAAAACAAATGATAGTTCCACTAAGCACAAACCAGATGGGATGGCGTATCGCTGCAGAATGCTGTGGTAGCCATGCTAGTAAAGTGTGCCTTGAATTCTAAATAAATCACAGACAGTGTCACCAGCAAAGCACCCCCACACCATAACACCTCCTCCTCCATGCTTCACGTGGGAACCACACAGGCAGAGATCATCCGTTCAACTAAAACAAAAACAAGGCGTTTGGAACCAAAGATCTCAAATTTGGACTCATCAGACAGATTTACACTGGTCGAATGCCTGTTGCTTGTATTTCTTGGCCCAAGCAAGTCTCTTCTTCATGTCATTTTTATTTAATCTGGCAAGTCAGTTAAGAACAAATTCTTATTTACAATGACAGCCTACACCAGCCAAACCCAGACAACACTAGGTCAATCGTGCGCCGCCCTATGGGACTCCCAAGCACGGCCAGTGCCTTAGACCACTGCACCACTCGAGAGCCCTTCCTTCAGTAGTGGTTTCTTTGCATCAATTTGACTATGAAGACCTGATTCACACAGTTTCCTCTGAACAGTTGATGTTGATGTGTCTGGTACTTGAACTCGGTGAAGCATTTATTTGGGCTGCAATTTCTGAGGCTGGTAACTCTAATGAACTTATCCTCTGCAGCAGAGGTAACTCTGGTTCTTCCTTTCTTGTGGCGGTCCTCATGAGAGCCAGTTTCATAATAGCTCTTGATGGTTTTTGCGACTGCACTTAAAGAAATTGTCAAAGTTCTTGACATTTTCCGGATTGACTGACCTTCATGTCTTAAAGTAATGGTGGACTGTCGTTTCTCTGCTTATTTGAGCTGTTCTTGCCATAATATGGACTTGGTCTTTTACCAAATAGGGCTATCTTCTGTATACCACCCTTACCTTGTCACAACACAACTGATTGGCTCAAACGCATTAAGAAGGAAAGAATTTCCACAAATTAACTTTTAACAAGGCACACCTATTAATTGAAATGCATTCCAGGTGACTACCACATGAAGCTGGTTGAGAGAATGCCAAGAGTGTGCAAAGCTGTCATCAAGGCAAAGGGTGGCTACTTTGAAGAATCTCAAATCTCAAATATATTTTTATTTGTTTGACACTTTTTTGGTTGCTACATGATTCCATATGCGTTTTTTCATAGTTTTGATGTCTTCATTATTATTCTACAGTGTAGAAAATAGTAAAAATAAAGAAAAACCCTGGAATGAGTAGGTGTGTCCAAACTTTTGACTGGTACTGTATATATATATGTATGTGATGGGATGTATAGACAATATGGACAGTATGTGGATAGAATATGTAGTATATCTGAAGAAAAGTGTATGTACAGTAATAGTTAAAAAGGATATTTAACACAACAGGCATGTCTGACGCCGAAAAAGAAAGACAGTTATTGCCTACTTCACTCATGTTCTATTTTATTTTTGCAAAAAAAAGTATGGTGTAGTTCCAGCAGTTAGCTACACCGCTGCATGGCAAAAAAAAGTTATTATCTACTGAAAACACTACCTAGATTTGAATTTAGTTCACTACTCCACAACACTGGACCACTCAGCAGCCAGGATGATTGACACCCTTTCACGCCATGCCTTACTCAAAGGGTAGAGACTCTTAACTGTAACTTGATAAGTGTTGAGCAGGATGCGTTCATCCAGGGCAAAGCATGGCCCCTCTGAACTGTAGGGGTTCCTCTTCACTCAGCTGCTGTCCTAAGCCATAGAGACCCTTACGTGGAGGAATGTTGATATGTCCTGACCAGTGGTGGAAAAAGTACCCAATTGTCATTCTTGACTAAAAGTAAAGATACCTTAAAAGATAATGACTCAAGTAAAAGTGAGAGTCACCCAGTAAAATACTACTTGAGTAAAAGTCTGAAAGTATTTGGTTTAAAATATACTTAAGTATCAAAAGTAAAAGGATAAATCATTTCAAATTCCTTATAAGCAAACCAGACGGCACGATTTTCTTGATTTTTTAATTTATGGATAGCCAGGGGCACACTTCAACACTCAGACATCATTTACAAATGAAGCATTTGTGTTTAGTGAATCTGCCAGATCAGAGGCAGTAGGGATAACCGGGGATGTTCTCTTGATAAGTGCGTGAATTAGAAATTTTTCCTGTCCTGCTAAGCATTCAAAATGTAACTTTTAGTACTTTTGGGTGTCAAGGAAAATGTAAGGAGTAAAAAATACATTATTTTCTTTAGGAATGTAGTGGAGTAAAAGTAAAATTTGGCAAAAATATAAATAGTAAAGTACAGATACAGCAAAGTACTTTAAAGTATTTTTACTTAAGTACTTTACACCACTGGTCCTGACTGGAGGTACTGCTAGGAGATGTGTGAGTCTCACTGCTGATCTGGCGCTCCAGCTCACCACCAAGGAGAAGTTAGCTTGTTGGCAGAGGGTGAAGGTGCCCACAGCTCCAGATGTTTGTTTGGTGCAGATTTTCCTCAGGGCCGTGTGATGCTGGGCGCCACATCTGTCCAGGCAGAAACGGGCCATATTGCATCCCATCTGTCGAGTGGACTCAGTGTGGGCACAACCCTGCACAAGAACAGGGCCATTTCAATAAACGCCATAAATATTGTAATTCATAGGCATGAAACAGCAGGTTTTTAATACTGCTTTGAGAATGGAGAGAGCCTCAACCTTTGGCAGCTGAGAACCATGCCGCTTCTGTCGCTCTGGTGGTGATGCTAAACATTTGCCTTCGATTCTTCAGGCAACCTGGCGGTACCAAAAAATCCATGTCTCTCTCATGTCTCGTCCCAAGTAAAATAGAGCACAGGGCCAAGGGGATAGTATTAATATGAATGTCACCCCTGTCCCAATGTGACATCGGGGAAATTGACTTCGTAGCCCTGTGCTGTTCTCAGCCATATGCTGATGTTTTTATATTCCAGAAAAATGAGTTGAGGGACTCGTAAAGTTTCTTAAACTCTGAATTATACCCTGATGCAGCGGGATGAACGGAGCCTTCTGTCGCGCTGCAAAGACTTTTAAGTGGAAGACATTTCTCCTTTGGAAGGGAACTAGATGTGGCATTGTCCCAGCTTATCTATTTTTCATGCCTTTATCTGCACTTGTACTTTAATTAGGTAGTAAACATAGTTATACATCCCAGGGAAGGAAAGAACTTTCCTCATGCTAAAGTTATGCTGATATACACTTTTTAGATGTTGAGTAGTTTTGATGACCTTGCATTCAAGGTGCCGTAAGTTAGTGTAACATTAGTCTCTGTCTACTATCTCATCTTCTCCTCACAGTTTATTTCCAACAGGGTTAGGGCTATTCAACTCACCTGGTTTCCCAGACCTGAATCCCTGATTAGATGGCAAGAATGAAAACCAGAAGTGCTTTGGCCCACCAGGAGCAGAATTTAATTGTCCTGCTTTGGGGAAGGCATTGTATTGATAAAGAATCCATATCATAGCCTACTGTATACAATGTACCATGGCCCATGGGGCAAAGCCTTCATAATGTAACTCTCTCTCTCTCTCTCTCTCTCTGTCTGTCTCTGTCTCTGTCTCTGTCTCTGTCTCTGTCTCTGTGTGTGTGTGAATAGGTGAGACCAATCCAAGTAGGACTAAACCCTGTCCTTCCAGTCAGCCAGCCAGACCGTAATAGGGTGTTTGCTTTGTGAAACCAGATCCAGGGTGAGTTTGACCACAGTTAGGGTCCAGAGAAGGCTGCCACACCCAGACACCCTGCACGGCAGCAGCTATAACTTGATGACTTTAAGCTGTGTCATTGCTCAAACCGTTCCCTGGGTTCTCAATCAGCACGGTTATGTAAGTCGTCAGATTTTTTAAACGCGGCGCTTCAATATCATTTGTAACAGATTATCTCTCCTTGCGCGGGCTGACAGATGCTTGGTCCAGCTGGTGGAGAAAAACTTTATAGCCCAGTTGGAACGAGGGTCCTTACACCCTCTACAATGTTGGCCACCATTGCCTTTTTTAATGAGTCACGAATTGCCTGTTTATCTTCTGCTCCCTGCTGTTTCGGCATTTTCCCTTCCAGAACAATCCCAGAAACACATGCTGGTACAGACGCAGGAGCAATGTGTGGAGACTTGGAGCCAAATTGTTACAAGGAATAAAGTTTTTTTTTCTTGAGCATAAAAAAAAGAGGGATCACATGTTCGCTAATAAAACAGCATTTCAAATGTTCATTGTGACCCCGGCAATATGGTCACCCAGAGAAAGCTGGACCAATCTGAAGCCTCAACAAACACATAAATGACTCTATAATTGGTGCGCTTTGTTTATCATGTGCTGGCTCTGCTGAAACTACGCTAAACACTTTGTGTAATGGCGCTACATTATGACAACACATGGCTCGAGCAAAAGAGACCAAAATTGGCAAAGTGATGAAAAGTAGCAGGTGGTGTTGACAATTTTGTTTGAAAAAGTTATGGTGACTACAGATAATAGAAGTCTTGAGCCCAACGTCAGTGTTGCCATCTGACCAAGGGAAGGGTCCACATTGCTATTAGCGATAAGCCTGGGTTTGTACAGACAAAACAAGTTGGAAAGGTATCAAATATAGCTAGCTGACACAGAAGGGAGCTTTGTAGCCTCTGTAGATTAACCAGTGGATATTCTCAAAGCTGTCCATTCATTTGCATTCATCATACCTTTTTAATCTAAGAGGTTGAGAACACTCATTAAGGAGGAACAGGTGGCAGAAACAACTGTTTTCCATTCTTGAAAACTTTGCTAAATAATTTACTGAAACATTTGGCTACCAAGTCAGTTGAATTATCCATTCCTCTGCTTTTTGTGACAATTTTGTTTTATATTTCATATTTTTTTATGGATAGTGGCTTCCATAAACACTTACATGCATTAATAGAGAAAACAAGGCAACATGTCGTCCCCCACAAATGATGTAGTGCCCCCTCGGGTCAATTGAGATATTGCGTGTGACTAACACATTTCAATTCATTACTATAGCTCCCGCCTTTGGCCAATAGGTGTAATTTTGTAAATGCCGGATCCCTATGGCAAGACGCATCATTCACCCAAGTTTAATCAAAATGGGCTCAGTGCTGTCTGAGATATCACGTGTGACTACCGTACTGTATGTACGAACGGACGAACAGAAACAGATTCACAGTCCCCTCCCCAATTTCCTAATTTTAGTGGTAGTAGCTAACAGTATTCATGTGGCCATCAGGCTGGATAAACTGTATTTATTTGTAAACTGGGTGGTTCGATCCCTGAATGCTGATTGGCTAACAGCCATGGTATATCAGACCGTATACCATGGGTATGACAAAACATTTATTTTTACTGCTCTAATTACGTTGGTAACCAATTTATAATAGCAATAGGGCACCTCAGGGGTTTATGATATATTGCCAATATACCACAGCTAAAGACTGTGTCCAGACACTCCGCGTTGCATTGTACTAAGAACAGCCCTTAGCCGTGGTACATTGGCCACATACCACACCTCCTCGGGCCATAATGCTTAATTATCCTATGGTCTCTCCAGTGTCTTGATTAACCCTGCATTGTGAAGAGGAAGTATGTTTTGCAACAATCACCTTTTCAATGGCTTGAAATGCCCAAAGGTTTATGATAATACTCTTACAACAATACACATGTGGCCCAAAGGAAATAGCAGGCCTAACCCATGATGTCCAGTATGGCCCATCTGTGTTACAGAATGCCCCAGATCTTTGCCATACTGTGTCGCTCTAAAGAGAGTGAATTACAATCCCTGAAGAACTGACAAAATATCCCTGGAATCTTGGCAGGGGAGAGCTATAGCACAGCACCGTGAAATTCTTATTCTGCGATTGTCCCTTTTGTGGGGAACGACAAGGTTAGGTTTTGCATTCTTTTCCTTGTACAGGTCACTGCGGCAGAGGCGGCCAAGTAGAAAAGATCCTTGTGGGGGAAACAATGGCAAAAGCCACCCCATAAATGTCTCTCCTTCACTATCGCCCCATTGACTCCATGATTCCCTACCAAGATGTCAGTGTTGGACCAGCTCTCTTTAAAACAGCTTAATTAGCTGAAAGCCGAGCGATGTCTAAGCATTTGTGCTGAAATAAAAAAGAAAGAGCCAAAAGCATCCCTCTCCCCCTCGCATTGTCCCTGTGCTGTCTCTTGACAGAAATCTTGGTTTCTGCGAAAGGGAATACAAATAAAACAACATTCCTTCCTGTCAGAATTAACTGCCTGACAACAGAATGCGGAGTGATATAGGAAGTCCTCTGGTTCATTCACCACTCTCTCATTAGGAATTCCAACAATCCTTTATCTAATGAGAAATTGTCGGTGTTTAAAAAATAATTTACACTGTATGATGAAATAGCATGAAAAATAGAAAATTCTCAATTCGTTTTATCACAATAAATTAAATTGCTTAGCTAGTCTATCCATGCAGTTGATATGACAATGAGCATTAGAGGCCTGAACAGTAGTTACAGAAGCAAGTTATTTTTGTGCATGTAATGTACTATAAATTTCACTGAGGTCTGACTACTTCTGCAATCAAGATAAGATTTTGCCCCAGATGTTTAAAACATTTTTTACATGATAATCTGAGACCCTGGTGTGAGTTAGACATCTAGAGACTTGTTGGGGAGGCCCTGATCGAGAGGTACAGTGTTGTCCACTGCAAGTTCTTTGAACCTCATTCCTTTTCAAATTTGACCCCCATAATTTTTTTTATTCTACTTTCACTTAAAAAAAATGGAAACAGATTGATTCTCATGTGAACACAGCTGAAGCGAGGACCCTGGCCTTCCAGCCCGCTTTGAACCTCCAGCCGCCCTGTTTACTGGTGTTTGTTTTCCTCCATGTGAAGATTAACCGTGGAAATCAGAAAACAAACTCCCATTCAGCGGGCCATGTCAAAGGTGAGCGCCAGCCTATATTGTAGCCGTGGAACTAACACCACCCCTCGGTTTAGCTGGGCCCATTCTCAACTATCCCCTGGTCTCCGTGGTGATGTACCTGGCCGCTGTGGCTTTAAGTGTATCTTGTTTGTGTGGGAATGGCCCAAAGGACACTTTGTCATTGTGATGAATGGGGATGGTGCCCTCTGTGACAGCTAAACAATGGACCCATGTGCAGAGGAGGGGAACTTCCAGTCAGGCTCTGAGTGACGTGTCTTCATGTCTCCAGTCTCAGCTCTCACTCATCAATGATTTGTATTTTCTTTGATATTTTCAACGGTAGAGAATCAAATCAAATCAAATTGTATTTGTCAAATGTACGTAATACAACAGGTGTAGACTTTAATGTGAATGCTTACTTACGAGCCCTTTTCCAACATTGCAGAGTTAAAAGTAAGAAACATTTGCAGAAATGGTAACACAATAAAATATCAATAACGAGACTATATACAAGGAGTACCAGTACCGAGTCAATGTGTAGGGGTACGAGGTAGTTGAGGTAATTGAGGTAATATGTACATGTATGTAGGTAAAAGTGACTAGGCAATCAGGATATTTTAACAGAGTAGCAGCAGTGTGTGCGTGTGTGTGTGTGTGTGGTGTCGATATACGTGTGTGTGTGTTTTAGTGTCAATGTAGTATGTGTGTGTGTGTGTGCGTGTTTGTGTTTGTGCATGTGTGTGTGGCGTCGATATGCGTGTGTGTGTGTGAGTGTATGTAGTGTGTGTGTGTGTGTGTGTGTGTGTGTTGTAGTGTCAGTGTAGTATGTTTGAGTGTATAGGTAGAGTCCAGCGAGTGTGCATAGAGCTGGTGCAAGAGAATCAGGGGGGACTAAGCATGCACCCCTGAAGGGACACTGTGTTGAGGGTCAGCATAGTGGATTTGTTGTTGCTTACCCTCACCACCTGGGGGAAGCCCATCAGGAAGTCCAGAAGCATTGATTTCGAGGACGGCATACGATCAGCTCAGTAGAGACAACTACTTCACAAATTCACAGGTTCCACTATCATATAATACTGTATTCTGTTAATATTGGCCTCATTCTTAATCAGGGGCTAAGCCAAGATTCAGGCAGTCTGCTCTCTTCACTTAAAATGATATTTCATTGGTAGTCATTTGAAAAATGTGTATTGCTTGGATGTTTGAAGGTTATTTAAAGCCCTTAAATGGAATGTTAGTTATACCGACCAGTTACATTATGAATCTCAACACTTAAACACCTCTCTTGACCTTTTCAGTGAAGTTTAGAGAACTTTTTTTGTTTTTCCCTATTCTTAGATTAAAAGGAATGCAATGAATTTAAATATTGAAGATTCTTACCTTGCTTTGATGATCAGTCCGATACATTTCTTGGAACCAATGTTGTTCAAGCATGAAGTTCAGCCTTAGGGCAGCAATGTGTTACTTCGCCAGTATCGTCAATTTTCTGACTGCCAAAAGATATAAAGCCCACATAACTTATTTTTTTAACAACCGCGGGTACTGAGAGCTCTTTGGACGGAACCATACTTAACCCTCATGTGGCAGACCACCCGACAGTGTCTGAGTCTCAGACTGACCATTCATAAGTGGCACTGAGACCTAACTGAATATGATATAGAGCAGGCTCTCAGACGGCACTGCAAAGGCGAGGTGGAGATTTATGAACTACAGAACCCAAACATCTTTAGAATATGTGTTGTATGGTTCCAGACAAAGCCTCCTTAGGCCACAATGAGAGTGCATCATAAATTGCCTTGTATTTGAGGTAGAGGGTTTTATATGGAAGCTCCCACATACTAAATCCCTGTGGTTCCCAGGTTAAGTCCCTCTGAGGGCCTCTCTGTCAGTCTCTCTACATTTGTAGAGAGACCTTGGGAAACTTGTGTAAACGTTGGCTTTAAAGGGACTTTGATGTCATGAGCTAGATTTCCATACAATTGGCGACAGATTTTCATGCGAATATTCTAAAATCTGCATAGAAACAATATGCACATTTTCCAACCAGAGATGTGTTTCCATCAAATTGACACATCTGCACGCTGTTGACTAGAGCGCACATATAGAATATATGATGGTTATTATATAAATATTTGTGCATAAAAGGTTGGATGGAAACCTGGTTAGTGTTTGCAATGAATTTTGAAATGTACCAACTTTTTGTGACCATAGAACTAGTGACTAAAATATTTTACCACAATTCTTTTCTGAAGCATAAGCTTTCATTTTCTGAAGCATAACATTTTGTAAAGAAGATATTCATGATGATATGGATGGAGTTCTATCACGAAAGTTGAGACAATAAAGCAGTTGGTAATTGTTTTACTTTAAATACTAAAACTAAAAAGTGTAGCAGAGTATAGTTTTTTTGGGGGGGGGCAAATAAATTCAATCAAAAATGTACATTTACATTTACGTCATTTAGCAGACGCTCTTATCCAGAGCGACTTACAAACATGAGGTGAACAATATTTTATAGAGAGCCAATGATATACACATACCGGTCCCCAAGTGGTAGCAGACTAAAAACTGACATTTGTTGACCCAGCATTTGTTGACAGCCTAAAGCTGTTTATGGGAGGCATCCAAACCCACACTTTCTCCCCCAAAAACCACCACATTGTTTCATCCCCACTGTGTCGCCCTCAGATGACCTTTCCCTGATGACCCTAAATGACTAAAAAGTTGCTGGACAATCACAGTGGATTAATAATTATTTGAGCCTCATGGGGAAAGGACTGTGGCTTCACTAAAACACAGCCAGGTTAGGTCAGCACATGCCAACGTTGATAGATTGACTCAGGCCAATCCTCTTTTAGGTTGCCATTAAAGCCAGGCAGGTAGAGTGATACCCCTGTGACTGATGAGCTCCCATGTTGTGCCCTTGACTGTGTGGGAATGGGAACAAACAGATAGGGGACAAACAAAGGCCATGCTCTTGCAGCCTATTAATTAAAAAGTCCAGTCCACAATGGATATCTGCAGATCAGAGGGAATGTGTAAGCCTTCTCCCTTTAAGTCCTATTGTTACATAGTGCGCCCGTGGAAGCATACTGATGGCTACTTGTCTTAAGGATCGTAACCTGGACATTCATATTTACTATTTTGTGCATTTTAAGCACCGTCTCAAGTGGTTGAAATACTACTAGACCTGTCAACTATATAATATCTTGGCTGAGGCTGCGCGACCGAGTCCCGCCACCACCCGGATGCCTGTTTACCAGAACTAAACAACCAAATCACGCTCTGGGCATGTATTACTATACCTATGATGTAGCCTACATCTCTGCCTCATATTTCTGAACAGCGAACTAAAAACCCCGCAGCGATTTGAATGAACATTCCAAAAAGATGTCGGCTATATTTTGTAGGCTAATTTAGGATATAGAACAGGGCTATACCCTTACGGGGGCCAGATGTAAAAAAATATATTCAAAAAATAAAAGGTTCATTGCAGGGGGGCTGGACATTTTCCACATGCAATTATTCTTCGGAAGAATTGTATAAAAAAAGCAAAGCACGCACACCAATTTAGCTACTTTCTTAAAATTATATGTTGCTAAACATAATAAGAGACAACCAACGTGAGTTGAGTTGCATCCCAAAAAATGTGGTCACCATTGAAAAGGAAAAGGCGCAATGCTCTCACCATTTATAAAAATAAATAAAAATTACAATTAAAATCTTCTTAAAAGTAATTAGATAATTTTAAAATCATTTGAAAACTATTCATCTCAATAAGTAACACCAAATATATGTCAAATCAGGTAATGCCAAATTAATGCCAGTATGCTTTCAATTAATTTTCCTCAGTCATTAGGTGCATTTTTTGTCACAGTCCCTTCTAAGGAGTACGGTATGTACGTGTTCCTGAGAATCTTAGCTTTCAGGAATGGGGTCATAATATTTTGTAGCTTAAACCGTTCCAATGCTAAAGCCAAATTCATGTGAAGAGAAAATAATTAACATGCCACACACTAAAAAACGCTAGAAACCACACTATAGACCAGGGGTTCCCAAACTTTTCACTCACCTTTCCAGCATTGGGGAAAATCCAGCATGTCCAGTGATCCTGCCGACCGGCCGGGTCAGAGGAGCTGTTTATTAAGCTAGGGGGGGGTTTCTTGAGGGCTTGAACGCAGCCCGCGACGCCATTAACCATTGTGGCTGGGACAGCGGATTGTCTCAGGCTTGTGGCTGTCTAGATCCCTGTTGTTTTTGTGTTCAATCTTCCCTGCGACCTGCCCTGTCTGGAACTATGAGGAGTAACAGTGTAACGTTGCTACCATGACAAAAACCAAAGCCGGCAGGAGTACCATTGAGGACAGTGGTGTCTCTCTTTCACAGGTGAAGGATCTTTTAAACAAACAAAATGAGCTCAACAAGCAGTTACAGTCTCAAGTCTTCTGGGGTATGACGCTACAAACTTGGCAATACTGTATTTGGGGAGTTTTTCCCGTTCTTCTCCGCAGATCCTCTGTCAGGTTGGATGGGGAGCATAGCTGCACAGCTATTTTCAGGTCTCTCCAGAGATGTTCGATCGGATTCAAGTCCGGGCTCTGGCTAGGCCACTCAAGGACATTCAAAGACTTGTCCCGAAGCCACGCTTGCGTTGTCTTGGCTGTGTGCTTAGGGTCATTGTCCTGTTGGAAGGTGAACCTTCGCCCAAGTCTGAGGTCCTGCGCACTCTGGAGCAGGTTTCATCAAGGATCTCTCTGTACTTTACTCCGTTCATCTTTCCCTCGATCCTGACTAGTCTCCCAGTCCCTACCGCTCAAAAACAACCCCACAGCAAGATGCTGCCACTACCATGCTTCCGTAGAGATGGTGGCAGGTTTCCTTCAGATGTAACACTTGGCATTCAGGCCAGAGAGTTCAATCTTGGTTTCATCAGACCAGAGAATCTTGTTTCTGATGGTCAGAGTCCTTTAGGTGCCTTTTGGCAAACTCCAAGCGGGCTGTTATGTGTCTAGAGTGGCTTCCGTCTGGCCATAAAGGCCTGATTGGTGGAGTGCTGCAGAGATGGTTGTCTTTCTGGAAGGTTCTCCCATCTCCACAGAGGAACT
This sequence comes from Salvelinus namaycush, assembly GCF_016432855.1. Taxonomy (NCBI): domain Eukaryota; kingdom Metazoa; phylum Chordata; class Actinopteri; order Salmoniformes; family Salmonidae; genus Salvelinus; species Salvelinus namaycush. The sequence goes on from NC_052341.1 coordinate 17,373,675, forward strand.
CTGGAGCTCTGTCAGAGTGACCATTGGGTTCTTGGTCACCTCCCCGACCAAGGCCCTTCTCCCCAATTGCTCTGTTTGGCCGGGCGCTTAGTATCTTAGTGGTTCCAAAGTTCTTCCATTTTAGAATGTGTTCTTGTTACCCTTCCCCAGATATGTGCCTCGACACAATCCTGTCTCGGAGCTCTACGGACAAATCATGGGTTTTTGCTCTGACATACACTGTCAACTGCAAGACCTTATATAGACAGGTGTGTTCCTTTCCAAATCATGTCCAATCAATTGAATTTACTCCAATCAAGTTGTAGAAACATCTCAAGGATGATCAATGGAAACAGGATGCACCTGAGCTCAATTTTGAGTCTCATAGCAAAGGGTCTGAATACAAATGTAAATTATTTTTTAAATTTGACCTTTATTTAACTACGCAAGTTAGTTAAGAACAAATTCTTATTTTCAATGACGGCCTAGAACAGTGGGTTAACTGCCTTGTTCAGGGGCAGAACGACAGATTTCTACCTTGTCAGCTCAGGGATTCGATCTTGCAACCTTTCGGTTACAAGTCCAACGCGCTAACCACTAGGCTACCTGCCGCCCCTCCAAATAAATAAGGTATTTCTGTTTTTTACCTTTAATACAATTGCTACAATTTCTCTAAACCTGTTTTTGCTTTGTCATTATGGGGTATTGTGTGTAGATTGCCAATGATTTTTTTTTATTTAATCAATTTTAGAATAACAAAATGTGGAAAAAGTCAAGGGGTCTGAAAACTTTCTGAATGCATGGTATCTTCTGCATTGTATCTTCTGCATTGTATCCTGAAGCTGTGCGCCAGGAGGGAAAATAACTTATCGCAGTCATGAAAGCTCCCAGAGCACGTGGGGACATTGCTTACGTCTGCTATGACAGGCTCATTGTACACCCTCCCTCCCAAAAGCCTGGAAGGGATGAGAGAGACAAACCTATGGGTTCGTAACTTCAACCCCGCAGCACACACACACACACACACACTTACACACACCAACTGATTAATGCACTGCTGAATGTATTTTTTCTCTTGCTTTGTTTGCTCTTCCATATTATGTCTATCTCTGATACACTACCCAGGAAAGGGCTGAAAATAGTCCATATTAATATATGTAGCCTTAGAAATAAGGTTCATGAAATCAATAACTCGCTAACATCAGATAACATTCATATATTAGTCATTTCTGAGACTCAGATAATTAATTTGATGGTAAGGCAGTAGCAATACAATGATATAACATCTATAGAAGAGACAGGAATGCTTATGGGGGATGTGTGGCTGTATATATTCAAAGCCATATCCATATAATGCCTAGAGAAGATCTTATGTCAAGTATTATTGAAGAGTTGTGGTTACAGGTTCACTTAGCACATCTAAAGCCTTTTCTTTTGGGGTGTTGCTATAGGCCACCAAGTGCAGTCAATATCAGTCAATATCAGTCAACAGTCAATATCTAAATAATATGTATGAAATGCTTGATAATGTATGTGATGTAAACAGAGAGCTCTACTTTCTTCTGGGACCTGAATATTGACTGGTGTTCATCAAGCTGTCATCTCAAGAGGAAGCTTCTCACTGTTACAAGTGCCTGTAATCTGGTTCACGTTGTTAATCAACTTACCAGGGTGTTTACAATCACTACAGGAACAAGATCATCCACATGTATTGATCACATTTTTACTAATGCTGTAGAGCTTTGTTCTAAAGCTGTATCCGTACCCATTGGATGCAGTGATCATAATATAGTGGCTATATCCAGGAAAGCCAAAGTTCCAACAGCTGGGCCTAAAGTAGTGTACAAAATATTTTGCTGTGACTCTAGTGTGGATGATGTTAAAAAATATTTGTTGTTCTGATGTGATTAATAAGGAACATCCAGATGCTGGACTTTATGAATTTATGAAATTGCTTCTTCCTATTATTGATAAACAATGCACCTGACTGGCTGACTTACTGCGAATTGAGAAATGATGTGACTAAACTCAACAAAAAGAAGAAGAAACTGTATTATGAAGCGAATATCAATGATATAAAGAATGATGGGAAAAAATGACATTATGGGCAGAAATACAAATTCAACTCATTCATTGAATCAGATGGCTTATTCATCACAAAACCATTTGATCTTGCCAATTATTTTAATGATTACTTCATTGTCAAAGTGGCAAACTTAGGTAGGAAATGCCAACAACAAACAGTAAGCCATCGTAGTCATGCATAAAAAAACAAAAAATGAAAGAAAAGCATTGTAAGTTAACATTATCGATCAATAATGACGAACATCCTGGCATTGACAACTTCGATGGAAAGCTACTGAGGATGGTAACTGACTCTATAGCCTCTCCTATCTTTAATCTGAGCCGAGAGGAAAGTCTTTGTCCTCAGGCCTGGAGGGAAGCCAATTACAGCCTACACAGGTCAAACCCAGACAACGCTGGGCCAATTGTGCGGCACCCTATGGGACTCCCAATCATGGCCGGTTGTGATACAGCCTGGATTCGAACCAGGGTGTCTGTAGTGATGCTTCAAGCACTAAGATGCTGTACCTTAGAACGCTGCGCCACTCAGGAGCTTGCTGATAGCTCTTAGCAAACTGTTGGGAAAAATGGTGTTTGACCAAATACAATGGTATTTCTTTGTAAACAAATAGACAACTGACTTTCAGCATGCATATAGAGAAGGGCACTCAACTCATGTACTGCACTGAAACAAATGACTGATGATTGGTTGAAATAAATTGATAACAAGATGATTGTGGGAGCTGTACTGTTAGATTTCAGTGCAGCCTTTGATATTATTGATCATAACATGTTGAGAAAACGCATGTATTATGGCTTTTCAACCTCTGCCATGTTGTTGATTCAGAGCTATCTAATATAACTCATAGGGTTTACTTTAATGGAAGATTCTCTAATGTCAAACATGTAGTGTAGTGTACTGCAAGGCTCTACTCTTTTCTATTTTTACCAGTGACCTGCCACTGGCATTAAACAAAGCATGTGTGTCCATGTATGCTGATGATTCAACCATATACGCATCAGCAATTGCAGCTAATTAAGTCACTGAAACCCTTAACAAAGAGTTGCAGTCTGTTTTGGAATGGGTGGCCAGTAATAAACTGGTCCTGAACATCTCTAAAACTAAGAGCATTGTATTTGGTACAAATCATTCCCTAAGTTCTAGACCTCAGCTGAATCTGGTCATGAATGGTGTGGCTGTTGAACAAGTTGAGGTGACTTAATTTCTTGGTGTTAGCTTAGATTGTAAACTGTCATGGTCAAAACAAATAGATTCAATGGTTGTAAAGATTGGGAGAGGTCTGTCAGTAATATAGAGATGCTCTGCTTTTTTGACACCACAAAGCAAGTCCTGTAGGCTCTAGTTTTATCTAATCTTGATTATTGTCCAATCATATGGTCAAGTGCTGCAAAGAATGATCTAGTTAAGCTGCAGCTGGCTCAGAACAAAGCGGCACATCTTGCTCTTCATTGTAATCAAAAGGCTAATATTAATATTAATGCTATGCAGTTGAGGAAAGACTGACTGCGTCACTTCTTGTTTTTATAAGAAACATTCATGTGTTGGAAATTCCAAATTGTTTGCATAGTCAACTTACACACAGCACTGACACACACACTTACCCCACCAGACATGCCACCAGGGCTCTTTTCACAGTCCCTAAGTCAAGGAAAATTCAAGGAAACATATAGTATTATACAGGGTCATGAGTGCATTGAACTCCCTTCCATCTTATATAGCGCAAGTGAACAGCAAACCTGGTTTCAAAAAACAAATAAACCAACATCTCACAGCACAACGCCTCTCCCCCATGTGACCTAATTGTTGTGTGCATGTACTGACATGTATGTGTAACTGATGCACACACACTACACGCTAATGTTTTTAAATGTATGTAAATTGTAAAGTCTTTTGTCTGTTATGTCTTTTTCGTTATGTGTCGTACCCCAGTAAGACTAGCTGTCGCCATTAGCGTCGGCTAATGGGGATCCTAATAAATAAAAAAAATCTAATTATTTCCTGCAGTTCTACACATTTTGTCATGGGGTGCAGAGAAAATGTAGCAGTTCTAAAGCAAATTTTCTTGTGATTCTATACATTTTGCCATGTCTAATGTTTATTCATGTGATATCTAAGTGACTCAAACATTACAACAAAATCTATGGGCTAAAAAAAAACCTGTCTAAAAAACATTTGCTGACATGGGCTAGTTGATCTGGGCATTTCTTACACGTTATAGATAGCTCTCTAAGGTATGCAATGACTGACATGACAAGAGGAACTGATGATGCACTACCCAATTTCGAAATTGCACCTTGTGCATTCTACTATTACAACTTTAAGTTGAAAGCCAGACTGAGTTTTTAGTAGATATTTTATTCATGTTCAGAATTGATCAAAGGGCCAGTCTAAATTATACTGAACAAAAATATAAACTCAACATGCAGCAATTTAAATTATTTCACTGACTTATATTTCATATAAGGAAATTAGTCAATTGAAATTAATTCAATTGGCCCTAATCTATGGATTTCACATGACTGGGCAGGGGCACAGTCATAGGCCCACGCACCTGGGAGCCAGGCCCAGCCAAAGAGTTTTTCCACACATAAGGGCTTTATTACAGACAGAAATACTTCTCAGTTTCATCAGCTGTCTGGGTGGCTGGTCTCAGACAATCCCGCAGGTGAAGAAGCCAGATGTGGAGGTCTTGGGCTGGCGTGGTTACATGTGGTCTGTGGTTGAAGCCGGTTGGACGTACTGCCAAATACTCTGAAACGATGTTGGAGGCGGCTTATGGTAGACAAATTAACATTACATTTTCTGGCAACAACGCTGGTGGACATTACTGCAGTTAGCATGGCAATTACACACTCCCTCAAAACTGCAAAAAAAAATGTCCCCAGCACAAGGTGCACCTGTGTAATAATCATGCTGTTTAATCAGGTTCTTGATATGCCACACCTGTTAGGTGGATGAATTATCTTGGCAAAGGAGAAATGCTCACTAACAGGGATGTAAACAAATTTGTGCCAAAAATATTAGAGAAATACGCTTTTTGTGAGTATGGAAAATTTCTTGGATCTTTCTGTTGCACCCTCTGTTGATGTGATCAAGGGGACATCAACAGATTTTTGTTAGAATTTGAAACAGCAACATTGCCGTTAATGGCCCAATGCTCAGACCACTAGGCTATCTGCCACCCTTAATTAAGCGCAAGAGTAGCTATAGCAAGTTTGATTTGCCTCAGTAGAAACCTACACTAGGCCACAATTCAATCAATTGCAGAGGGGCTCACTAAGAATGTTAATACTGTATCAGAATTGTTAAATGCACACCCCCACAAGCTGTTCCTCTCATTAATTGGGGCCATAGTCCACAGTATAATATCAAAGGCAAATGTTTTGCAAAGACTTGGAATCCCTCTAGTCATATGCCAATCACCAACTTTTCCCAATATTGTTGTCGCCAAATTAAGCCAAGGAACAGGCTAGATTGATTACATATTTTACCCAAGCAGTTCCATGCATGAACCTGCTTGGTTTCAAGTGGACTAATATTAAATGTACTGTATCGTCAGAGGCTCTGATATGACCGTGTACTCCTGCCCTGGCCTGAGGCTTTGTGGGCTGTCACTGCTGACAATAACTATAGTGTCAATACAGCTGAAGCTGTCAGTGGAAGGCAGTGTCCCAGCAGTCATAAATCATCTTGTAGTAGACAGCTCTGCTACATGCTCCTCTAATCCGTTGCATGGAGAACAGACGGGAACGCTCGCTGCCGTCATCCCAGAGGTGACCATGAAGGTGACAATGCGTACAATCATGGCTGGCCTGACTGGACTGGCCTTAAGGATATATACACCAAATCAAAAGACCATTTCAGAAATACTTTAGTTACACTGATATTATTATGACATTATGTTCAGTGTATCTTTTGACAGTCTTTGGAATTATAAATGAATTACCAGTATGTTAATTTCAGCATCAACGGTCTCTGTCACCATGTCAGTCAATGTGTTCATGTGTTTATAAGATTTCCTCCCCTCACTAAAAACATAGTCCATCTTTGTTTTTTAATCATCTGAGGCTATGGTTTGACTCAAAATGATTTCATATACAGTGGGGCAAAAAAGTATTTAGTCAGCCACCAATTGTGCAAGTTCTCCCACTTAAAAAGATGAGAGAGGCCTGTAATTTTCATCATAGGTACACTTCAACTATGACAGACAAAATGAGAAAAAAAAATCCAGAAAATCACATTGTCGGATTTTTTATGAATTTATTTGCAAATTATGGTGGAAAATAAGTATTTGGTCACCTACAAACAAGCAAGATTTCTGGCTCTCACAGACCTGTAACTTCTTCTTTAAGAGGCTCCTCTGTCCTCCACTCGTTACCTGTATTAATGGCACCTGTTTGAACTTGTTATCAGTATAAAAGACACCTGTCCACAACCTCAAACAGTTACACTCCAAACTCCACTATGGCCAAGACCAAAGAGCTGTCAAAGGACACCAGAAACAAAATTGTAGACCTCCACCAGGCTGGGAAGACTGAATCTGCAATAGGTAAGCAGCTTGGTTTGAAGAAATCAACTGTGGGAGCAATTATTAGGAAATGGAAGACATACAAGACCACTGATAATCTCCCTCGATCTGGGGCTCCACGCAAGATCTCACCCCGTGGGGTCAAAATGATCACAAGAACGGTGAGCAAAAATCCCAGAACCACACGGGGGGACCTAGTGAATGACCTGCAGAGAGCTGGAACCAAAGTAACAAAGCCTACCATCAGTAACACACTACGCCGCCAGGGACTCAAATCCTGCAGTGCCAGACGTGTCCCCCTGCTTAAGCCAGTACATGTCCAGGCCCGTCTGAAGTTTGCTAGAGAGCATTTGGATGATCCAGAAGAAGATTGGGAGAATGTCATATGGTCAGATGAAACCAAAATATAACTTTTTGGTAAAAACTCAACTCGTCGTGTTTGGAGGACAAAGAATGCTGAGTTGCATCCAAAGAACACCATACCTACTGTGAAGCATGGGGGTGGAAACATCATGCTTTGGGGCTGTTTTTCTGCAAAGGGACCAGGACGACTGATCCGTGTAAAGGACAGAATGAATGGGGCCATGTATCGTGAGATTTTGAGTGAAAACCTCCTTCCATCAGCAAGGGCATTGAAGATGAAACGTGGCTGGGTCTTTCAGCATGACAATGATCCCAAACACACCGCCCGGGCAACGAAGGAGTGGCTTCGTAAGAAGCATTTCAAGGTCCTGGAGTGGCCTAGCCAGTCTCCAGATCTCAACCCCATAGAAAATCTTTGGAGGGAGTTGAAAGTCCGTGTTGCCCAGCAACAGCCCCAAAACATCACTGCTCTAGAGGAGATCTGCATGGAGGAATGGGCCAAAATACCAGCAACAGTGTGTGAAAACCTTGTGAAGACTTACAGAAAACGTTTGATCTCTGTCATTGCCAACAAAGGGTATATAACAAAGTATTGAGATAAACTTTTGTTATTGACCAAATACTTATTTTCCACCATAATTTGCAAATAAATTCATTAAAAATCCTACAATGTGATTTTCTGGATTTCTTTTTCTCGTTTTGTCTGTCATAGTTGAAGTGTACCTATGATGAAAATTACAGGCCTCTCTCATCTTTTTAAGTGGGAGAACTTGCACAATTGGTGGCTGACTAAATACTTTTTTGCCCCACTGTATTTACCAGTGTAGTTCTAGTAGAATTGTTTAGTTGCATGTTGACCTTTGCCAAACCTTTTTCTGACAGCACATGGATTTGAAAATTCCCTCTCCTACTGTCCTCGTTTCCAAATGACCCTCAAAGCTGGTAGCCTAGTGGTTAGAGCGTTGGGCCAGTAACCAAAATGCTTGCTAGATCAAATCCCCGAGCTGAGAAAGTAAAAATCTGTTGTTCTGTCCCTGAACAAGGCAGTTAACCCACTGTTCATAGGCTGTCATTGTAAATGAGAATGTGTTCTTAACTGACTTGCCTAGTTAAATAAAAAAATCTGTAGCATCTGATAGCATTTCATCAGAGGCATGTAGCATCCTAAAGCATTTCATCAGAGGCACGTAGCATCCTAAAGCATTTCATCAGAGGAACGTAGCATCCTAAAGCATTTCATCAGAGGAACGTAGCATCCTAAAGCATTTCATCAGAGGAACGTAGCATCCTAAAGCATTTCATCAGAGGCACGTAGCATCCTAAAGCATTTCATCAGAGGCACGTAGCATCCTAAAGCATTTCATCAGAGGCACGTAGCATCCTAAAGCATTTCATCAGAGGCACGTAGCATCCTAAAGCATTTCATCAGAGGCACGTAGCATCCTAAAGCATTTCATCAGAGGCACGTAGCATCCTAAAGCATTTCATCAGAGGCACGTAGCATCATAAAGCATTTCATCAGAGGCATGTAGCAGGCAAATAAAGAAGATGTATAACAAAAGCTGAAAGCAAACAGATGATATTGTCATCACTTGCAGCCCTATTAGGCCAAATGAATGATGATGTCTTTAACTAACTGACAGATTACTTAGTGACTTGGATAAGGCTGTTTCCACACTTAGCAGGGTCCCTCCAGGGACAGCCTTACACAGTCCTCAGACTGCCAGAGCTATTTTTCACCCAATTTATTTCCAAATGATGGCTAACCTGAGGTCCTCCCTCTGGGCTGGGTTTATGCAATGATTAATGGCATGTTTAGCGGGCCTCTACCTGGGGGACTGGTCCATCTGCAGAGGGATGTCAGGTAGAATAGGGCCGCTTGCAAGTCGGAGCTGTTTGACTGGCAGCCTACCCTCGCCTCAGGCTGCTACAGTGCGGCTACAGCAAGGTCTTAAGTGCCTTCTGGGCAGCGGCTTCTGCTGGCTATGACCTGTCACTGCCTGGCTGCCTATAGGCGTTGTACATACTGTAGAATGCTCGTAGGGGCTGTGCTGATTCTGTCTGTTACTCTAGTCACTGATAAAGCAATCCCCACTACACACTCCCGCAAACCCTACATATATCACAAGGACTTACAGATTCAAGATTGTTTAATCCAATGATGATTCTCATCACCTGATCCGAAAACTTTGTGACCATGCAGCTCCTGTCGACTCGGCACAGGTCTCTGCATGAAGATTATTTAGATGTCTATTATACGCATGAACGGCTTGTCTTTTTCATTTCATCACAACCGAACCCCCTCGAAAAGACCCAGATGCTGGTGGGACAGTAATCGAATTAGGTTTTGGACAGGTTCGTGGCCACTCGCTGTCAGGTTCTCTCTTCTTGGAGATGATCAGGACTAATGCTGTGTTGATGGTGATTAATGAGTGTGTTAATTCAGTGCATCGTCCCTCCACTGATGGACACATCACCGGGCCCTCTCGGCCTGCCAGAGTGCAGCCTGATTTCCTCTGGGTCTGGAGCCAAACAGGCATACTGAGCTAACGCTGCATGGGAAAACTGGCATCGGTTCAGTGGCCACTATGGCTATGACGCATTGTGATGGGAACCTGCTCTCAAACACAGACATGTTTATTAGTGATGGGGAAAAACTGATCCAGTTACAGATGGGATATTATTTTTGACGATATATCGTATTGTTTTGACAATATCGCAATATTATTTTTGCTCTAGTTGGCTGTACCTGCACCAAAACTCCAGTATTTTTCCTTCGTAGCTTTTTAATTTGTTTGCAGTACTTTTATTTTCATGACTGATCAAAACTCGTTTTCTCATGTGTCTCTCTTGTTCCTCTGCAGCAGACAAATGGTGAGCAATATGTTTGGAACCTCAAATCTCAATAAAATCATAGTAACGAATCACAATACATATGAGGTCCCTGGCAATTCCCAGCCCTAATGTTTATCAACAATGTGAATATACAGTAGTTAAAATGTCACCTAAAATGTATTTTTAACCCTCTTACTCTGGACATCTGCGTCATACAGTTTCTTTAAGCAATATTATTTTAGAAAAATGTTCTGCTTCATATTGAAATCGGTTCTGAAGCATAAAGAATCTGTCATTGTTGGGCGGCAGGCAGATCTGGATCAAAGAACCCTGCAGACAATGATAACAGCGCTCCTGGCCCCAGTCGCCTATGAGGCCCCGTGTGGAAGAGGTTTTGTCCTCTGAGATCTGAAGAAAAGCCACTTTGGACTTTGGAATAGGTAAGGGGTATGGACGGGTGGGGTGGAGGGGGGACAGGAAGGGGGTACGGAAGATAAAATCATATTTTCAGGGCGGACGTCCAAAAAATCTCCCCTCCCTCTCCTCTTTCCCCTTCCATCCTCCGGAACACAATGGATATAAGCGTTTACGCCACCATAAATCAAAGGTACCCACTGCTCAAGAGCAGCTGGCACATTTGCAAATAATTGTAATTATTAATCATGCTGATTTCACACCCTTCAGAATTTGGGGTGGGAGCTTTCAGTGGTGAGCCGGGGCTGGCGCCTGCAGCCTGGAGGCCAGGCTGAGAGAGAGGAGCAGGCAGGGCGATGGGCCGCTGCAGGGCTTTGATGATTGTCTCATGACACTGCTGAGTGGCACACAATGGCTGTGCAGCCGCAGCACAACATGGGTCCAGAGGAAAAAGGAAGAAGGTGTCCTCCGCTTTATTCTGACCCCCAGGCTTGTTATCATTGCTACGCAATAGTTGTTCTTTATTCATAAATCACAGAAATATGTTACAGTACTTTTTAAAACATTCCCTTTTGTGTGCAGTATGTTATTTGTTAGATGTGTGACATTGAAAAAAAAAGTGCTTTTAATCAGTGCTTTTCTTTATCTGTGTCAGAATGTCTTCCGTGTGTTTTTGACAACTTGAAATTAACCCTGACAAGCAATTGTCAATATTGATACAACAAACAATATTCTCCAATATTCCAGCATTGCTCAAAATTGCTTTACTGAATACAATACTGAATAAAAGACACACACACACACACACACAAAGCCTCGGAAGACTTCGCTCCCATATATGAATGTGTTTCTTTTGATCTGCCAGATTGTGGGATCTTTTCCCACTGTTACTGTGACAATAGAGTCATAATCAGTATTTCTTTACCATCTGCAAACATGACTTCGTGGTCAGTCCAGTAATGTGACAAACCAAGCACTGCTAACACACATCTCAGCTCAGACAACACAACAGATGGCCTGGACACTGGTCAAGAGCATGCCAGTGAAAGTGAAGGCAAAGTATCACTTTTCTCAAAATACTTGGTCCTACTTTAAACCAACTGTAACTCTAAAAGCTGAATGAGCCTTCATAAACCCTTTAAAGGCCTTTACTGTAAATGTTGTGCTATTTAAATGGTGGAAAAACGGTTATGCTGCCCACTTTAAATAAACTACATTGCGATTTCTACCACTTACGCCTTTCAGGTATAAAGAAGACGGTATAAAGAGAAGGCAGTATAAAGTAGACTGTATGAACTAGTCGGTCTAAAGAGAAGGCAGTATAAAGAGAAGACCGTATAAAGAGAAGGCAGTATATAGAGAAGGCTGTATAAAGAGAAGGAGGTATAAAGAGAAGGCGGTCTAAAGAGAAGGCCGTATAAAGTAGACTGTATGAAGTTGGCGGTATAAAGAGATGGCCGTATAAAGACAAGGCTGTATCAAGAGAAAGCGGTCTAAAGAGAAGGCTGTATAAAGAGGAGGTATAAAGAGAAGGAGGTATAAAGAGGTGGTATAAAGAGAAGGCGGTATAAAGAGAAGGCTGTATATAGTAGACTGTATGAAGTCGGCCATATAAAGAGAAGCCAGTATAAAGAGAAGGCCGTGTAAAGACAAGGCTGTATCAAGAGAAGGTGGTCTAAAGAGAAGGCTGTATAAAGAGAAGGCCGTGTAAAGAGAAGGCGGTATAAAGGGAAGGTGGTCTAAAGAGAAGGCTGTATGAAGAGAAGGCTGTATAAAGAGAAGGCCGTATAAAGAGAAGGCTGTATAAAGAGAAGGAGGTATAAAGAGAAGGCTGTATAAAGAGAAGGAGGTATAAAGAGAAATCAAATCAAATTTTATTTGTCACATACACATGGTTAGCAGATGTTAATGCGAGTGTAGCGAAATGCTTGTGCTTCTAGTTCCGACAATGCAGTAATAACCAACAAGTAATCTAACCTAACAATTCCACAACTACTACCTTATACACACAAGTGTAAAGGGATAAAGAATATGTACATAAAGATATATGAATGAGTGATGGTACAGAACGGCATAGGCAAGATGCAGTAGATGGTATAGTGTACAGTCTATACATATATGAGTAATGTATGAGAGATGAGTAATGTAGGGTATGTAAACATAAAGTGGCATAGTTTAAAGTGGCTAGTGATACATGTATTACATAAAGATGGCAAGATGCAGTGGATGATATACAGTACAGTATATACATATACATATGAGATGAGTAATGTAGGGTATGTAAACATTATATTAAGTGGCATTGTTTAAAGTGGCTAGTGATACATTTTTACATAATTTCCATCAATTCCCATTATTAAAGTGGCTGGAGTTGAGTCAGTATGTTGGCAGCGGCCACTAAATGTTAGTGGTGGCTGTTTAACAGTCTGATGGCCTTGAGATAGAAGCTGTTTTTCAGTCTCTCGGTCCCTGCTTTGATGCACCTGTACTGACCTCGCCTTCTGGATGATAGCGGGGTGAACAGGCAGTGGCTCGGGTGGTTGTTGTCCTTGATGATCTTTATGGCCTTCCTGTGACATCGGGTGGTGTAGGTGTCCTGGAGGGCAGGTAGTTTGCCCCCGGTGATGCGTTGTGCAGACCTCACTACCCTCTGGAGAGCCTTACGGTTGTGGGCGGAGCAGTTGCCGTACCAGGCGGTGATACAGCCCGACAGGATGCTCTCGATTGTGCATCTGTAGAAGTTTGTGAGTGCTTTTGGTGACAAGCCGAATTTCTTCAGCCTCCTGAGGTTGAAGAGGCGCTGCTGCGCCTTCTTCACAACACTGTCTGTGTGGGTGGACCAATTCAGTTTGTCCGTGATGTGTACACCGAGGAACTTAAAACTTTCCACCTTCTCCACTACTGCCCCGTCGATGTGAATAGGGGTGTGCTCCCTCTGCTGTTTCCTGAAGTCCACAATCATCTCCTTTGTTTTGTTGACGTTGAATGTGAGGTTATTTTCCTGACACCACACTCCGAGGGCCCTCACCTCCTCCCTGTAGGCCGTCTCGTTGTTGTTGGTAATCAAGCCTACCACTGTAGTGTCGTCCGCAAACTTGATGATTGAGTTGGAGGCGTGCATGGCCACGCAGTCGTGGGTGAACAGGGAGTACAGGAGAGGGCTCAGAACGCACCCTTGTGGGGCCCCAGTGTTGAGGATCAGCGGGGTGGAGATGTTGTTACCTACCCTCACCACCTGGGGGCGGCCCGTCAGGAAGTCCAGGACCCAGTTGCACAGGGCGGGGTCGAGACCCAGGGTCTCGAGCTTGATGACGAGTTTGGAGGGTACTATAGTGTTAAATGCTGAGCTGTAGTCGATGAACAGCATTCTCACATAGGTATTCCTCTTGTCCAGATAGGTTAGGGCAGTGTGCAGTGTGGTTGCGATTGCGTCGTCTGTGGACCTATTGGGTCGGTAAGCAAATTGGAGTGGGTCTAGGGTGTCAGGTAGGGTGGAGGTGATATGGTCCTTGACTAGTCTCTCAAAGCACTTCATGATGACGGAAGTGAGTGCTACGGGGCGGTAGTCGTTTAGCTCAGTTACCTTAGCTTTCTTGGGAACAGGAACAATGGTGGCCCTCTTGAAGCATGTGGGAACAGCAGACTGGGATAAGGATTGATTGAATATGTCCTTAAACACACCAGCCAGCTGGTCTGCGCATGCTCTGAGGACGCGGCTGGGAATGCCGTCTGGGCCTGCAGCCTTGCGAGGGTTAACACGTTTAAATGTTTTACTCACCTCGGCTGCAGTGAAGGAGAGCCCGCAGGTTTTGGTAGCGGGCCGTGTCAGTGGCACTGTATTGTCCTCATAGCGAGCAACAAAGTTATTTAGTCTGTCTGGGAGCAAGACATCCTGGTCCGCGACGGGGCTGGTTTTCTTTTTGTAATCCATGATTGACTGTAGACCCTGCCACATACCTCTTGTGTCTGAGCTGTTGAATTGCGACTCTACTTTGTCTCTATACTGGGACTTAGCTTGTTTGATTGCCTTGCGGAGGGAATAGCTACACTGTTTGTATTCGGTCATGTTTCCGGTCACCTTGCCCTGGTTAAAAGCAGTGGTTCGCGCTTTCAGTTTCACGCGAATGCTGCCATCAATCCACGGTTTCTGGTTTGGGAATGTTTTAATCGTTGCTGTGGGTACGACATCGTCAATGCACTTTCTAATGAACTCGCTTACCGAATCAGCATATTCGTCAATGTTGTTGTTGGACGCAATGCGGAACATATCCCAATCCACGTGATCGAAGCAGTCTTGAAGCGTGGAATCAGATTGGTCGGACCAGCGTTGAACAGACCTGAGCGCGGGAGCTTGCTGTTTTAGTTTCTGTTTGTAGGCTGGAAGCAACAAAATGGAGTCGTGGTCAGCTTTTCCGAAAGGAGGGCGGGGGAGGGCCTTATATGCGTCGCGGAAGTTAGTATAACAATGATCCAAGGTTTTACCAGCCCTGGTAGCACAATCGATATGCTGACAGAATTTAGGGAGTTTTGTTTTCAGATTAGCCTTGTTAAAATCCCCAGCTACGACGAATGCCGCCTCAGGGTGTGTGGTTTCCAGTTTACAAAGAGTCAGATAAAGTTAGTTCAGGGCCATCGATGTGTCTGCTTGGGGGGGAATATATACGGCTGTGATTATAATCGAAGAGAATTCCCTTGGTAGATATTGCGGTCGACATTTGATTGTGAGGAATTCTAAATCTGGTGAACAGAATGACTTGAGTTCCTGTATGTTGTTATGATCACACCACGTCTCGTTGATCATAAGGCATACACCCCCGCCCCTCTTCTTACCAGAAAGATGTTTGTTTCTGTCGGCGCGATGCGTGAAGAAACCAGCTGGCTGCACCGACTCCGTTAGCGTCTCTCCAGTGAGCCATGTTTCCGTGAAGCAGAGAACGTTACAATCCCTGATGTCTCTCTGGAATGTTACCCGTGCTCGGATTTCATCAACCTTATTGTCAAGAGACTGGACATTGGCGAGTAGTATGCTAGGGAGTGGAGCGCGATGTGCCCGTCTCCGAAGCCTGACCAGGAGACCGCCTCATTTGCCCCTTTTTCGGCGTCGTTGTTTAGGGTCACCGGCTGGGATCAGATCCATTGTATTGGGTGGAAGGCAAAACACCAGATCCGCTTCGGGAGAGTCATATTCCTGGTTGTAACGATGGTGAGTTGACGTTGCTCTTATATTCAGTAGTTCCTCCCGACTGTATGTAGTGAAACCTAAGATTACCTGGGGTACCAATGTAAGGAATAACACATAAAACAACAAAATACTGCATAGTTTCCTAGGAACGCGAAGCGAGGCGGCCATCTCGGTCAGCGCCGGAAGGTGGTCTAAAGAAGACGGTATAAAGGGAAGGAGGTATAAAGAGAAGGCTGTATAAAGAGAAGGCTGTATAAAGAAGACTGTATAAAGAGAAGGAGGTATAAAGAGAAGGCTGTATAAAGAGAAGGAGGTATAAAGAGAAGGCTGTATAAAGAAGACTGTATAAAGAGAAGGAGGTATAAAGAGAAGGCTGTATAAAGAGAAGGAGGCATAAAGAGAATGTGGTCTAAAGAGAAGGCGATACAAAGACAAGGCCGTATAAAGTAGACTGTATGAAGTAGGCGGTATAAAGAGAAGGCTGTATAAAGAGAAGGAGGTATAAAGACAAGGCTGTATAAAGAGAAGGAGGTATAAAGAGAAGGCGGTCTAAAGAGGATGTATAAAGAGAAGGCGGTCTAAAGAGAAGGCTGTATAAAGAGAAGGCCGTATAAAGAGAAGGTGGTCTAAAGAGAAGGCGGTATAAAGACAAGGCCGTATAAAGTAGACCGTATGAAGTAGGCGGTATAAAGAGAAGGCTGTATAAAGAGAAGGAGGTATAAAGAGAAGGCGGTCTAAAGAGAAGGCCATATAAAGTGAAGGCGGTCTAAAGAGAAGGAGGTATAAAGAGAAGGCTGTATAAAGAGAAGGCTGTATAAAGACAAGGCCGTATAAAGTAGACTGTATGAAGTAGGCGGTATAAAGAAGGAGGTATAAAGAGAAGGTCTGAAGAGGAGGCCGTATAAAGAGAAGGCCGTATAAATAGAAGGCAGTATAAAGAGAAGGCGGTCTAAAGAGAAGACCGTATAAAGAGAATGAGATATAAAGAGAAGGACGTCTAAAGAGAAGGTAGTATAAAGAGAAGGCGGTATAAAGGGAAGGTGGTCTAAAGAGAAGGCTGTATGAAGAGAAGGCGGTATAAAGGGAAGGTGGTCTAAAGAGAAGGCTGTATGAAGAGAAGGCTGTATAAAGAGAAGGCCGTATAAAGAGAAGGCTGTATAAAGAGAAGGTGGTCTAAAGAAGACGGTATAAAGAGAAGGAGGTATGAAGAGAAGGAGGTATAAAGAGAAGGCTGTATAAAGAAGACTGTATAAAGAGAAGGCTGTATAAAGAGAAGGAGGCATAAAGAGGAGGCCGTATAAAGAGAAGGCGGTCTAAAGAGGATGTATAAAGAGAAGGTGGTCTAAAGAGAAGGCTGTATAAAGAGAAGGCCGTATAAAGAGAAGGTGGTCTAAAGAGAAGGCGGTATAAAGACAAGGCCGTATAAAGTAGACTGTATGAAGTAGGCGGTATAAAGAGAAGGCTGTATAAAGAGAAGGAGGTATAAAGAGAAGACCGTATAAAGAGAAGGCGGTCTAAAGAGAAGGAGGTATAAAGAGAAGGTGGTCTAAAGAGAGTGCAGTATAAAGAGAAGGCTGTATAAAGAGAAGGCTGTATAAAGAAGACTGTATAAAGACAAGGCAGTATAAAGACAAGGCCGTATAAAGTAGACTGTATGAAGTAGGCGGTATAAAGAAGGCAGTTTAAAGAGAAGGCTGTATAAAGAGAAGGCTGTATAAAGAGAAGGAGGTATAAAGAGAAGGTGGTCTAAAGACAAGGCAGTATAAAGACAAGGCCGTATAAAGTAGACTGTATGAAGTAGGCGGTATAAAGAAGGCAGTTTAAAGAGAAGGCTGTATAAAGAGAAGGCTGTATAAAGAGAAGGAGGTATAAAGAGAAGGTGGTCTAAAGACAAGGTGGTATAAAGACAAGGCCGTATAAAGTAGACTGTATGAAGTAGGCGGTATAAAGAAGGCAGTTTAAAGAGAAGGAGGTATAAAGAGAAGGCTGTATAAAGAGAAGGAGGTATAAAGAGAAGGTGGTCTAAATAGAAGGCAGTATAAAGAGAAGGCGGTCTAAAGAGAAGACCGTATAAAGAGAAGGAGATATAAAGAGAAGGACGTCTAAAGAGAAGGCTGTATAAAGAGAAGGCGGTCTAAAGAGAAGACCGTATAAAGAGAAGGCGGTCTAAAGAGAAGGCCGTATAAAGAGAATGAGGTATAAAGAAGGAGGTATAAAGAGAAGGCGGTCTAAAGAGAAGGCCGTATAAAGAGAAGGCGGTCTAAAGAGAAACCCGTATAAAGACAAGGCCTTATCAAAAGAAGGAGGTATAAAGAAGGGGGTATGGTAAAGGTTGCAGGTTTTTATCTAGATATAAAAAGGGTATGAGACACAAAAGTCAAAACACAACATAATGAACAGCACAACACAACACGAGATGGCGAACAACAAACACAGGTTGGAATAACAATGATACTTGAACATGGTTAAAATGTTTCATCAATAAGCTGTCCTAGCAATGTAACTACAGTAGTAGCAGAAATGTATGTGTGCACTCATATGCAAGCGCTACAAACATAAACGGTTTGTTGAGAGTTCCATTTGTGTTTGGCGCGGTGGAGAAGGCATTTTGAGTAGTGACTTCGACGTGGGGATGGTGCAGCAGAGTTCACATCACCACACAATTATAATAGTGTTTAAAGTGTGAACAATTCATCCATGAATGTTTCAAGACAGCAGTGGGGAGCGGGAGGGTGTGGCAGCAGTCCTATCCTCATAGCCCCCTCTCCATCAGATTAAAGCTACTGACAACCGTGTGTGTGTGTGTGTAGTCTCTGGGAGGGGCACTGATCTCTCTAGGAGGTGACCACATTGACAGTTGGAGATGGATGAGCCTGGATCAACCCCATCCAAGACCACAGCAGCCCTGTGCATAACATAGGAGCTCCCTGGGCTCAGGAACAAAGACCCACGCAGGTATTCAAATGGCCCTCTTAACAATGTGATCTGGAGAGAGTGGAAACTGTGTCCCTACCTTTAATGAGCTGCTAATAGGGAAATCATGTTCTTTTCTCTGCCTGGATAAAGACAGATGGAGAGGGTGGAATTGGTCTCTCTCTCTGATTGACTGATTGATCAGGTTGGATGTGAGGAGGTGAATTATGACAGTCCTTTAGATGGCTGCTGGTCTTCACTGTCAGAAAGTGACAGTGGTGCCTCGTGTCACCTAGCCTTCCTGTCTTTCGAGAGATGTTCCAAGCTGTTGCCTTACGCCTCAGCCACGCTCATCCCATGTGGTTTAATCTGTGTCTATTATTGGTCAACTGTCATTGTCAGTCACTTTGTGTTGCTTCTTCGTGTATTGTGTCCGAACAGACTGACACAATACATTCATACATGCACTATATAGATGTACTGTATATTTTGAGATTTAGATGGAATTGTCTGAGTATGTATAATTATAAAGTGGCAGTTTAAAATGCACCGCCATGGAAACATGTAAATAAAATCGGCTCATAAATGTAGAACTTTTCTGAAAAGAAGAAAACTAGCTAAATCAAAATATTTAAACACATAGCTGCCCAGCTCACTTGATTACCTGGGCATACTGCAAGCATCTCTACAGGTGTAGGATCTTAATTTGATCACCATGTTGCAGGAGAACTTGTAGTGTATTTCAGGATTAAAAAGGCGTCTGAAGTTTGTGATTTCCACTTTGAAATTTCAGACTTGATTTTCCCTTTACAAAATATGTATCAACCCTACAAAATTATCCTTTAATTATAATCCACATTATAATCCACATAATAATTATAATTTCCTGTTGCGGCAGGAATATTTTCCTGCTCTAGCAAACTGGCTCAAATTAAGATCCTACATCTGTATTTTCTCATTGAGTCTATCCACTGAGCCTGGCTGTTAAAAAGGAAGTGACATGCTGTAGTGTCCTGTGTGGCAGATGTGTGAAGTGGTATTAAAGCTCAGCAGACCAACAACACAAGAGAGAAGTGTGCCATTTTGGCTCATTGTCTGGAGTGGTGACAGAACTGCACAGAGCTTCCTCAGGCTGAGCCTGCAACACCATGGGGTCTGGAGCATGTATTCACATGCAGCTTCCAATAACATTAGGATCCAGTGGAGATGGTGTTTTACATTTAAGGCTACTTAATGACTTTCTAATGGGATAATCAGGCTGTGTCCTGCCCCCTGAGTGACAGGGATAGGGACAGATGGGGGAGTTCCTTTCTGACAGGCCAATGGCTCAGAACGGATGAGAGGTTTGAGTGATGAGGCATCGCAGGACATTTGAAGCTTGGAGTCCCCCCTGTCAGAAAGTGACAGTGGACACCTTGTCGCATATCCTCTGCTTGTGGAGAGAGGGTGCTGCATGGTGAGCCCTCTCAACAGGCCTGAGAGGGGGACCAAAACAACCAAGTTTAAATGCAAGTGTGTCGATGAATACCCTCTCACCAGTTACTGATGACTTCCTATCCAAACCAGGCTGGGCCATCATGCATGTGTTTTGTAGTCACTCTTGCAGGTCAAAACAACTCAAGGACACATATTTATGACACATCCAAATCTTCTAGATTGAATAATCTCCTAGACTAGTACTCATAGTTGAGTCAGATGGTAATGTGGGCATAATGCATGTCCACCTACAAATAAAGTGACACTTTACATACCAAATGCTTGGATCAGGGCCTTTTTATAGCAGTGTGTCACTATCCCCCCTGATTGGGACTGTCATGGTGACCAGCTGCTGGATTCCATCACAGCATCCAACACCTATCAGCCAACATCTGCTGCCTTTACCATAGCAGGTTAGATAGAGGCAGCGAGCTAATTCCACCCATACTATAACATCTCTCATTGCTGTGAGATGGAAGACAATGAGAGTGCCATGCTGTAACCATACTGACTGCTGTACTACCCGTCCACAGGGCTCAATAAACCAAACTACAGCTTAGGAACATAGCGGGGCTTGACGGCTGGTAAACATCCCCTTGTCTTTATTGTTCAACTCTTGGTTGTGAATTCAGATTAGAGAATGTCTAGTAAAGGTTTTCCTCTGTAAAAGTAAAAGTTAGTGTGGGACGACTTTCACATTTGCTAAGTAGGCTTCTAGCACTCTTAACTCCACTTACTCCATAGCTTTCCCTTTTTCTCTTTCTTTCTCTCTGTTTTTTTTCTCTCTCTCCCTCTCTCTCCCTCTCTCTCTCTCTCTCTCTCTCTCTCCCTCTCTCTCACACAAACACACACACAAACATACGCTACATCCCCCCATGTGATGTCTCCTCACAGATTAGGTGAGCTCCCAGGAGAGCCATTTGGTACAAAGCGCTAACATCTGGCAGCCATTACATTCCCAGATCAGTTGTGATTTGTCCATATGATGACTGGCCCATCCAGACGTCAGGGCTCTCGTTGCCATGCTGCAGGCAGGCCACTGGTGCTGTCGCTTCTGTTTTCATACCACTGTTAATTCCTGCCTATAATTAGCTCTGTTCACTGCTCCTAGCTCTCCATTCAACATTTAGGATTTATAGGGATGCATGGGCTGTGTGGTCCCTCTCTCCCAACAGTGTACACTCTGGATGAAGGCGGATTCACTTTATATTCAATACACTGTCATTTAGATCGTAGCTATCATCTGATAAAGTGGCTGTTGGTATCAATCTAGTGTCTACCCCTTTAAAAGCAGCCTTTCCAACTCATACAAATGTGTTGACATATATTTACATGTTTGTTTGTTGCGGCAAGCTGTCTGTCCGTTGTTTAAGTTGAAATTGATCAAAATCACCAACTGTGACGGACTCACTTTGGCACATGATTACTTTGGTGAGGCTTGCCAACTGCCGCTCTGCCAAGAGACTTGTGAGATGGAGTTAAGTGAGATGAGGGTAAGGAGGGACTGTGGTGTTGGCGCATGGCTGCTATTAAGTAAACTCTGTCTGTTTGATAGAGCCACGACTGAGCCGACAGCGTCTTCTCCCTTACCTGAATCTCACCATACCTTAACTGTCCACGCGCGGTAAACTCCCATCAAGTCTATGTAGTTTGATCACGGGCCCTCGCGGTCCCATCTGCATCCTCCTCATTTCCATAAGCATCATGTGGCGCTAAGGCAAGCACATTTTGCCAAGCTGTCAGCGCATCAGCCGTCTCCCTGCTAAACAGCTTCCCCATTATAGAAGCCAATGAGATGTGTCAGCTGAAGGAGCTACAAGAGGACCCTGCCATTCGGCCCCTAATTAGTGGTCCAGACTAGCCTTTGTGTGTGTGTGATTAACTATTCATTGTATCAATTCTGTTCAATCTGATGTATTTTGAAATCATATCCCTTCTAGGGAGCAAATCCATTTGCTTCCCTAATCGGAAATCATCAACAAAAAAAATCTGTGTCTTAAGGGTACCTGTGGTCCCCGGCCCCAATGAGGATGTCTTAGCTGATAGTCGACTTGTGTAGGATATTTGAGGGATTACTGAGCATGTCATACTCCCCAGTCTTCCAGTGCTGTAAGCAAGCTTACTGTAGATTTAAGATTTTGTAGATGATGGACCCTAGATCTAGTAGGAGACCCTCAAAAGGTTAAAATCATCATTGATTCAAAAGTTCTGATTCATTTTAGTCTCATAAATTCAAATGAATTTATTCAATTTATTTTCCCCGCATTTAAAATGTATCGGCTTCTTTGTATCTGCCGTGTCCGTTTAACTTCTGTGGTCTTGGACACAGTGATGGCTTGCTCCTCACACGTCCATGTTTCACTTTGTCACACAGCAACTTCCTGCTGAGTGGGGCCAAGCCACAGTGCCCTCTGCCAGGCTAGGAGCTGGCACACAGACCACCGCCCACGGGCACCCCCTCTACCCCTTTAACCCTTCTCCCTCCTTTCCCCTCTCTGGGGAATGTTCCTCCACCTTCTGTCTACTAAGATTCACCCTACACACACACATGATGGATCACTGCGACTAAACGCTCTGTCTCACTAATGTCCAAGACTATGATAATGAGGAAATGCTTTCAACAAACAAAGTTCTGTTTGATGTGCATGAAAACACTATTTTGATTGTCTCTATTGATATAGGCATCAGATAGTCAGGTGATCATGAGTCATGTTGTGTCCTATGATCATTGGAAATGAGCCCCGCTGTCCTTACAACGATGATCCTTTGCTGAAAAGGACAAGAGGAAAATCTATCTTTTTATTCCGGGTAATAAACCTTGGGAAATTACAGGTAATCACTCAGCAAAGACTCTCCTGTTGATTCCCTTTATTGAACACAGACAGCACAAAAATCTTGTTTTATGTTGAACATGTCCCCAATATCATCATGGAGAGTGGCTTTATTCAGGGCAGATTTTAAGCATGTGGTGGCCTATGATTTAAATAGATATATCTCTCCTCACTGCACCTGCTCCCCCAACCTAGCCTTTCTGGCCAGAAGGTTGGGGTGGCGCGAGGGCCATGGTTGTCTGTGGTTGACAATCAAGGACAGTTCGTTTTCAGCGGTGTCAGGACAGTAACATTCTCCCAGGGAGTCCCTTAACCATAGGCTACTGGCAGACAGACAAACACTCTGTGACAGCCATTTATGGCCAACTAGTGAACGCCATCTGTCAGACACTGTGGGAGGACATTACTGCTCACAGAAACGGTAGCTTGATTTCTCTCTCTTCTGTATTTACACAAAACTGACACCAAAGCCGACTTGCATGTTGTGTTGGAAGTGTGTAAACAGCCTGCTATTCTAGCAGGTGTCTGGTTGACTGGTTCAGTGGACTTGAGTGAGATGATCGCCCCCATTTTGCAGTTGAAAATGCCTCAGACGTCTGGCATATTCCGTTATTTGTCTGTAAAGGTATCAATATATCAATAATATCTATCATAAACATAATTCTCCATAAATCAGATAAATGCAAGTAATGAGTCATCCAGAATTGCTAGGCCCTATCGCGAGCTTGGGACTATAAGGTGATATCTGCATTTGTCAAAATAGAGTTATATACATAGCCTTGTTCTGTTCCATGTTCTCTACCTATGTATCCCAATTGCTGTTGTTAAGTTCAAAAGAATTGAAGATCAAAATTGTTGACACCATTCAAACCAATGAGGGTTCGGAACTTTAAACCCAATTATCTCAGGGTCATCTTTTTTGCAGATAGAAACTTATAGTCCCAAGCACTCGCTACATTAGATCAAGTTTATAATTTGCCAAGCTGGGTTGATGAGACAGTGGATTGCGCAGTCAAATGGAACTGAGTAAATAGACATTTTAACGTCAGATTTAGCCAGTGGTAACTTGTGGAATAGACACGGGCTGGAATGCACTCTTAACCAATAAGCATTCAGGATTAGACCCACCCATTGTATAATTGCAGATAGAACCTTATAGTCCCAAAGTCTCGCTACATTAGCTTGTGCAATGTAAATATAAATATGGCAGTATTTTATATTTGAGTTACATTTCTGTCAGAAAGCATGGACATTTCTAAATATGACTATGCAACACAGTTAGATTTTTTGTGATGCTGACAGGCTCTGGGAGAATTATAGACTGATCCTTTTACAAATCCACCAATCCTCTAAATTGTGTAAACAAGATATTATGACCAAACAACAATTGAACAAGCATAGAAAACATTTCCTAGTTCCATTTCCCCTCCAATCAAAACTTGAGGAAGGGAAACGTCAACATAGACCTCTCTAACTGCACAATTAACATGCAAATGAGCTCAGGCACTAATGGCTGTGGCAAAATGTGCTTATGATGGAAATATGCTTTCTGTTTTGGCTATATGGGATAATTATTTGTCTATGAAATCAGCTGATGACAGGCATTCCCCTGGGGCAGAGAGGCAATGGCTGCTGCACCTGCCACCTAATTCAGACCCCAGACAGACTCAGAGTGCACAAGAACTGGCAAACATAATGAACTGCATTCACCCTGTCACTGGAGTCAATAACTTATCCCCACAACTGCTTTTGTTCTATGAGGGGGCAGCAGCTCCTCTGATGCAGCCAATGCCCCTTATTCAACTGAAATGTATTTTCAATTGCAGCCCCCAGTCTTGCCCGGCACAAGCCCTGCTTTGACGCAGAGCTTTTAGCTCTGGGCCAGCAGCATTGTTAGCATGCATATCTATTGTGCGGAACCTTTGAGGGGAATCTGATCTTAACAAGGCCACTCTCAAAGTGTATAATGTGGAGTGTTTCCAGTAACAGGTGTGTCCACTGAAGATGACTGGCCATTTGTCACTGCTGAAAAGAAGGGGGCTACTTAGCAGGGTTGTCTTTCATTTAAACCCTTCAAAAAATTACTTGGGAGCATGAAAGTCCTTCTCATTGGTTCTTTAGTGACCCTTATGTTGTTTTAAGGCTATTTAGGCTCCCAATCTGCCTGGTTCTGAATAAGCACCAATAGAATAGCTGGTGTGGTGTAGCGAATCTCTATCTGTCTCACTCTTTCAGCCAGAGAATTGTAAGCCTGAACAATTAAGAAGTTTAAAAAAAATATCTACTGGATTCATATACAGCCCTATTTTTTACAGTTAATAAAAGTTGTTCGACCTGCATAGTCTAAATCAAAAACTAATAATCAAAGTACATTCAATATTTTTTGTATGGGAGCATTGCCTTCCCATGCATCACTGTTCTACCACAGCAGCACTTACTATAAACAAACTACTTTTGTTCACAGAGGTGTTATCATCATGACAATCAGCATGTCTGATGAATCTCCAGCAGGGAGCAATTTTATTAGCTGCAAAACTGTAATTAAAGAAAACAAAGGGAGTTGCATGGAGAGAAAACTACCAAGTAACGTCTAATTCATAGCAACCAAATAGGTTATTAGGCCGATACAATTACCTACAGTTTTCCTCCACAATCTCACAGAGATATTGTTCGAATAAAGGGCAAAACAAAGAAATTCAAACAGACTCTCAAAAAATGAGAAGAGTACTCATATCTTAACCCTCAAGCAAATGACTGGTAATTTTGACCCCAGAGGCATATTTTTGATCATACTGTATCTCAAAGGTGTTTTATTCACCCTTCCAATTTTCCATGACTTTGTTAATCCACTTGTTATTATTCAATTTAAATAATTGTTTAGTGTTTCTGTATCAATGTGGACTTTGGGGCCATTTTGACCCCAGACAAAAACACCTATTTCCGCTTATAGTATTTTGATCAATAAGATCTTTATTTAAGTCTAGGTTTCTCTGGAGACATAATACCAAGTTATCCATACCCTCAGTATGGGTGGCAGGTAGCCTAGTGGTTAGAGCGTTGGGCCTGTAACCGAAAGGTAGTTGAATCGAATCCCCGAGCTGACAAGGTAAAAATCTGTCTTCTGAGCAAGGCAATTAACCCACTGTTCCCCGAGGATGTGGTTGTTGATTATGGCAGCCCCCTGCACCTCTCTGATTCAGAGGGGTTGGGTTAAATGCAGAAGACACATTTCAGTTGTACAACTGACTAGGTATCTCCCTTTCCCTGTGATTTTGACCAGATAGACAGATCACCTGGTGAGCCTGAGCCCCTTACGTACTTACCTATGGTTATACACATATATAGCAGATGTGACTGTATAGGAACTCAAAATGACCTTAAATGTATGCTTAGTTGCTGTTCAAACAGCTCATGTGTGTGTATTCTGCTAAAAACTGTTCTTCTACTGAAAATGTTATATAAATACGAGAATTCCTATAATATCCTTGTAATGACATTTTGGTTGCTATAACATTTGGTTTGAAATGACATTGAGGACTTGGGCATGCTTTATGAAGCATGCTACCATAGCTCATTAGCCCCTAACACTCCCATTGGCTTGCTAACAGCAATGCTAAAGCTTCTGTGGGATAAGTAAATAAAGAAAACCAAGTCACTGTCTCTCAGGATCAATTGATTATTCACTTTTAAGGCATATCATTAAGTACATTTTGATGTACTGCCCCTTTATATGGCAGTTGTTTTTACCAAATAAATATGACAAAATTCATATTTTCTTCAACATTCTGAAAAATAAACGATACTATGATCAATTGATAGTAAATCAGCTTTTTAGTACTATTGTGGATTGTACTTCGGAAAGAAGCGACACATTACAAAAGGGAAAATGTATATTTTTGTTTTACATAATGTGCTAATTAACTGTAATTTTGTTAAAATAACTGTCTGTTTTTGGTTATATTTTATTTCAGATAGCATGTCCAATGATGTTAAAGGTCCAATACAGCCGTTTTTATCTCAATATTAAATCATTTCTGGGTAACAATTAAGTACCTTACTGTGATTGTTTTCAATTAAAATGGTAAAAAATAAACAAAAATAGCTTCGTCAAGCAAGAATTTTGCTCGGACTGTCTGTGAGTGGTCTGAGTGGGAAAATGAAAACTAGCTGTTATTGGCAGATACGTTTGGAACTCTATTTCTTATTGGTCTATTAACTAATTTACCACCTGGTGATGTCACCTGGCAGGCCAAAACCATCCCACCAAACAGCTCTTACACTAAAATGGCATTGTCATCATTTTCACAATTTCACAGTATTATTCCAACCTCACAGTGTGAAAATATAAATAAACCATAGGGAAATCACTTTTTAACTGCACTGGGCCTTTATGATAAGAAATAAATTCATATTTTGCTGACTGTTGCTTTTTCCAATAGTTAATTATTGTTGGTGTAAAATGTGTTGGAGGAGTGAGGGTCAAACATCATAACATCTGTGTCTGAGTGAGAGTTCAGTCCCTTTCTGTCCAGATAGTTGCCTCTCAAGGGTAATCACACAACATGTTTGAAATGTATTCATGATATTTTTGTTTAACTAGGCATGTCAGTTAAGATCAAATTCTTATTTACAATGACAGCCTAGGAACAGTGGGTTAACAAAACGACAGATTTATACCTTGTCAGCTCGGGGATTCGACCTCGCAACCTTTCGGTAACTGGCCCAAAGCTCTAACCACTAGGCTACCTGCAGCCCCAATATTCATTCTTTATTATTTACAAAGGTCAGATTATCCATATGAGTCCAATATATTTTCTGGAAACATTTACAAAATTGCTTGCATGTGAACTCCCAATTTGGAGTAAGGTAAATCAATGTTACTACTTATGTTGCAGTAGTGATGGTAGAACTGCACATAATAATATTCACATGCATTGCTAATATCCATTGATACTTGCTTGCTAGGCATACTTTATGATATAATTCATATTATGAACTACATCATCAAGCAAGCATCATTGTATATTAGCAATATCATAATTTTAATAATACTTCGCAGAGTAACAGGTTAAGATATGAAATAACTGCTGGCACATTTTTCTCACACCACTGGATTGTAAATGTTCTTTACTGCATGATAAATCTGAACTGATAAACTCAACTTTTTTTTTTTTTTTTTTTTTACATATCTCATGATTATAAGATTACTGCCAGGCAGAATTCTTCTCTGGCACCGTTTTAAGAACAAAATATTTAAAAGCTTCGTTTTGATGGTGCTTTGCAACCCGTCTATATAAACCCCATCTGGCATGGACAGTCTAACCGTAACTGTTTGTATCCGTCAGACAACGTGTAAAATGAACTCCCCCTTTCACTCTCCCAACCTACAGCAGTTACTACGAGGAAAGAACTTGAGCTTTCCAACGACAAAGTTACAAAAGGCTTACTGGCTCATTTACATGCTCGAATAATGGCTGCTGAATGCATAATCTCTTGCATTTAGGATCCTGTAATCCCAACGAAGTCTTCTGATGTGTTTCGATCCACATTCCCCCATGAACAATTAACTTGTAATCTCCACAGACATACATTCTGTTTCTGCCTATCTGATCAGCGATGCGCCAGTGAAAGGACTCCAGGGACCTGCCAAAGCGCTTTCTGATCCCATGGAGGTTCATGTAGCATTTAAGGGCTCAACAGTTCCATAACGCGCATCTAATTATGAAATAGTTGAAGCACATTGTATGATCAGAAATATGTCGTATTAGTAATTTATTTGTTTAAAATATAGGCCTAGGCATATGGGACATGTTTGTATTTACATGGATTATTTATAGATTCTTAGTAAGGCTACTGTAGACCTATTAAAATGGTTGAGTTATTGTTGTAAGAAGTAGGCCTAATATCAACAGTTAGAGGTGGGGGTGGTGTTGGGATGTGCAATTATGATAAATATCATTATGTTATTAAAATATCATGAAATTGGAGTTAACAATGAAAGTATGTAATAATGTTTTGAGAAAGTTAAGCCAAACCATTCATTATCGGGTGTTTAGATCGATAGGCCTACTCTCTCTAAACATTTCCGTCAACACAAGAAAATCACTATAATGCAAACATGAGGATTTTGTATGATTCTGGACAGAAAATGTGTTTATCTAGGTGAGCTACATACAGTATAGATCTAGCAATGTACATGATGGTTCTAATGTGCATTCAGATGTGATCAATATAATGAGGGTCTAATAATTATGTTGATTAGTATAACATCTTAGATATATGTATATTTATTTTCTAGCCTACTGATAAAGATTAGCTTAATGAAGATTATTTTCAGTATGAGGATAAATACTGGGAATGTTCATTTGTGGAAAATGTCAAATGTCTTCTGGCTAAAGGGAATCTAAAGGCAATCAAGGAGAATGCCCACACTTTCCTGCAGATGCTCCCAGATGTTTAAGCAACGTTTTTACTGGTGTTAGTTGCTGCATCAAAACTCGTCTAACCCCCATGGGTGTAATTTGTATTCAAAACTCCTTCGTCTTCTATTTCTGCACTTGCGAAATCTAGTGGACGTTCAAACAACAGATTGTATTAGGCCCACGTGTAAACATTGCCAACTGCACTGGATAATTATTTTGCCAGCCTGCAAAACAAATACTTTGCTGTCACTACACCACAATGAATGAACAGAAACAAATACAAGTTAGCAAGTATCCTACGTTGAGGAATCATTAGGTCTACCTCTTATGTGGACTGTAAACGTTGTATACAGTCTATAGATATGTTTGGACACGGTCTACATATTCATTAAAAAGTGACATTAAAATACAGGCATTATTGGCAGACTGCATGATTCCAATCCCTCAAGGCATCCATATTAGGCTACTAGACCAAACGTATATTTAGAAATGGCTTTAATCTATGAATAAATAATCCACCGGAATAAATGTCCTTAATTGAGGCCATACTAGATACATTATGGCATGGCATGGACAGACAAAGCAGCATATATGGTTCATTATATCAGTTTTATTGAAATTTCATCCAGGAACACTGGGCAATAATAAATATTTCATCAATCATCAAGAATGTACAAAAATAAAGACGCAAGGTCTCTGGGCATAACAAATGATTTCCAGCAAAACAATCATGCTTTAGTTGTTCTGAAGCCATGCTAAAGAAGTTCTACATACAAATGGACACAGAATAACGCCACAAAGCTAAAAGCATTTTCAGAATTCTATGGAGTAATCAAGATCCATATAATGTCAACCTTTTTCGAACTAAATATATAATAATACAATGTTCATACACTGTAGAATGCGATTTCACCATCCTTGTTACAAGGAAAGGACATTCTTCACTTTCACAAATGATGTAAAAAACAAAAATATTAAATCTGCATGCAACTTTTTCGCCCTTTCAGATCAGTAAGTATGTTGTGCTACGATCACCTTCAGTGCTCGAAACGTAAGGTTACATTCAGACATCTCCAGCTTAATGTTCTATAAGTTGTTGTTTTTGTTTTACAAAGAAACATATGTACACTGTGTGAATGCATCTCTGGTGACACCAAATAACCGGCCAAAGTTTTACCATGAAAAAAGTATTTTCACGGGATCTTTGTTACAGGGAGGATATTTAGGGTATCTCATACGCAAAAACAAATAAACAGACAAAAGATAAACAGACATGCATTGAGGTCAATTCTTCATGTCCAATTCACAATTTACTGTACACGTTGACACCATTCTGTATCGGATGTCCCAAATTACTTCATCACGTCCTTGTTTTCACTTGTAAGTCTCGTCAGTCCCGCTGAACTGATAGGAATATGAGGGGGTGGAGGTACTTGACATATGGGGCACGGGCAAGGTAAACCTGACCAGTGCTGGAAACCGCTGCCGAGTTGAAGCGGGGGTGCAGGGGCACTCTTCATTAGGGAATGAGGTGCTCGGATGGAGGTTAGTCCCGGTAAAGTGGTGGTGAGGGTGGAGGATGTGGACGAGGACAGCGCGCTCCCGAGCAGCGGATGCACCTGATGCGCTGGGTTGCCAGAGTGCCCGCTCACTGTCCCGCAGTGGAACGTAGAATGATGTCCACCGTAGATTTCTCCAACCAGCCTTTTCATCTCGTCCAGTGAGCTGTTGAGCATCAGGATGTAGTTTCTGGCGAGCAGGAGAGTGGCAATTTTCGACAGCTTTCTCACGGACGGACCGTGTGCATAAGGCATGACTTCCCGGAGGCCGTCCATCGCCAGGTTCAAGTCATGCATCCTCTTGCGCTCCCGTCCGTTGATTTTCAGCCTCAGATGCTGAACCTCTTGCTCGGTCACTTGCTTCTTGAGTTTGTACTTGCTCCCGCCAGGTGACTTTTCCCCGTGCCTGGAAAGGTGCTCGCTCGTCATCTTCTGGAGGAGTTCGTTCTGCGTCGATGACACTGAATTGAGGTGGTCTCTGAGATACATCCCATCCATGTCTGGTGAGGAAGATCTGCTCGAGCTGGAGTCAGAATGCATTTTATTAGCTCGGTTTGGGTAGGAGGTCGCTGCTTTCCTCTCTATCTCTGCCCTGTTTTTAAGTCACACTCGATCACCTGATTCTGTCGTTTGAGTTCCGTCCTCTTTTTGGGAAGGAGGTGTAGGTAACAACGAAGGAGTCGACACAGTGGGCTTGTTGGCCGGATAGCTGCGAGTAATCTTATCTCGCGGGTGCACCTCTTGCTCTGTGGTGAGGTAAAAGAGCGCTCGGAGTATTTATAGTGCTGCTTGAGAGAAGGGAAACAAAAGGAGCCCTCCTATTCATTTCATAATGGTCTTGTTAGGATGACGTCCCCATTATTATACAGGGCGGTGTCCTTTGACTGTCCCATTGACCAAAGGGACATCTATTCCTATTCATTGTAATGCCACCGTGGGGGGAACACTTCAGTCCTGGATCATCTGAAACCAAGACAACTTAAAAACTCTCTGCGGCTCTCTAGAAATAATAACGGGTTAGTTTGAAAGTATTGTTTGATCAGCTTCACTTTGTTTGTAATGCATTTAAAAAAACGTTTTTATTAAAACTGTGTAGCACTCAAAATCTGTAAAACTTGACATGTGGTGGAGCCTGGTCATGCATCGTGTTTTATTGATTGTGTGTTTGGGATCGACTACTATATTCTCTAAATCGCTAGAAAATATGTGAATTTGCAGTATGCACAATCTAACTTTGTCGTGCTGTCGAGAGAGAATGAATAACATTGATGAGTTTCGCTGCGGTTTAGGATAGACTGTCAATGACGGACGCACACCCGGACGTGATTTTTGCTCACGAGCAACATAAT
Organism: Salvelinus namaycush; assembly: GCF_016432855.1. Taxonomy (NCBI): domain Eukaryota; kingdom Metazoa; phylum Chordata; class Actinopteri; order Salmoniformes; family Salmonidae; genus Salvelinus; species Salvelinus namaycush. Next base: position 17,405,612 of record NC_052341.1, read on the forward strand.
ATGATATATTCCCTAATACCACATTAATAGCCTGATAAGCAAATCGATTCTAAGTCTATTCAGCCTCATGACGTTTCAGTAATTAGCAGCTAACAAGGGGACTTCGCGAAAACGGATAAGATATTGATTTAGAATTTGATAAAAGCAAATAAGGTAGCCTATCTCACACGTTCCCGGTACATAAATTAGACTAATTCATGACATGCTATCATTATAACGTGCTATAATATGTACTTTATTTGTTCATGAATTCATTTTCAGATCCTGTATGAAAATGCATCCGTTTGACCTGATTTGACAAATCTCTCACTATTCTCAGCCATGCAGGAATCCGCATAACATTGCTTATATGTTATCTGACTCTCATGGTTGTATTTGTTATAAGTGAAGTGACCTTCCACCTTAGGTAAACACCTGCCATAACATGACATTTAGATTGGAAATTAATTTATTATATCATCACAATTATAGGCCATGTATGACAGCCAAAAAATAGTTATCCCCATCAGAGGCCAAGCTGGAAATGGAATGGGCCAGGACGCTTGATGCACAACTGCAACAGAGTAGGTAGGCTACTCAACTTCCAATCAAAAACGACATGTGGTTTTCATTTAGTTATACAAATGATTCACACAAATATGCTGTGTCATTGCTTATTAAATATAAGATTTAGTATTATGTTGAAAATATTTTTTAATTGATTATGACAACAACCACAACAACAACTATTATTATTATTATGTCTATATTAACAACAATGTTATGTCATTAGCCTGTTGTAACTGTTGTAATTCTTGTTGCTACATAAGGTGTGTAAAAATACAGACGTAATAGGCCTACCTTTTTACCCCTACAAATCTCATTAAGTGCCTTACTAAATTTGGGGGTAAAATGCGTCCACCTCCAGAATGGAAACCAAAGTTAGGCTTGAAGATGAATTGCTCAAATGTAGCAACGTAACCCGGTTTTCCTAAGGTGGTTGGTTTTAGTAGGCCTATACTCTATGCCTGCATAGCCTAATGATATTACATTAGGCCTAAATATATTGCTCATGTGGTACATGTGGTAGGCCTTCATGGCGTATTATACCACCATTCTGAACCTTGAATTGCGTATAGTTTAAATTAAATATCTGTTCAATTCAAACAGAAAATTCTAAACTTTTTATTGGCCTAGCTATAGGCTAATAGGCTGATTATTTACTTACTTTTTCTAAATATGTAATTTACATTAGCCTACATAGGAATTCCAATCCTTTAATAAGATAACTTTCAACGAATATAATGTATCCTTATACTGTAGTAGTCTCATTTAATTTGTGGAGAGTATCAGCAATATTGTGATAAACTAGTCAATACATAAAACATGAAACATTAACGAATAAGACATTTAAAAAGTATATAGGAAAATGTTCAACATCATAATAATGCTAATTATTATAAAAGTAATAATACAAGTAGTAATGATAATGATGATAATAATAATAATAACAATAATAACACCACCAATCCTCTAGTCATGAATAATGTTATAATTGTTAATAATGTTCATCCTTAAAATAAAAACATTTAACCTAGAAACAGAATGTATGGCAGTGCATGCACATCAGTGAATCTTATCCTGTAGAAATGTTGATGTAGAACTATAGAACTTGTTGATGAAAACTTGTGTCCCAATGTACAGAAAAAGACCACATTTACAGAAACCACTCATTATCACTTAATTACATTTAAGTCATTTAGCAGACGCTCTTATCCAGAGCGACTTACAAATTGGAAAGTTCATACATATTCATCCTGGTCCCCCCGTGGGAATTGAACCCTGGTCCCCCCATGGGAATTGAACCCACAACCCTGGCGTTGCAAGCGCCATGCTCTACCAACTGAGCCACACGGGACCACATTTAACACATTTAAATTAGTCATTTAATCTGCATTATATTGGACACAAATGTATACAACCATTTGAAGGATGACTGAAACCTAGAAGATAACTAGATAGACATTTAACTAACTCGATAGAATTCGATAGAAATTGAACCAACTCTGTGATGAAGTATCATAAAACACATGGGAGATACTGGGAACAATATTACTGAAGTTTAAGAAAACATTGAGACTAGATAGTTCCTATCTTCAAAGGGGTATACTCTTTTGTCATGGAGGAGAGGAATAATTGAATGCACAGTAATTGGAGGGGTACAAGCATCATCCATCCAATAGTGCCAGCCACAAAAAAAAAATCAATCTCATATTCTACTTGGTGTTCCACAGCAATAAAATCCCCCACCATGTCATTGTTGGAATAGAAAAGAAACCATCCCTCATAAAGGTGCTGCAATGCAAAGAAAAGCGCTGGACTTCTTTGCTCTCTCTTGGTGGCATTTGAAAGTGTAAAGCTTTGAATACCAATTGCTTGAACTGGACATATGTGAATCCCTTTTAATCCTACTAATCCTGTCCCCAAGTGTTTCTTTGTCTGTGGGGCAACCACATAGATCTAAGTGAAAGTGTTCCTAATCCAGGCAATGTGGAGAAATGTCTCAATGAGAGAGAGCCAGGGGGAGAGGGAACTGCTCCGAGGCGCAGGGAGGTGAAAGGAAGGTGTCATGGTGGTTTGTGTGGCTGTGGTGTGGGGGGGGGGGCTCACCTACTCACAACTGCCCCAGGGGAGGGAAACACCAATCAGGAGAATGAGTGAGGCCCCTCCCACCCTCCCACCAGTGCACTAGGCCCACGCTGCTTACCCTGCACCAAGGACCAGGACATTGGCCTAAATTGAGGATTTAAAAAAAAAATCCCTCTTACTTAGCGGTACAGTCCCAGCAGGTTGCCTCTAATGTGCCTCAATTCATTTCTTAAGCCCCTCCGCTTTTTCATTATTCACCCCATCCCACGCTTTCTCTCTTCCCCACGCTCTCGGCGGCTTCTCCCAAAACAGACCTGATGCCATTTAGTCATACAACCCTGTTGGTCAGCTTAGAATGCTGGCAGAGAAAACAACTCCTTCAAAAGAGTCTGGTTTTTGGGCATAACAAGTGCTGTCTGAAAAAGCTTCATTGTGTGTAGCCATATGTTTTACCTGTTCATATACAGCTCATGCTAGATACTTGAAAGTTGTTCTTCAACTTTCAAATATCTTCTGTCCGATCAAAATCATCCGTAATTAATCTTCTGTACGATCAAAGAATTGTGAATATAAAAAGTTCAGTATTGTGTCATCATCAAAAACAACATATAACACGCATCACATTTAATTTCCTGTGTTGCAGGAGTTTAGATGCTGTGCTCTCTAACCCGTTTATACCTGGTTCTAACATGTCTTGATCTTGTCCACATTCTGATTGAGCCCACAATTTTAGACAAGTTTAGACAATTAAAAGATGCATTGGGATCTGATCTTATAAGTGTAAACAGACAAGATCAGATCAAGATCAGGACAAGAACAGGACAAGATCAGGATTAAGGACGCATGTTAATGGCAGGTAAAAACAGGGCTTCTGTCACCATGGCCAGAATTGGAATTAACTACTTTTATTGTGGACAGAATGAAACCTCTTGATGGACCACATTGTCAGCCCTGCATGGTCGAGGAAGTTGAACAGCCCTCCAGCTCTCCACAGTGTCTGGGTTGGATTGAAATGTACTGTATACAAAATAGTGTACTGTACACGAAAAAGTGGACTTTTACGTGTGCCTGTCTCCGAATTTAGAATAAGTAATTTGTGTCTATTTCACAATAATCTGTGATAATAGGTTGGTGTCTGAGGACCAGCACAATCCTCTGGCACAATGACCAACACTGAGCCACCCTGGATTTACTGCTTACGCCGTGGGTGAAGTGAGTTACACCATGGACAAAATTGTTTTCTTTGAGTCTTTGAGATTCTTTGGGCCTTACTGTTATAAAAAATGCTTCAACTATCTTCTGTTCATAAAGTTTCACTCTTAAGTTTCATCAATCAGAACAGACAACAGAAGAACAGATACAATACCTGATCAACAGCTTTTAATGAAAGTCCATGTAACTGTTTATTGTATTAACTTGCGGCCATTCGAAAATGAATGTATTCAGATTGAAACAGTAATTTTATTCAGCAATGCATCCTGAACACAGAATATACACATGACCAAGTTCAGGGTCGGGGTCGTGTTCAGGAGTGTGCAGCATACTGACTATTCCTTACTCTAGTTTACATGTCTATTTTACACAACATATTTCTATCTGAACGGCCTGTTACTTTGGGACACTCCTGAACAGACCCTTGGTTCCCTGGTCTCAGCACGTAAGTCCTTTAAGAGGACCTATTCAGCAGAGACACAATATAATTAGCAGCACAACAAACCACATTTTTCAGCTGCTCCAGGGTGGCCCGCACGGCCCAGTAATGGCCCAATAACCCACGAAGGCCCAACAGTAGTAAAATGTGAATGAATCAGCAATAGTCAGCATGTAAAGTGAGTGTACTCCACCATCATCATTGAAACCAGACAGAATGAGTTCAACATCCCTGGATTGAAAAGCCCTGGTCTTGGTGGGAAACATCCTGCCACTATAAGTCTGAGCGAGGGGTCAAGGTCAGAGCCGTGTCTTGGAGGCCGTCAATGTTTTGCTGAATGTTGAAGGAGTTGGTTTGTTGTGTTGCACAAGACAAATGTAATTAAATCGCTATTCTTTTCATTTTTATTTTGTTGCATCCATAGCTCTGTCTATGAATTTGAGTGTTTACATTTCTCCAGACCCATCCCTCAGCTTTTCACTGAAATAGAGGCGGGGCGGCCGATTTTGTTATTGTTTCAATTAAGGATTCTATCTTTAAGACTTTTCCAATCCAGTGTTGCTGAGTTAAATACGATATATCAATAAAACTTTATGTTCCTTGATTCTGTATTCTGTTATATGACAAGTAAACAAATCTTCAAATTAGAAATATCTAATTAATATTACGATCAAACAATAAAAGCTCCCTAATTAAATGGCTCACAAGGAGCTTCACCATGAATATTTAGGTTCTAATTAATATTTGGAGAGTTGTTTTGTTCTGAGAAGACATTTACATTAATTAGGCAAAACAAGAACATTTACATTTCAGTGCTAAATATGCTCTTTCATGTTCTTTGTTGAATTGAAAAGTTCAGAAACAAAACTCTCTTAAGCTGTTTGAGGCATTCAGGGGTATTTAGTTCACAAAGCTGTAACTCACTTAATACTCACTCAATCAAAACTCCCTACCCAGGCCATTAGCACTGTTACTTTTTAAAGGCGTTGAAATATTGAAGCAAGCACTTGATCTAGTTGAAAACACTTTGAAAACTCTCAAGTAAGTCATGTCTTCATGATTACATTTTGAGCTTTGAAAAAGAATCTTGGAAATGCATGTAGCAGATTATTTTTACAAGAGGAAGCCTACAGTATGTCCAAGTCTGTTCTCACCCATCTCAATCTTTTCCATCCATTGATAGGATGGGCATTAATGTTGAAACATGTAAGTAATGACCTGTTGATTTTGGAGTTGTACGATGATAGAGTGGCATTACTGGTGAGGTCAGAGGTGTCAGGAGGAACAAACACCCTCAAAACCTCCCTTATAGTGGTTGAGTGCTGGTATGCCTGCCTGGTTGTGGTTCTGTGCCTTCTCTCAAGCAGCCAGATGGCCCACAGGCCCTGGTTTAGCTTTAGCATGGCTCTGTCTGTCTGGTAGGTAGAGTTTGCTCACTAGAGACTTGGACTCCATCGCTGTACCAGCCCCTCAGCGCCTTCTTTTAACCGTCCCTTTCACTGGGGACAATTGTTCATCTCCCATGCCTCTTTTCAGGCTCAGTTTCAGCCTGGCAGCCCCTATTCTGCTTTTTATGTCACTTTGTGTCTGGTTCGCCCCCTTCCTATGGGTGCACATGACCAGAAAATGAAGGTTTGCATGGGGGCTCCCCAAGAAGGGAGTAGGAGAGAACAGATTAATATGTAAGCTTGGCAGATAAGCTGGACAGAGGAGGGGTGCATTGTGCTAGAGTGGGGTTACATGTAAGGAGAATAGGGACTGGCCTTGCTTTGGCAGCCAACAGGGGCTGGTGAAAAGCTCACTGTCCATTGTCTGAGCCAATCTGAGAGGGGTTGTTTCATTAATTACACATTCGCACATATCGACAAAGTGGGAGGTAAGGAGTTGAAAATGCAGATGTGTGTGTTTGTGACAAAAAACAGGCTGAAAAAAAGCCTTGATCCTGTCCAAAGGCATTTTGAACCAAAATGACCTTGCAGTCTTCAGTAAAAGATGGAGGAGAGGGAGGGGTTCTCCTCCCCACCCATACTGCTGAAGAGCATGGTGGCCCTGCTTGTTCCTTATCAATGCCCATCGTAAGCAATAAAATGATCAGGTCCTCCAGAGTCCTCCTTGTATCTTGAAGCACTACCATCATATATTGCCTGGGTCGTTCCACGAAAAGAGTGCCTTTTGCGCAAGGGCGTTATGCACCCATTATTTTAGAGACAGCACTCCTCTGGAATTTTGCATTTTTCAAACACCTGAAACTGTTTTTTTAAATGCAATTTAGAGTCATAATCATTATGTCTAATTATATGTAAAAAAATATATATATATGTATTTTATTCTGTTCCTCTCCTTCTACGCTCTCCTGTCTTTTTTTCTTTTTATCGCACCCAAACACAAGAGTCGCAGGCGGGGATGTCTCAACCAAACACAAGAGTCGCAGGCGGGGATGTCTCAACCAAACACAAGAGTCGCAGGCGGGGATGTCTCAACCAAACACAAGAGTCGCAGGCGGGGATGTCTCAACCAAACACAAGAGTCGCAGGCGGGGATGTCTCAACCAAACACAAGAGTCGCAGGCGGGGATGTCTCAACCAAACACAAGAGTCGCAGGCGGGGATGTCTCAACCAAACACAAGAGTCGCAGGCGGGGATGTCTCAACCAAACACAAGAGTCGCAGGCGGGGATGTCTCAACCAAACACAAGAGTCGCAGGCGGGGATGTCTCAACCAAACACAAGAGTCGCAGGCGGGGATGTCTCAACCAAACACAAGAGTCGCAGGCGGGGATGTCTCAACCAAACAGCAGCAACAGAAAGGGCTGCAGAGGAACAAGAAAATAAACGCACAGCCTTCCTGTAAATACAGCAAATTAAGTCAAATCTCCCTGTACAGTATATACATGTACATGGAAACTTGTCTCAAAACTGTTACAACGAATGTACCAGAAATTAATGACTGAAAGTTTTCCTCTAGTCATAGTATAAAGAGTAGGAATAGTATGAAAGTATCATCTAGTCAGGCTGCTGCTCCAAAAGCTGATAGAGATTCTGTTGGGAAGGTTATAGGATGTGTCTAAAAAGAACATGTGAGCCTTGCCTCCGGCCTGTCAATCACACTACCCTGATGACTATAAGCTGGCCGTCATGTAGTCATTAGAACTAATGAACCCTTACATGAAACAGAGCACACCTCTCACTCTCTCCTCTTCACCTCCCGGTTCACCCTGTAGCAGTCCCCTGGGAGCCTAGACCAGACCCACCACTGAGACAACATAGCTCCTTAGCACTCACTTTTTAAAAAACATTTTTTTATTTCTTAGCACTCACTTGTCAAGGGCCATTATTTTGCGTCAGATACCAGTATGGCCTCCAGCTCACTTCATGGTTAAACTAATGTTGAGGTAATTAATGCACAAGGCAGACAGGAGGTAGTCGCAGCCTCACCTGTATAACTGTAGCATTGAGAGCTAGTTCATATGCTTTTGACCAATCATAGGGACTCCTCTTGCCAATCAGTAAGTTGTAGTTGGATTGGAAAAAAGTGTAACATCAGTATATTATTTACAGTATATTATTTATCTATAGAAAATAAGCAATTATCTTGTGTGGGAGATCTGGAAATAAATGCTGTACTATCCCAAATGTTCTGTGGTGTATTTCCAACATAATTACTTTATCTATTTTATTTGCATGGAATTGCATTTTTTTTAGTACAAGTAGTTCCTTATCATTTCCAAACTATTTCAGTGCTTCAATAGAACCCGTACACTCTGTACATTCTTCAAATCATCTGCCGTGGAGTGAGACATTTTTGGCAAGTGTAATGAGTTTGAATATTCTTCTGGATACCCAAATTCCTTTTCAGATGGTCCACATAAAAATTGTACATTAATAAGACAAAAGCAAATTGAGCCACACCAATTCATTCATGGCTGTGGTTGTTTGAATCTTCGCCCATAAATGAATAGCTAATAGGCCTGTGATAGGAGATGCAGCAATTTGGGGTATTAGTCTCATTTGTCGCCGTTTCTTGTCAAAGCAGAATCGTCCTCTCTGTGTAAGGAGAAATTTTCAAAGAAACAAATCATTTGCATATATAAATGATCCCTCTGAGAGTAGCTTTAAAGGGATTGTGTATGTGTGTGTGCGTGCGTGTGCGCACATAGGGGTGGAGTGGGGGGGAGTGGGGGGGTGTAGAGCGAGAGGTGGCTAAGCAAGAGAGACAACGTGTCACACAGACCATAGCGGCAGTTGTTGGAGAAAGCTATCCGTGTTCCAAAATGATGGAACATACGGGTTAGAAGAAAAAAGGATGAATGGTGCAAATCTTTCAGTAACGGTGGGGAGCAGTGAGAGACGGATCATTTGGGGATATTATGAGAGTCATTCTAGCCCGCCCAGGCAATGGAAGGGAGTATGGGACATGTCTGTCTGTGGCTCTCTCTTAGGGCCTATGTTTTTGTGCTCCTCCTGGCCCCGCTCTGTTTTGTCAGCACATCAGCTAATGGAGAAAGTTAATTGTGTTGGTTGTGAGGCCACCTGTCACACCAGCCTCATTTCCATACTAATGGGGTGAGAGTGGCACGGACAGAATGCCTTGCCGATGACTGGGAATCATGTGGGTTCTATTCACCAGCTTACTCCTAAAGATATATACATGTACGCATGCGTTAAATGCACACACACACACACACACACACACACACACACACACACACACACACACACACACACACACACACACACACACACACACACACACACACACACACACACACACACACACACACACACACACACACACACACACACACTATCAGAGATCCTAAAACTGATCTAAGTTACTAGAAGTACAATTGAAATCTCAAATCTCAAAAGCTGAATAATAGAATCAACCAGTTTCATATATTTTTCTTCCTAATAGAAATGGACAACAGCCTGAAAAACAGACCAAAAAGATCCCAAAATATGTCATGTTTGTTGTTGGTTTGATCAGATTGTAAATCTAAACATATATTCAACACCAGCTTCTCTAATAAAATACATAAAAACAAAAGGGCTGAGTTTGAATGTGTGTTTTTACAGGGCCATCTGTACTCTTATAATTGTCCTCCAGTCCCTTTGGATACATCACTCACTCACTCACTCAGTCAGTCAGTCAGTCTGTCTGTCTATTCCTGTCAGTCACAAGGTACTGGTGTAGGATCTTAATTTGAGCCAGTTTGCTACAGCAGGAAAATAATCCTGCAGCAACAGGAAATGTGAATTATTATATGGATTATTATTAATGGTCATTTTTGTAGGGGTTGATAAAAATAATTGTAAAGGAAAATCAAGTCTGAAATTTCAAAGTGAAAATTACAAACTTCAGAAGCCTTTCTAAACCTCAAATACACTAGAAGTTTGACGTTTCCTGCATCTCCTGCAAGAGGGTGATCAAATTAAGATCCTACATCTGTACCGTATCAGATGTATTGAATCTGTAGAATTACAAAGGTGCTCTTTAACTGATGATGAATAGTCTTGCGCCATAGCAATCATGTAGCTTAATGTCTTTAATCAAATAGTCTTAAAGCGATGTTTACAACTCCTTAAGCAAGAGGACAAAGGCCATCAATAGTTTTCTCAAAGTTGGATACTGTAACATATTCTGTTAGGCACATTTGAACAGAATCTTAATGGGACTTACTTAAAGTAATATACTTGTTCCTGTCCTTTTTACAAATTGTGTGTTGAATAATTGACAGTTTAGGCCTGTCAACAGAGTTAAGCATTTTTATGTGACATTGTGCAAAAACATTAAATCACAGACTTTCATATGGGGCTGTGGTGTGTGTGGCTGTGAACTATAAAAGCCAACAGCGCACCCCACATTTTTCAAGTTTGTTTGACATATTTAAAATGCTAATAACCAGTTTATTATGTGCTATATCAAATGCAAATGCTTTGTTTTACTGCTGCAAAGTTCAGCCAACATTTGCATTAGCATATCTTATGTCTGTCTCCTTAGCATGCAGTGGTGGAATGAACCCAGCCAACAGCTCTATAAATTACATGAAACAGTCGCATTAGATAAACAAGCTAAAATGATGTTGCCATTAAGACCTGCAGCAGTGTCTCTCGCCTAAATGAAGGTGCCTGGCCCTGGCAGCATATGGTACACAAATTCCTTCAAATCAACATAATCCAAACATTATCTGGACGTGTCAAAAGAAGCAGATGGATTTGAAAACAATCATGTAAACAGCCTCTTTACGACATTGAAGAAAACGGCTAAATGTGTCTCTTTTAATATTCTCCTGCTTGCCAGCTCATGTGAAGGAGAAAGATGGGGGTTCATCCCATACATCTCTATTTAGTGGTAAACACAATGTAACTTTAGTTAATTATCAATTTACTTAGATGCACTGACTTCAATTTTAGAGATGTAGTATATCATACCAAAATTGTCTTTGATAGGTAGGTGATTATAGTTGGTTATTGTACTGTTTCACCATGAAAGGGTTTGTGTTAGCTTTGTGTTGACTAATGGAGCTGGTAATAGTTTTTATGGTAAATTGGATGCAAATTATTTAAATGCTGTGTGGTTACTGTACTTTGTAAAATACAAAATGACTTTAATATTTCAACCATAAATCAATTAAACAGTGACACATTTGTTAGATAGGTTTAACTTTTTGTTACGCCGTTGACTGCATGCAGAATATCATCCCTGCACATGCTGCATGTATTACGTAAAACTTTGGATTTGACCTGTTGAGCGAGTATGGACGCACTGATCCAGGGACATCTATTCTTACCCTAATCCTCACCATAACCATGAAATGCCAAATGAATGGGATGACACAGTAAACAGTATAATGATCAGGGCACCACTCATGGTCATGGAACCCCCTAGTTCGGCCAATCATCCTCAATCTAATCCCAGTATTAGGCTAACAAAGCAAGCGCCTTCCTCCCCAACTTTCAACAGATGGCCTGACGTTCGTCTCCCTGGACAGGACGCCTAGCTGTGTGGACCACACTGGGTCACCAGAGGAACGAGGAGACATGGCCACAGCCCTGTCCTCTGCTGACTGCTTGTCTTTGGGCAAGTCTCCACTCTGCCTCAGCATCTCCCTCTCTCAGACACACTCACCCCCGCACTGCAGCAACGTCTGGCAGATTGCAGCAGAGACACCACTCTCCATCTGCACCTAAAGATCCGCATGCCCTGACAATGAGGTGACCATGTCATCGCCGGCACAGAAGCAGAGAGGCTAGTGGGGAGGGAAGGATGCTGTGTGTGGGTTAGGAGGGAGGGACACATTAACAAGCTATAAGCTCAACTGCCTTATCCATAATGCATTGTCTGGGCCAATTTACATGGTGTTGGACCCTTTGGGAAAAGAGGATCATCAATCACATTACTTTATTAGCTTTTCTCCCTTACCCTCTCCCATTTCTCCCTTACCCTCTCCCATTTCTCCCGTACCCTCTCCCATTTCTCCCTTACCCTCTCCCCTTTCTCCATTACCCTCTCCCATTTCTCCCTTTCTCCCTTACCCTCTCCCCTTTCTCCCTTACCCTCTCCAATTTCTCCCTTACCCTCTCCCATTTCTCCCTTACCCTCTCCCCTTTCTCCCTTACCCTCTCCCATTTCTCCCTTACCCTCTCCCCTTTCTCCCTTACCCTCTCCCCTTTCTTCCCTTTCTCCCCTTACCCTCTCCCCTTTCTCCCCTTTCCCTCTCCCCTTTCTCCCTTTTTGCCCCTTTATCCCTTTCTCCCTTTCCCTCTCCCATTTCTCCCTTACCCTCTCCCCTTTCTCCCTTACCCTCTCCCATTTCTCCCTTACCCTCTCCCCTTTCTCTCTCCCCTTTCCCGCTCCTCTTTCTCCCTTTCCCTCTCCCCTTTCTCCCTTTTCTCCCTTTCCCTCTCCCCTTTCTCCCTTTCCCTCTCCCCTTTATCCCTTTCTCTCTCCCTGTTCTCCCTTTCCCTCTCCCCGTTCTCCCTTTCCCTCTCCCCTTTATCCCTTTCTCTCTCCCTGTTCTCCCTTTCCCTCTCCCCTTTCTCCTTTTCCTTTTCCATCTCCCCTTTGTCCCCTTTCTCCCTTTTCTCCCCTTTCTCCCTTTTCTCCCATTTTCTCCATTTCCCTCTACCCTTTCTTACTTTCCCTCTTCTATTTTTTTTTGTTCCCCCGTTTTGTCATGGTTGTTGTGCCGAGTGCAACTGGCCCCATAAAAAACTCCAAACAGCTTAATTGCTGGGTTGTAAAAAATGTGCACGTTTGTGATGCCCAGAGTTAGGGATTTGAGGGAGTTGGTTACAGGGGTAGGAGGGAGTATTAGTGTTGGTAGTGGAAGTTAAAAATGTTTTATGTGGCATCACCCTCATCAAATACATTTACATGATTTCCCCCTGAATATATTCCCAACTGAATTACAAGAATCTGGACCAGTTTCAGGTTAAGGATCTGTTAGGGTCAAACACGGTTTTGTCACCATGAACTTGTGATACATGCCTGGATTACTAAACAGTCTCATTTTCAGACCAGTCTTTATAACAACAACAAAAACAACTAATCATGAATACTCTCATTATCATTAAATCCCTAGTTACTAAAGCAGAATTTGTCTGTTGATGACTGACCAAATAAATAGGTGAGGATAATTTTATAACAGTAAGTATATTGACAAAGGAAACACCAATTGGTTCCACATTTAGGTCAAGGAAATTGTTTTTTCTTTAGCGATAGAATTTTGAGAATGATGAATTGGAATGGGCATAATCTACAGAATCTACAAGATAAAGAATGAAATTGAAGTTAAAGTTGTTAATATTTGTAAATCAATTAACTGAATTCATAAATTCTGATCTCATTACCAATAACTAACAAAGCCTAATAAGCCACATTTATAAAATTAAATATGCGGACATTCTTTGATGAAAAATGTAATGTAATTATTTGCTAATGTAGCAAAATGTGGCAATGTATAGAGGCACTGTTGATATTTTTAAGTAAAATATGGAACACAAATGTTTTGAAAACAGTAGAAGCATTTATCAACACCTGAAATAAACATGTATATTTTATTCTAATAGGGGGAATTAAGAAAATAAATAGAGCACAGAATCTATTATCAGTTAAGATTTGTTTGTGTTTATATTTTTCTCAAAATTCCACTTTTAAAGAAGAGAACAAAAAAATAGATAATTATTGATGAAAAAGTGGAGTAAACGAAAGATGGTTTACAAGACGTACAGTCTTGATGCGCTTGTGGAAGACGTAAAAGTAGCAAAATATAGTGTTTTTCCTATAGGTTGCAGCAAATGGAGAAAGTTGTGAGAGGCAGGCAACACCACAGTCACAAGCCAGCCTCACCTCTACAGCACCTCTCTACTAATGCCAGTCAGCCATACTAATACTGGTAATCACTGCAAATGAGAGGGATAGATGAGATGGTGAAGGAGCGCTGCTGCCGTGTGTGAGGGGAGGGCAGGGAGAGGAAGTCAGGGGTGGGCAGGGAGGGAGAGGAAAATCAACGGTGTCCTAAACCCATCAAAGTGCCAGTTTGTTTAATTGTTGGCACATCAACAGAGCAGACGAGAGCTCCCACCTTCCTCCCTCCCTAACTCACTCATTACCATCACCCCAACTCTGTCCATAATACACCAGACTCCTCAACACCCTGACAATGGGACAACAAACTGCCCTGAAAAAGGGGATTATAATTGCAATCATATATGTGGGTTTTTTAACATGCACAGCATACTGTACCATTAGTATCACAAATAAGTAATAATTTGCTAATGACAACATTATGTTGAGTCAGTTTAGGGGCAATTAAAGTGAGTGATATTTACATATGCCTAATGAATCACAGTGCGTGGCAGCTTGAGGGAGGCTAATGAATATTCATCCAGGCATTCTCACCCGCCGCAGCAGTTTATAAACTGAATTATGGTTGATTTGCCCTTTTAAAAAATGAACATGGGCGCATCTCCCACAAGGAGGGAATGAACAATAAAGGCTGATTATAAAAATGTTTTAGTGGTAAACTGCCGGTGAGGAGATCAGAGGCTGATTTTTATAGACTTCCCCAGCTTTCATAAAGAGCACGCCTTTGCGTCTTTGTGAAAAGTGAGGGACCAATCTGCCCACCTCCTTTTGGACTCAAGATGGCACTGGGGCCAATGGTATGGCAGTGATTTGCCCTGTAATTTCCCATGCTTGGCAGTTTAGTTCTAACCCCTCAGGTGCAGGTTCAACAGCCAATCAGTACATCACACAACTTACAGTATATGTTTTATCATGCAAATACTACTGTCAGTTTAGCAGGTGCTACACCACATGATAAAGGACAGGCAAGAATATACAAAAGGCTGTAGAATGTTCATAAATATAATTGTATTATTATGTTATTTGTGTGTGCAAAATGCATTTACTGCACTTTAAAACTCAAAATGTCAAGTTATGTGATCTTAACAGCACACCCAGCCATTTGGTTTATGTTTATGATACAAACTTTTTTCTTCCCATTGCTCACAGTAGATGAAAGGTGCTTTCAATTTGTTTCATGAAGTTCTGAAACACTGGGACCCCTGTATACCATAATATAGTTCCATGAGTGTCACTTTGGTCCTGTTCACTATAGAGTGTCTTCAGAAAGTATTCATACACCTTGACTTATTCCACATTTTGTTGTGTTACAGCCTGAATTCAAAATGGACTAAATATATTGTTTTCTCACCCATCTACAAACAATACCCCATAATGACAAAAAGAAAACATGTTTTTAGAAATGTTTGCATATTTATTGAAAATGAAATACAGAAATATCTCATTTACATAAGTATTCACACCCCTGAGTCAATACATGTTAGAATCACCTTTGGCAGCGATTACAGCTGTAAATCCTTCTGGGTAAGTCTCTAAGGCCTTTACACACCTGGATTGTACAACATTTGCCCATTATTCTTTTAAAAATTCTTTAAGCTCTGTCAAATTGGTTGTTAATCATTGCTCGATAACCATTTTCAAGTCTTGCCATAGATTTTCAAGCAGATTTATGTCAAAACTGTAACTTGGCCACTCAGGAACGTTGACTGTATCCTTGGTAAGCAACTCCATTGTAGATTTGGCCTTTTGTTTTAGGTTATTGTCCTGCTGAAAGGTGAATTCCTCTCCCAGTGTCTGGTGGAAAGCAGACGGACCCAGGTTTTCCTTTAGGATTTTGCCTGTGGCTCCATTCTGTTTATTTTTTATCCTGAAAAACTCCTCAGTCCTTAATGATTACAAGCATACCCTTTTCTCCTACCACAGCCATTAAACTCTGTAACTGTTTTAGTCACAATTGGCCTCATTGTGAAATCCCTGAGCATTTTCCTTCCTTTCCCGGCAACTGAGTTAGCAAGGATGCCTGTATCTTTGTAGTGACTGGGTGTATTGATACACCATCCAAAGTGTAATTAATAACTTCACCATGCTCAAAGGGATAATCAATGTCTGCTTTTTTTAACCAATAGGTGAACTTCTTTGCGAGACATTGGAAAACCTTCCTGGTCTTTGTGGTTGAATCTGTATTTGAAATTCACTGCTGGACTGAGGAATCTCACAGATAATTGTCCGTGTGGGGTGCAGAAAAGAGGTGGTCATTAAAAAATCATGTTAAACACTATTATTGCACACAGTGAGTCCATGCAACATATTATGTGAATTGTTAAGCACATATTTAGGCTTCCCACAACAAATGGGTTGAATACTTATAGACTCAAGACATTTTAGCTTGTCATTTTTTATTAATTTGTAAAAATTTCGAAAAAAACATAATTCCACTTTGACATTATGGGGTAGGGCCAGTGTAGGGCCAATGACAAAAAAATCTAAACTTAATCAATTTTAAATTCAGGCTGCAACACAACAAAATGTGTAAAAAGTCAAGGGGTGAGAATACTTTCTGAAGGCACTGTAGGGCAGTGATCGAATACAGTAAAGCATTTGCTCTGTATGACTGTGGTTACATTTCTCATTGGTAAAGTCCATTGACCACCAGCCTCCCTTTAGAAAGGCAGCAGATAAAATGTTGCGGTTGGCTAAATACTGAATTCAATAAATGTAAAATACTAAGCAAGAACAAACTTGTATATTGTTCGTGTGCACCCTATCTCCACATTGAAGGCCCATTGACCAAACCATACAATTAGAAGTCTTATTCTATATGGACCAAACCCTCATTGTATACCATGTATCAATCAAGATTCTCTCATCTTTGTCTTGGTATGAATAAGCCATGGATTAATACACTGCAGTAACCAACCTTAACAATAAGATTGTAGTTATTAAACAGCTACATGTGGAGTGAATGCAACCACTTGATGGTGAGGGAACCAATCAATATTGAAATTCAAGACCTGCCTCATGCTGTTGAGAACTGTTTTTGAGTAAGATATTTTGGTACCATCTGTGTTTTGTACTTTCATGGAGTATTTAAACCATTGCAGAATATGGAGCATCTGCTTTGTGCATGTCAATTTGGATGATAGGCCACCTTTTATTCTGTGACATTCTCACCATGTAACATGTCTGCCCCCTTGTGTTACTTTTTGCATATTTCCCAAAAATCACTTTTTACAACTTTATCCAATAGATGTCACTGCTGCTTAGGATTGATATCACCAAGCATTAGCTTTAGGCTAGCTAGACAATAGCAAAGATTGTCTATTATATTGAAAAGATAGTCAAGTGACCGCTCTAACAATGGAAATACATGTCCTCAAAGATGGAAGGCAGGCGGGAGGAGGCAAGATCAGGTGGGACCATTCTAGCCAATGAGAGGGCAGAGACGGGTGTGAACAACAGGCCATAGAGATAGAAGACTCCTCTTTGTATCTGTGCCATTATAGCGTCTGTGACAGCATGAGCAGCGCCATTTAGGCTATCTCCATTTTAAAGTAGTCCATTTTCTTCTTCTTTATTGTCTGATTGCGCCCAACTCATAGGAATCTCCACCCAGTTGACTACTTTAAAATGGTGGAAGCCCTAAATAGCAATGTCCATGCTAAATAGGGTTATATTCACGATGAGTCCTCTATCTATCTCTATGACAACAGGCACAACTCCCATATAAAGTCGTTTTTTCCCCACTTATATCAGTGCATTTGTAACAACCGAACCATTACGAAACGTCTATTCGATCAAATAAGCCTCACGTAGCAAATTAGCAATTATATTTTTGTTGACCAAATAAGACACCACAAAAAATGTCCCACTTAGTGGGCGTATTTTCGTAGACGATTTTGGGCGGAGTAAAACCTCTCTCTTCGCCTCTTCCTCTTTGACTATAGTGACACAGCGCTAGTAATGACTCAAGTTTAACTTCAGTATTGTACTGTATACCGTATGAAATCAAATTGTTGCAGTTTAATTGATCAAGCTGTCTGTCATGATTTTGGGCCATGGATTTCATTAGCAATAATGCCATTGCAATTCGTATAGATTTTGTTCTACACTGCACAGTTGTTATCTGGTAGAGGACCAAGTAAATTCTTTCCTGACTTCCTCTACAGTTGCAGCAAAATACCTTCATCAGACTGTATTACACCAGAGGGGGAGCACTTAAACACTCTTATTTACAATGCAGTTAAAGTATGATGCTCTGTGTAGCTGGGGGTTGGTTATGAAAGCTGGTGCAAATAATTGTCTATATAGAGTAGACATGAGGTTACGTGTAATTACACATATCCTTTTATATGCATTACATTTGTTCATAAACTCAAATGAATTGTGTGTAAACCCCTCACCCTAGAATAATTATTTGAGATTAATCAGATATCTCCATGTAAATATGTTTGCAAATCCTTGAGTACAGTATGTGTAGCTTACCTACACAGTTGAGAGGATAGAGAGGCAGACCAGCAGCCATTCTAACCAATTGGACAATGAAGTATCAATTATATTATATTGCGTTCTATTCTATTCATGGCAATGCATTTTGGGGCGGCAGGTAGCCTAGTGGTTAGAGCGTTGGATTAGTAACCGAAAGGTTGAAATATCGAAGGTAAAAATATGTTTTTCTGTCCCTGAACAAGGCAGTTAACCCACTGTTCCTAGGCCGTCATTGAAAATAAGAATTTGTTCTTAAGTGACTTGCCTAGTTAACTAAAGGTAAAATAGATTGTGGAAATACATTTCTCCCATAATACGAATAGCGTATGTAGGCCGAAGCCTACATTTTATGCATGAATCTAATTCAGTGTTTAGGTCAGATTCAGGACTTCTCTCATTTCAATGTAATTATTTGTTCTAGGGCTGGCTGTCTGTCTCACAAGGGTCAGAAAATGACGCTCCCTCTTTGTGGTCAGTAACGCTCGTCTGTGCACGGTAGGTGGGACCAGGCATTTCAGTACGCTATTCGTCACCAACACGACCCGGAGAACGTAGCCTAATGGCGTTTCGCTCAGACACCACCTATTGTGTGTGAGATGTAACTACGTCTGAAGGTTGTGACAGAGATATGTGGAAAGTCCCTAACACTGGAAATCCCCTTTAGTCAGTTTTTTTTTCTCCGTCTACATTAACTAAATTAAGTTGGGGGACGTGATCTATGCTTTGACGGTCTATACAGTGAATCAACCAAAATAGAATTGATTGTGCAGAAGGCTGAATGGCGTTGTGTGGACTGCTGCGGTTAACCTGATTGAAGTGGCAGAGGACTACCCGGAGCATCCTTAGGCTTTGTTGGTAGTCTTAGTACCGACATATTGCACAGGTAATATTCATTCATATTATATATATTTATTTACCAAGGATTGTAACTCACTTTCGTTTAAGCATTTGAAATATATCTACTATTGACTAACATTGAGAGGCCTTGGTCGTAGCATTGAGTTTCTGGGGACACAGACAGAGGTATGCGCGTTGGCATGGGCGCCATGGTTCTGACAGCCATTGTTTACGAAGACGTCACCCTCAAGCAATTAAAAAAACATTACCCAGTGGAATAAATAATTAATGTTACATTGTAACTATGTTTTTGACAATACTCGCGATGCAATGTTACAATGTTTCAACCGTTGCTGTCAGAGGAATTACGTAATCCGAACGTCAGCAGACTCCTGTTATTGTGTTTTGTGTAAACCGCAGCGCTCACCATTGTGCCAACGCTTCAATGTCTGCCAATATCGAAAGAGCGACAGTCTCCTTATTACATGGATATTTAGAGGTTCTCCTACAATGACATTATGCGCCTTCAAGGTAATCTATACTGTAATTGATGAAGGATGCTTGAATTGTTTTGTTGCTTGAATTGTTTTGTTCTAAATAATGTATACGGTGCCCATAATATACAGTTACAGTATATATCACATTGTAGGTAGGTACCTCTCCATAAGGTCTTAACAGCTTATTGTCATATTATATGAAATGGGTACATATATCTGACAGACTGTTCTACAGATGGGAGATGACTTATGACTTATGATTGATGAGCAATGTGTTATTCTTGATGTTAAAACACATTACTTTCAAGTTCCTGTTTCAATGGTCCTCCATCTTGAATACTGAAAAGAACTGTAAGGGTTTTTAATAGTTCCATCCTGTGCAGTTCTTATGCATCATTGTCAGTATTACCGACTTTTCTGTGATGGTGGGTGTGAGTGGGCCTTATGATTTCTACTAGCTACTGCCTAGCGGTGTCCTTTGGCTTTGGGTCTGGAAATCACCATCAGTTTGTAGAAGGCGTCTGTCATGTGCCTCAATCCCATTGGGGCGGCAGAGGCTGTGGGGAAATTCTAACTTGGAAAAGAACACAAAAGCCCTCTTGTTTGTCTTTATTCATTACCCACAATTTGTCTAGTATTAGAAGTGGCCCATATAGTCCAGTGATCAGAACCACGTGCTGCCAATGAAACCAACCAAAAACTTTTTATTTTTCTCCTCTTCAGTTCTGCGTTTGTACACATTACATCTGGTGAACACCATGTCCCAGGGACAGAATTTCCTGCCAAAGTTCCTCTTTGTGAGTAACCTGCTGAAAGCGGTCAAGATCCGGGAGCGGGTGCCTAACGATGTGGTGAAGCCAGCGGCCAGCGGAGGCCTTATGCACCACCTGCGGGGCATGCACCGCTACACCCTGGAGATGATCCGCATGAGCCAGTTCCCCCAGGCCTTCCAACAGGTCATCCAGGCAGCCATCTTGGACAGGGCCATGCAGAGCTCCCTAGAGCAGGAGAAGAAGCTCAACTGGTGCCGTGAGGTCAAGAAGATGGTGCCATTGAGAACCAATGGTAATGTATTAGTTTGGGTTTCTGTTCCTCTTGCTGGTAGTAGGGGAGGGGGTATTTTTCAAAGGAGTTTGAAAGACCTTGACACTGAAGAGTAAGAGTTACTCATACTGTTTCCCCTATGAGTTCTTTCAGCAGCAGTGGCAGAGTAACTTGGGGGAGTGGGGTGCATTGGTACTAGCGTTAGCACAATGACATACTAGCTGTTAACATAGACTTCCAGTCATTGAGCCAACAAATATCCATTTAAAAGTGCTGGGCCAACGCTGCTAAATGAATATAGGGGAAACACTGGTACTCAAACATTATGGTAAATTACAAAGGTGAGATTTGTTATCTTTTAGAATGACCATTAGCAGCTCTTGATTTGACTGGTACCTAACATGACTCTGAAGATTTACAGTACAGGATTTGTTCAGCGTATCTAAATCCTGACGTCTAGGGTAATTATGTGGGAGATCCCAAAGCAGTAATTCTATGGTGTCATAGTGATAATTTCCCCTCCATTTTTCTAAAGACCATGTTGACTGAGTTTATTCTGTTGACGCATTCAAACTCTGTAGTGCTCAGTTTCCGTCTGGTTAGATTCATACCTTGCAGTGGAGGTTTGGGTATACCCCTTCTCTCAATAAGTAGCTAAGTGAGTTGGACCTTTATTCACAAATCATACAGCAAACAGCCCCACCTGTCTTGTCTCATACGTGGGTGAGTTACCATGTCAATCCTGTAATTCCATTGAATCATTGCAAATATGGAATGTTATTGTCAGGAGGAGATATAACCAGGTTATTAGGCTTGTTTGTGTGTTGTCTTATTGAGGGTAAATATCTTATCACCTGTGGAATAGACATCTTGAACTTTTGGTAATTTAATGCTGTCATAACAAAGTAACAGTACATGAAACATGAATCATATCCTATTGGCTTTTCCCTACATGTTGAAACTACAGTATTTCCAGTAAAATGATAGTGATAACAAAAGTTTGTCTTCCTGGAAATCCAATTCAGAAACAGCCTTTAACATGATACATATTTCCTTCCTAATGAAAGGATAACATTTTCTCATAGAAGTTTCTGGAGGGCCCAGCTAGGCCTTGATTTGGGAAATCAGCATATACAGTAGCCTCTCCTCTGAATGACACAGCAGCCATGACTTTCAGCAGAGGACTTTCAGACTGAGGAGGACCACCCTGTCTGTTGCTGGCTGGCTGCTGACTCACTGGAATTAATCTATTGTGTCAGGTGACTGGTGAATAAGAACAGGACAGGATAAGCAGAGCAGGACATGAGAGACAAAGCAGGACATTGTGAGCCAGTGGATTCCCACTGTTGCCAAATAATGGATGGTCATTCTTTTGCTGACTAAAAATTCACAGTATTCTAAATGAGAATACTGAGAATACCACATACTGATTTTAGGCAAAATCACAACTTTAATGTGTCACAGAATGGCCATAAAAAATAAAAATGAAAATGTTGATGTGTATAGGAACCCTTAGGGTGAGTGTATATCCCAAAAAGCGAAATTCTAAATATTGGCATGGTGGAGAAATGAAGCAAGTAAGAGGCATTATGAATGTTGCATGAAATGGACAAGCTTTTTGGGAAGATTGTAAGTCTTAGGTCGAAACATGGATAGCCATTTCGAAGGAAAGGCTTGGTTGAACACAAAAACAATACTTTTGAAAAGATTTTCATTTGCAATATTACTTTAGAAGGAAATAGCTACCGTTATGGATGTTACACCCTCCGTTATGAAAGTTACGGAGTCTGAAATAGACATATAAATGTTTGGTCATCTGGAATGTTTTTAAGATGTCAGCAGAAGGCATAGTAGCTTAGGACTATATAATTACAGGTAGCCTTGATAATATACTGTATAGGCTAAGGCCATACACCACATCCTATCAGGGTCATTGTTTTCCTTTATGTACACTACCGTTCAAAAGTTTGGGGTCACTTAGAAATGTCCTTGTTTTTTAAAGAAAAGCTCATGTTTTTGTCCATTAAAATAACATCACATTGATCAGAAATACAGTGTAGACATTGTTAATGTTGTAAATGACTATTGTAACTGGAAACGGCAGATTTTTTTATGGAATATCTACATAGGCCTACAGAGGCCCATTATCAGCAACCATCACTCCTGTGTTCCAATGGCACATTGTGTTAGCTAATCCAAGTTTATAATTTTAAAATGCTAACTGATCATTAGAAAACCCTTTTGCAATTATGTTAGCACAGCTGAAAACAGTTTTTATGATTACATTTACATTTTTTACATTTTTAGTCATTTAGCAGACGCTCTTATCCAGAGCGACTTACAGTAGAGTGCATACATTTTACATACTGAGACAAGGATATCCCTACCGGCCAAACCCTCCCTAACCCGGACGACGCTATGCCAATTGTGCGTCGCCCCACGGACCTCCCGGTTGCGGCCGGCTGCGACAGAGCCTGGGCGCGAACCCAGAGACTCTGGTGGCGCAGCTAGCACTGCGATGCAGTGCCCTAGACCACTGCGCCACCCGGGAGGCGGGATTAAAGAAGCATTTAAACTGGCCTTCTTTAGACTAGTTGAGTATCTGGAGCATCAGATTTTGTGGGTTCGATTACAGGCTCAAAATGGCCAGAAACAAAGATCTTTCTTCTGAAACTCGTCAGTCTATTCTTGTTCTGAGAAATGAAGGCTATTCCATGCGAGAAATTGTCAAGAAACTGAAGATCTCGTACAACGCTGTGTACTACTCCCTTCACAGAACAGCGCAAACTGTCTCTAACAAGAATAGAAAGAGGAGTGGGAGGCCCCGGTGCACAACTGAGCAAGAGGACAAGTACATAAGAGTGTCAACAGTGAAGAGGCGACTCCGGGATGCTGGCCTTCTAGGCAGAGTTCCTCTGTCCAGTGTCTGTGTTCTTTTGCCCATCTTAATCTTTTCTTTTTATTGGCCTGTCTGAGATATGGCTTTTTCTTTGCAACTCTGCCTAGAAGGTCAACATCCCGGAGTTGCCTCTTCACTGTTGACGTTGAGACTGGTGTTTTGCGGGTACTATTTAAGGAAGCTGCCAGTTGAGGACTTGTGAGGCGTCTGTTTCTCAAACTAGACGCTCTAATGTACTTATCATCTTGCTCAGTTGTGCACCGGGGCCTCCCACTCCTCTTTCTATTCTGGTTAGAGACAGTTTACGCAGTTCTGTGAAGGGAGTAGTACACAGCATTGTACGAGAGCCTTCATTTCTCAGAACAAGAATAGACTGACAAGTTTCAGAAGAAAGATCTTTGTTTCTGGCCATTTTGAGCCTGTAATCGAACACACAAATTCTGATGCTCCAAATACTCAACTAGTCTAAAGAAGGCCAGTTATATTGCTTCTTTAATCAGCACAACAGTTTTCAGCTGTGCTAACATAATTACAAAAGGGTTTTCTAAAGATCAATTAGCCTTTTAAAATGATAAACTTGGATTAGCTAACACAACGTGCCATTGGAACACAGGAGTGATGGTTGCTGATAATGGGCCTCTGTACGCCTATGTAGATATTCCATAAAAAATCTGCCGTTTCCAGCTACAATAGTCATTTACAACATTAACAATGTCTATACTGTATTTCTGATTAATTTGATGTTATTTATTGGACCAAAAATGTTCTTTTCTTTCAAAAACAAGGACATTTCTAAGTGACTCAAAACTTTTGAACGGTAGTGTATATCAAAATGAACCTTTACCAACTGAATGTAGACACAAATATGTCATTTTTCTTGTATTACACCTTATTGGAAATATGATATAACATTATGCAAATGAGGTAAAATACTGTAGATGTGCATATAACACCAATCCATTTTACTGGACCCTGAATGAAGTCAGCATATTTTGGGGGTTTCATTTGAATAACACTCCAGGACTAATCACAGATTGTGGATAAACACTCTTTTCATCTTTCTATCTTAAAAAAACTACTACCATGTATGGGAAATTATATCACATAATGTTCAATATATCAATATTACTTCTGTAAAAGTCTAAGAATACATCTCAGAACAAGCACACAAAATGTGTGAATGCACATGCTTTTGAAGCTAAGATATGATAAATCCATATCCATCACATCCACAACCGTAATGGATGTTACGGCTATCATAACGCTGAAAAAGGATACTCATATATAAACAACTTGATGAAAGTTAACTTTGCAGAGAAAGTTTCAAGACGATCTGATGTACGGGGCATGGATGTTACATTGCTCCCCCCTCATCTTCACAAGACTGTAAGACTAGCAAATACAACTGAAGACATTCCATTAGGTCTGTATTACTTCATTAACATCTCAACCTTTTAACAAACACTAGTGGACAGCTGTGAGTGGGAAAACAAGCTCTCCTACTCTGTAATGGCCCAAATTCAACTGGTTAAATAAAGCTTGCACTCCAACATTTAGACCTTGGAAAATTATGAAAGTGGTTTCATTTGCAAATGACAAACTTTATTTTGCATGCTCAGGTTGACTTTCCCAGGGAATTGCCCATTTACCAACATACTTTTATAGTCTGAAGGCAGACATTCAAAGGCAGGGTTACCTGGGTTGCCCAGGTTATTTTATTTTTTATTGTCTGATTAATATACAACTGTAGGGGTCTGTTCACAGTGTTCGGCAGAGTGCAACATTACAGAAAGTTCAGATAGAAATGTATTATGTAGAAGAACATATACAATTGCCATTTATCATTTAAAATAGGCAATTGTGTCAGATCTCATTCCATTTCTATCTGCAACATGTCAAATCTTTTCAAATCACTGAATACACCCCCGGTATAGGTTTTACGTCTACATATGAAGATTCTGACAACACAACAAGCATAGTGTTTTTACCAGAAATATGTTTTTCTCCAGTATGATTCAACCTTAAGATGGAACATAATCAAGATTTCCTGTTCTGTGCGGAGGTTTGTTGTTGCTTGGGTAGAATGTTCCCTTTACTGACGGAAAGCTTTCTCCTCATACATCAAATTATTTAAAGGATAGAAATAGAAAAAACATCTTAGGCCCCTTTCCCTTTTATCCCTACTAGGCTCATGTCCTGCCTCTATTGGCAGCAGGTATCTACAGACTGGGGTGCAGATATTACATAGGTATAATAGTGGTGTACATATTACATAGTGGTGCACATAGTAATACATATATAGCGGTGCACATATAGTAGTACATATGTAAAAACAGTAGTGCAACACAGTGTCCACCTCTACAGGCCCAGACTGGTTTTTCAGCCTGGCGGAAGACAAAAAAGAGGAAGGCAGAAGGTGTTCCATGTCAGTACTCAGAACTTCCTTTTTTAAGTAAAGAAATATGCGTGTGTAAATATAAAAATATATCATCCCACGCGAAAATGAGACCTCTACTGGTCGTCGGCGAAGCTCGTAAAGAGAAAGCGTTCCAGCCGAGCCAAGCTCCGCCCCTCTGGAAAGTCCAGAGTCTGATGTCTATGGAGCAGCAGACAAGGGAAGAAAGAGTCGAATGGCAGCCTCACGGCACTTAGTCACAGAGAACCACACTCAGGGAAATTCCTCTCTTTAGTGTGGCAGGCAGCAGGGTATTTCAGACGAGCTAGGCTCCCCGTACTCACTGATGTTTCACAATGACAAAAAGACCCGCCGCCCTGCAATAAGAGTCAACATTTTCTCCATACAGTTTACCATTGATTTCTTAAACTTGGATTAAAACCTGCATACGCAACTCGTAATTTACCTGATTTACTCATTCAGGCCCTGTCTGTCACCCTCTCCAGTCATCACTAAAGGCTGTTCTTTCATTCTCTTATTTAGTTTAGGTTATTTCAGTGTTAACGTGCCAAGGGACCATACGACTGTCTAATTAAAATACAGTTAGAGTTTAAACCAATACTGTATGTGTCTTAGGCCTAGTGGTCCAGTCTGTTTTAGCCATGTTGTATGGCATGATGACAACAATAGAAGACTGATACATAAAGTGTGGGACCAGGCTAGTGTGTCAAAGCCCACAGTACCTGCAGTACTTGCACAAAGTTTTTCTCTGGTCTCTCAAAGAAGATTAAAAAGGAATGCAATAAAAGGACACCACAAAAACTAACAGTGCTGATAGAGTCTGTGACATCAAACTTTCTCAGGCCTTTTTATATTTCCTCTGTAAGGTGATGAATGATGGTCAGATATAATGGATGCCTGAAGAGCGCTGTGAGAGCTTGTCTGGAAATCCCCTCTCCTTTTAGACTATTTTCTCCAAGCGATACAGGTCTTTGTCTGTGATGGATAGTTTTGCCGTTAATGACCCGCAGTATTACCTCTGGTGATGTGAGGATGGGCACTTTGTATTTCACATAAACACAGATTCATATTAAAGGACTGGAGATAAACTTAACATCTACTGTACATGTCTGGCTCAAACCAGACGGAGTTCTACAAAGTTGAATGCGTCAACATAATAAAGTCAGTCGACATATTTGTTGACACAGGCTTGTTATTAATAAAGGATGTGATATCTTCCTCACGCTAGTCTAGGTCAAGAAACATGTTATTCTTGTTTACATGTGTTCTAGTGGGGATCCTGTTCCGTATGTAATATCTACCCCCATTTCTCATGGCTGTATATGTGTGTTGCAGGAGATGGGAACTGTCTTCTCCATGCTGCATCTCAGTACATGCTGGGGGTGCAGGACACAGACCTGGTCCTGAGGAAGGCCCTGTACAGCGTGCTAAAGGAGACAGACACGGGCAACTTCAGAGCCCGTTTCCAGACTGAGCTGCTGCAGTCTCAGGAGTTCACCCAGACTGGCCTGCATTACAGCACCATGGTGAGGAACGGAGGCCCCGCTACGGCTAGGATGGTGTTACTATAGCAGACCTGGGTGCATAATGATAACTGCATAATGTCAGATACTTGGAAAGTATAGTAAGATGCGTGCTTGATTTAGTTTGGAGTTTGCACTTTTGGGCCTATTCCATTGGTGTCATTGTACCAGGCAAGCTAAGTCAAGTGCAGCCCAAGTATTTGAAAGTGTTTGACGTATTGTATATATTTGACCAAGGTCTGTTAGTAGTATCACCTGTTAGTAGTATCACCCAGGTCTGTTAGTAGTATCACCTGTTAGTAGTATCACCCAGGTCTGTTAGTAGTATCACCTGTTAGTAGTATCACCCAGGTCTGTTAGTAGTATCACCTGTTAGTAGTATCACCCAGGTCTGTTAGTAGTATCACCTGTTAGTGGTATCACCCAGGTCTGTTAGTAATATCACCTGTTAGTAGTATCATAATGTTCAAAGCAGCCTAACTCAAAGTGTTTTTTATTTTCAGAATTGGGAGGAGGAATGGGAGAAGATCATCAAGATGGCATCACCTGTATCCAGCAGCAACGGGCTGCAGTTTGACTCCCTGGAAGACATACACATCTTTGTCCTCTCAAACATCCTCCGCAGGCCCATCATCGTCATCGCAGGTACAGCCTTTCTCAATGGAGCCTTTCATCATTCAGTTCATCAGAAGTTATGTTTACATTGTACAAGTATGCTCCGTCTCTATTCTGTTGGTTCAATTGTACAGGTCAAACTCAAGCACCCATTTTTGCAAGTGTTTGACAAATTATTTTGACCCTAGTCTGGTGTGTACAGTTTCTGTACCTCTTTCTGTAGGTCTGTCTACTATTGCAGTAGAAGCAGTCTGTCAAGTATGGTGTCCAGTATCTAACTCATGGCTGTATCCTTACAGACCAGGTGCTACGCAGCATGAAATCCTGCTCCTCCTTCTCTCCCCTCAATGTGGGGGGCATCTACCTGCCTCTGCACTGGCCTCCAGGGGAGTGCTACAAGTACCCCATAGTGCTCGGCTACGACTCCCAGCACTTTGCCCCCCTCATCACCATCAAAGACAGTGGCCCAGGTGTGAACAGTAACTGTCATTGATAGATTACCCTGTTGAGGAGTGCTTGTAGAATGAGGGTGAATGTGACCTATATACCGCATCCTACTAAATTTAGTCATTTCTTCTGCTGTTTTTGTTGTACAGCGTCATTGGGTCCCAGAAAAGTGGTAGTATATACCTAACACCTATGTATTATTCATGTATTATTATTATGACTGTGTGCCCCAGAGATCCGAGCGGTGCCGCTGATCAACCCGGGTCGTGGGGGCTTCGAGGAGCTCAAGGTGCACTTCCTGATGGAGAAGGAGCAGACGCAGAAGGAGAGGCTGCTGAAGGACTACCTGATGCTGATTGAGATCCCTGTCATTGGACTGGGCTATGACACCACACGCATCATCAACGCTGCCAGGTGGGTGGGACACTAAAGGCATGGGGAACTACACTAGAACAGGATATTAAGCACAGTTTAAAAAGCACTACAAATCTGTTTTTAAAAGTATGTTTGTGGCATAATAGTACTTCATTTGTATTTACTTTATTTAATCGGGTGGGTCAGTTGAGAACCAATTGTCAATATTGACGACCTGGCCGAGAGGTGTGTGATTAGCCTATCAATAGTTCTGAGTGTGTTCCATGTTGCCTCTCCCAGGCTGGATGAAGGGAACCTGCCTGAGGACATGAACCTGATGGAGGACTACCTCCAGTTGGTCAACCACGAGTACAAGCGCTGGCAGGAGGACAAGGACCAACTGTGGGCCGCCCAGCCCCATAGACCACCCCCCTTCTCCGTGTCCCAGCTGTCCCTTATCGAGATCCGCTGTGCCACACCACGATGCACCTTCTACGTCTCCGTGGACACCCAGCCACACTGTCACGAGTGCTTTGAAAAACGCCAGGGCCAGCCCAACGGGAGGATAGAGGCCGCTCCTACGAAAGGCGGTGGTCAGGCTTGTGAGCCAGAGTGTAGTAGTGGCTGCCGGGCGGTGTTATCCAGCCCGCGCTCCGTCCCTCCCCCACCCACGGCGCCCAGCCTCAGCCTGTACAGCGAGACTCACGCCATGAAGTGCAAGACACCCGGCTGCCTTTTCACCCTCAGCGTGGAGCACGATGGTCTGTGTGAACGCTGCTTCAACACCCGGCAGAATGCACCCACTGCTGATGGCTCCTCGGGCATCCCCCTGCCTGCCCACCTCGGCTGGCCCCAGTGGGGCGCGGGACGGGAGCAGGAGACAGAGCGGTGCAACGTGTGCCACCAGAAGGCCTTCAGGATATTTAACGGACTGTGCCCCCCGTGCCTCCAGAGGACTGCTACGGAGAGGGGCGAGGATCCCCAGCCACCGGCAGCAGCCAGGATAGAGGCCTCCTCTGGGTCGTTATGGACTCAGCCCCAGCCAAGGGACTCTGAGCGCTCAGGCACCTCAGCTCTCAACGGCCACACGTCTGGCCGGCCCTGTAAGAGGTCGGGATGCCAGTTCTTCGGGACTCAACAGAATCTTGGATTCTGCACCATTTGTTACCTGGACTATCAGACCAACCACCGTAAGTCTAATCAGCCGCTCGTTCATAGTCATTTTAACAAGAAATGCTTTTCTAATAATTTCCCAGCAAAACATAGATTTCATCAAAGGGAATCAGGCCACATCAAACCCACAGCTGTCATGTCTACTATTCATCTACTTATATCAGTATACTTAGAGACAACATGAAACAAACAAAATGTTTACACCAGACAGTACTGGGAAAGCTGCAAATTTACTGGAATCTCAAGATAAGTTGATATTGTGTGTGGTCATATGTGAGTTTGACGTGTGGTTTTGCTGTGTTCACCTCCCCCAGTGGCGACCCCTCATCCTCCCCCTGCTCCAATCCAGAGTCGTCACGCGTCAGAGGCAGGTTTCCAGGATGCTTCGCGCTGTCGGGGCCCGGACTGTGGGGCCATGGGCAAGGTCATGCTGGAGGGTTACTGTAACAAGTGCTACGTAAAGGAGCAGAGCACCAGGCTCAACCAGGCTGCTACCAGGGCTCCCGGCACCCACTCCCCTCCACTGGTCATGGTGAGTGTCTCCCTCCCTCTCACACAGGGCCCAGTGGCTGTACACCACATTTTGAATTGCAGATCATTTTTTACACTGTTTCAGAGAGTAAATAAAAGTCTTAGATCAGATATAATGATTTGCTTCCACAAGTGACAATGTTCCTCTGTTTTTCTCTCTCTCTGCAGCGAACAGCTAAACCAGAAAGAACCAGACAGACCCAGACCCAGACCCAGGCGACATGTAGGCGGAGTGGCTGCAGTAACATCTCCCCCGGCTGCACAGACCTGTGTCCAGAGTGCCACACGCGGAACACGCGGGGGCAGAGAGAGAGTCGCAGGGAGAGGGCAGGGGCACCTAAAGAGAAGACAAAGCAGCGCTGTAAAACCCTAGGCTGTGACCACTATGCTAACCAAGAGAAGCAAGGCTACTGTAATGAATGTGACCTCTTTAAGCAGATCTACAGGGGGTGAGCCCAAAAGTTTAGGGAAGATTAAAATGGCCGTGCCACGATGCTAGTCAATGCATCTCTGAAACTAGTGACCTTACGGCCAAAAGCCCATTTTAAAATGTGTTCATGAAGAGCGGGGGTAGTAGAAATGGCCGGCAGAATACCTCTTAGTGCAATTATTATTATCTCACGTGTACAGGACGAGAGGTGAGGTATACGTGTCAGAAAACTGACAACATATGTACAGTATGTATCTAAGTACATACTGTATCATGCTGGACTACTGATTGTATCTTGAAAAAAGCGCAATGTGTAAACTGCTTAATAATACGGCCAAGGAATTATCTATCAAGCAGCTAGCTACCTACACAATAATGTGATAAACCACAGCTTTTGTTTAAGAACCTCACTGACCAAAGTCCTGACAAGTGCAAAGCTGTGCCAAAGCCATCACGCACTGCCAAAATGAGTTTGTTTAGTCAAAATTCGGGTTTAAACAGGAGTAGTTACAGTCTCAAAAACTGCACCTACCTAGACAGCTAATGTACAGTATCTGAGCATTTGCGAGTGGGCAGGACCCTTAAAAGTATGGTGCTACTTGTACAGAAATCAAACATGGAGGTTCTGTGACATGACAGAGAAAACAGTAGTTAGAACTCAATAATATTCAACCTCTCCCACCGCCGCATAGATGTCTGCTGGCAGTACAGATGCTGTTGCCTTTTGTGGTTGTGTTCTTGTTTGCTGTTGACCACTTTTGTATCTGTACTGTAGAAATACAAGTTAATGCTTGCCCTGAGAGTAGTACCGCGTTACAGTATGTTCTATATGTGGCCTCTGTTAATGCTGGGCAATTACCTTCACACAGACTCCTAGTTAATGACTAACTTACAGAGAAAGATAAGAGCAGAGTTCAGTTGATCTCGTCCAAGGGGATTGCCAGTGAAGAAAGGAGTGTGTGTTTGAAAGGAAAGGAAAGAAAACATAAGTGCAGGAGAAATCCCCTTAGAGCTCAATACCTCAGTCAGAGGAGGGAGGGAGGCCATGAGAAGGTAAACAAATACACCTGTGAGGAAAAAACGAAAGACTTGGTTCACACCATGTAGCTGTGGCATGGCAGCCAGTGCTCTTAGCTACCATGAGCTGGTAGGCTCCAGCCTGCAGTAAAATACCTCTCCACCCGTAGAACCTGGCTTGCAGTACAGTACCACTTCATCATAGGGGCTCTGCTGAAATCTGCTCTGCTCACACGATGCCTCACTCCAGTACTCACACCTGTGTGATATGCGCAAGCAAACTGACATTCCTTTTCTTCTTTTATATCTATATATTTGAACTGACATTTTTGTTCCTGCCAAAAAACGTGCCATCATCTACAAAGCATTCTCGTGACCTCTTAACCAACGCAATGTTGAAACAAAAGAACGTCTGTTCAATATGCATATCTGACGTCTGTTAAAAATTAGATTTATGGTAGCCTAGATAGAGATCTGGTCTTTAATCAGATAAAAAACATAATATAATATAAGGGCAATTAGTTGTCAGTTCATTACGAGACATCAAAGGAGTACGTGCTCTTTGGTTATGGGTCGGAACTCTGATCATCACGTACTACTTGCACAATACTTAATAAGCTGCTCCGGAATTTAGGATGGTACTTTCCTTGACATGCATAGGGACATTCCAATGTTAGACGTAAACACGCAAAGTTGTAACAAAACATGCAAAAGTTGTGAGATACATTTTTGTGTAACCTTTCAATAATAGGGTATTGTATGAAAAGCTTTGTTTTGTTTGTTAAGTATTTATTCATATCAAATATTATCTGTATTGTGCGTTTCAATACTTATTTATATGTTGTCCTGAAATGAATTATTTTTATTAAGAAAACCTGACATTGTCTTGTTGCTTATTTCAACACAGTGTGTGTATACATGTGTGTGCGTGTGCTTGCGTATCAACAAACTGTGTGTATGTGTGTGTGTGTGTGTGTGTGTGTGTGTGTGTGTGTGTGTGTGTGTGTGTGTGTGTGTGTGTGTGCTTGCGTATGAACAAACTCTACAGAACATATTTCTACATTTCGTATGTGGGTAACTGGATATTGCTCAATGACTGGTTTTCAAAAATGACATTATTCTGTTTTTTTTGTTTTTAGAGTGATTCTATTACTGATGTGTGGTGTGTTTTCCAGTGGAGACATATGGGCCTATGGGCCTGTGCCAAAGTGCATCTCAACACTACCACATTGACCTGCTCATATTTTTAGCTAAACCATCCACATTACGTTTCTAAAGCATCTTGGTTCTCACACACACATACGTGTTTCACTTTAACAAAATTCTCATTTAATTTTTTTCACTCTTTCTAACAATGTAATTCTGAAAGTAAACCCACACGTCTGACCTCTCATGGCCTTGGCCCATAGTGCTTGAAAAGCAGGCAACCCCCTTCAGAATCCTCACAGTTGAGTCACAGCTGAAAGGAAAGTCTTCATCAGAAGCTACCGCTGCTGAGGGAGAGTTAGGGTGAGGGAGGGGATATATGTTGTTGGGCAGAGGTGACATTTCAGGAGTGCGTGGGAGGGAGGAATAGCGTTAGCGTGGGTACTAGGGGAGAATCTCAATTGCATACTCCTCACGTCCTCTCTACTTGCCTCCCTACCTCTTGAACTTCTCCAATGGGTTTTGAGAAGGAGAGAGGACGTGAGGAGAATGCAATTGAGATTCTCCCTAAGTCAGCCAACAGCCGTTGACATGGCAGGTGGGCAGATGTGGTGGTCTGAAAATAACTTTGCATTCAAAGTGGGTGGCTGTGTTATCATCTGGCAGTTACCCCATTGTTGCACATTATCAAGGGTTAAAACGTAGGTTTATGGTAGGCCGATGTGAAATTCTAGCTCAGGACTCTCTTGTATTCTGTTTCAATTCAGGAAGTTGAGCTGCGAGCTCTGTTTTGCAATCGGCAGTGGGTGTAACCAACGCTGACCGTGTTATCCAAAAGCAAGACAAACAAGGTGATCATGGTAACTATGTACACTATGCCTATGGGGTAAATAACCTTAAGTACCTGCTGTAAATGAGACGTACAGTTTCATTTTGCATCATGACCATGTATGAGTATGAAGTACGGTATGACTAGGACCAGGAGTTTTGGGGCACTTTTTGAGGCACTGCTTTCACTGGCATTTCCAGCATTATCCACTAGAGTTGCTGAAGGTAGGAAATCCTAGGAAATGTTCTGTAATTGGCACAAGCTGTCTCCAATCAATCAATCAATCAATGTCTGGCATGTAGTTGAGGGATTGCCTAAGCCATGGGAAGCGTAGCTCTGTCAATATTAAATCGCACAAAACCTATTATTTTGCAAGGAATACTATTTGTAGATCAGAGGTGATCCTCTCCAACGGACTCAGAAGTTGTAGGTAAAAATATGGGCAAGTCAATGAAACCGACCATGAAAGTATATTGTATGAAATCCGAGGGGTAGCTGTAGCCCCAACTGGGACTTGAACCCAGGTCCAGCAACTGTCAAACCAACCAGTCTGAATGTCTTCAGTATTTGGTCCCATATTCCTTGCATACAATGACTATATCAAGTGTGTGACTACAAACTTTTTGTATGCATTTGCAGTTTGTTTTGGTTGTGTTTTGGATGATGCTTTACCATTTTGTCATCCTTTGCAGACAGTCATGTTCTTTTGATGAATGTATTTGCAATTTTGCTGATATATGGTTTTGATGAATGTATTTGCAATTTTGCTGATATATGGTTTTGATGAATGTATATACTGAACAAAAATATAAACGCAACATACAACATTTTCAAAGATTTTACTGAGTTGTATAAGGAATTTAAATAAATTCATTAGGCCCTAATCTATAGATTTCATATGACTGGGAATACAGATATGCAGCTGTCGGTCACAATACCTTTAAAAAAGGTAGAGGTGTGGATCAGATAACCAGTCAGTATCTGGTGTGACCATAATTTGCCTCATGCAGCGCGACACATCTACTTCGCATAGTGTTGATCAGGCTGTTGATTGTGGCCTGTCGAATACTGTCCTACTCCTCTTCAATGGCTGTGCGAAGTTGCTGGATATTGGCGGGAACTGGAACACACTGTCGTACACGTCGATCCAGAGCATCCCAAACATGCTCAATGGGTAACATGTCTGGTGAGTATGCAGGCCAAGGAAGAAGTGGGCCATTTTCAGCTTCCATGAATTGTGTACAGATCCTTGTGACATGGTGCCGTGTCTTATCATATTGAAACATGAGGTGATGGCGCAGATGAATGGCACGACAATGGGCCTCAGGATCTTGTCACTGTACTTCTGTGTATTCAAATTGCCATCGATAAAATGCAATTGTGTTCGTTGTCTGTAGCTTATGCCTGCCCATACGATAACACCACCAACACCATGGGGCACTCTGTTCACTACATTGACATCAGCAAACCGCTCACCCACACAACGCCATCTGCCCAGTACATTTGAAATCAGGATTAATCCGTGAAGAGCACACTTCTCCAGCGTGCCAGGGGCAATCGAAGGTGAGCATTTGCACAATGAAGTCGGTTACGACGCCGAACTGCAGTCAGGTCAAGACCCTGGTGAGTACAACGAGCACGCAGATGAGCTGAGAGTTTGTGGAGAATAGTTTTTCTCGTGCAAACCCACAGT
This sequence comes from Salvelinus namaycush, assembly GCF_016432855.1. NCBI lineage: Eukaryota > Metazoa > Chordata > Actinopteri > Salmoniformes > Salmonidae > Salvelinus > Salvelinus namaycush. Next base: position 17,441,196 of record NC_052341.1, read on the forward strand.
TTCATCAGCTGTCCGGGTGGCTAGTGTCAGACGATCCCACAGGTGAAGAAACCGGATGTGGAGGTCCTGGGCTGGCGTGGTTACACGTGGTCTGCGGTTGTGAGGCCAGTTGGATGTACAGCCAAATTCTCTAAAACGACATTGGAGGCGGCTTATGGTAGAGAAATCAACATTCAATTCTCTGGCAACAGCTCTGATGGACATTCCTGCAGTCAGTGTGCCAATTGTACGCTCTCTCAAAACATGAGAAATCTGTGGCATTGTGCTGTGTGACAACACTGCACATTTTAGAGTGGCCTTTTATTTGTATTTGATTTATTTAACCTTTATTTAACTAGGCAAGTCAGTTAAATTACAAACAAATTCTTATTTATAATGACGGCCTACCGAAAGGCAAAAGGCCTCCTGCGGGGACGGGAGCTGGGATTTATAAAAATCTAAGATATAGGACAAAACACACACCATGACAAGAGAGACAACACTACATAAAGAGAGACCTAAGACAACAACATAGCAAGGCAGCAACACATGACAACACAGCATGGTAGCAACACAACATGACAACAACATGGTAGCAGCACAACATGGCAGCAGCACAACATGGTAGCAGCACAAAACATGGTACAAACATTATTGGGCACAGGTAACAGCACAAAGGGCAAGAAGGTTGAGACAACAATGCATCATGCAAAGCAGCCACAACTGTCAGTAAGAGTGTCCCTTATTGAGATTTTGAATGAAGAGATTGAGATAAAACTGTCCAGTTTGAGTGTTTGTTGCAACTCGTTCCAGTCACTAGCTGAGCTGCAGCGGACTGAAAAGCCGAGCGACCCAGGGATGTGTGTGCTTTGGGGACCTTTAACAGAATGTGACTGGCAGAACGGGTATTGTATGTGGAGGATGAGGGCTGCAGTAGATATCTCAGATGGAGGGAGTGAGGCCTAAGACGGTTTTATAAATAAGCATCAACCAGTGTGTCTTGCGATGGGTATACAGAGATGGCCTGTTTACAGAGGAGTATAGAGCATAGTGATGTTCCCTATAAGGAGCATTGATGGAAAATCTGATGGCCGAATGGTAAAGAACATCTAGCCGCTTGAGAGCACCCTTACCTGCTGATCTATAAATTATGTCTCCGTAATCTAGCATGGGAAGGATGGTCATCTGAATCAGGGTTAATTTGGCAGCTGGGGTGAAAGAGGTGCGATTACGATAGAGGAAACCAAGTCTAGATTTAACTTTAGCCTGCAGCTTTGATATATGCTGAGAGAAGGACAGTGTACCGTCTAGCCATATTCCCAAGTACTTGTCATTCATTCAAGATGGCATAGCAGTCAGACGTCCTTTGTCCTCGTCTTGTCGTGTCCCGTGTATATATCTATTTACATATTTTCTTCGCATATCTTTTTATATATATTTTTTTCTAAAAACTCAACTTCAAAACACTCTCCTGCAACCCGCCTCACCAATTTAAAAAAAGAAGAAGTATTATTCACCTCAAATCTGAAATCCACAACAGAAGCTAGCCAGAAGTTAGCCAGTTCACTGAATCCTGGCTTAGGAAGAAATCTCCACCCCTAACTACAACATTTTCAGACAAGATAGAACTGCCAAAGGGGGCGGTGTTGCAATCTACTGCAGAGATAGCCTGCGGAGTTCTGTCCTACTATCCAGGTCTGTACCCAAACAATTTGAACTTCTACTTTTAAAAATCCACCACTCTAAAAACAAGTCTCTCACCGTTGCCGCCTGCTATAGACCACCCTCTGCCCCCAGCTGTGCTCTGGACACCATATGTGAACTTATTGCCCCCCATCTATCTTCAGAGCTCGTGCTGCTAGGTGACCTAAACTGGGACATGCTTAACACCCCAGCCGTCCTACAATCTAAGCTTGATGCCCTCAATCTCACACAAATGATCAATGAACCTACCAGGTACCACCCCAAAGCCGTAAACACGGGCACCCTCATAGATATCATCCTAACCAACTTGCCCTCTAAATACACCTCTGCTGTTTTCAACCAAGATCTCAGCGATCACTGCCTCATTGCCTGCATCCGTAATTGGTCAGCGATCAAACGACCTCCACTAATCACTGTCAAACGCTCCCTGAAACACTTCAGCGAGCAGGCCTTTCTAATCGACCTGGCCCAGGTATCCTGGAAGGATATTGGCCTCATCCCGTCAGTAGAGGATGCCTGGTTATTTTTTTTAAATGCCTTCCTCACCATCTTAAATAAGCATGCCCCATTCAAGAAATGTAGAACCAGGAACAGATATAGCCCTTGTTTCTCTCCAGACCTGACTGCCCTTAACCAACACAAAAACATCCTGTGGCGTTCTGCATTAGCATCGAACAGCCCCCGTGATATGCAACTTTTCAGGGAAGTTAGAAACCAATATACATAGGCAGTTAGAAAAGCCAAGACTAGCTTTTTCAAGCAGAAATTTGCTTCCTGCAACACAAACTCAAAAAGGTTCTGGGACACTGTAAAGTCCATGGAGAATAAGAGCTCCTCCTCCCAGCTGCCCACTGCACTGAGGATAGGAAACTCTGCCACCACCGATAAATCCACTATAATTGAGAATTTCCATAAGCATTTTTCTACGGCTGGCCATGCTTTCCACCTGGCTACCCCTACCCCAGTCAACAGCACTGCACCCCCCACAGCAACTCGCCCAAGCCTTCCCCATTTCTCATTCTCCCAAATCCAGCCAGCTGATGTTCTGAAAGAGCTGCAAAATCTGGACCCCTACAAATCAGCCGGGCTAGACAATCTGGACCCTTTCTTTCTAAAATGATCTGCCAAAATTGTTGCAACCCCTATTACTAGCCTGTTCAATCTCTCTTTCGTGTCGTCTGAGATTCCCAAAGATTGGAAAGCAGCTGCGGTCATCCCCCTCTTCAAAGGGGGGGACACTCTTGACCCAAACCACTACAGACCTATATCTATCCTACCCTGCCTTTCTAAGGTCTTCGAAAGCCAAGTCAACAAACAGATTACCGACCATTTAGAATCCCACCGCACCTTCTCCGCTATGCAATCTGGTTTCAGAGCTGGTCATGGGTGCACCTCAGCCACGCTCAAGGTCCTAAACGATATCTTAACCGCCATCGATAAGAAACAATACTGTGCAGCCGTCTTCATTGACCTGGCCAAAGCTTTCGACTCTGTCAATCACCACATCCTCATCGGCAGACTCAATAGCCTTGGTTTCTCACCTCGCCTGGTTCACCAACTACTTCTCTGATAGAGTTCAGTGTGTCAAGTCGGAGGGCCTGTTGTCCGGGCCTCTGGCAGTCTCTATGGGGGTGCCACAGGGTTCAATTCTTGGGCCGACTCTCTTCTCTGTATACATCAATGATGTCGCTCTTGCTGCTGGTGAGTCTCTGATCCACCTCTACGCAGACGACACCATTCTGTATACTTCTGGCCCTTCTTTGGACACTGTGTTAACAACCCTCCAGACGAGCTGCAATGCCATACAACTCTCCTTCCATGGCCTCCAACTGCTCTTAAATACAAGTCAAACTACATGCATGCTCTTCAACCGATCGCTGCCTGCACCTGCCCGCCCGTCCAGCATCACTACTCTGGACGGTTCTGACTTAGAATATGTGGACAACTACAAATACCTAGGTGTCTGGTTAGACTGTAAACTCTCCTTCCAGACTCACATCAAACATCTCCAATCCAAAGTTAAATCTAGAATTGGCTTCCTATTTCGCAAAAAAGCATCCTTCACTCATGCTGCCAAACATACCCTCGTAAAACTGACCATCTACCGATCCTCGACTTCGGCGATGTCATTTACAAAATAGCCTCCAATACCCTACTCAATAAATTGGATGCAGTCTATCACAGTGCCATCCGTTTTGTCACCAAAGCCCCATATACTACCCACCACTGTGACCTGTACGCTCTCGTTGGCTGGCCCTCGCTTCATACTCGTCGCCAAACCCACTGGCTCCAGGTCATCTACAAGACCCTGCTAGGTAAAGTCCCCCCTTATCTCAGCTCGCTGGTCACCATAGCAGCACCCACCTGCAGCACGCGCTCCAGCAGGTATATCTCTCTGGTCACCCCCAAAGCCAATTCCTACTTTGGCCGCCTCTCCTTCCAGTTCTCTGCTGCCAATGACTGGAACGAACTACAAAAATCTTTGAAACTGGAAACACTTATCTCCTTCACTAGCTTTAAGCACCAGCTGTCAGAGCAGCTCACAGATTACTGCACCTGTACATAGCCCATCTATAATTTAGCCCAAACAACTACCTCTTCCCCTACTGTATTTATTTATTTATTTATTTTGCTACTTTGCACCCCATTATTTATATTTCTACTTTGCACATTCTTCCACTGCAAATCTACCATTTCAGTGTTTTACTTGCTATATTGTATTTACTTCGCCACCATGGCCTTTTTTTTGCCTTTACCTCCCTTATCTCACCTTATTTGCTCACATTGTATATAGACTTATTTTTCTACTGTATTATTGACTGTATGTTTGTTTTACTCCATGTGTAACTCTGTGTTGTTGTATGTGTCGAACTGCTTTGCTTTATCTTGGTCAGGTCGCAATTGTAAATGAGAACTTGTTCTCAACTTGCCTACCTGGTTAAATAAAGGTTAAATAAATAAAATGAGGTGACTACCTCAAGCTCTAAACCCTCAGAGGTAGTAATCACACCTGTGGGGAGAGGGGCATTCTTCTTACCAAACCACATGACTTTTGTTTTGAAGGTGTTCAGAACAAAGTTAAGGGCAGACAAAGCTTTGTTGAAGAGCATTCAACACAAAATCCGGGGAGGGGCCAGCTGAGTATAAGACTGTGTCATCTGCATATAAATGGATGAGAGAGCTTCCTACTGCCTGAGCTATGTTGTTTATACACTGCACTCTTTGAGAGAGGTAGTTAGCAAACCAAGCCAAAGACCCCTCAGAGACACCAATACTCCTTAGCCGGCCCACAAGAATGGAATGGTCTACCGTATCAAAAGCTTTGGCCAAGTCAATAAAAATAGCAGCACAACTTTGCTTAGAATCAAGGGCAATGGTGACATTATTGACGACCTTTAAGGTTGCAGTGACACATCCATAACCTGAGATACCAGAGAGAATGCTATAGAATGCTATAGTCATCAAGAAAGCCAGTCAGTTGATTTTTCCAACACTTTTGATAATTAGGGCAAAATAGAAATAGACCTATAACAGTTAGGATCAGCTTGATCTCCCCCTTTAAATAAATTGTCCTCAGCACAAGGTGCACCTGTGTCATGCTGTTTAATCAGCTTCTTGATATGCCACACCTGTCAGGTGGATGCATTATCTTGGCAAAGAAGAAATGCTCACTATCAGGGATGTAAACAAATTTGTGAACAAAATTTGAGAAGAAAATAGGTTTTTGTGCGTATGGAAAATGTCTTTGCTCTTTTATTTCAGCCTATGAAACATGGGACCAATATTTTACATATTTTATTTTTGTTCAGTATATTTATGTTTTGAGATGGCAACTACAGTTTGAAAATGTATTTACTGTTTTGCGAAAGGCCATAAGGTTCTGTGTCTTGTGTAAACTGTTTTGAAAATCGACATTGTTCCAAGAAATGCTTGTACACGATTGACAAAAACAGTAACTGAAGTCTTCCATGATAAGAAAAGAGCTTTGACAAGAGAAAAACATTCATATGAATGTGCTGTTCCTCAAATAGCGACTAAGAAATGAAGGCACATGTCATTGGGTCACAGGAGCATCATGCCCATTGAAACTGAGAAGGGAATAGTTTCAAAACAGTTGCATTCTAAGGACAATACAATGTACAGCCACTCCCATTGATTGTTATCTGCGCTGACATTTTCAAAGAGCCAAACCAAAAGCTGCTCATATGTAAATGAGGCATGAGAAAAGAAGTGGGGAACAGGTGTGATTTGCATGTTGATTTAAATGTGAGTCCATCTACAGATTAAAACAGTGAGCTGACTAATTCTCTGCACATGAACTGTTGGATGGATCCCGTAAATCCGATCTCACTCCCTTAATTAACCCTGTGCATCTTCACCTCAGGGGGTTGTCCCCAGTGAAAAAAGCGTTTCTGAATAGACCTCTGTAGAACCAGAGACAGTCCCTTTAAAGACACTCAAAGTGTGCCATGCCTCTGAGTCTGCCAAAGTCCTTGATTAGAGGTTACAGACATAGGTGGGAGGAGGAGCAGGTACTGGCCCAATCTGTTAAGAGCATTGGGCCTGTAACCAAAAGGTCGCTGTTTCGATTCCCCATATGACTAAGTGAAAAATCTGTCAATGTGCCCTTGAGGAGGGCACTTAACCCTAATTGTTCCTGTAAATCGCTCTGGATAAGAGTGTCAGCTTAACAACTAAAATGTAAAAATGAGATCAGGGTATAGGTATATATCAGATTTTGAGAATGAGTTTACTTAGTTGTTTGTCCTAAAATCAAATATGTTTCTACAATGACGAAAGTGCAGATTAGAAAACGCTGTCGTGCTATCGCCTATCACCATTTGAGTGCTGACTCCATGCTAAATTATCAGGCCACTTTGCCACTAGGCATCCTCATAGAAAGGTGTTGATTGAGCTCATTTCATACACAGAGCGGCTGTGAGTTGTCTACTTAGACATACCAATTTTGTTTTAACTGGATGTTCAACACAGTAGGAATTTCAACTATACCAGTGAAAGAAAAACAAGGCATTGTGCCAAATCAATGTTTTATTATTATTATTAGAATCATCACTAGCCATCTTTACTAGACTAGGCAGCCGATAGTGGGCACTAGATCTGCACTATCGTCTAGGCTTGATATGCATTGGCGTGAATGCTAATTGATTTGAGCTTTGTCAAATTGACTTAGTCTAGTAGTGAGGACACTATAAAACGTAGCTAGCTTCATAAACATATTTTGGGGAATTCTGAAATGTATTGGAATAAATGACCAAACTATAAAACTAGCTAGCCAGTAATGGGTAACTGTAGCAACATTCTGACTGGTTGCATCACTGCCTGGTATGGCAACTGCTCGGCCTCCGACCGCAAGGCACTACAGAGGGTAGTGCGTACAGCCCAGTACATCACTGGGGCCAAGCTTCCTGCCATCCAGGACCTCTATACCAGGCGGTGTCAGAGGAAGGCCCTAAAAATTGCCAAAGACTCCAGCCACCCTAGTCATAGACTGTTCTCTCTGCTACTGCACGGCAAGCGGTACCGGAGCGCCACGTCTAGGTCCAAGAGGCTTCTAAACAGCTTCTACCCCCAAGCCATAAGTCTCCTGAACATCTAATCAAATGTCTACCCAGACTATTTGCATTGCCCCCCCCCCCCCCCCCCCACATACTCTCTGTTATTATCTATGCATAGTCACTTTAATAACTCTACCTACATCATTTACATATTAACTTAATTACCTCGACTAACCGGTGCCCCTGCTTATTGACTCTGTACCGGTACCCCCTGTATACAGTGTCGCTATTGTTATTTTACTGCTGCTCTTTAACTACTTGTTACTTTTATTTCTTATTCCTGTTTTTTCAGCTGCATTGTTGATTAGGGGCTTGTAAGTAAGCATTTCACTGTAAGGTCTACACCTATTGTATTCGGCGCATGTGACTAATACAATTTGATTTGATTTGATTTTGCAGCTAGCTAGCTACGTTCACTTGCTAAGTACATTAATAGCTTTAGGTTGGTTGTTTTAAAGTTCAATTTCAAGATTTCCACCAAGAACTTTGCTTTCCGATCATAACTCTCCCTCGCTTGGTCAAGGGACATTTAAGGTACCCTCAGATGTTACGATGTAAAATGTCATGCAAGGGCTCAGGGTTTAGGGCCAAAGGCTGAAACTTTCAGATGATGTACCTGGGGTGGCAGGTACCCTAGTGGTTAGAGTGTTGGGCCAGTAACTAAAAGGTTGCTCGATCAAATCCCTGAGCTGACTAGGTTTTTTTAAAATCTGTTATTCTGCCCCTGAACAAGGCAGTTAACCCACTGTTCCTAGGCTGTCATTGTAAATAAGAATGTGTTCTTAACTGACTTGTCTGGTCAAAAAATTTTTTTAAAAGTTTGAGTGAATTGCTTTCATGAACTTTTTCTCTCACTGCCCTGAGTTTAAGACAAGGATTTAGCTATCTTGGAATTCAGAACATTTCCAATAACTTTATTTTCAAGAATATAATTTCTTCTTAACTTTTTGCTTAAGGAGAAACATAAGAAATAGCTCAAGAAATGTTGATCTCCACTATAAAAAGCATCTAGATTTTATCTCGCATTTCTTTTAGACTAAAATTTAGTTTTCAACAGTGGAGATTTGTATAAAACTGGGTTTAGGTCATGAGACCTTTTCTATTTCCTCTCTCAGTGAAATTCCACATTGCCTTTTTATATAAATGAATCATGTCATACTGAGTGAAATTTGGGAATTACCCACCTGGGATTATTTTGATTGTTCTACCATTGTTCCCATCAAATTGAATAAATGTATTTATTTCCCAGTTTAAGTGTCTCATCTGGGGAGTTTACAGACACATGACATGAAATCATTAGGTGATTTCCATAGCATGATTAAAATTTTATAGGAGTATGTATCATCAATTATACAATGGGTGGGTCTAATCCTAAATGCTGATTGGTTAAAAGTGCATTCAGCTATGACTTTAAAATGTTGATTTACTTGTTTCCATCTGATTGAGCAATCCACTGTCTCATCAACCCAGCCAGGCAAATTATAAACTTGATCTCCACTATAAAAAGTATCTAGACATTATCTCACATTTCTTTTAGACTAACAGTTAGTTTTCAGCAGCTGAGATTTTTTTAAACCTTGCTGTCTGTTTCTCCAACCCAGTCTCTCAATAAGTATGTACTATATGTACAAATGCCAAGAGTGTGTGCTATTAGTACATACAAACATTGTGCTAATTTGTACATATAGTACATAATTAATGAGAGACTGGGTTGCGACCATCTCTCCGACATTTGCAAAAAACAACAATATTCAAATTCGATCTCCAGTTGTCCCATGGCAATGAACGTGTAGGTGTCGGGAGTCGGAACGAGACAGACAGGCAGGCAGCGTTTCTCAACCAGTCAAAATCATGAATCAGTTGTAATAATTTCTATGGATATATACAAAGAAATGTAAATTGAAAAAAGGTCAAACGAAACGAAGTGCAGTTAGTCTGCAGTCTTTAAACTTCAGTGTTTGAAGTGATTGTGTTAGCTGAGTTGTTGGCTAGCTCCTCTGAACAACAGTGTCCTGACGAGAGAGCACATTTTCTATGCCAGGCGAAATCGCGCCTCATTAGCTCAATGTTATGAATGTATACAAATAACTGTCACTAGAAAACAGCTTAAACAAATGCAAATGCAGCTACTGTTGTTATTCTTTTTATGTTTGACGTGACTGTAAGTTAGCCGTAGTTGGCTAGCTAGCAAGCAAGGGATAAGAACGTTGCATTTATCAAAATACCTTTTTAATTAAAATATGACAATCATTATTTGATTGTGTTGGTAACCTGTTGTATAAAAGTGATAATGCTCTCAAAGCCGGTGTTTGGAGTATATGTTGGCACAGTTTACCGGCTTTGAGACAGACCCTTGCCAATATCCTCCAAACACCGCTTATCAGGCATTATCACTTAAATAATCCATTATTCCCAAACATTTTCTGTGTGGTCCCAGAGTTAATTAATACTTTTTGTGTCACTGGTCTTTCACACAATCCCCATAGTGTCAAAGTGGAATCATGTTTTTAGAAATGTTTACAAATGAATTTAAAATTAAAAGCTGAAATGTCTTTAGTCAATAAGTATTCAAACCCTTTGTTATGGCGAGCCTAAAGTTCACGAGTAAAAATGTGCTTAACAAATCACATAATAAGTTGCAATGACTCTGTGCAATAATAGTGTTTAATAGGATTTTTTAATGACTACCTAATCTCTGTACCCCACACAATTATCTGCAAGGTTCCTCAGTCGGGCAGTGAATTTCAAGCACAGGATTCAACCACAAAGACATGGGAAGTTTTCCAATGCCTCGCAAAGAAGGGCACCTATTGGTAGTTGGGTAAAAAATGTAAAAGCAGACATTTAATATCCCTTTTGAGCATGGTGAAGTTATTAAATACACTTTGGATGGTGTATCAATATACCCAGTCACTACAAAGATACAGGTGTCTTTCCTAACTCAGTTGCCGGAGAGGAAGGAAACCGCTCAGGGATTTCACCATGAGGCCAATGGTGACTTTAAAACAATTACAGGTGAAAACTGAGGATGGATCAACAACATTGTAGTTACTCCACAATACTAACCTAATTGGCAGAGTGGAGAAGGAGGCCTCTATAGAAATGCATCCTGCAATGTTAAGGCACTAAAGTAAAACTGCAAGAAATGTGGCAAGGAAATGAACTTCATGTCCTGAAAACAAAGCGTTATGTTTGGAGCAAATCCAGCACAACACAAAACTAAGTACCACTCATCACAATTTCAAGCATGGTGGTGGCTGCATCATGTCATGGGTATGCTTGTCATCGGCAAGAACTAGGGATTTTTTTAATGATAAAAATAAATGGAATAGAGTTAAGCACAGACAAAATCCTAGAGGAAAACCTGGTTCAGTGTGCTTTCCAACAGACACTGGGAGACATTCACCTTTCAGCAGGACAATAACCTAAAACACAAGGCCAAATATACACTGGAGTCGCCGACCAAGACAACATTGAATATTCCTGAGTGGTCTAGTTACAATTTTGACTGAAATCCGCTTGAAAATCTATTACTAGACTGGAAAATGGCTGTCCAGCAATGACCAACAACCAACTTGACAGACCTTGAATAGTTAAAAAATAATAATGTGCTAATATTGTACAATACAGGTGTGCAAAGCTCTTAGAGACTTTCCCAGAAGGATTTACAGCTGCCAAAGATGATTCAAACATGTATTGACTCAGGGTTGTGAATACTTATGTAAATAAGATATTTCAGAATTTCATTTTCAATACATTTCCTAACATTTCTAAAAATATGTTTTCACTTTGTCATTATGGGTAATTGTGTGTAGATGGGTTTAACACAACAAAATGTGGAATAAGTCAAGGGGTATGAATACTTTCTGAAGGCACTGTAAATTAGAGGTCGACCGATTATGATTTTTCAATGCCGATACCGATTATTGGAGGACCAAAAAAAGCCGATACCGATTAATCGGACGATTTTTAAAATATATGTATATCTATATATATTTGTAATAATGAAAATTACAACAATACTGAATGAACAATGAACACTTTTATTTTAACTTAATATAATACATAAATAAAATCTATTTAGTCTCAAATAAATAATGCAACATGCTCAATTTGGTTTAAATAATGCAAAAACACAGTGTTGGAGAAGAAAGTAAAAGTGCTTCACCTGTTTGGCGAAGTAGGCTGTGATCCGATGATAAATTAACAGGCACTGCATTGATTATATGCAATGCAGGACAAGCTAGTTAACCTAGTAATATCATCAACCATGTGTAGTTAACTAGTGATTATGTGAAGATTGATTGTTTTTATAAGATAAGTTTAATGCTAGCTAGCAACTTACCTTGGCTCCTTGCTGCATTCGCGTAACAGGTGGTCAGCCTGCCACGCAGTTTCCTCGTGGAATGCAATGTAATCGGCATCCAAAAATGCTGATTACCGATTGTTATGAAAACTTGAAATCGGCCCTAATTAATCGGTCATGCCGATTAATCTGTCGACCTCTACTGTAAATGCATCTGAGAGAATTTCCTTGTGTAGACCTACCATACTTTTACCAAGTAGGTGATGCTGCCATCGTGTGGCTTGTTCTGTCAATCCCATCTAGTAGCCTAACATTAATATTTACTACACACTTCTGGTTTCACCAAAAATGTATTGTGAGGAGCAATTATGAGAACCCATTTTTATCGTCTTCATTCAAACATACCTGATCATAAGTATCATATGTCCTCAGTATCATAAAAAAAGCCAAAACAATATTATTTCCCAGTAAAGACTGACATCTAGTGGTTACTGTTCAGAGTCACGTTTAAAAAAGGGGGAAATTATACTTTAAAAAAAATTCTATATTTAACTAGGCAAGTCAGTTAAGAACAAATTCTTATTTTCAATGACGGCCTAGGAACAATGGGTTGACTGCCTGGTCAAGGGCAGAATGTACCTTGTCAGCTCAGGGATTCAAACTTGCATCCTTTTGGTTACTAGTCCAACGCTCTAACCGCTACCCTGCCACCCCAACTTCAGTTATGCTATCCTGTTCACATAGGTTCAACCAGACCCAGGTCTTGTCCTGCATGCTTTTTTAATATTATATTTGACTGTATAGCTTAAATTGTAATTTATTTCAAAGGCAAAATGCTGAAACAGTTCTCTTCCTGGATTTCAGAGTTTTGAAATCCAGAGCATGTACAGTGTACACTAAGAGGGTGTGCCAATTCCCTTGATTTGTATGTGCAACGTGAGATCATTAACTCTAAACACTAAACAGTCTTCAGAGTTTAGATGAGGACATGTCTGACCTGATCCCACACCAGATGCTTTTCTCTGCCTGATGAAGCTCCTGTCAGAGCATGCTGAATAGAAAACAGTTCTCGCTGTATCAAGAACTCCCAAGGTGTGGCGTACTGGTACTGACTCATGGGTGTGTTTACACAAAGATCAGACTGAATCATAAAAGCTGAAAACAGACAATGGACTCATTTGATTCATATAGTTGGCTATCTACTGTACATAGTACAACTGTGTTTTTCTAGAGAGTAAATTCCCCCCTCCACAGTGAAATGTTGCTTTAACTGTCTTTGTATTATCTAAATGTATTTTCCTTATGGAATGTGCTCTAGCTAGCTTGCTAGCTTTCTTTTGTGTATCAAAAGCTTTCTCCTTTGTTCTCAATGGGAATCTCACAGCAGAAGCAAGGGCTACATTCTTCCTAAAGACAGTCTTCACTGTCTTAGTGGAATTACTTTGACCACATGGTCAATCTATGATAGGACCAATACGTCCCGCTTTTTTTTTTACTGGTTGACTGATTTCTCCCGAGTTTTTGCAAGACCAAACTGCAGAGGCATCGCCATTTCCACTAATCCAAAACACATGGTTGATTTACTGATTAAAAGCATGCAATTAGATAAGATGGCTCAGTTACTTATCTAGTCATGTCTCTGTCCTCTGGCCTGTATCAATTCAGCAAGAGGATAAAGCAGGATGCAATTGCGTTATCATTGAAGTTGGAATACTCTGTTACTGTTAGTTGTTACCTCAAGTACCTCATAATATTCCAATTCTTCTAGCAATATCTGATAGCACCATGATGGACTCTTTCCTAGTGAACTGTATATACTGTACGTGCAAAACATGCAATTAGGATAATTTTGTAATAACACACACACACACACACAAACAAACACACACGAAGTCTGAAGATTTAACTTGTGAAAAAAAACTATCTGTAAAAAAAGACACTACTGAAAATGATCTATTTAAACTACTAAATAAACAACAATGGTTACCAGAATGTTATTGAATATCGATATGACCTTTTCCATTTCAACTGACATGACTTGATGAGTTATGAGTCCATAGGAAGTCCTTTTCGATATGTCAACAACACCTTTTATGGAAAATGAAGGCACGTCTGAGTATGACATTACACTACTAGCCTTGTGTAGCAGACTCATAGGGCTCTCTTGATGCTGTTAAAAGAGATGTATTCTACAAGCCTTAATAAGTCAAATGCTGAATGAACTGTACATCTAACAGTCTGTGGTTGGGTGCTTCAAGTTGGTTACCATTATCAACAAATGTAATAGACATACGTTTTAAAAACATTGTATTTTCCCTTTATTTGTGTTTTAGGTTTCAAAAGGTGTCACTAACAATACAATACAGCAATACACATTGTCATACCCATTCATTTTCAATCAAGAAAATAAAAATATAAAAAAGGACAAAATATCTTGCATTGAGATACAGCTTTGTGTTGCATAATACAATGACTATAAAGGGAATTCTTAAACTAATTTAATAAAAGCAAAAATACACATCTCTTCCTTGCACCATACTGTACATTAGGGCTCTCCAACTCTGTTCCTGGGGAGCTATCCCCTGTAGGATTTTGCTCCAAACCTAGTTGTAACTAACCTGATTCAGTTTATCGACTAGCTAATTATTAGAATCAGGTGTGCTATATTAGGGTTGGATTGAAAACCTACAGGATGGTAGCTCTCCAGGAACAGGGTTGGAGAGCCCTGCAGTACAGTATACATTCATGTTTCCATTTTCTCTACTGTACTTACGATAATTCAGTTTAGCCATTCAATGGCCTCAACAATTCAAATTAGAATTAAAGTGATTAAAGCTTTGAAAAGCAACATCTTAAAACATCCATTAATACGAGACCAAATAACAATGCTGCAGTCAAATGCATTAGCATTGTGTGTAGGACATACACCCTCTTACTCAGCTGGTTAGAACCCTTGACATAATCCATAAACTCTAAAGGATGGACTCCTTCACATTGATATTAAGTGCACTTCTGTGATTTTTAATTAAACTAATTTACAATGGAGAATTATAGCAAGGGTCTGGATAAGATTATGGAGGATTATGCAAATGTTTTATGTATAATCTGAAATATTGCATCTGGGTCACTTCAACTACTCTACACAAACGTCAAGCGTGGAAAACATCCAATGTGATAGAAACAAAGCCTCTGGAATAGCCATACCTGGCAGCCTCCCTTGGTAACATGTGGGCCACTCAAATCAATATGCGGGTCAGTATAGGGTCGGAAATAGGGCGTTAGACAGAGATACACATCTATGGGATCCTTCCAACGGAGAGGGCATTCAGCATTGTTGGAAATGACAAAATTGACATCCAATGATATGTCTAAGTGTCAGGGTCCTCTGCAGTGGCAGAGGTGCTTCTGTCCTGGGGCTGCATCTCAATAGTCTAGAGTGGGCTTCCTCTCCTTGTCTCCTCTCCTTCATCTGCACTGATGTGAAAGAACCTGGCAGGTGTCCACTATTTTGCTTAGACTTACCCTGTATTTTCATCAGTGCAGATGAAGGGAAGGAGATGTGGAGAAGGGAAGCCTTTTCAGACAATTGAGATGTAGCCTGGGGGTGTCTGTGGTTCCTCTAAGCTGATGTATAGATGTATTTGGTCTTGGCGAGGCCTGTGAGCTCGTCCTCGTAGCGAGGCAGGCAGCAGAAGAGGATCCCACAGCCAATGGTGAGGATGGTGGCCCCCCAGCCGAAGCCATAGGCCCAGGTGTAGTCATAGTGGCCCTCGAAGATCAGGTCATTGAACTTGACTGGGTAGATGATGAGGGCGATGAACTGAATGACCACTGTGGTGAAGAACAGACAGAACAGAGAGGTTTGTCAGTGGTGGATAATTCCAAACAGGGGAGGAGGCTGACTGTGTGGAACTGTGACACATGAGTGTGAGAGCCTGCCAAAACTAGCGAGTGGGTGTGTGTGTGTGAAATAGTTTTGTACGCGAGTACTGTAGCTTTATGGGCTTAGATGAAACCACCAGCTATGTGTCATTTAAATCAGAAGGTGGGTAACTAAGTCAAGGAAATCAGAAAGAAAGTGTACTGTGAGGTAAAGTTGAGACACTGAGACTGATATTTTACACTTTCACTCTATGGATGGCAAATCACACACAAAGTGGGATCGAACAATGGATCACACATAACGATGACACTACTGTTACTATTTTATGTCCACAGGTAGTGATGATGCAGTCAGAACTAGTTCTAAATAGTAATACTTATTTACTACACTCTAAACACTGGCAAAACGCAATCATTCCCATGATAGGACTATGCATCAGCTTTATACTCAGACAACTCTATGATTCAGCTATGTCTGACAGAAAGCTTCAGTGTAATTCTGACTGACTGTGTAGCCTCTCTCTTTCCCTCTGGGCATAGGCAGGGCTGGGCTATCAGGTTTCACACTAGGGTGGCAGCTGCAGAAGGGGAGCAGTGGGAGTGGCGAGGAGGGGGAGTGGTAATTCTCAATGCCCTATGATCAGTGCTGTGACTCAGCCAGACGTTGAACATTCTCCCAGATTCCATGGTAACGCCATACCACAGCCCTTCTTCCCTGAACCTCAGAGCAGAGTAGGGACACAAACAACTCCCACTCCCTCTTGTCCTTGGCAATGGTTCAAATCAGAGGAAGACTAGCTTTAGGACTCTCCAACTCTACAGTAGCTTTGGATGCCATGCTACCTGAGCACCCTCTGAAAGTGGAGGAGCATAGAACGCACTAAAGTATGAGAGTGTTTGTAGTTTGAGGCTTGAAGCCAGACATTTTGAGGCAAGCTGAATTCACAAAGGCAAGGTAGTTGTTAATATTTCACAACTCTTGTCTTCAATAACTAACCTCTCCTCCATTAGCCCAGGCACGTGAAGTACAAAAACATAAGGAGGTGGTTTCCCTGACACAGATTAAGCCTAATACTAGACTAAAAAGCATTTTCAATGGAGATTGCTTTTCAGTCCAGGAGTAAGATTAATCCGTAAAACTGCCCCAAGAACAACAGAAACATTTGATTTATCTTACCAGTGATGAAGAGCAAGGCCCCAATGACGGGCAGCAGGCTGATGTTGAGGGTGCAACAGAGAGCGATACAGGAGATGATGAAAGCGATGATGAGGATGATGAGGCCGATGATCATAAGAGCTGCCACAGCCTGGGCCCAAGCTGAAAACACATCAACAAACAGTGTTTACTATCTATAGACAAGACTTGGGCTAAACATATTTCTAGAAAGATTGTTAAATCCCTATATACTTTGAGCTGGGAAGTACAGATGTAGGATCTTAATTCCTATTTGAGATTTAAAAAGACTTCTGAAGTTTGTAATTTCAACTTTAAATGTTCAGACTTGATTTTCCCTTACTAAAAATGTATCAACCCCTCCAGAAATGTGAATGAATTATAATCCACATAATAATTCACATTTCCTGTTGCTGAATAATTATTTTCCTGCTGTAGCAAAATGGCTCAAATTAAGATCCTACATCTGTATACTACGGAGCTGGAATTAAATGTATTTTGGAATTTGAAGGATAAGAGGTTCGGAAAAATTGGAGTGATTTTTGGGAAAGTGGATTGTTTTTAGCAAAGCACTTGACATAGAATTGCATAATGTATTTCCAGTTGTACACACGTGATTTGACTATACTTGTCACAAATAACTCTTTACACATAGCCCTACATTTTGAAATATCTTGAAAACTGATAAAGGTGCATTCAGTAAACATAAACTCAGTCTGGAAAAAATATTGTAACAACAGTTTTTTCTATTACGTAACACCACATTCTCCCAAAAACAACTGCAGCCCTTATGCACAAGGAGTCTCCACAGGAAGAGAAAGGGGTTTGATTGCAGTGATAGGTTTAACTGAAATGGGAACAAACATTTGTTCTACAGTATCACAACTGTATGGTATTTCAACACACATTAAGTCGCTCTGGATGAATGACTAAAATCTTTCATGTAATTACACCCATTACAGGTGGTAGGTTATTAACTGACATACGGTCACATCTGCTGCATGCACATGCAGAGCTCACACCTGAAATGATTCACCCTCTCTCTCTGACATCAGGATCAAATGGCAGGCAGCCTACGCCTGAGCCTCAGGCATTGCAGTCATGCACTAACATCCCTCTAACTAACAATGGGGTCCTAGTCTATCAAGTTTTATTCCCTGTGTGCTAAAACATAGTGTAGAGAGTATTATTAATCATTATATAGAAGTACAGAGAGGTGGTGTGAGAATGGATAATATGTCTCTTGTGGTCAGAAAATGTAAGTATTCTCACACTGAGACACTCAAAATGAAGTGCTTTTCTGGATATCAAGTCCATGTTTGAGAACAACTTTGGTGTATTAGTAGCCAACTGTTACAGTTGTGTGACTGTCGCTAAGGATCTCTTTAAATGTTAGTGTCAGTCAGCAAATCCAATCCAAACCGTGTGGTGAGCTTACAGGGCCGAAGGTAGCTCACAAATAGACCGGACAGTGTTTATACTCTCCAGATGGGGAACATCTGTCTTGTGTCTTTCTGAATCAAGTTCAAAATAAACAACCAATGGCTATCAAATTCTGTTAGTTAGAATAAGTATGGGTCTGAACTTGAAGTGCTTGAATTAGTTGAGTCGTCATCTACAGAGATTATAATTCATTTTGGCACTGTTTTGTTCATACGTGCACTTTTGAGTGTTGATTTCATTCATGCACCATGCATTTTAAATGACAGCTACTGATTTGGGTAACACTAATAATCACACAAAAACGCTCAACTTCAATACTATAGTATACAATTTCAAAGAAATGTATAAATTGTGTGACAATGTTAATACAATGTTGATACAATGTTGATACAATGTTAATACAATGTTGATACAATAGTAATTACTGTGTTATTACACAATATACAACAAAAAGTTCACACTGGTTTGGTTGTGAAGACAAACAAATCCCATAACACCATCAATCCAGCATGACACCACTAATTCCAGAGACTCCATCCATGCTATGTTCACACCCAAGAAGGGACAGGGAGTGGCCCTTGGATTGGACAAAATCCTGCTGACGTTGTTTAACAAAGTTGTGTTCCAGTGGTAATATGTCTATACTAGTTCACCTTGATGGCACAAGTCAGAAAGCGACATTATACCCAACTGCACTCACTCAAACATTCATTACGTTTGGCCAGCAGCACTGACTCTACATACACTGCATAATAAAAAGGAATATATCATTCCTCTTGATTTGTATTTGTTCCAATTGCATTTCTCAGAGTCCATTTCCACCTGTCTGCTTTGTTCACCACTGGGCTATGAATTCCCACAGTATAGGGTAAGTGAATGGTTGTCTTTATGTAAGGACGCCTTTAACCCCTCCTGAGAAGATCAACAATGTTGCCAATGTTTACCGAGGGCTGAAACTACTAGTCCATTTGGACTACTACTGTACCTGACAGACAACACAGCTGTTCTAACTGACTGACTGCAGGAGTACTTCCTGAGTTCTGAGTAAGAAAGAGCATGTGTTCAGTATGTACCAGACATGGATATTTTTCACTGTCCAGTGAAGACAAAGAGACAATTTCTCACTTCTCTTTTCTCACCACAGTTTGTCTGGCAGTGGTTTATAGCAGGACCTCTCCAGCTTGGTAAAGGCACTCATCACACTTCTAAAAATAGCCCTGACAACATGACTGAGAAAGCCATCTTGATATGAATTCATCCTGCCTGTTAACACCAATATTCAAAGGCAATTCGATATTCTATTCGGTTCTAGTCTATTCTATTGTTTAGAATGGGAAAATTGGTTTCACGTTGAAAGTTTGACACATCCTGCCATTGGCTATGATTGAAATTCTTACAATATATTTATAACAGCCAACATTTTAATTTAGTATGAGAAAACGATCTGAGTGGATAGTGCTTGATCAGAAATATTTTCTGATTACCATGATAAGTTGAGATGTAGTGGTTGATCTATTATAGTACCTGTACAATTTGGAGGAAAACACCAACACAAATAAACAGCTACCAGTTTGGATTTATCTAAGCAAATGACAGGCTAAAGAGAATGGGAAACAGCCAGGATAAATAAAGTGTTGTTCAAAGTTCAGTCTGACTGGCTGCCACTTTGCCATTGAAAAACTCCCAGCAGAGCATTCATTTGCTTGTTGTAAAGAAATTGTGGACTTTTTGGAAATAAAATGTGGACAAAAATAAATAACTAGGTTGTTCATAGGGATATGTTTTTTAATTAAGTAGGCTAGGCCTATGCACTTGCCCTACAAACAATTAAAAACGAATTAAATACATCCATGGAATACCTTTTTTTCTGTATAGGTAGGTTATTAGTTATGATCTTCAGCCCTGTAACTGTCAGCACTATAGTCTCTAAATCCATGTCTGAATACATAGGCTACACATTTATTTTTCTTGTCACTATGATTAGGGCTGTTGAGTGGATCATTGTTTTTCCCCCGCAATATGAAACTTACAGAATTCCATGAGAGATTTGCAGTCCCAGTTGTCATTCCGCCCTCGACAATGGCTCCACATACTTGCGTAGTGGGACTTTGCACCCTCGTCCTCAACCCATCCCGAGTTAGCAGCAATGGCAATAATATCAAATATAATCGCAAAAAGCAAAAGAAGTGGTACGATCCACCTGCATCTTGGATACGCAATTCCACAGCGAAACATATTCGACAAACAGAAAAGACAGTGCGGATAGAAGCGGTCGAGCGTCCAGATAACGTCTGGGTCTGTGTACACCTTTTTTACTGATCAAATATAAAAGCTACACCCGAGTTTGCAATGTAATCAGTGCACAGTGAACCTGTTTAATAAACCTGTAAAACTGGTAATGTACGAAGGGCGAGAGTAAACCCAACCAGCAACTCCAAGCCCAACCCATTGACAGTCTGTCTCATATTACCCAGCTCATTGTAACTCCTTCAGTGCCACACAGGCTATAAAGCGTGGTCTAGTCACTGTATTGACTCTTTATGACACCTGAAGGTCTACTGTAGGCTACTTTCTTTCAGGAAACACACTGGTTGAAGTAGTTGTACAATCAGTGTGGAGATTATAAATGATAAATGTTATTAAAGGTTCAGTGCAGCCGTTTTTATCTCAATATCAAATCATTTTTGGTTACCGTGATTGTTTTAAATTAAAAAGGTAAAAAAATAAACAAAAATAGCTTCTTAGCAAAGAGACATTTCCTCAAGCAAGAGGAAATCTAGCTGTTATTGGCAGAGGTTTGGAACCTTCTTTGTTATTGGTATATTAACAAATTAATAGGTCACCAGGCAGGCCAAAGCTCCATCCCACCAAAACAGGCTGAATATTTCAGGCGGTCTTTTCAAAAAGCTCTTTCATTAAAAGGGCATTTCCACAATTTCATAATATTATTCCAACCTCATAGTGTGGAAATATATATAAAACACAGAAAAGTCACCTTTTTGACTGGAACATGCTATCATACACGTTGATCCAGAGCATCCCAAACTTGCTCAATGGGTAACATGTCTGGTGAGTATGCAGGCCATGGAAGAACTGGGACATTTTCAGCTTCCAGGAATTGTTTACAGATCCTTGTGACATGGGGCTATGCATTATCATGCTGAAACATGAGGTGATGGCGGCAGAGGAATGGCACGACAATGGGCCTCAGGATCTCGTCACGGTATCTCTGTGCATTCAAATTGCCAATGATAAAATTCAATTGTATTCATAGTCCGTAGTTTATGCCTGCCCATACCATAATCCCATCGCTACCATGGGCACTCTGTTCACAACATTTCCATCAGCAAACCGCCCGCTAACACAACACCATACTCGCTGTCTGCCATCTGCCCGGTACAGTTGAAACCAGGATACATCCGTTAAGAACACACTTCTCCAGTGTGCCAGTGGCAATCGAAGGTGAGCATTTGCCCACTAAAGTCAGTTATGACACCGAACTCCAGTCAGGTTAAGTCCCTCGTGAGGACGATGAGCAAGCAGATGAGCTTCTCTGAGACGGTTTCTGACAGTTTGTGCAGAAATTCTTTGGTTGGGCAAACCCACAGTTTCATTAGCTGTCCGGGTGGCTGGTCTCAGACAATCACACAGATGAAGAAGCCAGATGTAGAGGTCCTGGCTGGCGTGTTTACACGTGGTCTACGGTTGTGAGGCCGGTTGGACGTACTGTACTGACAAATTCTCTAAAACAATGTTGGAGGTGGATTATGGTAGAGAAATTAACATTCAATTCTCTGGCAACAGTTCTGGTCGACATTCCTGCAGTCAGCATACCAATTGCACACTCCCTCAAAACTTGAGACATTTGTGGCATTGTGTTGTACACATTTTGGAGTGGTCTTTTATTGTCCCCAGCACAAGGTGCACCTGTGTAATGATCATGCTGTTTAATCAGCTTCTTGATATTCCACACCTGTCAGGTGGATGGATTATCTTGGCAAAGGAGAAATCCTCATTAACAGGGATGTACAATTTTTTGTGCACAACAGTTTAGAGAAATAAGCATTTTGTGCACATAGAAAATGTCTGGGATCTTTTATTTCAGCTCATGAAACCAACGCTATACATGTTGCGTTTATATTTTTGTTCACTGTATATTACCTTTACTATGTGCATAAGGCTGTTATTTAATGAATGCAAAACGCAACATTGTGTCCAAAATCAAAATAAGATACCTCTTTATAGTGTTTTCGGTACAATGTTGCATTCTGCGGAGTTATAGAATGTCGCCGAGGGGGCCAGGTCGGGCAGCTACTCCATAGAATGTTTCAGGATTACATATGTCATGTTTTGCGTTGTGTTTGAAGTAGCAACAGTGAAGCTCGGTGATTACTAGTTACCAAAGTAAAAATTGTCTATGGTAAAAATTCCTGAAAACAATGGTTAGCAATGGGGTTAAGGTAAGTGTTATGTTTAAAATCTTTAAAAAGTATATAATTAGAAATAGGCTGGGTTTAGCCAATGATTTTATAAACATCACCCCTGTAATAATTTCGCTGATTATGTTGCAAAGAAACAATACACCAAATGGAAAACACAAACGAGAGTTTCTATTGGACAAATTCAGGTAGGCCCCTCCCGTTTAATTCCGTTTGCTCTGTTTGTTTCCGTTTGGTTAAACGGCAAATGGTTTCCGTAATGAATACACGCCTGGATTGCAGATGCTATGTGCTGGCCATTGAGAGGCTTTAAAGCCGCTGGTTGGCGATACTGACATTATTGTGGAGCAGTCCTCCATAGGAATGAATGGAATTCTACAGTATTTTAATTAAATGTTTTAAGGACAAAATTACATGTATTTAAGTATGTTTTGTTGTAGTGGGGATTAGTAAACTCGAATGTAGACAATAATAAATGCATTTCTATAGCTTCCAACATATAGCTTTTACAACGGTGTGGGAGTACCAAGATGGAGGCGTGGTAGCTTCAACACAGCGCCCCCTATTAGTCATTGAGTGTAAATATACATCATTGGGTTTAGCCATAATTGTGACTTGGTGGCTGTGGTAACTAGTGACGACCGTGAAGCCGGTGCGGTTGCATGGAGGGTGAGAAGGAATATAATGCATGGAATCAGATTCCAAGGAATCGATCGGATGGAGAACGACTGTGTTTGCATGTCTAAATTTAACTCAGGCTCGGAGATAGATTGTTTATTCTGAAATATTACTATCTTCATCCCAACAATATTTCCATGCTTAGGACTAAAACTGTAAAACACAATTGCAAGCCACTCTCGCAGACCACCTGCGTATGCCGTCAAAGCCGATCCATGGCCACAGTTTCAGAATTCCCAGAACGAATTAAGGGGGAATGATATGGACCATACATACTCAAATCAAGACAGCCCAGTAGAATGGCATGTCTTTTCGCAATAAATGCAGGTGTTTCATTATGAGAATGATCAGGTCGCTCGGTTGCATCAATATCTAACAGTCCGAAAACCCTGGAATGGCTATGCGACGCTGTAAATGAACGCTTCCTACAGCTCAGCGGATTTCACGTTCAGTCTTACGTCACTGGCCTGGGAGTGAATCATCATAAGAGAATAGGAATGCTGCGCCCGTGAACTGGACCATCGCACTTATTTTAAAATAGCTCACTTTGTCATCTTAGTCTTATCATGGAAGAAATACTACGGAAGCTACAGAAGGACGCATCTGGAAATAAGCACAAAGCAATTCGGGATTCGTGCGTCTTCGCCTGTGGTGAGTAGCCTGTATTATTAGGTTGCTACAGACATTAGCCAATGTTGGACCTGTCATGTAATCGAAAACTGACCAAAGATAGGCTAAATATGAAAACTATTGTGTGTTACAGGCTTCCTGAAAAGCCCCCAACACAAACCCGTTTAATAGGTTCGCCATTCAGATGGTCAACTATTTTGACTATCGGCTATTTGTACCCGCTATGCCTGCTGTTGACTTTCCGGAAATATTCTCATCATGTTACTGGAAAGTGTAAAACGATCGTAGCATTATGTGCCATGGCCAGCTTGGCAGCACCCATATGGGTTGCTGTTGTTAAATGTTAAGTCCGTGCAACTAACGGTTGCTGTCGTTACATTTTAAGTCAGTGTAGCTAATACAGCACTCATTCACCTATTTGGCCACATTACTGGTGGGTATTTCTATTGCCATGAACGCAATTGACAGGTGGACAATAGTTGCGGCATAAATCATAATGTTTATGAATGTTGTTGAATGACGTATTGTAATATAATGTACTTTTCACGAGCCCAACACATAGTGTGCCATATTATTGACTCTCTTAGGAAATTTCATTCACAGAATATGACAGGTATGCCGATTCAATAACAGCACAGCAGTTTCCACATCAATACAGAGCACATTTGCGTGTTAACATTTCAGGCCAAGCTCTCTTGCTGTCAACAATAACATTTTGCTTTCATTCAATACCAAAATGCAAGGTTGTTGTGACAGACATTACTGAGTACTGTAATTGTCCACCCCTTGGTGGAACCTGCTTTTTACAAGGCGCCTGTCACCTCTCTCTGAGGGAATACAGAGTGACATGATAGCACAGGCTGCCTGGCAGACAGCTGGCCTCATTGCTGCCACTGCATATCAATGGACAGCAGGTATTGCAGATTAATGCAATATTGCACATCGAGCACATGAATAAGGGCAAGGATAACTTATCCACTCCCACACACATACTACATTATTCAAGCTCCCATTTCAATGTGAATATCATCATATGGTAATACATTTTTATGAACTTCCTGTTTTTCTAGAGCACCTGGACCAAACTGACCTGTGTTTCTTATTCTGATACTGTACCACAACAAATACTGAGAACCATGGGTCCAGTCCTATGTGATTTGATATTATAACTTTAATATTTTTTGTTTGTTTTTGTGTTGTATATGACTACAGAAACCCTTCAGAAACAAACTGGATCAGCCACGATTCCACCGTCTCGGCTCAGGTAAGTTAGGAAACTGACTTAAGGCATCATCAAAAGTTGAATTATGCAGCAGCGTGATTGTTGTGATGTTTCACATCCAAAAAGTCAAGCTCTCCACAGTCCTCCCTCTCCCACACATGCAGATGTAACCGGTGTGAAATGGCTAGTTAGCGGTGTGCACTTGTAGCGTTTCAATCAGTGACTTCACTCCCTCTGAGACCTCGAAGTAGTTATTTCCCTTGCTCTGCAAGGTCTGCGGTTTTTGTGGATCTATAGGTAACAATGCTTCGAGAGTGACTGTTGTTGTGTGCAGAGGGTCCCTGGTTCAAGTCCAGGTTGAGGCGAGGAGAGGGACGGAAGCAACACTGTTACACAAACACAGTCATGCACACAGGCACACAAGCATCACACACACACACACACACACACACACACACACACACACACACACACACACACACACACACACACACACACACACACACACACACCTGCTGTGCTTGCAAGAAGGCAGTGTGAAAAACATGATGTATCATAGGAAGAACTGTGAGAGTGCTAGCACTCTTAATTAGTTAAACATTTGCAGTATTCACCTTTCTTCAAAGTTGCTAAAATTCTACAATTAATGATTTAGACTGTTTTGGTTCAGTTCGCATAAGAGTTTTCTCCAATAACAGTAACTACTCATGTTAGCAAGGTTTTCTTGTTTCACTCTTGCTCTTATTTCTACAATTATTAGTTTATTCCAAATAACTTATTCCACAGTTTAATCTTCCAAAAACATTCTCTGGCTCACTCCCTTTCTGCCAGCTCAGCAACCGCAGAGACCCACACCTCTGAATCTCCTCCCTCCGCTTTCCTCAGTGATATTTCTGTCAGCAGAACATGCTGGAACTGAAAATGAATCCAATGTGTAAATACCAGTGAAGTATCATCCAGATCTGGAATAATGATATTAGCAAACTTGGCCCAACCCTGACTCTTCTGTTTGATGCTGTACTAGTGTTTGTGTTCAGGGAGGAGATTATAGAGACAACAGTCAACTCTCTCCACAAAGAGCAACTCTTCATTACAATCACTCAGTTAAAGGCATAGAAACTGAGCCACTACAACCCTCATATTCATTGGGTCATGGTGAGGTTTTAATTTAAAACCACGAGGTGATCCAGCTTGGCTCGCTACACTGAGGGAGCGCTCTTTGTCTCTGCAGTGTCAGAGTTATGCCTTCCGGATAAATTGGAGATGTGATAAGTCTCATCTGGGCTGGTGTTAGATCTGGATCTGGCAGTAATACCAGCACCTCAGTGTCTGTCTGTCTCCATCTAATCATATTATGCTTGCTGCCCTGTTATTTGGAATGCTGTCTGTTCATGTAGAGACCTTTTCATTGCCCTGCCTGGTGTGCCCTGTGATGTTAGTCTGGCAGTGCTAGTGGTAGCCTATTACAGGAGCTTGTCAAGAATCCCATTGCCGGACCCCATTGTCATTTTCTTTGAGGTTTCACCTCAGATCTTTTAATTCAAAGTTCAACAGCCTGATTTAATTTGTCAGCTCAGTTAGCTTCCATCAATGATCTGACTGCCCCCTTTGAAACACATAGGACTCGTCTTCTACTGCCATGCAATTGAATCAATAGGTGAAACTTCCTAACATCAATAACATGAGTAGTTAACAGTAGGTATAATGAGCCTGAGCCTTGGCCATTAATAATATAGTGAAATACAGTGGGTTTTCAAGCTCAGTGACCTGCACACTGACCAGTGGTTGCATAACTCTTTCACTGCACCGACATTAGATATTTACAGTACATTGACACAGTATATCCATGACAGACCAGGAGCAGCCTCAGAGGGAAATATCTTTCCATCCCCTTTGATACCAGTAATCCATGAAGTTGAACCTTCTCCGCTAGGCTTTTAGTCCATACTCGGAAATAAGTCGGCACTGTAGATGACTGGTAGCCTAATGGTGTTCTTATATGGTTATGATTGAGTGCATCCAGTAATACTGAAGTTATCATACTCTTTATCTAAATCTAGTTATATAGTTTATGCTGAAGTTGTCATTTGATGTGCAGTATGTTGATTAAGGAAAAGGTTGTGTTGATTTTAGATATGGCATGCTAATTTCCTTTATACGTGGCAGGATACCTATTGTGATTATTATGCTTATTATTATTATTATGCTTATATAGCTCAGCATGACGCATACGTTTGATACTGTAGAGAGAATACTTCTCCTTATTAAACAGGACAAACATGTCTAGTTAAGAACACTTGATGTGTTCTCTCCCTGTAGCCACTTGGAAATGTAATTCCAGTTGGGTAAAAAGGGCAAAGCTTGTTTTGCTTTCCTTCAAAGGAAATGTATCTTCCTTCCTGCAATGTTCTCGAAAAGGAAAGCTTTTCCGTTTCTTTGATTTTCTGCATCAGCAATATCATTTTGAGTGCAAGCAGCAACAAGAATTCTCCCAAAACATATGAGTTAAAGTGCCATTAATAAATCGGTGTTGTGGATTTGTGGCCTTGGTTTCAGACAGATTAAATGTCTCTTTTTGTAGGCTGTTGTGATATTATAATATTAAATTCCCAGCCTGTCCCCTGAAACATGGTTGATGTGAAAGTATCGTTCTTATTTTTGCATCAGATTTGTTTGTGCTTTGTTTGCTCTTGTTTTGTTTAATGTGGACATGTTAGCTGTAATCTCTTGTTGGAAAGCCCCACAGGTAATATTGTCAGAGCCCTCAATCCAACCTTCTCCATCCTAAATATGAAAGCTTTGCCCCTCAGTGTTTGTATTTTCTCTTGGTAGCTTAATCATTTGTTCGCCTTTGCAGAGAAAGATGCCTTCTCCCTCTTCAGCTGGCACTGGAGTCCAAGAACATGAAACTGGCCCAGACTGCCCTCACAGGAATGCAGGTACAGTCCAGCAGCTATACATGCAGCAACAATGTACTGTACAAAGCAGAAGATATGGTTGAACCAGGTACAGGAAAAGGTCATTGCTAGCCATGCATTTGTGAAACTACAGTACATTCTGAGAGGAAATGTAGGTTCATTACAATCATTACTGCTGCAGACCCAACCGATTACCCTTCAGTGAAGCCTAATTTACATTATTATTTTTTGGCATGAATTCTGATATTCTACACACAGTATACATTTTCTGACTGTGTATTGTCCAACTCTCTCCCTGTTTTTTTTTCTCTCTCCTCCATTTTGTGCCATTCTCCATCCTACTCCTCGTTTGACTGCAGAAAATCCTGTGTGAGGACAGGTTTGTGGCTGTGGAGGCGGAGGCTCTGGAGAGCCAGCTGTTGAGTCAGATGCTGGATGCAGTGAGGGTGACCCCCATGCTCCACGAGGACCTGCAGGTCGAGGTCATGAAGGTCAGTCCTCTCTGCACACTGGGATTATTAAAGCGATCAGATGACTTAGTCTCTGTTATAGCTGGTCTAAACATTGATTAAAGGAGTATACTTTACAATCCAATGAAGAATTTGACTTTTTCCCCTCTGATGCCAATGTGTGAAGACTGCTGGTGTATTGTATTGTATTGCACTAAGGGTCCCCATGTAGTAAAATGAAGCCAGGACCATCACCTGGCTTGTTGCAAGTCAGTTGTACTCATGGATACAGTACGTGCGGTCTCAGTTTGCCACAAATCACTCTACAGTTATTATGCTCCACCATACCCTTCTCTCTGCATCATACAGTACTGGGCACAGAGCCAACTCAGAATGGGGCATCCAGTAAATCATGTCACACAGCAAGATGTAACTGAATGGACTTCAACATGTTCAATTGGGGGACATTTTTGAACTGATGCAAACACTTGCTGGTGTAGTAAATCTGGCCAAAGTTGTTCAAAATGTGAGAACAGTGAAAGGTCGTCTTTGCCATGTGCACACCAATTCACAGTACTGTATTGATTACTTGTGGTTTGCTTTTGTGTCTCTCATGATCATGCCACTTGTACTTTTTTAAAACTGTAGATTATTTTACTGCCTACTTTACTAATAGCTGTAAGTGGGCTGCACCTCATGTCTCTAGTGTCCACAGAGTTATTACTATAAGATCAGTGCAGTGTTCATTCTGCCTGTAAGACTACTCTGGGTAACCATGGGTAACCATGTCATTTGTCTTCTGCTCCACACTTACCTGAGACCCTATTGTTCCTTCATCCCAGATATGGCCATGCAAAAACAGCACTTTTGTCAAAAGAGACAGTAAATATATACTTCTAGCTAAATGTATTTTAAACTCTGTGCTATGCTGAGTATTTGAAGTGATGCTGTCTGTTTTGACAGCAGTGCCACAGGACTTTTCTCCACAGTCCCACAAGGCATTGTGTTTGTTCTATACAGAGTTTATGTTCCCTGGTGGAGATGATTATCTCTATGAGAGCCTGGCCTTTATGCAGCTGCCCCCAATCTTCTTTCCCTGTTCATTTCGATGGGTGTTTTACAAGCCTTTGTCTCCTTGCCCTACAGGTCCTTCTCTGCATCACGTACTCCTCCACCTTTGAGATCAACGGAGACTCCATCCTGAGGATTGCTGAGGTAAGCCTAGCCTGACGGAGGTATCACTGATATGCAAAGGGAGGACAGGGAGCCAGTGTCAACCTGCTGGATGTTGCAGTCTATTTCAGATCTGGATAGTATTGATTCTCTTTCAAACACTTTAGCTGCACCTGAGCTTACCTACAGAAATGGAATAGTCCCAAAGTGCAACCCCCGCCCCCCCCTGACACTCCAGACAAGCTCAGTCAAATACTTACAGTAATTTGAAAGAAACCCAATAGTGTTTGGACCCAGGTCTGGTCTGTATCTGTTCAGCCTTGCGCCAGGCTGCTGATTTAAGGCTGACTCTTGACATAATATGTCACAAAACACCATCTCAGTAGCATCAACTCCCTGCTACTGCTAGCAACAGCCTAACGAGGACCATCCATCACAAAGGTGAATTTCTGTGTTGCTGCTATGCGTCCGACGTTTATGGTAGTCAGTCATGGTAATCTAATGTATTATGAGTGAGTGGGAACATGAAGTGCTTGTTGTCATTCAACGAGAGACTACTAGTTTTCAAGCAATTATTTTCACTTGAGAAATACTGCACAAAACATTAGCTAGATATAAAGACTAAGACCTCCTCGGAAAAAAACACATTCATTACGCATTTCTTGATTTATCTTATTAATTCAGACTATTTTGAGGAAGTGTTTCTGACTATGTTGGCTCGAGAGGGACAAACAACAGTAAAATGTACGCTTTTTTTCTAGTTTTTCAAGTGAGGGTCTTTAGGGAGTATGAGAGCACAGACGGTCGCTTCGCCTAGCCGAGTTCTGCTAGCAGCAAACCGAATCTGTATGCGGACGTGTTAACTCTGCTCTTGTACTGTTAACAGCCGCTCATAAATAACTGGACCTAATGCAGCCCTGGATGTAATGTATGCTCCTGCTCTGTCAATCTGGCACCGGGAACAGAAGGTGTAAAATCATGTTTACCCTGAGGGTTTTAATTTTAATAGAGATTACCCTCTTTATCCCTGCATATTAAGATGCATATACCTTATACATCCCATTCTTTCCTAACACATTAGAATGTCTACAGGTAAAAACTAAATTATCATGATTATTTTGGGATACATTTTAATGTGTTCTGTGGGTGAATACTATTTCTCATCCATCTCTTTGCTGACGTGTCACAGAGATGGTCCATGCCCCGCTCTTCCTCATCCCTGGTACAGACACAGACACAGAGGACCTTGAATGTCCCTAACTAATTCCTCTCTGTAACCTTAACAAACCAGGTCAAACAAGGTGCTCTTTCCTCCTCTAATCTCATTGGCATGGAAACACGACATTAAAGGCCACTGATGTCTGAAGTGGTCTTTCCACTACGTCAGCACCAGGCAGGAGGGAGAAATAGCGAGAGTTGTCTTTTTTTTTTAATGCATTTTAAAATAATTTTTTTAGGGGATAGATCAGCTTTAATATTGTAGCTCCATCAATGTAATTGTCTGCATCAATAGTACCCACAAAACACCAGCCTCAACGTCAACAGTGAAGAGGCGACTCCGGGATGCTGGCCTTCTAGGCATAGTTCCTCTGTCCAGTGTCTGTTCTTTTGCCCATCTTAATCTTTTCTTTTTATTGGCCAGTCTGAGATATGGCTTTTTTTTGCAACTCTGCCTAGAAGGCCAGCATCCCGGAGTCGCCACTTCACTGTTGACGTTGAGACTGGTGTTTTGCGGGTACTATTTAATGAAGCTGCCATTTGAGGACTTGTGAGGCATCTCTTTCTCAAACTAGAGACACTAATGTACTTGTCCTCTTGCTCAGTTGTGCACCGGGGCCTCCCACTCTTTCTATTCTGGTTAGAGACAGTTTGCGCTGTTCTGTGAAGGGAGTAGTACACAGCGTTGTACGAGATCTTCAGTTTCTTGGCAATTTCTCACATGGAATAGCCTTCATTTCTCAGAACAAGAATAGACTGACGAGTTTCAGAAGAAAGATTTTTGTTTCTGGCCATTTTGAGCCTGTAATCAAACCCAGAAGTGCTGATGCTCCAGATACTCAACTAGTCTAAAGAAGACCAGTTTTATTGCTTTAATCAGCACAACAGTTTTCAGCTGTGCTAACATAATTGGAAAAGGGTTTTCTAATGATCAATTAGCCTTTTAAAATGACAAACTTGGATTAGCTAACACAACGTGCCATTGGAACATAGGAGTGATGGTTGCTGATAATGGGCCTCTGTACGCCTATGTAGATATTCCATAAATCAGCCGTTTCCAGCTACAATAGGCATTTACACATTAACAATGTCTACACTATTTCTGATCAACTTGATGTTATTTTAATGGACAAATAATGTGCTTTTCTTTCAACAATTTTTATTTTTGTGTGTATGTGTGTGTATATATATATAGAATGACACAAATATTAATTTTCACAAAGTATGCTGCCTCAGTTTGTATGATGGCAATTTGCATATACTCCAGAATGGTATGAAGAGTGATCAGATTAATTGCAATGTCCCTCTTTGCCATGCAAATTAACTGAGTCCCCCCAAAAACATTTCCACTGCATTTCAGCCCTGCCACAAAAGGACCAGCTGACATGTCAGTGATTCTCTCGTTAACACAGGTGTGAGTGTCAACGAGAACAAGGCTGGAGATCACTCTGTCATGCTGATTGAGTTCGATTAACAGACTGGAAGATTCAAAAGGAGGGTTTGTGCTTGGAATCATTGTCCTTCCTCTGTCAGCCATGGTTACCTGCAAGGAAACACGTGCCGTCATCATTGCTTTGCACAAAAAGGGCTTCACCGGCAAGGATATTTCTGCCAGTAAGATTGCACCTAAATCAACCATTTATCGGATCATCAAGAACTTGGAGAGCAGTTCAATTGTTGTGAAGAAGGCTTCAGGGTGCCCAAGAAAGTCCAGCAAGCGCCAGGACCGTCTCCTAAAGTTGATTCAGCTGCGGGATCGGGGCACCACCAGTACAGAGCTTGCTCAGGAATGGCAGCAGGCAGGGGCAGCAGGCAGCGTGCATCTGCACGCACAGTGAGATGAAGACTTTTGGAGGATGGCCTGGTGTCAAGAAGGGCAGCAAAGAAGCCACTTCTCTCCAGGAAAAACATCAGGGACAGACTGATATTCTGCAAAAGGTACAGGGATTGGACCGCTGAGGACTGGGGTAAAGTCATTTTCTCTGATGAATCCC
This sequence comes from Salvelinus namaycush, assembly GCF_016432855.1. Taxonomy (NCBI): domain Eukaryota; kingdom Metazoa; phylum Chordata; class Actinopteri; order Salmoniformes; family Salmonidae; genus Salvelinus; species Salvelinus namaycush. The sequence continues at coordinate 17,473,981 of NC_052341.1, forward strand.
CTTTTCGATTGTTTGGGGCATCCGGAGAAGACAAGGTGAGCGCTACCATCAATCCTGTGTCATGCCAACAGTAAAGCATCCTGAGACCATTCATGTGTGGGGTTGCTTCTCAACCAAGGGACTGGGCTCACTCACAATTTTGCCTAAGAACACAGCCATGAATTAAGAATGGTACCAAGCATCCAGGAACAGTTTGGTGACGAACAATGCCTTTTCCAGCATGATGGAGCACCTTGACATAAGGCAAAAGTGATAACTAAGTGGCTCGGGGAACAAAACATAGATATTTTGGGTCCATGGCCAGGAAACTCCCCAGACCTTAATCCCATTGAGAACTTGTGGTCAATCCTCAAGAGGCGGGTGGACAAACAAAAACCCACAAACTCCAAGCATTGATTATGCAAGACTGGGCTGCCATCAGTCAGGATGTGGCCCAGAAGTTAGTTGACAGCATGCCAGGGCGGATTGCAGAGGTCTTGAAAAAGAAGGGTCAACACTGCAAATATTGACTCTTTGCATCAACTTCATGTAATTGTCAATAAAAGCCTTTGACACTTATGAAACGCTTGTAATTATACTTCAGTATTCCATAGTAACATCTGACAAAAATATCTAAAGACACTGAAGCAGCAGACTTTGTGAAAATTATTATTTGTGTCATTCTCCAAACTTTTGGCCACAACTGTATATTCGTTTTTTAATATTCCATCATTAATAATTAATATGCTTAATAATGGCAACAGTTCTTGCAAAGGATTGTTACATATCACCAGGATTGCCATTGCATTACATTTTTGTCAAGCAATTATTATTTTAGAAAACAATTATTGTGATTCATCCTATATTGTACCTAACATCCCTAGCAAAAAGATGTTGTCTTTTATTATCAGATCTACTGGTCTGGGGTCAGGTTGACCAGGATTCAAAGAGTGACGCATGTTTAATGTATTTGTTATACACAGAACTAACAGATGCATATCTTTGGGATCATCACTTTTCTTTGTGTCAACACACTCCTTGAGATGTGACCTTGACTATGACTATACTTCATGATGCAGTACCCCAAAGAAAGACGTTTCTTTTTAGAGAACAACAGAGTTGATATTTGGAATCAGATTTAAGGAACTGAAGTTGCCTTCTGACCTTTGACCTTAGTACCTGGAGCCCCGCTGAACTGGTCTGGTCACTTCATTTATATAGTCATTGGTCTAGGCGGTCATCTCATAATTGGACTGACCAAGCTATTAAAGTCTTATTTTAGTCGTATAGTTGATTCATACCATGAATCACTGCTCAGGATGGATTACAAATGCACAAGGATTACTCTTGGTTAACAGAAACGTAAGTAATGCAGTTGCCTTTCACATTTTAATCTGCATGTTAATTACCAGAGCGACTGGGAGTCTTATTTTAGATTGGATCCAGCAGATAAGGTGTGAACGATGAGACAGAACACTTTTCCACTCTGTTCTATCTCACCTGCCGGATAACTACTCTGAATGGTGACACCTACTTTTATTGTACCAGAGGAGAGGGTTAAGAGAAAGTTCCAGTTTTATTTGCTGGGCCTCTAGCTGTGTGTCATCTAGTGATGGGGGAAACATTTATACAGTTACATATCGGGATATTATTTTTGACGATATATCATATTGACAATATCGCAATATTATGTTTGCGCTTGTTAGCTGTACCTGTACCAAAACTCCAGTATTTTTCCTTCATAGCTTGTTCTCCATCTTCTTTTTAAATAGGGAGCCAATTAGTTTTCAGTACTTTTATTTCCATGACTGATCAAAACTATTTTTCTCCTGGCTCTCTTGTTCCTCTTCAGCAGACATATGGTGAGCAACATGTTTGGAACATCGAATCTCTATACATACAGTATAGAATCGTGAGAATCACAATACATATAATATTGGCACCAAAGTATTGTGATAACATCGTATCTTAAGGTCCCTAGCAATTCCCAGCCCTAGTGTCATCCTCCGTATGCCACAGAGACCAGCTTTCAGAGGCGGTCATAATTCAATTAGCCACTGGGATGTCATGTAGATTTATATAGAGTGGGAAGAAATGAAAAGTGTGAAGTGACGGAAAGCAATTATGTCCTATACTGTCTCCTTAGGGCTTGGCATCTCACTTGCTTTAATTCAATTTGGCTATCGCACATTTTTATAAAAAAATTAATACATTTTACCCCCTTTTTCTCCCCAATTTCGTGGTATCCAATTGTTAGTAGTTACTGTCTTATCGCTACAACTTCCGTACGGGCTCGGGAGAGACGAAGGTCGAGAGCCATGCGTCCTCCGAAACCCAACCAAGCCGCACTGCTTCTTAACACAGCGCGCATCCAACCCGGAAGACAGCCGCACCAATGTGTCGGAGGAAACACCGTATGAATGCACCAATTTGTAAGTCGCTCTGGATAAGAGCGTCTGCTAAATGACTTAAATGTAAATGTAAATGTACACCTAGCAACCTGGTCAGCGTGCACTGCGCCCGGCCCGCCACAGGAGTCGCTAGTGCGCGATGAGACAAGGATATCCCTACCGGCCAAACCCTCCCTAACCCGGACGACGCTAGGCCAATTGTGCGTCGCCCCGTGGACCTCCCGGTCGCGGCCGGCTGCGACAGAGCCTGGGCTCGAACCCAGAGTCTCTGGTGGCACAGCTAGCACTGCGATGCAGTGCCTTAGACCACTGCGCCACCCGGGAGGCACGCACAGTGTTGTTTTAAAGATTACATTTTCATTCGCTCCTGAGGTCAGATTTTCTTCAGTCAGCTAGCTTTTTCTTGAAAGAGGTTTTACCTTCATTTATAGTCGTTGGGTGTAACGGTAAGCCCCCTGCTATGTTGTAATGTGTGTGTGTGTGTCCTGTTTTCTAGGTGTGTATCGAGACGTACATGTCCAGCTGTCACCAGCGCAGCATCAACACGGCCGTGAGGGCCACCCTCAGCCAGATCCTGGGGGACCTCGCCCTGCAGCTCAGACACAGACAGGTCAGCCACCCCAGGCACCTTTGACCTCTTACATTATCACCCACTCAGACTAGAAGCAAATTGAATGAATATAGGTTGGGTGGGGAGGGGAGGGGTTCTAGAGTGAGGCACATCTTCATTTCACACTTGAGAGCTCATACGAGAGCTTGTAATCACCTCATTAAATGGCTACATAAAATACAGTACTGTGTTCTATACATTTTGGCAGACTGTTGTACTGCTGTGATTATAAGAATCACTAATAAGATCACAAACGCTTTGAATATGCATGGGAATGCATTGCATGCATAATCATAGATGAAGTGAAGCCACCATACAGTGTCTGAAATTCTATACTATTGTCTTGTGGGTCTCTGCAGGGAGTGGATGGAGAAGACCCACCAGTGCCCGCACACCAGCGCAGAGGTACTTTATAGCCCTGTTATATAGCAAAAGCCTTCACTGCCCTTCGCATGCCAGGTGGAATATACCTCCACAGGGACTATAATGTCCCTTTTTATGAAGCAGTGATTACAGGTTGTTTAGACATCACACGTCTTTTACTGCAAGGCTGGGTGATTCATACCTCGAGTCCACGTCTAAAAGTGTGAGAGATGAGACTTACGAGGGGTTGGTGCAGTGTGTCTTGTGGTTCAACTGTTCTGTCAGACCTGGGTCAAATGCATTTGTAAAACAGAGCTGCGTTTCATTTAGTTTGCCCTGGACAATGCACCCAATGGAATAGTCCCAAAAGTTCAAACTCCAAACTTGGAATCACTATAAAGGAAAAAACGCATCTCTTCCTTGCACCATACTGTACAGCAGGGCTCTCCAACTCTGTTCCTGGGGAGCTATTCTCCTATAGGTTTTTGCTCCAACCCTAGTTGTAACTAACCTGATTCAGCTTATCAACTAGATAATTATTAGAATCAGGTGGGCTAGATGAGGGTTGGAGTGACAATCTAGAGGACGGTAGCTCCAATGTTCCCAAAAGTTCAAATGCCAAGCTTGGAATCGCACCTCAAATGCTTAAGTATTTAACATAGTTAACCTATATATAAGGTATGTTATCAGTTGCATTTGTTCTCCTGAGTGTGATGTCTAGGTAATGGTTGTTGGCCTGTATGTTTTTAGATGTGTCTCCCACTGCACAGTCCCTGTGTGATGACGTTGTGACTGTGATAACCGTCTTCTGCGAGAAGCTAGAGGGGGTTGACCAGTAAGAATGATTCTTTATGCAGAGTTTATAGCCCTGAACTGTATGTTTTTCTCTCATCCGGAGAACACATCATTCCTCCCACCTTGTCTACCCTGCTAGCTGTTTTAAAGGTCACCTCTACAAAGCATGATTCAGTTTTACAGCATTGTTTTATAGAGATGTTTCTTGCTTGGCTTTTATTAAGGTGAGACACTGAGGCTGCATCCCAAATGCCATTCCATTCATAGTGCACTATTGACCAGCACCCATAGGGAATAGGGTGCAATTTGGGATAAAAGCCTGAGACTCAGACTAATGGCCTGTTTGTTTTCACAGTGAGAACCAGCTGCTCCAGCTGCTCTACCTAGAGTGTATCCTGTCCATGCTCAGCAGCTGTCCTCCCACCATGCACCTGAACAGAGGCTTCACAGACCTGATCTGGTAAGGCCTGGCTGTGGCTAACACATACAGTATACTGACAGTCACGCTGCCCTGTCTGAATACCTGCTTCCTTATCAGTCTGATTTCTTATCTTGAGGGGACCCTATATACGGTCTTCATAATACATACATGGCACATTCATAAGCAGAACATGAGCACTTCATAAAGTATGCTCCTTCAAGTAAAGTGTTACCATATTATCTGTCTACATAAAACATGTGACATGTCTTGTCCCTTGCTCTCAGGAAGCAACTTTGTCCGTCGTTGGTGGTGATCATGGGAAACCCTGTGAACGACAAGACCATCACCTCGGCCCACGGCCATGGAGGGGGGTGTCAGGATCCAGACCCCTCTCTAGGTGGTGTGTCTGACCAGGGCCGGGGATCCGGCTGCTCCTCCACCACCCCGGCCATGATCGGCCCGGTAGTGCGGACCATCTGCTACGTGGCTGCTGAGCTGGTGCGCCTGGTGGGCTGTGTGGAGTCCATGAAGCCTGTTCTGCAGTCGCTGTACCACCGCATCCTGCTCTATCCCCCCCCACAGCACCGTGTGGAGGCCATCAAGATCATGAAGGAGGTGGTCAGAGCCCCAGACTCCTCACTGTTCACCAGTCACCTCAAATCCCCTAACATAATGTTTATAGAGCAATCAATTGAATTAGACAGTGGAATGTTGCTGCTTTATCGACAGAACCAGTTTGAGTGTTGCAGAAGGGATGCAATGAACAAAAATGAACCAAAGTGTCTTTGTATGCGTTTTGTAGATTCTGGGAAGTCCTCAGCGCTTGTTTGACCTGGCTGGTCCCTGTGTTATAGAGCCTGAGTCTAGGAAAAGGTCCTTCTCCAAGAGGAAGTCTCACCTGGACCTGCTCAAATTGTGAGGACCCACATTCTCTTATTTTATTTACCGGTATAACCTTGTGAACCCAAATATATGCGTCTACCTGCTGTATAATCCTGTAACCCATACATCATGTACTATAGTGAAAAGGAAGTAGTACTGTTGTAAACTGGTACATAGTGTTTATGATGTGTTTGTGTGTGCCTACAGGGTGATGGATGGCATGACAGAGGCCTGTATGAAGGGGGGCATCGAGGCCTGTTACTCCTCAGTGGCGTGTGCCTGTGCCCTCCTGGGAGCTCTGGATGAGTTGAGTCATGGGCGTGGCCTACAGTCAGAACAGGCCCGCATGCTGCTGCGCCGATTGGACGAGCTGAAAGAGGGGGCAGAATCCACGCGGGAGTCCATGGAGATCAATGAGGCGGACTTCCGCTGGCAGCGCCACGTCCTCTCGTCTGAGCACGCACCCTCTGAGCCCTCTGCCACCTCCGCCACAGAGCGCAGCCCTGACATCAGCATCAGCGTCACCACAGATACGGGCAAGACCACTCTGGATGGGGAGCTGGGACAGACCACTCTGGATGGGGAGCTGGGACAGACCACTCCAGAGGGGCAGGAGTGTGGTGAAGAACCCCGGCTGCCTTCGCCTTCCTCCTGCGGGCCAGACGCTGACCCTGAGCTACGCCCCTGTGTGAGGGAGCCAGGCGCCGAGCCCGGAGGACCCCCAGACGTGGTGCAGCGCAGCCACGCGCTGGTCTACCCCGACATCACTAACTTCCTGTCCGTGGATGCCCGGGCGCACCCTCACAGCTCGCGCTACAGCGAGAGCAACTTCAGTGTGGATGAGGGGGAGATGTCGCGCACTGAGTTTGATTCATGTGACCAGTACTCCATGGCGGCGGAGAAGGACTCGGGCCGCTCGGATGTGTCAGACATGGGCTCTGATAACTGCTCTCTGGCCGACGAGGAGCAGACACCCAGGGATTGTCCCGGTCATCGCTCCCTGAGGACAGCAGCCCTTTCCCTGAAGCTACTGAAGAACCAGGAGGCTGACCAGCAGAGCGCCCGGCTCTTTGTCCAGTCTCTGGCCGGCCTGCTGCCTCGCCTGCTGGGGATGCACAGCACGACAGACGTGGACACGTCCCTGCAGAACTTCTCCTCCACATTCTGCTCTGGCCTACAGGCGGGTAAGCGATACAGAGAGAGAGAGGAGATTAAGGGAGATGGCATGAGACAATGAAGTGAGATAACATCAGATATCTGTGTATTTTAAGTCTTATGGGGATACGAGGTAAGATAATTGTCTTAATTGTCCTAGTTTCATCAATGGTTTCTATTTGACCCTGTATCTGACCCTCTCTCCCAGGTGGCATCCATTCACCAGGCTATGAGGGCAGTGAGAACCTGAACTGTCAGGCCCTGATGAACGCTGACGGCCTTTACCTGGTCTCCTACTACGCCTTGCTCCTCAGCCTCAAACTCTGCTGCCAGGACTACTACCGCAGGAGGCCCATGCCTGTACTGGTCAGCCTGGTGAGTGGTGGTTGTGGAGTCAATGTGTTGGCACACTAACGCTGACATCCCCTGTGTATGGTAGAGAGGAAGCCTGAAGACAAGTGTTGTGATCAGCTGAACATGATATAGTACTGTAGCCAATTATTTTGTTTATGCGGTTTATATATTTTAAAACGATCCCACCAGGCCTCATAGTATCCCCATTGAATTCTCTCTCCTGCTGCAGAAAGAGTTTGTTCGTCTCATCCAGAGCAGTGGGGTGCTGGTGGTGCTGTCTCAGGCCTGGATCGAGGAGCTCTACCTCCAGGTTCTGGACAGGAACTTGCTGGGGGAGGCTGGCTACTGGGGCTCACCAGAGGAACACTCCTTACCCCTCATCACCATGCTAACTGGTAGGATGGGACACAGCTCTCCCACACTGTTTTATTCATGATGATTCTTTATATGTCAACATATAAATATTAACATAATGCTCCTTTGGGTCTTTGAAATGTTCTGCTATGTTTTTATTACGGCTCTCATCACGTTGTGTCCTCTGTCTGTCTCTGGTCAGACATCGATGGGCTGGGCAGTAGTGCCATCGGAGGTCAGCTGATCCGTAAGGCCAACACACAGTCCCCCTTCAGCTGTGACAAGAGTGGCAGTGACACCCTCATGGCAGGTACTGACACCCCCAGGTACTGACACCACCAGGTACCCCCAGCTGTCCTTTCTGAGTCGCTTTGCCAAGGCAGTTTGACTATATTGCTTCGATATTTAGGCATATTGTAGTGTGTATTTTTTTGCTTTATTCAAACATCGGGGGAGATAGATTAGGAGGAGACAGTGGGAAGGGTGGAGACAGGGACTGAACCCTGGTCTCTGGGGTTGCATACATGTGCCTAGATCAGGGTTTCCCAAACTCGGGTCCTTGGGATTCCAAGGGGTGCACTACACAGCTGATTCAAATAATCAACTAGTCATCAAACTTTGATCATTTGAAATAGCTGTGGAGTGTTAGGGCAAAAACCAAAATGTGCACCCCTTGGGGTCACGAGGAGCAAGTTTGGGAAACGCTGGCCTAGATGCTGTACTCTACATGGAGAGAGAAATATATTGTTCTCCTTGTGTCCCTCACAGGAGAGAGAATGGAGAGCTGCCAGCATCTGCCTACCTCTTTTATTACCACTGAGAACAAAAGATGCACCATCGAGCACTCGAGCAACCTCGTTACCATGGCAACCACGGCTGAGTTGCCCATTAGGCTTTTAAAGCTTTCATGTAATAAGCTAGCTATGTACACATAATCAACAGGGACGACTATATTAACATGGAACGGAGAATAGGGACCGTTGTCAGTTCTACTTATTTCCCTGTATGAAATGTTATTGTCACAGAGTGCCTTTTTATAGTGCTTAAATCTCTCAAGGTGTCTAACGGGACTGTTGTTTACTGCCTGTCTGTTCACTGCCTCTCAGCAAATAAGGCCACAGCACATTACAGAGCTGCTGAGTCAATACACAGATAGATGTAGTGTAGGTTCTGTCTTAACTCCCATTGGTGCTTTTAAAGGCATGGGGTCTTTGTCAAAACATGTTGATGTACTGTATGCTGTTTTAAGGGTCTGACTCAACCCCATTGTGCTGCAGCATAGGTCTTGGTCAATACAAAGATGACGGTCTGACTTACTCAACCTTCCTTCATACTGTATTATGCTTAGTTTTTGATCAATCGTCTACACAGCTGTACTACTTATGCTGTCTAGAATTCTTAGTTGCTACACACATTTTTTTACTTTATATTAATGATATGCTGTCGTGGCCAAAAGTATTGAGAATGACACAAATATACATTTTCAAAGTTTGCTGTCTTTAGATATTTTTGTCAGATGTTACTATGGAATACTGAAGTATAATTACAAGCATTTCATAAGTGTCAAAGGCTTTTATTGACAATTACATGAAGTTGATGCAAAGAGTCAATATTTGCAGTGTTGATCCTTCTTTTTCAAGATCTCTGCAATCCGCCCTGGCATGCTGTCAATTAACTTCTGGGCCACATCCTGACTGATGGCAGAACATTCTTGCATAATCAATGCTTGGAGTTTGTCAGAAATTGTGGGTTTTTGTTTGTCCACCTGCCTCTTGGGGATTGACCACAAGTTTTCAATGGGATTAAGGTCTGGGGAGTTTCCTGGCCATGGACCCAAAATATCTATGTTTTGTTCCCCGAGCCACTTAGTTATCACTTTTGCCTTCTGTCAAGGTGCTCCATCATATTGGAAAAGGCATTGTTTGTCACCAAACTGTTCCTGGATGGTTGGGAGAAGTTGCTCTGGGAGGATGTGTTGGTACCATTCTTTATTAATGGCTGTGTTCTTAGGCAAAAATGTAAGTGAGCCCAGTCCCTTGGCTGAGAAGCAACCCCACATATGAATGGTCTCAGGATGCTTTACTGTTGGCATGACACAGGACTGATGGTAGCGCTCACCTTGTCTTCTCCGGACAAGCTTTTTCCCGGATGCCCCAAACAATCGGAAAGGGGATTCATCAGAGAAAATTACTTTACCCCAGTCCTCAGCAGTCCAATCACTGTACCTTTTGCAGAATATCAGTCTGTCCCTGATGTTTTTCCTGGAGAGAAGTGGCTTCTTTGCTGCCCTTCTTGACACCAGGCCATCCTCAAAGTCTTCGCCTCACTGTGTGTGCAGATGCACTCACACCTGGCTGCTGCCATTCCTGAGCAAGCTCTGTACTGGTGGTGCCCCGATCCCGCAGCTGAATCAAATTTGGGAGAAGGTCCTGGCGCTTGCTGGACTTTCTTGGGCGCCCTGAAGCCTTCTTCACAACAATTGAACCGCTCTCCTTGAAGTTCTTGATGATCCGATAAATGGTTGATTTAGGTGCAATCTTACAGGAAGCCATATCCTTGCCTGTGAAGCCCTTTTTGTGCAAAGCAATGATGATGGAACGTGTTTCCTTACAGGTAACCATGTTTGACAGACTATGAACAATGATTTCGAGCACCACCCTCCTTTTGAAGCTTCCAGTCTGTTATTCGAACTCAATCAGCATGACAGAGTGATCTCCAGCCTTGTCCTCGTCAACACTCACACCTGTGTTAACGAGAGAATCACTGACATGATGTCAGCTGGTCCTTTTGTGGCAGGGCTGAAATGTTTTTTTTTTGGTATTCAGTTAATTTGCATGACAAAGAGGGACTTTGCAATTAATTGCAATTCATCTGATCACTCTTCATAACATTCTGGAGTATATGCCAATTGCCACTGAGGCAGCAGACTTTGTGAAAATTAATTTTTGTGTCATTCTCAAAACTTTTGGCCACAACTGTACAGTACCAGTCAAAAGTTTGGACACACCTACTCATTCAAGGGTTTTTTCTTTATTTTTACTATTTTCTACATTGCAGAATAATACTGACGACATCAAAACTATGAAATAACACATGGATTCATGTTGTAACCAAAAGAGTGTTCAACAAATCTAAATAGCCACCGTTTGCCTTGATGACAGCTTTGAACACTCTTGGCATTCTCTCAACCAGCTTCATGAGGAAGGCTTTTCCAACAGTCTTGAAGGAGTTCCCACATGCTGAGAACCTGCTGGCTGCTTTTCCTTCACTCTGTGGTCCAACTCATCCCACACCATCTCAATTGGGTTGAGGTCAGGTGATTGTGGAGGCCAAGACATCTGATGCAGCACTCCATCATTCTCCTTGGTCAAATAGCCCTTACACAGCCTGGAGGTGTGTTTTGGGTCATTGTGCTGTTGAAAAACAAATTACCTTCCCACTAAGCGCAAACCAGATTGGATGGCGTATCGCTGCAGAATACTATGGATCCATGCTGGTTAAGTGTGTCTTGAATTCTAAATAAATCACTGACAGTGTCACCAGCAAAGCACCAACACACCATTTGCTCCATGCTTCACGGTGGGAACCACACATGCAGAGATCATCCGTTCATCTACTCTGCGGAGGTTGGAACCAAAAATCGCAAATTTGGACTCCAGACCAAAGGACAGATTTCCACCGGTTTAATGTCCATTGCTTATGTTTCTTGGCCCAAGCAAGTCTCTTCTTATTAGTGTTCTTTAGTAGTGGTTTCTTTTCAGCAATTCGACCATGAAGGCCTGATTTCATGCAGTCCACTGAACAGTTGATGTTGATGTCTGTTACTTGAACTCTGAAGCATTTATTTGGGCTGCAATCTGAGGTGCAGTTAACTCCAATGGATTTATCCTCTGCAGCAGAGGTAACTCTGGGGCTTCCTTTCCTGTGGCGGTCCTCATGAGCCAGTTTCATCATAGGGCTTGATTGTTTTTGCGACTGTGCTTGAAGAAACTTTCAAAGTTCTTAATGTTCCGACCTTCATGTCTTAAAGTAATGATGGACTGTCGTTTCTCTTTGATTATTTGAGCTGTTCTTGACATAATATGGACTTGGTATTTTACCAAATAGGGATATCTTCTGTATACCACCTCTACCTTGTCACAACACAACTGATTGGCTCAAACGCATTGAGGAAAGAAATTCCACAAATTAACTTTTAACAAGGCACACCTGTTAATTGAAATGCATTCTGCATCTTGCCTATGCCGTTTGGCCATCACTCATTCATATATTTTTATGTACATATTCTTATTCATTCCTTCACACTTGTGTGTGTGTATAAGGTAGTTGTTGTGAAATTGTCAGGTTAGATTACTTAGATATTACTGCATGGTCGGAACTAGAAGCACAAGCATTTCTCGACACTCGCATTAACATCTGCTAACCATGTGTATGTGACAAATACAATTTCATTTTATTCAATTCCAGGTGACTACCTCATGAAGCTGGTTGAGATAATACAAAGAGTGTGCAAAGCTGTCATCAAGGCAAAGGGTTGCTACTTTGAAGAATCTCAAATATATTTAGATTTGTTTAACACTTTTCTGGGTTACTACATGATTCCATATGTGTTATTTAATAGTTTGTCTTCACTATTATTCTACATTGTAGAAAATAGTAAAAATAAAGAAAAACCCTTGAATGAGTAGGTGTCCAAACTTTTGACTGGTACTGTACATTGCATTTGGAAAGTATTCAGACCCCTAGACTTTTCCCACATTGTTATGTTACAGCCTTAATCTAAAATTTATTGAATTGTTTTTTTTCAATCAACACACAGTGCCCCATAATGACAAAGCAAGAACTGTTTTTTTTCCTTCATTTTTGCAAATCTATAAAAACTTAACCTGAAATATCACATTTACATAAGTATTCAGACCCTTTACTCAGTAGTTAGTTGTAGCACCTTTGGCAATGATTACCGTTTTGGGTAAGACGCTACAAGCTTGGCAGACCTGTATTTGGAGAGTTTCTCCCATTTCTTCTCTGCAGATCTTCACAAGCTTTGTCAGGTTGCATAGAGAGTCACTGCAGTTATTTTCTGGTCTCTCCAGAGAGGTTCTATCGGGTTCAAATCCGGGCTTTGGCTTGGCCACTCGAACACTCGGAGACTTATCCCAAAGCCACACCTGCGTTGTCTTTGCTCTGTGCTTAGGTGAACCTTTGCCCCAGTCTGAGGTCCTGAGTGCTCTGGAGCAGGTTTTCATGAAGGATCTCTCTGTACTTTGCTCCGTTCATCTTTCCCTCGATCCTGACTCGTCTCCCAGTCCCTGCCTCTGAAAATATCCCCACAGCATTATGCTGCCACCACCATGCTTCACTATAGGGATGGTGCCAGGTTTCCTCCTGACGTGACGCTTGGCATTCAGGACAAAAAGTTTGATCTTGGTTTCATCAGACCAGAGAATCTTGTTTCTCACGGTCTGAGTCCTTTCAGTGCCTTTTTGCAAACTCCAAGCGGGCTGTCATGTGCCTTTTACTGAGGAGTGGCTTCTGTCTGGTCACTCTACCATAAAGGCCTGATTGGTGGAGTGCTGCAGAGATGGTTGTGCTTCTGGAAGTTTCTCCCATCTCCAGAGGAGCTCTGTCAGTGACCATCGGGTTCTCGGTCACCTTTCTGACCAAGGCTCTTCTCCCCTGATTGCTCAGTTTGGGCGGGTAGACAGCTCTAGGAAGCCTCTTGGTGGTTCCAATCTTCTTCCATTTAAGAATGATGGAGGCCACTGTGTTCTTGGGGACCTTCAATGCTGCCAAAATTTTGTGGTACCCTTCCACAGATCTGTGCTTGTCTCTGAGCTCTACAGACAATTCCTTTGACCTCGTGACTTGGTTTTTGTCCTGACATGCACTGTCAACTGTGGGACCTTATATAGACAGGTGTGTGTGTGCCTTTCCAAATCATGTCCAATCAATTTAATTTACTACAGATGGACTCCAAGTTGTAGAAATATCTCAAGGAGGATCAATAGAAACAGGATGCACCAGAGCTTAATTTCGAGTCTCATAGCAAAGGGTCTGAATACCTATGTAAAAAAAGTTATTTTTGTTTTTTATGTAATAAATTTGCAACAAAAAAAATAAAACCTGTTTTTGCTTTGCCATTATGGATTATTGTGTGTAGATTGATGGAAAAAAAAAATATTTAATCAATTTTAGTATAAGGCTGTAACGTAATAAAATGTGGAAGAAGTGAAGGGATCTGAATACTTTCAGAATACACTGTACACCCATTGATTCTTGAAGAATACAACGCATAAATGAGCTTACTTCAACAGTCACCTCATCAGAACCAAAAATATATATATTTTTTACTCCAATGTTTGTTAATAATGTTGATGTAAACAAACACTGTATAGCCTCAAAGAATGCCTGTTAGTGATCCCGTTAGCAGGATAGATTTGACAACATCCAGTGTAATTGCAGAGCTCCAAATTCAAACTACAGAAATATCAATATTCAAGATTCACGAATATAAAAGTGTAATACATCAAAATTAAGCTTAACTTCTTCTTAATCCAGCCGCAGTGTCAGATTTGAAAAAGGCTTTACGGCGAAAGCAGACCATGCGATTATCTGAGGACAGCGCCCCGCATACAAACACATGAATCATTTTCAACCAGGCAGGTGGCGACACAAAAGTCAGAAATAACGGTATAATAAATGCCTTTGAAGATCTTCTTTTTGCAATCCCAAATGTCTCAGTGACACAATGAATGGTTGTTTTGTTCGATAAATTCCTTCTTTATATCCCCAAAATGTCCATTTATTTGGCGCGTTTGATTCAGAAATACACCGGTTCCAACATGACTACAAATTACCTAATAAGTTACCTGTAAACTTGGTCCTAACATTTCAAACAACATTCCTAATCCAACCTCCTAAAACATAAATAATCGATCGAATTTAAGACGGGATAAACTGTTTCCAATACCGGATAAAAACAACGTGAAGCGCGTTCCAGTTCATGCGCACCAACATTAGAGTCCACCTGGAGTGACACTTACAAAGAACAGCCATATTTCTTCATTTCTCAAAAGAAAAACATCAAACAATTTCTAAAGACTGTTGACATCTAGTGGAAGCCATAGGAGCTGCAACCAGGTTCCTATTAAATAGGGCTTCCCATAGAAAAACATTGGGAAATACTATGACCTCAATTCCCCCCCCCCCCCCCCGGATGGTTTGTCCTCGGAGTTTTGCCTTCCAAATCAGTTCTGTTATACTCACAGACATTATTGTAACAGTTTTAGAAACTTTAGAGTGTTTTCTATCCAAATCTACCAATTATATGCATATCCTAGGTTCTGGGCCTGAGTAACAGGCAGTTTACTTTGGGCACGCTTTTCATCAGGATGTGAAAATACTGCCCCCTATCCCTAATAAGTTTTAAACTATAATTATTTTATATTGTGAATGGTCAGTTCTTCACCCTAGCTCTGTCTATGAATTTGAGAATGTTTACATTTCTGCAGGCCCATCTCTGTTTAGTTTTTTTTACCAAAACAGAGGCAGGGTGACCCTTTCAGCTGCAGATTCTAGCTTTAAGGGTCTGACCCAACCCCCATTTGATCCTGTTTCATACATATTGTCTTGGTCAATGCACAGATAAGCGTCTGGCTCACTCACTCACTCAACATTCATTCATATTATTTCAGGCATAGTGTTTGCTCGCTACATCCTGATGGGCTGCTGGAAGAACCTGATGGACACCCTGTCCACCCCCCTGACGGGACGCATGGCGGGCAGCTCCAAGGGCCTGGCCTTCATGCTGGGGTCTGAGGGGCTGAAGGAGCAGAGCCAGAGGGAGAGAGACACCATCTGTCTCAGCCTGGATGGACTACGCAAGGCAGCCGGACTCAGTTGTGCTCTAGGTAACAGGACCCAACATCATGGTGACCGTGGATAAGGCCTGCCTGACTGAATATAATCTTCAACAGGAAGCGTTTAGTTAACCCATTAGCTAGTGTGTTTAGATCAGAGGCTGGCTGGGTCAAAGGCTCAAAGTATTTGAAAGAACCAAAACGATTTGATCCCAGGTCTGGTTTAGATGTGTTTAGTACAAAAACATCACGTTTTGAGAGAATCAAACTCAAGCACAGGTTTTGCTTAGAATTTGAGCAATATCTGAATACTTCATAGGTCTATTTGTGTAGCTATTGAAATGTCCGTGAAAACGTATATGAATCAGGACCGTATAATGATAAAGTATTGGCCTGGTGTTCTGTGACCGGTGCCGTAGGCCCTTTCAGCCCAGCTTGTCTTTGATTACCATCAGCTCTAATGAATATTCATGCATTCTCTAGGTGTGGCTGCCAATTGTGCCTCGGCTCTGGCCCAGATGGCGGCAGCCTCGTGTGTGCAGGAGGAGAAGGAGGAGAGGGAGGTGGGCGAGTCTGGAGATGCCATCACACAAGGTACTTACAGCACACCACATAACATACTGTACAAAGGGATTAACTTGCCTTTTTCAAACACACATACCGTACATTACTGTGCAAGACACATAGAGGATAAAGAATCCCTCCATTTCAGAAAAGATCCCATAGTTACATGGTCACATTTTGAGTTTTTGATACGGTGCTAGCTAGAGTGCTGGGATCTGATCTGATCCTGTGTCTGTTGGGTGTGTGTGTTCCCAGTCAAGCAGCGTGTGGAGCAGAAGCTGGAGCAGATGGGACGTCCTCAGGGGGTGCGGCTGCACACGGCCCATGTGCTCTGCATGGAGGCCATCCTCAACGTAGGCCTGGAGATGGGCAGCCACAACCAGGACTGCTGGCCCCACGTCTTCAGGTAATACAGCCAAGCTGTGGCAGGGCAGGCGATGCAGAGATCAAAGTCAAAACCCTCTCCATAACCACTGAGAAAAAGGCATGACAGCATATTACATTGGATTCTCGGTACAGTTGCAGCCACAGGTTACTAACACTCATCTATAATGTGAACTCTCATCTGTAACGACACACTGAACAATACAGTAGCGTATCGGTCTCTGTCTACCCAGGGTGAGCGAATATGTCAGCTCTCTGGAGCACAGCCACTTCAGCGATGGCAGCTCCCAGGCCACCATGACCATCACCCAGGCCCAGCAGGCTGTAGACCTTGGGCTGGATTTGTGCGGCGAGCCTAGTCCGGACAGAGATCTGGCCCTCAGCAGCCAGCCGGTCATCCAGCCCCAGTCCATCCAGGAGCTGCTAAGGGAGGGTAGAGGGGGGAAAGGCCTGGACCGTAGCCTGATGACTGGGACCAGCGCATCCAAGGCCGTCTGCACCCTATCTACACAGGCAGACAGGTACTGCAGTATAGGCTACAGAACTGCCTGAATAGCATACTAAGTTTCATATTCTCCTCTCGCTCTCTTTTTCATTGACTTTCATGCCTGAATAGCAATATGAAACAAACAATATAGTTATTGTTGACTGACTAGGCTGAAATACAAAAGTTGTAATTTAAGTCAGTGAAAGAAACAGCACCCCATGTTAAATGGCCACCTGGTGGCAGTGTGGTACATGAAAGTATTTCACTGTATTTGACCCAGACCAGTATGTGATTTGGTACTCTTGATTGTACAAATTAAGAGTCACATGGTCATGCAGCACTTTCTCTTCTGGACATAGGCCAATTACACATGGATAAGTTATAGCCTGCAGTCAGGGCCAGATTTAAGAAATCATCATGAAGCGACACACAGATTTGTACAATATTCGGAGGAAATATAAACTGTATATTATAGGGTACAATAAGCGGCTAAATACACTTTCCAGTGTCACACTGTCTCACCTAATGAAGAAGATGAAGCTGTAGGCTACTCACTGGTGATGGGCTCGTCGGGGCAATAGCATATCTCATGATAAACTACTTTGAAAAACAGTGCTGCTGAAAATTGGGAGTTGTTGAGAAACATTTTTTCCTATTGGTTCTACAGAAAGATTAGTCTTCTCTTTTCAGCGGTAGGCATTTGCTTTTCAAACTGTATGTGTTTCCCGCAATTGTATTTTGAAATTTGCAAAAGGCAAACTGACAGCCGCAACCAACCATATAAATATAATCCATAGATGGCAGTTCCCATTCAAGTCAGGTCTGGCAGCCATTGCTAGTGTATCCATGAGTTTAACAGTCAAATTGCCAGAGTTAGATGTTCCAAAACCCTTCTATGGATTATATGTCTATGGTCACAATGCAACAAACTGTCCTATATTTGGCGCCGCATGCAGCACAAATTGCGACCTTCCCGACTGTAAGCATACCGGTAACTTCCAAAATAAAGGAAACACTTGAGTAAATGAGGAATAGAAAGTATACAGTATGTTATGTGTGGAGTGCAATTTCCTGCCATGGTTTAGGTCCTCTTGTAGAATCTATGCCAAGGCTCTTTGACGCTGTTCTGGCAGCCCGTGGTGGCCCAACACCCTTTTAAGACATTTTAAGTGTTTTGTTTGTTTTGGAAGTTACCTGTATGTGCCTGTGATAAAACTTTGTCCCCAGTTTTTTTATTTTTTTATTTTATTTTTTATTTTTTTAGCTATTGGTCCTCTGTGGCTAAATTATGCTCTCTGGTGTATTTTGAACGTTCAAAGTGGGCTTCTGTGGTTGGATAAAAATAAATAAACCATTTTTTTTATCTCTTTTTTGGGGGACTCTTGGGCCCCCTACGGGCTTGAGCCCCTGCATTAATCCGGCCCTGCCTGCAGTGCTTACATAACTACATAAGCACTAGGCCGCTTTTAGAGAAAATAATAAAAACACTTATCTGGCAGATGTTTCACTGTCCTACTAGTCCCACAGCTTTCTAATTGGCTTGTGGTGATCCCTTTCTGCTGTTTGAAGAATATAGTGGCAATAATTTGGATTCTACTGTATGACCTTTTTTGCAGGTTATTTGAGGACTCTGTCAGTAAACTGAACATGGTTAGCCTGGTGGGTTTCCTGCACCAGCTGAGGAGAGCATCTCAGTCCCAGCTCTTTGACTCAGTCACTGAGACAGGAGACTACTCCTTAGCCATGCCAGGTACCAAACACAGGACATGCTTATCCCCAACAGACTTAGATCAAAACCCTGGGTCAAATTTGCCCAGTAAAATGGAACCAGCAGAACAGTCCCAAAGGTCATCAATGTTGCCTGTGTGTTTTTAGGAGAGGCCAAGTCCACCATGGACAGGCGTAGCGCCCTGCATCTGTTCCGGTTGGGGGAGGCCATGCTGCGGATCGTGAGGAATAAGACCAGACCCCTGCTGCACATGATGAGGGCCTGGAGCGTAGTGGCACCGCACCTGGTGGAGGTAGGAGCACAGGGAATGCATCTCAACTGTGTAGCCTCCTTTGCTGATGTCCTTTCCTCCACGATCACTAATATGGTATAGCCTAATAGGTTCACCCTTTCTGCAGGTTATATTAGGCCTATACCCACTGGGCACAGACATCAGTTCAACGTCTAGTTTTGATTTACGTTTGGTTGAGTTGTGAACTAATGTGAAATCAACAAACATTTCATGCGGCCGTTGGATTTAGTTTGGTGAGAAAATACGAAATTCCCTTAGTTTTCCAAGTTGATTCAATGTCATTACATATAGAATTTTTTTGTTGAAATGACATGGGAACAACGTTGATTCTACCAGTTTTTGCCCATTGGGCATTGTTCTCGTTACTGTTTCTCTCTGTCTCCTCCTAGGCTGCCTGCCACAAAGAGCGCCATGTATCCCAGAAGGCTGTGTCCTTCATCCATGATGTTCTGATGGAGGTGTTGACCAGCTGGGCAGAGCTTCCCCACTTCCACTTTAACGAGGCGCTCTTCAGACCCTTCGAGCACATCATGCAGCTGGAGCTGTGTGACGAGGACGTGCAGGACCAGGTGAGTTGTCCCACACACACACCTCTTGTAATTAGTTGACCCGGTAGTTAAAACGTCCTATTGTTTGTCCCTCAGGTGGTCACATCCATAGGGGAGCTTGTAGAGATGTGTTCCCCTCAGATCCAGTCTGGCTGGAGACCTCTATTCAGTGCCCTGAGGACTGTGCATGGGAACAAGCCAGACATGAAAGACTACCTGATAGGAGAATATTCCATGGGTATGTATGACAGGCAGCCTTTGAGTTTGTTACATCTCAATGTTTCCATGTGTTATTGTATTCCCTAAGGTACTGCACGGCTACAGTATTTCTATTGTATTCACATACATTCTGTTTCTTTGGGTTGTCTGTAATGATGGCTTATGAGAGAGAGTCTCAGCAGGAGATACTGTATGTTGGCACAGAGCCTCGTCTCCTCTCTTGAAGGAGATTCCTGTATATCACTGTTTTTTTTATTGATCTGCTTTTCTGCTTGGTCTGTAATGCAGGGAAGTCTCAGGCGCCTGTGTTTGATGTCTTTGAAGCGTTTATCAACACCGACAACATTCAGGTCTTCGCCAACGCAGCAACTGACTACATCATGTGCCTTATGAAGTTTGTCAAAGGTTTAGGTAAGTCAGGTAAATGAGATGATTACAAAAAAAAAAAATCTGTGGATGTGTAATACTATTGTCATGATCTTCACATTTTTAGGAAGAGACATTGAATGTTCATGTTATTTGGTAAGAAATAATGGAAGTGATTACTCTGATTGCCATCAGTGAGTGTGTTGGCCTTGTTCCCAGGAGAAGTGGACTATAAGGAGATTGGGGACTGTGTCAATGCCACTGGCTACAGTTCTACAGACCTGTGCCTCCCTGCTCTGGACTACCTGAGGAAGTGCTCCCAGGTAGGAAAACACTGGCCCATGGGCCACCTTAGCTATTTTCAATGGGCGTCACACGAAAATGAGTTCTCTTATCAGACAGGCTTCCAGAAAGTCTATTAAAATAGATAAATAAAGGGTCACACAACCCCGCTAAAGGAAGACATTTCCATCTACGTTTAGTGTATCCACACTGTATGATGAGGTTTTCTTCTGCAGCTGCTTGCCAAAATCTACAAGATGCCTTCCAAGCCAGTGTTCCTGGGAGCCCGGCTGGCCAGCCTGCCCATGAGGGCCCAGGAGAAGTCTGTCAGCAGTGAGGATGGCATGGACTGCGTCCTGGCTGAGTTTGACGATGACACAGGCTTGATCCAGGTTTGGATCCTGCTGCTGGAGCAGCTGACTGCAGCGGTATCGAACTGCCCCCGGCAGCACCAGCCCCCCACCCTGGAACTGCTGTTTGAACTTCTCAGAGCGCTCACCAACTTGCCAGGTTAGAAGTGATGCCATAACACCAAAGGACAGATCAGATTCAACACTCTCCACTAGAGTTTGGTTTACATGGTCTGGGTGATCATTTTATAAGATAAACATAGTCATTATGAATGTAGCCTACATGAAAACCAATCGTCAGTAATTTTTTTCCACCTCCATAGGACCGGGCTTTGCCATATTCTCTGTGATCCAGCTTCTTCTTCCTGTGATGTCACTCTGGCTCCAGCGTAGCCATGGCGACCATGCGTACTGGGACATAGCCGCAGCCAACTTCAAGCACGCCATTGGGTTGTGCTGTGAGCTGGTAGTGGAGCACATTCAAAGCTTCATCCACTCAGGTACAGTGGCCATGGAATGACCCCTGAGTGGTGGTCAAACATAGTGTACACAAAGCTGTCAGCAGAGATGGAAGTGCACTTAGGCAGTTAGACAAAATAGGTCTTTGTGAAACTTATGTAACCCAGGGGCTGTATGTATCCAGGGTCTCAGAGTAGGAGTGCTGATTTAGGATCAGTTTAGCCTTTTAGATCACATTGAACATTTTTATATGGGCAAGGAAAACTTGATCCTGACTCCTATTCTGAGATCCCTGATACATACGCCCCCAGATCCTGGTTGTCCCTCTGTCCGTATCCTTCATATCTCTGTGCTCCTGTAGATATTGGCTATGAGCATCTGATCAACCTGATGCTAAAGGACCTCTTCAAGCTGCTGGTGGCCTGTGTGGCTGAACCTGCTGAGACGATCTCTAGAGTGGGCTGCTCCTGCATCAGGTGACCATGCACTTGCGCTGTGCACGCTCACACACACACAGAATGTGTATGACTGAGCTGTAGATGACAGGTGTTTCTCTTCCTGTGGCAGGTACGTGTTGGTGACGGTAGGCCCAGTCTTCACTGAGGAGATGTGGCGACTGGCATGCTGTGCCCTGCAGGATGCCTTCTCTGCCACCCTGGAGCCTGTCAAGGTAAATACCTGGGCCGTGCCATGGTTCTGACTAGAGGTAGTGCAGCTACGACTGGAATTTACTTTTTCGTAGCAGGTTAGGATAATTCACGTGGGAGGTTAGGAGATTTAAGGTTAGGAAAAGGGTTAGGGTTACTGAAAATGCTACTAACCTGCTACGAAAAGTAACTTCCGGTCGTAGCTGTACTCCCTGTAGTCAGAACCCCCGGCCATCCCCTGTGTCAATGGTGTTTTATCTTAAAATAATAAAAGGTGCAAACTTCCTCTCAAATTTTTCCATGGTTGTTATTTTAGACCAGTGGAATAAACTGTATAAAAATCAAGCCACACACTATATGCTCCCAACAATTTAATGGGTAAACCTAATCAACGTTTCGTCAACGCTGTGCCTTCTTCAGGGTTGAGGCCAGTGGAATAATCCACACCCGTTTAGAAAAGGATGTAAAAAGCTTTCCCTGGTAATGATCTGATGAGGTGATATTAATGCCATGAACAAATTACTATAATAGGACACAAAATCACCTCGTTTAAAGGCCCAGTGCAGTCAAAATTCCAACACCAGATGGTGAATTATTTAATAGAACAATAAGAAAGAGTTCCAAACCTCTCTGCCAATAACAGCTAGTTTTCCATTTCCCCTCCCCACTCAGACCACTCACAGACAGTCCTAGCAAAATTCTTGCTTGAGAAATAGTTTTTTGCTAGAAAGCTATTTTAGTTTTTTTCTAACATATTAATAGAAAGCTATTACAGTAAGGTATTTGCAGTGCATTCAGAAAGTATTCAGACCCCTTGACTTTTTCCACATTTTGTTACGTTACAGCCTTATTCTAATATTGAATAAATTAAAAATGTTCTACATCAATCTACACACTTGTTAACCATAATGACAAAGCGAAAACGGGTTTTTAGAAATGTTGGCACATTTTATAAAAATACAAAAACGAAATACGTTATTTACATAAGTATTCAGACCGTTTGCTATGAGACTCAAAATTGAGCTCCGGTGCATCCTGTTTCCAATGATCACCCTTGAGATGTTTCTACAACTTGATTGGAGTCCACCTGTGGTAAATTCAATTGATTGGACATGATTTGGAGAAGCACACACCTGTCTATATAAGTTGACAGTGCATGTCAGAGCAAAAACCAAGCCATGAGGTCGAAGGAATTGTCGTAGAGCGCCGAGACAGGATTGTGTTGAGGCACAGGTCTGAGGAAGGGTACCAAAACATTTCTGCAGTGTTGAAGGTTCCCAAGAACACAGTGGCCTCCATAATTCTCAAATAGAAGAAGGTTAGAACCACCAAGATGGGCCTTGGTCAGGGAGGTGACCAAGAACCCAATGGTCACTCTGACAGAGCTCCAGAGTTCCTCAGTGGAGATGGGAGAAGATTCCAGAAGGACAACCATCTCTGTAGCGCTCCACCAATTAGGCCTTTATGGTAGAGTGGCCCACTCCTCAGTAAAAGGCACATGACAGCCCGCTTTAGAGTTTGCCAAAAGGCAAACTAAAGAGGCTCAGAGCATGAGAAACAAGATTCTCTGGTCTGATGAAACCAAGATGTGACGCTTGGCATTCAGGCCAAAGAGTTCAGTCTGAAGGAAACCTGATATCAACCCTACGGTGAAGCATGGTGGTGGCAGTATCGTGCTGTGTGGATGTTTTTCAGCGGCAGGGACAGGGACACTAGTCAGGATCGAGGGAAAGATGAACTGAGCAAAGTACAGAGAGATCAATGATGAAAACCTGCTCCAGAGCACTCAGAACCTCATACTGGGGAAAAGGTTCACCTTCCAACAGGACAACGACACTAGCACACAGCCAAGACAACACAGGACTGGCTTTGGGACAAGTCTCTGAATGTCCTTGAGTTGCCCAGCCAGAGCCTGGACTTGAACCCGATGGAACATCTCTGGAGAGACCTGGAAATGGCTGTGCAGCAACGCTCCCTATCCAACCTGACAGAGCTTGAGAGTGTCCGCAGAGAAGAATGGGAGAAACTCCCCAAAAACCGGTTGTGCCAAGCTTGTAGCGTCATACCAAAAATGACTCAAGGCTGTAATCGCTGCCAAATGTGCTTCAACAAAGTACTGAGTAAAGGGTCTAAATACTTGTGTAAATGTGATATACAAAAATTGCTAAAATTTCTAAAAAAAAACAGTTTTTACTTTGTCATTATGGGGTATTGTATGTAGATTGATGAGGAAATATATATTTTATACATTTTAGAACAAGGCTGTAATGTAACAAAATGTTGAAGTCAAGGGGTCTGAATACTTTCCGAATGCACTGTACTTCTTTCCCAGAAATTATTTGATATTGAGATAAAAATGGCTGCATTGAGTCTTTAAAATTAACCCATTCTGATTATGGCTGTGGTGTGTGGCTGTGGTGTGTGGCAGCAGGTTAATGCATGTTTACATCTAGCCCCACTACATTCTTACAGTAGGTAGGCTACATTTAGAAGGATACGTCTCGCTACAAGTATTTTTCTCAGTCACAGCCCTGCACAATATGAGAGGACCAAATATAATCTTCTTTAAAGCTTAAAGCTGCAGCCTTTTTAGAGAAAATAAAAAGCTTGTCTCTACTTGTACTGTAGTAGAGAGGGCTTAAATGCATGATGCATTACTACCAATAACAGACCTTAAATATAGTGACCTTGCGAGAAATTACTCTACTTAAGAATGCATTGTGTCTTCACTAACAGCATTGTTTATTCAGACTGTCTTAAAACGTAGAGTGGTAGACCCAAATGCACGCAAGCATACTGTATGGACAAGACCAACTTTCTCAGGCTTGTGCTTTTTTTGTGCTTCCTCCTCTGCATTGCTTGCTCTTTGGGGCTTTAAAGCACTTTGTGACAACTGTAAAAACGGCTTTATAAAATAGTCATAGTTGTTGTGAAAGGGTCATCTACATTCAGGACAGGTCATTAATTCCCTAGTAAAAGTAAATGTCCATTATAATTTAGATGTTTAGTTCCAGTAATGAATGTTGGGATTACTGTCATTCATTAATTTCTTTAGAGATAAAAAATGATGTATACTTATGTATGTTTACTTTCACTGTCTCAACTGTTTGTATGACGTTCCATGTGTGTCTGAGAGAGTTGCAGTTGATCAGTGTGTTCTAGATCCTGTTGATTGGATCACATTGTATGTAACCTTGTGCTCCAGACTGTATAGCTTCAGCATGCATGCCAGAGTGCCACACGGAACCTGTGTGTGTTTCTGTGTCTCTACCTCTTGTGTAGAACCTGCTGGCGTGTTTCCGTAGTGGTTCAGACAGCTTCTCTGGGGACGCCTGTGAGGTTAAGGTGGCCGCCCCATCCCACTCCCCCTCTGCTGAGGCAGAGTACTGGAGAATCAGAGCCATGGCCCAGCAGGTGACCCTCCACCACCACACACTAATTTACTCAATCTGAAATCACCTTTAAATTTCAATCGCCCTATTGCACGGATCTTCTGCGGTCCGGATTGAATCTAGGCCTAGGCTACATGCATGTTGATGTGAAATGACGTACACATGTGTGGCTGTCTGTCCACAGTCAGACCTGTGTCAAATACTACTATTCATCAATCTAGCTGTTATTAGACAACATTTCAAACCTCTTTGTATTAAGTCTCAAATATTCTATGTAGACAGTACATTTCATTATTCATGTATATTGTTCAGTATGACTATATAGTTGTTGAACATGTCTCCTATCTTCCTCCTGTCTTTAGGTGTTTATGCTGGACACCCAGTGCTCCCCTAAAACCCCCAATAACAAAGAAGGCTTTGAGCATGCCCAGTCCTGTGTGCTCATCATAGAGCTCCCCTCAGACCAGCAATCCAATGGTCACACTCAGAAAAGGTTGGCAACGTTTAATCACATAGCTGGTGTGGTGGCTTTTATCAGTGGGCCAGATTTACAAGGGTACAAGTAGTGCAAACACTTTGGAAATCTGGCCCAGTGTGTGAAGTTTGTATACTGTGTGTTCAACCTGTCGTGTACAGTACATCGTCAACTTTGAATCATTGCTCTATTCTAATCTATTCACTATCTATATATAGTGTGTTACAGTTTATGTCTGGGTTCACAGCCCGTTCTCAGAATGTAGTTTTCGATGTGCAATATATTCTGAGACTCATTCCATCTCCTTATGTGCTGATTTCTCTCTCTTGTGCTGGACTTACAACAGAAAAATTGGGTAAGAGCACTTGGATGACACCCATACCATGATTCTGGTTTACTGTGAGCAGCATTTACGCCCACCTGTCTGTGTTCATTATTTACATTTTTCCTTTACGCATCCATTCAATGTCATGGACCATATTATGTCATGTCAACATCTGTTATCAGATGACATAAGCTACTGTGCAAATGATGAAGACTTTGTCTTATCCACCATGTGTAGATATGAAATTCTTTCCCTTTTATAAAATAAGAAAATTCCCAGAGTCCTCTGACCTCTGATACAGTATTATTATTTTGATCAAGCTCTTTGGGATTACAATGTGGTTTTATTAAATCTGCTTTTGACTTTCAGTTAAGGACCTTTTCTTTAATGCTGTTTATCAGAATCCTCATATGATGCCCAGAAGGATGGAGAAATTGATGTCTGAGATTTAAAGCTAGAGTCCTTAATTGAAACAATAGCAAATCGGTCAATCCACCTTTTGTTTCGGTTAACAGCTGAGGGATGGGGCTGGAGAAATGTAACCACTCTCAAATTCATAAACAGAGCTATGGATGCAAGGACTGACCATCAATAATATCAAAATTATAGTTTTAACCATGTTTTGAGGCTACTGTTTGTTTACATTTTTATTGTTTACAAACAACCAAGCTTATATTTTGGGTTCTGATGGGGTACGACAGTTGAACTAAGCTCATGAGGCATTTATAAGTGATATTCTTCAAGAATCAATGGGTACATATCATTAATTTATAAGTCCAAAAATGGATGAGGCAACTAAGGATTGTAGCTTTAAAAGCAGTGTGTCGTAAAACTTTAAAGCTTAAATCCCAGTACGTTGTTGCATGTTTCTGACAATCAGACAAACCAAATATCAGTAAAATTGGAATCTATTTACATAAATGGTTTCAGTAACCTTTTTCTCCATCTGATCTATAGGATTCCTTTCAGAACTATAGTGGTTAGCTTACTCTCTCATCAAGTGTTGCTCCAGAACCTGTATGACATTCTGCTGGAGGAGTTTGTTAAGCACCCTGGTGATGCTGAGACCCAGGAGAAGACCACTCCAGTATCTGATCCTAGACCATCTGGTTTCCTGCGCTACATCTCCATGCAGAACCTGGCCATCATCTTCGACCTGCTGCTGGACTCCTACCGCACAGCCCGAGACTTCGACACGCGCCCGGGCCTCAAGTACCTGCTGATGAAGGTGTCTGGGGTGTGTGGCGCTGCCAACCTGTACCGCCAGTCTGCCATGAGCTTCAACATCTACTTCCAGGCCCTGCTGTGTGCCACGCTCACCAACCAAGAGAGCATCACTGCTGAGCTGGTGAAGAAGATCCTTTACGAGGAGGACGAGGGCAGCTCCGACTCCTCCCAGCAGTGCTCCTCCGAGGACGAGGACATCTTCGAGGAGACGGCTCAGGTGAGTCCCCCGCGGGGGAAGGAGAAGCGCCAGTGGAGGGCCACCATCCCTTCGCTCAGCATCCAGCCGGTCAGCAGCGCAGACTGGGCCTGGCTGGTCAAGCGGCTGCACAAGCTCTGCATGGACCTCTGCAACAACTACATCCAGATGCACCTGGACCAGGAGAACCTGGTGGACGAGGCAGTGCCCGTCTTCCGGGGGGACCCCCTCTTCTTCCTGCCTTTCTTCCCCTCCACCCCCGAGACTCCCACTCCCTCCATGGGAGGCCTGTCCGGCCGGGGAACACCCTCAGATGACAGCGTGCGCTCCCACCTGGCAGAGACGCCGTCGGAGGACACCCACAGCCCTACTGCTGGCTACTGCATGGACAGCCTGCCACACCTGAGAGGGGAGAGGAGAGACCCAGCGGGCCGCAAGAAGGAGTGGTGGGAGAGTGCTGGGAACAAGCTATACACCATCGCCACCGACAAGACCATCACCAAGCTGATGATGGAGTACAAGAAGAGAAAGCAGCAGCACAACCATACCACCTTCGTGAAGGAGACCAAGGGGGGAGAGACCAGGGGCGAGGCAGGGACGATGAGGGGCCCAGAGTCCTCCAACCCACAGAGGCCTCAGCAGCTGGTGGACCCGGGGCCCATGAGACACTCGTTCAGTGCCGGGCCAGAGGTGCTGAGGCAGGAGAAGATCAGACCCCGCTCCGGTTCTACAGCAAGCTCCCACAGCGTCTCCATTAGAGACTCAGAGGCTCAGATACAGGTAGGACTGCAGGGGAAACATGACCAAATACAGGTAGGACTGCATGCAGGGGAAACATGACCAAATACAGGTGGGACCGCATGCAGGGGAAACATGACCGGATACAGGTGGGACCGCATGCAGGGGAAACATGACTGGATACAGGTGGGACCGCATGCAGGGGAAACATGGCCAGATACAGGTGGGACTGCATGCAGGGGAAACATGACCAAATACAGGTGGGACCGCATGCAGGGGAAACATGACCGGATACAGGTGGGACCGCATGCAGGGGAAACATGACCGGATACAGGTGGGACCGCATGCAGGGGAAACATGACTGGATACAGGTGGGACCGCATGCAGGGGAAACATGGCCAGATACAGGTGGGACTGCATGCAGGGGAAACATGACCGGATACAGGTGGGACCGCATGCAGGGGAAACATGACTGGATACAGGTGGGACCGCATGCAGGGGAAACATGGCCGGATACAGGTGGGACCGCATGCAGGGGAAACATGACCGGATACAGGTGGGACCGCATGCAGGGGAAACATGACCGGATACAGGTGGGACCGCATGCAGGGGAAACATGGCCGGATACAGGTGGGACCGCATGCAGGGGAAACATGGCCAGATACAGGTGGGACTGCATGCAGGGGAAACATGACCGGATACAGGTGGGACCGCATGCAGGGGAAACATGGCCAGATACAGGTGGGACCGCATGCAGGGGAAACATGGCCAGATACAGGTGGGGCCGCATGCAGGGGAAACATGGCCAGATACAGGTGGGGCAGCATGCAGGGGAAACATGACCAGATACAGGTGGGACTGCATGCAGGGGAAACATGACCAGATACAGGTGGGGCCGCATGCAGGGGAAACATGGCCAGATACAGGTGGGGCAGCATGCAGGGGAAACATGGCCAGATACAGGTGGGGCAGCATGCAGGGGAAACATGGCCAGATACAGGTGTGGCCGCATGCAGGGGAAACATGGCCAGATACAGGTGGGGCCGCATGCAGGGGAAACATGGCCAGATACAGGTGTGGCAGCATGCAGGGGAAACATGGCCAGATACAGGTGTGGCAGCATGCAGGGGAAACATGGCCAGATACAGGTGGGGCCGCATGCAGGGGAAACATGGCCAGATACAGGTGGGGCCGCATGCAGGGGAAACATGGCCAGATACAGGTCAAGTTCTCTTTTCATGATTGGATAAACACTTGCACGCAAGTGTAAGCGCAAAACTCTGTCCTCGTTCTCTTTATTTTGTTCTCTTGTTCCCTCGTTCTCTCTCTGCCTCTCTCGCTCTCTCTCTAGGCATGGACTAACATGGTTCTGACCATCCTGACTCAGATCCAGCTCCTTCCAGACCCTACCTTCGTGGCCCTGCAGCCCGCCGTGTTCCCCTGCATTAGTCAGCTGACCTGTCACGTGACTGACCTCCGTGTGCGCCAGGCAGTGCGAGAGTGGCTGAGTCGCTTAGGAAGAATGTATGACATCACTATGTGAGGAGCAGCTGCGTTCCTTACAGTGTTTGTAAAGGGGAGACTAAGGCTCAGCCAATGAGAATCTGCATTGCCACTTTTAGCCGCATTCAGTTTGATTGTAATTTACAGGAAGTCATTCAGTTTGATTGTAATTTACAGGAAGTCATGCAGTTTATCTTTGCTAGGTTTTGCTTTAACGCTGTCACTCCTGAATGAAATGGAAGTGAGCTTTTTACCAAAAATAGAATCGTTGTGTCTTTAAATTAGCTGACATAGCTATTTATTGTAGATCCCAATTTATGTTTACTACATATTATTTATATAAATTCTTTACAACTGCAAATATGCTATTACATTAAGAATATATATATTTTTTATTTATATTTGTGATTTGACATTGGAACAACTGTATATAAATCAGATATTGTGCCATATGAAGATATTAGTTCCAGTTAGCTTTACACATTTCAGTAGTAAATTGGTGTACTGCACTCTGACAAGATTCCAATCTATAAATCAGGCAAAATGATTTACCAAGCCCAGGCCCCTCTCAGTGAAATGGATGATATTCTCTTTAGTATTAATTAACATTAACACATTTTGTTTAAGAGAGGAGATTAGATGCCTTGATGACACCAGTCAGTCACAAGGCCTTGGTGAAAGTGACCCAGTCCCCTCTAGGTAAACACACCACGTGACCCTAATCCAGTGATGCAGTGGTAAAAAAAAAATAGGTGGATAAACTAATTGGCTGTCGCAGGGAAAAAAGTATGGCTCCCTATACTTTCGGAGAAAAAAAATCTGCAAAAGGTAGGGAAACTGTTGGGCCCAAAATAATTTTACTCGCGTTTACCCTCCACTACACCACTGCCCTAATCCATCCATTCTTTAATTTAGAAACATGATAGAATTACAGCCTTGCTATTATCTAAGCACGCCTGAGATCTCACCATATAGGTCAATGAGTCTTACTCATCAATGTCCAATGAAATCAGAGAGCAAATCCCCACATGCTGATCCTCATTGAGAGCGCTGTTGATAAACAACCCAACAAATACTGTAAGGCAGGATTAGGTTTCGTTCATATACCCTCAAACCTCAACAACAGTTTGGGTTGGAGCCATGCTCAGATCTGGCCTGTCTAGAAACGGTCATCCTTAGATAATGTCAGACCCAAACATGATGATTCTCCAATCATTACGCCTTTCCCTGACCATACCCGGACTCCTCGCCAGCCCCTCTATAGGAAATGTCGGAATTGCTATCGTGTTGTCTGACCTCTCTGACCCTGCTCTAATAGCTGACATCTGCTTGGGTATTAATGAAAAGGGACAGATGATTGAACACTCAGTACATGTATCACTATAAAATATGTTCGCCATTGCTGTTTGTGTAAATTTGAGCAGTCAAAGGACAGCCTTTTATGTACCCACCCACACAATTCTGTCTAGGATTTTAGTAACTTTAGTGGACTATTTATTAGTAGATATAATATGCACCTGCTCTCAAAACATGTTCCCTTGAGAATCTCATGTACATTTGTTCCCTAATGTTTTGATACAGTTGACATTTTCATGCTGGCCTCCAAAGATTAGTTGAATCTCTGGTAGTAAATGTCTGCGCTTAAAAGGTATTAAAAATAAATATAACTTATTAGGTTTTCAGCTCTACTGTACTCTAAAATAGGCAAGAATTGAAAAAACAGATCAGAAAAAATTTAAGTTGGCCAAATGCATTTGTGAATATAGTACATTTTTATATGGAAGCACTCTCAAGCTCATTATAGTAACACACTTTTACAATGAATCAAGATGATTTCATATAGAAGAAAACTGAAAAATAAGTACATTTTAAATGTAGATATCTAGAAAGAAACATGTTATGATGTTAGAATTCTGTCATGAGAGTTAATGTAATATTTTACTATTGAAAAGTTTAGTAATTGCTTTCATTGCATAATTTATTGAGCGTATTCTCATCTGGTCTCCATTGCAGTACTGGGGGTAGAATTTTCAGTGTCAAGTTTACTTATTACAGTGCTTTATAGTGTATTTTCTTCTGACTACCTGGGACAGTCTTTTGCATACATACTGTTTATTATAGAATGTACCTTTTTTTGTTTACTGTCTTAATGTAATGATCAACTTTGGGAGGTGAAAATGACTGTACAATGACCAAAGACCTGCCCACTGTATGTGTCTAGGGGCTCTATTCAATCTGGATGGCTGAAGCATTACAGATTGGGCGATTTAGAAATGTAAAGGTAATTTCCGATTGAGCTGACATATACATATATACAACGTTTACCTTGAATACAGTCTCCACTGATGCAGGAATATTGCTGTTAAAATGTAAATTTGTATGGTATGTATTAATTTGTGGATGCCCATCATCCATTTCATATATGTTACAAATTACAATTCGTATGATGTGTTATGAATTGCAATTCATACAATGTTACAAATTTGCAATACGTATGATATGTTTACGAATTCCAATTTGTTGCGGTTAAATTTAGCTAGCTGGCTAACGTTAAGGTTAGGGAAAGGGTTAGCTAACATGCTAAGTATTTGCAAAGTAGCTGAAAAAATAGTAGTTGCTAAATGCAAAAGTTGTTCATGATGAGATTTGAACACGCAACCTTTGGGTTGCTATACGTTTGCGTTATATTACAACCAAACATCCTCCTTTTGTTTTTGCCTTAGTTAACCTGTCTTATGTAATCATACCAAACGAAACATACCAACTAAATTGAGTTTTCCCGAAATGTAAATGTTTTATGTTACGTATAGTCTGAGACCAGGCTCATCATGCTGTAAAGCTGAACTTCAGCAATAAAGATTGAATGGAGCTCTTGATGTAAGCTGCTGATGATTATTAAGTTCCATTCGTTCGTATACTTTTACAGCATCATCTCTGGAAATTTAGGCTGAGCATGCAGCTTGTGAATGTGTTATATAGAGGCACTATCTTCTAACTGTTGATCCTTTCCAAGAAACGTCTCATCTGCCATAGCTTCCTATCTGCTGATTGAGGATGAAAAGGGAGCAGGACCCAGAGAGAGTGCGTAGGCATATAAGCGGCTTTGAGAGAGAAACTGTCGACTATTCTTTATTGTCTGAGTTGATCATTTGTGGGTAGATTGTGACCCAAATGTTTGACACAGTTTGTTCAAAGTGATCAGTTTATGGGATGATGGATGTTGATATTAAAAACAATGGAGTGTTTGTGTATCTAACTGTCAATATCATTGCTTCCTATAACACATTTTTACTCCTCTGCCCCAAACTGTGCTGATGCATTTATTTGAAACCATCAATAGTCCAATTCCATATGTTCTGCAGTGTGGGAGCACATTACTTTATGGCACATGAATACTGTATGATCAGGATTCAAAAAAGATTCAAGGCAATTCCTTTGGAGCAATTTAAACAATATTTGACAAATTTTATCTTTTGGAACCCATAAGTATGATCCCATGAGATGGCAATTGTTTTAAACACAGTTCAATGTGTTTTGTTTTATAACCAAAAGCACATGATTCAATTAAAATCACTTGACATCAATGGTATTATTATACCTTTATTTCGAACAAGGAACACAGACTGAGACCAAGGTCTCTTTTACAGCTGGGCCCTGTAGCTAGAGGTGTATTGTGTAATGCTTAATTTAAGGCAATTTGAGTGAGAAAGGGTTGTAAAATGTAGAAAGGAATGTGTGGAGCATGCCTGAAGGTTTCTGTAACGTTTTCATGCACTAAGACAACTGTTTTGTTAACAGATTCATTCTGCCATCTTAAGTGTTTGGCCAAATGAAATTCAATTAATTGATTATTACAAACATTTGGTTAATATATTGTTATTAATATAAAATGTTTTATGAACATTTTACTGTTCGGCAACTAAGTGTACATATACCGTCAAACTTCTGCCAGTTTGTAAGTTCTGTACATTTTCCTCTGAATGACTATGGTCGGTATTATGGATGAACTGAATGGCACAAGCCTGGCAGGAAGAATGTCTTGCTTAGGGCTCTATTCAATCCCTATTGTGGAAGTTCTGTGTTACAGCATGAAATTTAAAGGCAACGTTTCAGCGTTAGTGGAGACTGCATTCATGGTAAACGCTGCATATGTCGGCTCAATCAGGAATTACAGTACCTTTAAATATCTATCACACAATCTGTAATTCTTCAACGACACAGATTTAATAGAGCCCTAAGAGGGCCAATATTGTCACAGTGATTTTTAAAAGCTTTTTTCTGCCTTTGATAAAAAAATAACTATTATGTTTGTGTTTTTTCTCTGGCTGGACTCCCTTGCTGATGTAATTTGTCTTCAGATTGTATGTATTCATGTTTGTATTCATACTCAGTATATTTCAAAGCGCTTTTATGTTGTGTTGTAGAATAAACAAACAAATCGATTACCGAATCTGCTGATTTATTTTATACAATTGATATTGGTCTCAATATGTAACTCTCTCCATCTAAGAGAACCTTTTCTCAAAACAGTGTTTGTGGGTGAAAGGGTTTTACCTGGTTCTCCGACAGGGACAAGCCAGAATAACCGTTTTTTTCTTTCTAAGAGTGCATTTTCCCACTCCAAGTTAAATCCGCCTCACTCGCCACATCAGTTGACCAACCACCCACGTAACCATTATTTACAATGTAGGCCAAATTTGGAGCTGCTGTGAGTAAATCCAAAGAGATTGGAGAAGCCTGGCTGTGATTGGACACTGTTACGTCCTCACTGATCTCTTAGCTGGACCCATGCTTGTCATGCCCTCATTTGTAAGTATTGTACACCCTGACACGAGAGTGATAATCGCTCTGATTGTCGCTCCACTCTGCGCTCCAAGCCCAGGCTTTCAGCCCAGCATCATGCGGATGTTACTGGATAGCGGTTGGATGAAGTTCGGGCCAGCAGGCAGAGATAGTCTTGACTGGGTCCCTGGGTCTGGGCCGTCGCCGCTCCCCTCTCTCGACAAACATGCTCAGGTGAGTTGATCAACAGGATGCACATTAAACAAAATGGATGAGATGTTTAACAGTATGTGAAATAAACGTAACTAGTGTTGTTCACACCTTTTACTCTGATATCGCCAGGGTGACCACTGGAATGAGTTGACCCCCAGTGAGGACATCATGAGCAAAGAGTTCATCCTTTATGTTGTCGTAGCAACAACCTCTCTCCTTTTCATCAGCCTCGTTGGCTTCCTGGTCTACAGGAGATGCTCTACCAGCAAATTGGCTCTGACCAACGTCATCACCCTGGACCTGGAGGAGCTCCAAGATCTGCAGGACCTCCAGGACCCAGAGAGCAGCACTGACTTCCTATCCTCACTGGCCTTGTACAGAGACCAGATCCCCAGCTGCAGCTCTGAGACAGACATGACTGACGGAGTCTTCCTCATGGTCTACCTGCCAACACCCTATGAGGAGACCCTCACTAAGTTAGCCCGGGCTGCTAGCATCCGAAGCTCCAGAGGTGTGGATCGATCTGCTAGTGTCCGAAGTTCCAGAGGTGTGGATCGATCTGCTAGTGTCCGAAGCTCCAGAGGTGTTGATCAAGCTGAAGGCACTAGAACCTCCAGAGGTTTGAATCGAGCTGCCACTGTCAGAAACTCGAGAGATGTGGATCCCCCTAAGATAGACCGATCTGCCTCCGTCAGAAGCTCCAGAGGTGCGGCTCGAGCTACCAGCATCAATAGCGCCAAAGGCGTCGATCCACCTGCTGGTCAAGGGAGAACAGATGAAACCCGGACAGATGGAGACTCAGTGAAGGAACAGTCCACGGACTAAGGGCAGGATTCAATTGGATAGCTCCTTTCTGGCAATGCACCATTTTAAGCTAATGTTAACGCGGTCACAGATATCGCATTCAACGCAGATCTTCCGCAGTCCGGATTGAATCCTGGCCAATATCAAAATAACAATATTTGTTTGTGAGAGGACGAAGGAGCATGCATCTCTGGATCTTCATTCCTTAATTTCTTGCTGCCAGGAGCTGAAACCATAGAGCAGCTTCTCTTTGTGATTGTAAAATGTACCTTTGTAGCCTGGTGGAACAATCTGTTTGTGCTCTTGCTAACTCCTCTCTGTATTCCTTCATTGTCATACTAAACATGTATGGCATGACCGAAGAGTTGGCAACAGCACATACAGTATGAGACCAGGGTTTCTCCTAGGCTATGTGTCGTACAGCATATTGTGCAGTTTTTCATGATATAGTGTTAAGCAATGCACTGAGGTCACTGGTCAGAATTACTCCGAATAAGCTGATCAAGATGGTACTGTTACTGTGCGTTTCATACTGTTTAACACCTGTCTGAGGAGCTTTTGATAGTTGCAGAACTGTCTATAAAGCTATTTCTTGTGCCATCTGGTCATGTTTAAAAAAGGAAAGAACATATCTTGCTATTCTTATTTATAGTTTTATTAATATATCATAAGACTTATTTCTAATGTAATTACTCCCTTCCTGGACTGCACATAGTAAGCTGTATAGCTATATATAGAATAATCTTGATCAAGTAAAATGAAATACCAAATGTAAATATGAGTGGTCTATTTGAGATATTTCTTTAAATATTTGTCATTAACTGAAAGTGATATTTGATAGTCCAAATACGTATCAAGTACCATGTACAATTAATTGTAAACACATTAAAGTCTATTTTGACATCTAATATTGTTTTTGCGTCTTTATTTTACAAATAAATACTTCTGTAAACAGTTCACTGGCTGGCTGCTGCAGACTGACATTTACTGACCGTTGGGACAAACTATCCACAAGTTGCTTAGTAAGCTGAATGTAATATTGGCCCTCGACAATGCTGCACACTTTAAGATCAAGGCCATCTGAGAGGCCCATTATGTGGCAGCACAGGGCCAATGCAGGGTAGAGGCAGATAATATGAACTTACATTGTTTTACTTTTGCTATGAGTTGGACCTAGATGGAGTGGCCAGTGAGCTATCGAGACACCCAGCTGAACCCTAGGATGGAGGGGCCAGTGAGCTATCGAGACACCCAGCTGAACCCTAGGATGGAGTGGCCAGTGAGCTATCGAGACACCCAGCTGAACCCTAGGATGGAGTGGCCAGTGAGCTATCGAGACACCCAGCTGAACCCTAGGATGGAGGGGCCAGTGAGCTATTGAGACACCCAGCTGAACCCTAGGATGGAGTGGCCAGTGAGCTATCGAGACACCCAGCTGAACCCTAGGATGGAGGGGCCAGTGAGCTATCGAGACACTCAGCTGAACCCTAGGATGGAGGGGCCAGTGAGCTATCGAGACACCCAGCTGAACCCTAGGATGGAGGGGCCAGTGAGCTATCGAGACACCCAGCTGAACCCTAGGATGGAGGGGCCAGTGAGCTATCGAGACACCCAGCTGAACCCTAGGATGGAGGGGCCAGTGAGCTATCGAGACACCCAGCTGAACCCTAGGATGGAGGGGCCAGTGAGCTATCGAGACACCCATACTGTCATCACTGATGCAGCACCTGTGTGTTGGGAGTTTGTGGAGGTGGCCTTTGTCACACCGTGACTAGGGGCTAAGACATGCACACAGTTTGCAGTCAGAGGAAATGCATGTCTCGTAAGAGGCAACAGGAGTGAGAGAAGGACAGGAGACCGAGGACTAGTTCTCCGCTGTGGCTTTGTGTCAGACCTAAAGACCCAGAACGCACACATACACATTTGTACTGGAGTGAATGAGAGGAAGGCTGGATGAGAGACAGTGAGGTGTGGAAGATTTACTACAGTGCCGTGGTATGATATGATGCAGATTGCCATCTAGTGGCCATCTGGTGATACGGTAGTAGACTATTGCAGTACTCTTTAGTTCACACATTCATTTTTATTTAACTAGGTAAGTCAGTTAAGAAGACATTCTAATTTACAATGACGGCCTACCAAAAGGCATAACACTGTACAGAAAGTCAATCAATATTTATTCAGCGCACAACCAATCATCTCTTAAATAATTATGAATAGATCCACCATTGAGCACAAAAACAACACTTGTTACAGAATATTTTACATAGAAATAACAAATCATGCCTGACAACATGATCCAATAAGACAGAAAAATAGAAGAACATTTAAAGGCTGTGGACATTGTGAACTGCAGTCAAGGGTGTGTGAAAGAATCAATGATTTGATGACAGGATCATGTAATCATTTCAAGGACATGAAGGGCAAGGCTCCTGCTTTTTTGGTTTACTGACGGTGTCCAAACTCGTGCCTTCATACATGACCTTGTTCTTGATGCCATCCTGGATCAACCTTTGCTGCATACGGAGCTGGGCATTGGTAATTCTACAGTAGAACCTGAGAGCGCCAGCAGAAATAGACCATCAGTGTAAAGGGCTGGTTAATACATAAGGACCTGCATAGGGGTTTAGGCTGTATAGGGGTATATGCTTCATAGGGGTGTAGGCTGCCTTGGGGTTGTAGTACTACACAAATAGATGAGAACATCTCATGAATATGCTGAATAAATATTCTAAAATGAGACAATAATAAAAAGTGGTCACCCCGCCTGTGTTTTGGTAAAAAGCTGAGGGATGGGCCTGGAGAAAAGTAACCACTCTCAAATTCACAGACAGCGCAATGGATGCAAGGACAGCAAAAGTATAGTTTTAACCATGTTTTGAGGCTATACAGTGTGTTTACATTGTTTACAAACATTGGACTAAAACAATCTTATATTTCAAGAATCAGAATATCATTCATTTGTAAGTCCAAAAATGGATGTAGCAAATAAGGATTCTCGCTTTTAATGGACATCAACTAGCCAACAAGTGTTATAAATCATCAAGCTTATAAATCATCAACACGGACTTCAAAACCTACCATGATCCCAGTGTGGTAAGCATGAATCCTGCAAAACCTATGTCAAAGGACCGCTTCACTCGACCTGTGAATGACAAATTAAAGGCATGTGTAAGAAATGGAGAAATACTGTGAGAAGCCACAGAGGAAGAGGTGAAGGAGAGTATTTACTCTGCCCAAAATCTGTCCTCGTGAGACAAGCCCTTTTTTGTTTGGAGGTCTATGAGAGAGTGTTGAATTACATGAGGCTTATTTGATTGAAACTAAGTTTCATAATACCAGTCAAAAGTTGACACCTACTCATTCAAGGTTTTTTCTTTATTTTTACTATTTTCTACATTGTAGAATAATAGTGAAGACTTCAAAACTATGAAAGAACACATATAGAATCACGTAGTAACCAAAAAAAAGTGTTCAACATATCAAAATATATTTTAGATTCTTCAAATAGCTCGATGACAGCTTTGCACACTCTTGGCATTTTACTCAACCAGCTTCACCTGGAATGCTTTTCCAACAGTTTTGAAGGAGTTTCCACATGTTGAGCATTTGGTTGGCTGCTTTTCCTTCATCTGCGGTCCAACTCATCCCATCTCAATTAGGTTGAGGTCGGGTGATTGTGGAGGCCAGGTCATCTGATGCAGCACTTAATCACTCTCCTTCTTGGTCAAATAGCCCTTACACAGCCTGGAGGTGTGTTGGGTCATTGTCCTGTTGAAAAACAAATGATAGTGGGACTAAGCGCAAACCAGATGGAATGGCGTATCGCTGCAGAATGCTGTGGTAGCCATGCTGGTTAAGTGTGCCTTGAATTCGAAATACATTTCAGACACTGTCACCAGCAAAGCACCCCCACACCATCACACCTACATGCTTCATCGTGGGAACTACACATGCAGAGATCATCCGTTCACCTACTCCGTGTCTCAGACACAGGGGTTGGAACCAAAAATCGCAAATTTGGACTCATCAGTCCAAAGGACAGATTTCCACCAGTCTAATGTCCATTGTTCGTGTTTCTTTGGCGCAAGGAAGTCGTCTTCTTATTGGCGTTCTTTAGTAGTGGTTTCTTTGCAGCAACTTGACCATGAAGGTCTGATTCACACAGTCTCCTCTGAACAGTTGATGTTTAGATGTGTCCGCCACTTGAACTCTGTGAAGCATTTATTTGGGCTGCAATCTGAGGTGCAGTTAACTCCAATGAACTTATCCTCTGCAGCAGAAGTAACTCTGGGTCTTCCATTCCTGTGGCGGTCCTCATGAGAGCCAGATTCATCATAGCGCTTGATGTTTTTTGCGACAGCACTTGAAGAGTGCAGTTCTTGACTGACGTTCATGTCTTAAAGTAATGATGGACTGTCGTTTCTCTTTGCTTATTTGAGTTGTTCTTGCCATAATATGGACTTGGTCTTTTACCAAATAGGGCTATCTTCTGTATACCCCCCCTACATTGTCACAACACAACTGATTGGCTCAAACACATTAAAAAGGAAAGAAATTCCACCAATTAACTTTTGACAAGGCACACCTGTTAATTGAAATGCATTCCAGGTGACTACCTCATGAAGCAGGTTGATAGAATGCCAAGAGTGTGCAAAGCTGTCATCAAGGCAAAGGGTGGCTACTTTGAAGAAACGCAGACATACAATTATTTTTTAATTGTTTAACACTTTTTTGGTTGCTACATGATTCCATATGTGTTATTTCATAGTTTTGATGTCTTTACTATTATTCTAAAATGTAGAAAATAGTTTTTTTTTTTTAAATGAAAACCTTGAATGAGTAGGTGTGTACAAACTTTTGACTGGTACTGTATGTGGATGCACGAGGCAACTTCCATTGTTAGAGCAGTCACTCGGCTATCTTGTCAATATAATATATCATCTATGGAGAAACCTATGACAGAAGTAAAATAATATTCTTACTATGCTCATATTAATGGACAGTAGATTAGATTTCACCCAAACAAATCGCTCAAGACAGAGTTACATGTATCTGGCACGAGATTAGGTTATGGATTCTGAGATTACACAAACAAATCATTGATGTATGCCAGTGAATCTGCAGGAAAAGCAAACTTACTTGTGGCCAAAAAGTGCAAAAGGCCAGCAGCCAGGGATCCCCCAGATCCATGTAGAAGAGCCT
Organism: Salvelinus namaycush; assembly: GCF_016432855.1. NCBI lineage: Eukaryota > Metazoa > Chordata > Actinopteri > Salmoniformes > Salmonidae > Salvelinus > Salvelinus namaycush. The sequence goes on from NC_052341.1 coordinate 17,514,351, forward strand.
CTCTGGCACAAGGTGTGTTTTGAACGTCCAGAATACCCAGCACCTTGAAACCCTAAATGGCATACGGTACATGAAACACATTATGGGAGATGAAACTACACAGAGAATAAGCAGAGAATTACTGAGATACAATTAATCACGGTTTTTATCTTGTATCAAGCATCACATGATATTACATTCATACTGTTAGCTAGCAGACACGAAAGAGTGGTAACTAGCTAGTTCAACATTTAATGAAGAAACACATAATCAGCTATAGCACACTACCGTTAGCTAGCTACCTACTTAAGCAAACTAGACAACTGCTGTAGCGACATCACCACCAATAATATTCTTGACCTTCAACAACTGAGTTGCTGCTAGCTAAGTTAGCATTGTCACAGACAATGTTTTCTGAATGACATTGTCTAGGACACTTACCTTATTTTTGTCACTCTCCTCTTCACCGGCCATTATGGCATTAGATTGACCCTGTTATGGGGAATTTACCTTCAGCATCGCCTGTACTTACTTTCGTAATCACACTATACACTGAGCATGCGTACTAGCAGGTTCGTTAGAAATTAACCCACGAGTTCATAAAAGGAAACAGTGGTCAAAAGCTTTTGTGTTCCGGGAAGATTTTCTCCAAGTATTGCTGACACAGAATTATTTATTGAAAAATAAGCTATGCTTTCAAAAATGTATTTGACATATTGACAGTTTTTTTTTATATGTCATAATTCTTTCAAACTGTTATAGCATGTTTTACCAAAATCTTGAGCAGTATCCAACAGTGGGCTATTCACAGAATAACTAAAATGACTACCCCAGTTGTACCAATGAACAAGTGTGTGATTAATAGGGTTAATCCTGTCAATGAAATTCTATCTCAACAAAATGTACTTGCTTGGACCTTGATAACATGTGCAGCATTAGCATCAAAACATGTCCTTCCGGTGTACAGCAGGGATCCAAATCTATGACAATTATGTCAATCTGACCCTATAAAGCCATCAACTCTTGAGGGATTAGGGTGTCTAATGAATTATTATTTTGATGCAATGTCATCGTCCACATGCAGAAGTCTAAACTGTGCAAAGTAGAGGTCAGGAGGAAGTCATTGTGTCAAAGTAATCCATTCTGTTACCAACATGGGATTCTATTCAAGGTTGTTGTGAAGGGGGAGAAATCATGAGCTGAGCATCCAACCCTGGATACTAGCCTCCTCCACTGTATAAATGCCCAAACACACTGCCCATCAGGACACAACTTTCTGCTGAACCCGTTGAGTCCTTCAGGTAAACCTATCTGTATTGATCAGACTTCTCTTACTGTTATATATAGTTATTACAACAATTTGCAAATAATAAGCAATTTACACTGTACCATTTCTAATGCCAGAGAAAATCATTTGTTTTCACTTAGGCTCTCTTTCAGGATGTTAGGTCTTCATGTAGGTACCTTGATCTCCCTGTTCCTGTGCATTCTCCTGGAACCCATTGAGGGGTCTCTCATGCAGCCCTGTCAGCCCATCAACCAGACTGTGTCTCTGGAGAAGGAAGGCTGCCCAACGTGCTTAGTCATTCAAACCCCTATCTGCAGTGGCCACTGCGTCACCAAGGTACAATGTATACAGTGGCTTAGTATCATCTGAATGTACTATGCAGTGGTTAGTATTATCTTATTTAGCTAGGCCATAACTTCCTTAAATTGTCACTGTGTTCTTCATAATTGCGTATCAAATACTAGAAACAACCCTAATGCGTAAAAACAAAAGAAAACATTGATCTACATTTACCTTTCCTCCTGTGTATGTATTTACCAGGAGCCGGTTTTCAAGAGCCCATTTTCCACCGTGTACCAGCATGTGTGCACCTACCGGGACGTCCGCTATGAAACGATCCGCCTACCTGACTGTCCCCCTTGGGTGGACCCTCATGTCACCTACCCTGTGGCTCTGAGCTGTGACTGCAGCCTCTGTAACATGGACACTTCTGACTGTACCATCGAGAGCCTGCAGCCAGACTTCTGCATTACCCAAAGAGTACTAACGGATGGTGACATGTGGTGACATGTCAGCCAACATGCCTGCCTATGTAATGACATGTTATATTACACCCGCCCATGCTATGACATGTAGGCCCAATGTATGGGGAACTAACTGAACTAAAATTTCATAGGTACTACAGACATGGGCTTGTAGGTTGTATGTGAATGTACTTGTACTCATATTGGGATCTGAATAAACTGGCTCTAACTCTGACCACTTTCAGTGTCCTCTTTTTAGAGGGACTCCGGGAGAGAATGGGAACAAAAGAGGAGAAAGAGCAATCTCAAATATCCACATGATCAATTTATTGAAGGAAAGAAGTCCATATTTTTCTGAAAAGCGGCAATACAAGCCCAACAAATATAGTGCAATGCAGAATAGGGCTGTGTACAATACAGTATGTTATGTATTGTATATTAAAAAGCAAGGCATGTAATCTTCACATTTTAACTACAACAATAAAAGTAAAGTAGGTTTATTTAAATTTTTTAACCTCCTTTTTCCTCCCCAATTTCGTGAAACATAACACGCCAAACCGCACTCCTTAACACCCACCAGCTTAACCCGGAAGCCAGCTGCACCAATGTGTCGGAGGAAACACCGTTCACTGGCTCCCGAAGTCAGCGAGCAGGCGCCCGGGCCGCCACAAGGAGTCACTAGAGCGTGATGAGCCATGTAAATCCCCCCTGGCCAAACCCTCTCCTAACCCGGACAATGCTGGGACAATTGTGTGCCGCCCCATGGGAGACTCCCGGTCACGGCCGGTTATGACACAGCCTGGAGTCAAACCCGGGTCTGTAGTGACGCCTAAAGCACTGCGATGCAGTGCCTTAGACCACTGCGCCACTCGGGAGGCCCGTAAGGTATAATTATAACAAAGAAAAGAACAAGGCCGCACACTGTTAAAGCTCTCAATTCACCGCTTTTTTGACAACGTTTCAATCCGATAATTTTAAGGAGTTGATAGGAGTTATACATAGTGAATCATACAGATACAGTCCATTATCTTGGATCTGTCCTACCTGGAGCCTTCTACTCCACTATCAGTCATGGTCATAGTGTTTGTGACCTGACTCTGCTCCTGGTCACCCATGAACTTGTCGAAGCAGGGGAAGGCCAGAGTGTCCTTAGCTCCCTTTCTCATGAACACATAGAGTAGAGGATCCACAAGGGGGCTGAATCTCTCAAAGATTGTCCCAATCTCCACATTGTGTTGGCCTGTTACCCCTGATATCAGATATTGTATGATGAGGGGTAGGAACAGGACTGTGTAATTGCCCAGCACAAGGGCCAGGGTACCAATAATCCGTCTCTGTTCGACAGCTGGCACAGAGATGGAGACGGACAGAGCTTTCAACGTGCCCACAAGGAAGAATACAAGCAGTGGAAAGGGTATGAGGAGGTTAACTGCAAACAAAATAAATGAAATCTCTAAAGTCGGTGCGATGTAAAATATGGAGATTTGGATGAAAGGAAACACCCAGATAATAGAGGACACTATGAGCGAGAATTTGATGTTACGGCGAAAACGGTACCAGAGAGGAAATGCAATCATAAGATATCTCTCGAGAGCAACACATACCATGAAACCAATGCTTGCACTGATACCAAAGAATTCAATCAATTCTACTATAAATTGCCAGGTACCAGACAGTATGAATGGCCTCATGCAAATTTGAATGAGATCTGCAATAAGAAGGTTGATAACATAGACTGGAGCGATGTGATCAGCTCTGATCAGGAAGTACATGGCATAAATGGACAGACAGATCAGAGGAAAACCAATGGAGAATGTTGTCCACTGTACAATGGTTTCAATGAGGGTCCTATTTGATGCGATGTCGTCCGAAATATTGTTGAGGCTTGCTTCCATCCTTGATGGTGCTTGTTGTTGCAGGAACTAGTGAATGGCAGGGTTCTTCAGATTCCAAGTTCAAGGTCCTTAATATTTTCCTGCTGTGCCTACACTAAGAAAAAAAGTGAAATAGCTGGTGTTTTACTCTATAACATCTAAGATCCTGGTCATGATTCTTTAAAATAGGTCTAGTTTTGAGATGCATTATTATTCTAAATCTAAAAGCATTTCCCTTCAAAAGAAACAGGAACTATGCTCAATATAGTTCTACGTTCTGTGTATTCTTTGTAAAACTGAACATGTAATACAAAATGACCTGTCAAAGTGCAATGTCTATAGACATTAACATTCTTACATTGTGTAAATGTTAGGATACCTTAAACGTCTCTTTTTATGCAATTAACTAATCAATTGAGCCATTACTACATTTTTTATGAATATCATATAATAGAAAAAAATAAGAAAAACTAAGTCATCACTGCGCATTTCAGTGTTTAACATGTGTAGCACAAGAAAAATTCAAATAGCCCTTTAGCAACCATGTGGAATCTACAGTATGGTCTTACCTGGAGGTTAGATGAAGATGAATAGGTTAGATTTAGATGAATTGGCGTTTGTCTTGTAGCTCCTATCAAATCAACAAATTATCAGGAAGTGTAAATGCAAGTTAGAAACATGCAAAAAATTGTCCAGTAATTATTTTATTTTTTTAACGGCACAGATACTCACGGGGCACACCCAGTGACAATGCAGCATGTACGTCTGAGCCTTAAATACTGAGACAGGAAGTCCACCACTCCAGGATGTCAAAAGTCATTGCACAATTTGTTGTACTACAGCATTTGTCAGTCTTTGATAGCTGATTGGCCAGGGAGATCATATGACATTATTAACAGTGGTTAAAAGATCCCGGACCTAATCCACTCCACACTAAGTTTCTACTTCACTGTATTTCAGAATGACAACAGGAATATTACATCTGATGTATAACATAATACACTTCATGGGCACATCTTATAATATGCATACACCATTTTGGGTGAAGAAGCTGTTAGTTTTATATTCACAGACTTGATGTGCTGTAGTACAGGCAGCTACTTGAGAATAAAAAAACAAACTTACTAGTGATATTCCACCATACTTTTATAGGTCAGTCACAATGTCTAGGTCCATCAGACTTAAAACCAGTATATTGAGACAATGATGAAACGTGAGAACAGTCCGCCGCCACACACAAATGCAACAAACTAAATATTGTGCAAATACTTCAGAAAAATGACTTCCTTGTCACTAATGTTGAAATTGTGGGCTCACATACAGTACCAGTCAAAAGTTTGGACACACCTACTCATTCATTTTGACTATTTTCTACATTGTAGAATAATACGGATAACATCAAAACTATGAAAGAACACATATAGAATCATGTACTAACCAAAAAAAAAAGAAGTGTGAAATAAATATTTTATATTTGAGATTCTTCAAAGTAGCCACCCTTTACCTTGATGACAACTTTGCACACTCTTGGCATTCTCTCAACCAGCTTCATGAGGTAGTCACCTGGAATCCATTTCAATTCATTGACAGGTGTGCCTTGTTAAAAGTTCATTTGTGGAATTTCTTTCCTTCTAAATGCGTTTGGGCCAATCAGTTGTGTTGTGACAAGGTAGGGGTGGTATACAGAAGATAGCCCTATTTGGTAAAATACCAAGATGTCAAGAACAGCTCAAATAAGCAGAGAAACGACAGTCACCATTACTTTAAGACGTGAAGGTCAGTCAATACGGAAAATTTCAAGAACTTTGACAATTTCTTCAAGTGCAGTCGCAAAAATCATCAAGCGCTTTGATGAAACTGGCTCTCATGAGGACCACCACAGGAAAGGAAGACCCAGAGTTCCCTGTGCTGTAGAGGATAAGTTCATTAGAGTTATCAGCCTCAGAAATTGCAGCCCAAATAAATGCTTCAGTGTCAGGCCTTCATGGTCGAATTTCTGCAAAGAAACCACCACTGAAGGACACCAATAATAAGGAGAGTCCTGCTTGGGCCAATTAACACGAGCAATGGACATTAGACCGGTGGAAATCTGTCCTTCGGTCTGATGAGTCCAAATGTGAGATTTTTGGTTCTAAACGCCGTGTCTTTGTGAAACGCAGAGTAGGTGAACGGATGATCTCTGCATGTGTGGTTCCCACCGTGAAGCATGGAGGTGGTGTGATGGTGCTTTGCTGGTGACACTGTCTGATTTATTTTAAATTCATGGCCCTCTTAAATAGCATGGCTACCAGCGATACGCCTACAGCGATACGCCATCCTGTATAGTTTGTGCTTAGTGGGACTATCATTTGTTTTTCAACAGGACAATGATCCAACACATCTCCAGGCTGTGTAAAGGCTATTTGACCAAAGAGAGTGATGGAGTGCTGCATCAGATGACCTGGCTTCCACAATCACCCGACCTCAACACAGTTTGGAATGAGTTGGACCGCAGAGTGAAGGAAAAACAGCCAACAAGTGCTCAGCATATGTGGGAACTCCTTCAAGACTGTTGGAAAAGCATTCCAGGTGAAGCTGGTTGAGAGAATGCCAAGTGTGCAACACTGTCAAGGCAAAGGGTGGCTACTTTGAAGAATCTAAAATATATTTTGATGTTTAAAACTTTTTTGGTTACTACATGATTCCATGTGTGTTATTTCATAGTTTTGATGTCGTCACTATTATTCTACAATATAGAAAAGAAAAAAAGAAAGAAGAACCCCTTGAATGAGTAGGTGTGTCCAAACTTTTGACTGGTACTGTAGTTCTTTGACAGGAAAGTTCATGAGTTCAACCACTCTTGAGTGTTGTTGGTTAGGATGACTGAGCTTCTTTAAGATTCATTGATATGTTCCAGGAATGTCTTTAAATGACATCAGTGTCTGTTAGGAGGAACTAGGCCCTGGCTTATAGACTGAGCAAAGTACAAAATGCAAATTGACTCTTTTCATTACCATCAGCATAGCTCAACTGGAACTTAGGGAAATGTGAGTCTGTATAGCTTCTGTGAAACCGCTTATCTAGCAGTTCTAGGAAGATAAGTGACCATGCTATTCAGCACCAATAAAACATGTATATAAAAAAGCCAAAAGCAAATCAATCCAATTCATAGCACGGACCTGGTACCAGACGCATCATCTACTGTGGGGATCATCCAGGTACAGTAATTTACGTTCACCCATCAACAGCAAGGTAAAACACACTGAGGAGGAACTCACAACGCTCTTTCCATGCGGTTCTCTCCAAAGCTACTTCAGGTAAGGTCATGGATTATCTCGGTCTATTTTTGGCAGGGGGAGGCAATACCAAAGGATCTAAATGCTATGGGGATGAATGGAATTCAGGAAACATTTTAAATATAAAATATCCATGAACACGAGACAGAAGTATATGAGTAGCCTTTAAGCAACAGTTAGACCATGGTCTTAATAAAGAAGACAAGTAGAGTGACATAGAAGTGATATTGGGAGAATGCCTATGTTCTGTTTGTAGCCTAGAATGTACTATAGGCTGTCACTGACAGACTAAACAAATGTGATATTTAAAATGTTGTACACATCCTCCTTCCAAAGGTATTTAATACATTCTTCCTGTTGCTGTCATTCTAGTGTGTGAAAGATGAGGACACGGTCACAAAATGACTATACCGGTAAATGCAACTAAACACCACAAAAATATATCATAAACCACCTCAAATGACCAGAACCCCATGGATAAAGATATGAATATAGGGTCTGTTAACAACAACACAAACAACACCGACACTACTTTTGACCGTGTTGCTGAGGTCATTGGCTGGATAACCTTTGCCATTGGGCTACCTGCCATTGGATTGGCCCTTTACACAATGAAGAACCTGGTCAAGGGTCCCAACCCTGTTCCTGTCCATGTCATCAGCCTTCTTGTTTCAGACATTTTCAGTTTCATTGGAAGACCACAGGCTGCCACTGGGAGTATCCTATCGGCTGACACTGCTACCCTGATCTTCTATTTTGGCATCATATCCAACATTACTTTTATGGTTTGCATTGCACAAGAGCGACACCTGCTGGTGGCGTACCCCCAGTGCTACAGCTGCTGCAGCAAGCTTAAACAGTCCTCCATCATCTCTCTGGCTATGTGGGGAGCGCCCTCCGCTGTTCTGGCCCTCGCAGTGTTTAAATACTTGTTCTGGTTTGCAGTGGCCCTTCTCACTCCCTTCCCTTTTCTGTTGTTTTTCTTCCTCGACTCGTGGAGAGTGTTGCTATGTTTCAGGTCAACTTCTACAGCGGAGAAAAAAAGGTCTGTGGGTGTACTGGCGGCAATCCTGACCAATTATACCGTGCTGTTTCTTCCCTTCATTCTGAACATTCTGCTCGAGTCGTTGAAGGAGGAAGTATGCTACTTAGGGCTGATTGCCAATCTGTTGCTGTATCTGAGTCCTCTAGTGGACCCGTTCCTCTACATCTTCATGACTAAGGGCCCCAGAGAGGTAGCGGAGTCCTTACTTTGCTGTAAAAATAAGCTGAGCAGGCAGCCAGAGGAGACACAGACTGTGGTTACTCTGTCAGAGACGGTCACTGAGACCCGCCTTTAACACTGACTATAAATCAATTCAAATTCAGAATTCCTCAATTCTGTCAATAATCGTCCTCTCCTGTTACAATGGTGCTTAGGAATAATTTTTAAATGGTTGTTTGACTTTGATAGATCAATTTCAATAGATTCATCCTCATTATTCAATAAACTGATGCTACAGAGAGCACTGTTCATGGAGATATTTTTCATTTAAACTCCACAGAGCAATGTGTTCACTATTCCACTAGGGGTCATCACATCTCAGAGGTGTAACAGAAACAGGACTTCCAGAGGAAAAGGCCATCACGAACGATATATCTGCAGTGTGTCACTCACGTCACCACCACAGAGTAGATCTAGGGGACTTGGTCCTTTGGTGCCTTGGCTGGTGAAAACATGTCAACACAGAGATCTGAATGAGAACAGTTGACACTGCCAGCAACCGATCAAGGACCTGGTGGTTTGACAATCTAAGCTACCTCATTCCAAATGGGAAATTCTGGGCAACAGGATTGCGTATCTAGCGTCAAAAAGGCACAGTGAGTAAATATTAAGAATTACATTTAGTAGTTAGCTCTATGGCTTTTGAGTTATGAAGGACAGCTCACTTTTCCAGAACTTCTACATTTGACAAAGTTCCATGAAAATCCCCATTGAGGTAGCACATCCTGAGCAGGTTGGTCAGTTTCACAGAACATTTATCATCTTGAGAGAAAATACAGTAAGCTTGAATCTAGTTTTTTTTGGAGTCATGAATGGTGGGAAATCTACAGTGTCTCTTTGCTAACATTAATCAGTCTGGAGCCTTCATATACTGTGGGAAAATATCCTGTTTGGGCAACAACTGCTACTTCAACAGGAAAACTCATGTTAATACAAGTTGAGTGTTGTTCAATAGCCATAGGTACGTGCCAAGTACAATCCCAAACAATGGAGGCCAATCAGATTTCCATCACAGAGATGTTATTACAGTCAAGTGCAACAGCAGCAGCCCAGATGGAGGAAGAGGGAGTCCGCATACAAATAGGCTGACTCCCTCCTGGCTATTTGAAATGTAATTAAGCTATACTGACATCAGCACCATGCTCAGTAGGGAGAATACCTTTAGTTTATAACTCATTAAAACAACAATCTACGTCATATATTTTTCTTTAATAACTTTAAAATGGGATACAAATCTTTTCAGTTACACAGAAGACTCTAAAAACAGTGGAAAACATCTAAAGTAAGTTAGTTATTCTAGGTTAAGAAGGAGTACGCTGCTTTACAAAGAGAAACAGGTCAACTATAGAGAAACAGTGCAGAGCTCAACGAGCAGGTACAGTAAAAATCTTCAGGCACAGCTGCCACGGGGGTAGACATCAGCTGTGTGTGTTGTAAGAAAAGTGTGGAGGAGTTTGGCCCAGGTGGTAGCTTCTCAGTAATCGTAAAACACACTCAAAACATACACACACAAACAGATTGTAAACAAAAGAGGATTAAAAATTCTATATAGAGTGATGACTAAAGTGTCAGAAAAGCAAAAGAAGCAAAACATATAAAATATTTTTTTGAGTCCTGAGTATATAAAATAAAGGCCAATAAAATGAAGAAATGACAAAACATGATCTGAATGTTGTTTTTCTATATGTAAAACAACAGTACTCTGAGCCTGTAGCCATTACCTCAAGTCTGCCTGTCAAGTCAGTGTAGGCGGGGCTTCAATGCAGCTGGTGGATGGCAAGTCTCATCAGGAGCGCAGTAGGCAGGGACGGTGGGTAGGGGGTGGGTTGGGTTTGGGGTAGTGTCTATTGGCAGAGTGGTGTACAGTACAGTAAGCCTGTCCATGTGGGGGGGCCCTGCCGGAGCCTGTCACTGAAGGCGATGGTGAACCCTGAGACTAGTCCTATCGGCGTGGCTGATGTCGGGGAACTCTGGGCAGCCTGGAGGGAGAAGAAGAGGAGAGGGAGGGGGAAGGCATGGAGCTCATGGAGGCCAGAGAGGCGGAGGCGTCCTCTGCCTCCTCCAGCTCCCCCTGGAGCTCTTGGCTGACGCTAGACTGCAGGGCGGCCGGGGTCAGCCACTCCTTGGGAAGGCAGCTCTGCAGGAAGGGCACACAGGAGCTGAAGTAGGCCAGCCGGTTCACCCAGCGTGGGATCTCCCTGCCACACAGGATCTGATGGCCAGACAGGAAGAGTGCAGAGTAGAACAGTGAGACATGCAGCACTGATACTAGAGTGCTAGGCCTTACTGGAAATGGATCTGATGACACTGTAGCGGTAAGGCATTTGGCCCTGCTAAGCAGGATAGAGCTAATGGTCCTTGAGGTATTAGAATGAACTGCACTAGACTGTATTCAATTGGACCCTTATTCATCTGATGGACTGGATGCTATTTCAATGTGAAAATAGTGTGTCTGTATCGTCTTGCTAAGTACGGACATCATTACAATGTAATGACTTCATTAATGGACACTAGCCAGGACCTTTCCTTTTATCACCCCAGTGAATGGAAGAGTTTACTTCTGTTCGAGACTCTGACAAAGACATCTATGTTGAATTGTTATCTGTCCCCTATCACTTCTCTAACACCTATGACATTCTTAGAATTTCTCACATCAGAATAAAAATATATTTCCTGTGAAAATAGTGCAACCATAAAACCAATCTTTTCAAAACTTGTGGTCCAAAGCGAACACCAAACAACTGACCCAGTAAATGCAGAGAAACACAAATGGCCCTTTCTTTCAAAGCGGTATTAGCTGTAGATTTTATCTTTAGTCCTCCTGACATCAAATTGAATTATTCCATTTTGGAAAAACCCAGTCTTGGATGGGAAAAGCCTCTGGCTGTGAAAAACTAGCCAAGTGTGATAACAGCAGCAGCACTGAGGCAGAGAAGAGAAGGAGGATAATCATTCCCACTGCCTCATTCTGGAGGCCCTGGCCTGATGGGATGGAGCTATAAAATAGCCTTAATGACACAAACAAGCCTGCTATGATGGGCTTCAATTGTGCATGGGTTAACATCCTTGTGAGCAGTGACATTCATGTTCTCAAATGCACAATGTGATTGTTAGTCTTTGCCTACATTTCACATGAAAAGGCAAGACATAGCTCATGAGGCTTGATGTGGGCTACCAATGACAGACAAACATACGTCTATATATGCTTCCCATGAGAACTAGGCCACCAATCAGTGGACTGATTCTCCACGGTTGAGTAATCCGTTTCAGTGGGAATGCTGTGTTCTCCCATACAGTATCTTCATTTCTGCAAAATATCACCTAAAATAGACCACAGAGAAAAAGACAATTACAGGCTGCCGTTCTGGATGTAGGATTTCAGTACAGAAACCTTACAGGCCTGAAATAAAGATGGGGATAGAGATGGGGATCTGAGATGGGGATCTAGAGATGGGGATCTGTGGTGGACTTTGCAGAGCTAATCCCATTCCAAGTTCTCTCTCACAGATTCCTTCACTGCGGAGCAAACGTGCATAATCCCAGGTGCAAATCAGGCTGGCAGAAAATGAAACTGTCAAACAGATAGTTCCCACACAACAAGGAAGGGAGAGAAGCGCTGCATGCCTGAGGCAGACCGGGGGAGGACATTCCCATTCTATTCCTGAACAATTCTATCATCCAATAGGGAGAGGACTCTACAACAAGTGTACATATCTAGGCTATGCATAGATACATCTTGAATAATGATTTGCTTATATTAAACACAGAATTTCTGGGGGGGGGGGGGGGATTCATAAATGACTAGAAACAACACTCTGACTCAGTCTACACAATATAGCCATACATTGTCATACTAGACGTGTGTGGTTGTAGAAGTGTTAACAAGACAATGAGGTAAATGAGTGTTTCTACACTTCAGGGGGAGGAGGCAGAGGAGCTGGTTTCACTGTAAATATGTTCTTATCCAGAGTGTCATCAGGCCCACTGCCTTTGCCTTTCAAATGCAGAGACATCATCAGTGTCAGAGACATCAGTGTCAGAGACATCATCAGTGTCAGAGACATCATCAGTGTCATAGACATCAACATTAAAACATACAGTCAATAATACAGTAGAAAAAAAAGAAAACATTTAACTATGCAAGGAATTCTATTCAGTCACATTGTAAAATAGAGCAGAGCAAATGTTATGGTAAGCTTAATTTCTCTTCCAAGGAGGATGTTACTTTAGTAAGCATGAGGCCAAAGCCCAGAGAAGGGAACAGGCCCCGTCTCCAGGGGTAACCTTGTAGCGGTATTAATTAAGAACCTATGCATTGTGTGAGCATGCATGTGTGTGAGAATGAGTGTGTCTGTAGGTGTTTGCAAGTAGGTGTGTGTGTTGTATTTGCATATGTAGGTGTATGAGTCAGGAGGAGTTTCTGTCAATGGTGTATGACAGGCCTGGCAGCTGGGGCAGTGTGTCTGGGCTTGTAGCAGAGCTCTCTAATCCCTGTCTGCCACACAGATGCTGGGTGTAATCATACTCATTATTCACCCGCTCCACCAATCTGCTCTAACACTGTACTTATAAACTCATATTGCTTGGCTTCTACTCAATGCACTGAACTAACACAGGTTGAGATATTTGTCGTCTGTCCCGTGGGAGGTGAGGTATTCTCCTTCTCTGCTCTTTGTGAGACTGTGCTAGGCTGGACCTGGCAGGTTCAACGTCAGGGAAAAGTGGCACTACATCCAGGCACCCTGACCTAGAATGTTCTAGCCCAGCCCTGGTGACAAGAGGAGAGCTGGGGGGGGGGGGGATGCTTGTCTTATGTGGACCACTGTGACGCACCCTGGACAACACAGGGATATAGGCCTATGTCTTTCCTTAAGGAGAGCTTGGGCATAAATAATATATGTACGTGAGTGGGTGAGAGAGGGAGCGAGAGAGAGTGGGTATGTTCAGAGTGTACCTTACCTCCGACAGGGCTGAGGAGAAGTGGTTACAGTTCTTGTGCATGAGGTGGTAGGCATTTCCCTTGTACTCTTTCCCCAGCTCCTCCATGATGCGCTCCACATCCTCCTCTGTGAAGTCTGTGCTGCCCAGAACAATGGCCTCTCTGATGCCAGGAACAGGATCCACACAGAGAGAGAAGGTCACTTCTAAGCACATGTTTTCATCATACAAGAAAAGGTTTTACATTTTACCATGAGAAATTATAATTCCTACTTATTGTGAGTATTCAAGATTTTTTGCCGAGCTCAAGGGCAGTTTTGCGGATGTAAAATGTTGCCTAATACTTAATCTACCCTTTGTCATCTTTTAGATAAAAAATGCTACTGTATGCATGGAATCTACACAACAGACCGGCCCATCTGCGCAATGACTACACAGGCAGAGTTCACTTCAATTATAGATGAAGCTCTTCATCTTCACAGAAGTGACTCAGCCTAACCAAAATGAGCCGTGGGGGAGAAGTGGACCACAGTGTTAGCCACTATAGTATCTTCGGAGCATTGCTGTACTAAGACAGGAGCAGCCTCATCACTCAACAACCACCATAATCTGAAGATCAGAATCACCTTCATTCACCAAGGACATTTACACTCTCTGAATTGTACTTGGTGATATGGTGCTATGGTGCTGCTCGTGAAGGACAACATTTAGAGACAGAATACAGACAGGAGTTTACAGAGTTCACATACATTATATACAAATAAGTAGTGGACATAGAGCTATATAGATAAAGGTAAGTTAAGGAAAAGAGACCTGGAAATGCATGCTGGAGGAATTATGTGAGAGGGCATGACAATAGTAAGGCAACCCCTGGAAATTATTCTATAGTAGATACTGCAAGTTTTTTTTTAAAGTAGAACGCCAAAACAATTGCGTCATCCAACCAACATTACTGTGGTGTTTATAGTCTCTCCCAGTAGTATCCTCCTATTGCAGATACACAAACACACAAAGTTTACTTAGAACATGTTCTACTCATTGGCATCAGTAGCAGAGACACTCCAGTGCCATGGGGCTGCTTAACTGTCATATGTGCAACCAGGGGAAAAAAAGGGGGGGGCAAAACTCTAGACCTTCACTCCACACATAGTGATGCATACAAAGCTCTCCCGCCCTCCATTTAGCAAATCTGACCAAAATTCTATCCTCCTGATACCTGCTTACAAACAAAACCTAACGCAGGAAGTACCAGTGACACGCTCAATACAGAAGTGGTCAGATGACCCGGATGCTACACTACAGGACTGTTTTGCTAGCACAGACTGGAATATGTTCCGTGATTCATCCAATGGCATTGAGGAGTATACCACCTCAGTCATTGGCTTTATCAATAAGTGCATCGACGATGTCGTCCCCACAGTGACCATACAGTGGTTCCTCATTTAAAAGTTGCGTCATACTGCGGTGCATTCTGTGGCACGTTATTTAATTGTCAGACATTTTTTTCTGTTAATGCAAGTTAGTATTAGTTTGACCACCAGAGGGCAACTTTGAGAAGCATTCGATAGTCTTCCATATTGGCATTACCAGAGACGGGGAGGGCACGCGGGACACCGGGGTTCAATTCCCCGACGGAGAGGAAGGAGTAGGCTGTCCTTGTCAATAGGAATGTGTTAACTGATTCCATATGTGTTATTTCATAGCTTTGATGTCTTCACTATTATTCTACAATGTAGAAAATAGTAAAAATTAAGAAAAATCCTGGAATGAGTAGGTGTGTACAAATATGGCGCTGTACAACGTGACGGTCGGGAGTAGGCTACAGCATAAGTCGATTGGAGGATTCTAAATTAATATCTAAGGGGCATAACATTTCCAAACCCTAATTGTAGTGCAACAGATCTTTCAGTTGAGCGTACTAGCTCTTTGCCTTCTCTACCAGAAGTTGATGCTGTTGCTACTGTATGCAACTTCATGCTAGCTAGTTAGCATAACAAATCACTAGTTAGACATTTTTCGACTTTGGGTGTGTTCTTCAATTCAATCTGGAGTGCCTGCGCTCATAAATTCAGAATATTGTCAGATTGTAAGTTTGTAAATTCAGACCGTTTCGCTCTCGGAGCGCACACTAGACGTACGGGCCGAGGAGTAGGGTTGATTTTAGCGTTCTATAATAGTGAAGACATCAAAACTATGAAATAACACATATGGAATCAGTTAAGAACACATTCTTATTACAACGGCAGTCAAGTACCCAAGCTAACGTTGGCTAGCTTGCTAGCTACTTCCAGACACAAATGAGTCCACTAACCATTTTACTCGCCCTAGCAGAGCTGGTTAGGCAGTTTCCGTGTTAACCAGAGCGTTGGTGACTAACTGTGCTGCTGGAAACAATTTAATTACGCTTTTTTGCCGAGGTTTACTGGCACCGGCCATATTCAACGGGTGTTGAGCGCTCGTAAATGCATTATTCTGCACTCTGGTACACTCAGAGAGTGCTCTGAAGTCGGTATAGATAGCAGGAGCAAATTTACGAAAGCACCCAAATGGCCATTGACAACGCACAACGACTATACCATTTAACCACGCTAAGAATGACGGGAATAATCAAGTCAATAAACGTTGGGTAGTTAGCCTATAGTTAATATACTGGCAAGTTTGTTGTATAATTACTAACGTTAGGTAGCTAGCTAACATACCGGTACATACTGCTGTAATGATATGCTATGTGGTTCATAAGGACAGCGTAGCTAACAAATTGTCAGCCAACATAACGTGTAAGGTAACTTATTTGAAAAGTCATTACTTTATTACATTGAGTAGCAAGCTATCCCTTGGTCGTTAGGGCAAATCTGGTCTGTGATAGGTGGGGTTCACACCTAGCTCGGCTATTAAGACTATTCTTTAGTAAAAGGTTGAATAGTCCATTGTTCAGCTATTAGCTCCCCTTCCCAACAAATTGTTGTTACTCCCATCTCGTTCCTCGCCCTCTTCCACGTGTCATTCTGCGCCTGAGTGGCTCGCTTGTGGGCGTGCTGGCAGGATATGGCAGCACCTTCGGTTGTACGTCAAGAATTTTGCAGAGCAAGTTTGTATGAAGGTCTGGTTATTCACAGGCAAATTGTTATATGCTATGGAGGTACATTTGTGTCTTTTTGTCGAGAGCAAAACTTTTGTCAATAACTGTTCTGAAAGCAACTTTTTTCCAATTCAAAGGAAGTCATAGGCCCTGTGTGGCTCAGTTGGTAGAGCATGGCGCTTGCAACGCCAGGGTTGTGGGTTCGATTCCCACGGGGGGCCAGTACAAAAAAATAAAAAAAAATAAAAAATAATAATAATATGAATGTATGTACTTGTAAGTCGCTCTGGATAAGAGCGTCTGCTAAATGACTTAAATGTAAATGTAAATAGTGGACACCTACAAAGGACTGTGAGATGATGGCATCTCAGGTAACCAGCACTGGGCATTCTTCCGTCCAACTTTCACATAGCTCCTACGATTCAGTGTCGGTTCATAACATTCTACTATATTAAATACATACCGTAGAATGATAAATCATGCAATTATTATTCTCAAGCTAACCAAAAGCATTTAGCTATGAACGCCTGTTCTCGCCGTTTTCAGTTGAATTAACTTTATTTCATGGCAACTCATAAGCAGGCCATGTCCTATTTGTTTCATAGTCGATATATAATCATATTTCATGACAGTGTAACGGTTAGCTTTTTTTACTGAAGGATGAAAGAACACAATATGTCTGTCAGGGAATGCTATTCTGATATGTCAGATGAAGAGTTCGACCAGAAAGTCAGGGCCATGAAGGCAAGGATTTCCAATGCGGGCTTTAGAATGGTCAAAGGAAGTCTCAGAGCAATGGGCCATCGTGTACAATGGCAAAGAGTTAGGGTGTCTTAGCAGCGTGTAGATGATGCTGGTATCATTGCCAGAATGATCCAGCTTCTTTGCATTGCTCGGCAAAAATACTCTGTTCCTGTTCCCCTGTCTCTCGTCCACATTGATACAAATCATAAATTGATACCGTACTAAGATGTATAATGTCACCAAATCTAAGAAGTTAAATTAACTTTTTTATTCTTACTTATTCATAGACACATTTTCAATGATGTATGAACTTGGAGTTGGTAATACATACAGTTGAAGTCGGAAGTTTACATACACCTTAGCCAAATACATTTCAACTCAGTTTTTCACAATTCCTGACATTTAATCCAAGTAAAAATTCCCTGTTTTAGGTCAGTTAAGATCACCACTTTATTTTAAGAATGTGAAATGTCAGAATAATAGTAGAGAGAATGATTTATTTCAGCTTTTATTTCTTTCATCACATTCCCAGAGGGTCCGAAGTTTACATACACTCAATTAGTATTTGGTAGCATTGCCATTAAATTGTCTAATTTGGGTCAAATGTTTCAGATAGCCTTCCACAAGCTTCCCCCAATAAGTTGGGTGAATTTTGGCCCATTCCTCCTGACAGAGCTGGCGTAACTGAGTCATGTTTGGAGGCCTCCTTTGCTCGCACACGCTTTTTCAGTTCTGCCCACAAATTTGCTATGGGATTGAGGTCAGGGCTTTGTGATGGCCACTCCAATACCTTGACTTTGTTGTCCTTAAACCATTTTGCCACAGATTTGGAAGTATGCTTGGGGTCATTGTTCATTTGGAAGACCCATTTGCGACCAAGCTCTAACTTCATGACTGATGTCTTGAGATGTTGCTTCAATATATCCACATAATGGATTTCTACTTTCTACTTTTATAAACTCGGACAAAACAGAGATGCTTGTTCTAGGTCCCAAGAAACAAAGAGATCTTCTGTTGAATCTAACAATTAATCTTGATGGTTGTACAGTCGTCTCAAATAAAACTGTGAAGGACCTCGGCGTTACTCTGGACCCTGATCTCTCTTTTGACGAACATATTAAGACTGTTTCAAGGACAGCTTTTTTCCATCTACGTAACATTGC
This sequence comes from Salvelinus namaycush, assembly GCF_016432855.1. NCBI lineage: Eukaryota > Metazoa > Chordata > Actinopteri > Salmoniformes > Salmonidae > Salvelinus > Salvelinus namaycush. The sequence goes on from NC_052341.1 coordinate 17,532,698, forward strand.
AAAAATCAGAAACTTTCTGTCCAAAAATGCGGAAAAATGTATCCACGCTTTTGTTACTTCTAGGTTAGACTACTGCAATGTCTACTTTCCGGCTAAAGCACTAAATAAACTTCAGTTAGTGCTAAATACGGCTGCTAGAATCCTGACTAGAACCCAATAAAATTGATCATATTACTCCAGTGCTAGCCTCCCTACACTGGCTTCCTGTTAACTTATTTTGGGTAGGGGCCAGTATTTTCACGTCCGGATGAAAAGCGTGCCCAGAGTAAACTGTCTGCTACTCAGGCCCAGATGCTAGGATATGCATATTATTAGTAGATTTGGATAGAAAACACTCAGAAGTTTCTAAAACTGTCTGAAAGATATCTGAGTATTACAGAACTCATATGGCAGGCAAAAACCAGAGACAAAATCCAACCAGGAAGTGGGAAATCTGAGGTTTTAGTTTTTCAACTCTTTGCTTATCCAAGATACAGTGGAAATGAGGTCATGTTGCACTTCCTTGTTTGATGCTTCTACTGTGAAGTGGGGGCGAATGAGAGGGGATTGAGTAAGGTCTGCCATGAGCTGAACATAAGCTGACCATGCGCGTTCACGTGAGAACGAGCTTTGTTCAATCGCATTTCTGAAGACAAAGGAATTCTCCGGTTGGAACATTATTGAAGATTTATGTTAAAAACATCCTAAAGATTGATTCTATACCTAGTTTGACATGTTTCTACGGACTTGAATATGACTTTTCGTCTGAACTTTTGCCTGGACCTGCCCGCGCGTCGTGAGTTTAGATTGTGTACTGAACGCGGAGGAATTTGCACATAAATGATGGACATTATCGAACAAAACAAACATTTATTGTGGAACTGGGATTCCTGGGAGTGCATTCTGATGAAGATCAAAGGTAAGTGAATATTTATAATGCTATTTCTGACTTCTGTTGACTCCAACATGGCGGATATGTCTTTGGGTTGATTTGTCGTCTGAGCGCCGTACTCAGATTATTGCATGGTTTGCTTTTTCCGTAAAGCTTTTCTGAAATCTGACACAGCGGTTGCATTAAGGAGAAATGGATCTAAAATTCAATGTATAACACTTGTATTTTCATCAACATTTATGATGACTATTTCTGTAAATTAATGTGGCTCTCTGCAAAATCACCGGATGTTTTGGAATTACTGAACATAACGAGCCAATGTAAACTCCGATTTTTGGTTATAAATATGAACTTTACCGAACAAAACATACATGTATTGTGTAACATGAAGTCCTATGAGTGTCATCTGAGGAAGATCATCAAAGGTTAGTGATTAATTCGATCGATATTTCTGCTTTTTGTGACTCCTCTCTTTGGCTGGAAAAATGGCTGTGTTATTCTGTGAATAGGCACTCACCTAACATAATCGTTTGGTTTGCTTTGGTCGTAAAGCCTATTTGAAATCGGACACTGTGGCTGGGTTTACAACAAGTGTATCTTTAAAATGGTGTAAAATACATGTATGTTTGAGGAATTTTAATTATGGGATTTCTGTTGTTTTGAATTTGGCGCCCTGCAGTTTCACTGGCTGTTGAAGAGGTGGGACTCTACCGTCTCACGTACCCTAGAGAGGTTAATAAAAAAAAAGATGTCAGCTGCTAATTTACAGATTTACAGCACATAAACACTCAGCCATTTTTCATTGGACTATCTGTTGCTGCCAAGTCATGATTTCCCTGCAATAACCAAGTGGTGAGACATAGCCCTCTATATTTAAATGTTTCAGGTTTACTCCGATAGTGGTTATGGAATGCATGTGATGCAGACACCTCAGAGCCACACACAACTTGCATTTCTATAACCTCGGACCCACCTCAGTGTTCACTATTCATGAAGGAAGACCACAGGGCCACAGAGATTAGGCCCCCCCCCCACAAAACCCTCACTCTCTGTAAGAGTGGAACACTAATGGAGAGATGTTTGGAGTGCTGTGACATGTCAGTACAACAACTTACTGCAGTTTGGAGGAAGGATACCTTGACCTGTCGAATTCTATCCACCTCTTCTGTGTGGGATATGTGTTCCTACCTTGTCTGTGGGCAGATCTGCAGCATTTTCAGAGAGTTGGAATAATCACCCTTTAAGGTGAACCTGACACCTCAACAGCTGTGGCATATCGGAATGCTCCAAACACCTGTGCACATTTGTTTTTGCCTTAGCACTACACAGCTGATTCAAATGATCAAGTCATCATCAAGCTTCAAGTGGTATTTATGTCTAATAACGACATCTCCTATTGTTTGTCCTCATGTGTCTGTTTTTCAGCATAAAGTACTCTGTAACGACTTAGTGTGGATACCAGGTGAGACCACACACAATAACAGTCCCCCCCCCCCCCCCCCCCTTCACTTCATCCCCTTCTCCCTAAATCCTCTAGGTTATATCAGCTGTGTTGGTAAACCCTTCCCGCATCTGAACTGGCTGATACAGAGGGCACAGCATGATCATAGTTAGGAGGTCACTTGGTCGGGTCAGCAGGAAGTATTATTAAAGAGATGCTTTACATTGAAATACAGTGATGTAGTAGTCCCAGAGTTAATGATCCAAGGTCAGTTTTGCATTTCACCTCCTGATGATTATGATGACTGACCGTGTTAGAATAAAAAAAAGGCTTAATCATGCTCTCTCTCTCTATCCATCTGTCTCTTGTCTGCAGGTATGTTTTGATATGAGAGAGGAAGCCAGTCCCGTCATTGCCACTTCACCCACTCTTAAGATAACCAGCCTTGGGCCCCCAGTTGGCCCGAAGGTTAGGAGACACCGCTAGAGACACTAATCTGAAAACAAGGCTCCCTAAATTCTATCAGCACATCGAATGTGCGACCCGGGCTGGGAAAATTCTGGATCATTGCTACTCTAACTTCCACGACGCATACAAAGCCATCCCTCGCCCTCCATAAAGGCAAATCTGACCACGACTCCATTTTGTTGCTCCCAGCCTATAGACAGAAACTAAAACAGGAAACGCCCGTGCTCAGGTCTGTTCAACGCTGGTCCGACCAATTTGATTCCACAATTGAAGATTGCTTCGATCACGTGGACTGGGATATGTTCCGGATAGCGTCGAACAACAACATTGATGCATACGCTGATTCGGTGAGCGAGTTTATTAGCAAGTGCATCGGTGATGTTGTTCCAACAGCGACTATTAAAACCTTCCCCAATCAGAAACCGTGGATTGATGGCAGCAGTCGCGCAAACCACTGCTTTTAAATCAGGGCAAGGCGACCGGAAACATGACCGAATATAAAAAATGTGTAGTTATTCCCTCTGCAAGGTAATCAAACAAGCTCAGCGTCAGTATAGACAAAACAGAATCGCATTTCAACGCTTCAGACACAAGAGGAAGTGGCAGGGTCTACAGTCAATCACGGATTACAAAAAGAAAACCAGCCCCGTCGCGGACCCAGATGTCCTGCTCCCAGACAAACTAAATAACTTCTTCGCTCGCTTTGAGGACAATACTGTCACGTTCCTGACCTATTGTTCCTTTTTCTTTTATTTATTTAGTTGGTCAGGGCGTGAGTTGGGGTGGGTTGTCTTTGTGTGTTTTTTGTATTGTCTAGGGTGTTGTATGGTTTAGGGGGTTAAGTAGAGTAGATGGTTTAGTGTTCAGTGTAGGTGTCTAGGAAAGTCTATGGTTGCCTGAATTGGTTCTCAATTAGAGACAGCTGGTTATTGTTGTCTCTGATTGGGAGCCATATTTAAGGCAGCCATAGGCTTTAGCTGTTGTGGGTAATTGTCTATGTGTAGTGTTTGTGTCAGCACTATTTGTCTGTATAGCTTCACGGTCGTCAGTTTGTTATTTTGTTAGTTTGTGTATAGTTGTTAGTTTCTTGTTTTTTCTCTCTTCTAAAATAAAAGATGTATTTTGCAAACGCTGCGCCTTGGTCCACTTTCTCACAAGAAGACGATCGTGACAGAATTACCCACCAAACCAGGACCAAGCAGCGTGAAAGGATGGAACAGCGCTTAGTGGAGGAATGGACCCGGGAAAAGGATGAGTGGAGAACAACCTGGGAAGAGATAGACAGGTGGGCGTGCGATCCAGAGAAAGTGCCGGAGCCTGCTTGGGATTCGCTGGAGCAGTGCGAGGAGGGTTACAGGATTATGGAGCTGGAGAAAGGAGCACGAAGGCGCGGTAGGAAGCCCTTGAGGAAACGCCCAAAATTTCTTGGGGAGGGGCTCATGGGGAGTGTGGCGAGTCCAGATAGGAGATCTGCGTCAACTTCCCGTGCTACCCGTGAGGACCCTAAGAAGGAACCTGAGCCAGTCGGGCTGATATTGGAGGTGAGCAATGGGAATGATACAGAGACTGTTAAGGATTTATTGGGGAGGTTGGAGGAGAGTGAAATGAGGGAGCTGCTGTGTTGGTGCGTGAGGCACAAAATCCACCCGACAGAGCGTGTGCGGGAAGTGATGTTACCTGAGTCAGCTCTCCAGGCTCGTCCTGAGGTGCGTGCTAACCGTCTGGGAATGACAGTCCCACGAACCAGGCCTCCTGTACGCCTCCCTAGTCCTGCACCTCCTGTAGCAGTTCCACGTGCTAACTCTCCTGTGGCAGCCCCTCGTACCAGTCCTCCAGTTCCGGCACCACGCACCAAGCCTTTTGTGCGTCTCCAGAGTCCAGTACGTCTTGTTTCTCCTCCCCGCACTAGCCCTGAGATGCGTGTCCCCAGCCCGGTACCACCAGTTCCGGCACCACGCACTAGGCCTAATGTGCGTCTCCAGGGTCCAGTATGCCCTGTTCCTCCTCCCCGCACTAGCCCTGAGATGCGTGTCCCCAGCCAGGTACCACCAGTTCCGGCACCACGCACTAGGCCTAATGTGCGTCTCCAGGGTCCAGTATGCCCTGCTCCTCCTCCCCGCACTAGCCCTGAGATGCGTGTCCCCAGCCCGGTACCACCAGTTCCGGCACCACGCACTAGGCCAAATGTGTGTCTCCAGGGTCCAGTATGCACTGTTCCTTCTCCCCGTACTCGCCCTGATGTGCGTGCCCTCAGCCCGGTACCACCAGTGCCGGTACCACGCACCAGGCCTATAGTACGCTTTGAGAGTTCAGTGTGCCCTGTTGTTGTTCCCCGCACTAGCCTGAAGGTGCGTGTCCTTAGCCCGGTACCTCCAGTTCCGGCACCACGCACCAGGCCTACAGTGCGTCTCAGCCGGCCAGAGTCTGCCGTCTGCCCAACGGCGCCTGAACTGCCCGTCTGCCCAACGGCGCCTGAACTGCCCGTCTGCCCAACGCTGTCTGAACTGTCCGTCTGCCAAGCGCCGAATGAACTGCCCGTCTGTACTGAGTCTTCAAAGCCGCCCGTCTGTACTGAGCCTGCAAAGCCGCCCGTCTGCCATGAGCCTTCAGAGCCGTCCGCCAGACAGGAGCCGCCAGAGCCTTCCGCCAGACAGGAGCCGCCAGAGCCTTCCGCCAGACAGGATCAGCCAGAGCCTTCCGCCAGACAGGATCAGCCAGAGCCTTCCGCCAGACAGGATCAGCCAGAGCCTCCGCCAGACAGGATCAGCCAGAGCCTCCGCCAGACAGGATCAACCAGAGCCTTCCGCCAGACAGGATCAGCCAGATCCGTCAGCCAGCCATGAGCAGCCAGATCCGTCAGCCAGCCATGAGCAGCCAGATCCGTCAGCCAGCCATGAGCAGCCAGATCCGTCAGCCAGCCATGAGCAGCCAGATCCGTCAGCCAGCCATGAGCAGCCAGATCCGTCAGCCAGCCATGAGCAGCCAGATCCGTCAGCCAGCCATGAGCCGTCCAGCCAGGATCCGCCAGAGCCGTCATCCAGCCAGGATCCGCCAGAGCCGTCATCCAGCCAGGATCCGCCAGAGCCGTCATCCAGCCAGGATCCGCCAGAGCCGTCATCCAGCCAGGATCCGCCAGAGCCGTCATCCAGCCAGGATCCGCCAGAGCCGTCATCCAGCCAGGATCCGCCAGAGCCAGCCAGCCAGGATCCGCCAGCCAGCCAGGATCCACCAGAGCCAGCCAGCCAGGATCCGCCATCCAGCCAGGATCCGTCCCTGGTGCTGCCCCTTATCCTGGTGCTGCCCCTTATCCTGGTGCTGCCCCTTATCCTGGTGCTGCCCCTTAGTCCGGTGCTGCCCCTTAGTCCGGTGCTGCCCCTTAGTCCGGTGCTGCCCCTTAGTCCGGTGGGGTTAATGTGGAGGGTGGCCATTTGGAGGAGGCTACGAAAGCGGGTAGTGACTATGGTGGGGTGGGGACCACGACCAGTGCCAGAGCCGCCACCGTGGACAGACGCCCACCCAGACCCTCCCCTAGACTTTATGCTGGTGCGCCCGGAGTTCGCACCTTAAGGGGGGGGTTATGTCACGTTCCTGACCTATTGTTCCTTTTTCTTTTATTTATTTAGTTGGTCAGGGCGTGAGTTGGGGTGGGTTGTCTTTGTGTGTTTTTTGTATTGTCTAGGGTGTTGTATGGTTTAGGGGGTTAAGTAGAGTAGATGGTTTAGTGTTCAGTGTAGGTGTCTAGGAAAGTCTATGGTTGCCTGAATTGGTTCTCAATTAGAGACAGCTGGTTATTGTTGTCTCTGATTGGGAGCCATATTTAAGGCAGCCATAGGCTTTAGCTGTTGTGGGTAATTGTCTATGTGTAGTGTTTGTGTCAGCACTATTTGTCTGTATAGCTTCACGGTCGTCAGTTTGTTATTTTGTTAGTTTGTGTATAGTTGTTAGTTTCTTGTTTTTTCTCTCTTCTAAAATAAAGAAGATGTATTTTGCAAACGCTGCGCCTTGGTCCACTTTCTCACAAGAAGACGATCGTGACAAATACAGTGCCACCGACACAGCCCGCTACCAAAACCTGAGGGCTCTCCTTCACCGCAGCCAACGTGAGTAAAACATTTAAACGTGTTAACCCTCGCAAGGCCCGCCGGCCCAGACGACATCCCTAGCTGCGTCCTCAGAGCATGCGCAGACCAGCTGGCTGGTGTGTTTACGGACATATTCAATCAATCCCTATCCCAGTCTGCTGTTCCCACATGCTTCAAGAGGGCCACCATTGTTCCTGTTCCCAAGAAAGCTAAGGTAACTGAGCTAAACGACTATCGCCCCGTAGCACTCACTTCCGTCATCATGAAGTGCTTTGAGAGACTAGTCAAGGACCATATCACCTCCACCCTACCTGACACCCTAGACCCACTCCAATTTGCTTACCACACCAATAGGTCCACAGACGACGCAATCGCAATCACACTGCCCTAACACATCTGGTCAAGAGGAATACAGCTCAGCATTTAACACCACAGTACCCTCCAAACTCATCATTAAGCTCGAGACCCTGGGTCTCGACCCCGCCCTGTGCAACTCGGTCCTGGACTTCCTGACGGGCCGCCCCCCCAGGTGGCGAGGGTAGGGAACAACATCTCCACCCCCGCTGATCCGCAACACTGGGGCCCCACAAGGGTGCGTTCTCAGTCCTCTCCTGTACTCCCTGTTCACCCACGACTGCGTGGCCATGCACGCCTCCAACTCAATCATCAAGTTTGCAGACGACACTAAAATGGTAGGCTTGATGACCAACAACGACAAGACGGCCTACAGGGAGGAGGTGAGGGCCCTCGGAGAGTGATGTCAGGAAAACAACCCCACACTCAACATCAACAAAACAGAAGGAGATGATCGTGGACTTCAGGAAACAGCAGAGGGAGCACCCCCTATCCACATCGACGGGACAGTAGTGGAGAAGGTGGAAAGTTAAGTTCCTCGGCGTACACATCATGGACAAACTGAAATGGTCCACCCACACAGACAGCGTGGTGAAGAAGGCGCAACAGCGCCTCTCCAACCTCAGGAGGCTGAAGAAATTTGGCTTGGCACCAAAAACGCTCAAACTTTTAGAGATGCACAATCGAGAGCATCCTGTCGGGCTGTATCAGTGCCTGGTACGGCAACTGCTCCGCCCACAACCGCAAGGCTCTCCAGAGGGTAGTGAGGTCTGCACAATGCATCACCGGGGGCAAACTACCTGCCCTCCAAGACACCTACACCACCCGATGTCACAGGAAGGCCAAAAAGATAATCAAGGACAACAACCACCTGAGCCACTGCCTGTTCACCCCGCTATCATCCAGAAGGCGAAGTCAGTACAGGTTAGAGGTCGACCGATTATGATTTTTCAACGCCGATACCGATTATTGGAGGACCAAAAAAAAGCAGATGCCGATTAAATTAATTATTTTTATATATATATATATATATATATATATATATATATATATATATATATATATATAAAAAAAAAATTTTTTTATTTTTTTTGTTTGTAATAATGACAATTACAACAATATTGAATGAACACTTATTTATTATTATTTATTTATTTATTTTTATTTAAATTTTACCCCCTTTTCTCCCCAATTTTCGTGGTATCCAATCGCTAGTAATTACTATCTTGTCTCATCGCTACAACTCCCGTACGGGCTCGGGAGAGACGAAGGTCGAAAGCCATGCGTCCTCCGAAGCACAACCCAACCAAGCCGCACTGCTTCTTAACACAGCGCGCCTCCAACCCGGAAGCCAGCCGCACCAATGTGTCGGAGGAAACACCGTGCACCTGGCCCCCTCGGTTAGCGCGCACTGCGCCCGGCCCGCCACAGGAGTCGCTGGAGCGCGGTGAGACAAGGATATCCCTACCGGCCAAACCCTCCCTAACCCGGACGACGCTAGGCCAATTGTGCGTCGCCCCACGGACCTCCCGGTCGCGGCCGGCTGCGACAGAGCCTGGGCGCGAACCCAGAGACTCTGGTGGCGCAGCTAGCGCTGCGATGCAGTGCCCTAGACCACTGCGCCACCCGGGAGGCCGTGAACACTTATTTTAACTTAATACATCAATAAAATAAATTTAGCCTCAAATAAATAATGAAACATGTTCAATTTGGTTTAAATAATGCAAAAACAAAGTGTTGGAGAAGAAAGTAAAAGTGCAATATGTGCCATGTAAGAAAGCTAACGTTTAAGTTCCTTGCTCAGAACATGAGAACATATGAAAGCTGGTGGTTCCTTTTAACATGAGTCTTCAATATTCCCAGGTAAGAGGTTTTAGGTTGTAGTTATTATAGGAATTATAGGACTATTTCTCTCTCTACCATTTGTATTTCATATACCTTTGACTATTGGATGTTCTTATAGGCACTTTAGTATTGCCAGTGTAACAGTATAGCTTCCATCCCTCTCCTCACCGCTACCTGGGCTCGAACCAGGAACACATCGACAACAGCCACCCTCGAAGCAGCGTTACCCATGCAGAGCAAGGGGAATAACTACTCCAAGTCTCAGAGCGAGTGACGTTTGAAATGCTTTTACCGCGCACCCCGCTAATTAGCTAGCCATTTCACATCGGTTACACCAGCCTAATCTCGGGAGTTGATAGGCTTGAAGTCATAAACAGCAGAGCTGCTGGCAAAACGCAGGATAGTGCTGTTTCAATGAATGCTTACGAGCCTGCTGGTGCCCACCATCGCTCAGTCAGACTGCTCTATCAAATCACAGACTTAATTATAACATAATAACACACAGAAATACGAGCCTTAGGTCATTAATATGGTCGAATCCGGAAACTATCATCTCGAAAACAAAACGTTTATTCTTTCAGTGAAATACGGAACCGTTCCGTATTTTATCTAACGGGTGGCATCCATCAGTCTAAATATTCCTGTTACATTGCACAACCTTCAATGTTATGTCATAATTACGTAGAATTCTGGCAAATTAGTTCGCAACGAGCCAGGCGGCCCAAACTGTTGCATATACCCTGACTCTGCGTGCAATGAACGCAAGAGAAGTGACACAATTTCACCTGGTTAATATTGCCTGCTAACCTGGATTTCTTTTAGCTAAATATGCAGGTTTAAAAAATATATACTTCTGTGTATTGATTTTATGAAAAGCATTGATGTTTATGGTTAGGTACACATTGGAGCAACGACAGTCCTTTTTCGCGAATGCGCACTGCATCAATTATATGCAACGCAGGACACGCTAGATAAACTAGTAATATCATCAACCATGTGTAGTTATAACTAGTGATTATGATTGATTGATTGATTGATTGTTTTTTATAAGATAAGTTTAATGCTAGCTAGCAACTTACCTTGGCTTCTTACTGCATTCGCGTAACAGGCGGGCTCCTCGTGAGGCAGGTGGTTAGAGCGTTGGACTAGTTAACCGTAAGGTTGCAAGATCGAATCCCTGAGCTGACAAGGTAAAAATCTGTCGTTCTGCCCCCGAACAAGGCAGTTAACCCACCGTTCCTAGGCCATCATTGAAAATAAGAATGTGTTCTTAACTGACTTGCCTAGTTTTTTTTTTAAAGAAGGGGGGGGGGGGGGGCAAAATCGGCATCCAAAACTACCGATTTCCGATTGTTAGGAAAACTTGAAATCGGACCTAATTAATCGGCCATTCCGATTAATCGGTCGACCTCTAGTACAGGTGCATCAAAGCTGGGACCGAGAGACTGAAAAACAGCTTCTATCTCAAGGCCATCAGACTGTTAAACAGTCATCACTAACATTGAGTGGCTGCTGCCAACATACTGACTCAAATCTCTAGCCACTTTTAATAATTAAAAATTGGATGTAATAAATGTATCACTAGTCACTTTAAACAATGCCACTTTATATGTTTACATAGCCTACATTACTCATCTCATATGTATATACTGTACTCTATACCATCTACTGCATCTTGCCTATGCCGTTTGGCCATCGCTCATCCATATACTTATATGTACATATTCTTATTAATTCCTTTACACGTGTGTGTATCAGGTAGTTGTTGTGAAATTGTTAGATTACTTGTTAGATATTACTGCATGGTCGGAACTAGAAGCACAAGCATTTCGCTACACTCGCATTAACATCTGCTAACCATGTGTATGTGACCAATAAAATTTGATTTGATTAATTGTGATGAACTGAGAGAATTAGGGTAGCACTGTAATTCATTAATCATATGCTGTCTGCCTCTGTTCTTAACTCTTTCCCTTTCCCATTTCACATTATCCACTGGTTGAAATTAAGTATCTCATTGAAATACTATCCTGTGTTCTCAGATTAATGCAGATGAATGGAGTTAGATGCAGTGTTTTTCCGAATGTATATATGAATTATAAATCAGCCTTTACTTAAATCATGTTTCTAGTCTATTGCATAGTTACAATGTGTAATCATTGATGTCCCAGGAGTGGTAAACACTGTTGAAGTGTATAATTGTAATACATACATGCAGACACAGCATCATTCAAAGAATGGAGTTTGATACACTTGGTATTGGATATGACTGAAAAAGAATGTCTTTCAGAGATTCATACCTGAACTGCACTTTTATTTGCCAAGGAAAAGTACATGATCAGTGAATATATTCAATGTACAGGCTACAATGTGGGGGATCTCATGTGTGGTAATAACTACAGTACATGTATATAGGACTTGCATCCTTGGCACAATAGAGTTATTATATTCTACTCTATCCATAGGCTTCATTAATGCATTTCAGACTTGAAGTTGATACAACAACTATGATAGCTGAGGTTCATAGGTTCTGAACTAATATTCTTAACAATCTAACGTTTTAGGGCCCATACACAGATCGGCTACATACTGTAGCTAGCTACACATCCATAGGCATACAGTTATTTTTATCCTCCACTACACAATTAGCAAGTAAATAGTTATCTAGCTAGCTATGTTACTTCAGCTGCATTGCACGGCAAGGCAAACTTACACAATTGTACATTAAATTTGCAGTAAATGCTTTAGCTAGATAGATTCTTTACATCCACTGTTTCCCAAGACGACAGCCTGGTTTGCTAGTTCTCTCAGGAGTCCCTAAAACATTAAACAACACGAATTACAATGTCATACTCATGTCATAACACCAGCTAGCTAGTTGGCTAATGTTAGCTAGTCAGCTAACTTGCTAAATAGCAATTTTCGTAAATTAACTTCATGACAAAAAGAATATGCACAATCGTTTCTCTACATTCACTAACATATTCCTCTAAATTGTAAATGTTTTGCTTGACTCGTTATGACATTATAATTACTTACATTTGCTTCCACCGCAATGTTTTGTCAGCCATCTTTGCTGAAGAAAGTCACCAGGGACGGGTGACTCGCGTTAAATTCATCATTGAAACCACTCAATATGATTGGTCATATAAAAACCTTGGGACCCAAGTGTATAATGAGTGCCAAAACTCCCCCTTGTGGTGGTCTGGAGCAATGAAGCCGTGACGCTGGGTACCTCTAAGTCCCGCGGTGTAAGCTCGCAACGTTTAAAGGAGGAACCACTGTACTTACATATCCCAACCAGAAGTCATGGATTGCAGGCAACATCCGCATCGAGCTAAAGGCTAGAGCTGCCTCTTACAAGGAGTGGGACACTAATCCGGACGCTTATAAGAAATCCCGCTATGCACTCAGACGAACCGTCATAAAAGCAAAGTGTCAATACATGATTAAGACTGAATCCTACTACACCGGCTCTGATGCTCGTCGGATGTGGCAGGGCTTGAAAACTATTACGGACTACAAAGGGAAACCCTGACGCGAGCTGCCCAGTGAAGGGAGCCTACCAGACGAGCTAAACGCCTTTTATGCTCGCTTCGAGGCAAGCAACACTGAAGCATGCACAAGAGCACCAGCAGTTCTGGACGGTAGGCGATATGACCAAGACCTTTATACAGGTCAACATTCACAAAGCCGCGGGGCCAGGCGGATTACCAGGACGTGTACTCATTAACATTTTCAACCTCTCCCTGACCGAGTCTGTAATACCTACGTTTCAAGCAGACCACCATAGTCCCTGTGCCCAAGGAAGCGAAGGTAACCTGCCGAAATGATTACCACCCCGTAGCACTCACGTCGGTCACCATGAAGTGCTTTGAAAGGCTGGTCATGGCTCACATCAATAGCATCCTCCCGGATACCATAGACCCACTCCAATTCGCATACTGCCCCAACAGATCCAGATGATGCAATCTCAATCGCATTCCACACTGCCATTTTCTTTTCTTTTTTGAACCTTTATTTCAACAAGGAACACAGCCTGAGACCAAGGTCTCTTTTACAGCTGGGCCCTGCGTAGACATGTTTACACATACAGTTTAGGTACAATTATTAAGATTAAGAAACTACAAAATACAAACAAAACGATCACAGGTAACACAAAAACAATACAGCAACAGATTACATTTACACATACGGGAATAACCTAACAGCACAAGAACTTGCATTACCCGAAACAGTTACAAGCAATATAAAAATAAAAATAAAAATGGGCAAGGGGGACAAGAGTCTCAAGTTTAAGTTTAGTCTGCAGGCTATTCCATAGGCAAGGAGCGTAACAGGAAAAGGCAACCATTCCCAACTCTGTGGAAATCACATGGGCCTCAAGTGTAATCCATGCTTAAGACCTGGATTTAGGAATTCTAATTCTAATATTGATGAGTGATGATAAATAAGAAGGTAGCTTATTCAGAAGTGCTTTATAGACAACACGAGAGCATGTTGTTCTCGTCTCATGGACAGAGAAGTCCAACCCACATTTTGATAAAAAACACAATGGTGAGTTCTGTAGCTAGCACCCGTAATAAACCTAAGTTCGCAATGATAAGTAGCATCCAGCGATTTAAGTGTTGATGCCGTAGCATGCATGTAAATAATATCCCCATAATCTATAACAGACATAAAAGTAGCTTGCACAATTTGTCTTCTATTTGTAGAGGACAAACATGTCCTGTTTCTATAGAGGAAGCATAGCTTGATTTTTAGCCGTTTACAAAGTTCGTCAATATGCATTTTAAAAGACAGTTAATCATCCAACCATATCTCTAAGTATTAATATGCAGAGACCTGATTAATTTGAGAACCATCTAAGCTTGTAAGTGCAAGTGTATTTTCAACCAACTTTTTGAACCTATTAAAAATCATAAAATGTATTTTCTTTGCATTTAAAACAAGTTTCAGCTATATAAAATACCCTTGTAATATCTTAAAATCTGTCTCCAATAATGATAATGCTTGGTCAGCCGATGAAGCGATAGAGTACATGACAGTGTCATAAGCATATAAATGAATTTGACACTTTCTTATCTCATCACCGATATTGTTTATGTAGAGAGTGAACAGTAATGGACTAAGTATAGAACCTTGTGGGACACCTTTAACCAACTCCAATGGCTCCGACTGGATGCTGTCGACTCTAACAGCCTGACTTCTATCCTTTAGATAGTCATTTCCCACCTGAACAAAGGGAACACCTATGTGAGAATGCTGTTCATTGACTACAGCTCAGCGTTCAACACCATAATGCCCACAAAGCTCCTCACTAAGCTAAGGACCCAGGGACTAAACACCTCCCTCTGCAACTGGATCCTGGACTTCTTGACGGACCGACCCCAGGTGCTATGGGTAGGCAACAACACGTCTGCCACACTGTTCCTCAACACTGGGGCCCCTCAGGGGTGTGTACTTAGTCCCCTCCTGTACTCCTTGTTCACCCACAACTGCATGGCCAAACAACTCCAACACCATCATTAAGTTTGCTGACGACACAACAGTGGTAGGCCTGATCACCGACAACGATGAGACAGCCTATAGGGAGGTCAGAGACCTGGCAGTGTGGTGCCAGGACAACAACCTCTCCCTCAATGTGAGCAAGACAAAAGGAGCTGATTGTGGACTACAGGAAAAGGCGGGCCGAACAGGCCCCCATTAATATCGACAGGGCTGTAGTGGAGCGGGTCGAGAGTTAAGTTCCTTGGTGTCCACATCACCAACAAACTATCATGGTCCAAACACACCAAGACAGTCGTGAAGCGGGCACGACAACACCTTTTCCCCCCCTCAGGAGACTGAAAAGACTTGGCATGGGTCTTCAGATCCTCAAAAAGTTATACAGCTGCAACATCGAGAGCATCCTGACTGGTTGCATCACTGCCTGGTATGGCAACTGCTCGGGATCTGACCATAAGGCGCTACAGAGGGTAGTGCGTATGGCCCAGTACATCACTGGGGCCAAGCTTGCTGCCATACAGGACCAATATAACAGGCGGTGTCAGAGGAAAGCCCAAAAAATTGTCAGAGACTCCAGTCATCCAAGTCATAGACTGTTTTCTCTGCTACCGCACAGCAAGCGGTACCAGGGTGCCAAGTCTAGGACCAAAAGGCTCCTTAACAGCTTCTACCCCCAAGCCATAAGACTGCTGAACAATTAATCAAATGGCCACCGGACTATTTACATTGATCCCCCCCATTGGTTTTGTACACTGCTGCTACTCACTGTTTATTATCTATGCATAGTCACTTCACCCCTACCTACATGTACAAATGACCTCTAACCTGTACCCCCGCACATTGGCTCAGTACCGGTACCTCCTGTATATAGCCTCGTTATTGTTATTTTATTGTGTTACTTTTTATTATTGTTTATTTGGTAAATATTTTCTTAACTCTTCTTGAACTGCACTGTTGGTTAAGGGCTTGTAAGTAAGCATTTCATGGTAAGGTCTACACTTGTATTCGGCTCATGTGACAAATAAAGCCTAATTTATGCTAACAAGCTACAGAGCCCCACACACAGACTTAACCAGGCACGCACACACAATCAAAAGTAGCCAGACACCAACTTGGGGCTTGCATGAATGCATGCACATCTATGCTTGCACATCTGCAATGACACGCTGTAGAAACACCCCCACACACACACGTTCTTCTGTACTCTTATACAGGCAAGTGTATTCATAACATTCTATGTCAGTCCAGCTGGGATTTTCCTCTTCTTCCTCCTCCATCACTATCATTGTAACAGTGTGCTTCATTGAACATAGCTGTAAAGGCTCGACACTTCAACACGGCAGAGTGTCCTTTACAAGGCAGTAAATAATGATAACCATTTTAGGGAGCATTATTGTCACAAAATGATTGCAAGATAAAGACAAGAAATTGGCCATGAAGGTGGTCTCCACAACAATTGAAGAAAATAAAAAAAACTGTCAGTAACCATTAGCTATTCATGTGATCCTCAGTGTCGCTTGAAGCAGAAATCCTATGTGACTTCATGGTATTCTCGTGATCCTATGTTCCGCTTTAAACAGAAAAAATGTACTTTACCAATATGAATAGAAATGACCAGTTTTCAGAATCCATCACAAGCAGTGAAGAAAGAACACATATGTCAGCAACAGTACTGGTTCCACTTCAAACAGGTTTAAGGATGTTCTCATGTTTTAGCTCAAGTATTTGGCAACTAACCATACCTTGTTTTTCGAAATACAGTGAGAAAACCCTAAGTGCCCTCGATTTAAGCCATGATACTCACTTGAATTTGAATGTCTCCCCGAGTTCTGTGGCATCCCCTGGCGTTATCTCGAATATCCCTGAAAATGGATATGGGTGTCCTCCATAGGCAAACTCTGAAAGGTCAGAGGTCAGGCCACTGATCAGATCACACAGAAGAAGTCAAACACACTATACAAAGATTCATAGCACATAACAGTAGTACTAGTAGAGGTTGGTGGGAAATTAACAGGGCTGTGGGGTGGTGTTACTGTGTTGAGGTAAGTGTGGAGATGAGTGTGGGGCGGGTGGGGGTGGTGTTGCTCTGTTTGAGGTGAGTGTGGACCAGTGATCAAATCAAATCTAACTATTGGTCGCACACAAATATTTAGCAGATGTTATTGCGGTGTAGCGAAATGCTTGTGTTCCTAGCTCCAGCAGTGCAGTAATATCTAACAATTTACAACAACATATACAGATCTAAAAGTAAAATAATGGAATTGCTGTGTTTGAGGTGAGTGTAGGGCGGGTGGGGTAGTATTGTAGTCTGTTGTGATGGGCTGAGGCAGTCTGAGGAAGCCAAGTCGCAGACGCGGTAGGTATTTATAGCTCTATCAGTCCGTGTCTAGCTCTATCAGTCCGTGTCTAGCTCTATCAGTCCGTGTCTAGCTCTATCAGTCCGTGTCTAGCTCTATCAGTCCGTGTCTAGCTCTATCAGTCCGTGTCTAGCTCCCAGCTCCACGATGAATGCAGCGGATGGGGATCTCCAAAACCCTGTTCCCACCCCTCTGATGTACTCATTCAGCCTGCTACTAACTCCTGATCTGAACGCTTGTGCTGAATTACAATAACTCATGCACTTTCTCCATGAATGACATAGATACACACAGCACATCCATTTTACAGAATGTATAAACAGTGTCAGTTTTGGCAAACTCACACTCTCATAAAGACAGACACACAGTAAATAATTGCCAGCTTGCGCTGCTCATAAAGTAATGTAATAGGCAATAATTATGTGCCTAATCCACACCATCTGTTGCTGGGATTGTCAGTCTCCCTGAATCAGCTCAATTAAGGGTAAACAAGCCAGGCATTAGAAATACCCAGGTCCATCCTACCATGCAACTGAAGGGGTTGCCATGAGGATATATTTCAACTCAGAGCTTTCTTTTAAAATGTGTAGATGAAAGCAGCTTTTAACCTTCTCAATAGGGGGTGCTGTTTTCACTTTGTAAAAATGTCATTCCCAAATTAAACTGTCTCGTACTCAATTCTTGCTCTTACAATATGCATATTATTATTACTATTGGATAGAAAACACTATCTAGTTTCTAAAACCGTTTGAATTATATCTGTGAGTAAAACAGAACTCAAGTTGGAGCAAACTTCCTGTGAGGAAGTGAGAAATCTGAAATCAGGCAGGCTGTTCTGGGGTCAGTTTATTAATTTGCATGTCTTCTATTGGTCGAGATGCACTGCATACGCCTTCCCCTAGATGTCAGCAAATAGTGAGAATTGGAATGGAGTTGCTAGGCAGATCTGAGGCCATATAAAGGGTCTGGGAACGTGGGGTGCACTCTTTTCATCATTCGCCATGACGCAAGACAGACCTCAGGATGGCGTTCTGGGAAGCTCCCGTTATAGGCCTTAGATATATCCGGCTCTGATTTTATTCGATATAGGTGTTAAAGACATCATAATGTTGTTATTTTAAACCGAGTTATATCAGTTTATATCAGTATATTGCGATTTTCGGATATTTCTTTGTGCTGCGTTATAGTGAGTTGGGCACGTCTGGGCCACATGGCTAATGTTTACTGCTAATTCCAAAGTTGAAGGCGACAATCTACAACCGAGCAACAATTCTTTTGGACAAAGGACAACTTGCCCAAGATTCTGATGAAAGCTCATCAAAAAGTAAGAACTATTTATGATGTTAATTCGTTGTTCTGTTGAAAAATGTAAAAAACTCCTATTCCGCCATTAATTTCGGTGCGGTCTCGCACGCTGTATGTCGTAGTAACGTTAATTTAAAAAATCTAACACCGCGGTTGCATTAAGAACTAATGTATCTTTCATTTGCTGTCCAACCTGTATTTTTTAGTCAAGTTTATGATTAGTTACTGATTAGATTAGGTGCCTCTCCCAAGATTTCTCCCGACATTTTGTTGGCAGCTTGGCTACTATTCTCATTGTATAACCACGATTTGTGCCGCTAAATATGCACATTTTCGAACAAACTCTATATGTATTGTGTAATATGATGTTATAGGACTGTCATCTGAAGAAGTTTGAGAAGGTTAGTGAAAAATTTATATCTTTTGCTGGTTTATTCGTTATCGCTATTGTTGGCTTGAATCAATGCTGTTGTGTGGTTGGCTATTGTAGTAAGCTAATATAATGCTATATTGTGTTTTCGCTGTAAAACACTTAAAAAATCAGAAATATTGGCTGGATTCACAAGATCTTTGTCTTTCATTTGCTGTACGCTGTGTATTTTTCATAAATGTTTTATGATGAGTATTTAGGTAATTCACGTTGGTCTCTAGTTATTCTAGTTGCTTTGGGAGTTGAGAGTTGTGATGGTGGCTGCAATGTAAAACTATGATTTATACCTGAAATATGCACATTTTTCTAACAAAACATATGCTATACAATAAATATGTTATCAGACTGTCATCTGATGAAGTTGTTTCTTGGTTAGTGACTATTTATATCTTTATTTGGTTGAAATTGTGATAGCTACCTATGCAGGGAAAAAATGGTGGGGAAAAAAAGTTGTGTCTTTTGCTATCGTGGTTAGCTAATAGAAATACATATTGTGTCTTCCCTGTAAAACATTTTAAAAATCAGAAATGATGGCTGGATTCACAAGATGTGTATCTTTCATCTGGTGTCTTGGACTTGTGATTTAATGATATTTAGATGCTAGCATTTACTTGTGACGCTATGCTAAGCTATGCTAGTCAGCTTTTTTACTGATGGGGGTGCTCCCGGATCCGAGATTGTGATGAAGTAGAAGTTAATAGGCTGAGCTCTGAGGTTGAAACCACAGGCGAGACGCTGATTTAACAGATTGAACCACCAGTGTTTTTAACTAAAATAACACTTCCAGTTCTCCTTCTTGATCAATAAAGCACTGGCTGCTGAACACATCCTTGCTGAAGGCCAATCCTCCAAGATACAGGCTAGACAGAGCAACTGGGAGGCTGATTCTAGAATAAAGCGGTTTTAAAAAGATAGACTCAGAGATATGACAGACGCAGACAGTAAACCAGGTGGTCAATTTCCGCAAGAAGTAAGAGTGAAACGTGAAGCTCAACTTCTCTGCGATTTTGGTGCCCTGGCTACCACGCTGTAACACCGTGAAACGAACGTGGGCAAATGCGCAGATTCTGTGTGTGACAGCAGTCTTGAATCTTGCTAATCTCAATATCTGCAGTGCAGCTCATAGGAATGTAATTTAGCTGGGTCTACTTTTTTAATTAGAGGACGAACCCATTTGATCCTGAAAAACAAACAGCCAGAAACAATAAAATGGCAAAAGTGTGTGTCTGGTTTGTAGTGAAGCTGGTAATTAGCTAAGAAAGATTCCTCCGGTTGGGTTGATGTGGCTTGTATTTTGGGGGGGGGGGGGGGGGGGGATCTGAGACGTGTAGGCTTTATGAGTAAAGACGAGTTAGCAGCTACAACAATTTGAAACTCTTCTTACAAGTTTATACTTCCATCCTTATTTTAATTCTACCACCATCTGTTACAGTCCTGATGTCAGGTACTAATAGTACCATAGTATCGGACTCAAAGCCCTCTACTTGACGAGGCCTTGCAGACAGAGGAGTTCTACCCAGCAGCACCTGACAGCCCAGCAGTTCAATGGAGTGCCTGGTTGTGTGGTTGATCTTTGGTCAGTCAGCCCCACCCAGGGCTGTTATCATAGCAGCGGAGGTTTCCTTACCTCTACCGTAGATCTCGATCCCTGAGTGAAAGACGCCAATTCCCAGATTGGTGGTGAACTCGTTGATCCAGTACTGAAAGAAAACCGAAACACCCGTGATCATTACGACTGCCTCCAGACGAAAAGTATGAGTAATATACAGATACACAGGGGACTCTTTCAAATGATTACTACAGGTTAACAGGTGGTGTGAATGAAACATGTAAAAGTCACTTTTCTATAAAAGGACAATGTGTGGAAAACACAAGCTTGACAGTCTGAACAGTGAGCAAAAGACTAATCATCTGTTGCAAGATGATGTGCATTCTCGCTCTATTCAATAATGATACATGTATGCATTTGATAATGATAGGTTGATGTGGATGACATATTCATCATACCAATTCTATATTACAGTCTAACATTGCTTGTTCAGATACTTCTTAATTTCCTTATTTTTCTGGATTATGTGTGGTGTTTTTTTTTTTTTTATTGCTAGGTATTACTGCACAGTTGGAGCTAGAAACAAGCATGTCGCTGCACCTGCGATAACATCTGCAAATTATGTACGTGACCAATAAACTGATTTTATTTCGATTTTTTAATTGGCATCTGGCGCCCCCGTGTTCTCATCAGCCAGGTCCCCAGTGCTACTACTGCTCCGAGTTGGAGAGAGCCATCAGTAAGAGAGCTAGTGTCATTATCTAAGGAGGTTGAAGGCTCTGTTCTACTGAATGAAACACCACTTTATTAGGCCTCACAGGGCTCTGATGTGCCAGCAAACAGGGGAGTCTAAGATGGAGCATGTTAATGATCGTTAACTCTAACGGAGTTCCACATGCCCTCAGTGTGCTGAGAGAGACAACTGGAGGAGAAGCAGAAGATAGATGTTATCTCCCTCGTAATTTGTTTTGAATAGGACATTTCTGGGCTATTTTAGTGTAATGTAAGGTTAAACAGTACGCGTTAGGCTATAGCCCTAACTTCATGTTCTCAATCCACTTATTCTAAATGAAAGACAAGACAACAATAAATCACTGCCCAACAGCACACAATCGGCGAGCATAGTTTTCTATGAACTAAAATCCTCCTTCTCTGGTCGATGCCCCAGAGTCCCATGCAGTCAGTCTACATAGCTGACATTGTTCAGAGCTCAAACTGAGATGTGTTGGGGAAATGTCAAATATGAAAGGTTACATCTGGACCATCAGTCCTTCCACTGCACAAAGCAGTCTCTCAGATCTGACATACAGACAGGAGCGCTTCATAGACGACTGACTCCGAGCCAAAATTGGAAAACCAAAGTGCCAGTGACCTAATAAAGCGTCTGCATATTAGGTTTGGTTTGCTCCTAGCAGACCTCTACTGGGCGAAGTGAACATCTGTTCCACGGATACTCCCTTAAAAAGTCCACTTGAAAAACAAGAAAAAAGGTGCAATAGTACCGTTTGTCCCTCTTGAGACGCTGTAACCAGGATGAAAATAGTCAATTAATCCAAGATAAAATAAAAAAACATTTGAGTTATATGATTATGCCGAGGTCTTAGTCGCGCAATTTTACATCTAGCTAATATGTTTGGTGCAGTATTTCTCAAGTGAAACATTTGTATGAAAACAGGTCTCTCGTTGAATGACAACAAACACTTCATTGAAGAATCCCTACTGTTGACCAATTACCGACGAAGGAGAGTTGACTTCGGCTACCGAACTTCAGCTTGCCTCAGGGGAAAATGTGCGCACGAACAGGCGAAAACCTTGACGAAGACCAAAACGTCACAAAATGTTATCATAAAATACATTGAGTATACAAGACATGAAGAACCTGCTCTTTCGATGACGAACTGACAAGATGAATCCAGGTGAAAGCTATAATCCCTTATTGATGACACTTGTTACATCCACTTCAAATCAGTGAAGATGAAGGGGAGGATACAGGTTAAAGAAGGATTTTTAAGCCTTGAGACAATTGAGACATGGATTGTGTGCCATGACAAAATATTTAAGTGCCTTTGAACAGGGTATGGTAGTACTTGCCAGGTCAACAGTTTCCTGTGTGTTTCAAGAATGGTCCACCACCCAAAAGACATCCAGCCAATTTACACAACTGTGGGAGGCATTGGAGTCAACATGGGCCAGCATCCCTGCGGAACACTTGACACCTTGTAAAAGACATGCCCAGACGAATTGAGGCTGTTCTGAGTGCAAAGGGGTGCAACTCAATACTAGGAAGGTGTTCCTAATGTTCTGCATACTCAGTGTATGCATGAACTGTTTCGGCTAGGAAGCATGCGGACGCCTTTATCCCCAAGTAACCATGGAAACCAATTGGACTCAAGCACAGACGTGCATAAATGCATAACACCCCCTTCCCAGAAGTCCAAAAGCCTGCTCAGTACTCATGTCTGCTAATGCGGAAGGACATATATTAAGTGACAAAAGATCCCTGATTAAAACCTCCTGTGAGCGATGTGGACAGTAATTTGATAATACTTCTGGTCGTGCCCGCCCCTGTAGATTAAATACAGACGGATCGTTAGAACTGCCACATCATTATATTGTTGGCAGGCCCGTCTGTGGCATTGCAGTGGATTCAGTCTCACTTTCAGGTCCAAGCCTTTACTCACCTTCAAGTTATTCAAGGTGATGTTCGTTTGTCTATTTGACAGAAAACCCGTAGACTACCGTAATAAGCCTGTATTTTCCCCATTCTTACTCTTGCACACACCCCTGCTAACACACATTGTCATGTCCTTAACTCCTCACACATGTATTTGTCCTTGAGAACTACTATTAGCGCTTATTTATCTTCTGTTATGCATCTGCATACTGTGTCAGGTGTTGGTCTCTGCTGTGGTGTTTTGGGAATTAGCTAAACAGTTGCTAGGCAGACTTCTCCAGTGTGACAGCATGCGTCACAACTCAGAGAGAAGAGAGAGCTTGACAGCTGCTAATTAAATGGCGGCCTCCTGTCTCCCACTTTCACTGCAGTCTCCCAGAAAAAAATATTCATACCGATAGGAAAACTTTTTTATAGCATAATCACACCTCAAAAGAATAACAGGAGCCTCTTTCCTAACAAAGAGGGTCTTCAGACGACTCAGACTTTTCGCAAAAATACCCTCGGCTACAGAAATTAATGCAATGTAAACTTGCGAACTTGTCATGCTAGACCACTACCTCCAGAGGAAGCGCACGGCACTCGCCCGACAGTTGCCAAACTAAGCAGGGCAGTGTAAACATTGAGCCAACACTTCTCTAGTATGTTTTTTTTTTTTATAGCAAAGCAATATTTTTGAAACAGCTGAACTGTACAGACATTTTCCTTTATTGAAATTGTAGGAATCGCATTTTACATTATGAAAATAAAGGTTTACCTCAGCCTAAATATTTTGTTTCATCTTGTTAAGACACTGCGGAACCGGAATTGTCCAGAGCAGATTATGGATAAATACTTTTTTCACCTTTCTATCTGTAAAACACTCAAGACATATGTAAAATAAATTTGCCACATTTTTTCAAATAAAATGTTATCTAGAATAATATGCTTTTTATAACATATCAACAATTCCCTCTGGGCAAGTCTGTAAAATATATCTAATGATAACCACACAAAATTTGGTGAATGCAGATTATTCTGATGCTGAGAAAAAAATTGTTTGCGTGTTGGAAGAGTCTGACTTTCGGGAAATAGCAGTTAAAAGACAAGTACACGGAATTAAGACTACCAAACGTCTATTTAGACCCAATGACCATCTCTTCAAACTAAGTTAACTTCTTCGGGGTAGGGGGCAGCATTTTCACTTTTGGATAAATAGCATGCCAAAATTCAACTGCCTGCTACTCATCCCCAGAAGACAAGATATGCATAGTATTAGTAGATGTGGACAGAAAACACTCTGAAGTTTCTAAAACTGTTTGAATCATGTCTGTGAGAATAACAGAATTTATGTAGCTGGCGAAACCCCGAGGACAAACCATTCAGATTTTTTTTTTTTTTGAGGTCACTGTCTTTTCATTGGGACACCAGATTTCTAAGGGACTTGTTTGCAGTTCCTACCGCTTCCACTGGATGTCACCAGTCTTTGGAAATTGGTTGAGGTTATTCCTTTGTGTAATGAACAAGTACGGAAATCGTAAATGAGGGTCACTTGAAGTAAATTGTTTGAGAGAGGCACATTACCAAAAAAGTTGCGTCAGTTTGTTTTCTTTTTGTATTGAACACAGATCATCCCGTCTTCAAATTGATCGATTATTAACGTTTAAAAATACCTAACGTTGTATTACAAAAGTAGTTTGAAATGTTTTGGTAAAGTTTACATGTAACTTTTGATATATTTTGTAGTGACGTTGCGCAAGTTGGAAGCTGTGTTTTTCTGGATGAAACGCGCCAAATAAATTTACATTTTGGATATATATCGACGGAATTAATCGAACAAAAGGACCATTTGTGATGTTTATGGGACATATTGGAGTGCCAACAAAATAATTTCGTCAAAGGTAAGGCATGAATTATATTTTTATTTCTGCGTTTTGTGTCGTGCCTGCAGTGTTGAAATATGCTACTCTTTGTTTACTGTTGTGCTATCATCAGATAATAGCATCTTATGCTTTCGCCGAAAAGCATTATTGAAATCTGACATGTTGGCTGGATTCACAACGAGTGTAGCTTAAATTTGGTATCTTTCATGTGTGATTAAATAAAAGTTAGATTTTTATATCATTTTATTTGAATATGGCGCTCTGTATTTTCCCTGGCTATTGGCCAGGTGGGACGATTGCGTCCCAGAGAGGTTTAGTAGTCAAGTTTGCAACATTCTCTATGAAATGGGCTTTGAAATTATGTACAATTCAATGTAGCTTTGAAATTATTGATGCATGTCCATTTTATAGTGGCTAAAATCCATACAAAAAGTTGATAACAGTAGTATGATAAACTAAAGAAAACATACATTTTCATCAAGTTTGACATGGTTTACTTTTTGAAAATACTAAATTTAAAAATGGACCAAAATACCAACAAATGTACAGGTACAGTTCAAGTCGGAAGATGACATACACCTTAGCCAAATACATTTAAACTCAGTTTTTCACAATTCCTGATATTTAATCCGAGTAAAAATTCCCTGTTTTAGGTCAGTTAGGATCACCACTTTATTTTAAGAATGTGAAATGTCAGAATAATAGAAGAGAGAATTATTTATTTCAGTTTTATTCTTTCATCACATTCCCAGAGGGTCAGAAGTTTACATACACTCAATTAGTATTTGGTAGCATTGCCTTTAAAAATTGTTTACCTTGGGTCAAACATTTCAGGTAGCCTTCCACAAGCTTCCCACAATAAGTTGGGTGAATTTTGGCCCATTCCTCCTGACAGAGCTGGTGTAACTGAGTCATGTTTGGAGGCCTCCTTGCTCGCACACGCTTTTTCAGTTCTGCCCACAAATGTTCTATGGGTTGAGGTCAGGGCTTTGATGGCCACTCCAATACCTTGACTTTGTTGTCCTTAAGCCATTTTGCCTCAACTTTGGAAGTACGCTTGGGGTCATCATCCATTTGGAAGACCCATTTGCGACCAAGCTTTAACTTCCTGACTGATGTCTTGAGATGTTGCTTCAATATATCCACATAATTTTACATCCTCATGATGCCATCTATTTTGTGAAGTGCACCTGTGCCTCCTGCAGCAAAGCACCCCCACAACATCATGCTGCCACCCCCATGCTTCACGGTTGGGTTGGTGTTCTTCGGCTTGCAAGCCTCCCCCTTTTTCCTCCAAACATAACGATGGTCATTATGGCCAAACAGTTCTATTTTTGTTTCATCAGACCAGAGGACATTTCTCCAAAAAGTACGATCTTTGTCCCCATGTGCAGTTGCAAACCGTAGT
Source organism: Salvelinus namaycush (assembly GCF_016432855.1). Taxonomy (NCBI): domain Eukaryota; kingdom Metazoa; phylum Chordata; class Actinopteri; order Salmoniformes; family Salmonidae; genus Salvelinus; species Salvelinus namaycush. Next base: position 17,558,852 of record NC_052341.1, read on the forward strand.
CTGGCTTTTTTATGGCGGTTTTGGAGCAGTGGCTTCTTCCTTGCTGAGCGGCCTTTCAGGTTATGTCGATATAGGACTCGTTTTACTGTGGATGTAGATACTTTTGTACCTGTTTCCTCCAGCATCTTCACAAGGTCCTTTGCTGTTGTTCTGGGATTGATTTGCACTTTTCGCACCAAAGTACTTTCATCTCTAGGAGACAGAACGCGTCTCCTTCCTGAGCGGTATGACGGCTGCGTGGTCCCATGGTGTTCATACTTGCGTACTATTGTTTGCACAGATGAATGTGGTACCTTCAGGCGTTTGGAAATTGCTCCCAAGGATGAACCAGACTTGGAGTTCTACTATTTTTTTTCTGAGGTCTTGCCTGATTTCTTTTGATTTTCCCATGATGTCAAGCAAAGAGGCACTGAGTTTGAAGGTAGGCCTTGAAATACATCCACAGGTACACCTCTAATTGACTCAAATGATGCCAATTAACGTATCAGAAGCTTCTAAAGCCATGACATCATTTTCTGGAATTTTCCAAGCTGTTTAAAGGCACAGTCAACTATGTAAACCTCTGACCCACTGGAATTGTGATACAGTGAATTATAAGTGAAATAATCTGTCTGTTTACAATTGTTGGAAAAATTACTTGTGTCATGCACACAGTAGATGTCATAATCGACTTGACAAAACTATCGTTTGTTAACAAGAAATGTGTGGAGTGTTTGAAAAACTAGTTTTAATGACTCCAACCTAAGTGTATGTAAACTTCCGACTTCAACTGTAAGGTGCAAAAACATAATTTCAGCCTTAACCACTAAAAAACCTGCTCGACCAGGTCTGTCCTAAAGGCAGTGTTAAGCTAGGCTAGCCAGGCTATTAAAACGATCACCCATCAGCACCATTACAGCCTTGGCAGCAGCAAAGAGCCCAATTAACTCAGGGAGATCTCTTAAACACAGCTAGGCTGAGTGAGCTGATCCAGCACAGATCAGCGACACACGAGAGATTCCCTGCTACTGATAGAGAAGACACAGCTCATACTGTAGGCCTACATCTGGTGGTGAAGCAAAAGAGAAAATGCATCACTATTTGATTGTGAAATATCAAGGAACCAGCGATATAAGAAATGGTTATAAATCGCCTAGCTAACAGACTGTAGTGGCAAGCCTATTTCTTGCATGTAGCTTTAGGACTGGACACATTGTAACATACATGTGAAAAAGGACTGTTAAAACATACTTAACATCAAGTACTTAGGAACAGTGCATGCAGAGGCTAGCAGTGAACAGTGGTCTATTAAAAGGTTAGCTCTCTTCCCAACCACCCTTGGGTTGCGTTCAGTAGGGCACACCACACCAAACATTTTGTTGGACAAGGTAGTACATTAACGTCATTTAGCAGACGCGCTCATCCAGAGTGAGTGCATACATTCTCATACAGGTCCCCCCATGGGAATCAAACCCTACCAACTGAGCTACACATAGTAGCTCCCCATTTCAAAAAGTTCTCTCCCTAAGGAACACAACCCTGGTCTCTGTGTGGCTGGCTCCTCTGCTGTGTGGCATATTGGCTGTGGCTGTCTGTGTCAGTGCGGAGTGACTCAAGGCCTCTGACAGTCTACTCTGCTCCCACCACATCCAGACACATGCTCTGCTGCTCGTGCAGCCCGCCAAAGGCACTGGATCGGCTGGAGGCCTCCACAGACCTAATTTCCCTCTGTCTGCTATGAGCAGAAAGCACATGGTGTGTAGAACGAGAGATCCCAATAAACAGGAGATATGTCTGGAAAATGACATAATAGTTTTTCTGAAGCCAGCTCACTGTTAACTTATCAGGCCTAACGAAGCCAAATAGTACCAAAAAAGACAATTTCCAAAAGCACCAGATGGGGCCAATGATTTACACACACACAAGATGACCAATAAGTGGTGCTGTGTTAACAGCCACCGTGCCTCCATCTTGGCACTCCCCACCAGTGTGAAAAAATATTTTGGAAGTTATAGAAATGCATTTGTCCTCCTGCTCAGTTGTGCACCGGGGCCTCCCACTCTTTCTATTCTGGTTAGAGACAGTTTGCGCTGTTCTGTGAAGGGAGTAGTACACAGCGTTGTACGAGATCTTCAGTGTCTTGGCAATTTCTCGCATGGAATAGCCTTAATTTCTCAAAACAAGAATAGACTGACGAGTTTCAGAAGAAAGGTCTTTGTTTCTGGCCATTTTGAGCCTGTAATCGAACCCACAAATGTTGATGCTCCAGATATTCAACAAGTCTAAAGGAGGCCAGTTTTATTGCTTCTTTAATCAGCACATGTTTTCAGCTGCGCTAACATAATTGCAAAAGGGTTTTCTAATGATCAATTAGCCTTTTAAAATTATATACTTGGATTAGCTAACACAGCGTGCCATTGGAACACAGGAGTGATGGTTGCTGATAATGGGCCTATGTAGATATTCCATAAAAAAATCTGCCATTTCCAGCTACAATAGTCATTCACAACATTAACCATGTCTACACTGTATTTCTGATCAATTTGATGTTATTTTAATGGACCATAAAAAAGTGCTTTTCTTTCAAGGAAATTTCTACGTGATCCCAAACTTTGAACGGTAGTGTATACTTAAAATAAATTGGTTGCAATTTTTATGAGCTGAAATAAAAGATCCCAGAAATTTGATAGCCACAATAATCTTATTTCTCTCATTCTTAGCAAAAATTTGTTCATCCATCCACCGGACAGATGTGGCATATCAAGAAGCTGATCCTCAGTTTCATCAGATTTTAGGGTGGCTGGTTTCAAACAATCCCGCAGGTGAAGAAGACAGATGTGGAGGTCCTGGGCTGGAGTGGTTACACATGGTTTGCGGTTGAAGGGCCAAATTGGATGTACTTCCAAATTCTCTAAAACGACGTTGGAGGCGGATTATGGTCGAGAAATTAACATTCAATTATCTGGCAACAGCTCTGGTGGACATTCCTGCAGTCAATATGCCAATTGCACACTCCCTCAGAATGAGACATCCGTGGCATTGTGTTGAGTTACAAATCTGCAGATTTTAGAGAGGTCTTTTGTCCCCAGCACAAGGTGCACCTGTTTAATGATCATGCTGGTTAATCAGCTTCTTGATATTCCACACCTGTCAGGAGGATGGATTATCTTGGCAAAGGAGAAATGCTCACTAACAGGGATGTAAACTCATTTGAGCACAATATTTTAGAGAAATAAGCTTTTTGTGCATATGGAACATTTCTGGGATCTATTTCAGCTCATGAAAAATGGGACACTTTCCATGTTGCGTTTATATTTCTGTTCGGTATAATTGCATTCTAAACTGAAGATCATGATTAGCTGATTATTGGAGTCAGGTGTGTTAACTGGGGCTAGGGAAAAAGTTTGACACCAATCAGGCCCCTGAGGACTGGAGTAGCCCATCTCTGAGATTGGACCAGTGTCTCTTGAATTAGAGATGCAGCTGCCTGATCTGTGTCAATGAAGATAGGGAATCCTCAATTTACATCCCCAATCCTCCAAAACATCTGTTTGGGAAAACAGGCCGACAATATCGTCACCAGGGCCCATACATTATGTTTCCCAATGATACATTCCTGTTTGTAGCACAGGATATTAAAATCTATTAGACTACCCACGGTCTCCTGCTGTTAATCTACCATGTTCACGGCAGTGACAACTGCAGACTGATACTTCTGCTCTGAAGAGGGGAAAGTAGGCTACTTGAAAGAAAAGCTACCATTTTAGAGGGTGTTCTTTCCTACTTACACATTTTCTCTCCATTCCCGCATAAGCACATGAAAAGCAATGATGCATAAACAGAAGCACGCTTGAAACTAACTGGCAGAGCTGTTTTTCCATGCATAAGTGTGTATTTGCATTGCAAAACCAATCAAGATTTGTTTCAAATTGAGAACAGTTAGATAATCTTTTCCATCCCGCTTGACATCTTTAGTCATGCAAATTGAGTACAGGCTCATTTGGAGTGCTAGTAGTATTGCAGAACTTCCATCTGCATTGAAAAATATATATTTTCCCTGTGACATTAGCACTGAGGTTAACATACTATTATTGCGTCTCCCAATTTCCACCGTTGGTAAAGTAGACAGACATGAGTAGTGATGCAGATGCAGGTTGACTCAGTCACTTGTCTAATGTATGCTTGAAATGCTAGGGATAAGCTCTCTTTAGAATCAAAAGGAGAACTTGAATCTGCTCTTTCAGAAAATCTGCCACTAGGCATTTGGTTTGAATAAAGTGAATAACTAGAGACATCTCAGTTTAATTTGGGCATGCTTTTCATCCAAAATTCTGAATGCTGCCTGCTACCCTAGAGAAGTTAAGAACAAATTCTTAGTTACAACGACGGCCTACCCCGGCCAAACCTGGACGACGCTAGGCCAATTGTGCGCCGCCCTATGGGACTCGCAATCACGGCCTAATGTGATGCAACCTGGACTCGAACAAGGTACTGCAGTGACGCCTCTTGCAATGAGATGCAGTGTCTTAGACCACTGCGCCACTTGGGAGCCCTGTATACATCTTGTTTTTATATACTTTTATTTTATTTTGGATCCTGCGGCTTTGTTTGGCTTAGTTGCTGTAAGCGCTGCCATCTGCCCCGGGATCCTGACAGATTGCTCATAGGGGGACAGACACAGAAGCCCAGCTAGCCTAGCTGGCTCGGCGGTCTCAAATGGAGGTCGCTATATGAACATTTCCAGCGCTGCAGGAGCTGTGTTTACTTTGCTTTGTTCCGGGACAATGTGGACCGCGCTGACTTTCAATGTAGCAACTGCTTGCTTGTGGAGGACTACAGGGGCGAAGTGGCTACTCTTAGCAAGCAGGTAGCAAACCTACACAAGCTACTGGGGAATCCATGACCGCCTACTTTTTATTTCACCCCAGTAGCCGGACACCGCTCTTGTGGAAGTGGCGCGTGGCGCGGCCATGTCGGCTCTCCACAGCGAACTGGCCGGTGCTCAGCAGGGATCCATCCCGAAGGGTTCTCCCCCTTCCCTGGAGAACGGAGCTGTTCTCGACCCAACCAACCAGCCATGGAGATACGTCACTCACCATGGAAGTCAAAGAAAGCGTCCTCTGGCAACTGGGGTCTTCTTGGAGATGTTAAGCCCGGACCTGACACAGACCAGAAAGGGTTTGCCGCCCTGGATCCAGAGTTTCCGGCGCTTTCTTCATTAGCGGCTTCCCATTCGAGATCAGATCCGGAGGTACCTGCGTATTCATCTTCAGTTCTGTCTCCCTCTCCGATGGCTTCTACCTCAGATTCAGATCCTCAGAGCTCCCACCCTCATCAGACCGTGAGGCTGCCTGAGAGACCGGCCCATTCAACATCAACTATCATCGTCGTCAGCTCTATGGTGAGAAACATCTTGGTTTCCAATGCAAAAATCCTGTGCTACCCAGGAGCACGAGTACAGGACATCACAAGGCTGATTTCGACTGTTCTACGACAGATGCCGTGACCTGACGCTGTCGTAGTCCATGTGGGGTCAAACGACATCAGGAGTGCTAGCTCGGAACATCCGAAAACTGATTTTACCATTAAAAGACTCCAAAAAACAGCCAATCATTTCAGGTCCAGTACCATCGTTGGGTGTGAAAGATTCAACAGGCTACTGGGATTACACATCTGCCTAAAATATTACTGTAGCTCTGCTGGAATCACTTTTATAGGTAACTGACAACTTCTGAAAACAGAAAATACTCTACAGGAATGACAGAGTCCATCCAAATCATCTAGGCTCCTGGACTCTGTGCACTCATTTCAAGGCTGCGTTGAAACAATGACTTATCAATGACCCAAGACCAGCTCAGTTAATCACTACCATTGTGAAAATGAGTCATCAAAATGCTGCATTAAATGTACATTATCATAAGGGCGTTGGGCAGGAGAGGTCGACCAATTAAATCGGAATGGCCGATTAATTAGGGCCGATTTCAAGTTTTAATAACAATCGGAAATCTGTATTTTTGGACACCGTTTCTTTTTTTTTTTTACACCTTTATTTAACTAGGCAAGTCAGTTAAGAACACATTCTTATTTTCAATGACGGCCTAGAAACGGTGGGTTAACTCCCTTGTTCAGGGGCAGAACGACATATTTTTACCTTGTCAGCTCGGGGATTCAATCTTGCAACCTTACGGTTAACTAGTCCAACGCTCTAACCACCTGATTACATTGCACTCCACGAGGAGCCTGCCTGTTACGCGAATGCAGTAAGAAGCCATGGTAAGTTGCTAGCTAGCATTAAACTTATCTTATAAAAAACAATCAATCATAAATCACTAGTTAACTACACATGGTTGATGATATTACTAGTTTATTTAGCGTGTCCTGCGTTGCATATAATCGAAGCGGTGCGCATTCGCGAAAAAGGACCGTCGTTGCTCCAACGCGTACCTAACCATAAACATCAATTTGCGAAAAAAAAAAGCATAATCGTTGCACGAATGTACCTAACCATAAACATCAATGCCTTTCTTAAAATCAATACACAGAAGTATATATTTTTAAACCTGCATATTTAGCTAAAAGAAATCCAGGTTAGCAGGCAATATTAACCAGGTGAAATTGTGTCACTTCTCTTGCGTTCATTGCACGCAGAGTCAGGGTATATGCAACAGTTTGGGCCGCCTGGCTCGTTGCGAACTAATTTGCCAGAATTTTACGTAATTATGACATAACATTGAAGGTTGTGCAATGTAAAAGGAATATTTAGACTTATGGATGCCACCCGTTAGATAAAATACGGAACGGTTCCGTATTTCACTGAAAGAATAAACGTTTTGTTTTCGAGATGATAGTTTACGGATTCGACCATATTCATGACCAAAGGCTCGTATTTGTGTGTTATGTTATAATTAAGTCTGATTTGATATTTGATAGAGCAGTCTGACTGAGCAATGGTAGGCAGCAGCATGCTCGTACGCATTCATTCAAACAGCACTTTCGTACGTTTTGCCAGCAGCTCTTCGCTGTGCTTCAAGCATTGACCTGTTTATGACTTCAAACCTATCAACTCCCAAGATTAGGCTGGTGTAACCGATGTGAAATGGCTAGCTAGTTAGCGGGGTGCGCGCTAATAGCGTTTCAATCGGGGACGTCACTCCCTCTGAGACTTGGAGTAGTTGTTCCCCTTGCTCTGCAAGGGCCGCGGCTTTTGTGGAGCGATGGGTAACGATGCTTCGAGGGTGGCTGTTGTCGATGTGTTCCTGGTTCGAGCCCAGGTAGGGGCGAGGAGAGGGACGGAAGCTATACTGTTACACTGGCAATACTATAGTGCCAATAAGAACATCCAATAGTCAAAGGTATATGAAATACAAATGGTAGAGAGAGAAATAGTCCTATAATTCCTATAATAACTACAACTTAAAACTTCTTACCTGGAAATATTGAAGACTCATGTTAAAAAGGAACCACCAGCTTTCATATGTTCTCATGTTCTGAGCAAGGAACTTAAACTTTAGCTTTTTTACATGGCACATATTGCACTTTTACTTTCTTCTCCAACACTTTGTTTTTGCATTATTTAAACCAAATTGAACATGTTTCATTATTTATTTGAGGCTAAATTTATTTTATTGATGTATTAAGTTAAAATAAGTGTTCATTCAGTATTGTTGTAATTGTCATTATTACAAATAAATAAATAAATCTTTGAAAATATTTTTTTTTTCTGTTTTTATTTATAATTTTCTAATTACATTTTTTATTTTTTATTATTATTATTATTAATATTATAATGTATTTTTTTTTTTTAATTTTTTTTTATATATATATATATATATTTTTTTATTTTTTTTTATATTTTTTTTATAAATCGGCCGATTAATCGGTATCGGCTTTTTTTGGTCCTCCAATAATCAGTATCGGTGTTGAAAAATCATAAATCGGTCGACCTCTAGTTGGCAGACAATGTAAGTAACTTAATTTGTCCCTCGAACTGCCCTGAATACTTTTGTTGATCCTACAGCTATTGTATGCAGTAATCATGTGCCTATGAACTATGAGTTATACTGTTAGCATTGAGGTGGTGTGCCCTACTAGGAAGACCACTGTGTGCAGCTCACCCTGCACTATCAGCTCCAATATAAATAACATGAGCAAGTCTACTTCTGATAAGCTTCCCAGTAAAGCATTAAAAACAATCAAGCAACCCAGAAGTGCTAAAAATAGCCAATATTAACATTTGCAGCCTGAGAAACAAGGTCCATGAAGTCAATAACTTGCTTCTAACAGATGACATTCATATTCTGACCATCTAAAACTCACTTAGATAATACCTTTGATGATACAGTGGTAGCAATACATGGTTATAACATCTACCGAAAAGACAGAAATGCCAACGGGGGCAGTGTCGCGGTCTATATTCAGAACCACATTCCTGTAAAGCTTAGAGATGATCTCATGTTAAATACTGTTGATGTAATATGGCAATAGGTTCATCTGCCTCACCACCTTAAGCCCATTCTTGTGGAAAGCTGCTATAGACCAAGTGCTAACAGTCAGTTTCTGGATAATGCGTGTGAAATACTTGATAATGTATGTGATATCAACAGAGAAGTATATTTTCTGGGTGATTTAAATATTGACTGGCTCTCATCAAGCTGCACACAAGATTTTTTTTTTTTTACTAACCAGTGCCTGCAACCTGTTCAGGTTATCGGTCAACCTACCAGGGTAGTCACAAACAGCACAGGAATGAAATCATCAACATGTATTGATCGCATCTTTACTAATGCTGCAAAAAAAATTTTTAAAGCAGATTCCAAATCCATAGGCTGTAGTGACCACAATATAGTAGCCATAATTAAGAAAACCAAAGTCCCAAAGGCTGGGCCTAATATAGTGTATAAGATGTCATATACAAGAAGTTTTGTATTGATTCATATGATGTTAACAATATTTGCTGGTCTGTGGTATGTAATGAGGAGCAACCAGACGCTGCACTTGACACATTTATGAAATTGCTTATTCCAGTTACTAATAAGCACGCACCCATTAAAAAAATTACTGTAAAAACTTTTAAATCCCCTTGGATTGATGAGGAATTGAACAATTGTATGGTTGAGAGGGATGAGGCAAAAGGTACTGCAAATTAAGAAATCATGTGACTAAACTAAATAAAAAATAAACTATACTATGAAAAAATATATATATTAAAGAATTATTCTAAAAAGCTTTGGAGCACATTAAAATAAAATTGTGAAAAAAGGCTAACTCGGCTCCATCATTCAGTTAATCAGGTGGCTCATTCATCACAAAACCCAATGATATTGCCAACTACTTTAATGACTTGTTCATTGGCAAGATAAGCAATTGTAGGTATGACATGCCAGCAACAAATGCTGACACTACACAGCCAAGAATATCTGACCAAATTATGGAAGACAAGAATTGTACTTTTGAATTCCATCAATGACAAGCCACCGGGGTCTGACAATCTGGGTGGGAAATTACTGAGGATAATGGCGGACGATATTGCCACATCTTCAATTTAAGCCTACTAGAAAGTATGTGCCCTCAGGCCTGGAGGGAAGCTAAAGTCATACCGCTACCTAAGAACACTGTAATGACTGCAACACTTAACAAAGAGCTGCAGTTATTTTCGGAATGGGAAGCAAGGAATAAGTTAGTCATACATTTATCCAAAAATAATAGCATTGTATTTGGGACAAAACATTTACTAAACCTCAACTACATCTTGTAATGAATAATGTAGAAATTGAGCAAGTTGAGGTGACTAAACTGCTTGGAGTAACCCTGGATTGTAAACTGTTACGGTCAAAACATATTGATACAACAGTAGCAAAGATGGGGAGAAGTCTGTCCATAATAAAGCCCTGCTCTGCCTTCTTAACACCATCAACAAGGCAGGTCCTACAGGGCCTAGTTTTGTCACACCTAGACTACTGTTCAGTATTATTTTTCTTTTCACCTTTATTTAATCAGGTAGGCCAGTTGAGAACAAGTTCTCATTTACAACTGCGACCTGGCCAAGATAAAGCAAAGCAGTGTGACAAACAACAGGGTTACACATGGGATAAACAAACACACAGTCAATAACACAATAGAAAAATATGTATACAGTGTGTGCAAATGAAGGAGGTAAGGCAATAAATAGAACAATAGTGGCGAAGTAATCATAATTTAGCAATTTACACTGGAGTGATAGATGTGCAGATGAGGATGTGCAAGTAGGAATACTGGTGTGCAAAAGAGCAGAAAAACAAAAACAAATATGGGGATGAGGTAGGTAGTTGGATGGGCTATTTACAGACGGGCTGTGTACAGCTGCAAAGATTAGTAAGCTGCTCTGACAGCTGACGCTTAAAGTTAGTGAGGGAGATATAAGTATCCGACTTCAGAGATTTTTGCAATTTGTTCCAGTCATTGGCAGCAGAGAACTGGAAGGAAAGACGGCCAAAGGTGGAGTTGGCTTTGGGGATGACCAGTGAAATATACCTGCTGGAGCGCGTGCTACGGGTGGGTGTTGCAATGGTAACCAGTGAGCTGAGATAAGGCGGAGCTATACCTAGCAAAGACTTGTAGATGACCTAGAGCCAGTGGGTTTGGCGTCAAATATGTAGCGAGGACCAGCCAACAAGAGCATATAGGTCGCAGTGGTGGGTAGTATATGGGGCTTTGGTGACAAAACAGATGGCACTGTGATAGACAACATCCAATTTGCGGAGTAGAGTGTTGGAAGTCCAAGTCAAGGATCGGTAGGATAGTCAGTTTTACGAGGGTAAACTTGGCAGCATGAGTGAAGGAGGCTTTGTTGCGAAATAGGAAGCCGATTCTAGATTTAACTTTGGATTGGAGATGCTTAATGTGAGTCTGGAAGGAGAGTTTACAGTCTAACCAGACACCTAGGTATTTGTAGTTGTTCACATATTCTAAGTCAGAACCGTCCAGAGTAGTGATGCTAGTCAGGCGGGTGGGTGCGGGCAGCGATCGGTTGAAGAGCATGCATTTAGTTTTACAAGCATATAAGAGCAGTTGGAGGCCACGGAAGGAGTGTTATATGGCATTGAAGCTAGTTTGGAGGTTGGATAACACAGTGTCCAAAGAAGGGCCAGATGTATACAGAATGGTGTCATCTGCGTATAGGTGGATCAAAGAAACACCAGCAGCAAGAGCGACATCATTGATATATACAGAGAAGAGAGTGGGCCCGGGAATTTAACCCTGTGGCACCCCCATAGAGACTGCCAGAGGTCCGGACAACAGGCCCTCCGATTTGACACACTGAACTCTAACTGAGAAGTAGTTTGTGAACCAGGCGAGGCTGTCACTAGAGAAACCAAGGCTGTTGAGTCTGCCAATAAGAATACAGTGATTGACAGAGTCGAAAGCCTTGGTCAGGTCGATGAAGACGGCTGCACAGTACTTTCATTTATCGATGGCGGTTATGATATCGTTTAGCACCTTAAGCGTGGCTGAGGAGTACCCGTGACCAGCTCGGAAACCAGATTGCATAGCGGAGAAGATACAGTGGGATTCGAAATGGTCAGTGATCTGTTTGTTCACTTGGCTTTCAAAGACTTTAGAAAGGCAGGGCAGGATGGATATACAGTTGAAGTCGGAAGTTTACATACACATAGGTTGGAGTCATTAAAACTCGTTTTTTCAACCACTCCACAAATTTCTTGTTAACAAACTCTAGAATTTGGCAAATCGGTTAGGACGTCTACTTTGTGCACGACACAAGTCATTTTTCCAACAATTGTTTACAGACAGATTAGTTAACTTATAATTCACTGTATCACAATTCCAGTGGATCAGAAGTTTACATACACTAAGTTGACTGTGCCTTTAAATAACTTGGAAAATTCCAAAAAATGATTTCATGGCTTTAGAAGCTTCTGATAAATGATGTACATTAGCCTGAGTCAATTGGAGGTGTATCTGTGGATGTATTTCAAGGCCTACCTTCAAACTCAGTGCCTCTTTGCTTGACATCATGGGAAAACGCAGCAGTCATACTGCTCAGGAAGGAGATGCGTTCTGTCTCCTAGAGATGTATGTATTTTGGTGCGAAAAAGTGCAAATCGATCCCAGAACAACAGCAAAGAACCTTGTGAAGATGTTGGAGGAAACAGGTGCAAACATATCTATATCCACAGTAAAACGAGTCCTATATCGACATAACCTGAAAGGCCGCTCAGCAAGGAAGAAGCCACTGCTCCAAAACCGCCATAAAAAAGCCAGACTACGGTTTGCAACTGCACATGGGGACAAAGATCGTACTTCTTGGAGAAATGTCCTCTGGTCTGATGAAACAAAAATAGAACTGTTTGGCCATAATGACCATCGTTATGTTTGGAGGAAAAAGGGGGAGGCTTGTAAGCCGAAGAACACTATCCGAACCGTGAAGCACGAGGGTGGCAGCATCATGTTGTGGGGGTGCTTTGCTGCAGGAGAGACTGGTGCACTTCACAAAATAGATGGCATCATGAGGATGTAAAATTATGTGGATATATTGAAGCAACATCTCAAGACATCAGTCAGGAAGTTAAAGCGTGGTTGCAAATGGATCTTCCAAATGGACATACTTCCAAGATTGTGGCAAAATGGCTTAAGGACAACAAAGTCACGGTATTGGAGTGGCCATCAAAGCCCTGACCTCAATCCCATAGAACATTTGTGGGCAGAACTGAAAAAGCGTGTGCGAGCAAGGAGGCCTACAAACCTGACTCAGTTACACCAGCTCTGTCAGGAGGAATGGGCCAAAATACACCCAACTTATTGTGGGAAGCTTGTGGAAGGCTACCCAAAACATTTGACCCCAGTTCAACAATTTAAAAGGCAATGCTACCAAAGACTAATTGAGTGTATGTAAACTTCTGACCCACTGGGAATGTGATGAAAGAAATAAAACTTAAATAAATCATTCTCTTTACTATTATTCTGAATATCACATTCCTAATTTTTACTAGGATTAAATGTCAGAAATTGTGAAAAACTGAGTTTAAATGTATATGGCTAAGGTGTATGTAAACTTCAACCGTAGGTCTGTAACAGTTTGGGTCTAGAGTGTCTCCCCCTTTGAAGAGGGGTATGACCGCGGCCGAGTTCCAATCTTTAGGAATCTCAGACGATACGAAAGAGAGGTTGAACAGACTAGTAATAGGGGTTGCAAGAATGGCGGCGGATCATTTTTGGAAGAGAGGGTCCAGATTGTCTAGCCCAGCTGATTTGTAGGGATCCAGATTTTGCAGCTCTTTCCGAACATCAGCTATCTGGATTTGGGTGACGGAGAAGCGGGGGTGTGTGGGGGGGGGCTTGGGGTAGTTGCGGGGGGTGCAGAGCTGTTGGCCGGGGTTGGGGTAGCCAGGTGGAAAGCATGGCTAGCCTTAGAGAAATGCTTATTGAGATTCTCGATTATCGTAGATTTATCAGTGGTGACAGTGTTTCCTAGTCTCAGTGCAGTGGGCAGCTGGGAGGAGGTACTCTTATTCTCCATGGATTTTACAGTGTCCCAAAACTTTTGGGAATTTGTGCTGCAGGATGCAAATTTCTGTTTGAAAAAGCTAGTCTTTGCTTTCCTAACTGACTGCGTATATTGGTTCCTGATTTCCCTGAAAAGTTGCATATTGCGGGGACTATTCGATGCTAATGCAGTACGCCGCAGGATGTTTGTGTGCTGATCAAGGGCAGTCAAGTCTGGAGTGAACCAAGGGCTATATCTGTTCTTAGTTCTCCATTTTTTTGAATGGGGCATGCTTATTTAAGATGGTGAGAAAAGCACTTTTAAAGAACAACCAGGCATCCTCTACTGACGGGATGAGGTCAATATCCTTACAGGATACCCGGGCCAGGTCGATTAGAACGGCCTGCTCGTAGAAGTGCTTTAGGGAGCGTTTGACAGTGATGAGGGGTGGTCGTTTGACCGCGGACCCATAAAGGACGCAGGCAATGAGGCAGTGATCGCTGAGGTCCTGGTTGAAAACAGCAGAGGTGTATTTAAAGGGAAAGTTGGTCAGGATGATATCTATGAGGGTGCCCATGTTTACAGATTTGAAGTTGTACCTGGTAGGTTCTTTGATCATTTGTGTGAAATTGAGGGCATCTAGCTTAGATTGTAGGACGGCCAGGGTGTTAAGCATATCGCAATTTAGGTCACCTAGCAGTACGAACTCTGACGATAGATGGGGGGGGAAATCAATTCACATATGGTGTCCAGGGCACAGCTGGGAGCTGAGGGGGGTCTATAACAAGCGGCAACAGTGAGGGACTTATTTCTGGAGAGATGGATCTTTAAAAGTAGAAGCTTGAACTGTTTGGGCATAGACCTGGATAGTATGACAGAACTCTGCAGGCTCTCTCTACAGTAGATTGCAATTCCGCCCCCTTTAGCAGTTCTGTCTTGTAGTGTGGTCAGGTGCCACAGAGGGACTAAGGAAAATTGCAATTGGCTCAGAACAGGGCAGCACGACTGGCCCTTAAAAGTACAGGGAGCGCTAACAACATGTACGTCAATCTCTCCTGGCTCAAAGTGGAAGAAAGATTGACTTCATCACTACTTGTTTTCGTAAGAGGTGTTGACAAGCTGAAAGTACCGAGCTGTCGGACACCCATGCATACCCAACAAGACATGCCACCAGAGGTCTCTTCACAGTCCCTAAGTCCAGGACAGACTATGGGAGGCGCACAGTACTACATAGAACTCTATTCCACATCAGGTAACTGATACAAGCAGTAGAACCAGATTTTTTTTTGCTCTGCATGGGTAACGCTGCTTCGAGGGTGGCTGCCCAGGTAGGAGCGAGAAGAGGGAGGGAAGCTATACTGTTACACTGGCAATACTAAAGTGCCTATACGAACATCCAATAGTCAAAGGTATATGAAATACAAATGGTATAGAGAGAAATAGTTCTATAATAACTACAACCTAAAACTTCTTACCTGGAAATATTGAAGACTCATGTTAAAAGGAACCACCAGCTTTCATATGTTCTCATGTTCTGAGCAAGGAACTTAAATGTTAGCTTTTTTACATGGCACATTGCACTTTTACTTTCTACTCCAACACTTAGTTTTTGCCGTATTTAAACCAAATTGATCATTATTTATTTGAGGCTAAATTGATTTTATTGATGTATTATATTAAGTTAAAATAAGTGTTCATTCAGTATTGTTGTAATTGTCATTATTACAAATAAATAAATAAATATAATTTTTTTTAAATAAAATCGGCCGATTAATTGGTTTCGGCTTTTTTTGGTCCTCCAATAAATCGGTATCGGCGTTGAAAAATCATAATCGGTCGACCTCTACTAGGTATATGCCTTATCTCAGCTCACTGGTCACCACAGCAACACCCACCTGTAGCACGCGCACCATCAGGTATATTTCTCTGGTCATCCCCAAAGCCACCACCTGCTTTCCTTCCAGTTCTCTGCTGCCAATGACTGGAACGAATTGCAAAAGTCACTGAAGCTGGAGACTTACATCTCCCTCACTATAACTATAAGCATCAGCTGTCAGAGCAGCTTACCGATCACTGCACTTGTACACAGCCCATCTGTAAATAGCCCACCCAACTACCTCATCTCCATAGTTATTTTTTTGCTCTTTTGCACCCTAGTATCTCTACTTGCACATCATCATCTCCACATCTATCACCCCAGTTGTAATGCTAAATTGTAATTATTTCACCACTATGGCCTATTTATTGCCTTTCTACATTTGCACACACTGTATATACATTTTTCTATTGTGTTATTGACTATACGTTTGTTTATCCCATGTGTAACTCTGTTGTTGTTTTTGTCGCACTGCTTTGATTTATCTTGGCCAGGTCGCAGTTGTAAATGAGAACTTGTTCTCAACTAGCCTACATGGTTAAATAAAGGTGAAATACATTTATTTGTATTACTTTCAAGCCCTTTACCAACAATACAGTTAAGAGCAAAAAAAGAAATGATAATAATTAAAGAGCAGCAATAAAATAACAGTAGCGAGGCTATATACAGGGGGTACCGGTACAGAGTCAATGTACGTGGGCACAGTCATCTCTTTACAGGAATACTTTGGGGGGGGAAAAAACATTAGATGGCTATAATTGTATCACTCAGACTTCCAAGTACAGACCATAGCATTGCCAATAGACTAAAATAGCACAGACGCTTTCATATGCAGCAACACCTAGAAGGGAAAAACGCAAAACAGAAGCGGTTACTACAGCTGAGGGCGTACACACTACACTAACACCTTCTCCTCCTCAGCTTTGAATCCCTCTGACCCCAATTACTTTAAAGCTTATTAAAGGCATCCTTCAAAGTGCAGAGAGAGGTTGGCCTCCCAGCTCTGTGATTATGAGCAGGCCTGTCTGGCACTGTTCTAATGTGATTCTAAGTGGAGCTGGAGAGCTCTGTCTATCCAGGGGAAAGGTCCTCAGACTCCCAACGCTGAATAAACTAGTCTGGCTGAAGCCGCTATCATTAAGCAGGCAGGGAGATTTCCTAGCAAAAACAAATCGCAAGCCTATTTGACTTTTTGTATTCAATACATGATGGCTGGCTAATGGGGGAAAAAAGATCCCAAGTCAACCCATATCAGCCTCAGGATAGCAGCCAGACAACCCCTGTGAGTATCCGGCATGTGATTTGAACACGTTTCCAGAATTCTTTGAGACACTGCAATGCAAAAAATGGGCCGTGTGAATGCTCTCTCCTCGGCTAATCCTAATACCAGTTCATCTTGACAAGGCAAATGGTATCACCACGAACAGGTGGCGCACAGTATAATTTCCTAATTAACCAAGGTTGCAAAAACACTCAGCTCTCCAAGGGAAATCCAGTTATGCAGGAGAAATTATATGCACTGGAGTTTCATCGCTCTTTATTTGATCAACCACTGTACACTAATTGGGGGAGTCAATGAATGAATCATCGAGCGAGCCTATCTTAAAACAGCATCAGTGTCTTAACCATCAGTCTGAGTCACACAACAACAACCTCTCAGTATTGTGTTGGTCATGAAATGATCTGTGTGAAAACTGTAAGAGGGGAGGGAAGAAAAACACCAGACTAAAGCTGCGAGAGAGCTACTTAATGCTCAGTAGCAATGCAATTTCTCTTGATTATGAAAATGTGTCATCCATAGTCCATGGATAATGTAACGTATGCTTACAATGCATGCATGAATTAAAAAGCATCAATGAGACAAAGGAAAGACAGATTCCCCTCAATGAAGGCTCATTTCTGCAGCAGCCATTGAAGGAAAAACAGAGCCTGATTCCATTAGGACTAGGATGTAGGAGCTCATCCCCCTCAGGACACATGAAAAGCCCTTTTTTCCCCTGTGCTGCTGCTTTCCACCTGATGGGAGCCTGCAGGAGCAATGAGACTCCTGTCAGATAGATCTAAAGCAGAGAAAGGAGAGCACAACAACCCCAATCTGCAAATATTTAACAGCTGACATGCTGGGATGCTGCTCCTAGTCAAACAAGCCCTGGGCTTTCCCCAGATCTGATTGAGATATACCTCCCTGGCTTGGTTTCTCTGTGAAAGGGAAAGGCAATATGGATAGAGTGGGGTGAGATGAATCACAAGGGAGGAGAGGCATCAGGCATCCAGACACTGGCTTGATGTGAGAATGTAGGTTGAGGTCTCTCCTGTTCATTTCCTAAACGTACATGTACCGCCACTGTTATTTGATTGAAGGACAGAGGGGTTTGTTGCTTTGAGAGTGCACTTATTTCCCATAGGATGTTGGGTTAAGGTGGCAATAAATCTCCCGTGGGCAGATTCTGCATATAGACCGAAGAATCTGCCGAAACTGAATGGGTCACTGTTTATATGGACGTATCAGGATTGGGTCGAAGGCCGAGTTTCCTTTTGTGACGGTGGAGACTTCCCAACCGCCGGAACCTTCAATTTCTAACACGTATAGACCCAGAAGTAAATCATGCAGCTGAACAAATTAAGCAAGATTTTCCTTCTGAGATTAGGGTGGCTATCATCTGCTGGAGATGGCTTTATTACAGCCTACTTTAAGAGAACTCTTGGTTTCAACACTGAATCACATCTGGGATTCTCCTGAACTTTATGTTGGCTCGTTAGCTTAAAAATTTCTGTCACAGCTCCTAAATAACATTGCCTTTTCGCTTCTCCTTCCAGATCACAAAATAAACCAACAGGCTATATGGCAATAGCCTATATAAAATCAGGTCTAAATGAGCTCATGATAATCACAACCTACCTCAACTCGCCCACCCCAAAAAAATAAAATCTATCCAAATTACCTTTGTGATTTTCTCGACTTGCTCCTATTGTATGTCTGCCTCATAGCGGAAGGAGCCTCACAATGGTGGAACATTTTGAATCCGGTGAGTTCCAAGAAACTCATAATGAGGTAGGCTACTACTGAGTACTAACAAGGCTAGCTCAGCTGGACACATGCTTTTACTGAGCAAGTGAAATCAATACCATTAGATGTCCGCAGGCTACCTACCCCCACTAAGGTTACCACATTTGCTGTGTCCAAGGTTCAGTCAGGCCAATGTCAATGAGCTAATAAAGGGTGTGGAATGTGGATACAGCAGGATGGGTATACAAGATGCTCAAGTAGGCTACAGATCTTTAATTGGCAAATAGTGAATGAAAAAGGAGGCTTAATAAACTGAAAACCAATCAGAAGAACGGACAGTAGAATTTTGGTCCAACATAATGGTCATCCCCTCAGCTGGCTAGGCGACTGTGTTTGGAGGAGGTATGACAATGTCCAGTCATGGACATTGGCCAGTCATGTGAAAGAAGAGATGCTGTCACTGTCCAGAGATGGCTAATGGCCAACCATGCGGGAGAGAGAAGACCTCTTACCATGCCTTCTGTGGCTAGCATGACAGATTTGTAGGCCTCACCCCTGGCAGTGCTGACAATGTGCACTCACAAAGACAGGCATTCCATCAGCAGCCTCTATGAGCAAGATCCAATAAAATAGAGCTAATAACTTATGGAGCCTGTACCTTGTGGCAAACACAAGCAAAGCCAAATATGAAAAGGCTCAGTCTTTTTTTACATGTCCAATTTGAAGAGAAAATATTTGGGGTTCTATTCAATCCGTAACACAGACATTCAGCTTTACAGCATGATTAAAATATAGAGGCAAAGTTCCCACGTTAGGGGAGACTGTACTCACAGTAAATGCTGCAGATGTCAGCTAAATCGGAAATTACATTTAAATTCAGTGATAAAGATTGAATAGAGCCCTTTAGGCTACGTTTCAATGTGGTGAACCTAATCTTTAAACTATAGCCATAAAGCCCATTACTGTTAGTGCAAGTGAGTGATATAGGCTATCATACAAAAGGGAATCAACACTAAAAGATCCTCTAAATAGATCAGAGGACATTTAATGCAAATACTGTACAACTATAAAACTGTAGGAAAAGCTGAACCAGCCTATGCATACAAGACTAACTTGGCCACTTAGACAGTCCTGTACCAAACTCATTCAGTGTCAGTTTACATCTCATCAACAACAGGACAGGTGGTGTCAAGCAGCAGCCATCTAAAACACCGCATTCAGTCAGCCTATTTTAAAAGCATGGTAAATCCATTCACTTGAGTCAATGTGCAGACATCAAGACTGAGAGACAAGGTTAACAAGAAATGTCACACAGCAACATAAATCCACCATTGAAACAAGACACAAACACCAGCAAACATAAATTATTAAAGTTCCAAAACACCCATTAATAGCCTACATCTTTTCCACTTGGTTGTCATCCACAGCTATGATACTCAAGCCAGAATGCAATTTACCAATCTAACAAGCACCATGCTTGGATAAGTTTGACAGGCAAACTGAGTGTCCAGTACTTTGGGTCAGCTGAAAGGTTAAACAGGACTGGTGAAGTCTGAAATACAACCTTTCCAGCAAACCAGAGCTATGGAACCTAGAACACGGGAGCTATTGAGTTAGACTGGAAGGAAAGAGGTGACACTCCAAAAGCATTGGTCATTGACATATTGTGACAAGGAGCTTTTTTTATTTATTAATTACTTTATTGTTCTGAAGACCTCTGCACTCTTCCAATAGTAGTCTGCTCCTTAAAACAGGAGATACTATAATAACCAAGTCCCGATTCAATTGCTTAAGGATGAGCATTGTGAGGTGTAAAGATCATTCACATCAACCTTCTGACAGACCGTTTTCAAGAGAATTACTGGGCAAATATTTTACTAATAATAATTTGGTATCGTTTAGACAGTATTGAACTGTATTTACATATTCCTGTCATGAAATCAAACAGACAACTACAGCTATTAGAATGTTGTGGCTTAATACATTTAAACACCGGACCACATTGGGGTAGACCTCAAATTCAAATACTTTTTTTGTTGCTACACTGTGGGTAATGTTTTACCCATAGTCTGCTTAACAGGGCCTAGGCTAATCAGGGTCAGTCAGCAGCAGATTTGTAGAGAAACACACTCATCTCGCACAGCTCCTAATATGGACATTCAACTTAAATTGTTCATTCACAGGATAACAAGCCAACTTCATGATACATTATTCAATGTCTGTCATTTGTATACATGTGTTTTCAATCAGACAGGTAATTATATATATAAAAGTAGTAAAGTACATAAATATACTTTTTAAACATTTTGGTCACTCATAGTAACGTTAGTAAACTAATTTGGAAGACGTTGAGTCCAAAATCTGGTTTCCAACCGACGGCAAATTTTGATTTAGACAAATTAACAAAACAGATGCCCAGGGACAAACATCCTGATCCTGGCTGGCAGCCTAACTAAACCGTTAGTTTGGGGGTTAACATTTCCATAGCCATACAGCAGCCATAGTTCGGGGATCTTCCAATGCTCCATACATCCTCAGTTTCAGACACGAATCTTGTTAGCTAGCTGGAGAGCTAGCTCACTTTATAGCCAACTTAGCTCGCCAATTAAATAACGTTACCGAGTTAGTAATAGCTGCGAGTTAGTGTATTCTGGTAAGTGTGTTCTTAAATGTACCGTATGCGGTTAATGAAAATTATACCTTTACCTACACACAACTTACCATATCATAGACGTTCAAAATGATCGGCTCGTTTGCCATCACTGGCATCAGGAATTTCTTCGGATCCTGGTGCACTTTCGCCAGTTTGCTTCGATCCACACACCCTCTTCTAGTTAACTAGTAATCTTTTTTTCTCTAGTTAGCTTGCTAACTACTTGACTTAGTTAATCGTACTAACAGGCAAATTAAACATTCAGTTCACCACAAGAGCCCCGCATCCGAAAGCTTTGTCCAATTTTCTCCATAAGCAAACAGCTGTGCACGGCAGTCGGCTAGCTGGCAGGCTAGCTACTGGAGACAGTTCGCGATGAAAGGGAGTCGTTAACGAAAGTGAATATTTTCTGCGTGAAATTGCCATTCAAACACCAAAATGACATTTCTTCTAATAAACCCAAATCATGTATACTACTTTCCAAGTATAATTTTTTCCCCCCACAAAAATATCCAACTGAAAATCGACTATATTCTCAGGTAATGGATGGCCACTGTTGTGCTGTTTCGAACGATACATCGACAGTCGTTTAGTCAACCTGGAAATCGCTGATGAGATTGACAGGATCGGCTATCCATTACTCAACCTAACATTTCTAAATACAACATTTTATGAAGCCTCAGAAATTTTGTCAAATAGCTATTGCTTTAAATGATCCAGCTAATCTAGCAAAATCGTCATGAAAATTGAAGGTTAGACATAACTACCCAGCCTTGGTTTATATTCTCCTTGGTTTATTATCAATTATTTTAAAGAGTACTCATATACCAAGAAATAAAGATACAAAAAGTTCAACATTACTTTTAGGATTGGTTCTTAAACATCAGTCTTTAGGTGTCTTTTGGCAAACTCCAAGCGAGCTGTCATGTGCCTTTTACTGGGGAGTGGCTTCCTTCTGGCCACTCTACCATAAAGGCGTGATTGGTGGAGTGCTGCAGAGATGGTTATCCTTCTGGAAGGTTCTCCCATCTCTACAGAGGAACTCTAGAGCTCAGTCAGAGTAACCATCAGGTTCTTGGTCACCTCCCTGACCAAGGCCCTTCTCCCCCGATTGCTCAATTTGGCCGGGCGGCCAGCTCTAGGAAAAGTCTTGGTGTTTCAAAACTTCTTCCATTTAAGAATGATGGAGGCCACTGTGTTCGTTTATTTTTGTTAACCTTTATTTAACTTTGCAAGTCAGTTAATCTCTACGGAATCGGTGTCCCTATACCGGGACGGTTGAGCTAACATGCGCTAATGTGATTAGCATGACGTTGAAAGTAACAAGAACATTTCCCAGGACATAGACATGTCTTATATGGGCAAAAAGCTTAAATTCTTCTTAATCTACCTGCACTGTCCAATTTACAGTAGCTATGACAATAAAAAAAGACCATGCTATTGTTTGAAGAGTGCAAAACAACCAAAAACCTTTATTGTGGCAACTGGTTTGATACATTCACCTCTGAAGGTAAATAATGTACTTACATGTAGTAATCTTGTTCTGATTTGTCATCCTGAGGGTCCCAGAGATAAAATGTAGCATTGTTTTGTTTGATAAAATCAATTTTTATATTGAAATGTAGGAATTGGGTTCTACAGTTTGAACCCCTGCTGTCTATGGCTCCACACCCACCCCGCCATCTAGATGTGTGAAAGTTAGTGTATAAGCTAGCGATCCATTGTGTGACATTCCTGGGAGTGTGTAAACTTAAATTTTGTATTACCATATCATTTTGTATGTTCTCTATAGCTATGTACTTGAAAATTTATCAATTGACCAATTCAGCACATTTAGAACGCTTCACTGGATCAATCTGAAGCTTTGCACAAACACTGCTGCCATCTAGTGGCCAAAATCTAAATTGCCTCTAACCTCCAATATTATATTATAGCCTTTATCTTGCATTTCAAACATGATGGAACAACAAAAAATTGAAAAAGCATGTTTTTTGTTTGTATTATGTTTTACCAGATCTAATGTGTTATATTCTCCTACATTAATTTCACACCCCTATTGATCACCCAGCTACTCATGCCTCTCCCTAATATCAATATGCCTTGTCCATTACTGTCTTGGTTAGTGATTATTGTCTTATTTCACTGTAGAGCCTCTAGCCCTGCTCAATATGCCTTAACCTACCATTTAGTTCCACCTCCCACATATGCAGTGACATCACCTGGTTTAAACGTCTCTAGAGACAATATCTCTCTCATCATTACTCAATGCCTAGGTTTACCTCCAATGTACTCACATCCTACCATACCTCTGTCTGTACATTATGCCTTGAATTTATTCTCTCACGCCCAGAAACCTGCTCCTTTTACTCTCTGCTCTGAACGCACTAAACGACCAGTCCTGATAGCCTTTAGCCGTACCCTCATCCTACTCCTTCTCTGTTCCTCTGGTGATGTAGAAGTTAATCCAGGCCTAGCTCCACTCCTACTCCCCAGTTGCTCTCATTTGTTAACTTCTGTAACCGTAAAAGCCTTGGTTTCATGAATGTTAACATTAGAAGCCTCCTCCCTAAGTTTGTTTTATTCATTGCTTTAGCACACTCTGCCAACCCGGATGTCCTAGCCGTGTCTGAATCCTGGCTTAGGAAGTCCACTAAAAACCCTGAAATTTCCATCCCTAACTATAACATTTTCCGACAAGATAGAACTGCCAAAGGGGGCAGTGTTGCAATCTACTGCAGAGATAGCCTGCAGAGTTCTGTCTGCTATCCAGGTCTGTACCCAAACAATTCGAACTTCTACTCTTAAAAATCCATCTCTCCAGAAACGAGTCTCTTACTGTTGCCGCTTGCTATAGACCACCCTCTGCCCCCAGCTGTGCCCTGGACACCATATGTGAATTGATTGCCCCCCATCCATCTTCAGAGCTCGTGCTGCTAGGTGACCTAAACTGTGACATGCTTAACACCCCGGCCATCCTACAATCTAAGCTTGATATCCTCAATCTCATACAAATTATCAATGAACCCACCAGGTACAACCCCAAATCCGTAAACACGGGCACGCTCATAGATATCATCCTAACCAACTTGCCCTCCAAATAAACATCTGCTCTTTTCAACCAAGATCTCAGCAATCACTATCTCATTGCCTGCATCTGTAATGGGTCTGCGGTCAAACGACCACCCCTCATCACTGTCAAACGCTCCCTAAAACACTTCAGCGCGCAGGCCTTTCTAATCGACCTGGCCTGGGTATTCTGGAAGGATATTGACCTCATCCCGTCAGTAGAGGATGCCTGGTTATTCTTTAAAAGTGCCTTCCTCACCATCTTAAATAAGCATGCCCCATTATTATTTTTTTAACCAGGAACAGATATAGCCCTTGCTTCTCTCCAGACCTGACTGCCCTTGACCAGCACAAAAGCATCCTGTGGCGTTCTGCATTAGCATCGAACAGCCCCCGTGATATGCAACTTTTCAGGGAAGTTAAGAACAAATATACACAGGCAGTTAGGAAAGCTAAGGCTAGCTTTTTCAAACAGAAATGTGCATCCTGTAGCACAAACTCAAAAAAGTTCTGGGACACTGTAAAGTCCATGGAGAATAAGAGCACCTCCTCCCAGCTGCCCACTGCACTGAGGCTAGGAAATACTGTCACCACCGATAAATCCCCTATAATTGAGAATTTCAATAAGCATTTTTTTACGGCTGGCCATGCCTTCCACCTGGCTACCCCTACTCCGGTCAACAGCCCTACGCTCCCGACAACAACTCGCCCAAACCTCCCCCACTTCTCCTTCACCCAAATCCAGATAGCTGATGTTCTGAAAGAGCTGCCAAATCTGGACCCCTACAAATCAGCCGGGCTAAACAATCTGGACCCTCTCTTTCTAAAATTATCTGCCGAAATTATTGCAACCCCTATTACTAGCCTGTTCAACCTCTCTTTCGTATCGTCTGAGATTCCCATAGATTGGAATGCTGCCGCGGTCACCCAAACTGCTACAGACCTATATATATTCTACCCTACCTTTCTAAGGTCTTCGAAAGCCAAGTTCACAAAAAGATTACCGACCATTTCGAATCTCACCGTACCTTCTCCGCTATGCAATCTGGTTTCAGAGCTGGTCATGGGTGCACCTCAGCCACGCTCAAGGTCCTAAACGATATCATAACCGCCATCGATAAGAGACATTACTGTGCAGCCGTCTTCATCGACCTGGCTAAGGCTTTCGACTCTGTCAATCACAACATTCTTATTGGCAGACTCAACAGCCTTGGTTTCTCAAATGACTCCCTCGCCTAGTTCACCAACTACTTCTCTGATAGAGTTCAGTGTGTCAAATCGGAGGGCCTGGTGTCCGCTTCATACTCGTCCCTCGCTTCATACTCGTCGCCAAACCCACTGGCTCCAGGTCATCTACAAGTCTCTGCTAGGTAAAGCCCCGCCTTATCTCAGCTCTCTGGTCACCATAGCAGCACCCACCCGTAGCACGCGCTCCAGTAGGTATATCTCACTGGTCACCCGCAAAGCCAATTCTTCCTTTGGCCGCCGCTCCTTCCAGTTCTATGCTGCCAATGACTGGAACGAACTGCAAAAATCTCTGAAGCTGGAGACTTTTACCTCCCTCACTAGCTTTAAGCACCAGCTATCAAAGCAGCTCACAGATCACTGCACCTGTACATAGCTCATCTGTAAATCGCCCATCCAATATACCTCATCCCCATACTGTATTTATTTATTTATCTTGCTCCTTTGCACCCCAGTATCTCTACTTGCACATTCATCTTCTGCACATCCTACCGTTCCAGTGTTTAATTGCTATATTGTAATTACTTCGCCACCATGGCCTATTTATTGCCTTACCTCATTTGCACATGCTGTATATAGATTTTTTCTATTGTATTATTGATTGTATGTTTGTTTATTCCGTGTGTAACTCTGTGTTGTTGTATGTGTCGAACTGCTTTGCTTTATCTTGGCCAGGTCGCAGTTGCAAATAAAAACGTGTTCTCAACTAGCCTACCTGGTTAAATAAAGGTGAAATAAAAAAATAAAAAAACATTTCCACAAACTTCAAAGTGTTTCCTTTCAAATGGTATCAAGAATATGCATTTCCTTGCATCAGGTCCTGAGCTACAGGCAGTTAGATTTGGGTATGTCATTTTAGGAAACATTTTGAAATAAGTGATAGATCCTTATTAACTTACCAAATTGTAATGACATACAGTTGAAGTCAGAAGTTTACATACACTTAGGTTGGAGTCATTAAAACTTGTTTTTCAACCACTCCACAAATTTCTTGTTGACAAACTATAGGACATCTACTTTGTGCATGACACAATACAATTTTCCAACAATTGTTTACAGACAGATTACTTCACTTATATTTCACTGTATGACAATTCCAGTGGGTCAGAAGTGTACATACACTAAGTTGACTATGCCTTTAAACAGCTTGGAAAACACAGAAAAATATGTCATGGCTTTAGAAGCTTCTGATAGGCTAATTGACATCATTTGAGTCAACTAGAGGTGTACTTGTGGATGTATTTCAAGGCCTACCTTCAAACTCAGTGCCTCTTAGCTTGACATCATGGGAAAATCAAAAGAAATCAGCCAAGAACTCAGAAAAAAAATTGTAGACCTCCACAAGTCTGGTTCATCTTTGGGAGCAATTTCCAAATGCCTGAAGGTACCACGTCCATCTGTACAAACAATAATTGCAAGTATAAACACCATGGGACCACGCAGCCGTCATACCGCTCAGGAAGGAGACGCGTTCTGTCTCCTAGAGATGAATGTACTTTGATGCAAAAAGTGCAAATCAATCGAAGAACAACAGCAAAGGACCTTGTGAAGATGCTGGAGGAAACAGGTACAAAAGTATCTATATCCACAGTAAAACGAGTCCTATATTGACATAACCTGAAAGGCCGCTCAGCAAGGAAGAAGCCACTGCTCCAAAACCGCCATAAAAAAGCCAGACTACGATTTGCAACTGCACATGGGGACAAAGATTGTATTTTTTTGAGAAATGTCCTCTGGTCTGATGAAACAAAAATAGAACTGTTTGGCCATAATGACCATCATTATGTTCGGAGGAAAAAGGGGGAGGCTTGCAACCCGAAGAACACCATCCCAACCGTGAAGCACGGGGGTTGCAGCATGATGTTGTGGGGTGCTTTGCTGCAAGAGGTACTGGTGCACTTCACAAAGTAGATGGCATCATGAGGACGGAAAATGATGTGGATATATTGAACAACATCTCAAGACATCAGTCAGGAAGTTAGAGCTTGGTCGCAAATGGATCTTCCAAATGGACAATGACCCCAAGCATACTTCCAAAGTTGTGGCAAAATACTTAAGGACAACAAAGTCAAGGTATTGGAATGGCCATCACAAAGCCCTGACCTCAATCCCATAGAAAATATGTGGGCAGAACTGAAAAAGCGTGTGCGAGCAAGGAGGCCTACAAACCTGACTCAGTTACACCAGCTCTGTCAGGAGGAATGGGCCAAAATTCACCCAACTTATTGTGGGAAGCTTGTGGAAGGCTACCCGAAACGTTTGCCCCAAGTTAAACAATTTAAAGGCATTGCTACCAAATACTAATTGAGTGTATGTAAACTTATGACCCACTGGGAATGTGATGAAAGAAATAAAAGCTGAAATAAATAATTCTCTCTTCTATTATTCTGACATTTCACATTCTTAAAATAAGTGGTGATCCTAACTGACCTAAGACAGGGAATTGTTCACTGGGATTAAATGTCAGAAATTGTGAAAAACTGAGTTTAAATGTATTTGGCTAAGGTGTATGTAAACTTCCGACTTCAACTGTAGGTCTGGACTGCACACACAACATGAAGGTCACAGAAGCGGAGAAGAGAAAAGAGATAAAGCTGGTTGAAGGCAGAATTCCATTTCATTTGAATCTTTGGTAGAGAGCAGGGGATCTTAAACTTTTTCACCTCGAGATCCAAAAGAGAAATGGTTTGTTCTCCCTGGACCCAAATCGTCCTCCAACGGCCAAATTAAGAAGAAATAATGTGATTATGTATGTATTCTCATTACTCGCGCCCCACCTCTCACAAGCCCAGGGCCCAGTTCAAGAAACCCTGGTATAGAGAAATGTATTTTCCCAAGACCTGCTAAAGAGCAGTGACAGTCTATGGACATGGCTGATGGACATGACTGATGAGTTCAAAATGTGTTTGACAGCTGCCGACTTGTGGCCTCCACCTGTTACTACAAGAAAGGATGAGCATGGACCAATGACTGTACTTTAGGCAGTTAGGCAAGGACCTATGGAAGGCTCACAAACAAGTACACTCAACAATGTCACCTAAATAACATTTCTGAGGTGTATACTACAAAGCAGGTTCAATGACTTGTCAAAATATTCTGAAATAACATTTATTTTTAATTTTTAAATAAGCTTGATCTAATTGACTCAACAACCAAAAACACATATCTACGTTTAGCTTTCTGAATGAATCAGAAAATCAATAGTTAGCCAACTTTAATAAACAGCCAGAACTAACTAACTCATTGCTTTTGCTTTGTAGTATACCCCTCTGGCAGTGGTGGAAAAAGTACCCAATTGTCATACTTGAGTAAAAGTATAGATACCTTAATGGAAAGTTAATCAAGTAAAAGTAACCCAGTAAAATACTACTTTAGTAAAAGTCTAAAAGTATTTGGACCTAAATATACTTAAGTATCAAAAGTAAATGTAATTGCTAAAATATACTCTTTGGGCTAGTGGGCAGTATTTTCACGTCCGGATGAAAAGCGTGCCCAGAGTAAACTGCCTGCTACTCAGGCCCAGAAGCTAGGATATATTATTAGTAGATTTGGATAGAAAACACTCTGAAGTTTCTAAAACTGTTTGAATGATGTCTGTGAGTATAACAGAACTCATATGGCAGGCGAAAACCTGAGAAAAATCCAACCAGGAAGTGGGAAATCTGAGGTTTGTCGTTTTTCAAGTGATTGCCTATCCAATATACAGTGTAAATGGGGTCAGATTGCACTTCATAAGGCTTCCACTAGATGTCAACAGTCTTTAGAAAGTTGTTTCAGGCTTCTATTGTGAAAGGGGAGCGAATAAGACCACTCACAGTAAGTGGCTCAGCTGAAAGCTATAAGTTGTTTATCGCGCTCGAGCTCCGTTCCCTTTCCTTTCTAATGACAACGGAATTGTCCGGTTGGAATATTATTGAAGATTTATGATAAAAACATCCTAAAAATTGATTATATACATCGTTTGACATGTTTCTACGAACTTCAATGGAACTTTTTTGACTTTTCGTCTGGACTTAGTGCCTGCGCTTTGTGCATTTGGATTAGTGAACTAAACGCGCGAACAAAAAGGAGGTATTTGGACATAAAGATTAACTTTATCGAACAAAACGAACATTTATTGTGGAACTGGGATTCCTGGGAGTGCATTCCGATGAAGATCATCAAAGGTAAGTGAATATTTATAACGCTATTTCGGACTTTTGTTGACTCCACAACATGGCGGGTATCTGTATGGCTTGTTTTTGTGGCTGAGCGCTGTACTCAGATTATCGCATGGTGTGCTTTCGCCGTAAAGCTTTTTTGAAATCTGACACAGCGGTTGCATTAAAGAGAAGTTTATCTTTAATCCTATGTGTAACACTTGTATATTTCATCAACGTTTATGGTGAGTATTTCTGTAAATTGATGTGGCTCTCTGCAAAATCACCGGATGTTTTGGAGGCAAAACATTATTTGAACATAACGTGCCAATGTAAACTGAGATTTTTGGATATAAATATGAACTTTATCGAACAAAACATACATGTATTGTGTAACATGAAGTCCTATGAGTGCCATCTGATGAAAATCATCAAAGGTTAGTGATTAATTTTATCTCTATTTCCTATTTTTGTGACTCCTCTCTTTGGCTGGAAAATGGCTGTATGTTCTTTTGTGACTAGGCGCTGACCTAACATAATCGCATGGTGTGCTTTCGCCGTAAAGCCTTTTAGAAATCTGACACGATGGCTAGATTAACAAGAAGTTAAGCTTTAATTTGGTGTATTGCACTTGTGAATGTATGAAAGTTAAATATTTCTAATAATTGATTTTGAATTTCGCGCTCTGCCATGTCACTGGATATTGTCGAGGGGTTCCGCTAGCGGAACGTCTAGCTGTACCCAGGAAAGGGCTGAAAATAGCCCATATTAATATATGTAGCCTTAGAAATAAGGTTAATGAAATCAATAACTTGCTAACATCAGATAACATTCATATATTAGCCATTTCTGAGACTCACTTAGATAATTAATTTAATGATACAGCAGTAGCAATACAAGGATATAACATCTATAGAAGAGACAGAAATGCTTATGGGGGAGGTGTTGCTGAATATATTCAGAGCCATATCCTGTAATGGTTAGAGCAGATCTTATGTCAAGACTTTTCTTTTGGGGTGTTGCTATAGGCCACCAAGTGCTAACAGTCAGTATCTAAATAATATGTGTGAAATGCTTGATAATGTATGTGATTTAAACAGAGAGGTCTACATCCTTGGGGACCTGAATATTGACTGGTTTTCATCATGTGGTCCGCTCAAGAGGAAGCTTCTTACTGTTGCCTGTAATCTGGTTCAGGTTATTAATCAACCTACCAGGGTGTTTACAAATACTACAGGAACAAGATCATCCACATGTATTGATCACATTTTTACCAATACTGTAGAACTTTGATCTAAAGCTGTATCCGTAGCCATTGGATGCAGTGATCACAATATAGTGGCTATATCCAGGAAAGCTGGGCCTAAAATAGTGTATAAGAGATCATATAAAAGATTTTGCTGTGACTCTTATGTGGAAAAACATTTGTTGGTTTGATGTGATTAATGAAGAGCATGCAGACGCTGCACTTGATGCATTTCTGAAATAGCTTTTTCTAATTATTGATAAACATGCGCCTGTTAAGTATCAAAATGAAAAGTAAAAGTATAAATAATTTCAAATTCCTTCTATTAAGCAAAGCAGGCGGCACCATTTTCTTGTTTTTAAAACGTATGGACAGCAAGGGGCACACTCCAACCCAGACATCATTTACAAAAGATGTATGTGTGTTTAGTGAGTTCGCCAGATCAGAGGCAAAAGGGATGACCAGGGATGTTCTCTTGATAAGTGCGTAAATTGGACAATTTTCCTGTCCTGCTAAGCATTCAAAATGTAACAAGTACTTTTGGGTGTCAGGTAAAATGTATGAAGTAAAAATGATTTTGGAATGTAGTGAAGTAAAAGTAAAAGTTATCAAAAATATAAATAGTAAAGTAAAGTACAGATACCCCCAAAACTACTTAAGTAGTACTTTAAAGTATTTTTACTTAAGTACTTTACACCACTGCCCTCTGGTCAATAGTGTTTCAGGTTCAAATGTGATGGAGTATGTTATTTGTTTTGCAATCACTGGGGGATCCAGATAAAACCACAAGACAGTGGCAGGGTTGGGATTAATTCCACAAATTCAATTTTAAATAAATTCCCTCGCTCTGTAAATTCCATTTAATTCAATTCAAATTCCAGGTTAAGTCTTTGAATTCAGAGATAATTAAATTCCTCTAAATTCCAATGTTAGGTAAATTCCAATAATTCAATTCCCAATTCAATGTTATCCCCAACAATTCCACAAATTCCAAATAAATTCCCTCAGGCTTTCAGGCTAATCATGTCACTGTTCAGACAGTTTAGCTACACTGGAAAATACAAATAAAATACAAATGGGATAAGAAGAATATAAATGTCTAGAACAATGACAGGATATATTTTTGGCAGTTAGAAATGTAAACAGATCAAGATAACTATATAAAGAGTAAAGTGGAGCTCTGTACCTCCGTACCCAAACTACCACAGACGATCCTGCAGGTGAAGAAGCCGGATGTGGAGGTCGTGGGCTGGTGTGGTTACACGTGGTCTGCGGTTGTGAGGCCGGTTGGACATACTGCCAAATTCTCTAAATCAACATTGGAGGCAGCTTATGGTAGAGAAATGAGCATTCAATTATTTGGCAACAGCTCTGGTGGACATTCCTGCAGTCAGCATGCCAATTGCACACTCTCTCAGAATGTGAGACACCAGTGAGATTGTGTTGTGTGACAAAACTGCACATTTTAGAGTGGCCTTTTATTGTCCCCAGCACAAGGTGCACCTGTGTAATGATCATGCTGTTCAATCAGCTTCTTGATATACCACACCTATCAGGTGGATGGATTATCATGGCAAATGAGAAATGATCACTAACAGGGATGTAAACAAATTTGTTCCAACATTTGAGAGAAATAAGCTTTTTGTGCATATGGAACATTTCTGGGATCTTTTATTTCAGCTAATGACACATGGGACCATCACTTTACATGTTGTGGTTTATATTTTTGTACAGTGTAGCATCTTTTTGGCAAATATAGCTCATGTTTGCTCACAGACAGGACAATGAGCCAGATATTTCCCAGGCTGTATAAGTGTGAAGCGTTCGGTTGGCGTTTCCAGTCACTACCAAATATGATGATGAGAAGAAGCCCAGTGGCCGGCAGTGGGAGAAGATGGAGCGAGATGGATTTTGGCCGACATTATGCACATTTTCTCAATAGTTTTCTGTTCCCAAAACTTGAATCTGTTTTGAACAGAGTTGACTAAGTTTTTATTTTTTTTATTTTACCCTTTGTCAAAGAAAAAAATTGCGTTGTTTATAAGTGCAAGGGTAGATTTAGCTATTGCACCTGCGTACTTCACAGAGTAGGCGTTCCCCAACGGAAATATGCAAATAGTGTACATACTAGAACACGCCAATAGGATCTCGCTAGCTAGTACCTGGCTCTGCCCCACTCCTTGCTTGTTCTGCCCAATATGACTAATTTGTTCCCATTGGAAACGTCCGGCTGTGGTCTATCTTGGGTTAGTTATAAAGATATTTCGTTAGCTACCTGGCTAGGGTATTTGCTAATAGTTAGCAAGGGAGCTGGCTAAGTTAGCATACATACTACATTTTGTAGTGTAAATATGTTTCATCCTCCAAAATATTATTGTATCTGTAAAATAAATTCAAAGATGATATTAAAAAAAAGAAATGTTTGGCTATTTGCTCCTTTTTGTAAGCTTAGCTAGCTAACGTTAGCCTCTTCCGCTCTTAGCTACCTACTGTAGCTAAGTAAGCTTGCTAAGAATGTTAGCCCATTTTAGCTAACTAGATATCTAATTTATTTTGGGTGGAATGGGTAGCTAGCTAGTTAAATTACCTCCATACCATGACAATTAATGAGCTTTTCAGAAGTACAAGAAGAGTCAGATTTTATTTTACCCCCCCTAATCGTGTCTAGCTTGATATTTTGCCACTTGATAACTAGCTCTGCTGTGGCTCGCTCACAGAGACGGTTAAAATACTTTTTGGCGTTGTGGTTGCGTTCCAGACCGCCAACAAAGTATGCAGCCGCGTGATGGAGTTACTGGAAGGTTAACTGTTTTTAAATTTCCAGAAACTATTCTGTATTTGTGCAGATCTGAGACCAATCACGTGTATAGGATACCTACCAAATACAAAAAATATATAGTGATATGCATTCCGAGTTCATTTGGCTCCCAAACGGCTATTTGTTCAGTAGTGCTTAAAAATTGGTGGATTTGACTATTTCAGCCACACCAGTTCCTGACAGGTGTATAAAACCGAGCACACAGCCATGCAATCTCCATAGACAAACATTGGCAGTAGAATGGCCTTACTGAAGAGCTCAGTGACTTACAATGTGGCACCTTCATAGGATGCCACCATTTCAACAAGACAGTTGATCAAATTTCTGCCCTGCTAGAGCTGTCCCGGTTAACTGTAAGTGCTGTTCGCAGCCGGCCGCGACCGGGAGGTCCGTGGGGCGACGCACAATTGGCCTAGTGTCGTCCGGGTTAGGGAGGGATATCCGGTAGGGATATCCTTGTCTCATCGCGCACCAGCGACTCCTGTGGCGGGCCGGGCGCAGTGCGCGCTAACCAAGGGAGCCAGGTGCACGGTGTTTCCTCCGACACATTGGTGCAGCTGGCTTCCGGGTTGGAGGCGCGCTGTGTTAAGAAGCAGTGCGGCTTGGTTGGGTTGTGTTTCGGAGGACGCATGGCTTTCGACCTTCGTCTCTCCCGAGCCCGTACGGGAGTTGTAGCGTTGAGACAAGATAGTAATTACTAACAATTGGATACCACGAAATTGGGGAGAAAAGGGGGTAAAAAAATAATAATAAATAAAAAATATACAAAATAAACTGTAAGTGCTGTTATTGTGAGGTGGAAACATCTAGGAGCAACCATGGCTCAGCCGCAAAGTGGTAGGCTACACAAGGGCACAGAACTGGACCGCCGAGTGCTGAAGCGCGTACTCGGTTGCAACACTCACTACTGAGTTCCAAACTACCTCTGGAAGCAACGTCAGTACAATAACTGTTCGTTGGGAGATTCATGAAATGGGTTTCCATGGCCCAGCAGCCATACACAAGCCTAAACTCACCATATGCAATGCCACGCATCGGCTAGAGTGGTGTAAAGCCCCCGTGATATGCAACTTTTTAGGGAAGTTAGGAACCAATATACACAGGCAGTTAGGAAAGCTAAGGCTAGCTTTTCAAACAGAATGTGCATCCTGTAGTACAAACTCAAAAAAGTTCTGGGACACTGTAAAGTCCATGGAGAATAAGAGCACCTCCTCCCAGCTGCCCACTGCACTGAGGCTAGGAAATACTGTCACTACTGATAAAACCACAATAATTGAGAATTTCAATAAGCATATTTCTACAGCTGGCCATGCTTTTCACCTGGCTACCCCTACCCCGGTCAACAGACCTGCGCTCCCCACTTCTCCTTCACCCAAATCCAGATAGCTGATGTTCTGAAAGAGCTGAAAAATCTGGACCCCTACAAATCAGCCGGGCTAGACAATCTGGACCCTCTCTTTCTAAAATGATCTGCCGAAATTATTGCAACCCCTATTACTAGCCTGTTCAACCTCTCTTTTGTATCGTCTGAGATTCCCATAGATTGGAAAGCTGCTGCGGTCATCCCCCTCTTCAAAGGGGGAGACACTCTAGACCCAAACTGCTACAGACCTATATATATTCTACCCTGCCTTTCTAAGGTCTTCGAAAGCCAAGTCAACAAACAGATTACCGACCATTTCGAATCTCACCGTACCTTCTCCGCTACGCAATCTGGTTTCAGAGCTGGTCATCAGTGCACCACAGCCACGCTCAAGGTCCTAAACGATATCATAACCGCCATCGATAATAGACATTACTGTGCAACCGTATTCATCGACCTGGCTTAGGCTTTCGACTCTGTCAATCACAACATTCTTATTGGCAGACTCAACAGCCTTGGTTTCTCAAATGATTGCCTCGCTTGGTTCACCAACTAATTCTCTGATAGAGTTCAGTGTGTCAAATCGGAGGGCCTGTTGTCCAGACCTCTGGCTGTCTCTATGGAGGTGCCACAGGGTTCAATTCTCGGACCGACTCTCTTCTCTGTATACATCAATGATGTCGCTCTCGCTGCTGGTGATTCTTTGATCCACCTCTACGCAGACGACACCATTCTGTATACCTCTGGCCCTTCTTTGGACACTGTGTTAACTAACCTCCAGATGAGCTTCAATGCCATACAACTCTCCTTCCATGGCCTCCAACTGCTCTTAAATGCAAGTAAAACTAAATGCATGCTCTTCAACCGATCGCTGCCCGCACCTGCCCGCCGTTCTGACTTAGAATATGTGGACAACTACAAATACCTAGGTGTCTGGTTAGACTGTAAACTCTCCTTCCAGACTCACATTAACCATCTCCAATCCAAAATTAAATCTAGAATCGGCTTCCTATTTTGCAACAAAGCATCATTCAATCATGCTGCCAAACATACCCTCGTAAAACTGACCATCCTACCGATCCTCCACTTCGGCGATGTCATTTACAAAATAGCCTCCAACACTCTACTCAACAAATTAGATGCAGTCTATCACAGTGCCATCCGTTTTGTCACCAAAGCCCCATATACTACCCACCACTGTGACCTGTATGATCTCGTTGGCTGGCCCTCGCTTCATACTCGTCGCCAAACCCACTGGCTCCAGGTCATCTACAAGTCTCTGCTAGGTAAAGCCCCGCCTTATCTCAGCTCCCTGGTCACCATAGCAGCACCCACCGTAGCACGCGCTCCAGCAGGTATATCTCACTGGTCACCCCCAAAGCCAATTCTTCCTTTGGCCGCCGCTCCTTCCAGTTCTATGCTGCCAATGACTGGTGAACTGCAAAAATCTCTGGAGCTGGAGACTCTTACCTCCCTCGCTAGCTTTAAGCACCAGCTGTCAGAGCAGCTCACAGATCACTGCACCTGTACATAGCTCATCTGTAAATAGCCCATCCCATCTACCCCATCCCCATACTGTATTTATTTATTTGTCTTGCTCCTCTGCACCCCAGTATCTCAACTTGCACATTCATCTTCTGCACATCCTACCGTTCCAGTGTTTAATTGCTATATTGTAATTACTTTGCCACCATGGCCTATTTATTGCCTTACCTCTCTTACCCTACCTCATTTGCACATGCTGTATATAGATTTTTCTATTGTATTATTGATTGTATGTTTGTTTAATCCATGTGTAAGTCTGTGTTGTTGTATGTGTCGAACTGCTTTGCTTTATCTTGGCCAGGTCGCAGTTGCAAATGAGAACTTGTTCTCAACTAGCCTACTTGGTTAAATAAAGGTGAAATAAAAATGTAAAATAAAAGCTCACCGCCATTGGACTCTGTGGAGCAGTGGAAACACGTTCTCTGGAGTGAGGAATCAAGCTTCACCATCTGGCAGTCCGATGGACAAATCTGGGTTTGGCAGATGCCAGTAGAACGCTACATAGTGTCAACTGTAAAGTTTGGTGGAGGAGGAATAATGGTCTGGGGATGTTTTTCATGGTTTGGACCTGGCCCCTTAGTTCCAGTGAAGGGAAATCTTAACGCTACAGCATACAATGACATTCTAGATAATTATGTGATTCCAACTTTGTGGGAACAGTTTGGGGAAGGCCCTTTCCTGTTTAAGCATGACGATGCCCAGTGCACAAAGCGAGATCTATACAGAAATTGTTTGTCGAGATCGGTGTGGAAGAACTTTACTGGCCTGCACAGAGCCCTGACCTCAGCCCCATCAAACATTTTTGGGATGAATTGGAACACCAACTGAGAGCCTAATCGCCAAACATCAGTGCCTGACCTCACTAATGCTCTTGTGGAAGCAAGTCCCTGCAGCAATGTTCCAACATCTAGTGGAAAGCCTTCCCAGAAGAGTGAAGGCTGTTATTGCAGCAAAGGGGGGACCAACTCCCTATCTTGGAATGAGCTGTTTTCAACGAGCAGGTGTCCACATACTTTTAGTCATGTAGTGTATCTCAATCTGTAGTACAGCACCCACACATCCCATACGACCAACCAAAACTTCAAGTCTGTTGTCCTCTGTTATGATACTGATGATTTGTTGGGACTGACTGTTTGTACACCGAGGTAAAGACTCAGGTTGGATATTCGACGGATATTTGAGCTTTCAAACCTCAACAGCTTTCAAACCACTTGAGCCACAGACTCCAAATAAGTGTCATGATGTTGGAAAAATTGCGCACAACATTGCACAGGTCTTATTTTCACGATTTGGACGTTAATTCGCTATGCAAAGCTAATAAACATGTGGAAATGTGAGCAGCATTTTTTATTCCTAGTTGAATTAGTTAGGGAGAGTAAAAAAGTACAAACATTTTTTACAATCGAATTTCAAAAGCTCCTTGGTCATGTGACAAACTGACCTCAGACAAGGTTCAGAATGTACGCTCAGTGGGCCTACACATTGCACACCCTTTAGTTTGTCCCTTTTCATCTCACACGATTTTACATTAATTTTTCAAACTTTCAAATTTTAATAGCTCCTTCATCATGTGACCTACTGGACTCAAACAAGGTTCAGAATGTCCAGTGACTACTCTTCTATATTGCACATCCTTTAGTTTGTCCCTTTTCATCTCAAACGATTTTACATGAATTTTCAATGTTTCAATGTTTCTAATTTCAATAGCTCCTTGGTCATGTGACCTACTGACCTCAAACAAGGTTCAGAATGCCAACTCCCCTTACCTACATTGTTATTACAAGGCTGTTCCCCTTTGAGACCTGATGCGTATACGGGTACGGCCCGGCGTGAGATTTACACCCTCTCCCCCGGATTTTCAAGGGCCAGGGAGAGTTCACCGGACGCTGCCGAAACCGCAACGCTTCCCAGGGCTTGGCCCCCTCCCTCGGGGCCAACTCGTTCCAGGGCACCCTTCCCTTTACAAGAAAAGAGAACTCTCTCTGTCGCGTTACCGCACTGGATGCCTCACGGCGACCGTCTCCTTCAGTCCGTGGACATTCTGAAATTAGAACGTTTGAAAAATTAATGTAAAAACATGTGAGATGAAAATAGACAAACTAAAGGGTGTGCAATATAGAAGGGTAGTCAGTTGACATTCTGAACCTTGTTTGAGGTCAGTTGGTCACATGACCAAGGAGCCATTGAAATTAGAAACACTGAAAAACATAGAAAATGTATGTAAAATTGCATGAGATGAAAATGGACAAACTAAAGGGTGTGCAATGTGTAGGCCCACTGAGTGTACATTCTGAACCTTGTTTGAAGTCAGTAGGTCACATGACCAAAGAGCTATTGAAATTCAAAAATGTAAATAAATAATTTAAAATAGTGCGAGATGTAAATCAACAAAATCAAAGTGTGTGCAATGTGTGTCTATGCCAACGGGTTAGCTAGAACCAATTTTGAAAGTTTAAGAGTAATGGTTAAAGAGATATTATAATTTGAACATTTAGATTTGTCACTATGTTGACGGTCCCTAACTGTTGTTGGTGGACGTAAGGAAAACTACAGGCGAATATCCAACCTGAATCTGTCTTTACCTCGGTTGTTTGTACCTTGTAGAATAGATGGAGCACAGTTCCATCTTGTTGTCGCGTCGGGGACAACAGTTTTCCTAATCGGCTTTACCTCATTCTCCTAACCTGTTATGTTAATTAATCTAAACTGCTACGTAAAGTCACTTCTGTCCGTAGCTGGGTTAGGCATGGCTAAAATGCTACAGTTGTCAACAAACCATCAGTTTCACCACATCCGTTCCAAAACGAATGCAACGCTAACCCGCTTCGCCCAGGCATTCATCGAATCCCCTCACTCTCTGACTGTTGTGGCGCTAGTGTGTCATACACTGTCTTTCAGATTAGCGTCACGGCAGCAACACTAGACTAGTATAGCATAGTAGTTCTATCGTTTTCGGATTTTGCCTTCAAAATAAAAACACTAATGTATGGGGGGGGGTTGGGTCAAGAGAGAATTACTACTTTATATAAAATGAAGATTATTATAAAGTAGAGCACATTCAGAAATGGTTGGAATTTAAGTAAATGAATGTCAGGAACATAATAACCTACTCGTATAAAATATAGAATAAAAAAGCAAACATTATTTTGATTGTAATGATTCTTGTTTATTTACTTGTGGTATTGTTCAATTATGCAATATAGAAGTGTAATGTTTAAGAACTAAGTACCAATTGTCATACTTGAGTAAAAGTAAAGATACCTTAGTAGAAAATGACTCAAGTAAAAGTGAATGTAACCCAGTAAAGTACTGCTTAAGTAAAAGTGTAAAAGTATTTGGTTTTAATATACTTAAGTATCAAAAGTAAATGTACTTGCTAAAATATACCTAAGTATCAAAAGTTAAAGTTAAATTAATTGTTGAGAAGCACAATCTGAGCAATGCACAAAAAACGTTTTGGATTCTGATGAAATTAAATCACTGCAATTACTGAAAGAACTTGTGAGTGGAACATATATATATTTTTTATAATATTTTTTCCTGTACGGTGCTATATTTGTAAACGATCAGAGGCCGTCTGCGCTCTTATAAGGTCCTTACTACTGTAAAGTGTCTGTCCAGGTGCGTAGGAGTCAAAATAAGAATAATGGAAGAAAGAGACCCGCACACTGTCGAAAAATAATTGGATCCAAAACTGAAGCTTGAATGCAAAATAAAGATGTTTATTAAAACATCATGGTGCCCAAAGAATAGATCATAGTGCAAGAAAGTGTATAAATAAAAGGTGAAAACAAAACAAATGTTTCAGCCTCAGGCCATCATTGGCACACACCTGGTTTCTATTTCAATGATACTTGCATATGTCACATGATCGGGCAAGAAAATACATCAGAAAGTCTATAAATCAGTACCTAGTACAATAGAATGCATGATCTAGATTATATATGAAATATGCAAAATATACAAAAGCGGACAAGAGAAACATCATCAATTATTTCTTATACATATACCATGTGAACATTTTCTCAGAATAAATAACACAGGATTGTAAGAGTAGGGAGCTAGAGACACCACTAGGTGGGGGTATCGAACACCTGTTTTGTATGTTATTTTGGCAGTAATTCCCATCAAATATAATTTTGCAAACAATGTTTAAAAAAATAATTGAGTTAATAAAGCCGCATACTAACATGGTCTCTGTTTTGCTTTCTTGAGTAAGGCAGCTCCAAAATGCAGGTATGTCAGCCTAGCTCAGTGCTTTCTGTGGTGGTGGGGCAGCTAGCGGGAAATACAGAGCTTAGGGGTAGGTAATGTTCTCTAGTTGCGCCGTGATTGGCTCAGTGTTCTGTAACTCATGGGGACACCACGTCACTGCAAAATCTACAGGGAGAGCTAGAAAGTTAAAGCCCCTTGGGTGCTGCCATAAATTAACATTAGAAGTGCCCATCCAAGAAGGCTCAATGTTCATTGGCCACAGATAAAATGATGTCAAATCTTGTTATATCTACCGCAGCTTTGATTGGACTGATCATGTCAACATCATACTTTCAAAATCTTAGCTAGCAATCTACACAAGCAGTCATCATCATGAATCAAGTCGACAATCTACTGGAAAATCCTTTTCAATCCTTGTCACGTGAAGAGAAATTATAGATAAAACGTATCGGTGTTCATCGGCCATTGGACAGAAACATTACACAAGAAGTTGGAAATCACAAATTCAACAATGAGTGGTGTAGTGTCTTAGCTCTTATTACTTATTTATATAATAAGAAAGACTCAGTGTGTGCTTGCTCCCTTATAGCTTCTGCTATAGCAGCACCTTCATCAACACGTTCCCTTCTTTCAGCCTGGGGTCTCTTTAAGTGGTTTGGAAGGAATCAGTGGCTAACTGCAAGCGTTGCAAAGCAATCACTAGCCTGCTACTCAGTGGAGAGGGTGTGTGGTCCAAGTTTGGGTTTAAGGGTCTCTTTTCCAAGGATAAACATTCACATGCAACACCATGGGCCAGACAAGGTTGAATACATTGGCCATGCTGTCAATCCAGCATGACTTCCGTGAGTTCAAGACAACTGGTAACTCTGAAAGAACTAGTTCCAACTGGGAAAATACGTTTTGAACAGTCATCCAACTCAGAATTCCAAGTCGGGAACTCGGGCCTCTTTCTAAAGCTCCGACCTGAAGATCACTGATGTCAGGATTCGACCTTGTTTTTTTCAGAGTTCCCAGTTGTCTTGAAAGCACCATAAATCCAGAGAATGCTAGACTTTGATGACAAAAGTTGCCCACAAAAAGGACCGCCGCGCTACCTTCCCTTATGCCATAGTTCATACTTCTCAATTGTCAGTAGAAACCACATTTGTTTCAGCAAGTCAGCTATATCACCTACATTTTTTAAAAAGTCAGTAAATGAGGCTGAATTAACTGTTTCGCTGCCAGACAAGGCTCCACTGATAGCCAGCTGTAAGGATTCACTCCATGGTGCTGAAAAGAAAGCTCTGCTGTTGGGACAGCTTTATGTGGGCCCTAACAGTTTGTGGGCATCGTTTGTCACCGTTATAGTGCAATTAATGTATTGTTTAGTGTTGTGTTGTGTAGTGGCTTTGCTGACATGCATCTAATAAAGTATATTTTTTTGCCCCACCAAGATTCACATGCCAAAATCGCCACTGCAAACAATACACTATCAAACAGTTCCTCACATGCAACTCTTCTAACGTCATATACCTTATTTCTTGTCCATGCAATAAGCAATATGTAGGCAAAACCAGTAGACCTGATAAGAACACGCATTATAGAACACAAGACGGCTGTAAGGAGAAATGACCCTAATTCGCCTATCGCACGTAATTTCTCAAAGGCCAGTCACCCAGTCTCTTCCATATCCTTCTGTGCTATACAGCAAATAAAATGTTCACATAGGAGTGGTAATCTTGAATTAAGTCTTCTCCAGACAGAATGCAGGTGGATGTTTTATTTAAAAACTATCCACCCATCAGGCATGAATCAAAAATAGTTTTTGAAGTGTTTTCTGTAACTGGTATATTGCCTCTTATTTGTGTTCGATACCCAATCTAGTGGTGTCTCTAGAGCCCTACTCTTACCATCCTGTGTCATTTATTCTGATGAAATGTTCACATGGTATACTATATGTATATTCTGATCAGTGGAGGCTACTGTGGGGAGGACAGCTGAATTGGAGTCAATGGAATGGTATCAATCACTTTGGTTGATAACATTACATTGACTCCGTTCCAGCCATTACTATGAGCCGTTCTCCCCTCGGCAGCCTCTACTGATTTTGATGCATTTTCTTGCCCGATCATGTGACATATGCAAGCTTCATTAAAATAGAAACCAGGTGTGTGTGCCAACAATTTACACTGATGATGGCCTGAGGCTGAAACGTTTGTTTTGTTTTCACCTTTTATTTATCCACATTTATTTATACATATTTATATGCATTCAAACCTCAGTTTTGGACAGTGTGTGGGTCTCTATTTCTTCCAGTGTTATATTCGTACCATATAGTGTCCAGGCACCCCATTTTAAGCTGTTGTAGGGCAGTCCAGCCTCTGAATTGACTCTTCTTTTTAACTGTATGCAAGATTTTCCTCTGTGTTGTCTTAGAAATTCAGCATTCTCTGTGTTGATCTCTCCAACCCCAATTGTCTCACCTCTGAGAAGCAGAGGTTACATCCTGTTGGTCTGATATCTGATTGGAGATTAACTTTACAGTAATACTATTGGTCAACCATTTTTTAAATCCAAACAACTCAGATGCTTACAAAAGGGTCTTAGATTCATTGTTATTTCTTTTTTGTTCTTTAACTTCTGTGGTGGGATACTTTCTTTCTCTCTCAATCTCTCTCTCCTCTTTGGTATTATTGTGTGTACAGTAGCTACGTTTGCAAGCCAGCCAGCCAGCCCGCCCATAGAGAGAGCATTGCATTGTGGACTTTGTAGTCGACTTAAACTGCAACAGACTTCCACAACGATTTTCACATAAAATATAATTGTATTTGTCACATGCGCCGAATACAACAGGTGTAGACCTTACCGTAAAATGCGTACTTACAAACCCTTAACCAACAATGCAGTTTTTGATTAGCTGTTCCGCAATCTTATGGCTTGGGGGTAGACACTGTTAAGAACCCTTATGGACCTTGGCTTGGAGCTCCTGTACTGCTTGCTGTGTGACAGCAGAGAGAACAGTCTATGACTAGGGTAGCTGGAGTCTTTGGCAATTTTTAGAGCCTTCCTCTAACACCGCCTGGTATACAGGTCCTGGATGGCAGGAAGCTTGGCCCCAGTGATGTACTGGGCCAAATGCACTACCCTCTGTAGCGCCTTGCGGTCGGAGGCCGAGCAGTTGCCATACCAGGCGGTGATGTAACCAGTCAGGATGTTTTCGATGGTGCAGCTGTAGAACTTTTTGAGGATCTGAGGACCCATGCCAAATCTTTATCAGTCTCTTAAGCGGGAATAGGCATGCGACCTGCCACACTGCCAGGTCTCTGACCTCCACCCTGTAGTCTGTCTCATCGTTGTCGGTGATCAGGGCTATCACCCTTGTGTCGTCTGCAAACTTAATGATGGTGTTGGAGTCGTTCTTGGCCACGCAGTCGTGAGTGAACAGGGAGAACAGGAGGGGACTAAGCATGCACCCTTGAGGGGCCCCTGTGATGAGGATCAGAGTGGCAGATGTGTTGTTGCCTACCCTTACCACCTGGGGGAGGCCCGTCAGGAAGTCCAGGATCCAGTTTCAGAGGGAGGTGTTTAGTCCCAGGGTCCTTAGCTTAGTGATGAGCTTTGAGGACACTAGGGTGTTGAACGCTGAGCTGTAGTCAATGAACAGCCTTCTCACGTAGGTGTTCCTTTTGTCCAGGTGGGAAAGGAAAGTTTGGAGTGCAACAGAGATTTGTTGGGGCGGTATGTGAATTGGAGTGGGTCTAGGGTTTCTGGGAGATGGTGTTGATGTGTGCCATGACCAGCCTTTCGTGGCTACAGACGTGAGTGCTACGGGTCAGTAGTCATTTAAGCAGGTTATCTTGGTGTTCTTGGGCACAGGGACTATCAGCCTACCTTATTATTATGCCAATCAGAAACATTTCATCATAAAAAATATTGTTCTCACATATTAGTGTTAACACTGTAAATTATAGGAATGAGTGGTTTTTGGTGGATTTTTCCTTTAATAACACTTATTTTACTATTATGAGGGGACTTTTATTTTGAAACATTTCGAAATTCCGTGACCGGTCCTTTTTTTGTTGTTGCTGACGTGACGCTGATGTCTTTCACAGCGCACGCAGAGCTAGCTAGTTTGCAACCACGACTACCAACATCAGATTGCGGTGGAGAGAGAGAGACGCAGATGGTCATGTCGGAGAGAAGGAGCAAAGATGAGGTGCCGAACGGTGCAGCCCATAGCACTAGTACAGAGCCACACGTTGCCAGACCAAATATTGGCAACAGAGTGACTGTAGTGCTTGGGGCTCAATGGGGTGACGAGGGTAAAGGGAAG
Source organism: Salvelinus namaycush (assembly GCF_016432855.1). Taxonomy (NCBI): domain Eukaryota; kingdom Metazoa; phylum Chordata; class Actinopteri; order Salmoniformes; family Salmonidae; genus Salvelinus; species Salvelinus namaycush. The sequence continues at coordinate 17,603,796 of NC_052341.1, forward strand.
GTTGTGGACCTGCTCGCTCAGGACGCTGATATCGTTTGCAGATGCCAGGTAAATTATAATGTATGCTTGCTAGCTAGTAAGCTAGCTGGAGGACATTCGAAACATGTGGTTGCGGTTACAAATAACGTGTAACTAACTACCTAGCCTCTGGTCATGACTCTCAGTTCCATACACATAGTCAAATGACTAAGGCGTTTTCTGTAGGGGGGAGTATTTTTAAGTCAGAGCCGTGACGCTCGATGCACACGCATCGCTTGAGGTACACATTTTGGAAACAAATTAGGACTTTATCGTTCATATCGGCGACAAATAATTTTCAAAAAACAAAAGGATAAAGTGATACACCTTTTTTTTATAGGGTTCCTACATGGCCAAATGTCCAGGTCACAGCCCTTGTTTACGGAAGACAGTGGACTAATGTTACAGTACATGTACTAATTAGCTTAGTATCTGCGTCCCGAACACCTGTAACTGTTACTGCTGTATAAACGGTACAGACGCCACAAATGTTTTGTCACTAAAAAATATTGTCGTCTGCAACTGTTAAACGATTAAAACGGTGTGATGTGTTTTATTTTACATTTGTGTAAATATTTTGACGTGATGTTAGAGGGATTTGTTTCTATAACCGTAATGTTACCGCAATTGCGAATCGATTCACGTTTAACGTTAACGTTAGATGTAGTATTTCCAGAGCCAATTTTCCCTTTAAACAGAACATGTGAGGTTCTTGGAGTAAGGAGTAACTCCTTTTGTCCAATATTGGTCTACTTAGATATCTATCTCTAAGCTAACAAGTTAGCTACCGTTGTGTATTGACTGTACGTTACTAAAAGGAGAACTAGCCCTCGACGTAGCCAGAAGATTAAGTTAACTAACGTTCGCTAGTTAAAGCTGGATTTGTTGTAATTAGTAAACTAACGTTAGTAAAAATGTTGTAGTTATCTATGTATGGAAGATGTGGGTCCTGGTCAGACTTGTACTTGTTAACTAGCGCTCTTATTGGTTTGCAGTTGGTAACTAGTTATCTATCCAACTAAGCCAGACACCTAGCTAACGTTAGCTACTCGAGCAACCAAATAAATTGTCGATGATGAACGTCGAGCACTGCATTGCTAATGTCACCTTGAATTATATCGCATCTATAGCTAGCTCTGGCTAGCTACGTTCATATTGCACCACTTAACACCAGATAAGATGGCCTAGTTTTGCATTTTCTTTTTAGTACAGTCTGGCGATGCAAGGTGATTCAGACTTCTAATACTGTTGCACATACAGTGCCTTCGGAAAGTATTCTGACACCTTGACTTTTCCAACATTTTGTTAAGTTAGACTTAATATAAAATTGATTTGATTATTTGTTTTTCCCTTATCAATTTAGACACAATGCCCCATAATGACAAAGCAAAAACACATAAAAAAAATTTTTGCATAAGTATTCTGACCCTTTGCTATGAGACACTAAATTGAGCTCAGGTGCATTCTGTTTCCATTAATATTTCTTAAGATGTTTCTACAACTTGATTGGAGTCCACCTATGGTAAATAAAATGTTTTGGACATGATTTGGAAAGGCGCACACCTGTCTATATAAGGTCCCGCAGTTGACAGTGGATGTCAGAGCAAAAACCAAGCCACGAGGTCAAAGGAATTGTCCGTAGAGCTCTGAGACATAATTGTCGAAGCACAGATCTGGGGAAGGGTACCAAAACATTTCTGCAGCATTGAAGGTCCCCAAGAACACAGTGCCCTCCATCATTCTAAAATGGAATAAATTTGGAACCACCAAGACTCTTCCTGGAGCTGGCCGCCTGGCCAAACTGAGCAATCAGGGAAGAAGGGCCTTAATCAGGGAGGTGACCAAAAACCTGATGGTTACTCTGAGCTCTAGAGTTCCTCTGTGGAGATGGGAGAACCTTCCAGAAGTACAACCATCTCTACAGCACTCCACCAATCAGGCATTTATGGTAGTGGCCAGAAGGAAGCGACTCCTCAGTAAAAGGCATATGACAGCCTGCTTGGAGGTTGAATAAAGGGTCTGAATACTTATGCAAATGTGATGTTTCTAAAAATCAGTTTTTGCTTTGTCATTATGGGGTATTGTGTGTAGATTGAGAGTTTGTGTTTTTGTATCCATTTTAGAATAAGGTTGTAACATAACAAAATGTGGAAAGTCAAGGGTTCTGAATACATTCTGAAGGCACTGTACAAGCAAGTGCATCTCTGTGTGTACCTTCTCACCTGCCATAGAAGTATCAAGTGTCTAAAGACAGCACTTAATGCATCTGACCAACGTTTGTGTACATTAAATGTGGCTGTCAATAAAGAAATATTGGCAAGCAAACTAGCTAAGCCTATTCTGGGTTGAGTGCGTTCCACAAAACCATGGTGTCTGCCTTATGTAGACTGCATTTTGGCTCTTATCACAGTTACTTTGACTCAGTCTAGGGCCACCTTATCAATGTCATTGCAGTGTGGGTGTTTCTCATGTCCACACAACACTGGCCTTTATAACTGTAGGTTTAATGTTCACTAGGCTTTTGTCTTTCTTGTCCTTTCAGTCCTCTTCAAAAGGGTGACTCTGCTCAAGGCAGGATTGGAGAAGGTTCACATTAGGTATCCTAGTCTTTATTTATTGTCCCCTGAAGCATACATATTTTCCAGCCTTTACTGTGAGCTCCACAATGTGCGGTGATCAGGCACGATGACACAAAAGACTAGGTCCTCGGGATAATTTTTTATATAGAAGGACTGGAGCTCAGTTCTGGTGACTTTTTAAAAGGGCATTCAACTCCAAAATGAATGAAAAATAAAATGATGCTGACACCATCTAAAATGTAATTTCCACTTCCAGAAATGAGCCCAGAAATTATTTTTTACACTTAACAAAATATAAATTCACCATGCAAAAATTAAGGATTTTACTAAATTACAGTTAATATAAAGAAATCAGTCAATTGAAATAAAATCATTAGGCCCTAATCTGTGTGAAGTTGCTAGATTTTGGCGGGAACTGGAACAGGCTGTTGTACACGTTAATCCAGAGCATCCCAAACATGCTCAATGGATGACATGTCTGAGTATGCAGACCATAGAAAAACTGGGACATTTTCATCTTCCAGGAATTGTGTACAATTGCGTCCAATTGCGTCATGGGGCCGTGCATTATCATGCTGTAACATGAGGTGCTGGCAGTGGATAAATTGCACGAGATTGGGCCTCAGGATCACGTCATGGTATCTCTGTGCATTCAAATTGCCATCGATTTGTAATGCAATCATTTGGCTCCGTTAACCTAAAAGAGCCATTAATTTAGCTCCTAAACGGCTCTTTGTTCAGTAAGGCTTAGAAATGGAAAACCAGGAGCAAAGTCAATGTAATTTTAAAGCCTACTATTGTCAGATAGTGAAATTAGTTAAACAACTTTTACCTGACTGAATTATTAGATGGCCTGCAACAAAAGAAAAACGCACAAAAAAATGTGGGCAGACCAGAATGAGTCTCTGTCCTCACTATATTGTTCCTGCGCTGAGGAATACCATCTTCAGAGAGTGTTTATAATTTTTCTTCAGATAATTGATGTCTGGAACTCAAAAAGCAATACATTGGAGTGTCAGCAACATTCATGCATGTGAGTTCAGTGCAAACAGCTTAACAGAGGGAAATAAAATATTTGGGAATATACACTTCTCAAAAAAATAAAGGGAACACTAAAATAACACATCATAGATCTGAATGAATGAAATATTCTTATTAAATACTTTTTTCTTTACATAGTTGAATGTGCTGACAACAAAATCACACAAATGATCAATGGAAATCAAATTTATCAACCCATGGAGGTCTGGATTTGGAGTCACACTCAAAATTAAAGTGGAAAACCACATTACAGGCTGATCCAACTTTGATGTAATGTCCTTAAAACAAGTCAGAATGAGGCTCAGTAGTGTGTGTGGCCTCCACGTGCCTGTATGACCTCCCTACAATGCCTGGGCATGCTCCTGATGAGGTGGCGGATGGTCTCCTGAGGGATCTCCTCCCAGACCTGGACTAAAGCACCCGCCAACTCCTGGACAGTCTGTGGTGCAACGTGGCGTTGGTGGATGGAGCGAGACATGATGTCCCAGATGTGCTCAATTGGATTCAGGTCTGGGGAACGGGCGGGCCAGTCCATAGCATCAATGCCTTCCTCTTGCAGGAACTGCTGACACACTCCAGCCACATGAGGTCTAGCATTGTCTTGCATTAGGAGGAACCCAGGGCCAACCGCACCAGCATATGGTCTCACAAGGGGTCTGAGGATCTCATCTCGGTACCTAATGGCAGTCAGGCTACCTCTGGCGAGGCTGTGCAGCCCCCCAAAGAAAGGCCACCCCACACCATGACTGACCCACCGCCAAACCAAATCATGCTGGAGGATGTTGCAGGCAGCAGAACGTTCTCCACGGCGTCTCCAGACTCTGTCACGTCTGTCACATGTGCTCAGTGTGAACCTGCTTTCATCTGTGAAGAGCACAGGGCGCCAGTGGCGAATTTGCCAATCTTGGTGTTCTCTGGCAAATGCCAAACGTCCTGCACGGTGTTGGGCTGTAAGCACAACCCCCCCCCTGTGGACGTCGGGCCCTCATACCACCCTCGTGGAGTCTGTTTCTGACCGTTTGAGCAGACACATGCACATTTGTGGCCTGCTGGAGGTCATTTTGCAGGGCTCTGGCAGTGCTCCTCCTGCTCCTCCTTGCACAAAGGCGGAGGTAGCGGTCCTGCTGCTGGGTTGTTGCCCTCCTACGGCCTCCTCCACGTCTCCTGATGTACTGGCCTGTCTCCTGGTAGCGCCTCCATGCTCTGAACACTACGCTGACAGACACAGCAAACCTTCTTGCCACAGCTCGCATTGATGTGCCATCCTGGATGAGCTGCACTACCTGAGCCACTTGTGTGGGTTGTAGACTCCATCTCATGCTACCACTAGAGTGAAAGCACCGCCAGCATTCAAAAGTGACCAAAACATCAGCCAGGAAGCATAGGAACTGAGAAGTGGTCTGTGGTCACCACCTGTAGAACCACTCCTTTATTGGGGGTGTCTTGCTAATTGCCTATAATTTCCACCTGTTGTCTATTCCATTTGCACAACAGCATGTGACATTTTTTGTATAATCAGTGTTGCTTCCTAAGTGGACAGTTTGATTTCACAGAAGTGTGATTGACTTGGAGTTACATTGTGTTGTTTAAGTGTTCCCTTTATTTTTTTGAGCAGTGTATTTCATAGAACAGACATGCTTCTTTATTAGGCTGTCATCTCCGAACCAGACCCCCCCCCCCCCCTCCCCCCCCAAAGATTTTTATTGTGGATCTACACTGATCTCAAAAACATCCTCTCCAGAATCCATATGATGGAAATCCGTCGCTGTGACCGTGAACTTTAAACCCTGATTTATGCGCCCCTCCCGTCACTATGAATTGATAACAGGTTGGCATAGCAATAATTCTCCACTCTGTAGCTGGTGCACTGCCAAGGCTATAGGCATGTAAAAAATAAACCAATTAAAGGTAGACTCGGCGAGATGAAGTTGCATGCACGAAGTTAACACAATCTCGGGTCAATTTCCGCAACAACTAAGCTTTGAAGCATGGAGGCTAAAACTGCTTCTCGAATAGAACGAATAGAACCCTGATCATGCTTGTAGGCGATGTCATGACGACATTAGCTAGTTAACCTCTAACGCCTCACAAACCCGGATCCGGGATCCCCCCCATCAAAAAAGCTGACTAGCATAGCCTAGCCTAAAGCCACAGGGATATCATATAATAAAATGTTCATGAAATCACAAGTCCAAGACACCAAATGAAAGATACACATCTTGTGATTCCAGCCATCATTTCTGATTTTTAAAATGTTTTACAGGGAAGACACTATGTAAATCTATTAGCTAACCACGTTAGCAAAAGACACCACTTTTTTACTCCACCATTTTTTTTACTCCATCAGTAGCTATCACAAATTCGACCAAATAAAGATATAAATAGCCACTAACCAAGAAACAACTTCATCAGATGACAGTCTGATAACATATTTATTGTATAGCATATGTTTTGTTAGAAAAATGTGCATATTTCAGGTATAAATCATAGTTTACCATTGCAGCCACCATCACAACTCTCACCAAAGCGACTAGAATAACTACAGAGACCATCGTGTATTACCTAATTACTCATCATAAAACATTTCTTAAAAATACACAGCGTACAGCAAATGAAAGACACAGATCTTGTGAATCCAGCCAATATTTCAGATTTTCTAAGTGTTTTACAGCGAAAACACAATATAGCGTTATATTAGCTTACCACAATAGCAAACATCACAACAGCATTGATTCAAGACAAAAATAGCGATAACGTATAAACCACCAAAATATATTAATTTTTTCACTAACCTTCTCAGAATTCTTCAGATGACAGTCCAATAACATCATATTACACAATGCATATAGAGTTTGTTCGAAAATGTGCATATTTAGCGGCACAAATCGTGGTTATACAATGTGATTAGTGGCCAAAACTTCAAGCAATCTGTCCGGCGCCATCTTGGAGAGGCACCTAATCTAATCGAAAACTATTCATAAACTTGACTAAAAAATACAGATTGGACAGCAAATGAAAGATAAATTAGTTCTTAATGCAATCGCTGTGTTAGATTTTTAAAATTAACGTTACTGCGCAATACAGCGTGCGCTAAAGCGAGACCGCACCATAATTCATGGCGGAATTATTATTTGACATTTGTCAACATAAGTACGAATTAACAGCATAAAGACTGCTTACTATTTGCTGAGCTTCCATCAGAATCTTGGGCAAGGTGTCCTTTCTCCAGAACAATCGTCTTTTGGTTGAAAGATGTCCTCTTGTCCTGTCGAAATAGCCGCTAACGTTAGCCACCCACTGGAGAGGTGTCCAACTCGTGAAAGCGCATCACAAAGAAATCCAGGAAAATCGCAATAAACTGATATAAACTGCTATAAGTCGGTTTAAATTAACTACCTTATGATGTCTTTAACACCTATAACGAATAAAAACATGACCGGAGATATAGAACTACTAAAACGAAAGCGTTTGCAGGACGCCATTGTGATGTCCTCTTGCGCCAGATGTCCCGTTGAAAAGAATGGTACTTCCGTTCCATGATCATTTATAGTGGCCCAGATTGCGCAATCCACTCCATTCAAATTCTCCCCGCTTACTGACATCTAGAGGAAGGCGTATGCAGTGCATGTAGCCCGATGGCTTACATGGGGACTTATAAACTGACCTCAGAACAGGGACCTCGATTTCTGAAATCTCACTCCCTGACAGGAAATGTGCTGCAGAATGAGTTCTGTTTCACTCAGAGAAATAATTCAAACGGTTTTAGAAACTAGAGTGTTTTCTATCCAATAGTAATAATAATATGCATATTGTACGAGCAAGAATTGAGTACGAGGCAGTTTAATTTGGGAACGAATTTTTACAAAGTCGAAATGGCGCCCCCCTAGTGTCAAGAAGTCATGCGCTGAAACTAGTGATGCACTGATATGACATTTCTGGCCGATACCGATATCTATTTTTTCCATTGCCAAAAAAAACGATACATTTAAAACGAATACAAATTTTACATAAATAAATTGGTGACTTTTAAGCATTCTAGTACAGTTAAATAGTTAACACACACACATGGACGCAGCAGTCTAAGGCACTGCATCTCAGTGCAAGAGGCGTCACTACAGTCCTTTGGTTCAAATCCAGGCTGTATCACATCTAGCATTGCTAGGGCGGCGCACAATTGGCCCAGCGTCGTCCGGGCCGTCATTGTAAATAAGAATTTGTATTTAACTGACTTGGCTAGTTAAATAAAGATTACACACACACATCACACTGACCCAAAGGTTATTTTGTTGGCATTTACGTATGTCCCCATTACCAGTAAAACATAATCTCAACCTATTTCCTTGACTTACTTGTTGTGCTGTTTCGTTGTTCGTTTGTTCAGTCGTTTCATTCTCAACCAGGATTTCTATGGAACGCAGTTTGGGTTTTCGCGTGCCAAAAAAAGGTACATGTCAAATAACACTATTTGACATGTCAAATAAGCTTGTTGACTAATCAGGACCTGAATATGGCTGCACGTCAAATAATACTTTAACGCGTTCATGTGTTTTTAACGTAGTTATTACACTACCACTAGTATTTCATGTGTCACAACGATTCATCGTTAAGCATGCTATGATGCTGGTAAAGTTGTCTCTCGTACCTACAGTGCTGGTCATAAAATGGATGCAAACAATGTAGTTCTTCCCCGAAAACATAGCAAAACAACATCTGTTTCAGTAGCTATAGTTACCTGGCTAACTATATAGGTAGGTGTCATCATCAAAAATTACCCTAATTTATAAGACCGTTCATATTGGTGGTCGGACCTATCTATGTGAAGCTAGCCAAAATCGTGGATTTTGCGGTTAGCCTTCAAAAAAAAGTATGGCATAATTCTACTATTTGTATTAATTTGCATCACTGTCAATGACATTTTTATTTTGAAGGCAAACTGCAAATTCCACTATAGTGCCCTGCTGTCGTTAAGCTAATAGCAGTGACACTATGAAGTGTAGGGCAACATCTTAAAAATAGCGCTTTTGGTAGAGTTTACGGGTGCTCGACCAGTCTGCAAAAGCCAATGTCACCCACGACAGAGAACGGTTGATTGTCAAGCGCAATGAATTCCATTATCTTGGTTTAATGGATTTCGCCTTTGAGTTGTCTTGCTGAAATGTTCTTACTCTTTCAAATGACTGCTCCACTTGACTGCTCCATCCACACAGCAGACATTGTAGGCTAGGTTAGGAATGCTGTGTTGCACTGTGTAGCGCAAAATTTTACGTGGTGTCGTTACGTCCAGTACCTACGTTATATAGGTATGCATGGTAGCTTTGACATTGGTTTTTAACATCTGCGTTCAACAAGACATCGGGCCGATACCGATGTTGGCACTTTTAGCTAATATCGTCCGATTCCGATATGTTCACAGATTTATCAAGCATCCCTAGCTGAAACACATCATTGGGTCTGCTGTTTGAGTCCTGTAGTTACCATGTTGTAGATGCTGTGTGAGAAGTTTTGCATCACACTCATCTCAATATCTGCAATGCTCCTCGCTGAGTGTCATTTAATGGAATGCTATGTTACACAATGGCGTGTGTGTAAGAGGGAGAATATAGTGTTCCTCTTTTTTTATAAAAAAAAAAAAAAGCAGTGACAGCAATCTGAGGTTCTTACTTGCAGCATGAGGTTGAAAGGACAACAAGGAGCAGATTTCCAAGTCTTACTAATTAAGTATCAGTGCTGATACTCTATTCTGCTGCTCTCAAGTGGCTTCCCAAGTGACCATGACAGTGAATTGTTGTCTTTGGGGATCACACCAACCTTTTTGATGTGATCGGGATATTTTTGATCACCACCAAGTTGTATGATGGCCAGAGGATGCGAAACAGAGTATAAAATCAGATGCATTTTCAGGTGTGATTTTTCTAAAATATTTTTTTCAGGACTTGGGAATGCATTCCAAACTCTATTAAATGCAAGATGTTGCTTGACTATCATGGGGATTTAATTTCTTATTCAACTACCGCATACAGTTCTGAGAGTTAATGCTGTCATTCTCTGTAAAGCTATGAAGAGACAAGGAAGGAAGGAATTTGGATCGCTGCGTTTTACCTGACACCTCTTTCAGCCTTTGGCTTGATTCCGGACATGTCTTGCACAAAGACAGACATTTCTCATGAGCTTTCCATCCAGTTGGCGACAGATTTTTATGCCAATATTCTAAAATCACCATAAAAACATTATGCACATTTTCTCACCTGAGATGTTTCCATCAAATTGACTTGTGGATAAATGGCTGTGTGTAATGACACAGTGCACATATAAGTAACTTTTATGGTTGAGTTTCTATCACATTTTCAACTCTACTGTCAGAAACAAATGTTTTGTATAGCGACTATGTCTGCTCTGGTCTTGGCACTAGCGCTCTAGCCAACAGCTAGCAGATACAGTGCGGCTAGGCTACCTACATTGTTATGGATAAGTTATTTGGAAAGTTTACTGACGTGCTGTTTCCACCAGGCCTGTCGTGACACGTTTTTTATATTTTTTTATCCGTCATGTACTTTACACTCATAAAAAGGTTGGATGGAAACCTGGTTATAGAGAGCAATTTAGGTTTGTTCCCTGGTCCACAGATATCTCCAAGGTGTGAGAATGAGCATGTCCTTAGAGCAGGGTTCTTACATGCTGACCAAACCGGACAAGCGCGTGTTGATTTTGTTCACCCACACCAGAAGTGATCAGGACACGCAGCTTGAAATATCAAAACATACTCTGAACCAATTATATTAGTTTGGGGATATGTCAAAGCATTAAACGTTTATGGCAATTTAGCTAGCTATAAACATTGTGCTGTTACCTGAAATGCACAAGGTTTCTCTACTCTGACTTTTAATCCACAGTTAAAATGGTAAACCACATTCATTTCTCATCCCTACTCCTTCCTCAGGCTTCTTTTTTACTTATTTGGACTTTATATGGCGGCTGGCAACCAACTTTACGGTGCAGTACTACGACTGGGTCAGTTAATCTTTCAATCACCCACGTGGGTATATGTTCCTCAACACCAATGAGATGGCACGTGGGTATATGCTCTTAAAACCAATGAGGAGATGGGAGAGGCCAGACTTGCAGCACGTTGAGCGTCACAAATAGAACCTATTTCTATTTTAGCTCCTGGCCACGCAGATGCTCGTGAGCAGTGTGGGTGCAATGATTGAACAACATGTATGTGTCAATTTATTTTGCAACCCTCGCGCACGCAACCGGTGTGGTCAGCATGTTACAGTCCTGCCACCTGCCGTCTTAGTGTCCTGTTTCAGGCAATCCATTGCATGTGGAGGTTAAACAGGTTCTCTAGCATGCCTATATTCTGGCAACCTGAGGAAGAGAACCGCAGGGTTATGTGTGTTTGTGTGGCTGTATTATTCTTGAAAGAACCTTTACTCTCATTTTATCTCTACCTTTGTCAGTTATTGTACCTTTTTTTTCTTCATTTATTGAGCCTATTGGTCTGTCAGGAAACGCCCCACTGGCTAGTAATAGGTAACAGATCTCTTTACATAGCTAGGCCTAATGCTTTACATGGGACCACTGTTGTGTTTGGCACATCGTTGCTATGGAGATGTTTTCTAGTTCTGGGTGTATGCTTTTTTTGAGTTCTCTAATCTAGTAATTGCAGGTTGTTCAGAACCCCTCTAGTGATCTCAATTATTTAAATGTTATGTTGGAGGATCATGTCCAAGCTATTGGCATAACCCAAAAAACACTGACAAATCAGAGAAACAAGAGGGTCATAAAAAGATTCATTATTCCGTGTGTGTGTATATATAGAGTGCATTCAGTAAGTGTTCAGACCCCTTGACTTTTTCTACAGTTTGTTAGGTTACAGCCTTATTGTAAAATGAGGGGGGAAAACATTTTAATCCAATCTACACACACTACCCCATAATGACAATGCAAAAACAGGATTTTTTTAATGTTTGCAAATGTAATAAAAACGGAAATATAATTTACGTAGGTGTTCAGACCCTTTGCTATGCGATTTGAAATTGAGCTCAGGTGCATCCTGTTTCCATTGATCATCCTTAAGATGTTTCTACAACGTGATTGGAGCACCTGTGGTAAATTACATTTATTGGACATGATTTGGAAAGGCACACACCTGTCTATATAAGGTCCCACAGTTGACAGTGCATGTTAGAGCAAAAACCAAGCCATGTGGTTGAAGGAATTGTCCGTAGAGCTCCAAGACAGAATTGTGTTGAGTCCTATATCTGGGGAAGGGTACTAAAACATTTCTGCAGCATTGAAGGTCCCCAAGAACACAGTTGCCTCCATTGTTCTTAAATTGAAGAAGTTTGGAACCCCCAAGACTCTTCCTAGAGCTGGCCACCTGGCCAACCTGAGCATTCGGGGGAGAAAGGCCTTGGTCAGGGAAGTGACCAAGAACCTGATGGTCACTCTGACAGCGCTCTATAATTCCTCTGTGAAGACTGGAGAAGGACAACCACCTTCCAGAAGGACAACCATCTCTGCAGCACTCCACCAATCAGGCCTTTATGGTAATGGCCAGAAGGAAGCCACTACTCGGTAAAAGGCACATGACAGCCCACTTGGAGTTTGCCAAAAGTCACCTAAAGAATAGAAGATTCTCTGGTCTGATGAATCTGAGATTGGACTCTTTAGCTTGAATGCCAAGCGTCACATTTGGAGGAAACCTGACACCATGCCGTGGGCATGTTTTTCAGCGGCAGGGACTAGGAGACTAGTCAGGATCAAGGGAAAGATGAATGGAGCAAAGTACAGCGAGCCTTGAAGAAAACCTGTTCCAGAGCACTCAGACTACGGCGTAGGGTTTACCTTCTAACAGGACAATGACCCTAAGCACACAGCCAAGACAATGCAGGAGTGGCTTTGGGACAAGACTCAATGTCCTTGAATGACCCAGCCAGAGCCCAGACTTGAACCTGATCGAACATCTCTGGAGAGACCTGAAAATAGCTGTGCAGCGATGCTCCCCATCCAACCTGACAGAGCTTGAGAGGCTCTGCAGAGAAGAATGGGAGAAACTCCCCAAATACGTGTGCCAAGCTTGTAGCTTCATACCCAAGAAGACTTGAGGCTTTAATCACTGCCAAAGGTGCTTCAACAATGTACTGAGCCAAGTCTGAATACTTATGTAAATGTGATATCATTTTTTTTATATATATAAATATGCAAAGATTTCTTAGCCTGTCATTATGGGGTATTGTGTGCGGGGAAATGTAGAATAAGGCTGTAACGTAACAATGTGGGAAAAGTCTAGGGGTCTGAATACTTTCAGAATGAGCTGTAAGTCAATGTGGCTGCATTACTCTCCAGGATCAGAACTGTAGATGGTCAAATTAATAAAGTTTCCTAACTATATCAGTTCATAGGAAATTACGCTGTCACAAGCATGCTATTCAGGAAAACACTAAATTGATGGTATTCTGTGACTATTTCAACTGAGGTGCTAAAGTGGCAAGCCATGGACTAATCCTACCACCTGCAAATCCTGCCACACAGAGGCTGCTCTTCCCTGTGCCCCCCTCGCCTCTTCAGACCCAATGGGATTAATCGCACCAGCCAATTTTAGGTGGAGAACATTGGACGTCGTCCAAGGGAGACTAGCAGTCCTGTGACAGTCACGGGAGGCGAATGGATACATATCACATTAGAGAATGTTCCAGGCTATTGTTGGGAATTACGACTTGGTTCATCTCAGCAAGTCTCTTTGAGTGAACTATTGCCGCATATAATACATGCCTTCATGGCAATAGCTGCCAAGTGGGTCAAGCAAGCCTGAAGTAACAAATGGAAAGTATGCAGCAGTGGGAGATGAGGCCATATCTCAAACTGATAAAAAGGTAGAAGCCATGGTATAGGCAGAATTTAAAAATCTATCCACATTCTCAGATTTGCATGTCATGTTTTTTGGTCAGCCTATGTTCTCGTGTTGAAGCCTCACGAACCACGTGGGTCCCATTCATTGAAAGCAGCCGTCACCGAACGGCAGTAACGATACACGTCCGGCGCGGCCCCCTGTTGCAGGTCAGGCAGCTGGGGGCACATCATAAATGCAATAAAAAAGGAGAGGCATCTACGCACACCCCTTCACTCGTCCAAGCACTGCCATGGCCAGGAATAGCCCAGGGTACGCTTTCCCGATAGCGATGGAGCTTAAGCTTACAAGTGTTTTAACCATGCGTTGTTCCTATAATGGCCAAAGATGTTACATGCGTTTTCCAAAACACCACCTCGAAAGAACTAAGTGTGTCGTTGGAGCATGTGTGTACTGATATGATCAAAAGTCAGTTCTGCTCTCAGATCAGCTTTCTCCATTCAAATCTTACCATAACATTAGAATTATTCCACAGTACTGACAACAGATCAGCTCCTAGAGAGATGACCACTTATATGGCTGCAAATATTGAGGCGGCTTATTCTAAAGCTAATTTCTGGAAGGCTAACCCAGAAGTAAAATTTTGCGTAGTTCGGTCAGCTGCTTGATTAACTTCTGAGTTCATAAGTGTTACAAATTTAGAGTTCCGGCAAAAACTAAGTATCCACCCTCACAAAAGGAAACAGGAAACTCAGCAAAATAACTTAACATGGAAATTAACATGATTCTATGTTTAACGAAGATCTTCTGTGAATAAAGGTACGCATGCAGGCAAAAAAATACATTTAACAACGCACTTAGCTGTTTCTAGTGGTCTGCTCGAGTGATCTGAGGCAGTTGGTAAATAACGAGCATTTTCAAGTGCAACTTTATTACTAATGCTTTTGGGAAACAGCTCAGAGATTTAACTATGCTCCTGCGAAGGTTCTAATGATGAACCTAGCCCTAAAATACTTTAGGGGAAACTGGGCCCAGGCCTGCTCATTGCATGGGGCAAAACCAGACTGATTTATCACTCACGCAACCCCTCCCCAGACCAGCTATGAACGAGGAGACTCCTCCAGTTGTAGAGTTCATGCCAAAGGCACTGTATGTTCTCTCTCTGGGTACAAGCAATTTTATCTCATGTCATCTTAGATTTAAAAATGGGGTAATGTTATTTTGTAAGCACTCATGGTTAGACTCGGATGGACTTTTGTGTAGTAAACTAATATGAAGACAAGACGCTAGAATCACCAACCCTTTAGTGGATGATTTGTATCTCCACGGACTGCCCGCTAAAATGGCTGTAGATCCTGTGTCCTCAGGTGTCCCTCAGCTATGACTGAGCAATCTGTACCATAGTGTAATGTCTGTAGGTAGGCTCTTTGGTCTCAGGTCTGTGTCAGTATTCCAGGGTCAGACTTGATCTCAAACCATGTGTTCAAAAGAACATCACACTCTCAAATATTGGGGCGAGTTTGTTTTTCTTCCATGTCCAACGTTAAATTGTGAAAAGTAAAGCTATAGCCTTTCACATTGCTTCTGTTGGTGTGATTTTTGTTTCACAATTTTGGATGTCATGTGTGTCTCTATGGTGACTGACTCTGTCCCTCTCTGCAGGGTGGCAACAATGCAGGACACACGGTGGTGGTGGACTCTGTGGAGTATGACTTCCATCTTCTACCCAGTGGCATTATCAACCCCAAGGTCACAGCTTTCATTGGTGGGTAGAACACAGCTGCTGGACTGAGGAATGAACAGGAAAGATGATTTCACAATAAGAATTGAGCTGTGAAGTAACCCTCATGGTCTACTACTACGTCAGTTATAATCTCTAGTCTTTACAGAACAAATAAATGTTTGTTTATTATATCTCCTGTGCAGTTTCCATACACACTTTTGTATGCAAGAAGCCAATATTAATGACTTCTCCCGTCTAAATCTAGCCAATCTGTATTATATTCTAATAGCTCCAGCTTTGCCTGATGCCACAAAACAAGTGATTGACTTGACTGGGAGCCAACTCGCAGGCTGACGCAGTAGAGTGCTATAGATCACATTTTATCTGCAGTAACTTCATTTTGCTAATGGTCTAACATCTAGTACATTTTGGCAACACCTAACAAATATGTCCTCTGGCTCTTAACCCACAGCTCGTCAGCAGTTTAACATATAGAATGTTAAGTGGATCAATCCTTTTCCGTCTACTATTGCTGTCTAGTTGAGCTCCACAGTCAGGCTTTCAGAGCCCAAACAGGTGTTCGGAACCCTTCAGAATCCTGAGCACTGTTTGCCATGAGAAAATAAATAAGGCTGATTGTGCAGAACAGGTTATGGCCCTCTCCACATTAGTTTAATTTCTGGCCTTAATGTTGATTGGTCGCTGCTCAGCGGAACAGCAGAACTGTTTTTCTGATGGAGTATTTAACTCTTTATAGCCCACAACACTTGAGATCAAATTCAATATGGGGTTTTTCACTGCCCTTTCCTTATTGTTTACTGATGCATCCGTTTCTCCATATCTTCCATGTTGCCTGTGTCGGTCTATCCCACAGGTAATGGGGTAGTGATCCACCTGCCTGGCCTCTTCGAGGAGGCTGAGAAGAATGTGTGCAAAGGCAAAAGTGAGTACGAAGGAGCTATCCTCTTAATAGTTTAAGTCCCTTTTTACTCCCATGCCTAGAAGATTGCCATGTTGCTTAATGGGGATATCAAATGTTTTTTCTACCGTATGTGTTCAGGTCTGGAGGGCTGGGACAAGAGGCTGATCATTTCAGACAGAGCACACATTGGTAAGCCCTGCCTCATCAGGCCTCTTTATATTCAAAGAGCATTTAAATCCACGACTTCAGCCCAACTATAGTCTCTTTACTATATAAACTCAGCAAAAAAAGAAACGTCCCTTTTTCAGGACTTTGTCTTTCAAAGAGAATTTGTAAAAATCCAAGTAACTTCACAGATCTTCCTTGAAAAGGGTTTAACACTGTTTCCCATGCTTGATCAATGAACCATAAACAGTTAATGAACATGCACCTGTGGAACGGTTAAGACACTAACAGCTTACAGAAGGTAGGCAATTAAGGTCACAGTTATGAAAACTTAGGACACTGAAGAGGCCTTTCTACTGACTCTGAAAAACACCAAAAGAAAGATACCCAGGGTCCCTGCTCATCTGCGTGTACGTGCCTTAGGCATGCTGCAAGGAGGCATGAGAACTGCAGATGTGTCAAAGGCAATAAATTGCAATGTCTGTACTGTGAGACGCCTAAGACAGCGCTACAGGGAGACAGGACGGACAGCTGATCGTCCTCGCAGTGGCAGACCACGTGTAACAACACCTGCACAGGAAAGGGTACATCTGAACATCACACCTGCTGGATAGGTACAGGATGGCAACAACAACTGCCCGAGTTACACCAGGAACGCACAAATCCCTCCAATGCTCAGACTGTCCTCAATTTTTTTAAATTGTATTTTATTTCACCTTTATTTAACCAGGTAGGCAAGTTGAGAACACGTTCTCATTTACAATTGCGACATGGCCAAGATAAAGCAAAGCAGTTTGACACATACAACAACACAGAGTTACACATGTAGTAAAACAAACATAGTCAATAATACAGTAGAAAAATAAGTCTATATACAATGTGAGCAAGTGAGGTGAGAAGGGAGGTAAAGGCAAAAAAAGGCCATGGTGGTAAAGTAAATACAATATAGCAAGTAAAACACTGGAATGGTTGATTTGCAGTGGAAGAATGTGCAAAGTAGAGATAGAAATAATGAATAAAATAAATACAGTAGGGAAAGAGGTAGTTGTTTGGGCTAAATTATAGATGGGCTATGTACAGGTGCAGTAATCTGTGAGCTGCTCTGACAGCTGGTGCTTAAAGCTAGTGAGGGAGATAAGTGTTTCCAGTTTCAAAGATTTTTATAGTTCGTTCCAGTCATTGGCAGCAGAGAACTGCAAGGAGAGGCGGCCAAAGGAAGAATTGGCTTTGGGGGTGACCAGAGAGATATACCTGCTGGAGCGCGTTCTACAGGTGGGTGCTGCTATGGTGACCAGCGAGCTGAGATAAGGGGGGACTTTACCTAGCAGGGTCTTGTAGATGACCTGGAGCCAGTGGGTTTGGCGATGAGTATGAAGCGAGGGCCAGCCAACGAGAGCGTACAGGTCGCAGTGGTGGGTAGTATATGGGGCTTTGGTGACAAAACGGATGGCACTGTGATAGACTGCATCCAATTTATTGAGTAGGGTATTGGAGGCTATTTTGTAAATGACATCACCGAAGTTGAGGATTGGTAGGATGGTCAGTTTTACAAGGGTATGTTTGGCAGCATGAGTGAAGGATGCTTTGTTGCGGAATAGGAAGCCAATTCTAGATTTAACTTTCGATTGGAGATGTTTGATGTGAGTCTGGAAGGAGAGTTTACAGTCTAACCAGACACCTAGCTATTTGTAGTTGTCCACATTTTCTAAAAGTCAGAGCCGTCCAGAGTAGTGATGTTGGACAGGCGGGTAGGTGCAGGCAGCGATCGGTTGAAGAGCATGCATTTAGTTTTACTTGTATTTAAGAGCAATTGGGGGCCATGGAAGGAGAGTTGTATGGCATTGAAGCTCGCCTGGAGGGTTGTTAACACAAGTATACAGAATGGTGTCTGAGTAGAGGTGGATCAGAGACTCACCAGCAGCAAGAGCGACATTATTGATGTATACAGAGAAGAGAGTTGGTCCAAGAATTGAACCCTGTGGCACCCCCATAGAGACTGCCAGAGGCCCGGACAACAGACCCTCCGATTTGACACACTGAACTCTATCAGAGAAGTAGTTGGTGAACCAGGCGAGGCAATCATTTGAGAAACCAAGGCTGTCGAGTCTGCCGATGTCAATCACCACATTCTCAGAGTCGAAAGCCTTGGCCAGGTCAATGAATACGGCTGCACAGTATTGTTTCTTATCGATGGCGGTTAAGATATCGTTTAGGACCTTGAGCGTGGCTGAGGTGCACCCATGACCATCTCTGAAACCAGATTGCATAGCGGAGAAGGTATGGTGGGATTCGAAATGGTCGGTAATCTATTTGTTGACTTGGCTTTCGAAGACCTTAGAAAGGCAGGGTAGGATAGATATAGGTCTGTAGCAGTTTGGGTCAAGAGTGTCCCCCCCTTTGAAGAGGGGGATGACCGCAGCTGCTTTCCAATCTTTGGGAATCTCAGACGACACGAAAGAGAGGTTGAACAGGCTAGTAATAGGGGTGGCAACAATTTCAGCAGATAATTTTAGAAAGAAAGGGTCCAGATTATCTAGCCCGGCTGATTTGTAGGGGTCCAGATTTTGCAGCTCTTTCAGAACATCAGCTATCTGGATTTGGGTGACGGAAAAGTGGGGAGCGCAGGTCTGTTGACCGGGGTAGGGGTAGCCAGGTGAAAAGCATGGCCAGCTGTAGAAATATGCTTATTGAAATTCTCAATTATTGTGGTTTTATCAGTAGTGACAGTATTTCCTATCTTGTGGGCAGCTGGGAGGAGATGTTCTTATTCTCCATGGACTTTACAGTGTCCCAGAACTTTTTTGAGTTTGTGCTACAGGATGCACATTTCTGCTTGAAAAAGCTAGCCTTGGCTTTTCTAACTGCCTGTGTATATTGGTTTCTAGCTTCCCTGAAAAGTTGCATATCACAGGGGCTGTTCGATGTTAATGCAGAACGCCATAGGATGTTTTTGTGTTAACCAGGCATCCTTTTGTAATAACCAGGCATCCTCTACTGACGGGATGAGATCTATATCCTTCCAGGATACCCCGGCCAGCTCGATTAGAAAGGCCTGCTCGCTGAAGTGTTTCAGGGAGCGTTTGACAGTGATGAGTGGAGGTCGTTTGACCGCTGACCCATTACGGATGCAGGCAATGAGGCAGTGATCGCTGAGATCTTGGTTGAAAACAGCAGAGGTGTATTTAGAGGGCAAATTGGTTAGGATATCTATGAGGGTGCCCGTGTTTACGGCTTTCGGTGGTACCTGGTAGGTTCATTGATAATTTGTGTGAGATTGAGGGCATCAAGCTTAGATTGTAGGATGGCTGGGGTGTTAAGCATGTTCCAGTTTAGGTCGCCTAGCAGCACGAGCTCTGAAGATAGATGGGGGGCAATCAGTTCACATATGGTGTCCAGAGCACAGCTGGGGGCAGAGGGTGGTCTATAGCAGGCGGCAACGGTGAGAGACTTGTTTTTAGAGAGGTGAATTTTTAAAAGTAGAAGCTTGAACTGTTTCAAATTGTTCAAATTGTTTGGGAACAGACCTGGATAGTAGGACAGCACTCTGCAGGCTATCTCTGCAGTAGATTGCAACACCGCCTCCTTTGGCCGTTCTATCGTGTCTGAAAATGTTGTAGTTAGGGATGAAAATGTCCGAATTTTTGGTGGTCTTTCTAAGCCAGGATTCAGACACGGCTAAAACATCCGGGTTGGCAGAGTGTGCTAAAGCAGTGAATAAAACAAACTTAGGGAGGAGGCTTCTAATGTTAACATGCATGAAACCAAGGCTATTACGGTTACAGAAGTCATCAAAAGAGAGCGCCTGGGGAATAGGAGTGGAGCTAGGCACTGCAGGGCCTGGATTCACCTCTACATCACCAGAGGAACAGAGGAGGAGTAGGATAAGGGTACGGCTAAAAGCTATGAGAATTGGTCATCTAGAATTGAGTAAAAGGACGTTTCTGAGGGCGATAAAATAGCTTCAAGGACTAATGTACAGACAAAGGTATGGTAGGATGTGAATACAGTGGAGGTAAACCTAGGAATTGAGTGATGATGAGCGAGATATTGTCCCTAGAAACATAATTGAAACCAGGTGATGTCATCGCATATGTGGGTGGTGGAACTGAAAGGTTGGATAAGGTATAGTGAGCATGGCTAGAGGCTCTACAGTGAAATAAGCCAATAAACACTAACCAGAACAGCAATGGACAAGGCATATTGACAATAAGGAGAGGCATGTTTAGTCGAGTAATCATAAGGGTCCAGTGAGTAGAGGTTGGTTGGGGTCACGGCGATTCAGACAGCTAGCATAGGATGGAGGTCTGTTTTTAGCCGCCTCGTGCGTTTCCGTAGGTAGATTAGTGGGGTTCCGTGTGGTAGAGGGGATCAATCCAATTGGCAAAATCGATAGTTATAGTGACCCAAGAAAAATGGTCCGATAGACTTATTCAGATTGCAGCCGATAAGACAGCTAACGATTAGCGGGCCCCAGATGAGCGTTCAGGTAACGTCGCGACTGAGGTGCCAGTTGGATAACTCCCTCGGGCAGATAACGTTGGTAGTCAGTCGTGAAGGCCCGGTGGGGCTCCGCATTGGCAGTAAAATGGGTCCGGATAGGTGATTGTAGCCCAGGAGTGGCTGATGGAACTCTTCAGCTGGCTAGCTCCGGAATAATTGATGTTTGCTCCGGGATCGACGTAAGCCAATAGACACACGGGTAGCAGCTAGCTAGCTGCGAAATCAAGGTGTAAATGTCCAGAGCTTGCGGTTGAAATCCGGGGATATGGAGAAAAATAGGTCCGGTATGTTCCTGGATGAGTCACGTTGTACAAAGGTGGCGATAGATTATCGAGCTAAAGGAATAGCTGATGACTACAAACCGTGGTTAGCTGAAATACTAACGTTAGTCAGTAAACTGGCTAGCTTCTGGGTAGCTTCTGGCTAGCTTCTGGCTAGCTTCTGGGTAGCTTCTGGGTAGCTTCTGGCTAGCTTCTGGCTAGCTTCAGGTTAGCTTCAGGTTAGCTTCTGGCTAGCTTCTGGTTAGCTTCAGGTTAGCTTCAGGTTAGCTTCTGGCTAGCTTCTGGCTAGCTTCAGGTTAGCTTCAGGTTAGCTTCTGGCTAGCTTCTGGCTAGCTTCAGGTTAGCTTCTATTGTGGATTTTCAAATTTGAGGTAAATAATACTGTACTTTTTTTTTGTAATTGGTGAGGCAGGAAAGCGTTTTGAAGTTGAGTTTTTGGAAAATAAAATATATAAAAGATATGCGAAGAAAGGTGTAATTATATACACTGCTCAAAAAAATAAAGGGAACACTAAAATAACACATCCTAGATCTGAATGAATTAAATATTCTTATTAAATACTTTGTTCTTTACATAGTTGAATGTGCTGACAACAAAATCACACAAAAATGATCAATGGAAATCAAATTTATCAACCCATGGAGGTCTGGATTTGGAGTCACACTCAAAATTAAAGTGGAAAACCATACTACAGGCTGATCCAACTTTGATGTAATGTCCTTAAAACAAGTCAGAATGAGGCTCAGTAGTGTGTGTGGCCTCCACGTGCCTGTATGACCTCCCTACAACGCCTGGGCATGCTCCTGATGAGGTGGCGGATGGTCTCCTGAGGGATCTCCTCCCAGACCTGGACTAAAAGTCTGTGGTGTGGCGTTGGTGGATGGAGCGAGACATGATGTCCCGATGTGCTCAATTGGATTCAGGTCTGGGGAAGGGGCGGGCCAGTCCATAGCATCAATGCCTTCCTCTTGCAGGAACTGCTGACACACTCCAGCCACATGAGGTCTAGCATTGTCTTGCATTAGGAGGAACCCAGGGCCAACCGCACCAGCATATGGTCTCACAAGGGGTCTGAGGATCTCATCTCGGTACCTAATGGCAGTCAGGCTACCTCTGGCGAGCACATGGAGGGCTGTGCGGCCCCCCAAAGAAATGCCACCCCACACCATGACTGACCCACCGCCAAACCGGTCATGCTGGAGGATGTTGCAGGCAGCAGAACGTTTTCCACGGCGTCTCCAGACTCTGTCACGCCTGTCACATGTGCGTGTGAACCTGCTTTCATCTGTGAAGAGCACAGGGCGCCAGTGGCGAATTTGCCAATCTTGGTGTTCTCTGGCAAATGCCAAACGTCCTGCACGGTGTTGGGCTATAAGCACAACCCCCACCTGTGGATGTCGGGCCCTCATACCACCCTCATGGAGTCTGTTTCTGACTGTTTGAGCAGACACATGCACATTTGTGGCCTGCTGGAGGTCATTTTGCAGGGCTCTGGCAGTGCTCCTCCTTGCACAAAGGCGGAGGTAGCGGTCCTGCTGCTGGGTTGTTGCCCTCCTACGGCCTCCTCCACATCTCCTGATGTACTGGCCTGTCTCCTGGTAGCGCCTCCATGCTCTGGACACTACGCTGACAGACACAGCAAACCTTCTTGCCACAGCTCGCATTGATGTGCCATCCTGGATGAGCTGCACTACCTGAGCCACTTGTGTGGGTTGTAGACTCCGTCTCATGCTACCACTAGAGTGAAAGCACCGCCAGCATTCAAAAGTGACCAAAACATCAGCCAGGAAGCATAGGAACTGAGAAGTGGTCTGTGGTCACCACCTGCAGAACCACTCCTTTATTGGGGGTGTCTTGCTAATTGCCTATAATTTCCACCTGTTGTCTATTCCATTTGCACAACAGCATGTGAAATTTATTGTCAATCAGTGTTGCTTCCTAAGTGGGCAGTTTGATTTCACAGAAGTGTGATTGACTTGGAGTTACATTGTGTTGTTTAAGTGTTCCCTTTATTTTTTTGAGCAGTGTATATATACGGGACAAGACGAGGACAAAAGGACGTCTGACTGCTATGCCATCTTGGATGCAATAGGCTGAGAGAGGCTGGACTGATGGCTTGTAGGCCTGTTGTAAGGCAGGTCCTCATCAGACATCACCGGCAACAACATCGCCTATGGGCACAAACCCACCGTCGCTGGACCGGACTGGCAAAAAGTGCTCTTCACTGACGAGTCACGGTTTTGTCTCACCAGGTGGGATGGTCGGATTCGCGTTTTTCGACGAAGGAATGAGCGTTACGCTGAGGCCTGTACTCTGGAGCGGGATCGATTTGGAGGTGGTGGGTCCGCCATGGTCTGGGGCAGTGTGTCACAGCATCATTGGACTGAGCTTTTGTCATTGCAGGCATTCTCAACACTGCATTACAGGGAAGACATCCCCCTCCCTCATGTGGTACCCTTCCTGCAGGCTCATCCTGACATGACCCTCCAGCATGACAATGCCACCAGCCATACTGCTCGTACTGTACGTGATTTCCTGCAAGACAGGAATGTCAGTGTTCTGCCATGGCCAGCGAAGAGCCCGGATCTCAATCCCATTGAGCACATCTGGGACCTGTTGGATCGGAGGGTGACCGCAAGAACTGACAAATCTGGTGCAGTCCATGAGGAGGCGATGCACTGCAGTACTTAATGCAGCTGGTGGCCACACCAGATACTGACTGTTACTTTTGATTTTGACCCCCCCCCCTTGTTCAGGGGCGCATTATTCCATTTCTGTTAGTCACATGTCTATGGAACTTGTTCAGTTTGTCTGTTGAATCTTGTTATGTTCATACAAATATTTACTCATGTGAAGTTTGCTGAAAATAAATGCAGATGACAGTGAGAGGACGTTTCTTTTTTTGCTGATTTTAGAAGGCTGTAGGACTGGAGACCGATGTGCAATGCTCATGTTTGGCTGTCTGTTAAGGGGAATAATGAGTCTGCTTAATTTCTATCAATGTTTTTCTTTTCATCATGAATGCATTACAATGTTTTGAGTATCAACAGTTGGTCTCTTAGCTAGTGAATGCCACTGTCAGTGTAAAGCTGGTGCCCAGAAGAGATCCTCATAAACAAGCGTATAAAAATGCTGCATGGCTTTCATGGGGAACATGTTTCTGTTATATGGGGGTTGGGGGATGAAAGTGGCCAATTAATTAGCTTAGCTATTTTGGGGCCCTTTCGTATTCTGTGCATACATTAGAACTGATTTGACCTAAGATGCACTCCGAAGGCCTGTTTTTAAATCGGTGAACTGGCTTTCAGTTTTCCAGGACATAAGTCATGTTCGCTCTGAATGTTAAATAGCACCTTTTTTTTGTAAAATCAGAATGACTTGTATTAGGCTACATTATTCAGTCCACTAGCCTGAACTCGGCCCATTTTGCTATTTGAATATGTGTGGCGGGAAAGAAATTATTTAGCACTGACAGGTTACATTTTACTCACAGAAATTAGGCAAACTGCCTTACCTGTGAATTTATTGTTGCGTTGTTATTGGTCCTTAGTATGTACGGATTTCTTTACCCTTTGAGTGGTGAACTCTGCTCAACTAGACTTGTTGTGCCTTGAGTCATTTTGTCTCCCTGCTCATTGTCAAAGAAGTGCCAAACGGTTAAGTCAATGCAGCGAGATGCCAAAAAAGGACACTTCTTATAAACAGCGATTGCGTAGTAGTGCCTTTGCAAGGCCGCTTTAGGGACTAGTGTGAGAAAGAGGGGCCATTTCTGACTGGATGAGAGACTCTACTGTTCACTTCCCTTCATGGATTTAAAAGGAAAGTATTGGTGTAAGTTTATTGTTGATTCTCCAACTCATTCTCATCTAAGCTTACACTAATCCAATGCTTTTAAATGTGTCGGGAGGAGTCAACTGCACAAGGGCACACTTCCGGGAGAAAGGGGAGATAATTGGGACGCTAGGTTTTAGTAAGGAGCAGAAAAGGGGGTGAGGTGACAGGATTGTGAGTTTGCCCTTCTCTACCTCCTCCCACAGTTTTTGATTTCCACCAAGCGGTCGACGGTGTGCAAGAGCAGCAGAGACAAGAGCAAGCAGGCAAGAAGTAAGAACCCTACCTACCACCTGTCATTCTCCTGGATTAGAGAGTATGGCTCAGTAATGGTTTGGCTTGCAGCAGCGCTGAAAAGCAGGAGTTCCCTCTCCTATGGGCGAATGTGTAGTATATTAGCCCTTCTATGCATCTAGTCTTGTTTAATGAAACAACCTCAACTGACTCCAGCTTGAAGCAGAACTGAAAAACAAGATTCCCCTGTCCTATGGCAGATACCCAGCAAAAACCTTTTTTAGCTTAGTAAATGTAGCATAAATACTGAAACAACCTCAACTGACTGCGAAATCTCCAGAGATGTCAAATATTAAATATCACAATTTTTTCTCTCTGCGCCATTGTTGTGGAGCTGTTTTCAGTATTTTAAAAGTTTTGCCTTGAGTGCTGCGTGAAGGAAATGTGATGATAATTTGCTTGTACTGTAGTCTGGGGTTAATGCAATGGTAAACCTTCATGATCTCCCATATAGTGATACATCATTGTATTACTCGTGTTTGGAAATAGTTTCTTTCCTGTTCTATCTGACAATGTCATCTGGAGGAAGCAAACAAATCCTACACTGTAGCTATTAGAGGTTACTGTTACCAGTTAGTCATATAATGGAGACGCCCAATTTGGTTCTGAGAAGAGGGTGGTAAGCACAGGCTTAGACTCAGGACATCGCTCTGATATGCTGGGCATTTTGAAGCTTTTGTTGGGCATCAAAATAAGCCCAACGCCCTGATAGAATTATTGTGTAAAACAATCTGCAGCGTTGGAACATGTTCAACAGCTAGTTATTGTGCCAGTTTCTCTCCCATGGGTAGTAAAATGGCAAGTCACTCATTATAGGCTTATATCACAAGTTGTGGAATTTCAACACCTTAAGGCATTACAACTTCCCTCTTACCTCTGAGAGAGGCAGATAACTGCGTTAAACAGGCTTGGATTAGGTCTCCTGTAGTATGAGCGTGACTTGTCTCATGGTGGACCTGTCCTGCATTCTTTTAGTATCTTTACTGAAGGAGTTAGTACTCATGATACTCTGTCTCAGTTCCAGAAGACCACTTATTTTCTCACTGATAAGTCCTTTCCCACATGAAGTCATTCCCTACCTTACATCAGACCAGGGACCTAACATCACCAGATATCCCCTAGCAGCACCATGTGACTGATGCTCTCCAACCCTTATTGCAGCAACATTGTTTCAGTCAGCAGCAGGGCAGCAGGTGACGTTCCAGCCCCATAAATACTCCTTAGAAAGTCCCCTGGCCTAGCTACTTCCCTACAACTGTCACATGTCTGACCCTACACACATAAATACTGGCTGAAGGACAAGTGTGTGTGTGTGTGGTTAATGTTGAGTTAATGTTGAGTCAGTGACTCCGTATTGTTGATGATTTACTTTGTTTCGTCGTATTCCTCACCCAGCCTAGGAACAACGAAAAAAGGGATTGGTCCGGTGTACTCAGCCAAAGCAGCCCGTAGCGGCCTCCGGATATGTGACCTCATGTCTGACTTCACGCAGTTCTCTGAAAGGTGAGGGAGTGGCCTGGTCCGCATATGGCCAATAATGACTATCCCTTTATTCAGAGTACAACTAGCTCCAGTTAGATAAAAATGTAACTGTGACATCTATTTTTTGTAGATTTAAAGTCTTAGCCTCGCAGTATCAGTCTATGTATCCGACCCTGGTGATTGATATCGATGGGGAGTTGTCCAAGTTGAGGGTGAGCTACAGGTCCTCCATATCAGTTTAATAAAGTTATCACTGGTTTAACATAGGGGTTATGTCCTACATTTCAGTGTAATTCTTGGGTCAAGTGTTTGCGTGCTGTGCTCTTGTCCAGGATTACGTGGAGAAGGTAAAGCCTATGGTGAGAGACGGGGTCTTTTACATGTACGGGGCCTTACATGGACCTCCCAAAAATATCCTGGTGGAAGGAGCCAACGCTGCCCTCTTGGATATTGACTTCGGTGAGTATCCCCCACTGTCATTGTGTCAATGTCAATTAACCCCTGTCACTGTGTAAATGGCCAATTAACCCCTATTGAATTGAACAAGCTAATTTCTACTGGTGAGTTAATTCCACTGAAACAGTGTTATCAGAGCTGTCAGAGGATTGGAACAACATGTTCACTGAGCCTAACACCAGAGAGTACTCCTACACCATGCGTGACTCTGAGAAATGCTGGCTGCTTTGTCAATGTCACTTTCCCTCATTTGTTCAGTCACAAAGCACTCCAGAGATCACACACAGAACATAACTTAATGAGGGAGAGGGTTGCTATGTACTGAAGGTCACCATGTTCTTTTTCATTGATACAATGGTAGTAGGTCAAAGTGGGGGGTATCGTATGGCCGTGCTAATGCTATTTGCATAAAGGAGAATGGTTTTTGCACCTGTGCAGACATGTATGGGAGGGGTGAAATTCTCCCTCCCTCCCTCTGACCTGAAAGGCCCATTAGTGTGGACTGGAAAGTCCACCTCTGTTTAAGCACACCTGACAGACCTGACACGGAGAGATTGTTTGCATGTCATGTTAAGACTGAATCATTTAGTTTCCTTTACTCGTATTACAAGCTGTGTTAATACAGTCATTGTGATATGATAATCCTCTCTTGTACGAATTCGTTGTCATCTTTATCTGAGGAAGACCGAGGAGGAAATAAGATGTTTATCGTTTTGGTATGTTGTGTTTTTGTTTCAGGGACATACCCTTTCGTGACCTCATCTAACTGCACAGTGGGCGGGGTGTGTACGGGGCTAGGCATGCCGCCCCAGAACGTGGGTGAGGTGTATGGCGTGGTCAAGGCCTACACCACCCGGGTTGGCATCGGCGCCTTTCCCTCAGAGCAGTTCAATGTAAGAATGTCAGCCTGTCTTTCTAACTTGAGGGAAGCCATGCCTTCTTGCCTTTGAAAGCTACGGGCTAGAGTCATATTGGTTCACATGGTGCAAATTCTTTCCTGCTCTCTGTTTCCAGTGTGAGTAGAGGAATGTAGACTAGTGTTAATGTTGGGGGAATGGCATAGCTGCTGATTGAGTCATCAGTGTTCTGAATTCCAGTGAGTGTTCTGTGAACCCCACAGGCTCAGGCATGTGGGTATTGAAACAACAAATGGTTTTGGGAAGGATAGTCACTAAACCATTCCCTCTGCTAGCGCTTGTGAAATAATCCCAGCAAAACCAGAATAACCAATTCCTCAACCTGTACAGGACAGGGAATGGACACATTTCAAGCTTGACATGTCCATGTTTTACTTTGTCAGGGTCTTAAAGTGAATCTGAGCCTTAAGGGTCTGCCTGTTTTCTTCTCCAAGGACATTGGGGAGCTCCTGCAGACAAGGGGGAAAGAAGTGGGTGTAACCACGGGCCGTAAAAGGAGATGTGGTTGGCTGGACCTGGTGCTCATCAAATACGCCCACATGATCAACGGCTTCACTGCGTGAGTCCCCACACCCCCTTCAACTCTGTACTGTCAATCACCACACCTCCCGCTTTTTACTTACTGTCTCAATATAAGTATGTGGACACCTGATTGTCGAATATCTTGCTTCCATTCAGCCACAAGGGCATTAGTGAGGTTGGGTGATTAGGACTGGCTTGCAGTCGGCGTTCCAATTCATCCCAAAGGTGTTCGATAGGGTTGAGGTCAGGGTCAGTCAGGTTTGCACAGTGTTTGTGATTTATCACAAGTTTGTGATTCATCACTCCAGAGAACACGTTTCCACTGCTCTAGATTCCAATGGCGGTGAGCTTTACACCATTCCAGCTGACGTATAGGGATCTTAGGCTTGTGTGCGACTGCTTGGCCATGGAAACCCATTTCATAAAGCTCCTGATGAATAGTTATTGTGCTCACGTTGCTTCCATAGGCAGTTTTTAACTCTGTAGTGAGTGTTGCAACTGAGGACAGACCATTTTTACGCGCTTCAGAACTCAGTGATCCAGTTCTGAGCTTGTGTGGCCTACCACTTTGCGGCAACTCTGTTACTCCTAGATGTTTCCACTTCACAATAACAGCACTTACAGTTAACCTGGTGCAGCTCTAGCAGGGCATAAATTTGACAAACTGACTTGTTGGAAAGGTGTCATCCTATGACGGTGCCACGTAAGTCACTGAGCTCTTCAGTAATGCCATTCTACTGCCAATGTTTGTCCATGGAGATTTTATATACTCGTCAGTAACGGGTGTGGCTGAAATAGCCGAATCAACTCATTTTAAGTGGTGTCCATATACCATGTAGTGTACTTGAATAGACTTCAGCTTTGTACACATCCTGTATTTGGGTGTTGGTGAACATGCCTGCTAAACTCCCAATGTTCTGTTGTCCTCCCATTCAGCTTAGCTCTCACCAAACTAGACATCTTGGATGTGCTCCCTGAGATCAAAGTTGGTGTGTCCTACTCTGTGGATGGTGAAAATATACCTAATTTTCCAGGTAGGCTGCTCATCAAAACAGCAATAAATTGGCAGCAGCTAATGGGGATCCTCAATAAATACAAAAACAATGATGCTTCTGTACTTGTTAATGAGGATAAAGTGAACTGAATAAGGGAGCTATGCTATATTTTTAATTGCAATATTCCAAGTCTGTTGTCTTAAGTTTATGGCAGCCAATGGCCTGATGTTGTGCCCAACTCTCCCCAGCCAACCAGGAAGTCTTACAGAGCGTTGAGGTTCAGTATGACACCCTGCCAGGTTGGAACAGTGACACCTCCACCGCCAGAACATTTGATGAGCTGCCAGAGAACGCCCAGAAATACGTCCGCTACATTGAGGAGCACCTCGGTGTGCCTGGTAAGAACCCCCCTCTCCTTAACACCTGGAGATGTCTGGTTGATTCCGATGGGGTGAAAATACCTTGTAGTGGTCACAGGTGTGGACCATATTTGGGGACATTTTGTTGTTTTATTGGTAAAGCTATTCAATAAGTACTTTTCACCCACAGTGAAATGGATTGGCGTAGGCAAGTCTCGGGAGTCCATGATCCAGATCTTCTAAGGTCTTCTCCTCCACACTGTAGCCACCACCAGACCCTCAGTCCCCCCTCTCTTCCGATGGTTACCTGGTTCCAGGGGCCTGTGGCTTGGGAAACTGGTCCTATGCTACATGCCACTCCTCTCTATCCCCAACTCACTCCCATACCACAGACACCAACCTGGGAGCTGCTCCTGGGGATGCTCTTATCACATCCCCCCGTGATCCCGCTCTCTCCTTATTCTCTCTCTCTGTCTGTCTCTGTCTCTGGAGACCTGTGTGGGACTCTTCAAAATAGCCTCCTCAGGCGTTAACAGGGAAGTACACTTCAGTTGCTTGCCAGCCTACGTCTGTTACTCCCCATGTATGGTTTGTCAGAAAGCCCTCAACCTCTTCTGGCCTTTGTTTATGGATCTGTTATCCTGACATCCTTGCACACGCACCCCACACACACTCAAATCACACACAAAACCACACTAAAATCCAGGAGTGTGACACTGTCATTGACCCGTCTGCAAGCCAATGTCAGAAACGATATGTTCATGTGTACAGTACTGGAGTGGGACTTGGTTGATTCATACACCAATTTTCTGTGCCTGTACTGTGATGAAAACAGTTTGTGTAAATGTGTTCTTTATGCCTAGCATGTGCCAAGGAGCCCATGGCCATGAAACGACCCACTCGAGCAACTTAAGATACAAAGTTTCTGTATGGACAACCGTCAATGTCTCTGTATACAATTGTAATAATGGCAGGAAATGTAGAATATGTTGCTGCTGTTATAATGATCTTGTTCCATGCAACATAGATGCCTTTACTAGAAATACAATCTTAAATGGGCATTTTAGAGGCGTCACAATCAAACAACCTCTTAGTAATTTCCCCAGCTGACTAGAAATTAGTTTGTATTTCAAAGCAGGAAAAAGCTGTGTTACTACTGGACATTAAAACAGAGGTCAGTTAACATTTTGATAGGTGATCTTCTATCAAACTCCACATTGAAATGACGCAAGAATGTATTTCAATGCTATTCTAAGTTTAAACTCCAACGCAAACACACGATGTTGATATGCTAAACTCTAGTCTCAGGACTTCTACACAATCACAACAGTGTATATATTTTACTTCTATTTTAATGATTTTAGGACGAGGTATGATGGATTCTTTTCTGCAACTGCTGGATGTGTGGGTATTTCTGCAGATGTAGCGTATTAGACAGCAGATTGTCTCCTGACTCGGTAACAACTATATATAACCTTTTGCTTTTATAAACTGGAGCTGTTCAATTGAAATGGAATTTAATCATGTGTTTTCCCATCACTGATATACAATCTAAATATTTCAAATTAAGATTTTTAAAGACATGAAAGGATCTCTTCTGTTTATGTACTCGATCCATACATCAACATCGGAATGGCTTGATTATTACATGGAAAAATTGTTACTAGGAAAGGCGTGTATTCAAGGTTGACTTTGAACCTTGAATGACAGTTGTCTAAGGGTGCCTATTCATGCAGAGATGGAAGACTACTCATACAATATCAGTTTGCTTTTGTGTCTGTAGGTCTCTACAGAGAAGGCTGTAGACTCCTGTGAAATAATGGGTTTCTACGTTGGTGGCGAAGAAGTGCTTTCTCTTTCAAATATGGAAGTGTCAAACTAGTGTCACAATACGTAGTTACTATCTGTCAGGTACATTGTTAAGTCTGTCTTCAGTAGAACAGTTATCTCTGCTAGGCCTATATGATGTCTGTCTTGTTCTTCCCCTGTGTCTTTTTGATTGTAAGATTATATCAGCGATTATGGTATTCCGCTAAAGTATGCTCAGTGCGAAGATGAAAACATGCACTGGAAATTAAACTAATGGGATGTCTTTAAATGCTGCTTATCGTTGTTTCTATAGATTATCCGATGATCTGCCCATAGGCCACAATGTGGTAAACATTTTCTGCTTTACATATAACAGCAACTAATCAGTTGAGATACTTACCCCGTCAGTAGTGTCAACACCCACCTGAAACTCCCCATACAAGGTGAAGGCATTCTACTGTTTGCTAATCCTAAACTATACACATCCGGACACCCAGCCTTATGACATGTTTTTTCAGGACTAACTGTCCTTTGGGCTCCCGTTCCAAGACTATTTCATGTTTTTATTTACCATAAATCTTAACCTGGGCCCTTGGGAATGGCCCGTAACTAAGCATTTCACTGTTGGTCTACTACACCTGTTCGCTACACCCGCAATAACATCTGCTAAATGTGTGTGTGACCAATCAGATTTTATTTGATGTGATGAATACACATTTTGATTTGGGTTTGAATACCTCTAAAATGTATATTTCTACCTTGAGGCTCATCTGTGAGTGGATAGGTGAAAAGATGGTTACACCATTGCTTTCACCTATGTTACAGTGATGTCCTCAAGGAAAGAAGGGTGTATTAAAATTGTCAAACGGGTCCTGCTCTTCAAGGCGGCTTAGTATTTTGCTTTCTCTATCCCACCACATCAGCTCAACATGTTGGAAGAATGTTTGGCTCCCATGCTCAACATTGGCTCCCATTCAAACACAAAAATGTCTGTTAATTAGGCTTTGATGAGCAACATGTAAAATTAGTTCACAAGCCTTCTTTAGCCAAAAACAAACATGTAGAGTGCAAAAGGAGTTTTTGATGTGAATGTCTCACCTTAACCGAACCAGTTAAAGACTAAAGGCAGGAAATCTTTAAATGAAGAGGGAAATGTAGACAGTATATCCTGATCTTGGCGATAAATCCACGTTATTAGTTTGCTTTACTGTTTATCCCTTCCTAGTAATGCCTTCCAAAGTTACTCATCTCAGTAAAGTAACCATAGCGTTTAAACTGGTTCCAGCATTTTAATCATTGTCATTTTTAAAAGAGAAACATTTAATTGGCATGATGACTATTAGGCTTTTCATCTAACTCCAATATTTGATTATTATTTTTTCATTTGAACATCGCACAGGTAAACGCATATTTGCGCACGTTGGTCTTCTCCGTTTTGAGAATATTTACCTACTTTCAGTTCTGCGTTGTATCGCTGCTGTATTAAGTGTGTGTAGAACTCCAGTACCATTAACTTGGTCTTATTGTAGCTTGTTGAATATACTTTTGGAGATGGTGGTGCTGGCTGGGTAGTTGTGCATGTTTATCAAATGTAATTTGTACAGTACTGGTCTTGCTCTTAGTAATAATAAAATAAAGTAATATCAATGACAAACTGGCAATAGAAATCTAGAACAAGATTCCAACTAATAAAAACATTGGAAATGTCCGTTTATATATATATATATATATCAAATTCATCCGTGTATTTCTTCGAGGGAAATATTGTCTGGTTGCTGCATAATCATCACAATCGCCTGTGTACTTCATTACATGGCCACCAGAGGGAGACATTTACCTTTGAATAGTATTTCGTTTGTCAAGGTGCAATACGCACTGCTAGCTGAGAATTAGACAACTAAATGGGATAACGGATAGTTTTATATTAATCATTGGAGTTCGCACTATCAATGATGATTAATCATGCCTATAAGATACAGTACCAACTCTGTTTTCCTCAAGTATTTTATTCAATTTCATTGTCTTCTCGTTATCAGTAGAGTGGTCATGCTAATTTGACTACATCTAAATAAATACAGTTATTCCAGTCATGGTGGGAGATGGAGGTTGAAACTCAAAACCAGGGATAGGACATGGATAAGAACAGCTGATCATTGCCCATACAAACAGGTATGTATCACCTTCATAAAACAAGCAGCTCGAGCTACTACACGACGCAGAGCATTGATGTCAAGCTTAGGCCAGCCTTCAGCTCATCTCCATTGTGTGACCAGTCACGGATAGACCATATCACACAGCAGGCTGTTGCTTCTCTTTCCGGTTTAGAAAGAAACAGTTTACCGTTTGCGCTAGGAACAAAACGAAAGCTAACGGCAAACGAAACAGGGAGGGTCCTACCTGAATTTGTCGAATAGAAACTCGTTTAAGTTGCAAAACGTTTTCATTTGGAGTAAACCTTCTGTTGCATAACGTTTTGCAACCGACTTTGACTAATGAATACATCCCAGGGCCGTCCACTCTGTTTGCCAGCCACCACTGTGTTATACTAGAGGGTTAAGCAGATCCTACAGACATCCAAATTAGTGCTGTGGGAACCAAGACAGTTTGTTTGCCTTTCACCTGTGGCCTAGACACAAATAATGCTATAGAAGCCTGGGGATGTGCAGTTACACCACCAAATAAAACCTGTGTTTAGCTTAAGGTCATATGGTCACTCGCTCTGCAGTTTGGACATAATTGACAGTTTTTTATGGCTTCATCTAAATTTCTATTTAAGCGTTCCTCACAGCCATAATACAGTATGTGTATTGCATTGCTTAATTGTACGTTCTCTATGGTCACTTTCCACAACCTAGAATATACAGGTCCTACTTGAAAGTGGTTTGAGGTTATGAGGTCCACACCTTGCACTGCATCCGTTCTCGCCACATCCCATTGACGTAAAAAGCACATGCCCAAAAGCATGGCCCCCCTGTTATGAATACACACAAAGGGGTCTCTCTCTCTCTTTCTGGCCTGATGGTCTGGTCAGTATAAGTGCTATGGTCACGAATGAACCATCACCAGGCAGTGGGCGAATGGGCCAGCTTCCCAATCCAAGTGTGGTAGGCCTGTAGCCTGGGCCAAACAGGCCAGGCCAGGTGGCCCATAACGGTCTCATTAGAGCAGATGTGAGGCTGTGGCTGTCTCTGCCCTCCCCTTCCTCTGCTGCTTCTATTGGCCTGAGAAGCCCAGCAGCTGTTTACTGAGGGGCAGCCTAGGCCAACGCCTGCCTGATCCCTGACCCTCACCCCCTAATGGGGGTAGGGAGGCAGCAGATGGGGGTGGGTCGGAGGAGGGGGGGGCCTGCCTTGGGTAGGGTGAGGCTGGGTGGAAAGGGGGAATTCATGAGGGAGCAGTAGTGGTGGCTGTTGCTCTGACCGGGTTGAAAGGGTTCGAGTTGATTGGACGTATGATGGGGGAGTAGGGGTTGAGGGGGGGGGCAAGAAGGGGAGGGTTCACCGCAGCCAGGGTCTCTGACAGTCAACACAAGGGCAAAAGACCTGGGAGTGAAAAAGCCTTCTGGTTGAGTTTGAGTGACTGGAAGCGTCCATTAGTCATTGCACATGTGTATCTATTTGTTTTCTGTGGATGATAATGAGACGGATCGGTAGAAAGCCTATCACCATTACATGTGTACATGTTGTTGTGCACAGTAGCTTTGAAATCCTGCCTGATACAATCTCTCCTGTCAATATATACTATGTGAATGGTTTTATTTGATGGTAAATAAAACAAACTGTACAACAAAGAAACATGACTAAATCAGGATTTCCAAAACTTTCACAGCCTTACATTTACATTTTAGTCATTTAGCAGATGCCCTTATCCAGTGCGACTTACAATTAGTGCCTTTCCCCTCTGATCTCCATATAGTGCGACTCGGTGGTGGTCGTCATCGGCCAGAAACAGAAACAACATTCTGTCTTGAGTAACAGCAGCAGCATGAGGCTGTGGCTGCATGTGGCTGGACATTTGCCGGCCCTGTGTCTCCGGAACGGACAGGTGTTGGCGTCAGCAGTGTCCAGACTCGTTCCGGCAGCTGCTGCGGCCACAACCCCCTCCCCCCTCTGACAGATGTAGCCACACCACCCGGCAGCTTTATGGACCCTGGGCTGTTTTGACTTTAAATATTTGCCCAGGAGGGACAGCCCTGTTTGGGCAAGGGGTTGAAAGAGCTGGGTGGCTTCTCAGCGTCACGGAAATAAAACCTACAGAAGATACTTAGACAGTTGACTTGACACCACGGAAGGGTGTTTGGGGAAAACACAAATTCCCAAAGTCTTTGGAAGTCCATTTTGGAATGTTAGCAGGCTTGGAGGACAATTTGATATTGTGGAACAGAGGAAGATGGGCCCACTAGTCAAAATGACAATTATACAGAAGTGACATTTACCATCTAATGTCATCACATTTAGTGCAATTATTATTCTGTTTAAATAGTTTAGTATTGTAAATAAAAAAATAAGAGAAACAGGAAAAAGTAGCCGCACACTTCATGAATGATGACAGCAGAGTGGATGTACAGTAACATCTGAGTTAAATGTGCTACAGGGCCTGAATTCTACTGCCATTCAATAATCATTTTTTATCATTTTATAGTGTGCAAATCCTCCTTCCATGAGTCTTGACTCATAAACATCCTAAATGCCTATGAAGGTGACATCCAACCGTCAGGCTGTTTTTCAAGGCATTATTGAAGTCTCTTAATTTACTCTGTAGATTATACCATTAGAGGAAAGGTAGAACATTTTCCTATATCTTTATTTTAAAGACACTGTGTAGGCTGGGGTTAGAGCTAATTACAGTCAAAAGGTAGAATTCCGGTGCTGATCTTGGGGGAAAAATGTAATCCAGCTAGATTCAAAGTCTCTGAGGGAGTTGTGGAAAGCACCTTGTTCTACCATCTGGGACAGCAGACAAACCCTCAGCCCCATTAAGATACCACATTAAGGGGCTGCTGGTAGTTTCAAGATACAGCAGACAGGAGTGCACCTAGCAATACATTTTACTGTCCGAGAGAAAGAGAGAGCTAGGAGAGAGAGAGCGGTGGAGGGAGATAAACTTTCTTCGCACAGTGAAATTCATCTTGAAACGTAACTTCTGAACACTGCCAAACAGATGCTAGTACAATTGCTTCCCCCCTGCAATCTAAGTATGGTGTCCATATGGTTGCAGCTGATGGGGGTGATTGTTGGTATTGTTCACTTTGTCAGCAATCCTGGGAGATGTAGGAGCTCTAATGATAATGCAATGTGCAGATGTGGTCGGGGAGAGGGCGCCGTCGTTAACTCACACAGCCGTCTACAGTGCCCCGCTCCTCCTTACATTATGACAGATGCTGTCCAGCCTGCTCAGAGCTGACCTTCTGTAGGAACAAACACTTCTATGAGGCTTCCACATCGCAGCTGTACAGGTGTAACAGAGACCGGTTAGGAGACAAACTGAAGCATTAGATTTCAAGCTTTTCTGATCTGAGTTAGAATTGTCCTTTTAGTAAGTTACGGTCCGAGATGAATTACCAGAGGTGTGAGATAATGGTTTCCCTGGGAGGACTCTGTATATCTGGTTCCAGAAGAATCTTGTTAGATATGCTAATTGCCTCAAGCAGTGGACACTAGTGCAGTGTCAATTAAATAAGTCTGAATAGAACACAACTAGAGGAGGTGAAGGTTGAGTCCTGATTTCTTATTTTACACAATTCCAGCAACAGAATCATACTTATATTATCACAATATCTTCCACTTCCATTTGCTCCTGTCAGATGTTGTCTAGGAATGCTATGTACAAAGCACATATAAGGCATTTTCCTTATAGACAACATGCATACAGTACCTGTGTTGCACAATGCACTTGCAACCCGATATTGGACAAATCTCCCCATGTCACATTTCAACAGTTCCCTTTGATATCCGACTGATGGTATTATGTTGCCTTAAATAATACAGCAGAATGTGTTGCGTTGCCTGTGCCAGGTCCTACAGGCTGGGCCCACGTCTCTCCCTCTCTAACCCAGATCAGGATGCAAGCATTAATCCTGGGAGTGGGCCTGGGGCCACCCCAGCACTGCTGCAGGTTGGGAGGGGGGGGGGGGGGGGGGGGGGGGGGGGGGGGGGGGGGGGGGGGGGGGGGGGGGGGGGGGGGGGGGGGGGGGGGGGGGGGGGGGGGGGGTGGGGGGGGTGACAGATGGGGCCTGCTTTGCCAGAGCTGGGAGGGAGCGGAGAGGTTGGCATCTTGGGGTGAGAGAACATAGTGACACTCCTGTTCCTGCACTGAACCAGGCCTGAACCACGCAGGCAGCATCCACACACGCTCAAACACTATGCAAGGATACATAGGCTACGGGAATTAAGGGCTTACTACTCTCACACACAAACACCTTATCACTGCTCTGCTGATTACAGTGCTACAGTCTGAGTACACTGTACCTGTCATAAAGCAGTGGAATGAAACGATCTACAACAAGCAGATTAAACAATACAGGTAATGGGCACATTCAGGTGACTCAGCTCATATACAATGGTGGTGGCTCCCACATGTCACTGTACATCAGAGGTGCTGGTGGGAGGAGCTATAGGAGGATGGACTCATTGTGATGGCTGTACTGGAATAAATGGAATGATGATAAATGATAAATGGAATGAAACAAACACTTTGTTTCCATGTGTTTGGTACCATTCCATTGATTCCATTTCAGCCATTACAAAGATCCCGTACTCCTATAGCTCCTCCCACCAGCCTCTACTGTACATGGAAGGGCATCATTTTGATACACCTGTCCTCCTCCTCTGTCTACTGTAACTGTCCCTACCTTTGTTTAGCAGTGATTTGTAAAGTTATGATGAACGATATTAGACTGGGAGGAAAGCTGGATTCCTCATCTCCCACAGCTGCCTGCCTGCTCCCTGGAGACGCCCTCTCTCTTGGCTCGCCCCCATGTGTGTGTGTGTGTGTGTGTGTGTGTGTGTGTGTGTGTGTTGCCTGCTGAGTCACACCTTTGCAGCAGGAGAGGTCTGGAGCAGACTGACGTGTGCAGGGGGGCTCTCTCATTTCAGTCTGTCCAAACCTTTCTCTCTCTCAACACTGAGCCAATCAGTAATCAGTGCCACAACACCAAGGGCATCTACAACACAACAGCTCTGATTGGTTAGGTAGGGATAGGCTCAGGGAAGAGACACGTCAATATGTTGTGAAGTCTGAATAGTCCACTACGTACTGTTTACTTCGTTTTGTACTAACAGTACTACATGTTGGTACTACATTTGGCCATTTTTGACATATTGGTTACAAAACAAATTTTGCAATAAGCTAAAAATATCAACATAATACAGCCTCGACCATACTGACAAAGTGCTCTACAGATGAATTGCAGGAGGCTGTGACAGATTAATTCGGTATTCAAGTGTAAAAGCTACATATTTAGGTTAACAAATATTGTACCTTTTACTGTGAAGATATTCAGTGCTCTGTCAAAATATGTACTGTAACTTCAGTTGGTGTTACATGGAATACATGGAATATGTTGACAAGAAGTTGCTCTGCCATGTCAAGCTGTTGTTTCAGACAAGAAGTACAGTACTAAGTTCTCCCTTGTATAGGATAGTGACCTCTCTGTCATAGCCATCGGTACAGCAGGTTCCCATGCTCACCCTCCTCCTGCTTGTCATAGCCATCAGTACAGCAGGTTCCCATACTCACCCCCCCCCCCCCCCCCCCCCCCTGCCTGTGGACCCTTAAGGTTGCACCAAGCGATGTGCCCAGAAAAGTGCTGAGTTGCACACATCAAAATCCTGCCAAGACCCCTATCAACATCACACGCCCTCCTGCCCAGTTATCTACACTGGACAGAACTGCTACCAACAGCTGGTAAAGTCGAGAGAGCACTCAGCCCGCAATGCCACAATAATGTCTGCACTCTGCACATAGTCTGCCCAATTTTCATAGAATAAGCTTTCTTTATTAGTAACTTACTTAGTCGCTAACTTAGTATTACCATGCCTGAGACAAACAATAACCATGTATTCTAGGATTGTGTTACATATTACAATATCTGAGTATCATGTATGTCACACAATTTCTACAGATGAAACATGTTTCAATACACACAAATAAACCTGTTTCAAAACACACGAATAAACATGTTTCAAAACATACAAATACATGTGTCAAAACAAATACTAATGACACACAATTAACTGCATTCCCACGCAGTCCACGCTTTCCATCCAATGCCTTAGTTGTGGCACGACATAATTTTTCCCACTCCTCGAAAGTCTCACACAAGAGATGTAGGGAGGTTAATCTCATCCCATACGAGCCTGCGAAAGAGTTACTGGGGGGCGTTGTGTGTTTGTGCGTGTGTGTGGAGGGGGGAGGGGTATGGTCTGGGCCCCTCCAACAGAGACACTGACATTCAAGTTCGAATTGCGTCTTTTGTTCATGGGTGCAGTTGGAGCAGATAGCTCTCTGGGACCCCCCCCCCCCCCCCCCCCCCCCCCCCCCAAAAAAAAACGAACCCCCTTGCACCTCTCTCTGCCAGCATGCCGGCTAGGAGCACAACTGCATTGTCTGGGTGGAGACGGCGCTTGTTGCTAGCCTTCTGTCTCTGTGCTGAGCGCTTGACAATGGCTGCTTTTTAAATACGCAGACAATCGATAGAAAGACACATTCCTCCCTCCTGTCTGTTATTGTAACCTTACAAAAGCTCTGCCCTTGTACACTTCTTTTTTCTTAAGACTTAATGTGTCCCTCAATCCATTTGAATTCCACGGCACAACTGCAAACATTTCATTTCATGGCATTTGGCATTGAAAAATCTGCAAGTTTAGATTTGTATGGTTATTAGTTAGATAATTTTTATTCCCTCTTTATGTACAATATTTGCTCTCTGGATATTTTACCTCAATTAAAATCCTTCTGCAAAGGTTAAGGTTGTCATCACACTTGAAGATTTTCTCAGGTATACTGATGCAACAGTATCCCCTATAGCTTCATTACAATCTATTTATTGCAAGATTTCTAATTCTTTAACCGCAACAGTGGTGTCAAACATTCATCTCAAGCAAATCAGCCTTTTATGGTGAAAAGGTGTCCTAAACTGTTTTACATCCATCCATTTTTGCTTAGTACAGTTAGACACTTAGTACAGTCCTAGTTCGTTCTGATGTTTGTAACTTCACAGCCATAGCTGGCCTTGTGGAAGCATGTGCTTGTCTCTCCCCTGCCCAGGCGCTCACAGCTTGGCAGAGGGCTGGCTCACACAAACTTCTGTGTTTTAGCTGCTACAGATAGTCGCCCAAGCTGGTCGCCGATTCCAACATGTTGAGCCACTACCCTTCGGCACAGCCAAATGTTTCTGCAGCTGCCCTTTTGTCCCCGTTCCTTAAGTAAACAAAGGACAGATACAAATTAATGACCTAAATTCAGAGCAAAACACTCAGCCCCATCTGAGAGCAAATTGTCTTCAAGCAGATGTTCAGGAACAGTGTAGGAAGCAATAATGAAGTATGTTACAGGTTCATTATTTTTCATGACACATTTAAAACAATACATAGTTACTTAGGGCAATTAATTAATAGGAGTTATATTTTTGTATTTCTAATTACTATTATGGGGACTTGAGTGTCAGCTTGACGTCATTGCTCCTGTCTAAGGAGTGACATTCAATGAATGAAATAATGAAAAGGGGGCAAATGTGATCATCAAATTACATTTTATTTGTCACATGCGCCAAGTACAACAGGTGTAGGTAGACCTTATCATGAAATGCTTACTTACAAGTCCTTAACCAATAATGCAGTTCAAGAAATAGTTAAGAAAATATTTACTAAATAAACTAAAGTCAAACATAATAAAAAATAACACAATAAAATAACAATAAAGAGGCTATATACAGGGGGTACCTAGTCAATGTGCGGGGTAATACTACATGGACAAGTGAAAATAGTTAAGTAATTAAAATAATAAATAAAGGTGTAATGAATAGTTAAATCATTTAGAAAGAATGTTATGATGCCTTGATATAGTTCTCTTTATAGTCAACATGAATAATTCAAAGAGTTACAAACACTTACATGTTTCTTAAACAATATCATGCCTGTGAAAACTGAAGAAAATCATCCAGTAATTAGGAGATGAGGGTGTTAGTCTTGGTGGGGGTGGGGGGCTTACAGCATATGACCATCTGTAGCGATGCCCTAATGAATAACACTCACTTACTTCAAAGTGGTCAGTCTTTAATGCATCTGTAAGGCCAGGTTTGCAGAGCAGCAAGACATTAGATAAAGCTGATTTGTTTCTTGGAAAACTGTACTTGAGGAGCTTTGGCAGGAGGCTGTATGTGTTGAGGGGGGTGGTTCTCGACAAGCTGCTGCACTTTTTCTCAGGTCCAGCCCACGCCTTAGCCAGTGCAACAGCTAGATATATCAGCACCACACACACGCACTGGCCATGCAGGGCACCACACTGTGCCCAACCTGGGCCCAATCTAGATCCACAGCCTCCCCACCCACCCACACACCCACCCACACAACATGGCATAGAAAAAGAAATGATGCCAATGCTTCTCTTACTTTCATTGCTGAAAAATATAGTATATAGAAATTCATTATACAGAATCAGCCACTATAGTTACTGTTATGAAGAGCAATGCTAGAATATGTTGAATAACTCATGTGTAGGTATAGCTTAGATAACCCATTACATGATACACACTTAGGGTTGTGTGTGTGTGTGTGTGTAATTGTAACATTTGATTGAGCTTGTATCTAATACATATAGGCAGGCCTCTGAGGAGTCTAGTCTGTTAACACTGAGACTAAATGGGAGAAGAAGAAAAAATCCATTTCTACAGATGACATCTTCCTTGTTCAAATATGACTGTGGCTCTAAGCTATATTAATAAGTGTAATAAGCATTTAACTAATCTTCCAAATGTGCTG
Source organism: Salvelinus namaycush (assembly GCF_016432855.1). NCBI lineage: Eukaryota > Metazoa > Chordata > Actinopteri > Salmoniformes > Salmonidae > Salvelinus > Salvelinus namaycush. Next base: position 17,646,523 of record NC_052341.1, read on the forward strand.
TAGTTTTGTGCCTGTGAATGCAACACCGACTGAATGGTACCCATGTTATTTACTCGGTGACAAATTAAATACACAAATTCACATTGGAATTGAGTTAAGGTTCTTATAATTTATTGCAGTTTGCACACAATTTGAAAATTTCAACAACAGCACACCAAAAAAGTACAAAACTAAACAGCCTTAGAATTTACTCCCCTTGAGAACATAAAACATACTATGATTGTCAAAGCTAAAATGTCTAAATCCAGAAAAAGAACAATGTCAAAGAAACAAAATCTCGCAGGGAAGCAAGTATATTTTAATCAAAATCTGCTTCTTTTTCAGACAGTGATTGTCCTTTTCAACAGATGTATTTCCCCCCTCCTATCTCTTCCTATATTGTCTTCTACATTTTTATGTTTTTTCCCCCCACTGGACCTTTCCTGTTTTCAAGTAACCAAAGTTGGATTGATGATAAATGGAGATGCTTATCAGGTCATTTCACAGCTTACTTTCTTCTATTTTAAAAATGTCAATAAACAGTCCAGTTACAAACTTACAGTGTTCCAGTGACAACGTGGGAAAAAAGAAGCTGTTTACAGTAGTTTTAAGGCGGTCAAGTACAATAAGAAAAGCCATCAATAATTGTAAATAAGTCTTCAAATAGAGTTAACCCACATGTGATATTTTCCATGATATTTGTGGTTGCAAACAGATCAATTACCACTGTGCAAAATGCCATGACACTGTGCACAGTTGGCAAGGAGCACCCATGTCACCAGCTGATGCTGCCACCACCACATCCACTGAAGAGCAAACCAAACCCCCGGGCCAGTGTGGGTATGCCAGTATCTCCCCACAAGTGCAGACATTCATAGCTCTACTTACTATCATCTGAGTTTGGGTATAGTTAAAGTTTTGCTTTTGTTTGACAGTTCTCAAGAATGGGCATTTACTTGATTCCATGGTATTTCTGCACAAAAATATTTTGAGTGCAGATTTTTTCCCAGAATGTTCACATTCATTAAAAAGAAATACAAAATAAGTTCAAAATAAAATATTAAAATAAAGAACAGTTCAAATTTAATTTAAAAAATGATAAATTATAATTTAAGGTTAATTCAATAATTTCATCTCCTCTTGAATGTAATAGTATCCATGATTTCTTGAATCTATAATTTATAACTATAATTTTCATAAAGGCATCTTTTCAGCATAAATCTCAGTTAAATAAGCTTTAAAAGGTGCAGTCAAGCATGCCAATTCTCCCCCTTCAAAAGTAAGGATTGCGCTTTCAGTACAAAACACGCACGCGTGCATACATACAGTACGTACATAGGAGCATCCAAACAGATACACACAGACATACAAATTAGGAGCGTGATGTTAAGCATAGTGCTGCTCTCTGATTCTTCAGCTTTGTTTTGAAACAGAATAAACCTTCAAGAGTACTCAGATATGAACAGGTGAGTCTCTCTCTCTCTCTGATAGAAAAGTGTGACACATTTTCATTGGCCGCACAGTTAGAAACAAGTGCCAAATGAAAATATAAATAAATCAATTACCCACAATGCTTACTTGATGTCAATGAGAGAGCAGAAAATACCAAAGAAGAACGTTAACTGGATAGATACAGCAGTTGGGAACCTTAACTCCCTGACCACCATGCAGCAAAGTAGACGATGACGAAGTGCTGTGTGGACGGGAGGCAAACACACTAGTGGAGATCTTCTGTAGATTAGTTTGTTAGTTAGGTCACTGCTGGCATTCTGCCCACACTGCCCACCTCTGTCTGTCTGACGACAAGCTTCACCTCACATACCGTTACACAAACTCAAACCCAAGACCAGTGCATTGACAAAAAAATCTTCACAGCCCAGCAGAACATTTTAAAGGAGTCCTACCGGACTCTCAAAAGGAGCAGAGAAAAGAAATAAACTACTTAAGAATATAATTAGTTAATTTAAAATACACTCCTCAAATGCAAAAAAAAGAAGTACAACAAAAGGTCAATAAATCATATTCATGCATTTTCCATAGCTGTAAAATTCAGTTTTTTTAACAGACTGCACCCTTGGAGTATTCACATAGTCTGTTCTATATTTGTTCAATTACAGTGTACAGTAATACAGCGATTCACATTTCAAATATACAGGTTGGACTTCATGCAATAACAGATCCCATTTTCCAAAAATAAATCCATTTAATCACTACAGGAACCTATAGAATACAGCCAACTTAAATTAAATTCGGTTCAACAAAGGATGTTTGAAAGCTGCAGATAGAGATTTAAGAAATTCTAAAATAATCATTTATAAAGGGTTTTAGAAAATACTTCAATTAATGTGAAAAATGAAGCTGTACATTGCATGAGTGCCATTTGTCTTTCATCAGTCAAGTTTCCTATCACAAGTCAAAATGTACAAGAGCTTAAGGAACAGAAGCTTGTAGCTATTTAAATCAGACCTCTTTGCAGAGTAAAACAATTTAAACGCACACACATTCACACAGATTAAATTTGATAATGAAATTAGAGTAGTGCACTATACACACATGTATTCATACACACATGTATGTGTACTGGTATATATTCATGATCACAGTACCCGTTTAGTGTATTCTAATAGTCTAACTTCAGTGTGTATTACCTGAACACTTCATATGGTTGTCATTGAAGGTGTGCCTTAGATTTAAGGAGTGTATAGACATTTGTGTATATACACAAGAAATCTAAAAATAACTCAACGCTGGCTACTGATACCAGCGGCCATGTTTACATACATTTTTTTTTACGAAATCAGAACAAATAAAATAGAATAAAACAAAGGACTGGAACAGAAAACAGTAGTAACATGTTCATGTGCTATTAAAGTGCCATTTAACAAGATTTTGCAATGTTACGTACAAGAAACATGACTGATTCAGACCCCTCTCCCACCCATACCCTGCTCCAACTCCCTTACCTCTCTGCCCAACCTTCACTGACACCTCTCTCATTTAGCTTAAAAACAAAGTCCTGATCATTTCAGCAGGCTTCACTTCCACAGTTCTTGAGAACTATCCTCTATGGCCCAGTCCCTGTGGAGGTTGGGGAGGTTGAGGCCTTCACTCTTGACAGAGAGCGAGTTGACCAGTTCGCAGTGGAACTTGCGGATGTGGCGGTACAGGTCCCCAGACTGGGTGAAGCGCCGCTCGCACCACTTGCAGGCGTGCGGCTTCTCTCGGGTGTGCACCACAGCGTGCCGGCTCAGGTTGTGGGAGTACTGGAAGCTCTTACCGCACGTGGTGCACGTGTACGGCTTCTCCCCGGAGTGAGTCCGCTCGTGGCGCTTCAGGGTGTACATGCAGGAGAACGTCTTGCCGCAGATGGAGCAGGTGGGCACATTGACATCGCTGGCGGGCTTGGCGCGCACACCCTCCTGCTCGCGAAAGTGTGTGCTGAGGTGGATCTGGAGGATGTGCGGACTGGGAAACACCTTGTTGCACAGGGGGCACATGAAGATCTGAGTGTGAGGGGCGTTCAGCATGTTGGACACGTAGGGCAGCAGGGCGCTGTCGATGCTGGCCGCCTCGACCTGGGCCCGCTCACTCTCTCCCCCCAGCATGTCATCGTCGCTGACCTTGTCGTCACGCTCCAGCTCGCTGGCCAGGGAGGCATCACGTAGGGCCGAGAGGTGGGCCTCCAGGCCCAGGCGTCTGTGAGCATGGCTGCCGACCCCGTGGTGGTTCAGTCCTCCATTGGTTCTGGGAGGGGTTGCTTTGGGCCCGCTGTGGTCCATCTCATAGTCGCCACTCACCAGGCCCTCATCATCTGAGCCTGTGTTCTTCTCCTGCTTCACCTGGACGAGGGTGCCCTGCAGGCTGTCGGGCGTCACCCGGCCACAGAAATAGGGGTTGTTGGACAAGGACTCGCTGGGCCCCGTCAGGCTGGACTTCACAGACAAGTCCAGGACACAGTCTGCATCCGCTGACACTCTGCGAGAGCTACGGGAGCTTCGGGAGCCACGGGAGCCCAGGGACCTCCGGGACAGGGAGCCAGTAGAGCTGCTAGGGCTGCCGGCAGGGGACTGCAGTTTGGGGGGACTGACATGGGCGTCAGCCTCCCTTGGGCTGGTGGCGGTGGCCGGGGTGCCCGGGCGGTCAGAGGGTAGCCTCATCCACAGGTTGCTGGGGTCCTGCTTGGCCTCCAGGTCCTCATCGTCACTGGGCAGTAGGTCGGCCGTTGCCGGGTGGCCCGTGCTGCCCTCAGAGAAGCTCTCTACTTTGTCAGAGCAGCTGGAGGCGTCTTCCTCCTTCTTGGTGCTGTCTGCCTCCGCAGTGGCTTTGTACTTCAGCTTCTTCTTGCAGACCTTGACTATGTCGTACATATGTAGGAAACTGGCTGCAGCCAGCACGTCCTCCACGGGCAGGGCTTTGAACTGGAGCTTCCCCTCGTACATGAACTCTAGCAGGAGAGCGAACGCCGGGGCTGTAACAATGTCGCTGTTCAGATGAACAATGTCCCTTTTGTCGAGCTGGTCCTTGTAAAAGAGATGGAAGTACATGCTGCATGAAGCCAGCACTGCTCGATGGGCTCGGAACTGGGCATCGCCGACCAGCACAGTGGAATCACAAAGGAAACCCTGATGCCTCTGCTCACTCAGACACTGTAGCAAATGTCTGCTGTGGTCTGGGAACTCCATGCTGTCTTCATAACCTAGAACAGACAGCAGATGTTAGAGGCACATTATTTTAGAACAGCTACTGTTTTGTTTCAGCTTGTAGACAACCTGTCTGGATCCACTCATATCTTACTCTCTCGCCTCATGCACACACAATTGCACTCACTCGCATTCAAAAAGGAACAGATCAAAACAAATTAGCCTACACATGAAATCCTTGGCATTTTAAACTATATCTACAAAACTAAATGTCTCTAAAATATCACCAGAGACATTTTCCTTTTAAATTCTAACATGTTTTACCATCAACAAATTCAAACTTTCAGACACAAACACCAAATAAAAAACTGATAAAGTCTAATTGCTCCATAAACCTAAATGTTTCCAGATGATATTTGGGAGAGGTGTTGCTCTAGACTGCGATCTATGGCCGTTCCACATGATCACAGAGAGCCTTCAGCAGCTGAGCTCCTCCTGGTCACACAGATGCCCGCCCGCCTGCTAACTCAACTGCTTCCACGCTTTACTCTCCCAACTCCTAGTGTGGTTATTTTTAATAACCCACTTTGGACTGGCCTGGCCAGCCTCTTTAGGTAACAGGCTTTCAGGTACACAAACAGTCCTCACATATACAAGCTACCTATTCCAGAGGCCTAAGTACACTGAGAATGACGACTGTACACACGGAATTTAAGGGTTTGAAAAACAAGTTGCCTTGTTGGTAAATTACAAAAGGTGATTTATTGCCAACTCCCACTGTTAGTTAGATCCAATAAAAAAAGGAGAATCCTATTCATAAAATATATTTTATGAATATTTCTCTGAAGTTTTTCTAAATAAACTTTCATAATAGCAGATTCAGAAATTTGAATGAGAAAACCCCCCCACACCTGTTAACCAAGTAGCTTTTTCTTGTCTGAAATAATACATGAGCCTGAACATCAACCAAAGCAGTTAAATAAACCCATTTCAATGTGAGTGAACAAGTGTGCGATCCCCCTCATTGGAGCGGAGTTCGGATTTTCTTTAATGAGAGGCTTACAGGGACAAGGATGCCCGCCCGCCTGCTAACTCAACTGCTTCCACGCTTTACTCTCCCAACTCCTAGTGTGGTTATTTTTAATAACCCACTTTGGACTGGCCTGGCCAGCCTCTTTAGGTAACAGGCTTTCAGGTACACAAACAGTCCTCACATATACAAGCTACCTATTCCAGAGGCCTAAGTACACTGAGAATGACGACTGTACACACGGAATTTAAGGGTTTGAAAAACAAGTTGCCTTGTTGGTAAATTACAAAAGGTGATTTATTGCCAACTCCCACTGTTAGTTAGATCCAATAAAAAAAGGAGAATCCTATTCATAAAATATATTTTATGAATATTTCTCTGAAGTTTTTCTAAATAAACTTTCATAATAGCAGATTCAGAAATTTGAATGAGAAAACCCCCCCACACCTGTTAACCAAGTAGCTTTTTCTTGTCTGAAATAATACATGAGCCTGAACATCAACCAAAGCAGTTAAATAAACCCATTTCAATGTGAGTGAACAAGTGTGCGATCCCCCTCATTGGAGCGGAGTTCGGATTTTCTTTAATGAGAGGCTTACAGGGACAAGGATGTCCAACCCCCCAGCAAACCCCCACCACCCCACGCTCCCCCTCCCCAAATCTTTCAAGAAACTGCACATCCTTCTCAAAGAGACCAGCACTGAAGATTTAGAATACAATCACTCTAAGTGCCCTGTAGTCTACATCAATCCTAATCCTTAAAATGTCTAAAAATAAAGATAGCAGGACAACTCACAAGGTAGCAGCGATCAAATTAGGGGTCTGCGAGGACAGAGAGGGACAGACAAGGAGGCTTACAAACATCTGATCCAGCTGACTGGGGCCATATGGCAGCTGCTGCCCAGATAAAGAGATTAAGACTAGAAGGAGTGCGATTACAGCTGTCTAGCCAATTCAGGCAGCTCAAATCTGCAAGTTCTAAATTAGTCACCACCAACAGAAAAAATGAACACAAGCCTGGGAAAGAGGACATTGGACTTTCAAGTAATTTCACAGCCATTTAGATTTAAGACATTGACTTATTCTTAGTAAAAATGACCATATTGATATTTATTTTTTTACATGGTTCTGGGATGTTTTAACCAGAATAACTTTGAGGAGAAATATCAAACATGTTGATAGTAGCAGAAAGTAATACTGTGTGTTTACCAGACAATAAAAACATGTTAAATTGCTTTTTTAGTTAACACAAATTAAGAAATATATTTTGGTTGAAACAAATAAAAATAATTTCCACTAAAAATATAATAATTTCAACATACATTCAACAATCAAAAGACCAACAATCAACTCCAAGCCCAACCTGCTCACAACAAACCAAAGAAAAACTATATCCACAAACAAATGGATCAGTTAAAATCTCACTTGGAAACCTCTTCCTGACAACAAAAACACCAGGCTCCTGCTTAGCTACAGTACACAACTACTGTACACATACAACTCTTTCACTTCCCTTTCCATAGAGCTCTGACTAAAAGTAGCCAGACACTGGGAAAAGCCCTGGAAAAGCCAGAGCTTCCCGTACAAAACAAAACCATCCCAGTGCCCCGGACCCTTTCCCATAGACAGTACCTGCAGTATGCATCAACTTGATTAAGTCCGCTGTAGTAGAAAAGCTGGGCCGGCTGCAGCTCTTTTGCAGAATCAATGAGGGGGTAGGAGAGAAAAAAAGCTAACTGTGAGAGACAGATGCAAAGTGGAGGAGATGTTGGAGGGGAATGAGATACCTCCTCCTGCACACAGATCCGCACACACACTAACTCCCAGTCTGTGCGTTAGAATAAAAGACTGGGGGATGGCAGCCTGTCAGCTGCTCTGACATCATGTTCAGATGGAAATGCTACCTCCAGCTGTGCTCCTTTTACAGCCATATGCTACTCCTCTACACTCTTGCCACCAGCCTCTCCTTTATACAACTTTGTTTCTTTTTCTCTCCTCTCTCAAAAAAAGGAGGTAAATGTAGTGAGGTGCTTGTGTGGAAAACTAGCCAACTTCCCCCTACCTCTTTACTCTAAAGTAAAGGAGAACTTTAGAAAATAGGTCTGTGTGAAATCCAACACTTTTTCTAACCTAGTTTCCCAGACTAGTTTCCTGCGCAGTGAATTTAAATACCATCAAGTTGAGTTTTTTTGCTGCCTGCTCAACTTCCAGTAACCATAAACAAAGGCCAGCACAGCACATTTGCAACTGACAGACCCACGCAGCTGATATTGTTTTCGACTTCTTTACGGTTCACTGCCCTCACCATTACCATCATTCATTTCCCTAACCCTTCATACAACTGACAGAAAAAAATGAAAAAGTAACAATGGGAACAATAGTATAGACCTCATGAGTGAGATTCTAAACAACAGCTACACTATTCCTTGTTGGGCCGGCTAAAACTGACTACAGCCTCGGCTTTCTTTTGTGAAAGTATTTCACTCTTCCGTGTGAATTTTTCAGGTGGTCTTTTTATTCCACAAGGAATTTATTTATTTCTCTGCTATGTGAGTGGATCACAATAACGCATCTATATACAGTCCATTATTATTCATATCAAACAATAACAGTAGGCTATATAACATATTCACATTATTGTGTAGGCTTTATAGATATGAACTTAATATCTATAGATATTCAAGATATTCAACATGTTCCTGTTGACATAAGAGTATTAAAATCCACACGTTTATTATGAATATTTACAAGATCAAAACCTTTCGTAATTAATTGCTATTTATGCTGAGTGTAGCCTATACTTAAGAAAGAGGAGGAGAAACACGAATATATAGGCTACAAGAACAAACCTCTGGCCAGATATATTATTATGTTATTCATACATAACCTTCAAAGTTTCAACGACTCTGCATGCAAAATTGTAAAATTAGAGTTGCAACTAAATAATTAGGCTACAATATTACTGATTCCGGTACGATAACTTTTCACAGAACATATTCCTTTCACAGAAAATGGTAGAATGTATCATTAAATAGCCTTAGTGAATGTTGGTAACAATGTTGCAACATTAATATTACAACTTGCAACACACATCACTCTAGTCTAGACTATCCAATGATACATCATTCATTTCAGCCTAGCATTTTCATTAGGCTATTTTCCCATTGCCTTTTATCGTAATAGCTTACAGACAGTCTACAAAAAAATATCCAAAGCCAAGAAACAACTGTCATAAATTAGCCATTACTTCTATAAACTTCATGAAACCGGACATGACACGTTACTCTCGATACGAGCAACTATCTGATCAATGTATCTGTCAAGCTCTGTAGACAACTTACTCCTCGAAGGTGACTATAGGCTGGCTACCAACATGTATCTGTGCTGCTGGTTACAGAATGTAAGACCGTCGCCAGCAACACAAGAGAACATTCGCAAGACTACAATATCTCGCGCGCGCACACACACACACACACACACTGACCCAAGCAATCAAGCTAGCTAGCCATGGTGGCAGAAAGTAAACGTTCGATCAGTAGTATTGCAGTTCAGTAGCAGGCCCCGATGCTATGCAGACCATGGCACTACAGGGTCTCGAAGGAGCTAATATAGCAACTATTATATGAACGCAACACACGCTACAAAGGATTGTTACTTTTTCCCCTTCCATTCTTTAACCCCCTTTCATCACCCTTAATCGGACTCTGGTATTAAAGGCACTTACAGACAACAAGCTCCAATGTCTTCCTGCTTCCTTCGTCAAATCCTCTTGGGGTTGAAAAATAACTAGATTGACTTTCAACAAATTTCCATAACAACCTGCAGTGGCAGGAAAGACGGAGCGAGCGAGCGGAGATAGAAGGGCTGCGGCAGCCAGATGTTTCCGAGCTGTTGCTACTCAACTCCAGCTACGGTAGAGGCGTCTGACTGGCAGCACAAAAGCCAATCGTGCTCGTGATAAGAAAAATGAAAGCAAATTGGAAGCAGCCGCTGAAGGGGGAAGAGGGAGGGATATCTTCTCGGCGTAGGTTGGCACCAGGCAACAGTGAGAAGGCAGAAAAAAGGCTAAGCGAACTGGTTCCCTGAACAGACTGGCGCAGAGCACAGAGTGAGCGCAAGGTGTCGTGGGTACTGTAGTCAGGCTTCGACTAGTGGAGCGTGGAACAGGTGCATTACGTTATTCATATTCTTGAAAGAAAAACTTTTGTCACCGGTAACACAATTAGGACTGCAACGACAAGGTCTGCGAATATAAGGCAGTTGACGCGTATAATGACAGCGTTGTGGAAACATGCAAAGTAAATCAAGGTATCACAATCAATTGTTCATTAATTTATTTGAATAAAGTGATTTTCTTTCTAGGCTATTATTTCAGACTATAGTAATGTTTCTATCGCCATGGTGTAGTCTATAGGTTTTGCAAGAATAGTAACTTAGTTAGTCAATGCATACATAACGTCATGATGAATATGGTAGCCTGCCCTAGTAGTCCTAGGCTATATAGTCCTATAATTTAGGCCAGGGGTTCTCAAACTTTTTGGGGCCTGGGACCCCTTTGTTATAGCAAATTCATCAGGGACCCCCTCATAATCAGAACACAACTCGAGTGAGATAAGAAAAAAATGTATACAATAAATTATATATCGACTTTGGCAGTGCATGGCCGGTGCCACCGGACGAACCAAATCAAATCATCAAATCAAATTTTATTTGTCACATACAAATAAGTATGATTTCCCAAGTCTCGGACCCTGGGAAATTCGGAAATTCGTTTAATATTTTGTTATATTCATTAAAAAAATGTAATGTCAAGATTTTTTTTTTTTTATATATATATTTACATGAGATCACTTTGAGAACCCTTGATTTAGGCAATAATAAACCATCATCAGTTTCATTCGACAGTGATAGTGTGTCTCAGGGACATATAACCATGTCTTGATTTTATGTCGAATACGTCCACTCTCACGTCAATATTTAGCCTAAAGTATTTAAAAACGAATAGGCTACTTTGTATTTTTATTTGTAGTAGGCTATATTGTATGTTATCTTGTAGCCTATAACCCTATAACTTCATTAAGAGAGGGGCAACACTATGTTTAAGATGCGTGTCTCCTTTGATGTGAGCCTTAGGCTATATTCTGAGACTTGGTGAAAATATTATAGGTAATAAACACGTTATAAAACATTATATACTGTATTATTAAGGAGGTTCAAACTTCAGTCTATTTCTAGCCTTTTAATTAGTGCATCCAGTTTTGTAAGCAACGTGAAAAGTTGCCCTGAGTGCCAGAGCAGTAATCACCCATGCAGGACCGTAAATCTGGGGCACAAGAGAATCAGCTTGGGACTACAATCACATCGAATAAAGATGTAGTGCCCAAAAAGTTTATGTATTGACAGGTATTTCATGAATGTTCAAAGTGGTGTGATGACATGTATTATGTATGTTCCATATGTTTAAAAATACAAATAGCAGGTTGTTTGTGTTGAGGCTGTAGTGGAAATCCAGTCTGGACATTTAAATTCCTAAATTCGTCCCAGTAAACTAATTGGCGTTACTAATACAGTTCAAAACCAACCACACAGTCCTACTCCTACATGTAGCCTAATGTATTCACAGTGTTGAATCAAAACTAAATCACATCTTTAAATGCAAGTAATGACCTCATTATGTGACCCATTAGTGAATGTTACCAGCATTGTTTGTAACAGATTACAATCTAGTCGTTGTTCTCTCTGGAACATACACAATTCTGAGTTTTGGTATTATTATAGGAAAGTTCTGAGTAATTATCACATAAAATGATGTGATGATATGTCAATATGTACCCTATTTTAATAACTACTTATTTATCTTCTAAAGATTTTAGACAACAAGCAGATAGAGAAAATACCAATTTTTAAAAGTTATTCCATATTTGAACAATGTTTAAAAAAAACGTGCTCTTTCTTTTGATAAATACTCTATTTGTGGATGGCTTGACATGAATGATCTGTATGGATACTTCGGTTTCACTTTTTCACAACTGAAATGTGTATCATTAATAGAGGTACAGTACAAACCAGATGCTCTCAAAATAACTGTCTGTAGTGTAAACCTGAAGCCAGTTGTGTGCTCCTCCATCTTTTACAATCCCATGGGATTTACATAAACCTTTTAACTTTACAACTCCTTTTGATCCCAACATTCTTTTTGAGTCAACAGATGCTGGCTGGAACAGTGTTGTGCCAAAAACAGAGATGTTTGATACGGTGTAATACTTTCTGCAATTCCCTGTTCAAAACCTATGTCAAAGATGTGAAAGGATAACTCTGTTGCCCATTCAAAGATTACTTTTCATTTAGCAGTGAAGGACTTTGAGAAACGTCCTTTTCACACCTAAAAATATATAGGATGAAAATGCTTAGAATTGGCACCAGTTTAATTTTGAGCAACATGATGTATGTGAATATTAAACATTTCACAAATGCATTGCATTTCTTTGCAACTATTATTGGTAATAAAGCATTTATTACCTTCCTATAGGTGTCTTTAATATAAGGTTGGATATTGACATATTGGCAAATTCATTTCTCTGCTATTTTTCATTTCAGGAAAAGAGAGAGCGAGAGCTCAGTGAGAAAAGGCCTGTCTCTATCTACAGTTATTATACTAGAGCCTTCTGCATTCCTTCCTCTTGGGGTCACTGTGGGTTCCATGTTTGGACTGCACTTCTCTCTGATAGTCAAAGTACAGGCAGAACATCATTGATAATGATCGACACTCGCTATTGCAGTCAAATATTCAACATACATTTTGTTAATGATGATAAATTAATAAATAGTGCATGATGATAAATCAATTATTGATTTATTCCAAAATGTATACCTTTTACTGCACATGACATAGTGACTTGTCAATGTTCCTTATAAGGTCTTGATTCATTTGTTTCGTTGTTGCACTTTGTTTACATGACATAGATGCCAAAAGGCAATGTCTTTTATATATTCTCACAAAAGTTATGTTAGGATTTTGTTACGTAGTTCTATTCGTCATTGTAAGCTAAAAGAAGAGGGCCGTTCTTGAATTGCGGTGTCATTTGGTCATGGCGTTTTGGAAAAAATGTACTTTCTAGATGTACCATAATACAGACAACAAACATCTTCCCATTTTATCAGCTAATATGATAGCTTAATGACTAAATATTTTTTTTACCATTATGATAACATTGTGCCACCCAATTGAGTAGGCCTAGTAACACCAATGATGGTAACACCAATGACAAAATGTAGGTAATTTTGGATTTTCTTCAATGAAGTCCACAGATGCTCAAATCAATGGTCATTAACCTTTAGAAATCATTTATGATATGATTAATAATTTCATTTAAATTGAGTAACACCAATGACACTTTTTATTTACACACCACATGATCAATAGAATCCTTAAATGATTGACATACTAAAAGGGTGTGGTCCTTGCATATCTTTGATAGCAAGTTGGCGCTGCAATGGATAGCAGCTGTCTTACAAAATCCTTACCAATTCTGCTATTTTGTGTTTTTTTACGCTGATCTTAACTTTTTTTATACATAATGTCTCCGCCATAATTTCCTATGACTAAAAACAGCTTCTGGACTTCAGAACAGCAATCACTAACCTAGATTTAGATGAACATTTCTACTTTAATGAGTTGGCAGCTCTGGACGTTTTGCTTACTCCGGACCAGGCCCTAATCTCAGGGACTCGAAAGAGGAAGCAGCAGTGAAAGAGAGGCAAGTGAACCGGTACCCTGACAAGATTATGTAGGCGAGCAAATAGACCGCCATTGCCCTCTGATCTATTGGCGAACGTGCAATCACTGGAGAACAAATTGGATGAGCTCCATTCGAGACTATCCTATCAACGAGATCTGAAAAACTGTAATATTCTATGTTTCTCAGAGTCGTGGCTGAACAAGGACATAGATATACATCTCACTGGTTTTTCTATGCATCGTCAAAACCGGACGGCAGACTCGGGTTAGACAAAGGGGGGAAGGGTGTGTCCCTTTGTTAACAACAACTGGTTACAAGCAAAAACTCAAACAGATTAATCCAATAACATTGAGGAGTTTACCACATCAGTCACCGGCTTCATTAACAAGTGCATCGACAACGTTGTCCCCACAGTGACCGTACATTCATACCACAACCAGAAGCCATGGATTACAGGCAACATCTGCATTGAGCTAAAGGGTAGAGCTGCCGCTTTTAAGGAGCAAGACACTAATCCAGACGCTTTTAAGAAATCCCGCTATGACCTCCGACCAGCCATCAAACAGGCAAAGTGTCAATACAGGACTAAGATCAAATCCTACTACGGGACGGATGTGGCAGGGCTTGCAAACTATCCAGATTACAAAGGGAGACCTAAATATAGCTAAATGCCTTCTATACTTGCTTTGAGGCGAGCAACACTGAGCCATGCATGAGAGCACCAGCTGTTCCAGACGACTGTGTGATCTCGCTTTCCGTAGCCAATGTGAGTAAGACCTTTAAACAGGTCAACATTTGCAGGGCTGCAGGGCCAGATGGAATACCAGGACAGGTACTAAGAGCTAAGAGCGTCTTCACTGACATTTTCAACCTATCCCTGACCCGGTTTGTAATGCCAACTTGTTTTAAGCAGACCACCATAGTCCCTGTGCCTAAGAACGCCAAGGTAACCTGCCTAAATGACTATCGCCCCGTAGCACTCACATCTATAGCCATGAAATGCTTTGAAAGGCTGGTCATGGCTCACATCAACACCATCATCCCAGACACCTTGGACACACTCCAATTCACATATCGCCCCAACAGATCCACAGATGACGCAATCTCTATTGCACTCCACACTACCCTCACCCACCTGGACAAATGGAATACCTATGTAAGAATGCTGTTGACTACAACTCAGTTTTCAATACCATAGACCCCTCCAAGCTCATCACCAAGCTCAGGACCCTGGAACTGAATAGCTCCCTCTACAACTGGATCCTGGATTTCCTGATGGGCCTCCCCCAAGCTGTGAGGGTAGGAAACAACACATCCGCCACGCTGACCATCATCACGAGGGCCCCTCAAGGTTTTATGCTTAGTCCCCTCCTGTACTCCCTTTTCACCCACGACTGCGTGGCCGCGCACAACTCCAACATCATCATCAAGTTTGCTGACGACACGGCGGTGGTAGGACTGATCACCGACGATGATGAAGCAGCCTATATGGAGGAAGTCAGAGACGTGGCAGTGTGGTGCCAGGGACAACAACCTCTCCCTCAACAAGACAAAGGAGCTGATTGTGGACTACAGGAAACGGAGGGGCGAGCATGCCCCCATCGACATTGATGGGGCGGTAGTGGAGCGGTTCGAGAGATTCAAGTTCCTTGGGGTCCACATCACTAAGTAATTAACATGGTCCACACACACCCACACAGTTGTAAAGAGGGCATGACAGCGCCTCTTTCCCCTCAGGAGGCTGAAAAGATTTGGCATGGGCCCTCAGATCCTCCAAGTTCTACAGCTGCACAATTGAGAGCATTTTTTAATTTTTTAATCTCTTTTTTGGGGGGAAATATAAGTACAAACAACAAAGCAATAATGAAACCCAAATAATCAGAAACACAACACAAAAACAATACAACCACCACACTTGATACACACCACACCTACCCACACCTGCCCATGCCTGCCCACACCTGCCCACGAACACACAAAAATACACACTAGCTTCCCCTATCCATACACATACATACATCAAATTCCCCTCACATTGAAATGTCACAATCCTCAAGATGGTCAATATAAGACTTCCAGACCTTATAGAACACATCCCTTCTCTGCCCAAATGTATAAAACACAGAATCGAATGGAATATAACTACTGTACATACTTCAGTCCTCCAGTTCGTTATTGATGGTCCTCCAGTTCGTTATTGATGGTCCTCCAGATCGTTATTGATGGTCTTCCAGTTCGTTATTGATGGTCCTCCAGTTCGTTATTGATGGTCCTCCAGATCGTTATTGGTGGTCCTCCGGATCGTTATTGATGGTCCTCCAGATCGTTATTGGTGGTCCTCCAGATCGTTATTGGTGGTCCTCCAGATCGTTATTGATGGTCCTCCAGATCGTTATTGATGGTCCTCCAGATCGTTATTGATGGTCCTCCAGTTCGTTATTGATGGTGAGTATGATACTTTCCAATCAATAGCTATAATTGTTTTCTGCAGCAATTAGACCTACATGACAAAACTTTCTTTGATATTGGTCACCAATATTAAAATTTCCCACAGACATAATCGTGGAGATGGATGGGTATAAATTACTAGACCCAATGATATGATAGCACAGACGTTATCCCAAAATGGTGTCAGTTTGTCACAGGGCCACAGCATATGTAATAGGATTCCTTTTTTGTTTTTTTGCATCTTCAAAGCAAAAATGAAACCCATTTCTGGGTCCATTACATACATGCATTCTGGCAGGAGCGTGGTAAGTCCCAGTGTTGTGGTACTCGAGACCGGTCTCGAGACCACATATTGAGTGTCTCTGTCACGGATCCCCCCGGTATTTCTGTTCATTCCGTTCACCAGCTCCGGAGGTCTACGTCACCGGCCTTCTAGGCATCACTGAATTGGATTCATTACCACCAACCCCGGACTGTCTTGTCTCATTACGCACAACTGGTTCCCCATTTCCCTTAATTTATATGTGTGTATATATGTACCCTCTGTTCCCCATTGTCCTTGTCGATTATTGTCACATGTCCGTTGGTCTTGTGCTCTGTTGTATCGGATTTCGTGCTACGTGTTTTTGTGCACTTGTTATTATGGGTCTCGTCTCGTGTATTATTTATAGGTTTACACCTTGCTCCTTTGTTTGGGTTATATCCCTGTGTTATATACAGTACATAGCTACCTCAATTATCTTGTACCCTTGCAAATTGACTCAATACTGATTTTTTATCTTTAACTCCGCATTGTCAGAAAAGGACCCATAAGTACGCATGTTAGTCTACACCCGTTGTTTATGAAGCATATGACAAATATTTGATTTGATTTGTAGTGAGCGATTTTCAAGGCTGTAACATCAATTACATATAGCTTAAGGACACATATTAGTAACAAAAAAAGTATTTTAATAGCCTTTTTTATTTTTTTATTGAATTATACAATATATTATATACTTGTTTACTTTCTAGGATTCAAATATCTCTAAATCCCCAAAACATTTCACGACAACTCCACTCATCACTACTGGGACAAGCCAATTTGCTTGCCTTAAGTACTTTAAACAGTGCATAAACAAAGTTTTGCAGTATGAAGGACTTGCAATATGTTTTATCATTGCTAAACAGTTTAATATATAAACAAAAACACGTATTATGTGTAACTATTTGCCTTTTTAAAGTGTTATTCATGGCGAGGGACACAAATGCCACCACAATTCAAAAAAGACCCAAGAGCACAAAACGAAAATCGCATTTTAAGCAAGGACAGTCTGTAAGAGGGTCTCTTCACATGAGTACACAACATCCTCCTCAATGTCCTTCAGACCTCCAGAACACTTTCCAAAGAGGGTCCTAACATGGAACCCAAAAGGGTTCTTCCTGGAACCAGAAAGTGTTCTCCCTTTACCATGTGAAACTTAACATATCATAATAAATGGAGTGTCTCGGATGTACGTACAGAATAATACGAAATGCTCTGAGACCAGGTTGCTCAACCTAGTAGGCCTCCACTCAACATCCCATTTGCCCAGGGCAGGGCAGGGCACCCATGATAATTATGCTAATAGATATAGCTTGGAGGTAAGAATGTTATGGGTGGCGCCTGCCTTCCTGCCTTTGGATAGGATTAGGCAGATGTTGATACACAGCCGCCTTTGATGAGATTAGCTTTGGTTGCATCCACCAACACAGCTGGCCAGCCTCTCTCTCACAACCAGGCAGCTCTTTCAGAGAGCCAGTGGATTCTCACTACCAAGCCCAGGATAGAACCAAGCATCAGGCCATGGATGCCACTGGAGAGTCAAATATGTATTACATCTACAGACTGGAGAGGCAGCTAGGAAAAAGAGCTAATATTAAATCTATATCCCTTCAATAGAAAACATGTAGTAAAAGGAATGAAAAAGGGCATTTAATAGTAAAAGTATTACTTAATAGCAGTTAACTATAAGAAAATTGAAGGCGGTGTTGAGAGAGAAAGAGGAGCTCTTCAGAGAAAGCTATCCCTCAAAGGACAGTAGAGAGCAGAGTTGTTTTCCTCGTGACAAGCCTCTTCTGAGAGGACTGAGCAATGCCAATTTCAACGATCAATGTTCATAACAATTAACATTAAGCACCAAGCCATATGGAGTGATCCACTTTTACCCTGGAAGTACAGGGCCATAAATGAAGGTTACAACTCAATGATGGAGAACAGGAGAATACACGCGGGCAGCACATTACTAAGGTCTTGTGTCTGAATACTTCGACTAACTTTGATTTCTATTATAATGTCTGCCTGTACAGTAGCCTTCAATCTTTAATTGTGGTTGTTTTTCTCTGAAGTGTCTTGCAATGTTTAATGTCCTTACAAGAAAGCTAGATTTGATTTCGACTTGGTCTAAATACATAGAGAATACACAGAATATTTTATTTCCATCTTTTATTCAAAGTGTCATTTCATTTCACACTGAGCCCTAGAGCTGAGCTTCAGATGAATAGACTGTGCTGAGCATAAAGTGACCTGCCCTGAAAAACACCTGGCTGCCTGCCCCACTGCTTCCCAACATAATGGCAGCCATACAGCCACCATGCTTTCTAATATATTGCTATGCCACTGGCCACAGTCTGTGTGAAGCCTCAGAGCCACGCAGGCAAAACCATTTTCTCTTGTGTTAGTGGATAAGGGGATCACTTGTTTGAATGTGATGGATACTCCTGCCTCTTTCTCCATAGGGATGATGGATGGTACTACCGTATACACTGGGAGGTGAAAGATTCACCAAGCCACCTTCCATATTGCACCAACATAGAGCCCTTCCTTCGCGGTTGAGGGTGAGTGTGTCTGGAATGAAACAAGATCAGGAAAACCACCAGAGGAGAGAGGAAAGTGGACTTGTGTCACCTGTGAAACGAAGAGTTAATACAATGCATATGAAGTTTTGTATAATGGATGGATGTGCTGGTAAAAGTACAGGGATGGTTGAATCATGATGGGAAGCTTATAGAAATAGAAAATATAGGGAACTGGTGTTCCTAACCTTAAAATAACCTAAAAGGAATGTACAGGTAACCAATCATGTTGAGCTGAGGGAGCTTGGGAAGAATAGCTGGGCTTGGGGAGTTGATTAGCACCCACTAAAGACAATATTGCAGAGTGTAAATAATTCATGAATTATCCATTTTGAAGGCACCCATCTCATTGGGCCAGGGGAACAGCTGCTGTCTCCCAGAGCCCAGAGAAAGCCTCTTGAGGTGCAGCATCTGTTTAGGGAAGGGGGGGGGGGGGCTCTCTGGGGTGTAGGCATCAGGAGACACAACTGTGTGCTTAACTTGTTTATCAACAGATGGCGGGGCCCATTTTAGACATATCTGTTTTGGATTAACGTTTGTCAATCAAGCATCTCTCATGATGACAGCATGGTGCTGGTGAAATTTACAGCAACGTTTAACTCTGTAATGGACGGCGGCTTTGTGGTTTGATTTATTGTAAGATTAGATGGGTCTAGTGGATAAACCCCATCTAATCATGCATTTGTGATGTGTGTTTTGGATTCTCTTTCTCTTTAATATGAAGGTATTACAAATGTTAGCCTCCGAGCTAATTTCCTCACACAGCTGTTGTCTAATTCCCGACATCTGGACAGGGTGCAGTGTCCCATGCCAAATGTAGGCCCTGTGGGCCCTTTAGAAACTTTAAAGTGGCAACAGTGCTTCGTTATATGACAGTGCAATACAACCAGGTGTTTGCAAATTCTAGCCAAGATTGACGTAGCGCAACAAGAATGGTTTGTTAAAAGGTTAAAAATGTCACAGTCCTTACTTAAAATCGCAAAGGTACCCAATTAATTTCTAGCTGTCTATATCTTCAAAAGTTGTATTGGAGGAGAGAATAGTTTACTTCAGAGTTATAACGTCAGACACTGCCTTACTCTGAGGGAGTTGACCAACCGATGTTCAAGATCTGTGTCCTCTATCCTCACTGCCACATGGCATGGAAATTTCCATTGACACAGCAGTCCCGACTTTGTCCCCTCTGGAAATGTGGCTATGGATAAGCCAGCACTCCCCTCTCATCTCCCTGCCCAGTATGGCCTTCAGGGGGGATGTTTTCCAGGGGTAAGCAGAGGACAGATGCGGCGGCAGCCCTCGCATTGCTGGAGGAGGAAATGGCTGACTACCTCTTGGCTTGGAGGCACCATTAACCAATTTGCCTTCCAGATGTCCATCAGTGGGCAGGGGCCAGTACTGCACAGCTCTGTCTGTCTGAGCTGCCTAGCCACGAGAACCCCATACATCTGGTCCAGCTTCTTTTAGTTCAGTCAGGTAGTCAGTCACTGACTCACTGACTCACTCACTGACTCACTGACTCACTCACTGACTCACTCACTGACTCACTGACACACTCACTCACTGACTCATGATTACTGTATCTAATCGTATCACATTGAGTAGCTTCTGTATGGTGCCACAAGATGTATCCCAAATAAAAACAGCTTTCCAGTAGTAGTCATACAGTAATGGTGGCTCCATGTGGGGAGTGCCAAATAAGAGGGGAGGCTGTGTAGGAGTATTTTTTCTCTTACCAATCTGTCTCCTCCTACACTGATTGATGAAAGGCCTACCTATGCTGTTTGTGTGTGTGTGTGGGTGTGTGGGTGGGTGGATGGATGTGTGTGTCATAGCCACAATCACAACCTCAGCCAGTGTGTGTGAACATTTGCCTTGTGGAATGAATTCCCAGGAATGCCTAACCTGCGCCAGCTGTTGGAGACAAGCTACCTTTGCCAACAGTGCCGGCTCTGCCCACTGGATCATCAGTTCCAGCACTTCCATCTGTATCATTTGTACCAATTCTACCCTCTCTGCATCTGGACCTTCTATAGAAAGCCTTCCAACAATGCTGGCCATGGCTAGCCTGCCAACTGTGCCAGATGTTCGAGCTGTAAGCCCCAGGCTAAATGAATGTAGTTCTCTGCTCATTATTCAGGACAGGTAAATTGCAAGTGCCCCTGTTTGTAGGTTTCTTCCCAACAAACCATCCATCAGTGGGAAGACTTCAGTTTATGTTAGTGGTTGAAGGCATTTAGGAAGGGGGTGGGAGGCAGATGTGGCTTTCATGAGGCCTTAGATTTCAACCTCAGATGTGTTGGAGTGGGTTTGCAAGGACAAATAGATTCTAAGGTATTGAAACTTATATAATAAACATTTAGTAAACATGAGACATGGCAATTTGTGGAAAAACATGTTAATGACATAAACAGAGTCCGAAAATGTGCTTTATCATCTGCATCGTTTAGGTATTGGGCGGATTGGGGTATGTTTTGCTGTGGTGCCCACTAAGATGGCATCTGCCAGGGTTTATCAGCATGGCCTCTATGTGCAGGGCGGCATGCGGCTTAGAGCCTCCTGACAGATGGTGAGAACCTCCTGGTCTGGACATCCTGCATGGGACTATCTTCTACTGCATGGCAACCATTGTCCACTGTTCAATGACACCAACGTAAACAACAACTGGACATGGGTTGTTTTTGATTATGCAAAATGTGGCGTGGGTTAGTGATATAAGCAAAAATAATAATCATTTGCAAATGCAGGTTATTTGCAAATGATTACAAAACAATGACACTAAAATTTGTCTAATTTCTAAACCTACATTTGAATGAGAATAATAAAAACATTAAAAAAATATAATCCACTGTTCCATTTCGCAAGCATATTTCTGAGAGAATTGCCAAGAGACATGCTCTCGATCACGCTGTTGATTCCACATGGCATTTTTCTGTGACACTGGTGGAACTTACTGTAAATACCCTCTCAGTGGGTTATACTGTGAAGGCTCTTCCCAAGGTACCTCCAGAGAGTTCAGACCTCAACAGTGTGCTAATTCCATGAAAGCTGATGACCATATGGAGGGCATATACCCTCTGCTTTCTAACCTCACCTGCAGCATTAAACATACCTCCTCTACAGGATCTTAAATTGATCACCCTTTTGGAGGAGAAATAAAACACTAGTTTGAGTTTTAAAAGGCTTCTGAAGTTTGTAGTTTCCACTTGGAAATTTCAGACTTGATTTTCCCTTACGAAAAATGTATCAACCCCTACGAAAATGTCCATTAATTATAATCCACATAATTATTCACATTTCCTGTTGCTGCAGGATTATTTTCCTGCTGAAGCAAACTGGCTCAAAATAATATCCTACATCTGTAGACATGTTCTCGAAAAACATAGTGATGCTTTAACTAATGTGCAACACCAAGAAAGTTTTCCATATAAATACTTGGATACAATGTTTTCGGAAAGTATTCAGACCCCTTGACTTTTTCCACATTTTGTTACTTTACAGCCTTGTTCTGAAATGGATTAAATCGTTTTTTCCCCCTCATCAATCTACACACAATACCCCAATAATGACGAAGCAAAAACAGGTTTTTAGAAATGTTTGCAAATGTAATAAAAAAGAAAAACTGAAATATCTAAAAATCTAATATCTAAGGGTCTAAACTGAAGTATTTAGACCCTTTACTCAGTACTTTGTTGAAGCACCTTTGGCAGTGATTACAGCCTCGTGTCTTCTTGGGTATGGCGCTACAAGCTTGGCACACCTGTATTTGGGGAGTTTCTCCTATTCTTCTCTGCAGATGCTCTCAAGCTCTGTCAGGTTGGATAGGGAGTGTTGCTGCACAGCTATTTACAGGTCTCTCCAGATATGTTCAATCGGGTTCATGTCCGGGCTCTGGCTGGGTCACTCAAGGACATTCAGAGGCTTGTCCTGAAGCCACTCCTGCGTTGTCTTGGCTGTGTGCTTAGGGTCGTTTTCCTGTTGGAAGGTGAATCTTCACCCCAGTCTGAGGTCCTGAGCGCTCTGGGGCATGTTTTCAACAAGGATCTCTCTGTACTTTGCTCCGTTCATCTTTCCCTCGATCCTGACTAGTCTCCCAGTCCCTGCCGCTGAAAAACATCCACACAGCATGATGCTGTCACCACCATGCTTCACCGTAGGGATGGTATCAGGTTTCCTCCAGACGTGACGCTTGCAATTCAGGCCAAAGAGTTCAATCTTGGTTTCATCAGACCAGAGAATCTTGTTTCTCATGTCTGAGAGTACTTTAGGTGCCTTTTGGCAAACTCCAAGCAGGCTGTCATGTATCTTTTAATGAGGTGTGGCTTCCATCTGGGCATTCTACTAGATCAATGGAAACAGGATGCACCTGAGCTCATTTTACATTCTCATAGCAAAGGGTCTGAATACTTATGTAAATAAGGTATTTCTGTTATTTATTTGTAATACATTTGCTAAACATTCTAAACCTGTTTTTGCTTTGTCATTATTTATTGTGTGTAGATTGAAGAGGGACATTAATCAATTTTAAAATAAGGTTGTAGCGTAACAAAATGTGGAAAAGGGGAAGGGGTCTGAATACTTTCGGAATGCACTAAATATCAACTGAATTTTTTTGTGTGTTTAAATATGTTGAATCTACAACAGTATTCAGTGGCTTTGCGTCGTGGTCATATCGTCCATCTACATCAACCAATGGATGGCCTACCTCTTTTATCTTGTCTCTCTATACCACAATCACAGTGTAAAAGGTAGTGCCACTATTGTCAATATTGTTCTTTGGGAAAACAACATTTTGAAAAAAGTTTTATTTGACTCAAGAGAGGTTAAAACACAGACAAATTGTTGTCTGGCAACTGTGCTCCCTCGCGCCTCATGCATAGGAAAACAGATATTTATTTCCAAGTTTGCAGTCAGATTTTGGGAAGATTCCCCTAGCTTCCCTAAGGACACCGTGGGCCATAGTAAGAATGCCTTGAGGGGGACCAAAGACAAACAATGCAGGCTTCAAGACAGAGACAGAACCACCACAGAGGCGAGTGGTGGTGGTGGTGGGATGAACGGATGTTATCCAGTTGTTGAAAACTAAACACAGTCTGGATGTCCAGATGTGTGCACCACAGCCACTATTCCCCAGTGAGAGCTCATGATGGCCCCACCGGAACCGCAAAGTCAACAATGTTCCCCAAAAAACAACACATGATAATAAAGTATTGAGGATGTGAGGGACTCTGGGGCGTTCCAGCTGTGTGTGTTAGTGTATAGGAAGTCTTATCCAGCCGTGTTGACTTAGGAGACTGACGGAGGTCCCACAGCGGTGCCGAGGCAGCTGGGAGACCCAGGGGACTGGGAGTCGGGACAGCACAGTTCTCCCTAGTGACCCCCAGTGACCCCCCACATGTCCCCAAAGAGTGGAAACTGTTCCTTTTGCTTTGCCAGGGGTGGCGGTGGAGGACACATGCCCTTTATAGTGTCCATGAAAGATAGAAAGGTCAGAGCCAGTTGTGTCATTATAAAAAGCAGCGATGTGGACATACCATCTTTCAAAAATCTCACTCACTATGTTGGCCTTATGTTTTCCTCTGTTGTCATTATCATAGCATTATGGAGTCTTTAGCTTTGGATCAAGCCCCCATGGTGAGGATGTGCAATACAGTTGATTTATCTTCATTCTCTTCCAGAGAAGAAGGTATGCCTGCCTGTGCCTGCCATCAACCAAGTATAACCTTGACACATGGCCTGGTTCCCAGACGTTGCACCATTGACTAGAGGACCAATGTGTGATGGGATTTGATGGCACCCAGTGGCATGACAGCATGCATCTGAAAGCAGTGGAAACGGGAGTCATGGGGAGAGCATACAGCAGCCCGCTGCCTCAGGATCTTTGTGGCACCACTGGCAAGATGACACTCCAAGTGCCTCCTTCATGTAACAGCTGCATTGGCCAGAGGCAGACACGGAGAGGTCGAACCTCTGGTTTGTCCAGAAGACCTGCCGCGGGCCACTTTGTCTGGAAACGACTCTGTTAATGGAAGTTATGTAACATTTATGATATGTCAAGATTGGTGTAGTTTAGCAATACATCTATCTTTCATTGATTGGTGGCTCCCCACAACGATATTGTGCCGATATGCACCATATGCAGTAGCTATACGATTTGTTATATTTGATTTGATGTGTCAGTGTGCCATGTGAGAAATAGGGAGTATGTAAAATGCCAAGCTTACTAACAGGCGTCGTCTTACATTGTAAAGCTCACGTCATAGCAAAGAAATAGAGCACAGCAATCTGTGGTGAACATATAGAGGTAAACGTAGTAATAACAGACACAAACATATGTTTAGATGTTTTAGACAAGTACTTACTGTATCTATGGGTTTAATCTCAAGCCTAAATGATGTAACTAAATCATTACTCTCATTTATGATCATCCAAAAGATAGGACGTTTGAATGTTTGCCATCTGAAAGTATTTGAACCGTTCCAACATGTCTCTAAATTGAGGGCAGAACAGAGGAGAGGGGGCTGCAGCTGCAGTCAGACCCAACCTGTGAAGGCCAGATTGTGCTGGCCTTGGGGAGAGCAGGGGGATGCAGGAGGACAGGGACAGCTTGAAAAGGAATAGAGACTCTCTGCAGTGGAGACCTGAACCCTTCTGTTTCTCTGGCTCTGGCCAGAAGTGTCCCTGTCATGTACTGCACACACTCACCCCCCCCCCCCCCAACCCCGAACCCACCACCACCACACACACACACACACACACCCTGGAGTTACCTTCCTGAGATGTCCATCTCTCCATCTCTTTTCTCTCTTGTCATCTAGCTGGATCTGAGCTTTCTGATTAATAAGTATCTTGGACAATCATGAGTCTTAATTAATGCCTTTAAAAGTGATCTCACGGCCCGAATACTCAGGTCTGGAGTTCAAGGGGGATTTAATGTCTAAGGAGGTTGGCTTGTTCTTACATGTACCAATAAACAACCCTGGGCAGCTACTGCATTTTAAAACAATATACAATAGTTAATTACAACGTGTACTTGAATTGTCACAAGTGGAAAGAATCACATCCCCTCTTTACCTATATGTATTTGCATCATAGGTCGGAATCAAAACACCTCTAAAGAACCTCAAGGGCTGGTATTCTGAGTGAAGTACTTCATGTTTCAGACAATAACCAACTAGTTGACCATTTTAAAGTAATGAAAGCTATAAGCTACATTCCATATTCTATGAGAGAAAACATGTTAGGAAAACATGATAAAGTGGAATTCTCCAGGTGCTGTCTGTTCATTAAAGCATGCTGTCAAACGTGTCCCACATGGTCCTTATCTCTACCTCCAACCCAGCCATGACACAAACATACACACACACTACCCAGCTAGCACATTTGGTTCCTTGGAAGTTGTGAGAACTTATGTTTTTGGTTTCCCATTGGTTCTGGGAACGAAGCCATAAGTTTCCTGACTGGTAAAACAGATTATGTTGTTTTCTCTATACATGGAATTAGTCCACTGCGCCACCAGAATGGAGCAAGCAGCAAGCATGCCATGTAATTTTTTTTACTCATAGAAAGCTGTTCATTTTAGTCTATTCAAACAGACCCCATTTCAAAGGAAACAAGCGTTAATTAAGATCAGGTGTGGCCAATTAGTGGGCACAGCCAACACACCTGAACACAAGATAGAGGATAGAGAGAGTTTTGTTGATGCTGTTCTTTGAACGTTACAAATGTTTTCTAATGGTTTTTATGGAAAGTTTTATTCTTAATGTTCTGAGAATGTGACTTTAAATAGAACCATGAGGAAACCTGCAGAAAACGTTATGCTAAAGTACTGAAATTCCTACAGAAGAACATTGTTTCTTAATTTTCTGAGAACATGACTTTAAATAGAATCATGAAGAAGCCTGCAGAAAACGTTATGCTGAAGTACTGAAATTCCACAGAATGTTGTTTCTTAAAGTTCTCTGAACGTTCTGTAAATATGACTTTAAATAGAACCATGAGGAAACCTGTAAAAAAAAGTACTGAAATTCCCCCCAAGAAACATATGGTTCTCAGAACGTTATGTGCTAGCTGGGTAGGGTTTAATAGCGGGAACTGGGTTACTGAGATTTACAGATATTTCCCGCCCAAACCCATTCTCGTTTCCCGGGATAAATAATGGCGAGAAACTGGTAAATTATAGGCTGATAAATTATTTCAATGAACAGCGTGACGGGAAATGGAACTGTCTATACAGATCAGTGCTCAGAAAGATGGCCATAGCCTACCCTTCTCAACAATCCCTTGAACATATCACAACTGGTGAGAGGATATGCCGAGAAAGAGAACGGTAAATTAGCCGAGATGCAAAAATACAAAATATGCATGTGCAACATATCAACTATCTGGCTTCATTCATTTACCTTGACATTTTAGTCATTTAGCAGAAGCTCTTTTCCAGAACGACTTACAGTTAGTGCATTCATCTTAAGATAGCTAGGTGGGACAACCACATCTCAGTCATAGTAAGTACATTTTACCTCAATAAAGTAGCTATCAACAAAGTCAGTGCTAGTAAGGGGGAAAAAAGTGTTAGTACACAAAGAGCTTCTTTTGTTATAGGATGAGAGGTGAGGAGGTGCGAGGGGGGTGCTGTGAGGTTATTTAAGATACTCTTTGAAGGACCTGCGCTGTTTCCTGTGTGAGGTAGGGTCATACTCTACGGATGTTGTAGATCATGAACCTGCATGAGCGAGTCACTGCAATGTTTGCAGAGAACTACAGGGTTTTAACCAGTGTCACGCCAAGGTTCTTTGCACTCTGGGAGGGGGACACCGTGGCATTGTCAAATGTGATGAAGAGGTCTTGGGAGGGAGGAAGAGCAGCTCCGTCTTATTGAGGTTGAGCTTGAGGTGGTGGGTCGACATCCAAACTGAGATATCTGCTAGGCACGCAGAGATGCATGTCGCCACCTGGGTGTCAGAAGGGGGAAGGAGAAAGGTAGTGAGTGTCATCTGCATAGCAATGAAAGGAGAGACCATGTGAGGATATGACGGAGCCGACCGCATTGGTGTATAGAAAGCCCTGGGGGACACCAGTAGTGAGAGTACGTGGTGCAGACACAGCTCCTCTCCACGTCACCTGGTAGGAGCAGCCTGCCAGGTAGGATGCAATCCAAGAATGTGTAGAGCCTGAGACGCCCAGCCCTGAGAGGGTGGAGAGGAGGATCTAATGGTTCACGGTGTCGAAAGCAGTGGTTAGATCTATGAGGATGAGAACAGAGGAGAGAGAGTTAGTTTTGGTAGTGCGGAGAGCCTCCATGACACAGAGAAGAGCAGTCTCAGTTGAGTGACACGTTTTGAAGGCTGTCTGGTTAGGGTCAAGAAGATCGTTCTGAGAGAGATAGCGAGAGAGTTGGTCAGAGACAGCACGCTCAAGTGTTTTGGAAAGGAAAGAAAGAAGGGATATTGGTCTGTAGTTTTTGATGTCAGAGGGGTCGTGTTGTTTTATTGAGGAGGGGAGCAACTCTGGCCATTTTGTAGTCAGTGGGGATGCAGCCAGTGGTCAGGGATGAGGTTATGAGGGAGGTAAGGAATGGGAGAATGTTTTTAGAAATGGTCTGGAGAAGGGAGGAGGGTATGGGGTCGAGCGGGCAGGTTGTCGGGTGGCCGGTCTTTACTAGTCACAGGATTTAATCTGGAGAGAGAGGGGAGTAAAAGGTCAAGGTGTAGGGTAGTTCTGTGTGAGTGGGACCAGTCGACTCAATATGCTGAGTGAATGAGAAGCGGATGTTGTCAACCTTCTTTTCAAAGTGGTTGACAAAGTCATCCGAGAGAGGGAGGAGGGTGGGGGTGGAGGATTGAGGAGTAGGATTTTATTTTATTTTATTAGGATCTCTTTTAGTCCTCATTTGGACTAATCTTCCAAGAGTCCTTAAACATTAAAATACAATTTATAATACGATCACATTTTCACATAAAACACACTGTTACAAACAGACATAATACACTGACATATTGACCAGATAAATACTCTAACAGTCTAAAAAGATAGATTGATTCTTCATCTACCATAGTCCAGCACAACTTTCCTATGTATTATATTTAAATGGGTTTAAAGTATTGTTTGAATTTATATTTTGAAAGGTTTCTGGTTTGCTCAAATAAATTATTCAATTTCTTTATTGCTCTAAATCAAAATGTTATTTTGCCTATTTCTCTTTTCTGTCTGAATAACACATAGACGGTTGGACAATCCATTCCTAGTATTTACTGAATGTCTGTCTCTTACCAACTGAATACTGTTGTGAATAGAGTTTGGCCGTTTTAAATGGTGTATATTATGAAATAAAATAAGCATGGTTTTTCAATTATCTTGTTGATTGATGACCAACCAAGAGCATTGAGCATGACTACAACAGAAGAACCATATCTCCACCTTAAAACAATCCTTGCTGCTTTGTTCTATTCAATCTGCAACCTCCTAATTTCACTTGCTGATGTATTTCCCCAGACCACAGAACAGTAGTTCACCTGACTAATAATGCTTGGGTTATTTGCTTAAGAATCTTTCCCGGTAAATATTTAGCTATCCTTCTGATCATGCATGCCGTTTTAATATATATATTCTTTTACATAGATTAGTTATTTGAGACGACCATGATAAGCAGGTGTCTAGCTGCACTCCTAGTTGTTTGGTTTCTGCCACTTCCTCAATTTGTACTCCCCCCATACTTAATTGTATCCCATGTTGTGTTGGCCTTTTCCTGGTGGAACAGACCAACATAACTTTGGTTTTCTTGGTGTTTAAAACAAGTTTGTTCCGGCCAACCCACTCCCTGATATTTTCCAAATCTCCTTGTAAAGCCTACTGTACCTGTTGAACCGATTGTCTTGCTGTATAAATTGTAGTATCATCTGCAAAAATAGTAGTTTGAGTTTCAGCTAAGGCAGAGGGAAGGTCGTTGGTATATATTAACCTCTAAAGAAGTGGCCCAAGGCAGCTGCCCTGCGGTATTTGACAGTTTAAAGCACAAAGGAAAGAAAATGAACCATTGATATAGGTGGACTGTTTCCTGTCAGTTAGATATGACTGCACCCAATTCAAAAATGATTGCATTATGGCTTTAAGGAGGTAGCATATAACGACATGTCGTTGACTTAAAACGAAGATCAGAGAAATGTGGGCTATCCCTATCCCGACCATTTTTCATTTTGTCGAGTCTATAGGCCTATGTAAAACTATATGAAATGTATTTGAATGTCTATATGAATAGACTATTGCTATTTTAGATGACTTGAGAGCCTTTTGTCTGTCTAAATAAAATGTGGCATTTCCTGCACAGCCAAACCCCAGGACATTGCTCCAATCGGCAGGCTACACAGTACGCAACTTCCAATGAAATGTTCCTGTAGCAGCCGTTAGACCCGCCTGCTACAAACGTTTACTGGCAGTAGGAAAACTCCCGTGCGGTGATACCATGTCGGCTTGTGCTGTAGTGAAGTTTCCACATTTATGGGGTGGCAGGTAGCCCAGTGGTTAGAGTGTTGGGCCAGTAACCGAAAGGTTGCTAGATCGAAATCCCCAAGCTGACAAGGTAAAAATCTGTTGTTCTGCCCCTGAACAAGGCAGTTAATCCACTGTTCCATGGTAGGCTGTCATTGTAAATAAGAATTTGTTCTTAACTGACTTGCCTAGCTAAAAAAAACTATGTAGTGGAATGGTTTTTGCAATAAGCATGCTGATTATTTTCCATGTACTCCCATATATGTCTACTCACAATACCCTCCAATATCTTACTGAGTGAAGAGAATAGACTAATTGTTCAACTATTGGGAGGAGTAATGGGTTCTTTGCTGTCTTTCGGGATAGGACACAGTTTAGCATGCTTCCATACATTTGCAAACATCCCCTTTTCCAGTGACCAATTAAATATGTATTTCAGTGGAACTGCAATCTGGGGAGCAGCACAGCGAAGCAAAAAATTGTCCATAAGACCATAACCTGTAGATTTACCATCAGGTAATGACTTCAATAGGTTTAACACCTCTACTGACACCATTTGTAGACTAAAATAGCAGCTTTTTTGCTCATAATATGATCATCAATCCATTTGACAATAGCTTATCTGGAAGAATGGGTGTTTACATTATCGCTCAGTAAATTAATTTGCTTTGTAAAAAAATCTGCAAAATGATTGGCAATATCAGCTGGTTTTGTTATTGTTCTCCTGCCAACCTCCACACTAGATGGGTATGATGAAATAGATGTACCAAGTAAGCCCTTAACTGTATTCCATAACTTTTAGAATATTTTTTGTTGTTGTAAAATAACGTATTTTTCTTACGATTTAATTTAACTGCATAATTACTTGGTGTTCTATAATTCTGTTCATCAATTTCTAGTTCTGATTTGGCTGCTAAGACTTTTGCCATATTTCTTTGAGACAAAGCCTCACCCAGTTCATCATCAATCCATGGAGATGGACGAGCCCCAACTGTACTCTTTCTTATAGGGGCATGATGGTCCATTACCTCAGTGAGCAAATCAATAAAACATTCTGTAGCGTGATTTAAATCATCCTCTAGATAAATCAGCTCCCAGGGTACAGCAGCCAAATAATTTTTAAATAGCTCATGATTAAATGTTTTAAAAGAAGGTGGAAAAGAGTTTCCTATTGTTAGAGGCACAGGCTTGAAATTTAGAGTGATAGAAAGTGGCTTTAGCAGTGGTTACAGAGGAAGAGGAGGGAGTGAAAGGATGATAGGTCCTCCGGATTTTAGATTTCCTCCATTTTCACTCAGCTGCCTGCAGTCCTATTCTGTGAGCTCACAATGGGTCACACAACCATGGAGCAAGAGGGGAAAGCCGGCCGGGAGGAAAGGGGACAGTGCGAGTCATAGGATGCGGAAAAGGAGGAGAGTAAGGTGGAAGAAGGCAGAATTAGGAGACAGGAGGGAGAAGGATTTAGCAGAAGGGAGAGATTATAGGATATAAGAGGAGAGAGTAGTGAAGATTGCGACGGCGCATGAACATCTGGGTAGGGGCTGAGTGGGTAGGGTTGGAGGAGAGGGAGACAGAAAAGGTAACAATTGCCTGCCTTGTGAGTGGGAGGGGACTGGGAAAGGGTGAGGTCAAGAGGCAAGGAGGGGAAAGAAAGAGTTGGAAGGAAATTAATCGAAGTCAGACGTGGGGAAGTGGAAGTCGCCCAGTACAAAGAGCGGTGAGCCATCGTCAGGAAATGAGCTTATCAACGTGTCAAGCTCATTGAGAAACTCTTTAAGGGCACCTGGTGGGCGATAGATGACAACACTTAGGAGAAATGAGTAGCCCTGTGCCACCACCATGACGACCAGATGCTCTCTGACTATGAGAGAACACGTAGTCAGATGAAGAGAGAGGAGCTGGAGTAGCAGTGATCTCTGGAGTGATCCATGTCTCCGCCAGGGCCAAAAAGTATAGGGACTGAAGGGCAGCATAGGCTGAGATGAACTTGGCGCTCTTGACCCCGTATTGGCAGTTCCAAACGCTGACAGAGACCAGGAATTCCACATGGGTTGTACGAGCAGGGCACACTAAATTAGAAGGGTTGCAGCCAAGGGATGTTGAGTGTCTGTAAAGCTTACAGGGAGAGGAGCGAACAGGTATAGAAAACACATAGTTGACAAAGCTACAAAAGAGCAAAACGAGATCATCTGAAAATTACTAGGTAAGATACTCAAGTGAGACAGTGGTGTTGAGCCTTCCTCTCTTTGCTTCCTTGAATAACTCGGCAGAACAACTCGGCAGAACCGTCTTTGTTTCGGCGATAGTCTTAATTTTGAAGACGAAACTGCTGCTGACACTGCTGCCGCTGAGAAAACAGGGGAGACTGAAGTACTAATACTAATTGCTCATTTCCTAGCAAAGGTTGAGAGCACACCTTCCACACTCTCCCTCCAAAACAGCCAATGATTACTAAACAACAACAGTCACAAATTGCCCTGCCCCTTAATCCTGGTTGATGTCCCAACAATCAACTGCAAGTTATGAGCACTCAGAAATTCACACACCAGGACCAGGAAGAGAGACAGTAATTCAAGTAGCTGGCCCTAGTGTAACAGTATAACTTTAAACCGTCCCCTCGCCCCGACACGGGCGCGAACCAGGGAACCTCTGCACACATCAACAACTGACACCCACGAAGCGTCGTTACCCATCGCTCCACAAAGGCCACGGCCCTTGCAGAGCAAGGGGCAACACTACTAATAGGTTTCAGAGCAAGTGACGTAACTGATTGAAACGCTACTAGCGCGTACCCGCTAACTAGCTAGCCATTTCACATCCGTTACACTAGCTAGCAAAAAGACAGTACTAGACAACAACAGAATAAGACAAAAATGATTCTTATTACTCCTGGAGATATCAGGAGTCCTCTAGCTATAGATTCAAACATTAGAGCAGGCATCACAGCGCTAGCAGTCTAACATTTATTCAACATAAAGTCCCCTATAGAAAACTTCCCTTAGGCTACGTGCATGGCTTCTATAAATGTAATTGCTTACTATACAGTGCATTCAGAAAGTATTCAGACCCCCTGACTTTTTCCACATTTTGTTACGTTACAGCCTTATTCTAAAATGGATGGAATAGTTTTTTCCCCTCATCAATCTACACACAATACCCCATAATGACAAAGAAAAAACAGATTTTCAGAAATGTTTGCAAGTGTGTTCAAAATTTAAAAAATGAAATATCACATTTACATACGTGTTCAGACCCTTTACTCAGTACTTTATTGAAGCATCTTTGGCAGCGATTACAGCCTCGAGTCTTCTTGGGTGTGACGCTACAAGCTTTGCACACCTGTATTTGGGGAGTTTCTCCCATTCTTCTCTGCAGATCCTCTCAAGCTCTGTCAGGTTGGATAGGGAGCGTTGCTGCACAGCTATTTTCAGGTCTCTCCAGAGATGTTTGATTGGGTTCAAGTCTGGGCTCTGGCTGGGCCACTCAAGGACATTCAGAGACTTGTCCCGAAGCCACTCCTGCATTGTCTTGGCTATGTGCTTAGGGTCGTTGTCCTGTTGGAAGGTGAACCTTCGCCCCAGTCTGAGGTCCTGAGCGCTCTGGAGCAGGTTTTTTATCAAGGATCTCTCTGTACCTTTCTCCACTATAGACCACCAAGTGCTAACAATCAGTATCTGGATAATATGTGTGAAATGTGTGAAATGCTTGATAATGTATGTGATATTAACCGAGAGGTACATTTTCTGGATGCTTTAAATATTGACTGGCTTTCATCAAGCTGCCCACTCATGAAAAAGCTTTAAACTGTAACCAGTGCCTGCAACCTGGTTCAGGTTATCAGTCAACCTTCCAGGGTAGTTACAAAAAGCACATGAATGAAATCATCAACATGTATTGATCACATATTTACTAATGGTGCAGAATTTAGCTTGAAAGCAGTATCCAGATCCATCGGATGTAGTGATCACAATATAGCAGCCATATCTAGGAAAACTAAAGGTTTTCTTGTGATTCCTATGTAGTTGACGTAAAGAATATTTGTTGGTATGTAATGAGGAGCAAACAGACACTTTACTTGACACATTTATGAAATTGCTTTTTCCAGTTACTATTAAGTATGCACCCATTAAGAACATGACTGTAAAAACTGTTAAATCCCCGTGGATTGATGAGGAATTTAAAAATTGTATGGTTGAGAGTGATGAGGCAAAAGGAATGGCAAATAAGTCTGGCTGCACAACCGATTGGCAAACATATTGCAAATTGAGAAATCATGTGACTAAACTGAATAAAAATAAATACAAATCTACACTATGAAACAAAGATAAATAACATAAAGAATGATGGTAAAAAAAAGCTTTGTTTTTAAATTATATTTTGGGGAAAAAGGCAAATGCAGCCCCATCATTAATTTAATCAGATGGCTCATTCATAACAAAACTGACTGACTACTTTAATGACTTTTTCATTGACAAGATTAGCAAACTTTGGCATGACATGCCAGCAACAAATGCTGACACTACATATCCAAGTATATCTGCCCAAATTATGAAAGACAAGCATTGTAATTTTGAATTCCGTAAAGTGAGTTTGGAAGAGGTGAAACAAATATTGTTGTCTATCTACAATGACAAGCCACCGCGGTCTGACAACTTTGATGGGAAATTACTGAGGATAATAGCGGACAATATTGCCATTCCTATTTGCCATATTTTCAATATAAGCTTACTAGAAAGTGTGTGCCCCCAGGCCTGGAGAGAAGAAAAAGTAATTCCGCTACCTAAGAATAGTAAAGCCCTCTTTACTGGCTCAAATAGCCGACCAATCAGCCTGTTTACCAATACTTAGTAAACTTTTGGAAATAATTGTGTTTGACCAGATACAATGCTATTTTACAGTCAACAACTTGACAACAGACTTTCATTACGCTTATAGGGAAGGACATTCAACAAGCACAGCACTTACACAAATGACTGATGATTGGCTGAGAGAAATTGATGATAAAAAGATTAGGGGGGGATGTTTTGTTAGAGTTCAGTGCGGCTTTTGACATTATCGATCATAGTCTGCTGCTGGAAAAACGTATGTGTTATGGCTCTACACCCCCTGCTATATTGTGAATAAAGAGTTACCTGTCTAACAGAACATAGAGGGTGTTCTTTAATGGAAGCCTCTCCAACATAATCCAGGTAGAATCGGGTATTCTCCAGGGCAGCTGTCAAGGCCACTTACTTTTTTCAATCTTTACTAACGACATGCAACTAGCTTTGAGTAAAGCCAAGTCAGAAGCTTAGTATAGGTCCCGTGTGGCTCAGTTGGTAGAGCATGGCGCTTGCAACGCCAGGGTTGTGGGTTCAATTCCCACGGGGGGACCAGGGTTCAATTCCCATGGGGGGACCAGGATGAATATGTATGAACTTTCCAATTTGTAAGTCGCTCTGGATAAGAGTGTCTGCTAAATGACTTAAAATGTAAAAGTATAAATAAAGGGGGCATATAAGCTGACAATGAAAGCTCTGACAATATTTGATGATTATATTTCTTTAAAACAGGTTATAGGCTACATGTGCAGCCCCAAGTCAGAACAGTAGGCGAAATTAAGAGGGGTAAATAGACCAAATTATTAGAGTGAGGCATATGGGCTACTAACATCTTACTACACAACATACACTTAGTATTACTTTCTTAGCTACAGTATACATATATCCCTGGTATATTATTATACAATACATTTTTGGACTCACCTTGTTGTGCTGTGCTCACTTGAACAGGAAGGTGGTACGTCGGTCCTTCGTGGGCAAATTTTGTCATCAAAGTCTGACATTCTCTGGATTTATGGTGCTTTCAAGACAACTGGGAACTCAGAAAAAAACAAGGTTGAATCATGATGACATCATTGATCTTCAGGTCGTAGCTCTAGAAAGAGGCCGGATTTATAATTCCAAGTTGGATGACCATTCAAAACGTATTTTCCAAGTCGGAGCTCATTTATTCCCGACTTTCCAGTTGTCTTGAACTCACTGATGTCAAGTTTTCACAGTTCCGAGTTAACAGTTGAATGTTTATCATTTTAAACTTGGAAAAGAGCCCCTTAAGCAGAGATTTGGGACCACACAGCCACTCCACTGAATAGCAGGCTAGTGATTGCTATGCAATGCTTGCATTGCAGTTGCCACTGTCACTGATTCCTTCCAAACCACTCATTGTTGAATTTGCGATTTCCAACTTGTTGTGTAATGTTTATGTCCAATGGACGATGAGCACCGATAGGTTTTATCTATAATTTCTCTTCATTATTTCTCTTCATATGACAAGGATTAAAAAGGATTTGCCAGTAGATTGTCGACTTGATTCATAATGATCACTGCTAGCTAAGATTTTGAAAGTATGATGTTGACAATCAAAGCTACTGTACATACTGTATAACGTGATTCAACGTAATTTTATCTGTGGCCAATGACCTTGAGCCTTCTTGGATGGGCACTTCTAATGTAACTCTATGACAGCACCCAAGGGGCTAGAACTTTCTAGCTCTACCCTTAGACTTGGCGGTGACGTGGTGTTCCCCATGCCAAAATAATATGCAAAACAGGCAAAACTGCCCCACCTGCCCTAAATGATGGGTCGCCACTTGTCCTAAATATTTCTAAAACTAAAAGCATTGTATTTGGGACAAATCATTCACTAAACCCTAAACCTCAACTAAATATTGTAATAAATAATGTGGAAATTGAGCAAGTTGTCATGGTCAAAACATATTGATACAACAGTAGGTAAGATGGGGAGAAGTCTGTCCATAATAACGCACTGCTCTACCTTCTTAACAGCACTATCAACAAGGCAGGTCCTACAGGCCCTAGTTTTGTCGCACCTGGACTACTGTTCAGTCATGTGGTCAGGTTCCATAAAAAGGGACTTAGGAAAATTGCAATTGGCTCAGAACTGGGCAGCACGGCTGGCCCTTGGATGTACACAGAGAGCTAACATTAATAATATGCATGTCAATCTCTCCTGGCTTAAAGTGGAGGAGAGATTGACTTCATCATTACTTGTATTTATGAGAGGTATTGACATGTTGAATGCACTGAGCTGTCTGTTTGAACTACTGGCGCACAGGTCGGACACCCATGCATACCCCACAAGACATGCCACAAGAGGTCTCTTCACAGTCCCCAAGTCCAAAACAGAATATGGGAGGCACACAGTACTACATAGAGCCATGACTATATGGAACTCTATTCCATATCAAGAAACTGATGCAAGCAGTAAAATTTGATTTAAAAAACAGACACATGCATACACACACACAACAACATACGCACTATACACACGTGTACACATTCATTTTGTATTGTAGATATGTGGTAGTGGTGGAGTAGGGGTCTGAGGGCACACAGTGAATATATTGTAAGGTTTTTAAAATTGTATAACTGCCTTAATTTTGCTGGACCCCAGGAAGAGTAGCTATGGGGATCCAAAATAAATACAAACACAAATACAAATATTTCCCTCAATCCTGACTAGTCTCCCAGTCCCTAGTCCTGAAAAACATCCCCACAGCATGATGCTGCCACCACCATGCTTCACTGTAGGGATGGTGCAGGTTTCCTCCAGACGTGAAGCTTGGCAGTCAGGCCAAAGAGTTCAATCTTGGTTTCATCAGACTAGAGAATCTTGTTTCTCATGATCTGAGAGTCTTTAGGTGCCTTTTGGCAAACTCCAAGAGGGCTGTCATGTGCCTTCTACTGAGGAGTGGCTTCTGTCTGGCCACTGTAACATAAAGGCCTGATTGGTGGAGTGCTGCAGAGATGGTTGTCCTTCTGGAAGGTTCTCCCATCTCTACAGAGGAACTCTGGAGCTATGTCAGAGTGACCATCGGCTTCATGTTCACCTTCCTGACCAAGGACCTTCTCCCCCGATTGCTCAGTTTGGCCGGGCGGACAGCTTTAGGAAGGGTCTTGGTGATTCCAAACCTCTTCCATTTAAGAATGATGGAAGCCAATGTGTTCTTGGGGACCTTCAAAGCTGCAGAAATGTTTTGGTACCCTTCCCCAGATCTGTGCCTCAACATAATCCTGTCTCCGAGCTCTACGGACACATTGTTCGACCTCATGGCTTGGTTTCTTTTCTGACATGCACTGTCAACTGTGGGACCTTATGTAGACAGGTGTGTGCCTTTCTAAATCATGTCCAATCAATTAAATTTACCACAGGTGGACTCCAATCAAGTTGTAGAAATATTTCAAGGAGGATCCATGGAAACAGGATGCACCTGAGCTCAATTTCGAGTCTCATAGCGAAGGATCTGAATACTTAAGGTATTTCTGTTCTTTATTTTTAATACATTTGCTAAACATCCAAAAACCTGTTTTTGCTTTGTCATGATGGGGTATTGTGTGTAGATTGATGAGATTTTTTAATACATTTTAGACTAAGGCTGTAACGTAACAAAACATGGAAAAAATCAAGGGGTCTGAATACTTTCCGAAGGCACTGTATGTGCAGGCTACACACAACCTCTCAACACAGTTATGGTAGACAATGTCCAATCTCAATTTCCATCTCACATTCAAATCTCCACTAATGTGTATTATGTGGCACTGACAGTGGCTCAAATATGAACTGTTTCTAATCACAAAATGGCTGATACACTGTGCCCACAAAAGAACGCTTCAGGAAATAGACATTTGCAATATTGTTTCATGATATTATGCTAACAAAGCGAGAGCACGGTGGGATACTGGTCAGATTCATGGGCAATTGATCAACTGCTGAATCTCCGCTAACCTAGGCTTGTTTGTTTAGCAGAGAATCTGATGTTCCCTGTGACAGTCACCATAATAAGCGGGTTATCATGAAGTAATAACAGCCACAACCTTCCCAAATTCCCCCAATAACCAGGTGCAAATGGAGAGAAAAGGGCCAACAAGCTGCCTGACATCTTTCAGTCCAAGGTAGACTAAAACAAATTTTCACTAGACTTCATAATATTTTACCAGTCGGCCAACAGTGTTTCATAGGCCTAGGCTATCTACGCTACATGAACAAAATTAGCCCAAAGGCCAGCAGATGTCGATATTGAGTAATTTCATCTTACTGTCCAAAGGAAATATATGCAGCAGACTATATACTAGTTTCCCCCGTTGACCGGTTTGTACATAAAACATTCTCCATTCAGGCTGCAAAGGCGTCGATTTCCTCCTTAACTCGATTTAATGTTGAAAAGGAGGGAAAAAACGAAATGTTCCACCACCATGCTAGGGTGGCTAATGCTACCTCATGATATTGCATACAAAGTTCAGACCAAGGGTAAACAACAGACTGCTGCAACCTGATTGGCTGAACACGAACAGCCACATCCATGACTAGCAATTGGGTGGTGGAAAATGATGTTCCATAAAGAAAGTACGCATATTTTCCATTTTTCCCCCCGCTTTATCGACAATAAATCGAGTTAAGGAGGTAATCGACGCCTTTGCAGTCTGAATGGAGAATGTTTAATGTATGAACCGGTCCAGGGGGTATACGAGTGCATAGCTGGCTCCATACGTTCCCTTTGGACGGTAAGATTAAACGGCTCAATATCACCATCTGCCGGCCTTTGGGCAACAACAAAATAGTGTGGTGAATTTGAGAGAACTTTGAGTTGATTAAATTGCAACGAATACAAAAATAAAAAGATAGATTCATGTGTATATTTCTCCACTTACAATATTATAATGTTCGAATGTTTTTGCTGGTATTGTATGCTTTTAAATAGCACTTCTGGTTTGAACGGGAATACCGGGATGCCCAGTAATTTCATGCAATTTCCTCAGGAAGGAAAATTGGTAGACTCTCGGGAAAATATTAAACTCTAACACACACACTCTGCTGTCCCATTACCAAGCCAATGCCGTGGCCCACCGGGACGATGCCCAACGTCGACCTATGGCCCACTGTGCCCACTTTGCTCTCACCAACCTGGACCCCCGTTTCCCTGTGGGTGGGAGGGCACTCTGCCAGCTGAACCCCTCAACATTCCACAACAACAGCAGAGCTAGAGCTCAGGCGGTCTGCCAGCCAAGGGGCCCCAGTCCAGCCATGCCCAGGGAAGCTTTATCTCTCTGCCCTTTCATGTCTGTCCAAGAGAGGGGTCACTGGGGCCCATGTGGCCCTGGATAGAGGGAGGGAGGGACCCGGTGAGAAGGGGTACAGCTGCAGACAGACAGGCAGAGGGAGCAGAGCAGCTGTAGCCACAGTTAAAGGTGTGCAGCAGGAGAGCTTTCTCAGAGGGGAGAAAATATGGTCAGAATTGTCCATTCTGGGTCAGCTAACAACAGCATTCAAGTGATAAATGTGGCCCCAGAGTGATAGAGGACAAGATGAAAATCTAAATAAAGTGTTGGGCAATTCTACAAAAACGGAATTGCGCTGAGACTAACATTTTCCACTTTAATATGTACTGTATCCCAAACAAAAAACACAGATTTTAAAGTTTAACAAACCATGCAACTATATGCACAAGGACTACTTTAACATGCTTTTATTTTACAAAAACACATTTACTGGAAGAACTTTGCCAATGCAAAATTTGGTAACTGAGTTTTAGTAAAATCTCCCTCAGTTTATGTGACCACGTTTTCCAAAAATATCTGCTCTAAAATTCTAAGATGTCTGCTGAAATAATTGGCTGTCAGCTATGACATGACACCTTGACTTTGAAAACATCTATTTTGATTATTGAATTACAATATGTGAAGTGGATTTACACCCGGTAACTGAATTGCGATCCCTGATCTATACTACACAGAAATGCATAATTATGCATATGAATGTAATTTTCTTCATGGTGATGTATCCTAAAAAGGTGCACAAAGGTAAAAATATGCAATATCCTCCTTTGCATATTTGGGAATTATTCTACACCCTGGTTATTATTTTAATAAGCACCGCTCATTAAGTAGTACTTTCAAGTATTTTTACTCAAGTACTTTACACCACTGTCTACAGTACAGTACAGGACTGTACTTTACTGTACTGTACTGAGCAACACTCTACGCAACTTGTTAAAACTTTACTTTGCTGTACTGTGCTCTACTGTACTGTACCATGCTCTCCAAACTTGTGAAACATAGATGTCTATGATTGGTTCAGATTCGGTCCGGCCCAAACATCTGTGGACATTGAAATTAAGTCCGGACCGTACCAAAAAACGATGTCTGTGGGACGTTGAAATCAAGGCCAGGGCGAAATGACCATATTTCAACTACTTTTCAACGTCCATGGACGTCCGGTGTCGGTCGGTGCTCAGTGGGTAAGGATGCTGGTTACAGGAAATGGAAAGTGAGGGGGCTCATGGGCAGGTCAATAAGAGCCTGGAAAGGTGACATTTACTGGAGAGAGAGGAGAGAGAGAGGCATAGAGAGAGAGGGAGGGCTTGTCCAGACTTGCTTTGACCACCAGATGACAGAAAGAGAAAGAAAACAGTTATGAGCTGAACATAACAGTTTGGCAGTGGAAGGGAGGACTTTAGCAGGTGACCCAACTGTGTTTTGTGACTAATGTGATATCCTATTGTAGCCAATTTAATTAGAATAATTCCATTAATGATTTTTCTGAAATTCTATTACCAATATCGTAACATAATTTCATGTTTGAATAACTTAATAACTCATAAAATTAAATAGATACCAGCAAAAACACTAGAACTAATTGGTATGTCTACCTTTACTTGTTACTTCTGTGAAGTTATCCTCCCTTCTCATGAGGGAGAGAAATTAGAAAATGTCTTAAAGATACAGTATTAGTTGGCAGGGATCTTTACATTATAGTGTTCTGATGTTTTTCTAATACCTTTTAATACTTTTTCTCATAGATTTCCATCTGTTTGAATAGAAATAAAAGTATTTGCTTATTCCTAATATTTAGGATAGAAAATGGTTGAAACATTTATTGTCTTAATAAAAAATTCAAAAATAGAGTCTTAGCTTTTATTTGACACTACATTTGATATGCTCCTATGAACTTCACATGTTGATGTTCATGGGTCCTTTTGCATGGAAATGCCCTTTTCCAGCCTACATATTCCAACTCCAGATTAATCACAATGGGCCTGATCCCCGATTTAGGAATGTATTCCTTTTCTTACGCACTCCTTTCTCAGTATTTGGTATTCAGATTTACATTTTTCAGTCACATAACACGCTCTGCAGGTGTGGCTACATTGTGCGCTTTGAATAAATGTCATTCAACCCCTGAAAACCTTCCCACTTGCTGGAACAGATTTTCCGTGGAGTTTTTCAGTACATTTATCTTCAGTACATTTATCCCTTTAAATATAGTGTACCTTTAATTAGAATTTTGTTGTCAGACACAATAGAATAGATTAAGAGAACAGGGTCAGAATATAGGGATCAATGAAAGAAAGCCCTCTATGTATATTCCTCTCAGTTTCAGCACCAACTGGTAGATTTAAAAATACTCTGATCTTGTAGATTATTTAAGCACATTTTAGGGTTAGGAAAGTATGTATGAAAAAAAGTTGTTTGGAGGGCCTTTTCGCACAAAACATATTGAAGAAAAAAAAAATACATTGGTTTGATTCTTCCTGAAAGTTTTCATACTCAAGTTCAATCCATAAAATATTGGAAAGTGGAAAAAAAGTGTACAAATAGGATTGAACAATAATACTATAAATCTACTCCAATTCAAATATGCTACATGTCCCAAAATATTGCACAACGTCTTTCTATATGCACAGAGAGAAAAGTGTATAAAAACAGAATTATGTTTCATTTACGCACACTAATCTCAGGTCAACAAGAATTTACAATTTGGTGTAATTTGTGTGTTTGTGTGAAAAATATTCCCTTTTGAGTGGATGAGGTATTATGAATTTATGTGTGTAAACATGTTTGTGTATGTGTGTGTGTGTCAGCATTTTCATGTGTGTGCATGTGCGTGTG
Source organism: Salvelinus namaycush (assembly GCF_016432855.1). Lineage (NCBI taxonomy): Eukaryota > Metazoa > Chordata > Actinopteri > Salmoniformes > Salmonidae > Salvelinus > Salvelinus namaycush. The sequence continues at coordinate 17,689,661 of NC_052341.1, forward strand.
TGTGTGTGTGCGTGTGTGTGTGTTCACATCACACGTCTGTTTGTGTGTAAGTGTGTGCAGGGAGGAACACCCTTAGCCCCTGTGTGGTGGTCAGGTTGAGCTCCCCCCTGAGCAGACGGATGGCAGAGGGAGGGCGTCTGTTGAGCCCATAGCCCTGTGAACACACAATACAGTGTGGCACGCTCGCCTCCAGCTCCACCTGTGTAACAGCAGAGCCCCAGCAGGCCTCTGCCCCCTATACTACCTCTGTGTCCTTCCCTCTGCCATCTGGGTCAGTCAGGGAGCCTGGGCCTAAGCCACAGTCTGACCCCCCACACCCCAGGCCTCACGTGGAGTTGTGAGGGGATGGAGTCAGCCTCTGGGAGCCAATGCCCACAAGGCTTCCTCTAGCGTACCTGACTGGGACACGAGTTCTAGAGCAGCTGCTGTCTGTAGCCTATATCAAGCTCATCATCACCACCTGAAAACAAAATTGTTGGACCAAATCATTCAACTTACACTGTCTCATCTACGTAGGAGATTGAGCAGAAACTTTGTTTGAATAAAAATATTTAGAATATACCAATATAAATCCAAGTGTGGATTGTAAATATAAATATATTACATTTTTTGACAGTAACTATTCATCTATGAATCATTGCTATTAATGGATGAAAAATGTCAGGAGAGAAAATAATTACAGACTGATAAAAGATTGAATGAGAGATTACGCACCTACAATATCATCTAAGTTAACTTAGTTTTCTATAGATCCCCTCTATGAATTAAATCAAGCCTTCATACTATTACAGAATAATAGGCACTAATTTAGGCATGACACATCACTAAACTCGGTAACACTTTCTACACAGTAGTAACTGTAGTAACAATATAGTAGTACTATGTAATGACATGGTAAATGGTTTAGCGGTATCAGTTATTACACAATTGGAACAAGGACTGTGTAATTCCACATCCACTTGCTGAAGGTTATTCCACATGTGTAATTACTAAAGTAATGTAATTACATGAAACATAGTCACAATTTGGTTGGTGTTACTAACATAGTAATTCACAGGTGACTTTCAAACGTGTAATTACAAAACATAAGTTACATAGTGGAACAAGAAAATATGCAGTAACATTAGTAATTACACATGTGGAATAACTTTCATCAAGTGGATGTGGAATTACACAGTCCTTGTTCCAATTGTGTAATAACTGATCCCGCTAAACCATCTTACACGTATTTACATAGTAATATATATGTAACTAATATGTTGTTACTACAGTAATTAATGTGTAGTTACATAGTAATAGGGGCAACTTAATGTATAGTGTTCCTTAAAGTTGCACTGTGTAGAAATCGCTCCGCCATTTCCTGGTTGCTAAAATTCTAATAGTTTGCCTAATTTCAGTTATGTGACAAAATAAGCTGGTATAGTGTAGAGAAACATTGTACCATCAAAACCGCTGTGAAATATATTTTCCATAACCAAACATATGTTGTTTTAGCTGTTTGAAGCTGGTGTACAACCCCGAACGTAAAAGAAGCAAAAACAAAACTTAAGAATGGGAATCATACAAATAACGCAGATAGAACAGATCTACCGCATCTTAAACTTGCTTTCTAGTAGAGTGATAGATCTATAACCCACATTTCTATGTGAATTTAGTGGGGCCACACAAAAAGTTACATATTGGCACTTTAACTCTAAACAGGGTGCAGTTCAATCTTTCACCACATGGGTGGCTGGTGTACTAGTTTGCACTAATCTGAATAGAATTGTATTAGAGAGAAATCAGATATGAACTGCAGGCAGCTAAGGTTATAATATCATGATGAAACTGAGACAGAACAGCAATAGGGATTACATCCAAATGAAAAATATGTTATTGTACATGTTAAATATGAAACAAAAAGACAGAAAACAAAAACCAATGTACTTCTTCAAGAAAATAATAATAAATAAAAAACTGGTATATAAATGAATGAATTAATGAATCAGCTATAAGCTATAGTTACTACTCTTCTAACCTTAGAAATAGCCCCACAAGCTACAATGGTAAACTATAGCAAAATAGACCAAAAGAGACAACCACACAGCAGTTTTCAGCTGTCGGTGCAATACAATGTAGAACTTCAACAGAGCTATTTCCAGATGTTAAGGTGAAACAGATTGATCGTCTGTTAATGTGAATCAGATCAGATTATGTTCTTTTCACTTCCTCTATGATGTCTCCTCACATGCAGGCACTGAAACCTCCACTACAGAAACAGCAGAGATAAATCTAATATAATAGCTCTATAGTAATATTCTATTCTATTATTATATTACTTATGGCAATTGCAAAAACATTGTTGTAGATTTTGTCGCACTTTGTGAAAACCATGTGTCCAACTTTCTAACTACGTCCAACAAGTGAGTATCAGATGCATATTAACAATGCATATTAACATTACATTATATTTCAGGCAAAGCAATGATCATCATTCATGATTTCACATATTCTTTCACTTAACATATGCACCTTAGGCTAAACGACACATTACATGTCTCTCAGGAATGGTGGAATTGCATTATCCTGTATGAAATGTTGGGGATTACACTGCAGCATAGTAAAAGGAAAATAAATAACTCATTATGTGTGTGTGATATGGGCTGTGTTGTAAATATACAGAAGGATGCGGCTCTTATCAAAGTACCTGATTCTCGCGAGGGTTGGCTTAGCAGAGAGAAACACGGAGGAGAGTGAGCAAAATAAGGAACAGACAACCACCCAGCCTGCCTGGCGTACAGAGCAGACGGGGACAGGGATAGACAGAGCCAGGAAAGCCGTCCGAGAAGTGGCTGGGCGTGACGTCACGAGTTTTCTGAACGTCAACAACAACCTGCAGCATCAGAACCTGCCAGCGGCGGTTCCCAGTGGGCGGTTCCTGGGGTAAGAGGAGTTGCTGTCGCTTTTTTCAGCCACCACAACCTCTCTGTATTGTTTGAAGCCATTCCAGAAGCGACACAGTTCATCCTCTCGTTGTGTTTCCGGCCAAGGCTGCTTCTCTCTCATTTATTCACATGCGCACAAGAAAAGCGCGAGCTTAAAAAAGTACAGGCACGATAGGGGAACCCATTGCTCTCCCCACGACTTCCCGCGCCAGCCAGGTAATATAATTATGACAACAACCTGCAAAACGGTTGAAAATATACTTCTGATACTGTGTTTATGTGAAGTTTGTAGTATTCAAGAATGGTGGAAGCTATGTCCACTGACAGCTAACGTTAGCCAGAGAGTGTTTGTAGTGCTTGCTACGTGAAGATGATGCTGATGCTGCAGCGAGGCTGGGAGTGCGAGACAGTAGACAGGAGGGAGGTGGAGTGGTCTGGGTCGGGATCTGGCCTAGTGTGTGTGCGTGTTCTCAGCATTGCTTTCTGCCCCCCCCCCCCCCCCGTTTTTTTTTAACTATAAATTGTTTACGTCAATAAATTGTTTACGTCAGGCATTAAATATTATATACAGTCAAGTATCTGAATAGTTTGGAATAATTTATGCATGCCTGTAAAGTCGATTCTTAATTCTTTAGCTCATCTACTAGCAAGCTATTGGCGGCATGCGTTTGCTTGACAGCTCTTGAGGTGAGATGATGCAGTTGCTACTGTTGTGCTGGCAGGCTATCATTGGGCGCGTTCAAGGAGATACTTTTGGGAAGTTGGTGTCACCGCCTTTCAAAGTGTGTTGCATTATGGGGATACAACTTGTCTGACTTGCGTCTACATGTTGACTGCATTGCGCTCCTCACCAACTTCAACCTGCAGCAATCGCCTGCGTTGTAGGAGGATCTATTTTCAACCAATCGTTATGGTGTTTTTGTTTGAGCCAGTGACGAAACAGGAACAAACTTTTCTGTGATTCATATATACAGTGGATATATACAAATAAATAATATTTGAGACCTCTCACCAATTGATTGTACAGACATATGATTTCAGTTTGAGTGTGTGATATGGGGGTTAGAGACATGTTTATTTTGAGAACTACGTTGACACTGCCATGCATCTGAGCCTTGCTGTAGGAAAACCACAACAGTGTCCGACTTTCCACTGTCGCAGATGCACCTCCCCCGACATCACTCATCGACTTTCCACTGTCGCAGATGCACCTCCCCCGACATCACTCATCGACTTTCCACTGTCGCAGATGCACCTCCCCCGACATCACTCATCGACTTTCGTCAACAGTGGGCTGCATCAGCCTAACAACTGGAACATGCTAATTTTTAAAAAGCAGCAACATTGTTTCCATAAACCCTTTGAACCCTCTGTCAGTTTGATACTTTGTGTACCAACAATGTTTACTAAAGCTTTTGTTTGTTTATGTCTGCATTTCTGCAGCACTCTATAATAATTCAGACTGATATAATTCAGGATGTCTTGACCCACTCAACTATGTGACACTGTCACTTTATAATGAGGACTAACACTGCTGCCTGCTCCTCTTTTTACATAAACATTTGGAGTGAAGATGGCTTCCCCTAGAGCCCTCATACACCCCTGCCGCTGCCCATAACCACTGGTACAGTGATAGGCTTTGTCATTTTATGACAACTAGGATTCTAATGCAGCCTCCATGTAAATCATACAGTAGGCTATAAGAGTTGACAAGTGATACTGAGGTAATTCAGTATCTGACAAGATAAGAGGAACTCCTGGGATCCATCAGACATCAGCATCCGCCAGCGGTCAATCACACCTTTTCATTTCCTTAATTTCAAACCAAAACACTGGTCTCGCTCTCTCTTGTTACTCTCTGTGTGATCCTTATGAATTTTCATTCTTCGTTCAGGCACTGTTCTGCTCCTTTGGTATTATCCTAATCCATGTCTAATTCAAAAGGCACAAATAAAATAGTATTTTTAGTCTTGTGGGCTAGTCTGTGCAGATGATAATGGCAATAGATTTGTATTTGATAGACAACTCATTTGGACATGGCTTTACTTCCATATCATTTTTTTTCTCTCCAGAGTTTCTTAGGAGGGTAAATGCCTTTGGACAACAGCTGCCTGGGTCTGTTCTAAGATGTTTGATGCTAAAGGAAGTGGAAGTTAGGAAGTGTGTGGCTAGGCTTAATGTACTAAGTGCTTCCAGAAGCCATCTTGGGTTACAGAGCAGTAGGCCTAGTTTTTATCTGGATTCTTAAGTGCGCTGCAGGAGTCGTGTAGAGCAACATGATATCCCTCCGCTAAGGAATCACTTGTACCCTTGACCAGGGTCTTGTTCATTAGGCACAAATGGGAGCGTCATTTAAATGCGTTTCAGAACCACTTCAAAAACTATTTGATGCATCTTAAGGAGCTTATGCTGTCTACATTTGTTGATAAACAAATGAAAAACATGCCAGCCAGGGCATGTGCATACTGTTTGTTTAGACTATACTGTCTACAGAATACAATAATTCTAATCAAGGCTTTTAGACATAGGTCAGCAATTTGCATCTTTCTATTATTTCAGCTGTCTGTCATGTTCTGTATTTACAGTAGTGATGGGGGAAAATGTATACAGTTACATATCGGGATATTGTTGGGGATGATATATCCTATAGTTTTGACATTATCACAATATTATTTGTGCGCTAGTTAGCTGTACCTGCACCAAAACTCCAGTATTTCTCCTTCATAGCTTGTTCTCCATCTAATTTTTAGATATGGAGTCAATTTGTTTTCAGGTCTTTTATTTCCACGACTGATTAAAACATTTTTCTTCTGGCTCTCTCTTGTCCCTCTGCAGCAGACATACGGTGAGCAATATGTTTTGGAACATCGAAGCGCAATACATATTGTATCGGCACCAAAGTATTGTGATATTATTGTATCGTGAGGTCACTGGCAATTTCCAGCCCTATATAACACCATGACTTTTCTCTTGTGTAGGCTATGGGAATGTGGATGGTCTGTCTGGGATAGTAGGCTATTTGCTAAATAGGCTCTCAATGGGAGGAGGCTGCGGGCAATTCCACTGTAACAGAGTGATGCTGAGACTAGAGGTCGACCGATTAATCGGAATGGCCGATTAATCGGGGCCGATTTCAAGTTTTCATAACAATCGGAAATCGGTATTTTTGGGCGCCGATTTGCCGATATTTAAACATATATATATATATATATAGTTTTTTACACCTTTATTTAATCTTTATTTAACTAGGCAAGTCAGTTAAGAACACATTCTTATTTTCAATGACGGCCTAGGAACGTTCTGCCTCGTTCAGGGGCAGCAGAACGACAGATTTTTAACCTTGTCAGCTCGGGGGATCCAATCTTGCAACCTCACAGTTAACTAGTCCAATGCTCTAACACTGATTACATTGCACTCCACGAGGAGCCTGCCTGTGCCGCGAATGCAGTAAGCTAAGGTAAATTGCTAGCTAGCATTAAACTTATCTTATAAAAAACAATCAATCAATGACTGTCATTGCTCCAATATGTACTTAACCATAAACATCAATGCCTTTCTTAAAATCAATACACAAGTATATATTTTTAAACCTGCATATTTAGCTAAAAGAGATCCAGGTTAGCAGGCAATATTAACCAGGTGAAATTGTGTCATTTCTCTTGCGTTCATTGCACGCAGAGTCAGGGTATATGCAACAGTTTGGGCCGCCTGGCTCTTTGCGAACTAATTTGCCAGAATTTTACGTAATTATGACAACATTGAAGGTTGTGCAATGTAACAGGAATATTTAGACTCATGGATGCCACCCGTTAGATAAAATACGGAACGGAATAAACGTTTTGTTTTTGAGGTGATAGTTTCCGGATTAGTCAAAGGTATATGGTTTAGAGAGAAATAGTCGACGCGTTATAATTCCTGTAATAACTTGCGGCTGAACTTGACAGGGGTTCCTTCGTTATTTTACCGTTCATGCCTTCCATAGAGAATGTCTTGATCTACTTCAAATAAGGTCTGTGTTTCATGCAGGCTTAAACCGCCTCGACGTTTTGATACCCGTGTAAATCTCACTAAGATAAGGTAACGTTTGTCAACATATTTTCATAAATCCACTCTACAAAAAAAATTATCTTCGCTTATATTTAGCCAATATTGATCAGTTCCAGGTTACAATGTTTTCAACATTCATCACAGGTAACTTAAACTCTATTTTTATTCAAACAGTTGAGAGTATTTGTCTCCTAAGCAGACTCTTATGTATCATTGCCACTTCAGAGCTGTGTGTGTGTGTTTATGTATTATATTAAGTTAAAATAAAAGTGTTCATTGTTCATTCAGTATTGTTGCAGTTGTCATTATTACAAAAATGTGTGTGTGTGTGTGTATGATATATATATAAGACGGAAGAATATATATATATGTATATATATATATATATATATATATATATATTTGTTAAATAAATCGTCCGATTAATCGGTATCGGCTTTTTTTGTCCTCCAATAATCGGCATCGGTATCGGCGTTGAAAAATCATAATCGGTCGACCTCTAGCTGAGACAGTGCAGATGCAAAATTTGGTAACAGAATGACTGTACAAACAGCACAACCCATCATTCTATTACCCAACTTTGCATTTGCAGTGTTCTTCAGGTAGGCTAAATGTGTTTTTGTAAAATTTTCTGTGGAAATTGTTAAAAGTAGTCCTTGTGAATAAAGTTTAACTTTGCAATCATTGTTTTTTGTTTGACATATATTTGAAAGTGAGTCTCAGCATCACTCTGTTACTGTGCAATTGCCCATTTGGCTCCTGAAATAGATTTAGGCTACTTAATCCTTCTGTAGTGATTCTTGGGGGAACAAGGCCTGTCATAGTTAGGGTTGCAAAATTCTGGGAATGTTCAATACATTTCCTGGTTTTCCCGAAATCCCGGTTGGAGGATTCCCGGAATCAGGAGGGAATAGGCAGGAAATCCCCAGCTGGGATTTCGGGAAAACCAGGGATTTCCCAGAATTTTGCAACACTAGTCACAGTGTTTGCATGATGAAGCATTATGTTTTTGCACACTATCTATCTAGTTTAGAGAAATAAAACATTTGAGTAAATTCAATGTTGTTGTAAATCCCCCAAAATGGAATCAAGCCAGGCATTAGCCAAATAAGTGGTTTTTGTCCAGAAATGCTCGGGTGCTTGTATCATTCTAGGTATTCTTTATTTCCTAAATTTCAGCAGCTGTGAATTAATTTATGTGTACCTAGCCTATATTCTTGCTGCTGTGTGCTCCAGCCTCCAGGGCTGAGGCAATTGTAAATGCTTCATGGTGTATTTTTGAATGGAATGAGGCGTTTCAGATTCTTTTTCTGCTTGTATCCTCTGGGTCCACCCCCACAGTGTGAGTCAGGTCAGCCTCTCACTCTATAGTTTACTTAGTTGTTGTGATTTGAAAGTGTTTTATTTGTAAATGTGTTGATGGGCAGTGGGCACTAATTGGCCTTTCATATCGCTATGGGAACTAAGTACAACCCAGTGTTGGAGGTTACATAGTCACTATTGGTTTAAAACCTGGTATGGCTCCATGTGTATTGCTCCATGTGTTCGGTGCCTTGTGAAGATAATTCAAGTTATTTATTTACTAGTACAGGGCACCCTGCAGCCTGTAATAATAATAATAATAATATACTGTACTTCTAGAGACTCTGGGCCTATATGTCTACAGAATCTCTAGGAAATCAAATGTCTTCCGTCTGCTATCACCATGTCTGCAAACTGGCCTGTTCCTCAGGATAAGGATTGATAGTTATTCATGGTGCATAATGTCTGTTTGATTCCCTTGTGGCAAGTGTGTCTAGTAGTTTACACTGGCCTTATTTGATGCTCACTGCATGCTCTGCAGGCATGTGCTTCATGAGTTGATTTTGCTGTCATCTCACTCATTCGCTGATTCCTTTGTTTTCTTCAGTGGATGGTATCTGTAGTGTGAGTGTTGCCTATAAAGATAGGCTAGGTATGGATTAGTCTAGTGGGTGACAGTACAGTATTGCCCATTGGAGAGTGATCACAATCAACTGGAGTTCAGTGAATTTCCCTAATGTGGTGTGCTGTTCATTTTGATTCAGGGCTGTTCCCTGACATGGCGAGACTGATTAATGGTGTATGGCTGGCTGGTACCTCATACCACTGCACATTGATCAGGTACTGATACTCCCTTCAAAAACTGTTTGATGTAGTGCCATTCTTAAGTATTTTATTCCTCTTGTTACTATTTTTTATTTTATTTTACTCTGCATTGTTGGGAACGGCTTATAAGCGAGCATTTCACGGTAAAGTCTACACTCGTATTCGGCGCATATGACAAATGCAATTGGATTTGAGTTGATTTGGCTGGCTCTTTCTGGACCCTCCCTCCGCTCCCCTCTCCACTAGGGCTGCGAATTGGCAGGGACCTCACAATACAATATAATCACGATTCTATAGATGTTGTGATTCGATACTGAGATTTTATTGCGATTCGACGTTCCAAACATATTGCTCTCTATATGTCTGCTGCAGAGAGACGAGAGCCATGAGAAAACGAGTTTTGATCAGTCATGGAAAATAAAGTGCTGAAAAGATGTTGGCTCACTATTTACAAAGAAGATGGAGAAAAAGCTATGAAGGAAAAATACTGGAGTTTTGGTACAGGTACACCATCACTACTCTCCATCCCCGTGTGTGAAATGAAATTACTATCTCAACGTTCTCCCTCTGACTACATAAAGATATTGAGTTCAGCGTTGTTGGTTTTAGCACAGCTGAAGACTGCTCTGCGGTGACAGGCTTACAACAGCAGGGCTGGGGCTTCGTCACACTGGATCTCAGCTCGCCACCGTGTCTGTCACTCAATCTGTCTGAGGCGGAGGGAGGGTGCAGGGGAACATAGTGGAATGGCGGCCAGCAGCACACTGCTGCCTCTGCCACACATGAAGAGCCAGGCATGACATCGACAGTCAGCTCTCTGTCCTTCTTCCGCCCCTCTACTACTATAGACTAGTACTACACAGACTTGAGCTATCAGACCGGCTGAGTCACCACATCCTCTATGACTCCTTTTATTATTTTATGTGCTCTGTCCTTTATAGTCATTCATTGACAGTCATATGAAATCCAGCAGCGTTCTGTGCAAGGCAATGATTGGGAAGCTCCGTAGCCCATAAGGCTGTGGCTGAAACCCCCTCCAGCCCCATCATATACCCATTGTGTACACCCCAGTGATTTTATAGGCTTCAATGTGCTACACAGCCAGCCAATAACAGATCTTTCTGGGAGACTCCATCTCCAAGTTCACTTTTATGTTTGGGTGATGCCAGGGTGGGTTCATCTTTTATAAAACATGGCACACAATTTGATCTGTTTTTCTCCCTATAGGACTGCTGTTATCTGGTGTGCTGCTTTCACAGCTCAGTCCAAAATACATTTAGAATTCTAACCTCACTCATTACGATGCTAACAAACGTTCCCTAAGCAATAGGCTATTACTTCAAGTATTCAGCACAGCAATTCGGAGACAATGAAATTGAAATATGATCTATTGTCTTGAAATGCAATCTATACATTTTCATGGATTAAAGAGCCTCTACGGCCCCTTTGATTATTATAAGGAGGCATTATTTGATATTGATCTCAGGATAATAGATTCTGTTGTACCACCTAGGAATTTGAAATGAGGCATGCATGCCTTGCTGCCCCTCACTGAACATTTTCTTATGATATGTTTTGGTGGAGGATGTTGGCAGTTGTAAAGTACTCTAAGGATACAGTACTCTGGTTGCATGGTGCTACAGTATGGCGCTACAGTGTGGCGCTACAGTGTGGCGCTACAGTGTGGCGCTACAGTATGGCGTTACAGTATGGCGCTACAGTGTGGCGCTACAGTATGGCGCTACAGTATGGCGTTACAGTATGGCGCTACAGTATGGCGCTACAGTATGGCGCTACAGTATGGTGCTACAGTATGGCGCTACAGTATGGCGCTACAGTAGGATTCCAACACTGATCACAAGGTTTCAGTTCAGAGTCTCTCACATTTGTTCTCGCACTCTCACCATCTGTAACAAGTACAGTATAAAGTTACCTGTGGGATATTCACCTGTAACAGATTCTGTCAACCAACAGCGACTTCCAAGCGGCTAACGTTAGTTCTGCGCTGACCCTGTTAGCCTAGTACACAGTATCTTTACTAATGACTGACATTCTAAAGGTTAAGGGCTATCTTCATTGATGCCTCCCCTCCCTTGCCTGTCCCTTCAGCACTCAGCCAGAATCTGGACCATATCAACAGGATAATAACGCAAATATCTGGACGAGGTGAGCAGGGCACTCACTAATGATTATAACACCCTGCATGTACTGTACATTGTATTCAATAAGGAGGTTAATTTCACTCACCTCGTCAACTCATTGTCCACTCAATTAGTTGGGTTCATTCATACAATTGGGGTCAAAAGCACCTTTTAGTAAGGCACAAAGTCAGATACAAGACATTTGCTATCTGGTTTGTCCAGTTTGGTTTTCCAAGAAAAAAGGGACGTTCAAGGGAAGTGCTGGCCTGGGTCTTAGAACATACTGTGCCAAGAACACAAGAAAGGGGACATTATATTCCCACCATACCTTCTCTGCTATGCAATCTGGTTTCAGAGCTGGTCATGGGTGCACCTCAGCCACGCTCAAGGTCCTAAACGATATCCTAACCACCTTCGATAAGAAACAATACTGTGCAGCCGTATTCATTGACCTGGCCAAGGCTTTTGACTCTGTCAATCACCACATCCTCATCGGCAGACTCGATAGCCTTGGTTTCTCAAATGATTGCCTCGCCTGGTTCACCAACTACTTCTCTGATAGAGTTCAGTGTGTCAAATCGGAGGGCCTGTTGTCCGGGCCTCTGGCAGTCTCTATGGGGGTGCCACAGGGTTCAATTCTTGGACCGACTCTCTTCTCTGTATACATCAATGATGTCGCTCTTGCTGCTGGTGAGTCTCTGATCCACCTCTACGCAGACGACACCATTCTGTATACTTCTGGCCCTTCTTTGGACACTGTGTTAACAACCCTCCAGACGAGCTTCAATGCCATACAACTCTCCTTCCATGGCCTCCAATTGCTCTTAAATACAAGTAAAACTAAATGCATGCTCTTCAACCGATCGCTGCCTGCACCTGCCCGCCCGTCCAACATCACTACTCTGGACGGTTCTGACTTAGAATATGTGGACAACTACAAATACCTAGGTGTCTGGTTAGACTGTAAACTCTCCTTCCAGACTCACATCAAACATCTCCAATCCAAAGTTAAATCTAGAATTGGCTTCCTATTTCGCAACAAAGCATCCTTCACTCATGCTGCCAAACATACCCTTGTAAAACTGACCATCCTACCGATCCTCGACATCGGCGATGTCATTTAGAAAATAGCCTCCAATACCCTACTCAATAAATTGGATGCAGTCTATCACAGTGCCATCCGTTTTGTCACCAAAGCCCCATATACTACCCACCACTGCGACCTGTACGCTCTCGTTGGCTGGCCCTCGCTTCATACTCGTCGCCAAACCCACTGGCTCCAGGTCATCTACAAGACCCTGCTAGGTAAAGTCCCCCCTTATCTCAGCTTGCTGGTCACCATAGCAGCACCCACCTGTAGCACGCGCTCCAGCAGGTATATCTCTCTGGTCACCCCCAAAACAAAATCTTCCTTTGGCCGCCTCTCCTTCCAGTTCTCTGCTGCCAATGACTGGAATGAACCACAAAAATCTCGGAAACTGGAAACACTTATCTCCCTCACTAGCTCTAAGCACCAGCTGTCAGAGCAGCTCACAGATTACTGCACCTGTACATAGCCCATCTATAATTTAGCCCAAACAACTACCTCTCCCCCTACTGTATTTATTTATTTATTTATTTTGCTCCATTGCACCCCATTATTTCTATCTTTACTTTGCACATTCTTCCACTGCAAATCTACCATTCCAGTGTTTTACTTGCTATATTGTATTTACTTTGCCACCATGGCCTTTTTTTGCCTTTACCTCCCTTATCTCACCTCATTTGCTCACATTGTATATACTTATTTTTTCTACTGTATTATTGACTGTATGTTTGTTTTACTCCATGTGTAACTCTGTGTTGTTGTATGTGTCGAACTGCTTTGCTTTATCTTGGCCAGGTCGCAATTGTAAATGAGAACTTGTTCTCAACTTGCCTACCTGGTTAAATAAAGGTGAAATAGATAAAATAAATATTAAATCATGCCAGTACTTGTGATAACCCGAGGCCTGCATATCTCCACTCCAGGCAGTGTTCACTTTGAGGACTACATAATGTGTATGTTACTCATGCTGCTGTAGACTGTCTCGTACACACACTTCCAGGTCAAATGTTAGGCTAAATTGTAATGTACTTGGTGGCTTCCGTAGTTTTAAAGAGACTGTAATTGTTAGTCGGCAAAGTATTTTGCATTATAGATGCATATCGCGTTATATAGGCTACAGAACCTTGGAAACCAGGGTGCCATTTCATTAAGTTAGCATCATTTGCACTGCCAACACCACGGTAGCTCTCTCAATGGGCATCTTTGGTCAAATTGACTTAACTAGATACCTAAAGACCTGTTGTGTGACTGACTGTACATCTAAAAATGTCACTGAAGAAAATGAGAGCCAAAACAAATCGCAAATGCATCTGCAGAGGCATTCTACCAAACAGTTTAGCTCTACTGTTTCCTGTAGCATGTGTCAGTAATCCTGTGTGATTTTGCAATGTAGTAAAGGGGTGAGTTACTCTACCGTGACAGACAGTCAGGTGTGGGAGAGAGAGTATTGGGTGGATTGTGCATACACCGGCTCTGTGGTAGACACTCGGTGGATCATGTTGATGCGGTGCTAGCTTAATAAATGACTGTGGGTCTTCCGAGTGTTCACCACAAACTGCCGAAAGGAGATTTGCTCTAAAAACCATTGCTTGACTTGGACTGAAATAGGTTCCGGTGCTCATTTTGGGTGCCGGTACTGTTTACATTTAAGTGCAGGAACTCCACAATACTTTTTGAGCTTATATTCTATAAGAGGAACAGGAGCTCAAGCAGTAGAACATTTTGAGGTGCCGGTACTCAGCTCGGGTGAGCTCCTACCCAAGTCAAGCACTGCTGATAACTGGCACTTTTGTGGAGTTGTGTGTCATTTATTCCCCAGCCTGATATGACAAGGCTTTTCTTAGATGTGTCAGCAGGTCTGATCTGAATACTGATGCTAGGCAGAGCTCCACAGTGGAATACACTAACTTTGATTTATTAAGCTAGCCTATGGTGAGTCTTTACACAGTACATTATGGCAATGCAAGGTTCTATGGCACCACAATTGAAATGCTTGCAGGTTTGATTCTCTCTGGACTGGCTATCAGATTTGGTTGAATTCCTTGTACATTTCACAGTACTCTTCTGGTCCTTGAAGTAACATTCACAAAACTATTGTCTGACAAATCCTTTCTTCGCAAAATAAGTAAACAGGAAGTAACAGGCGACCATGATACATTGATACATTGTTGCACATTTTGGGGAATATTCAGAGGTGGAAACTTTCCGTGGGAATTAACAGGAATATATGGGAATTAACGGAAATGTATACAAATTAATATTAATACCATTTAAATGTAGATGTTTTTTTATATTGGATACATTTACCATATCATATGGAGACAGAAACATAAACCTTTTACCTTATCATAAGTAGACATAATAGCAATAAAAAAAACTATTTGACTCTTCACATGGGATGATTTCACTGAACAACAAAAGAAAGGGAATATTGAATGATCCCCAATGATCCATCCCATCTCCCAAAAATGTTTTCAACATATGTCTGTAAAATGATAGTCTAGAAACTAAAGCTTTGGTTGTCTTCCTTTCAGGCTTCCATGTCTTCTCCCTGGACCTCCTCAATGTCCACCTCTTGAACATCAGACTGTGAGGCCTCATCTTCACTGTCACTTTCCAACCTTGTTGAGGATGGCTCGTTGTCAGGCTCAAAAGCCTCAAATTTGCCCGGTTGGCCACCAATTTTTCAACCCTTGTATTGGTCAGCCTGTTGCGTGCTTTGATGTGTGTGTTCCCAAACAAGGACCAGTTGCGCTCTGAGGCGGCTGATGTTGGTGGGATTTGGAGTTTGATGGTGACAACAGAGGAAAAAGCCTCAGATCCACATTGTCCCTTCCACCAGGTGGCTGATGAGTTATGTTGGCACGACTGCCATATTGCATCTCCATCCCAAAGCCCTTGCTTGGAAGTGTACTTCGCCAGACTGCCAAGAACCTTGCCCTCATCCAGGCCAAGGTGGCGAGACACGGTAGTTATGACACCATAGACCTTGTTGATCTCTGCACCAGACAGGATGCTCTTGCCAGCATACTTGGGGTCCAACATGTACGCTGCGGCGTGTATGGGCTTCAGGCAGAAGTCTTCACACTTTTTGATATATTTCAGAACTGCAGTTTCCTCTGCTTGGAGCAACAGTGAAGTGGGCAGGGCAGTGCGGATTTCTTCTCTTACATCTGCAAGCAGAGTCTGAACATCAGACAGGATGGTATTGTCTCCCTCAATCCGTGCAATGGCCACTGCTATAGGTTTCAGGCTTACCACTCTTTCCCAAAATACATCATCCAGGAGGATCCTCTTGATGGGGCTGTCCATATCGGCAGACTGTGATATGGCAATTTCTTGGAGAGACACCTTCCCCTCCAGGAGACTGTCAAACATGATGACAACACCACCCCAACGGGTGTTGCTGGGCAGCTTCAATTGTGGTGCTCTTATTCTTCTCACTTTGCTTGGTGAGGTAGATTGCTGCTATAACTGATGACCCTTCACATACCTAACCATTTCCTTGACACGCTTGTAGAGTGTATCCATTGTTTTCAGTGCTATGATGTCCTTGAGGAGCAGATTCAATGCATGAGCAGCACAGCCAATTGGTGTGATATGAGGGTAGGACTCCTCCACTTCAGACCAAGCAGCCTTCATGTTCGCAGCATTGTCTGTCACTAGTGCAAATAGCTTCTGTGGTCCAAGGTCATTGATGACTGCCTTTAGCTCATCTGCAGGGTAGAGACCGGTGTGTCTGTTGTCCCTTGTGTCTGTGCTCTTGTAGAATACCCATCAGAGATGATTGCAATACAGTCTGCTTTTTCTATGATTTGCTTGACATTCACTTGAACTCTGTTGAACGCTGCATCCAGCAAATGAGTAGATGAAGCATGTCTGGTTGAAGGGATGTGTGCTGGGTGAAGAACATTCAGAAATCTCTTCCAATACACATTGCCTGTGAGCATCAGGGGTGAACCAGTTGCATACACAGCTCGAGCAAGACATTCATCAGCATTTCTCTGACTACGTTCCACCATTGTGTCAAAAAAACTTCTGATTTCAGAAGAACCATGAGCTGTTGCTTTGGATAAGGTGTCTGATCCATAATTTTCACCTCGAATAGAAGTAGAGGGACTTTTGTCAGATGTTGCTTGTTGTGAGCGCTGAGGGAACTTTATGCACTTGGCCAGATGATTCTGCATCTTTGTTGCATTCTTTACATATGATTTGGCACAGTACTTGCAAATGTACACAGCCTTAACTTCTACATTAGCTGCAGTGAAATGTCTCCACACATCAGATAGTGCCCGTGGCATTTTCCTGTAAAGATTAGGAAAATAAATAAATAAACAAACAAATACAATTCCATGTACAGATAAATAGTTAAGCAGTTAGATTAAACAACTCCTTTGTAAGATAAATGTTTTAAAATGAAACGTGTATGGAAACGGGTGAATTAACATTCCTCCATTAGCAGGCTAAAGAATGCTAAAACCCTCATGGTAGCAAAAACTAACTAGCAGAAATTGTTAACAAGTTCAAAATGATTTAAACACACTTTGCTGTAGGCTACTAATTACAAAAAATCATGAATGTCATATAAAATATATTCACCCCACCCAGTATTGTAATGAAAATTTACCATAAAGCATGTAGTCCTTGGCTCAGACAGTGTAGTAGTGTGGGCTCAATAGCATCTCATTAGTATGCAAGATCTTGAGAATCAGCTGTACATGTGATGGAGTGCACTGCACATGTGATGGAAGAATGCACTGTGCATGCAGAGCGTTGCAATTCCATTAAATTGGGGATAGTTTAACAAAAATATGCCACAAGACCTAGAATTGACTTGTGTATCCCACCAAAAAGGTTCACTGTTATAAGCTAACTTTTTTTGATGAATTTAAGCAAAATTCCCCAAATTCCCAGGCTTAACTTCCCATGGAAAATTTCCAGAAGAATTCCGTGAATTTACCGGAAAGTTTCCGACCCTTTGCAACCCTAGTTATGACAAACATATAAAATAGCATGCGTGTATAGGTTAAGGCTATGACATACTGTCCTGTATATCATGTAGCCTACTTTTACAGTACAGCAATCCAATGAATTCATATTGTCTACTGGTCAGACACTTCTGAATTTGTGAACGTCAGAGTGACCACTGCTTCTAATACTGTTTGGAACAATGGTTATGTTGCGCCTCCAGTGAAGACCAGGCATACTACTGTAGCAGTACTAGAGACCGTCACATGACCCTCTGAGGTTTTTGTTGTAGCTGGTCATTAGGTCGATAGGTTAACTGGCGCTTTGAACTCCTCGGTGTCTAACAAATTTGATTGAACAATTTAGTGGGTCTGTAATGTTTTGAGAACATGTTGTTTTCAGAAGTAGTAAGTAAGTAACCACTCTGGCAAAATCAATACTGCTCTAGTGGTCTTGGGAAATCAACTCCTGCTGTTGAACATTAAACACATAGCCTAGTTAAAGGGATACTTCAGGAATTTGGCAATGAAGCCCTTTACTTCTCCACAGTCAGATGAACTCATGGATATAATTTATATGTCTCTACATGCAGTTTGAAGGAAGTTGCTAACTAGTATTAGCGTAATTGCTAAATAGTGTTAGCACAATGACTGGAAGTCTATGGCAACTGCTAGCATGCTAGACTTCAAGTCATTCTGCTAACCCTAGTTAGCATTGGCTCACAAATCTAAGTTCCTTTTCGATTAGATGATAGCTTAGATAAATCAGACTTGAGTCTCCAGCCGGAGACTTGAAGAAGAGGCTCACTCAACAGCCTTTTCGATGGAAGTTTTGAAAGGTAGCATAGGGTCATTGACAACAGTGTTATTTTTAGGAATGGCGTATCGTATCCTAGAGTTTCAGGTCAGTGATGTGCCCCCACAGCCCACACAAGCCTCTTCCAGGCCGCTACAGCCTCCATCCGGTTCTCCTGGCTTCTCACCAGAGGCTCCAGCTGCCCACCCACCACCATCTCCAATACTACCACCGTTTATGAATGAATCCTCAGGCCTTAGCTCAGATCAGATGAGAGAGGAAGTAACTGAGTGTCGTACTGTTTTACTCAGGTTCTTAATTTATCCCTCTAGTTAAGGTGCTGGGGGGTTTGACCTCTAAGGAAGAATGTTTCCTCTGAGTGTGCTTACTAGTCTAGTCATTAGTGGAGTAATGTCAGCAAGGTATTATATTAGATAGCATAGGTGAGAAGAGACACTTTGTTTTTCTTTCCTGTTTGTCTGTTTCATCAAATCCGGGGTCAGCTTGATCTTCACCCTGTTAATCCTTGAGAGTCTAAGCCGAGTGAGGGGGGGGATTTAAGATAGTCATACCAAGGATCATTTAGCTATTTGATTTTGAATTGTAGGACCCCCTTAAGGTATAAAACATTTATATATAACATTTTTTGGGAGGAAACATATTGAATTTGGCCTTACTGCTATTAGCCCATAGAAATGCAGTGAATAACAGCTTCCTACATGGATAAATAGAAAGTCCCAAAAATTATCAAAAGTAAGTTTGTTCTGAAGTGTCTGTCCTATACCTGCTAGATAAGAAAGATCAGAAAACAATTTATTTCTTTATTTATTACATATATTTAACCCCTTGTACTTCCATAATTTTTTTTAACTGGTTACCTTCAGATTGTGTTCGTGAGAGTCTCATCTTTCATTAGAGGGGTCATAATAGTTTGTAGGCAAAAACGTTCGTATGCTACAGATGTTTCCTTGAGAATACCTTTTTAACATTTTTATCATGGTCTGACAAACACAGTGGATTGAGATGCAGCCCAGGCAAAACAACTGATATCTCTAGCTTAAACTGATGGATTTTATTATACCAATTATATTTCTGCAGGGGTGCGGACATTGACTCTATGGGACTAATAGCATAATCAATACCTTTTTTGATGCTTGATTGTCTTTCTGTTTTATCTTATTGGCCATTTAGACTGGAGGGAACATTTAGGTTAGATGTTTGTCACTTTCTTTTATCCTGTTTTGAAAGAATATAAGGATATAAAAATAGCAATAAAGACAGGAACATTGCAATATAGCTATTTAATAAACAGCATAGGAATGTGGTTCAGGGATGAATAGGAAGTATCAACAGGAGAGTCCAACTGCTGAGGGGAAAACAATGCAACAAGGGAAAAGTGGAAATGGAGTGGAGGAATGGAGGGATGTTATTTGGCTTCACAATGACCTGTTGTTTGTCATGTCAGATTGTGTAAGGATGAAGGGGGAACGACAAGGAGAGAGAGAGAGAAAATAATCTATGTATTATTTTTTCCCCTGTTACTTCCTTCCAGGCTGAGTCACCACTGGAGAGTGGGAAGGTCTGGAGAGAAAGAACGAGAGAACGAGAGAGAGAGAGAGGGGAGGGGAGGGAGAGAAGAAACAACCACGAGAGGAAGAGAAGACGCGACACACCACTTGTATGTGAGTGTGTGAGAGAGAGAGCGAGAGCAACTGAGCGAGCTGCCGGGAGAGCGCGAGTAAGGGAGGGCGAGAAACACCGCCGGCATCGAGGCTGGGAGGCACCATGAGCGATGTCACCATCGTCAAAGAAGGCTGGGTGCAAAAAAGGGGTAAGTAGTACCTCTCCTCTTATGGGCTGTTTTGTAACCGACTGGGATGAGTGAGAGTGAGAGAGAGAGAGAGAACATGGAGATGTGTGTTTGAGAGTGAGAGAGAAAATGAGTAAACACATGGATGGGTGATTATTCTGTGTGTCTCCCCAGGGACAAGTCTCTTTATTATGGTTGGCTGGCTGCTTTACGCCAGGGCATGGCTTCATTCTGATTGTGTCTGAAGAGAACAGTGTGTGTGGGTGTATGAGAGGAGAGGAGGGGAAGGGGGAGCACACAGCATGTGCCTGTAGTATGTACATGGTTTTCTGAGTGTCTGTCTGAGCTTAGCTTGTGGAGGTTGCGTGCGTGTGTGTGCGTGCGTGTTTGGCTGCTGTTGCTTAATGAAGGGGAAGGAGTGCCCCAGTGTTGATGTTGCAAGGCTGTTTTACTCCGATTTGACTTGGTCTCCCCTACTGTGTGTGAAATAGAGACAGAATTGTATTTGCCTTAAGCTGTTGTCTGCTGCCGGCTTCTGCTTCTACTAGACATGAAACAACCTCCCTTGTCCCTGACTCAATGCTAGTGTCCCTTTCTGGTCCTAGTCCTTCAGGGGTGCTGTGCTGAATCTGACATAAACCCCGAAGAGAGAGAATTAAGATTTTTCTTTAAGATTTGTGTAATTTCTCAGTTAATTTAATAAAGTTTGTGTTAGATTTGATTTTTATTTGTAATATTTCAGCTTTTATTTTCATTGTTTTTTATTATCTTTTTCCTGTAAAGCACATTGCGGTGTATTCCATGTCTGAAATGTGCTGTATAAATAAAGCTTGATTTGATGTTATGCACTTGGCCTGTTGCACAACAGCTCTGACATGTGAGGAGCATGTCATCACAGGGTCGTGGGTCACTGGCCGGTTTCTCTGAGTCTGTTGAGATCTTTTGATGAAGACGGACAAGACATCACCCCTGGTCTACACTGGTCTTGGTGCCTTGCTCACTCTGTCTGTCTTGGTCTCTGTCTGTTTGATGGCCTTCTATTCCCCCTCAGTCTGTGCCCTGGGTGGGTGCTCTCTCTGACAGATTGTTCAACATTTTTCTCGAACCACCTAAAAATTCTCAGTGCTGCACTAAATTAGAGACAGCCTTAGTTTGCCTTACATCCTTAGTTTGTGTGTCTGTCCAAGCATGTGAGCAGCGATGGCACTGGCTGGCTCCAGTCACTCTTGCCACCCCATTTGGTTGAATTATGAGCCCCTAGTCCATGTCTGACATACTTGAGTTGATTTAGAAGACTCCAGGTACACTCCTCCAGCTCCTGCTCTCTCATTGAGCTGCTGCCTAAATAGATTTTTATGGACAAAATACAAGTGGTGAAGTGGATGGTCAGTGGACCTTAATGTCTGATGTGATTTGTGGGGTTTCTGATCCCCAGGGGTTCTGCTACAGACTTATTATAATAGGATCTCTAGCTGTCTTGGTCCTCTGTAGCTAAGTTGGTAGAGCATGGCGCTTGCAACGCAAGGATAGTGAGTTCGATTCCCGGGAACACCTGTATGGATAAAAGCGTCTGCTAAATGGCATCTATTCTAGATGTGATGAGCCACAGTCTGTTCTGGGGTTTTAGGCCTGCAGCACAGTCACATTGTGTTCTGTCTCTAAAGCTCCCAGAGCTCATGTCTGTCTATTAAAATGGAATGCAGCTTTTTAGGAGGCGTCTGCATGCAATTTTCCAGGCCATAGTACAGAACCATTATTCCAATGCTTTTGTGGTCTTACACAGTGTCAAGGCTTGCAGTTTAAGTGCTATTTGATGGTATTGAAGTATTGATCCACCCAAAGCAGAATTAGCCTAAACCAAGAAATTAGCTTAAGGACAAAGCTTGTTTTTCATCAGACATGATTGAATCAAGGCTTTAAGCTCTGCAAGGGATTCCAGTGAAATGCATTGGGGTGGGGGGGGGGGGGGGGGGGGGGGGCACGGGTGGGAGCAAGAGTGCTGTTGAGTTATCTGGGAAATGTCTGAACCTTAGAGCTTTATAATACTAGCAGTGCAGAGGTCATGTGAGTGTGCAGCCGTTGCATCGGTTTCAATGCAAATCACACGGGTAGGTGAGTGAAAAAGAATGCAGTGTATGACACACACCGTCTGAACACACTAGTAAGATTAACATAATCACACCGCGTGTGTGTGTGTCAACTTCTCGGAGCCTCCCAGATGTGCACATGCTCCAGAGCTGTCCATTCCATCCCATATAAAGCCATGTGGGAATCTGGGGGATCCGTTCAAACTTCCCTCCCTCCCTGCTCAGGAGGGGAGGGGCCACGCCTTCCTCCAGCCATGCAGCCTGCAGATGGGGAGACGAGAGGAGCCTCGGCCATAAGCTGCCTGGGAAACAGAGCACGTTTTGTTGGGCTTGGACTCAGGCCAACATGACCTTGTTCACCCTCTCTTTCTCTGCCCCTCCCTCTCCTCTCTCCATCCTTCGCTCATCTATTTTCCCTCCGCGCTCTGTCCCGCTCCATTCTAACCGCCTGCCTTCCTGCTTGTGTTTCCCTTGCTGCAGTAAAGTTAGTTTGTCCCTGGACTGACACAGGCTGTGTCTACTGGGTGAGTTTGTGAAAACAGAGCTGTGATACAAGGGGAAAGGGGGGCGTCTGGCGGTGACATAATTTCCTGTTTACGGACCAGCTGAATGGGTCTCTCTGAGAGGGGGCCAGCTGAAGAGAGGATGATTGACCAGCTCCTCTGTCTTCCTCCCTGCATTACATCCCTCCATCCATCCATGCTCTCACACTCAATTCACTAAGTGCTGATTGAACTCTGGGCCAATGATGTCCTCATCCCCTGGAAGCAGCAGATCGGAGACGAAGGTAGAACAATACACTACTAGGCTCTATTCAGTCCAAATCTGTAAACGGGTTTCCCGGTTCAATCAAAAGCAGCATTCTTCCATGTGTGTATTATTACAACCCAAAGTGAATTGTTTTCAGCTACTTCCTGAAATCCGGTCACTGGGTTTGATGGAATAAGTCCAACTGCTTCTGGGGCTCACTTAAAGACATGTATTAATATAATTCGATGACTTTTGCAGTGTGGATCTCCTAGATATCTCCCTCACAGATCTACATGGATTCTCTCTAGCATATGGTGAAGCACAGAGGGAAATGGATGGCATCTGCACCATTCAGATAAGCATCCCACATGGCCCCCTTGGATTGGTTCTGGATGGCGTGTCTGTGTCATCATCTCTGGTTAAGAGCAGACCTCCCTGTGTGTGTTGTGTGTGTGTGTGTGCATAATGAGTGCTCTGGGGCTGCTGGGATCACATGGCTGCTCTGTTGCGGTCTCAGTCAGAACAGTGATGGAACACTGTGTACTGCAGGGGTTATGACTGGGGAAAAAGGGGAGTGGGGGTGGGAGGGGGTGGAAGCTGTGCGGAGGCATGAATGAAGCTCTCTCTCGCGCACTCTCTCTCTCTCTGACTCTGACCTTGGTGGTACCAGCTCTGCTGACTGCGCTGTACCTTCAGTCACCTCTGGCAGGGAGAACCCATCTGATCCCACACAGAGCAACACTTCAGTGGCCATTGCACCACTCCTCTGGCTCCCCTCTCTCCCCCTCCGCCCAGGCCTCATGGTGGGGTGGGGGGTGGGGGGGGGGGGGGGGGGGGCTGCTAGTGGGAACTCCCTGGAAATCTCCTCCATGACTCAGAAGAAAGTGAGACACAGACAGCAGCCAATGTGATGTGACCCATCTGGTCTGTTTCCATAATTTGCTATCAACTTATCACACTTATGGTACATGTCTAGCTGCTCCTCCCCTCTCCAAGAGCACTAGTAGATAATACAGTGTGGCTTCACTACTATTAGACCTGTCTGCCTCCAGTCTTCTCCTCATGATGGGCCCCAGCGTGCGTTTGCCTGCCTGGTAGCGCGTTCCATCTACGCATATTAAGTGGAGGAGTGCAGCCTCCACAGTCACGACTCAGCCTTTCCTGCGTGTCTGTGTGATGCATCAAGGACACACACGCACACAGACAGACTTACTGTATACACAGAAAATTGTCTGTCTGGCTGGCTGTCTCTCTAGCTAGCTGGCTGTCTGTCTGGCTGGGAGAGGTCTTGCTTGCTGACTGGCTGGGTGGCTTGCTGGCAGTCTTGTACGTGACTAGCTGGCTGGGAGAGATCTTGCTTGCTCACTGTCTTTCTGGCTGGCTGGCTGGGAGAGGTCTTGCTTGCTCACTGTCTTTCTGGCTGGCTGTCTGGGTGGCTGTCTGGGAGTGGTCTTACTTGCTGGCTGACTGGGAGAGGTCTTGTTGCTGGCTGTCTGTCTGACTAGCTGGCTGGCTGGGTGAGGTTTTGCTGGCTGTCTGTCTGACTAGCTGGCTGGGAGAGGTCTTGTTTGCTGCTGTCCAGGGAGGGGTGCAGGCCAGAGGAACAGGGTTAGGGTACTGCTGACTCATGGCCCAATCCAGAACCATGACGTGTGTGTGTGTGTGTGTGTGTGTGTGTGTGTGTGTGTGTGTGTGTGTGTGTGTGTGTGTGTGTGTGTGTGTGTGTGTGTGTGTGTGTGTGTGTGTGTGTGTGTGTGTGTGTGTGTGTGTGTGTGTGTGTGTGTGTCTGGATGGCCCAGGGCCGGCCTTCTCTGATGATTGTGCTGCATTATTATTAGTCATCAGCCTGCTGACTGATGTGGTCCATGTGTTCTGATCCTCAGATAGTGGATCACATAGTACTAGACTCAGTGCTCTTCATGTTGCTCTACTCTTATCCATCCCTCAGTCCAAACTGCACTCTGTGTGTGTAAACGTCTGCTGCGTGTCTTGTCTGTGTGTTGAGCCCTGTCTGAGCAGGAGAGAGGACTAGGAAGGTTGGGGTGTGATGCATTTAGACTCTAAATGCTATTGCCATGTCTGTGTTGAGGGTTAAAGTGCTTGATCTTTACCAAATGTGATGAAAATGCCCAGCATGTGTTTACTCGTACTTGTAACCTGTAGCAGGAAATGTATAGGACAGGATCGATATCCATATGACATGTAATTTAATGTCTATAGGCTACATGTTTCAAACAGACCACCATAGTCCCTGTGCCCAAGAAAGCGAAGGTAACCTGCCTAAATGATTGCCGCCCGTTGCACTCACGTCGGTAGCCATGAAGTGCTTTGAAAGCCTGGTCATGGCTCAGATCAACACCATCATGCCGGAAGCCCTAGACCCACTCCGCTTCAGATACCGCCCCAACAGATCCACAGAGGACGCGATCTCAATCGCACTCCACACTGCACTTTCCCACCTGGGCAAAAGGAACAGCTATGTGAGAATGCTGTTCATTGACTACAGCTCAGCATTCAACACCAGAGTGCCCACAAAGCTCATCACTAAGCTAAGGATCCTGGGACTAAACACCTACCTCTGCGACTGGATCCAGGACTTCTTGACGGGCCGCCCCCAAGTGGTAAGAGTAGGCAACAACACAGCTGCCACGCTGATCCTCAACACGGGGGCCCCTCAGGGGTGCGTACTTAGTCTCCTCCTGTACTCCCTGTTCACCCACGACTGCGTGACCAAGCACGACTCCAACACCATCATTAAGTTTGCTGACGACACAACAGTGGTAGGCCTAATCACCGAAAACGATGCGACAGCCTATAGGGAGGAGGTCGGAGAACTGGAAGTGTGTCCAGACCAACAACCTCTCCCTCAATGTGAGCAAGACAAAGGAGATGATCGTGGACTATATGAAAAGGAGGGCCAAACAGGCCCCCATTAACATCGACGGGGCTGAAGTGGAGTGGATAGAAGTTTCAAGTTCCTTGATGTCCACATGACCAACAACCTATCATGGTCCAAACACACCAAGCCAGTTGTGAAGAGGGCACGACAATACCTTTTCCCCCTCAGGAGACTAAAAAGATTTGGCATGGGTCCCCAGATCCTCAAAAAGTTGCACTATTGAGAGCATTTTGACTGGTTGCATCACCGCCTGGTATGGCAACTGCTCGGCATCTGACCGCAAGGCGCTACAGAGGGTAGTGCGTACGGCCCAGTGGGGCCAAGCTTCCTGACATCCAGGATCTATATACTAGGCCGTGTCAGAGGAATGACGAAAAAATTGTCAGACTCCACAATCACCCAAGTCATATACTGTTGTCTCTGCTACCGCATGGCAAGCGGTACCGGAGCGCCAAGTCTAGGACCAAAAGGCCCCTTAACGCTTCTACCCTCAAGCCATAAGACTGCTGAACAATTAATCAAATGGCCACCCGGACTATTTACATTGACCCCACCGCACCCCTTTGTTTTTACACTGCTGCTACTCGCTGTTGTGTATCTATGCATAGTCATTTTACCTCGACTAACCTGTACCCCCGCACATTGACTCGGTACCGGTACCCCTTGTATATAGCCTCGTTATTGTTATGTAATTTTCTTATGTTACTTTAAAAATAAAAATCACTTTAGTTTATTAAGTAAATATTTTTCTTAACTCTATTTCTTGAACTGCATTGTTGGTTAAGGGTCAAGGGCTTGTAAGCATTTCAAGGTAAGGTCTACACCTGTTGTATTCGGCGCATGTGACAAATAAAATTCGATTTTTGATTTGATTAAGGCTTACTGAATGAAAAGCATGCTTTGATAAAGTTGGCTTTATTAGTTATGACAGTCTAATGATAATGGAAGAGTTATTACTGGCCATACACTAGATAAGTAACACAGCATTCCTCCCAAAAGGAGCCTCAAAGTTCGTTTTTTCAGAGAAACACTCTCTACTTTTTAATTAGCAAATAGTTGTTTTCATCTTGATAGTCAACATATTTTCCCATTATCTCCTTTCTCTGAATGAGACTTTAACTCTCACTGAAGACATATTTCAATGTCTGCAGTCAACACATTTATCAAAGTAGTCAGAACAACAACAGGGGCGCATCGAGCGGCTTAAATTACTTAATCAGAACATTCCTCTCCCTCATTAAACATTCCTGGAATGTTCTGTCTGCTTGCTATCATCGCTGGCACTCAATCATCTTCCGCCTTCCGTCCTACCATCCAGAGAGTCTTCTCACTCATTCTCTAGATCCAGTATCCCCCTGCAAGGCTAACATTCACAGCATAGACCAGCTTAAATGTTAAGATGGTACATGCTGGTCTATGCTGGTCATGCTGGTGGGACCAACATGGCCTAGCTAGTTAGGCTAGCTGAGCAACCAAGCTGGTGACCAGCTTATGCTGGTAATGGATGCTGTTGATGCTAGTATGCTGTTGACCAGTTTATGCTGGTATGCTGTTGACCAAGCTGGTCTATGTTGGTCCAACATGGTCTAGCTCAGGGATGGGTAACTTTGATGGGGGGCCGCAGGGGCCGCAGTGGCTCACGTGTCTGAAAACCCGCATCCATACCCACACATGCAGTCAGAACCGGCCCTAGCCTTTTGGGGGCCCTAAGCAACATTTTGTTGCTCCCCCCCCCCCCCCCATTTGACCATGATTACTACAAATGGATATGGTCTAGTGGCCAGCTAACATACCAATCTAAAAATGTTTTGCTTTAATGGGCTAATTGAGTGACAGTCAGTGACTGACATAACGTAACTGTTGATGCACAAACACATTTTGAAATTGTGCCTTGTGTATCCTACTATTCTAACTCTTAACAGTAAGTTGAGAGCAAGACTGAGTTCCCTTTTGTTCCGCGGGCCTACAAAAGGGGGGCTGCCAGTTACCCATCCCAGGTCTAGCTGGTCAAGCTGGTCTGGCAAAACCACACCTATTATCATATTTTACAGCATGCTCTATTGCAGTTAGATTTTTTAAATTGTTTGTTTCAATATCTTTTTGGTTTGTTGTGTTTTTGCATGTACATTGATTTGATGAATTAATCTTATTCTACACAGATAAATAACACATTTTGGTGCACTTATTAGTTGGACTTATTGCACACGTTACTGAAACGGTTGTTCCCATTTAGATGGTTTAGGTAGTCTTATTTACTCCTCTTTCTAACCCTGGCAGTCATTCTGAATGTAGATTGTGGGAGAATTTATACACTTTTGTAATATTTATGAAATGCATATTGTTATATTTGTTAGCACTTATTTGTTTTTCCTTTGCCTCCAACCCCCTTCGATGTGTAGAACGGATGTGGGTGGGGCCAGGTCTACGTAAGGGTGCAAATTTTAAAAAATCATATAAGCTCTGACGAATGCCGTGAGGCCGATACGTAAGCTTATTAAATATCAGTGATACTATCAAGAGAAGTGTGCGGTTTCCTTTTTCCTTCAGATTGTGGTCGAATAAAAGTTTAAATTGTTGGATACCAACATTTAATAGGAATTAAACATCACTTTGCAAGCCAGCAGAATGTGACTTGCAGGCCTGTTTTGGCCACTGTATTAGGGAAAAACTAAGCCCTCAAATGAAGGCCTTATGATATATGTCATGTACTGTCTTTAAATAATAAAGCACTTTGATGCTGGTCACCAATGTCCAAAACCCATCTAAGGCACCAGCGAAGGCACCAGCAAAAACACCACAATGAAGGCACCAGCAAAAACACCACAATGAAGGCACCAGCAAAAACACCACAATGAAGGCACCAGCAAAAACACCACAATGAAGGCACCAGCAAAAACACCACAATGAAGGCACCAGCAAAAACACCATAATGAAGGCACCAGCAAAAACACCATAATGAAGGCACCAGCGAAGGCACCAGCAAAAACACCACAATGAAGGCACCAGCAAAAACACCATAATGAAGGCACCAGCGAAGGCACCAGCAAAAACACCACAATGAAGGCACCAGCAAAAACACCACAATGAAGGCACCAGCAAAAACACCACAATGAAGGCACCAGCAAAAACACCACAATGAAGGCACCAGCAAAAACACCATAATGAAGGCACCAGCAAAAACACCATAATGAAGACACCAGCAAAAACACCATAATGAAGGCACCAGCAAAAACACCATAATGAAGGCACCAGCAAAAACACCATAATGAAGGCACCAGCGAAGGCACCAGCAAAAACACCACAATGAAGGCACCAGCGAAGGCACCACAATGAAGGCACCAGCAAAAACACCACAATGAAGGCACCAGCAAAAACACCATAATGAAGGCACCAGCAAAAACACCATAATGAAGGCACCAGCGAAGGCACCAGCAAAAACACCACAATGAAGGCACCAGCAAAAACACCACAATGAAGGCACCAGCAAAAACACCATAATGAAGGCACCAGCAAAAACACCACAATGAAGGCACCAGCAAAAACACAGTGAAGGCAGGTGACCAGCATAATCAGCCTATTCTGGTCTATGCTGTTTTTTTCAGCAGGGATGTTCTAAAGCAGGGCTGCCCAACACTCTTCCTGGAGATCTACCCTAATTTAACACACCTGATTATACTAATTAGCTGCTCAACAAGATCTTAACTAGCTGAATCAGATATGCTAAATTAGGGTTGGACTGAAAACCTACAGGAAAGTAGATCTCCAGGAAGAGGGTTGGACAGCCCTGTTCTATAGGTTTCCATTGGTACATATTACCAGGCCCGTGTTTCTCTGCTCATACGCTGGCTCAAACTTGGTGTTTGGTGTGAAGAGTTGCAGGATCATAGAGTTCACTACTGTAATGATGAGCTCAATGTCAAGAGTCTGATGACTCAAGAGTCAGGAGGATGGATACCGCAAAGAGAAGGAGTGAGAGGGGGAGAGAGACCACTCAGCCATGTCTGGCTGTGCTCTTTCCCCGTCCAGTGCTCAGGTTTCGGGGGCAGACAGGACAGGACCTCTGTTCAGGGTCTTATCAGGGACGGACATCTTGGCTAGTGTGACCGTGTCAGCTGCCACCCGCCTGAATGGTGCCATTGAAGGGGAAAAGGAGCAGGGGGTGGCCCATACCTATGGCACTGTTAGGCTGATCCTGGGTCTGGGGGGCAAGGCTTAGAGGCGAGCTGTAGGAATGGAGGCTGGTTTGACTCAAGATGTTGTTACTTTTTTGGTTCAACCTCTGAGGAACACTCTTGGTATTGATTGGCTTTGGCTAAACTCATGGGCGTCTAATGGGTGTCGATCTGAGAGAGCGCGTTATACCCCGGAACGGGTCTCTTGCTTGATACTGCCTTTTACACAAAGCTCAATGACTTTAAATGGAACCATGAGTAAACCTGTAGGAAACAGTTTACTGAAGCAGAGAGGGAATGTTTTTTTACTGTTCTTCAACAACGTACCACTGTCAGCCTGTGTTAAAATATGCTTAAAATAGGCCTCCCGGGTGGCGCAGTGGTCTAGCTGTGCCACCAGAGACTCTGGGTTCGAGCCCAGGCTCTGTATATCCTTGTCTCATCGCGCACTAGCGACTCCTGTGGCGGACCGGGCGCAGTGCGCGCTGACCAGGTCGCTAGGTGTACGGTGTTTCATCCGACACATTGGTGCTTGCTTCCAGCTGGCTGGCTCCCGGGTTGGATGCGCGCTGTGTTAAGAAGCAGTGCGGCTTGGTTGGGTTGTGTTTCGGAGGATGCATGGCTCTCGACCTTCGTCTCTCCCGAGCCGTACGGGAGTTGTAGCGATGAGAAAAGACAGTAACTACTAACAATTGGATACCACGAAATTGGGGAGAAAAAGGGGGTAAAAAAAAAAATATATAAAAAAATATATATATATTAAAATGATTAAAAGGAGAAGTGATTGCGTTGAGTTGTTTTTGGGAAATTAACATAGCCATTAGAGGTCGACCGATTTTATGATTTTTCAACGCCGATACCGATACCGATTATTGGAGGACCAAAAACAGCCGATACCGATTAATCGTAATAAAGACAATTACAACAATACTGAATGAACACTTATTTTAACTTAATATAATACATCAATAAAATCAATTTAGCCTCAAATAAATAATGAAACATGTTCCATTTGGTTTAAATAATGCAAAAACAAAGTGATGGAGAAGAAAGTAAAAGTCAATACAGTGGTGCAAAAAAGTATTTAGTCAGCCACCAATTGTGCAAGTTCTCCCACTTAAAAAGATGAGAGAGGCCTGTAATTTTCATCATAGGTACACTTCAACTATGACAGACAAAATGAGAAAAAAAATCCAGAAAATCACATTGTAGGATTTTTAATGAATTTATTTGCAAATTATGGTGGAAAATAAGTATTTGGTAACCTACAAACAAGCAAGATTTCTGGCTCTCACAGACCTGTAACTTCTTCTTTAAGAGGCTCCTCTGTCCTCCACTCGTTACCTGTATTAATGGCACCTGTTTGAACTTGTTATCAGTATAAAAGACACCTGTCCACAACCTCAAACAGTCACACTCCAAACTCCACTATGGCCAAGACCAAAGAGCTGTCAAAGGACACCAGATTTAGGGCCGAGTATTTGGACTCTGCCGGTCTATGCTGCATTGACATACGTATGGCCTCTTCCATAAGCCTATCCCTACCTAGCCAATCAGAGCTGTTGTGTTGTAGACGCACTCGGGGTTGTGAGGGTGTGTGTGTAGGACCTCCTTTGTTTTTAATCCGAGTATATATTGGCCATGCTCATAAATATGTAATCAGCTGTGAGCCATTAGGAAAATTGGGATACCATGACAGAAGTCTTCATGGTTGATGCCACACACGCATGCAGTATCTGCTGGCCTGAACTATCAGCTTAGGTAACAGATACTGATCAGTCGTGGTGATGACGCGTTTGCCTTTAGCAATGGAACATCCAAACTATACGCTCACTTTTCATTAAGTGTTCAATGAATCTTTCATGGGAAAGTGTCCCACTCCGGCATTAGTATGGAAGAGTCAAGCACAGGCGTGTGCATGCTGTTCTGTGAGGAGCAGTGGTTGGTTCAGGAATGTATATACAGTATACTGAATAAAAATATAAACACAACATGCAACAATTTCAACTATTTTACTTTGTTAAAGTTCATATAAGGAAATCAGTCAATTGAAATAAATTCATTAGGCCCAAATCTATGGATTTCATATGACTGGGCAGGGGCGCAGCCATAGGTGGGCCTGGGAGGGCATAGGTCCACCCACTGGGGAGCCAGGCCCAGCCAATCAGAATGCGTTTTCCCCCACAAAAGGGCTTTATTATAGACAGAAGTACTCCTCAGTTTCATCAGCTATCCAGGTGGCTGGTCTCAGACGATCCCGCAGGTGAAGAAGCCGGATGTGGAGGTCCTGGGCTGGCGTGTTTACACGTAGGGCTGTGGCGGTCATGAAATTTCGTCAGTCAGTGATTGCCAAGCAAATAACTGCTGCTCTCACGGTAATTGACCATTAATTAACATAAACACATTCAGCATTTCAAGCCACTGACGCAGACCTTTGGAACATCTACATTTTCAAAAGTCTAATAAATCCATGTAATATAGCCTACACTTTCACAATAAATCCAGAATTTAGACAGGTCTAAAGAAGCATGATATGAAGAAAATGGAGTCTATTTCAGAAGAACAGAATAGCAAACTCTGGGTTGTCCTTATGTTAGGTCCTCATCAGGCTGTTGGCTACGCTAGTTCATTTAGCAGACAAGATTTGCTTGCAATTCCCGTGCATTATTTTATGTAATTTTATAGTATGAAGAATACAATTGAACAAAGCTGAATAAAATAGAAAGGATGTTTTCTCCTAACGATTTGAGGGAGTGCGCACATGCAGCTATTCTGTGTTGAGCGGGTAACAAAGAAACAGGTACTCCTATATGCTTAATTTAGAGTTATTAATCAAACTGTAGTTGTTCTACAAACGTTGGCCTATATGTTTTGATTTTTAATACATTCTAAGGCTGCATGATACGACTCTAATAATGATTTGAAAAAAGTCTCATGAAAGGCATGAGCTCTATTGGTTTTTGTGCAGGCTTTACACACTTCATCAGCCTCTCATTCACAATTTGACAAGCACTTGATAATGCCTCAAATTTTCTGGCGTCATCCCCTTTTTTGTGGCCATAATGCCCCTTAAAAAAAATCCATGTCTTTTGCTGCCAGTGGCTGTTGTGCCCTTTTGGCTGAATATAATAATTATAATTCACTTCCCCCTGAGTGCTGCATGCTCCAAAGCACCTCTCACTCATATGGCTCTCCATCACGTGATCGGGTCTTTCTAACAGGCTACAAGTGAAGACCGACACATTGGGAACGCAACTGCACGCATCCTTATCCAATTCCGAGTTGCATATTGAAGATATTGGAAGAACTGTCCACATTTACTTTTCGTCAGCCAACAAGATGAGTAGGCCTAACGAACAGCAAAAGCACTAGCCTACATTAATCTACTATCCCCCATAGTATAAAAGTTTACCTATTGTGTGCAAGAAATAAAAATGTCAAACATAGTCTGGGACAGTTGTGGAATGCGATAGATCCCAAATTAATACAACCACTTGCATCAAAAAAACTGTTTTACGCAATGAGGCTGACGCACCAGATCAAAACGTTTAGCTTAAAATGCTGATAAACTATTAGGCTATTTCTTAACATTATAAACCCAGCGATGCGCACACTGCAGTAGGCTATAAGCGTGAATGTTCCATTAGCGGGAAAACACTATTATCAAAAGTGACCGCAAATGTGATTATGCATGTAATGCTTTTATTATAAGGGTGCATTTTTATGGTGAAAATTACCTTTCCCAAACATGAAAACTCACCCACTGCTTATGTATGCCAGTTAGGCTCTACACCCCTTGTAAAGGGGATTAATGTGCTTCATTTTAAGACGTTATTTGGCGGCTTTAGTTGTGATACAAACCTTATCAAAACATATAGGCCTATGGGCTAGGCTACATGAGGTGTGCGACTATGATTTGAAAAAGTCACACAAAAAAGGCATTGTTTCTTGCCTTACGCTGGGCATCATTCACAAGTGATAATATATAATTCACAAGTGATAGGCTAATATTGTCACCAATCAGACTATTCTTGATTTAATCTTGTCTTTACATATATTATTTAGTATATGTGCGAAATTTGTTTAGATTTAGAATGGACCATTATCAGGCACCTGTCTCGAAACAGGGTTAGGGGGAAAAATACACGTCATCTATGCACGTAAATAGCTAATGGAGGATGCTTTTCCCATGGTACATTTTTTAATGCCACCCAGGTAGGCTTTACTCCTGTTGTAAAGAGAAGCAATGTGCTTAATATTAGGAAAGTTGAGAAATAAATATTGTAGGCCTAGCTTATAGAAAGCTGATGGGATCCTCCTCTTTTTTTAATAGAGGCCACCACTGTTTTCTCACGCAATTTCCTAGCCTATAGAAATGTTGCGCAACATGAGTTTATGGGCTCTCATGAAGTGTTTCATGAGATTTTCGATTACGTTTGCATTGATGTCAGAGTGGTTAGAGGGACAATAGAGTGCTGAGTACCAGGCAGTTAGCAAGTTTGGTAGGCTACTAATGACCAACAGCAGCATCAGAGCTTGGAGAAACCTGATTGATCACGTGGAATTTGACTGCCTTCGTGACCACTGGTGTTTTGCGGTAATACGGTCACCGTAACAGCCCTAGTTACATGTGGTCTGCGGTTGTGAGGCCGGTTGGACGTATTGCCAAATTGGAGGCGGCTTAAAAAAAAGGGCCCGCCGGACAGTGCTGCCGTGCTTCTAGCTCTTAGGAAACGTTGTAGTATTTAGTTTTTTTATGTGTTATTTCTTACATTATTAGCCCAGGAAATGTTTCATGTTATTACATACAGCCCGGAAGAACTCTTGGATATCAGAGCGGCGGTAACTCACCAGCATTACGACCAGGAATTTCCCGAATCGGATCCTTTGTTCGTACCCTCCAGTGCAATTTAACTGATTCCAGAGGCTGTTCCAAAACACCGCCGGTGGAAAAGAGGTACTCGGAGTGGACTTTTAGTCTGACTCAGGAGGTGCGCACACCACCTACCGATCTGTGCATATTACTCGCTAATGTTCAGTCTCTGGATAATAAAGTTGACGAGCTCAGAGCGAGGATTTCCTTCCAGATAGATATCAGGGATTTTAACATACTCTGTTTCACGGAAACATGGCTCTCTCGGGATATACTGTCTGAGTCCGTTCAGCCAGTTGGGTTCTCAGTTCATCGTGCAGACAGGAATACATATCTCTCCGGGAAGAAGAAGGGCAGGGCTGTATGTTTCATGGTGTGATTGTGATTAGAGGTTGACCGATTATGTTTTTTTTAACGCCGATACCGATTATTGGAGGACCAAAGAAAGCCGATACCGATTAATCGGACGATTTTTATATATATATATATATATATATATATATATATATTTGTAATAATGGCAATTACAACAATACTGAATGAACAATGAACATTTATTTTAACTTAATATAATACATCAATAAAATCCATTTAGTCTCAAATAAATAATGAAACATGTTCAATTTGGTTTAAATAATGCAAAAACAAAGTGTTGGAGAAGAAAGTAAAAGTGCAATATGTGCCATGTAAAAAATCTAACGTTTAAGTTCCTTGCTCAGAACATGAGAACATATGAAAGCTGGTGGTTCCTTTTAACATGAGTCTTCAATATTCCCAGGTAAGAAGTTTTAGGTTGTAGTTATTATAGGACTATTTCTCTCTATACCATTTGTATTTCATATACCTTTGACTGTTGGATGTTCTAATAGGTACTTTAGTATTGCCAGCCTAATCTCGGGAGTTGATAGGTTTGAAGTCATGAACAGCGCAATGCTTGAAGCATTGAGAAGAGCTGCTGGCAAACGCAGTGGAGTGCTGTTTGAATGAATGCTTAGGAGCCTGCTGCTGCCTACCACCGCTCAGTCAGACTGCTCTATCAAATCATAGACTTCATTATAATATAATAACACACAGAAATACAAGCCTTAAGGTCATTAATATGGTCAAATCCGGAAACTATTATTTAGAAAACAAAACGTTTATTCTTTCAGTGAAATACGGAATTGCTGTTACATTGCACAACCTTCAATGTTATGTCATAATTACGTATAATTCTGGCAAATTAGTTCGCAACGAGCCAGGTGGCCCAAACTGTTGCATATGCCCTGACTCTGCGAGCAATGAACGCAAGAGAAGTGACAAAACTTCCCAAGTTTAATATTGCCTGCTAACATGAATTTATTTGAACTAAATATGCAGGTTTAAAAATATATACTTGTGTATTGATTTTAAGAAAGGCATTGATGTTTATGGTTAGGTAAACATTGGTGCAACGACAGTGCTTTTTTCGTGAATGCGCTTGTTAAATCACCCATTTGGCGAAGTAGGCTGTGTTTCAATGACAAATTAACAGGCACCGCATCGATTTTATGCAACGCAGGACAAGCTAGATAAACTAGTAATATCATCAACCATGTGTAGTTAATTAGTGAATATTAGTGATGTTTTTCCTGGAGAGAATTGGCTTCTTTGCTGCCCTTCTTGACACCAGGCCATCCTCCAAAAGTCTTCGCCTCACTGTGCGTGCAGATGCACTCACACCTGCCAGCTGCCATTCCTGAGCAAGCTCTGTACTGGTGGTGCCCCGATCCCGCAGCTGAATCAACTTTAGGAGACGGTCCTGGTGCTTGCTGGACTTTCTTGGGCGCCCTGAAGCCTTCTTCACAACAATTGAACCGCTCTCCTTGAAGTTCTTGAAGATCCGATAAATGGTTGATTTAGTTGCAATCTTACTGGCAGCAATATCCTTGCCTGTGAAGCACTTTTTGTGCAAAGCAATGATGACGGCACGTGTTTCCTTGCAAGTAAACATGGCTGACAGAGGAAGAACAATTATTCCAAGCACCACCCTCCTTCTGATGCTTCTAAGTCTGTTATTCGAAATCAATCAGCATGACAGAGTGATCTCCAGCCTTGTCCTCGTCAACACTCACACCTGTATTAACGAGAGAATCACTGACATGTCAGCTGGTACTTTTGTGGCAGGGCTGTAAAGCAGTGGAAATGTTTTTGGGGGATTCAGTTCATTTGCATTGCAAAGAGGGACTTTGCAATTCATCTGATCACTCTTCATAACATTCTGGAGTATATACAAATTGCCATCATACAAACTGAGGCAGCAGACTTTGTGAAAATTAATATTTGAGTCATTCTCAAAACTTTTGGCCACGACAGTACATACATACACATATATAAACTCAGCAAAAAGATAAATGTCCCTTTTTCAGGACCCTGTCTTTCAAAGATAATTTGTAAAAATCCAAATAACTTAACAGATCTTTATTGTAAAGGGTTTAAACACTGTTTCCCATGCTTGTTCAATGAACCATAAACAATTAATGAACATGCACCTTTAGAGCGGTCGTTAAGACACTAACAGCTTACAGACGGTAGGCAATTAAGGTCACAGTTATGAAAACTTAGGACACTAAAGAAGCCTTTCTACTTATTCTGAAAAACACAAAGAATGATGCCCAGGGTCCCTGCTCATTTGCGTGAACGTGCCTTAGGCATGCTGCAAGGAGACATGAGGACTGCAGATGTGGCCAGGGCAATAAATTGCAATGTCCGTGCTGTGAGACGCCTAAGACAGCGCTACAGGGAGACAGGATGGACAGCTGATCGTCTTCGCAGTGGCAGACCACGTGTAACAACACCTGCATAGGATTGGTACGTCTGAACATCACACCTGCGGGACAGGTACAGGATGGCAACAACAACTGCCCGCGTTACACCAGGAACGCACAATCCCTCCATCAGTGCTCAGACTATCCGCAATAGACTGAGAGAGGCTGGACTGAGGGCTTGTAGGTCTGTTGTAAGGCAGGTCCTCAACAGACATCACCGGAAACAACATCGCCTATGGGCACAAACCCACCGTCGCTGGACCAGACAGGACTGGCAAAAAGTTATTTTCATTGACGAGTCGCGGTTTTGTCTCACCAGGGGTGATGGTCGGATTTGCGTTTATCGTCGAAGGAATGAGCGTTACACCGAGGCCTGTACTCTGGAGCGGGATCGATTTGGAGGTGGAGGGTCCGTCATGGTCTGGGGTGGTGTGTCACATCATCATCGGACTGAGCTTGTTGTCATTACAGGCAGTCTCAATTCTGTGTGTTACAGGGAAGACATCCTCCTCCCTCATGTGGTACCCTTTCTGCAGGCTCATCCTGACATGACCCTCCAGCATGACAATGCCACCAGCCATACTGCTTGTTCTGTGCGTGATTTCCTGCAAGACAGGAATGTCAGTGTTCTGCCATGGCCAGCGACAAGCCCGGATCTCAATCCCATTGAGCACATCTGGGACCTGTTGGAATGGAGGGTGAGGGCTAGGGCCATTCCCCCCAGAAATGTCTGTGAACTTGCAGGTGCCTTGATGGAAGAGTGGGGTAACATCTCCACAGCAAGAACAGGCAAATCTGGTGCAGTCCATGAGGAGGAGATGCACTGCAGTACTTAATGCAGCTGGTGGCCACACCAGATACTGACTATTACTTTTGATTTTGACCCCCCTTTGTTCAGGGACACATTATTCCATTTCTGTTAGTCACATGTCTGTGGAACTTGTTCAGTTTATGTCTGTTGTTGAATCTTGTTATGTTCATACAAATATTTACACATGCTAAGTTTGCTAAAAATAAATGCAGTTGACAGTGAGAGGACGTTTCTTTTTTTGCTGAGTTTACATACATCCTACCTACCTACAGTTGAAGTCGGAAGTTTACATACACCTTAGCCAAATACATTTAAACTCAGTTTTTCACAGTTCCTGACATTTAATCCTGGTAAAAATTCCCTGTCTTAGGTCAGTTAGGATCATCACTTTATTTTAAGAATGTGAAATGTCAGAATTATAGTGTAGAGAGTGATTTATTTCAGGTTTTATTTCTTTCATCACATTCCCAGTGGGTAGAAGTTTACATACATTCAATTAGTATTTGGTATCATTGCCTTAACATTGCTTAACTTTGGTCAAACGTTTCGGGTAGCCTTCCACAAGCTACCCACAATAAGTTGGGTGAATTTTGGCCCATTCCTCCTGACAGAGCTGGTGTAATCGAGTCAGGTTTGTAGGCCTCCTTGCTCGCACACGCTTTTTCAGTTCTGCCCACAAATTTTCTATAGGATTGAGGTCAAGGCTTTGTGATGGCCACTCCAATACCTTGACTTTGTTGTCCTTAAGCCATTTTCCACAACTTTGGAAGTATGCTTGGGGTCATTGTCCATTTGGATGACCCATTTGCGACGAAACTTTAACTTCCTGACTGATGTCTTGAGATGTTGCTTCAATATATCCACATAATTTTCCTACCTCATGATGCCATCTATTTTGTGAAGTGCACCAGTCCCTCCTGCAGCAAAGCACCCCCACAACATGATGCTGCCACCCCCGTGCTTCACAGTTGGGATGGTGTTCTTCGGCTTGCAAGCCTCCCCCTTTTCCTCCAAACATAACGATGGTCATTATGGCCAAACAGTTACATTTTTGTTTCATCATACCAGAGGACATTTCTCCAAAACGTACAATCTTTGTCCCCATGTGCAGTTGCAAACCGTAGTCTGGCTTTTTTGTAGCGGTTCTGAAGCAGTGGCTTCTTCCTTGCTGAGCGACCTTTCAGGTTATGTCGATATAGGACTCGTCTTACTGTGGATATAGATATTTTTGTACCTGTTTCTTCCAGCATCTTCACAAGGTCCTTTGGTGTTGTTCTGGGATTGATTTGCACTTTTCACACCAACGTACGTTCCATTCTAGGAGACAGAACATGTCTCCTTCCTGAGAGGTATGACAGCTGCGTGGTTCCATGGTGTTTATACTTGCATACTATTGTTTGTACAGATGAACATGGTACCTTCAGGCGTTTGGAAATTGTTTCCAAGGATGAACCAAACTTGTGCAGGTCCCCCCCCAAAAAATCTGATGTATTTGGCAGATTTTCTTTTGATTTTCCCATGATGTCAAGCAGAGGCAGTGAGTTTGTAGGTAGGCCTTGAAATACATCCACAGGTACACTTACAATTTACTCAAATGATGTAAATTAGCCTATCAGAAGCTTCTAAAGCCATGACATAATTTTCTGGAATTTTCCAAGCTGTTTAAATCAAATCAAATCAAATGTATTTATATAGCCCTTCTTACATCAGCTGATAGCTCAAAGTGCTGTACAGAAACCCAGCCTAAAACCCCAAACAGCAAGCAATGCAGGTGTAGAAGCACGGTGGCTAGGAAAAACTCCCTAGAAAGGCCAAAACCTAGGAAGAAACCTAGAGAGGAACCAGGCTATGAGGGGTGGCCAGTCCTCTTCTGGCTGTGCCTGGTGGAGATTATAACAGAACATGGTCAAGATGTTTAAATG
This sequence comes from Salvelinus namaycush, assembly GCF_016432855.1. Classification (NCBI taxonomy): domain Eukaryota; kingdom Metazoa; phylum Chordata; class Actinopteri; order Salmoniformes; family Salmonidae; genus Salvelinus; species Salvelinus namaycush. Next base: position 17,729,860 of record NC_052341.1, read on the forward strand.
TTCATAAATGACCAGCATGGTCAAATAATAATAATCACAGTAGTTGTTGAGGGTGCAGCAAGTCAGCACCTCAGGAGTAAATGTCAGTTGGCTTTTCATAGCCGATCATTAAGAGTATCTCTACCACTCCTGCTGTCTCTAGAGAGTTGAAAACAGCAGGTCTGGGACAGGTAGCACGTCCAGTGAACAGGTCAGGGTTCCATAGCCGCAGTCACAGTCTACTTACTGTATGTGAACTTCTGACCCACTGGAATTGTGATACGTTGAATTATAAGTGAAATAATCTGTCTGTAAACAATTGTTGGGAAAATTTGTGTCATCCACAAAATAGATGTTCTAACCGACTTGCCAAAACTATGGTTTGTTAACAAGAAGTTAGTGGAGTGGTTGAAAAACAAGTTTTAATGACTCCAACCTAAGTGTATGTAAACTTCCGACTTCAACCCTACCTACCTACCTACCTACCTACCTACCTACCTACCTACCTACCTACCTACCTACCTACCTACCTACCTACCTACCTACCTACCTACCTACCTACCTACCTACCTACCTACCTACCTACCTACCTACCTACCTACCTACCTACCTACCTACCTACCTACCTACCTACCTACCTACCTACCTACCTACCTACCTACCTACCTACCTACCTACCTACCTACCCTCCAATTATTTATTTATAAACATTTTTTTACCCCCCCTTTTTCTCCCCAATTGTTAGTAGTTACTATCTTGTCTCATCGCTACAACTCCCGTACGGGCTCGGGAGAGACGAAGGTCGAAAGCCATGCGAGCCTGGGCGCGAACCCAGAATCTCTGGTGGCACAGCTAGCGCTGCGATGCAGTGCCCTAGACCACTGCGCCACCCGGGAGGCCCCTCACCCTCCAATATTTATTTATTTTTAATATACCTTTATTATTCCCCGCTAACCCTACCACCCCTCCCCCAATTGGAGTAAACTAAGAAACAATAACACTTAGGCTTCTACCTTCAGTTTATACATATTATACAGATTTTACAGACAATCTATTTTACAATAGTTATAGTATAGTAGTATATTTTTGTTCAGTATTTGAACTGGATACAGCATCCAAGATGGCCGACAGTTGTTTTCAAAGTGTGCTTCTATTACGTAACCCTGGGGCCTTGGTTGGGACCATGGGGCCTTGGCCCTCACTCACATTCATCATAGTTAGGCTGTCAGATGACTGCCATGTATGTAGCACATCTCGCTACAGTATGATGCTGGACTACATTAGACTAGGCAGGCAAGCTGTGCTGCTAACAGCCCAATGAGAATATGCAAAGTCAACTAAATCTTCAGCGGATGTCATATGAGGAAGAAGGTGTGAAGGTAGTCCTTTCTGTGTGAAAGTAGTCCTTTCTGTGTGAAGGTAGTCCTTTCTGTGTGAAGGTAGTCCTTTCTGTGTGAAGGTAGTCCTTTCTGTGTGAAAGTAGTCCTTTCTGTGTGAAGGTAGTCCTTTCTGTGTGAAGGTAGTCCTTTCTGTGTGAAGGTAGTCCTTTCTGTGTGAAGGTAGTCCTTTCTGTGTGAAGGTAGTCCTTTCTGTGTGAAAGTAGTCCTTTCTGTGTGAAGGTAGTCCTTTCTGTGTGAAGGTAGTCCTTTCTGTGTGAAGGTAGTCCTTTCTGTGTGAAGGTAGTCCTTTCTGTGTGAAGGTAGTCCTTTCTGTGTGAAAGTAGTCCTTTCTGTGTGAAAGTAGTCCTTTCTGTGTGAAGGTAGTCCTTTCTGTGTGAAAGTAGTCCTTTCTGAAGGAAGGAAGGAAGGCATTTAGACTCCTGTCTTAATTCAAAAAAAAAATTTAACCATAGATTTTCGTCTGGGACGAGTTAGGATGGGACATTGATACACCAGGTATATGATTGATATGATTTTAGAATGGTAACCCAGGAGATTAATGGCTGTGAGGGTTGAGGTAAGGCTTCCTGTCGAAGGTCACATCCACACTTTCCCACATTAGCACTTAGGCTACACAGAGTTCTAAACTGTATAGGCCTAGTATCTCAGAAAAGGAAATCCTAGATGCATATTATCGATGTCTCTAAGACATGCTATAATGAGAGGCAGTAGGATGTTAAAATACATAAACCAAAATGATGATCCATAGTTCTCTTTAATCATGGCCAGAAGATGCACTGTATCATGTGTAGAATAAATGGATGTGTGGGTGGGTGTGTCTATGCATGGGAATGCCACTGTGCTTGCCTGTCAGTACAAACCCCTCAGCAGTGTTGAGACATCAGTGATGAGCGAGTGGGCATTGGGCTGTTGTGCACCCATCCCCTCGCTTCCAGCTGGACGGCCATCTTGGCTCGGTGAGTTCAGTGAGTTCAGTGCTGCTGGAGCCGAGTGGATCAGGTGGCAGTGCCAGACCGCTCTGATATCAATCACCCGCCGCCGCTGTCTTTGTGTCGCCCATTTCTCTCCCTCTCGACTGCAGCACAGAGTAGACAGTCAAAACACTAGTCTCTTTCTCCTCTTTCCGTACCTCTCTGACTTTCGTCCTCCCTTTCTTCTTTTGCATCTCTCTTTTATTCTCTTCCTTTCTCATTTACATACAACAGTGATAAACATGCACACTCACAACCACACACAGCCAGCTTGCGCCAACCACACTGACAGACACTGGGGGCTTTTGTAGTGAATGACATCCACACTCACATCCGGAGGAAGGGATACAGTGCGGTTTAACAAACTGTGCACATTGTTGAGCAGTGACTCACTCACTTCCAACTGTGTGGAGGCAGTCACCAACATAATGTTTTATTCTTCTATCTGTGACAATCACAACAAGGCCCATACCCATCTATGTAGGCCCTTGTGACAGACCTACATTAAAATGTTACGGTAAATTGAGTTCCTGGCCAGTACGTTCTGAAGATTTGGTTCTGGGTGCTGAAACTACCTCTATGCTGTCTGTGGTGGTTAGGGACACATTCTGAACCACACTTAATGTGCATTTTAAGCTGCATCTTTTCAACCCTCACAAACTCTTTCTAAGATGTCAAAAGGGCAAAGCTTAGACCTAAAGCCCTGACAGGCCGAAGGGACTGCCTACTGGTGACGTGATGACCACCTTCCATCCACTTCAGCAGCAGCTGCTTTAGAAAGCTCCTTTTGACTGATCCCCTTGTTGTTCCCTGTTTTTTTCTACACAGCATTTTTAATCATCCTCTCACCAGCTCCTTTCCAGAGGTGATGCTCTCTCAGGTACATCTAGGGGAGGTATGTAGGTAGGAAACCAGGTAACCTAGCGGTTACAGCTTTGGGCCAGTAACCTAAAGGTCGCTGGTTCGAATACCTGAGCCGACAAGGTGAAACATCTGTTGATATGCCCTTGAACAAGGCACTTAACCCTAATTTGCTCCAGGGCGCCGTACTACTATGTCTGACCCTGTAAAACAACACAATTCACCGCACCTATCTGGTGTATGTGACAATAAAACATATTTAAAAATAAGTTTTAACCTTATACAGTCAGTGCATGTGGCAGTAAAGTAGCCGAATCCCTCATTACGTAGTTAATGTTCCTAAAGGCCACAGAGCCCAGGATGTTAATGTGATTATGTGGAGCTCAGGGCTAGTAATCTAAGATTGTGACGTTATTGAGGCTGCTTACACTGTGTGTGTGCTTTACGCAAGACAAGCTTTCTCCCTGCAGCCCATCCCCAGCCCTGCCGACGCAGCACAGCTTCCAGCCACTCCAGACGTTTCAGTCACAGCTTCCACAAGCCATGTTGCCTCTGTCATCATGCCACCAGCCACACTAAATAATGTTTAGCCCCCTCTTCTCTCCTACTAACTGGTAATAGAACTTAGATATTGTTCTTGACCGTATGTAGAATTGAACAATCATAATACGCTGTGGGAGAAAAAGGCCTACAACTGGCTGACATTAAGTGTCATCCCTTTAACGACAATGGAGGATTCAGGTCACTGTATTCCTGCTGGTCTCTCTCTCTCCTGTATCAGCCTCTGGCATTAAATCTACATGGCGGGTGCTCTAAAAGGTTAGTGCTCCATAAAAGCAGCAGGGAAGGCCTCTCTTTTTAAAGGGCGACAGAGAGGGACAGGCTGGCCCGGCCGTCGTCATCAGCATGCAGACAGTGGTGGAGCACATCGATTGATGGTGCTGCTCGGCTCGCTGCCGGCTGGAAGGGTGGATGAGCGAGACAGTGGTGGCAGTGGCTGCCGGGGAGGGTGGGAGGACAGAGGAGACGAGAGGGGAGGAATGGGGAGAGTGTAGGGCTGGATACGTGCCCCACCACCACCAACCAGCGGGCCTGTCAACTTGTTTACGCACAAGCTGAACTGATGACCAGAAGCAAAAGGACTGGCTGGGCTGGCTGGGCTGAGACCACTGCTGCTTTAACGTGACGGGAAAACACTGGGAGTCTAGCAGGCAGGCACACACATGCACGCGTACACATGGACGCTACATGTACACACACACACACACACACACACACACACACACACACACACACACACACACACACACACACACAGGTCTGCCATACATCATCAGTCAGGCCTGGTGGGGGGTTGTTTGGAGATCTCTCAGGGTCACCTAGGATGGAAGCACCTGTCAAAATAGGGATGTTTTCTCATGTTTCCTCAGCCAATCGTCACCTGAAGTATGAAGGGGAATGGAGACCTTGGACATGACTGGTATTCACACAAACTGCATTGGTGCAATGTCATCAAGCTTTGCCTTTATAGCCAATGTACAAAGTAAACACTTCCTTGGTAATACTTTGTTGGTTACATTTCTTTGTTTCTCCCAGTATACTGAAAGCTGCAAAGAGGGTGTTTCAGTGTTGTCTGACAGTGTTGTCAACTGACTAGCTTGTTTGGAGAATCCATAAAGGGACCCGATATACAACCCAGGGATGTTGAAGCTAGAGTCCTCAATTGAAACAATAACAAAGCGGACACCCCGCCTATGTTTTGGTGAAAAGCTGAGGAGAAAGCCTGGAGAAATGTAACCACTCTTAAATTCCGAGACCAAGCTATGGATGCAAGGGCTGTTATATCAAATATAAGGACTGTGATATCAAAATTATAGATTAAACCATGTTTTGAGGCTATACAGTGTTTGTTTACATGTACATTGTTTACATTAAGAAACCATTAAAACAAGCTTATATTTTGAGTTCTGATGGGGTACGACAGTTGAACTAAGATCCTAAGGCATTTATACGTTATATTATTCAAGAATAAATGGATGTATATCATTAATTTATCAAAAGATGGATGTAGCAACTATGGATTTTAATGAGTTATAGCTGTTCTGTCTCCTCTGTGTAGAAGTGCTGCTGGACAGGAGTTACAGCTGTCAGTGACATGCTTTACAGCCATAGCCCGGCCGAGAGCATAGCCACCTGCATCTCTGTAAGCCTTAAGGGAACATGTGATCTCATTATGTTCAACATATTTACCCTCACATCCCTTCCTGCACTACAACATTATGCAATATGTAGACTACTAGATTACTGTAGTGTGTGGCAGTGTATCACAACCCCCCCATCGTTGTTTACCTACAGTCATTGTAAGTCAGTTCTTGGGTGTTGTGAAGGCTGTCTCATGTTCTGTGAAATTGGGTCTTGAGTGACCTTTAGAGAAATTGCCTTTTGTGTTTTAAGCTGGTCGCATCAGAATAAACTAAACTGGCTACCAAGCTCTGACCCACCTCCCGCTAAGACAAAATACGGGTTTCCCCCACACCTTTCTCACCTCCGTTGAGGTGTCATTTCCTCACCCAGCTCACCCCTCAGCTCAGCTAGCCTTCCCCTCCATTCCCACACCCTCCTGCAAAACCCATCAGAGAAGGGGAACGCTGTGACATTACTGCTGATGAAGCTTCCTCCGGTCTGTACATTAATAGTATCACAGTATCAGCATCACATTACATGCTTTACATTATTCAGTATCAAGGGGAAATGGAGGGACGGTCTCCTGCTGGGATGTGACCAGGAAATGACAGTGTTAACTGTCTTAGCCCGTGGTGCTGAAATGTTCTGAACACTACTCCCTCTGCCAACAATAGAGGGGGAGGAGAGAGCAGGGCTGTCACTCTTCACTTCCTGTTAAGGCAGGAAAGCCTGTATTTGTTCCCTCGGCCAGTAAGCCCTAGCTAATGAAAATGAATGGCTGATTATGAAGGCAAATTATTCTGTACAGACAGAGGGATTGTATGTGCTCGTCTTTGAGTGCTTCACATCTTGTTCTATCTTTTCATAGACAGACATTTTCTTTATTTCCCCTTTCAATTTAATTATCCATGTACTTTCATACTTATGCAAGTTATTTTAGAGAGTATATTTGAGTTTACGATGTTGTCGAGGAAACACATTGAGATTGTCCTCCGTTGCAGAATAAATTCCTCATCTTTTCTGTCCGTGATGCCTTCCTGAAGTAGCCATACAACAAATGACCACGCTCATTATTTATTTAATGGGGCCTAGTGAATAGATAGGGCTACAGCAAAACTTGAAATACATAGCCTATGCGAACCCATAGGCAGCGCAGTTTACAGCCAAATTTAACAGGTGAACAGACAGTTCATCTTTTACATTGTGTTATGTATGAAACTACTGTAAGTATCCTAATCTAATGTCAATGTTTTTCAGTAGTCTAGACATTTTTTCAGAACTTGCAGGCAGTCCAGCATATATTAAGGTTGGGGGTAATGTCAATGCAAAGCATTGTTGAATTCAAACATTCTGCTGACAGGTCCACAACAATTAGCCATTGTTTTCTTTCAGAAACTGTGTCTTTCGCCAAATATGGCATGCATTTTTACCTCAGGTCGGATTTATAACAGGAAACATGCATATGTATGGCGTGTGCCAAGTTTATAAATCTCAATCCTTTTAGACGTACAGTACCAGTCAGTAGTTTGGACACACCTACTCATTCCAAGGTTTTTCTAGGTGTGTCCAAACGTTTGACTGGTACTGTACATTAGTGGAGGCTCCTCAGAGGAATTTCCTAAAAATAAAAACTGTGAAACATTAAAAATGTTAGCCTTTTTAGATAAAACTGTACTAAATATATTCACATCACCAAATGATGGATTAAAACAGGTCTACAGTAGCCTCAACAGCACTCTCTGGGATAGCACCATGGTGTAGATGGAGGGCAGCTAGTTTCCATCCTCCTCTGGGTACATTGACTTCAATACAAAACCTAGGAGGCTCATGGTTCTCACCCCGTTCCATAGACTTACAAAGTAAGAATAACTACTTCCAGAGGATGTCCTCCAACATATCAGAGCTCTTGCAGCATGATCTGACATGTTGTCCACCTAGGGCTGGGCGGTATACCATATTTTACAATATACTGATATTGATGCATGGAACTGTTTGTTTTATTTTACCTTCTATAATGTTATTTCAATGTTTGGTTTGTTAAATGTGATCCGCAACTCCGGCGTGTATGATGTCACTTTGTATAGTTCACTCCGTTTTCTACTTGAGTCATTTCAAGTCATTTCCCTTTCCTCCTGCTGCTGCATGCCAACAACCACACCAAGCCCTGCCCGCTGTCGCTCAAGGAGAAAGCAGTTGCTCGACCACGGAGTCACGAGCACTTTCTTGCCGTTCACTCTGCATGGTCAGTTGATGCTCCAATGTTGGTTACATGCTGATTTCCACAAGCGTTCTTTCTATACACTATTAGTTTGTGTATCTTACTGTCTGCAAACTACTATCCTGTAGTTTGTCTTTACTTAGCAAGGTGTTGCTAATGCTAATTGCTAGTTAGATGGCTAGCTACCTTGCTAAATGTATTAAGAGTCAAAGCAAACATAGCTAGCTAGCTAATACTGACTGGTACCAGTGCTGGCGTAGGCCTAGATAAGCATGTTTGTGCAACGGTATCTTATCAGAGAGGAATAGGCAAAGCATGAATATGTTGGCCAGCTAGCTAGCTATATGAAGTAAGAAAACATGTAATGCAACATCTAATTAGTGTCACCTGGAAACACTGACCAACACTTGGGTTCCTACCCTGTCAATAATTCCTCCTTGGTTTATTAATTCGCTGTCATGTCAAGAATGTATTCAAGGTGCTGCCCACTATATTCCAACTATAGAATAGGATACTCGTTATATTTCCATGATTCCAACAGTCCATCAATTAACTAAGCCTATATATATTTTTGCCCATATCATGCTGTGTGGCACAGTGTGGAAATAGTAATAAAAGTGCAGGAAATGCAGAAAATGGTGAAGATGATTTTTGCTTGGAGTTGGATTGAACAGTATAAGTGGAGAAAGCCCCATTGAAATTATTTATAATAGGGTCATGAACATTTAGAACTTTTATAATTAAAAAACATAAAATACCGTAACTCCGTCAAAAATGTTAAAATATCGTGATATGATATTTTGTCCATTTCGCCCAGCCCTATGTCCACCCAATCAAAGGATCAGAGAATGAACTTATACTGAAAGCATAAGCTACAGCTAGCTAGCATTGCATTGCATAAAATGTGGTGGGTAGTTGACTCAAAGAGAGAGAAAGAAAATAGCTGAACAGTTTTGAACAAATTCATTTCTTAAATGAAGGAGCAAGAGAGGGAGGGAGAGAGCTAGTTTTATTTCATTTTTTTTTTTTTTTTACTTACTTAGCTAGTGAATGCAGCTAGCTATTTTAGCCTACTCAAACACCCGGCTCAAACAAAGAGGGATGTTATGTTAGCTATCTGGTTAAGGCTATCCAAAACTGGAACTCTTCCAAGTCAAGTTAAGCTTATGGTTTTATAAAAGTATTACCACCAGGGCCCGCCAGTGTAACTGCTGAACTGCTTGCTGTACACTGTACTGCATGATTGTAGGAGGTTTACTAACTCGTTAGTTATAGTAGCTGTGTGGACTATGACATAAGCTAATATGGTGACAACGATGTAGGCGGTCTGTAGCAGTTAGCGGTTATGGTATGAAGGTTTAGCTTGCCTGTTCATAGACAACTGTTGTTGTGCACCGAAGTCCACAAGCAAAGGGAAAAGGTGAGAGGAGGAGAGCGCATAGATGTGAGAAGGAATTATACAATGAGCAAAGTGATCATGCTGTTTGTATGTGCATACTATGAAAGTGAACTGTGTGTGTGAGTGATCAGGGGTGTATTCATTCCTCAGATTCTGTTGAAAAACTTTTTTTAAATGGAGGCAAACAGAACAAAAACAGGGATAAACATACCTGAATTTGTCCAATAGAAACTCTTGTTTGCAATTGTTGGACTAATGATCACACCCTAGATCAGCTAGATGCGTGCAAGAGTGTGCAAGGTGGTATTTGTCACCTTGATGTCACTGTCTGTCACCTTGATTACTCAAATTTTTCTCTCAACCCGTGCATCTACGTTGTAAACTTTCATTTATATGCTAGGTTGTAGCAACCTCATGATGGGCATATGGAAAATTTGAGTATAATGTAATAGCCTAAACCTATCGATGTTACATTGAACTGGGGGAATGGAATATGGCTGACAGTCATCCAATATGCTGTAATAGAAATAAGGCCATGCTCATGAATTTTTTTTTGGTCCTCCCTAATCTTAAACATCACCGACTGCCGCTGAAGTACGTATTCTTTTCAGAAATGGCACAGGCAGATATTTAGTGTGAAATTTACGCAACGGTTCTAAATGAGGCCCCAGGGGTGGTGATTGTCACTGTAGCGTGAGCTAGAAGAGGTGCGGCGTGTCCCGGATTCACCCTGCTGTATTCCCCAGCCAGTCTGAGTCGACAGCGTCAGTGGCAGAGGGAGGCAGAAGCACAGCGCGGGGACGGTGGCGTGAGGCACGGACTGCACCGTGCACGACTTTCCCTTGCCAGTCCCCTCAGAGCCAGACAGACGGCACTTGGTAGCCGAGCAGGGACCTAGCTGGGATTGTTATTGTCATTGAGGTGTGTTTCACAGACAGAAAACAAAACAATCCTCACGTCTGCTGTTGTACCGCTGGATGGGAGTGCTGCGGCAGAGGCAGTGGCACCTGAATGTGAATGAGACCTCAGAATAGTAGCTACCTGGCACTCACCCTTTCTCACAGAAATCTGTCACTAGGTATAAAGTCTGGCAAAACGTTTAACAAGGCAGCATTTTACAGACAAACTGTAGTTCATCAGTGGTTCCCTGTGTGACTTATCCACACCCCTCTTTGTGTTCTAAGCCTTAGTGACAGTACATAAAGGACATGAAACTACTGTACATAGTATCCAAAACCACTTCCAGTACTGTCAACATTGACAGTGGCACATATTGATGGGCCCACCCTCTATTGCCAGTATGTTTTGAACCTTTCACCTCATTGAACACAAGTCATTCGATTGGATTGTCTTTAGTTTGTTGATAGCTTTTGGGCACAGGGAGCTCCTGGCCGGGTTACCGCCACCCCTCAGACAATCCAGAAATTCCTAGTCAAAGGGGGTGAAGCGGGAGGAAGCGGGTCCATTAAGCAGCTAGAGAGGGCAACAGGGCCACCACCAAATCCATCCCACAGAACGATGCTCTGGGGAGCCCCACCTCCCTGCACTCTACCACTCTACCAATTTCATATCTTGGACAGAGGGAGAGAGGGTGAGAGAGATGTAGAGGAAATGAAATGCACTCAAGCCATCTCATCTGTGGAGGGAGGGAGGGAGAGGGGGAGAGAGAGAGAGGGGGGAGAGAGAGGGAGATAGGAAAGCGTGTGAGAGAGGGAGAGAGGAGAGAAGTCTAGAGAGAGACGGAGGAAGTGCACTCATTCTGAAAGCTATCAGGAAACTGTTTTCCCCCTTGCTGCTGGAGATGAGACGGAAGCTTTCAAAAACATTTTACTATGTCTGTTTGAGTGGAGGATGTTTTTTCCCCAGCTCCTTTGTCTGGCATTTAGACAGCATGTTTGTATTTTCTTGTTTACTCGCTAGACAAAGCCATTGTAAGGTTTGCCACACTGCTTTTACGTTTCTGTAACATAACTGATTTTCAGGCTAAGTAAAGCTAGGGTTTTTCTTCTAAAAAGGCTTTCCCTTGATTGTACCTGTCTCCTAGTGTATATTGTGCCTAACTCTATTCGTCTTCAACTCACATGTCTTCTTCATCACACATTTATTGAAGTCCATTCATTTGTTTAGGGGGGACTGGCCTATGCTAATTTTACAATGAAAAGTAGTAGGCCTAGCGTTTGCCAATCACATTGAGCTTTTCTTCGATTCAACACTGACACCAACCATTCCCCAGTACAGTAACAGTAAACCAATACCAACCACTCTCTTGCCGTTTGAGTTACTAGTCCCAGCATATTAACCCTGCAGCGCTTACAGTATAGCACAGTGAAGCGTTGACACTGACTATCCCTGACCAGGCAACATGTTTCCATCCCAGCAGGTAGTGGGCCCTCACACAGCGTCAGGTAGCCCCCCGAGAGTGTTAAACTCACTCCACCGTAGGGCTGTGACGGTCTTGGAATTTGAGGTTACGGTAATTGGCTGGGCCAATGTACATGGTCACTGACATAACTGTTCAGGGGGGAGGTCATAATGATGCTTGTTTACATGGATATGCTTCTTAATAAAAACCTACTTGAAACAAGCCATTGTACTTCGTTATTATCATGGCATTTCATCATGATTATTCAGGTTATTACTTATAAATATAAAATCAACAAATTAAGAAATACCAGGTTGGAGAGCATTTGTTCCATTTTTGTATTGACACATTAACGGAGTCAAAATAAAGATATATGCCTACCTTGTCCTTGAATGTTTTTTCCGCATAAAAAACAATTCAATACAGATCCTATTTCGACACACAAAACCATTCAAATGAAGTCCGATGGGTTTCCCCAAAATATTTGCATAACGTCACAAACCCCTAATGCTGCGGTCATTCGATGGCAGTGGCATTGACATATGTTCTTCAAAGAGAGAACGGCGTAATGAGGGAATGTAGCCTAAGCTACTGAAAACAGACCTTTTACAAGATGACATCATGACCTTAAAATGTGATTCTTATTAAAGAGATGGAGTCCAGACGGGCTAATTTAGGAAACTTTCTGAATGAACACGCCCGTAAAACCACCCGTCAATCAAGGCCACCAGTCTATGTCAGACACGAGCAAATATTTCTCCTTTCCTTAAAACATATTGAAAAATCTTGGCCTACCTTAGGCTTTCCTGAAAGTAGGCTATAAAAGAATGAATTGACAAGGAAAGTATGAAGGGGACAGCTATGTTATCATATGAAGATGAAATAGAATTATTAAAATACACACAAAACCATGTCCATAGCCTATTTATCAGCGACGCTGATTATTGATGGGGATGTTTTATCAAATACTGTGAGGAACTATTATAATTTGAATGGATGTAAAAAAAATAAAAATAATGTGTTGACTTACTGTGTGAGGTGAACAAAAAATGACTGAGAAGCCCAGCTGGGCACCTTCCTACATTTGACATTTGCGAAGCAGGCCAGGAGCTTCTAAGCAGGCTGGTTTATTTGTCAACATTTAACAGGACAGAGAAACCAGATACATGCTCATTGCTCATAGGTCTAGATGATGGTATGAAATAAACCAAAACTTGTTTCTCACAAGTGTAAGAGGTTGATTTACTAAGAGAATGAGAATGGTAAAGTACTGTAATTAATACATGCAATTAACCAAATATAATGTAACCAAATGAAAGGGATTAACTGTAAATTGCCTGTTTTACAAATGGTAGGCTAACACATGGGCATTCATAAAAGGGCATTGCGGGCCGACACTGTATTAGGGCTGGGCGGTATACCGTATTTTACGATGTACACGTATTGATGCACAGACCGGTTTGGGTTTTTACTTTACCTTCTATAATGGTATTTTAATGTTTTTAGTTTGTTAAATGTGATAGGCCGCGTGTAACGTCCATTTTTATAGTTTACTCCGCTACTTGAGTCATCTCTCTCCACTCTCCATGCCGATTTCCACACAGACTTAGCCCCGTCCTCTGTCATTCAAGGAGCGCATTTGTTGTTGCTTGACCACCAGACACTTGCGTTCAGTCTGCATGGTCAATGCAGGTCAATGCAGCACAAGCAACAATGTTGATGACAACGATGCTGTTTTCACTTTGCTTCTTAATATAAATCCACTAGCGTTCTATAATTACACTATCCGTTTGTTTTCTTAGCAAGTTGGGCCTAAATCATGTTAGCCGCTAATCACTAGTTAGCTAGCTACAGTTGAAGTCGGAAGTTTACATACACTTAGGTTGGAGTCATTAAAACTCGTTTTTCAACCACTCCACAAATTTCTTGTTAACAAACTAGAGTTTTGGCAAGTGAATGACCCAAGTCATTTTTCCAACAATTGTTTACAGACAGATTATTTCACTTATAATTGACTGTATCACAATTCCAGTGGGTCAGAAGTTTACATGTACTAAGTTGACTGTGCCTTTAAACAGCTTGGAAAATCCCAGGAAATGATGTCATGGCTTTAGAAGCTTCTGATAGGCTAATTGACATAATTTGAGTCAATTGGAGGTGTACCTGTGGATGTATTTCAATGCCTACCTTCAAACTCAGTGCCTCTTTGCTTGACATGATGGGAAAATCTGTCTCCTAGAGATGAATGTACTTTGGTGCGAAAAGTGCTAATTAATCCCAGAACAACAGCAAAGGCCCTTGTGAAGATGCTGGAGGAAACAGGTACAAAATTATCTATATCCACAGTAAAACGAGTCCTATATCGACATAACCTGAAAGGCCGCTCAGCAAGGAAGAAACCACTGCTCCAAAACCGCCATAAAAAAGCCAGACTACGGTTTGCAACTGCACATGGGGACAAAGATCGTACGTTTTGGAGAAATTTCCTCTGTTCTGATGAAACAAAAAAATAACTGTTTGGCCATAATGACCATCGTTATGTTTGGAGGAAAAAGGGGGAGTCTTGCAAGCCGAAGAACACCATCCCAACCGTGAAGTATGGGGGTGGCAGCATCATGTTGTGGGGGTGCATTGCTGCAGGAGGGACTGGTGCACTTACCAAAATAGATAGCTTCATGAGTAAGGAAAATTATGTGGATATATTGAAGCAACATCTCAAGGCATCAGTCAGGAAGTTAAAGCTTGGTCGCAAATGGGTCTTCCAAATGGACAACGACCCCAAGCATACTTCCGAAGTTGTGGCAAAATGGCTTAAGGACAACAAAGTCAAGGTATTGGAGTGGCCATCACAAAGCCCTGACCTCAATCCTATAGAAAATCTGTGGTCAGAACTGAAAAAGCATATGCGAGCAAGGAGGCCTACAAACCTGACTCAGTTACACCAGCTCTGTCAGGAGGAATGGGCCAAAATTCCCCCAACTTATTGTGGGAAGCTTCTGGAAGGCTACCTGAAACGTTTGACCCAAGTTAAGCAATGTAAAGCCAATGCTACTAAATACTAATTAAGTGTATGTAAACTTCTGACCCACTGGGAATGTGATGAAAGAATAAAAGCTGAAATAAGTCATTCTCTCTACAATTATTCTGACATTTCATATTCTTAAAATAAAGTGGTGATCCTAACTGACCTAAGACAGGGAATTTTTACTAGGATTAAATGTCAGAAATTGTGAAAAACTGAGTTTTAATGTATTTGGCTAAGGTGTATGTAAACTTCCAACTTCAACTGTAGCTAATAAATGTACTGAGTCGGAGCAAACGTAATGAGCTATACAGCCTGATTATACCAGTGATGGTGTAGACCTAAATCAGCATGTTGTTTGTTTATCCTCTAAATCAAAGAAGAATACATGAAGCATGAATATGTTAGCGTAGTAGTAGTATAAGATTCAATGTAACCAAATATTATAGGGTCCCCTAGGAAACACTTATCAAGAATTTGATTCCTACTCACAATTACTCCTCCCTGGCATTTTCATTCATGTCAAACAACAAAACAGAATCCGTATCAAATTATACAAAGTCAGGTTGGATAGGATTGGCACATTGTCCAGTTGACACAACATTAGCGCGTTATAGGCCAGAACAACCTTGTCGACTGCTTTTGAATAATTAATGAATAGTCAGACACATTCAACCTTTTTATTTACTAGCAAGCAAAGAAAATGTGCATTATCTGAAAGAAAGTCCTCACACCATATCCTATAATGCTCTAGGGTATTAGCTGCTTGAGCATCAAAGTACAGTTGGAAATAGGAGGAGATGTAGACATTTTAATAGACAGACTAAGTTAGAAAAATAATAGCTTATAATAATTAAACACTCTCGCTATTATGTAAAGTATCTACATGAAAATAAAGTTAATACAAATTAAACAAAATCCTTAAATGAATGTATGCCTATTTAAATGGTTTTGACGGTTTATTTTATTTTCATGACAGTATTCATCCATTACCGTCAGTTACACGGTTATTCTATTACTGCCCTACCCTGCCAGTCACTCCCTGTCACACAGCCCTCTCTGCTCAAGGTTAATCACCAGATGTGGTCTCTCTCTCTCTCTCTCCCCCCCGCCTCAATTTGTATGTTTTGATATTTCCTCCTATAGCGTGACATTGTCATGTACAGAGACTGTGAAGTGTCCGAGGGCAAGAGGACAGGCAGGCAATATATTTTTAGTCCTAGCAGCCCACCAACAGGGCCCAGGCTGCTGTAACTAGTTGTAGCTGTAGCTGGGTATATGTGCATTGGGCTGCAAGGCTGACAGAACTAATAATGTCTCTGTAAGCAGCCCTCTCATCATCATACCTCTCCTCAGACACTGATGGGCCTTCTGCCCACAGTCTCCCAGTACTACTCGTTCCCTCACCCATAATGCAGCACTCCCAGCCCTGGCTTGTCCCTTTTATTACATTTGGTCTATTGGCCAGGCTTGACTCTTTTGTGATGGCCAAAGCCATTCGACTCATTCATTTATGGTGCTTTGGCAGGGCCTGACCCGCACTCAAACAAGGATCAATTCATGGATTCTCATTGCCCTCATAAACAGTATTGTGCCAGTAAGTGAACCTGACATTCTAATCTCAAGTTGTCGTTGTCTATAATGTCATACATAGGTTTGAATATTGGCTGCAAACACCTATTTCTGTGAAATAAAACAATCCCTGCTTAGAAACAGAAATGTGTACTGTAGTACCCTACAGTATCTAAGGGAGTGTGTAGTGTACAATAAGGTTTCTGTTCTCTCCTGACATTGTGCCGAGAACGGATCTATATTCTCTGGTTTCTGTGCTGTGCTTGTCAGGGAGACAGTTTCATGATAGGGACAGCAACCCTAGTCACAGCCTCTATAGGCCAGAGGTCATGTTGGGTCATAGGCTGAGGACAGGGAGGAACAGATGGAGCAGGGAAGGAGAGAGGACAGGGAGAGATAGAGCAGTGAATGAGAGAGGACAGGAAGGGGTAGATGGAGGACGGGGAGGGAGAGATGGAGCAGGGAGAGGGCAGGGAGGGAGAGAGGACAGGGAGAGACGGGATGGAGGAGGGGGGAGAGACGACATGGGATGGAGGAGGGGGGAGAGACGACATGGGATGGAGGAGGGGGGAGAGACGACATGGGATGGAGGAGGGGGAGAGAGGACATGGGATGGAGGAGGGGGAGAGACGACATGGGATGGAGGAGGGGGGAGAGAGGACATGGGATGGAGGAGGGGGAGAGACGACATGGGATGGAGGAGGGGGGAGAGACGACATGGGATGGAGGAGGGGGAGAGACGACATGGGATGGAGGAGGGGGAGAGAGGACATGGGATGGAGGAGGGGGAGAGAGGACATGGGATGGAGGAGGGGGGAGAGAGGACATGGGATGGAGGAGGGGGGAGAGAGGACATGGGATGGAGGAGGGGGGAGAGAGGACATGGGATGGAGGAGGGGGAGAGACGACATGGGATGGAGGAGGGGGAGAGACGACATGGGATGGAGGAGGGGGAGAGACGACATGGGATGGAGGAGGGGGAGAGACGACATGGGATGGAGGAGGGGGAGAGACGACATGGGATGGAGGAGGGGGAGAGACGACATGGGATGGAGGAGGGGGAGAGAGGACATGGGATGGAGGAGGGGGAGAGAGGACATGGGATGGAGGAGGGGGAGAGAGGACATGGGATGGAGGAGGGGGAGAGAGGACATGGGATGGAGGAGGGGGAGAGAGGACATGGGATGGAGGAGGGGGAGAGACGACGGAGAGAGGGATGGAGCAGGGAGGGAGAGAGGACATGAGGGAGGGATGGAGGGGGAGAGAGGACATGGAGGGGGGAGAGAGGACATGGAGGGAGGGATGGAGGGGGGAGAGAGGACATAGAGGGAGAGATGGAGCATGGAGAGATACTTTCATGCTCTCAGGTTGTTTGCAGTGTAGTGGAGCAAAAATCTGTTTTTCTGGACCACAGGAGGCTGCTGAGGGGAGGACGGCTTATAATAATGGCTGGAACGGAGCGAATGGAATGGTATAAAACACATGGATACCAACTAATTCCGCTCAAGCCATTACCATGAGCCCGTCCTCCCCAATTAAGCTGCCACCAACTTCCTCTGTTCTGGACATCCAGTAAGCTAACATTTTAGAACAACACAGTCATAAAACATTCACCACCAAGTGAGTCCACTGGTCCTCTTTTAGAAAGAGAGGAATGCCACAAGACATCATGCAAAACATCCTACCCTGTCTCAATGAATAGTGTAACAAGATGGGGTACTCAGAATTGTTGATTCACATAATTGTAGGACATACTCTAAAACATTCTTACTGTCTCTCATACTGTAGCAAAGAGTTATTTTCCCCTGTGTTTTCATGCACCCAAGCAGATCTTCCCTTCTAGGATTTAGGAGGGAGAAGTGGCATCTCAGTCACTCTCCTCAGGTGAGAGGAGCTAACTCTTTGCTATGAGGCTGCTATTTTTAGCTGGGATTATTACTACTTACTCCATGACTCTTTCCCAGGCAGCCGCTCGCCCAGTGCTAAGATTGAAGTGTGTAGCATCTCGTTCTAACCGGCTCTGCCTCCGTGTGTGTACACCCTTAATCAGGAAGTCTCTAGGAGGAAGACGGCATTATGGATTAACACAAGGGGAATGCTGCGACATAAGCTGTCCTCCCCTCGTCGGCTAGCACAGCATTTCCACTACCCCTTGTTTCCACTGCCTCGTCAGAGCAGCGCGTCGACTGCTAAAAGATTATCTTGATGATAGACAGCCAAGGCCACCCGCTCATTCAACAGACACAACAAAAGCTATAGAAAGCTAGCCCACGACTAATCTTGGAAACCCAGTATGAGAATCTTGCGTATTTGCGTTGGATCCTCAATTAAATTCTGGGGGCAGATGTTAAAATAAATATACTAATGCGACTTGTAAAATATCAACCCCCCTAAATGGGAACTCTCTGTAAATTTCAGGCAATTCTATGGCCAAATGCCCCCTCTCCTTCCAAAATTCGAAAGATGCAGGCACCTGCGGAATCGTGATTTGTCCAAATGATCAGTGATGAAAAAGCAGCATACCTAAACAAAGATCCTTGTTAGTTGTCGCATCACACAGTCTGTTGACAGACGCTAATACCATTGATATGTTACGTGTGTCTGTCCACGAGAGCCATAACAGATGCCATAACCACTGACGACTTCGTTTCCTCAATCAGTTGTTCTTTTATTCTCTAGCTAGCTAGCAAACTTGCCCCTCTAATCCTCCTGCTTTACTAAACCTTAGATTATTCAGTCAGGGTGGGGAATGTCGCCCTCCTCTCTGACCCTGGGAGCCCACCACCCCACATGGTGTCCCCAGCTGCAGTACAGGGGGACTGGCTGTTTGTCTGGGGGCCCAGCATCCAGCACTGGTTTTGGCAGCGTGTGCAGCAGCTGCAAGGCTATGGCGGGCTGCAGGGAGGTGAGTGTGGTGAGGGAGGGCAGGCGGGTGGTAGTGGTGCGCTGGTCAGTTGTTTGTTCACCCGTCTGCAATTGCTAGTAACCCATCCGCAACCGCCCGACTATATGTGATAAAGATCTGAGGCTGTCACTCGACCTTAACCCTTTAATATAGAAAAAAACGCTCTAGGCTACAGTCAGATTTTTTGACAGAGGGTGGAGGAATTTCCTTTTGCCTGATTTAGATATATTTATGCTTATAATTTCCAACATTTTGGTAGACTATTTGTTAGCCTACAATTAGATACATGCAGCTTCACTTCTGTCACATGTTGCCCTAGAATACTAAATAAACCCTTGCTCACCAGAATAAAGTCCCACAGTTTTTTACAATCACTTTGGCACTAATTTCAGAACCTTGTGGTCATTTTTCAAAACGCTAGACACAAAACTCAAAATGGTCATCACTCGTAACACAGGCTGTCCAATGTTCAAAACATTGCATTGTGCATTCATTTAAAGAAACCTTGCACTTGCAGAATCATTAGTTCAAATAACTCCTTTATTATGAAATACCATAGAAACATGAATTTAGATCACCCACACACAAGATACCGATAGTTTCACTGTGTAGTTGTTCGTACATTCATTAAATATTGTAGTATGTGATAAATGTTTCATTATGGTACTACACGTAAATAAATCACTGTAAAAGGACTAGCAGAGAGAATACTATAGACACAGTGGAATCATTGAACAAAATCTGAAATTTATTGATGAATTACAATAAAATCACAACAGGTTTCTTTGAATCAAAGCAAAAATAACTAGCTACAAAAAAACTACAGTGAAACCTCAACTGCAGTGCTCCTCACCTGGCTTACTGTAAAAAGCAAAACAAAGGATTGATTACTGTACTTCTATATTTCCATCAACCCTGTCTTGTGGATTTGGCCACAGGTTCTCATCCATATCACAATGGATGTTTTCATTAGCCAAACATCTTGGGAAGAATCTTCGGGCATGGCGAATCCAGGCCTGACACTGGTCTGCCGTGATGTCATTGCATGCGTCATCCATGGCCTGGAGAAGGGCGGCTTGTTCGTGAGGGTGCCTATCATATACATTCCACCTCCATGTGGAGAAAAAATCCTCAATCGGGTTAAGGAAAGGAGAGTATGGGGGTAAGTACAGGGCGGCAAATTGTGGATGGGCCTGAAACCATGCTTGCACCATTTGAGCATGGTGGAACCTGACATTGTCCCACACAATGACATAGGTCACGCCATCAGCTCTACAGACCTGCTTTGGCTCATCAAGGAAGGTTACAAGGAGAGCTGCATTATATGATCCAATACGAGGTCTGCATCTCACCACACCATCTTCTGATATAGCCGCACACATGGTGACGTTGGCCCCGTGTTGTCCAGGTACTTGGATGGTTTCCCACTGGCCAATAAAATTCCGACCTCACCTCCTTGTCTTGGCCAGGTTGAAGCCTGCCTCATCCAAAAAGAGGAATTTGTGATGGTTTTCATCAGCATCCAGCTCCATCTCCCTGTAAAAATACATTTTGAAAAGAGAATTACTGATTACAATGTTGTAGAATTTTTGGGGAATTTTTCACAACAGGCTTCTTGAAACTGAACATACCTGAACATACCTGAACATACTCAGTCCTCAGTTGCGTCACTCTGTCTGCATTTCTTTCAAAAGGCACACGGTATAGCTGTTTTAGAGACACCTGGTGCCTTTTCAGCGTGCGTGCAATAGTTGACAAACTTATGGCTTCCACATTGTTGAACATTGTCGTCATTGTCCAAGATGTGCTGCCGAATTTCTGTAAGGCAAATATCATTTCTGGACCGAACCAAATTGACCACAGCCCGCTCTTGTTGGTCAGTCAGAATTTTGCAACTGCCTCCCCTAAATGGCCTATTCTCAATTCTGTTGGGAAAATTACAGTCAGAACACATTTAGTCATATCACACACTCTGTGGTACACATTGGCATGCAGTATACAGTCATTTGACAATTGAGAGTAACCTAACGTTTAGTGCCTGCTGAAGACTTACCGGTTCTCATTGCGGAAAGTTCTGATGATTGAGGTCACGGTTGATTTTCTGAAATTTGGTTGAATCATTGTAGCTGCCTCAGTCATTGTCATGTCATGATTTACAACATGGTCTACAACTATTGCTTGGATTTCATTGGACACTCTTTGCTGTTGCTGCCGCTGTCTTGGTCCGTGTCCTCTACCACATTCCCCCACACCTCTCAAACGAGGCCCACGACCACCTCTCAGAAGGGGTGCTTGTCCCCTGCCATTCCTTTGACCGCCACGTCTTCCTCATCTTCCTCCTTCCACTGCTTGACCTCTTGTGACCTGGATCACCTGCTGGCTCCGTGTTATTGCTATGTTGTTGTAGGTGGATACCACTCATTTCACTATATATTCGTACCACAATATGAATTCAATCATCAGTAACCACTTTATTGGCCACTTTATTAGGTACACCTGCGTGTCAACACAAATAGCCTGCTCCTTCGAACAGCGAATCATGTGGCTGCCTGCAACTCAGTATATAGAGTAGAGAGCTTTAGTTGTTTTTCGACCAAACAGAACGGGCAAGATGCGTAATCTAAGCAAGTTTGACCGTGGTATGATTGTTGGTGCCACACATGTTGATTCCAGCACCTCAGAAACAGCTGCCCTCCTGGGATTTTTACGCACTACAGTCTCTAGAGTTTACAGAGAATGGTGCGATAAACAAAACACATTCAGTGAGCGACGTTTCTGTGGGCAAAAACACCTTGTTAATGAGAGAGGTCAGAGGAGAATGTCCAGTCTCATTCAAGCTGACAGAACGGCCACAAATGCTCAAATAACAGCCGTTTAAAACAGTGGTGTGCAGAAGGGCATCTCTTAACATACAACACCGTGAATAATTCAGGCTGTTGTGGAGGCAAAAGGGGGTCCTACCCAGTACTAGATAGATGTAGCTAATAAAGTTGCCGGTGAGTGTACAGTAATGTCAAATCTGAAAACATGGTCTGGAAAAGTGGTACATGGGACCATGGAAACAGTGTTTGATAAAGAATGATGATGAAATATCCATAGATAATGTGGTCCAATTGGTTTATGTTCCACGGTAATTGGTGTCAGTGGATCTCATTATCCTGAAACTTTAATGATCTTAACATGGAATATTGTTTGTCAGTTTCCATAAAACTCTGCATTAAGAGTAATGCAACAGTTACTTATCATTTTGAACAGTTGTATCAATTGATAGTTAGATCATTGTAATGAAATTAATAGACAGTCATCTCAGATGTAATGTGTGAATTGCATTTTGAAATGGTAATACTTTGATGTTAAGTTTTCATTTTGAACAGGTGATTTTAGTTCAATGAACAAATGATCTTAGCTTTATGTGTATTGTATCCAAGCAATTGGAAAAAGTGTTAAGAGTTTTGAAAAGTTTTGTGTGTTTTGTGTCTAGAGTTTTGAAAAATGACAGCAAGGTTCTGAAGTTAGTGCCAAGGTGATTGTAAAAAACTGTAAATCGATAGAATGAATGCTTCAGTCTAGTTTACATCTGGAAAGTTCTCTGTCATCTCTGCTTCATTCACGGCGCAAAGACGTTTAGACGACAAGGGAGAAAATGAAATAACTCTTAAAAAAAAATACAAACGGTAAGATTTTCTGTGCAACATTTCCAAATGTCATCAGTTTGACCGGTTGTAAGGAAATGGAAAGCTCTGAAAACGACCCAACATATTTCTGATAAGATTTAAGTTTGGCTTGGATGCATATTTTATCTAGTTGAAATACTATCAGGTTTTATGATGCTGATAAAGACAGCACCTCTACAGACGGTATCTAATTGCACATTCACATTCTCTCAAGAGGCTGAAAGAAAGAAATCATATTCCGCCACTCCTGTTCCTGAGTCAAAATGTAGCCTTCATTTTACTGCAAGAAATGCTGAATTCTGTAGGAGTTAATATTAAGGCTATGTGAGAGGGTATACTCCGTGTCCAGATTTCAGTTTCCCTTTAACCCATTTGAACAATAGACTATAGTTCCCTTTACGTGCCATAGGCCTATTTGAAGTCCCCGTTTTGTAACTGTCAAATTTGTATAGATTTTTTAAAGGTATTATTTTCTCTTTATTCAACCAGCTCAGGTATATAACCACGGGGACTGCGGGTTATGAGTCAACGCGCGCATCACTAGCGGCCGGGGTATGGAGTCCCAGAGGGGAAAGAGAGAGGGCAGGGCACAGCCCCCTTTAGGAGCTGAAGGGTCTCCACTGCTCCCTACTCCTCTCAACCAGGCCCCCTTCCCCATTGTAACAGAGCTTCTCCTGGTAACAAAGCTGGCCGCAGGGCACACAAAGCCCCCAGATGGCACTCAGAGATGGGGACATATCAATAATAATGGAAACCAAACAAAAAGGCTGGCCAAGCCAGTGTGAGGATTAGGGCGCTACTTGGCCGTCCTTTACCCTGCCCAGTGTGACTGCGTCTGGAAGGGTGTTAACCCCCCTTTGAGTGGGTGGCAATACATCTGCACTCAGCCATGTCCTCATGCCAAGTGTATGGATGAAATGCCTGGTACAGTATGTGTGCATTAACAGGGGGGGGACACTCATTGTAATCCGGGCAGACATTTGATCCATTTAACAATTTAACACTTGGATAGACAGTTTAGTTAAAAACAGGCAGATTATGAAAATGAAGGAAGTGTTTTTGACACCATTAGCTTTGATCCATTCTTCATCATCCATCCTTTGTTCTGTTGATGCAGATGGTACCAAGTCAGAAGTGAGGGAGGCGCCTCCTCCAAGTTGAAAACACACAGTCAGAAAGGAAAGATGAAAACACACAAATGTGACCGGATCTTCTGTCACCATAGAGGGGACACAAAGGGGGACCAAGAGGGGCGGGGTAAGGGGTGAGGGCTGGCCAGGTGGCAGGTGGAGCTCCCTGGGGACGTGAAGCCGATCTCGTCGCAGCACGGAGGGGCCTCACCCCTCTCCCTCTCTTTGTCTCTGAGAGATAGGTTATTTTCTTCCTTCTCTTTCTTCTCTTGTCTTCCAGTGGATTTGTGTCATACAGCTGGTCTGGCCCTCATCGTTAATGAGGGAGTGACTGGAGCCACACAGCTGCCCCACTCCCACACCACAACGACAGGTCTTATCTGGTATAACTAGCACCAATCAAAGAGCATGTTGCATCTATGAGGGGCACATTCATATCTGTCTCTATCACCCCACAGCAGAGAGAGGCTGGTAAATAGGCTAACATCGCACCGGTTTAATAGAAATTGACAATGAGCAATAGTTCATACTCCCTTGAGGGAAATTCTTTTTTTTGTTTGTAATAATCTTATTATTAATATTAATGCTAATGTCAATGCTAAGGTACTGTAAGGTTAATGTACCTTAGCTGATGTGCTTAGTGTGTCTAGTATGCTATGTTAGACTTTACTTGACAAACTTCTCTAAAAGAAACTCTGCTTTCCCATCTGGTCTAACATCTACTGGCTGGCTGGCTGGCTATCACCAAGTCCATTAATCATCGCCCAATCTCAGGGGAAATATTTCACTTAAGTGACTGAGC
The DNA here is from genome assembly GCF_016432855.1 of Salvelinus namaycush. Lineage (NCBI taxonomy): Eukaryota > Metazoa > Chordata > Actinopteri > Salmoniformes > Salmonidae > Salvelinus > Salvelinus namaycush. The sequence continues at coordinate 17,754,339 of NC_052341.1, forward strand.
CCAGAGTACATTCATATGCAGACAGACAGTCACACATGGCAACTGTACTTGCACACGTATCATCTCCTAGCCACATACAAATATTGGAACAATGACCAATGAGACCAGTGAAGCTGGTTGAGAGAATGTCAAGAGTGTGTAAAGCTGTCATCAAGGCAAAGGGTGGCTACTTTGAACAATCTAAAATCTAATATATATATATATACATGTATAACAACAAAAATGTTTGCTTACTACATGATTCCATATGTGTTATTTCATAGTTGTGATGTCTTCACTATTATTCTACAATGTAGAAAATAGTACAAATAAATAAAAACCCTTGAATGAGTAGGTGTGTCCAAACTTGACTGGTACTGTATATCTTTTTTTATGAACCGCTGACTGAAGACAGGACTGCTGGGCATTCGTGCAGTTGAGTCAGTTTCTGAGATAACATGGACTCTTACCAATGTGATTAAGCGTTGTTGCCCTTGCTAAAACAAGCAAGGTGTTGTAGCAAATGATGAATAGAATGGGCTTGGAACATCTAACTCTGGCAATTTGACTGGTAAACTCATGGGTACACTCACAATGGCTGCCTGATATTGTGATGCAATAAATTCCATGGTAATGTCGAATGTTCATTCAAATGATGTTAACTGTTGTAGCTCATGCTATGGAATGTATTTTATGTTATGTCAGTTGAGTTGAATCAACAAATCAACAAACTTCCTGCTTTTACTTCCTGCTTTGCTCCTATGGGTATACTCGCAATGGCCGCCAGTCCACCCATTATGGCATCATTGACTTGAATGGGGATGCCCGTTCTATTCATTCTATTCCTATGGCAGCACATGCAGGAAATTAGAAAATGAGCCTCTTTTAATGTATATATTTTCTATTTGAACGGTTATTACGGAGACAGCAGACATGTGGCTGGCCAATTACAATCAGCCAAAAGTCCATGACCGTCACAGCCCTACTTGTGTCATACTCCTAAAGAGGTAATGTTGACATTACCAACGGCTTTATGGCTTAATGACTTCTCTTCCGTGTACATGACAGAGAACCGGAACCAACGGTTGAGTGGTGTAATGTTGAAATGTGTTGTTGCAACCAAGACACTCCTTGCCTCTTGTTTCTCTCTCTTCCCACTTCCTACTCGAGCGGCCTCTTCTGGGCACGCTCCCCAGACCTGAACCCAGAACTTCACTGGCTGATAGACAGGAAGTGAAAGTGCCATGGGAATACCAGCCTTTCAAGAGCGCTGAGGAGGAAGTCAGGACTAAGTAATAGCAACAAAACACAACAAAGCCTTTTGTACAACACTAGGGAGGTGACAGGAGAACTAATGTCAAGGTAGTAACATGGTGCTGTTCAACTGACCAAATGTTGTTATGACACCTAGGCGCATTGTAGATCCTCATCCATGTTTGTATCTTCCTGCTTGTAGAGTGTGTCCTTGCTGTGCTAGATGAAGTGGAGAACTGAAAGATACTTTGAAAGCATCTTAATGATTCAGGCTTCCTGGCAGCACAACTGTCCCGACATCAGGGGTTAGACAGAATGGTAAAGTGTAAATAAGGACTGTTTTATATTTGTGTACAAGTGTGTACCCTGGTGAAAGTGACTTAACAGATCAGACAGGTCATGATGTGACCCAGGAGACAGGACAAGGGAGAGTCAGTTCTATTAATAGGGAAAACCTGATCATCCTGACTGGATTAAGTCAGTGTAATGATTCTACCTACAACGACGTAACTGCCGGAGCAAGGAGGTACATGTTAGTTCATAGATATAGCCTACTGTTGGTCCTTTGTTGGTTTGTTTTTCATACCCTGCTAAACAACAGTAAGTTTACATGGTGCCAGGACAACAACCTCTCCCTCAACGTCAGAAAAACATAGACCACAGGAAATGGAGGGCCGAGCATGCCCCCATTCACATCGTCGGGGCTATGGTGGATTGGATTGAGAGCTTCAAGTCCTCGTGTCCACATCACTAAGGATCTATCATGGTCCACACACACCAGCACTGTCATGAAGAGGGCACATTAATGCCTCTTCCCCCTCAGGACACAGAGTGTAGATTCATTGAGCTAAGGTAAACAGTCATGCTGAGGACAGGACACCACACTGATGTACACTGTATCCCGATGCTCTCCACTCACTCCCTTTGCTCTTCATGAATGATGTACAGTAGGCTGTCAAAAAAACGACACTGTACAAGACTAGCCAGCTCAATGAAAAAATTGTGCCTTAAAGGAAAGAGGAAGTCTCTACAGAGCAGTATGTTGTAGGTTGAAAGAGGGGGTGTGTTTATTTAATGTGTCTCAATGTGAGAGTTTGTGGCTGGGGATTGGGAAAGGAAGGATGTGTGTCTGGCAGGCTCTAGCTTGTGTTCCAAATGGTACCGTATTCCCTATATAGTAAACTACTTTTACCACGGCCCGTAAGGCTCTGGTCAAAAGTAATGCACAATGTAGGGAATAGGGTGCAATTTGGGATGTAGTCCTAGACTTGGGACCCCGATGTGTCTGTAAACGGCCCAGACAGTGACCTTTTGAGTCTCGGGCTTGTCTGATAGTGAGTCAAAGCTTCACTAATTGGTATGCTGGGTGCTGGGCCGGAGCACAGTTAAGCATTTTCTAGCAGGACAAAGGCAAGGATTGTTTGGGTCCGAAGCAAGTCTTCATTGTGAACCCCCCCCCCCCCCTTCTCTTCTCTCATCCAATCCCCTTTTAAAAAAGACAACTGTCTTAGTGTTCGGAGAGTTTCACCATTGGGATGCAAATTTGGAAGTCTATGGTGCCACTAACCCGATAAAACAAACATTTCTTTATAGGCTTCCGTCATCGCTTCCTGTTTTCACCCGGTTGCTTCAGTACTAGGCAATGACTGCCTACTGTAACAACCAACAGCAACAACAAACTTGTGACTTTCTATTTTTCTTTATGGTTTGAAGTGTCTGTCCAACTGTATTCCGCTCAAGCGTGTGTCACATTCGCTGCTTCTGCCAAGACAATGCACTCTCTTGTTGTGTCTTTGCTCTTGCTATTACTTTATGGTTTGAATAAGTGTGAAGTCCTGTGATATATTGGTCCAAAGTCTAAAGGGCTTGTCTAAGATTCACCTCTCAGTGTCAGGCCCATTGAGGGCAGGTTGGGTAGTTGGCACTTGCCTACTGCCAATGTCAGAATTAGATGGACACAGTATTTATCCATCCCATTCACAGACAAGGGAGCAGCTTTAAAGAGGGATCAGATATGGACATGTGTTGCGGGAACCACAAAGTGCACAGCTGTTTGAGTCTCACAAACAGGACAGCACCATCTGAAGCAAAGGCAGTAGAAGGACAGACTTTCTTCCTCCATATCCCACTGAGACTGTAGTTCCTAGAAGGAGGTAGATGTCTAGAATGACTTGGAACATTTAGTCTGGGTTGATTCTAGGGCTGTGGCCGGTAATGCAAATGACTGCCGGTCTCACAGTAATTGACTGATAATTAACAAACATGTTTAGCATCTCCGTGCCTCCACTCATATAAGCTGCTGATGTTTGATAAAAAAAATAAAAAAAACTTTATTTAACTAGGCAAATCAGTTAAGAACAAATTCTTATTTACAATATTGGCCTACCCCTGCCAAACCATGACGATACTGGGTCAATTGTGCTCCGCCCTATGGGACTCCCAATCACGGCCGGATGTGATACAGCCTGGATTCGAACCAGGGACTGTAGTGACACCTCTTGCACTGAGATGCAGTGCCTTAGACTGCTGCGCCACTCAGGAGCCCATTTATGATGTGCGCCTTTAGAACATCTACATTTTAAAAAGTCTAATAAATCCATTTAATATACACCATCACAACACATCCATTATATAGTTCATTCAGCAGAGAAGAGATGCTTATCAATCCCATTCCATTATTTTCTATTCTATGATTTTCTAGTAAGAAGAATCCGTAGTGGTGCATGGGTACTGGGGAAGCCTCTCCATATTACAACCTATGTGTTGTGATAATTGCGTTGTTTACTCTATAACCTGTTAATTCATATGCCCTGCGACCGTGAAATATAGACCTAAAGGCCTAGACAATAAGATGAAACAGTGGTAGAAATTTAACCACACCTTTGTTTTATCACAAAACTGGATAGCAACCCCTGTCCAGTGAAGTCCACAAAGCATATTGCATGTACAGTAACACAGTTACATGACCTACAGCATGGTCAAGCAAGTTAATGTTTCCAACATTTTCGGACTACTAAACAACTATTGATGTAGAACCTCGGCTTAGTCTAATACAGTGACAACTAAAAGATACCAAAAACAATGTAGTCCAATCAATGTAAGCTAAATATGATGTGGCTGTCCATGGTTCTGATTTCTCTGTGCGTATGTGTGCACGTTCATGCAAGTAGAAAAACATGTTGACTCACCTTACTTGTAGAGAAACACAAATGCCATCCTCTCTTTCATGCTCACTCTTGTCATACAGTGCACGCTTTAATTTGTTGTTGTCCTAGGTTACCTGGCTAAAATGCTTGCTCACTAGCCTAACTTCCATTCACGGGCAACGTTAGCTAGTTAACATTAGCCTTCTACATCTAGATGCATATCAAACTTCCATCTTCTCAGGCCAGTGGCACAATGTATGGTTGCACCAGAATCACCGTTTTAATCATTGGCCAGTATGGAGGTTTAAGTAAAACCACAAGTCCAAATCCCTATCTCCTCCATGAATAATTTAGGGAAGGGCCCATTTTAGCTAGCTGGTTAGCTAGCCTCCGGAGGACAACAACATCAAGAGATACAACAATTCACGTTTTTCTGTCAATGACGTATGCTCTCAATGGGATTTGATAGGACGCTCGCTGGCTTCCCTTGCCTTCAATGCTACGGTTGGCAACAATGTCATACTCGTTTGGACCAGACAGCATCAGATAGATGGTCTACAAGTAGAGAGACAGAGGGGCGCTATTTCGCTCGCTCGGATGCTTTCTCCTGTGAGATACATTCAGCCTCTTGTGAATTGATGGGAAATTATGGAACACCGAGAGACGAAAGCTAATTTATTGGTACATTTTTGGGGGAAGCTTGGCTTCCCTTGGCATCCATGAATACACAGAGAAGAATACAATTGAACAGAAATTATATTTTTCCCATTCCCGAGCGAGTGTGCATATGAAGTGGCTATGTTGAGCATAAAGTCATAATTAGAAATAGATTCTATAAACTTTAAATCTAGTGATTTGGCAACTTTAGTTGTGAATGATACAAACCTTAGAATGTCTTAGAAATCAAAACATATATGGCCTGCATGATGCAACTACAGTGCATTTGAAAAGTATTCAGACCCCTTGACTTAAGTTACTGCCTTATTCTAAAATGGTTTCAATATTTTTTTTACCTCATCAATCTACATACAATACCCCATAATGACAAAGCAAAAACAGGTTTTTGGGAATTTTTGCAAATAAAACAAATAATCAACTGAAATATTACATTTGCGTAAGTATTCAGACCCTTTACTCAGTACTTTGTTGAAGCACCTTTGGCAGTGATTACAGCCTCGAGTCTTCTTGGGTATGACGCTCCAAAGTTGGTACATCTGTATTTGGGGAGTTTTTCCCATTCTTCTCTGCAGATCCTCTCAGGCTCTGTCAGGTTGGATGGGGAGCGTCGCAGCACAGCCTTTTTCAGGTCTCTCCAGAAATGTTCGATCGGGTTCAAGTCCGGACTCTGGCTGGGCCGCTCAAGGACATTCAGAGACTTGTCCTGAAGCCACTTCTGCACTGTATTGGCTGTGTGCTTGGGGTCGTTGTTCTGTTGGAAGGTGAACCTTCGCCCCAGTCTGAGGTCCTGAGCTCTCTAGAGCAGGTTTTCATCAAGGATCTCTCTGTACTTTGCTCCGTTCATCTTTCCCTTGATCCTGACTAGTCTCACAGTCGCTGCCGCTGAAAATCGATGTGTTCTTGGGGACCTTCAATGCTGCAGACATTTTTTTTGGTACCCTTCCCCAGATTTGTGCCTCAACACAATCCTGTCTCGGAGCTCTACAGACAATTCCTTCGACCTCATGTATTGTTTTTTGCTCTGACATGCACTGTCAACTGTGGGACCTTATATAGACAGGTGTGTGCCTTTTCAAAATCATGTCCAATCAATTGAATTTACCACAAGTTGTAGAAACATCTCAAGGATGATCAATGGAAACAGGATGCGCCTGAGCTCAATTTCGGATCTCATAGCAAAGGGTATTTATACTTATGTAAATAAGGTATTTCTGTGTTTTATTTTTAGTAAATTTACACACACATAAACTGTTTTCACTTTCTCATTATGGGGTATTGGGTTTAGATAGATGAGGAGAAAAAAATATTTAATCAATTTTAGAATAAGGCTGTAACGGGAAGAAAATGTGGAAAAGGGAAAGGGGGCTAAATTTGTGAAACCAAATGTAATCTGTTCGGGAACATCAATAGTAACATGCTTTCATAACAAAACATTTATTTATTTATTTTTTATATTTTTTATTTTATCCCCTTTTGTCCCCAATTTTCGTGGTATCCAATCGCTAGTAATTACTATCTTGTCTCATCGCTACAACTCCCGTACGGGCTCGGGAGAGACGAAGGTCGAAAGCCATGCGTCCTCCGAAGCACAACCCAACCAAGCCGCACTGCTTCTTAACACAGCGCGCCTCCAACCCGGAAGCCAGCCGCACCAATGTGTCGGAGGAAACACCGTGCACCTGGCCCCCTTGGTTAGCGTGCACTGCGCCCGGCCCGCCACAGGAGTCGCTGGAGCGCGATGAGACAAGGATATCCCTACCGGCCAAACCCTCCCTAACCCGGACGACGCTAGGCCAATTGTGCGTCGCCCCACGGACCTCCCGGTCGCGGCCGGCTGCGACAGAGCCTGGGCGCGAACCCAGAGACCCCGGGAGGCCCTCAACAAAACATATTTAATTAAACTGTTGACAGCCCCTCTCTCTGCGTGCTCCAGAAAGGAATGGAGAAAGGAGGAGATGGAAACACAGTGGTGAGATATTCTGTAGCTAAATAATGTGTTAGCCTATTTAATTATGAAAATATAATATCAAATACAAATTCACTATAATTGTAGGCTAGCTAGCCTACTCTGCAAGCCGCCCTGCAAAATCAATGAACCAACCGCATCGCCTAGGCCTATATGTTCTCTCCTTGCCAGAAGATACCGACCCTACCGATACGCTTGTGTACACTGAGCTTTCCGACCCCAGTACAGCTATCATGATTACATTAAGTTAATGTACAGAACGGAGACGTTTATCCCGCTTATACCACAGTTACCAAAGAAAACAATACTAAAGTACACATTTACTGGTTTAATTCTTATAATTTTTTATGTTTCATACTTCATCTCATCTTCTCATCTTTGGTTGCTAGAGACGCGACCCAGTCGTTTGTTCGATTAGTTATATATTTAAGGACGCGACCCAGTCGTTTGTTCGATTAGTTATATATTTAAGGACGCGACCCAGTTGCTCATTCTATATGTTCCGTTGCCATGCTCACCAGCAAGGTTCTTATCCCTTGCTTGCTTGCTAGGTAGAAGACTAGCTACGGCTAACACAGTCACGGTCTCTGCAGACAGATTAACAGCAAAGTAGCCGCATTTGCATTTGTTTAAACTGTTTTCTATTGATATTCATTTGGATACATCCATGATAATGAGCTAATGATGCCCAATTTTGCCTGGCATAGTGCCCTCTCGTCAGGACACTTGCACCCACTGTTCATTATGAGATCACATTGCATATCAAACACTAGGCTAGAAGCTAGCTAAATAGTTTGTTGCCAATATGACAACCAAATTCAAAATATCAATTGCTGGAAATAGCTGGTCAAACTAGAAATGTGGGAGGATTTGACATCATAGCGCCACTTGCGTCATGACTACAGTAGGGCCCGGAGAAATTCATTTTCATCACTCACTATGTTAGGTCATCAGATGTTCCAAAAAATGATGTCTCTGAAAAAAACTAATCAGTTGCTAGCTAGCTACGTTTTATTCGTTGGACCTGCGCTTATCCAATTTTGGTTTGTCGGATTGTTGGTTTAGCTTTCTGTAACTTTGTAGCAAGTATGGTCTGCATGTGCACGTGCATATTGCGTCATGATTGCAAGGTGTCTTGGTATCTTTTCCAACTGTCCCATTATCTGGTTTTAATGTCCATTCTAGAATCCCCTTCTAGCCAATCAGAAACGAGTATTCAACAATGCTGTGGTATAATTGTTGTATAATGGAACAATCATTATTTTAATTCAGGCTTTTTTTTCAGGCTTGGGCTCATATAAAGGCCTATGCGTATGCATAAGCTCTAATATGCATATGGGGGTTCTACATGCAACCTCTTAAATGCTTTGAATGAATCATCACCTTAGAAAGCACTGTCCATTTCGTTGTGTTTGGCTCTGAAACAATATCCACTACGTCTATGCTTTCCACTCAGTTTCAACCTGTTATTGACTCATGACTGCTGGTGTAGCGATAACACGTTCACCCCAACAGGCCTAGTTGATTCCATCCTGTTTGACTTTAGATCTCACTAGGCCACCAAGCATTAGCAGGGGAGGGATGCTCAAATTGTAGCTCCTTGGCAAATTACAATTATGTTTACAGTACACCACAAAAAGTCCAAACATGGTTCTCTTTTATATAGGCCTATATGCATAGGCTATATGATTTCTCGGTGCATTACTGGACTATTTACATCAACCACAATCTCTGTTTGTGACAGTTGTTATCAGAAAGCTCTTTTCCATCTGACACTTGTAGTTATGCCTCCAGGAAATACCAATGTACAGTTATTTTAGAAGTGGGAAAGACCCAAGACCAATCAATCAATCAGTCAATTTATCATGTAGAAATCACCTTCCATGCCCTTATTTTATAAGCCATGACTGGACTAACTTGTGTAGGCTGTCAGAATCTTTTAACATGATGGATTAATTATTTAATGGCTTTGCGTTTTGTGCAAGAGGGCAGTGGCCGCAAGAGAAGCACTGAAGGGCTCGGCAAACACTTGCGCACGCCCCGAGTGTGTGGCCATTGAGGCAGCACGCCAGGCGCACGTACGTCAGGACACAGGGTCAATGTGCTTTTAATGGCTCTTAAGTGTAAGGAGACAAGCAGGCTTTTGTGGGGAGAGGGCCTGAACAACACACCTCCCTCTTTTCTTCAGGAGCTTTGTCAGGAGCTTTGTCTGTCATGGTCGGGTGGATGTGGAGAGAAGTGTGTGTGTGAAGGAGAGATGAGTGTGACTTTTGAAAATGGGCACTGGGCAGTTTGCTCACCTACCTACGTACACACAAACACACACTGATTTGTTCTCCCATGTATGTATCAAATCAAATCAAATGTATTTATATAGCCCTTCTTACATCAGCTGATATCTCAAAGTGCTGTACAGAAACCCAGCCTAACACCCCAAACAGCAAGCATATATGTACTGTATATAGTTTCCAGTTTGTTCTATGATGATTCTTTACATTTCTCTAAGCATCTCTCTCTTTCTCTTTTTCTCCGGCGCTGCCTCTTCACCCTCACCAACTCTGGACCTGTTCATAAAGGTAAGTGATATGAACATATATATTTCTGAGTGAAGGTGATTTCCCCTGGTGCACCTAAAACCCCTTCATAGCCTAGCAACCCGTCACAGAGATGTATCCATTCACATCCAGTCCACAGCTCATCTGTTGTAGTCCACAGCTCCACTGTTGTAGTCCACAGCTCCTCTGTTGTAGTCCACAGCTCCTCTGTTGCAGTATCATCCAGTCCACAGCTCCTCTGTTGTAGTCCACAGCTTCTCTGTTGCAGTATCATCCAGTCCACAGCTCCTCTGTTGCAGTCCACAGCTCCTCTGTTGCAGTATCATCCAGTCCACAGCTCCTCTGTTGCAGTATCATCCAGTCCACAGCTCCTCTGTTGTAGTCCACAGCTCCTCTGTTGCAGTATCATGCAGTCCACAGCTCCTCTGTTGCAGTATCATCCAGTCCACAGCTACTCTGTTCATTCAAATGTGCTGAGGGACTTTATTGCCTAGTTCTTACTGCTTTGTCTCATCTTGAGTAGGGCTCAGTTCAGTAATAGCTGTGGAATGGGGACAAGCTGAGGTGTATTGTGGAGAGAACAGGCTGTTCTGTGCTACAGAGGTGATGGCTGCGCTCTGTGAATAGGATAGGAAGACTATGTTCCTGATCAGACACTGCATGGTGGTGTTGAGGTGCCATGCCCTGGGAATTTAACGGCACGACAAAATGCTTATCTTCTCCACCACTAAATCTTGTCCCAACTCATGTCAGCAAGAACTATAGGCAGAGAGGAAAGAGGTATTATGTTTCACGCTATGGGTACTCTTACTTCAGCCCACTATTGATTCCTCTGTCATACAATTCTCTACTGATTCACACATATACACACATTCACCACATAGTCACACATGGCTTTCGCTCTCAGCCGGGGAGAGATGACTGTGTAGTAGACTGACCCCTATTGGTTGCCAATCAAATGAGGGAACCCCTAGGTAGACAAGTCAATTTGACACATATTTTGTTGCAGGGCTCTTTGACACATAGATGCAGGGGTAATCAGCAATCCAAACATAGTTCTGTCAATACACATTTTAACTGTGGAGCTACAGAATGTAAGGAAATAGGAATTATGGTCTGCCATAATCATTGCTCCACAATCACCTCGTATCTGGTTTAATGTAAACCATGTCAAATATTATTGGTACAGTACAGTCGATATGACATAACTGAATACAGGCAGGCTCACTGGGCAGGTTCCCTGAGGTTGTCCCTCTTTCCTCCTCCACTCTCCCGTTAGTATCACCATCAGCACATAGACAGAAGCAGGCTTTCCTCTGAGCATGGATCCCCCATCCATAATTCATACATCCCCCCCTGACTGCACTGCACGTCTCAACTCATAACACAACTTTATACAATGGCAACAGGAGCGCTCTCCTCTCTGCAGCAGCAGCAGCCGCCGCCGCCGCCGCCGTGGCCCACTGGCTAATTATAGCCACCGCAGCTGCTTTCAGAGCAGAAAGGCCTCCCTAACAGTTTGCACTAGGGTGGGGGAGAGAGGGAGGGGGAGGAGGTTGTGAAACGGAACACCTGTTTGTTATGGGGAGAGAGGGCCTCCAGATGATTGCTGTCAAAGCCCCTGGATCCAGGGAGTGGGGGAGGAGAGAGAGAAGGGGGAGTGGGGGAGAAGGATGGTGTTTACTCTGGCTTCCTGGTGAGTCTGATGGGGTCTTTATTTATTACAACTGCACACTCATCTACATTATAGCTTGTTGTATTTGACTTCCAGAGTCTTTCTCTCGTTCTCTGTCTCCATTTCTCTTGCACTCACAGCCCCTGATAGTATAGGCCAAAACACTTGAGTGTGTGTAGTACCAGTCAGTGGCTGTACTTGGGTGGGGTTGGTTTTAGGCTTGGGAGAGGTGTGTTAGTCTTATCCCTCCCTCTGTGGTTCACACTGCCCTCTTGCTGTGGCTGGGGGTGGTGGTGGGGTTGTCCCTACCCCCTCTGATGGCAGGCTGGCTGTGTGAGGAGGGGCGGAACAGGGGAGCGGACAGGTTGATTAGCACAGGCGCCCCCTGGGGTCCAGGCCTCCTCAGTAGTGGAGCATCTCTCCCGGCCGGTTTGCCCTCACCCGCCCCCCACCCACCCGCACACCCCAACTGGCAGCAGCACAAGGCAGTGCAGCTGTGGAGGTATGCACAGTTAGAGAGCCTCCCCCTGAATGAGCCAGGTGGTAGATTATAACAGGCACTCTGTGAGGTCTCTGAGAACTAGCCTAGTCTAGGCTATTACAGTTACCACTGCTGTGTTCAGGCCATATAAAACCACCAACACTGGTGAAAAGGTGGGATCATCTAGCAGGATTTTAAGGTGCAGGCGCAAGGCCTACCACATACAGTGGGGAGAAGAAGTATTTGATACACTGCCGATTTTGCAGGTTTTCCTACTTACAAAGCATGTAGAGGTCTGTAATTTTTATCATAGGTACACTTCAACTGTGAGAGACGGAATCTAAAACAAAAATCCAGAAAATCACATTGTATGATTTTTAAGTAATTCATTAGCATTTTATTGCATGACATAAGTATTTGATCACCTACCAACCAGTAAGAATTCTGTCTCTCACAGACCTGTTAGTTTTTCTTTAAGAAGCCCTCCTGTTCTCCACTCATTACCTGTATTAACTGCACCTGTTTGAACTCGTTACCTGTATAAAAGACACCTGTCCACACACTCAATCAAACAGACTCCAACCTCTCCACAATGGCCAAGACCAGAGAGCTGTGTAAGGACATCAGGGATAAATTGTAGACCTGCACAAGGCTGAGATGGGCTACAGGACAATAGGCAAGCAGCTTGGTGAGAAGGCAACAACTGTTGGCGCAATTATTAGAAAATGGAAGAAGTTCAAGATTACGGTCAATCACCCTCGGTCTGGGGCTCCATGCAAGATCTCACCTCGTGGGGCATCAATGATCATGAGGAAGGTGAGGGATCAGCCCAGAACTACACGGCAGGACCTGGTCAATGACCTGAAGAGAGCTGGGACCACAGTCTCAAAGAAAACCATTAGTAACACACTACGCCGTCATGGATTAAAATCCTACAGCGCACGCAAGGTCCCCCTGCTCAAGCCAGCGCATGTCCAGGCCCGTCTGAAGTTTGCCAATGACCATCTGGATGATCCAGAGGAGGAATGGGAGAAGGTCATGTGGTCTGATGAGACAAAAATAGAGCTTTTTGGTCTAAACTCCACTCGCTGTGTTTGGAGGAAGAAGAAGGATGAGTACAATCCCAAGAACACCATCCCAACCGTGAAGCATGGAGGTGGAAACATCATTCTTTGGGGATGCTTTTCTGCAAAGGGGACAGGACGACTGCACCGTATTGAGGGGAGGATGGATGGGGCCATGTATCGCGAGATCTTGGCCAACAACCTCCTTCCCTCAGTAAGAGCATTGAAGATGGGTCGTGGCTGGATCTTCCAGCATGACAATGACCCAAAACACACAGCCAGGGCAACTAAGGAGTGGCTCCGTAAGAAACATCTCAAGGTCCTGGAGTGGCTTAGCCAGTCTCCAGACCTGAACCCAATAGAAAATCTTTGGAGGGAGCTGAAAGTCCGTATTGCCCAGCGACAGCCCCGAAACCTGAAGGATCTGGAGAAGGTCTGTATGGAGGAGTGGGCCAAAATCCCTGCTGCAGTGTGTGCAAACCTGGTCAAGAACTACAGGAAACGTATGATCTCTGTAATTGCAAACAAAGGTTTCTGTAACAAATATTAAGTTCTGCTTTTCTGATGTATCAAATACTTATGTCATGCAATAAAATGCAAATTAATTACTTAAAAATCATACAATGTGATTTTCTGGATTTTTGTTTTAGATTCCGTCTCTCACAGTTGAAGTGTACCTATGATAAAAATTACAGACCTCTACATGCTTTGTAAGTAGGAAAACCTGCAAAATCGGCAGTGTATCAAATACTTGTTCTCCCCACTGTACATAACATAGAGATTTAGTTGTTTAGCTGTCTAGTTGTAGAGTGCTGTTACATCTGTTTTTATGGGTCATATCCAGTCAGAGAGGAAAGGTTGAACAGAGTGTCACCAATGATCAGAGGAAGTAGAACCCTGAAATAGCCAGTGAAAAACAAACAACTAGCCTACCTCAGGGCTTACAGTAATATCCGGACAGACAAGTCACCTGACATTCATAGTTCTGTAACTTTTCAGGAAACATGCTGTACAGCTGAGCATATCTACTGTCTCAATATTGGATATACTGTACAGTACACCAACCACTCCAGGATGTACAGTACATTAACCACTCCAGGAAGTACAGTACACCAACCACTCCAGGATGTACAGTACATTAACCACTCCAGGAAGTACAATACACCAACCACTCCAGGATGTACAGTACATTAACCACTCCAGGATGTACAGTACACCAACCACTCCAGCATGTACAGTACATTAACCACTCCAGGAAGTACAGTACATTAACCACTCCAGGAAGTACAGTACATTAACCACTCCAGGAAGTACAGTACACCAACCACTCCAGGAAGTACAGTACATTAACCACTCCAGGAAGTACAGTACATTAACCACTCCAGGAAGTACAGTACATTAACCACTCCAGGAAGTACAGTACATTAACCACTCCAGGAAGGACAGTTCACCAACCACTCCAGGATGTACAGTACACCAACCACTCTAGGAAGGACAGTACACTCACCACTCTAGGAAGGACAGTACACTCACCACTCTAGGAAGTACAGTACACTAACCACTCCAGGAAGTACAGTACCCCAACCACTCCAGGATGTACAGTACATTAACCACTCCAGGAAGTACAGTACCCCAACCACTCCAGGAAGTATAGTACACCAACCACTCCAGGATGTACAGTACATTAACCACTCCAGGATGTACAATACATTAACCACTACAGGAAATACAGTACACCGACCACTCCAGGAAGTACAGTTCACCAACCTCTCCAGGAAGTACAGTTCACCAACCACTCTAGGAAGTACAGTACACCAACCACTCCAGGAAGGACAGTTCACCAACCACTCCAGGAAGGACAGTTCACCAACCACTCCAGGAAGGACAGTTCACCAACCACTCCAGGAAGTACAGTTCACCAACCACTCCAGGAAGTACAGTTCACCAACCACTCCAGGAAGGACAGTTCACCAACCACTCCAGGAAGGACAGTTCACCAACCACTCCAGGATGTACAGTACACCAACCACTCTAGGAAGGACAGTACACTCACCACTCTAGGAAGGACAGTACACTCACCACTCTAGGAAGTACAGTACACTCACCACTACAGGAAGTGCAGTACACTCACCACTCTAGGAAGTACAGTACACTCACCACTCTAGGAAGGACAGTACACTCACCACTACAGGAAGTACAGTACACTCACCACTCTAGGAAGTACAGTACACTCACCACTCTAGGAAGTACAGTACACTCACCACTCTAGGAAGTACAGTACACTCACCACTACAGGAAGTACAGTACACTCACCACTCTAGGATGTACAGTACACTCACCACTCTAGGAAGGACAGTACACTCACCACTCTAGGAAGGACAGTACACTCACCACTCTAGGAAGGACAGTACACTCACCACTACAGGGAGTACAGTACACTCACCACTCTAGGAAGTACAGTACACTCACCACTCTAGGAAGGACAGTACACTCACCACTCTAGGAAGGACAGTACACTCACCACTCTAGGAAGGACAGTACACTCACCACTCTAGGAAGGACAGTACACTCACCACTCTAGGAAGTACAGTACACTCACCACTACAGGAAGTACAGTACACTAACCACTATAGGAATGGCCAGTCAGAGTATCGTACTAGTGTCTGTAGAAAGCTCTCCCCTACCGTCTCCACAGCAGTGGAACATGTCTGGAGAGGAGCTGCTAGACTAATATTAGGATTAGAGGGGATGGTTTGTGTGGGCTAGATTAGGAGAGTAGAATTTGTTTTTAACCTGCTATAAAGTGGCCCACCACATCGAGCAACACGAGCCTTGGCTTGTGTGAACCGGAACAGCTCATTGGAACGGGTCATTGGCTTGTGCGAGCCAGAATGGGTCATAGTGCGAGCCGGACCGGCTGGAGCAGCAGAGCCACACTGGTAATCCCCCATGAATTTCAGCATGCTAATCACAGGCCGGCCTGGCGGAGAGTAAATGCCAGAGGCCAATCAGTGAGACCGCTGGGGTGAGGGGGCGGGGCCGCAGAGTCTGGGGCCGGAGGACTACTAAGCCTTAGCTAGGGGCAAGGGGTTTGAAGGGTTCTGGGGATTTCAGGGGTCTTAAGAGTATTGCTGGGGAGCATGTGGCTGGGTTTTTCAGGCATAGGAGAAAGCTAGGAGAGAGAGAGAGATGGAGAGAGAGAGATACTCTGCACTTTGAGCCCCGGGGTGGGCAGGTGGATAATGGAAAAGTGTCATGGGCGGATGAAGCTACGGCTTTCCAATTACCATGCTATTGTGGGCACAAATACAATTACATTTACCATATGCCTGTGCAGCAGCGGATTAGGACCT
The DNA here is from genome assembly GCF_016432855.1 of Salvelinus namaycush. Lineage (NCBI taxonomy): Eukaryota > Metazoa > Chordata > Actinopteri > Salmoniformes > Salmonidae > Salvelinus > Salvelinus namaycush. Next base: position 17,770,490 of record NC_052341.1, read on the forward strand.
GTTCCTTACCACGGTGGTGTGCTGTTGTGGCCCTAATTCCACCACCAGCAAAATATTGACTTTGACCCCCCTCCCTACCCTCGGTCCCAGCTTTCATTTTGATTTGATTCAGTTGGAAGGTAGATGGGGTGTTTCATGATGACATAGTACCCTAAAGGGGCAATCTGGGATTCAAACAACAACAAAGAGGCCACCAACCACATTTTTGGTAAACAGAGATGGGGCTGGAGAAATGTAACCACTATCAAATTCATAGATGGAGCAATGATTGCAAGGACTAATCATCCACGAGATCAGTATGATAGTTTAACCATGTTTTCAAGCTTTAGAGAGTTTGTCTACAATCACATTGTTTAGAGACGATGGAGTAAAACAAGGCCATTTTGGGGTTCTGATGGAGTAAAACAAGGCCATTTTGGGGTTCTGATGGAGTAAAACAAGGCCATTTTGGGGTTCTGATGGAGTAAAACAAGGCCATTTTGGGGTTCTGATGGAGTAAAACAAGGCCATTTTGGGGTTCTGATGGAGTAAAACAAGGCCATTTTGGGGTTCTGATGGAGTAAAACAAGGCCATTTTGGGGTTCTGATGGAGTAAAACAAGGCCATTTTGGGGTTCTGATGGAGTAAAACAAGGCCATTTTGGGGTTCTGATGGAGTAAAACAAGGCCATTTTGGGGTTCTGATGGAGTAAAACAAGGCCATTTTGGGGTTCTGATGGAGTAAAACAAGGCCATTTTGGGGTTCTGATGGAGTAAAACAAGGCCATTTTGGGGTTCTGATGGAGTAAAACAAGGCCATTTTGGGGTTCTGATGGAGTAAGACAGTTGAACTAAGCTCATGAGGCATTTCTAAGATACAGTGCCCTCTGTAATTATTGGGACAGTGAAGCATTTTTGGGTCTCTATATGCCAAAAGTTTGGATTTGAAATCAAACAATGACTAAGAGGTTAAAGTGTAGACTGACAGCTTTAATTTGTGGGTATTTTCATCCATATCGGATGTATCGTTTAGAATTTTACGGGAGAAAAATATTGGAACAAATTCACTTATGTGTATTAAAGTAGTAAAACGTTAAGTATTTGGTCCCATATTTATACCACGCAATGGTTACATCAAGCTTGTGATTAAAAAAAATGTGTTGTGACTTTTATTGTAACTAAGAATTGAATATGTTTCTAAACACTTCTACATGAATGTGGATGCTACCATGGTTACGGATGATCCGGAATGAATCATGAATAATGATGAGTGAGAAAGTTACAGATGCACAAATATCATACCTCCAAGACATGCTAACCTCTCACAACTACAAAAACAGGGGAGGTTAGCATTGTTTGGAGAGTATGATATTTGTGCGTCTAACTTTCTCACTGATCATTTTTCACAATTCATTCAGGATTATCCGTAATCATGGTAGCATCCACATTCATGTAGAAGTGTTTAGAAACATATTATATTATTATTTACAATAAAAGTGACTCCAAAATTACACTAATATTTACCATTAATTTCTATTGGGCACAAAATCATCTGAAACAACCTAAACAAACAGGAAATGCATCCAACAAATGTGTAAAGTCACAAGCTTGATGTAGTCATTGCGTGCTATGAATATGGGACCAATAATACACATATAAGTGAATTTGTCCCAATACTTTTGCTCCCCTAAAATGGGGGGACTATGCACAAAAAGAGATGTAATTTCTAAATGATACACCCGCTATGGATGAAAATATCCTCAAATTAAAGCTGACAGTCTGCACTTTAACCAAACTTTTGGAGTATACAGCCAAAATAAGAAAAAATACTTCACTGTCCAAATAATTATGGAGGGCAATAATCAATTGCTATGTATCATTCATTTAAAAAGAAAAGAAAATGTATGTACCAATTGCAGATTGCCCCTTTAAAACCATAAGCTGAAAACATCTAACAAACGTACATTTTGGAGTGTACCAAACCAATGGTAGGTAGAGCAAACAGGCTGCTGAGATCTAGAATAGGGTGCTATGATTGGCTTTGAGACGAGATTGTACTGTATGAGTGTATTAGGGGTTAAAGAATTAGGGGACCCAATTCTCTATCTGCTACGGTTTTGTTCCAGCCTGCCTCTGCTCTCCTGCCATTACAGCCCTTTCAGACCAGACAGCCGCAGCGGCAGTCACCGGTCACCCTGACATACAGTATCTCTCTGACTGCTCAGCCTGCCACTGTAGGTAGCCAGCGCTGAAAGGGTGCTCTCACTCTCCCCATAATGGCCTTATTGGTTCCTGTGAAGAGGAGCAAGTTATTAATAATGTGCTCCTGCCTACCAGAGAAATGGTTTTCACAGGGGTTCTGGTAACCGAGCTCCCTGACAATTCGCACTCAGAGCCCTAATAGTTCGTAGTATGAGCTGTTCTGAAGACATGGATGGACCGAGTCTAATCCGGTTCTGATTTATCTGTCTGCACAAGATGACATTGTAGTTGGAAATGTGTTCTATGCTCTGACATTTCACACAAAGGCAAATGGAGTCTGAGTGTAGTCTCATACAGCAACAGGTGTTAGTAGTACCTCTCCTGTCTATACAAGGGCAGAGATTGCTCATGCACCTATAGAATGATAGCATCTGGCAAACAATGGACTTCTTGTCTACTGTGCCAGTGCTTCTGGCTCATATGCAGAGGGTGTATTTGATTACAGCCAAATTAGTGCCATATTATCTTATCCTTGGCTGAAGTATTTGTCCGACGCTAACCGTAAGTTACTCTTTAACAATGATACATTCTTCACAGGGGACTAAAATATGCCGTCAGCTGTGCCAGCCAGGCTGCTGCACGCTGTCGTGGGCAGAGTTGGACTCTACATCCACAGCTTGTGCTCATAATGTCACTTTGACCAATGTACAGTAAAGTGACCTGAGATTCAGAAAGCATAAATAATGATTTCCTAGAGAAACAGCTGGTCCGCACGTCTCTGTTGAAACAGTCTCTTGATCTCAGAAATGATCATGTCCCACTAATGATAAACCCTACCTTCAACATCTCTCTCTCTCTCTCTCTCTCTCTCTCTCTCTCTCTCTCTCTCTCTCTCTCTCTCTCTCGCTCTCGCTCTCGCTGTCCTTTACCGTATATGCCTGCTAACTGCTGGGCTACAGCTGTCTCCTGCTCTGTAAATGATTTACATTAAAGGTCTATCTGCTCTTCTGGCATTTGCAGTATGCAACAGTGGTTCTGGTGGCTATAGCAGATGCCACCATGTGTCCATGTGTTTGAACACAGCCAACTCCTACTTCACACACAACTCCCAGGCATCTTTTCAGAACTTTGTATCTGAGAGAGTAGTGGAATCTACTTCAGAAATTAGAACAGCCCATAGCCTGGTATGTGGAACACCTTTCAGTCGCATTTGCAGTAATTAGGCCTACTGAAAATGCATGTATTTCTTTTTTATTTGCACGAAAAGAGATTTTGAATCTGGAGACCTTGGACAGAGAAAATAAATAAGTGAAATTCACGCTTCTCCATCTCAGTCACCACCATACTCTCCAGTTGCCAATCAGACACTTATTCATTTGCTTTCCAGGAAAAAGCCCTGACAAAAATCATGTAAGTGACGGTTAGCATGGCTTTCAGAAAGGATAAATGCCTCCCATATGGTCCACTGGCAGGGTCCAAGTTTTACAATTAGCAGCGCTCATCCCCCTCATTACTGGTGTTCTTAATGGGGGGGCCGTGCTCTGTGCTGTGGCGTAAGGTAGAGACAGACACACCGCACACAACTAATGACTGGCCCAGGCCCACACTCTCTGAAAGAGAGGAATAGAGAGAGCGAGTGAAGGATGGGAGTTGAGAGGGGGGGGGGGGGGGGGGGGAATGCTGAGCACATGCAATAAATGACTAGATAAGCTGCCCTGGCTCTTATTCACACTGGATGCTCCAGAGATTCTGGCAAGCTGGCAGACTTCCTCTCCTCTGCCTCCCTCACCGCCTCCTCTCTCCTTCTGTTTAAATTGGAGTTATGGCAATCAGATGAGATGGGTTCACTTCAAATATACACCATGTGAAAGTAAATGGAACTCAAACTGTATACTGTAGATGTGGTGAGTGAGGGTATGACTGGGGTCTACAGTTCTACAGTATTCTGCAGTGGGATGTTGCGCAGCTGCCTGTTCAGGTACCAGATAACAGCCTGTCACTGTAGAGATTTGTAGGAGAGGATTGTAGGGTATTCACAGAGGTGTTATGAGCAGGTACTGTAGAGCACACACACACACGCACACACACTCTCTCCCGATCACTCAATGAAGTTGCTGTCTCTCTGTCATACTCCATAAACCCGGAATATAAAGGCCAAAACCCAGATTAGATCAGATTAGCAGAGGAAGAGAGGATAAAGCAAGAACAAGACTTTAGATCATCCTATAATTTGCCAGATTATGTATTTGTTAAATATTTTAAAGTACAGGAATAAATAGTAAATTGGCTTTGGGTATATAAAAATAAATATATAATAGAAATATGTCAACTTTCTCCTTTTTTTTACAGTACCATTTTATACTGTACTGCCCTCCGTGCAGGGTAGCTCAGAAATATGCTTCAGGTCCCTCATGGTTTCACTTCATGTGGCTGTGAATGAAAACCCAGTTGAGCTCCTGAGCAGAATTACAGTGAGATGAGCTCTCAGGCTGCAGAACTGTCTGTCTGCCAGTGCTGCTGCAGCTTTGGGTGGCCCTGTCACCCTGCCTGCCTCCCTGCCTGCCTGTCACCCTGCCTGCCTCCCTGCCTGCCTCCTTGCCTACCTGTCACCCTGCCTGCCTGCCTGTCACTCTGCCTGTCTGTCACTCTGCCTGCCTGTCACCCTGCCTGCCTGCCTGTCACCCTGCCTGCCTGTCACCCTGTCTGTCACCTTGCCTGCCTGCCTCCCTGCCTGCCTGCCTTCCTGCCTGCCTGCCTGTCTTGCTGTCTCCCTGACTGCCTGTTTGTCTGCTTCACAGTCTGGGGCAGGCATTAACATCCTCCCTGCAGCTACACCCCTACCCACCACAACCATCAACACCACAGCACCCAGCCTCACCTTCTACATCTCTCCTCCTCATCCTCCCTGCAGCTACACCCCTACCCACCACAACGATCAACACCACAGCACCCAGCCTCACCTTCTACATCTCTCCTCCTCATCCTCCCTGCTGGGAGCCTGCTGCTCTGCCCCTGGGTGGAGTGAGGGTTTTTAGGGCGTGGCGGGGTGGGGGGCTGTTAGGGAGGTGTGGGGGGCTGTTAGGGGTGGTAGACAGACAGACAGAGAGACATTGGAGATGTGGAAACTGGATGGATAGAGTTGTGGCAGCCAGACAGACCAAAGAGGTCAGACGATGGAAGCAGATGAACAGGAGGACATGACCATTAGGCTATGTGCCCTGACTGTAACACCATATTCCCACAAACCTAAGACATAGCAGCGTGCCTTGTGCTGGTCTCATGGGAATATAACCCCAGCACTATATGAATGACATTGGTGCTGACGTAGGCTTGTTTATTTGAATCATACAATTTCATAAGCATTTTGATACACCCACAATAACGTCTGTTTAAATATGTGTATGTGACCAATACAATATTATTAGATTTTTCAGTAACGCCGCTGTCTGGTTTCATTCAGTCTGAGTTAAGCAGAGCTGACCGTTCAGTTGTAAACTGATAAATCCACACACAGACGAGGACACTTAGTTAAATGGTGAGCTGGACAACTGCCACTGGCAATAAAAAGAGCAGGGGGCAGAAAGACAGTCCGCTTCAAGAAGGTTAAGATTGTGTCCGTCTTATTTTTTGTCTGATTTAGCAACGATGGAGTGTTGTTGAATGCAGAAACAGTTGGGTCACCAAGGAGGCCATCATGAGGACACAACACAAAACCCACTGTACCTACCAATCTACCCTGTTAGTGTACCTACCAATCTACCCTGTTAGTGTTCTACCAATCTACCCTGTTAGTGTTCTACCAATCTACCCTGTTAGTGTTCTACCAATCTACCCTGTTAGTGTTCTACCAATCTACCCTGTTAGTGTTCTACCAATCTACCCTGTTAGTGTTCTACCACTCTACCCTGTTAGTGTTCTACCCTGTTAGTGTTCTACCAATCTACCCTGTTAGTGTTCTACCACTCTACCCTGTTAGTGTTCTACCACTCTACCCTGTTAGTGTTCTACCACTCTACCCTGTTAGTGTTCTACCCTGTTAGTGTTCTACCAATCTACCCTGTTAGTGTTCTACTCTGTTAGTGTACCTACCACTCTACCCTGTTAGTGTTCGACCCTGTTAGTGTTCTACCCCGTTAGTGTTCTACCACTCTACCCTGTTAGTGTTCTACCAATCTACCCTGTTAGTGTTCTACCAATCTACCCTGTTAGTGTTCTACCAATCTACCATGTTAGTGTTCTACCCATCTACCATGTTAGTGTTCTACCCTGTTAGTGTTCTACCACTCTACCCTGTTAGTGTTCTACCACTCTACCCTGTTAGTGTTCTACCACTCTACCCTGTTAGTGTTCTACCATCCTACCCTGTTAGTGTTCTACCACTCTACCCTGTTAGTGTTCTACCACTCTACCCTGTTAGTGTTCTACCACTCCACCCTGTTAGTGTTCTACCACTCCACCCTGTTAGTGTTCTACCACTCCATCCTGTTAGTGTTCTACCACTCTACCCTGTTAGTGTTCTACCACTCTACCCTGTTAGTGTTCTACCACTCTACCCTGTTAGTGTTCTACCAATCTACCCTGTTAGTGTTCTACCAATCTACCCTGTTAGTGTTCTACCAATCTACCCTGTTAGTGTTCTACCACGTTAGTGTTCTACCACTCTACCCTGTTAGTGTTCTACCAATCTACCCTGTTAGTGTTCTACCAATCTACCCTGTTAGTGTTCTACCAATCTACCCTGTTAGTGTTCTACCACTCTACCCTGTTAGTGTTCTACCACTCTACCCTGTTAGTGTTCTACCACTCTACCCTGTTAGTGTTCTACCAATCTACCCTGTTAGTGTTCTACCACTCTACCCTGTTAGTGTTCTACCCTGTTAGTGTTCTACCAATCTACCCTGTTAGTGTTCTACCACTCTACCCTGTTAGTGTTCTACCACTCTACCCTGTTAGTGTTCTACCACTCTACCCTGTTAGTGTTCTACCCTGTTAGTGTTCTACCAATCTACCCTGTTAGTGTTCTACTCTGTTAGTGTACCTACCACTCTACCCTGTTAGTGTTCGACCCTGTTAGTGTTCTACCCCGTTAGTGTTCTACCACTCTACCCTGTTAGTGTTCTACCAATCTACCCTGTTAGTGTTCTACCAATCTACCCTGTTAGTGTTCTACCAATCTACCATGTTAGTGTTCTACCCATCTACCATGTTAGTGTTCTACCCTGTTAGTGTTCTACCACTCTACCCTGTTAGTGTTCTACCACTCTACCCTGTTAGTGTTCTACCACTCTACCCTGTTAGTGTTCTACCATTCTACCCTGTTAGTGTTCTACCACTCTACCCTGTTAGTGTTCTACCACTCTACCCTGTTAGTGTTCTACCACTCCACCCTGTTAGTGTTCTACCACTCCACCCTGTTAGTGTTCTACCACTCCACCCTGTTAGTGTTCTACCACTCTACCCTGTTAGTGTTCTACCACTCTACCCTGTTAGTGTTCTACCACTCTACCCTGTTAGTGTTCTACCAATCTACCCTGTTAGTGTTCTACCAATCTACCCTGTTAGTGTTCTACCAATCTACCCTGTTAGTGTTCTACCACTCTACCCTGTTAGTGTTCTACCACTCTACCCTGTTAGTGTTCTACCACTCTACCCTGTTAGTGTTCTACCAATCTACCCTGTTAGTGTTCTACCAATCTACCCTGTTAGTGTTCTACCACTCTACCCTGTTAGTGTTCTACCCTGTTAGTGTTCTACCAATCTACCCTGTTAGTGTTCTACCACTCTACCCTGTTAGTGTTCTACCACTCTACCCTGTTAGTGTTCTACCACTCTACCCTGTTAGTGTTCTACCAATCTACCCTGTTAGTGTTCTACTCTGTTAGTGTACCTACCACTCTACCCTGTTAGTGTTCGACCCTGTTAGTGTTCTACCCCGTTAGTGTTCTACCACTCTACCCTGTTAGTGTTCTACCAATCTACCCTGTTAGTGTTCTACCCATCTACCATGTTAGTGTTCTACCCATCTACCATGTTAGTGTTCTACCCTGTTAGTGTTCTACCACTCTACCCTGTTAGTGTTCTACCACTCTACCCTGTTAGTGTTCTACCACTCTACCCTGTTAGTGTTCTACCAATCTACCCTGTTAGTGTTCTACCAATCTACCCTGTTAGTGTTCTACCACTCTACCCTGTTAGTGTTCTACCCTGTTAGTGTTCTACCAATCTACCCTGTTAGTGTTCTACCACTCTACCCTGTTAGTGTTCTACCACTCTACCCTGTTAGTGTTCTACCACTCTACCCTGTTAGTGTTCTACCAATCTACCCTGTTAGTGTTCTACTCTGTTAGTGTACCTACCACTCTACCCTGTTAGTGTTCGACCCTGTTAGTGTTCTACCCCGTTAGTGTTCTACCACTCTACCCTGTTAGTGTTCTACCAATCTACCCTGTTAGTGTTCTACCCATCTACCATGTTAGTGTTCTACCCATCTACCATGTTAGTGTTCTACCCTGTTAGTGTTCTACCACTCTACCCTGTTAGTGTTCTACCACTCTACCCTGTTAGTGTTCTACCATTCTACCCTGTTAGTGTTCTACCACTCTACCCTGTTAGTGTTCTACCACTCTACCCTGTTAGTGTTCTACCACTCTACCCTGTTAGTGTTCTACCACTCTACCCTGTTAGTGTTCTACCACTCTACCCTGTTAGTGTTCTACCACTCTACCCTGTTAGTGTTCTACCACTCTACCCTGTTAGTGTTCTACCAATCTACCCTGTTAGTGTTCTACCAATCTACCCTGTTAGTGTTCTACCCTGTTAGTGTTCTACCAATCTACCCTGTTAGTGTTCTACCACTCTACCCTGTTAGTGTTCTACCACTCTACCCTGTTAGTGTTCTACCACTCTACCCTGTTAGTGTTCTACCCTGTTAGTGTTCTACCACTCTACCCTGTTAGTGTTCTACTCTGTTAGTGTACCTACCACTCTACCCTGTTAGTGTTCGACCCTGTTAGTGTTCTACCCCGTTAGTGTTCTACCACTCTACCCTGTTAGTGTTCTACCAATCTACCCTGTTAGTGTTCTACCAATCTACCCTGTTAGTGTTCTACCCATCTACCATGTTAGTGTTCTACCACTCTACCCTGTTAGTGTTCTACCACTCTACCCTGTTAGTGTTCTACCAATCTACCCTGTTAGTGTTCTACCAATCTACCCTGTTAGTGTTCTACCAATCTACCCTGTTAGTGTTCTACCACGTTAGTGTTCTACCACTCTACCCTGTTAGTGTTCTACCAATCTACCCTGTTAGTGTTCTACCACTCTACCCTGTTAGTGTTCTACCACTCTACCCTGTTAGTGTTCTACCACTCTACCCTGTTAGTGTTCTACCACTCTACCCTGTTAGTGTTCTACCACTCTACCCTGTTAGTGTTCTACCACTCTACCCTGTTAGTGTTCTACCCTGTTAGTGTTCTACCAATCTACCCTGTTAGTGTTCTACTCTGTTAGTGTACCTACCACTCTACCCTGTTAGTGTTCTACCAATCTACCCTGTTAGTGTTCTACCCATCTACCATGTTAGTGTTCTACCCATCTACCATGTTAGTGTTCTACCCTGTTAGTGTTCTACCACTCTACCCTGTTAGTGTTCTACCACTCTACCCTGTTAGTGTTCTACCACTCTACCCTGTTAGTGTTCTACCACTCTAGTGTTCTACCACTCTACCCTGTTAGTGTTCTACCACTCCACCCTGTTAGTGTTCTACCACTCCACCCTGTTAGTGTTCTACCACTCTACCCTGTTAGTGTTCTACCACTCCACCCTGTTAGTGTTCTACCACTCTACCCTGTTAGTGTTCTACCACTCTACCCTGTTAGTGTTCTACCACTCTACCCTGTTAGTGTTCTACCCTGTTAGTGTTCTACCAATCTACCCTGTTAGTGTTCTACTCTGTTAGTGTTCTACCACTCCACCCTGTTAGTGTTCTACCCTGTTAGTGTTCTACCATTCTACCCTGTTAGTGTTCTACCACTCTACCATCTTAGTGTTCTACCAGTCTACCCTGTTAGTGTTCTACCATTCTACCCTGTTAGTGTTCTACCATTCTAACCTGTTAGTGTTCTACCACTCTACCCTGTTAGTGTTCTACCACTCTACCCTGTTAGTGTTCTACCCTGTTAGTGTTCTACCACTCCACCCTGTTAGTGTTCTACCACTCCACCCTGTTAGTGTTCTACCATTCTACTCTGTTAGTGTTCTACCACTCATTTACATTTTACATTTAAGTCATTTAGCAGACGCTCTTATCCAGAGCGACTTACACATTGGAAAGTTCATACATATTCATCCTGGTCCCCCCGTGGGAATTGAACCCTGGTCCCCCCGTGGGAATTGAACCCACAACCCTGGCGTTGCAAGTGCCATGCTCTACCAACTGAGCCACACGGGACCACCCTGTTAGTGTTCTACCATTCTACCCTGTTAGTGTTCTACCCTGTTAGGGTTCTACCACTCTACCCTGTTAGTGTTCTACCACTAACCTAGGTCCTGTATATTTTCCTCTACAAACAACAGGCATCTGACCAATCAAAGTTCCACAACAGCAGAAGTCCAACCCTTTTCTCCTTGTGCTCAGTCATACCTCCTATAGGGTTAATATGCGAGCCTGTCTGCCTGCCTGCCTGCCACCCTCCGCTATGCAGCTGTGCCTCTGCCTCTTCAACACAGCACCTTTTCTTTAAACCCACTCGACAGCAGCGATCGGAGAGTGTGTAGGAGTGCTCCTGTGTGTGTTTTAGAGTGCATGTGTTTTAACAAGAGAGAGGCTCTCGTACCCGCAAATGGTTTATGCAGCTGTATTGTGGGGAGAGACAAACAAAGGGGTCATTATTGTGTCTGTGAAGAGATGGGAGATGGGGGAAGAGGGACGAAAGAAATGGGCAAATAGAGAGGGGGGAGGAGGAGGATAGAGGAGGGGGTGTATGTATGCTTGTATTTTGGGGGCCGCCGATTGGGCGATGAGGCACCGCTGCTGTTGGTTGGGCGATTGTTGACTTGCCATCTGCCGGCAAGAAAAGCAACTCCAGTGGGTGTGTTGGAGAGCCTGTGTGTGTGTGTGTGTGTGTGTGTGTGTGTGTGTGTGTGTGTGTGTGTGTGTGTGTGTGTGTGTGTGTGTGTGTGTGTGTGTGTGTGTGTCCGTGTGTGTGTGTCCGTGTGTGTCCGTGTGTGTGTGTCCGTGTGTGTGTGTCTGTGTGCGTGCGTGCATGGAGGAGAGAGAGAGATGGAGAGCTTGTGAGGGAGGGAGGGAGGGAGGGGGAGGGATAGAGGGAGAGAGACAGACACATAAACATGTGCAGATGTCGTGCAGCATAATGACTGGAACTTGAGACGCACTCAGTGCCAGGCTGCTGCTGTGGGTGGGGACAGTCTGAGTGTGGTTTGGAGTAGGGTGGAAGTGAGGGGGGAGGGTGTTTGGGTTAGGTAGACAGTAGTACACACTCTCACCTCATCTGTCTCAGATCACATCCACAGTTCCCGCTGGGATGGTTCATCCCTGAGCTCCAAGGCTGAATCTGACAGGACAGGAGCAGTCGTGACTGGGAGAAACTCCACTGTAGAAACCACTCTGTCATCCAACTCTGGGTCTTGTTATTGGGGTGTGGAGGGACAGGGGGGCAGCTGTGGTCTCTTCCAGGTCACGCCACCCCCTAACACCCCCCAGTAGCGTCCTCACAAAGCGGCTGGGCTGGGCTGACCGACAGAGCCCATCCTCACTCACTGTCTACCCCCAGGGAGAGCAGTTTACCAGGGTCAAGTCAGGATGCGCTTGGGTTGGCAACCCGTCAAGACGCTGCAATAACTTATTAATCAGGGGCAATAAAAGGGATCACAAGCTGGATCATTGATGATTCTCCTCAGCATTTCTGAGGAGTAGTTCAATGTCCTCTTATGCACCTCTTACCAACTCAGTGGCTTTGTGGTTAGAGTGTCCGCCCTGAGATTGGAAGGTTGGGAGTTCGATCCCCGGCCGAGTCATACCAAACACTGTGAAAATGGGACTCGATGCGTCTCTGCTTGGCACTCAGCATTAAGGAGACAGATTGTGGGTAAGGCTCTGTGATAGACTAGCGTCCTGTCCAGGGGGTGTACTTGTACATCAAGCTGCCTCACACTACAGAAACATGAGAAAGGCTCCTGCGCCTATAGTATGAGCCTTTGCGTCTCGCACAAGCCGGGGTTCGTGCAAGGCTACTTACGTACTGGAAGAAAATGAATAGGGAGTTCTGTTGTAAGAAGACTTGTTGTTGATGTATTTTTCATAGCTTCCTGAAAAAGCAGTAGAGTGTGCTAAGTTGTAATGGTGTGATATTATTTGTCTTAAGTGTGTATGAATTATGGTTTGATGAATTCTGAAGTGGTTCTGCTACGGTGGATGGAAAGTCAATGATAGGCAGTGTTTGTCTTTCTGCTCTATCTTCTTTGCTTGCCAAGAGCAATTAAGGGAGAAAGAGAGGCATCTTGGTCTGGGCCAAACTGCTCCTCTTCCTGACAGCACTGCTGTATTGATATTTTACTCAAGGCAGGATGGAACAAAGGACAGTGCACAGATATATAACCACCACAGCCCAGCTGGCAATATTAGCATCCTTTCTATTCATTCATCTGGGCAAGCAAGCTATTAACAATACAGCAAAAATCAATGGAGATTTGCTGCAGATCAACACAGAAGTTGGTTAAGGAGAGGGAGACAAATCTCTCTGTCTTTAGCTCTGTTTAAAGGTCTCCAGTGGCTGCACAGGGTTCGCCAACTCCAAAAAGACGTTGGACACCCACTACATCATAAACACCAGCTCCACTTTACAGACAGCAGTTTGTGAGCTCAAGTGCTCTAACTGTCTGGGCTTCAATGAGCTCTCTGAATGGGCCCATTTAAATGAGTTTGGCTGGGGTTGGTGGCACTGTTAGTCTCAATTCATTAGTGTTGAGTACAGGGGTGTGGCGTGGGAATATGGGTGGTAGTGGATTTGGTGTGTGTGAGTATGGGGGGACGCATATGACAGTCCCTGGTTGTTTACTCTGCGGTGTGCTGGGGTACAGGGGATTATCAGCTGGTGTGTGTGTGTGTGTGTGTGTGTGTGTGTGTGTGTGTGTGTGTGTGTGTGTGTGTGTGTGTGTGTGTGTGTGTGTGTGTTTAGGGTTCAGGGGGGGTTAGTTTACTGGAAGAGAAGGACAGGACACAGCACAAAAGCGGTGGTGGAGGAGTGGGGTGAGGAGTGGGGCGTTGTTGGGGTATGAGGGGTGGTGGACAATGGGGCAGGGGGGATCCTGTATTGTCCCCCCTTCGCCAGCTGCCTCCCAGAGCCCTGGTCCTGCTCAGCCCAGCACTGCTGAATAAATAATAGAATATAGCCCCATCCATCCACTCTGGATATAATGGCCATTCAGAGCCTCTACCACATGCACAGAGCCAGGCAGACAGGCACGGCCACAGCACAGCAGCACAGAGCCCTGAGTCCTGCACCTGTCCACCGCTGCTGTGCCTGGCCTGTACTGTACAGACTCCGCTCAGACTGTTGGTTCTGCCTTACACTGCACTGATCAGATACAGTGGTTACAATTTGTGTGATTCTGTTGTTGTTCTGTTATGAACAACGTCCACTTTCCTTTCCGCTCTTTGATAGAAGATTTAGTCCAACATAACCAACGTGTTTGAGTTAGCCTTTAACCAAAGTTAGCATATTTGTTACATACAACTTTTTATTGAGTTTTAGCACTCATTCACACCACACATTTAATTGCCTAATTGTATGACTGTATCAGTTCCTGTTAGTAACATATTGAAGGTGACTCCAGGTCCTCTCTTGCTAGCTGTGTATATCCATAATACATGGCTGTGTCCAGTCCAGGGGCCCAGTGGAACATGTGGGAGTCACCCTGTGACTGGGATGAATTAATAATGACAGTTGTGGTGATGGTGACAGTCTCAGCACACTGACACCCTTTGACCCCGTCAGTTCTCTAACCCCTGAGTTGGTTCTCTATCCCCCGAACATCCAGGCCGGTCACCCTCTGAATATCTGAAATGGCTTCTTAGCCTGTACCACCAAGTGTGCCCATTAGAAGAGATGACCATTAGAATATACTCATTCAGGCTAGCTAATTCACCTCTACTACTCCGTCTGTCAGGGAAACTCATTATTGAAATGTAGGCTAAATCATGATACATTTGGTATTGATGTTCAGGTTCCCTGTCAGAGGAATGCAATCCGCTACTTTAAATACTATGAGCAGCAGCAGCAGTGCACTCTGACCTTAAACAACCCCTTTGTCTAATACCCTTCCTCACTGTTTTCTGGGAATCCTGACTTCCACTCAGGGAAGCTCCCCACCAGTCCTTAACTAAAAGTTAATTCCCTGACCTCTGTCTGTGTCAGGCAACCATTGGGAGGTAGTCTGTGTCCTCTCCTCCCCCTGTCAGTCCTATTGACAGCATTAGTCTACCCTGGCCTCTACGCGCTGGTTGGTTCAATCATGTCGTCTCTGAAGAATAGGAGGATTATCATGTTAAATGAAGGGAGGAGCTTGTATGAATTTCACACTATGAATGAGACCACATTACTGTTGAAATATTAACATTGTGGTTCTTACAACAGTGCTGAGGCATAAAAGTGATGAAATGCTGTCCAAACTGTTAAGAGATGTTAGGTGTTTCACAGGACTGTGTTTCTGTATAGTATGGCATTTATTATGTATTCTTCATTACTGTGACTATCTAGCAGACACCCATGTAAAGACTGGTTTCAGTGGTAGTTTCAGATCATTCCCCAAGCTTTTACTTGCTTTCTAATCATGTTATTGAAGTTTCATGATTTATTTTAATTGTAATTTATACTCAACAAAGAGAAGGCTGGTCAAGGTAATTCATGCAGTGACATCAAGTGAAGGATAAAGTCAAAGGACAGCAAAGGCAAGGACATTTAAAATGCCAACAGTGTACATCAGATCCAATCTGGTGAAGTAAGTAAGCATATCATCAACCATCACATGGTGCTTATTGATGTGGAACATTATGCCTACGCATTACACCTTTAAATGGTGCAGTGACCTTCCATTACATATATTCAAACAGCACCGCTCAAGTCTATCTACACAAGTCAAATAATTAGATTGGAAAACAGATCGAGGCAATAACAGCAATTGAGGCTATTTGATTATGAGCTCTAATTGGGTCACAGTTCCTTAGATAATCATATTAATTATCCGTGTTTTCATAGCAAACACAATCACAGGCTTACAGACAAAATACAACAGGTTAACACAATGTAGCACAACACCAACACCAACTCAATTAGCCTATTACATTGGTCATCGAATGTGTCAAGTAGTGAGTTTAACCCATTTTCTGTGTGAATCTGTATTTGTGTTGGGAATTTGAGGGCATTAGGTTTCACTGGCACATTGTTTTGAGTAATGTCTTCATTGAGTAATGTACGGGACATTGAGCTGAGGATTTGTAGGTATGTGTGAGCATCCTGACCTGTGTATTTGAGGACATCGGGGCATTACTAGTCTATAATGTCCTGTGTAGGGTAAAGAAAAGGCTCATTCGGAGGATCAACGTTACCCATGTGACCAAACTTTACCCCCTCGCTAATTGAAGGCCTGTCTGCAGAATCTTCTATAATCAGTATAGAGAGCAGGAGGACAGTAGGTACAGTAGCTCAATGAACCCCTGTCCCCCTCCCCTCCCAGGTTGTGTGTTTAGTAAACCGACCTTCATCCCTCTCCCCCGGGGTCTCGGGGACGGACCCGCCTCTCCATAATTCAGATTGGGATTAGGAAAGTGGGCGTTTGCATCTTAGCTGGAGGGGTGGTGGACGCCACAGCCACGGTGCCACCTGTGCCAGTTGGGAGGATCTGCGCCCCCCCACACACACATACACACACACATACCCCCCCCTCGTGCTCCAGAGAGGGAAAGGGGATTAGGGAGAGAGGGCCTCTTGGCTGCAGTGTCTCCGTCACTCACCGACTACTGTGGCCCTCTGTGCTGAGTGTGAAGCCAGCCAGGCAGGCAGCCGGGGAGACAGTGAGCTTGCTCTAGGGAGCCAGCGCCATCTAGTGAGCACTGCTAGTTTTACAGGGACTGACCAATAGGAGAGGAGAGGCGAGGGGAGGCAGGGGAAGGGGAGGGGAGAGGTGCTGTGTGGGAGACAGGGAATGGGATTACATAGTCATTAGTCTCTCAGTCAGATCTAGCTAAAGGTCTAAGGATGGAGCTTCTTAAGATTTTGAATGTGGACATTTGTGACAGCTGCTTTGTTACACATGAGAAGATTTCTGTAATAAAGCCTATTTCAATCAAAATCAGAAGTTGTAAATAAGAGGAATGATCAATCATTACTTGGTAATACATAGTAGGGCTGCACAATTAAATAAATTCAAATCTGAATTGCAATATTGACATGTGCAATATCTATATCACAAGAGATCCATATCGCATGCAATATTTTGAAACGCATCTCAGCCGCCTGTAATGTCAGTTTTTATAGTTTACTCAGTTCCTCCTTCTCACTGTTAGATTCACGTTAAAGATGCACTCCAGGATCTCAAGCACAAGAAATTCGTAACATATCACACGAAATGGATGACGTAGTACACAATTGGATGATGTAGGACACAATATAACGGTGACCCATTTTGGCTCATGGACACCACTTTCAAAATGACTGGATGTAATTATACAAAAGTTCGAGAGTGCATCTAATAGTTGAAAGTCATCCTTACTCTCATCCTTTACTACCAGTTGAAAGTATCATCCTTACTCTCATCCTTTACTACCAGTTGAAAGTCTCATCCTTACTCTCATCCTTTACTACCAGTTGAAAGTCTCATCCTTACTCTCATCCTTTACTACCAGTTGAAAGTCTCATCCTTACTCTCATCCTTTACTACCAGTTGAAAGTATCATCCTTACTCTCATCCTTTACTACCAGTTGAAAGTCTCATCCTTACTCTCATCCTTTACTACCAGTTGAAAGTCTCATTAAGTCTCACTAAAAAGTTTCACTAATCTAAACCTTTTTTCAGAAGTCAATAGTTATCCCCATTGCTCCTGTTGCGTATACAAACAATGTCATGAGAGTAATCATCCTTACTCTCACACTGTACTACCAGCTGTACTATCTATCAGCCTGAAAGCTAGTATGTGTAATGCCAGCGTTGATCTGAGCTGTATTGCTGGGCTACAGGACTGTTGTTTTTGTATCCGGCCGCCTGGTAATGTGTCTCTGTACACGTATGTGTGGGTGAGTGTGTGGCTATGGTGGCCCATGATCTGACCTCTCTATCCGCAGCACGCTGCACCAGCTGGGGGGGTAGAGAGGGGCACCAGGAGGGCTAGCTGTGTGCAGCTGGCGGGGCTGAAATCTCCCTGGGCCCCAGGGGACCACCAGGGTCCCCTGGGCGCCCCACTCAATCTGCCTGTGGCTGCCGGCCCCAGAACCAGAGCCACCCTTTGTCTGCTGTTGGAGGAACCCACCACCACAGTACTACTCATCATGGCAGTACTAATCATACATCTGGGCTGTTCTCGGAAATTAAATCGCTGTTGGAATCTTGTCATATGCCAGGAAGGGAGATCTTCTAGTGAAGTGAGAGCACTGATGTCATTGTGTCCCTAGAATGGATAGCATGTAGTGGAGTGGACTTTTATGTGCTTTTAGTCCATCGCTATGATTAATACTACACATACTACACATACTACTATTAATACTATAACTACACTTAACTAGCCTATTAATCTTGAGTCGATATTCACGTCATAAGAAGGTATCAACCATGCCCACAAATTGGGGAGAACAAACATTATTTCCCATTGACCCCCAGGGCTCAATTTTCAGCTGGCGTTAAGGCGGCGCTAGTGTCAAATGCACATTAGTTTGCCATTTAGTCATGTAAAAACTGGCGCACTGGCATTTTCCAGCTCAAACGCCAGGTTTGACATTTTACCTGTCTAACATCAGCGTGCTTGCGCTCATTTGGAAGGGGTTGGAAATATTTTAGGAGTGTCCTTAAAAACATGATCCAAAGTGCTAATTGTAGGCAGCGGAAACGCAGCCTATCCAGCGCTGTTTAGATTTGTTTATTTGTTCTCTTTTTAGGCCTTTAATCTTGCTTATTGACAATGTTTGGCATGATCATGCTCAGCCATAATGCAATTTACTGTAGGCCTAGACCCTATATCATTGTGAATGCTTCTGAAGCCATGCAATTATACTGAACAAAAATATAAACATGCAACATGCAACAATTTCAAAGATTTGACTGAGTTACAGTTTATATAATGGAATCAGTCAATTGAAATACATTCATTAGGCCCTAATCTATAGATTTCACATGACTGGGAATACAGATATGCATCTGTTGGTCAAAGATACCTTAAATCAAAATGTATCAGAAAACAAGTCAGTATCTGGTGTGACAACCATTTGCCTCATGCAGCGCGACACATCTCCTTCGCATAGAGTTGATCAGGCTGTTGATTGTTGCCTGTGGAATGTTGTCCCACTCCTCTTCAATGGCTGTGCGAAGTTGCTGGATATTGGCGGGAACTGGAACACGTTGTCGTACACATCAATCCAGAGCATCCCAAACAGGCTCAATGGAGGCGGCTAATGGTAGAGAAATGATCATTCAATTCTCTGGCAACAGCTCTGGTGGACATTCCTGCAGTCAGCGTGCCAATTGCATGCGCCATTAAAAAATGTTGTGTGAATTGGAGTTGATTTCAAGGCAATACATAGAATACCGTAAATACACAACTTGAAGCAACCACATAACCATCTCTGCAGCACTCCACCAATCAGGCCTTAATGGTAGAGTGGCCGGACGGAAGCCACTCCTCAGTAAAAGGCACATAACAGCCCACTTGGAGTTTGCCAAAAGGCACCTACAGACTCTCAGACCATAAGAAACAAGATTCTCTGGTCTGATGAAACCAAGATTGAACTCTTATGCCTGAATGCCAAGCGTCAAGTCTGGAGGAAATCTGGCACCATCCCTACGGTGAAACATGGTCGTGGCAGCATGATGCTGTGGGGATGTTTTTCAGCAGCAGGGACTGGGAGACTAGTCAGGATTGAGGCAAAATGAACGGAGCAAAGTACAGAGAGATCTAGCAGCATTGTAAAAACAAAGGGTGGGTGTCAATGGAAATAGTCAGGGTGGCCATTGATTAATTGTTCAGCAGTCTTATGGCTTGGGGGTAGATGCTGTTAACGAGCCTTTGGACTTAGACTTGGCGCTCTGGTACTGCATGCCGAGAACAGTCTATGACTTGGTTGACTGGAGTCTTTGACAATTTTTTGGGCCTTCCTCTGACACCGCCTAGTATATAGGTCCTGGATGACAGGAAGCTTGACCCAAGTGCCAATTCTTTTCAGTCTCTTGAGGGGGAATAGGCATTGCCATGCCCTCTTCACCACTGTCTTGGTGTGTTTGGACCATGATAGTTTGTTGGTGATGTGGACATCAAGGATCTTGAAACTCTCAACCCGCTCCACTTCAGCCCCGTCGATGTGAATGGGGGCCTGTTCGGCCCTCCTTTTCCTGTAGTCCACGATCAGCTCCTTTGTCTTGCTTACTTTGAGGGAGAGGTTGTTGTCCTGGCACCACACTGCCTGGTCTCTGAAGTCCTCCCTATAGGCTGTCTCATCGTTGTCGGTGATCACGCCTACCACTGTTGTGTCGTCAACAAACTTAATGATGGTGTTGGAGTTGTGCTTGGCCACGCAGTCATGCGTGAACAAGGAGTACAGGAGTGGACTAAGTACGCACCCCTGAGGGGCCCCCGTGTTTAGGATCAGCGTGGCAGCTGTGTTGTTGCCTACCCTTACCACCTGGGGGCGGCCCGTCAGGAAGTTCACGATCCAGTTGCAGAGGGAGGTGTTAGTCCCAGGGTCCCTAGCTTAGTGATGAGCTTTGTGGACATTATGGTGTTGAACGCTGAGCTGTAGTCAATGAACAGTAGTCTCACATAGGTGTTCCTTTTGTCCAAGTGGGAAAGGGCACTGTGGAGTGTGGTTGATATTGCGTCATCTGTGGATCTGTTGGGGCGGTATGCGAATTGGAGTGGGTCTATGGTTTCCGGGAAGATGGTGTTTATGTGAGCCATGACCAGCTTTTCAAAGCACTTCATGGCTGCTGAAGTGAGTGCTACGGGGTGGTAGTCATTTAGGCAGGTTACCTTTGCTTTCTTGGGCACAGGGACTATGGTGGTCTGCTTGAAACATGTAGGTATTACGGACTCGGTCAGGGAGAGATTGAAGATGTCAGTGGAGACACTTGCCAGTTGGTCCGCACATGCTCTGAGTACACGTCCTGGTAATCCATCTGGCCCCGCGGCCTTGTCAATGTTGACCTGTTTAAAGGTATTGCTCACATCGACTACAGAGAGCGTGGTCACACAGTCATCTGGAACAGCTGGTGCTCTCGTGCATGCTTCAGTGTTGCTTGCCTCGAAGCAAGCATAAAAGGCATTTAGCCCATCTGGTAGGCTCCCATCACTGGGCAGCTCACTGCTGGGTTTACCTTTGTAGTCCATTAATAGTTTGCAAGCCCTGCCACATCCGACGAGAGTCAGAGCCACTTGGAAGACCCACTTGCGACCAAGCTTTAACTTCCTGACTGATGTTGCTTCAATATAGCTACATAATTTTCCTTCCTCATGATGCCATCTATTTTGTGAAGTGCACCAGTACCTCCTGCAGCAAAGCACCCCCACAACATGATGCTGCCACCCCCGTACTTCACGGTTGGGATGGTGTTCTTCGGCTTGCAAGCTCCCCCTTTTTCCTCCAAACATAACGATGGTCATTATGGCCAAATAGTTCTATTTTTGTTTCATCAGACCAAAGGACATTTCTCCAAAAAGTACGATATTTGTCCGCATGTGCAGTTGCAAACCGTGGTCTGGCTTTTTTATGGCGGTTTTGGAGCAGTGGCTTCTTCCTTGCTGAGCTGCCTTTCAGGTTATGTCGATATAAGACTCGTTTTACTGTGGATATAGATACTTTTGTACCTGTTTCCGCTAGCATCTTCACAAGGTCCTTTGCTGTTGTTCTGGGATTTGCACTTTTTGCACCAAAGTACGTTCATCTCTAGGAGACAGAACGCGTTTCCTTCCTGAGTGGTATGATGGCTGCATGGTCCTATGGTGTTTATACTTGCGTATTATTGTTTGTACAGATGAACGTGGTACCTTCAGGCGTTTGGAAATTGCTCCCAATGATGAACCAGACTTGTGCAGGTCTACCATTTTTTTCTGAGGTCTTGGCTGATTTCTTTTGATTTTCCCATGATGTCAAGCAAAGAGGCACTGAGTTTGAAGGTAGACCTTTAAATACATCCACAGGTACACCTCCAATTGACTCAAATTATGTCAATTAGCCTATCAAATGCTTCTAAAGCCATGGCATAATTTTCTGGAATTTTCCAAGCTGTTTAAAGGCATAGTCAACTTAGTGCATGTAAACTTCTGACCCACTGGAATTGTGATACAGTGAATTATAAGTGAAATAATCTGTCTGTAAACAATTGTTGGAAAAATGACTTGTGTCATGCACAAAGTAGACGTCCTAACCGACTTTTCCAAAACTACAGTTTGTTAACAAGAAATTTGTGGAGTGGTTGAAAACCGAGTTTTAATGACTCCGACCTAAGTGTATGTAAACCTCCGACTTCAACAGTATACTTAAAGGGGCAATCTGAGATTGGTATATCAACTGGGGACGACGCCGTCGATGCACTTATTAATAAAGCCGGTGACTGAGGTGGTGTACTCCTCAATATGCCATTGGATGCATCCCGGAACATATTCCAATCTCTGCTAGCAAAACAGTCCTGTAGCGTAGCATCCTCATCATCTGACCACTTCCGTATTGAGCGAGTCACTGGCACTTCCTGCTTTAGTTTTTGCTTGTAAGCAGGAATTAGCAGGATAGAACTATGGTTAGATTTACGAAATGGAGCCTCCCGAGTGGCTCAGCGGTCTAAGGCACTGCATCACAGTTCAGACACGGGTTCGAACCCAGGCTGTGTCACATTTGTGCGGCTGGCTTCTGGGTTAAGCGAGCAGCGTGTCAAGAAGCAGTGCGGCTTGGCAGGATCATGTTTCGGGGGACGCATGGCTCTCGACCTTCACCTATCCCAACTCCTTAGGGGAGTTGCAGCGTTGGGACAAGACTGTAACTACCAATTGGATATCTCAAAATTGGGGAGAGAAAGGGGTCAAAGTTCCCCCCCCAAAATTGATTTGACAAATGGAGGGTGAGGGAGAGCATTGTATGCGTCTCTGTGTGTGGAGTAAAGGTGGTCTAGAGTTTTTCCCCCCCCCTTTAGTTGCACGTGACGTGCTGGTAGAAATTAGGTAAAATGGATTTAAATTTGCCTTCATTAAAGTCCCCGGCCACTAGAAGTGCCACTCACAACTTGTAGGTGTATAGTCCGTTTGTTTTTTTGATGCTAGCACTCATTCATGTGGCTGCTAGCACCATCATGAAAAGGGGCATGAGGGAAGCCCTACAATATTACGTCACAGAGTTTCTAATCCCAGAGGCGCAACATCCCGAGACTTCCGGGAACGCTTGTGAAACAGACTAAACAGACCAGGCCGGGGTTTGGGGTATTGAGAAGTCAATGAGAGAATTAATTTTCTTGAAATCGAAAGGCACAACATAGATTCGGCTCAATGTCTTTTAGTAGTTGAACATGTCATTACTCCAACCTCGTGAAAGTGACTACCTAACACGTTTTAATTTTCATGAGAAACTACTTTTTATCAAGGAGTGCTTTTGATTTGCACATGCGCATTTTGGCGCAAGACGACGGTTAGACGCAATAACTTGTTTCTACTCATGAGCTCAGTTAGCCAACGTCACAGTGACCTACAAGAGTGATCGGCAATTTCTATTGGAGAAGCAGTTTTAGCCTATCTTCATACTGTACTGTCTTTTGATTACGTTTTTCTAAGTAGTGAGTAAGCTCGGGAGCAGGCAATGATGACAAATAATCTTTAGACATTGCATTTTTCTTAAATGTATTTTGTAATTGACTAAAACAAGCAGACAACAAGTACATTGCATTATGAAAAAAAGTTTGTGCTGTGAACTAATGGGCTAATCTAGGTAACCACTGGTTGTTTTCCCCACTGGTTGTTTTCCCCACTGGTTGTTTTCCCCACTGGTTGTTTTCCCCACTGGTTGGCGGGGAAGTGTTCTTCTGATCATTCACTGTAGTTCACTGTGGGAGGAACAGTTAAACAGAGGGCATACAGAGTCAGTCTGGCTTTCACTCCTGTACTACCACTGTCACCAGCCACCACCCCCGCGTACATTCCCAGAAGCCAAGTAGTCTCCTGGCCACCCCTCCCTTCTGGGCAGCCTGGTAATGACACTAATACACTGTAAGTGGATTGGTTTGAGCCAGCCCTGGATTTCACATAAGATGTCTGAGAGCCTCTGGGTTGGAGCAGCAGGGCAGCTGTGCCTGGGGCTACTTCCCGGTCACAAGCCTATGGCAGGGGGCATGGGAACACAGTACACACACACACACCGAGTCTGAACTAAATAAAAAGAGAGAATGTCTTTCATGGTCTGGAAGAACTGAACAGTGTACAGGATCTCTTTCTAATGGCCATTTTCGTTTTAGTGCCCTCCTCTTATAACTTCACTTCTTCTTCATTTTCACACGTAGAGGAGTAAAGGACACACCTTCCTCCCTACCCCTGCATTTACCCTGCGTGGATTACCTGGGCATCCCAGGTTGATGGTAGGGGAATCTGTCCATGCAGGATGTAGCCCACTGTTTACTCCCAGCTATCTAGGCATGCCAGAGGATCAGAGCTCAGACCACCTTGTTGTGTCTGAGTGTCTTAACTGGGGACATGACCGTCATCTCTAAGGGATCAACTCCTAAGTCTTTCTGGGCAATTCAGGTAGAAAATACAGCAAATCCCTGCAGCTTTGCATCACTAAAGGATCACCCCTTGACTTCTCTGGCCTCCATTGATTTAGTCACCCTATTCTGGCAGCCATTGTGGTCAGGGCGAAATTCTAACCAGTCTAATTGGAATCACCCATTGACTGAATGAATGGCAGTAGAGGCACAATCCTGATTTTACTTATGCAAGAAAATAAAAGTAAGGCGTGATATATCAGAAATGATGTAATAGAATTATTGTCAACCTAAAATATTATCTAATTATAAATACAGTACAGTTTATACAGGTTTTATACACATTGAATAAATAGCCTCTAAATACCTATAACTTGTAAACTGTAAGCTAAATTATGTATAATTTGGTCATATATTTATTAGTGTCTCCATTCTCAGTTAAACAGTGTAAAAAGAAGATAACATGAGGTAGTTTTGTGCTATTGTCAGAGAGCTTCCTCTCCTGTTAGCTTGGCCAAATTGACAAAGTGGGTCCAGCCGCTCTCCCTCAGCAAGCTGCCATGGTACACAACCTACATGGTGAGGAGAAACAGCAGATCCAGGTACAGACAGATTTCTCTCTCTCTATCCTCCCTCTCTTCTTCTCTCTCTCTCCATCTCTCTCTCCTTCCATCCATCCCTCCCTCCGTCTGGCCAGGTCTGGTGCTGCCCATGTCTCTGTGCTCATGTCGGTGCCTGGGCTGAGGGCTGGGGGCTGGGGCACCGTTTGCAGGAGCGGCTGTCTCTGTCTCTGGCGGTGCCCAGACAAGCTGGTTGGAGGTTTGGAGCGCCCAGCCCTGTGTGCTGGAACGTGGCAGCCCGCCGGTCCCAGGGCTCCCGTCACAAGCCCATCTGCAAATCAGGCCGGCTCCGGCCAAAGCATTAAATTAAATACTTGTTTGGGCTGATTAACAAATGGGCTGTGTTTTTTTTTTCCTTCTGAAAACTAAAAACCTGATTGCGTCAAATGAACAAGAAGATGGAGGTGTGGGTTCTTAGAACGGTCTCAGGAGCTGTGACGGTGTTGGGCCGCTGAAAGTTTTTTGGTGAAGAGCTCATCTGTCGGTGGAAGTGGCCCATCGAAGTCCATTCCCAGATTCATACAGCCACCTGCCTGTCTCAGTCCACTGACAAATGAACAATTAATCTGGTCTTGTAATTGAGTGGCATACAGTATGTTGCTTTAATTGTGCAATTGGATCTGTTGGAACAGTCTCTCTCAGAACTGATTCTGTGGGTGGCTGAGCTGAATTTTTATTTCAACTGTTTGCATCGTACTGCAAAAAAACAGTATTGTGTTGAATGCAGGACATTTTCTCAATCTGCCCAAAATATAACATGGAGTATCTGCCTACAGAAGCTCATTCAAGATGTTCAGAATTTGAGCTAGCAGAGTCATTATGACCAGGGCCAGCGTTGAGAGTTTGATGGAACACTATTGGATCAGTTGAGACTGAGAGCTGGAACTATATGTGGGTGTAACTGTCCATCCCCTTCTGTTCCACCTCTGGCTACCCCCTCTACATAGTCTGGTTCCCAGTTTGGGTTAACCCTCAGTCCAGGATATTGGACCATTTGCCTCACTGCAAACCCAGCACCACAGATTGAATATTGCATTGACCAAATACAGCTACACTCACACACTAAGTGCAATCTGGTGGGACACCTATTTGTAGCATTCATTAAAGACCACCCTGTCTGTCTTAACACTCTGTTACCTTCTGGCTTAAATCCAGTACATGTGATTAATTCAAAAGCTAGACATCTCCCTCTCAGTGACTTCATGCAATTAACTGTGTCACGCCCACTCTTCCGTCTGGTAGCAAATGTCTATACTTACATTTATGTCTTGTTTTGATCAGGAATAATTTATAGGCCTAATTTATTTATCTACCAAGTGTTAGTGGTGAGATCCTGTGACAGGCTGTGTGAGCGAGTCGGAGGAGAGACCTTGCTACCTATGGTGGCTCCTGTCCCCACGGCGTACTGCATTGCATTCAGCTGCTCTCCTCCCCTCCTGTCCTCCCCTCCCACAGACCCCAGCCTCACAGAGGCATACCGGCAAAGACCTCCGTCTCCTCAAATTAACATGAGCAGGTGTTTTTCTCTGATGTGTTAATTAAGAAAAGCTGCTGTCATTATGCTTTAAGTGGATGTTACAAATAGAACATGTTGTTTATTTTCTCTTCCCGGTGTAAAAAAAAGAAGTGATCAGAGCTGTCACAGAGGCGTGCGTGTCAGCCATCGGGATGGTGGGCTAATTACCAGGAGTTAAAAACACAAAGTACACGTTTTAGGATTTTCACATCTCGTCCATTATAGAGGATTTCAGTGTGTCCATCCACACGAATGAGGCTGGAGCAGAAATGGCCTGATGCTGAAACTAAATGGAACTGAATATTGAACATAATGGTTATATTAGTATTATATGTGGAAGCGGAAGGACTAAAGAATGGTACTTTTTAGATCGTTGTTTGACTGTCGGTCTCATTGACATTTTCAATCTTCTTGCCTACAGTAAAAATCTATTGTAAAATGGAAAATATCAACAAAAATAAATTAACAAGAAGAAGAACATTTGCATATGATTGTTTGCTACTTTTTAAAAACTCCAGTCAAGTGCTATGACTTCTATCTTGGCAGACAGCAGTGTAGTACCTTCCCTCTCAAGTCAAATTCCAAACTTCTTCCATTAACAGTTACCATAGCTTCTAGTATGCACCTTACACAGTAGTTGTAATACTACAGACACCTTCCTAATATTTAGTAGCACCCCACCTTTTTTTCCTCAGAACAGCCTCAATTCGTCAGGCAAGGACACCGCAAGGTGTCGAAAGCGTTCCACAGGGATGCTGGCCCATGTTGACCCCAATGCTTCCCACAGTTATGTCAAGTTGGCTGGATGTCCTTTGGGTGGTGGACCATTCTTGATACACACGGGAAACTGTTGAGTGTGAAAAACCCAGCAGCGTTGCAGTTCTTGACACAAACTGGTGTGCCTGGCACCTACTACCATACCCCATTCAAAGGCACTTACGTGTTTTGTCATGCCCATTCACCCTCTGAATAGCACACATACACAATCCATGTCTCAAGGCTTAAAAATCCTTCTTTAACCTGTCTCCTCCCCTACATCTACACTGATTGAAGTGGATTTTTACAGGTGACATCAATAAGGGATCATAGCTTTCATCTGGATTCACCTGGTCAGTCTATGTCCTGGAAAGAGCAGGTGTTCTTAATGTTTTGTCCACTCAGTGTATGTTAAAAAAGCAGATGTGCTGCCTATGCTCTCCAGTATCCTGTGTTGAACCCGGTGCTGTGCGTATGATGTAGCGCTGTGTGCTGAGATGTTGACACCCTTGTAATCCTGCTGTTGGTTATTAGATGGAGCAGGCTGTTGCACCAGAAGTTTTGTTTGGTAATGCGGGATAACCAGCTGCTTAGCAGATGTTGTTTTTTTGCTGCTGCCGCCCGGGAGGGTTAAAGGTGTCTGCTCTGGCCCCCTGATGGAGATTTGACCTCCCTCTCTACAGGGCTAGCCTAAATCCCGGGGTAGGAGGATAGGGGTCCCCCAGTCTAACCCAAAATGAGGCACATGATCGTTGGGGAGTGATTTCAGCCCTGAGATCGTAAACATGTTTTTATCATTTTGATCATGTTAATCCCAAAACATAGCAAAGCCATATGATGAGAGTCTAAAAGCTATTGATGTGAATGGATATTGAAACAGTAGCCACTTTAGAATGATACTGATTATAGGGGTTAAGCTGTGTTACTGCACTTTAATGTAAAAACAATCATGTCTGCACTAAAAATAATTGCGCATAGAGCTCAAAGAGCCAACAACTTTTTAAACCTGTTCCATAAAACCATTTAAAAATGTATTAAGTGGTTTTAACTGCTTTATGAGTGCATACCTTACTGTTTTTGAATCTATGGACTGGCAGATTTCATGCACTAACAAAAACTCTCTCTCTCTCTTATTCTACAGGAGAATATATCAAGAACTGGAGACCACGCTACTTCCTGCTGAAAACGGACGGCTCGTTCATAGGTTACAAAGAGAAGCCACAGGACGCAGACCTACCCTATCCCCTTAATAATTTCTCTGTTGCAAGTGAGTCATCCACTGTGCTGGCTTCTAGTACGTCAATTCATCTAAATCAATAATATGCTACAGCGATAAGTAGGCCTAGATGATTTTGACAATTTCGTTTTATTTATTTAACCTCTTTAACTAGAAAGTCCCATTGAGGTCATGAGGCCTCTTTCCCAAGGGATACCTACAGTTGAAGTCAGAAGTTTACATACACCTTAGCCAAATACATTTAAACTCAGTTTTTCACAATTCCTGACATTTAATCCTAGTAAAAATTCCCTGTCTTAGGTCTGTTAGGATCACCACTTTATTTTAAGAATGTGAAATGTCAGAATAATAGTAGAGAGAATGATTTATTTCAGCTTTTATTTATTTCATCACATTCCCAGTGGGTCATAAGTTTACATACACTCAATTAGTATTTGGTATCATTGCCTTTCAATTGTTTAACTTGGGTCAAATGTTTCGGGTAGCCTTCTACAAGTTTCCCACAATAAGTTGGGTGAATTTTGGCCCATTCCTCCTGACAGAGCTGGTGTAACTGAGTCAGGTTTGTAGGCCTCCTTGCTCGCACACGCTTTTTCAGTTCTGCCCACACATTTTCCATAGGATTGAGGTCAGGGCTTTGTGATGGCCACTCCAATACCTTGACTTTGTTGTCCTTAAGCCATTTTGCCACATTTTGGAAGTATGCTAGGTGTCATTGTCCATTTGGAAGTCCCATTTGCGACCAAGCTTTAACTTCCTGACTGATGTCTTGAGATGTTGCTTCAAAATATCCACATAATTTTCCTACCTCATGATGCCATCTATTTTGTGAAGTGCACCAGTGCCTCCTGCAGCAAAGCACCCCCACAACATGATGCTGCCACCCCCGTGCTTCACGGTTGGGATGGTGTTCTTCGGCTTGCAAGCCTCCCCCTTTTTCTTCCAAACATAACGATGGTCATTATGGCCAAACAGTTCTATTTTTGTTTCATTAGACCAGAGGACATTTCTCCAAAAAGTACGATCTTTGTCCCCATGTGCTTTTGCAAACCGTAGTCTGTTTTTTTTTATGGCGGTTTTGGAGCAGTGGCTTCTTCCTTGCTGAGCGGCCTTTCATGTTATGTCGATATAGGACTCGTTTTACTGTGGATATAGATACTTTTGTACCTGTTTCCTCCAGCATCTTCACAAGGTCCTTTGCTGTTGTTCTGGGATTGATTTGCACTTTTTGCACCAAAGTACGTTGATCTCTAGGAGACAGAAGGTCGCCTCCTTCCTGAGCGGTATGACGGCTGCGTGGTCCCATGGTGTTTATACTTGCGTACTATTGTTTGTACAGATGAACATGGTACCTTCAGGCATTTGGAAATTGCTCCCAAGGATGAATCAGACTTGTGGAGGTATACAATTTTTTTTCTGAGGCCTTGGCTGATTTCTTTTGATTTTCCCATGATGTCAAGCAAAGAGACACTGAGTTTGAAGGTAGACCTTGAAATACATCCACAGGTATGCCTCCAATTGACTCAAATTAGGTCAATTAGCCTATCAGAAGCTTCTAAAGCCATGACATCATTTTCTGGAATTTTCCAAGCCGTTTAAAGGCACAGTCAACTTAGTGTATGTACACTTCTGACCCACTGGAATTGTGATACAGTGAATTATAAGTGAAATAATCTGTCTAAACAATTGTTGGAAAAATTACTTGTGTCATGCACAAAGTAGATGTCCTAACTGACTTGCCAAAACTATAGTTTGTTAACAAGAAATTTGTGGAGTGGTTGAAAAACAAGTTTTAATGACTCCAACATAAGTGTATGTAAACTTCCGACTTCAACTGTATACTTAAAGGGGCAATCTGAGATTGGTATATCAACTGGACTTTTAAATTAATGATATACATGTACACCCATTGATTCTTGAAGAAGATACATTATAAATGACATCAAAACCCTAAATATAAGCTTGTTTTACTCCACCTCAAAGCCTCAAAACATGGTCAAAAGTATAATTTAGATCTCATGGATAGTTCATCCTTGCATCCATATGTTTCTCTATGAATTTGAAAGTTTTTACATTTCTCCAGCCCCATCCCTCAGCTGTTTACCAAAACAACTAGACATAAGCTGATAGCCACTAAGCTGGTGGAAACATTTGACTCCTTGGCACAGTTCCTACAACAAAGGCCACAGTAATTACATGGACATGAAACAACTACAACAGTTTCCTATTGTCCCAACACACAACAGAACTGACAATGGCCTCAGATTTGCCTTATGATTGGCTGCTGGATAGTTTTTCAAGGGGAAAGAAAGGACAGTTTAAGAGGGTGGGTCCATCCATCAATTCATCCGGCCTTGCTGTGTTACCACTTGGACACATGTAGGGAGCTTTCTTTCTTTCTCTCTCACTCTCTCTCTCTCCTCTCTCACTCTCTCCTCTCTCACTCTCTCACTCTTGCTTTCTCTCTCTCCATCCGTCAGGAAGCTAGCGCGGCCAGGTTTTAATCTAAAGGCTGGGGGAGAGAGGGTGGCCATACATCCGGCCCCGGCTGGCTTGGCAGCACTACAGTATTGCCACATCTGTTGTCCAAAGCTGGGAGGCCAGGTGGTGCTGGGACGCTGGCTGCTGTAGTCAAATGGGCCAGTGAAATGGAATGGTGCAGCCCCGCCTGCCTGCCTGTCTGTCCGTCCCAAGCGTGGGGAGAGATACTGTCACTGACAGACAGACAGACAGACAGAGCCTGAGACACTCCCTGCCTGCCTGCCTACTTGCCTGCCTGACCAACAGGCTACAGTCTAATGTCAAACACTGCCTGACCAACAGGCTACAGTTTAATGTCAAACACTGCCTGACCAACAGGCTACAGTCTAATGTCAAACACTGCCTGACCAACAGGCTACAGTCTAATGTCAAACACTGCCTGACCAACAGGCTACAGTCTAATGTCAAACACTGCCTGACCAACAGGCTACAGTCTAATGTCAAACACTGCCTGACCAACAGGCTACAGTCTAATGTCAAACACTGCCTGACCAACAGGCTAGAGTCTAATGTCAAACACTGCCTGACCAACAGGCTACAGTCTAATGTCAAACACTGCCTGACCAACAGGCTACAGTCTAATGTCAAACACTGCCTGACCAACAGGCTACAGTCTAATGTCAAACACTGCCTGACCAACAGGCTACAGTCTAATGTCAAACACTGCCTGACCAACAGGCTACAGTCTAATGTCAAACACTGCCTGACCAACAGGCTACAGTCTAATGTCAAACACTAAGTATGTCTCAGATAACTCACCTAAATGACTAGAAAACAATGCTATGGTCCCTGATGAATATTTTCCTTCTCCAGAGCCCCATGTTTCTAATATATACCACTTGTTAATTACATTTCAATATAGTTTGGTAAATTGAAGTACATGAATACGTGGAGAGTTCAAATGAGGATAGAATGTTATATAACAAGAATGCAAACTGATGAACTAATAGTGACAGTAGTGTAGGTGGTGGCCCTATCCCACTAGGGATTTCAGAATAGGGAAATGAATCTGAATGCATATTACAGTAACACTCCAATATAAATGCCTATTGATTGATGGCAGTACAGTTGCTGGAGCTCTCTCCTAGTATGTTTAGCTGAAGCAAAACAATCTCCTCTGTCTGTATTCCCCCTTAAATGACTATGTTGTGTCCAGCGCTACTACCTACTGGAACTCCGTCATGACCTTGTTTTCTCTGCGCTCAGTGGGAGACTCCATTTTATTAGCGGAGCAGGAAGAAAGAGGTAGAGTGCGCCTGCGACCTTAGCCGTGTCGTCATTAACCTTCCCGCCTATATTTAGGCCGTCCCGCCGTTTGGTGGCGGCAGAGATGAGGCCAGCTGAGGGAGGGAAGTCATTACCTACTGGCACGTACAGGCTCAACACTCTGTTTCAGCTGTCATCTGACTGAACATTGTCCCCAATAGCTGCTGTAGCGGTGACAGTGGAGCACATTGCAAAACTTTTCCACAGTTGGCTTGAAGCCCCATCTGGCTGTGTGTGTTCCTGCATGGAATGAGACAGCTTTAACTTGGTGCGAAGTGTTGTGTTTGCTGCAGTACAGTCCATCTACATTGAGTGTACAAAACATTAGGAACACCTGCTCTTTCCAGGACAGACTGACCAGGTGAATCCAGGTGAAAGCCATGATCCCTTATTGATGTCACCTGTTAAATACACTTCATTCAGTGTAGATGAAGGGGAGGAGACGGGTTAAAGAAGGATTTTTAAGCCTTGAGACAATTGAGACATGGATTTTGTATGTGTCATTCAGAGGGTGAATGGGAAAGACAAAATATTTAAGTGCCTTTGAACGGGGTATGTTAGTAGGTGCCAGACGCACCGGTTTGTGTCAAGAACTGCAAAGCTGCTGGGTTTTTCACGCTCAACAGTTTCCCGTGTGTATCAAGAATGGTCCACCACCCAAAGGACATCCAGTCAACTTGACAACTGTGGGAAGCATTGGGGTCAACATGGGCCAGCATCCCTGTGGAACGCTTTCGACACCATGTAGAGTCCATGCCCCGACGAATTGAGGCTGTTCTGAGGGCAAAAGGGGGGTGGAACTCAATATTAGGAAGGTGTTCTTAATGTTTGGTATACTCAGTGTATGTACATAACCAATAACAAAGCTAACCTACTCTTTCATCACAATTAACTAGTATCAACAGCAACTAGTGATTGGGGAAAAAAT
Source organism: Salvelinus namaycush (assembly GCF_016432855.1). NCBI lineage: Eukaryota > Metazoa > Chordata > Actinopteri > Salmoniformes > Salmonidae > Salvelinus > Salvelinus namaycush. The sequence goes on from NC_052341.1 coordinate 17,803,489, forward strand.
CTTTACAGTTACATAATGCAATATTATTTTTGGATGACATTATATTGATATTTGACTCCCAAGTATTGATTTGTAAATGTTTTAATTTAGTTTTAGTTTTATTAGCTACTGTAGGTAGCGTTAGCTAGCGGTAATCGGCTGTACCTATGCCAAAACTCCTGTATTTCTCATCCTATAACTTGTTCCCCATCTTTAAAAAAAAAAAAAAAATAGTAAGCCAACACATTATTTGCACTTTTATTTCAAAACGAATTTCCTCATGGCTCTCTATTGTCCCTTTACAGCAGACACTATAGTGAGCAATATGTTTGGAACATCAAATCGCAATAAGATCGCAGTATCAAATTGCTATACATTGAGAATTGTGAGAATCACGGTACATATCATATCGGCACCTAAGTATCGTGATAATATCGTATCATGAAGTCCCTGGCAATTCCCAGCCCTATCAGCAACTGAAGCTCAGACACAACATTTGACATCTAGTAAATCTGAATATTCACAGACGCTTCTCTATCTGTCCTCTCTGTCTCAGAATGCCAACTGATGAAGACAGAACGACCAAAGCCCAACACATTCATCATCAGATGTCTACAATGGACCACCGTCATAGAGAGGACCTTCCATGTGGACACGCCAGAGGAAAGGTAGGCTCAGTCCTTAGTCTGCTTATCTATGGCCAACTGACTGCTTTTCCTCTACCCAGTACGTCTATGAAAACAGTACGTCTATGAAAACAGTACGTCTATGAAAACAGTACGTCTATGAAAACAGTACGTCTATGAAAACAGTACGTCTATGAAAGCAGTACGTCTATGAAAGCAGTACGTCTATGAAAGCAGTATGTCTATGAAAACAGTACGTCTATGAAAACAGTACGTCTATGAAAGCAGTACGTCTATGAAAGCAGTACGTCTATGAAAGCAGTATGTCTATGAAAGCAGTACGTCTATGAAAACAGTACGTCTATGAAAAGTCATAGTGTAGCTCTCAAGTCAGGAGGTCATGTAAAACTGAGATAAATTGTTCACCTGTTCTATTTTAATTGATGGTTTACTATGATAATCTATAAGAGGGCTGGTCAACTTTGATGGGAGTGGGGCCACAAAAACATATGAACTCATCATGAGGGGCTGCAGTGACTCGCTGGTCTGCGTATCCACATCCATACCTACACATGTAGTCAGAGTCGGCCTTAGCCTTTTGGGGGCCCTCCTGCCAGCGGATAGAAGAAATTGAAGAATCCTGCAATTCTACAAATTTTGCCATAGGGTGGATAGAAATGTTTGCAGTTTTGAATATGATATCTGAGTGAGAATGACTAACAAAATCAATGGGGTTCCCCGGTCAAAAATTTGACCATGATTACTACATGTTTAGATAGCAGGGTAGACTAACTTACCAATCTAAAAATGTTTAGCTGACATGGCTAATTGACATAACAAGACAGAAAATGCTGATACACAACCAATTTTCGAAATTGCACCTTGTGTATTCTACCTCACAACATTAAGTTGAGACCCCGACTGAGTTCCCTCCTCCCAAAAATGAAATTGATCTGCGGTGGCGGGCCGCCAGTTGCCCATCACTGGCCTATAATATGACTATGAAATGACTTTATACTAAATGGTATTTCAGAGATAATTTTGTGTGAACGTTTTCTGCGACAAACATATTTGTCCTCAGTTTCAAATCCATTTGAAATTAGAGCAGTGTGTCATTTAACAAAGATGGATAGAAAACACAGATCATACATGCTCCATTTACCGTTCCAGTAAAACCAACCAGGTGATCAGCAGAGGGGGTTGTGGGGGGTTTGTATGTAGGCTAGAAAAGAGACCTTTCAAGTATAGTAGCACTGGCATAAATTCTCCAGCTGCTCTTCTTCTCGGAAATTGAGATGTTTATCTCTCTCCAGAAAGAACAGTGTTTGCCCATAAGACTTAAGATAATAAGCTGTGCCTGTTCACAGTTGGCACACACAGACGATCCTCTCTTCTGTCTCTGGGGAACGGGCAACTGCAGGCAGCGACCTGTGAGAGTGAGCTACGGAGCAGAGCTGGGTAGAGGAAGTAGCACTGGCAGATGTTATGGTCTTAAACTCTACTTTCTGCTGGTGAAGTGAAGAGAATTTGAGTTTGAGCTGTAGCCTCACTAGACAGGCCAGGGGGTTGAGGGGAAGTGCAGCCAGCGGTTAAGAGGAAAGGTTAAACGTATTTTCCAGTTCCTGTCTTAAACCTTACAGCCACTGTACTGTACTGTGTCTCTGGCTGGCTGGCAGCAACTTTTACTGTACTGTACCCGCCTGGCAAGGGCCCAGCATTGGCAGGCCCACGAGTGAGGAGAGGGGAGGCACCAGCTGGCACGTCGCCCGACTGTAGTCAGGCCCATTATCTCTCATTAGCGAAAAAATCTCATTATACGTTAAAAAAAAAACGGAGGGGGTAGGGAGAGAGGCTCGGCTCGCATTCATCTGCACGACCTTGAGAGGATTCCCGTTGCTTTTTATGTGTACACTGTGCCGTTTGATTGTTCAAATGGAACACAACTTTTCTTTGCCCTTGTTCGGAGTCACATCCGATATATTCAGAAACCTGAGTGAAGCTGGGAAAAGGTGTTCAGAAAGAGTCTTTTTGTGTAGGTATGGATTTGCATCTTGTTCAATCCCTCATTGTAACATATGGGCCTCTCAAAGTCCAAACAAAACATGGAACAAAAAAACCCACACGGATGCTACTTTGTGAGTCAAATGTTGTTTGTTTTATCAGGTTACCACATGTGCTAGATGTCCTGTTTGACTTCTAGGGGGAATACCATTAACAGTTGTGATTACCTTTGTGTAAAGGAAGGAAGCGAAGTCTCCTCCCTCGCAAACGGAAACTCTAGTTCAAACCCCTTCCTTCTGCTAATTTCACCTGTATTTATCATGGCCCGAAAGGACATTTTTGGTTTCATGAATTTTTACAATATAGCCAATTTTGACTGTGGATGTGGAATCTAGTGGAAACCGTTTATCATCTGCACACGGGCTTGAAAATCACCGCACGAGTTTAAGCATCGCCTTCTCCCCAATCCTGATTCGTCCAAATAATCAATGACAAAAAAACAAAACCAGGAACTACTACTGCTGCTCGTAATCATATAATTCTACGTGAACCTTGACAGATTCTCACCGTTTCATTTCTCCACAAGAATCGGTCCATGAGAGATTAACGTACTGTAAATGAAAGTTTCCAAATGCTAACGATCCCCTCCTGTGGAATGTTGATGTAGCAGCAGTACAGCCCAGAGGGAAGCACAAACCACACACGGATATATTCATCATCATTAAATACACACGTGCTCACAAATCCAAATGCATCACTCTTTTAATGCAACAGATGTTGTACAGCACAACAAATGAAAACCCAATGGGGGGTAAAGCCATTTGCAAACACGCAGTAGTTCCCATTGACATAAACTAATTTGTGAACATTTGTTTTGTTTTAAAGCGACTGATCATTGACGATTACATAGATGATTGCATAGATTAGCCTTTGTTGAAAGTTCTAGTTTTACCCCATTGTGAAGGTGTAATGAATATATTGCACTGTCTATAGATCATTCTTAACATAGCAGAATGTCATTGATTATGCATAATGGTGTCACATTAGACGTCAAACAAGTAGCTACATTTCATTGTGAAATATCACTGTTACCATGCAGAAGTTTGTTCATGTGTCTGTGTTACAGCTGCTGTATGGTATGAGTTAAAATAGGCTATCCATACTCCAGACTATTGTTATACTGTATATGTAACTTTACAGGTGTACATATCCTGACAGGGACAAGTGGACAGGGCTAACCAGACTATAGACTGTTAAGACACACTACCTACAGTTGCGGTCAAATATATTAGTACCCTTGCAAGATCCCCTATTTCTTTTAAAATCAGTTGAAATTGAAAACACTTTTGGTGTTCACACGTGTATTTGTTTGATTTCCAACTTCACATGACAAAAATATATATAAATAATTTCAAATTCAAATTAACTTGGTTGGAGGCAAGTCATTTACTGTGTAATTTATCACGTGGTAAGTTGCAGCTGCCTACTGGGTAAAAATTGCCATTCAACCAGTTTTGAAAAGAGAAACAGAACATTCTGCTCCATCGCAAGCCATAGTAAAGTGCAAGGATGCCGATATATTTGACCGCATCTGTAACTAGAGGTTTGTGTTCTGCAAACAGGGATGAGTGGACGGAGGCCATCCAGATAGTAGCAGACAAACTCCAAAGACAGGAGGAAGAGAGGATCCAATGCAGTCCCACGGCTCAGATGGACAACATCGGAGAGCTGGAGGAGATGGACACCTCTACCAGCCACCATAAACGGAAGGTAAGAGATACATCTGGACCACTGACTTTTTGTGATAATAATTGTCAGCAAACATGAATAGATACATACAGAATGAAGTTACATCCCAATCCCATCCCGCACGGGGACCTAAGGGATGAAATTAAATAAACATACAAATTCTAAGCAACACGTCGTGAAGTGTTTCAGTGGCAAGAAGCCATTGGTTCAAAGTGTCTTCTTTAGCTCCACTGACTAAAGGATGACCACACCACGGGAGACATATCCTGATTGACTGATACAGAAACACGGATAGAATCATTTTGCGGAGCTGTTAAATGATGTGTTAAGTTTCCCATCAGTCCTCTAAAATCAGACACAAATTCTGCTTTCTAGAACTATTATAACTGCACTGACTTGACCTACGGTTTCTTTCAGACAATGAATGACTTTGACTACTTAAAACTACTGGGAAAAGGCACTTTTGGTAAAGTGATTCTAGTGAGAGAGAAGGCTAACGGGAAATATTATGCAATGAAGATTTTGAAGAAAGAAGTCATTATTGCAAAGGTACGTTTCACTCCATGTTAATTACTTCATCAAACTAAACCTACTGGTAGCAAGTTGAATGACGTTCTATAAAGAAATTACTGTTATATTCATATGCTGCGCTGTCTCAGAAGCAGTGTTCTATTCACTACCTTATATCCCACAGGATGAAGTGGCACACACACTCACAGAGAGCAGAGTCTTAAAAAACACCAGGCACCCTTTCCTAACTGTGAGTACGCATCCCTACACACACACACACACACACACACACACACACACACACACAGAGAGCAGAGTCTTAAAAAACACCAGGCACCCTTTCCTAACTGTGAGTACGCATCCCTACACACACACACACACACACACACACACACACACACACACACACACACACACACACACACACACTCACAGAGAGCAGAGTGTTAAAAAACACCAGGCACCCTTTCCTAACTGTGAGTACGCATCCCTACACACACACACACACTCACAGAGAGCAGAGTGTTAAAAAACACCAGGCACCCTTTCCTAACTGTGAGTACGCATCCCTACACACACACACACACACACACACACACACACACACACACACACACACACACACACACACACTCACAGAGAGCAGAGTGTTAAAAAACACCAGGCACCCTTTCCTAACTGTGAGTACGCATCCCTACACACACACACACACACACACACACTCACAGAGAGCAGAGTGTTAAAAAACACCAGGCACCCTTTCCTAACTGTGAGTACGCATCCCTACACACACACACACACACACACACACACACACACACACTCACAGAGAGCAGAGTGTTAAAAAACACCAGGCACCCTTTCCTAACTGTGAGTACGCATCCCTACACACACACACACACACACACACAGAGAGAGCAGAGTATTAAAAAACACCAGGCACCCTTTCCTAACTGTGAGTACGCATCCCTACACACACACTCACAGAGAGCAGAGTATTAAAAAACACCAGGCACCCTTTGCTAACTGTGAGTACGCATCCCTACACACACACACACACACACACACACACACACACACACACACACACACACACACACAGAGAGCAGAGTGTTAAAAAACACCAGGCACCCTTTCCTAACTGTGAGTACGCATCCCTACACACACACACACACACACACACACACACACACACACACACACACACACACACACACACACACACACACACACACACACAGAGAGCAGAGTGTTAAAAAACACCAGGCACCCTTTCCTAACTGTGAGTACGCATCCCTACACACACACACACACACACACACACACACACACACACACACACACACACACACACACACACACACACACACACTCACAGAGAGCAGAGTGTTAAAAAACACCAGGCACCCTTTCCTAACTGTGAGTACGCATCCCTACACACACACACACACTCACAGAGAGCAGAGTGTTAAAAAACACCAGGCACCCTTTCCTAACTGTGAGTACGCATCCCTACACACACACACACACACACACACACACACACACACACTCACAGAGAGCAGAGTGTTAAAAAACACCAGGCACCCTTTCCTAACTGTGAGTACGCATCCCTACACACACACACACACACACACTCACAGAGAGCAGAGTGTTAAAAAACACCAGGCACCCTTTCCTAACTGTGAGTACGCATCCCTACACACACACACACACACACACACACACACACACACACACACTCACAGAGAGCAGAGTGTTAAAAAACACCAGGCACCCTTTCCTAACTGTGAGTACGCATCCCTACACACACACACACACACACACACACACACAGAGAGAGCAGAGTATTAAAAAACACCAGGCACCCTTTCCTAACTGTGAGTACGCATCCCTACACACACACTCACAGAGAGCAGAGTATTAAAAAACACCAGGCACCCTTTGCTAACTGTGAGTACGCATCCCTACACACACACACACACACACACACACACACACACACACACACACACACACACACTCACAGAGAGCAGAGTGTTAAAAAACACCAGGCACCCTTTCCTAACTGTGAGTACGCATCCCTACACACACACACACACACACACACACACACACACACACACACAGAGTGCAGAGTATTAAAAAACACCAGGAACCCTTTCCTAACTGTGAGTACGCATCCCTACACACACACTCACAGAGAGCAGAGTATTAAAAAACACCAGGCACCCTTTCCTAACTGTGAGTACGCATCCCTACACACACACACACACACACACACACACACACACACACACACACACACACACACACACACACACACACACACACACACACACACACACACAGAGAGCAGAGTATTAAAAAGCACCAGGAACCCTTTCCTAACTGTGAGTACGCATCCCTACACACACACACACACACACACACACACACACACACACACACACACACACACACACACACACACACACACACACACACACACACACACACACACACACACACACACACACAGAGAGCAGAGTATTAAAAAGCACCAGGAACCCTTTCCTAACTGTGAGTACGCATCCCTACACACACACACACACACACACACACACACACACACACACACACACACACACACACACACACACACACACACACACACACACACACACACACACAAAGGCATGCATGCACGCACGCTCACATGTACCCATGCATACAATAGACAAAAGCAGTTAGCAGCATATTGAGCCTATATGTACCTGAACCCCCAGAGACTCATTATAATGCAGTGGATAAACTGTTAGAAATGAACAGCCCAAGTCTAGCTTTACATCTGTCGACAAGACATCACTGAGAGGTCATTTCAGTGATACTCCAGATGCTGTTGTTCGCTGCAAAACACACACAAGCAAAAACACACACATACACACACACATGCAGCAAAACAATTAAGGTTCATATGACATCACGGTAACGTTTCACCTTGTTTCACTTCTCTCACATCTGCAATCAAGGCTTAAGAGAGTCAAAGAGCAACTGTTATTTTGTTTAATGTGTACTCCCTGGATAGAAAACTTACTTCTCTCTGAAAAACAACAAGAATATACATATGTGCTAGGTGTGAAAACCATCCTCAGGTTGTGGAGCTGATGGTTGTGTTTCTGTTCCTCCTGTTTCAGTCTTTGAAGTATTCCTTCCAGACTAAAGACCGCCTGTGCTTTGTAATGGAATATGTGAATGGAGGAGAGGTAAGCCCTGACTAGTACCAGTATCTCTGTCTGTCCTCTCTTTCTCTCTCTGTCTGTGGCTCTCTCTCTCCGTCTGTCTCTCTCTCACTCTGTCTCTGTGTCTCGGTCTCTGTCTCTCTCTCTCTCTAAAGTTACCCATACACTCACACACAGAGGAGTACAGCACACGGTCGGTCCTGTGTAGGTCCTGTCTGTGGAGTGTAAGATTACTGTTGTACTTTTGAGTTTGCAGGATCATTCTATACTGAAATAATTCAGATTGACCAATGAGCATTGTATGAGTGTATCATGGTCTAATACATTTCTTCTGTCGCTTCCACAGTATTTCTCTCTGGTAAAGTTGGATATTTTCTGCTTCCAGCAAACTGGTCTCCACCTGTCACCATTCCAAACCTTTTCCCAATTTATGTCCATTTGAACACACCTATGGGTGATATTACTGAAATGACATTCTGAAATGATTTTTGATTCGCAAAAATTTCGATTTACGGCATTTTTAATCGGGATGCTTTGCAATCTTGCGTTCATTCCCTCAGTCTAAACATCACCTGCTCCCTCCATCAGTCCAGCCAGCTCCAACCCAGAACCCCCTCACCTTAGTGGGTCGATCTGTCTGCCTGCCTCCCTCCCTCATCTTTACAAACCTGCCTGCCGCATTCACAGCTGCCAGTGCTCTGATGAAGGCCCACCTGTCCTCACCCATAGTCCCCCCTCTACCCCACACCTCCCCTCTCCTCCCCACCTGTCAGGCTGGTCAGGCTGATCAGGCAGGCCGTTAGCACCGCCCCAGCGGCCATATGCAAACCTCCCTCAACAATTAATGGAAGATGTGCCGCCCCGTGTCCTCCTGGGTAATTTGTACAAGAGGAGCTCGGGCAGGGAGACAGGAGGGGGAGAGGGATGGCAGAGAAATTACAGAGAGCCTTGACATCTGACAGAGAGAGAGAGAATGGAGGAGAGGGTATTCCCATACTCACTCTTTCAAAAATGAAAAGATGATTGCAGAAAAGGGCGCCGGCCTCTTTAATGGGATGTTAGCCCATGAGCGGCGCCGATTGCCTTTAACAAGATTGGTGTATTGATTAAAAGGCTGATTTAACAGGCCGCGCCGGCTACCCGGTGGAGAGATGGGGATGATGCGCCAGCTGCTGTCTAAGTTCGCCGGGCGTCCTCCAAGGGCCCCACCATCCATCATCTCAATATGGCGATGGGAGGCAGTTTATGTTGTGTTAATTTCCTCCAATAAATCAGTAATTATTGCAATCCTGTCCCTGCTGTTTATCCTGCAGCTGTTTTTCCATTTGTCGAGAGAGCGGGTGTTCTCTGAGGACCGCACGCGCTTCTACGGTGCCGAAATAGTCTCCGCTCTGGACTACCTGCACTCCGCCAAGATTGTGTACCGGGATCTCAAGGTAAACAAAAAAAGCGGGAAAGTAATCAGATATTTGGGAAGTTGTTGTTTCCCTCACCTAATGTGGCCCATTATCCTGTGCGAGTGGCACGGGATGTGGGGAATGTATTAAAAGCTCCAGAGTTTTCAGTTTTGGGAGAGAGGGGCTTTTTGAAAAACATCAAAATTCTCTCGGGTGTGTGAAAGATGACACAGCGTTTCGCTTACAGCCTTGGCCCAAGCCTGCCTGAAACATGAAAAAAGAAGCGTTTGCCGTTAAAATTAAAAGGTTGAACGGCTTGACTAGCTTGAGGTTTCTTTCCCTTCATCTGCTAGGAACTGTGAACAAGAAGGAGACTTGTTTACTTTCCTCCTTGTTATTAACGTGACTCTGGTCAGACTATTCAACTTCCCTCACAATGTGAAGTGTCTCCACAACACATTTTACTGGCTGAGACATGAGTAGAGGCAGAGGCAGACAGTACATTTTCTTGTGTACTTGAAATTATCAAATAAACTTGGGGGACATAGAGAGGAATCACAGACTGCCTTCTCTTGTGCAGCTCAGCAATACAGTATGTGTTGTCAGAGTCGTTGAGTTTGCAGTACATCCCTGGGCTTTTATAAGCCTGTTTTTCTAACTGTGTTGCACTGCAGTGCTTGTCTGTCCTTGTGGCATTGTCCTGCCCACACACTGGCTTGGCCTTCAGCGCTTTCAAAGTTGTTTCCTGTTCCCCTGCAGCTGGAGAACCTAATGCTAGACAAAGACGGACACGTCAAAATCACAGACTTCGGGCTCTGCAAGGAAGGAATCACAGATGCTGCTACAATGAAGACTTTCTGTGGAACGCCGGAGTACCTAGCTCCAGAGGTACAGTACGGTCCCTTCTAAACCCACATTCCCTGTCTGGTATATTCACCCCTTCAAACCCCTGACATACAGTACAAAACTCACCCGAGCATTAGAACTCAATTGTATTAGGTCTACATCATTATTATAGTTGTGTACCCCAGTTCACTTTGATTTAGAACTAAACATCATAAACCCACTACAATAACCAGTCTATTGAGATACTGTAGCCTATTTATGGCCAAGACTTTAAGATTCATCTGCCAAATAATGCTTGTAGCTATGGCAGCAGGTTTACATCATCCTCATGGCAGAGTCCCATAGCTAATGACGCCATTGGGACTCACACTGCCTCTCACAGTGAGCATAATGTAAACCCCCTCACATGCTCTATAGGAGACACTGTCCCTGGCGCCAGGCTGACAAACAAGTGGATGTGTGAAGTTGTAAGATTGAAATTGAGGAATCTAGTTATATCAAACACCGTTCTGCTGTGATTTCTCATTGGCCGATTTGTTTTATCTTCTCTCTTTATTTAAAGCTAGAATGTTTAGTTGCTACATCCATTTTTGGACTTATAAATGAATGATATATGCTCTTTGATTCTTGAACAATAGACCTTATAAATGCCTCATGAACTTAGTTCAATTGTCGTACCCCATCAGAACCCAAAATATAAGTTGTTTTACTCCAATGTTTGTAAACAATGTAAATGTAAACAAACACTGTATATCCTCATAACCTAGTTAAAACTATAATTTTGATATCAAGGAGGGCACTTGCATCCATAGCTCTGTGTATGAATTTTTGAATGGTTACATCTTTCCAGGCGCATCTCTCAGCTTTTCACCAAAACGGAGGCGGGGTACTGCAGATTCTAGCTTTAAGTAGTCACTTTAATGTTCAATAACGAACTGCTATATTCTGGTCATTAACAACAGTAAAGTAGATGTACAATATTTTACAACTCAATAACAAGTATTTGGTGTCCTTTCTGAATGACAAAAAAAACATTTAAAAACGTACCACATTGCAAACCATTTTTTTCCCCCTTTAACCAATGCTTAAACATGACCAACGTTATGGTCTCAGGTTTTTACTACAATGCATATTTATGAAGTGCAGAGGAGTGAGGACTGTGGGTCGGGTGGGGGAAGAAAGGCAGGGGATAGACGGGGGCATAGATCCCACTTAAAAAAGTATGGAGGACAATTTGGCGCTGGATTTTGTTTTGCTAAGGCCCTCCGCTGTGCCAGGAGATGATTTGAGTGTTGGTTATTTTTCACAAGAGTATGTGATTGCACAAAAAAGTACATGCTAAATAGAGGCAGATGGTGGCAGATGGGGGAGGTTGGAAGAAGGTGGCTGGGAAACCTGGAAATCTATACCGCCGCACTGGTGTAAAAATAACAGAACACACTCCGCGCCAAGTTCCAGACATGCAAAGTAGCTGGGATTTAAAAGAGGGAAGTTAAAATATTCCAATGCTTTGGGGTTATAAAATGAAATTTAGATAGTTTTTCTTTTTGTTTGTGTAAAATATATTTGATTTGCCTTGTTAAAAAAAGGGCAAATGAGAATACCAAAAATATTTTTTCTTAATAATACATTTGTAACACATACTCTCCTAGTTTTGGTTACTTTAGCCTTATTGAAATAACTCAGTGACATCTCTCTCATTTTGATATGCATGTATTTTTTACAAAGTAAAAAAAATGTGCAGGTTAAAACATTTGGGAAGATATAACCAAATGATTTGATAACGGTAGTAAAAATATATTAAATTGTTTATACTGTAGTGTTTCAATGCACATTTATGCGCCATGTGTATATGTACATTTAGCCTATTATGTTTCTTTATGTGTGTGTACACAAGCTAGGGCAGGCTGGGCGGGCGGAGCTGTGTGTTTGTTCCCTGTGCCCCGCTGGGTAACTGGGCTGGTGGAGCCAAAGGCTCTCTCTCTCTGTCCCTGCCCAGCCAAGCCTGCCAAGGGCCCCAGTCAGTCCTGGGAGCAGCAGCCCCGCCACATGGCTGTCCGAACGGGGCCTGTTCCTCCCCTCCAGGCTTGCCTCTCTGCCTGTGGCTCTGGAACAGGGGGGACCCCAACTGGCTCTGTGTGTATTAATCGCATCCCTGCCTGCACCCGAGCTGCTCCTGCTACAGTCCCAGGACAAACTCCCAATCCCAGCTCTCCCTGCACACACACATGCATATGTACACACATATGCATATGTACAGACACACACACACACCTCTGGCCCTAGGTGATGAAACGGCATTAAACATGTAACTATTTTTTCTCCTAACTTTTGGTTTGATGAGGGGGAAGGATATTCCATCTGGTGTGCGTGGTAGCATTCCTCCTCAGGTTTTTACTTGGTAATCCAGTGTTATCCCTCCAGCATTATGTTCAAACCCATGAATAGTTCATCTTTGACTGTACCACTGTTTCTCTCAGTGATGCTGATTTCCATCCAGCCGGTTGCCCGTCTTGATAAGCTCAATACGTGTTATTACCAGCAATTTGCTTCCAGTGTTATTTAGTTTGATAATTCTCAGCTTTTTGGGATTACATGTAGTGTACAAACACAGTAACTTGTTTCAGTCATTTAAAGTTCAGTCTAACTGAATTCTTAGTGATTAGGGCCTGTATTCATAAAACGTCTTGAGTAGGAGTGCTGATCTAGGATCAGGTCCTCGTCTTCTTCAATATAATCTAAATGGCAGAACTTATCCTTGATCAGCACTCCTACTCTGAGATGCTTTATGAATACGGGCCCAGAAACTCAGAATGTTTTTTGGAGGTTGTCATGTTGTCTTGGTTGATATTTTCTGGTTAGGACTACTCTTTAAGACAGCGGATCATTGCGTTGACACGTCCAGGTTCTGCTTCCCATTAAGATTAGAGACAAGACATTATTATTCTAGAGATTCAGAGCATATGCTTAACTGGCCTCTCTCCAGCGCCACTTGTCGTTAGGTAGTCATATTAATTAGGCCTTTCCTCAGCGACGGTCTGAAATGGAGCCTGTACTCCCTCCATCTCTCTTCCTCCCTCGCTTTTTCAACAAGGTGAACGGCAGCACACCGGAGACGATGTAAGAGAAGGAGAAGAGCAGGTTGATTGTGTATTAGGACAGCAGCCCAGATAGAAGGCTTTGATTCAGACGTGGCTCCTCTGGCTCCATGCTTCCCGTAGCCAGGTATCCACCTCTCTCTCTGGTGAGGCTGCCCTTGAACCAGCGGGTCACATCATGATGGCGAGGCCCTCTATGTCCATCCAGGAGCGTTTCCTGTCTGCCCGTGCCAGGTAGGGCCTCCAGCGCCAGCCACTTGGCTTGGCCAACAGGGGCATCTGTGACACGCAGCAGCAGAGTGACAGCCATCGCAGTCTATGTAGTGATGCCACTGCATGATGCTGTTGGGTTCTCATGTCACGGGAACACCGTACTGTGGAATAGGGCTTTGTGTTAGTCATAGTAAACCAGCTGGACCTGGAAACAGAAACTCGCAGGGGTCAAATGTCCACCAGGTCGTTTGTTAACCAACTTTGCGTCAGAAGTCGGTTGTATGTAAAACACTTGGCGAAATAACAAAGTTGATGTGCTTCGTGTTTTTGTGTGTGTTGTTGGCAGGGGTGATCGGACCAGTTTGCAGCAGTTTGTTCCTCTGAACTGCAATGTTGAATAGAGGAGTTAGTGCCTGTCCCATAGAGATACCATACAGTTCATATTGATAATATGTTCTTATTCCATGATCTGTGTGTCTGTCCAGGTGCTGGAGGACAATGACTACGGCCGGGCGGTGGACTGGTGGGGTCTGGGCGTGGTCATGTATGAGATGATGTGCGGTCGGCTACCCTTCTACAACCAGGACCATGAGAAGCTGTTTGAGCTGATCCTCATGGAGGACATCAAGTTCCCCCGCACGCTGTCGTCAGACGCCAAGTCACTGCTGTCAGGACTACTCATAAAGGACCCCAACAAAAGGTATAGGCCAGCTATACTATACACACCCTGGCCAGCCAGACTCCAAGCAGCACTGCTCACCATCCAATAATGCCCCATTGGAAGTGACTATACACTAGCTCTATTTAAACTAACTATCAGGGTTGAGGTCAATTCAGTTTTACACTCAGTTAACCCCAACCCTGCTAGCTTTAAAAAGCTTCAAGTCAATCATATCTATTCATCAAATTCAAAGTACTGTAACACTAATGTCTTGGAGGCAGACAAACCTTTGAATAAATTGTGATGCTTACTTTTCACAGGCTTGGAGGAGGTCCAGATGATGCTAAAGAAATCATGGGACATAGTTTCTTTACTGGAATCGAGTGGCAAGATGTTTATGATAAGAAGGTAATGCCTGTAATACCAGTTCTATAATATGTACACATTCATATTGTAGAATCATGTTGGGAGTCCTACAGGACTCCTGCTCTTTGCCCCTCACCAGTATGCATTCCTGATCATAGTTTGCTAACTCATTGTCTAGATAGAGGAAAGTTATCCTTGCTCTTTCAGTGCTTTACCATCACAGACACAGTGTACTCCTAAGATGATGCAACCCTGGTAGCAGAGGGAGGTGAAATGCATTGTGGGAGGTGTAAACTCGTTGCCTCCAGTCCTGCCTGTGTGCTGCAACACCTCTGTGACACAAGTGCTGTGTGTTTCCCTCCCCTCCTACCTAGCTGATACCGCCCTTCAAACCTCAGGTGTCGTCAGAGACAGATACCAGGTATTTTGACGAAGAATTCACGGCACAGACAATTACAATAACTCCCCCTGAAAAATGTGAGTGAAACTTTTTCTTATTGTTCTTTTTTGCTAATGTTTAAAAGGTGAGACACTGTCACTTGACACTTTACTCAGGCTATGTTAGATGTGCAAGTGGTGTAACAATGTCTTTCCATATGTTAGATGATCATGTTTTATTTTGGGGCTAGATTGTATCAGAGCCACGCTAGCCGCATAGCAGTTGTTTTAGCAGTGTTGGAGGTGGAACTGCTGCGTTAGGGCTGTCAAATTCACAAGCGGCTCCTGGAATTCGACTTCAATCAGTGTAGATGAAGGGGAGGAGACAGGTCAAATAAGGATGTTTGGCCTTGAAACAATTGAGCCAGATTGTGTATGTGTGCCAATCAGAGGGTGAATGGACAAGACAAAACATTTCTAGTGCATTCGGAAAGTATTCAGATCCCTTGTCTTTCTCCACATTTTGTTACATTACAGCCTCAATCTACACACAATACCCCATAATGACCAAGCAAAAACTGTTTTTTAGAAATGTTTGCAAATGTAAACATACAGTTGAAGTCGGAAGTTTACATACACTAATGTTGGAGTCATTAAAACTTGTTTTTCAACCACTCCGAACATTTCTTGTTAACAAACTATAGTTTTGGCAAATCGGTTAGGACATCTACTTTGTGCATGACACAAGTAATTTTTCATTCAGATTATTTCACTTATAATTCACTGTATCACAATTCCAGTGGGTCAGAAGTTTACATACACTAAGTTGACTGTGCCTTTAAACAGCTTGGAAAATTCCAGAAAATTATGTCATGGCTTTAGAAGCTTCTGATAGGCTAATTGACATAATTTGAGTCAATTGGAGGTGTACCTGTGGATGTATTTCAAGGCCTACCTTAAAACTCAGTGCCTCTTTGCTTGACATAGTGGAAAAATCAGCTAAGACCTCAGAAAAAAATGGTAAACCTCCACAAGTCTGGTTCATCCTTGGGAGCAATTTTTTTATTTTATTTTTTTATTTCACCTTTATTTAACCAGGTAGGCTAGTTGAGAACAAGTTCTCATTTACAACTGCGACCTGGCCAAGATAAAGGAAAGCAGTGCGACACAAACAACACAGAGTTACCCATGAAATAAACAAACATACAGTCAATAATACAATATAAAAAGTCTATATACAGTGTGTGCAAATGAGGTAGGATAAGGGAGGTAAGGCAATAAATAGGCCATAGTGGCAAAATAATTACAATATAGCAATTAAACACGAGTGATAGATGTGCAGAAGATGAATGTGCAAGTAGAGATACTGGGGTGCAAAGGAGCAAAATAAATGATAGAAATAACAGTATGGGGATAAGGTAGTTGGATGGGCAATGTACAGGTGCAGTGATCTGTGAGCTGCTCTGACAGCTGGTGGTTAAAGTTAGTGAGGGAGATATGACTCTCCAGCGTCAGTGATTTTTGCAGGTACTTTGTAGGTACCACATTCATCTGTACAAACAATAGTACGCAAGTATAAACACCATGGGATCACAGACCTGTCATACCACTCAGGAAGGAGACGCGTTCTGTCTCCTAGAGATGAATGTACTTTGGTACAAAAAGTGCAAATCCCAGAACAACAGCAAAGGACCTTGTGAAGATGCTGGAGGAAACAGGTACAAAAGTATCTATATCCACAGTAAAACAAATCCTATATCGACATAACCTGAAAGGCTGCTCAGCAAGGAAGAAGCCACTGCTCCAAAACCGCCATAAAAAAGCCAGACTACGGTTTGCAACTGCACATGGGGACAAAGATTGTACTTTTTGGAGAAATGCCCTCTAGTCTGATGAAACTAAAATAATGACCATCATTATGTTTGGAGGAAAAAGGGGGAAGCTTGCAAGCTGAAGAACACCATCCCAACCGTGAAGCACGGGGGTGGCAGCATCATGTTGTGGGGGTGCTTTGCTGCAGGAGGGACTGGTGCACTTCACAAAATAGATGGAATCATGAGGACGGAAAATTATGTGGATATTTTGAAGCAACATCTCAAGACATCAGTCAGGAAGTTAAAGCTTGGTCGCAAATGGATCTTCCAAATGGACAATGACCATGCATACTTCCAAAGTTGTGGCAAAATGGCTTAAGGACAACAAAGTCAAGGTATCGGGGTGGCCATCACAAAGCCCTGACCTCAATCCCATAGAAAATTTGTGGGCAGAACTGAAAAAGCGTGTGCGAGCAAGGAGGCCTACAAACCTGACTCAGTTAAACCAGCTCTGTCAGGAGGAATGGGCCAAAATTCCCCCAACTTATTGTGGGAAGCTTGTGGAAGGCTACCCGAAACGTTTGACCCAAGTTAAACAATTTAAAGGCAATGCTACCAAATACTAATTGAGTGAATGTAAACTTCTGACCCACTGGGAATGTGATGAAAGAAATAAAAGCTGAAATAAATCGAGTCTTCTTGGGTATGACGCTACAAGCTTGGCACAGCTTTATTTAGGTAGTTTCTCCCATTCTCCTCTGGAGATCCTCTCAAGCTCTGTCAGGTTGGATGGGGAGCGTCGCTGCACAGCTATTTTCAGGTCTCTGGTGTTTCTTTCCAAATCATGTCCAATCAATTGAATTTACCACAGGTGGACACCAATCAAGTTGTTGAAACATCTCAAGGATGATCAATGGAAACAAGTTGCACCTGAGCTCAATTGAGTCCCATAGCAAAGGGTCTGAATATTTATGTGAATGTCTCTTTTTTTTTGTAGATTGAGGATTTTTCTCCCCAATTTTGTGGTATCCAATTGGTAGTTACAGTCTTGTCTCATCGCTGCAACTCCCGTACAGACTCGGGAGAGGCGAAGGGCGAGAGCCGTGCGTCCTCCGAAACACAACACAACCAAGCCGCACTGCTTCTTGACACAATGCCCACTTAACCCGGAAGCCAGCCGCACCAAAGCGTCGGAGGAAACACCGTACACCTGGCGACCGTGTCAGCGTGCACTGCACCCGGCCCGCCACAGGAGTCGCTAGTGCGCGATGGGACAAGGACATCCCTGCCCGGCCAAACCCTCTCCTAACCCAGACGGCGCTGGGCCAATTGTACGCCGCCCCTGGGTCTCCCGGTCGCGGCCGGCTGCGACAGAGCCTGGACTCGAAACCAGAATCTCTAGTTGCACAGCTAGCACTGTGATGCAGTGCCTTAGACCACTGTGCCACTTGGGAGGCCTATAATTTTTTTATTCATTTTAGAATAAGGCTGTAACGTAACAAAATATGGAAAAGGGGAAGAAGTCTGAATAGTTTCCGAATGCACAGTAAGTGCCTTTGAATGGGGTATGGTAGTAGGTGCCAGCTGCACCGGTTTGTGTCAAGAACACCGCTGGGTTTTTCCACGCTCAACAGTTTCCTGTGTGTATCAAGAATGGTCCACCACCCAAGGGATATCCAGCCAACTTGACACAACTGTGGGAAGCATTGGGGTAAACATGAACCAGCATCCCTGTGGAACGCTTTTGACACCATGTAGAGTCCATGCCCCGATGAGTTGAGGCTGTTCTGAGAGCAAAAGGGAGGGGGTGGGGGGGGGACTCAATATTAGTAAGTGTGTTCCTAATGTTTGGTATACTCAGTGAAGGTTGTAATCTCATTGATCAACGGCTCAACCAAATAATCCACGTTGAAATGACGCGTTGTGCCCAGTGGGTCGTTCACAAATTCGAACACTGAAATATGATGTAATCTACACCTGGCTGATATAAATCTTCATTATTTTGTTTAATGATTTTCAATTTGAGCATCATTATTTCTATATAGCCTACACCTTCTCGTTATGAACTTCTAACTCGAGTGGGACGGGTGTGGCTTCGTGACAATGATCACAAGAGCAGCTGCTCACCGATTTGACAGCTCCAGCGCAGTTACACCTCCGACAGTGCCAAAACATCAGCGATGAGGGTGTCAGCTATTGCTAGTTAACGCTTGATCTAAATGAATCTAGGCCTTAAACATGCTCACTAGAGCATCAGAGAGGCTTAAATAGAATCACTGTAAAAAGGTTGAATTGCATGATTGAAGTGAGTAATGTCCTGTTTGTCCCTCCCAGTTGATGAAGACGGGATGGATTGCATGGACAACGAGCGGAGACCACACTTCCCCCAGTTCTCCTACTCGGCCAGTGGGAGAGAATGATCGCTGTATCCAGACAGTACTGCACCACCATCAGTACCAATGGAAGGTTACAGTATAAAACCAACCTAGCCTGAGCTAACCCCTCCTCTCTCCATTTGGGTCATTCCATAGTGAGCATGGAGATCCATCACTGTATGTTTTATGTGTCTGTTTTTTCATGGGGATTTTGCATGTGTGGTCAGACAGAAGTTCAGCCCTGTTGGTAGTTCCCGACAGTTAAAGGTGCATTTCTTATGGAATGCTCCTTTTAAAGCCTTGAAACTGACTCAAGAGGGCAAACGGGTTTGTTGTGTTGTGTGTCATTAGATCCCTTGGTCATTGACTTCTGCGATCCAGTTCTATCTACTGTAGGAGACTGACATTCCTGGTAGGGAGCGCTGCTGTCTTTAGCGTTCTCATTTCACATAGGACAGTATACTAGAACTCGAGATTCACAGGAGATTCTCCATTTGTTTGCTGTGTCATAATCTGCAACGGTCCTCATTCTTCTCTTGATGACATTTGGGTTTACACATTGTCGTTTGGTTAGCTAACATCTGTGTTGTGTGTATAGAAATAAGTTTACTATAGGATTAGAGATTTTTCTTTCAGAAGTCAAAAACGGCCAGAAAACGGTTCACTCAGGCTACACAGAGATCAATCTGTCTTCACCTCCGTATACAGGTCACCGGTACTGCTATCTTTACTCTGCAGGTCAAGCTACAAGCGCTAACTATACAAACCACCTCCACCACTTCTCATGGACACTATGACTGTAGTCTCACATATTATACTGTTACGTCATTTTGTCCCTTATTTAAGGTGTGCAAAAGTAAACCTCTAGTCTCGTCTGCTATTTGTTGATAGGCTGTGATTTTTACTTTCTCCTCTCGCCTGTGAAATCAGTCATTCGAATAGTGTGAACGCTTTGGGATGTTGCTCTGCCAATGTTATGTATGAATGGGAGTAAATGTTTGTGTACTGTGTGTAGAGATTTTAAGAGAGCCTGAAGGCACAGCACTGTTGGCTGTAACCTCCTGTGAATCCGAGCTGTGCGTTAGCTGTCAGGAACAGCAAGGTTCACCTCAACTTGTCTTAACAGTGAGGATGAGAGGAAGAGCATTCTAGGTATGTGTGTCAGGGTTATCTGGCTGAAGGTAGATGCTTCCCACAACTGAAATTATGTAAAGCTTTATTTCAGACATATCACCATAGAAAATAAAAGCATTCAAAAACAAAAATGTATAAATGTGAATGAGAAATGCAAGATGGTGGCTGTTTACTGTCTAATGCTCCTGTAAGGGGGGTGGCTAATGGGGTTTGGGGGTGGGGCTAAACCTGTAAGAAGGGTGAAGGAATTTGAATTATCTGACCGGGGTGGGGGACATACTGTATAACTATGATTCAATGGGGACAAGAGGGAGGTATTGGCATTGTTTGATTTGGACCACAGCAATGGCTTCCTGTTGTTTTATTTATTTGTTCTTCTTTTGTAGAACTGTTCTTGTTATATGATTAGGATTAATGTCCAGTCTTTTGTTCTGGATGAAAAAGGCACCTCGAATAATGGCTTAAGAATGTAGAAGCAAAGCCTTCATGTTTTTGTTTTTGCTCTAATTTTTTATTTTTTTTGGTTTGTTTCTTTGTTCTCTTACCAAAATATGACGACAATGAAAAAGACAGAACTCTTTAATATGCTGTCTGCTCTATCAGTATCAAGGTATTATTATTAAATATTTTCCATAAGACTTTTACATTTCACGGGCATCTAACCTGGAATGTCTAAGTGGTATTAAAACCTTTAAGTTCTCTTCTCCACATACAGTATATAAGGGCTGTATAAGCTTCAACTGGTATGACGCTACTGTTGTCTTCTAGCATCTGAGCATTCCTGTAATACATGTAAATACATGAGAATGGCACAGAACAAGCTTCCTCAAACTGTGTAATTTACTACATTTTAGTTGCTTAATAACACACTGCATGTTTAGGCCTTTTTCTTTACCTCTGCTTTTTAGAACAAGAAAAATATGACATTAGAATGAATAACTTAAGCATTTACAAAGGGAATATATTCATTGGCTCTACGGTTTTAAAGTCAAGAGATTGTAAGAATAGGCGTAGATGGAGAATAGCTACAAAGCTTACTGAAGTAATGAGTATTATAGACTCTGTGACCACTGTTCCAAGTGTAGATACACTGCAGACTGTTTGGTAATGAGTATTATAGACTCTGTGACCAATGTTCCAAGGGTAGATACACTGCAGACTGTTTGGTAATGAGTATTATAGACTCTGTGACCAATGTTCCAAGGGTAGATACACTGCAGACTGTTTGGTAATGAGTATTATAGACTCTGTGACCAATGTTCCAAGGGTAGATACACTGCAGACTGTTTGGTAATGAGTATTATAGACTCTGACCAATGTTCCAAGGGTAGATACACTGTATAATTAACTTTATTTTGTGGCTGACTACTTTGGGATCTTGTAACAGCTTTCAATGCTACATAGAATGTAGTTTCCTTAACATTATGGTGTTGTATTACCGTTTTACCATAGCTAATAGTCAATGACCAATAATGTTTTGGGGTCATCATTTTATTGAAGTGTACCACAGTCAGCATAGGAATCTTCAAGTGATAGTCAAGTCAACCACCTACTCTATGCTGACTGGCATCATTTGATTTATTCTAAAAGTGTACAACATTCAGTAACTAGCTCTGTGGAAGAAGAGCCATAGTATTCAATGGAACGTAACACACCATTCTGTATAACTATATATTTTCTTGCTATTTTAAAGCTAGTTTCCTTCAATTCTACACATTCTGCCATGTCTTATGTGTGTTCATGTCATATCTGAGTGACTCAAACATTACAACATAATCAATGGGCTAAAAACCATTAGCTGACATGGACTAGTTGATCTGGACATTTCTGACAAGTTATAAATAAGTCTCTACGGTCTGCAATGACAAGAGGAACTGATGATGTACTACCCAATTTTTAAATTGCACCTTGTGCTTTCTACTATTACAACTTTCAAAAGTCCGACTAAGTTCCTAAGAGAACCACTAAGGCACAAGTCCTATCCACTAGTCATAAGTTAGCCTTGCTTAGCATCAATGTGACCTACGATTATCCATCGAAAGGACAGAGTTTACACATTCCTGATTTCCAGGTTACATTCAAGTTCCATTTGATGTTTGTGATATAATTTAGGTTCAGTATATTCCACCAGTGGTTTGCAAAGCAAGGAGGACGTAGCCTATCATGCTAATGTCAGAGCAGAAGACAAACCATTTTTTTTAGCAAGAGATATCCTGTCTGTGAAGGTATGAAAAGAGTTAGAGTGAATGTAGTGATGTGGACCAAAAAGACCAAAGCAGATGTAGTGACATTTCTCAGATTATTACACATTCCCAAAGGATGAATGATTGGTCTTATATTCATTGTAGTTGATGGGGTCCAATAAGAGGGAAAAGAGGAAGTTGAGCAAGAGAGAAGTATATTTTGTATGCGTACAATATACTGTACATTACTAGTTCAGAAAGTGACTGTGGTATGGCTTTGATAAGAGAACGAGTAGTCGTTTGGTATAACTAATTTTGAGGTGGCTCGATATAGTGAGTCTATTGAAAAGGTATGATGGCCATAACTTCAAAAAGTGTGACATGATTGGTCCATATTTAAGCCACTAGAGAAAGTCCTTTTTTTAAACTTTTTTTTGCATGGAACAGGTGTGGTTTTGAGATTATATTGCAAAATGAGAAATGGTGAATCTTGTTCAGCTGTGATACAAGTAGGAAGTTAACTCTTCTCATAAGAGAAGACTGTGAAATATGGGAAAGACATTATTTGTCTTAGCAGTTAATTGTTCATGATTGAATGTCAGTCTGTTGTTTTATTAATATGGCCAATTATGTATGATAGAAGAATGTGGAGAGAAACTGAACAACTGTGCTGTGATCACTAACCCCTAGGCTTTCAATTGTGTGGTTGTCTGTTATGGTTGAGTTTTCTCTTTGTCTTCCAAGATGCATTCCTTTTTTGTTTTTGCTGGTATGTGTTTTGACTAAAAAAGAAACATTTCACCATGTGTGATTAATAGGGGCTTTTATGGCTTACAATGTGATTTTGAATCATTTTTATTTAAACATTTAAAAAAAAAAAAAAAAAAAAAATTTAATCAATGGACAACTTGAATTTGTTTATTTTATTTTTGAATTGAATATGGTTGAGTATAATGTTTTGGGGTATTTAGCAGTCATGTTATGGTCTTTAGTACTGCAGCTGATTATGGACGAGGGGGAAGGAAGGGAGAGTTACAGTATTCTCTCTTTCGCCTTTTCGGCATTACTATTCGTTTTTCTGTGAAATTCTGTTTCCTCCACCATTTGTCAAAGTCACACAAAGAAATAAAATCTTGCATAATTATGTCAGATGCTTGATTATGTCCCTGGGGGAGAAGATCCGCGTTAAAGCTTGATTTTAAATTTAAAGGCAATGTTCCCGCATTGCGGAAACTGCATTCATGTTAAATGCTGCATATGTTGGCCCAATCGGAAATTGTCTTTACATTTTAACGCAGATCTTCCACGATACGGATTGAATCCAACCCTTAGTCCCCCTTAACGGAAACTCCCATTACAAATTGTAAAAAACTATCGTTAGTCGTCGCATCCCACGGTATGTTGACAGACGCTACGATACCATCCTATGTTATGTGCATCTAACAACGAGAGATTACTGTGGCACTGCTTCAGACACAGAAGACTTCACATTTCGCTTGGCTGAACTGTGACTATTGCTGGCTTCACGTGCTTGTGGGAAATAGGAAACTGGGATGTCCAACATGATTGTTTTCAAGAAAAGTGCTTTTGAAGTCGGAACACTTCTTCAACCAATAAGCTTGCTAATAATAACGTTGGCTAGCTTGCTTTATATTGACAATATGGTCAGACTTGCTACATTATTCACATTGATAAGGTTATTGTAAAAAACGTATGTTGTCATCTTTTAGTTGAAAAGGTCAGTGGTAAGACGTGGCAACTCGGGGAACAACCTTTTCTGAGTTTCCTACTTGGAGGGTCATTCAAGTTAATTTTCCCACTGGGAATTAGGAGCTTCCTATAACTCCGATAGCACGTGAACGCGGCAATACTTCCATTTCATCCATATGAATATGCACTTGTAAAAAAGGAATAGACTGTTTTTATAAGGACATATTTGAGAACAGGGAATTTCAAGGGGGAAGCTAATGTCCTTATTGACGTTGCAGTGCACACTACCAAGGGCAATTGGCAGTACGGGCCAAAATGATAATACGCTTTTTTTTATTACATAAATAAACTGCTATCATGTAAATTGCTCCTTTTATGATTTCAGAGAACTGAAAATTGCCCTTACATTTAAAATAAATAAAAATAAATAAGAGAATTACTTGAAAGCACAGTCCCCTCATGCAGTCCATGCTTAAATTAGTTTATTGTTAAAATATTGTCATAATGAAGTGTGATAATAACAAGGCCAGGAGAGGCTGCTGGGAGACAACTTCAGCTGAGTGACACTGATGAGGTCTTACCTTTCTACTGGACATGTCTTACCTGTTATTCTAAGAGAGCTCAGTTCCACTCAGTCACGATTCAATTTAGAACTCGCAGATTTAAAAAAATATATTTAAAAAATGTAGCTATATATGAGGAGGATACGTAGAACATCCACCTAGGAATCCCAGATGTTTGTTTCCGCGGGTTATTAACAGAGTGATGTTCAGTTCCACTGGGTGAAGCATTCTAGTGCCGTTGGCCATCTCCAGGGTCAAAGGTCTGAGTTGAGCTGTGTGATCGCCACGACTCCGACCAACGACAATGTGGGTTCTATCCTTACTAACTGCAGGGTCTATATATAAATCTATTTTACACCTCAGTGTACACACTTTGCTGCTACTGTTTGTAATGTCTACAACAGATTTTCTTGTCATCTTGCTCCTGGTAGTGTTATGAACGAGCATGAATTGTAAAGTATTTATTTAAAAACAAATCGCTGTCAGATGAAAACCTCATCTCCAAAACTGAAAACTTTTAGGAAATTGAAAAAACTGCCATATTTTCCCATTAACGAACAAACAATTATGAACTTTCAGAAGCTATTTTAAATACATTTTATTGGTCCTAGAGTCAATGTTCAGAGTACATTGAGTGGACTTACTGCTTTCAATACATGTCAAAAATAACATTTTAAAAAAGGCAAAAAGAGGAGTTACGAGGTTTTCATCCAACAGCGACGTAATAATAACTTGTAATTAATTTGATGTCCATGTAGCTTCAGAGTTTGACATTTTCTTGACCTTGCTAGCTCTGTCATTAGATCCACGTTAAGAGATAGTCGTGTGGTTAAGGATTTTATGCAGAAGGGATGAAGTATCAGAAAAGAGAACAGTTGTAGTACTCCCTGTCATTAAAGAATACAAACCGTTTTCTTTCCCCTTGTGAATAGGACCCGTAAGGATGTGAAAATTATATGATCTGCAAGAAAGTGTTTTTGTACGTCCTTAGTATTTTTACACGTAAATGTATATGATAGGGACACACATTATTTTCCTTCTTACAGACCGCTTAAATAAAGCACCTTGTCAATCTGCTATCTTTGTCACTTACTTCTGACTACTCGTCATACTGTATTTCTCAATGAGAAAAAAGATAGTTGTCACACTCAATAAGTCAGATTGAGCAATATTTTCAACACTGTATGTAAAATATTTATTGGAATTTTAACTGAAGTTTATATCAAATATTGAAATGACATTCTACAACATGCAGCTTTTACCATGTAAAAACCTTATCTATATATAAAAACATTAAACACTACAATTTAGGAACAATACAAAAACTGTCAAATCTGTAATTCCAAAAGCAAATTTTGTCTATAGAAAACCCTCATATTAATCTAAGCACACACACTCAGCAGGGCTGTGCTGCTGCTGTTTCTGCATGGCTGAGGCAGTGTGTTTGACCATGAGTATCCATGACATGAGGCGCTCTCCACTGTGGTGCTCTCAGTCAGAGATGCTCCCCACACTGAGTCCTGAGATCACCCAGACCTGCTCTCTGCCATCAGCACCATCATTAACCCTACCTCTACTGCTGCCCATTACACACATACAGGGCATTCAGAAAGTATTCAGACCCCTTGACTTTTTCCACATTTTGTTACAGCCTTATTCTAAAATGTATTAAGTAAACATGTTCCTCGTCAATCTACACACAATACCCCATTATGACAAAGTGAAAACAGGTTATTATAAATGTTTACAGATTTAAAATAAAACTGATACCATATTTACATAAGTATTCAGACCCTTTGCTATGAGACTCGAAGTTGAGCTCAGGTGAATCCTGTTTCCATTGATCATCCTTGAGATGTTTCTACAACTTGATTGGAGTCCAACTGTGGTAAATTCAATTTAGTGGACATGATTTGAAAAGGCACATACCTGTCTATATAAAGATCCCACAGTTGACAGAGCAAAAACCAAGCCATGAGGTCGAAGGAATTGTTCGTAGAGCTCCGAGACAGGATTGTGTCGAGGCACAGATCTGGGCAACGGTACCAAAAAATGTCTGCAGCATTGAAGGTCCCCAAGAACACAGTGGCCTCCATCATTCTTAAATGGAAGAAGTTTGGAACCACCAAGTTTGGAACCTTCCTCGAGCTGGCCGCTCTGCCAAACTGAGCAATCGGGGGAGAAGGGCCTTGGTCAGGGAGGTGACAAAGAACCCGATGGTCACTGACAGGGCTCCAGAGTTCCTCTGTGGACATGGGAAAACCTTCCAGAAGGACAACCATCTCTGCAGCACTCCACCAAGCAGGCCTTTATGGTAGAGTGGCCAGACGGAAGCCACTCCTCAGTAAAAGGCACATGACAGCCCACTTGGAGTTTGCCAAAAGGCACCTAAAGGACTCGCATACCATGATAAACAGATTCTCTGGTCTGATGAAGCCAAGATTGAACTCTTTGGCCTGAATGCCAAGTGTCACGTCTGGAGGAAACCTGACACCATCCCTAAGGTGAAGCATGGTGGTGGCAGTATCATGCTGTGGGGATGTTTTCAGGGACTGGGAGACCAGTCAGGATCGAGGGAAAGATGAACAGAGCAATGTACAGCGAGATCCTTGATTAAAACCTGCTCCAGTGCACTCAGGACCTCAGACTGGGGCGAAGGTTCACCGTCCAACAGGACAACGAACATAACCACACAGCCAAGACAACGCAGGAATGACTTCGGGACAAGTCTCAATGTCCTTGAGTGGCCCAGCCAGAGCCCGGACTTGAACCCGATCGAACAACACCAGAGACCTGAAAATAGCTGTGCAGCGACGCTCCCCACCCAACCTGACAGAGCTTGAGAGGATGTGCAGAGAAGAATGGGAGAAACTCCCCAAATGGGCCAAGCTTGTAGCGTCATACGCAAGAAGGCTGTAATCGCTGCCAAAGGTGCTTCAACAAAGCACTGAGTAAAGGGTCTGAATACTTAAGTAAATGTGATATATAAACTCAGCAAAAAAAGAAAAGTCCCTTTTTCAGGATTCTGTCTTTCAAAGACAATTCGTAAAAATCCAAATAACTTCACAGATCATCATTGTAAAGGGTTTAAACACTGTTTCCCATGCTTGTTCAATGAACCATAAACAATTAACGACCATTCCACAGGTGCATGTTCATTAAGACACTAACAGCTTACAGACGGTAGGCAATTAAGGTCACAGTTATGAAAACTTAGGACACTAAAGAGGCCTTTCTACTGACTCAAAAACAGGATCCCTGCTCATCTGCGTGAACGTGCCTTAGGCATGCAGATGTGGCCAGGGCAATAAATTGCCATGTCCGTACTGTGAGACGCCTAAAACAGTGCTACAGGGAGACAGGACAGACAGCTGATCATCCTCGCAGTGGCAGACCACGTGTAACAACACCTGCACAGGATCGGTACATCCGAACATCACACCTGCGGGACAGGTACAGGATGGCAACAACAACTGCCCGAGTTACACCAGGAACGCACAATCCCTCCATTAGTGCTCAGACTGTCCGCAATAGGCTGAGAGAGGCTGGACTGAGGGCTTGTAGGCCTGTTGAAAGGCAGGTCCTCACCAGACATCATCGGCAATAACGTCGTCTATGGGCACAAACCCACAGTCGCTGGACCAGAAAGGACTGGCAAAAAGTGCTCTTCACTGACGAGTCACGGTTTTGTCTCACCAGGGGTTATGGTCGGCTTTGCGTTTATAGTCGAAGGAATGAGCGTTACACCGAGGCCTGTACTCTGGAGCGGGATTGATTTGGAGGTGGAGGGTCCGTCATGGTCTGGACCCTCCACGGTGTGCATCATCGGACTGAGCTTTTTGTCATTGCAGGCAATCTCAATGCTGTGCGTTACAGGGAAGACATCCTCCTCCATCGTGGTACCCTTCCTGCAGGCTCATCCTGACATGGCCCTCCAGCATGACAATGCCACCAGCCATACTGCTCGTTCTGTGTGTGATTTCCTGCATGACAGGATTGTCAGTGTTCTGCCATGGCCAGTGGAGAGCTCGGATCTCAAACCCATTGAGCACATCTGGGACCTGTTGGATCGGAGGGTGAGGGCTAGGGCCATTCCCCCCAGAAATGTCCGGGAACTTGCAGGTGCCTCGGTGGAAGAGTGGGGTAACATCTCACAGCAAGAACTGGCAAATCTGGTGCAGTCCATGAGGAGGAGATGCACTGCAGTACTTAATGCAGCTGGTGGCCACACCAGATACTGACTGTTACTTTTGATTTTGACCCCCCCTTTGTTCAGGGACACATTATTACATTTCTGTTAGGCACATGTCTGTGGAACTTGTTCAATTTGGCTCAGTTGTTGAATCTTGTTATGTTCATACAAATATTTACACATGTCAAGTTAGTTTGCTGAAAATAAACGCAGTTGACAGTGAGAGGACGTTTCTTTTTTTGCTGAGTTTATATATATATATATATATATATATATATATTTTTTTTTTTTATGTACCTGTTTTTGCTTTGTCATTATGTGGTATTGTGTGTAGATTTGAGGAAAAATAACAATTTAATAAATTTTAGAATAGGGCTGTAATGTGAAAAGTCAAGGGGTCTGAATACTTTCCGCATGTATAAATAATACACACACACACAGGATGTGGCCCAAAACCAACCCAAGAGAGAATAATAACTGAATTGGTCATATACACTATTTCTACAGTAGGAGACCATCATTATAAGGAAAGGAGGATACCTAGTCAGTTGGACAACTGAATGCATTCAACTGAAATGTGTCTTACGCATTTAGAGGTGCAGGGGGCTGCCTTAACATCCACGGCGCCCGGGGAACAGTGGGTTAAAACTGCCTTTCTCAGGGGCAGAACGACAGATTTTTACTGTCACTGTGCTTCAGTCAAGATGAAGAGGATGTCATGTGGACAAGGTGTCAGGCCTCCTAGAACCAGCAGGTAACTGGGGAAACAAAGAGGAAATTAAAGAGCAAAAACACACCTGGACACAGGCCTCTAAATTGGGACTATTTTGTCCACATATGCTCCTAAATATTTGGCTGTGCGACCTGGAATTTGAATTTGGGAGGACCAGTGCCTAGAAAAATTATAATAACTGGCCAGATAATTACTGTTGTAATGATTAGGCTTCACTGTACTGCTGTTTCCGAGTGCCCAAGAGAAAAAATATTTGTTACCGTTGTGGTTGCACCATTACTATAGACAAAAGGGCTTGTTTCTATCCCAAACCGTTCTGAAGTTACCCCATAGTACCGGCACTACTTTTCTTTATTTCACTGAAGCAATGGCGGGCCACATTTGACATTTTAGTAGACGCTCTTATCCAGAGAGACTAACAGGAGCAATTATGGTTAAGTGCCTTTCTCAGGGGATTCGAACCAGCGACCTTTCATTTACTTGCCCTTAAGAGCTAGGCTACCTGGTTTAATCTTAAACTGTCACAGGTCATTAATCATTTGTTTACACGTTGTTCAGTCATGTTACCTCATTAACTAACAACCTGGTAACTTCATCAGTATATCCAAACTTTTGGGAGCACAGAAAAAAAGGGAAAGGGATAGCTTCTTCAGGAGAGCAATGATTGAATGACAGATCTCTTGCATGTCATCACTCACAAACGTGACTTTCTTAAAGAGACGGCGTCCAATTTCTATGTAATGCATTTTTGGACAATGTAGAAACCTAATATTACCAAAATGACTAATTTCAATAACAGGCATTTGTATCAACATTGTAGATTTTATAATCAAAAATGTCTTCACAGGTTTGCATATTAGTTTTTAGGGTACAACATTTGTTTCAACAGTAGCTAGAATTCATAATATAGGCCCAAGAATACAGGCTGTATCTCAATCGATTTGGGAAAAAATCAGATTTTCTGGGGCTCCTGGATTTTATGTTGCTCCTAACTTTAAGTTGGGAGCACCAGTGATACAATTTGTTTAAAAAAATGTAGAGCCATGACTGGACACATTGCTGGAGTTCACATATTACTAGAGCCTCAGCAAGTATTGATTCAGGTTTTCGCCCTCAGTTAAGATTGACTCGAATGGCACTATCCTGGAATGACTGTGCTGTTCTGTTCAGCAACACATTGGTGGTTCTTAGAGTAATGCTCCGAGGGAAATCCAGAAGTGCTAACGCTGATAAAAACAACAGCCTGGCAGCATTAGAGCAGCTGAGAACAGAGGCACTCGGCAGGGCTCTCCTCCATCTCCTTAAGCTCTTAAGAATGTCAGCCTCTGTCTCTCCCTCTCTGTCTGACACGCCTTTAGCAGCAATCTGGAAGAGCATCTGTGGAGCGCCTAGTCTTGCGTGATGTGCGGCCCTGGCTACCAGCTGTTGTGGCGCTTGTATGCCTTCTCTTCTTCTCTCTTTCTTTCTCTCACTCGCTCGCTCTCTCTCACTCTTGCCCTCTCTCTGGGTGATAGTGTGGCTCGTCTCTGTGGTTCGGGTGCAGGGGTGAGCTGTACCCAGCACTATATATAGAGATGAACAGTAAATTCAGTGTAGATGACAACCATGGTTCTGACTGTACCTGTATGCGTAGGTTCTGCATCTCTTCAGTGAGGAGGTGGCGCTCCTGCATCAACAGGTTCTGTTTGGCAAGCAGCTCCATCACCTGCTGGGCACTGGACTGACTGTGCTGGTCCAACTGCTGCAGTCTACAGGATACACACACACACACAATGAACACACACACACAGTACAGACACAGTGAACACACAGCACAATAGTCAATGCAACACCTTGTATAATGTACAATTCAACACAATCTTTTCCGACACGTATGATGAACAAGATTAATATGATAGACAAAGTAGATTGATAAAAAGAATAGAGTGTAGCAACAGATCCAGTTATTTTATTTTTATTTAACTAGGCAAGTCAGTTAAGAACAAATTCGTATTTCTAATGACGGCCTACCAAAAGGCAAAATGCCTCTTGCGGTGACAGGGGCTAGGATTAAAAATAAAAATATAGGACAACACACACATCACGACGAGAGACACCACAACACTACATAAAGTGAGACCTAAGACAACACAACATTGTAGCAACACCACATGACAACAACATGGCAGCAGCACAAAATGGAGGACTCATATTGCTTCTCACCCACAAAAAAGATTGCAAATATATTTGATGATCTTTGTCATCAGAGGTATATGATGTATAGTTATAAAACTAAGAGGCAAGACAATGCCAAATACCCCTCAGAAGAAGAGGCCTCCCTCTTCCCAGTGTGTCCCAATACAAAGGGTCCATTCAGCTGATGCTGGGGAGGCCCTCAACGTCCAACAAACACATCAGATCAGCCCAACTAAACATGGCCCCTCCCCCATAACACAGAGCTAACTCACACGCGAGGAATGCATACATTAGCATAAGTGGACCGCTATACACAGGATAGGCTATCCATATAGTAGTGGGAATGGGATGGCTATAGATTATTATTTGACTGTCCATGGGCTATAGTCATCCACCATCATGGGTCCTTGGATCAGATGAGATCCAGGCCAGGTCCCAGTGTCCTAGATCCCACAGGAGGGCACGTCGCCAGGGCCATGGTGGAGCTGAGGAGGGGCCCGGGTGCCCAGGGAGGGGATGTACTCCTTGAGCACAGTAGGCGCCATGCGAGGGGAGGCCTCTAGCTGTTGCTGAAGGGGGGAGACAGATGCCCCTCTCCTTCTGGCTGGGGCAGTGCCGTCTGTGCAGTGGGAAGGAAGGCAGAGCAGGCGGCCCCCGCTTCCCCCCCGTGAGAGCTGGAGCACGCGGGCCCTCCTTGGCCCTCCCCGTCCCCGGCTGCACTGGCCAGCTTGTCCCGGGCTCAGGCCCTGCTGCGCTGGAGGCTGGAGCTGCTGCCTCCCCCTCGCCTGGCCTCCAGAGCCTGGCAACGAGCTGTCAGATCTGGGGATGCAGCCTGCGTCAGCCGGCCCCCGCCCCCACACGGACACACAGCAGGGAGGACACCGCCACGTTAGACACCCAGCTCCGGAGCCCCGCAGAGCCAGGATGGAAACACTCCACAGGACTGACGTGGGGGAGGATAATGACTTTTCAGAGGTTTTCAAGAGGTTTGACGCAGTGAGATGTCTAGATGGTAAACTTTGAAAACGGGTACATTTTGTAATGAAAATGTATTTTGTATGATGCATCTTGCTGCCATTTGAGTCGTGATGACGAGGCCATCAAATAGACATAATAACATTCTTATTATGGATGACATTTTATGTTTTTGCATATCATTCAAATGAGTGCTGAACATAACGCTGGACTGTACTGCAAACCTACTATAGGAGTGTGAGGGACATTTTGAAATGTCACAAGACGAGCCGGTTAATAGGAGCAGCTAAGAAATTGAACATAATTCTTGTAGAGCCTTGGTATTATTTTAAAGTGGTTAAAAAACATTTCCCATAAATATGATAAATTATCAATTTTGTTACATTTTCCAGAGGAATTTGAATTTCCTTCAGGTGATAAAAGGTCATGACCCTGTTATAACAGCACTCTTGTGTAAGGCCAACCTGCAGCAGCAGTCAAGAGTTGCAGCCAAGATGTATTTTAAGATGTCAGTGCAAATGCCATGCATATTAAACCACTTAAACAGGTTGTGTAATTTTGTAACTAATGCTTTCACCAACACAACACCTTACCTCGCCACTTCAGGAACCATGCTGTTTCAATCTGACACATTAGCCTATTAATTACACAATCCTCCTGACCTTAATCCAGCTCCAAAACCACCTTTGTCTTCACCCCCAACCCAGGCGCCTCAACCCCAACCCAGGCGCCTCAACCCCAACCCAGGCGCCTCAACCCCAACCCAGGCGCCTCAAAAACAACCCAGGCGCCTCAAAAACAACCCAGGCGCCTCAAAAACAACCCAGGCGCCTCAACCCCAACCCAGGCGCCTCAACCCCAACCCAGGCGCCTCAACCCCAACCCAGGCGCCTCAACAACAACCCAGGCGCCTCAACAACAACCCAGGCGCCTCAACAACAACCCAGGCGCCTCAACCCCAACCCAGGGCACTGGGGAGGGGTGAGGCAAGAGGTGAAAGGGGGGGGTTAAAGCTCAAACTGAAGAAAAAGGCGAACTCCTCCTCTGAAGAAGCAATCACAATGGGGGTCTGATTAAATTAGGGGCCCGTCCAGCAGCCAAAGCAGCAAATCCAATAACTGCCCTACATTTACTGGCACACAACTTAATTAGGTTTTTAATACAGCTTAGCGCTGGGCTCTCCCCCTGCCCAGGCTGGCTGGCTGGATGACTGGCTGGCCAGTGCCCACTGCTGCCTGTGCTCTGCCCGCTGCTGGTTGGGTGGAGGGGCGGGTGGATGGATGGATGGATGGCAGAGATGGCCGAGCTCAGGCCTCCCCGCTGACCTGGTGAAAGGACACCATCTGCTGGCTCCCAGGCTAACTGAAGACAGGACGGATGCACTGAGACACACACACACACTCCCTAAAAGCAACGGCAAATTATCAATGTCTTTTTTCTTTTTAAACTTTTTAAAGCTGATCTGCCAAATGTGCCTTGATTTACAAGCACCTTCCAATGTGTACACTTCCATCCATCCAGGCAAAATCTGATTATCACTCTTATGGACACTTAATTTTATATACATACATACATACATACATACACACATACACACACACACACACACACACACACACACACACACACACACACACACACACACACACACACACACACACACACCTCTGCAACAGAGACCTGCCGTCGCCCACAGCTTGTGCCTAAGTTCCCAGGTGATGCTGTTTGTTTGTTTGTTTACAGGATGGAGGCTAGCGGTGGAACAGAGGAGACTCTTCAGGTTTGTATAACAAAGTGTGGAGCAGCACTGCTGTGTGGCCTACAGCGATGTTCCAGGGGGGAACCTGGTGTCTGTGTCTCTGTGTGTACTGAGGAACCTGCAGACGGCACACCGGCTCAGCTCGAGGAGCGGGGAGCGTACGTTAAGCCCAGTCTCACAGGCTGAGCCTGGCCCTGCTGTGGCCTGGGGATGTGTGTCTGGCTCTAGTTACACTGGGAGGCTCTAGTCTACTCTGTTCATTTACCAAGCTCTAGTCTACTCTGTTCATTTACCCAGCTCTAGTCTACGCTGTTCATTTACCCAGCTCTAGTCTACTCTGTTCATTTACCCAGCTCTAGTCTACTCTGTTCATTTACCCAGCTCTAGTCTACTCTGTTCATTTACCCAGCTCTAGTCTACTCTGTTCATTTACCCAGCTCTAGTCTACTCTGTTCATTTACCCAGCTCTAGTCTACTCTGTTCATTTACCCAGCTCTAGTCTACTCTGTTCATTTACCCAGCTCTAGTCTACCTCCTGCTTGGCACAACCCAATATCACCTGAGGATGCTTTTTCAGAGGTGTGTTGGCTCTGCTTGTCCAACAGTTGGGAAAACACACACAGGTCCAGGAATTTACAAACCGGTTTAATAAACAGTGG
This sequence comes from Salvelinus namaycush, assembly GCF_016432855.1. Taxonomy (NCBI): domain Eukaryota; kingdom Metazoa; phylum Chordata; class Actinopteri; order Salmoniformes; family Salmonidae; genus Salvelinus; species Salvelinus namaycush. The sequence continues at coordinate 17,838,806 of NC_052341.1, forward strand.
GGGGGGGGGGGGGGGGGGGGGTTGCCTAAGGCCGGTTTGGACAGCATTAATAAGAACACCACTCTTTCCCCATATCAGAGGAGTGTCCTGCAAACTTCTTTGGAACTGAATACTACAGTATAACATTAGGACCGTCCGACCAGTTAAACCTATAGAATACAACTTGGTGAGGATAGAAGTCTGAATTTGGCATCACTTTGCACTAACATAAGGGACATTATACGGTCACAGGAAAAAGCATATCTCCTTAGCAAGAGTCTGACCCATGTTCAATCTGTCATTATGCAATATTCATTTGAATGGGAGTAGATGAACCACCACTAACAACCCAGCCCAGATTGGGGATCATGGGGGATAGTGGGTGAGGAGAGGGGGTGAAGAATGAAGGCAGACTGCCTTGGCTTGCCTGGTTAAAACCATACCGCCAGGGGCAGCACGGCTACAGCTGCTCAGCACCCCACCTCACCCCCCTTAAAAAAAACGTACCCACCCCAGCTCAGCCCGACCCACCCTGCCTAAGCCTAAACCTGGCATGGCACAGGGGTGGGTGGAGTGTATGCCCGGAGGCCATGATGAATATCATACCCCAACCTGTTAGGAATAGACTGGCCCGTTGTTGATCATGGTACCCTTTATTAGTTTGATATCTTTAATCCATGTAATTCTTGGCATGATGAATAGCTCACGTAGACAACAGAACAGTGGATTTGCTGACACCGTCCTGGTCTCCAATAGAACACAAGCTAAACACAGCATCCAGTCTTCCTAAAACCTTAGACCTTTTTCAGATACTCCCAATAAAAACACTGTCTGGTGGTAAAAATGAGCCAAAATTACCACAGTAATGTAACAACAAACTGTTACACAAAACAAAACTCCAAAATAACAAACTAAACCAATGAAAGTCATAGTTCTAAAAGAGCTAATGTTGCTGTTTTAGTTGGTTTTGTGGACGGTGTGACGCTGAGAGGTCTGTTGATGTGATGCTCTGGTTAGTAACACAGCACTCCAGCTTGCATGCCTCTGGGAAGCGGCCCGGCGTACAGCATCGGAGCTGTAAAGCCACCGTTTGACAATGCTATTTCAGCAGGCCGCCCAGCCTCAGCCCCAGGCTACACAGGCCAGCTGGGTGAGACAGAGAGGCAGAGCAAGGGATGGAAGGATGAAGAGAGAGAGGGAGCATCAGTGCCACCCAGAGGGAGAAAGGAGAACAACGAGCCCATACTGAAGAGTAAAAGGAACTCAGGCTGGAAGACTGTCCTGATATAGCCTCTGATGTGCTGATTCCATTCCTATGCAATGGATGTCTCATATTTTCACAAACGTGAACATTGTATGATTATTTCGATTAGGGAAAAACGTGAAGGATGAAAAAAAACACATGGTCTAAAACTGTCTTGATGTACTGTACCCCCCCATTCTGCTCACATATTAGTAAATTACTGAAATGGAGGTCAGATTAATCAAGTATAATAACCACTCCTCAGGGTCACAATAGCCAAATCATCCCCCCCCCCCCCCCCCCCCCCGCGCTTCTCTCTCTCACACACAACCCCTTCTGCATCTTCCTTGCCTCTGCCAACTTCATTTGCAAATGAAAAGTTTGAGGAGCGTCTTCTTGTTTTGGGGAGATGGCAGCACAGTGTGTTGGGGGGGAGAAGATGGGGTGGGGGGAGAAGGAGAAGAGGAGGAGGGGGTGGGTGGCAGAGAACCAGATGAAGCAGCCCTCGCCTGGGGGCCTTCGGTCTCCCCCAGCAGCGGCAAGGCTGTTCCCGGACCGCCGTCCACCGTTTGTTCTATTATCCAATCTCCTGGAGCCTTTTGCCCAACAGCTCCAACAACTGCCTGCACCTCTTCCACACATAGCCCTCCATCCCTCTCTCTTCTACTCCAGACATGCACACCACCTTTCTTTATGGGGCCATATGGCTGACAGAAGCCAGTAGATTTAGCGACACATCTGCGTATACATTACTGCTCTCCTTAAAGGGCCGTGATGCAAGACGCCAGTGTGTGTTTGTCAGAGTGTTGGTGATAATTGCTGAAGGAGCATGCTGGCAGGGGGTGAAGGGACGGTGTGGCACTTGGTGCAGACGGGCAGAAGTGCGGTTAAAACAACAACTGAAGCGACGGGGCAGAGCAGTGGTGTACACACAACATTTTAAAGTATATTGGTGTACAACCTAAACCCTAAACAACTTTTCAATTCACTTATGTAGCTTGGTTTCTTGAAGAGAATTTCTATATACATGTCAATGTAATGATAAATCTGTTTAGAGTTTGATAGATTACACACTGCACAGGTGAGAAAACTGTGTCAATAGGACTGGAGTGTGCTTGATTAAGCTACAGTTGTAACTCCCGGACTTAATTGCATTCCTGTTGAGGAAGGAAAAATCTGCCTGCTGCTGAATCTCTTCTATCATCCAACTAATTATTGCTTTCTATAGTCACTCAAACATTAGGAACAGATTACATGACGATACTGAAACAATTAAAACATGTCATTATATTATTTACCCAATTATTTCATTACAAAGATGCTCACCAGGAACTTGTTTTTCTCTCTTGAAAGAATAATTCACAAATTGGCAATTTGATAACTGACTCCATACTGTGTAAACCTATCCAATTAAATAATCTATCTATTCATTGCATATAATTCAATTCAATTTGATTCAATCTATTGATTGAATAATTTGATTAATCTTCGACTACACATCACACAAATGCTTCAGAAACACGTTTTCCTTGTGCAATTTATAGGATACATCCACTGTCAGTTAAAGTACAAGTTTTACACTAAAATATTGCTTTACATGAGAGTCCTTGGATCATAAGATAGTTCTTCAGATTTTCCTAAATGACTAACTAAATGAAATTCTCTGAATAGATAATACCTACTCTAATAAAATGTTTTAGTTTTAATTCAATGCGGTTAACCTTTTATCACAACAGTGTTTTAATTAGTTATTATTCTATTCTTGATGAATCACTTTGATTATGATATCATTTTCATCATAATTAAAAACAGAGCCTCAAATCAGGAGCTGTGTTTAAAATGTGCCTTGAATAAAATGACAGATCAAATATCAAACCACAATGCAACATGTTAGTTCCTGATACATTCTCTGAACAAAATGTTGTTATAGCCAGATAACTAGGCTGTGTTTCAAATCATTCAATTGTGTTCCTTACAATATATATCATGTTGCATGCTTTGTTTCTCGGACATCTCTCCCTAATCTCCGGGCAAAAAAACCCAGAAATACTATAATAAATAAATAAATGCAGGAGCGAAAACATTGTGTGCTAAAACCCCTCTGTAGCTTGGCATTCTCTCCCCAAATGTAAAAATAAATCAAGCTGATTTTCCAAATGTTTCATACGCGCCGCGCTGTTGCAGCTCTTCACAGCACAGATTGCGCTCAATGTAGAATATGTGAGAGCGGCAGAGCCTTGGTTATTTGCATGTTGGGTGAACCCATTTGCACCTGCTTGTTAACACGTACACCTTAACCCCCGTGTGCCAGGGCAGCATACCCGCTGTACCACCTATTCCCAGAGCACTGAACACACAGGAGAATCACCCTTAGCATAGTGCTGCTGGGATTAGTGAGGAAGGGAACTTGGCAAAACACCAGAATCTCAAACTAAATGCCTCACGCGTCATAATGGTTCTCATAATTGTACGCAGCCACATCTCCACTTCTTCAACAACAGAGATCTTGTTTTACATTTGTGAGGTAGGTACATTAAAGATTAAACCAGGCTCCAGATTTCTCTAGATCCTTTCAATGCAATCACAACAGAGAAGAACTGCCATCACTGTAAATAAGTACCTATACGTCTTCGCAGTAAAAATGAAGCTCGCCTTTAAGGTTCAATTACAGTGCTCAAACAAGACATTCACCAAACATAACTGATAGTACAACTCAATTGGAAAGAAAAAATTACACATTTAAAATTTCTCCACACCTATAGAAAACAGACCTCTATTCTCCCACTGTGTCTCCTGCGATGTGGGGATTCACAACGTGAACAACATCACAGACCGTACAGCTGCGATTCTCTCAACTTCTTTTACCTATTGTTTTTCTTCCCGGCACGTTTTTGACAGTGGGTGTTAAACAATATGTAGTGTTACGTTGGGATTGGGGGTGGGGGGGCGGGCGGGGGGGGATACAGGCTCCTAGAAGAATCCTCAGTGGAGCGCCGAAGCACGGCGCTGACGCCCACACACCCTCACCCACGTGGCACTGCCAGGCTGTGTGCCAAGCGGCCCTGGGCTCAGCGCTGTGGGCCGTATAGTAAGTTCTGTACACCCTACCAAGTCAGATGGGAAGAGGCCCCCGCAACACAACAGTCTTTAAAAAGACTACTGTAGACCAGATACTGTGCTACTGTACTGACCACTAGTGCATACACTGTATTGCATCTCTACCGACGGGATGTTTAGACTTCAAATTCTGTTCACTCTTCATCTTCTCCTTTCAACCTGTCCTTTAATCGCTACAGTACTCCAACATGAGAGCGATTGATCCTAGATCCTAGAAAATCAATTCGCACTTCATGGCTTAGCAATATTCCTTCCATAATACATATCAGCTATCCCTGTGCTTGTGTAGACCAGGGTGTGTGTGTTCTTGTGTGCGTGTGTGCTCGTGAGTTAATACCTGTTCTTCATGCGCTGGTGCATCCTCCCATGTTGTACACACTGCTCCTCCATCTCTGTACAGCGAGCTCTCAGCTTCCCAACACTCTCTTCCAGATGATTCTTCTCCAGGGAGAGCTGCTCCACCTCACTCCTGTCAACCACACATACAAATAAATGTTTACAATTGTTGCTTTTAACGGCATTGAGTGTTCAGCTATCAGTCTCGCCAGAGATGTAATTTTGTTGCCAACCAGGGGTGCGTTCAGTTCGATTCAACATTTGCTACGTTGCGTGACAGTTTGTATTGAACGACACGTTTCCCCAAAACAGTGTGCACTGTTCTTCAATAGCATGTGAAGTACGTTTGCTGTAGGCTGTAGTGAAGCAGGTGGAGAACTTCAAGTTCCTCGGTGTCCACATCACTAAGGAATGAACATGGTCCACACACACCAACACAGTCGTGAAAAAGGCACGACATTTCCTCTTCCCCCTCAGGAAGCTGAAAAGCTTTGGCATGAGCCCTCAGATCATCAAAAAGTTCTACAGCTGCACCATTGAGAGCATCTTGACTTGGGTTGCAAAATTCCAGGGGCCGAGCTCTCTGCCATCCAGGATCTCTGTACCAGGCGGTGTTAGAGGAAGGCCCTAAAAATAGTCAAAGACTCCTGCCAACCAAGTCATACACGGTTCTCTCTGCTACCGCACAGCAAGTGGTACCAGTGCACCATGTCTGGAACCAATAGGACCCTGAACAGCTTATACCCTCAAGCCATAAGACTGCTAAATAGTTAACCAAATAGCTACCTGGATTATCTGCATTGACCCCCCCTTGCACTCACTCGTTTGACTCATCACATACACTGCTGCTACTGCTTATTATCTATCCTGTTGCCTATTCACTTTACCCCTACCTATATGTACATATCTACCTCAATTACCTCATACCCCTGCACATCGACTCAGTACTGGTACCCTGCGTATATAGCCAAGTTATCGTTACTCATTGTGTATTTATTCCTTGTGTTATGATCTTTCTATAACTGCTCTATTTTTTCTCTCTGCATTGTAGGGAAGGGCCCGTAAATAAGCATTTCACTGTTAGTCTACAACTACGAAGCATGTGACAAATAACATTTGATTTGTACTGAACGCACACCAAGTGAATAAACGGTTTTACCACCATTTTGTTGCAGAGTTTCCAAAGCTTCCAAAAGGTGAATAGCCAGGTTGTTGAAACCTTAAGGATTCTCTCAAAAACAGCAACAACAGTGCTCCAACTCTGCCAAGTCTACCCCATTAGGTGATAGCGATCGCTCATTTCTCCAACTGTGTGATCCGAGAGAAGGCTGCTGCCATAGCTATGAATGACATTTAGCCAGTTGGTTGTTCTTTGAAAGATAGGAGCCATTGACACACTGCATTCCAAGTAACAAATGAGAGGAGAGAATGGGAGGAGCTGTAGTGTTAACGGACATCTACAGTTGAAGTCGGAAGTTTACATACACTTAGGTTTAAGTCATTCAAATGTGGTTTTTCAACCACTCCACAAATGTATTGTTAACAAACTATAGTTTTGGCAATTCAGTTAGGACAACTACTCTGTGCATGACACAAGTAATTCTTCCAACAATTGTTTACAGACAGATTATTTCACTGTATCACAATTCCAGTGGGTCAGAAGTTTACATACACTAAGTTGACTGTGCCTTTAAACAGCTTGGAAAATGATGTCATGCCTTTAGAAGTTTCTGATAGGCTAATTTACATTATTTCTGTCAATTGGAGGTGTACCTGTTGATGTATTTCAAGGCCTTCCTTCAAACGTAGTGCCTCTTTACTTGACATCATGAGGAAATACAATTAAAAAGACCTCACAAAAAAAATTGTGGACCTCCAGAAGTCTGGTTCATCATTGGGAAAAATGTTCAAATGCCTGAAGGTAGCACATTCATCTGTACAAACAATAGTGCGCAAGTATAAACACCATGGGACCACGCAGCCGTCATATTGCTTAGGAAGGAGACGCGTTCTGTCTTCTAGAGATGAACGTACTTTGGTGAGAAAAGTGCAAATCAATCCCAGAACAACAGCAAAGGACCTTGTAAAGATGCTGGAGGAAACCGGTACAAAAGTATCTATATCCACAGTAAAACGAGTCTTATATCGACATAACATGAAAGGCCGCTCAGCAAGGAAGAAGCCACTGCTCCAAAACCGCCATAAAAAAGCCAGACTACGGTTTGCAACTGTACATGGGGACAAAGATTGTACTTTTTGGAGAAATGTCCTCTGGTCTGATGAAACAAAAATAGAACTGTTTGGCCATAATGACCATCGTTATGTTTGGAGGAAAAAGGGGGAGGCTTGCAAGCCGAAGAACACCATCCCAACTGTGAAGCACGGGGGTGGCAGCATCATGATGTGGGGGTGCTTTGCTGCAGGAGGGACTGGTGCACTTCACAAAATAGATGGCATCATGAGGACGGAAAATTATGTGGATATATTGAAGCAACATCTCAAGGCATCAGTCAGGAAGTTAAAGCTTGGTCGCAAATGGGTCTTCCAAATGGACAATGACCCAAGCATACTTCCAAAGTTGTGGCAAAATGGCTTAAGGACAACAAAGTCAAGGTATTGGAGTGGCCATTACAAAGCCCTGACTTCAATCCTATAGAAAATTTGTGGGCAGAACTGAAAAAGCATGTGCGAGCAAGGAGGCCTACAAACCTGACTCAGTTACACCAGCTCTGTCAGGAGAAATGGGCCAACATTCACCCAACTTATTGTGGGAAGCTTGTGGAAGGCTACCCGAAACATTAAACAATTTAAAGGCAATGCTACCAAATACTGAGTGTATGTAAACTTCCGACCCACTGGGAATGTGATGGAAAAAATAAAAGATGAAATAAATAATTCTCTATTATTCTGACATTTCACATTCTTAAAATAAAGTGGTGATCCTAACTGACCTAAAACAGGGATTTCTTACTAGGATTAAATGTCAGGAATTGTGAAAAACTGAGTTTAAATGTATTTGGCTAAGGTGTATGTAAACTTCAGACTTCAACTGTATGTACAGCAGTGGTTCTCAAACCTGGTCCTGGGGACCCAAAAACAGGTGCACATTTTAGTTTCTGCCTTAGCACTAACACCTGATTCAAATCATCAAAGCTTGATGATGAGTTGACCATTAGACATTAGCTGTGTAATGCTATTGCAAAAAACGAAATGTGCACCCCTTTGGGTCCCCAGGACCAGGATTGAGAACCACTGATGTACAGCACTGTGGCAATCGAGACTTCCAGATAAGGAGCTCCATCCTTTACCCAAGTTGAGGTCTACTCATCCCACATTTGAGGAGCCCAAATTGGCCAGCAGGCTATTGGCCTCCCCTCTTCCTCTTCTTCTCTCAACAGGCTGCACTGGGCTGTGGAGGAGGAGGAGGCCTTTGCCTTGTTTACTGTTGGGTGTAGTGGTGCAGAAGAACGCAGTGCATTCATCTGGCTAGCAGGCCGGCAGCGCTTTAGCTGGCACATTGAGCATGAGGCATCGGGAGCTGAAACAGCCTGCAGACACACAACAAAAGGCCACCGCAGTGCAACACTGAATGAGGGCTACGCAGCGGATGTAGTGGTTTTACAATTGTGTGTATGTGTGTTTAGGAGAGAGAGAGAGAAAGCATTTAAACGTTGGTTTACAAGCTGTTGTCCTCTGTGTTAGCATTACTGAGTATGTATCTGTGTGTATGGGTGTATTCTCTTCTCAGATGAGAGTGTGTCGTCCTGTATATGAGGTTGGTAGGACCTATGCAGGTTGGGCGGTCTGGCTGTGGCAGATTGGGGGCTGTGATGTGACTAATGTGCTTTACACTGTTTTAACAGCTGACTGGCCCAAAGGCCTGAGGTGACAAACGTGTGTGTGTGTGTGTGTGTGTGTGTCTGTCTGTGGACAGACTGGCGTGGCCCACTGCATAATGACAGCAGCTCTGATACAGCACAGTGTCGTGACAACATTGCAAAGGAACAGTGCCACGAAGAACAGATTTCACAATCTGGAGGTATGCGCAATGGTTCTTCTCATCCAATGTCATATCTGACATTATGGTCAAAGACAACAAAGGTCTTTCGCCGGCAACGCAATTCCAGGTTCAATCAAGCACTGAAGTCAGGCAATGAAAATATGTCATGCTTTGAATTGTTTTTTGGTTTTTAACTGCTGGTTATCATGACCGCATTAAAAAAGTCTGACAGAGTGACATAAATAGTATTAAATAAGTGATAAACGTGTGTGAAGAGGACTGGCCACTCTTCAGAGCCTGGTCCCTCTAGGTTTTTTCCTTGGTTCCTGCCTTTCTAAGTTTTTCCTAGCCACTGTGCTTCTGCATTGCTTGCTCTTTGGGGTTTGAGGCTGGGTAGCTGTAAAGCACTCTGTGACAACTGCTGATGTAAAAAAGGCTTTGATTGACTGATAAATGTCCAGTGTGGGTGTGTTACCTGCTAGTCTCTGTCAGCGTCTCCAGCTTGGTCCCCAGACTGAGACATTCATCCTTCAGTTTCCCTATCAGGGCATTCTGGGAGCTGAGGAGGGCCTCCAGCTCACCCACTGCAAGGGAACATGGGATAGCAGGGTCAGTGACCACAGTCATGAGGCATACTGTACATTCACTCAACATCAAATTTCTTGCATCCTGGACAGGTATCGGAAAAAGATGGTGAATTACATACAGTATGTTTATTTGTGCCTAAATTCATGCAATGAATGAAGTATAGTATCTTTGTGCAGATTCACCATGCAATAAAGTTGTTTAAAGTAAGGATTGTATTGTAAATAGAGTTGTTTGAAACTCTTTCCGTTTGCTAGGTTTTTAACCTTGTCATGTAAAATAAATAAAAATAATGACATGTTTTATTGTCACATACACCACACACAGTAGGTGCAGTGAAATGTGTTGTTCTACAGTGCCCATAGACTGACTCAAGACTCTTTTGGAACGATCCAACGCTCGACTTTGATCAGTCTTTGAAATGTTGTGCGGCGGTATCATCACCAACATATGTCTTTTTAAAACAATGCTGCAAGTTTGGAATGGTGTCCATTCCACCTGCTCTACCATTCTGTCACAATAGAACTCATGAAGGACTCCAGTCTTTTGAAAAGTACCTCAGATTTATAAAGAGCCTTTCAACTATTTACTATTCTGTGAAATAGCAGCCGAGTGGATATGCAGATGACTCTTCCAGGCTTAGATCTCAAGTGCTTCATGCAGGAGAGCTTATGAAGTGTTTTACATCACCTGGCATTCACAGGGAAATTGGTAGAACTAGACTTCAACATTGTACATTCTGGCTGAGTAAGGGTAGTTTACAGTAAAATGTTCTAGCTTCTGTAGTGCTGAGACATGCTAGTCAGATTCCTTTAATTCAGAGGAAGCGAAAGAAGCTGCTATTCAGACAAGAGGTTGGATTCCACTGGTCGAGTTTATTACCACTAAACTAGGAGAGCGACTTAAGGGATGATGCTCAGGGGTGAAATGAACTGTGACTGTACATAAAGTAGGGAGCAATTACTAACTCCACACAGCTAATCTGGTCAAGAAAACAGAGCTGGTTTCATGTTCTCGCTAAAATGATTTTGTCATGGTGGCTTATCGACATAGTCTGCCAGTGTACAGAGGAAAAGACTCCAGAAAGCTCTGTGCTAGCCATTTGGACATAAATAGACAAAGCGCACAGCATGGACACACAAAGCAAATACAGATATTTGGGACGTGGTGTGGAAATCTTTTTTTTTTTATGTTGCGAAATTAAACTTTACAAAAAAAAGTTGTGTCGCAGGCTGGGAGCAGTAAAAAAAACGTGCCCAAAAGAATCGTAATTAGCTAACAGGCTTTGAAAGCGGCTGGGCATGCGTAGGCCACAGAGACAAACAAGATACAAAGACAAACAAACTGGGAGTAAAAACAAACAGCGGAGAGAGAGAAAGAAAAAAAACATATCGTCTAGAGGCTATTCTGTCTACAACTACTAAAAACCAAACTGTTTAGAAAGCGAGGGAGGGGGAGGAAGAGAGGGATGGAGGGGGTGGTTGGGAGAGAGAGAAAACTAATTAGCTGGTGAGAGTGGCCATTATACGCTTTAGAGAAGGAAGTGGTCTGTGGTATTAAAGGACTAATTCCATAGGCCCAGAGAGCTTCCTGCTGAGCTTCTGATGTCATCTCTCTTTAGACAACATGTGTGCTGCCGAGCTGCGCCAAAAAGAAGCCCTTTGTTTTCCCGAGGCTTTGTTCTGGCAATCAGCATGCTTCAAGTTTCTCAAAACACAGGTAAATAAACTCGCTGGATCCAGATGGTGCAACAGATGTGAGAGCAGCACTCTGAAATCTACAGACAGTGGGCCCAGAACGCGGCCCATTTTTCCCTTTCTAAACGATAACTAATATGTAATGGCCAATCTCTGGAGTGCCAAGCATCTGCTCCCTTCGGCCAGCCAAAGGTTACAGGTGTTCCTGATGCCGTCCCTCACAGTGTGGCATGGGCCGGGGTGCGGATGGGGGCATGGAGGGTGGAGAAAGGTGGGGGTGTTCTTTTGGCAGGCTGTGGCTGCGCCACCGGACACCCACCGCTCCGCTCGTGCTGCGCCTCCATTTGCTGGAGCCTCTGTGTCAGCTCCTGCTCGCGCTGCTGTGCAGAGAAGGTCAGAGCATCCATGTCCTCGCCCCGGCAGCGCTCCGCACTCTCCTTCTCCTGCCTGAGCGAGAGAGACGGAGAGAGGATAGAAAGAGAGAGAAGAGAGATAGAGAGGAGGGAAATAAAGACAGCTCATGAGGGGTGGAAGGGTAAAAGTGTCACGCCCTAGACAATAGGCCCCTGGGTGTTGAGGCAGCTGTCCACTACACAATGCAACAGAACACAGTGTATACTGAGGGGGTGAGATGTACTGTACATGTGATGGACTAATGGTAAACAATAAAGCTGTATCGTGTGTTTCCCCTATATTAATTTAGCAGCGGCGGGACATTTAGGCCCGCCACTCCCAAAAATATGATTTTAAATATTTTTTGTTTTTATATAACATGTAGTTCAAAAGAAGTTGCTAACTAGCGTTAGCGCAATGCCTGGAAGTCTATGGGAACAGCTAGCAAGCTGGAAGTCTAGCTGTTCCCCTAGACTTCCAGTCATTGTGCTGACGCTAGTTAGCAACTTCCTTCAAACTGCATGCAGAGACATAAAAACGGTATCCATGAGTTCATCTGACTCTAGAGAAGTAGATAAAGGGGATTAATTGCAAAAATCTCATGCTTTTAAAGGGATAGTGCGTCTCGGCAGGATATATATTAGATACAGTACCAGTCAAAAGTTTGGACACACCTACTCATTCAAGGGTTTTTCTTTATTTTTAATTTCCCCCCCTACATTATAGAATAATAGTGAAGACATCAAAACTATGAAATAACACATATGGAATCATGTAGTAACCAAAATAATGGTTAAACAAATCAAAATATGTTATATTTGTGATTCTTCAAAGTAGCCACCCTTTGATGACAGCTTTGCACACTCTTGGCATTCTCTCAACCAGCTTCAAGAGGTAGTCACCTGGAACGCATTTCAATTAACAGGTGTGCCTTGTTAAAAGTTCATTTGTGCAATTTCTTTCCTTCTTAATGCGTTTGAGCCAATCAGTTGTGTTGTGACAAGGTAGGGGTGGTATACAGAAGATATCCCTATTTGGTAAAATACCAAGAACAGCTCAAATAAGCAGAGAAACGACAGTCACCATTACTTTAAGACGTGAAGGTCAGTCAATACGGAACATTTCAAAAACTTTGAAAGTTTCTTCAAGTGCAGTCGCAAAAATCATCAAGCACTTTGATGAAACTAGCTCTCATGAGAACCACCACAGGAAAGGAAGACCCAGAGTTACCTCTGCTGCAGAGGATATGTTCATTAGAGTTACCAGCCTCAGATTGCAGCCCAAATAAATGCTTCACAGAGTTCAAGTAACAGACACATCTCAACATCAACTGTTCAGAGGAGACTGCGTGAATCAGGACTTAATGGATGAAATGCTACAAAGAAACCACTACTAAAGGACACCAATAAGAAGAAGAGACTTGCTTGGGCCAAGAAACACGAGCAATGGACATTAGACCGGTGGAAATCTGTCTTTTGGTCTGATGAGTCTAAATGTGAGTTGCCGATTAGGTGAACAGATCATCTCTGCAAGTGTAGTTCCCACCGTGAAGCATGGAGGTGGTGGTGTGAGGGTGCTTTGCTGGTGATACTGTCTGTGATATATATAGAATGACAATACAGTAATGAAAATTGCGATCAAACTACTGCACTACTAATGTTGCTCATAGAATACAATGTCATGTTGTGCTTTTTACCGCCATCAAAAATGAGATCTCGTATCAAGACTTTTATCTTTTCATTTCTAACAAAATAAACTAAAACAAATATCAAATCAATCAATCAATCTATAGCAAATTCAACAAGAACAAAACATCAATTTGAAATCTAACGACAACGGCAACCCCCCCAAAAATTGCACAAAAGTTTTTAAAAAGTGTTAATTATGGGAGAGAACGAAAGAAAACGACCAAACTTTTCTCCCACACTGGGTTTTGGAACAGGGCTCCAAAGTGACCGTCTCTCCAGGCCTGCTGTCGTCTGGAGTGTGAACGCAGGGGGGCGGGGTGTTGGGTTGTGGTGGTGCGCCTGCCTAGGAGACCAGGAGAGAGAGAGCGGCCACCCGCCCGGCCCCCTGCGGTGCTTGAACAGCGGCCTAAAACACCATCCATCCCCACACCAGCGCCCAGCGTGGGCTTGCAGAGCCCTCACAGCCAGCCATTTGTTACTGTTTGTTTCCAGGGGGGCCCCAGCCTCCCAGCCTCGCACCGGTGGTGTTTATCCACCAATTAGCATGAGACAGCCGGCCAGAAAGTTTCAGAGAGGACTGATGACGACTGACGAGAGTTGGGAGTTTTGAGCCAGAAGGCCAAGATGAGCCATGGTCAGAAGAGAGCGAAAGAGCGGAAGTTCGATTTGTTCTTTCTGAAGCTCTAGTGAAGATGGCCCTGAACCTTATTTCCATTTCTATAGTACATTATGATAGTAAATGATGATATATTGTAAGTAGTGCTTTTATATCGGAGATGCACTTCAGCACATAACATGTACATGTAGCCTAGGTGGCAGGTAAAGCAGCGGTTAGAGTGTTGGGCCAGTAACCAAAAAGTTGCTAGTTCGAATGCCCGAGCCGGCAAGATGAAAAACCTGGCGATGATCCCTTGAGCAAGGCACTTAACCCGAATTGCTCCAGGGTCGCCGTTGATCATGGCTGACTTTGGCCGTGACCCCAATCTCCGAGGGTGTCTGAGGGGGAGCTGGGATATGCAAAAAAAACAAAATGTCCAATTCACAAATGCGTATAATACACACTTGTACATGTGTGAAATAGGACAGATATAAGCACCCACCTTATTATTAATAAATATCCTTTGCTATCTTTTGTTGTTTTTAAATATGTGACTTCATGTGTAAAATGAAATCTTTTGCTGCAAAACGAATTGCCTCATTTTCTGAACCTGATTTAGGATGACTTGAGACCCACTCTATCGGTATTCCAACCCTACATAGAGAGCAACCGCCTAGAACTCCCCTAACAGAGATTTCTCACAGTTCCATATCTCTCAGTCCAGGGGTCACTTTCTGTTTGCTCACTGGCTATAATTATGTGAGTGAGCGAGGCCTAATGGTCAGTGAGTCAGTCAGGAGGCAGGGCAGGGTCGACCAGCCTGATAGGGGGAGCTATACTATCCCGTCCCAGCACCAGGCTCTGTGGCTAGGTCCTGGGTGCTAGAGCACTAAGTGAGGGCCCAGGGCTGCCTAAGTGGGTACTAGTCAAGCTGTTGCCCATTTGATTTGGAATACCACAGCCCATTCGAGCGCAGAGTTTGCAGCACCCCGCGGTGCTCCATGATCCACAGCCAGGAATGACCAAATGCTACGGTTCCTAAAACGAGCGCAAATTGGAGTCAGCCGCTTGGCAACACCAGCTACTGTTTAGTGTGATAATGCGTCAACCTCTCTCTCTCAAGACTAACTTTGTGAACATTTGTCAACTTAGATAACATCAACTTCAACACTTTTACAGTGAAAATCTAAACTGAAAAACATGGTATAGTACATGTGGAACTAGGATTTATTTGAATATGAGGAATAGAAGCAGTCTTCAAAGAGCACAGTAGGCCTGATGTTCCTACCCAGTCCAAAACAGAACAAATAAACAATGTGTGATAACAGTAGCCATCTAGCAGTGCTCAGTGCACAACAGACAGCATGTTCCCAAGCAAACTCATTTATTCAATGACTTACCCAACTCTGAAAACTGTAAATACTCATCACAACAATACTCTATTGCAATTACATTATACCTGGAAAACATATATTGAACCAGTTGCCATTCACTATTCTCATTCATCCCTTCCTTCATACATTTACATTGATGTCAAATGATATCTATAAAGACAGATCCTGATGCTAAGAATAACAGTATAAAGAGAACTAATGAATGCTGATTTGGTGTGGCACTGCCAACTGGGGGTATTTGTGGCATATTGGGCGCTTGCAAGGAATGTGGTCTAATGACACCATGTACTCAGCTCAGGGAAGAATAAAGTTCAGTGTCCACACACAGACACACTTTAAAGTACACCGTGTATATTTTAACACATTTATTCAGCCGCTGGTGTGTCAATTGCACTCCATTCACCCATGTCCTTCAATCTAACTAACACATCTCCCCCTCACTCTCTAAGATAGAGAAATATCAAAAGCAGCCCCTTCTAGCCTGGCTATCACTTACATAGCACAGCACAGTTTGCTCTGTGCATTATTCCACTCTCTCCTCCGCTCTTCTCCGTCCTGGGGGCTCTTATCTCTGCTCCTATCCCTTTTTCTCTCATTCCCCTCCATTCCTCGCTCCCCCTTCCCCTGCTCTCCCTCCCACCCTTTTTCCTTTAACTAAACTGGCTCTGGCTCCCTCCATCTGGTCCCTCTTCCTTCAGCAGCCCTGCACCTGTTCACACCTCCTCTCCTGTTGGACCGCATTGAACATTTCCTCCGCTGCCAGGGCTATTCTGGCACTCGCAACCTCTCTGTCATTCAATCCATCTGTCAGAAGTGAACTTTGTTTACCGCCAGCTTCTGCTTTTCTTCTTCAAGGAGCAGCAAAGCCCCCTCAAGGTCACGGGCAGAGCGAAATGCAGTCGCCACCAATTTAACAAATACTCCCCTGATTCAGGACAGCTACACACACCCCCATACTCACAACCCACGGAGGGAGAGTGCACATTCTTTTGCAGAAACATATTTCACTCCTCTGCAAATGTAAAACAATTTTTCTTCTCACGGTTGTAAAGTTAAACAAATCTTAAAAGCTTAACCCAATGAGTCCCACCATAACGCTGGCACGTTTTGGACTTCCAGACCCTTTAAAACATTGTATGGTGTGCTACAGACTTCTGGGTTGTACCATTGGATTATTATATTTCTTCTGCATCTGTAGATACCATTAGTCTGTGTGATTAACGGGACTGAGATAGAGCAGTGTTTGTGAGACAAGGGCGGATCCCGAAAGGGCCCGGGGCGCTATGACACTCAAAAGCTACACAAGAGCCATTAGAATGTAAGGGGTTCTTCTACATAGAAGATCATATGAAATCCCAGGACATAGTGTTTATAATACTGTGGTAAGCTCACATACAGATCCTTCACAACCCTTGACTTCTTCCACATTTTGTTGTGTTATAGCCTGAATTAAAAATTGCACACAAAAAATGCCACTGGCCTACACACAATACCCCATAATGTCAAAGTGGAGTTTACATACACTTAGGTTGGAGTCATTAAAATTCGTTTTTCAACCACTCCACAAATCTCTTGTTAACAAATTATAGTTTTGGCAAGTCGGTTAGGACATCTACTTTGTGCTAAGTCATTTTTCCAACAATTGTTTACAGACAGATTATTTCACTTATAATTAACTGTATCACAATTCAGTCAGAAGTTTACATACACTAAGTTGACTGTGCCTTTAAACAGCTTGGAAAATTCCAGAAAATTATGTCATGGCTTTAGAAGCTTGTTAGGCTAATTGACATCATTTGAGTCAATTGGAGGTGTACCTGTGGATGTATTTCAAGGCCTACCTTAAAACTCAGTGCCTCTTTGCTTGACATCATGGGAAAATCAAAAGAAATCAGCCAAGACCTCCACAAGTCTGGTTCATCATTGGGAGCAATTTCCAAACGCCTGAAGGTACCACATTCATCTGTACAAACAATAGTACGCAAGCATAAACACCATGGGACCACACAGCCGTTATACCGCTCAGGAAGGAGATGTGTTCTGTCTCCTAGAGATTAACGTACTTTGGTGAGAAAAGTGCAAATCAATCCCAGAACAACCTTGTGAAGATGCAGGAGGAAACAGGTACAAAAGTATCTATATCCACAATAAAACGAGTCCTATATCGACATAACCTGAAAGGCCGCTCAGCAAGGAATAAGCCACTGCTCCAAAAAAGCCAGACTACGGTTTCAACTGCACATGGGGACAAAGATCATACTTTTTGGAGAAATGTCCTCTGGTCTGATGAAACAAAAATAGAACTGTTTGGCCATAATGACCATCGTTATGTTTGGAAGAAAAAGGGGGAGGCTTGCAAGCTGAAGAACACCATCCCAACCGTGAAGCATGGGGGTGGCAGCATCATGTTGTGGGGGTGCTTTGCTGCAGGAGGGACTGGTGCACTTCACAAAATAGAGGACGGAAAATTATGTGGATATTTTGAAGCAACATCTCAAGACATCAGTCAGGAAGTTAAAGCTTGGTCGCAAATGGGTCTTCCAAATGGACAATGACCCCAAGCATACTTCCAAAGTTGTGGCAAAATGGCCATCACAAAGCCCTGACCTCAATTCTATGGAAAACGTGTGGGCAGAACTGAAAAAGCGTGTGCGAGCAAGGAGGCCTACAAACCTGACTCAGTTACACCAGCTCTGTGCGGAGGAATGGGCCAAAATTCACCCAACTTATTGTGGGAAGCTTGGGGAAGGCTACCCAAAACGTTTGTATGTGTATGTAAACTTCTGACCCACTGGGAATGTGATGAAAAAAATAAAAGCTGAAATAAAATCACTACTATTATTCTGACATTTCACATTCTTAAAATAAAGTGGTGACCCTAACTGACCTAAGACAGGGAATTTCTACTAGGACTAAATGTCAGGAATTGTGAAAAACTGAGTTTAAATGTATTTGGTTAAGGTGTATGTAAACTTCAACTGTATGTTTTTCAACAACAACAAAAAATACTAAATTACTGAAAAATGTTAAGCTGACATGTCTTGAGTCAATAAGCATCAACACCTTTGTCATGGCAAGCCTAAATAAGTTCAGGAGTAAAAATGTGCTTAACAAGTCACATAATAAGTTGCATGGACTCACTCTGTGTGCAATAATAGTGTTTAACATGATTTTTTTAATGACTACCTCATCTCTGTACCCCACACATACAGATCATTTTAAGGCCCTTCAGTCGAGCAGTGAATTTCAAACACAGATTCAACCACAAAGACCAGGGAGGTTTTCTAATGTCTCACAAAGAAGGGCACCTATTGGTAGATTCTGACGTTGAATATCCCTTTGAGCATGGTGAAGTTATTAATTACACTTTAGATGGTGTATCAATACACCCAGTCACTGCAAAGATACAGGTGTCCTTCCTAACTCAGTTGCCGAAAGAGAAAGGAAACTGCTCAGGGATTTCACCATGATGCCAATGGTGACTTTAAAACAGTTAGAGTTTAATGGGTGTGATAGGAGAAAACTGAGGATGGATCAACAACATTGTAGTTACTCCACAATACAAACCTTATTGACAGAATGAAAAGAAGGAAAAATATTCCAAAACATGCATCAAGACACTAAAGTAATAATGCAAAACATGTGGCAAAGCCGTTAACTTTTTGTCCTGAATACAAAGTGTTATGTTTGGGGCAAATCCAATACAACACATTACTGAATACCACTCTCCATATTTTCAAGCAGTGGAGGCTACATCAAGTTATAGGTATGCTTGTAATCGTTAAGGACTAGGGAGTTTTTCAGGATAAAAAAAAGAAAACAGAATGTAGCTAAGCAAAGGCAAAATCCTAGAGGAAAATCTGGTTCAGTCTGCTTTCCACCAGACACTGGGAGATGAATTCACCTTTCAGCAGGCCAATAACCTAAAATCTACAAGGGAGTTGCTTACCAAGACGGTGAATGTTCCTGAGTGGCCGAGTTACAGTTTTGACTTAAATCTGCTTGGAAATCTATGGCAAGACCTGAAAATGATTGTCTAGTAATGACCAACAACCAACTTGACAGAGCTTGAAGAATTTTGAAAAGAATAATGTGCAAATGTTGCACAATCCAGGTGTGGAAAGCTCTGAGACTTACCCAGAAAGACTCACAGCTATAATCGCTGCCAAAGTTTATTCTAACATATATTGAATTTGGGGGTTGAATACTTATCTAATCAAGACACAATATATTAGTGTTTAATCGTTCATAAATGTTTTACAAATGTTAACATTTTTCTTCCATGTTGACATGAGTATTTTGTGTAGATCGTTGACAAAAAATGACAATTAAAAACATTTTAATCCCACTTTGTAACAACAAAATGTGGAAAAAGTCAAACTCCAAACAGTTGTCACTGACTTAAAAAAAAAAAAACATGTCTATACTTACAAGCGTACATATTTTTAAATCAGGTTTTTGCTCTGTCAACATTTGTCAATAAAACTAATGAATGGAACTGTTTATGTAAAATTGTTGTGTTCTACTTGTAGCCCTGGGTGTCCTGAAAAGAACATGGTAAAACACTTCATTGTGAGGCTAAATATAAGGGCTGGATATGCAGATACAGTCCCTTGCAAAAGTATTCATCCCCCTTGGCGTTTTTCCTATTTTGTTGCATTACAACCTGTAATTTAAATTGATTTTTATTTGGATTTCATGATGGACATGCACAAAATAGTCCAAATTGGTGAAGTGAAAAATAACTTATTTAAAAAAATATTTTTAACATTTAAAACGGAAAAGTGGTGAGTGCATATGTATTCACCCCCTTTGCTATGAAGCCCCTAAATAAGATCTAGTGCAACCAATTACCTTCAGAAGTCACAATTAGTTAAATAGATTGCACACAGGTGGACTTTAAGTGTTACATGATCTCAGTACACACACACATACACCTGTTCTGAAAGGCCCCAGAGTTTGCAACACCACTAAGCAAGGGGCACCACCAAGCAAGGGGCACCATGAAGACCAAGGAGCTCTCCAAACAGGTCAGGGACAAAGTTGTGTAGAAGTACAAATCAGGGTTGGGTTTTAAAAAATATCAGAAACTTTGAACATCCCACTGAGCACCATTAAATCCATTATTAGAAAATGGAAAGAATACGGCACCACAACAAACCTGCCAAGAGAGGGCCGCCCACCAAAACTGACGGACCAGGCAAGGAGGGCATTAATCAGAGAGGCAACAAAGAGACCAAAGATAACCATGAAGGAGCTGCATAGCTCAACTTTAAGCCTTACACTCCACAGAGCTGGGCTTTACGGAAGAGTGGCCAGAAAAAAGCCATTGCTTGAAGAAAAAAAATAGGCAAACACGTTTGGTGTTCGGCAAAAGGCATGTGGGAGACTCCCCAAACATATGGAAGGAGGTGCTCTGGTCAGATAAGACTAAAATTTAGCTTTTTGGCCATCAAGGAAAACGCTATGTCTGGCACAAACCCAACACCTCTCATCACCCCGAGAACACCATCCCCACAGTGAAGCATGGTGGTGGTAGCATTATGATGTGGGTATGTTTTTCCCATCGGCAGGGACTGGGGAACTGGTCAGAATTGAAGGAATGATGGATGGCGCTAAATACAGGGAAATTCTTGAGGGAAACCTTTTTCAGTCTTCCAGAGATTTGAGACTGGGACGGAGGTTCACCTTCCAGCAGGACAATGACCCTAAGCATTCTGCTAAAGCAACACTCGAGTGGTTTAAGGGGAAACATTTACATGTCTTGGAATGGCCTATTCAAAGCCCAAACCTCAATCCAATTGAGAATCTGTTGTATGACTTAAAGATTGTTGTACACCAGCAGAACCCATCCAACTTGAAGGAGCTGGAGAAGTTTTAGTCCTAAATATTTATACACACTACCCTCTGTAGCCCCTTATGGTCAAATGCCAAGCAGTTGCCATACAAAGCGGTGATGCAGCCAGTTAAGATGCTGTCAGTGATGCAGCTGTAGAACTTTGAGGATCTGAGGGCCCATGCCAAATCTTTTCAGTGCCCTCTTCACTACCTTGTTGGTGTGTCTGGACCATAATAGGTCCTTAGTGATGTGGACACGGGGGATTTTAAGCTCTCGACCTGCTCACTATAGCCACGTCAATGTGAATGGGGTGTGCTCGGCCCTCCGTTTCCTGTAGTCCACGATCAGCTCCTTTGTCTTGCTGACATTGAAGGAGAGGTTGTTGTCCTGGAACCACGCTGACAGGTCTCTAACCTCCTCCCTATAGGCCAGGAATGGGCAACATTGATGGAGGTGGGGACCACAAAAAAATCTGAACTCCTCATGAGGTGCCGCATCCTTTGCATAGCCACATCCATACCCGCCACCCCTTACATTGCAAGCAAAATATTTTAGCGGCCCCCTTCTTGACAGCGGAGATACGCTTTTTTTGTGTTTTAGTGGTAATTTCATGAACGTCTCCACATTTTGCCATGCGGCGTAGAGAAAATGTTGCAGTTTTAAAGCAAGTTTGCTGCAACTCATTTCGTGCAATGAGCTGTTTTACAGCAAATTTCTGAAAATTCTACACATTTTGCCATACAGTAGGGTGGAGAGAAATGTTTGCAGTTTTTTAATATGATATCGGAGTGAGACTGAATAACAAAATCAATGCGGGCCCCCCGGCCGGTAATTTGACCAGGATTACTAAATTTAGATAGCTGGCCGCAAGACTAATTTACCAATCTAAAAAAAAAAAATCTATCACGGGCTAATTTCGAAATTGCACCTTGCGTATTCTACTATTGTAACTTGCAACAGTAAGTTAAGACCCCAATTGAGTTAAGGGGGGGGGGGGGGGGGGGGGGAATTGATCCGAGGGCCTTCAAAAGGGGGACCAATTGCCCACCCCTGCTATAGGCTGTCTTATTGTCGTTGGTAATCAGGTCTACCACCGTTGTGTCGTCTGCAAACTTAATGGTGGTGTTGGAGTCGTGCGCGGCCACCTAGTTGTGGGTGAACAGAGAGTAACGGAGGGGACTAAGTACACATCACTGAGGGGCCCCCGTGTTGAGAGTCAGCGTGTCGGATGTGTTGTTGCCTATCCTCACCATCCCAGGCGGCCCATCAGGAAGTCTAGGATCTAGTTGCAGAGGGATACTATATGTCACACATTGGCATCAAGTATGCGGGAATGGATAAGTGCACCAGCTGTTTTTGGTTTGTGTGTTTGTGTACATATGTGCGCGAGACAGAATGAGTTGAAAGATGAAATGCGGAGAGTGAGTGTATTTGAAAGACAGTCCGAGAGGTATCACCTTTGTGACTTCACATAGCCCTGTCTGTGTGGCAGGCAGCATCAGTGGCTCTCTCAGCCCTGCGGCCCAGTGGCCAGTGCTTTTATCCAGAGGAACAACCTTTCTCTCCCTCCCTCTCTCTCTTTCAATCTCTCCCTTTCTGTCCTGGCCTTGCCGGGCTCCCCTCCGTCAGCCCAGCGCCGGTACCACACAGAGCAGATGGCATCAGGAGTTGATCACAAAGAGAGGAGCCCACACAAAGAGGTGGTACTGAGAGGGATGAGTTGGGCACAGCCCCCGCGACCCTCCAGCTCCCATCTCCTGTCGCGTTAAACACATTCTTTGTTTTCCTCCATTCAATGGCCACTGCTTCTGTAGAAGGTTTTTGATTCCTGACCATTAGAGCTACGGCTGTGTTTCATGTTACAGAATGGTGTTGATTTGTGTGACGCTGAGGTGGGTTGGATGGCAACTTCCCTCTGTGTTAGCGTAGGGGGAACAGGTAGGGGGCACAGGTTGGGCTTCGACAGAGGCCCTCCAGTTTGGAATGTGGCGGGGGGGGGGGGGGGGGGGGGGAGGAGCAGTGCGTCATGATGTGGGTGTAAGCCACAATTCAGGTGTTGTTACAAGCTCGTTTCGCAGAGGGAGAAACTCTATATTATTTCTGTCTTTGGTCTCGCTTCCGCAATCTTTCACTCAGTAGCTTACTCGAATTCTAAATGTTTTACTTATAATGTGGCTATTGCGCTAATTGTTTATCTCATCGTGCCATTTCAATGAATGAAATGGGATGTTTGTATAGATGGAGTAAAATTTTTACAGTTTTACATTTCCTATTATTTCCGAACCCAACGAAAATAAATAACAACATATGATAAAAAGCAAATGCATTTTCATTAGATGAGTTGCAATTAATATCAAAATGGAAAATTAATAGGTCGTCAACACTATCACCTTTTTGTTTATATGACCACAGATGTCCATACAGAAATTCTCTCTCCGCTTACAAGAAGGTGATCGGTGTCCTTTAACCCCATCAGTCCTGAGACCACAGCAAAAAAAAAAAAAAGTGGCTTTTAATTTGACTTTCATTTACAGTGACTTGTGAAAGTATTCACCCCCCTTGGCATTTTTCCTATTTTGTTGCCTTACAACCTGGAATTAAAATAGATTTTTGGGTGGTTTGTATCATTTGATTTACACAACATGCCTACCACTTTGAAGATGCAAAATCTTTTTTATTGTGAAACAAACAAGAAATAAGACAGAAAACCAGAAAACTTGAGCGTGCATAACTATTCACCCCCCCAAAGTCAATACTTTGTAGAGCCACCTTTTGCAGCAATTACAGCTGTAAGTCTCTTGGGGTATGTCTTTATAAGCTTGGCACATCTAGCCACTGGGATTTATGCCCATTCTTCAAGGCAAAACTGCTCCAGCTCCTTCAAGTTGGATGGGTTCCGCTGGTGTACAGCAATCTTTAAGTCATACAACAGATTCTCAATTGGATTGAGGTCTGGGCTTTGAATAGGCCATTCCAAGACATGTAAATGTTTCCCCTTAAACCACTCGAGTGATTTAGCAATATGCTTAGGGTCATTGTCCTGCTGGAAGGTGGACCTCCGTCCCAGTCTCAAATCTCTGGAACACTGAAACAGGTTTCTCAAGAATTTCCCTGTATTTAGCGTCATCCATCATTGTTTCAATTCTGACCAGTTTCCCAGTCCCTGCCGATGAAAAACATACCACCATGCTTCACTGTGAGGATGGTGTTCTCGGGGTGATGAGAGGTGTTGGGTTTGTGCCAGACATAGCGTTTTCCTTGATGGCCAAAAAGCTACATTTTAGTCTCATCTAACCAAAGTACCTTCTTCCATATGTTTGGGGAGTCTCCCACATGCCTTTTGGCGAACACCAAACGTGTTTGCTTATTTTTTTCTTCAAGCAATGGCTTTTTTTCTGGCCACTCTTCCGTAAAGGCCAGCTCTGTGGAGTGTAAGGCTTAAAGTGGTCCAATGGACAGATACGCCAATCTCCACTGTGGAGCTTTGCAGCTCCTTCAGGGTTATCTTTGGTCTCTTTGTTGCCTCTCTGATTAATGCCCTCCTTGCCTGGTCCGTGAGTTTTGGTGAGCGGCCCTCTCTTGGCAGGTTTGTTTGCGTTGCCCCATTTTTTTGTACTGACTCTCTTGCACTGGCTCTATGCACACTGACTGGACTCTACCCACACACTCACACATACTACACTGACACTCCAGCACACACACACACGTGCATATTGATGCCACACACAAACGCGCTGCTGCTACTCTGTTTATTATCTATCCTGATTGCTTAGTCACTTTTACCCCTACCTACATGTACATATTACCTTAACTACCTCGTACCCCTGCACATTGACTCGGTACCGGTACTCCTTGTATATAGCCTCGTTATTTTATTGTGTTAATATTTAATTTTGCAATTTTTTCTTTAACTCTGCATTGTTAGGAAAGGGTTCGTAAGTAAGCATTTCACAGTAACGTCTACTCTTGTTGTATGCGGCGCAAGAGACAAATTAAATTTGATATATTGAAAGACTGAGGAAAATGGATCTGAAAAGGCAAAACTTGCATCACATAACTTGCTTGCTCTTTATCAAACCTTTAGGATCTGATGCATAATATTGCATATTTATAACATATTCTATTAGGAATTTCAATTGTGGGGTTAGAGTGTAACCGTTAGATGCACACTAACAACAAAATAATGTAAATAATTGAACTAAATAAGTGTATTCTAGCTGTATTTAGAGAGTATGTAGCGAATAGCTGTACCTGTAACAACCCAGATTCTGTCTACCTGCTCCACATGATAGAAGAGAGATATTGACCAGGGAGTAAATGGAAGAAAGAGTGTGCCTGTGTCTTGGTGAGAGGAGGGAAGCAGGGATGGTAACCCATCTTCCAGAAACAGTAAGTAGGGCACTCTCTCTGGACAGACTTGGCCCGAGCGGGAACAGTTGCACCCGACAGATTTGCCTCCATTTTGCCTGAGGACTCTCAGCGTTCTATTATGTACCACCCAGCAACATGAAGAGATGGAGGAATGGGGAATGGAGAGATGGAGAGATAGAAAGCCGGGAAAGGGACTGTTGCCCTATCTGCTGAGGAAGAGTGGTTCATTGATACTGTGTCACTAGAAGACTATATGCATGTGTTTGGTCAAAAGAAAGTCTGGTCCTGAATGGAGGCTGCCTGCCATGAAATGCTTCCTAAAAATATATTTTAAACATTTAAAGAATTAAAGTAAGTATGGTTATGTCAGCACCAATTTCAAGACGCATGTATATGTTTCATAGATACAACACACTCTGAAATGTAAGATAAGGCTGTGATTGGAATTTCCTTGCTCAATTCTGAAAGAACAGCCTATTATTTTGTGATGAGAAACAAAAAACACTGAAAAAAAAGCATTGTCACCAAACCCCATAAAATACCATTATCAATATACTCCATCTGCATTCAGTGACTAGTACATAACAAGTCAAATAATACAAGGAAAATGTAAATATTAATCTTCCATTTCTATGTGTGGTTATACTGTAGCACCTATAAACAGTTGACTTGACATGAGGCACATCCTAAAACCTGACTCAATATCCCAACAAATAGCTGTGATGCCCTCTGTACCTTCCTCGCAAAGGTTATAAAAAGAGTGGGGGGGGGGGGGGGGAGACACGTTCTCTGGAGCAGGTTGGTCTCTGTACCTTGACACGTGAGAGGGCCGGGCTGGCCGAGGCACGGTGGCAGGGAGAGGGGCACCCAACAGCGAGGCGAGAAGACACGGCAAGGTCTCATCCCAGGCCAATGGGCACACCACTGTCAACATCATGACACTCTGCGGTTCCCCTGCACACTCCCGCCTGGCCGCCAGCCTTCCCAGCTGCCCTATCCGTTACTGTCTGATTAGTTCTGCTAAGCAGCCCCTCCCCTGCCAGCCTTGCCGCCATCTGCTACCGAACAAGATGGCTGCCGCCCAGCTCCCGCTCAGTGCCTGCCCTCCTACCTGGCAGCACCGGCGCCTGCGCTTACCCCAAAGTGCTAACACAGGTTCTCTCGGCTGGCAGCAGGCTCAGCGGACGAGATTTCATTACTACTACTTTGACAAGAGCGAGGCCTGTGTGCCACTGGCTCTTTTATCCTGCCTCTGATTGTACAACCACCTCCCACTGACTTGGTTTGCAGCAGTTTGATTCTCCACATAAATCTCCCTCTGGCATCTAGCTGCATCTGCTCACTATTTTATTCATTTTCAGATTCCCACCCTTTCAGGGCCTGTTTCCCCCTCTCTGCACTAACAGGAGTGAGAATGAAAAACAGAAAAAGGGAGGGCAGAGAAGCGTGTCGTGTTTAATGGAATTTTGAGATCAAATGATAAACTTTTGATCCCAGGCACAGTGGTGGTCGCAGCTTTGTTTCTGTAGCCCAAATGTTCCCTGTTGCTGTGGGGGTGAAAGACCACATGAAGGAGAGAGGGGACTCTCAGACAGTTCATAGTGTATCGAAGGTGTCTGTCATATCAATTGCCACATCCAACTCAATGGAAAAGGTCATTGAAAATATCAGAACCAAACCGAGCCAGCGAATGAATGTCCTTGCAATGCCTGTGGGTTCAAATGTCTGTATGTTATTCTCACTACTGTAGCGTTAATTTGAACAGGACCCAGGTACAGTCAGCCATCTGAAATAGGTAAATACTATCAATATGTCTGTGGCAGACTGGCAGCAAAGGAACAGAATGGTCAAGGTACACGGAACCACACAGTCACGTAGTTGCCTCATCAATTCATCCACACAAACACTGATCTACCAAGTGAACTGGCCAGATGACCATTCCTTCTTTGGGAGTATTGTGATGTATCTAGAATGTTCTGTCCATCCGTTCACCACAAACAGATGGAAAGCTTGTCTGGGTTTGCTTTGACAGAGGCATCATTAGTATTTGGGAGTTTGATGTGCATGTCTACGCCTGCAGGTTCCTCCTTCGAGCAGGGACATGCTTATCAATCTATCCAAACTTTGGGCCCCACATTGCCAACGACAGTTCTCAAACACCATCATTAAAATGGATGCAGAATTTCATGTGGATGAAATGAGGATGAAAGCCCATTTCCCTTCCAAGCCTCAGTATAGAGCATTGCCACCAAACACAAAGTGGACATTTTGAGGTTTTGAATATCTGGCAAGTGATGGGAATGAAAGAATGCTGTTGAGTTTTTATGCATGTTTTTTTTATTTCGCCCTATGGGGTCCCCTGAGTAGAGCAGAGGAGGGAAGGGGAGAGGGAGGGGAACGACAAAAAGACAGGAGCAAACAAACCAACAAACAATGGGACTAAAGCCCGGGCTCAAAGGCGTCAGAAGGAGCTGAACAGAGTGGGGGGATTAGGACAGATCCTCGGCTGCCCAATGCACAGCTGGCTGATGATCCAATGCTGGAGCTGACGGGGGGCTCGTTTTCAGTGCCATCCGCCACAGGGCCTGGGGGGTGCTCTGTGTGTGTGTGGAAAGAAGAGAGCTCCCAAAAAACAAACAAAAGGCAAAAAGTGCTTCATGTCCCCCCCATTTCAAGGGGAGCTGTGATCATTCGGCCCGTGAGATGAAGACACAAAAAAAGCATGAATCAAAGGCCCGTCTCAGAAGCCTGGTCACACAGATGCCTGCCTTCCAGCCCCCTCTTCCCCTGGAAGTGACACAGAGAGGGCGTCCCCCTCTACAAAGGCCCCGTACCTCCCAAAGTGAACAGCGGGGGCGCCGCACTGACTGACACTCACAGAGACAACCCCCGAAAGGGATTTAGATGGATTTGTGTCTGTAGTGTGGTAGAGTTTGCGTTAGGGGAGAAAGAGAGAGAGGCCTGTTAGATTGGCCTGAAGGAGGAGTGTGGCCATGGACAGATGTCTGCTGCATCTGTGCTCCGTTGCTGGCCCTCTCTCGCCAACCTCCCCCTGTAGTTCACATAAACACCCCCTGCCTAACAAAAAGCCCTCCACTGCCAACGGCTGGCTGCACTGGTCACTGGCTCACTTAAAGGGCCAGTTCAATGAAAAGCAACAATGTTGAATGTTGTTCTTCCACATAAGAATTATTTGAGCAAGTAGAGTGAAGGCTTTCGTTGCAGTTGAAAAGGACATTTCTCTCTCTCCTGGTGTCTGGTGTACATCAAGGCCTTCTGTGTTTAGGCATCTCCTTGAGCAGACTTGTGAGCCACAGTAAGGCCAGACTAGAGAATACCAACCATCCTTCTTGTTCAGGTCATCTCAGCTTTTACAACAGAAGGAAGGAGCTAACAGGAAACTCTGATAGATGGAGCACAGTTTTACCGTACTTCTCGCTAGATCCCAGAAGCTTGCTGTATGACAGAGGAAAGCACCAGAGGTCTCAGTGCACCACAGTACAGTACTGTCAGAAAGACACACATGGTGGAGCATCACGTCCATCTCCACAGCTGTCTGGATTAGACAAGCCCACTTAAAGACAGATCAGAGCTCCACAGCGTCGGACAGGGGATGAGACCACGGTTCACTCTGTACCACTCTGTCTCTCCTCTGCATGGCAGCGGGGCACATCTGTGCCTGGCTCTGATCTAACACCTCGGCCGGGGGTGAGGAGGTGGCGGGAGGAGGAGGCTGAACTGAGCGGCTGGCAGGCCATCGGAAGGAGAGAGAGGCGCTGATCCTACCCGCCGTGTGCTGGGCGGACGGGCACAGGGCACAGGCAGGTGCCAGCAGGGCCAATCTGCCGCTGACCGCCAGCCGACCCAGTGCCACACGGAGGAGAAACAAAGGAAGCAGAAACTGTCGGCTGCTGCTATCCACTGCTACATGCCATTTTGAGCTAACGAAAAGCCTTGTAAATCTTCTAGTCTATAGTAAAGAGGATGGAATGTAGCATTCTGTATGTAGGTGGAGCTGGAACGATGAGCAAATGCTCCAAAAATACTTTATGGTGGTCCAAGACAAGTTGCATTTAAAAAAACTAGATGTCATGATGACAGCAGCTGCTAGAATATTCCCCAAAAATATTTAACACATTTTTATATTCATTTGAATATTGGCTTATAGTTTTTGAAATGCAGAAATAGAAAGAACAAGAACATACTGTAGCTACAGCCCGATTCCTTTTATGAGCTGGTAAAACATCTAGACAGTGTGTGTGCCATTGGCAATGTAAGACAAACATCAGTTTCTATTGAAACAGGTTTATTTTTAATCAACATATTCGATAGATTGCTACACATTGTGAATGAAGAGAAAACAGCATATGAATCCTCATCCCTGTCCCCGTCTCTGTCCATACTGCTATCCCTGTCCCCGTCTCTGTCCATACTGCTATCCCGGTCCCCGTCTCTGTCCATACTGCTATCCCTGTCCCCGTCTCTGTCCATACTGCTATCCCTGTCCCCGTCTCTGTCCATACTGCTATCCCTGTCCCCGTCTCTGTCCATACTGCTATCCCTGTCCCCGTCTCTGTCCATACTGCTATCCCTGTCCCCGTCTCTGTCCATACTGCTATCCCTGTCCATACTGCTATCCCTGTCCCCGTCTCTGTCCATACTGCTATCCCTGTCCCCGTCTCTGTCCATACTGCTATCCCTGTCCCCGTCTCTGTCCATACTGCTATCCCTGTCCCCGTCTCTGTCCATACTGCTATCCCTGTCCCCGTCTCTGTCCATACTGCTATCCCTGTCCCCGTCTCTGTCCATACTGCTATCCCTGTCCCCGTCTCTGTCCATACTGCTATCCCTGTCCATACTGCTATCCCTGTCCATACTGCTATCCCTGTCCCCGTCTCTGTCCAAACTGCTATCCCTGTCCCCGTCTCTGTCCATACTGCTATCCCTGTCCCCGTCTCTGTCCATACTGCTATCCCTGTCCCCGTCTCTGTCCATACTGCTATCCCTGTCCCCGTCTCTGTCCATACTGCTATCCCTGTCCATACTGCTATCCCTGTCCATACTGCTATCCCTGTCCCCGTCTCTGTCCAAACTGCTATCCCTGTCCCCGTCTCTGTCCATACTGCTATCCCTGTCCCCGTCTCTGTCCATACTGCTATCCCTGTCCCCGTCTCTGTCCATACTGCTATCCCTGTCCCCGTCTCTGTCCATACTGCTATCCCTGTCCATACTGCTATCCCTGTCCATACTGCTATCCCTGTCCATACTGCTATCCCTGTCCATACTGCTATCCCTGTCCCCGTCTCTGTCCAAACTGCTATCCCTGTCCCCGTCTCTGTCCATACTGCTATCCCTGTCCCCGTCTCTGTCCATACTGCTATCCCTGTCCCCGTCTCTGTCCATACTGCTATCCCTGTCCCCGTCTCTGTCCATACTGCTATCCCTGTCCCCGTCTCTGTCCATACTGCTATCCCTGTCCCCGTCTCTGTCCATACTGCTATCCCTGTCCCCGTCTCTGTCCATACTGCTATCCCTGTCCCCGTCTCTGTCCATACTGCTATCCCTGTCCCCGTCTCTGTCCATACTGCTATCCCTGTCCCCGTCTCTGTCCATACTGCTATCCCTGTCCCCGTCTCTGTCCATACTCCTATCCCTGTCCCCGTCTCTGTCCCTACCTCTGTCCATACTGCTATCCCTGTCCATACTGCTATCCCTGTCCCTACCTCTGTCCATACTGCTATCCCTGTCCCCGTCTCTGTCCATACTGCTATCCCTGTCCCCGTCTCTGTCCATACTGCTATCCCTGTCCCCGTCTCTGTCCATACTGCTATCCCTGTCCCCGTCTCTGTCCATACTGCTATCCCTGTCCCTGCCTTTGTCCATACTGCTATCCCTGTCCCTGTCTCTGTCCATACTGCTATCCCTGTCCCCGTCTCTGTCCATACTGCTATCCCTGTCCCCCATCTCTGTCCATACTGCTATCCCTGTCCCCCATCTCTGTCCATACTGCTATCCCTGTCCCCCATCTCTGTCCATACTGCTATCCCTGTCCCCCATCTCTGTCCATACTGCTATCCCTGTCCCCCATCTCTGTCCATACTGCTATCCCTGTCCCCCATCTCTGTCCATACTGCTATCCCTGTCCCCCATCTCTGTCCATACTGCTATCCCTGTCCATACTGCTATCCCTGTCCCCGTCCATACTGCTATCCCTGTCCCCCATCTCTGTCCATACTGCTATCCCTGTCCCCCATCTCTGTCCATTCTGCTATCCCTGTCCCCCATCTCTGTCCATTCTGCTATCTCTGTCCATACTGCTATCCCTGTCCCCAGTCTCTGTCCCTACCTCTGTCCATAATGCTATCCCTGTCCCCAGTCTCTGTCCCTACTTATGTCCATAATGCTATTCTTGTCCCTACCTCTGTCCATAATGCTATCCCTGTCCCCTGTCTCTGTCCATAATGCTATCCCTGTCCCCCGTCTCTGTCCCTACCTCTGTCCATAATGCTATTCCTGTCCCTACCTCTGTCCATACCTCTGTCCATAATGCTATTCCTGTCCCTACCTCTGTCCATATTGCTATCCCTGTCCCTGTCTCTGTCCATACTGCTATCCCTGTCCCTGTCTCTGTCCATACTGCTATCCCTGTCCCTGTCTCTGTCCCTACCTCTGTCCATAATGCTATCCCTGTCCCCGTCTCTGTCCATAATGCTATCCCTGTCCCCCATCTCCGTCCCTACCTCTGTCCATAATGCTATCCCTCTCCCTAGCTCCGTCCATACTGCTATCCCTGTCCCCTGTCTCGGTCCCTACCCCAAGCCCCTGTCCCCTGGCACATAAGGAGAAACTGAGGTCTGTATGAGAGGAGACAGCAGCCGGTCTGGGTGAGTTTAATATAAGGTACGGTGCTTCCTGACTGTGGAGCTGGCGCAGACTGGTGCCCGGGCTGGGCGCTGAGGGGCTGAGCACTGGCGCAGTGGCGGGCGGCAGCAGAACAGAACAGGGCAGGGTGGCGCGGGCACGGTGGTGTTGTGGCATGTATAATAGGATTAGGGGTTACCTGGTGAGGTGCAGTTGGTGCTCAGCTCGGCCCAGCCGCTCCGTCAGGCTCAGAGCCTCCGCCTGCAGTCGGCCCGCGTCCCTCTGGGCCTGGTCCAAATGCTGCCGGCAGACGCTCAGCTCCACACCCAGCTTCTCCACTTCCTGCCCCCAGCGAGAGAGAGACGGAGGGAGTTATATGTAATACATCACCCGTGCCCTTTTTCGCTATAATATTTGCCTGTAAATAATAGAGGCAACACGATGCAACCTCAAATATGCTACGTTCTCCAACTTGAAAAAAGGAATAGTATTCCCATGTTTTCAACATGACAAATAAGGATGAATAATAAATCAATCCCGAAAAAGAACAGACATACTGAGACTCAGAGTTGCTTGAGAGGGGCTGCCAATCTTTTACACAAATACCTGAGAAAAGTACATTTTCTAAAACGTTCCTGCATAAAAGTGACACCAGCACACAGTCAATAAAAAGGTTGTGGATTTTTTCACTCTCCCTGCCATGCCCGGCCTCACCTGTTCAGTCATCTCTAGCTGCCGTGTTGTCTTGGAGCTGCAGTCTCGGAGCTCCCTCTCTACCTCCTCTCTCTTCAGCTGAGCCTGGCTGAGCCGGTAACGCAGCTCCCCACACACCTGGACACACAGGAGACAGGACAGGATAAGGGGTCACAGTAGAAATTGACATTGTGTCTGCTCCTAGTTGTTTTCTACTATAGCCCTTTCATTAGAATAACCTTACCAAATACATTTGCATGTACAGGAATTTGACATATAGTACTAAATGTTGTTGATCAGTAATAATAAACAGAATTAAGATGAAGTTGACCTAAATAAAGCTCAATGCACAGTCTTCATTCAGAATCAGTAGCTAATGATTGCATTGGTTGTAATGACATACCCCTAAATGCACTCAACTGCAAGCCATGACACCCGCCATCTCAGTTTGTTTCCGAAATTGTTTTGGTAGTTAGAAACAGATAATATTAGCATTCCTGTAACAATATTTTGTTGAAATGTAATTTGATCTCTGAGAAATTAAGCTAATTGATTGCACCCAAAATGGCCATTATAATGTATAATATTCATATAATATGAAAAAAATATAGTACCAATTATCCATTTTGGACCAAACTTTTTATAACAATGAAGAGGTGAGGACCTACGGACCCCCCACCTACGGACCCCCCACACCAACCAGTGTACAGTATCAGTTCTCTAGTTCACCCAAATGACATTGGTTTCCTTACCCTGTAAGCAGCCTATTGACAAGAAGACTGCAGCGCATGGTTTGGTTTTGTAGGCCACTGTTTCATCATTGTATACAGATTACATTTTACTTTATCTGAAACAGAACAGTCTCTGTCATTTATTTGACTAATGTTTGACACATGGTGCTGTATCAGGATTCAAAGTGAATTGGGAGAAAACTGAAATAATTCCCATTTCTAATCATGACAAATCAAGCTTATAAAGTAGATTTCAGTGGAAATGTACAAAGACATGAAATACCTGGGTGTATTAATACCATGCAATCTGGAGGCATATAAAATAAATTACTCTCCTTTAATAGATAGGATTGAATCTGATGTTCAGAGACAGAGAACTCTCCCTATTTCTATCTTAGGCAGGGTCAACATAATCATAAAGCTAGAGTGACTCATATGAAGATGTATTATTGGGCTGCACAACTGTGCTCACTTAAACGATGGACAGCAGACTATCCTTGTGCATGGAGGTGTATTGAAGCCATAAATATAATACCTTATGATCTAAAATATATATTCACTACTTCAGGTCCAAGGCATGGAAGAAAGAAAATCTGACAATCCAATGATTTTCAATCCCATTCGTGTTTGGGAAAATTTACATAAATTCACGAGGTAGAAATAGGGCTGTTGTGGAGACGTATTACCGCCACACAGGTGGTCACGAGTCTGAAGGCAGTCAAATTCCACATGACTGTTTAGTCACTGTAATTAGGCTTCTCCAAGCTCTGATGCTGCTGCTGGTCATTAGTAGCCTACCAAACTTGCACTCTATTGTCCCTCTAATCAGTCTGACATCAATGCAAATGTATTTGAAAATCTAATCAAACACTTCATGAGAGCTCATGTTGCTCAACATTTCTATAGGCTATGCAATTGCGGGAGAAAACAGAGTGATGGCCGCTAATAAAAAGAGGATGATCCCATCAGCTTTCTATAGGCTAGGTCTACTATATTTATTTCTCAACTTTCCTAATATTAAGCACATTGCTTATATTTACAGCAGGAGTAAAGCCTACCTGGCTGGCATGAAAATAAACCACGGGGAAAAGCATCCTCCATTCACTATTTAAGTGCATAGATGACATGTATTTTTTCCCGCTTCCTCGTTTCGATACAGGTGCATGATAATGGTCCATTCTAAATTAAAACAAATGTCACACATATATTATATGTAAAGACAAGATTAAATCAAGAATAGTCTGATGGGTGACAATAAGAATCAATGCCTTTTTTGTGTGATTTTTTCTAAATCATAGTCAAACACGTAGCCTAGCCCATAGGCCTATATGTTTTAATAAGGTTTGTATCACAACTAAAGTGGCCAGATAACTTCTTAGAATTAAGCACATTATTCTACTTTACAAGGTGTATAGAGCCTAACTGGCATATATAAGAGGCATGTGAGTTTCAAGTTTGGGGAAGGTAATTTTCACCATAAAAATGCACCCTTATAATAAAAGCATTACATGCATAATCACATTTGCGGTCACTTTTGATAATAGTGTTTTCCGCTAATGGAACATTCACGCTTCTAGCCTACTGCCGTGTGCTCACTGCTGCCCTTATAATGTGAAGAAATAGCCTAATAGTTTAACAACATTTTAAGCTAAACCTTCTGATCTGTTGCGCCAGCCACATTGCATAAAAACGTTTTTTTGTTGGTAGTGGTTGTATTAATTTGGGCTCTATCGTATCCCACAACTGTCCCAGAATGGAATATGTATTTCTTGCACACAATAGGTCAACTTTTATACTATGGGGGATAGTAGATTAATGTAGGCTAGTGCTTTTGCTGTTCATTAGGCCTACTCATCTTGTTGGCTGACGAAAAGTAAATGTGGACAGTTCTTCCAATATCTTCAATATGCACCTCAGAATTGGATAAGGATGCACGCAGTTGCGTTCCCAATGTGTCGGTCTTCACTTGTAGCCTGTTAGAAAGACCCAATAAAACATGACGGAGAACCATGTGAGTGAGAAGCGCATCGGATTGCGCAGCACACTCAGGGAGGTCACACCGCAGCACTCCGGGCTGCAAAAGGCATGGATTTTTTTAGGGTGCATTACGGCCACAAAGGGGATGCCACCGTGAAATTTGAGGCATTATCAAGTGCTTGTCAAAATGTGAATGAGAGACTGTTGGAGTGTGTACAGCCTTCGCAAAAAACAAAGCAGAGATCATGCCTTTCAAGGGACTTTTTTCAAATCATCATTAGTCTCATCATGTATTAAAAATCTAAACGTATAGCCCAACGTTTGTAGAACTACTAAAGTTACATTAATAACTCTAAATTAAGCATATAGGAGTACCTATTTCTTTGTTAAATTGCTCAACACAGAAAAGCCACATGTGTGCACTCCCTCAAATCGTTTGGAGAAAATATTAATATTTCATTCAGCTTTGTTCAATTGTATCCTTCATTCTATAAAATAATGCCACGGAATTATAAGCAAATCTTGCCTGCCAAATTAACTAGTGTAACCCACAGCCATTTGGCATAGCCACATAAGGACAACTCAGAGTTTGCTATTCTGTTCTTCTGAAATAGACTACATTTTCTTCATATCATGTTTATTTAGACCTGTCTAAAATAAATAATGGATTTATTGTGAAGGTGTAGGCTATATTACATGGATGAATTAGACTTTTTTTAAATGGCTTGTAGGCTATGTGTGGAAGCCAGGAGATGCTAAATGTGTTTATGTTAATTAAACGGTCAATTACCGTTTGACAATAACGACTGACCATTTGTGACCGCCACAGCCCTATGTGGAAAGAACCTATTTCACCAGACACCCCTGTTTGGAATAACCCCACCTTACCTCCAGCGCTTCATGACAACACCTTTAAGTCCTGGCTCCAAAGTGGCATTGTGAATTTTGAACATGTGTACTATGATGACCTCTACTGTCATTGAATCAATTACAGGAAAGATTTGGATTATCAAAGGCCCATTTCTTTAATTTCCTAAAACTCAGAAATTTTATTCAATCGCGTCAACAGAATAAGCATAGAAAAAATACTGAAAGAAGTTTCTGCGCCAAAGAAGTTGATTGCCAAGTTATATAAAGGGTTGCTTGAAACTCTACCTGATGGTTCAGAACCTATAAAGAAAAAATTACAAACCGATCCAAAGGAAGAAATTGAGGAGAATCATTGGTCACAGATATGTGAAAATGTTCAAACCTGCTCTTAAAACCTAAGAGATAAACTACTGCAATTTAAGATCATTCATAGGACTCACTACACTCCTGCCAAAATACATGTATTGCACCCAGAAATGTCACATCTCTTTTGGAGAAGCAACAAGAACAAAGGAACCATATTACATATGCTGTGGTCTTATGATAAACTGACACAATTTTGGGATAATGTATGCGCTATCATTTCATTGAGTCCAGGAATGTATATCCTTCCATCTCCACGATTATGTCTGTTGGGAAATGTAAATATTGGTGATCAGAGAAATTTTGCAATGTAGGTCTAATTGCTGCAAAAACATATATAGCCATCAAATGGAAAGTCTCATATTCACCCTCAACAACAAACAGGTGGAATTAACTATCTATCTAGATACATACATCCCGTTAAATTTGGTATATTATAAAGTTAAACAGAAACCTGAAATATTTGACAGAATTTTGAAAAACATACTGTATGTTGATCACCTTAAAATGTGTTTTGTATAGTTGCCATTTTGTTTTTGTGAAGTCCTGTAGAAAAACTATTTTAAAAAACTAATTGTCAAAAAATATATTAGGTTTATGTCCCATCCTTCATCCTGATATTACCCGATTCTGACCACTAGATGATACTGTTCCTGCTATTAGGTGATACAAAAAAAGAATTCCCCTCAATGTTAAAGGGATAGTTCATCCAAATTACAAAATGACATTGGTTTACTTACCCTGTAAACAGTCTATGGACAAGGTATGACAGCAACCCATGCTTTGATGCTTTGTTTACCTGGCCACTGTTTCAAATGCTAACTTTTTAGCATTTGTGCCACAAATCCAATGCAAGTCAATAATACCTATATTAAAATCTGTAAATACAAAATTAATTTTGATAATTTTAACATGAAGCGTGATAATGCTAATATAGGTACCATTTTCTTGCATTGGATTTCTGCCACAAATGCTAAAAATGTTGCATGTGAAACAGTGGCCAACAAAACCCATGCATGGGTTGCTGTCATACCTTGTCAATAGACTGCTTACAGGGTAAGAAAAACAGCGAATTATCCCTTTAACATTGAGTGGAGATTATTTTTTTGTATCATCTAGTGGTCAGAATCTGGTAATATCAGGATGTAGGATGGGATATAAACCTAACAACTTCAATGACAAATGTATCTGAACAGGGGGGAAAAAAACATCCCCAAGTTCACTGGGAACACATTACATAGCAAGAAGAAACAATACTCAGAGCCGCAGCTCCATAGTTGTCAAACACAGAAAAACTGATAATATATACTCGTTGTTGACATGGAGTGTGTGTGTGTAGGGGGGGGTCCATGGGTGGCTTTTGAACATTTCTTTGGATTCCTCATGTCTAACTAATTGTTAGAAAATAGATAAATATAGTACCTATTGAATATTATATGAATCCTACAAATTAAAAATGGCAAATTTGGATGGAATCAATTAACTTAATTTCTCAGATCAAATTATATTTCAACACAATGTTGCAGGAATGCTAATCTGTTTCTAACAACAGAAACAATTTCAGAACAATCTGAGATGGTGGGTGTTGGAATCCTATTTTTTGTGCTTTTGAGGTGGAATGACCCAACTGCCTCCTAGAACTGGAATGGTTAGAGCTTGAAGCTTCCAAATAAAATATTGATATAGACAAGGCTTTGGTGCCACCCAGTGGCTTTAAAATGCATTAAAAAGATGTCACTGAAATCCCTCTCCTCTAGGGACTGCAGTAGTGTGTACTGTGTCTGTAACTGCCAGTTCAACACCTTAGCCACTATACCAACAGGCTCAAACCTGGAACCTCTCTATGTGTTGTACAGTAGTAAGGTGGCTCCAGTACCTTGCTGGTGTCCTGCTCCTGTGATTTGAGTTTGCGTAGGGTCTCATCCAGCTGGGTGCTCAGGGAGCCCCTCTCTCTTTCCCCCCTGGCCAGTTGACCTTCCAGCTCTGCTACCCTCTGGGATAGGCTGGCCACCTGGGAGTGGAGACAAAGAAATTGATCAAACTGAAATCCTACTGTATGGAAGAACGCTTCATACGTTTTGCATAGATGTAATTGTGTAGTTATTCCACTAGATGGTGGCAAATATGAGAAATATGGCCTTTGTGATCTGTGGTCAATATTCTAATTATTTTGTTTTTTGGCCCATTCCTTCTTCAGAGAACAAATGTAACTGTTTTAAATGTATACAATGCCTTCAGAAAGTATTCAGACCCCTTGACAGTAGTTACATAGAAAATATAGTTTTTTAATACTCAAATACTGCATCTTCAATATATTTTATGCTTGCTGCTATTGTATTAACTTAATAAAACATTTAATTAGCGACTAGGATAAATAGAGAAAGTTGAACACATCTCAATTTGAGCTTTAATGAAAGTTTCAAAGGCAGAAGGACAGACCGTTTGGGCTAGTGTCTCCTTCTCCTTGAGGGCCTCGTTGCGTACCCCCTCTCTGGCCTCAGAGATTTTCTCCTGCTCTGCAGCCATCTCAGTCTCCAGCCTATCTCTCTGTCTGGCTAGCTCCCTGGCAAATGCCTCACACTGCACCACCGCCTGTAGGAAGAACAAAACTAGTACACACAGACACGGACGGGTACACACAAGTGTCAAAGGGAGGAGGATACAGCAAAAAATATATTTCAAGTGTCTCACAAAAAAATTACCTTTCTTATGTTTACCACTTCTATATCTTGAAAACATGTACAACATCATATAAACCTTTCAGATTCACTGTTCTAATAAGGTACTGTACTAGTCTCGAAAAGCCGACCCTAGGCAACAGCAGTGACTAGTCTGCTAGATATGACAGACTCTCTTGGTCAGTCCGATAAGAGAAAAAAAGTCAGACATGCCAGAACGTTGCGATTCTAAACATACACATAGGGTAAAGGGGATACCTAGTCAGTTGTACAACTGAATGCATTAAACTGAAATGTGTCTTCCACATTTAACCCAACCCCTCTGAATCAGAGAGGTGCTGCCTTAAATCAACATCCTCAGCTCGGGGATTCGATACAGCACGAAAGTGATTTTAGGGAAGGTAGTTGATGCAAACTAGCTACTTGTGAAATGCAGGAATTAAAAATAACCTCTGATCTCTATCTTGCTAGCTACTATTTTGTATTTTATTCAAGCAGATCAGGTAGTGCGTAGCCAGTGACAGTTACTCTATGCAAAACTGACGTTCTGTTATGTACAGACGTGTTAAGCCGGAACATTGGAACATTGTGGGAGGCAAACCGGATGTCTAGAGAGACTAATCACGTACAAAAGGGTCCAAGCAAAAACATTAAAACCAGTATCGTGATAACGCTGACGTCATCCATTCCTATGGAAAACTCCAAATGGTGCATGAAGCCGGAAGTATTTGAAGTGGCCATAACTAGCAAAGGATCACGGTCAATGTAGTCGTTTTATCCTGACTAAGAGTCAACCTTAATGTCTATGCGCCTCCTCGTAGCATGCTGGCCTGTGATTGGTCTGTTTCAGCATGTGCTCCTGTGTAACGACAAATGTAGTAGTCAGAATGGATCACTATTTCATTAAATATCTTGATTTGTAGCCAACTTTAAAATAATTCACCGTGGGGATCAAACTTGATCATAATAAACACATTTTAGAGCCTAAAATGGCAATCAATTATTATATTTTTTTGTTCTGGCGATCATAATTTACATAGGCTTTCTAGGGTAGACCAGGGCTTTTGGCACCGGTACGTTGCTATGCAGGTAGCCGACCAGCAGAGCTTGTGACTTCACGCTCCAGACCGGACACTGGGGGCCTGGGTCCAAGCCATTAAAGTGTGTAGTTGAGCAGCCTGACCAGTAGATGTCACTGCTGCTCAGTAATGTTCCGCAAGTGAGTGGTTGTCTGATTCACCCTGGTCTTCTCCAGGTTGGCCTCCTCAGCCATCTCTACAGCCTGTTTGACCTGCTGGTAGGCTGCCCACTCTCTCTGCTGGGCCTCGCTCTGACTGGCCCTCAAAGAGCACAGCACACTCATCAGCTCATCACGCTCTCTGTGGGACACACACACACAGATAAACACACATGCTCATTTCAATGTGGGCAAATAAAAGCTATGTTCATCAATAATCATTTTGGTGTAAGGATACTAATTTTCACAGTCACTTGTATACATGCCATGCCCAAACAAAGCCAGATTTGTCATTTGTGATTGACATGGAGACTGAATTACTGACAACCTTGCTAAAGGGGATGAAAAATTGATTGCTTTGTGTCAGAATATGCCAACTGGATTGATTGAGATGACATCTCAATGTGAACATTCTTCCTTTGACATAGCTCAGAGGCACTGACCAACCAATGAACAAGGGAATAAATCAATTGTGATCAATGGCAAAGCCAGAGGCGTACTAGAAAGGAAAGATGTCCCTTGGTATGGTGGTATGAGGGGGATGAGACCTTGTAGGAACCCAACTACTCTAATCAATACAGGACAAAATATCAGGACAAAAGGAGACAAATGCATGATCACTGACTTGGTGAGTCTCTCAATGGCCTGGATGTGCATGTTGGAGTGTGTCTCTGCCAGCACGGCCTCATTCTGGGCACACTTCAGACAGAGGCCGCCTACGCACTTCTTGGCACTGCCCGCCGCTGCCATCGCTTCCTTATGTCTCAGACGACCTTTGACTTCTTCACACTCCTTCTGACTGCTGGCCAGGTTCTTGCTGAATGGAGGTGATCAAAACAACAGAATATCAGGAAAAACAGGATGCACGAAGAGGATGAAAAATTCAACCCTGATTAATCACATATGCAAGATCTCTGTGAATTAATGCTGATCTATAAAGTCATACAGTTCACTTACTTCAGTGACCTTACTTGAGCTTCCAGTGTCTCTGTCTGGGCTAGATAGAGGGATTTGAGCTGCTCCTGAGGCCAAGTTGATAATGTGATGTTGGAGAGGAGATTAGCTGTCAACATTACTCTCAAGTCACTTAAAAATGTAAAAGCTAGCGTAATAAAAGAATGCATCTACATGTAGAAATGCTGTCAGCTGCTGTACTCAGTACAGAAGGTTAGGTGACCATAGTCATACAGGCCTACCAGTTCTTTCTTCCACTTGTGTTCCTCTGCTTGTTGAAAGACAATATGAGCTGGTATGAAAGCTGTTCTTTGAGGACTGTCTTCCCTGGGCGGCTCGGAATTCCCCTAGGAGAGAATACAACGATGAAAAATGGGTCCTTCTGTCGTTTCTGCACTTATCTCCACAATGGAATTTTAACCCAGAACCATCATTGTGAAAACCCATTACCGTGCCATCTAAGAGAGTGTAGTCTTTCAGGGTGTCTTCCACCAGTTTGGACTTGATCTCTCCATGTAGTTTCTCATTCTCTACCACCACCACCCTTATCCTCTGTTTCATCCCCAGAAGCTCCTCCTGCCAACAACATCAACGAGCAGTCACAAACAACAGATACACAGGCATACACACAGTTGTGCTTAGGTCAGTAGATGCTGGTAGAATTTTGTTTATGTTTTACAAATTTTACAAATGTCCAGCAAGATGAACATCTACCACTGTAATTCATTCCATGTAATGAATATCCATTGGTGAACAAATTGAATAAGAACTTTAATGAGTCAGTGGTAACGAGACTCTGTGGGGTCATCATACAGACAGACCTTGCAGAACTTGACCTCAGCCTCCAGGTGCTGGATGTACTCTGACTGGTTGTGGAGAATGGGGACCAGGTCTTTAACGGCAGGCATGCTAGAGCTCACATCATCTTGACACCTCTGGTAAAATGGATTAAAGAAGGATTGTCTCTGTTTGTAAGTTTGTTGATGACTATCGGACAACAAAAGCGTTGCACCCAAACAAATTGTGCAAAAAACTAACTAGTCTGCCACACCACCAGTGTCTGAACTCAATAACTACATAGTTATTTCCAAGAGGTTTTTTGGTGATCAATCAATATATTGCTGTAGGATGGAATTGATGACGTGGAGTTGATCTGATCTAAGTAGGCCTGTAAAGGGAAAAGACATCTAGACATCTGTGTTGTGTTAATTGTCTTAAATCTTAACAGACACTTATGCACGGTCTTGAGGATAGTACCTTTGGAGAAGATTTTCTCTTTGAAGGAGAAGTGAGTGAAAGTGTCTCTTTCTGCTGCTTTTGCAGGAGTGATCGCAGCTGATTTACTGAAAAACAAAATAATCAATTAGCATATGTAGCAGTGCAAATACACAGGTAAAACAGATTGCAAAAAATATCCATGGGGATAATAAGGAAGTGTGCATGTTATTTTTTTTTAAATCAGTGCTGATGCATGAAGATGTGTCTCTATGGTAGGGTTCTCCAACTTCAGCTACTGATTGTACGCCAGATATGTGATAACTATGTTTCCATTTAGTATTTTATTAGAATCCACATTAGCTGTTGCCAAGGCAGCAGCTACTCTTAGGGTTCAAACAGAAATAAAACATTACATCATACACATCTGTGTTGCTTCATTATTACATAACAAGTGTACATTGCTCAATTTTTTCATTACAATTTTACATGACTAAGAATAATGTGTGTGTGTTGCAGGGCATTAAAGGTTAGCTTATACAAAACTCTGACCTGTTCTCGATTTGGAGAAAAAGGCATCATATACAGTGCATTCAGAAAGTATTCAGACCTGTTGACTTTTTCCACATTTTGTTACATTACAGCCTTATTCTAAAATTGATTAAATATTTTTTTTCTTCTAATAAATCTACACACACACAATAACCCATAATGACAAAGCGAAAACACGTTAAGACATTTTTGCAAATGTATAAAAAAAAATAAAAACATACCTTTACATAAGTATTCAGACCCTTTGCTATGAGACTCGAAAATGAAATCAGGTGCATCCTGTTTCCATTAATCATCCTTGAGATGTTACTACAACTTGATTGGAGTCCACCTGTGGTAAATTTAATTGGTTGGACATGATTTGGAAAAGAACATGTCTATATAAAAGGTCCCACAGTTGACAGTGCATGTCAGAGCAAAAACCAAGCAATGAGGTCGAAGGAATTGGCCGTGGAGCTCCAAGGCAGGATTGTGTCGAGGCACAGATCTGGAGAAGGGTACCAAAACATTTCTGCAGCATTGCAGGTCCCCAAAAACACAGTGGCCTCCATCATTCTTAAATGGAAGAAATGTAGAACCACCAAGACTCTTCCTAGAGCTGGCCGACAGCCCAAACTGAGCAATAGGGGGAGAAGGGCCTTGGTCAGGGTGGTGACGAAGAACCTGATGGTCACTGACAGAGCTCCAGAGTTGTTCTGTGGAGATGGGAGGACCTTCCAGAAGGACAACCATCTCTGCAGTTCTCCACCAATCAGGACTTTATGGTAGAGTGGCCAGACGGAAGACACTCAGTAAAAGGCACATGACAGCCCACTTGGCACCTAAAGGACACTCAGACCATGAGAAACAAGATTCTTTGGTCTGATGAAACCAAGATTGAACTCTTTGGCCTGAATGCCTAGCATCTCATAACCTGGCGCCATCCCTACGGTGAAGCATGGTGGTGACAACATCACACTGTGGGGATGTTTATCAGCAGCAGGGACAGGAAGACTAGTCAGGATCGAGGGAAAGATCAACGGAGCAAAGTACAGAGAGATACTCGATGAAAACCTGCTCCAGAGCGCTCAGGACCTCAGACTGGGGTGAAGGTTCATCTTCAAACAGGACAACGACCCTAAGCAGACAGCCAAGACAACACAGGAGTGGCTTCGGGATAAGTCTCTGAATGTACTTGAGTGGCCCAGCTAGAGCCCGGACTTGAACCCGATCGAACATCTCTGGAGAGACCTGAAAATAGATGTGCAGTGACGCTCCCCATCCAACCTGACAGAGCTTGAGAGGATCTGCAGAGAAGAATGTGACAAACTCCCCAAATACAGGTGTGCCAAGCGTGTAGCATCATACCCAAGAAGACTTGATGCTGTAATTGCTGCCAAACTTGATGCTGTAGGTGCTTCAA
The DNA here is from genome assembly GCF_016432855.1 of Salvelinus namaycush. Lineage (NCBI taxonomy): Eukaryota > Metazoa > Chordata > Actinopteri > Salmoniformes > Salmonidae > Salvelinus > Salvelinus namaycush. The sequence goes on from NC_052341.1 coordinate 17,883,579, forward strand.
CAAAGTACTGACGAAAGGGCCTGAATACTTATGTAAATGTGTTTTTTTTATTTTTATAAATTTGCACAAATTTCCAAATACCTGTTTTTGCTATGTCATTATGGGGTATTGAGTGTAGATTGAGGGGAAAAAACGATTTAATCCATTTGAGAATAGTTGTAATGTAACAAAATGTGGAAAGTCAAAGGGTCTGAATACTTTCCAAATGCACTGTAAATGTCAGTGTACATTTGCAAGTAGCTCTACATAAACCAGAGAACTCAGAAATATATTAAAACCATGTTTTGTATCGAGTGAGAAATGCCTCGTGCAAGTTGTTTTGAAGTTGTTTTGGTCGCACTGTGTGTCACGCTGTCATCTACTTCACGCGGCCGCATAGAAATGACTAATCCTGCAAAGATGCTGGGAAACGCTAGATGTGTGGCAGCTAAGATGGTGAGGAACCTCCTTGCACAGTACAAGACATTGATTTAATATCTTTCTGAGTTCTCTTTTTTTTTGTGTGTGGGGGGGGGGGGGGGGGGCAACATCAAACGGACACGGACATTTATAAGATACCCTTTCCCCCAAATCGAGAACGAAGACGGTATCGCCAAGAGCAGGTTAGTTTAAACATATATGGCTATGTTTTGTATAAGCTAATCTGTAACACCCAGTAATGGAAACATTGTTATCACATAACTGGCGTACAATTTATAGCTACTCCAACTCCAGTCCTGGGGAGCAGGTTTCTGCTACAGCCCATCTCTTATACGCCAAAGTATTCAACTAACCATAGTCCTGAGACTGGAGTATGAGAGTCCTCAATCTGGACTATAATTAGTCAAATCAGGTGTGTTACTGCAGGGCTGGAATGAAAGCCATCACACCCAGTAGCTTTCCAGGACTGGATTTGGAAAACCCTGGTCTATGGGACCCAAGTGATGACATTGATCACAGGCTCAAGTACCAGCTTCACTCTGTTGCCTTTGGTTCCATGAGTCCTCTCCAGTCATGCTGTCTGTGTCTCCAGCCCTGCCTGGTTCCATGCCCTCTGCATCTGAGCTGGGCTCTTCCAGTGCACTGCTGAGCTGCTGGATGCTGCGGTTTGCTCTCTCTGGGGGTCAAATCATCATGTTGAAAGGTTTACTGTGTAACAGATATGACTGTATTTGTAAGGCTGAATAACAAACTAATGACAATGTATCTCTCTTTTGAGAAGAGACAGACTAGAGAGTAAACGTGGGGGTGTTGTCTTGATTATTTAGCCAGCTCTTGTCGGGAACACTTGAAGTAGGTGTATGGCTAATGTTAACTACAAAATAGAACAAAATGCCAGCTAGCTAGTTATTGTGCATACTTTTCTGGCTAAACTCAACCCTTATCTTAAGCTAGCTAACTAGCCTAATGTCGTTACCTCTGAGTTTCTTTTGATATGCTCCCAACTCTTCTTCCTCCTCATCAGAATCCAACAGTGGCTTCATGGATAACTTGTGAACGTATGTGTGTGTTCTTGATGTAGCTAGCTAGCTTCACATTAAAATATCACATTAAAATATCCCACCAAAAACGTTGCTATCATGTACATAACAAAAGAGACTACAGAGATATGCTCTGGAGACTAGCAGAGGTGTATATGTAGCTATGCCTAGTTTCCTCTCAGATGGCAACCGTTGAAATGAGCAGCTTTACAAATACTTCCGTAAACCAAGCAATGAGCCTTGGAACTTGTCGTTTTATTCTGGACGCGATGTCCAACTTTTGAAAATAAAAACTGTAACCACAAGATCGCGTTGGTAGGCCTATCAGATTGGTATGATCGCGAGATCAGCCTTCGTAATCACATAAAGTTGCTTTTATTCGGCCAAAACAATGCACACTAATACATGTTAAGCGAATTTATTTGCAGAATTTCCCAAAATTGTAGTACATATTTGGTTTTAATCTTTGCATTTATTTTATCCCAAATCCCCATTCGTCCGTACATTTGCCAATCAATCTGGAAAAACACTCCCACTGGGTCGAGCTGGAACTGCAGACGCTGGCATGGAGGATGTAGGCAACTCTCCGCTATTTGTAGTGGAATAGCGTTATTGCAGCGCAACTGAGAGAAGTCCAACGCGCATAAGGACAGGGCTGGGCACAGACATCAGCGTACAGTTCCATTGGATATAGCAAGTCTCCATAACAGCCAGCCGAATAGAGGAGCAAAGAAAGGGTAAGTGAGAAATGCATGATAATAAAACGTTTTCCACAGCTGTGTGATTATCTTGGGGAGAATGTTTTTATTGCAACCAAATCTTCCAAGTAAACCAACTGTACAAATGAATAGATAAATGCAGTTTCGGTTTTTACTTTCTGTCAATGTAACTGGAAGATCTGGAACCCATGATAAAATAGGCTACAACGTTTTAATTCCAGGGCATTTTGGTAAATTATTAAATAATAGATGAAAGTAAGGCCTAAATTATAAATCTCATAATTCACAATGGGCCTATGCAGAATGATTACCGTAGCCTATAAAGTCTGATGTCTTATTGGTTAACGATATGTAGATTGAGAGAAAGAGTAGTGAGACTGGCTTGGCTAGTGGCAGTGTATTGTAATGCTGCATGCATGACTACTTCTCCAGCCTTTGTGGGCTTGCTACATTGTTGCAAATATTCCTTGCCATGTAATCGGCTACTGTGTATCCGAGAAGCAATAAAGATAACGCTGTACTCTAGCTACAGTAGCGTTTGATTATTTGCTACATTTTCTTTAGTTGATACAATTTTGATAGTCTAATGCTCGCCTTTAGCTTTAGCCAACCAGGCTATGCTCAGGCTAGGCAGCGCTAGACCGGTCAGGATGTCCAGTTGTTCCCAGTTAATCAGTGGAGGCTACGGGCTTTCATTCGATTAGGTCGTCTATTTGTAATGTTTAGAGGGTTTTTTATGCGAAAAGCTATGCCTTTCGTTTTGGTTTAGCTGTTTTTTCTTTCCCGAAGATGTACCCCTTACCCGAAGATGGGGGGCTTTGTTGTGAAGCCAGACAGCTGGCCTGGTTTGCATCCGCTCTCTTTGTGTAATGTGTAGATTTTTTCACAACACAAGACTTTAATTTTAAAAAGTGCTGACAGTGCATCTGAATAATTTGATATGTTTGGTTTAATTGGGAATGAAGAGGCCTCTCCGTAGGGAGGTAATTAATGCTCGAATCTCTCAAGATGTCACCTAATGTCAAACTCCCATTAATTAATTAGAGCGGTGTTTTGCTTAGAGCTCTCTTTTTTTATCAGAAAAGCTCGAGATTCTGCCTTTTCCTTATGCTCATTAAAAGTTATAAGCGAATGTGAATCAGGCATACGGTGGTCAGTGCAATCATAAGTCTTTATTAAACATTTATTGTCAGGCAAATTTGCTTATAATAGCTAGAACATTAAACCTATGTATGTACATTAAACAGCCTTTTGTCTGTGTGAAAACAGACTGGTATTCTTTGAGAGCGGGCCAGTGTACTACATTGACCGTTTTCTTTTGGGATAGTTGTCTCCTCCTCCTGCAGGAATTCAAGTTTTGGACCTGTGCCACTGATAATGATAGCCAGCACTCCTCCAACTGTAACCGCTGGTTGTAGGCAGCTGCTTATTGGGAAGTATGTCACAGTCATTGTACGACTGGACATGCAGCACACAGAACTAGCCTACGCCTAAGTACTGACACATTTTATGATGCTGTAGTTAGAATACTTCAAATATAGTTCTGCATCAATTATACAGTACCTTATTATCAAGGTCATCATGTCACTCATTAAGCTTTTTTTTTTGTCTAGTCTCAATGACCTCCTGGTACCAACAATGTTTATGGAGGCAGGGTGTTTCCTTTGAATAATAACTTTTTTGTTTGTTTGAGGACTTTGTTGTCCTGCCCTGCCATTGTATCCCAACAGCCACGGGGAAGCTTGGGAAATTAGTTCACTTTACTATGGCATTTTGTATATTGTTCATCATGAGACCCTGCCTCCTTCACTCTAATACAGAGACTGCCATGAGGCCAGTTCCCTTTTCAGTGTTGTTATAATAGTGTTATTATACACACATATTAAGAATAGAACTGAAGCTTCTACCAGGTCTGTTTTACTAGAGGTTTATGGGTTAATGGCCTGAAAGAATAATGGCCTCTTTTGTTTTCAAGGAGAGTGATCATTTTTTGGCATACCATAGGTAGACTACTTTTCATCTATTTCATCAGCCAGTCCCATGTTATAAAACAACATTGGTGTGTCAACTTTTTCAACATGTAGAATAAGTGTCTCAAACAACATTTAATCTTCTTCACATCTGTTTTGGGGTGTGACCAGTAGTTTATATTTGGTTATATTTGTTCAATTGACTCCTATTATCTTTGCCAGTATGGATGATATTTTTCCGAGGGCCAGTCTCTGTTTCTGTGTGAGAGACATGGCTATTTTTATCGTGATGTGAAAATAGGAAGGTTATCTCTGGATAATATTAGAGGTGGTGTCATAGTCAACTTGGCATGGCTAGTGCTAATGTCACTATTAAGGCCACAGCTTAAGGTAGAGCCAATGTTTCAGCCTCACAGGCTATGGACAGTGTATTTACTAAACCAAACATTTGCTTTACTTGCTCTATAATCTGTATGTTTTCTATAATCTGTTTTTCTAAAATAAAACATACATGTATTTATGTGTCTGGAGAAATTTCGCCTCCTTTCCCTGCTACTGACCTGAATGGAACAAATCCTAACTGGTGCATGACTGTGACCAATGCATTCAGTGTCCCGTCTCATCTACATATTGATCAAATAAATTCTTGATGTCCAAATTGATCCTTGTCTGGCATAAGCCAGTAGGGTCACCATTAGTGCAGGGTCCCCATATCCATAGAGAATGTTATGGTTAAATCCAGCATGACAATGTTGCATGTGTGCAACATCACCTGTGACCTATATCAATATATCTTAAAATAATAATTGTAATAATAATAATTCTAATATAATATATAGCTTATTATAAACTGGGTGGTTCGAGCCCTGAATGCTGATTGGCTGACAGCCGTGGTATATCAGACCGTATACTACGGGTATGACAAAACATTTATTTTTACTTGTCTAATTACGTTGGTAACCAGTTTATAAGTCAATAAGGCACCTCGGGGGTTTGTGGTATATGGCCAATATACCACGGCTAAGGGCTGTATCCAGGTTAAGGGCTGTATCCTAAGAACAGCCCTTAGCTGTGGTATATTGGCCATATACCACACCCCCTTGTGCCTTATTGCTTAAATATATAGCTTGAGGCCGTATGTTATGTTAAACAGTTGAATTAGGGATTTCAATGAAAATCTATCAATGACATTGTAAAAGGACAATGAGCATCTATTGCTTGATGTTGAATGGATACAAATGGCTTCCCAAACGCGATTCACTTGAATATACGTTTTCATGGCTATTTTTAATGTAAACAATTAAGCCATGCTGTACCTAAAACATGTACTGTAAGATATTTTAGTATCAGTAGTACTACTGGCATCAGCTACAGTCTGTACAGTGAAGCCCATCTGAGTAAAAAACATATGGCCAGCATTGGGCGAAAAGTACCTAGTGGTTGAGAGCGTTGGGCCAGTAACCGAAAGGTCGCTGGTGTGAATCCCTGAGCCGACTAGGTGAAAAATCTGTCGGTGCCTTTGAGCAAGACACTTAACCCTAGTTGCTCTGGATAAACGTGTCTGCTAAATGTAAATGTATTTACATATGTAGGTCCTATAGATCCTTATGTGCATTACTTCTTAACTTTGGCTTTACATACTGATCACAATCAGGCTTGATGTAGGATTTTTGCAGGGTTTTGTTTTTCAAACCAACTGCTCATGTGGTAAATGTGCTGACTATGTTTCCGGACCATATGGTATTTTTGCAGCACCTCCAAAAATATTTGACCCCTTTTTCTCCCCAATTGGTAGTTACAGTCTTGTCCCATCGCTACAACTCCCGTACGGACTCGGAAGAGGCGAAGGTCGAGAGCCATGCGTCCTCCAAAACACGACCCTGCCAATCTACACTGCTCGCTTAACCAGGAAGTCAGCCGCACCAATGTGTCGGAGGAAACACAGTACAACTGGTCAGCGTGCATGCGCCCTTCACCTGCCACAAGGAGTTGCTAGAGTGTGATTGGACAAGGACATCCCGGGCGGCCAAACCCTCCTCTAACCCAGATGACGCTGGGCCAATGGGTCTCCCAGTCTCGGCCGGCTGTGACACAGCCCGCGATCAAACCCAGGTCTCTAGTGACGCCTCTAGCACTGCCATGTAGTGCCTTAGACCGCTGAGCCACTCAGGAGGCCCCTCTATGCATTTTTAACAAACCAATTTACCAAGCCTCAGAGATAACTTGCTCCAGTTGTGACAAATTAAGGAAAGCCATTCATGATTTACAACAAAATACAGTATGCTGATATTTTTGTTGTATAGTTTCTGCTATCAGTACTTATTATTGGATATGTGCAGCCAAGGTAATAGAACAATGTCTGAATGGCAAATGCATTTGTCCCCTTGAATGTTCTTGGTCTGTCAGACTGACAAGGGCAGAGAACAATGCTCGTCACTTAACCTTCACCCAGAATGGCCTCATGCTCACATTAGGAATAGGAACTGCTAGTAAGAGCTAACTATTGAGTCGTTACAATAACCATGACATAATTCACCCTGTGGGTGATTGAACTAGAGAGCAGTAGTTAAATCACTATTTTAGATTAGATTAATGTTGTATCTTTTAAGCCTAGTAAGAAAGAGACAGTTTCCCAGACTCAGGCACATGACTACATGTTCATTACGTGGCTAGAGAAGCTTTCCATCAACATATTCTGTCTGCTCTGTTGGTTTTAGCTAGTGCTCGAGCATCCCTCAGTGGAGTTTACCATGTTAAACAAGGTTCATCACTAAAACTATGACAAACCTTGACACAAGAGACCCCAACTACGACCTATTCAAGAGTTTAAAGGTTCTTCCAACCTCCAATTACAAGATAATGTTTTGTAGGGCTATGGGCTCTTTGAGTTTATTTAGTCAAACAGAGTTGGTCTGTAGCCATTCTCCCTATATGTTTTTCTGTCCCCATAGCACCCAGCAATATGGTTCAATAACAGAGGGAGACTGTTAGCTATTGTTAAACTTTGCAGTCAGCCCAGATAACCATCTCACCTAGACAACCATCTCACCTAGACAACCATCTCAGTGCTGAGTCCTTGAAGATAATTATTTTGATCACCAAATTATTCTGTCACCAAATAATTATTATCAAATTAATGAATATAGATAACAATGTTATTATGGATCCATAGACCAACTGATATCATATAAGGATAAGCAGATTACTAAATTATGTCAATACAAATACTAGCCTATTCTATTTGAGCAATTAGCATAGTGGCAAATTGTGGTTAGGTAAATGAGTGACACATCAATATCTTTTTCATGTATGTGCACAGGAAAAGTAAGCCATTCTGGTACAAACGTCAAAGTAAATTGTCTTCATACAGATTGACAGTCAGCATGAAACTGTAACACTCCCCTGGGAATAAGTCATTGAACCCTCAATGTATGCATAGTCAAATTTCCCGCCAAATGACCAGATAGTGTCTGCGATAGCTGTTAAAATTGTAATCAGGTCTAATACTAGCAAGGGATGTTGTCTGAGGCCATGACGCCGTTAAGCCTTCCCTGACGAAAGCCTATTTCTGGAGGAATGGATACACAAGATCAATCGATTGTGTGGTTATATCAAATTTTGCCTCCTAGTGATGAGTAACTACTCCCATACCAAAAACGTAAGATATTTAAGATGGGAGCGCTATGCAGCCTAGCTGTAAGTCATTTAAAGAAAGGATCCTTGTGTCTGATCTCTCCTTTTGTGTAGGGTTAGATGTATACCTCTATGTCTGTGTAACGGCATTCCTCCTCCTCTTCATACGAAGAGGAGGAGTAGTGATTCGACCAAAATGCAGCGGGGTGTGAATTCATAATGATTTATTAGACAAGACAAAAAACGAACTAACTTGAATAACTAACAAAATAACAAAACGGAGTAGACAGACCTGGACATGCGAACTTACATAAAACGAAGAACTCACGAACAGGAAAATGACTACACAAAAGAACGAACGTACAAACAAACCGAGACAGTCCCGTGTGGCGCGACAAACACAGACACAGGAGACAATCACCCACAAACAAACAGTGAGAACAACCTACCTTAATATGACTCTCAATCAGAGGAAACGTCAAACACCTGCCTCTAATTGAGAGCCATACCAGGCAACCCAAAACCAACATAGAAACAGAAAACATAGACTGCCCACCCAAAACTCACGCCCTGACCAATAAACACATACCAAACAACAGAAAACAGGTCAGGAACGTGACAGTCTGCTGGGCCTGGTCTGATCTGTCTGGCTGTAAATAATAGTGCACTCATCTGGGACCAGAATACTACTGTCTTATCCTGGGTGATACAGCCCTTTTTGTTGTTTATTGCCCTGGGCTGTTGTCTTGCCTACCTATGCTTTCTGACTGTCTGGATGCAGCCATGTATCAAAGTAATGGGCTCTCATTAGCTTTGGGCCATTGCCTGCTGAAGCAAAGAAGAAGATCAGACAAGCGTACTGTAGTATGCCATTTACTTTATGAGGTTTTACAGCAAACAATCTAGTTCATTTTAGTGCAAGTTGACAGTAGGCCACATTTTACATCACAGCCCAACCCTTTGCTGAAACACTTGCCTCTACATCTTGAAAATAATGTGGGAGTGCTTGCACAGATTGCCTATGTGTAGGTGCATTTGTGCAACTGTGTGTTTGGTTGCAGTTTTGGTTGCAGTTTGCTGTGATAGGTGGGCTGAATCAGTAGCTCTGGCCTATGTTGGGATAAGGAGGCAGAGGGACGGGCACTTACACAGCTGTTGCATCATCTGGTCATGGCGCTACGTGGAGGATCCATGGTCACAGGAGGGAAACACATTAGAGACACTCGGAAGGGAACGCCCCGTTCATCTCTGTCACTTCCTTACAGAGGGAGCCTGGGATCTGATTGGCTTAGAGAGGAGGGAAGGATTTTGAATGGCTGGAATGAGAGCACCATATTAGTCATACTATTCGGTATGTTGTATTTAGACTAAGTAATGATAAAGCTTAGAAGGGATTAGTCAAAGAGCTGATTATGCTAGATTCGCTTTAGCTTTCTCTCTAATTATTATTTTTCTCCTTTAACAGCTAATCATACACATTGTGAAATCTCATGAGAGTAACTGGCTTAGTGGAAAAGAGGCTTGTGTTGCCTTCAAGAGGCTACTGTTACTGTATGAGAATCTGTTTAAAACACAAAGCAGTTTTTCAAATCACACATGCAGTGTAACAATCTAACTTCCTGTCCAAGTGAATTCAAAGATGAGCGCGGGCCATCCTCAGGAAGCATTGAGCTAACTTCCTGCTTTGCATGCCTTCACCTCCTCACAAAGCATACACAGTCAGCTCAGAACAATCCAGCTCTTTGACCTAGTGGGGGTGGGGTAAAGGGTCTCTACCCAGCCAAAACCATGACGTCATCCCTTAACCCACAACAAGGATGTTAGAGGATGATAGGGTTAGAGATGAGGATTTTGCAATAACTCATCTGTTTTGAAATGGCATGAAATTGTTTACCAATCCACAGTCCTCACAGGACATGACAAACAAGACAAACATATTGTACAGTATCAGTGCCATAAGTTCTGCACTGTAGAGGAGTACTCTGCCAGAGATCCACCTGGCTTGCAGGCCTGCCTCATGTCTCAACCTTTGAAACATTCTCCCCCTCAGATCCAACCATTTGAAGCCAATAACAAATTAACATTGGCATGCATGCGGTGGGTTGTGGGTTGTGGGTTGTAGGTTAGTCGTTTAGCAGGGTTTGAGTCCTGTCAGAGCTGCATGTGTGCTGCAGGAGAGATACAGACAGACAGACCTAACCCAGTATATTCCCCAGCTGGGAATATGAAGACTGTGAATACTCTTTTATGTGGGATTAATTGAAGGCTTTTTCTTTACACTGGTTGGCTTGTACTGAGACTCCTGGCTGTGCTGTGCCACGTTACGTTCTCCATATCCCTGGATTCTGCGGTGGTTCCTCCTGGACTAATGACTCCACTGTGGTTAGGCCTCTGATTCCTGGGCTCCGAGGGGGAGAAACACCACACACTATTATCATGTTTTCCTGCTACAGTCGTTCGATTCATGTACAGAAAATGCCCTTCCTTCATTCTTAATCGCAATTATTTTGTGATTTGAATCTTCTTTTCACCAAATAACTTGACATTGAAACATACTCTAACAAGGATATACCTTTTATATGGTTTAAAGTTTCATGTTTTATTTTTCATATGTACAGGATACACATGCTTACTTGGGCTGTTATGCAATAGATTTTGGAGGAAATTTCAGAAATTCATTCAAATGTTGTGAAATGGGAGACAACTGGCAAGCAGATGCATGCACACAAATGTTCTACTTGATCCAAAGCAATGTGAAGGCCTATTAATGCAGGACAAAATGTTGAACGGCAGGTAATATTACAATAAAAAACCTTCTTGTGCAGGATGTGCACCCAATAAGCTCTTTCTATGCCTTTGGTACAGTAATTCAAAACCCATCCCAGATAAAACCTAGAACACTATTTCATTCTGTCCATTCTGTGGAATAATCAGTGTGTCCAGGGGTTTGTCTGTGAAACATGATCAAATATTAATGCCACTCTTTCATGAACACACCACCAAATAACAATACAATTTGAGAGGTCATGGGAGAGGCGTCATATACAATAGTGTCTGTGAGAGGCAGGGGAGGTGAGGGAGAATAATTTACAGCAGGGTTCCCCAACTGGCAACCCGTGGAAGATTTTATTTGGCCCCCCCAAGTTTTCTTTCAATTCTATTGTTAGACATAAGACTCTAAAAACACCAGCTATTACGCTCCAAGTGATTTTCATTTTAGAAATATGTTCCAAAGTTTTACCACTCATAATAGAGAGATATACACTCAGTGGACAGTTTATTAGGTACGCCCATCTAGTACCGGGTCGGACCCCCCTTTGCCTCCAGAACAGCCTGAATTATTCTGGGCATAGAAACATTGCTCAAATGGTATCAAGGGACCTTACGTGTGGCAGGAAAACATTCCTCACTCCATTACACTACCGCCACCAGCCTGTACCGTTGTCACTAGGCAGGATGGGGCCATGGACTCATGCTGCTTACGCCAAATCCTGACTCTGCCATCAGCATGACGCAACAGGAACCGGGATTTGTTGGACCAGGGAATGTTTTTCCACTCCTCAATTGTCCAGTGTTGGGGACCACCTGCCCAGTGGAGCTGCTTCTTCTTGTTTTTATCTGACAGGAGTGGAACCCGGTGTGGTCGTCTGCTTCAATAATAGCCCATCCGCTACAAGGAAGCACGAGTTGTGTGTTCCGAGATGCCGTTCTGCACAACACTGTTGTACTGCGCCGTTATTTGCCTGTTTGTGGCCCACCTGTTAGCTTGCACGATTCTTGCCATTCTCCTTCGACCTCTCATCAATTAGCTGTTTTTTGTTTATTGTTTTTTGTTTATTGTCGCACCATTCTCGTAAACCCTAGACACTGTCATGCGGGAAAGCCCAGAAGGCCGGCTGTTTCTGAGATACTGGAACCGGCGCGCTTGGCACCGACGATCATACCACGCTCAAAGTCGCTTAGGTCACTCGTTTTGCCCATTCTAGTGTTCAATCGATCAGTAACTGAATGCCTTGTTGCCTGTCTGTCTGATTATCATAGCAAGCCACGGCTACGTGACTCACTGTATGTAGGCGCAAGCAATTTTCGTGAACGGCCTGGTGTACCTATTAAACTGGTCACTGAGTGTATGTGATCGTATACAAACGTAGCCAAGGTTTTAAATTATTATGTTTTAGTAAAATATGATATTTGTTTAGCCTTCTTGCGGTCAATTGGAAAATGACTTGTAATTATGTTCCGGCCCCCTGACCATCCTCTCAATAAAAAATGGTCCCGCGGCTGATCTAGTTGATGATCCCTGGTTTACAGGTTAATCTGTACGCGGACATAATATCATCTGTTCTCATGTTCTGCAGACACTCTGACGTGGGAGAGGCACTCATAACTCAGACACAATATGTTCTCATAATAATACACCATTAATGTGTGCACGGGGGACTGAGGGATTGTGAGGGAGAAAGATCTACCAGTTTTAGCACCCAAGAACACAATACAATATTTGGCAGAGCAGGAGAACAGTGTCTCTTCTCCAAGTCCTTTTTTGTGTATGGCAACAAGCCATGTGTATCCAAAACATGAAGTGTGAAGAGAGACTGTCACGTTGTCACGGCCACTTGGCTCTTGTTTCAATGCCTTTGTTTATATGCATGCGTGCATGAAAAAAGGATTTTGGTCTTGCTGCGCTCATTGTATTAGTCCTTCGTGCAGCATTGCCTCATTGCCTACCACAAGAAATGTGTGTGCAAGTCAAATCTTAAAGTTTGACTTGAGGATTGTTGAATAGGCATTTATTAAGTAGACTTACTTAAGAGATCAGAGAAATAACAGTTCAGCTCCTTAATCTGTGTTTAATCTATCCTCTGACGTTACTTAAAGGCTGCAAAATGGCACTGAGCTCTTCCAGTTTCTGGTATCAGCATGCAACACTCTGTAGCCTCACATTTCTATTTAAACAAGCAGTTAAATGCAGCGTATTGGAGTACGGAACTAACAGCGGTATGCAGGGTACCTTTCCCATAGCCATGGTAAATTGAATATGATTCACAGTGTTGTGACTTTTGTGACACTTTCAAGAGGTTATGGAGGAGCAGGTCTGTACGTCAGGCAGTTATGCTGCTTGATTCTTTTCTCCAGCCCTGAGCTTGGACTTGGAACTGCTCTGTCTGACCTCCTTCTTAGCCCAAAAATATATTTTAGGGTGGGTTGCTCAGCTCAGCCAAGATTCTTACATCACTTCCTGTAGCATCTGGCAATGATCAGGGCCAGCCAGGGCAGACACAGCTAGGGAGGATGTAGCTTTCCCAGACTGTGCAAGCGCCCGTCAACACACAGCTACTCCAAACCACACAGCTACTCCAGATGCAAAAACATTTTAAAGAATAGCTGTTTTGTAAATACATTTAACTTCTTCTTTCTTAGTTCTTTCATCAATCACTCTTTTTCCACCCCTCTTTCTCTTCCTCATCCACCTTGTCTTTCCTTCTCTCCCTCTCAGGATGACGTAGGGTTGGAGGTGGGAGTGAGTAGCATCGAGCCGTAGCAGAGCAGAGATGAGTCTCACGTCATGGTTCCTGGTGAGCAGCGGGGGCACTCGCCACCGTCTGCCCCGGGAGATGATCTTTGTCGGCCGAGACGACTGCGAGCTCATGCTGCAGGTGAGCACAGCTCCAACTGCTAGAACATAAACTTGATTCAACACAACACAACCCCAGTCACTGTACTCACACTGTTAGACATAGAGCATACCTGAATTAATGACTACTTGGGATTCACAGACTGTTTGCCGAAAGTATCATAGTCTTTTATTATTTTTCTCCATTATATGCTAGCTCCCAGGGGTGATCTGACCATTTTGATAAACGTTGATACGTTGGGCGGGGGCTGTATCTAAGGAAACACCATGCAACATAATCAGACAATGGCAATATTATATATCCACAGGCAGCCTGGTTTAAATAGACAACTTTCTTTGTTTTTAGTGGAGCTGTTGGTGTTTCCAGAGGCTACGCCTGGCGCAGCTAAGCAGGCTGCTGCCGCTGTGAAAGTGATATGGCTGAGAGCACCTTCTTTATATCACACGCATGACCTCTAACCCCTGGGGATTAGGTCATGTGAACACAGCTAGTGACCCCTATGTTGCATGGTTTTAGGAGGAAGGGAATGCATCAAGCTCACTGCCTTTTGAACAACCCTGTTGTTCAGTTTAAATGTGATATGTGCATTTTTACAATGCTATTTTACAAAGCTTGTATCTCCTGAGGATAATGTATCTGAGCTTTGCAAGTTTTGAGACGGGTAAAATATTTAATTTATGCATGAATAGCTGTGTCATTCTTAGTACTATTTCATCTAGGGTCTCATTTTACCACCCCATGGATACCAGCCTTGACATCTGAGCAGGGCTCAGCAGAGTACCAGGCTTGACATTTGAGCTGGACTCAGCAGAGTACCAGGCTTGACATCTACGCAGGACTCAGCAGAGTACCAGCCCTGACATCTATGCAGGACTCAGCAGAGTACCAGGCTTGAAATCTGTGCAGGACTCAGCAGAGTACCAGGCTTGACATCTACGCAGGACTCAGCAGAGTACCAGGCTTGACATCTGAGCAGGGCTCAGCAGAGTACCAGGCTTGACATCTGAGCAGGACTCAGCAGAGTACCAGGCTTGACATCTGAGCAGAGCTCAGCAGAGTACCCGGCTTGACATCTGAGCAGGACTCAGCAGAGTACCAGGCTTGACATCTGAGCAGGACTCAGCAGAGTACCAGGCTTGACATCTGAGCAGGACTCAGCAGAGTACCAGGCTTGACATCTAAGCAGAACTCAGCAGAGTACCAGGCTTGACATCTGAGCAGGACTCAGTAGAGTACCAGGCTTGACATCTGAGCAGGGCTCAGCAGAGTACCAGGCTTGACATCTGAGCAGGGCTCAGCAGGGGTGTCTTCTAAGGAGAAGCTCTCCCTGAAAACTGTCATAACCTGAATATTCACATGAAACCTGATTATATAACCTCTTATCCCCCTCTGTTCTGCCTCTTTGGTTCTGTGTTGTTACATTGTCTCATGAGGTAATTCAGACAATTGGAGAATTGTGAGCCACTAACCTCACACAGACCTGCATTTGTTGTTATTAGAGAAGTCAGGAGTAATAGTATAAAGACTGATAGTAACTGAATGGGCTTTGTTAAGGAGTACTCAGGGAGGGCATGCTGCATGGGAATGGTAGTCTACCTCACTCTAGGCTGTGTGTGTGTGTGTGTGTGTGTGTGTGTGTGTGTGTGTGTGTGTGTGTGTGTGTGTGTGTGTGTGTGTGTGTGTGTGTGTGTGTGTGTGTGTGTGTGTGTGTGTGTGTGTGTGTGTGTGTGTCCACACATGAAAGTGTGAGAGAGAAAGTCCCAGACAGAGATATTTATAGAAAGTGGGGCAGATACCTCCTGAGTTAGATCTATCCTGACTGAACTGGCTCCATAGGAAGTAGAGTGGCTGCTGCATTGCCAAGTGTAGCGCAGAGAATGGGTGTGGTGTAGCAACAGTATATCATATAATACTTATGAAAAAACGGCTCAATTCAATCTGTATCGCGGAAGTTTCAATTCGCGGTATAGTGCAATTTAAATGTAAAAGCAATGTTCCCGCGTTTGCGGAGACTGCATTCACAGTAAGCGCTGCATATGTTGGCTCAATTGGAAATTACTTTTACATTTCAATCGCGCTACAGCGCGGATCTTCAGCGCTACGGATTGAATCTAGGCCTTAGACATAGATTCTAAAGCAACATAGATTTCAAAGCAACGGCAATGGTTGTACAACTATCCTTCAAAAAGTGTCACAGTACAACGATACAAATGTACATTCTGTGCTCCTTGACGTCAACTCTGTGAATCTAACTAAATTAGACTTTCCAGAACAACTTAAGTAGTTGATTACTCACTGGCCAAGTTTACTTAGTGCCTGTCCCTTTTTCAGCCATGACTCTGTACAACGAGTACATTTATTTACAAGTAACTGAATTGCCTGTAGTGTATGTGTGGCAATACCGATGATGCTTCAGTCCTTAACAGTGATGTAGATAGTGGTAAAAAAAATGGTGGGTAAACTCAGATCACCGGACACGGTGAAAAAAGTAACGCTACCTATACTTACAATGTATTTTTCTGCAAAAGGTGGGTAAACTGTTGGGCAAAAGTAAAAGTTGGGCACTCTGCGTTTACTTACCCTCCACTATACCACTGCTCCTTAACTCTGAGACACTTGAAACCCAGGCTTCACATACACTTTCTTGGAGACACAAATCAAGAAGTCCTCCTTCAACCTCAGCAATCCTCAGTTTGTCCCTGTCTACTAATGAGTATATAATTAAGCAGCAGGTCATTAATACATCAGCACATCCCCAATAGAAGTGAGAAGGTACCGTGCTAAATGGCTTCTAAAGAACAAACAGTTCAGAGTGCCAGCAAGATACTTAAACGTTTTACTGCTGAAATCATCAGGGTTGGAATGAAAGGAACAAGGAGGCTGTCTTTTAAACAGGGATCCTCTTTTCTTGTGTGGGTCTCTCTGATGACCTGGAGGAAAGAGAGGAGAAGACTGGGTACTTTGTTTAGTGTGAGTCTGCCAACGGAAAATACGCCTAGAGGTCTGGGCCATGTGACTGTTTTTACGGCCACAGTCTTGTTGTCACATGGGTATCTCAGCAATGTACGGGTTTAAGATCCGTTGCATGGCTTCCCAACTCAAGGGTATCAGACTCAAATATGGACCCCTCCCAACTAGGCCTCTTGTAGTTAGTAACAGTCAAATCAAAGCATTATGTTTATGTTTGAAATATTTTTTTTCATGGAGGAAACAGTCTCTCATGCTGTGTTCTCTACAATACTGTATATAGTATATCTACAGTAGGTTTATTTGAGTGTGAATGGTGTGTTTTATTTGTCACTTATATATAACAAGTCATTTTCACCATGACACTTAGTTACTTCAAATTCAGCAATGACATGCATGATTTTGTAGACAATCGCTCTCCCTTCATTCTCCTGAATCACATAGAATGTTTTCATGCTCTGAACAGAGATGGAAAAGACGAGATTCCAGTATGCCTATGTGTGGGTGCTTTAGCTCTGTCTCTGTATGGATACTCGATATGGCTCGTCTCCTCTGTAGTGTGGGAACTGGGAGATACTGTTCTGTTGTAGGTGGGCTGTATCTCTACTACAGAGTCAGGCCAGATCAAACAAGCCCTGTTATAAGACATGCAGTGTGGCACACAGAGATTAGGTGCATGGGATTAGAGATGAAGCTCCCAGCAGGCCACCTCTCTCTTTCTCTCGCTTCAGGGGGGAATCTTCATTCGAGATCTGTGCACTTACAATAAGTTGACGGTTGTGTAAATCATGCATTGATGTCGAATCAAATCAAATTGTATTGGACACATGCACATGGTTAGCAGATGTTAATCCGAGTGTAGCGAAATGCTTGTGCTTCTAGTTCCGACCGTGCAGTAATATCTAACAAGTAATCTAACAATTTCACAACAACTACCTTATACACACAAGTGTAAAGGAATGAATAACTACATATAAATATATGGATGAGCGATGGCCGAACGGCATAGGCAAGATGCAGTAGATGGTATAGAGTACAGTATATACATATGAGATGAGTAATGTAAGCTATGTAAACATTATATAAAGTGGCATTGTTTAAAGTGACTAGTGATACATTTATTACATCCAATTTTTAATTATTAAAGTGGCTAGATATTTGAGTCAGTATGTTGGCAGCAGCCACTCAATGTTAGTGATGGCTGTTTAACAGTCTGATGGCCTTGAGATAGAAGCTGTTTTTCAGTCTTTCGGTCCCAGCTTTGATGCACCTGTACTGACCTCGCCTCCTGGATGATAGCGGGGTGAACAGGCAGTGGCTTGGGTGGTTGTTGTCCTTGATCTTTTTGGCCTTCCTGTGTCATCGGGTGGTGTAGGTGTCCTGGAGGGCAGGTAGTTTGCCCCCGGTGATGCGTTGTGCAGACCTCACTACCCTCTGGAGAGCCTTACGGTTGTGGGCAGAGCAGTTGCCGTACCATGCGGTGATACAGCCCGACAGGATGCTCTCGATTGTGCATCTGTAAAAGTTTGTGAGTGTTTTTGGTGACAAGCCAAATTTCTTCAGCCTCCTGAGGTTGAAGAGGCGCTGTTGCGCCTTCTTCACCATGCTGTCTGTGTGGGTGGACCATTTCAGTTTGTCCGTGATGTGTACGCCGAGGAACTTAAAACTTTCCACCTTCTCCACTACTGTCCCGTCGATGTGGATAGGGGGGTGCTCCCTCTGCTGTTTCCTGAAGTCCACGATCATCTCCTTTGTTTTGTTGCCGTTGAGTGTGAGGTTATTTTCCTGACACCACACTCCGAGGGCCCTCACCTCATCCCTGTAGGCCGTCTCGTCGTTGTTGGTCATCAAGCCTACCACTGTAGTGTTGTCTGCAAACTTGATGATTGAGTTGGAGGTGTGCATGCCCACGCAGTCATGGGTGAACAGGGAGTACAGGAGAGGGCTGAGAACGCACCCTTGTGGGGCCCCAGTGTTGAGGATCAGCGGGGTGGAGATGTTGTTTCCTACCCTCACCACCTGGGGGCGGCCTGTCAGAAAGTCCAGGACCCAGTTGCACAGGGCGGGGTCGAGACCCAGGGTCTCGAGCTTAATGACGAGTTTGGAGGGTACTATGGTGTTAAATGCTGAGCTGTAATCGATGAACAGATTCTTACATGGTATTCCTCTTGTCCAGATGGGTTAGGGCAGTGTGCGATGTGATTGCGATTGTGTTGTCTGTGGACCTATTGGGGCGGTAAGCAAATTGGAGTGGGTCTAGGGTGTCAGGTAGGGTAGAGGTGATATGATCCTTGACTAGTCTCTCAAAGCACTTCTTGATGACGGAAGTGAGTGCTACGGGGCGATAGTCGTTTAGCTCAGTTACCTTAACTTTCTTGGGAACAGGAACAATGGTGGCCATCTTGAAGCATGTGGAAACAGCAGACTGGGATAGGGATTGATTGAATATGTCTGTAAACACACCAGCCAGCTGGTCTGCGCATGCTCTGAGGACGTGGCTAGGGATGCCATCTGGGCCGGCGGGCCTTGCGAGGGTTAACACGTTTAAATGTTTTACTCATGTTGGCTGTGGTGAAGGAGAGCCCGCAGGTTTTGGTAGCGGGCCGTGTCAGTGGCACTGTATTGTCCTCAAAGCGAGCAAAGAAGTTGTTTAGTTTGTCTGGGAGCAAGATGTCGGTGTCCGCTACGGGGCTGGTCTCGTGTCTAAGCCGTTGAATTGCGACTCTACTTTGTCTCTATACTGACACTTAGCTTGTTTGATATAGCTACACTGTGAATAGCTACACTGTTTGTATTCGGTCATGTTTCCGGTCACCTTGCCATGAATAAAAGCAGTGCTTCACGCTTTCAGTTTTGCGCGAATGCAATCCACGGTTTCTGGTTGGGGAAGGTTTTAATAGTCACCGTGGGTACAACATCACCGATGCACTTGCTAATAAACTCGCTAACCGAATCAGTGTATACATCAATGTTGTTGTCTGAGGCTATCCGGGAACATATCCCAGTCCACGTGATCGAGCAATCTTGAAGCGTGGAATCAGATTGGTTGGACCAGCGTTGAACAGACCTGAGCACGGGCGTTTCCTGTTTTAGTTTCTGTCTATAGGCTGGTAGCAACAAAATAGAGTCGTGGTCAGATTTGACGAAAGGAGGGCTTTGTATGCGTCGCGGAAGTTAGAGTAGCAATGATCCATAATTTTTCCAGCCTGGGTCGCGCATTCAATATGGAAGATTTGTGTGAAGTTAGGATATCTGTCACACGTCACTTAGCCATACCGGCAGTTAAACATATAAACATGCAAACATACACACTTATTCCCTTACAGCTTCAAAATGGACTGGTATTCAAAACAGACAATATTACTCAGACCTAGGCTACTTGGCTAGAGCGATATCAGAAAGGTCTCATCTCTATACTGTATTGTATGTGTCTAGTCCCTGTGCTGTGGTATGTACTGTGTCACAGACACTAGTCTCTTGGTCTAATCTGGTTTGATCTTGTTTGATCACAAACCTAATCTACAGGGGAAGGTTTGCCCTCAACAAATGTGTATATGGCATCAGAATACAGTATCTGCTCTGTGAAAGAATTCTCCATGTGTCCTTTATCCATAGTCTGATCATGATAGTGCCATTTTCCATCACTCATGACAATTAGAATTATGACTGGAATTTGGCATTGAATCCAGAGATGCTGAAAGTGTTATTTTGTTTAGTGTACATCCCTGATACATTCCCTAAAGTTTGCAGTATCTAGATGTTTCAAATCAAACTCTATAGAGCTGATAGGGTGCTCTTGGGAGATGGTAAAACATCGAAACTATCTATCTCGCTTCCTCCCTCCACTCCCCCCTACATATTGTGTTATATGTGTTTGTGCTTCCATCTCTGTCTGTTTGAGAATAATACAGGGCCTAACTGTCTTGTAAAAAAGGGTGGCAGGTAGCCTAGCAGTTGGGCCAGTAACCGAAAGGTTGCTGGTTTGAATATCCGAGCCGGCAAGGTGAAAAATCTGTCAATGTGCCCTTGAGCAAGGCACTTCAACCTAATTTGCTCCAGGGGCACGGTACTACTAAGGCTGACCCTCTAAAACAACATGTTTCACTGCACCTATCTGGGGTTTGTGATTATTTTAAAAAGTATATATAAAATAAAGTAAAATATAAAATAAAAAGTATATATAAAAAATAAAAAGTATTATGAATGGAAATATACAGTCAGTACCTCTGTGTTTCAAAAATGTAATCTGACTTTAACAATGCATGTTATTCCTCCTTCAAACACTGACATTGCTGCATGATTGGATGTTGATATGATAATGCACACTCTGTTATCTCATGTCAAAAACATTTCAAGATCAGCATTGATGTCAAGTTCTTATCTAACAATGTGTAACACCATTACTGTTGTGTTTGTGTTTACAGTCGCGGAGTGTTGACAAGCAGCATGCAGTCATCAACTACGAGTTAACCAGCGATGAGCACAAAGTCAAGGACCTTGGCAGCCTGAACGGGGTGAGTGAGAGGAGGGTGAAGGTGTAGGGGAGGAGAAGAGAAGAGATGTAAAGGGGTCAGGGGTTAAAGGGACATTTCACCGCTGTTCCATTTCACTATATATGTCCATTAATGTGCTATTAACATATCATATGTGTCATAAACATTTTGAATTTCCTCACTACACGCAAATACGAGCGTTTCTGCATCTCACCAGTAGAAACGGGCCAGCTACATTTCCGGGCTGTAAGCAAACCACAATATCCAGAATTCATATCGATTTCAGGACGTAGTACCACCCGTGGAGGTGTATCCAGTTGATGTGAGAAATATCAAAATATCTGTGTTTGTAGCCAGCACTTTCAGCCAGAAGGTTTCGAAACGGAACTGAAGTCTCAACTAATGGGGTTACCATGTCGACCGAATGTTGAAAAGTGATGCTATTCCATCGATTTTCCCCTTCACTTCAAAGAGGAAGGCATCTGATCCGCCAACATCAGAACAGCAGAAAAGAGGTCGAGCTGAGGTAACGTAGCTAACGATAACTAGCTAACTAGCTAGCGTTGAACTTCATTTGTTTATCTAAACCAAAAACTAGATAGCTAGCTTTCATAATACGCTAGCTAGACATTCCAAACTATATCAATGTAGTTAGCCAGCTGCTATCTGGTGATGTGATTTGTAACTTTGCAAGTAAACGTTAGCTTCGTTAGATTACGTTAGCTAACCATTAGCTAGCTAACTAACTACCGCAGAGGCTAATGTGACTGTGTTATATTTAGAGTCCGATTCCATCAACATATGCAGAGGCATCAACATCAAGCTCAGCACCCGGAACTAGTGTAAGTCACTTTCTAAAATCTACTAAATATTTCCATGACTCCATGATGAGCAAATAAATATACTGGAACTAGGCATGAACATAGTCGTGTTGTCATCGTTGGTGCGTTTACAAGTACTGTAGGCTGCAACTTCTACTGTATGGTGTGAGTGACTGAGTGGGTATTGTGTGTGAAGGCATGCTCTTTTGACATGAGGGGTGTGGGTGGATGTAGTACCTTGTTTAAGTGTGTATTGGTGGAGAAACAGTTGTAAAATGTTGGCTAATCACTGACTACTGTGTGTTCTACACACTAATCCTGCTGCTGATGACAGACTTTGACACCAGCTTTAGTAGTACAGAGCCTGTAGACCCATTGGAAGAAAGATTTCAGCCTTGAAATAGCTCAAACTCATCATGATCTGACTTTAAAACAAGCCACGTCAGCCAAAGGTATTTATGAAAGCAAAATCACCAATACACTGAACTGTCTACAAGACAAGTGCTCTTAAAAACGTTTCACACTCTTGCAGTCAGTTCTTTGGCATGGGTGAGGGGCTGATAGAATACTCTTCTAGCCTATTCACTCTATTGTTAGCAGTGTTTTTCTACTCAACAGCACAACTGTAGGTGCTCATACACACTAACAGCCTATTTCAATGCCCCATTATTGACTCTGAGTGTAACAAAACACATACCAGTCTACTGTACCCTTTTTTGTTTACAGATTAACATGGTTTATTCTATGGTTACACATCCCCATGATCAGTCTTCATATCTTTCCAGGAGACTTGCAGTACAAACAAATCTTCTGCAAGAGGTCAAATCAGTGGGTGGTGAAGTAAGTGTATGAGAGACTAGTCCACCTGGCTGTGGAGTGCAGGAAGAACCAGATGGTTGTCTACAAGGAGCCAGAGTCACAGCCCCACAAACCCAACATCGCCACAGCGCAAAAGCCTGCAAAACCAGCAAGAAGAACACAAGAAGAGGTTCACCAGCTGAAGAACATTCTAGAACCTGCCTGGAACATTCAACCAACACAACATCCATATTCAGTTAGACTGATGTTGTAATATAATATAGAATGCCCAGTATGCGCACAACTGCATTGTGGTATAGATATTGTTACAGTAGGTGTTGTACATACAGTATGTATATAATGGTGTTTTATATATATTTTTAAACTGTACTGACAAGTGTCTAAATTATTCCATCTGCATAAGAAACCAATAAAGAGTTGACTTCAACTTCTGGAGCAGTTCATTCTAATATTCATGAAATGTATTTGGATCAACTAGCTTCAGTCTTACAGCTAAAACAAATGATGCAGGGAGTTGGTGTAGCATTTGAACTTACATTTGTTGGCAAGTTAACATGTTTCAATAAAACAGTAGATTAGTCTGTCAATATAGCAAATACTGTAAGTAGACATGGCTTGTATTCAAGACAAGGTTTATTTGCTCTGGAGACCGAGGTGAGTTTACATAGCAGTATGCAGGAACAGTTATGGCAATGTATGACATATACAGTAGAAAAATATACCACTAACGCTTATAATAGATGCTACAGTTCAACAAAGGGAATACATGCATATGGTGTGTTTGGGTGACTATAATACATTTTAGGTATTGCAAATGCACAACTAGTTTGGCTAGCTTGCCTTGTAGTGGTACTAGCAAGCCGAAGCATGACCTGAAAAACATTACCGCGTGTAAGAAGAGAGCTTATATTGCTAGCTAGCTACCGGCAGCAAAACAGCTTACTCGTTTGTCAATTGCCTTCATGAGTCCTGGTCTAGCGGGTCTAGGCTGCCACCGCTGCTATTTGGTCTTGCAATTGTTTTTCTCACTGTCTCAACTCCTCTTCAGTGTATTCCGGCTCAAATAAATAGGGATCTATGTTCCTATGTAAAAGAACATTAAAACATGTTTTTGTCTTCCTGCTTTTCTTGAAAAGAGGAATCATCAGAAGCAACCACTGTAGCTAATTATTTAGCAATCCCGGATAGACGGTAACATAGCTCCGGTGAACCTGTAAACTATTACCGCCCCCATTTGGAAAAGTCTGCCTTTAAGGGTGGGAACAAGGAAGTAGGGCTCCCGTCAGGCTGTAATCTTTACAAAGCCAGGGAAATGGAAAATGAGTCAACCTAAATATCCTGAAATGGCCTGGCAGATAGGCACATGGTTGAGACAAGTTCAATGGCTTTATTGAACAAGGACAACTATATCTACTCGCTGCTAACTGATCGTGCAATCGGCGAAACCCAAAGGCCACAATAATTGCTACAAAACATGACTCCATTCATTTTTAGATCAGACAGCAGGCTCAAACAACCAATGACGTCATTGGTTGAACTCTCCCAGTGCGAAAATAGAAAATACAGCTATAGTGCATAATTATGTCTGAAACACAGTCTTATCATTCATAATTATGTGGGGAGACTGGAAAAACATCCCAAAGTGTTGAGCGGTAAAGTTTCCCTTTAAGTGCTTCATCTCTAGGCTAATAAAATTTGCTCCAGCTTTGTCTTGAGAGGGCTGGGTTTATTACCTCATCTGTAAATGTGTGTCATATGGCATTAACAGAACGTATTCTCATATGACGTGCCCATATTCTACACCATGATTTTTCACGGCAGAGTAAACCATGTTGAAGTGCTCTTCCCGCCACATGGTGTGAGTAATGTGTTAGTTAGGCCTAGTTCTGCTGATGGCTCAGTGTGTAAATCACTCAGTGTGTAGGCTAACCCACTAGCTTGGAACCACTGTGACACATTATCTAAGGCAGGAAGCTGAAGTCATAACCTCTTTCTCCTGAATCATGCTCCAGCATTCCTCCCCCGCAGTCCAAGGGCCCGTAGCGACAGGAAGTAGCACTCCATCCCATGCTGGGCCAATCAGAGCCTGACTGCTGAATGACCTGCACATCTTGCTCATCTTTAGGATAGATCTTGAATCATAAGGAAAGTCAGCGGTATGACTTATTAGGTGTATACTCAATCTGTCTGTCCAGGACTCTGTTCTGATAAATCCTGATAACAACAACAGCTAGTCTATAGTCATAACTGCATCTCCTAAATAGACATTGTAACAACCTCTCAGCAAAGATTTCAATTACCCAATTCAACCCTGCTTCTCTTTTAGAGTGACTTTAAATAGTGGCCTTCCGAGTGGCACAGGGGTCTAAGGCACTGCATCTCAATGCTTGAGGCGGCACTACAGACCCGGGTTCGATCCCAGGCTGTGTCACAGCTGGCCGTGACTGGGAGACCCATGAGGCGGCGCACAGTTGGCCCAGTGTCATCTGGGTTAGGGAAGGATTTTGCCAGCCGTGATTCCCTTGTCCCATCGTGCTCTAAAGACTCCTTGTGGCTGGCTTCCGGGTTAAGCAAGCAGTGCGGCTTGGCAGGGTCGTGTTTTGGAGGATGCATGGCTCTCGACCTTCGCCTCTCCGATTCCGTACGGGAGTTGCAGCGATGGGACAAGAATGTAACTACCAATTGGGGTAAAAAGAATAAAAAATGGTCAGAGGGACTTAAAATAGAGGACTTGTGAGGCGTCTGTTTCTCAAACTAGGCACTCTAATGTACTTGTCCTTTGGCTCAGTTGTGCACCGGGGCCTCCCACTCCTCTTTCTATTCTGGTTAGAGCCAGTTTGCTCTGTTCTGTGAAGGCAGTAGTACACAGCATGGTACCAGATCTTCAGTTTCTTGGCAATTTCTCACATGGAATAGCCTTCATTTCTCAGAACAAGAATAGACTGATGAATATCATTAGAAAGTTCTTTGTTTCTGGCCATTTTGAGCCTGTAATCGAACCCACAAAGGCTGATGCTCCAGATACTCAATCAATCAATAAATCAATCAAATGTATTTATAAAGCCCTTCTTACATCAGCTGATGTCACAAAGTGCTGTACAGAAACTCAGCCTAAAACCCCAAACAGCAAACAATGCAGGTGTAGAAGCACAGTGGCTAGGAAAAACTCCCTAGAAAGGCCAGAACCTAGGAAGAAACCTAGAGAGGAACGAGGCTATAACGGGTGGCCAGCCCTCTTCTGGCTGTGCCGGGTGGAGATTATAACAGAACATGGCCAAGATGTTCAAATGTTCATAGATGACCCGCAGGGTCAAATAATAATAATCACAGTGGTTGTAGAGGGTGCAACAGGTCAGCACCTCAGGAGTAAATGTCCGTTGGCTTTTCATAGCCGATCATTCAGAGTATCTCTACCACTCCTGCTGTCTCTAGAGAGTTGAAAACAGCAGGTCTGTCCGGTGAACTGGTCAGGGTGCCATAGCCGCAGGCAGAACAGTTGAAACTGGAGCAGCAGCATGACTAGGTGGACTGGGGACAGCAAGGAGTCATCAGGCCAGGTAGTCCTGAGGCATGGTGCTAGGGCTCAGGTCCTCCGAGAGAGAGAAAAAAAGAAAGAGAAAAAGCAGAGGGCAGTGATTTTACAATGCAATCCAAGTCCAATTTTTTTTTCTCTCTTTACTCAATTAGTCTAAGGAAGGCCAGTTTTATTGCTTCTTTAATCAGAACAACAGTTGTCAGCTGTGCTAACATAATTGCAAAAGGGTTTTTAAATTATCAATTAGCCTTTTAAAATGATAAACTTGGATTAGTTAACACAACGTGCCATTGGAACACAGGAGTGATGGTTGCTGATAATGGGCCTCTGTACGCTTATGTAGATATTCCATATAAAATCAGCCATGTCCAGCTTCAATAATCATTTACAACATTAACAATGTCTGCACTGTATTTCTGATCAATTTGATGTCGTTTTAATGAACAGAAAATGTGCTTTTCTTTCAAAAACAAGGACATTTCTAACTGACCCCAAACTTTTGAACGGTAGTGTATATTCAAAACATTAAAAAATAAATAGAGCTGTCTTTTCTTTTATAATGTCACTTTGGCTGGTTCTTATGGGGGTAATGGAGAGACCTGCAAGAAAACCAGAAATCACATTTACTTATTATTTTTACAGTCCTGATCTAATACAACCCTGATCCAGCCATCACCCTTTCACCTTTACATTTTTGATGATTTGTATCTGAGAATGAAAGGTGATATGATTGTATTCTGGGTTAAGTGTAGCCTGAAATTAAGTGTGCTGGGAACAGTTTCCCTAAATTCATTATGTATTTACCCGTGGGGGTTTTAAGCAATGAGAACTGGGCTGGCATGCCTGGCACTGGAGAGAGTCCGAGAGCAGTGAATTTACAATGCAATCCATGTTCAAAAAGGTTTTTTCTCTTTTCTCTTCATACAGACATTTGTGAATGATGTTCGAATCCAGGAGCAGATGTATATCACTTTGAAGATTGATGACAAGTTAAGGTTTGGATATGATATCCTTTCAATCATTCCGTTGTTACAACCTTAGTGACACAACAGTACTTCAATCCCTAAAAACATGTACCATCTGTTAATTTAATTGCTCTCGTCCCACTGATCATTTGTCAAGCTGTATAGTTTTTAAGTGTCAAGCTGTCATTCACTCTATTGTGGTTTTGGCCTTGAATGACTTATGTGTGTATAATGAAGTGGCTGTGAGGATAGATGCAAACAGTGATAGATACAAACAAGTGTCTTTCCTTAACCTGTCTCACATACCAACCTGTTCACGGTGGTGCGAGGCGAGATGACTGTCCCAGACGAGGCTCTGCAGGTAAGACACTTCCTGCATCGCTGAACTCCAGACACAACACACATTACACAACACACACCACACAGCCCTGTGTATGCAACCTTCACTAGACACAGACCTACATGTACAGATCCTCCAGAAAGTATTCACACCCCTTGACTTTTTCCACATTTTGTTGTGTTACAGCCTGAATTTAAAATGGATTAAATTGAGATGTTTCTGTCACTGGCCTACACACACTGAACCATAATGTGGAATTATGTTATTTTTTAAACTGATTAATAAAAAATGTGAAGCTGAAATGTCTTGAGTCAATAAGTATTCAACCCCTTTGTTATGGCAACCCTAAATAAGTTCAGGAGTAAAAATGTGCTTAACAAGTCACATAATAAGTTGCATGGACTCACTCTGTGTGCAATAATAGTGTTTAACATGATTTTTGAATGACTACCTCATCTCTGTACCCCACACATACAATTATCTGTAAGGTCCCTCAGTCGAGCAGTGAATTTCAAACACAGATTCAACCACAAAGTCCAGTGAGGTTTTCCAATGCCTCGCAAAGAAAGGCGCCTATTGATAGATGGGTAAAAATAAAAAAGCTGACATTGAATATCCCTTTGAGCATGGTGAAGTTATTAATTACACTTTAGATGGTGTATCAATACACCCAGTCACTACAAAGATACAGGCGTCCTTCCTAACTCAGTTGCCGGAGAGGAAGGAAACCGCTCAGGGATTTCACGATAAGGCCAATGGTGACTTTAAAACAGTTTCAGAGTTTAATGGCTGTGATAGGAGAAAACAGAGGATGGATCAACAACATTGTAGTTACTCCACAATACTAATCTAAATGACAGAGTGAAAAGAAGGAAGCTTGTACAGAATAAAAATATTCCAAAACATGCATCCTGTTTGCAACAAGGCACTAAAGTAATACAGCAAAAAGCAATTAACTTTTTATTGTAAATACAAAGTGTTATGTTTGGGGCAAATCCAATACAACACATTACTGAGTACCACTCTCCATATTTTCAAGCATAGTGGTGGCTGCATCATGTTATGGGTATGCTTGTAATCGTTAAGGACTGGGGAGTTTTTCAGGATAAAAAATAAGCAGAATGGAGCTAAGCACAGGCAAAATCCCTAAGAAAAACCTGGTTCAGTCTGCTTTCCACCAGACACTGGAAGATGAATTCACCTTTCAGCAGGACAATAACTTAAAACACAAGAGTTGCTTACCAAGAAGACTCAGAGTTACAGTTTTGACTTAAATCTGCTTGAAAATCTATGGCAAGACCTGAAAATGGTTGTCTAGCAATGATCAACTACCAATTTGACAGAGCTTGAAAAAATATGAAAAGAATAATGAGCAAATATTGTACAATCCAGGTGTGCTAAGCTAAGAGACTTACCCAGAAAGACTCACAGCTGTAATCGCTGCCAAAGGTGATTCTAACATGTATTGACTCAGGGGGTTGAATACTTACAGTATCTAATCAAGATATATTAGCGGTTTATTTTTTACAAATGTTAGAATTTTTCTTCCACTTTGAGTAATTTGTGTAGGTCGTTGACAAAAAAATGACAATTAAATACATTTTACTCCCACTTTGTAACACAACAAAATGTGGAAAAAGTCAAGGGGTGTGAATACTTTCTGAAGGCACTGTGCACAATATCTATTTTGTTCTCAATATTGTGCTGAAATATCTAATTAATGCTAAATATGAAAATAGCACCGGTTATATCATAGTATAAAAAAGTGTTTGTACAGTCGTGGCCAAAAGTTTTGAGAATGACACAAATATAAATTTTCACAAAGTTTGCTGCTTCACTGTTTTTAGATATTTTTGTCAGATGTTACTATGGAATACTGAAGTATAATTACAAGCATTTCATAAGTGTCAAAGGCTTTTATTGACAATTACATGAAGTTGATACAAAGAGTCAATATTTGCAGTGTTGACCCTTCTTTTTCAAGACCTCTGCAATCCGCCCTGGCATGCTGTCAATTGACTTCTGGGCCACATCCTGACTGATGGCAGCACATTCTTGCATAATCAATGCTTGGAGTTTGTCAGAAATTGTGGGTTTTTGTTTGTCCACCCGCCTCTTGAGGATTGACCACAAGTTCTCAATGGGATTAAAGTTCGGGGGAGTTTCCTGGCCATGGACCCCTGAGCCACTTAGTTATCACTTTTGCCTTATGGCAAGGTGCTCCATCATGCTGGAAAAGGCATTGTTCATCACCAAACTGTTCCTGGATGGTTGGGAGAAGTTGGTCTCAGAGGATGTGTTGGTACCATTCTTTATTCATGGCTGTGTTCTTAGGCAAAATTGTGATTGAGCCCACTCCCTTGGCTGAAAAGCAACCCCACACATGAATGGTATCAGGATGCTTTACTGTTGGCATGACACAGGACTGATGGTAGCGCTCACCTTGTCTTCTACGGACAAGCTTTTTTCCGGATGCCCCAAACAATCGGAAAGGGGATTCATCAGAGAAAATGACTTTACCCCAGTCCTCAGCAGTCCAATCCCTGTACCTTTTGCAGAATATCAGTCTGTACCTGATGTTTTTCCTGGAGAGAAGAGGCTTCTTTGCTGCCCTTCTTGACACCAGGCCATCCTCCAAAAGTCTTCGCCTCACTGTGCGTGCAGATGCACTCACACCTGCCTGCTGCCATTCCTGAGCAAGCTCTGTACTGGTGGTGCCCCGATCACGTAGCTGAATCAACTTTAGGAGACGTCCTGGACCTTGCTGGACTTTCTTGGGCGCCCTGAAGCCTTCTTCACAACAATTGAACTGCTCTCCTTGAAGTTCTTGATGATCCGATAAATGGTTGATTTAGGTGCAATCTTACTGGCAGCAATATCCTTGCCTGTGAAGCCCTTTTTGTGCAAAGCAATGATGACAGCACGTGTTTCCTTGCAGGTAACATGGCTGACAGAGGAAGAACAATGATTCCAAGCACCACCCTCCTTTTGAAGCTTCCAGTCTGTTATTCAAACTCAATCAGCATGACAGAGTGATCTCCAGCCTTGTCCTCAACAACACCTGTGTTAACGAGAGAATCACTGACATGATGTCAGCTGGTCCTTTTGTGGCAGGGCTGAAATGCAGTGGAAATGTTTTTTGGGGATTCAGTTAATTTACATGGCAAAGAAGGGCTTTGCAATTAATTGCAATTCATCTGATCACTCTTCATAACATTCTGGAGTATATGCAAATTGCCATCATACAAACTGAGGCAGCATACTTTGTGAAAATGTATATTTGTGTCATTCTCTCTTACAGCCACGACTGTAAGTAGACTCATGAGCTCATAGCTTGCCCCATGCAAATATAACTTTGGGCTATGTGTGTGTGTGTGTTTGTGTGTGTGTATGTGTGTGTGTGTGTGTGTGTGTGTGTGTGTGTGTGTGTGTGTGTGTGTGTGTGTGTGTGTGTGTGTGTGTGTGTGTGTGTGTGTGTGTGTGTGTGTGTGTGTGTGTGTGTGTGTCAGCGTGTCTGTGTGTGTGTGTCAGCATGTGTGTCAGCATTAGATGAAAGATGATATTTCTGGCCATGACCGTGTACTCTGTCTTCCCCTGCTGTGTCTCTTCCACTCTCTCTCTCCCTTGCCCCCTCACTGTCTCCCTCCCTCCCTCTCTTTCCCTCCATCAGCATGAGAAGTTCACCAGCCAGCTCCAGCTGAGTAAGAAGCCCTCCAACTGTGAGCCCACCAAGTCACCTGCCAAATCTCCTGCCAAGTCCCCTGCTAAGACCCCCAAGTCCTCCAGCTGCAGACCAGCCGAGAGCAAGGCAGCCGAGGGGACCATGGAGCCATCAGCCAAACCTGCCGAATCACACAAGGGAGATGACAAGATGGCAGGTGAGAGCAGGAAGCACATATAAGAGATGACATGTATGTTGTACATTACGGTATGATCCAGTCATTTCAGGGAATAACTTAATGGGATATTTCATTGTTGATCTTCAAGTGATTCAGTCATTACGCAGTATTTGGAGATTTTGGCAATTTCTGCATCCAAGTTGTGACTAGATTCATAATTCCATTTAATACCGATAGCATTTTAGAATCAGTATTCTAAATGAGTAAGCAACGAATGTCAAGATCCTACCGTAGATTATACAGTATAGATAGACATGTCATCTGAAAAGACTAATCAACCTCTACTTTTCACTGCCTGTCTCTTCTGGAGCTTTTTCTTTTCATGTATTGCCTGTAATAAAAGAGTGAGGGCTTAGGGCGGATGTTTAAATAACACATTGTAAATCCAGCTGAATCTCGTTAAAGCAACCTTAAAAACAACACAATAATCTGAACAACTGTCCCTGTACCACTGGAGGGTCTTATCTGATTGGCCAGCCTAGCATGCTCCTGTGCCCACTATCAGTAGCTGAATGAGTATTATTCCAATCAAATAGCTATAATTATCTACAGGAGGCAGTAGAGTGTCTGCAGCTGCTCCTGCTCTCCTCTCTCTCTGTTTCTGTTTCTGTCATCTCTCCCCTGTGCTCTTGGCAGGAGGAATGTCCGCTACACTTGCATCGTTTACACGCTCAATAGTCAATTCACTCAGCTGGAGTGAGAGCTTATGCTGGTGTTGGTGTAGGTAACAGTGGATATTTTACTGATGTTAGTGTTTCTTACAGTGTGTGGTACAGATACTGGATACTCTGTGGGAGGCTGAGGGGATGTCTTGAGTTGAATAGCTGCTGTATTACAGATGGCACAGTATATTTGTCTAGCTTTTAACAGGGGAACCATGGCTTTTGCATTGTGATAGTACATGGTTCATTGTCATTACATTAGGAATCTCAGAGGGAGTTTTTGCTATGCACTGGCCTTTTACAGTAGGTTACCTGGGGTGCCAGGTAGCCTAGGCTATCGAAAGGTCGCTGGTTCGAATCCCTGGGCCGATTAGGTGAAAAATCTGTCTACATAACCTTGAGCAAGGCACTTAACCCTAATTGCTCCTGTAAGTTGCTCTGGATAAGAGTGTCTGCTAAATGACTTAAATGTTAAGCTGTTTGGTCCCTATGGATTGAGTAGTTTGTTCTGAAATATGAGAAGATGTCGTTAATGAATGGTTTTAGCCATTGTCTATAGTCTCAGGATCAAAACAACAGATGTTCTAACACTGTCATATGGGGCATCATGCTTAATCCATAAGTCCAGTGTACCAACATTACATGCAACCCTGCTTGCCACCCACTATGTGTTTAATTACAACATCTGCAGTGGGGGCCTTCAGCAGAAGGCCTATAATGATAGGCAGAGGCACATCCACATGCGTCTCCTCCATTACCCGACGGCCCTTAAAAAATAGGAGGCAGGAAGCGTTTACATGTGTTTCTCCTTCGCTGCCACCTGGATATTTTAGCCTGTTAATTGTCAGTTTGATGCTAATGTCTTGGTCCCCCCTGACGACTCAGACTCAGGGAATCACTGTATGTTCCCTTTCCTCTCTGCAGCATACCACCATAGGTTCACTGGAGATATTACGCAAGCAGGCATAGCTCCTCACCAAGCTTGCAGCATTTATAGGCTCCTCACCAATCTTGCAGCAGTAATAGGCATTTATAGGCATTTTTAACACAAGCATCTGTAAGTATGCGCTGCAATTAATGCTTTCTCTGGGTTTTGTTCAACATATGTAGGATCTTAATTTGAGCTAGTTTGCCACAGCAGAAAAATTATCCTGCAGCAACAGGAAATGTGAATTATTATGTGGATTATAATTAATGGTGGTTTTTGTAGGGGTTGATCGGTTTTTCGTAAGGAAAAATCAAGTCTGAAATTCTGAAGTGGGAATTACAAACTTCAGAAGTCTTTTAAACCTTAAATATACAACAAGTTTTAAATGTCTTGCATTTCAGAAAAGTTGCCCTGCAACAGGGTGATCAAATGAAGATCCGGCATCTGCATGCAAAGTCAGTGCTTACTTAAACTTGAAGTGATTATGTTCCATTTAGCTATTGTGACTTTATTTGTAGTAAATTGGCCTACACATCATGTCCCGACCTGGGTTCAACTAGCAACATACTATTGGGCTTGACTTGGACTGAAATAGATGCCGGTACTCAGCTCTGGTGAACTCCTGCCCAAGTCAAGCACTGGTCACACCAATGTAAACATCATAGCTGGATTCAGCTGGGTGAAGTCAGAGTATTGTTGTGAAGTCTTAGAGGGATACACTGGTAGTCATACATCTATTTATGACTCCAGGCCTTTAGCAGCGGGGAGAGGAGAAGGTAGAAATATCCCATCTGTAACACCGAGAAATGTGTCCGTTGGGTCAAATGAGGTTCAGACAAAGTCCAGGAAGAGATTCTCCTCTTAAACATTTCAACCGATAAACACAGCCAACCTCCAGCCAGTCTGTTTGAAGTCAGATCTGCCATATGTGTTAGTTGTGTGTTGAGTTAAGCTCATTGGTGATAAGGGATCAGAGCATGGTGTTGATGGGTTTGTCCCTCTGTGTCCTGCTGACTGGGTTATGTAGGTCAGTGGAATGGCTAAAGCCAAATCAATGCTCCATGACCCATCATCCAGCTTTAAGACAGAGGGATTAAAATACATTAGTGCAGCTGTGCTCAGGAAGTATTGCATGACCATCACAGTAACTACTGGTCTGTTGCTGTGTCCATTGATTTCATTCATGTACATGCATGTTTCACAAGCACAATGGGTAGATTATTCAATCTAAATCTAGTGAAACTTCTTGTGTTTGTGTTATAGGTGACATAGCAGCATTGCACCGGGGAACCCCTCTGTATGGACAGCCATCTTGGTGGGGGGATGGGGACGCAGATGATGAGAACTCCTTCAAGCAGGAGACCAAGACGTGTGGGAAGAAGCATGACAGCTCTGCAGCAGGTAAGAACCAAAAAAAATGACCTCATCATATCTCAAATAAAAACAAATGTGTACATGGCAAGATGTTCAGATACATGCATACTGTACAGTATACTCTAAGGCCTAAAGAACATGATCCAATGACATTCCTGATGGCTTGAGTTCAAATCAAGATAAACTGATCTGCTATCTTTTTACTCGTGTTTAGTTTTTATGAATTGGCAGGGAATTTGAACTGGCAATTTGTTTGTAGACGTTCCTGGTTGATCATTGTAGCCTATGCAATGTTTGTTCTGAAATAATCCCGTGGTTATAACAGAACTATAGCATGCCAACGTTGGAACATAAAGTGCAGAATACTTTCTGTAAATAGTGAAATGGTGGCTTTATGTTAATTCCCAGGCTTATCCTGTTTCTGTGTATTGAGGGTAATGGCCATCCGGACTCGCAGTACACAGTGTGTATATACACTGTGTGTGTGTCTGTGTTTGTCCGGAGGACTGGGATCCCATTAACTTGTGCTGGGCAGGAGTAACAGGATTAGAGATTAGGCCAGGCTTGGACGCAGCAGGACACCCAATGGGTGCTGGGGTGGACTGGGGGAAGGCCGACCAGACCTCTTAGACTATTAGATCATAGAGCTGTCCTTACACTATCAACAGTCAGAGCTGGACAATAGCACCAGTGCAGTGCTTGTCCTCGGCAGCCCTTAGGAAAGCCAACATTTTGGGATAAATTGAGGCTTGTGATCGGAAAGCCTGGAGGACTTTTATTTTAATTCAAGTATGGGAGAGGTTGCATCTACCATGGAACTCAGTAAGTTGAAGCAATTTAACAGTTTCTTTGTGTGACCATTGACATGTGTAGAAAGTATAGTGTAGGCTACCTTTGAATTACAATTCTATTAAACAACAGTCGATTAATGTAAGGATATTTGTATTATGACCATGTTCATTTTGGGGGGAAATGTACAGTTGAAGTCTGAAGTTTACATACACCTTAGCCAAATACATTAAAACTCAGTTTTTCACAATTCCTGACATTTAATCCTAGTAAAAATTCCCTATCTTAGGTCAGTTAGGATCACCACTTTATTTGAAGAATGTGAAATGTCAGAATAATAGTAGAGAGAGTGATTTATTTCAGCTTTTATTTCTTTCATCACATTCCCAGTGGGTCAGAAGTTTACATACACTCAATTAGTATTTGGTAGCATTGCCTTTAAATTGTTTAACTTGGGTGAAAACTTTCGGGTAGCCTTCCACAAGCTTCCCACAATAAGTTGGGTGAATTTTGGCCCATTCCTCCTGACAGAGCTGGTGTAACTGAGTCAGGTTTATAGGCCTCCTTG
Organism: Salvelinus namaycush; assembly: GCF_016432855.1. Taxonomy (NCBI): domain Eukaryota; kingdom Metazoa; phylum Chordata; class Actinopteri; order Salmoniformes; family Salmonidae; genus Salvelinus; species Salvelinus namaycush. The sequence continues at coordinate 17,919,157 of NC_052341.1, forward strand.
CTCGCACATGCCTTTTCAGTTCTGCCCACACATTTTCAATAGGATTGAGGTCAGGGCTTTGTGATGGCCACTCCAATACCTTGACTTTGTTGTCCTTAAGCCATTTTGCCACAACTTTGGAAGTATGCTTGTGGTCATTGTCCATTTGGAAGACCCATTTGCGACCAAGCTTTAACTTCCTGACTGATGTCTTGAGATGTTGCTTCAATATATCCACCAAATTTTCCGCCCTCATGGTGCCATCTATTTTGTGAAGTGCACCAGCCCCTCCTGCAGCAAAGCACCCCCACAACATGATGCTGCCACCCCTGTGCTTCACGGTTGGGATGGTGTTCTTCGGCTTGCAAGCCTCCCCTTTTCTCTCCAAACATAACGATGGTCATTATGGCCAAAGAGTTCTATTTTTGTTTCATCAGACCAGAGGACATTTCTCCAAAAAGTACGATCTTTGTCCCCATGTGCAGTTGCAAACCGTAGTCTGGCTTTTTTATGGCGGTTTTGGAGCCGTGGCTTCTTCCTTGCTGAGCGGCCTTTCAGGTTGTGTCGATATAGGACTCATTTTACTGTGGATATAGATACTTTTGTGCCTGTTTCCTCCAGCATCTTCACAAGGTCTTTTGGTGTTGTTCTGGGATTGATTTTCTCTTTTTGCACCAAAGTACGTTCATCTCTAGGAGACAGAACTTGTCTCCTTCCTGAGCGGTATAACGGCTGGGTGGTTTCATGGTTTTAATACTTGTGTACTATTGTTTGTACAGATGAATGTAGTACCTTCAGGCGTTTGGAAATTGCTCATAAGGATGAACCAGACTTGTGGAGGTCTACAATTTATTTTCTGAGGTCTTGGTTGATTTCTTTTGATTTTCCCATGATGTCAAGCAAAGAGGCACTGAGTTTGAAGGTATGCCTTGAAATACATCCACAGGTACACCTCCAATTGACTCAAATGATGGCAATTAGCCTATCAGAAGCTTCTAAAGCCATGACATCATTTTCTGGAATTTTCCAAGCTGTTTAAAGGCCCAGTCAACTTAGTGTATGTAAACTTCTAAACCACTGGAATTGTGATACAGTGAATTATAAGTGGAATAATCTGTCTGTAAACAATTGTTTGAAAAATGACTTGTGTCATGCACAAAGTAGATGTCCTAACTGACTTGCCAAAACTATAGTTTGTTAACAAGAAATTTGTGGAGTGGTTGAAAAACGAGTTTTAATGACTCCAACCTAAGTGTATGTAAACTTCCAACTTCAACTGTAAAATTGCAATATTATTGTGAAAGCAGTGCTCTTATGTGCAGTAGATGGTATGTTGTGACCACTGACCTGTCCTTATCTCTGGTATTGAGAGGCCCACAGTAGAGGGCAGTTGACTGGTCTGTCAGCCGTTGTTGATATGGGCAGCATCCCCAAGGAAAGTGTCACAAACAGTGGGCCTTCCTGACCAGTCTTTAGTGACAGCCCCAAGCTTCAACAGAGTGCACTGGCATGTTATGTATGTAATTGTAAGCCATGTCTCTACGGCGGCATAAAAACAGATCCGGGGTTATATTCATGGTCATTCAATGTAAATGATATGTGTGCAGTGTAGACAGCTTGCAGTGAGCGTGGGTGGTAGGCTGGTAGTGGGTGCTGAAGTCTATAGAATACCCATATAATGTTATGGAGTTCTATGTGATTGTGTAGAAACTGCTCCGTCTTCTCATTCAAACTGCACTGAATCTGAAAGCACTCACACCCTCCTCCTCGAATGCCACTTAAGGGAAGTCACTGAGGACAACACTCTCTCTGTTCAAAACAAGACACCATATCCACCCTCCTCTCCTCACCGTCCAGCTACACTCGCTCTCTCTCTTTTTCTCTTTCTCTCGCAGGAGCATACATTGTGAGTTTATCTAGCCAAGGAACCTTCAGCTTTGAATAGCATTATCTGCAGGCATTCTTTAGTCAACAAAGGGAACTTCGACTGGTGTGGAGGAGAGATAGAAAACCTTTTTAATGAATCAGCATTATTTTCCTGAAAGCCTAGTCTCTTGGGAGCCCAAAGAAGGCACATAATAAGGGTACGCCAATAAGGTGTACACACAATACAGTTCCCCACATCAAAGAGCCAATTTATAATCTAATCTCCTCCCATAGCTATTTCTGTAGTGTGGAGAGGGCATACTACCCCCACTTGCCCTAGTAGAGAGAGGCTAACTAACAACAGAAGGTAGCAGTGGAGGGGAAGTGAGATAGTTTAGAGGAACGGTCTCATGTACTATTGAATAGATTCTGTTGTAGCCGCCCCCAGCCCCCATCCTTATGTATTGTCACTCAGGGCTATTGGGTTACGCCATTGCACCAGCTCTCACAGGGCGCTGAAACAAACCGCTTTCTCCAACACTGAAACTCTCATTCGCTATCTAGTCTATAGTAACTTGCTAAATTAGTAACTTGCTAAAGTCCTTATATATATTGTTTTGCTAATTAGTCAATTTAAGGACATAGTTTACTGGGAATCCGAACTGAGGCTTTAATTTTGAAGAGGGAACCACCTCTGCCTGAACTTGCACTTTCTTTGGTCACCTGTGGCTTTTCAGGAGGATATTCAGTCAGTCAGGCCGTTTCAGCTTTGAGGTATGTGTTCTCACTTTTAAAGGCACTCTGGTCACTTCAGGGCAGTGGATTAATGAGTGTAAAACACCTAAAGTCCTGCCAGATTACTTAGATGTATTATATTGTTAAGTATACATTTGGTTCCTGTCATTAATATGTAATGACATGGGTGTTGTTAGTAATGCTTTGTATGTCTCATGGACTCTAATGTACAGTAGTACACTGAGTGTCCATGTTAAATGAATGGCCACCATGACCCTCAGTGCTTTTGAGTTGAGTTTTCACATCAGTCACATGAGTCTTAATGTGATCATTAGAGGAAGGGTGGTAGTATTTATAAAAAAGGGAAGTTCTATGCTTAAGTTCTGATTGTCTTGTTCGGGGAAGCAGTGGGTGTTATTGATGCTTGGATAGGATGAAACCTGAAAGCACAGCCTTATTTACCGCCAGACCTGTTGGTGACTATAATCTAGGACCTGATGCAAGTGGTACCAGTTTGAAAGTACAGTGCCTTCGGAAAGTATTCAGACCCCTTTCATTTTTTAAAATGTTGTTACGTTACAGCATTATTCTAAAATGTATTAAAATGTTTGTTTTCCTCATCAATCTACACACAATAGCCCACAATGACAAAGCAAAAACAGGTTTTTAGAAGTGTTTGCTAACTTGTAAAAAATTGGAGCAGGTTTTCATCAAGGAGCTCTCTGTACTTTTCTCCTTTCATCTTTGCCTCGATCCTGACTGGTCTCCCAGTCACTGCCTCTGAAAAACATCCCCACAGCATGATGCTGCCACCACCATGCTTCACCGTAGGGATGGTGCCAGGCTTCCTCCAGACATGACGCTTGGCATTCAGGCCAAAGTGCTAAATCTTGGTTTCATCAGACCAGAGAATCTTGTTTCTCATAGTCTGAGAGACTTTAGGTGCCTTTTGGCAAACTCCAAGCGGGCTGTCATGTGCCTTTTTACTGAGTGTCTTCCGTCTAGCCACTCTTCCATAAAGGCCTGATTGGTGGAGGGCTGCAGAAATGGTAGTCCTTCTGGAAGGTTCTCCCATCTCCACAGAGAAACTCTGGAGCTCTGTCAGAGTGACCATCGGGTTCTTGGTCACCTCCCTGACCAAGGCCCTTCTCCCCCGATTGCTCAGTTTGGCCGGGCGCCCAGCTCTTGGCGGTTCCAAACTTCTTCCATTCAAGAATGATGGAGGCCACTGTGGTCTTGGTGTTTTGGTACCCTTCCCCAGATCTGTGCCTCCACACACAATTATGTTTCGGAGCTCAAAGGACAATTCCTTCAACCTCATGGCTTGATTTTTGCTCTGACATGCACTGTCAACTGTGGGACCTTATATAGACAGGTGTGTGCCTTTCCAAATCATGTCCAATGAATTGAATTTACCACAGGTGGACTCCAATCAAGTTGTAGAAGCATCTCAAGGATGATCAATGGAAACAGGAAGCACCTGAGCTCAGTTTAGAGTCTCATAGCAAAGGGTCTGAATACTTATGTAAATAAGGTATTTCATTTTTTATTTTTTTATTTTTTATACATTTCCAAAAATGTCTACAAACCTGTTTTTGCTTTGTCATGATGGGGTATTGTGTGTAGATTTTTTTATTTAATCCATTTCAGAATAAGGCTGTAATGTAACAAAATGTGGAAAAAGTCAAGGGGTCTGAATACTTTCCAAAGGTACTGTAGTTCTCTATATGGACAACATTATGTCTCATTTCACAATTTTTTTTACTTTGTTGAAAGCCCCAGTTCGTTGCAGACATGGGGAGTTTATCTGTTTTCAAAAAGAGACAAAAAGTACTTTTAAGTTGAAGTGAAAGATATAACTTTCAAGAAAGATTTGGCTTTATAGGGGGTCGTAAATCCCTGTAGGTATTATATCTTCAATATTTGACTTTGATATAGTTCCTTTACTCTGTTAGGGAGGAAATGTGCAAAGCCAACTTTTTTGTATGTTACATGAACAACACAGCTACTCACTTTGTCATACATATAAACCAGATGGTCCAATCAGATCATCCATCATCTCCACATCCCATAATGCCTTGCCACTTAATGTAATCAAATTAAGTTACACAATCATTATTATGTAATAGCCTAAAGGGGTTTTGATTGGCTTCCTCATCAGTTATTGTCAAAGTGGAAACTACATGGCTTTGTGCCTGTCTACCTGGGCCCCAGCTCAGCCTGACCTGTTTTGTTTAGAGGGCTGTGTTCTGCCAGGGCCTCAGACACTGATTCAGACTAATGGTGAGACTCAGAACAGACACAGCTGAACGGCCCATGTGGGGCGCATGACCTCTGACCTCTAGATACTGATCCCCAGTGTTCTCCTCTCTGTGAACCTACAGACGGCAGAGAGCCTAAGAGGAGTGAGAGGCCTAGGGAGGACGGCCTGGACCCAGAGCCCAGCTACTTTGAGATCCCCACCAAGGAGGCTCAGATGGCCGAGGACAGCATTCATGAGATCCCCACCAAAGACACTGAGGGGGCTGCTGCTACCGCCAGCGCCAGCCCTCAGGGCCATGCCTCCCCTCACGCCTTCACAATCGAGTTTGACGACACCTCCCCTGGCAAGGTCACGATCAAGGACCACGTGTCCAAGCTGACTCCGGACCACCGGCCCCGGCCTAAGAAGGCCTCCCATTCAGGCAGCAAGGACCTCAGCACCCTGCAGGCCGCCATGATGGTCTCTGAGAGCAAGGTGGCTGATTGGCTGGCCCAGAACGACCCCCCCACGGTGCGCAGTGAGTCCACGGAGGACAGCAAGAGCATCAAGAGTGATGTCCCTGTCCACTTCAAGAGGCTCAAAGGTGAGGGCCATAGCCTGCCTGCTCTCCTCCCTATATCCCTGCCTGTCTTTCTCTCTGTCTCCCATCTGTTGCCAGATCAGCGAATGCACTTATTCCTCCCTATAGCTACACTACAGTATCTTCTACTAACTGTTCTACATCTGGCCTTGCTAACCTCACAATTAAGCTGATCAACATGTGTTTTACTGCTAAAAACCATGAGTGTTTGAGTGTTATTTTGGGAGGTTTTTGGGGAGATCCTATAAAATGCATCCTCTTAACAAAGCTTATCTCTTACTCGCTACTAACAGATCCTAAAATGTTGGTCAATCTGATCCTCTAAAAGAAGACTTGTGTTTGACCCAGAAATTCCTAGGGCGCTATTCAATCTGTATCGCTGAAGCGTTACAGATTGCCCGCTAGAAATTAAAGGTAATTTACTTTTGAGCTGACATATGCAGCGTTTGCTGTGAATGCAGTCTCCACTAACACGGGAACATTGCCTTTAAATTACAATCACGCTGTAACGCTGAATTTCCGCATTACGGATTGACAACAATAACAATGATATCTGTCCATTGGTGGGAGGGGTCCCAGAGGGAATGTCCATAGGGGAAGCATCAGGGGGGAAGTGAGAAGTGAATGAAACAATAATACAAATAATAATATATACATATTTACAACTGTAACAATGATACATCAGAGGGAGCAGGTAGCAGCCTAGCGGTGGCTAGTAGTTCTGTAGTTGCAATGGCGCCCTAGTAGCAACCTAAGCAGAGAGCTCCTGGAAATATGTACATATTTAATCGTTTTTAAGTGTTTTTTTATCAGCTGTTTTGTTTTTGATAACGTTGAGTTTTATTGCATATTTCTGGTGGTTTTGACCCACAGATTTGCAGATGGACTGGCAGGTCAACTCGTTTCGACTTGGCTAGCTAGCTGGCTAATCGTTTTTGTTTGAATGATGCATCTGGACACTGTATCAGCTTTTGTGTTTCACCTGGCTGCTGGTCCCTGATGTTTTGAAAACATAAATTGAAGTCACCTGAAGCTTGAGAGGAATGGGAGATGCAGTAGAGGAATGCAGAGCTGAGGCAGAGGGCTCATAGTGAGGACGACTGGCTACTATTCTGAACTCTGTGTGGTGAGCTTTCTGGCGCCCAGAGCTGCTGAGGCAGAGGGCTCATAGTGAGGACGACTGGCTACTATTCTGAACTCTGTGTGGTGAGCTTTCTGGCGCCCAGAGCTGCTGAGGCAGAGGGCTCATAGTGAGGACGACTGGCTACTATTCTGAACTCTGTGTGGTGAGCTTTCTGGCGCCCAGAGCTGCTGAGGCAGAGGGCTCATAGTGAGGACGACTGGCTACTATTCTGAACTCTGTGTGGTGAGCTTTCTGGCGCCCAGAGCTGCTGAGGCAGAGGGCTCATAGTGAGGACGACTGGCTACTATTCTGAACTCTGTGTGGTGAGCTTTCTGGCGCCCAGAGCTGCTGAGGCAGAGGGCTCATAGTGAGGACGACTGGCTACTATTCTGAACTCTGTGTGGTGAGCTTTCTGGCGCCCAGAGCTGCTGAGGCAGAGGGCTCATAGTGAGGACGACTGGCTACTATTCTGAACTCTGTGTGGTGAGCTTTCTGGCGCCCAGAGCTGCTGAGGCAGAGGGCTCATAGTGAGGACGACTGGCTACTATTCTGAACTCTGTGTGGTGAGCTTTCTGGCGCACAGAGCTGCTGAGGCAGAGGGCTCATAGTGAGGACGACTGGCTACTATTCTGAACTCTGTGTGGTGAGCTTTCTGGCGCCCAGAGCTGCTGAGGCAGAGGGCTCATAGTGAGGACGACTGGCTACTATTCTGAACTCTGTGTGGTGAGCTTTCTGGCGCCCAGAGCTGCTGAGGCAGAGGGCTCATAGTGAGGACGACTGGCTACTATTCTGAACTCTGTGTGGTGAGCTTTCTGGCGCCCAGAGCTGCTGAGGCAGAGGGCTCATAGTGAGGACGACTGGCTACTATTCTGAACTCTGTGTGGTGAGCTTTCTGGCGCCCAGAGCTGCTGAGGCAGAGGGCTCATAGTGAGGACGACTGGCTACTATTCTGAACTCTGTGTGGTGAGCTTTCTGGCGCCCAGAGCTGCTGAGGCAGAGGGCTCATAGTGAGGACGACTGGCTACAATTCTGAACTCTGTGGGGTGAGCTTTCTGGCGCCCAGAGCTGCTGAGGCAGAGGGCTCATAGTGAGGACGACTGGCTACTATTCTGAACTCTGTGTGGTGAGCTTTCTGGCGCCCAGAGCTGCTGAGGCAGAGGGCTCATAGTGAGGACGACTGGCTACAATTCTGAACTCTGTGGGGTGAGCTTTCTGGCGCCCAGAGCTGCTGAGGCAGAGGGCTCATAGTGAGGACGACTGGCTACAATTCTGAACTCTGTGTGGTGAGCTTTCTGGCGCCCAGAGCTGCTGAGGCAGAGGGCTCATAGTGAGGACGACTGGCTACAATTCTGAACTCTGTGGGGTGAGCTTTCTGGCGCCCAGAGCTGCTGAGGCAGAGGGCTCATAGTGAGGACGACTGGCTACTATTCTGAACTCTGTGTGGTGAGCTTTCTGGCGCCCAGAGCTGCTGAGGCAGAGGGCTCATAGTGAGGACGACTGGCTACAATTCTGAACTCTGTGGGGTGAGCTTTCTGGCGCCCAGAGCTGCTGAGGCGTCACCCAAGTGGGTACCATACATTGGGAAGAAGGAGAAGTCCAGTAGCTACACGACTCAGGCTGGTTCCCAGAGTACCCCTTTGTATGATTGTCACCAGACTCTTCATCAACCATCTCCCTCATCACCTTCCTCTGATCAAGCCATGAACTGTCCATCTCCATCTTTGGGGGATGCATGCACTCAAAGACCTGGCCTCTATTGGTTGACCTATAGTTAGGTCAACCAGTACATCACTGGATGTGATGTACTAGCTAGCTAGGCTACTCAATGTGATGTACTAGCTAGGCTACTCAATGTGATGTACTAGCTTGGCTACTCAATGTGATGTACTAGCTAGCTAGGCTACTCAATGTGATGTACTAGCTAGGCTACTCAATGTGATGTACTAGCTAGGCTACTCAATGTGATGTACTAGCTAGGCTACTCAATGTGATGTACTAGCTAGGCTACTCAATGTGATGTACTAGCTAGGCTACTCAATGTGATGTACTAGCTAGGCTACTCATGGTGATGCATTGCGTGTTGGTTTTTTGCTTTTGAAAAGTACTATAGACATTTTATAAATGATTATTATTATTATTATTATTAAATTCCCAAACTGGCCCTCATACAATCATGTCCACCTAATCATCCCCAGCTTCCAATTGGCTCATTCATCCCTCCTCGTCTCCCCTCTAACTATTCCCCAGGTCACTTCTGTAAATAACAATGTGTTCTCAGTCAACTTACCTGGTAAAATAAGGGTAAAATAAACAATTTAATATATACATTTTTTTTTAAATATTCAGCAGCCTGATGGTCTGGGGGTAGAAGCTATTGGCCGACTGACAGTTTTGCCATGATGCTCCTATACTGCCCACGTCTGAGTGATGGAAGCGGGGAGAACCGGCCGTGGCTCGGGTGGCTGAGGTCCTTGATGATCTTCTTGGCCTTGATGATCTTCTTGGATTTCCTGTGACACATGGTGTCGTTCGGCTGAGCGTACCACCCTCTGTAGAGCCTTGCGGGGAGCGGTGGGGAGGTTGCCGTACCAGGCTGTGATGCAGCCCGACAGTATGCTCTTGATGATGCTCCTGTACAACACTGTGAGGGCCTTCAGGGACAGACAGAATTTCTTCAGCCTCCTGAGGTTCAAAAGTCGCTGTCGTGCCTTCTTCAGCACGGTGTCCGCCTGGTTTGACCATTTGTTTTTCGCTGTCTCCACGGCGGCCCAGTTGATAAGGATGGGGTCATGCCCAGCCTGGTTAATCCTGAAGTCCATAATCAGCTCCTTTGTTTTGCTGGCGTTGGCACCACATCGTCAGAGTGCCTACCTCATGTCCGTGGGTCGTCTCGTTGCCGTTGGTAATCAGGCCTAGTACTGTCGTGTCGTCGGTGAGCTTGATGATGAAGTTGGAACTGTGTGAGCTCATGCAGTCGTGGGTATACAGGGAGTGCAAGAGGGAACTGAAGTCGCATCCTTGTTGGGCCCCCGTGTTGAGGATCACTGTGGAGGAGGTAATGTTACCTTCCAGTAGAAGCATGTCTTCTACTTTGCTAATGCCGGTAGCAGCAGTCGTACTCTAAGCTACAGTAGGCAGGCAGACAGGAGAGAAGGTAAAGAAAGGCCATTGCGTGTTTACTCCCCCTGTAGCCTGATCTGACTTTCATCCTGGGAGAAGGCTTTGCTCGCTACTCATCTTAGTGGTTTATCTAGCTGTATGATTATTCTCCTCCAGGAAACTCTGCTCAGACAAAATTCCCTATGAAGTCACACCATCTCCATGAAATGATAGGTGGCTGTCTGCACTATTTAAAGGTCCTTTATCTCAAATAGTGTCTGATTTATGTAATTCTATAATTCACACATGTGAATAATACACACTTGTACAAATATACAGTAAATATAGGACAAATATAATCACCCTCCCACACACTTACGGCTCTCTACGTACAACCTACCACTCTGACTGGTGATTCTTCATACGTAAATATCTCTGCCCTACATAAACCCAGAGACTACATACAGTATGGCTCTCTGCCCTACATAAACCCAGAGACTACATACAGTATGGCTCTCTGCCCTACATAAACCCAGAGACTACATACAGTATGGCTCTCTGCCCTACATAAACCCAGAGACTACATACAGTATGGCTCTCTGCCCTACATAAACCCAGAGACTACATACAGTATGGCTCTCTGCCCTACATAAACCCAGAGACTACATACAGTATGGCTCTCTGCCCTACATAAACCCAGAGACTACATGCAGTATGGCTCTCTGCCCTACATAAACCCAGAGACTACATACAGTATGGCTCTCTGCCCTACATAAACCCAGAGACTACAGGCAGTATGGCTCTCTGCCCTACATAAACCCAGAGACTACATACAGTATGGCTCTCTGCCCTACATAAACCCAGAGACTACATACAGTATGGCTCTCTGCCCTACATAAACCCAGAGACTACATACAGTATGGCTCTCTGCCCTACATAAACCCAGAGACTACATACAGTATGGCTCTCTGCCCTACATAAACCCAGAGACTACATACAGTATGGCTCTCTGCCCTACATAAACCCAGAGACTACAGGCAGTATGGCTCTCTGCCATACATAAACCCAGAGACTACATACAGTATGGCTCTCTGCCCTACATAAACCCAGAGACTACATACAGTATGGCTCTCTGCCCTACATAAACCCAGAGACTACATACAGTATGGCTCTCTGCCCTACATAAACCCAGAGACTACAGGCAGTATGGCTCTCTGCCCTACATAAACCCAGAGACTACATACAGTATGGCTCTCTGCCCTACATAAACCCAGAGACTACATACAGTATGGCTCTGTTAATGGCAGTCAGAATATTGTCTACTTCCTCAGGATTAGTCACCAGTACTTCTAAATCCCCCAGCCGTCTCCCAGCTCTGACACCCATTGTCTGAGCTTAGCATGGATGGCACAGTGGGCTACCTGCCTGTCTACCTCCCCCTTTCTCCATTCTCCCTGCCTACGGCACTCATTTCCTGCTGAACACCAAGGAGCCAGGCCACATCCATCCCATCTCCTTAATGATTCATCCACATAGTGCTTTAGTTGTGCTTTCCCTTTGTTTCATATTTTAATTGGAGCCTGAACACTATCTCTGTCTGCATCTTTATTACCATCACTGGGCCTTTTGTAATGCACTTTTTGGGTATGACAACATGAATCTCTCTCTCTCTCTTGCTCTCTCTCACTCTCTTTCTCCCCACCTCTTCTACCTGCTAACTGCTGAGTAGGGTTATTTTGCTGTGGGATGCTATTTGACAGGACACAGGAGAGAGTGCGGGCTGGGCGCTAGCTACTCTTTGGAGCTGGCTAATTAAATGGCTGCTAATTTATGGTGTGCGATAGCTGTGTCTGGGGGTGGGGCGCAGACAGGATGGTATGAATAGAGATTTATGAAGCACATAGCATGTATGAAGGTGAAGTCAGAGGCTGGGCTGCTGGGTGCTACAGTACATACAATGCTGCTGGACAATGCAGTCTTTCCAGTTTTAGGTGTGGCTCCTGTACTCGGTTTCTGGGGTTTATTCTGAAGCTGTGCCTTCCAGAGGCTGTGGTGGGAGTCTAGCTGTGGGACCGAGAGGAGGGAGAAACAGGGGTCGGTGTTGAGGTTGGAGTTGTCATGCTGCAGGCAGTCAGGACTGGGAGCTTAGGAGCCTGGTGTGTGTATAAACCGTACATGTGTGTCTGAGTCGTGCTCAGTGGTGCTCAGTGCTGCCGTCAGCCCCAGGGACAGAGAGCTGTGTGTGTGCCGTCAAGCGTGAGGACGGGAAAGCGAGACGAGCCAGAGGCTGCTGTGTTAATATTCATGTTCTCAGGTGGGTCTCTGAAACACAATGGATGGAGAGGCATGCGGTGCACGGGGTGCATGGGGACCGCCTGGAGATACTGTGTAGCTTTTACACTGCAAAGTAAGGGTTAACTTTGTTGTTTGTGATGTAAATTAACCAACAGTTTAATAATTATGTTACGTTTTGGTGGTTTTACTCACTTACTGTAGAAGGTTGTGAATGTTCTTGTGTGTTTTTACATTTGTCCGTGTGTTAGAGGGTTAACGCTGCTGTGCTGTGTAGTAGGGTTAACTGTTGTTTTGTTGGCTGTCTCTTTATGTTGTATATTACGGTTAATAACGTTATTTGATTGGATGTGCCTCTGTGCTTTGTAGAGTTAACTGTGTTGTTTGTTCTGTACTGTGTAGTAGGGTTAACTGTGTTGTTTGTTCTGTACTGTGTAGTAGGGTTAACTGTGTTGTTTGTGCTGTACTGTGTAGTAGGGTTAACTGTGTTGTTTGTTCTGTACTGTGTAGTAGGGTTAACTGTGTTGTTTGTTATGTGCTGTGTAGTAGGGTTAACTGTGTTGTTTGTTCTGTACTGTGTAGTAGGGTTAACTGTGTTGTTTGTTCTGTACTGTGTAGTAGGGTTAACTGTGTTGTTTGTTCTGTACTGTGTAGTAGGGTTAACTGTGTTGTTTTTGCTAGATGTGTCTATGTGCTGTGTGTGATGAGGTGGAGGAGTTGCAGTCTGACTCATGTGGGCCCGGGGCCAGCCAGCTCTAGTCACTCAGAGACAGGCAGCGCTGTGAGGCTCCTAACAGTTCCTTTGTCTGGGGCTGCTGCATGAAAGGCTCCAGAGTGGCCTGGTGATTTCTGCCTCTGAACCCACTACTGTCAGGTCTGATTTCATGCTATTTCCTGAGCCCCCGCTAAAGAATACCCACTTTCCCTCCTCCCTCCACCCTTCCTGCTCCTGCTCCTTCCTCCAACCCCCTCCTCTCTCCCCCTCTGCCCACTGAGGAGGCAGAGCTGGTATTACTGTGGCTGGGTGAAGTCTGGAGTGCTGCCGCATATTGGATTGCATCATAGAGGGCTATGGAGGCCTGTCCTTCTCGCTTTCTCGCGCTAAGTCATAATTAGCAGTTGAATGGTCAGAGGTTAGAGGTTTAGTGTTTCCTGTATGCACAGTAACTCAGGTATGTGCTCTCCTCTTTTGGCCCTCCCAGGCAGCAAGCATGAGGACGGCACCCAGAGCGACTCCGAGAACGGGATTGGTCTGCGCTTCGGCAACCGGAGGCTGGCCTTGGAGGAGAGGCTGAGGGTGGCGCAGGGAGGACAGGGGGGTCAGGGGGGCCGGACCACCAGCAACAGGACCGCCTTCATGATCGAGTTCTACGATGACGACAACCCCCGCAAGCGACGATCCTACTCCTTCTCCCAGACTGCACCGCTGCTTGGGGGCGTGGCCGGGGAGGCTCTGTGCCCCACGCCCCCCTCCCACCCTAAGTCCCCCTCTACCACGACCACAGCCACAGACTTCAGCAAGGCCCCGTTATCAGCGGCACTGATAGCGGGTGCCCCCACGGCCGCCCGGGTCCTGATGAAGCAGAGGTCTGAGGACCAGAGCATAGGAAGGAGCTCGGTCAGTACGGGTCACCAGACCACTGAGCCCAGCCCCAGTGAGGAGGGTCTGAGGAACCCTCGGTCTCAGGGGGACAGGGAGCAGGAGGATGACCAGAGCGATAAGGGAACCTACACCATTGAGCTGGAGAACCGCAACCCTGAGGAGGAGGAGGCCAGGCGCATGATAGACAAGGTATGGGCAGCTTTCTGAAGTATTTTCACACACCTCAAGGATTTATCGTTATGGGTTGGGATGCTGTGAATCCGATTTTTATTTGAAAAAAATATTTTCTGAATTGCAGGTAGGAAAGCTGACCTGGTTTGAATGTAAGAATGGCCAAGTTCTATGTGTCTTGAATTAACTGTATCAAAGGTCATGTTATTTTTCTTCAGTTTTCTAAAATGTTCTCCATAAATAACATCCACTAAGCATGCTGAGCTTTTGAAGCTGTAATGATCTGTCATAATGAATTATTACATCGCTATTTTCCGAATGAAAAGCATTTTACTATGTCCTCTGATGCTCTCTGACCCATGGGTAAAAGTATATTGGATTTAATTTTGTAATGTATTTTATTTCCAACTGAATGTGGTCGTTGCGAGACCAATTGAAAATATTTACATTGTACAATATGTAGTCTAACACTTTTATACACTGAAGGTCTTGATCAGGCACTCACTAATATACACATTTTCAATGGTATAATAACAAAGAAATGTTTCTGTCAGGAAATGGTATACCCAGCAGCATAGGTCTTTGCGCTGATGTGGCGATCAATTTCCCTTAAGTCTCTCTGTTCTAATTAGGGTTAGCTCATATAAACAGCCATACACAATGAGAGAGTGAGCTATATAACCTGCTGCATAACCTGGCTGTCACAATCCAGTGCAACAGCTGCCATAATAAAAAACACAGTTAACACAGCACAAGACTCATTCATAAGACTCACGCACAAGACTCATTCATAAGACTCACGCACAAGACTCATTCATAAGACTCACGCACAAGACTCATTCATAAGACTCACACACAAGACTCATTCATAAGACTCACACACAAGACTCATTCATTAGACTCACGCACAAGACTCATTCATAAGACTCACACACAAGACTCATTCATTAGACTCACGCACAAGACTCACGCACAAGACTCATTCATAAGACTCACGCACAAGACTCATTCATAAGACTCACACACAAGACTCATTCATTAGACTCACGCACAAGACTCATTCATAAGACTCAACACACAAGACTCATTCATTAGACTCACGCACAAGACTCATTCATAAGACTCACGCACAAGACTCATTCATAAGACTCACGCACAAGACTCATTCATAAGACTCACGCACAAGACTCATTCATAAGACTCACGCACAAGACTCATTCATAAGACTCACGCACAAGACTCACTCATAAGACTCACGCACAAGACTCACTCATAAGACTCATGCACAAGACTCATTCATAAGACTCATGAGTAACTCCCTTAAGCATACACAATTTAGAAAAGATGAGCAGAAATGTCATCATCCATCCTCGCCTTCTTCCAAATGCACTGTTCTATTGACACCTAGGGACTAGTTTATGATCATAATACCTTGCTGCAAAACAAGGTTAGCCTTTAGCTAGCGCTCACTCTGAACACAGCATTCCACATGTTACATACCGCTGTTGAGCAAATCTAATGGGGCTCACCATCGAGCTCTCTCCATTATTCGATCGTCCTCCAGGGAGTTTAGAAAACCACCGGTTTGCTTATGTAACAGCTGCCTGCATGCTTTCTCATGCTGAATGAAAAGATTTCTAAAAGGGCAAGTCTCAGAAGTAGAGAAGTAAGGATTTACTGCTGGCTTAAGATTCCCCCCAAAAAGCTCAGTTTAAACTTTTCAACATGTAGCCCTGAGATGTCATTTTTGACTCATTAAATATTTATATGGGACTTAAAAGATGGTAATTTGGGCATGGAGTAAGTGGAGAGTGGGTGGGGCATTGGTTGTCAGATTTATTTAGAGCATAGACTGGGTAGTCTTCTCTAAACTAGAAGTGTGATGATGGTAATTCCTATAATTAGCTGACACAGTAATTGGCATACTGCTCCCTGTCTTTTTACATGGCCGTAATGGATGTATGAAGTGTGTGGGGGCAGTGCTTTGATCCAACTGGCCCTCATGTTGGTCCAATATCAGCCACCTTTGTCTATGTAGTAGACTACCGTGAGTGGCAGTGATGAGTCATGAAGCTCTTTATTTTCTTGATGCCCAGGTGTTTGGGGTGGAGCAGAAACAGGACCCGTCTGTCTCAGGACCAGTAGAACACCAACAGGGAGAAGCGGGGAAGGAGAAGAAGGAGAGGAGGAAGACCACAGAGACGGGAGAAACTGCGAAACCAAGCTGCCTTCCATCTGAGGTAAAACACCCCTTCCATGGAGACACAAATTATTATACCCAATCTCTCACAGCTTTTAGTCATCATAGTCACCAGGCTACCAACACCTGATAGCATCTACAGTTGAAGTCGGAAGTTTACATACACTTAAGTTGGAGTCATTAAAACTCGTTTTTCAACCACTCCACAAATTTCTTGTTAACAAACTATAGTTTTGGCAAGTCGGTTAGGACATCTACTTTGTGCATGACACAAGTCATTTTTCCAACAATTGTTTACAGACAGATTATTTCACTTATAATTCACTGTATCACAATTCCAGTGGATCAGAAGTTTACATACACTAAGTTGACTATGCCTTTAAACATCTTGGAAAATTCCAGAAAATGATGTCATGGCTTTATAAGCTTCTGATAGGATAAAAAAGCGTGTGTGAGCAAGGAGGCCTACTAACCTGACTCAGTTACACCAGCTCTGTCAGGCGGAATGGGCCAAAACTCACCCAACTTATTGTGGCAAGCTTGTGGAAGGCTACCTGAAACGTTTGACCCAAGTTAAACAATTTAAAGGCAATGCTGCCAAATACTAATTGAGTGTATGTAAACTTCTGACCTGGGAATGTGATGAAAGAAATAAAAGCTGAAATGAATCATTCTCTCTACTATTATTCTGACATTTCACATTCTTAAAATAAAGTGGTGATCCTAACTGACCTAAAACAGGGAATTTTTACTAGGATTAAATGTCAGGAATTGTGAAAAGCTGAGTTTAAATGTATTTGTCTAAGGTGTATGTAAACCTCAACTGTATCTCATTCAGTGATGTGATGCTTGAGAAATGTAAACATTACTGAGATTCATTACTATGACCCTGACGTACTAGGGTGGAGTCGCTCGCTGTCTTTTTCTGTGACCCTCAGATTCCTTCTCAGGGACGGGACAGCCTCTGAAGACTGTTGAGTGTTAATATGCCAAAATAGCATTTATTTTCCAGTGGAACTCCCATTGTTTTCGTGTTATGAGGGGAATGATGCACAAACCAGAAATGAGTGACAGAGGCCTGTCTAAAGTGGCATATCTATTTACTCTAAATGGAGGAAAGCAAGAGCTCCTGATTGCATAAAGATGACTCTGTTGGAAGGGGAGTAGTGGACTAGTTGTGTCAACCAGGCACTCCCTGACTTGACCACTTCCTTGTTATTGACAGAGTAGGCCACTCAGTGCCTGACCTAGTTCATAGAGCGATGAGAAATTACACTTTTCCCCCTCCAGGCAAGTTCCATTCAAGCACGAGGGGAGGAAGGAGACTTTATATACAGTAGGCTACAATAGTCTATCTGATGTATATGTGGATCTCTGATCTCGATATTCTGTTCAGTACTATTTCTGCTTTAGCTTGTGATTTTCTGATAGGACTCCATGCAAAGGAATACACTTTGGCTCTGTGAAAACAATATATTCTCCTCAGTAGCACTAGAGTGTAATAAAAAAACTGATATAGCCAGAGACAGATCATTTGACATTCCCATGCTTAGTTTAAAATATGAATCAGCTAATACATAATGAATATGATTTGACTCTTCAGGCTCATCACTGAAACATAAGACCATTCAGAGGTGAACGAATGTCAGCAGCATTGTGTTCTGTGTCCTGCTACATGTGGATACTCCCTCCAGCTCTATGTGGCCAGTAGCAGGGACGTGTTGATTTGCTAGGTTAACTGGCTCTTCCCACAGCCACTATATCTCAATGGGGTGAAGTGCCATGAGTCTGTCAAGAGAGGCTAACTCTCTCTCTCTCTCTCTCTCTCTCTCTCTCTCTCTCTCTCTCTCTCTCTCTCTCTCTCTCTCTCTCTCTCTCTCTGTCTCTCTGTCTCTCTGTCTATCTCTCTCTCTCTCTCTCTCTCTCGCACTCTCTCTCTCTCTCTTGCACTCTCTCTCTGTCTCTCTCTCGTCAGAGTGTGTCTGAGAACCCGGTGGCAGTGGGCAGTAGTCGCTGGGTGTCTCAGTGGGCCAGTCTATCTGCTAACCACACCAGGACTGACCCAGAAGGGTCTGGGGCTGAGTCACCTGCCTTCGTCCATCAGCAGAGAGGTACAGTAGGGCTCATATATTTACCAAAACCAGGATCATGTGGATCTGCATCTGTATTAGTGAAGGTGTATTTTCTTCTATAAATGTAGCTTTACTATTTTTGTTTATTTCTACCAGAAGCGGATGCCTTTGAGTCGGGCGTGTCCATCCGAAGCGCCAGCTCTGCCACCTCCAGTCTCACCGAGCGCAAACGCAGGACCCTCCCCCAGCTCCCTATCGACGACCCCCGGGCTAAGCCAGGGAAGAGCTTGTCCGGCCTAGGCCTGCATCGCTCAGAGATCGGGGAGAAACAGGACACGGAGCCCCAGGAGAAGAGCCAGGTGGAGCATAAAGGAGACGGGGCATGCTTTACCTCCGTAGAGGAGGGGGATATGATGAAGGGCAAACAGAAACAGACCAAGGCCCCGCTACAGGCCTCCTCCAAGCCCCCTCTCAGACCTATGAGCAGCAGTGAGAAGAGGTCCGAGGAGAGAAGGAGGTGGGCGGAGGACAGGATTCAGCACCACAGCAAAGAAGGAGGGGACGGGGGGGAGAAGTCAGGGGGCAAGCCTCTGGTCCGCCAGGGCAGTTTCACCATCGAGAAGCCCAGTGGTGTGGTGCCCATTGAGCTGATCCCCCGGATCAAATGTGGTGCTGGTGTCCTGGGCCGCGAGCGCAGCGACTCTGTGGGCAGCATGGACACAGCCACCCTGCTGAAGGACACAGAGGCTGTCATGGCCTTCCTGGAGGCCAAGCTGAGGGATGAGAACAAGCTGGACAGAGCCAACCGGGCAGGTTCCATCTCCCCCGAGTCAGACGTGGACACGGCCAGCACCTATAGCCAGGCAGCAGGGGAGGGAGAGAAGAAAGCAGCCCACCAGAAACGCCGCTCCCTAAGCAGCCTGCACAAGGAGAAGAGCAACCTGAGCTCAACCTCCAAAACCGCTGCCAGCACCAACGCCCGCGAGCGCCTGGAGAGAAAGACCAAAACCAGAACCGATCCCAGCCGGCCAGATGTCCGCCGCTCCGTCCAGCCTGCCTCCTCGCGGGCACGCCAACCATCCCAGGACCTCACGGATGACGATCAGACCTCGTCTTTCCCCATCTCCGACATCCTCTCCTCTGACCAGGAGAGTTTGTATAGTCGCTCGTACGGCCGCAGCCACTTCACCTCTACGGATGACCTGCTACATTCAAAACTGGAGGCCAAATCCAGCAGCAAGACCAGCTCCAGTAAGTCCAGTAAGACCCTCCAGGCCGCCACAGCTTCCTCTCTGGGGAAACAGGCCTCTCTGCCCCAGCCACGGCCTACCAGAACGTCCCTGCTCCGCCGGGCCCGGCTGGGGGACACGTCCGACACGGACCTGCCCGATGCAGACAGGATGTCTGTGGCCTCCGAGGTGTCCACCACCAGTTCCACATCCAAGCCTCCGTCTGGTCGTAAAGGCCCCTCGCGGCTGGACATGCTGGCCCAGCCCAGGAGGACGCGGCTGGGCTCCATCTCGGCCCGTAGTGACTCAGAGTGTACTGTGGGCCGGAGCAGCACCTCCTCCCCTCGCTTGTCTGCAGAGACCGCCCTGCGTCTGGGACTCCGCTCCTCCACCCCCACCGACAACAAAATGGCTCCTCGCATGAGGGCCAACAGTGTGTCCAAGCTGACCGAGGCCAAGTCCAGAATCAGCCCCTCCGTTCACAGCACTCCTTCAGGTGAGATCCTGCTCTCATCTCCGATACATTCCCTCTGATATAAGGTACAGCTTGAAACATTCAGTATTCTATTATTTAATGTAAAAAACAGTTAAGGGGTAAAGGAGCAAGTCAAATGCTATCTTGTGTGTTTTTTTCCCAGCCCTTTGTCTCCCCCCCATTCTGGTGTAAAGGAATGTTTAGGATTTTTCCACTATTACATCATTGCAGTTTTTGAATAGGCTCGCCCTGCTTCTTGTCCTTTCTTGGTCATTGTTTGTCCTTGTCCATGTGTGTGTTGTGATCAGTGTAAATCACTCTCATTGTCTGGCTGTCTGTCCTGTTCAGAGAGCCCTCAGCCTGAGCCTGAGCCTGACCCTTCAGAGGAGGAGCTCATGGGTACTGTACCAGAGAGAGCTCTGTGTGTGTGTGTGTGTTTAGTGTGGTGTGTTAAGTGTGTGTGTGATGTGTCCCTCTCTTCAACCTGCCATTACAATGATAACCCTAATGCTCTACTCCAACCTTATATCTTATTGGAACTGTTTATGTCTGTTAGATGTAGAGGTACCCTAAATTACTATGGACACAAGTTTCAAATTGGATAGAAGTGAATTGTTATTTGCCCAAACCCTCTTATTGGCCAAAAGCTGACCAATCTTTTATTCAATCTTAATTGCCAATAAGCTAAGGGTTACAGAGCCAAAATGATTACATCAAGTGTTACTGAGCCAACCTAACATCATTGCTGATGCAAGATGAGCAAATGTTGTGGGCAGCGCTGGATTGTGTTATTTAGTGGCTGTACTCCGCCTAGTGGAAATATTAATTTAAGACATTGTCATAGCATATTAGAACTTGTCATGTAGTTAAGTAAAATGTTACTACAGTGAATCCAATTAATATATTTGAAATCTAGAGAGAGCATTAAGTCATCCATGTACAGGCTACAGGCCATTAGGCGCAGATGTGACATTGTGATCCCACTGGGTACAGACATCAGTTCAATGTCTATTTTTAATTTCACCTTTGGTTGAGTTGTCAGCTAACGTGAATTCAATGTGAAATCAACAAACAAACAAAAAATCACTGTGTTATTGGATTTAGGTTCAAAGTTGGGTGAAAAAAGACATTTTGCAAATCTAATCAGTTTTCCATGTTGATTCAACATCATCACATAGATTTTTTGTTGTTGAAATGACGAGGAAACAACGTTGATTCAAGCTGTTTTTGCCCAGTGGGATGGCTTAACACATTCCCTAAAATGAGTAACTAATCCACCATGAGTGTGGCAGTGACCTCACCTTCTAACAGAGCAGTACACTCTTAGAAAAAAAGGTTCCAAAGGGGTTCTTCAGCTGTCCCCATAGGAGAACCCTTTTTGGTTCCAGGTAGAACTCTTTTTGGTTCCAGGTAGAACCCTTTTGGGTTCCATGTACAATATAACTCTCCGTGGAAAAGTTTCTATATGGAACCCAAAATGGTTCTACCTGGAACCAAAAATGGCTCTTCAAAGGGTTCTCCTATGGGGACAGCTGAATAACCCTTTTAGGTTCTAGACAGCACCTTTTTTTTAAAGAGTGTCGTCACTGGAAACAGGAAACTGAGACAGTCAAGGACTGGATTCAGGTCTACCTAGGAAGATACATTACAATCAATCAATTAAATGTATTTATAAAGCCCTTTTTACATCAGCAGATTTCACAAAGTGCTTATACAGAAATCCAGCCTTAAACCCCGAACAGCAAGCAATGCAGATGTAGAACCACGGTGGCTAGGAAAAACTCCCCTAGAAAGGCAGGAACCTAGGAAGAAACCTAGAGACAAACCAGGCTCTGAGGGGTGGCCAGTCCTCTTCTAGCTGTGCAGGTGGAGATTATAAGATTACATGGCCATTAAGGCCAGATTGTTCTTCAAGATGTTCAAATGTTCATAGATGATCAGCAGGGTCAAATAATAATCACAGTGGTTGTACAGGGTGCAACAGATCAGCACCTCATAGCCGAGCATTCAGAGGTCGAGACAGCAGGTGTGGTAGAGAGAGGGAGAGTCGAAAATAGCAGGACAAGGTAGCATGTCCGGTGAACATATCAGGGTTCCATAGCCGCAGGCAGAGCAGTTGAAACTGGAGCAGCAGCACGACCAGGTGGACTGGGGACTGCCATGAGTCATCAGGCCAGGTAGTCATGAGGCATGGTCCTAGGGCTCAGGTCCTCTGGGAGGGGAGAGAGAGAGAGAAAGAAAGAAAGAGATAATTAGAGGAAGTATACTTAAATTCACACAGGACACCAGATAAAACAGGAGAATTACTGACCCTAGCCCCCTGGCACATAGACTATTACAGCATAGATACTGGAGGCTGAGTCAGGGGGGGTCGGGGGACACTGTGGCAACATCCGACAATACTATAACTTACTATAACAATATATGTTAATATTGTCTGGCTAGAGGGAGAGAGCAAGTGGTATACCTTCTCTGATTATGTGCCACTGTTAAAACCATATACATTTCCACCACCAGACCACTTTCCACCAGCCTCATGTCATGCTATCAGCCAACATTCCACCAGCCTCATATCAGGCTATCAGCCAACATTCCACAAGCCTCATGTCAGGCTATCAGCCTACATTCCACCAGCCTCATGTCAGGCTATCAGCCAACATTCCACCAGCCTCATGTCAGGCTATCAGCCAACATTCCACAAGCCTCATGTCAGGCTATCAGCCAACATTCCACCAGCCTCATGTCAGGCTATCAGCCAACATTCCACCAGCCCCAAGTCAGGCTATCAGCCTACATTCCACCAGCCTCATGTCAGGCTATCAGCCAACATTCCACCAGCCCCATGTCAGGCTATCAGCCTACATTCCACCAGCCTCATGTCAGGCTATCAGCCAACATTCCACCAGCCCCATGTCAGGCTATCAGCCTACATTCCACCAGCCTCATGTCAGGCTATCAGCCTACAGAATATC
Source organism: Salvelinus namaycush (assembly GCF_016432855.1). Lineage (NCBI taxonomy): Eukaryota > Metazoa > Chordata > Actinopteri > Salmoniformes > Salmonidae > Salvelinus > Salvelinus namaycush. The sequence goes on from NC_052341.1 coordinate 17,941,816, forward strand.
TTGTCTATTATTTGTCTAGAGTTCAGAGTTACAGAAATCTGCTTGGCTTTAACTTTAAGATAGAATGCGTTAGACACTGTGAGCATCCGGTGCTTTCTGAGTGACTGAAATTACTTCAAACAAAACACAAATTATCTCTTGATAACTATATCTTTCTCCCTGACCTTAGCCTCTAACAGGTGGAGACGGCTGCCCCCAGAGTACGGATCCACCTCAGAGGAGGAGTTTGGCTCCAACAGGAACTCCCCCAAACCCGGGCGCCCCCTGCGCCCCCACTCGGTCCTGAGGGGTACCAGACTAGGGGGCTCCACCAGCAGCCTTAACTCTGGTCAGGTTGGCCCTGGAGGCGTGGTCCTCAAACACCGCATGAGAGAGCAGGAGGAGTACATCAAGGACTGGACTGCTCACAGCGAGGAGATTGCCAGGTACTCATCTACTCCGACTTATACATACTCACACATGCATACACAAGACTGCACGTGTACATACACAAACACATATACACACACCTCAGCTAGCGCATAATGTTCTAAGAACCATATGTTTCTTAGAGCTTGGTGAGAGCGTGGTTGTCCTATGGTTATTTAGCATACAACCTTCCCACAACGTTCTGGGAATGGTGCAGGATACCCAGCTAGTACATAATGTTCTGAGAACCATATGTTTCTTAGAAGATAGAAAGAGTTTTGTTGAGCTGAGAACGGAATGGATATTTTTAAATAGCGTTCTTAGAACGTTCTTTGAACATTACTAATGTTTTTTGTGTTCTGAGAAACTTGCAGAAAACATTATGCTGAAGAACTGAAATTCCCACAGAAGAAAGGTGTTTCTTAAAATTCTCAGAACAATTTGAGAACATTACTTTAAATAGAACCATAAGGAAACATGTAGAAAACGTTATGCTGAAGTACTGAAATTCCCACCTATGTTGTTAAGTGTTCAGGTGAGTTGGCTGCACCCACTAATTGGCCACGCCTGATCTCAATTAATGATTGTTTCCTTTAAAATGGGGTCTGTTTGAATAGACTAAAATGAACAGCTTTGTATGAATTTAAAAAACATGACATGTGAGCTCCATCCTGGTGGCGCAGTGGACTAATTCCATGGATAGATAATAGAAGATCATAGGTTTGTGTGCCACAATAAAAAATAAATATGACTGATGCCTAAGCAAATGAATTTCCATGTGCCCTATCTGTACATGGAGTTCAAAACAGTTAACCCAAACTAAGCTAGCAGCATTATTAAAAGCATTATTGAAACATGTTTTCAGAACATTATTTAATTACCTTTTTCATTTCCATTCTCAGAACGTAAACTTTCAGGGAACCATAGTAAAATGTTGTCAGAACCTCCCTGCAACCTAAAAATGTACACTCCCAGAACAGGCAAAATGTTCATTTAAAAAACGCTCAGTTTTACCGGTCTGGAAACTTATGGCTTCATTCCCAGAACTAATGGGAAACAAAAAATGTACGTCCCCACAACTTCCATGGAACCAAATGTGCTAGCTGGGACACACACAAACACACACACAAGAATCCATCTACTTTTACTCATTCATATCACAAATATTTGTTATTTGAATCCACAAGGAAGTTCAGTTCAGTTTATATGCCTCATGGACATGGCACAATTGGTAAATAAGATACTGTAGATAGGGCTGCCCAATGAATGGCTTAGTGTTTTCTGTCTGATCAAACAACGGTCATCTTTAGTAAGTCCACTCTGACTCTGTTCTGTGAAGCTGTAATAAATGGTTCCCGACTCAGCAGGGACTTTCACACAGTATGGTGGTCATGAGATAGAACCATACCATCTTAGACATAGAGCTCCTGTGTTCTCCTGCAAGGAAAGGTTGGTTTATCGTTAGTCACTGTCTCTCTCCTCTTCCCTGCACCCTTCCTCATCCTGCATATCTTCCACTTGACCTAGTAGTCACAGGGAGACTGAACTGAGCAGACAGCAGTGAGAAAAGGATTGATTCAACCAGCCTCATAAGAGCAAGCACAAGGAATTTCTTACGCATCAGACAAGGACATTTAAAGTAATGGAGGACAATATGTTATCGTAAGCAGCTCTTAGTAAAGCATTTTTGAAGTTCAGGTTCCTTGCATAAAATGCTTGTAAAGGATATGATCATTTACAAGTGAATATTGTTAATTCACATTGAAAATGGTCTTACCTCCATCTAGTGGACAGTATGTAGAATGGTTCTGTGTTGTGCTGTGTCAGTTAATTATACATTAAACAAATTGCTTTTTGTTGAGGCTGACATGCAGACGTCTCTCAATGTCTAATGAGTAGTCTTGGTTTATATCATTGTGAGATATCTGTTTGTGTGTACTGATTTATTGAAGTGTCACTCTCTGCCCAGCTCCAGCAGCCCGTCTGATGTATCATAGGTTATTTCCCTGTGTGCGTAGGATCAGTCAAGACCTGGCCAAGGACCTGGCCATCCTCGCCCGGGAGATCCATGACGTGGCCGGAGAGATCGACTCGGTCAGCTCCTCTGGAACGGCTCCCAGCACCACGGTCAGCACCGCCGCCACGACGCCCGGCTCCGCCATCGATACCCGCGAAGAGGTAGGCCGCACGCAGGAGGGCATGCAAAAGGTGCTTGACATTTACTTTATTCTCTCCTACCTTCCTTCCTTCCTTTTCTAAACTACTAACGCTCAATGGCTTCTGCTTCAGCGTCGCTTTATCTTTGATCTGCTGCCGAAGGTGTGGACTGTGAACTGCATTTCTTGTATCCCATTTTGAGTATACCTGCTGTATACTGATCAGATATGACTAAAAGGTGTATATGCATTCTCTTAACAAGCTTTCATTGACCTTTCTCTGCTAACTTCTTTAATACCTAATTCATAACTATGTAACTCATAACTATGATAATCTAGTTAATCTGTAGCATGGCCATAGCATACATACATTCATACAGAGAAGATACAGTATAAATGTTCCATTCATGGTTAACAATCATACAGCTGCCCCATATAACTAACAAAGTCTTCCTCTGCCCCGCATAGCTGGTTGACCGTGTCTTTGACGAGAGCCTCAACTTCAGGAAGATTCCTCCCATGGTGCAGAACAAGGCCCCTGAGATAAACGGACGCCCTGTGGAGCTCCGTCCCCGCGCCCCAGACAGCCTGGACTCCCACTCTGCCCTCCGCAGACGCACATGGAACAGGGATGAGGCAGTGGTGGACAGTCTGCTGCTCACATCTGTCTCTCAGCTGTCAGCTAAAATCAGACAGTCTGTTGACAAAACAGCAGGAAAAATACGGTAACAATCAAGCTCTTTAAGTTGTTTATATCTGTATATCTGACATTCACAAGAGATCAAGGAGATATTAAGCAAAGCAACTTTATGGTCAATGATTTTTCCAGAATATTGTTCAAAGACAAGGACAGGAATTGGGATGAGATTGAGAGCAAACTCCGATCTGAGAGCGACATACCACTTCTCAAAACCTCTAACAAGGTAAGGAAGAAACGGGTTATAAAGGTATTTTTCCTTATTTATTTTTAGAAATGAATTGTCATGACGAAGCAACCTTTTATTCCTCTCTCGTGTCACTGCCTTCCCCTTTTCTCTCCTGGAACAGCAGATCTCCTCTATCCTCGTGGAGCTGAAGAGAGTGGAGAAGCAGCTACAAGGTAAGATAGCATGGTAGACCACCACTAAGAAGACTCTGTGGGCAGCAGTATTGCAAATAGATTCAGACTTATAAACACATTTAGTTTCACTACATACATTCCACTTGCTTTTTCATATACTGTATGATCCCAATCAAACACAAGCTCATTCATTTGAACCAATCTCCTGTATTTCTCATTTAGTGATAAATGTAATGGTGGATCCTGACGGCACCCTGGATGCCCTGAGCAGCCTTGGCCTGACCAGCCCCCTTACACCCAAGCCCACTCCTGGTTCTCAGGGGCCCCAGGAGGCCCTCCCAGGCCCCACAGCCTCAGCCAGGGGCAACACCGCCTCCTCAGCCCCCACTGAGGGGTCTGGGTCAGCCAGAGACCTGGGAGGCCTGCAATTCAACCGCATCCACCCCAGTGGAGAAGAGAGTGCCATCCCCCAGAAGTGACATTCACACCCTCTGCGCAGCTTCATATGTAGAACACCCACCTCAAAGAACAATTTCCCCTCTTTCTGAAGTTTTCTGAATGAAGATCCACCATCCTATAGTCTCCTGTATGTCAGAACCCAACAGGACAGGCCTTAAGCAGGATTTCTTCCCTTCTCTTTAGACGTACAGTCATGCACGCATGACTACGTCACTTTGGGTAAAAGTGTCTGCTAAATGGCATATTATTTATTAATGTCAATGGACATGAACAACACCACTAAGTCAAGCAGCTCGCATCAATCGATACACACAGAGGAGTGGCAGTCAGGAATGTGTGTGGTCGACCTCTAGCCAGGCATATTTGCATTCTGGAGTTTGGTTACCATCCTCCTCCATGCAAACTGGCCACAGACACACCCTGTGGTAAAGACAACTTCTAGAGTGCCTCCCCATCTTTCTTCTTACCCTTCATACTGGCACCAGCTAAACAGTGAACACTTTGTATTTGTGTCGCAACAAGTAGCATTGACATTTAGTATCAAGATCGACTGAGTAGAGCGTTCTCTTTCGGAAAACTTGTTTGTGTCATCGAAATTAATCATACTAATTTAGTAGGAGTTGTCGATTGTATGAAAACAATTGCTTTCAGGAAACAAATGTTCTTCTTATACTATAGTAATTCAAACTTACCAAAGCTAACAGTACAGATTTTTTTTTTAATGTGAGCCAAGTTTCCTGAAGTGAAATAAGTGTACTGTGGAGCAAACTCAAGAAATGTTACGTATTGTATTTTGAATGGCAATTTATCTGTTTTGCTGGTAATATGTTTTCTATCTGTTTTCTGCACACATTTGACTAAAATACTGAATTTAAACTTTTCTGAGCAATTATGTACCCAGCGAATCAAATACATTGTTATGGTGATATGCAATTCACACAAAACCATTTTGATACGGTTTGAAACGGTTTTAGACTATATTACAGTACAGTGCTGCTTGTAAGCCTGGTCCTTGACCTGAGTGACATATTTCATATGATTTGCATTACTTTATATGTGGTGTCTTTGCAAACTGGAAGTGGAAACGAAAAAATCTGACTATGACCCTATTTGTTTCAGCTTGGGCTGTTTTGAATCAGCCTTATTTACTGTAACACTTCATACAGTAACATGCTCTTTTTCTGGAGTCCATAACAGTTTACAAGATGTCCACCCTGAATGGCCTTGGTTGGAGAAAGCTGGTGGGTCTTCTTTCAAAGGGGCCTCTGTCTGTTTAGTGTTTATTTACAAGGACCTTACATAGTTTTTTGAAATTGTATCAGACAACATGACTGCAAAGAGCTTACTGTCAAAGCTTCATTCGCTGTAACCACTGTCATTACTTCATGTATGAATGATGATCATAAGTCATTTGATTTCTTTAGCCTTTTACTGACATTGAATCGCTCACTCTTCTACATTTCCATAAGGGAGGATGTTTTCATGTACTCATACGGTATGTGTGTATATACCTAGACCTCCGCATTGAGTTTGCTGCTTCTCTGTAGTTCCTTTTTGGAGGGTTAGCCTGACCATTGTACAAGCCTTTCCATGTAAAGTTATGTGTTGTAGTATAAAATAATTCAAGATAGTGCAACAGTATTTAGACACTTAAGCAATAGTGAAGTTAGGTACCAGAAGACATGCTCTCCATCTTTTCTGCTTTGTATACAGACTTTTGATGTCACTAAGTGCCCAGTTTGAATAGTAGAATGGCATTTTTTAAATTATGAGTAATCATCAAGTAGTGGGCTGAAATGATATAATTTGCACATCGCAGTGTGAGAAAATATGAAATGTGTCAAAGGCTCTTCAAGTGTCACCATGAGTGGTTTTTGGATACAAAAGAACAAAACCAAAAACCTAAATTCAACAACAGATATCAGAATTAGATGCCTTGCCTCTGTGTAGCTATTCTCAGTACACTATCTTAACCATAACCTTCATGTTTGTCAGTATATGACATTTAAAAAAAAGAAAGCGATGGGAAAAATTAAGTGCTCAGTACACTTTTTGGGGGGTTATTTTTAAAGTTTACACATTTGTTATCTTATCAGTGTTTTACTTTTCTGTTTCATGTTTTGTATAAACCACAACTTTATTTATTTTGTTGTTCATTCAATGTATTTTATTGTTGCAATTCATGTGTTTTATGTTTTTTGTTATTTTACATATGTTACTTATTTTCAATAAAATAAAAAGTGTCGATCCTTTCCCGATTGACATTTCTTTTAGCTGGTGAAACAAAACAGGTTGGTATTCAATTAGTTAAGCTAGAAATGCCATTCAAACTTTAAAACAGGCAGACCGGTCTGGAATACTTGAGGTGTGGTTGTCCTTTAAAGGTTCATAAAAGCTCCATAGGCTTGAATGGGAAATATTTTGATTCGCCACTGTTCTTGAATAGTTGAAAGCTACAAACACCAAACCAACTTAGCATCTACAAACGGACTGAACATAGATTGTTTGTCAAAATATTGTTGATACTGTTTTAACTTTTTGAACTTTAACCATTTTATCCCATGGACCCACTTTTCCGTGAATGAAAATTAAGCAGTGACTAGGACTGGCCAAGGGCACCCCAAATAACATATTTGTAAAATAAATAAATAAACACTCCTAGCAATAGTTATGCAATGTGACCTATATGTCACATCTGGTAGAAAGGGGCGCAAACAGTTTCAACAATTTGTATTTCTGCATTTTGAACTGTCATTAAGGCGGCTACTTAGAATAATCTCAAATATAAAATATATTTTGATGTGTTTAACACTTTTTTGGTTACTGCATAATTCCATATGTGTTATTTAATAGTGTTGATGTCTTCACTCTTTTTCTACAATGTAGAAAATAGTAAAATAAAGAAAAACTGGAATGAGTAGGTGTGTACAAACTTTTGACTGGTACTGTAAATTCATTTTACCCTCGCTGCCTGATAAAGCTAGCCAGTTGATAGTAAAACTAGGACGAATGTCAGAGGCCAGCTAGTTAACACTGGTCTGAAGTTCGTCTGAAATGTACCATTATATTCGACATGATAAACAAACTACTGCCATGCCTTTTCACATACATTTTTTTGATGTACACAGATAAAAGAGACGATTACTTTCAAGTAGATAGTTTTCGTTTAATTTACCCTCATCCTCTCTTGCTCATATTGGGAGCTACTTCCTGAGATTTGATTGATGGAACAATCCAGCCAATGGTTAGGCGGTTGTGGTTTCGCCAGAGGGGAGTGATTGGTCAGGAGTAAAAGGTCCAGAGTGCCAATCACATTTCCACTTGCAAATATCTGTCTACAAATTTACAAAACGTTTTACAAGTTTAAATATCTCTTGGTAACGTAACAACAGTGACAGAACTCTGAGCGCTCGTAGATTCTAAATCTGCATATGTATTTTTGATTCACAGCAGAATATTCATACTCGTAAATGGCCTTGTAATAATTCTGAAAATAAATTATACTTGCAAAACTTATTTAATGTATTCAAATATCAAGTTACAAGTTTGCGACCGTTACATCTTTCACACATCATGACACAAGCTTGCAAAAATGTAATTACACATTTGCGAATTGTACTTGCAACAACGCATCTCAATGTGGACCACGAAATTCAAAATACAAACTCAAGTAGTTCTGTCATCAATAATCCCATAAATTCCAGCATGTAGTTGCATATTTCCATTAGGGAACGCCTACTCTGTGAAGTGCGCGTGTGCAATAACTCAATTCAGCCTTACACTCCTAAAGACCGCCATTTTTTGAAACTTTGGCAAAAGGTAAAGTCTACAAAACCTAGTCAACTCTGTTCATAACAGATTCTAGTTATGCAAACATAAAATTGTGTTGAGATCAAATGCTTCGGAGATGAGAAAATTAGCAAAATGTGGGACAAAATCAAAATATTGAGTGACAGTTCAAATAAGGAAATCAGTTAATTGAAATGAATTAATTGCGCCCTAGTCTATGGATTTCACATGACTGGGCAGGTGTCAGACCCAGCCAATAGCCAGGCCCAGCCAATAAGAATGAGTTTTTCCCCACAAAGGGCTTTATTACAGACAGAAATACTCCTCAGCACCAAAAAAGAGAAAATAGGAGGGAAAAACATTTAAAAAATGTGAATATAGACAGGTCGGAGCCAGTACCTTATTCCCTGTGCAGGGGTACTCGAGTGGTTGAGGTAGGTTTATACATAAAAAGTGACTTGTAGTAGTATATACATGTAAACAGGGCTGAAAAGTGACTGGTAGCAGGAATATATAAATACTTATGGTAATATACTAATAGTAATATATACATATAATAGTAATATATACATATAAAAAGGAGTAATAGTGAACAGTAGCAGGATAAGTAGGAGTGGCGCAGCGGTCACTGGCGCAGTGTGTGTGTGTGTGTGTGTGTGTGTGTGTAGGTGTGAAGGTGTGTGTGTGTAAGAGTGAAGGTGTATGTATGTCAGTGGGTAGAGACCTGTGAATGGGCATAGAGTCAGTGTGGATAGTCTGTGAGAGAGAGAAAGCAGTAGTTGTCAGCCATTTAACACTCTTATGGCCAGGGAATAGAAGCTGTATAGGAGTTGGTCTGAGCCTTGATGTACTAGCACAGCCTGCCGGACGGCAGCATGGAGAACGGTCCATGTCTGGGGTGGCTGGGGTCTTTGGCAATTTTTTGGGGCCTTTCTCACACACCGCCTGTCATGTACGTCCTGTATGGCTAGGAGCTCGCCCCCAGTGATGCACTGGGCCGTCTGCATCACCCTCTGTAGGGCCTTCCTGTTGAGGGCAGTGCAGTTGACATACCAGGTGGTGATAGAACCAGTCAGGATGCTATCGATGGTGCAGCTGTAAAAGTTCCTGAGGATCTGAGGGACCATGCCAAATTGCGGCCATCTTGTCGTGGATGGGGGTGTGCACCCCACGTAGTCCACGATCAGCTCCTTGGTCTTACTGTATCTGTTATTTTAATATGATACACTTGATCTCACTCTACTTCCCAGGTTCTCCCCCAATTACTGATGTTGACATTGGGACTCTGCATGCTAAAAACCCTCTAGATCTGTGGAAGAAAGTGTTCAAGGTCGTTTTTCCTCCTGAGGTAATTCCTGCACTATGGACAAACACCCTCTCATTCACACATACACTCACTACTGCACACCCACACACAATCACGTTACAATGTGTGTGTGTGATACTAATCCATTACTCCTGTCTTGCACCAGTGAGCACCACAGAGAGCTGAAGAACCCAGCCTAGGAACCTACAGTACAGTGAACTACAGATTGTCTCCATGAGGGCCCAGAAAGACACGGTATGAACCGTGTCTGAACTCCACTGGCCCCTGTTAGCCTGGTGGTCCAGTCTGTTTGTGCTTTAGCCAACTTTCTGTGTTTGTTATTGTCACGCCCTGACCATAGAGAGATTTAATTCTCTATGTTGGTTAGGTCGGGGTGTGATTTAGGGTGGGTCATCTAGGTGTTTATATGTCGATGTTGGCCTGTTATGGTTCCCAATCAGAGGCAGCTGTTTATCTTTGTCTCTGATTGGGGATCATATTTAGGCAGCCATTTCCCCTTTGTGCTTTGTGGGATCTTGTGTTTGTGTAGCTGCCTGTGAGTAGTCCAGAACGTCACGTTTCGTTTGTGCTTGTTTATTTTGTTTGGTGAGTTTCTATTTATTAAAATATGTGGAACTCTACGCACGCTGCGCCTTGGTCCATTCCTTATGACGACCGTGACAGAAGATCCCACCACCTCAACTGGACCAAGCAGCGTACTCGGGAGGAGATGGCATCCTGGTCTATAGAGGAGGTTGAGGAGAGAATCGCCTGGACTTGGGAGGAGGTATTGGAGAGATATGAACGCCTACCGGGGAAGCAGACGGAGGCAGCGAAGGAGGATCAACGACGACTCCGGGGTTCGCAACCAAGACACAAGCACGAGAGGCAGCCCCCAAAAATTATTTAGCCAGGTTTCAGACCAGAGCCAACTCCCCGCACCGTTCAGGCACCATGTTATGCAATGATATGCACTGTGTCTCCAGTGCCCATTCACGTCCCGGTGCGCTCGGTGTCAGCTCTCCGCAATTGCCGTGCGAAAATGAGCATCCAGCCAGGACGGGTTGTGCCGGCTCAGTGCTCTAGACCTCCAGTGCACCTCCACAGTCTAGTGCGTCCTGTGCCTCCTCGCGCACTCGCCCTGAGGTGCGTGTCATCAGCCCGGTACCACCTGTACCGGTCCCACGCATCAGGCCTCCAGTGCGCCTCCACAGTCCAGAGCTTCCGGCGACAGTTCCCAGTCCAGAGCTTCCGGCGACAGTTCCCAGTCCAGAGCTTCCGGCGACAGTTCCCAGTCCAGAGCTTCCGGCGACAGTTCCCAGTCCAGAGCTTCCGGCGACAGTTCCCAGTCCAGAGCTTCCGGCGACAGTTCCCAGTCCAGAGCTTCCGGCGACAGTTCCACGGTCCAGAGCTTCCGGCGACGGTCCGCGGTCCGGAACCTCCTGAGACGGTCCGCGGTCCGGGAACCTCCTGAGACGGTCCGCGGTCCGGGAACCTCCTGAGACGGTCCGCGGTCCGGGAACCTCCTGAGACGGTCCGCGGTCCGGGAACCTCCTGAGGCGGTCCGCGGTCCGGGAACCTCCTGAGACGGTCCGCGGTCCGGGAACCTCCTGAGACGGTCCGCGGTCCGGGAACCTCCTGAGACGGTCCGCGGTCCGGGAACCTCCTGAGACGGTCCGCGGTCCGGGAATCTCCTGAGACGGTCCGCGGTCCGGGAACCTCCTGAGACGGTCCGCGGTCCGGGAACCTCCTGAGACGGTCCGCGGTCCGGAGCATCCGGCGACGATTCACGGTCCGGTTCCTCTGGCGACGACCCACAGTCCGATTCCTCCGATGATGTGTCCACGAGCGGAGTGGGTACTTCGCCCCACACCGGAGCCGCCCCCGACGGTAGATGCCCACCCGGACCCTCCCCTATTGAGTCAGGTTTTGCAGCCGGAGTCCGCACCTTTGGGGGGGGGTACTGTCACGCCCTGACAATAGAGAGCTTTTATTCTCTATGTTGGTTAGGTCGGGTGTGATTTAGGGTGTCCATCTAGGCATTTATATGTCGATGCTGGCCTGTTATGGTTCCCAATCAGAGGCAGCTGTTTATCGTTGTCTCTGATTGGGGATCATATTTAGGCAGCCATTTCCCCTTTGTGCTTTGTGGGATCTTGTGTTTGTGTAGCTGCCTGTGAGTAGTCCAGAATGTCACGTTTCGTTTGTGCTTGTTTGGTTTTTCTATTTATTAAAATATGTGGAACTCTACGCACGCTGCGCCTTGGTCCATTCCTTATGACGACCGTGACAGAAGATCCCACCACCTCAACTGGACCAAGCAGCGTACTCGGGAGGAGATGGCATCCTGGTCTATAGAGGAGGTTGAGGAGAGAATAGCCTGGACTTGGGAGGAGGTATTGGAGAGATATGAACGCCTACCGGGGAAGCAGACGGAGGCAGCGAAGGAGGATCAACGACGACTCCGGGGTTCGCAACCAAGACGCAAGCACGAGAGGCAGCCCCCAAAAATTATTTGGGGGGGGCACACGGGGTGGTTGGCGGAGCCAGGTTTCAGACCAGAGCCAACTCCCCGCACTCGCTTTAAGGAGCGTGTGACCGTTCTGGCACCATGTTATGCGATGATATGCACTGTGTCTCCAGTGCGCATTCACAGCCCGGTGCGCTCGGTGTCAGCTCTCCGCAATTGCCGTGTGAAAATGAGCATCCAGCCAGGACGGGTTGTGCCGGCTCAGTGCTCCTGGTATCCATTACGCCTCCTCGGACCAGAATATCCTGCGCCGGCTCTACGCGCTGTATCCCCAGTGCGTCTTCACAGCCCAGTGCGTTCTGTGCCAGCTTCCCGCACTTGCCGGGCTGGAGTGAGCATCCAGCCAGAACGGGTTGTGCCAGCTCTGCGCTCTAGACCTCCAGTGCACCTCCGCAGTCCAGTGCGTCCTGTGCCTCCTCCCCGCACTCGCCCTGAGGTGCGTGTCATCAGCCCGGTACCACCTGTACCGGTCCCACGCATCAGGCCTTCAGTGCGCCTCCACAGTCCAGAGCTTCCACGACAGTTCCCAGTCCAGAGCTTCCGGCGACAGGTCCCAGTCCAGCGCTTCTGGCGACAGTTCCCAGTCCAGCGCTTCCGGCGACGTTTCACAGTCCGGAAACTCCAACGACGGTCCATGGTCCGAAACCTCCTGAGACGGTCCGCGGTCCGGGAACCTCCTGAGACGGTCCGCGGTCCGGGAACCTCCTGAGACGGTCCGCGGTCCGGAGCATCTGGCGACGACCCACAGTCCGATTCCTCCGATGATGTGTCCACGAGCGGAGTGGGTACTTCGCCCCACACCGGAGCCGCCCCCGACGGTAGATGCCCACCCGGACCCTCCCCTATTGAGTCAGGTTTTGCGGCCGGAGTCCGCACCTTTGGGGGGGGTACTGTCACGCCCTGACAATAGAGAGCTTTTATTCTCTATGTTGGTTAGGTCGGGGTGTGATTTAGGGTGTCCATCTAGGCGTTTATATGTCGATGTTGGCCTGTTATGGTTCCCAATCAGAGGCAGCTGTTTATCGTTGTCTCTGATTGGGGATCATATTTAGGCAGCCATTTCCTCTTTGTGCTTTGTGTGATCTTGTGTTTGTGTAGCTGCCTGTGAGTAGTCCAGAACGTCACGTTTAGTTTGTGCTTGTTTGGTTTTTCTATTTATTAAAATATGTGGAACTCTACGCACGCTGCGCCTTGGTCCATTCCTTATGACGAACGTGACAGTTATGCTGCATTTACACAGGCAGCCCAATTCTGATCTTTTGCCCAATTATTGACAGAACAGCTGATCTGATTGGTCAAAAGAGCAATTAAAGTGGAAAAAGATCAGAAAATGATCAGCCTGTGTAAACACAGCCCTAGGGTTAGAAGAGTTGGCTACAGCACACACTGTATGGGACCAGTCAAGGTCCATGAAGATTGTCAATAGAGCCGACCGATATATCGGTTCACCAATATTATCGTTTTGTCCCCCAAATAATTGTATCAGACCCCAAAAAACATATCGGTCGGGCTGTAATTGTCAAGATGATCATGTTCTTCTAATCTAGCTCAACTATCTCTACTTCTAGTAACCCCAGTTACATTGCATTGCGGTTGCCCTGTAATAATCCATGTGTAATTGTCTGATCATAACTGTTTTAATGTGCAACGATAACCCTTGGAATGGCTGCAGCCAGATACACATGTGCCACTGTGGCGCTTGAACTAAAATAACCTCTGGTGTGTTTCTGGCTCCAGCCAAGTGTCCACATGAAGTTTTATTTATTGTCCCTCACCTGATTCAGCTCAGATAGCACTCCTATTGGACAGGGATCATATGGTGGGTGGAGTCAGCCAATAGGAGTTGAGAGACTGGGGTACTGACTCCATGCCAATATAGAGAATGTGAATACTAAAGACTCAAACACGTGCCTTGATAGTCTAGAAATCCAGACAGAGCCATTACCTGGAACTTGGTTCAGATGTACCCTTGATAGATGGATTTTTATGAGGTCAGAATTCCGTTCTGGCCCGGGTCACACTGAGTTTATATGTTTTTACCAGCACTACTGATTGAGTCTTTGTAATAAATGTCATACATGGCATGTGTCAAGTTTATCACCTAAATGAATCTGTGTCAGTTGGACCCTGAGCTCAGCATCAGGTAACATCTTTACCTCAGCACCAGGTAACATCTTTGAAAGTCATCATAAGTAACCATTTCACGGTAAGGTCTACCTGTTGTATTCAGCACATGTGACAAATAGTTTGATTTGATTTGAATTAGTACATTTCAAGCTAGAGTCTAACAGTATCCTTACATGGTTTTAACACTATACGATCTATACGATTGTGTGAAAACCATTTAGGATGAACCCAAAACAATGATAACATTGTCGCCTCTTTCTTGTCTAAAGAAACTGGACCAGTACAAGAGGAATGTGTCCAAGTCTTAGAACTGGAGACCTAACTTAATAGACTCATCACCTCTCAGCCAATGAGAACATCACAACAGAATGTTCTGGAGCTTAGACAGACTTTACCCTCTACTTCAGACTTGGCAGACACCTGTACGGTCATTTAATATACCCAGAGAAATGCTCTGATTACGATATCCTGTAGAACTTACTATATAATACATGTTTCATATCAATTGTATTGGATTCATACATTGATTTTCCTATTCACATACACAGCATAACAGTTTGTATTGTAAGTATGTTCATTAGAAACATTTATTTAGAAAAATACATTTACTTGGCATTTTTACAACAATATGGAGATCCAACACATCCCATCATACTGGCATGTCACTTTCTGCAAGCGTAGAAAACACAGATATCCAACAATATACCTTATTTCTAAAGAAAAAAAACAGTATTACAGTAGTATTACTTCTTTACAGTGTGTCAGAGAATCATTCACTAGATTTGTTGCCATACCGACATCACACCAATCACGTTCTTTGCTCATGACACTCCTAGTAAATGTGATAGTCCAACTCAAGAACCACGTCCATGGCTGTCTTTACAGGACAGACTTTACCACAGAAGTCCAGTATTCAATAACAGCAGAAATGCCCCCCCCCCCCCTTCCCTCCCCAAATGGGCAGGGAATATAACTCCATTTCTTATTTGTGTTTCTTACTTTCAATTAGACATTTCGAAGACAGATTGAAGGGGATGAACTGCATAGAAAGTGGTGGATCAAGGGTTCGAACCCCTGCTATTGTGGAATATACACTCATTGGCCTGTCTGCCTGCTTTATATAGCAAGCTACGTGACTCACTTTCTGTAAGAGCGAACCATTTTCGTGAACGGGGTGGTGTACCTAATAAACTGGCCACTGAGTGTATGTGGTATATTGTGCAGGTTGTGCAGGTTGTGCTTACAGTACCACAAGACCAAACTACAGCACTCCCACACCCCTTTCTGTCTCCATGTTGGTGTCAGTGTCTGTTTCAGTGTTGGACGAGGCAGTCTCTGATCTTGTAGCTGATGACTCCCAGCAGCACCAGGGCAGGCAGGAAGGAGTAGAGCAGGAGGAAGTCCAGGGTGTAGCGGTCCAGGGCTCCTGGGTAACCCTGGTCTATGATGTCATCTCCATCTGTCATCAGACAGGCGCCTGGCAGAGGTATACTGCTTGTACCTGCATAGAACATAGACAGAAGTAATCAACCCCAGACTCATTGTAAAGATCAGCCGATATACAGTATGCATGAGTCTTGACATTGGCTTTTTAGAGCAACCTGATAGGGATGTTCCATACTGTTACAGTGCACTGATCACAGAATCTCCTGATTCATTTGGACACTGGTATCACTAGCTTTGTTAACTGGAGAAAGATTTGGTATGAGTCTTACTGCATGTGAAGTTGAGGCCATGGAACTCTGTGACGATGAGCAGCTCACATCCATACTTCTGAAAGGTTAGGTAGCTGAGCCACTGGAACACCACAGGCATCTGCTGGTAACTCCTATGGAGGGAGAAAAACAGAACAGGACCATTAGTTAAATTATGGTCCATAGTTTACAACTTTGAGAGTGGTTATGGGAGCCAATGCACAAACACATAAAACTTCACCAGTACCAATAATTTACTCAATGAATTGTTAAAGGGAATTGTTAAAGGATATGTAAAACAATAGCATGACAATTAGACACTGAAAACACAAGTCCATATTTCCTCGTAGTGCTCTGACCTGAGGAATCCGGAGCCCACCATGATTCCAGCTACGTTGAGCAGCGCCACTCCTGTGTTAACCATGTTGGGGTCCTGCACCACTCCCATCAGCACCAGGGTCAGCAGCTCACCCACCAGATGGGGCACCAGGATCACCGCCGAGAAACACAGGAACCTCCACATCTCTGGGTTCATCCCCACCGTCCTGAGAGAGAGTGAGACACCCATGCATGGACACACAGTCACGTGTGAGAGACTATGAATGCAAATCTACATGGTAAACACACACACATACATACACACGTTATGTTCTTCTATCCTCGTTGGGACCTAAAATACATTTACATTCAAAATACTATTTTCCATAACCCCTGAACCGAATTTGACTTGTTTTACTTTAGGTCCTCACAAGGATAGAAGAATCTCTCTCTCTCTCTCACTGTCACTCTCACTCTCACTCTCACTCTCTCTCTCTCTCTCACTCTCACTCTCACTCTCTCTCTCTCACTGTCACTGTCACTCTCTCTCTCACTGTCACTCTCACTGTCACTCTCACTCTCTCTCTCACTGTCTCTCTCACTCTCACTCTCACTCTCACTCTCACTCTCACTCTCACTGTCACACTCACTGTCACACTCACTGTCACACTCACTGTCACACTCACTCTCACTCTCACTCTCACTGTCACTCACACTCACTCAGTCACTCAGTCACTCAGTCACTCAGTCACTCAGTCACTCAGTCACTCAGTCACTCAGTCACTCAGTCACTCAGTCACTCAGTCACTCAGTCACTCACTCACTCTCTCTCTCACACACCAGTACAGGAAGGAGGAAAAGATGAACACGCTGATGATGCTGAAGGGGAGGATGTGGAAGATGTAGGCCAAGAACATCTGCCACTTTTGGTACAGGCCATCCTTACTCTCCTGGTCAGCCATGGCCCTCAGAGCAGGAACTAGAGATGACAGCATCATTAGGGCAGTGGTGATTATGATATGAACACAACCCCTGCTATTGCATCCAGGTAAATATTCCAAGGATACCTTGAATTGTTTTACCATTAAACTCTTACACTGATTGTATTAGTTTCTCTTGTATAATGTCATTTCAGCACAGAGATGTGTGTACTAAAAGTAGCTTTGCCTATGGGCTACTAAATATCCCAAAGTTCAAGACAGATAAACATTATAAACCCACTGCCGCTATCTACAGCTGTTTGGGTGCTTATTGACTCGTGGTTGCCCTTAGGTCGCTTGGCCTAGTCCCTTATCTCCTTCTATATCCCTTATCCCTACTCCGTGAGATAGGGGATGGACGAAGATGGGGTAAAATAGGAGGGTTCATTGAACTTTCTATTGAGATCTGGAGAAAAGTTCCTAGTCAGGGTCCTCTCACCAAATAAGGTCCACGTGACCAGAACATAGGCAGTTCATGTTACGCAGGCATGGTTTGACAACATTGGACCATTTTGATGTTATTGTAACTCAATATGTTTCTCCGCAGGTGTACAATAGTAGCCTGTAAATCAGCCTGATCTGATTTTTAAAATGAGAGACTTACTGAGTGATTATCTACTACTCTAGAGCCAGCAAACATAGTGCACTATTACAGGAAATAGGGTGCCATTTCAGACATAGACCATGCAGAAACAGCAAGCTAACTCACACAGAGCTACAGCGTTCAGCATGTCAGTGTAAGAAACAGCAAGCTAACTCACACAGAGCTACAGCGTTCAGCATGTCAGTGTAAGATACAGCAAGCTAACTCACACAGAGCTACAGCGTTCAGCATGTCAGTGTAAGAAACAGCAAGCTAACTCACACAGAGCTACAGCGTTCAGCATGTCAGTATAAGAAACAGCAAGCTAACTCACAAAGAGCTACAGCGTTCAGCATGTCAGTGTAAGAAACAGCAAGCTAACTCACACAGAGCTACAGCGTTCAGCATGTCAGTGTAAGAAACAGCAAGCTAACTCACACAGAGCTACAGCGTTCAGCATGTCAGTATAAGAAACAGCAAGCTAACTCACACAGAGCTACAGCGTTCAGCATGTCAGTGTAAGAAACAGCAAGCTAACTCACACAGAGCTACAGCGTTCAGCATGTCAGTGTAAGAAACAGCAAGCTAACTCACACAGAGCTACAGCGTTCAGCATGTCAGTGTAAGAAACAGCAAGCTAACTCACACAGAGCTACAGCGTTCAGCATGTCAGTGTAAGAAACAACAAGCTAACTCACACAGAGCTACAGCGTTCAGCATGTCAGTGTAAGAAACAACAAGCTAACTCACACAGAGCTACAGCGTTCAGCATGTCAGTGTAAGAAACAGCAAGCTAACTCACAAAGAGCTACAGCGTTCAGCATGTCAGTGTAAGAAACAGCAAGCTAACTCACAAAGAGCTACAGCGTTCAGCATGTCAGTATAAGAAACAGCAAGCTAACTCACACAGAGCTACAGCGTTCAGCATGTCAGTGTAAGAAACAGCAAGCTAACTCACATAGAGCTACAGCGTTCAGCATGTCAGTGTAAGAAACAACAAGCTAACTCACACAGAGCTACAGCGTTCCACATGTCAGTGTAAGAAACAGCAAGCTAACTCACACAGAGCTACAGCGTTCAGCATGTCAGTGTAAGAAACAGCAAGCTAACTCACACAGAGCTACAGCGTTCAGCATGTCAGTGTAAGAAACAGCAAGCTAACTCACACAGAGCTACAGCATTCAGCATGTCAGTGTAAGATACAGCAAGCTAACTCACACAGAGCTACAGCGTTCAGCATGTCAGTGTAAGAAACAACAAGCTAACTCACACAGAGCTACAGCGTTCAGCATGTCAGTGTAAGAAACAGCAAGCTAACTCACACAGAGCTACAGCGTTCAGCATGTCAGTGTAAGAAACAGCAAGCTAACTCACACAGAGCTACAGCGTTCAGCATGTCAGTGTAAGAAACAACAAGCTAACTCACACAGAGCTACAGCGTTCAGCATGTCAGTGTAAGAAACAGCAAGCTAACTCACACAGAGCTACAGCGTTCAGCATGTCAGTGTAAGAAACAACAAGCTAACTCACACAGAGCTACAGCGTTCAGCATGTCAGTGTAAGATACAGCAAGCTAACTCACAAAGAGCTACAGCGTTCAGCATGCCAGTGTAAGGCGACGCCCCCATAGCTTGGTAGATGATGCCAATCCGGTTCTGTACCGCTCCCTTGGTGATGTCATCGTCCAGCCTCATGACAAAGAAGGCCACAAACAGGCCATAGATGAGGTTCTGGGACAGACGCATCAGGACACCCATCCTGTCTCGAGACAGGTTCCTCACAGTCCTCCTACAGAAAGAGAGAAAGGTTAGACCATTGTCTTCCGTCAGGTGGCGTCATTCTAACACGACACGCGTTGCCAGAAGCCAGATCAGTGCAGACAGCACTGGAGACAATGGAGGTTAGACAGGACTGAGTCAGACAGTAAATCAGAGGTAGTGGCATCATACTAGCACATCATAGGCTACTATACCCTTAGGAAAAAAACAGACTTATTTTACCTTCATAATCAAACACAGCACGGTAGTTTGACCTCTGACCTGAGAAGCACAGCCAGTTTGGCCAGGCCGCTGGGTGACTCTTTGCTCTTGAAGGGGATGCTGGGTTTGTCTGTTCGCTGGCAACTCTGCTCAATCTGTCTCAGCATGCTCTGATTGATCTCTGAGTCCTGATAGGACGAGGTGATCTCGTGCATGCGGCTGTAGGTGGTGGCCTCTCTCTCACTGCAGCGCGTGTCCACTGACGTCAGATCCACTGTTGGTCAATCCATAGGGCAGACCAGGAGGGAGGGTCAATAGAGAGATAGGGGTGGTACATGAATACATTGTGTGAAGTTAATATATTACTGTACCATAGATATCAAAGGGGTTGCAGTAGTCTGGACAGTTGTAGCCACATGCGCTGAAAAAGTCCACCATCTCTCCAGGCTGGCCACAGAACACCAGCTCACCTTTACTCATTATGGCTATTCTACTGAAGACCTAGGGAACACACATAACAGAGAGTATAATGCATCAACAGACAAATATCAGGGATGAAAATAATCAGGAAAGTTGACATAATCACTGAACGTAAGGGAATAACACAAAGCAGCTTTGTTCTCTTTCCCTCACCCTGAAGAGTTCAGAGCGTGGCTGGTGGATGGTTACTATGACAATGCGGTCCCTTCTGGCCAGCTCAGCCAGTAAAACAACAATCTGATTGGCCGTCATGCTGTCAAGGCCCGTGGTTGGCTCGTCCAGAAGGATGACCTCTGAAACGACATCACATGTCCCAAAGTAACACATCGGAATATTTAACATTGAAAAAACTTCCACATCAATTTTATTCTAACTTTTAAAAACAGAGTTGAACTTTTTTAAATGGCACAGGGGCCACTCTTTGAGATAAGTGTGTTCTTTTCTGTTAATTTATCCAATTAGCACAATTAAAAGATTGCCTTTTTAAAAAGGATGAGTGGAATTAACAGATGCATTAATTGTGTGATGATTAATTCATTTCCTGGTTGATTGGCGAGGCAGCGGATGGGAACCCTTCATTAATGTGGCCTAGTGTTTGGGTGGAGAGTGCTCCGTCTAATCCGAATGAGGACTGAGACCCCCTCACCCCCTGTGGGTCCTCAGGCCCTGATAAACTCCACCTGGGACCCCCCACATGATTCACTCAGCTTAATACTGAGTGTGTAATAACCCTGTCTTTCATTACCCCCCCATCTCTCCCTCTCTTATCACCCCTCTGTCCATCCCACTCTGTTTCTAGTCTATTATTAGACTCAGGTCTCATTGTTAGCCGCTCAGAAGTGGTTGAACTTTGTGATGATCAACTTTTTCCTTCGCTCAAGGTGACATACTCTTATTCTAATCCATGATATTGAAAATGTGTTTTCTTGGTTTTGTAGAATAGCCTGTATTTTTCTACATATATTTTAGTCATGTATGGTATAGTTATGTGTTTGTTTAAGGGGTATTTACATGCTTGTCTCCTGAAATTCTGCACAGGCAATGACCAAAGACAGCTTCTTTGTACTCACTAGGGTCCTGAAGCAACTGCATGGCAATGGACACCCTCCTCCTCTCTCCCCCAGAGATCCCTGGGAAGATGCGTCCTCCGATCACACTGTGGGCCACGTGACCTAGACTCAGCTCCGCCATCACCGCCAACACCTGCAGGCCAGGCCAAGTGGTCAGGGGTCAACAACTTATCACAGTTGATACCAGAATCGCTTGAGAAATCAAAGATATCTTAATGTGTATCTGTTGTAGGCCAGCCCTGGTCTGGAGGTTATCTATAGTCTGTACGATTCACACCTTCTTGTGGATGACGTCTGCTGAGTGTCGTCTCAGGGCCAACTGGGCTGTGTATGTCAGAGTCTCCTCCACTGTCAGGTAACTCAGCAGGTTGTCACTCTACAGAGGGAAGAAAGAAAGCCAGGGATAAAGACAGATCGAAGGCATAAGATCAAAATATTAGTAGTCCATGTATTGTGTATGCACTGTATAGTGAACTCTATGTTTTCTACTCAGAGCACCATGTATCCTTTGTAAAATGGTCAACTGATGTCAAGTAGTTGTAGCTGTTACCTACCTCTGCACAGACGTCGGGGACTGTCTGTTACCTACCTCTTCACAGACGTAGGGGACTGTCTGTTACCTAACTCTGCACAGACGTAGGGGACTGTCTGTTACCTAACTCTGCACAGACATAGGGGACTGTCTGTTACCTACCTCTGCACAGACGTAGGGGACTGTCTGTTACCTACCTCTGCACAGACGTAGGGGACTGTCTGTTACCAACTCTGCACAGACATAGGGGACTGTCTGTTACCTACCTCTTCACAGACGTAGAGGACTGTCTGTTACCTACCTCTGCACAGACGTAGAGGACTGTTTGTTACCTACCTCTGCACAGACGTAGGGGACTGTCTGTTACCAACTCTGCACAGACGTAGGGGACTGTCTGCACATACGTCGGGGACTGTCTGTTACCTACCTCTGCACAGACGTGGGGGACTGTCTGTTACCTACCTCTGCACAGATGTAGGGGACTGTCTGTTACCTACCTCTGCACAGACGTAGGGGACTGTCTGTTACCTACCTCTGCACAGATGTAGGGGACTGTCTGTTACCTACCTCTGCACAGACGTGGGGGACTGTCTGTTACCTACCTCTGCACAGACGTAGGGGTCTGTCTGTTACCTACCTCTGCACAGACGTGGGGGACTGTCTGTTACCTAAGTGATCCGTGTTAAAGGTGAGGTGAACTGTGAGAGTTTTGTGTGTATGTATGGCAGCTGTATAATGTTGTCTTTCTCTTTCTGTTTACTGTGTGCCCCTAACATAGATTGAATGGGCTGAGCTTTAATGATTGACTGACAGCAGAGCCCTACTGGATTATGGAACTTTGATGTGCTCACGCACCATGGGTATGAGCGTGGAAGCATGGGTGAGTGCGTGCGTGAATGAACTCTCCTGCTCTTCTTCTTAATTACTGTGCGATTTAATATCACCATCTCATCCAAGGCTTAGGAGGGAAATTTAATGACTGGATTAGTTTATGGCTCCGGTGAGCAGGGAGGATTTTATCTGCAGTAAAAGGAGAGATTATTTCAAAGGACTGGGTTCTAAACTCAGTGATTTAATTTAGCTGTGGATACACATGAACATCCCAGAGAAAGATTACTGTATGTAGAAGCTATCTGTAACTCCAGTTAATTCCACCCTGGCTGGCCACCCATCCCCTACTTGAAGTGAGTAGAGTTGATGGAGAGAGTGTATTTGTGGACTCTTATTTACCCCATGCCATGTATTTCACCCACCCTCTCTCACTTTCTCATGCAGCAGTTTACGGACAAAGCTCAACGTAATGTCAGCCAGCTTGAACTTTATACTGCTAGCAAATATGATAAGCTAAGAACAATATTTATGGCGGTCTGTGAATAGTGAGTGAGAGGTGAGACTGTATTACTTTGTTTGTGTGTGTTTACCTGTAGCACATAGGAGAAACAATCCTGGTACTGCTCTCTTTTCAGCTTCCTCCCGTTGACAGACACATCTCCCAGTAGAGTCCCTGAGTTCCCAATCCTCCCAGAGATGGCATCCAGGAGAGTGGTCTTCCCTGAGCCTGGCACACACAGAAAGCCAAGGGCAGCACAGGATGAGACAAATATGATTGTGCGGTAGTAGAATTACAGTATTTTACATAGATTGCATGGTAAGTGGAGGCATTGTACTATAAAATGTACTGTAGGTCTATGTTAGGTATGATTTGTGCATTTATGTTCCACTGTGGTAAGTATTTAATGTTACTGATTATGTTAGTAGTTTCGGCACCCAGAAACAAATTACTCTGACAGTCTGGTCTCAGAGCAAAACATATTATATGTTACTAAAATCTATGCCACTCCATTTAGTATAATATATGTTGCGTTATGTTACATTATTTGACACGTTTATTATGATTTACTGAACAAAAATATAAACGCAACATGTAAAGTGTTGGTCCCATGTTTCATGAGCTGAAATAAAATATCCCCAAAATTGTCCATACGCACAAAAAGCTTGTTTCTCTCAAATGTTAGTGAGCATTTCTCCTTTGCCAAGATAATCCATTCACCTGACAGGTGTGACATATCAAGAAGCTGATTAAACAGCATGATCATTAAACACAGCATGATCATTACATAGGTGTACCTTGTGCTGGGGGAAAATAAAAGGCCACTCTTAAATGTGCAGTATTGTCACACAACACAATGCCACAGATGTCTACATTTTGAGGGAGCGTGCTGACATGTTGACTGCAGGAATGTCCACCAGAGCTGTTGCCAGATAATTCAATGTTAATTTCTCTACCATAAGCCACCTCCAAAGTGGTTTTAGAGAATTTGACAGCACATCCAACCAGCCTCACAACCACTTCGCCCCTGCCCAGTAATGTGAAATCCATAGATTAGAGCCTAATGAATGTATTTCAATTCACTGATTTCCTTATATGAACTGTACCTCAATTAAATCATTGACATTTTTCCATGTTATGTGTATATTTTTATTCAGTATATATTATGGTCGATAAGACAAAAATTAGATTAGGGTGGATGGGTAGGTGTATAACGCAAACGTCTAGCAACCCAAATGTTGTGAGTCAAATCTTATCACGGGCAACTTTAGCATTTTAGCACGAATTGCAATTTGTAACATATCATATGAATTGTAATTCGCAACATACGATATGTCTTACAATTCATATTATATTGTACGACTGCTATTACATTGGTAGGCCAATATAACGTAACCTAACATGCATTGGCTTGAGAAAGTATTCACCCCCTTTGGCATTTTTCCTATTTTGTTGCCTTACAACCTGGAATTAAAATAGATTTTTTGGGGGGTTGTATCATTTAATTTACACAACATGCCTACCACTTTGAAGATGCAAAATATTTTTTCTTGTGAAACAAACAAGAAATAAGACAGAAAAACTAAAAACTTGAGCATGCATAACTATTCACCAACCCAAAGTCAATACATTGTAGAACCACCTTTTGCAGCAAATACAGCTGCAAGTCTCTTGGGGTATGTCTATAATCTTGGCACATCTAGCCACTGGGATTTTTAGCCATTCTTCAAGGCAAAACTGCTCCAGCTCCTTCAAGTTGGATGGGTTCCACATGTGTACAGGTGTACAGCAATCTTTAAGTCATACCACAGATTCTCAATTGGATTGATGTCTGGGCTTTGACTAGGCCATTCCAAGAGATTTAAATGTTTCCCCTTAAACCCCTCAAGTGTTGTTTTAGCAGTATGCTTAGGGTCATTGTCCTGCTGGAAGGTGAACCTCCGTCCCAGTCTCATATCTCAGGTTTCCCTCAAGAATTTCCCTGTATTTAGCGCAATCTATCATTCCTTCAATTCTGACCAGTTTCCCAGTCCCTGCCGATGAATTTTTTTCTCCAAAAAACATCCCCCATGATGCTGCCACCACCATGCTTCACTGTGGGGATGATGTCCTCGGGGTGATGAGAGGTGTTGGGTTTGTACCAGACATAGCATTTTCTTTGATGGCCAAAAAGCTCGATTTTAGTCTGATCTGACCAGAGCACCTTCTTGCATATGTTTGAGGAGTCTCCCACATGTCTTTTGGTGAACACCAAACGTGTTTGCTTATTTTTTTCTTTAAGCAATGGCTTTTTTCTGGCCACTCTTCTGTAAAGCCCAGCTCTGTGGACCGTACGGCTTAAAGTGGTCCCATGGACAGGACTCCAATCTCCGCCTTGGAGCTTTGCAGCTCCTTCAGGGTTATCTTTGGTCTCTTTGTTGCCTCTCTGATTAATGCCCTCCTTGCCTGGTCCCTAAGTTTTGGTGGGCGGCCCTCTCTTGGCAGGTTTGTTGTGGGGCCATATTCTTTCCATTTTTAATAATGGATTTAATGGTGCTCCGTGGGGTGTTCAAAGTTTCTGATATTTTTTGTATTACCCAACCCTGATCTGTACTTCTCCACAACTTTGTCCCTGACCTGTTTGGAGAACTCCTTGGTCTTCGTGGTGCCGCTTTCTTGGTGGTGGCCCTTGCTTAGTGGTGTTGCAGACTCTGGGGCCTTTCAAAACAGGTGTATATATACTGAGATCATGTGACAGATCATGTGACACTTAGATTGTACACAGGTGGACTTTATTTAACTATTTATGTGACTTCTGAAGGTAATTGGTTGCACCAGATCTTATTGAGGGGCTTCATAGCAAAGGGGTGAATACATAGGCACGCATCACTTTTCCGTCTTCCGTTATTTTTTTCATTTCACTTCACCAATTTGGACGATTTTGTGTATGTCCATTACCTGAAATCCAAATAAAAATCAATTTAAATTACAGGTTGTAATGCAAAAAAATAGGAAAAACACCAATGGGGATGAATACTTTTGCAAGGCACTGTATCATACTAAACGGAGTGGCACGGATGTAAGTAGCATATAATACATTTTGCTCTGAGACCAGATTGACTGAGTATTTTGTTCTTCATTGCCTGTCAGCTGTACTGGTGTGTTTGTGTTGCCCACCTGAGTTCCCCAGTATTCCCATGATCTGCCCACTGTTCACATGGAAGGAGATGCCATTGAGAATCTGTCTGGTCCATTTCTTTTTGAAGGTGGCGAGGTCCCACCAATGCCCCACGCGCTCACTGACAAGGGCGCACGCACGCACATACACAAAGTTTACTGAATCTGTGTTATGAGTATAATTGGCTCGTTCCATGAAATGTGTCCCTTTTGGACCCATTTAATATCATAAGTACAAATTGTGCACCAATATTGAATTTTAAAATATAATTGTTTTATTAAATTAAGTACCTTTTAATATAGACCACATGGAACATTTAAGAAATAAGATTTTGAAATGAATAAAGGTGAATTATGGTTGATTTAAGATGAAATCGTCAACCCTGATAGGGTCAACCCTGTTACTTTATTTGGCACTTAATAAGCACTTACTATAGTAATTTGAAATGGGAAAACATGTTTTTTATTAGGTTGAACATGTGCTCTTTATTACAGAATGTAAAAATGAGGTGAAATCGACCCCAAAAAATCTAGTTACACCACCCATTTCGTGGAACGACCCAATTCATGTAATGATCTGCACAGTAGATACAGAGATGCAGCTAGACACTGCTGCTCTGCTTTAGATGAGCAGATACAATGTTTCCATTTTTACCTCCCTGTTACTGTACCAGAATAGTATGTTCAAGTACAAAATCTTGCCGCTTGATGCGACTGTTTACTGGTGTAACAAGCCCTATCTTATTAAGTAGAGTATGACCTAAATGTAATATTTAAAGGCACAATCCGTAAGATTGTTTTAACAGTTCATTCACAGTTCCAAACCAAGGGACAGTGATATCACGCATCACATTCGTAACACATCTTTCCATCTTGTCAATAGCATTAGCTTACCTGACGCTGTAGGAGACGTGGCTAACGCTCAGGCAGCAGGAGGGTTGCGGTTGGTCAGAGGGTCCTGGTCCAGACCTCTTCAGCACGCTCTTCTCCGAAAAAAAATTAAAAGATTCCTTAGACCTGCTCTCTGTCCCCTCTGGTGTTACGTCCATAGAGTAGGACCCATTCATCATGGTTTCACAGCTCTGCTCATCCAAGCCACAAATATATGTTGTCTCTATGTGCGTCTTCTTTCTGTAGTCAGCTGTTTGTGGCCATTCAGCATTACGTTGTGACAGTGGCGCCGGCACCATTAACACAGGGCTCTTATCAGTGGAACTTTGCTCTTGGGCTGTATAAAGAGAAAGGTAACAATAAGTCACAGGTCTCCCCTATGCTGTGCAGCCAGTCTATGTCAGCCTGGGAGAGGAGAGGGAAGACCAGGGAGACATACAGACTCAGAATCAACCAGGCATATGGGGCACTGACCCCTATATCAGAACTTCCACCACCGCCTACAACTCCACAAGCCATGTATACTGGAGGGACAGACAGCAGGCCAGATCCAGAGACAGGGATCGTTACCGGTGGCCCCCCACAGACGGTGAGTCAATGACGATCTACAGACCAGCTCTGACCTTCAACACAGGTACAGTGATATGGGACAGGACACACAGAGGCCGAGAAACAGACTGGGAAAAATTAGTTCTTAGGTTCATTCACTTGTTTTTTTCTATATGTTTGGGTTTAGTTTGAGTTTCTATGATTTCCGTCATTGACTCAATAAGCTGTGTAAGTCCATAAGCAAACAAGAAAATGCTCATCCAGAAGCGGCGTTCCTTGCGCCAGTTGACTAATGCAGGAAAACTTAAATCAGTTTAACCTAATTTCTACCAGCATGTCACATGTGCAACCAGAGCAAAAAAAACTCTAGACCACCTTTACTCCATGCAAAGAGATGTATACAAAGCTCTCCCTTGCCCTCCATCCGAACACTAATCCGGACGCTTATAAGAAATCCCGCTATGCCCTCAGACGAACCATCAGACATGCAAAACGTCAATACAAGACTAAGATTGAATCCCACTACACCGGCTCTGACGCTCGTTGGATGTGGTAAGGCTTGCAAACTATTATGGAGTACAAAGGGAAACCCAGCCGCGAGCTGCCCAGTGACGCAAGCCTACTAGACTGGCTAAATGCCTTTTATGCTCGCTTCGAGGCAAGCAACACTGAAGCATGCACGAGAGCTCCAGCTATTCCAGACGACTGTGTGATCACGCTCTCCGTAGCCAATGTGAGTAAGACCTTTAAACAGGTCAACATTCACAAGGCCGCGGGGCCAGATGGATTACCAGGATGTGTACAATATTTTCAACCTCTCCCGGATCGGGTCTGTAATACCTACATGTTTCAAGCAGACCACCATAGTAACTGTGCTCAAGAATGCCAAGGTAACCTGCCTAAATGACTACCGCTCCATAGCACTCACATCTGTAGCCATGATGTGCTTTGGAAGGCTGGTCATGGCTCACATCAACACCATCATCCCGGAAACCCTAGACCCACTCCAATTCGCATACCGCCCCAACAAATCCACAGATGATGCAATCTTAAACGCACTCTACACTGCCCTTTCCCCCTGAACAAAAGGAACACCTATGTGAGAATGCTGTTCATTGACTACAGTTCAGCGTTTAACACCATTGTGACCACAAAGCTCATCACTAAGCTAAGGACCCTGGGTTTGAACACCTCCCTCTGCAACTGGATCCTGGACTTCCTGATGTGCCGACTCCAGGTGGTAAGGGTAGGCAACAACACATCTGCCACAAGGATCCTCTACACAGGGCCCCTCAGGGGTGCGTGCTTAGTCCCCTCCTGTACTCCCTGTTCACCCACGACTACGTGGCCAAGCACGATTGCAACACCATCATTAAGTTTGCTGATGACACAACGGTGGTAGGCCTGATTACCGACAATGATGAGACAGCCTATAGGGAGGATGTCAGAGACCTGGCAGTGTGGTGCCAGGACAACAACCTCTCCCTCAACGGGAGGAGCTGATTGTGCTACACAGGAAAAGGAGGGCTGAACACATACCCATTCACATCGACGGGGCTGTAGTGGAGCGGGTCGAGAGGTTCAAGTTCCTTGAGGTCCACATTACCAACAAACTATTGTGGTCCAAACACACCAAGACAGTCGTGAAGAGGGCACGACAAAGCCTATTACCCCTCAGGAGACTGAAAAGATTTGTCATGGCTCCTCAAAAAGTTCTACAGCTGCACCATCGAGAGCATCGTGACTGGTTGCATCACCGCCTGGTATGGCAACTGCTCGGAATCCCACCGTAAGGCGCTACAGAGGGTAGTTTTGTACGGCCCAGTACATCACTGGGGCCATGCTTTCTGCCATCCAGGACCTCTATACTGTACTAGGCACTGTCAGAGGAATGCCCCAAAAATTGTCAAAGACTCCAGCCACCCAAGTCATAGACTGTTCTCTCTGCTACCGCACGGCAAGCGGTACCGGAGCGCCAAGTCTAGGTCCAAAAGGCTCCTCAACAGCTTCTACCCCCAAGCCATGAGACAGTTGAACAATTAATTAAATGGCTACCCGGACTATTTGCATTGAGGCCCACACACTGCTGCTACTGGCTGTTTATTATCTATGCATAGTCACTTTACCCTTACCTAGATGCACATATTACCTCAATTACCTCGACTAACCTGTACCCCCGCACATTGACACGGTACCGGTACCCCCTGTATATAGCCTTGTTATTGTTATTTTATTGTGTTACTTTTTTTACTTTAGCTTATTTAGTAAATATTTTCTTAATAACCTCTCTGGGATATGTGCAACGCTAGCATCCCACCTCGCCAACAGCCAGTGAAATTGCAGGGCGCCAAATTCAAAACAACAGAAATCCCATAATTAAAATTCCTCAAACATACAAGTATTATACACCATTTTAAAGATAAACTCTTGTAAATACAGCCACAGTGTCCGATTTCAAATAGGCTTTACGGCGAAAGCACACCAAACGATTATGTTAGGTCAGCACCTAGTCACAGAAAACCATACAGAGGGCTCACAAAAGGAGAGAGCTCACAAAAGTCAGAAATAGCGATTAAATTAATCACTAACCTTTGATGATCTTCATCAGATGGCACTCACAGGACTTCATGTTACACAATAAATGTGTGTTTTGTTCGATAAAGTTAATCTTTATATCCAAAAACCTCATTTGAAATTGGTGTGTTACGTTCAGAAATGCATTGTCTGAAACAAACATCCGGTGAAAGTGCAGAGAGCCACATCAAATTACAGAAATACTCATAATAAACATTGATAAAAGATACAAGTGTTATGCATGGAATTATAGATAAACGTATCCTTAATGCAACCGCTGTGTCAGATTTCAAAAAGGCTTTACGGCGAAAGCACACCTTGCGATTATGTTAGGTCAGCACCTAGCCACAGAAAAACATACAGCCATTTTCCAAAGAAGGAGAGGTGTCACAAAAGTCAGAAATAGCGTTTTAAATATTCACTTACCTTTGATGATCTTCATCGGAATGCACTCCCAGGAATCCCAGTTCCACAATAAATGTTTGTTTTGTTCGATAAAGTCCATCATTTATGTCCAAATACCTCCTTTTTGTTCGCGCGTTTAGCCCAATAATCCAAATGCTCAATGCGCGATCGCTTAGTTCAGACAAAAATTCAAAAATGTTATATACAGTTCGTAGAAACATGTCAAACGATGTATAGAATCAATCTTTAGGATGTTTTTATCATAAATCTTCAACAATGTTTCAACCGGACAATTCCTTTGTCTTTAGAAAGGAAAAGTAACGCAGGTAACTCTCATGGGCGCACGCCTGACTGAGCTCATGGCATTCTGCCAGACACCTGACTCAAACAGCTCGTATTCTCTCCCCCTTCACAGTAGAAGCCTGAAACAAGGTTCTAAAGACTGTTGACATCTAGTGGAAGCATTAGGAAGTGCAATATGACCCCATAGACACTGTATATTGGATAGGCAATGACTTGAAAAACTACAAACCTCAGATTTCCCACTTCCTGGTTGGATTTTCTCTCAAGTTTTGCCAGCCATATGAGTTCTGTTATACTCACAGACATCATTCAAACAGTTTTAGAAACTTCAGAGTGTTTTCTATCCAAATCTACTAATTATATGCATATTCTAGCTTTTGGGCTTGAGTAGCAGGCAGTTTACTCTGGGCATCTTATTATTCAAGCTACTCAATACTGCCCCCCAGTCCTAACCTGTACCCCCGCACATTGACACGGTACCGGTACCCCCTGTATATAGCCTTGTTATTGTTATTTTATTGTGTTACTTTTTTTACTTTAGTTTATTTAGTAAATATTTTCTTAACTCTTTCTTAAAACGGCATTGTTGGTTAAGGCTTGTAAGTAAGCATTTCACGGTAAGGTCTACACCTGTTGTATTCGGCGCATGTGACAAATAAAATAGTAGTTGAATATTCATGCTACTCTAGAGAAGTGGCAAGGATCTGCCTATCTATCTCTAGGCTTTTTAAATTACATAATGGTGACATGTAGCTCTGTTTGAGTGGACCCTGGACAGGCTGGAGGTCTCCTACACGGTTTACCAGAATGCTATATAACCTTTTATCACACACCACTCAGTTTAGGATCCATTTATCTGGAATCATAACTAATCACTTTTATACAGGA
The DNA here is from genome assembly GCF_016432855.1 of Salvelinus namaycush. Classification (NCBI taxonomy): domain Eukaryota; kingdom Metazoa; phylum Chordata; class Actinopteri; order Salmoniformes; family Salmonidae; genus Salvelinus; species Salvelinus namaycush. Next base: position 17,973,383 of record NC_052341.1, read on the forward strand.
CTCATCAGAACCGTCCGATAAAGTGGTAATTAAATCCATTGTGCGATGCATTGGTGGCCAGAACAATGAAGCCTCTAAAGATACACCATTTTTCTTAGATTTGCTGAGACAAATGTCTGGCAGAATATACTAAGAGAAATACAAGGGTTTATTACCATAGTAAATAAGGTAAATGGATGCCAGTGAACATATAGTTACGATATGTGAATGGCCCTCTGATAAGTGAATGGTATGTGTACACAGTACAAAACTGAGTAACTTCTTGACCGCTTCCTCACTCAGTAACCTACAGTAACCTCTACTTCTTCCTTAGAGAGGAGACACTGAGCTGTTCTCCTCTTCTGAAGAGGACAGTAGCCTGTACTTCACCTACAGTGGAGGTCGCAATGAGATAGAGGTCAGCAACCTGCACTATGAGGTAACAACACCTTTCTCCCACTCTATTCTTTCTCTCTACTCTTCCCAATTTCCCTATGCTCCTTATCACTGACTGTATCAGTCTCAGTTTTGCCTGCCTTTTACATTCTGTCAGTATTGTAATAAAGCTCTCTAGACCACCTGAGAGGTGGGGCAAGTACTGGATAGAGCAGAATAGCTGTGAAGCTGCCACCACCTTTGTTTGACCGGTATGGTCCGTCGTCAGAGGATAAGACACAACAAAACTCAACACAGATATAGCAAAAAATTATCTTTATTAAATATACAATTTCATATTTTTATGAAATGCTAGGCTACCTGCTAAATTCCTGTAGTCTCTGTAACCCAGTCAGGATTGCTGCAATGACCCTAATAATGTAAGGCAAACAGGCTATTAAGTGGGGAGGCAAGTAGCCTAGTGGTTAGAGCGTTGGGCCAGTAACTGAAAGGTTGGTGGATGGAATCCCCGAGCTGACAAGGTAAAAATCTGTCTTCTGCTCCTGAACATGGCAGCTAACCCACCACTCCTAGGCTGTCATTGTAATTAAGAAGTTGTTCTTAACTGACTTGCCTAGTTAAATAAAGGCAATTTTTTTTAAAGAATGTGCGATAACGCACTAAAAAGTGACACTACACACACACTAGTGAGATATACGTTAAGGAGAACTGATTTGGTTACAAGGTTCTAGTACTACTTCACTGCAAACCGGGCCAAGCCCAATGAAATGTAATTGTACAAACATGCAAATTCTCTGCACACAGGGGCATAATAGCCTACACACAGTCCAGAGACCCACAGTCACAGTCCAGAGACCCACAGTCACAGTCCAGAGACCCACAGTCACAGTCCAGAGACCCACACCTGATAATAAAGACATAGAACCCCTCCCCCACTTTGAGCTACATGGTCTGCAATTCTGTTCGACCCACATAACCCACACTTTAAAAACTATACATTTAAAAAGACTAGGCCGACGAAAGAGAACATTGACATAACATTTAACATTTAAATGTAACTTTTAAAAACGCATAGCTCTCCCAGCTGATGGGATAGCTAATTCATTTGCATGTCAAAGAACACGCTACAACGCGAAACGTGGTCTGTTCTCAAAAGCAGGAGAGGTGGCTCGCACTCCTACCGACCACACTATCTTATCCGGTTCCCCAAATCCCCCCTCACTACCTGTCTTCATCACCTGCTGCCCTACCCAGCAGCGAATGACAACATCTCCCCGTTTAAGGTGCAATGCGTTATCAGGACAGAGAAACCACACACATGCTGATACGGAGCACTCCAAATGAAAGACAATGGACAAATTTACAAAACTCCTAAAGTGATGGTTATAAAATTAACCAAAACTTGTTTCTCACAAGTGTATCAGGTTGTGAACTCCGCAAACAACGTTTCCACTCCAAAAATGAGAACAGTAAATGACTGTAATACCTGCATTAACAGAAATGTATGTAACCAAATGACGGGGATAAACAGTACATTTACAAGGCCTACTGGTAGCATGTAACGGGGAATTGATAAAACTGAACAATCAAAGGGCAAACATTATACACAATGAAACAATGAATGTGCTAGAATTGGCGGGAGACAGTGGAGCACATTCTAGAGGGCTGAGTGCATTCCTCCCCTTCTTCTTGACTCAACATTTTGAATTATATTCACACATGCTTTTCCGCAACTCAATAATCAGCTAAGCATATTGCCAGGCATTGGCCTACACACTTGTGATTTGAAACAATCCACAACAATTTTTTTTAAAGAGCTAATGATCCTCTGTGGCTAAGTCAAGCTCTCTGGTAAAGTATTTAGAATTATTTTATTTTGATTGAAGTAATTATATAATTTGGGCAAAACATCAATTTACTTTATGGGAAGGCAGCATCCTAACAGTGCCCTGTGCACCCGCCAACTTTCCTTTCTAATTCGCAAGCGGCTGAAACCAGAGATCTGTATATAATGTTGCTCATGTCTCCACCCTAACAATGCAAGTAGTTGTCCCAAAGCCAGTAATGCGATAAGCTTAGGTCTGCATATGATACCCATAGAAACGCATTGGATTTATTCAGGACCGATTTTGGCGAGTGAGCCCTCGAGGTCGCTACGCCGCATCCTCTCTGCTGAAACTGGCGAGTGAAACAGCGCCCCTCTGTCTTACTATATGTAGCCTATGTATCTGATGCTGTCTGGCTAGAAAAAGTATGACATGCTATACTCTTTTTGTCCGGACAGCATCAGATACAGGTTCTACACATACGGAGACAGAGGGGCGCTGTTTCACTCGCTCGGATGCTTTATCTGAGATTGATGCGTCTTTCTGTCGGCGTGCGTCTTGGTCAATCTTTCTTTCCACGTGCGTCTTGGTCAAATAAATTATCTATATTTTATTTGGACGGGCAAGGAGGTACGGTAGGGCGGTCCAGGCCCCGCCCATAACGCCGGCCCTGCTCTGCCTTATATCAGTTTCTCACAGAGTCACAGGCAGAGACTTGCAAGCAGGCACAGGTGCGAGCAATTAGTTTACATTTACATTTTTGTAATTTAACGGACGCTCTTATCCAGAGTGACTTACAGTGGTTTATGATTTAGTGACATCCTCCCTTACAAGCTGTCCCACAGCTTCACCACAGTATCAAAAAGTCTAATGTGTGTGTGTGTGTGTGTGTGCCTGTGTGTGTGTCAGGTGGACACGGCTGCTCAGATCCCGTGGTATGAGAAGCTCTCAGAGTTTAAGATGCCCTGGGAGATGAAGGGAGACAAGCAGACAGCCATAAACAAACTCAACCTGCGAGTCCGCAGTGGCCAGATGCTGGCCATCATCGGTAGCTCAGGTACATACACAGCTACTCTCCACAGGAGGCAGCACTAATCTTAGCTCTGTTTTGTCAACAACTGGCTGTACTTCTACATGAGAAAGATATGATTCAAGATAATTTACTCCAAATGGTAGACAGCACAGTAGGCCTACATTTTTTGTTTGTTTTAGGTAAGGGGTTAATTGTTACAAATAGTACAATTTGCCCCCACTACAAATCTGAGTCTTGTGAGAAAATACAACAATAATTATTGTCATCAACTATACCAATCAAAAGACCTCTTCTTACTGATAAAAATGATATATTATTAGATATATGGGGAATGTTCCACAGGTCAATATTCAAAAAAGAGAGGCGGCAAGAATATTTCGAATTCAGCCTGAAAAGCAACAGACATATTTATGGATTTAAGCAAAACTTCCTAGGCATGTAGATACACTAACCAAGCAGAAGCACATTGAATAAGAGCTTTCTAAGCGTGAGTTACTTAGTTGTTGCTTTGTGCACTGTGTTACTTTGTGCCCAGTCTCGCCTAGTTACAGTTTGTTCCAATATCCAAACTAGCATATCACTTCTAATGCATTCCCAATACATAGCTTAATCTAGTGTGGATATTCCCCAAACAGTTATGGTCTGATGATGACTATGCAAAGATATGCCTTATAACCTCTTTCATATCCTGTCCCTCCACAGGTTGTGGAAAGACCTCACTGCTGGACGTCATAACGTGTCGTGATGAGGGTGGCTCCATGACGTCTGGCCAAGTGCTAATCAACGGGCAACCTAACAACCCAAAGCTGGTGAGGAAGACCATCGCCCATGTCCGCCAGGACGACCGCCTGCTGCCTCACCTTACTGTGAGGGAAACACTAGCCTTCGTGGCTAAGCTACGGCTACCCACAAACTTCAGCCAGAAACAGAGGGACCAGAGGGTAAGCATTGGTAACTTCCCAGGTCATGTCACATGGGAAGTTATAGCAGTGTTCTTCCCAATCCCAGGGACTCAGAGGGTGTACAGGCTTTTGTTCCAGCCCAGGACTAACAGACCTGATGTTCTGTTCCAGTCCAGGACTAACAGACCTGATGTTCTGTTCCAGTCCAGGACTAACAGACCTGATGTTCTGTTCCAGTCCAGGACTAACAAACCTGATGTTCTGTTCCAGTCCAGGACTAACAGACCTGATGTTCTGTTCCAGTCCAGGACTAACAGACCTGATGTTCTGTTCCAGCCCAGGACTAACAGATCTGATGTTCTGTTCCAGTCCAGGACTAACAAACCTGATGTTCTGTTCCAGTCCAGGACTAACAGACCTGATGTTCTGTTCCAGTCCAGGACTAACAGATCTGATGTTCTGTTCCAGTCCAGGACTAACAGATCTGATGTTCTGTTCCAGCCCAGGACTAACAGACCTGATGTTCTGTTCCAGCCCAGGACTAACAGACCTGATGTTCTGTAAGTGCTGGGCCAGAACAAAAGCCTGCACACCATGAGGACCATCAACGTTATCCAACAATGTACACTGAACAAAATTAAACGCAACATGTAAAGTGTTGGTCCCATGTTTCATGACCTGAAATAAAAGATCACAGAAATGTTCAATACGCACAGAGCTTATTTATCTCAAATTCTGTGCACAATTTTGTTTACATCCCTGTAAGTGAGCATTTCTTATTTGCCAAGATAATCTATCCACCTGACAGGTGTGTGGCATATCAAGAAGCTGATTAAACAGCCGGATCATTACACAGGTGCACTTTGTGCTGGGGACAATTAAAGGCCACTCTAAAATGTTCCGTTTTGTCACATAACACAATGCAACAGATGTCAACATCGTTGCAGAGAATTTGTCAGTAGGTCCAACCATGCTCACAACCGCAGACCATGTGTAACGCCACGCCAGCCCAGGACCTCCACATCCGGCTTCTTAACCTTCGGGATCGTCTGAGACCAGCCACCTGGACAGCTGATGAAACTGTGGGCTTGCACAACCGATGAATTTCTACACAAACTGTCAGAAACCATCTCAGGGAAGCTCATCTGCATTCTCGTTGTCCTCACCAGGGTCTTGACCTGACTGCAGTTCGGGGTCGTAACCGACTTCAGTGGGCAAATGCTCACCTTCGATGGCCACTGGCACAATGAATCTTGGTTTCAACTGTACTGGGCAGATAGCAGACAGAGTGTATGGCCGTCGTGTGGGCAAGCGGTTTGCTGATGTCAACGTTGTGAACAGAGTGCCCCATGGTGGCGGTGGGGTTATGGTATGGGCAGGCATAAGTTACGGACAACAAACACAATTGCATTTAATCGATGGAAATTTGAATGGACAGAGATACCGTGATGAGATCCTGAGGTTCATTGTCGTGCCATTCATCCGCCGCCATCACCTAATTTTTCAGCATGATTATGCACAGCCCCAGCCTCAGTTCTTCCATGGCCTGCATACTCACTAGACATGTCACCCTTGAGCATGTTTGGGATGCTCTGGGTTGACGTGTACAACAGTGTTTTCCAGTTCCCGCCAATATCCAGCAACTTCGCACCGCCATCGAAGAGGAGTGGGACAACATTCCATAGGCCACAATGAAAAGCCTGATCAACTCTATGCAAAGGAGATGTGTCGAGCTGCACGAGGCAAGTGGTGGTCACACCAGATACTGACTGGTTTTCTGATCCACGTCTCTACCTTTAAAAAAAAAGAAGGTATCTGCGACAGATGCATATCTGTATTCCCAGTCATGTGAAATCCATAGATGAGGGCCTAATTAATTTATTTCAATTGACTGATTTACTTATATGAGCTGTAACTCTTGTTGCATGTTGCTTTTATATTTTTGTTCAGTGTAGAACTTAAGTAAAATCATAAACAAGCTCCATACACTCTTAGAAAAAAGGGTTCCATAAGGGTTCTTCAGCTGTCCCCATAGGATAACCTTTTTTGGATAACCTCTGTGGAAAGGGTTCTACATGGAACCCAAAAGGGTTCTACTGGGAACCAAAAAGGGTTATTCAAAGGGTTCTCCTATGGGGACAGCCGATAAACCCTTTTAAGTTCTGGATAGCACTTTTTTTTTCTAAAAGTGTAGGAATTATGATCATCATCATAACACTTCAGCTGTTTGTCATGTGACTGTGGCTGCACTGCCTGTATAGGTGGATGACGTCATTGCAGAGCTGCGTCTGCGACAGTGTGCCCACACCCGGGTGGGCAATGACTTGGTGAGAGGGGTGTCTGGGGGAGAGAGGAGGAGGGTCAGCATCGCTGTGCAGCTGCTCTGGAACCCTGGTGAGATCTAGAATGAGGGAGGGCAAGTAATGAAGAATGCATCAATGACTTATTTTGAAATGAGTGGACATGCGTTGATATAATCCAGATGGAGATGTTTGCTCCCCTCAGTACTGTAATTAACATACATTACCTTTATGCAATGTTACTGTACCTGTACTTTTAACTACTTCAGATTATCATTGTACCCAGATCCCTGTATTGAGCACAGTAAAAGGCACTAATCTTATCTCATTCTCTGTGTGCAGGTATCCTGATCCTAGATGAGCCCACGTCGGGGCTGGACAGCTTCACGGCCCATAACCTGGTGATCACTCTGTCCCGGTTGGCCCGGGGGAACCGCCTGGTACTGCTGTCCGTCCACCAGCCGCGCTCAGACATCTTCCAGCTCTTTGACCTGGTGGTCCTGCTCTCCTCTGGCTCAGCCGTCTACTGTGGGACCGCTAAAGACATGGTTCCATACTTCACAGCCCTGGGACACCCCTGCCCCCGCTACTGCAACCCCTCCGACTTCTATGGTAGGTTAAGGTAAGGGATATACTGTACGTTGGGTATACTGTATCAACGGGGCTGCCGTGGAGACGGACAAACATGTTAAGTTCCTCGGCATACACATCTCCAAGGATTTGAAATGGTCAAACTACTCTGACACCATGGTGAATAAGGCTCGACAGCGACTCTTTAACCTCAGAAGGCTGAAGAAATTTGGCCTGTCCCAGAGGGCTCTCACAGTGTTGTACAGGAGCATCATCAAGAGCATACTGTTCTGTCGGGCTGTATCACAGCCTGGTATGGCAACTCCGCCGTTGACCGCAAGGCACAACAGAGGGTGGTATGCTCAGTCCAGCGCACCATTGGGTGCCTGTCCTCCAGGACACCTACAACACCAGGTGTTGCAGGAAGGCCAAGAAGATCATCAAGGACCTCAGCCACCCGAGCCACGGCCGGTTCTCCCCGCTTCCATCACTCAGTACTGGAGGATCATAGAAAAACTAACAGACTGGCCAATAGCTTGTACCCCCAGACCATCAGGCTGCTGAATAGTCAGCTATCTGTTTCCCATGTTCCTCTCCCTTTTGACACAGACGTTTACCCTGCCAGAACCCCAATGGACATGTATCATGCTGAATAGCCACCACTACTCCCTTCTAATCTAGAAAGGGGAAATTGTGAAGTCAGTTGAGTGTATCTGAATGTGTGTGTGTACCTGTGATCATGCGTGTGTCCATCCCCTCAGTGGATCTGATAAGTATAGACCGGCGCAGCCCAGAGAGAGAGGCTGAGTGTCTGGAGAGGGCCAGGGTGCTGTCAGCCCAGTTTGTGGAGAAGGTGAGAGGGACAGATGACTTCATGTGGAAGCCAGAGGAGCCAAGCACAACCCTGTGAGTCTCTCTTATGAAACCTTCTGAGACCTTCTCAGAGACCTTCTTAATGTACTCTTTTTAATGCATTACATTAAACATCTTCTTTTGCTTTACATCATTGTAACAACCAAGTGATTCTGTTTGTCTGTCCCCCACACAGCACTCAGTCCGCACCTCAGGAGGAAGTGATAAATATATCCAAACAAAAGGACCGCCTGCCAGGCCGACTACACCAGTTCTCCATCCTCATCAGGTAAGATGATGATGCATTTGGGACATTCTGTCTCAGTTTTCTGAGAAATCTTCCATTCACATGAATGCATGATTTACGCAAATGGCCGAGTTATGTGCATACATCTTAAGATAGGATTCATCCCAGTGATCTGAGAGGAGAAACTGCAGTAACGGTGAAAGTGCTTCCTCCTCACAGGCGGCAGGTGCACAATGACTTTAGAGACCTGGTCACTCTGCTGGTGCACGGCTTCGAGGCTCTGCTCATGTCTCTGCTGATTGGCTTCCTGTACTTCGGGGCGGGGGAGGAGCGTCTGTCGATCCAGGACACAGTCGCCCTGCTCTATATGATCGGAGCTCTCACCCCATTCGCTGTGGTCCTGGACGTCATAGCAAAGTGTGAGTGGCAGCCACAGTGACCAATCAGAGTGCTCAGTTGAGAGTGAAAGTATCCATCATGAGCCAATGAGTGTTGTTCCTTGTGTAATTTTGGACATCCGCAGGTCACACAGAGAGAGCCATGTTGTACCATGAGCTGGAGGACGGCATGTATAACGTCACATCCTACTTCTTTGCCAAGGTAACAATTCACACTACTACCTCAGGGTTCCCCAATTGGTGGCCCGTGGGCGATTTTATTTGGCCCCCCAAGTTTTCTGAGCAAAAAATAATTACATTAAAAAATATACTAATAAAATACATATATATATAATTTTCGTTGTTGTAAAATCACCAGGAACTCAGTTCAAAGTGATTTTAATTGATGAAATCTGTTCCCAAGTATTCCCACGCATAAATAGAGAGGCCTATGTGAACGTATCCCACCCAATGTAGTCAAGGTTTGAAATGATTCCACTTCTGTCAAATACGCTATCTGTTTGGGCTTCTTGCAGTTTACAAATGATTTATAACTATGTTCTGCCGCCTGACCATCCCCTCAAGAAAAGAATCGGCCTGCGGCTGTCCTGGTCCTCTGTAGCTCAGTTGGTAGGGCATGGTGCTTGCAACGCCAAGATAGTGGGTTAGATTCCCGCTACCACCAATACGTAAAATATGTATGCTAAATGGCCAAAGAAAGAAAGAAGAATTTACAGTGGTTCTCAAAATGTTGGTTTACACATGAACCAGTAGGGGTCAGTATAGGACCATGCTTGCCTGACCTTAGTGAGGATTTCATACTGTTGTGTAACAACCCTGCAAACAGGACACACATTTTTCACAGTGACAAAAAGCAATGTAGCCACAGTATTTACATGCTATGTAAACTGTGGTCCAGTGTAAGCAGTTGTTAGTGAGAATATTAGTTAATGTGATGCAGAAATGTAAATGTGTGCGTATGTCTCATCCAGGTCCTGGGGGAGCTTCCGGAGCACTGTGTGTTCACGTTGGTCTACGGCCTACCCATCTACTGGCTGGCTGGCCTGAACCAGGCCCCGGACCGCTTCCTACTCAACTTCCTGCTGGTGTGGCTCATGGTGTACTGCAGTCGCAGCATGGCTCTGTTTGTGGCTGCAGCCTTACCCACCCTGCAGACATCAGCCTTCATGGGCAATTCTCTGTTCACTGTGTTCTACCTTACTGGAGGCTTCGTCATTAGCCTGGAGAACATGTGGTTAGGTGAGGAGGACACAAGTCTCTGCTCTGGTCTCCTACATTTGCCACATTCTAGGCCTTTTTTTAATGAAGATTCTATAGGGCCACATGCAATACTAGCAATCCCAATCCCTTAGAAACATATGACAGTTTACATGAGCATGACAATATGGGACCCTCTATCTTGTGTGTAACGTGTACTCTGCAACATCTCTCCTCAGTGGCGTCCTGGTTCTCCCATGCCTCCTTCATGCGCTGGGGCTTTGAGGGCATGCTGCAGGTCCAGTTCAGGGGACTCAAGTACCCTGTCTCCATCGGAAACTTCACCCTCAACATCGATGGCATACATGTGAGTCATTAGATATATAGCTCTCCAGTGTGAGACGACACATAGTACTGTAAATATATAATATATATAATATATATATAAATATAATAACATATATATAATATCTGCCATTAAGCAGACATAATTATTATGATTTTTGACCCCCTTCTCCCTAATTTCATGATTACGATCTTGTCTCATCACTACAACTCCCCAACCATGCCCACCACAAGGAGTCGCTAGAGTGCAATGAGCCAAGTAAAGCGCCCCCCCGCCAAACCCTCCCCTAACCCGGACAATGCTGGGCCAATTGTGCGCCGCCCTATGGGACTCCCGGTTGTGACAGCCTGGGATTGAACCCAGGTTGTAATGACGCTGCAACACTGCGATGCAGTGCCTTAGACCGCTGTGCTACTCAGGAGGCCTTAGCAGACACTTTAATCCAAAGTGACTAATAGTCTTTTTTTTAACCTTTATTTAACTAGGCAAGTCAGTTAAGAACAAATTCTTATTTATAATGATGGCCTAACCCGGCCAAACCCTAATCCGGACGACGCTGGGCCAATTGTGCGCCGCCCTATGGGACTCCCAATCAGGGCCGGTTGTGATACAGCCTGGAATCGAACCCAGGTCTGTAGTGATGCCTCTAGCACTGAGATGCAGTGCCTTAGACCCCTGCACCATTCGGGAGTCCATAAGTGTACATACACTTATGTATGAGTGGCCCTGGGAATCAAACCCAATATCCTAGAATTGCAACAACATGCTCTACCACCTTAGCTACAGAGGACCAACCATATAGTATAATGATATCTTTGACCTTTTTTTCTGTCCAGGTGGTGGAAGCTATGGATATGAACCAGTACCCTCTCTACTCCTGCTACCTGGTTCTCATCGCTGTCGTAGTGGGCTTCATGCTGCTCTACTACCTATCACTCAAATTCATCAAGCAGAAGTCCAGCCAGGACTGGTGAAACCATGGTTACAGAAACCAGTCTCTCGTCTCATCCTAAACGGACTGTAAAACGAACCAATGCTCGTTTCAGTACCACCCTCTGCCATTGGATGGCAGCAAAGTACTGCATTCTGTGTAAATTAGTTTCAATGAGGGATTAAAAAAAAATTCTTGGCAAATGATTTGAGCGCCACTCAAGCTTTCCATTTTACATCTTTTTTTCTTGTTTTCGTTTTTAGTGCTTAATCTTTTTTGTATATGTAAGGTTATTAAGTTTAACAATATGTGTACCAGTAGAAGGTCTAGTAAAAGCTAGTGAGAGGTTTAGTAAAGTCACACTGAAAAGGGGTTGGTGTTGTAGATTGGTAGATTATGTACATTTTGCACTGGTGCAAAAGCCTGATAAATGTACAGCGGCCATGTTTTAGATTAAAGGATTAAATCAACTGGAGTACATCCGCTTGAGTTATGTTCACATTGTGCCCCTTACTACGATTCCAGACATGTAATCAAACCCAGTCTAATACTGCCATGGAATAAACCTGTCTTCCTTACATACATGTATGCAATTTAAGGGTCAAGAGTTGAGATCTGAGGGATATTGAAACTTGGCATAAGAAAAACTAATATTCTTAATGCAAGTTGATAAGAGGTCAGTGAGTATCTTAGACTAGTCATAACTGCGTGTATAAACTTTGCACATCTGGATTTGGGGATTTTCTCAAGCTCTGTTAAATTAGATGGGGGAGCGGCAGTGAACTGCAATCAAGTCTTTCCACAGATTTTCAATGGGATTCAAGTCTGGTCTTTGGCTGGGCCACTCAATGATTTTCACATTCTTGTTCTGAAGCCATTCCAGTGTTGCTTTGACTGTATGCTCAGGATTACTGACATGTTGGAACCTAAATCTTCTCCCTCCAGTCTAAGGTTGTTTGCACTCTGAATATAGGCAAATCCTTGAGCACCTGCTTCAATGTTGCCTTTATCCTTACCAGTCTCCCAGTCCCTGCCACTGAAAAGCATCTCCATTGCATGATGCTGCCAACACCATGCTTTACGGTAGGGATGGTATTTGACAGGTGATGAGCTGTGCCTGGTTTTCTCCAGACATGGCACTTTGCATTCAGGCCAAATAGTACATTTATCTCATCAGACCACAATCTTTCACCTTATACTGTCTTTTACATGCCTTTTTGCAAACTCCAGGCATGCTGTCATGTGCCTTTTTCTCAGGAGTGGCTTCAGTCTGGCCACTCTCCCATAAAGGCCAGATTGGTGAAGTGCTGTAGTCTTGTCCTTCTGGCAGCTTCTCCCAAGGAACTCTTTCAGTCTCTACAGCACTTCACCAAGAGTGGTCATTGGGTTCTTGGTCACCTCTTTGATCAAGGTCCTTGTTGCCCGGTTGCTCAGTTTGGTTGGACGGCCAGCTCTAGGAAGTCTGGGTAGTTCCATATTTTCCAATGATGGAGACCACTGTGCTCGCGGAAACTTTCAACACTCTAGAAATTGTTTTATAGCCTATAGTTTCTGCTCTTACATGCACTTTCAACTGTGGGACCTTAGACCAGTGTTTCTAAATCATGTCCAAACTATTTAATTGGCCACATGTGGACTTCAAGTTGTAGTGAAATATCAAGGATGATCAAAGGAAATTGGATACACCTGAGCTCAATTTGGATTGTCATAGCAAAGGGGTGTGAATACTTATGTAAATTTGATATTTCCTTTTCAATACATTAGCAAACATGTCTAAAAACATGTTTTCAATTTGTCATTATGGGGTATTGTGTGTAGATGGTTGAGAAGAAAAAAAACGATTTATTATATTTTTTAATTCAGGCTGTAACAACAAAATGTGGAATAAGTCAAGGGGTATGAATACTTTCTGAAGGAACTGTAGATGGCTACCTACATGTACACCATTTCCCTTTGAAAAGTGTCTCCAGAAAAAAAACAAGTGTCAGTCTAGTTCCTAACATTTATTGCATAAATACTTCTGTACATCAATTTTAATCATCATAAATCAACATGGAGGACAGAGTTTAACATCCAGTAATACTTCCACAAGATCTGTTTTCACAGCTTATAAAAAAAACAACAAAACAAAAAGGACAGAATGAAGAAGAGTAGTGACAGTTTTATTCCTCCACTGTGGTGCTTGGCTGCGATCCCTTGGATTTCTCCTTCAGCTTTTCTGCATAAAACTTAAATGTCTCCTGGAAAGAGGGGGTCAAAGAAGAAAGGTCACCCGATAGTTGCAGTTGAAGTCAGAAGTTTACATACACCTAAACCAAATACATTTCAACTCAGTTTATCACAATTCCTGACATTTAATCCTAGTAAAAATTCCCTGTCTTAGGTCAGTTAGGATCACCACTTTATTTTAAGAATGTGAAATGTCAGAATAATAGTAGAGTGATTTTATTTCAGCTTTTATTTCTTTCATCACATTCCCAGTGGGTCAGAAGTTTACATACACTCAATTAGTATTTGGTAGCATTGCCTTTAAATTGTTTAACTTGGGTCAAACGTTTCAGGTAGCCTTCCACAAGCTTCCCACAATAAGTTGGGTGAATTTTGGCCCATTCCTCCTGACAGAGCTGGTGTAACTGAGTCAGGTTTGTAGGCCTCCTTGCTCGCACACGCTTTTTCAGTTCTGCCCACAAATTTTCTATGGGATTGAGGTCAGGGCTTTGTGATGGCCACTCTAATACCTTGACTTTGTTGTCCTTAAGCCATTTTGCCACAACTTTGGAAGTATGCTTGGGGTCATTGTCCATTTGGAAGACCCATTTGCGACCAAGCTTTAACTTCCTGACTGATGTCAATATATCCACATAATTTTCCGCCCTCATGATGCCATCTATCTTGTGAAGTGCAGCAAAGCACCCCAACAACATGATGCTGCCACCCCCGTGCTTCACGGTTGGGATGGTGTTCTTCAGCATGCAAGCCTCCCCCCTTTTCCTTCAAACATAACGATGGTCATTATGGCCAAACAGTTCTATTTTTGTTTCATCAGACCAGATGACATTTCTCCAAAAAGTACGATCTTTGTCCCCATGTGCAGTTGCAAACCGTAGTCTGGCTTTTTTATAGCGGTTTTGGAGCTGTGGCCACTTCCTTGCTGAGCGGCCTTTCAGGTTATGTCGATATAGGACTTGCTTTACTGTGGATATAGATACTTTTGTACCCGTTTCCTCCAGCATCTTCACAAGGTCCTTTGCTTTTGTTCTGGGATTGATTTACACTTTTCGCACCAAAGTACGTTCACCTCTAGGAGACAGAAGGTCGTCTCCTTCCTGAGCGGTAGGACGGCTGCGTGGTCCCATGGTGTTTATACTTGCGTACTATTGTTTGTACAGATGAACGTGGTACCTTCAGGCATTTGGAAATTGCTCCCAAGGATGAACCAGACTTGTGGAGGTCTAAAAAAAAAAAATCTGAGGTCTTGGCTGATTTCTTTTGATGTTCCCATGATGTCAAGCAAAGAGGCACTGAGTTTGAAGGTAGACCTTTAAATACATCCACAGGTACACCTCCAATTGTCTCAAATGATTTCAATTAGCCTATCAGAAGCTTCTAAAGCCATGACATTTTCTGGAATTTTCCAAGCTGTTTAAAGGCATAGTCAACTTAGTGTATGTAAACTTCTGACCTACTGGAATTGTGATACAGTGAATTATAAGTGAAATAATCTGTCTGTAAATAATTGTTGTAAAAATGACTTGTGTCTTGCACAAAGTAGATGTCCTAACCGACTTGCCAAACTATAGTTTGTTAACAAGAAATTTGTGTGATTGAAAAACGAGTTTCAATGACTCCAACCTAAGTGTGTAAACTTCCGACTCCAACTGTATATGGTAATTTAGCAGATGCAGTTCATAGTAACAGATAAAGTCAGTATGACAGTAAACAACCAAAACGGGTACAATCTACAAATTAACAGTGTGGGTGTGGACTGTGTTGGTGTATTTGTTTGTGTGTGTGTGTGTGTGTGTGTGTGTGTGTATATATCGCAATCGTAGCCAGGGCTCACTCCCCTTTCAACAAGTCCACCGCACCCCTGGGTCTAACTAATAGACTTTTCCATCCAATCACGGGCTCTTGTTTCATCTCCAAATCCTGATTAATACACAAATAAGGGATTTACACTTTTCCTCCCCTCCCACTAGTCTGCCTAATTAAGCCCTGCTTTCAGGCTGAAAAAAGTGGGGCTTTTTTGAGAAGGTGAGTGCTTTCAGGAGATTAACGTTGCTGTAACATTGTATATTCCCCTATTAACCGTGTAATTAAAGTCGATAAATAGCCGTGTTGGCGGGAGGGGCCTGACGCGGGCCGCGCTTCAAATCTCTCCTTATCTACTCTCTCAGGAGACTGCTTTGTACTCCAGCTAGAACAGCAGTCTGAAAACAGAAAGGTGGAAGAGGGTGTAGAGAAGGGGGGCACTACCTGAGATTGGTTTGTTGAAACTTTAAAGGTGATTTGAGAGCTCTGAAGACTGTTCTCAAAAAAAAAAAAAGGGGGGGGGTTATGTTTGACATTCCCCCCCATCTCTACTCTACTGTGGCAGTTTTGGAACGTGGCTGTACCTTTCCGACAGGTATTGAATAATGCAGTGAGCCTGTTATGCGAGTTCTCTCTGCATCTCTGTGGGTGGGTGGGGGGGGGTGGGGGGGCACGGCCTCGACAGAGCTTGCTCTGCAGGTGTGTGCGTGTGATTGCAGGGCAATGTAAACAACTCAAGTGGTTGACCTAGTTAGTGAGAACTCCTAGAGTGCAGTGTGACTACTTTGGCTTATTGCCAATTTGCCGGTGTTGTGTTAATGTACTATATTGTCCGATGATTCAAGTGCTGTAAATCCCTACCTCTCTTACCAGCTCATTACAACCTCATAGTACACAACTCACTGACAGAATTCTGTGCCAAACAAACCTATAGACTTGCACCTAAAAAACAAACAAGACCACTGCAATCAAAACAGATATCACTGTAATACATAGTAATGTGTAGGTTATGACTGCAGGCATAATCCAATGCAAGCCACAAAAACCCAGATAAAAGGAGAAACATGTAGAGCATGGAGCAGAGGCCTTCTGAATGGAGGCTCTCAGAGCAGGCAGACTGTTGGCTCTGATTACACCCAGAGCTCCCATCAACACACAGGCTGAAAAAAGGCTGACATTAGGTCACCAGTGGAAAAGATGCCAACCCCAGTTAGGGCTGGGGTGTGTGGGGCCCGGTACACTGCATGTGTGTGTGTTTTTGTTAGATTATCTGTAAGAGTGTGATTTGTTGCTCTGTAGCCCAGTAGACAATACAAGCCCTCATGACTAGGACAGTCTGGTGACATTGGTCAGGTTTGGATCTTCTTTCTAACAACCAAATTATATTTCTAGTCTAACACTCATGACAGACACACTGCTATACCATTGAGGTGGCAAGCAGAGCAAAGTGTGTGTGTGTGTGTGCGCGCTCACAGGTGGCTCAGTAAAGGGGACGGTTTCTCCTGCGTTCCTGTACAGCACGGCAAGTCTCTTCAGACACAGCTCATCAGCCTCCACTCCCTCCGTCTGCATCTGCTGGTACAGGGCTTTAGCCGACACCAGGTCGTTGTCCACACCTGGGTTTGTGTGTGGATGCATTTGCAAGAGTGAGACAAAGTTGATGCATGAGGTCAAAAAGTGTTGGAAATAATACATACAATAATACATGAAAACAGTGTTAATATTACCACTGTTACCTCTGACCTCTTTTTGACCACCAGGAGAACAGTGTTAATATTACCACTGTTACCTCTGACCTCTTTTTGACCACCAGGAGAACAGTGTTAATATTACCACTGTTACCTCTGACCTCTTCTTGACCACCAGGAGAACAATGTTAATATTACCACTGTTACCTCTGACCTCTTTTTGACCACCAGGAGAACAGTGTTAATATTACCACTGTTACCTCTGACCTCTTTTTGACCACCAGGAGAACAATGTTAATATTACCACTGCTACCTCTGACCTCTTTTTGACCACCAGGAGAACAATGTTAATATTACCACTGTTACCTCTGACCTCTTTTTGACCACCAGGAGAACAATGTTAATATTACCACTGTTACCTCTGACCTCTTCTTGACCACCAGGAGAACAATGTTAATGAAATAGTCAGGTTCCCTGTAAGGCAGGCAGAACAGCAGGCCTGAAGTACTTCAGAAAGTCACGTTTAGCTGAAGCAGAACCAGTCATTAGTGAACATGTGTTCCTGTTCTCCAAAAACACCTCTCAGGTTCCAGCAGACGCCGTCTGCTCCCTCTCGCCTGATGCATATTTCATTTGCTAGCTAATGACGACTTAGCTACAGGCCAGCAAGCCGAATGACGCACCCTGCTTAAGTTGCCTCACTATAGCCTAGACAGGCCAGGGAGCCGAGCACCTAACTGATATACCGAAGCTCATTGTCCTGACCTCTTCATACAATGTGTGGCGTACTCTACCCAACGTCACTAAATTGTGTGATTTGACTGTATAGTACAAAATACAGTAAGCAAAATTACAGTAAAATACGTAAGTTGGATCATTTATATAGAGTATTTTCTAAATATGAGTGCATTATGTAAAATGCTCTAGTCCAGGGGGTCACCAGTATTTTATTTTTGGGGGGGACATAAAAAAAACAAAATTTGGAAATCTATTCCAAAGTATTCCCATGCATAATAGAGAGATATATGTGATCGTATACAAACAAAAGCAAGGTTTGAAATGATTATGTTCAAGTCAATTATTATCTGTTTGGGCTTCTTGCGTTAAATTTGCACTCTACAAGCTATTTGTAATTATGTTCCAGCCCCCTGACCATTCATTCAAGAAAAGAAAAAAAAAGTCCCTCGTCTGAATCTAGTTGATGATCTCTACTCTATTCTGAGCGTGGCTTTACACAACGTTTTACCATAGCACTTCATCAGGTAGGGATACAACGTCTCCTTCTCTGTGAAGTCAGGGATGAGAGTCATCAGGGTCTTGATCTTGCCCACCTATAACAGATAGACAGAGTTAGATAAATGCCATCAAGTCATAACACCCCTTAAATGATAATACTATAGGGATGCAGGTAACCTGCGAATAAGAACGTTGGGCCAGTAACCGAAAGGTCGCTGGTTAGAATCCCTTAGCAGACTAGCTGAAAAATCTGTCGATGTGCCCTTGAGCAAGGCACTTAATCCTAATTGCTCCTGTAAGTCGCTCTGGATAAGTGTGTTTGTTAAAAGACTCAAATGTCAAATGTAATGATGATGCATTTCTCCAGGCACTTCAAATGAGGCAAATAATAAATAAGCCTTTGGTTCAGATATGATATAGTGTGGTTGAAGGAGATGGTTGTACCTGGCCTGGTTTCTGGGCCAGCCTGGACATGTAAGAGACCAGAATCTCCTTCTGTTCAGCCACAGCATTACAGCGCTAAAGAAAGAGAAGAGGGACAGGAGAGATCAGAGTCATGACTAACCAGGTTTCCATCCAACCTTTTTATGCGAGTAAAGTACATGTTGAATAATTTTATTTTTTACAACAGGAGTGATGGAAAATTATAATTTGTCGGTAAACTTTCCATAGGTCAAGAAATCCGAATACGCTAGAGGTGGGATCTTTTTGTGTCTGTAAAATTAATTATGCGAGAAATGGTGGTGGATATAATAGCCATCATATTGAAGTAAACTTCAGGTCATGTGATATTGCGTATAGTCCTCCCACTACTTGGGAAAGCATGCAGTTTATTAGGCTACATATAACAAGTTATGATGAACTTCACAGGGTGGTGAAAGTGTACGGTGATGAGCTTGATGCTCCTTTCCAATAAATATCCAGGGTCTTATTCTGGTGACATGATGATCGATGCTTGCTCATCCATATTCTCATCATGTAGGGAGCCTACCCATACTGTCTGCAATATGTTGGATAGAGCACAAGTGCCAAGACCAGTGGGCACATTCGCTATAACGCAACATTTGTGACAAAACCATCAGTAGAGTTGAAAATGCGATGGAAACGCATGTAACTAGCTTTTTTGGTGGGGTAAATTTAACCGCAAAAGTTATTTTTAAGTGCACTATGTTGTCACACAGCCTTTCCTCAACAACAAGCAAATTTGATGGATAATATCTCATGTTGGAAAATGCAGGATTTAAGAATATTCGCCAATTGGATAGAAACCTAGCTAATGACTGTGCAGAAACAAATGCGGACATGCAAATGTGCAACCACACACAGCAATTCAGGGACTTGTAAAAAGGGTACATGTACTGTAGGAGTGCATCTCTGCTTGTGAACAGGGTTCTATTTGCTGTGCCGTGCGTATTTTGTGTCTTAAGTGTTTTTGAATTGCTTTAGGCCTTTTATTATATGCCCTGCACTCCAGACAGCGCTCTGCAGTTCTAGGTTCATTACACCGCCAACAGGGTGTCAGCCAGATAACTACTTATTTCTTTATCAAATTTAAAAATGTACAGTGCCTGTTCACTTTAAAGTATAATTATCTACACTTAGCAACATAAAGGGGCTGATTGGAATCTGTCCTACGCTGTAGCATTCTAGGGGGTAATTTACTTCACCACCTTTACTTTCTGTCATTAGCCAATTACCAGAGGCAGGAAGTGAGGTAGGGGAAGTAGCTCTCATAACGAGGAAAGAATGAGTGAAACCAACCAAGGTTCAAACCTACGAAAGAATGTATGTAAACAGGCTCTTTATCACAAAGCAGCCATTTTAAATTCAGGGCTACGATTTAGAAATACTTGTTTATATAAAACAATTAAGAGGGATTTGCTTTGGGCTAAAGATGTAACCTTAAAAAAAATGGTAAGAAGTAAAGACTATGAAAAGTGTGAGTGCCGCATTAAACCCTGCCGTGCTCTGAGTCTTCTCTGGGTTCAGTGGCAATGAGGTCACATTACAAGCCATTCGTGAACGCCGTGTTTCTTTTCTTGGGTGGAATTAAAAGCGACGGCCTCAGAGGCTTTTAACCGCAGCGCGGTGTAGCAGCGTATTAAACAGAGGGCCAGAGTCACTCAGCGGCAGAATGGCTTTAGTACAATCAGGCAATTAGAACAACACTCCTCTTCTCTCCAGTCGCTCGCTCTCTCCGCTAGGACCTGTTTTATCCAGAAGCCAGACTGGCCGTGACGCAACCCCCTGTATCCCTGATCCCAGACGAGCATACTCCCTCACGGCTGCTTAAAAGCTCTGGATAAGCAGGGAATGTCAGAATATCTCTACCCCCAACCCCCCCACCTCCCAGAGCAGGTCTAGGAGGACCCTGCCTCACTGACTTCTGGTCCGACTCACTTCTTAATGACTTCATTCAACACACTTGTCATCTGCCTGGTTAAAAGCTTTTCAGAGTTTAGCTAACAGTTTCTTCTAGAATAGAATTGTTCCTCCGTTACAATAAACCTGGAAGAGGCCTGCAGAAATACCAGCCAAGTTGCTAAATATGCTCAAGTAGATGCATATTACACGAAACACAGATTCTTCTAATTTGGCTTTAATTTCTTATGAACTTAGAGTAGTATCTGTGTTCATTTTCATGTCTCCGTTGGAATCAACCATCTTGTTAATCATTGAGCAGCAGTATAATTACATGTGAATTCAAGGGGAACATGATCTGGAGGAGAGTGGCACCAGAAGGTCTCTTTTGATCCTTCTCCCTCTCAATGTTCCTGTGGCTCGAGCTACATTTAAATTACATATAACTGAGCAAACCGATCCATCTTGCATATTTTAAAAGTACATTATACTCATCGACCTTTGTGATGCGAAGGTGATCTATATTTCAATGTGACTGAGGGTGATTTGAAGTCAAAGTATGATAAATAACCTTTGTCTTCATTCAGATTGTGGATATATCGATATGTGCACGGAAATCAAAATATACTTATTAACACATTATTATACAACCCTTTTGCATTCAGAACAACCTAAATTTGGCAGTTGTCAAAAGCTTTCCAAAGGGATGCTGGCCCATGTTGATGCCAATGCTTCCCACAGTTGTGTCAAGTTGGCTGGATATCCTTTGGGTGGTGGACCATCCTTGATCCACACGGGAAACTGTTGAGCATGAAAAACACAGCAGTGTTGCAGTTCTTGGCACACTCAAACCAGTGCACCTGGCACCTACTACCGTACCCTGTTCAAAGGCACTGTTCAAATATTTTGTCTTGCCCATTCAATTGTCTCAAGGTTTCAAAATCTTTCTTTAACCCGTCTCCTCCCATTCATCTACACTGATTGAAGTGGATTTAACAAGTGACATCATTAAAGCTGGGTGTAGACTACACAACTTTCAAAATGCTAAAAATGGCTGAGCCTCTTACATTAAAGGACCAGCTTTCCTGTAGTGTTGCTCACACTAAACCATATGGGACAGACGGGGTGGTCGTGAGGGTTCTCGATACCACGCTGTCCCATGAAAACAATGTGATTACACTTAACGTAGCTACAACAAGATCTGGCTCAAATCAGCCGCAAACGTTTTCAGTCAAATATTCACGCTTTCCATACAGAGTTCAAATATATAGCCAACATTTTAAATGGAATTACATTGCTTGTGAAATGTCAGCGCTGTAACGATTTGACACTTTGGCAAGAACAAACGCACACTAGTAGTGGTCATCGCTCCTGCTCAAGAGTCTACACATTCTGGGTGATGAAAAACAACATCTCACTGGCTTCTTCTCTGGCCAGCTCTCATTGGCTACTGCTGATCATCGTGCTCAAAACGTGTTGTTGCACATCTCACACTACAAGAGCACTGCAGATTTTGTGCCGATAAAATAAAACATGTTTGAAAATATGGGGATGTCTGGGACTGCTCAAAGACGAGATCGGTAGCTCTCAGATTGAGTCTCTGACCCGTCGGTGACGACCGCCCACCCCGAGTAGGCAACTACATGAACATTTTGTCCAGGAGCTCAAAAACTTGTCTGGGACTGCTAAATCCAGGCAAAAATCATGTTTGCGCACACATGAACAGACACACAGAGAGAGAGAAATAGATAGAAAGCCAGACACGAGAGCAACACCCACAGACTTAAGGAATCATAGCATTCACCTAGTCAGTCTATGTCATGGAAAGAGCAGGTCCTAATGTTTGCCCACACATGAACACACACAGAGACAGAGAAACAGACAGACAGACAGACAGGTAGCCAGCCAGCCAGCCATGAGAGCTACACACAGAGACAAATAACTCAAACTGATTGAATGTAGTGGCTGATGTCACTGGGTGAGTGGGATACGTACGGCCAGCATGAACTTGGCGTCCTCTACCATGTTAGCCTCCAGCAGCTGTAGGAAGAGGTCTGAAGCAGCTCTGTACGATGAAAAGTGATTTGCCAGCCTCTCTGCCATGGCACTCACTACACAGAGACAGGATCACAATCAACAGAAATCTCACTCAGCAAGGTTAATGAGAAGATTGATCTTATAGGGTATACAGGTTGGTACACTGCTTGCTGATGGTCTGTTCCAAGAGTATCAACTACTGCAGTAAATTCTATATGAAAGCGGGGACCGTGTTGGACATTAAAGACACATTGTCTGAAGGTGGGGGCGGGTGAGGTTATACAGGTGTCTGTGTTCCTTACATTTATCCAGAGCAGCGCCATTGTTCTCCTCCAACACCTTCCTGAAGACAAAGGCCATGCTGGCAGCCGGACCCTGAGGCCCAGCACCCTGTGTGTAGATAGCCTCCAAGCCCTCCACTGCAGAGTCCAGGTCTCCACTGACAGAGAGAGAAAGAGACAGAGAGAGAGACAGACAGAGAGAGAGAGAGACAGACAGACAGACAGAGACAGAGAGAGACAGAAAGAGACAGAGAGAGACAGAGAGAGACAGAGAGAGACAGAGAGACAGAGAGAGACAGAGAGAGACAGAATATAGGCATTTCGCTAGGTCAAAAACAGAAAGAAACTAAGAATCCAATCTCTTCACTGAGACCTCAATGTATCCGCTGGGGGAAGTAGCAGCAGCAGAACTTTCTGGGAAAGAAATAACCAGTAAAACAAGACAGTAACAGAGATAGAGAGGTCGATGAGGGCATACAGGGAGGTATGATTAAATATTCTCTAAATATGCGAGGAGCATCCCCCTCATCATTCGTCCAAACACAGAAAGAGAAAAACAAAGTGCATCAAACTATTAACGGCTGCATTAGCATTCTCTCCGCTAACAGTGGCGTGGGGGTGTCATCCCCGCCTAGCTCCCAGGGCCAAGACGCAGGACGATAGGACAGCGGAAGTGAAAAGGCGCTCTCTCCCTGCTCTCTCGCCTGCCTGGGTCTGTCAGGAAGAACTCTGACCCCACCCCCACCACGATTGGCCTAAGCAGCTGTGACACGTGCGGGGCGGCACGATTTGAGCTGAGCTGACTGGTTAAGAGGGAAGGGTCCAGAAAGGAGCGCCACATTTAGAGATGGACCTCTGTAAATTATTCAGACTCAGTCACAGCGATCATCGTGGATTCAGGCACAGATTAAATATTAATGTGGGCTGGTGGAGAAGGAGAGGAAAGGATGTAGAGGGAGGGGGAGAACTAGAGGAAGGGAGGAGGGAGAAGGGTTAAGTGTTAGCTTGTTGGGGTCCCAGGTTAGGTTGTTCATATTTGGTGAGTTTAGCCTATTTGGTAGTGGCAACCTCTTCATAAACATTCCTCTGTGTGATCACATCAATGTTAACCAGGACATTGTGTGTGCTGTATTCCCCTAGGGTATTGTTAACCCTCTGGGTATTGAAGGCCAGGGTATTGTTAACCCTCTGGGTATTAGAGGACCAGGGTACTGTTAACCCTCTGGGAATTGGAGGCCAGGGTACTGTTAACCCTCTGGGAATTGGAGGCCAGGGTACTGTTAACCCTCTGGGAATTGGAGGCCAGGGTACTGTTAACCCTCTGGGAATTGGAGGCCAGGGTACTGTTAACCCTCTGGGAATTGGAGGCCAGGGTACTGTTAACCCTCTGGGAATTGGAGGCCAGGGTACTGTTAACCCTCTGGGAATTGGAGGCCAGGGTACTGTTAACCCTCTGGGAATTGGAGGCCAGGGTACTGTTAACCCTCTGGGAATTGGAGGCCAGGGTACTGTTAACCCTCTGGGAATTGGAGGCCAGGGTACTGTTAACCCTCTGGGAATTGGAGGCCAGGGTACTGTTAACCCTCTGGGAATTGGAGGCCAGGGTACTGTTAACCCTCTGGGAATTGGAGGCCAGGGTACTGTTAACCCTCTGGGTATTAGAGGCCAGGGTACTGTTAACCCTCTGGGAATTGGAGGCCAGGGTATTGTTAACCCTCTGGGAATTGGAGGCCAGGGTATTGTTAACCCTCTGGGAATTGGAGGCCAGGGTATTGTTAACCCTCTGGGAATTGGAGGCCAGGGTATTGTTAACCCTCTGGGAATTGGAGGCCAGGGTATTGTTAACCCTCTGGGAATTGGAGGCCAGGGTATTGTTAACCCTCTGGGAATTGGAGGCCAGGGTATTGTTAACCCTCTGGGAATTGGAGGCCAGGGTATTGTTAACCCTCTGGGAATTGGAGGCCAGGGTATTGTTAACCCTCTGGGAATTGGAGGCCAGGGTATTGTTAACCCTCTGGGAATTGGAGGCCAGGGTATTGTTAACCCTCTGGGAATTGGAGGCCAGGGTATTGTTAACCCTCTGGGAATTGGAGGCCAGGGTATTGTTAACCCTCTGGGAATTGGAGGCCAGGGTATTGTTAACCCTCTGGGAATTGGAGGCCAGGGTATTGTTAACCCTCTGGGAATTGGAGGCCAGGGTATTGTTAACCCTCTAGGAATTGGAGGCCAGGGTATTGTTAACCCTCTGGGAATTGGAGGCCAGGGTATTGTTAACCCTCTGGGTATTAGAGGCCAGGGTATTGTTAACCCTCTGGGTATTAGAGGCCAGGGTATTGTTAACCCTCTGGGTATTAGAGGCCAGGGTATTGTTAACCCTCTGGGTATTAGAGGCCAGGGTATTGTTAACCCTCTGGGAATTGGAGGCCAGGGTATTGTTAACCCTCTGGGTATTAGAGGCCAGGGTATTGTTAACCCTCTGGGTATTAGAGGCCAGGGTATTGTTAACCCTCTGGGAATTAGAGGCCAGGGTATTGTTAACCCTCTGGGTATTAGAGGCCAGGGTATTGTTAACCCTCTGGGTATTAGAGGCCAGGGTATTGTTAACCCTCTGGGTATTAGAGGCCAGGGTATTGTTAACCCTCTGGGTATTAGAGGCCAGGGTATTGTTAACCCTCTGGGTCAGGGAGCGTCACCTGGATTAAGCCGGAGACCATTTTTTCTTGAGCGGATGGTCGTGCAGCCGGAACATAATAAACATAATAAATTGAAGCCCAAACAGATATAATATGATTAAAACAATCATTTCAAACCATAACTACATTTGCGGACATTGCCTAGCGTGGGGTGCTGACTTTCAGATGGGACATTAAAACGGCTGTCCTGACTGTGGTCATTCAAAATCCCATGGCACTCGTAAGATTAGGGGTTTTCACCCCGGTGTCATGGCTAAATTCCCAACCTGGCCACATTCCATCATGGTTACCTGATCATCCCCCTCATTCCTAATTGGCATACAGTGCATTCGGAAAGCATTCAGACCGTTTGACTTTTTCCACACTGTTACGTTACAGCCTTATTCTAAAATAGATTTATTCCGTTTTTTTCTCTCTCATCAATCTACACACAATAACCCAAAATGACAAAGCAAAAACAGGTTTAGACATTTTTGCAAATGTATTTAAAACAAAGAAAACTTAAAAATCACATTTACATAAGTATTCAGACCCTTTACTCAGACCCTGGCAACGATTACTGACTTGAGTCTTCTTGGGTATGATGCTACAAGCTTGGCATACCTGTATGTGGGGAGTTTCTCCCATTCTTCTCTGCAGATCCTCACAAGTTCTGTCAGGTTGGATGGGGAGCGTCGCTACACAGCTATTTTCAGGTCTCTCCAGAGATGTTTGATCGGGTTCAAGTCCGGGTTCTGGCTGGGTCACTCAAGGACATTCAGAGACTTGTCCCAAAGCCACTCCTGCGTTGTCTTGGCTGTGTGCTTAGGGTCATTGTCCTGTTGGAAGGTGAACCGTCACCCCAATCTGAGGTCCTGAACGCTCTGGAGCAGGTTTTCATTAAGAATCTCTGTACTTTACGCCGTTCATCTTTCCTTCGATCCTGACTAGTCTCCCAGTCCCTGCCGCTGAAAAACATCCCCACAGCATGATGCTGTCACCACCATGCTTCACCGTAGGGATGGTGCCGGGTTTCCTCCAGATGTGACGCTTGGCATTCAGCCAAAGAGTTCAATTTTGGTTTCATCAGACCAGATAATCTTGTTTCTCATGGTCTGAGTCCTTTAGGTGCCTTTTGGCAAACTCCAAGGGGCTGTCAGGTGCCTTTTATTGAGGAGTGAAATCTATCTGGCCTCTCTATCATAAAGGCCTGATTGGTGGAGTGCTGCAGAGAAATGGCGCCGACAAAAGGGCTGCCTCACTTCTAGCTCTTGTATGTATTACTACTTACATCATTAGCCCAGATTTGTTTTGTGTTATTACATATAGCCGGGAAGAACTATTGGCCATCAGAGCGGCGGTAACTCACCAGCACTACAACTTTCCCGAAGCGGCTCCTTTGTTCGCACCCCCCAGGGCAACATCCTGCTAAAACACTTGACCACTGATACTCCAACTTCCGGGATGCCTACAACGCCATCCCCCACCCTCCTTTCGGCAAATCTGACTTTGACTCCATTTTGCTCCTCCTTTCCTATAGGCAGAAACACACAGGAAGTACCCGTGCTAAGGACTATTCAACGCTGGTCTGACCAAATCAGAATCCACGCTTCAAGAATGTTTTGTTCACGCGGACTGGGATATGTTCCGGTTAGCTTTCGAGAATAATATTGACGAATATACTGATAATGTGACAGAGTTTATCAGGAAGTGTATAGTAGATGTTCTACCAACGGTGACTATTAAAACCTACCCTAACCAGAAACCATGGATAGATGGCAGCATTTGCTCAAAACTGATAGCGCGAACCACCGCATTTAACCATGGCAAGGTGACTGGGAATATGGAATAATACAAAGTGTAGTTATTCCCTCCGCAAGGGAATCAAACAGGCAAAACGTCAGTAAAGAGATGAGACAAAGTGGAGTTGCAATTCGACGGCTCAGTCTTCAGACAATTACGGACTACAAAAGGAAAACCAGATGTCTTGCTTACCGACAAGCTACACACCTTCTTCGCCCGCTTTGAGGATAACACAGTGCACCGGCGCGGCCCGCTACCAAGGACTGTGGGCTCTCCTTCTCCATGGCCGACGTGAGTAAGACATTTAAGCGTGTTAACCGTCGCAAGTCTGCCGGCCCAGACGGCATCACTAGCCGCGTCCTCAGAGCATGCGCAGACCAGCTGGCTGCTGTGTTTACGGACATATTCAATCTCTCTCGAACCCAGTCAGCTGTCCCCACATACTTCAAGATGGCCACCATTGTTCCTGTACCCAAGAAAGCGAAGGTAACTGAACTAAATGACTATCGTTCAGTAGCACTCACTTCTGTCATCATGAAGTGCTTTGAGAGACTAGTCAAGGATCATTTCACCTCTACCTTACCTGACACCCTAGACCAACTTTTCTTACCACCCAAATAGATCCACAGACGATGCAATCGTCATCGCACTGCACACTGCCCTATCCCATCTGGACAAGAAGAACACCTATGTAAGAATGCTGTTCATTGACTATAGCTCAGCATTCAACACCATATTACCCTCCAAGGTCATCATTAAGCTTGAGGCCCTGGGTCTGAACCCCGCCCTATGCAACTGGGTCCTGGACTTCCTGACGGGCCGCCACCAGGTGGTGAAGGTAGGAAACAAGACCTCCACTTCACTGATCCTGAAGACTGGAGCCCCACAAGGATGCGTGATCAGCCCCCTCCTGTACTCCCTGTTCACCAATGACTGCATGGCCAAGCACATCTCCAACTCAAATCATTATGTTCGCAGACTACACAACAGTAGTAGGCTTGATTACCAACATTGAGGGGACAGCCTCCAGGGAGGAGGAGGTGGGGGCTCGGAGTGTGGTGCCAGGAAAATAACCTCTAAATCAACGTCAACAAAACTAAGGAGCTGATCATGGACTTCAGGAAACAGCAGAGGGAGCACCCCCCTATCCACATCGACAGGACCGTGGTGGAGAAGGTGGAAAGCTTCAAGTTCCTTGGCGTACACATCACTGACAAATTGAAATGGTCCACCCACACAGACAGTGTGGTGAAGACACAACAGCGCCTCTTCAACTTGAGGACGCTTTAAACTTTTACAGATGCACAATTGAGAGCATCCTGTCGGGCTGTATACCACATGGTACGGCAACTGCACCGCCGGCAGGGCTCTCCAGAGGATGGCACGGTCTGCCCAACATCACCGGGGGCACACTGCCTGCCCTCCATGACACCTATAGCACCAGATGTCACAGGAAGGCCAAAAAGATCATCAAGGACAACAACCACCCGAGCCACTGCTTGTTCACCCCGCTATCATCCAGAAGGTGAGGTCAGTATAGGTGCATCAAAGCTGGGATGTTTGTCCTTCTGGAAGGTTCTCCCATCTCCACAGAGGAACTCTAGAGCACTAATCAGGTTCTTGGTCACCTCCCTTACCAAGGCCCTTCTCTCCCGGGCCAACAAGCTCTAGGAAGAGTCTTGGTGGTTTCAAACTTATTCCATTTAAGAATGATGGAGGACACCGTGCTCTTGGGGACCTTCAATGCTGCAGGTACCCGTCCCCAGATCTGTGCCTCCACACAATCCTGTCTCGGAGCTCTACGGACAATTCCTACGACTTCATAACTTGGTTTTTGCTCTGACATGCACAGTCAACTGTGGGACTGGTGTGCATGCCTTTCCAAATCATGTTCAATGAATTGAATTTACCACAGGTGGACTCCAATCAAGTTGTAGAAACATCTCAGAAACTCCCCAAATACAGGTGTGCCAAGCTTGTAGCGTCATACCCAAGAAGACTCAAGGCTGTAATCGCTGCCAATGGTGCTTCAACAAAGTACTGAGTAAGGGGTCTGAATACTTCTGTAAATGTGATGATTATTACAAATAAAAAACTTTGCTAACATGTCTACAAACCTATTTCTGCTTTGTCATTATGGGCTATACTCGGCCTTGTCTCAGGATGGTAAGTTGGTGGTTGAAGATATCCCTCTAATGGTGTGGGGGCTGTGCTTTGGCAAAGTGGGTGGGGTTATATCCTGCCTGTTTGGGCCTGTCCGGGGGTATCGTTCGGATGGGGCCACAATGTCTCCCAAACCCTCCTGTCTCAGCCTCCAGTATTTATGCTGCAATAGTTCATGCGTCGGTAGCTAGGCGGTTATATCTGGAGTATTTCTCCTGTCTTATCCGGTGTGAATTTAAGTATGCTCTCTCTAATTCTTTCTCTCTTTCTTTCTCTTTCGGAGGACCTGAGCCCTAGGACCATGCCTCAAGACTACCTGGCCTGATGACTCCTTGCTGTCCCCAGTCCACCTGGCCATGCTGCTGCTCCAGTTTCAACTGTTTTGCCTGCGGCTATGGAACCCTGACCTGTTCACCGGACGTGCTACCTGTCCCAGACCTTTTCAACTCTCTGGAGACAGCAGGAGCGGTAGAGATACTCTGAATGATCGGCTATGAAAAGCCAACGGACATTTACTCCTGAGGTGCTGACCTGTTGCACCCTCGACAACCACTGTGATTATTATTATCTGACCCTGCTGGTCATCTATGAACATTTGAACATCTTGGCCATGTTCTGTTATAATCTCCACCCGGCACAGCCAGAAGAGGACTGGCCACCCCTCATAGCCTGGTTCCTCTCTAGGTTTCTTCCTAGGTTCTGGCCTTTCTAGGGAGTTTTTCCTAGCCACCGTGCTTCTACACCTGCATTGCTTGCTGTTTGGGGTTTTAGGCTGGGTTTCTGTACAGCACTTTGAGATATCAGCTGATATAAGTAGGGCTTTATAAATACATTTGATTGTGTGTAGATTGATAAGGGAACAAACGATGTAACAAATTATAGAATGCTGTAACGTAACAAAATGTTGAAAAAGGGGTCGGAATACACTCCGAATGCACTGTACATAAAGCGCCAGTAGGCAGAAAAGTGCTATATAAATCCAATCAATTATTATGAATTATTATTTGTATACAATCACCTCTATTATGCTTGGGAATACTTTGGAACAGATTTCCAAAATTAAAATGAATTGGAGCTGATTTCCTGGTGTTTTTACAGTGTTTTATGTACAACAATGAACATTTTTGCTCAGGAAACTTGGGGGACCAAATAAAACCACCCGCAGGGTGCCAGTTGGGTAACCCTGCTGTGTATTGGAGGCCAGGAGATTTTTAACCCTGCAACCAAGTGGTAACAGAGAGCGTAGAGAAACAGGTTCACTGCAATGCTACTGAAACCCATGATAACGGCATGACAATACCCCTTCATAAAGCTGGGCGCGATTGAGTGCTAAGTAGGTGAGTTAGATGAACCTTACTTTTTGATGTGTGCCATGGCAGTGTTGTTGAAAAAGACCATGCTTGACAGGTTGAGGGGCGTGCCCAACCCCTTCATCAGAAACTCCACTTCCTGGATGCCCTGGACATCCCCATGGCTACCAAGGGATTGCACCAATCGTGTGACGGACAGTTTTGAGGGCACCTGGTCTCCCTGCAGCATGGACTTGAGTGTGGACATGCCATCTAAGGGTGGGAGGAAGGCAACAGAATGTATGCAACAAAGAAACTCAGTGTGTGTGTTTGTGCACGCGTCACGCAAAAACCCACCTTTGGCTAGCCCTCTCTTGACCTGTGTAATGATGAGGAGGCTGTTGGCTATGTCATTCAGCTTGAACCCTGGGACACGGCCTACGGCACTGAGGAACAGAGAGACAGAAGAACAGACATAAGTCAACCATCTTCAACCTTACAGCAGAGGTGAACAACCCTCCACTCCACTGAAATGGGCATAGAGAGAAGAGGGGGAAAATAAGACTGAAACAGAGGGACAGAGTGAAAGTGAGTCCGATTGCCAATCAAGTCTGGCCATAGAAGTATTACAAAACAACCGGGTGTTCAGACTACTCCCTCTGAGGTCCTATCCAGCTCCGAGTGTGGGGGGCTGTGAGTCTCTTCTGGGGCTGGGCAGGGAGAGAACAGCTGCTGTAGTGATGAGACCCTAGGTAATGTCCCTTTCCCTCCATCCCTCAGTCTATCCCGTTGTCCTTTCAGACATCTTTTTTTCCCATTTCAGAGCCACTAATACCTCAATCAATCTCTCTTTTATTATTACAGTCTCTGACCGGATTAATCTGGCTGCTCAATTGAGCGTTGGCCTCATGCTCCTTATCGCCGGGCCGACCAACCACCAGCCCTCCGCTCACTCGGACAGATTGCTGCGGAAACCTCGGTCAGAGTGATTCTTATCAATCCCAAGGAAAGAAAATCCCTCCTGTCGCTGCCCTCTAGCCTCCCCATCTCTCGCACTCTTTTCACCCTCTCTCTGGGGTCTCCCCCCTCCACCCAACTTCCGCTCTGACCCTCCCACATTTCTCTCCATCCCAATCCCCTTAATCTCTGCTAAGCGCCCCACTGCTCAGTTATGATGCAGCCCCTCCTCCTCCTCCTCCTCTCCCCAACCCAGCCTTGGGCCCCATCTGGCTCCAGCCCTGTCTAAGTCATCCACACGCAAGAGACTGGGCTTTATACACACTAGCGGAATTATTACTGTACTGGCGTCTTGATCATCTTCCCACATGATTAAACCAACCCCCCTGCCTCCCTCCCTTCTCTGATAAATGCAAGGTCCCTCACAGGACTAAAAAACCCTGGGTTAAGTCATGCCCTATACTGGCCTGACGTAGGGGTACCTAAAGTTCTGGAGCGAAGGGGGACCGGTGGGGATGAGATGTGATGTGTGTAATGTGGAAGGTATGCGTTGAGTCCTTGTGGTAATTCTACTAACTGTTCATAAACACACAGACAGACACACGTAGGGAACTTCAACAGCCACCCGAGGGCAGTGAGCAGGGGAAGAGGAGAGGATTATACAAAGACTCTCCTGCTTGAAGGGGACAGATCATCAGTCATGTGTTATGAGCGATGAGAACCTAATTTCGCTCTCGTTTTTTAAAAGGGATAACTCCTGCTACTAAGATCTCAGGACAACCAAAAAACACACACACGATACATTACTAATCAGCAGAAGATTGTCATTTTTGTGCAAAGTCATCCGCTTCCCAGAAAACCAAATTAATCTGTGACGATAGGAAGGGGCTCAAGCGCTTCCGAGGCTTACCAGACCACTGCTGTTCACATCCAGCAGGGTTAAGGGTCAATTCACAATCACTTGGTAATCTCAAACCTAATTCAAGAACCCTGGCTGCCCTGTATACTGTAAGCTTAACCTGTGACAAACCAGAATTTGGAAGTAGCCCACTGTAAAAGTGTGTGGTTTCTTTGTCAGGACCACTGGCAGATAGCGAGGGGGAGTGAGGGAGAGGACACAGGACGTACTGACTGGTGAACACACACAGGATAGACAAACTCACATCTCTTTGACCACCATGGCGTCCTCCATACTACCCTCGGCCAGCAGAGCCCGGATCAGACTGTCGTAGGGGGCCGGGCCCAGGGTCACACCTTTCCTATCAATATCCTTCAGCATATCATAGGCCTCTGGACAGACCAACAGAGGGAGATGGAGGGAGAGAGAATGAGAAATGTAGCAGGAGAGAGGGATTGATAGAGATCACCATCAGGAAACATATGAAAAGCATTCAACAATCCACCATGTCAACGGGACAACCAAACATGTTTCGTAAAACATGTCTCAGTGGTCATGGGACAGTCTGTAGAATAGATGTTCCTGTATTAAGAGAAGCCCAGGAAATCCCCAATATTACCAATGGAGGTCTGGCAACAATATAAACTCCCCAGGGCTGCGTACCTTTAGCCTTGCCCTTCTTGCAGAGGGTGAGCAGTCTGAACTGGTAGTCAGCAGGGCTGTTCTCTGCAGTAGCAGCCTGGGTGCTGGCTGACTTGGTGGCTTTGCCCTTTGACCCTTCAGGCTTGGTCTCTGCCTGTGCTTCTCTGTCTGCAGCCTGCTCATACCACACCTATGGAAAGGTAGAGTACAACATACTGTGAATGACTACTATCAAAACAGCCACTGGTAACATATGGGTCAATATTCACACGATACAAAAACAACGGTCCCTATGGTACAAAAACGATATGAACACAAGAGCATGGTTATCCCATAGAAAAAGTGTGTGCGTGCGCAAGTGAATCTGTGTTTCATAATTCTACAATGAAGCATAGAAACAGAGTGAGTCGCAAATTGCATATCACAACCCATTTACAACATATCTGGGTGATTGGTGCATGTCTGTGTCGAGTTCAATGTAAAACTGATTTTAGTACTTCACTTAATTTCACTATTTTTCATTGTCATGGCAATTCTGAATCATGAAAACACAAAATCAACCAAAGCAAAGTAGGTAGAATGTTTGTATTGAGAATGCTTGGTTAAGAGCCACAGCGTTGATTTGCAACTCAGTTTTGGTTGCAACAACACCAAGACTAGACGACTTGCTTCTGCCATCGAAGATTCTACATTTTTCTAAAATGAGCTTTTACACCCAGCAATTTCATCAGTCAGGACCATGGATGGCACATCAATATCTCCTTGCAAGACCATCAAATATCATTGACAAGGGTAAGAATTAAATAGTGTATTCTCACCAGGATTTGGTTGATTGCCATTTGTGTATTTCTCAACATTCCATGTTTAGAATGCATTAAGGTACATCGGAGTTTTGTCGAGCAAAACGGAGAATAGTGTTCGTGAGAGTCCTCATCTTTCCATATTACACTTCTCAAAAAAATAACACATCCTAGATCTGAATGAATGAAATATTCTTATTAAATACTTTTTTCTTTACATAGTTGAATGTGCTGACAACAAAATCACACAAAAATGATCAATGGAAATCAAATTTATCAACCCATGGAGGTCTGGATTTGGAGTCACACTCAAAATTAAAGTGGAAAACCACACTACAGGCTGATCCAACTTTGATGTAATGTCCTTAAAACAAGTCAAAATGAGGCTCAGTAGTGTGTGTGGCCTCCCTACAACGCCTGGGCATGCTCCTGATGAGGTGGCGGATGGTCTCCTGAGGGATCTCCTCCCAGACCTGGACTAAAGCATCCGCCAACTCCTGGACAGTCTGTGGTGCAACGTGGCGTTGGTGGATGGAGCGAGACATGATGTCCCAGATGTGCTCAATTGGATTCAGGTCTGGGGAACGGGCGGGCCAGTCCATAGCATCAATGCCTTCCTCTTGCAGGAACTGCTGACACACTCCAGCCACATGAGGTCTAGCATTGTCTTGCATTAGGAGGAACCCAGGGCCAACCGCACCAGCATATGGTCTCACAAGGGGTCTGAGGATCTCATCTCGGTACCTAATGGCAGTCAGGCTACCTCTGGCGAGCACATGGAGGGCTGTGCGGCCCCCCAAAGAAATGCCACCCCACACCATGACTGACCCACCGCCAAGCCGGTCATGCTGGAGGATGTTGCAGGCAGTAGAACGTTCTCCACGGCGTCTCCAGACTCTGTCACGTCTGTCATATGTGCTCAGTGTGAACCTGCTTTCATCTGTGAAGAACACAGGGCGCCAGTGGCGAATTTGCCAATCTTGGTGTTCTTTGGCAAATGCCAAACGTCCTGCACGGTGTTGGGCTGTGAGCACAACCCCCACCTGTGGACGTCGGGCCCTCATACCACCCTCATGGAGTCTGTTTCTGACCGTTTGAGCAGACACATGCACATTTGTGGCCTGCTGGAGGTCATTTTGCAGGGCTCTGGCAGTGCTCCTCCTGCTCCGCCTTGCACAAAGGCGGAGGTAGCGGTCCTGCTGCTGGGTTGTTGCCCTCCTACGGCCTCCTCCACGTCTCCTGATGTACTGGCCTGTTTCCTGGTAGCGCCTCCATGCTCTGGACACTACGCTGACAGACACAGCAAACCTTCTTGCCACAGCTCGCATTGATGTGCCATCCTGGATGAGCTGCACTACCTGAGCCACTTGTGTGGGTTGTAGACTCCGTCTCATGCTACCACTAGAGTGAAAGCACCGCCAGCATTCAAAAGTGACCAAAACATCAGCCAGGAAGCATAGGAACTGAGAAGTGGTCTGTGGTCACCACCTGCAGAACCACTCCTTTATTGGGGGTGTCTTGCTAATTGCCTATAATTTCCACCTGTTGTCTATTCCATTTGCACAACAGCATGTGAAATTTATTGTCAATCAGTGTTGCTTCTTAAGTGGACAGTTTGATTTCACAGAAGTGTGATTGACTTGGAGTTACATTGTGTTGTTTAAGTGTTCCCTTTATTTTTTTGAGCAGTGTAGTTTGTAGGCCAAACCGTTCGGACGTGTTGTGGAAATTCTTACACAGGGACACTCAAAGTCCATCTTAAATGGATCATTGTTAATTATCAGTACACTGGAGAGGTTCCAAAAAAAGTAATGCACTTTAATGAACGTCTGTCAGAAGCTCTTATCATCCAAATATCAATCGGCTTATTATCCAAATTTCAAATCAGCTTTACATGTCATATCTCACAATCACACAACTTCACATCCACTTAGTACCATTCCCAAACACACTCGGTAATCTCCCTTATTACCCATGTGCATCTTCAACGATTCTCTTGTTGTTACTTGCTATTAACCTTATGTAGCGTCAACGGTTCTCTTGCCACTACTTACTATACATATAAATAACACCTCGTATTCAAAAACACCTTGTGTTATTTTGTAGTGGTTGCAGATCACAGACATTTCTTCTAAATGCCTACAGTCAGCTGTCAGCGAGGCTTTCCATGGCACCATTACACCCTCGCTCTAGTTCTCTCATAAAACTAGTGAATAGTCTTCTCTCGATAAGACAAAAATATTTTTTATTTATGAATTCTCTATTATCAGCGCGTTGAACAATTTTTTCTTCTTGAGCGGATAGTTATGCTCAATATCACCTCCTCTTGGTGAAACTTGGACGTGTTCTATGGCTACAAAGAGCAGGGAGGAAGGTGAGCCATGGTTGGCTTCGATGCAGTGGCGCGCAATAGCATAGTCTGTTCTTATTTCTAATAGCAGCCTTATTTCTAATAGCAGCGATGCGATGTTTCAATGCTCGCTTAGTTTGACCAATATAAACAGCAGCACAGATGCATTTGAACATGTATAGGACTTTTGTGGTGCTACAATTAATGAAGCTTTAGATTTTGTATTCTTTACCTGTTCTTGGGTGATATTTTTGTTGTTGTTGTATCAGTCATATTGTCAATGTACAGTGGCCACACTTGTAATTTCCATTGGGAGGGCCTGGGAGCCTAGCGTCACGCTTCTTGGTTTGCTGCATGCTAGATTGCGCGCACGGCGAAAACAAATTCGAGGGGGACATGTTGTGAACTCTGGTAGATTTGGATCACATTTGAGGATGTTCCAGTGTTTCAATACAATGGATTTGACCCGACCGGCACATGGGCTGTACTCCGTGGAAAAACACAAACGTGGGGGTGTTTTGTACTGGTTTCTATTCGTGCTAGTGACTAGGCTTTGTCATTCAGTCTCTCTAGCACGGGTATAGGCCTGTTCAATGACACTAACTACACCCATGTTGGAGGAACCTTTTGCGCATGTCATGCAAAATTTCCCTTCAAGTATAAGAATTGCGATGCGTCTTTTTTGAGTGAGGTATGTGTTAAATAGACTGAGTAGGGCCCCTCAATCTTCAGTCACCCGTTCAGCGACCGGGGGAGGGGGTTAAGCTACGCTGGCCAGGGGTAAGTTAGGCTAGGCATATGGGCCGGGGAGGCTAAAAGGGGGTGTGGGGGTTGACAACTCCAGGGCGCCTCAGGTCACAAGGGTCATCTCCAAGGGCTAAAGCCATCACTTTGAGTCTCATCTCCCTCCAGGCCTCCTCAACAAGCCAAACAAACATGGACACAACTGGAAGGAAGTTGGAAAATAATGTATTCCAATGGAGAAATAATGTATTTTGAATCAACAGAGGAAACGGGTGCAGTCAAGCGGAGGGAATGCTGGGTAATTTGGTCACATCTTTCCAGTAGCCTCTGCCAGAGTCCAAAAGAGACTTGTGCTAAAGTCCACTAAGCAGCAGAAAACATGGTGTTATTTAGCAGTGGCTGAATTATTTGGGCATTAGGGGCTAGTATTAATTCCTGTCCCAATGATCATCCCAAATTAAAATTTACCCTAGCTGTAGCTAAAATAAAACGATTTGTTGTTTCAGACGGACTGTCGCCAGAGGTGTGGAGAAATCAGACTAGTTCAGGGATTTCAACCAACTACGAGTCAACCAGAACAGAGGGGGCACCATGGCAAGCCAATGATAATGAAGCCTATAATAAACTCTGAGGTACTAAAAAGGTAGCGTCCTGCCAGCAATTCACTGTGCAACAAACTGAACATTAGCAGAGAGGATGAGCTTTAATGAAGCAAACACTGATTTGGGAAAATTACTGATTTGATGGAATAGAAATAAAAGGAGAGCTGTGCTTACTAGTGGTGGCAGAGCGGTAAGTGATTTCAGAAGGCTTTTTACCTCAGGCACCTCGAAAGGCACCTCCTGTCCATTACTCTTGAGTATGTCAGCCAGTATGCGCAGGGTCCTCTCTCTTGGTATCACGTTCTCCTCCTGCATCTTGGTCCAGGTGGCCTCCGCCTTGCGCCAGTCGTTTGTGTCCTCTGAGGGTGAGAAAGAACATGATCACATGTACGCACACACACAAACTCTTGAAAAATGTATTTTATAAACGAGACTACTTGGATAAATAAAAGGTTGAATTTAAAAAATAAAACACGCATACGAACGTGTATACGCACACAGACATCAAGATTCCTTGTTGACACTCATGCTGCTTAATGCTGAGGGAGCAATCAGGCAGAAAAGGCCTAATCTGCTCATCCTCCTCAGCTAGACACTTAACTCTGGGCTGATTTGATTTGTATCCAGGCAGGCTTTATCTGACCCAGGCTGAATTGGGAAAACAGTTCCAAAAAGCTCAATCTTCCAATCACGAGATGTAATCTAATCATACACTATCTGTGGATACTGGGATTCTGAACACATTCTCTCGCACACAAAATGGCCCTGGGGTTACGCCACTGTTCACGCCACATTGCTGCCAGGGATTTGGGGGGGGGGCAAAGGTTAAACGGTCACATGAGAAGAGGAGATGGAGGTAAGTAGTAGTGACTTTTGGGATAGTTGGGGGGGGGGGGGGGGGGGGGGGGCTTAATATAACCAGTCAGGGGTAAAGTGAGGTTCATAAACTTCCCCTGTTGGAGAATGTAGATCCAGTCAGTCCATCCATACAGCGATGGTGAGATACAGGAAAGACCTTAGAATTATGAATTAGAATCAGGGTTGGGCTCTATTCGAATTGAAGGGAGTCAATTTAGGAAGAGATTTGACAAATATCATATCCTTTTCAGTTTATCGAGAAGCCATGAAAAATAGATGCCCCTTTTTCAATCATTTATTTGAAATGTCAGTTTACTTCCTGAATTGACTGCCTTTGATTCAAATTGAGCCCAACCCTGATTAGAATACTAATAGAATAGTAACTTAATAGGATGTCGACAGGAAAGCCAGCCAGTCAGAGAAGAGTAGGGGGGGGACTTACTGCAGAGCCGCAACACGTAGTGATACAGCTCATCTCGGTCACATTCAAACAGCTTGGCTGTCATATCCACCATGCTCTCCAAAGACTCCATCTACACAGGGACACAATACTTTAGACGTGGTGTGTGCGCATGTGTGTGCGCGACTGTGTGTGGTCTCTCTCTCACCTGGTTGCCGTTAATGCATTTCTCAGCGTACCACTGAAGGCGTCCTGGTCTAGCCCTTAAACCTGGAGTCTGAGACCAACAGAAAGGACTTAATTAAAACAAATACAGCGTGGTTTATGTTAAATTAACTAGTGCCTGATAAACCTTTCTGTATTGCATACTGTTCAGAGTACATCAAAAATCCAACAAGCTGAAACATACAGGGACCTCCATTTCATACCTCATAATAAACATTAAACCCATAAATTCCTGTCATTTCCCAGAAGTGAATATCTGAACTCTAGAACAATCCCCCTGTGAGTTATCCAAGAAAGTAATATCCAACAGGCTCAAAATGACCAGAAACAAAATCACATATGAAAAAGATAGAAGATGAAGGGTGTATATGGATAATACCAGAGCCATATAATAATGGTTCTGGATAATACTATGGTATGATGCCCTTTGGACACGCACACTGAGAGGGTGGCATAAGCACACTGTATTTTTGGAGTGATATGTGTTCATATGGGCTAGGGAGGGTGGGGTGGAAGTGGTTAGAGATGGGATAGCATTTCATCAGTGCTCCAGTCAATCAGAGTGAGATAGTCCCTTGGTTCTTCCACTCTGCCCTGACATGTTAATCTGTCTATGACCAAGATCTCTCAATCCCCCTGTGCTGCAGGACCATGGCTACTTGATCAAAAAAAGACTACGCATTATGGTCTTATACAACCAGCCAAAGGACAAATTACAATTTGTTCTGTTCTCCGCCGCCGCGTCTAATCTGCTTAGCAAATAAGGCCGAGTGCAAGTGGTACATATTTTTCCTACAGCAAACAGGAACCCCCCCCCCCCCCCACCCCTCCAGCCCAGCTTGCTACCCCCCCACCCCTCCAGCCAGGGATCTAAGCCCCCCTAGGGCAAATCTTCCCGGGCATAAAATCCATGGTGATAAGTCCCTCTTCACCCACACACACTCTCTACTTTTCACTTCCAGCACATATCCCAATCCCCAAAAGGACATCTAGGTCAGATTATTAAGACAATCTCCTGCCTGCTGCTTTGTGGTTTATGAAACTCAGCCCCTTTGACTATGCTGTCTGGACTAGAGTGCCACAACAAGCTCACATCACACACACACACAGCAAAGACAATGCAGTAGTGACTGTTGCGCAAACTCACATAGCCTTTCTATACTCATCCTCATGTAGTCATACTACCCTCTCACAAATTATGCTCAACAATCTCAATTCCTTGTATTTGACACTTATAATTAATACTCCCCACTTACACAAAACTCACCGTACCCTACACACACACACACCTACCTAATGGTGCCCACCCCTTAACAAAACCACCTAACCTTAACCATAACCAAAAAGTGGTACCCATTTCTATTGTATTTCATTTAATTACCTGCAATTAAAAACCTTGCAATTATACAAAACAGAGTCAGCGGCTAGCCTCTCTGTTCTGACACTTGAAGCTCCACTGAAGAGGAAAGGTCTCTGTGATAGATCTCCGTCATCCATCTGACCTCCCAGATATCACTCATTTTAATTAGTGGGCAGAGTTAGGGGGCAGAGTTCACATGGAGAGGATCTGGCTGGGGGAACGAGAGCTTTTTCTGATTCTGACCTACCGGTCCGACATGAGACCACTTCGCTGCTATTTATACACACAGACCAGGTAGAGAGTTCTCTTCTACGTTTAGCCTCAATACAAAGCTCTGCACAATATGGAGACATTAAGCACAGTACAACAACAACATGCAGTCAGTCACAAGTTCACAAAAAAACAGAAAGGAGACCCCCCTTAGGCCTAAATCCAACTGCCCACATTTGAAACAGATTATCACAAACATACAAAACCAGAAGAATGTCAATGGAACTGAAGGGCATTTCATGTCAAAACAAAAACCCAAAAGAAGATGTTGAAATGTATAATACTAAATGTTTTGTGTTGGTCTGGTATCATCTGAAGCTTGTCGGAACCTCCCCTTCTAAGATGACATGGGACAGGGACTGTACGTTCCATTCTTAGAGGGGTATTAGTACACAATAATAGCATGTCAATATTTAAGAGGGTTTGCGAATCATAGTTCATGTCCTAAATCCTCCTTATAGAAACTCAGAGGGGACAAGCAGCTTTTGGCAAGCCCTGTCACAGGGCCAGGACACCATGATACATAGATGATCTGGTAAAGTTGAAAGAGAGAGCGAGAGAGAGAGAGAGAGGGAGAGAGAGCGAGAGCCACACAGTTCCAGCAGATAGCATTATTCTCATCCTGAAGAATCAGGATATTAAAAGGCATTCAGGGCCAAATAACTAAATCGCCTGCTCCCCTCCTTATCGAGTGACCATCCCTCTACTGTCGATCCATCCTCACCGACATCATTTTCATCTTATCCCCCCC
The DNA here is from genome assembly GCF_016432855.1 of Salvelinus namaycush. NCBI lineage: Eukaryota > Metazoa > Chordata > Actinopteri > Salmoniformes > Salmonidae > Salvelinus > Salvelinus namaycush. The sequence goes on from NC_052341.1 coordinate 18,014,779, forward strand.
GGACCAAAGCCTCCTCATCTGATGAGTTTTTAATAACCAGGAAGAGGCTTAGGATGGGCCCTGCCAGCCAGCCTGCTGCAGCCCAGAACAACAATAACAACCACCACTACATCTACCTAACTTTAATAAGGATCGTATGAGGGCACAGTTCTGGAAATGGTAAGGGTGTAATCCTAAACGGCATGGATTGTGTCTATGGTCAAATGAATATCTGCATTAAGACGCGCACATATGGTTATAGCATCTGCGTTCCAGCTTCCGCCCCACATACAACACACGCTACACAAATACCCCCATTTGACTTAAAACAAGAATACGCACAGACACACACCTCATGGCACTAATCCGTACTAACTGGTATCCATCCAGTCATGCAAGTGGACAGAGTAGACAGGGGAATTGAGCTGGGAGATTAGGATGGTTGGATAATTAAACATCTGAATGGTTTTGTCTAAATAAATGTTCAGTGAGGAAGAATAGACTCCTGAGCTGCAAGTGTTTGGAGTGTGTCAGGGGGAACGGCCTGAAAGCAGAGACGGCGGATGGATTGACACGAACAAAAGACACAGAAAACGAATCAAGAAAACAGGACTTGTACGGAGCGCTTCTTCCCTAGGTACCTTCAACTAATAGAAGCTCTTCTCCACTCCAGCCGCAAAACATCTTCAATATGCAGCTCTGCTGAACCCTAACCCTGCCCCCAGAATGATGTACCCCCTCAAACCTAACGAGTAACCACCTCACAACAGCCCAATTAGCACCCCTCTCCTGAAACGGTGTTCGCTGGCCATCTCAGAAGATGGCTATATCATAGTAATGTGGTTCCTGAGACGTTCAACACCTCCCCAGAGTTTTAGGCATTAACCTACCCCTTAACACCACAGCTATATACAGCAATGTGTTCAGGAATGTGCCTGTCCCCTCTAGCCAGTTAATATGCAAATACAAAAACGCAGTCAATCCTTCAAATCAGAACTGTAGCTTAACCCCTGACCTGTTAGCTCCCAGGAAATTCACAGAGATAGGATTGGCTCCAATCTCTTAATAGAAATGGGAAATAAGTGACTGCTTTTCATATAAACCACTGGCCACATCCAGCACGGCCCACGCTCAAACACACACTCCTCTGCTTCCCCCACCTGTTCTATTGTGTTGGTGGGGAATGGCATTAGTTCACATTTAGACCCAATCTAATTTAAAAAGAGGGAACTTATTACTGCCGTCTAATTAAGTATCTTTAAAATAGCTGTGTGCTGTATGCAAACACAATGGGAGGTTGTGTGGTGGTCCCACCTCAATGATTTTACGGGCCTCCCGGTGGCGGCCGGTCTGCATGAAGGCGAAAAAGAGGTCGTACAGCATTGTCATCTCGCCTCGCTCCTGGCTCACAAAGTCCATCGCTGTGGGAAGAGGAGAGGGAGAGCGAGGAGAGAGAGGTATGAGAGGCTAAACAAAACAACACACACACACTTGCAGAAAGCTTTTCCCCGCATTCTTCCAGTCCCATTAGAATGGCTATAAGCTGCTTGGCTTTCAGAGCTGAAACTTCTCAAAGAGCTGCTCTCAGCAGTCTGCTGCCAATCTCCCTCTATCAGGCACTGGCCAGGTGGAGATGTGGGGGCTCATCTGCATACACACCAGCACACACACACACAGTCTATCCATAGAGACACTCAAAACTAGTACCAATGCAAACCTCACACTCTTTAACAATCTGTACATTTGAAAAAAGGGACAAACACACAGAAAGCCATTTCCATCCATTCAGAAGTTTGCTGAGGGATAGAAATGAAGTGAATTTTTGATAACCGACACCATATGTGGTTTCCAGGCAGGGTGAGAGGACAGAGCAGCACAGGGGTGTGTGTTTAAGGGGAGCCCTGTCTGACCCTGGGCAGGGGCAGTGCCACTCACAGGGTGAGAGAAGAGGGCATAGGGCCAGGGGATGTAGAGTGGTGCTCAACAGGGGGGGCCACTCAAACCCACTCACCTACAGCACACAAAGGACTTAACCCCTTCACCACCCTTTTGTCAAGAGGAGGAGCCATTAAAATCATGATCGCCAGCATCCTCCACAGTGACCTGGGGCCCGTTGTCAATGGTGGGCTCTTAGTAGACACTACACAGTGACTACGGGCTGTCCTGGGAGAGTGTACATTGTACATCACACACACATTGTTGCACTACATGTCATGAATGTGAGGATGTAGGGAGGAGGGATGGATGAAGAGTTGAGAGACAGCCCAGTACAACACTGGGGACAAGCTCCCTGCCATCCAGGGCCTCTATATCTGAGGAAGGCCTGAAAAATTGCCAAAACTCCAGCCAGCCAAACCATAGACTGTTCACTCTGCTACCGTCTGGCAAACGGTACCGGAGCATCGACTCACGGACCAGCAGTTTTATGGCTTGGGGATAGAAGCTAAATAGTCAACTAATGATACCTGAACTATCTGCACTGACCGAGACTATAAGCAGGGACTGTGAAGTAACACAAACATACGCACTATACACACACGATAACATACGCACTATACACACACGTACGCATGGATTTTGCATTGTAGATATGTGGTAGTGGAGTATGGGCCTGAGGGGACACACTTTGTGTGTTGTGAAAACTGTTATGAATGTATTGTAATGTTTTTAAAATTGTATAACTGCCTTAATTTTGCTGGACCCCAGGAAGTGGGGATCCATAATAAATACAAATATGTACACATTCACTAGACACATATACACACAAACTACACAAAACCCTCACACATTCACAAACGCATAATTTGCTGCTGCTACTCTGTTCTTTATTTTACTCGTATTATCCATCTTGATGCCTAGTCACTTTACCCTGCCTTCATCTACATATCTACCTCAAATACCTCGTACTCCTGCACAATGATCTAGTACTCCTGTATATAGCTTCATTCTAGTGTATTCCTCGTGTTAGTTACTATTTCATTTAGTATTATTATTTTTAAACTGACTCGTTGGGAAAGGTACGTAAGCAAGCATTTCACTGTAACGTCTACACCAGTTGTATTTGGCGCATGTGATCAAGAAATTTGATTTGTGGTGGTGGCATTCACCTTTCTGTAGGAGCTCCGTATCTCCCCTCTCCACCAGGCCACAGATGACGTCGTGGATACGTGGGAGTTGTCCATACTGCTTCTGACACTCCATAGCTGCCTCCAGAGCCCCGCCAAGGTCCTTACTGGTGAGACACACAGAGAGAGAAAGAGAACATTCGTTTAAAATCAAATCTATATGGCTGAGCGAAAACAAGACTATTCCAGGCCTTTGACCTCCGTCACAAATGACTGACCTCACAACAATGGAGCCCTTTTCAGCCCTGACAGGTCAACCAGGAGATGAGGCAATTGGCCACGTTCCTTTGACAAATCTCTCTGGTAGAACAAATGATTCAAAACATTGGGCTTTTCCAGGGTGAATGGATGAATAGACGGGAAACAACCTCTTTTGTGATCTTTAGCCTTCTCTCCTGTTCTCCAACGCTTTCAGCATCCCTCACCCCCCTCACCTCACCCCCAGCTGCGCAATTTAGAGGAATATGGCAACAAAATTAGAGCGCTCCCCGTGCCATCTCCACCCTCCTCCCGCTCCTCCCCCTGAACAAAGAGCCTGGGAGTGGGGCTGACAGAGGGCTGACGGAGAAGACAGAAAAACACCACTCCAATCCCTTCTATTGTGACTGTGCCGCCATCAATCTGTTGATTGGGTAATTACCATGCCAATCACACAGAGGTCACAGCGGATAGGGCTCTGTTGGGAGGGGTCAGGTGGGGTGGGATAGCGAGCCAGAGAGAGGGGAGGGAGTGAGTAACAGGTATAATTTCTGTAGTGTTTTCTACTCTTGAAGATTATACAGCCGCCGGACAAGGAAATGTGCCTCCCACCCCAAAAAAGTCTGACCTTGGTATGGGCAGAATGGAGAGGGGGAGGTGGGTACGGGCAAAACACAGGATGTGATTGAGCTTGGAACAAACTGGGCTCAGGCAATCGGTTTTAATTGAAATGAAGAACGACAACATTATTCATCAAGCAGGAGTCAAGAGGCAATTCAACCACTCGCTTCCTGATTGAACAGGCACTCTCCAGAGAATGAGAGAGCAGCAGAGAGAGGGAGAGAATGTGTAATTTATTCCCAAAAAAAGTGAGGGAGAAACTTTTACTGGACAGGAATATAGTGACCTGTGATCTACCTGCCAGGCGTGTGTATATGAATCCTCAAACTGGAGTTAAGTTACAGCCATACATACACTCAGTCAGTGTTACCTCGTTTCAAAGGTGTTCTGTAAAATTCTACAGAATCATTTAATTCCAAGACGGTCGATCAGACATTTACACCACCCTCCCTCCATTCGACGACACCTCCATTCCGCCCACCCAAATACCTCAAACCCCTTCTTACAGGAAAAAACGTCTTTAGAAACTCCCGACCAGCATCGCAATTACAGCGCCCTCTCCTCCCATCTCCAACCAAAAAGAGAATTAACCATGTTGAAGGCTTCATAATTTCCCTAGGTACAATTTAGCTGTCACTTGCGCTCCGATTTACTCAAACACGTTCCCCCGTTAATGTCACCAACTTTGCATGTCAAGCACTTTCCAGCCAATTAAGTCCTGAAAAAAGATGGTGGCAGCGAGTGCTTTACGCACAGAACCTGAAGGATTAGACAAGAAAGATCACTTCTTTCCATCCTTTCATTATTTCTTTGCACGCCTCTCCTTCCCTCCTTCCTCTCCTCCGTCCCACTCTTTTGTTCCACAGAGATTGGCATTCACGTTATCACACCACTGTCCCCTGGAAGGAAGGGAGGGAGGGCTGAGCAGAAGAGAGTGTGTGTTGGGGAGAGTGTGTGTGTGGGGGTGTGGTGTTTGATCGTGACACCTCTAGCCTGCTGTTATGAGTTACATTAGGACACGGCTGCTAAGCCACAACATACAGTATACTCTGTACACACAGTGACAGACATATTGATTAATCTGTGGTCAAGTCCAACTTAATGGTTAGTCTGTCTCGGTTCCCCATTTCTGTTGTACAGCTGCACTTACATACTCCACTCCCAATTTGTCCCTCACCCACTCTCTCGCTCACGCACACACACTAGGAGTGAATCCAGTTCTCCATCTCAGGCCGCAGCCGCCTGACAGCTCTCCTCCGTCTCATCTCCAACTGTAATACCCCCCCCCCCACTCCTCTCCAAGACTTGTCTCTCCCACCTCCCATTGTTAGGCTCATTAGCATTGCAGGGGTGCTAATCAAGGATATGGATCCAGTAAGGCAGTTAGCTAGCGGTTAGCGTCTCTCAGAGAGAGAGAGCCAGTGTGTTGGAGCGGTGCTCGGCGGCTAACTGGCTAGGCTGACGGGCTGTCAGCGTTAATCTGGGGGAGAAGTGTTCATTAAGTCATTACTGCTGACACTGTGATGAGACAGCGTCGCCAGAATGACACGTAGCGCTTTGTCCTCCGCCGCCAACGCCTCCCTGACTGACGGCACCAACAGAGAGAAGAGAAAGAGGAGGGGATGAGATGGAGAGCGAAAAGGAGGGATGAATAGTGGAGGAGATGGGAAGGGATAAATATGGAGAAGAAAGGGGAAAGCGATAGATGTGGAAAAGATAAAGGGCAGAGACGTGAAGAGAACGGGAAACCTTACTCTGGGGATGGCAATAAATAAGACAAAAATCCTTAACTTACGTCTCTAAACTTTGTCTTTGTGCCAAGAAGAGGTCTAGGCTATACTACGCCACAGAGAGACCTTTACAGGTCTAGAAATCCCTCTATAAAGCATTCCTCGCCCTGGGTTTTGTATTGTGAGCCCAGTGAACCCCAGTCATTCAGCGGTGAACGTGGCTCTGCTCTGTGCAGGGAGAAGAGAGATCCCTTGTTTTCACTGCTGCTAATGAACCTGGGGAAATTACCAAGCTAATCTCAGAGCAGGCAGCAATTAAGGCATGAACCTCCACGGTGTGTTTGTGTTGAGCACTGACTGACAGCAAACAAACAGCCCCAGGGGGGCGCTTGCACCACACTGTTGTATGTGTCAAACGTCCATGTGTGTAAAGGTACACCCTTGGTACACCCTCTCCCAGAGCATGTTTGGGGGAAAAGGGTGTGTGTGTGTGTGTGTGTGTGTGTGTGTGTGTATATGTGTGTGAGGTGGGGGCGAAGGGGGGTTGTTTCGAACAGTGCGCCGCATGGCTGTGGCAAATCCAGCAATTAGTGCTCTGTACATAATTAACATGCAAATGAGCTGATCTACTTAAAAGCTGTTCTCACAAATAGACCTGAACAGGGGCTGAGGGGTGGGGCCATGGGGCCGCGGCTCCCAGAAACACAGGTTTTTCCCCAGGACTGATTTGCATATTACATTTTTAGCGAGAAGGCATCGATAGCCATCTCAGAGAAGCGGAGCGTGATTCAGAGTTATGTAAATAGGGGTCAGGAGAGGGAGGCTAGGGTTGTTAGGGGTACAGCAGCTGGCCCGATCCCCAAACATATACACACACACACACAAAACCTCGCAATCTAACCCCCCCCCCCCCCCCCCCCACCACCTCTGTTAGAAAGACACACAAACACACAAAAATGCATGCACAGCCCAGCCCCAGATCCAAACCCTCCCTGACTGAACCAGTTCCCCAGAATGCTCCTTCAAGCATGATCAGGACTCTGGCTCACAGCCAATGACGAACAATGAAGCAGTGAGACACAGGAAGTCCTTTTCCCAGAGAAAGTGTTCAGGTACCCTGTTGGGCATTATCATCTGGGCTCTGTTCCATTCCACCACTTAGAATGAAGGATTACTATGGGACACACACACACACACAATGCAAATAGTCTGGGTAGCCATTTGATTACCTGTTCAGGAGTCTTATGGCTTGGGGGTAAAAGCTGTCGAGAAGCCTTTTGGTCCTAGACTTGGCGCTCCGGTACCGCTTGCTATGCGGTAGCAGAGAGAACAGTCTATGACTGGGGTGGCTGGGGTCTATGACAATTTTTAGGGCCTTTCTCTGACACTGCCTGGTGTCGAGGTCCTGGATGGCAGGAAGCTTGGTCCCAGTGATGTATTGGGCCGTACGCACTACCCTCTGTAGTGCCTTGCGGTTGGAGGCCGAGCAGTTGCCATACCAGGCAGTGATTCTAGTGGTATGCTAGTCAAACCTGGGTTCAAATACTACTTCAAAGTAAATATTGAGATATACCCAAATACAAATAAATACTCCCATGCATTTGAACCCAGGTCCTAGGAGTATTTAAAATATTTTCAAATACCATAAAACTTCAAATAGCCGCTTGTCCCTGTGCCTGGCAACAGCACACATATCAGCAAATAAACGGCTGTTTCAAATAAAACACAGGGTCTAAATGAATTGTTACATTAAATAATTCAGTAATGACTCGAAAAAATTGCTATTATCAATATTTAAAATCGGCAGTAAGAACTACTAGCCAGTGGCTGCTAACTGCGGAGAACTGCTAGCTAACTGGCAAGTTCAAACAGTCACTTCAGAGTACAGACACCTAGAAAATTGGCAAATCGCCGTCTATTCACAAAAGTAAGAACTGACAAAAATGGACAGTCAAAGTGGAGAATAATAATATACAGTAGCAGTCAAAAGTTGGAACACCTACTCATTCAACCTACTCTACATTGAGGAATAATAGTGAAGACATCAAAACTATGAAATAACACATATGGAATCATGTCGTAACCCAAAAAGTTTTAAACAAATCAAAATATATTTTATATTTGAGATTCTTCAAAGTAGCCACCCTTTGCCTTGATGACAGCTTTGCACAATCTTGGCATTCTCTCAACCAGCTTCATGATGTAGTCATCTGGAATGCACTTCAATTAACAGGTGTGCCTTGTTAAAAGTACATGTGTGGAATTAATTTCCTTCTTAATGCGTTTGAGCCAATCAGTTGTGTTGTGACAAGGTAGGGTTGGTATACAGAATATAGCCATATTTGGTAAAAGACCAAGTACATATTATGGCAAGAACAGCTCAAATAAGCAAAGAGAAATGACAGTCCATCATTACTTTTAGACATAAAGGTCAGTGCAGTCGCAAAAGCCATCAAGAACTATGATGAAACTGGCTCTCATGAGAACCGCCACAGGAAAGGAAGACCCAGAGTTACCTCTGCTGCAGAGGATAAGTTCATTAGAGTTTACTGCACTTCAGATTGCAGTCCAAATAAGTGCTTCAGAGTTCAAGAGACACATGTCAACAACATCAACTGTTCAGAGGAGACTGTGTGAATCAGGCCTTCATGGTCGAATTGCTGCAAAGAAACCACTACTAAAGGACACCAATTAGAAGAAGAAGAGACTTGCTTGGGCCAAGAAACACGAGCAATGGACATTAGACCGGTGGAAATCTGTCCTTTGGTCTGATGAGTCCAAATTTGAGTTTTTGGGTTCCAACCACCGTGTCTTTGTGAAACAGAGTAGGTGAACGGATGATCTCCGCATGTGTGGTTCCCACCGTGAAGCATGGAGGTGTGATGGTGCTTTGCTGGTGACACTTTCAGTGATTTGTTTAGAATTGAAGGCACACTTAACCAGCATTGCTAACACAGCATTCTGCAGCAATACACCATCCCACCTGGTTTGCGCTTAGTGGGACTATCATTTGTTTTTCAACAGGACAATGACCCAACACACCTCCAGGCTGTGTAAGGGCTATTTGACCAAGAAGGAGAATGATGGAGTGCTGCATCAGATGACCTGGCCTCCACAAATCACACGACCTCAACCCAATTGAGATGGTTTGGGATGAGTTGAGTGCAGAGTGAAGGAAAAGCAGACAACAAGTGCTCAGCATATGTGGGAACTCCTTCAAGACTGTTGGAAAATAATTCCAGGTGAAGCTAGTTGAGAGAATGCCAAGAGTGTGCAAAGCTGTCATCAAGGCAAAGGGTGGCTACTTTGAAGAAACTCAAATATAAATCAAATTATATTTTAACACTTTTTTGGTCATTACATGATTCCATGTGTTATTCCATAGTTTTGATGTCTTCACTACTATTCTACAATGTAGAAAAAGTAAAAATAAAGAAAAACCCTTGAATGAGTTGGTGTCCAAACTTTTGACTGGTACAGTATATATATATATATATATATATTTTTTTTTTATGGAGGCATACTAAGACAAAAATGAATGTGACAATGTGTAAATAATAACACATTGCATGAAATGAAGAAATTCATAAAAAATGCTGGAAGTGAAAACTGAAAATAAACAATTAACTATGCAAATGAGCCAAAGCTGTGTGCATTATGGAAAAAGACACCTGGCTCAAATAGAAGCCTGTCTCTAATAAGCGCCTGTTGTATTCAGTGATTTAAACAAATAACACACCGGGTTATTAATTTAAGTTTTAAGGACAAAATTTAAAAATGGCCACATTATTTGAAAATACGCTATAAGTTAATATTTAAATAAGAAATAATTAAATAAATGTATTTGAACACAGGTCTGATGCTAGTATGCAGTCTGGACACTAGAGTCTAGCCCACAAGTCCTATAGGAGTACCTGACAGCTGTTAGGACAGGAGGAGGGAGTACTACTCACGTCTCCAGGTGGGCTGAGACCAGCGGGGAGCAGAGGTTGGCGGTGGGCGTGGCCAGGCCAAGGGTGAAGATGGTGTCTTGGAGCCTGCGGACAGCTGCCACGTCCCCCTTCATGGCCGCAGCATTGAGGACGTGGAAGAGCAGGGTAACTGTGGTGTCCCTCACAACCACCTCCTTCTCCTTCATTTCCTTCAGCATGTCCACCGCCTCTGTGATTTTGGGGGAGAGATGGAGAAGAGAGTGGGGGGGGGAGAGATAAAGTCAACATGGGAGCTGGCCAAATGCATGTTGATAAAACTACAAGCGAATGCCAACATCTGACACAATTACTCAATAAATGTCAGCTAGTATTACAGTCAGTTACTTGTGGCTTAACTGCCTTGTCCTAGAGAGACTTAGGGGGCCAGGAACTACAATGGGGTGGTTAAAATAAGTAGTCAGCGCCCAATCCCACTTGATGGGAAGACTCCAAATGAAAGAGGGAGGGAAGGAGGAGACAATGTGAGAGAGAGAATGAGAGCGAGATGGGGAGAAGGTGATAAAAGGCCCCTTAGATAATTTCACGTGGGGAAAACAAACCGCTATTAAAACAGCATTTTACACCCAGCAGGAATGCAAATCGGCCCGTATAATGCCAATTTCCTGCTAATTGCTACTTGCATTTCTAAACGAGACTACAATTACCGGGCCGCTTTTTCCCGTCCCTGTGCCGAAAGCGATGGGGCTAAATTATAGGTGTGCGGCGAGTGCCCGGCGTGCCCTGGCCCCGGGTCCTACAGAGGTAATAATGGAGGCTTTTCAGCAGGCCGGGCACCCATCTGGCTGACTGGGCCATGCGGAGTGAACACTCTCCTCTTCTCATCTCTCTCCCCCGGCAGCAGTCAGCTGCTCTGTGGCAGGGCCAGACAATTAAGATGTGTTTACACTGTGTTTAGAGGCGTGCTAATGGGATGATACCGATAGGGTCTGTTTACACCGGTGATACTAATCATCACAGCCTGGTCAGAGAAAGAAAACATCTAGCTCGCCAGTACCCACCCCATGTAAACACACAAACTAACTATTATTGGCTTTGGCCCTCAACTACCACGCATATGTGAGTTCTGGCCTCATTTGGACTCAAACCCCAATTGCTACTCACAGTGTGAGTGCTGTGGCTAGCAGACTAAATAACAGCCAGAATAGAAAGGACCCTGTGTTGACCACTACAGGTGAGTGCAGTTGGATCCCACCATCCCTCCAGTTCTGGCAGTCTAGTTCTCTGGCTAGCTATTATACCTCTTCAACCAGAGTGTTCTCTCAGGGATGAACACTCCAGTGACACGACAGCACACACACACACTGGTGTGTGCTTTGGCATCCAAATTCCAGTCTGCCTCTCAATCTCTCCCTCCCCCCTCATTTTCACACGTTGTTATGCAAATGAAGCAAAGTCTGTGACTGTCACAGATTTAATGAAGCAAAAAGTGAAATTGGAAAGGGGAAGAGGGGGTTCATGTGGGTCACACTGGGTTTCTAAGAGGCAGCTTTTGTTTTGTGTCTGGGGCTCATTCTGTTCTCTCCCCGGGGCGTCAGGATGGGGTGGATATGGATCTGAACAGGGCCCAGTTGGGCCATGTCCCTCTGGGGTTGGGGTGACCCTACATGTACCTGTGGACATCCCCTTCACTGGATCTCTGAATATATTTCTCTATAGGATGATACTGTGGAGAGGAATCAAAGCCTTGACAAATGACAAAGAAAGCCTTGGCTGCTGTTCCCCAGAATGGTTGGGTTTTCTGCCTGCAGGCCACGGCCTCATTGTGATTGAATGGTATTGGATGAAAACCTGCAGACAACTGATGAAGAAAACATGGAAAACCAGCTGTGTGGTTCTATGAAATCGATTGATAAATCAAGTACCAAGTATCAAGGGGTAGGACACCAGCAAACACTGCAGCTCTTGAGAACTGGACTAAGAGGCTAGAGTTGAATTCCTTAGCTGTAGGTATGAACTCACTGGGCCAGGGATATTTTTTTAAATTTTATTTCACCTTTATTTAACCAGGTAGGACAGTTGAGAACAAGTTCTCATTTACAACTGCGACCTGGCCAAGATAAAGCAAAGCGACAAAAACAACACAGAGTTACACATGGAATAAACAAACGTACAGTCAATAACACAAAATAAAAATCTATATACAGTGTTCCAATGTAGTAAGATTAGAGAGATAAGGCAATAAATAGGCCACAGTGGCAAAATAATTCCATTCAGCATTAACACTGGAGCGATAGATGTGCAGATGATGTGCAAGTAGAGATACTGGGGTGCAAAAGAGCAAAAATAAATAATATGGGGATGAGGTAGTTGGGTGGGCTATTTACAGATGGGCTCTGTACAGGTGCAGTGATCGGTAAGCTGCTCTGACAGCTGATGCTTAAAGTTAGTGAGGGAGATAAGACTCCAGCTTCAGTGATTTTTGCAAATCATTCCAGTCATTGGCTGCAGAGAAATGGAAGGAAAGGCAGCCAAAGGAGGAGTTGGCTTTGGGGATGACCAGTGAAATATACCTGCTGGAGTGCGTACTACGGGTGGGTGTTGCTACGGTGACCAGTGAGCTGAGATAAGGTGGGGCTTTACCTAGCAAAGACTTATAGATGACCTGGAGCCAGTGGGTTTGGCGACGAATATGAAGCGAGGGCCAGCCAACGAGAGCATACAGGACGCAGTGGTGGGTAGTATATGGAGCTTTGGTGACAAAACAGATGGCACTGTGATAGACTACATCCAATTTGCGGAGTAGAGTGTTGGAAGTCAAAGTCAAGGATCGGTAGGATAGTCAGTTTTACAAGGGTATGTATGAGGGTATCACTCAGCATGAGTGAAGGAGGCTTTGTTGCGAAATAGGAAGACGATTCTAGATTTCATTTTGGATCGGAGATGCTTAATGTGAGTCTGGAAGGAGAGTTCACAGTCTAACCAAACACCTAGGTATTTGTAGTTGTCCACATATTCTAAGTCAGAACCGTCCAGAGTAGTGATGCTAGTCGGGCGGGCAGGTGTGGGCAGCGATCGGTTGAAGAGCATGCATTTAGTTTTACTTGCATTTAAGAGCAATTGGAGGCCACGGAAGGAGAGTTGTATGACATTGAAGCTCGTCTGGAGGTTTGTTAACACACAGTGTCCAAAGATGGGCCAGAAGTATACAGAATGGTGTCGTTTGCGTAGAGGTGGATCAGAGAATCACCAGCAGCAAGAGCGACATCATTTATATATACAGAGAAAAGAGTCGGCCCGAGAATTGAACCTTGCGGCAACCCCATAGAGACTGCCAGAGGTCCGGACAACAGGCCCTCCTATTTGAGACACTGAACTCTATCAGAGAAGTAGTTGGTGAACTAGACGAGGCAGTCATTTGAGAAACCAAGGCTATTGAGTCTGCCGATAAGAATGCGGTGATTGACAGAGTCGAAAGCCTTGGCCAGGTCGATGAAGACTGCTGCACAGTACTGTCTTTTAATCGATGGCGGTTATGATATCGTTTAGTACCTTGAGCGTGGCTGAGGTGCACCCATGACCAGCTCGGAAACCAGATTGCATAGCGGAGAAGGTACGGTGGGATTCGAAATGGTCGGTGATCTGTTTGTTAACTTGGCTTTCTAAGACTTTAGAGAAAGAGTGTCTCCCCCTTTGAAGAGGGGGATGACCCGCAGCAGCTTTCCAATCTTTAGGTATCTCAGATGATACGAAAGAGAGGTTGAATAGGCTAGTAATAGGGGTTGCAACAATTGCAGCGGATCATTTTAGAAAGAGGTTCCAGATTGTCTAGCCCAGCTGATTTGTATGGGTCCAGATTTTGCAGCTCTTTCAGAACATCAGCTATCTGGATTTGGGTGAAGGAGAAGCGGGGGAGGGACTTGGGCAAGTTGCTGCAGGGGGTGCAGAGCTGTTGGCCGGGGTAGGGGTAGCCAGGTGGAAAGCATGGCCAGCCGTAGAAAAATGCTAATTGAAATTCTCGATTGTCATGGATTTATCGGTGGTGACAGTGTTTCCTAGCCTCAGTGCAGTGGGCAGCTGGGAGGAGGTACTCTTATTCTCCATGGACTTTACAGTGTCACAAAACGTTTTCGAATTTGTGCTACAGGATGCAAATTTCTGTTTGAAAAAGCTAGCCTTTGCTTTCCTAACTGACTGTGTATATTGGTTCCTAACTTCCCTTAAAAGTTGCATATCGCAGGGGCTATTCGATGCTAATGCAGTACGCCACAGGATGTTTTTGTGCTGGTCAAGGGCAGTCAAGTCTGGAATGAACCAAGGGCTATATCTGTTCTTAGTTCTACATTTTTTGAATGAGGCATGCTTATTTAAGAGATGGTGAGGAAAGCACTTTTAAAGAATAACCAAGCATCCTCTACTGATGGGATGTGGTCAATATCCTTCCAGGATACCCGGGCCAGGTCGATTAGAAAAGGCCTGCTCGCTGAAGTGTTTTTGGGAGCATTTCACAGTGATGAGGGGTGGTCGTTTGACGGCTGACCCATTACAGACGCAGGCAATGAGGCAGTGATCGCTGAGATCCTGGTTGAAGACAGCAGAGGTGTATTTAGAGGGCAGGTTGGTCAGGATGATATCTATGAGGGTGCCCGTGTTTACAGATTTAGGGTTGTACCAGGTCGGTTCCTTGATAATTTGTGTGAGATTGAGGGCATCTAGCTTAGATTGTAGAACGGCCGGGGAGTTAAGCATATCCCAGTTTAGGTCACCTAACAGTACAAATTCTGAAGATTGAAGGGGGGCAATCAATTCACATATGGTGTCCAGGGCACAGCTGGGGGCTGAGGGGGGTCTATAACAAGCGGCAAGTGAGACTTATTTCTGGAAAGGTGGATTTTTAAAAAGTAGAACCTTGAACTGTTTGGGCACAGACCTGGATAGCATGACAGAACTCTGCAGGCTATCTCTGCAGTAGATTGCGACTCTGCCCCCTTTGGCAGTTCTATCTTGGCGGAAAATGTTGTAGTTAAGGATGGAAATTTCAGAATTTTTGGTGGGGGAAATCTGACATTTGGATAGAACCCAAGTTAACGAGAGTGTGTGGGGGGGGTTAGGGGGGGAAAAAAGTTACCCGCTCCCCGACTGCCCATCAGCATGTTACACACACCAGCAGAGTTGTACTGGGGGAAGGAACATGTTAGCTAGCCTGCGAGGGAATGAGCATCCATCAGAGGAGAGACAGCTCATCTCTTCTTCTCTCCTTCCTGACGGCACCACTAATCACCACGACCAGTGGCTCGGCGCTAACATGACCAAATGGAGGCTAGGCGTCCAAGCAGACGGAGTGGTATGTATATCAGCCAAGCCAGCCAGCCAGGGATCTGAAACTCATCCAGCCACATACTGCCACGGCCAGGTAAACAAATATCACACAGGCCATTAATCCCTCTAATTTCCCTGCCTTGCGTTCCACTAGGCCCCTGCAGACCCAGGGCTGTGTTTACCGGTGGACCCCACAGAGGCTTTAGCTATCCCTATGCAGGGGGATGAAGGGAAAGGTGGAGAGGTGAAGGTGGAGGTAAAGGAAGGAAGTAAGGAAAACAACAAAGCCATTAAAAGCGGGGAGCCAGTGAGCGGTCCTGCCACAAGTCATGATCTTCAGTGCGGGCCTGGCTGTCTGTAGCGCGGCCCGGTAGACCGGGGCAGCGAGGTGTGCTAATGTGGATGACAAGCCGCCGCCGCACTCACTGGGGCTAATGGCCAGCTAACCCCCCCCTCCCACCCTCCCTTCACAGCACCTCTGCTTGAATTCACATGCAAATTTGTGTGTGTGAAATGTTCAAGCACTTTCCCGGACATGATATGCCATTAGTATCAGGACGGATTTCTGTAATTCTGTTAAAGTAGCGCAAGTCCTGTAATTTTCTCTCGCTCTCTCTCTGTGACGGGGGGAGACAAGGCGGACAGAAGGGGGGGGGTGAGAGTGACACGCATCTTGAAGGAAAGAGAGAGAGGTAGCGTGAGAGAGACGGGGCACACATTTACGCTGTCACTGTGTGCACAAAGCAAAGAAGAAACACTTTTATTGTAATTGGGTCTTACATGGGCAGGCAGAAACCCACCGTGGCATTCAGATAATGGCTGGTTAATGTGGGCGTCCTGAGAGTGAGAAAAAGGCGGCTGCTGCCTGCTCCTCGCCACATGCATACAGCCTGCTCTGAGAAAATAATTACTCCTTCAGCAGACATTTAACTGCATCAAACACTTCCTTCACTCAGGAGTTGAACTTTGCTGTTCTTTCATATGGCTTATGGATATAGGCATCTTGTAAAGAAAGATATACAGTTGAAGTCAGAAGTTTACGTACACTTAGGTTGGAGTCATTAAAACTCGTTTTTCAAAATTCCAGAAAATGATGTCAATTAGCCTATCAGAAGCTTCTAAAGCCATGACATCATTTTCTGGAATTTTGGTGTATGTAAACTTCTGACCCACTGGAATTGTGATACAGTGAAATAATCTGTCTGTAAACAATTGTTGGAAAAATTACTTGTCAAGCAAAACTATAGTTTGTTAACAAGAAATTTGTGGAGTGGTTGAAAAACGAGTTTTAATGACTCCAACCTAAGTGTACGTGTACCTGTGGGTGTATTTCAAGGCCTACCTTCAAACTCAGTGCCTCTTTGCTTGACATCATGGGAAAATCAAAAGAAATCAGCCAAGACCTCAGAAAAAACATTGTAGACCTCCACAAGTCTGGTTCATCCTTGGGAGCAATTTCCAAACGCCTGAAGGTACCACGTTCATCCGTACCAACAATAGTACACAAGTATAAACACCATGGGACCACGCAGCCGTCATAACGCTCAGGAAGGAGATGCGTTCTGTCTCAGAGATGAAAGTACTTTGGTGCGAAAAGTGCAAAACAATCCCAGAACAACAGCAAAGGACCTTGTGAAGATGCTGGAGGAAACAGGTACAAAAGTATCTATATCAACAGTAAAACGAGTCCTATATCAACATAACCTGAAAGGCCGCTCAGCAAAGAAGAAGTCACTGCTCCTAAACCGCCATAAAAAAAACAGACTACGGTTTGCAAAAGCACATGGGGACAAAGATCGTACTTTTTTGAGAAATGTCCTCTGGTCTAATGAAACAAAAATAGAACTGTTTGGCCATAATGACCATTGTTATGTTTGGAAGAAAAAGGGGGAGGCTTGCAAGCCGAAGAACACCATCCCAACTGTGAAGCACGGGGGTGGCAGCTTCATGTTGTGGGGGTACTTTGATGCAGGAAGGACTGGTGCACTTCACAAAATAGATGGCATCATGAGGGCGGAAAATTATGTGGATATATTGAAGCAACATCTCAAGACATCAGTCAGGAAGTTAAAGCTTGATCGCTAATGGGTTTTCCAAATGGACAATGACCCCAAGCATACCTCCAAAGTTGTGGCAAAATGGCTTAAGGACAACAAAGTCAAGGTATTAGAGTGGCCATCACAAAGCCCTGACCTCAATCCCATAGAAAATGTGTCGGTAGAACTGAAAAAGCGTATGATAGCAAGGAGGCCTACAAACCTGACTCAGTTACACCAGCTCTGTCAGGAGGAATGGGCCAAAATTCACCCAACTTATTGTGGGAAGCTTGTTGAAGGCTACCCGAAACGTTTGACCCAAGTTAAACAATTTAAAGGCAATACACTCAATTAGTATTTGGTTGCATGTAAACTTCTGACCCACTGGGAATGTGATGAAAGAAATAAAAGCTGAAATAAAATCCCTCTACTATTATTCTGACATTTCACATTCTTAAAATAAAGTGGTGATCCTAACTGACCTAAGACAGGGAATTTTTACTAGGATTAAATGTCAGGAA
Organism: Salvelinus namaycush; assembly: GCF_016432855.1. Taxonomy (NCBI): domain Eukaryota; kingdom Metazoa; phylum Chordata; class Actinopteri; order Salmoniformes; family Salmonidae; genus Salvelinus; species Salvelinus namaycush. The sequence goes on from NC_052341.1 coordinate 18,032,237, forward strand.
TTGTTAAAAACTGAGTTTAAATGTATTTGGCTAAGGTGTATGTAAACTTCTGACTTCAACTGTAGATGTACAGGCTTAACCAAACCACACATTTATCCCTAAAATATGACTGACCGGGAACAAGTCTGGTGTTAGCCTGCTGAGCTAAAGCCAAAGCATTAGCTCAGGGAGCTAACGGATGTCTTCAGGTCTTAAGCATGGTGACTTTTCAGGCAAGGTTTCTCAGCAACTAACAGAAAGCAACTTCCCTCGACTATGTTGCCCTGACAGTGTCTAATGCCCACTCACCTTCCAGTCTGCCCTGCTTGGTCAGGACCTTGACTAGAGCCACGTACTTGCTGGAATCCAGAGACACAGAGGAATCCTTACGGCTCCTAGACATGGGGGGGTTGAGAGAGTTAGACCATAGATTAGAGAAATGTAAAAAAATATATATATATATTAATTAATTTGTGTGTGAAAGATCTCGAACGTGGCTGATGCAGTTCATGTCACAATTGCAACTCCCATCTCCCTACAATTCAGATTCCTCTACCCCCCCCCCCCCCTCTGATGAAGCAGTGCATGGGAAAGGGAGACAGAGATTGGAGCTGAAGGTGAGTGCAGCACCGAGGCCTTTCTGTTTCTGAAAGGTTACAGATGCAGGGTGTGGGGCGAGGAGAAGAGATGGGGGTACATACGCACCGGATTCATCAGAACACCCCTGTCCACTGCTCTGGCCCGGCCAGTGCATTAACGTCTCTCCTAATCCAGCTCATGTTCAACTTTATTGCTTAGCTGGACCGAGTATAGGGGAATGTGTGTGTGTTTCCCAGTCCACTTACAGCTCTCTTTTCAAGTTCAGCGCCTCTTCCACATTGTCATGGCGACAGCAGAGGTGGATGAGGGTGGCGTAGCTCCCGGCAACCATGTCTGCCTCGTGTTGTTTTTTCAGCTCCAGAGCCCTGTCCAGTTTCTGTCAGAAAGACAAGACGTCTTTAAAAATCAACCTTCATCTCAAATGCTTAATCCTAAGGCTGGACTCATAGCTCACAACTGCAGAGCCGCAATAGTCAGCCGGCCCAGTAGGACATTAACAACCCTCATTTAATTGTCTCTTACTGTCGAGCAGCAGACTATCACTCTGGAACTGAACCAGGTTTAAGCGTAACAAACATTACCCAAAAGAGAGAGGGCATGTGTGCTGAGACTGTACCTCCTCGGCACACAGAGTGAGGATGAGTTGTTTCAGGGTAGCTCCTACTGGTTTACTGTCAGCCTTCAGCTCAGCCAGCCTGCTCTCCAGCACCAAAACCTTGCCATCCAGACTCTGAAAGGTAGACAGGAAAACATTACACACACTCTCCCTAAATGACCATCACCTATATCTCTAAAACCCAATGAATACACTCACAACGACTCTGTTGTCTGAGAAGTTCAGAGGTTCTTGGCTGTCCACCAGGGCGATGACATCCTAAAAGAAACCAAAAGAACCACGTAAGAAAGAAACCAAAACTGCATCATTAAGAATACCTTCACATACAGCAGCTGTGAGTCAGTGATTTAGGACAGATACCTTGATGAGCTCAGGCACGTGATAGGAGTCTAGCAGGTTTCTGATCCCTCTGTAGATGTTCCCTGGGATGATGATACCCTGCAGGCCAAACACAGGAGAACAGGATTAAAATAAATTCTCTTTCACCTTGGGTTGTCCATTTTAGGAGGGGGCAGATTGCTAATCTGAAATTTGAGATTTGGGACATGGGTAATCTGAAACTCATTATCCGCATAGACAACTCTTAATCTGAGATCAATGTGTGTAAGCCTGTCAGAGGGGTTGTATTTATGAATGGGATGAGTCAAATATCTGTGTGTGTGTACCATGCTCTTCAGCTGGTTGAAGTACTGCCTGAGCTTGTCCTCCTGAGCCTGCACCTCTGCCTCAGTCATGCTGTCCATCAGGTTATAGAGAAAGTAGGACACAGCCTCTGTAGAGATGGAAGAGAGGAGTGATGTTATACGTGCACACACACACACAGATGGATACAAGGACATAGAACGTGGTCCCAGGATAATGGCTGTGTGTGTGTGTGTGTGAGAGAGAGTAGTGCTGACGGTATTCTTTGAGTGAAGCAAACAGTAATGCGTGTCGGGCGGGTGGCAGTGGGTGACAGCCTCGCACTCTGGGGCGGCCGTGCGGAGGACACAACGGGAAGTGACACGGATAACTGTCTCCATCTCTCCCACCAGCACTGCAGCCCGGTCAGACCACACACAGACACGGAGAGACACAGCCGCGCCACACACACTGAAAGACACACATTCCTGACAAACTAGACTGAGACGCAGGCTGTTTGTTCAGCACTGTGTCAGCAGCCTGGGCCCATTTTCCCTGACAGACAGGCTGTCCCTCTGGCCAGGTCTCACACCCACCCTATATCTAGGGCAGGACATGAACGTGCAAACAGTCTTCATAACGCAGAGTGAGCGCATCAGCAGACTCCTGCAACGGAGACTGCAGATATATACGCAGTGAACGCATAGACAGAGACACAGACACAGTACCCTCAGAAAGTATTTATACCCCTTGAGCACCCACCACCTTTTGTTTGTTATAACCCGAATTTGAAAAAGGATTCAATTGAGATGTGCCACTGATCTACACACAATAATCCACAATGTCAAAGTGGAATTTTGTTTAAGAAATGTTTACAAATTAATGAAAAATTTAAAGCAGAAATGTCTTTAGTCAATAACCTTCAACGCCTTTGTTATGGCAAGCCTAAATGGATTCAGGAGTAAACATGTGCTTAACAAGTCACATAATAAGTTGCATGGACTCACTCTGTGTGCAATAATAGTGGTTGACATTATTTTTTTATGAGTACTCCATCTCTACCCCACACATTCAATTATATGTAAGGTTCCTCAGTCGAATAGTGAATTTCAAGCAAAGATTCAACCACAAGGGAGGTTTTCCAATGTCTCGCAAAGAAGCGCATCTATTGGTAGATGGTGCATCAATACACCCAGTCACTACAAAGTAACCGGCAACTGAGTTAGGAAGGACGCCTGAGGAAGGAAACCACTCAGGATTTTCACCATGAGGCATATAGTGATTTTAATGGCTGAGAGAGGATGGAACAACATTGAAGTTAGTCCACAATACTAACCTAAAATGACAGTGAAAAGGAAGTATGTACAGAATAAAAAAATATTCAAAAACATGCATCCTGTTTGCATTAAGGCACTAAAGTAATACTGCAAACAAAAAGAAACTTCAAAGAAATGTACTTTTGGTCCTAAATACAAAGCATGATGTTTGGGGCAAATCCAACACATCACTGAGTACTACACTTCATATGTTCAATCATGGTGGTGGCTGCATCATGTAATGGATATTCTCGTCATCGGCAAGGACTAGTTTTAAAAAAAGAAAGTAATCGAGATACGCACAGCGAAACTCCTAGAGGAAAACCTGGTTCAGTCTGCTTTCCAACAGACACTGGGAGACAAATTTACCTTTCAGCAGGACAATAAAAAAAAAACACAAGGCCAAATCTACACTGGAGTTGCTTACCAAGATGACATTGAATGTTCCTGAGTGGCCTAGTTACAGTTTTGACTTAAATTGGGATGAAAATCTATGTCAAGACTTGAAAATGTCTAGCAATGATCAACAACCAACTTGACAAAGCTTGAATAAAAATGGGCAAATATTGTACAATTCAGGTGTGCAAAGCTTGCAGAGACTGACCCAAAAAGATTCACAGCTGTAAATCGCTGCCAAAAGGTGATTCAAACATGTATTGACTCAGGGGGTTGAATATCTAATAAAGATAGTGTTTTAATTTTTCATGAATCTTTAAAAAAATGTAAAACATTTTCTTCCACTGACAGAATTGTGTAGATCGTTGAAAAACAATTAAATCCCAATTTCTAACAAAATGTGGAAAAAGTCAAGGGGTGTGAATACATTCTGAAGGCACTGTACAGACATGGACACAAATACTTGACTGTCCCGTGTGGCTCAGTTGGTAGAGAATGGAACTTGCAACGCCAGAGTTATGGGGCACCAGCACAAATAAAGTATGAAAATGTATGCGCTCACTACCGGATTAGAGTATGCTAAATGAGTCCAACGTAAAAAAATAAATAAAAATAGATAGTGTTCTTATGGCCAGATTTTCATCCATTCACAAATGATCTTACCAGCAGATCCTGTAGCTCCCTGAGAGAAACGATCATCTTTGTACAGCAGCTCAGTGATCTGAAAACAAACACAACCTTAAGAGATGCATCTCATACAAAGACACACCTACATACAAATCACACAGCATCACACCTGAATAGTGAAAACTCATGCCCCAGAATTATATAGCAGTCATATTGTTGCCTTTTAAAATGCATCAATACAATCAACAGGGGAACGGTTAGAAAAAAAACATTGCAGAAATAAATATCTATAAAACTGGTAATAGTCTAGAGGTCATCCAAATTGCAATCAAGATTTTATATGTCATACATTTCTACCTGCAACATTATGAACCTTCCACCTGCTTCAATAAACCCCTGACAGTTTCTCCTAGCCGATTATGAACAGAGCTGAAACCAAGCAGCAGTGCTGTGCATTGTCTTACCTTGGCCATGCTCTCCAGATCGTCAGACCTGTAGGGGGCAGCAGAGGACAAGACATCAGGATACAAGGACACCGACAGAAATAAGCACACAGAATCAGGATACTTTGGCTGACAGAGGCAGCCCAATTCTGAATTTTCTTTACCTAGTTCTCAAAACATATATCTGATGTGATTGGTCAAAGACCAATTTGTGGAGAAAGAAATTATGAGAATTAGGTTGCCTGTGTAAGCGCAGCCACATACAGTACTAGTCAAAAGTTTGGACACCTACTCATTCATGGGTTTTTCTTTATTTTGACTATTTTCTACATTGTATAATAATAGTGAAGACATCACAACTATGAAATAACACATATGGAATCATGTAGTATCCAAAAACGTGTTCATTAATCTAATCAAAATATATTTTATATTTGAGATTCTTCAAAGTAGCCACCCTTTGCCTTGACAGCTTTGCACACTCTTGGCATTCTCTCAACCAGCTTCATGAGGTAGTCACCTGGAATGCATTTCAATTAACAGGTGTGCCTTGTTAAAAGTTAATTTGTGGAATTTCTTTCCTTCTTAATGCATTTGAGCCAATCAGTTGTGTTGTGACAAGGTAGGGTTGGTATACAGAAGGATAGTCCTATTTGGTAAAAGACCAAGTCGATTTTATGGCAAGAACAGCTCAAAAAAGCAAAGAGGAACGATAGTTCATCATTACTTTAAGACATGAATGTAGTCATCTTCAAACGCCCAGAAAAGGCTACTCTCCTCGATGTTATCCTCACAAATAATCCTGATAGGTATCAGTCTGGTGTTTTCTGTAATGACCTTAGTGATCACTGTTTTACAGCCTGTGTTCGTAATGGCTGCTCAGTGAAAAGACCTGTCCTGATTTGTCATAGACACTTGCTAAAAAACTTTAATGAGCAAGCCTTCGTTCATGACCTGGCCTCTGTAAATTGGTATAGAATCAGCTTGATCCCTTCCGTCGAAGACGCTTGGACCTTCATTTTCAATATTTTCAATGATATTGTTAACAAACACACGACCCTCAAGAAAATGAGAATTAAAAACAGGTTCAGCCCCTTGTTCGACAGTGATCTTGTGGAGTTACTACACCTCTAGAATTGCATTTGGCGAAAGGCTCGGCACACTCATACTCAGGTTGACTGGCTATCGTTCAGGCAAATGAGAAATAAGTGCACTCAGGCTATCCGGAAGGCCAAAGTTAGTTACATTAAGGAGCAGTTCTCTCTCTGTGGGTCTAACCCCAAGAAGTTCTGGAGAACGGTTAAAGACATAGAAAATAAACCCTCCTCCTCACAGCTGCCCATGCCCTTAATGTTGATGATGTGGTTGTTATTGACAAGAAGCACATGGCTGAGCTCTTTAAATCACCACTTCATTAAGTCAGGATTCAAATTTGACTCAGCCATGCCTCCCTGCCCATCCAACATTTCCTCATCTCCCACCCCTTCTAATGCGACTATCCCCGATGTTTCTCCCTCTTTTAAAATCCTGCCCCGCTACAAAGTTTCCCCCTGCAGGCAGTCACTGAGTCCGAGGTGCTAAAGGAGCTCCTTAAACTTTACACCAAAAAAACATCTGGGTCAGATGGTTTAGACCCTTTCTTCTTTAAAAAGTTCATTTTTTATTTATTTAACTAGGCAAGTCAGTTAAGAAAAATATCTTATTTACAATGACGGCCTACCCCGGACGACGCTGGGCCAATTGTGCGCCGCCCTAAGGGACTCCCAATCACGGCCGGATGTGATACACCGCCAAGCCTGTCTCTCCTTTCTGGGGAGGTTCCCATTGCTTGGAAGGCAGCCACAGCTCGTCCTTTATTTAAAGGGGGTGATCAAGCTGATCCAAACTGTTATATGTCTATTTCACCGTTTATCAAAAAAGTTTTGGAAAAACGTGAAAATAAATCAACAGACTGGCTTTCTTGATGTCTATAGCATTCTCTCGGGTATGCAATCTGATATCCACTCAGGTTATGGATGTGTCACTGCAACCTTAACGGTCCTCAATGACGTCATCATTGCCCTCGATTCTAAGCAATATTGTGCTGCTATTTTTATTGACTTGGCCAAAGCTTTTGATATGGTAGACCATTCCATTCTTGTGGGCTGGCTAAGGAGTATTGGTGTCTCTGAGGGTCTTTGGCCTGATTTGCTAACTACGTCTCTCAAAGAGTGTAGTGTATTAAGTCAGAAAATCTGCTGTCTCAGCCACTGCCTGTCACCAAGGGAGTAGCCCAAGGCTCAAACCTAGGACCCACGCTCTTCTCAATTCACATCAACAACATAGCTCAGGCAGTAGGAAGCTCTCTCATCCATGTATATGCAGATGACAGTCTTATACTCAGCTGGCTCCTCCCCGGATTTTGTGTTAAATGCTCAACAACAAAGCTTTCCTAGTGTCCAACAAGCTTTCTCTACCCTTAACCTTGTTCTGAACACCTCCAAAACAAAGGTCATGTGGTTTGGTAAGAAGAATGCCCCTCTCCCCACAGGTGGGATTACTACCTCTGAGGGTTTAGAGCTGGATGTAGTCACCTCATACAAGTACTTGGGAATACGGCTAGACGGTACACTGTCCTTCTCTCAGCACATATCAAAGCTGCAGGCTAAAGTTAAATCTAGACTTGGTTTCCACTATCGTAATCGTTCCACTTTCACCCCAGCTGCCAAACTAACCCTGATTCAGATGACCATCCTACCCATGCTAGATTACGGAGACATCATTTATAGATCAGCAGGTAAGGGTGCTCTCTAGCGGCTAGATGTTCTTTACCATTCAGCCATCAGATTTTCCACCAATGCTTCTTATAGGACACATCACTGCACTCTATACTCCCCCGTAAACTGGTCATCTCTGTATTTCCGTCGCAAGACCCACTGGTTGATGCTTATTTATAAAACCCTATTAGGCCTCACCCCCCCCCGACCCCATCTGAGATATCTACTGCAGCCCTCATCCTCCACATACAACACCCGTTCTGCCAGTCACATTCTGTTAAAAGTCCAAAGCATACACATCCCTGGGTCGCTCTTCTTTTCAGTTTGCTGCAGCTAGCGACTGGAACGAGCTGCAACAAACACTCAAACTGGACAGTTTAATATCAATCTCTTCATTCAAAGACTCAATCATGGTCACTCTGACTGACAGTTGTGGCTGCTTTGTGTGATGTATTGTTGTCTCTACCTTCTTGCCCTTTGTGCTGTTGTCTGTGCCCAATAATGTTTGTACCATGTTTTGTGCTGCTACCATGTTGTGCTGTCATGTGTTGCTTTGTTCTGAACGGATGATCTCTGTATGTGTGGTCCCCACCGTGAAGCACGGAGGTGGTGTGATGGTGCTTTGCTGGTGTCAACTGTCAGTGATATATTTAGAATTCAAGGCACACTTAACCAGCATGGCTAACACAGCATTCTGCAGTGATATGCCATCCCATCTGGTTTGAGCTTAGTGGGACTATCATCTGTTTTTCAATGACCCAACCTCCAGGCTGTGTAAGGGCTATTTGACCAAGGAGAGTGATGGAGTGCTGCATCCGAGGACCTGGCCTCCACAATCACCCAACCTCAACCCAATTGAGATGGTTTGGGGTAAGTTCGACTGCAGAGTGAAGGAAAAGCATCCAGCAAGTGCTGAGCATATGTGGGAACTCCTTCAAGACTCATGAAGCTGGTTGAGAGAATGCCAAGTGTGCAAAGCTGTCATCAAGTCAAAGGGTGGCTACTTTGAAGAATCTCAAATATGTTTTGTTTTTTGCACTTTTCTGGTTACTACGTGATTCCATATGTGTTATTCTATAGTTGACGTCTTCACTATTATTCTACAAAGTAGAAAATAGTAAAAATAAAGAAAAACCCTTGAATGAGTAGGTGTCCAAACTTTTGACTGGTATTGTACATACACAGGAATCAGCACAGAGACATACAGCAAGCTTCTATAAGAACAATATGACAGATTACTGACATATGAGTCCCAATGGAACATGACAACTCTGTTAATGTCACATGGCAAATCACCAGTAAACAGACAGGGATGACAAGAGCCTGGGCCTTCTGAAGGAGCAAACTATCAATTCTGAATGCTCTAACAGAGATACATGATCACTGAAAACAATGCAACAGGGACAGAGATATATACACACACACACAGGACAGAGAAGAGGACTGCCACTTTGCCTTGACAAATCATCTGAGGAAGAGAGGAACTTGACTGAAGGGAAGAAAAGAGGCACCCTATACAATATTTAGATGAATAGTCACCCGAAAACCATGTCAGACACACCCACACAAAACGATTCCTAAATTATGATGACACAGCCGTGCGTATGTGGCGTTGTCAGCTGGTTTAAGAGAGGCACAGAGACGAGAAGAGGGTGGAGGGGGAGCGGGGGTCTTTAATGATTAAATTATCCCTTGACCTTGCTCTGACAGAAGCAGGTTGTGGAGTGTAGTGACATGGCTCTGACACAGCACACCCTACCCAGTGACACCCCGCTCTTCTTTGGCGTCAACCCCAATTATGGGCATAACAGGCCGCCTGCCAACGACAACACCGCAAGGCTCACAGCTGAATCTATAACAGACAGCCAGTCTACCAGGAACATCGTCCAGAGACCAGTGAGAAACGAGTGCAGATGTAGTCGAAATCATTCACATGACATTCATCTAGAAACTTGTCAATCTTCCTCCTGAGGAGGTGATGATGTTTCTAACATCTGCAATATCAGCCCTTTTAACTATCATTTCATAGTCATAACTAACGAGTGTGTGTATATTGGTGTGAGGGGAGGACAGTACAGCAGCACACAAACACCAGTAAGTATGCCAGGACCTCTGGGCTCCCTGGGGGGGTCAAAACAGATGAGGGCAGGAGGAGTGGGTGTACAGCGTAAACATGTACATCATTGCCCTCCTGCCTGTAGCCTGCCTACAGACCTCAGGCTGGGTAGGGGCCAGGCACAGCCTTAGGGGCAGGGCTCAGAGTACCCTCATTAACATATATCCCAGGGTGCTCCTGGGCCAGGGCTGCAGGTCAGGACCACTGACTGACTGTGTCCATATGCATGAGGCGGCCAGGGCCCGGAACTGGGTGACCTGCTACAGGGAGAACAACACTGCAGTCTAACTCACTCACTGACAGAGGGGGAGAAGGCAAACCAACACATTTGCACACACACTTTACACTTGTAAAGACAAACAGAGCACTCTTACTCTAAAAACAGTTACCACGTAAGAGAACTCACCTTCTGAAGCCCTGGATGAGACTTCCTCTGAAGGTACTCAGGTCCAGGGCAGGGAAGGAGGGAGCAGACACTGGAGAGGGAGTGAGAAACAGACACATTCTGAGGAGTACACTAAGGATGTTTGGTTTCCCAAAGCCTTTTTAGATAGAAGTGACATGTCAATGTGGTGTGAAAGACCAATAAGACTAAAGAGAAATATCCAAGCAACCAGATGGACAAAAAAAGAGGTGTGTGACAGATTAAGTGAATGAGAGCAAACGGGTAGAGTGAACGAGCATCCATTATTAAACACCCCTCCACCTCATCCCCTCCCATCCCATCGCTCTTCACCTCCACCAGTTTAGGCGCGTTGCTCCCTCGATCCCCCGCTCCGCCAAACATATTCACACACACTAATCACTTAAAAGCCCTGATGAGCTAGGAGTGTACGCGGAGCGGAGAGAGAGCGAAAGAGAGAGAAGAGCAGGCGAGAGACCGCTCTCTGATGGGGCAATTAGGCTCCAGGCAAAACAGAGGCCAGATGCTGATGACGAGAGTCAACTCCCCGGTGCATCCTACATAACCCAACCCTGGGCCCAGAGAGTTACGCTAGGTAGATAGTGCCTCTTGAACGTCTCTGAACTATGAGTGACTAGGAATGGGGCCATCATGAATGTATGTTGGTGTACATAAGTGAACAAAGAAGGTGCATTAGACATGATTACGGGCATAACGACCTGTAATAGATGTATGTTGGTGTACATGATTGAGGATAACAACTAATACAGTAAAGATAGTGATGAAAACAAGGGAAGTGCATTAGACATGATTATCGGCATAATGACCTGTAATAGATGTGTGTTTTGACATGTTGAATGGACAGAGGAAGCCATTAAGACAGAGTTGAAATACAGGTAGATACTCACTCATAACCAACAGTCCTGCCAGGTTCCCACTACCAGCCTTAGAGCGCATCTCAGAGGACAAGAAACCCTCAGACTCCAAGGAGCATCCCATTTCCTACAACAAATACACACCATTCACATGAACACATAAAAATATATAAAATGCAACCATACACACACACACACACACAATCAGAAATGAGCAACACACATACACATCTCATCTTGTACATGGGTGGGGTAGCGCTTCAGGCACTGGTGCCACTTCATGTGGAGGCCACCCACCCTACACACCCACCCACCCTACACACCCTACCTTGAATGCGTCCCGGGCAGCGTCTATGTTCGGGAAAGCAGGCAGGACGTAGAAGGACATTGTCTCTACATCAGCTGGTACATCCACTTCCTGCATGCCCTTCAACACCTCCATGATCCCTGGAGGAACATCAACACAGACTAGCATACCCAGCTCTGCTACAGCACAGACTAGCATACCCAGCTCTGCTACAGCACAGACTAGCATACCCAGCTCTGCTACAGCACAACAGTGGACATCAGGGATAGTGTCAATCCCATTTCCAGTCAATTCAGGAAGCACACTGAAATTCCAATACCAATTTCCTTTAATGCTTTTGAGTGAGGAACATTTGGAATAGGGTATACTTTCGGAGTTGACGGGAATTTAAATATAAATGGACCCCAACCCTGCAGCATCCAGTGGTTGAGGGGCCGGGCTCCAAACCCATTACCACCACCCTGCTCTCCTCGCAAGCCTCCGCCCCAGGTACACATGCATATGGAACAGGCACTTTGCTGCCTAGGCCTGGATGGACATGAGGCCAAGAGTGGAAGGAACCAGTGTGACTGTGTGCGTGCGTTTCTCAGGGTGAGAAATACCTAGCTATGTTTTCATGTATGTTTCCATGCAGACTTCAGCAAAAGGGCAGGCTAAGTGTTTCAGTGATGTATGTGAGCGCAGAGACATATCCTGGCTCCCTCACTCTGTGTGTGTGTGTGTGTGTGTTTACACTCCACTCAGGCCCACACAGCTCTCTGTATCTCAGTCCTCTGGGGAAGGTCTCTGTTCACCTGGTAATACCCTCCACTGCCCCAAAACACACCTGAATAAAAGATAAGGACCTGCTTTTATCCACCATTAAAACCTAACTTAGGAGCCCCAGCCGGGGGTGGAGAAGGAGAGAGGGGTAGCATTAACCAGGTAGGCACCTGGCTCACTCAGGCCACTCCATTATATGTCCTTCATTCACCCCTCTCTCCCTCACAGCTCACTGCCCTCACTGCTTTCAAGAAAAAAGAAAGAGAAAAAAAAGTCGATCTGATGCTTTCTTCTCAATGGAGCCTGTGAGTGTCCTCTCCTCTCATCCTTTCTTCATTTTTTTATGAAAGGAGAAGAGCACCTGTTTTCCTGTTGAATAATCTATGATCCATTTCTGGGCGAGCCAGACTGATAGAAAACATGTCAATGGAGCTGGTAAGTGTCAGTCCCATGTTTTATGAGCTGAAATAAAAGAGCCCAGAAATGTTCCATACGCACAAAAAGCTTCTCTCTCAAATGTTATGAATACATTTGTTTACATCCCTGTTAGTGAGCATTTCTCCTTTGCATGTTGACTGCAGGAATGTCCACCAGAGCTGTTGCCAGAGAACTGAATGTTAATTTCTCTACCATAAGCCACCGCCGTCATTTTCAAGAATTTGGCAGTACGTCCAACCGGCCTCACGTATAACCACGCCAGCCCAGGACCTCCACATGCGGCTTCTTCACCTGCAAGATCATCTGAGACCAGCCACCCGGACAGCTGATGAAACTGAGGAGTACCTCTGTCTGTAATAAAGCCCTTTGGTGGGGAAAAACTCATTCTGATTGGCTGGGCCTGGCTCCCCAGTAGGCGGGCCAGTCATATAAAATCCATAGGTTAGGGCCCTATTAAAATGATTTAAATTGAATGATTTCCTTATATGAACTGTAACTCAGTCAAATTGTTGCATTGGTATTTATATATTCAGTATATACTGTATATGACCTGGTTCTCACATGAGATTCTAGAATCAGCACTTTTTCACTAATGCAAGTGTGCGAGGGAGTGAGTTGCTTTTAAAAGCAGCAAGGTAGGCGCTGGTTCAGTGGTTACTTGGTGAACTAACGCCAAACATCGGGGTTACAAACAGGCTTCATATACACGTTCATAAACTCACTGCATAAAGTAGAATTAATGATCCTTTTGATATTTAGGTAAAAGGTGTTAAGACAGGTTAGCGAACATTTCTTTTTAGCTTTTTCCAAGTGCACTTCATCTTACAAATTAAGCAGGATTCACACTGTGGGAATATCTAGCCCTCTAATATTGCACAGGTGAGGCATGAGACTGGCTGGAGCACAGCAGAGGAACTTCACAGTGACTGACAAGACTGACTCCTTGGGACTGAAGGCTTACTTCTCATCTTAGACGTCCTGATACATGCGCAGGCCAGACTATAACTACATGTCCACTGAGGCAGAGGAGACTAGATGAGAAGCCCTCTGAGTCAAGAGATTGACAAATAGAAAGGGAAAATGAAAGAAGAGAATAGCAAGGAGAGGACCAGAATTAAGTGAACTGGTTGCTATTTCTTACACTCCTCCTCTGTCCTTGAAATGAGTACCTGTACCTTCTCTGCCTCACTCTCCCCCTCTCTCCCTCCATCCGTCGCTCTCGGTTTTTGTCTCTTGGAGTACAGGTGGCTGTGACGATGTCAGATGGAATCACTTCTTGTTCCATTAATTACCACACTAACACTCACAGGGTGGACTGAGGGATGGCAGGAGAGGAAGTGGTGAGAGCTGGGTTAGAGGGAGAGGGGGCATTTGTTGAAGAGGTCGAGGAGAGTTGGTTGGGGAGGGGGGGGAATAGACTGGATGCCTGGTGGCAGACAGGGGGGCTTTAATCGGCACCTCACAAAACATAAAAGCATCTTCGTAAAGCAGAGGCGAACAGAGGCGGCTCGCCGCACCACTTTCTCGCTCTCTCCCTCTCGCCGTTGTCACAAGTGATAAGCGCGCGATCCCTGCTCGGGAGTGACAAGCCGGCCGTGGCTCACGGCTGGTGGGAACAAAAGCAGAGCATATGCTTCCTCAAACTCGCCTGCCCAAATCCACACCTCATCAAAATGCTAAGTTTTTTTGCCCCCGCTCCTGCCCGCCAGTGACACCTGTGGACAGAAAGTGACATGGCGCTTAATATTTCATGCCGGTGCACAGTGGTGCGGGTAATCCAAAGTGAATTCCCTCAGAGCGCTCGCATTTACATGAAATCAAGTCACTCCGCATCAGTCACATCACCTCCACCACGCTGACCCCGAACGCTTTTACACACACACACGGATGGACACAAACACGCCCCTCCTGCAGCCATAGAGCGGCTGCATCATTCATGAGGGTTAACGCTAACAACACAGGGACCAGAGTATAAAAGAAAGAGAAGTTTCTTTGTTTCCGCTAAGCGGTCTGACAACTAAATGGATGTCCGAAATGTTCAAACCAGGGTGGAGTCTGCTAACACGCTACTCTGAACCTTCTGAAGCAGACATTCTCACCTATAACTAAGACTCAAAAAACAAAAAGACTATGTATCGCTTCTCAAAGGCAGAACATTTTGTGACATGACGTCCAAATGTGGTCATTATGACACGAATTTGAACTGGCCTTGGACCATTTCAGTCTAGCCATTTATCTTTCTGAAATAAAGTAGTAACACAAGCAATCATTTTCTATATCAATATATGAAAACACTCCCAATCACTGTTGAAGGATAAACTGCTCCTAAACCCCCTTCTCCCATGAGGCCTTGTAGTTTCTTCAGGGCTGAAACTGGACTATAGGAAACTAGAGGCTTCCACAGCCACTGTAGCAGAATGACCTGTGACCCCTACGCCCACAGCCCCCAGGAGTAGGTAGGGGGTGGGGGATTAAACCCCTCAGGCTACCGTCCCCCAATCCCCACCAAAAAGGGGGACCCAATCCTTTCCCCCTCAGGGCAGGGTAGAGGTCACATCAGCCTCCTCCTCATATGAGAGAAGAGCATCGCTTAGATAAACCTGCCATTATGCTAATTCACCGAGGGACGTTGAAAAGGAGTGAGGTAGCGCAAAAGATGGAGTGCAGCAGAGCAACAAAAGGGGAAGAAAGGAAAGTACAGTTTGACAGTCAGACAACCAAAACAACTTCCAGTCCTGGGCCTGTTTTAGTCTAGGAGGAGAATAAGAACGTACATTAGTTATCCTGCGACCTTCCTTGACCTTTACCAAGATCTATTCCTAGAGGTCCCCTGAGAAAAACGGGGGGGGTCATCATCCGTTCCGTTCTGCCTGGAGTGCCCTCTCTCCATCTCAGGCTCAGATCCGACCTCTTTCCCCCCACTTGCCCCCAAACCAGTGAAATCGTTCCAGGGTGGACCACTCTGGCCCATAAATATTTGACAGGCCCTGCTCTTCTAAAAGCCCCTTACGAAGGAGTGGTCTGGAGAAGTCATAACCTGGCCAAGGCCTGAGTATGCTGTGGGCTCCGAGAGTCTCTCTATCCAGAGAGTACTACATAAAGCCTGTATCTCTACAGTAGACAGACACACAGCAGCATTGGCCCTCAGGGCATCACATTAGGCTCTCACATACACATATGCCTTTCTACCACAGTGACTTAAAACCAATACCTCAACTATCTTCAATCCCTTCTAAAAATGCACACATTTTAGAACAACTATTTCAAGCATCAGAGCATCTAGTTCCAGGAGTGCCTCTCTCATAAAATATATGGATGGTATTGGAGCGACAGAGAAGTCTGTGGGTGTACGTCATGTGAGTGACCTCTCAGACAGTGACATCAGACAGGTCCCATCATGCCCTGCGGTGGGTTAGGGATCAGACCCGGCGCCCACCAGGGAGTGGTATGGAGGCGTCGCCATCCACAAAGCCGTGACGGACAGCTTCCTCACTCATTCTGAACCCTGTCACTCTCTGTGTTAGCCCCGTGAAGAGGAGAGCGACCCAGGGACACCCTGGCAAGTGAAGCTAACATGGGTGGTCAACTTGGAACGTCAATCTACTACAATGGTCAGTCCAGAGGGTGGTACTGGTTCATATCTGCATCTCCAACCACAAAGCATGAATGGGCTAAACAAATGAAGATGGAGGGTTCTATCGAGAGAGCACTGGAGCTGAAATGACCCATCCAATCCCTATTTATCAGTATTTTATATCAAATGGTTTCGTGTTTGTAGGTTTTAAATCACATTTCCATACCTGTTGTGTTCTGGTCCTTAGCATGTTGTGTGAGGAGGGGCCAAAAGTAGTGGGGTCTGATGGGTTGCCCCTGTTCCTTCATCATCTTCATCACCTCCACTGCAGTAGCTGGAGAAAAGGAGGGAATATTAGAGAGATGAAGAACTCCCTCGGCTGTGTAGCCTCCTACTCCTTCCTGTGCATTTCTCAGAAGGATGTAGCGTACCAGTCTTCTTGGCCTCCAGGCAGCAGTAGAGGGTGAACTGCAGGGGAGTAGCGTGGTTGCTGGAGTCCTGCAGCTCCTTGCAGTAGCGCGCCATCTTATCCACTGGCTAAAAACACAGACAGATGGACATTTATTGAGCAGCTCATTTGTAGAATCCGGTGTCGTAGATAAGGGTTGGAACTAAAGTGTGCAGAAGGGTAGCTCTCCAGGAGGCGAGCTTGGGCAATCCTGGTCTAGAACCATTGTTTCCCCTAGGATTGTTTTCAACAGTGGTGGCAAAGTTAGCGGGGGGAACATGGTGGTGGCCGTGGCCAATGGTGCGGTTTTAGAGGCTCCCCTCTTGACCGCAGAGGCAATTTGTTGTTAAAGCTAATTTCCTGCAATTCTACACATTTGGCCATGGCTTACGCCTTGTTGTTATGCTATCTGAGTAACTCAAGCATTATAACAAAGATTTTCCCCGACTGTCTAGTTTTCATTTAGGTAATTGTTAGTTCTCAAAGTATATAGCTCCATTATCTTTTGCACATACTTTATATATGTTTGGAATTGTTTAAGTTTACTCTAAAAACGTTATACCATCACAAAATTGATTTAAACTTTGTATTTTTTTTTTGCAGTGGAAACACTAAAGCCTTACCTTGTCCATGTTGACACAGTGGCGCAGGAAGAAGTTGCCCAGGGTGGGGGAGTCTCCACTCTGGGTCTCTTGCTGCAGGGTGGGGAAGGTCTTCAGCACGGTGAAGGCTGTGTCCTCCTGGCCCTGGGTGATCAGGCTCAGACACAAGTTCATAGCATCTACAGGGGAGAGAGGACAAGAGAGATGGGTTGACTCATCCAATTGACATTCAATTCATCAATATCATAATATTTGTTATCTCAACAACGCATAACCAGAATGTTCAGGGGTAGTTTCAGTCCCTGCACCATCTAGTACAGGACACCTCAACAATAAAGTGTTGAACCTTCACTTGCATTGCAAGTTCCTGAAAAATCACTGTAAAAAGTGCTAGTCCTCCAGAGCTGATCATACCTGGTACATATCCTCTCTCATGTCTCATACGCTCCACTATCTCTGGTACGTGCTGCTGATGGCCTGCCTTGGACAAGCTGAATACCACCTGCATCAGGTCTCTGTCCATCAGACTGGTGTCTGTGTTCTCCACAGCCTCCAGAGTCTGGGGATGGGACACACGGGAGGGTCAGTTCACACTCACACACACCAGGGTTTCTGTTGACCGATTTTAATTTACCGGACCCATATGCATTGTGTGTGTAATCTGATTAGGGTATCCACCCATGGTTCTCAGAATGACAAATCACAGTTAGAATATGGTAATTACCAGAATATGGTAATTAACAGAACATGCAAGTCGAGGATGAAACGATGTGCGGTCCTTCTTATTGAATTCTTATGTGCACTTTAAACATGTTAGACTGTCCACATGGACTTTTTCTCAGTCAACAAGATGAGTAATGAACAGCAAAATCACTAGCCTATGTCAATCTACTATAGTAGAACAGTCTAAGGTAATTATTCTATTGGTCAGCTTGTCAAGAAAGAAATAGCCTATTCCAAACAGCTTCTGGGACAGTTTTGGTAAGACACGTCTCATAATATATATTAATTGTTCAGGTTTCAAACAATTAAGTATATAGGTTTTTAAAATGAATACTGCCTCCAGCTCATTGCAAAGTGATGTGTGACGCACTGATTAAGCCTGCCTTCCATTGCCGTTTGATGCCGCGTTCAATACAAATGGGAGCTCGGAAATCGCAGTTTTCTTGTGTCCAAGAACACTGGGGGGGGCTCCGACTGGGAAAAATCAATTTGAACGGTCATCCAACTCGAGAACTCGGGCCTCTTTCTATAGCTCTGACTTTCCGACAAAGATCACTGACGTCATGATTTGACCTAATATTTTTCAGAGTTCCCAGTTGTCCAGAAAGCCTAATTCTAAAATGGATTCAATCGTTTCTCCCCCCAAATCAATCTACACACAATGACATAATGACAAAGCAAAAACTGAAATATCACATTTACATAAATATTTAGACCCTTTACTCAGTACTTTGTTGAAACACCTTTGGCAGCGATTACAGCCTCAAGTCTTCTTGGGTATGACGCTACAAGCTTGGCACACCTGTATTTGGGGAGTTTCTCACATTCTTCTCTGCAGATCCTCTCAAGCTGTCAGGTTGGATAGTGTCGCTACACAGCTATTTTCAGGTCTCTCCAGAGATGTTTGATCAGGTTCAAGTCCGGGCTCTGGCTGAGCCACTCAAGGACATTCAGAGACTTGTCCCCAAGCCACTCCGTTGTCTTTGCTGTGTGCTTAGGGTCATTGTCCTGTTGGAAGGTGAACCTTCACCCCAATCTGAGGTCCTGAGCGCTTTGGAGCAGGTTCTCATCAAGGGTCTCTGTACTTTGCTCTGTTCATCTTTTCCTCGATGCTGACTAGTCTCCCAGTCCCTTCCGCTTAAAAATATCCCCACAACATGATGCTGCCACCACACTTCACCGTTTCTTCACCAGGTTTCTTTCAGACGTGAAGAATGGCATTCAGGCCAAATAGTTCAATCTTGGTTTCATCAGACCAGAGAATCTTGTTTCTCATGGTCTGAGAGACTTTAGGTACCTTTTGGAAAACTCTAAGCAGGCTGTCATGTGCCTTTTTACTGAGGAGTGGCTTCCGTCTGGGCACTCTACCATAAAGGCCTGATTGGTGGAGTGCTGCAGAGATGGTTGTCCTTCTGGAAGGTTCTCCCGTCTCCACAGAGGGACTCTGGAAAGCTGTCAGACTGACCATCGGGTTCTTGGTCACCTCCCTGACCAGGCCCCGATTGCTCAGTTTGGCCGGCGGCCAGCTCTAGGAAGAGTATTGATGGTTCCCAACTTCTTCCATTTAAGAATGATGGAGGCCACTGTGTTCTTGGGGACCTTCAATGCTGCAGAATTTTTTTGGTACCCTTACCCAGATATGTAATTATGTAAATATGGTATTTCTGTTATTTATTTTTAATACATTTGCAAAAAAAAATGACCAAAAACAGGTTTTGCTTTGTCATAATGGGGATTGATAAGATTTCTATCAATTTTAGAAAAAGGCTGCAACGTAACAAAATGTGGAAACAGTCAAGGGGTATGAATACTTTCCTAATGCACTGTACATAATGAAAATACTCCACACACGGGCCAATTTAATTCCACTAAATTATGCAAATGAACCTATAGACCGCCGATAAGCATGATCAGTTAAATCTATTTCCATCAATGAATAGGCTAAAAAGCATTATTTCGCTAAAATATTTTTTCTTCTCCCAGATAATTGGCAGGCTGCAATTTTCTTTATCGATTTTTTTTTTTACACAAAAAGCCAGCCATTACTGGCTGATGGAAACCCTGACATACACACTACAAGGTGACATAGTGCACTTACCTACTAGATCTTATCCACTCACACAAACCCAATGGTCCACTCACCTGTTTGATCTTGTCCATATCTCCTTTCTCTGCATAGGCGTTGAGCAGTGCCACATATGTGTCAGGGCCCGGCTCGATGCCTGCCCCCTTCATGACTTGCAGGATGCTCTCTGAACTCTCCATGTCACTGTATGGGCACGAGACACACACAAGTCAACACAATAAGACTGATGGGTTCAGATTTGTAAACGTGACAATTTTGTTAATCACTAGTTATACTAGAGACATGAGGGGTGCCATAGTCTAGGGCAGTGGTGCTCAACAGGTTTTGCCTGGGGGCCCAAATTTGACAATAACAATTGAGTCACGACCCAATATTATGGACTGTTGATGATTACATTTTGCAATGTACTGCAGCTGCATTCTTGGGCAGGCTTCACTTGCAAAATAGACTGTCTCACTGGCCTACTATTATGGTATTAAAGAAAGTAATTACACAGCCAAATTAACTTAGAAAACAAATTCAAGAGAATAAGCCATTTTAAATTAGGAGACCAGTTCAGGAGTGGGGTGTAATACATTACCAGACTCAGAACATGACATTAAAACCAGTCCAATAATGTTAATGAACAGTAACACATACCAGTTAAAATAGAAAAAACAACAATCATTAGGAATTCTTAATCATCAATTACCATGTGAATAGTTTCACAACCGTAAAGTATTTTTTTTAAAAGGTGTAAGTTTAACCAGTTCAATAACATGTAATATGAATGTCAGAATTAGTTAATAATAATTACCCTAGTGAACAATAACTCATTAACCTGTTTATGTATTGTGTGTGTGTGTGGCCTATCAGTGGGAAAGCTGGGGGTGTTTCTTCAGTTTGATAAGTTTATTGAAGTCTGGGGTGATGGTTGACAGGAAAACTCGGAGGTCATGCTGTCTGTCCAGTTTATTTCTGCTTTTAGTTGTTTTCAGCACGGCCATAGCAGAGAACACACTTTCACACAGATAGGTAGAACTGGAGCATGATTCTGATTGCATGGCAGGCGTTAGCAGGATACTCTCCCACTAAGCTGCACCAGAACTGTGGCAGTGTCATTTCCGGGATGCGCAAGCTCAGTCCGCGATCGAATGACAGCTCCACCAGCTGATCCTCTTCATTGCTGGGCAATGTGACGCTTCCCATCTCTACTCGAAAGGGGTCCCCGTATCCAGTCGTCGTCTCATGTTCTCCTTCGGGAAGTAGTCACAACATTTTCCCTGCAGCCTGACAAGATGCTGTTTAACGTTTTTTTTCCCCCAGTGTGTCGCCGTGCGCTTTGTTGATCAGATTGTGGGCATTGGGAAACATGTCAATACTCCTGTCAGAAATATGATTTGCCCAAATGGTAAGCTTCATCTTGAAGGCATCCACTTTGTCCCTCTGTTCAAATCAATTGCGCCCCCTCCCTTGCATTGACACATTGAGCGAATTCAAATTATCAAAAATATCTGCCAGGTGGGCAACCTATGTGAGCCATTCCTCACAATCAAAATGTTCGGGCAGAGATTACTTATTTTCCTAAATAAACGCAGCAATCTCCGCTCGAAGCTCATAAAAGCAAGCTGGCACTTTACTCCTGGAAAGCCAGTGGACCGCTGCATGATAAAACACCTGCTGGTGCCCACTCCCCACAGAAGGCCTGGAAACACCTTTTCTTTTTGATATAGTTGACACACATCTTGGATAGTGTCGTGGAGCTCAGGCATCATGTCCTCCGCTGCCAATGCCTCCCTGTGTAGGAAGCAGTGGTTCCACGTTGCACTCTGTGCTTCCTCCAGGATCTGCTTTACTACTCCTAAGTGCTATCCCGTCATGGCAGCTGCCCTATCAGTGGTCACACCGACGCACCCATCCCAGACCAGTCCCACGGAGCCCAGGTGCATATCAATTGTGTTAAAGACAGCCTCTGCAGTGGTGGGCAAATCAGCACTAAAAAGGAACTGCTCCTCAAAGTTATTATCCCACACTTGTCTAACATAGACCATTAGAATTACATGCTTTGCCACATCTGTGGATTCATCAAGCTGCAGTGTGTAATGGCCATTTTCACTGAAGCGCTCTGATGTCCTCAGACACGTCCTGGATTCTCCCCCTCATGGTGTCATTGGATAGGGGTATAGTTTTAAGTTTGTTGGCGGCTGACTCTTCCAAGATTTCAGTGAACATATCAATCGCAGCAGGGAGTATAAGATCCTCTGCGCTGGTGTGGGCTTTTTGGCACTTACCTTGTGGCCCAGCGCATTGCTATTTTTATTTTATTTTTTAAGTCAGCTGTCTTATCTTTGTGACTTGGATGCTTGGTGTCCAGATGCCTTTTCATTTTGGAGGGTTTCATTAGCTGACAGTCTGTCTTCTAAAACCATAATTGATGAAGTCGGGGTCGTATTTTCTCTTCTTGACAGGGACTGGGATACCTGCCTTGTTGTTGACATTGGAAGCAGCAGTAGATGAAGAGGGAGCTGAATGTTTTAAAAACTTGTCCATTATTTTACTCTGACAGCTAACCTACATGAGTTAAATGACAGCTAACTATCCACATGTGCAATTCCTGCAGAACACATCTGCATAGTTAGCTGTCAATCAAACTAGCTGTCAGAAGATCTGTATTATCTGATTGGACGTGTCACATTTAAAACGAAATAATGTTGCAGAGTGACATTTTTATTGGATTAGTGTGTGTGTGTGTGTGTGTGTGTCAAGAAATCCGCCATTTCATTGGATCAGTGTGTGTGTGTGTGTGTGGGGGGTGTCAGTGAGTGTGTGCAGCGATTAAACCCTCCAAGTCCGAACGTAGCTAGTCATTTCAACACTGCTGACGCGCTGCACGTGTAAAGTCAGCAACAATAAGTGGTGCAGCGCACGCACACCAGTGTGTCGCGGTAACGTTGTGAAAGTCAGCATCAATATGCGGCGAGGCCGTATCCTTTCAATATAAAAGTTTCAGTGCGGCGGTTGCCTTTCTAAATATTAATTACATTTTTTATATTCTTGCAAAAGTCCCATGACCCCTTAAAATCATCCTACGACCCCCATGGGGAGGGGTCGCGACCCACCAGTTGGGAATCCCTGGTCTAGGGTCTACACCAGAAGTTAATGGTTATCTGTAGCAGGAAGATGATCACATGTTGGCAGGCACTGATAAGGGTGGAGAGATGTGGATTAGTGAGGAAGGGGGTTTGAGGTAAGGTCACATGAAGGGAGAAGGAACAGTTTATTGCCCGTATCACTTAACTTCCTGCCTAGCAATAATGTTTAGAGGAGAGACTACCCAAATTGGGGTATATACATACTATCACTGGTGGAACCATGTCTTTGTCTTATGCAGCTCTATTGACCCAATAGGTGAATAAACTTGGTTGGAGCTTGGTCTGTCAACTTCTTACTCTGATACAACCTAACAAGACCAAAACACTAAGAATTAGGCGGTAGGGGCACATTTATACTTATCATTGACATGCATTATAAATACATAACCTACAACACAAGCAAGGGTTCAAATATGACACTCACCCTGCACGTGCATGACCTGTCACTAAGGCGTTGAAAACAGCCTCTGTGATTGGCAGGTCCTTGCTCTTCATGAAACCCAGGATTGTACTGAAAGGGAGTGTGATGAGGACACAATAAACAGTCCTTCACTTCACATTGCTCCGATATCAAGTCTCTGTCTTAATAAACTGGTAAAAGTCTGTCTTACCTGGCACCCTCAATGTCCCCATCATGGCAGTAGGCTGCAATCAGTCTCTGGAAGGTCACCTAAACAGGAGGAGAGCTGTCATCTCAAGCTTTCATCTATATCGAAGACCTTCATCTTAGCATGACGTAAGTGCTCAGTTACAATATACAAAGAAAGACAGCTAAAAAAGAAAAGCAAGAACAAAGTTCCAGTTCATTTTCCCCCGTAAAAGTCATAACAAAGAACATCAAGATAATAGATAAGATGCAGTGAATCTACTCACTCTGTTGGGCTGCACACCAGCTGCCTCCATCTTGGCCAAGAACTCTGTGGGGGAGAACTTGAACTCGTTCTGCAGGTATACCTTGAGCAGTGCGTTGTAATGACTGGCATCGTATGAGGCACCTTGACAGTAAAAAAGGAACATTTACTAATCACCAACATGACCACAAACTAGTCAGCCAATTAATTTTGTCATCTCAATACCCTATTTTTCTTCCTACAACACTGTTAGTTTCAGTCGGACCTCCATCCACCCTCCATTTTCATTGTCCTCTGACCCTCCTACATCCACTGATAATTTCTTCCCAGTGCCCTGTCCCAATAATGCCCTCTGGGTTTGGGTTCTATGCCCGCAGCCTTATACCCAGCTCATGTAGCTTGTCCCAGATTCGGTGCGCCAGCTCAGTGCGTTCCGCCAGGGGCATCTCAGGCAGTAGAGAGCCACAGCTCCGCAGGAGGAGCAGGGCCTGGTTCCCACTAGGGTAGCCTTGAGAAAGAGAGAAAACAATATAGAAGTACAAGCCATGTGTTAGTTGGAGGGGAAGCATGTCAAGGTGTAGAAGACATTTTTTTTAATCAAAAAAGCAGTGAGGTGCTAGTCTGAGGTTCTCAAAGGAAGGAGGAAAGTGGTCAAGGTGCTTAACTATTTACCTGTTCGGCAGATGTCGTGGAAGATGCGCAGCAGCAGGGTCTTGGTGATGCGTCCCGTCCTCCTCACTGAACTGTCAAGCTTTGCCAGGGCCCAGTCAAACTGCTGGGCCTGCTTAGATCGCACACCCAAACTGGACTCATCAGTGGGTAGCCCCCGCTGCTCTGTGACCATGGCGTAGTGACGTACCCCTGCATAGGGCCACGCACACCTAGCAGAGGGAAGACCGGGCAATGGGTTATACATGGTTTATGGCAATAGGCTATAAGGTTTACAGCAAAGATAACGTTTTGGATCTCCCATTAAAGGCCACAGTGCCACAAGAATGACCTTGACCTGAGCACCCATGCTTCCTTACCTGATCCGAAAGGCACTCATCACCCTATACCCTGTGGGCCTGAGTGTAGTCACCAACTCCTTCAAATTACATAATCGAACCCCTCCCGGGCTTGCTAACGTTATTTTAATGGAGCAGAAGATGCCGTCAAGCCCTCAGATTGTAGCCATCAGTTCTCTGTATATTTATTGTGCAGAATCAGGGTTACTAGTTTAAATACAATTAGTTAATAGTCGTCCCATACAACATAGATAGCTAGCTAACGTTACATGATTTTGTTATAATTAACTATGTGAATTGAACGTCATTAGGACTTATGCAAGGAGGCCATATTTTTATTACATACTAGATTGTTGACTAAATAATACAGGCTAATACCAGTATATAACATACATACACACACATATCAAAACATTTGCTCTCATGATAACCGGTCATATTAATGTTTAAGTACATTACTATGACTGTCATTGAAGCTCAATGACAACCGTAGGGTGCCAATCCAGCATGGACCGGCTAGCCAGCATTACGCTACCTGTGTACACTGTATGGGCCTGGGACGATTTGTCTTGAACAGACTCCGGAGCCTTTACCACCGATCGTTCCACTGTACAGTCGACTGAGCTGCGGTCCATTTCTGTTCGTCCCTGTTCTTTGAAGAAAGCCCGAAGGCGAACATTTCAGAAGCCGTGCAGATCTCAAGAGTGCTGCCATGTTTAACCTAAAGTGCGAGGAATGGAAGGGCATCCGCACCACGTGACGGGTTCAAAGGCTAACGGTCGAGAACAAGAGATCAGTAGAGGGGTTTTGCTTATTGTCGAGTTATATTATTCCCCCAGTTTGAATCAATCTGAGAAGTGTTATAATTTTACATGATAGACATTTGTAAATGTACATATTATGACCATTACTTGTCTATTTTCTATCTTACATTGCATTGTCTGGATTTATTATACGGCAACACCCCCAACAATAAAGTTATTCTATTGATCCACCTCCGTTTCATTACATGAGGACAAGCACGAAGCGTCTTAGTCTGGTCATGAATGTATACTGAACAAAAAATATAAATCCAACATGCAATAATTTAAAGATTTTACTGAGTTACAGTTAATATAAGTTAATCAGTCGATTGAAATTAATAAATTAGGCCCCTATGGATTTCGCATGACTGGGAATACAGATATGCATCTGTTGGTCACAGATAGTAAAAAAAAAAAGTAGGGATATAGATCAGAAAACCAGTCAGTCATTTGACCACCATTTTGTCTCATGCAGCACAACGCATCTCCTTCGCATAGAGTTGTTGATTGTGTCATGTTGTCCCACTCATCTTCAATGGCTGTGAGAAGTTAAAGGATATTAACGGGATCTGGAACACACGTCGATCCAGAGCATTCCCAAATGTTTTTATTTAACCAGGCAAGTCAGTTAAGAACGAATTCTTATTTACAATGGCAGCCTACCTGGGAACAGTGGGTTAACTGCCTTGTTCAGGGGCAGAACGACACATTTTTACCTTGTCAGCTCGGGGATTCAATCCAGCAACCTTTCAGTTACTGGCCCAACGCTCTAACCACTAGGCTACCTGGCGCCCCAAACGTCCTCAATAGGTGACATGTCAGATGAGTATGCAGACCATGGCAGAACTGGGCCATTTTCAGGTTCCAGGATTTGTGTACAGATCCTTGCAACATGGGCCTGTGCACTATCATGCTGAAACATGAGGTGATGGCTGCGGATGAATGGCACAAAAATGGGCCTCAGGATCTTGTCACGGTATCTCTGCATTCAAATTGCCATTGATAAAATGCAATTGTGTTCGTTGTCCGTAGCTTATGTCTGCCCATAACCTCACCGCCACCTTGGGGCACTCTGTTCACAACGTTGACATCAGCAAACTGCTCGCCCACACGATGCCATGAACGTGGTCTGCGGTTGGGAGGACGTTTAGACGTACTACCAAATTCTCTAAAATGACATTGGTTCATTTCTTGTATTGTAGAGAAATTAACATTCAATTATCTGACAACAGCGCTGGTGGACATTCCTGCAGTCAGCATGCCAATTGCACGGCCCTTCAAAACTTGAGACATCTGTGGCATTGTGTTGTGTGACAAAATTACACATTTTAGAGTAGCCTTTTTTTGTCCCCAGCACAAGGTAGACCTGTGTAATGATCATGCTGTTTAATCAGCTTCTTGGTATGCCACACTTATCAGGTGGATGGATTATCTTGGCAAAGGAGAAATGCTCCCTAACTGGGATAAAAACAAATGTGTGCACAAAATTGGAGAGAAATAAGCTTATTGTGCGTATGGAGCATTTCTGGGATCTTTTATTTCAGCTCATGAAACATGGGACCAACACTTTACATGTTGTGTTCATATTTTTGCTCGGTGAAAACTGGGAGTTTATACATAAGTGTATATGGAGTGTGTGACTCTCTTTGTTTTATAGCTAAAAGTATACTTGAAACACATTATAAATACACTTTTTTCGTAAAGAAAATACAGGAATTCAGATACCATTTTAGTATACAATATTTCTAAGTTATGAGAAATATACATAAAATATATATTTTATATATACTTAAGTAAATAAAAAGTGTACCAATTTAGATCATTTTAATAATTGTAAATGTATTTAATATACTTCATGCTAATAAAATACAAATAAAATTGACATAAATACATTAAATGTAAAATATGTTACTGAAGTATGATTTTTTTCATCTGCTTGGGTGAGGTGGCAGAGTTCCATTTTGTCATGGCTCTATTTAATACTGTGTGTTTCCCAGCCTCTGTTCTGGACCTGGGGACTGTGAACAGATCTCTGGTTGCATGTCATGTGTGATACCGATAAGTGTCCGAACTGTGTGCCAAATGCTTGAACAGACAGTTTGGTACCTTCAACACCTCGCACCTCAACTTTGAGCCAGGAGAGATTGACATGCATGTCATAGGGCTACTTAATGTTAGATCCCTCACTTCAAAGGCAGTTATAGTCAATGAACTAATCACTGATCATAATCTTGATGTGATTGGCCTGACTGAAACATGGCTTAAGCCTGATGAATTTACTGTGTTAAATGAGGCCTCACCTCCTGGTTACACTAGTGACCATATCCCCTGTGCATCCCGCAAAGGCAGAGGTGTTGCTAACATTTACGATAGCAAATTTCAATTTACCAAAAAAAAAGATGTTTTTGTTTTTTGAGCTTCTAGTCATGAAATCTCTGCAGCCTACTCAATCACTTTTTATAGCTACTGTTTACAGGCCTCCTGGGCCATATACAGCGTTCCTCACTGATTTCCCTGAATTCCTATCGGACCTTGTAGTCATAGCAGATAATATTCTAATTTTTGGTGATTTTAATATTCACATGGAAAAGTCCACAGACCCACTCCAAAAGGCTTTCGGAGCCATCATCGACTCAGTGGGTTTTGTCCAACATGTCTCTGGACCTACTCACTGTCACAGTCATACTCTGGACCTAGTTTTGTCCCATGGAATAAATGTTGTAGATCTTAATGTTTTTCCTCATAATCCTGGACTATCGGACCACCATTTTATTACGTTTGCAATCGCAACAAATAATCTGCTCAGACCCCAACCAAGGAGCATCAAAAGTCGTGCTATAAATTCTCAGACAACACAGATTCCTTGATGCCCTTCCAGACTCCCTCTGCCTACCCAAGGACGTCAGAGGACAAAAATCAGTTAACCACCTAACTGAGGAACTCAATTTAACCTTGCGCAATACCCTAGATGCAGTTGCACCCCTAAAAACTAAAAACATTTGTCATAAGAAACTAGCTCCCTGGTATACAGAAAATACCCGAGCTCTGAAGCAAGCTTCCAGAAAATTGGGACGGAAATGGCGCCACACCAAACTGGATGTCTTCTGACTAGCTTGGAAAGACAGTACCGTGCAGTATCGAAGAGCCCTCACTGCTGCTCGGTCATCCTATTTTTCCAACTTAATTGAGGAAAATAAGAACAATCCGAAATTTCTTTTTGATACTGTCGCAAAGCTAACTAAAAAGCAGCATTCCCCAAGTGAGGATGGCTTTCACTTCAGCAGTAATAAATTAATGAACTTCTTTGAGGAAAAGTTCATGATCATTAGAAAGC
The DNA here is from genome assembly GCF_016432855.1 of Salvelinus namaycush. Classification (NCBI taxonomy): domain Eukaryota; kingdom Metazoa; phylum Chordata; class Actinopteri; order Salmoniformes; family Salmonidae; genus Salvelinus; species Salvelinus namaycush. The sequence goes on from NC_052341.1 coordinate 18,061,051, forward strand.
AAATTACGGACTCCTCTTTAAATCTGCGTATTCCTCCAAAGCTCAGCTGTCCTGAGTCTGCACAACTCTGCCAGGACCTAGGATCAAGAGAGACACTTAAGTGTTTTAGTACTATATCTCTTGACACATGGATGAAAATAATCATGGCCTCTAAACCTTCAAGCTGCATACTGGACCCTATTCCAACTAAACTACTGAAAAAGCTGCTTGCTGTGCTCGGCCCTCCTATGTTGAACAAAATAAACGGCTCTCTATCCACCGGATATGTACCAAACTCACTAAAAGTGGCAGTAATAAAGCCTCTCTTGAAAAAGCCAAACCTTGACCCAGAAAATATAAAAAACTATCGGCCTATATCGAATCTTCCATTCCTCTCAAAAATTTTAGAAAAAGCTGTTGCGCAGCAACTCACTGCCTTCCTGAAGACAAACAATGTATACGAAGTGCTTCAGTCTGGTTTTAGACCCCATCATAGCACTGAGACTGCACTTGTGAAGGTGGTAAATGACCTTTTAATGGCGTCAGACCGAGGCTCTGCATCTGTCCTCGTGCTCCTAGACCTTAGTGCTGCCTTTGATACCATCGATCACCACATTCTTTTGGAGAGATTGGAAACCCAAATTGGTCTACACGGACAAGTTCTGGCCTGGTTTAGATCTTATCTGTCAGAAAGATATCAGTTCGTTTCTGTGAATGGTTTGTCCTCTGACAAATCAACTGTACATGTTGGTGTTCCTCAAGGTTCCATTTTGGGACCACTATTGTTTTCACTATATATTTTACCTCTTGGGGATGTCATTCGAAAACATATTGTTAACTTTCACTGCTATGCGGATGACACACAGCTGTACATTTCAATGAAACATGGTGAAGCCCCAAAATTGCCCTCGCTAGAAGCCTGTGTTTCAGACATAAGGAAGTGGATGGCTGCAAACTTGGCTGCAAACTTTTAAACTCGGACAAAACAGAGATGCTTGTTCTAGGTCCCAAGAAACAAAGAGATCTTCTGTTGAATCTGACAATTCATCTTGATGGTTGTAAAGTCGTCTCAAATAAAACTGTGAAGGACCTCGGTGTTACTCTGGACCCTGATCTCTCTTTTTTTATCCCCTTTTCTCCCCAATTTTCGTGGTATCCAATCGCTAGTAATTACTATCTTGTCTCATCGCTACAACTCCCGTACGGGCTCGGGAGAGACGAAGGTCGAAAGCCATGCGTCCTCCGAAGCACAACCCAACCAAGCCGCACTGCTTCTTAACACAGCGCGCCTCCAACCCGGAAGCCAGCCGCACCAATGTGTCGGAGGAAACACCGTGCACCCGCCCCCCTCGGTTAGCGCGCACTGCGCCCGGCCCGCCACAGGAGTCACTGGAGCGTGATGAGACAAGGATATCCCTACCGGCCAAACCCTCCCTAACCCGGACGACGCTAAGCCAATTGTGCGTCGCCCCACGGACCTCCCGGTCGCGGACGGCTGCGACAGAGCCTGGGCGCGAACCCAGAGACTCTGGTGGCGCAGCTAGCACTGCGATGCAGTGCTCTAGACCACTGCGCCACCCGGGAGGCCCTGATCTCTCTTTTGACGAACATATCAAGACTGTTTCAAGGACAGCTTTTTTCCATCTACGTAACATTGCAAAAATCCGAAACTTTCTGTCCAAAAATGATACAGAAAAATTCATCCATGCTTTTGTTACTTCTAGGTTAGACTACTGCAATGCTCTACTTTCCGGCTACCCGGATAAAGCACTAAATAAACTTCAGTTAGTGCTAAATACGGCTGCTAGAATCCTGACTAGAACCCACATTTTTTATCATATTACTCCAGTGCTAGCCTCCCTACACTGGCATCCTGTTAAGGCAAGGGCTGATTTTAACCTACAAAGCATTACATGGGCTTGCTCCTACCTATCTTTCCGATTTGGTCCTGCCGTACATACCTACACGTACGCTACGGTCACAAGACGCAGGCCTCCTAATTGTCCCTAGAATTTCTAAGCAAACAGCTGGAGGCAGGGCTTTCTCCTATAGAGCTCCATTTTTATGGAATGGTCTGCCTACCCATGTGAGAGACGCAGACTCGGTCTCAACCTTTAAGTCTTTACTGAAGACTCATCTCTTCAGTGGGTCATATGATTGAGTGTAGTCTGGCCCAGGAGTGTGAAGGTGAACGGAAAGCCTCTGGAGCAACGAACCGCCCTTGCTGTCTTTGCCTGGCCGGTTCCCCTCTCTCCACTGGGATTCTCTGCCTCTAACCCTATTACAGGGGCTGAGTCACTGGATTACTGGTGCTCTTCCATGCCGTCCCTAGGAGGGGTGCGTCACTTGAGTGGGTTGAGTCACTGACGTGATCTTCCTGTCTGGGTTGGCGCCTCCCTTGGGTTGTGCTGTGGCGGAGATCTTTGTGGGCTATACTCGGCCTTGTCTCAGGATGGTAAGTTGGTGGTTGAAGATATCCCTCTAGTGGTGTGGGGGCTGTGCTTTGGCAAAGTGGGTGGGGTTATATCCTTCCTGTTTGGCCCTGTCCGGGTGTATCATCGGATGGGGCCACAGTGTCTCCTGACCCCTCCTGTCTCAGCCTCCAGTATTTATGCTGCAGTAGTTTATGTGTCGGGGGGCTAGGGTCAGTTTGTTATATCTGGAGTACTTCTCTCTTATCTGGTGTCCTGTGTGAATTTAAGTATGCTCTCTCTAATTCTCTCTTTCTTTCTCTCTCGGAAGACCTGAGCACTAGGACCATGCCTCAGGACTACCTGGCATGATGACTCCTTGCTGTCCCCAGTCCACCTGGCCGTGCTGCTGCTCCAGTTTCAACTGTTCTGCCTGCGGCTATGGAACCCTGACCTGTTCACCGGACGTGCTACCTGTCCCAGACCTGCTGTTTTCAACTCTCTAGAGACTGCAGGAGCGGTAGAGATACTCTTAATGATCGGCTATGAAAACCCAACTGACATTTACTCCTGAGGTGCTGACTTGCTGCACCCTCGACAACCACTGTGATTATTATTATTTGACCATGCTGGTAATTTATGAACATTTGAACATCTTGGCCATGTTCTGTTATAATCTCCACCCGGCACAGCCAGAAGAGGACTGGCCACCCCTCATAGCCTGGTTCCTCTCTAGGTTTCTTCCTAGGTTTTGGCCTTTCTAGGGAGTTTTTCCTAGCCACTGTGCTTCTACACCTGCATTGCTTGCTGTTTGGGGTTTTAGGCTGGGTTTCTGTACAGCACTTTGAGATATCAGCTGATGTAAGAAGGGCTATATAAATACATTTGATTTGATTTGATTGACATTCGCCCTCCATGTACATCTAAGTGCAATACATGCTGCTCTGTTTTGGACCAACTATGTCCTTCTTCGTCGCACCTGACAACACAACTGGACAGTAGTCCAGGTGTGACAAAACTAGGGCCCGTAGGACCTATATGGCTGACTGAGATATCAAGAAAGCAGAGCAACACCTTATCATGGACAGACCTCTTCCCATTTTAGTAACCATTGAGTCTATATGTTTTGACCATGATAGCTTGCTATCTAGGGTGACACCTAGCAGTTTAGTCTCTTCAACTTGCTCAATAGCCACATTATTCAAAAATAGATCCAGATGAGGTTTAGGGTTCAGCGAGTGTGATGCAAAAATGATGCTTTTATTTTTTGAGATATTTAGCACCAGCCTATTGCTAGTTTCCCATTCTAAAACTGAATGGAGATCTATGTTAAGGGTATCAGTTATTTATTTGACTGTTGCACACAGGCTTTATTAAAGGTCAGTGGAAGGTCATTAGTAAAAACAGAAAATAATAATGGTTCAAGCCGGCTGCCCTGCGGTACACCACACTCAACCAAATTTGCATTAGAGAGGCTCCATTAAAGAACACCCTCTGTGTTCTATTTGATAGGTAACTGTACATCCATGAGGGTGTTAATCCATAAGACCTACATTTAGTCAGCAATAAGTTATAATTAATGATATCAAAGGCTGCACTGAAGTCTACCAAAACAGCTTCCACAATCTTCTTATTATCAATTTATTTCAGCCAATCATTGTGTAAGTGCATAGCATGTTGAGTGCCCTTCCCTATAAGCATGCTGAAAGTCTGTTGTTAAATTGTTTTCTGTAAAATAACATTGTATTTGGTTGAACACGATTTTTCCCAAAAGTTTGTTAAGCACTGGTAACGGGCTGATTTGTCTGCTGTTTGAACCATTAAAAGGTGCTCTGCTATTCTTGGGCAGTGGAATTACATTTGCCTCCATCTAGACCTCAGGGCACACTCCGTCTTCTAGACTTAGATTGAAGATGTGGCAAATAGGAGTCGCAATGTATTCCCCTACCAACCTCAGTAATTTACCTTCCAGGTTGTCGGTTCCAGGTGATTTGTCCTTATTTATAGATAGCAATCAGTTTTTCACCTCTTCCACACTAACTTTGCGGAATTCCAAGCTACAGTGCTTGCCTTTCATTATTTGGCCCATTATACATGAATATGAAGGCTCAGCATTTGTTGTTTGCATGTCATGCCTAAATTTGCTAATCTTGTCAACAACAAAAAAGTAGTAAAGTGGTTGGCAACATCAAAAGGTTTTGTTATGAATGAGCCATCCGCCAGTCAGTGAAGGGTGGAGCTGAGTTAGCTTTTCTGCCTAGGATTTCATTTAAGGTCCTCCAGAGCGTTTTACTACAATTCTTTATATAATTTATCTTTGTTCCATAGTATAGTTTCTTCTTCTTTTTGTTTAGTTTAGTTATGTGATTTCTCAATTGACTGTATGTTTGCCAATTTACTGTGTTGCCAGACTTATTGGTCATTCCAATAAGACAAAGTTTTTTAATTCATCATCTTTCCATGGGGATTTGGAAGTTTTAACAGTCAGTTTCTTTATGGGTCCATCACATGCTTGTCAGTAACTGGAAGAAGCAATTTCCTAAATGCTTCAAGTGCAGTGTCAGGATGTTCCTCATTACAGACATCAGACCAACAAATATTTTTCATATCTTCAACATAGAAATCATTATTTATTTGTTTTTTCTTGTGAAGCACATTGCGTCGCATTCCATATCTGAAATGTGCTGTATAAATAAAGCTTGATTTGATTTGATTGTAAAATCGCTCTTGTATGATCGCTTATACACTATTTTAGGTCCAGTCTTTGAAACATTGATTTTCCTAGATATGTCTATTATATTATGATCATTACATCCGATGGGTGTGGATACTGCTTTAGAGCAGATTTCTGCAGCATTAGTTATGATTGGGTCAATACAAGTGGATGATTTAGCTCCTGTTCTGTTTGTAAGTACCATTGTAGGTTGACTGATAACCTGAACCAAGTTGCAGGCACTGGTTACAGTCTGAAGCTTTTTTTTTGAGTGGACAGCTTGACGAATATAACCTACTGTCGCATTTCCAAGGAAATCCAGTTGGGGACGCTCTTGCCCCATAGAATTGGGTGAGGTGAGTGATAAGACAGAGGCCCTTCAGTGAGACCAAACTACATGGTTGGCAGAGAACAATGACAAGTTACAATTCCTAAATTACAATTGTAAACAAAAGTTATTGTTCCTTGTGTAAAAATTGCCTCAAATAATAATATTTATTAAAGTAATACATGTTCAAGGTTGGTTTCGTTTACAGAAACAAGGCATGTCTGACTTTTGTTAATAGGAAGGAAATTCTCCAGGCCACATTTAGGTCTATTTTATCTTTATGCATGCAGCAGCATCTACACATAACTAGATGCTGTTTTCAATTGTGCCCCTAGGTTTATTACTGGTGATGGTTATAGAACTCAGCATTGTGTTTTGTATCAAAAAGTGGGTTGGGCATCTTTGTATGTAAGGAGAGAGCAGCATTCTCTTATGTTTATTTACAATGCACTCATGCAGAAACTGTATCAATCATCATTAATTAAATGTACACTTACAAACGACCAAACACAGTCACAGGCTTGGATAACACTGGAGGCCCCTTCGGTCTCCCCTTACACTGAACAAAAATATGAACACAACATGTTAAGGGTTGGTCCCATGTTTCATGAGCTGAAATAAAAGATCCCAGAAATGTTCCATATGCACAAAAAGCTTATTACTCTAAAATGTTGTGCACAAATTTGTTTAAATCCCCCTTGGTGAGAATTTCTCCTTTGCCAAGATAATCCATCCACCTGACAGGTGTGGCATATGAAGAAGCTGATTAAACAGCATGATCATTACACAGGTTCACTTTGTGCTCGGAACAAGAAAAGGCCACTTTAAAATGTGCAATTTTGTCACACAACACAATGCCACAGATGTCTCAAGTTGAGGGAGCGTGCAGTTGGCATGCTGACTGCAGGAATGTCCAGCAGAGCTGTTGCCAGAGAATTTAATGTTCATTTCTGAGCAAGTTTGGGATGCTCTGGATCGACGTATACGACAACATGTTCCAGTTCCCGACAATATCCAGCAAACTCTCACAGCCATTGAAGAGAAGTGAGACAACATTCCACAGACCACAATCAACTTTATGCGAAGGAGATGTGTTGTGCTGTATGAGGATGGTGGTCACACCAGATACTCAATGGTTTTCTGATCCACCCCCCTTTCTTTTAAGGTATCTGTGACCAACAGATGCATATCTGTATTACCAGTCATGTGAAATCCATAGATTAGGGCCTAATTCATTTATTTCAATTGACTGATTTATGAACTGTAACTCAGTAAAATCTTTGAAATTGTTGCATTTTCAGTTGTTCAGTATGGTTGGATAAAGCTGCTTTGACTTTATGTGGAAGATCTCACATAGATATCTGAAAGGAGATGATCTGATCACCCTTGGTCAATTCAGAGAAATGATCAGAGACCTCTATGTTGAGAAATGTGTCTCTTCTTCTTAATATGTTTTGTAATTTTGTATATTGTATGTTGTATATGTGTTTGATGTATTTATGCAGGGCTCATCTGAAAAAGAGACCCTAGTCTCAGGATTACTTCCTGAGGTTTAACAATACACATCAATTACACAATACATGAAAAGCAAACACGAAACATGAAAGCAAAACACAATCATGTGAAACAAACGCATTCATTAATAAAAAGGCATCTGCCTGAATTGCCCGAAAGGCACCACTCCACAATCTTTAAAGAGTTATGGAGATCATTCCACATGAGGCGCAAAAAAAACTAAATGCAGATTTACCTAACTGGGTGGTGATTGATGGACACTTATACGTCTGAAGGTTAACAATGAGGTAAGGTATGGCGAAAGTTTATGCAAGAGGCCTTTATAGACAAAAAGAGCGCAATGCATCTATCTACGAGACTTCAAAGAGGACCCGCCTACTTTCTGATACAAAATGCAATGATGTGTTCTGAACCTATCGCCCGAAATAAAGCGCAATGCGCTTTGATATACTGCATTCAATTTCTTCAATACAGCTGCATTCATATAGATATCAACACATCACCGGGGGCACACTGCCTGCCCTCCAGGACACCAACAGCACCCGATGTCACAGGAAGGCCATAAAGATCATCAAGGACATCAACCACCCGAGCCAGGGCCTGTTCACCCTGCTATCATCCAGAAGGTGAGATCAGTACAGGTGCATCAAAGCTGGGACCAAGAGACTGAAAAACAGCTTCTATCTCAAGGCCATCAGACTGTTAAATAGCCATCACTTGCCGACTACCACCCAGTTACTCGACCTGCACCTTAAAGGCTGCTGCCCTATGTACATAGACATGGAATCACTGGTCACTTTAATAATGGAACACTGGTCACTTTATTAATGTTTACATACTGTTTTACTAATTTCACATGTATATACTGTATTCTACTCAATGCCACTCCAACATTGCTCGTCCTAATATTTATATATTTCCTAATTCCTTTCTTTTACTTTGAAATTGGTGTGTATTGTTGTGAACTGTTAGATACTAATGCACTGTTGGAGCAGGGTGTAACGATCTTCTTTGTCTGATGAACAGGAAGGATCGGACCGAAACACAGCGTGGTTAGTGTTCATGCTTTATTGAAAACTGAACACTAAATACAAAATAACAAAGTGAATAAACGAAAATCGAAACAGCCCTGTAAGGTGCTACAACACAAAACACAAAACAGAAAACATAGAACACAAAACATAGAATGCCCACCCCAACTCACGCCCTGACCAAACCAAAATAGAGACATAAAAAAGGAACTAAGGTCAGGGCGTGACACAAGGAACACAAGCATTTTGCTACACCAGCAATAACATCTGCTAGATATGTGTATGTGATCAATAACATTTGATATGATTTGATCACCATAGTCAGTAACCAGAATGAATGTTGTCTGAATGATTCGTATTCTGCTATATTTAACGCAAGACAACTTGTTCCTATAAAAGAAGCCTATTTGAATTCTTAATTTCTTAACTAACTCATCAACAGGCTTTTTGAAAGATAGCTTTTCATCAATCCAGATCACAGGAGGTTGGTGGCACCTTAATTGGAGAGGACAGGCTCATGGTAATGGCTGGAGAGGAATGAGTGGAATGGTGTCAAATACGTCAAACACCTGGTTTCCATGTGTTTAATGCCATTTCATTCGCGCCATTCCAGCCATTATTATGAGCCGTCCTCCACTCAGCAGCCTCCTGTGATCCAGATATTTATAAGCGGGGACGCGGTCAATGAGGCTATGCATTGGAGCCCTCTACATAGAAAATATGTGTCAACAGCATAGAGCATTCTCAAGTCAGATTGTCATTACCGATACGATTTACCACAGTACCCCCTCAGTGGTAAATACTCAACCTGTCAGACGTCAGCCGCAAGCTGCTGCTGTTTGTTTTTAAAGTGGCGTGTTTACCATGGGGCTGTGAGCAGAGGCTGATTGGCTTCTACTAGGGGTCAAGTTGGGTAAAGGTCACCCAGGTGGTGTGTTGGCAGGCGTGGGCCGACGCCCTGTGGGTCGCTGTGGAGCGTCAGAGCCGGTGGAGGTCCGGTGAGGTTGACGTGTGCCATGCCTTCCCCGGCTCACCAGGGTGACATTTGCCCCCGGTAGTCACAGCCCCCATCTCCCCCCACCCCATGCTGTATGGCATGCCACCTCGCATGGTGTTACCCAACTGACAGGTGACAGTAAACAGGCTCTGCCTGCCAGGCACGTCCACCCCTGCTGGAGCTGTCCTCTCTCTGTCTGAGCCTCTGCCCGTCTAGACCCACCCGTCTGCCCACCCAGAGAGGGCCAGGGGGAAGAGGGGGAGGGCGCTTTGGCAAGGCATGGTGAGGCAGCTCAACCTGATGGCACAAATACCAACCAACACACAGCCTTAGTCACCGTGCCTTATCTTGAGAGAGATTAAACCAGAGTCACACCATGGACAGGTCTAGTAGTAGAGGGAAATTGAACTCTTTTGAATGATGAATGTGTTTCCTAATGGCCCAGTGAGTGTAAGTGATGCTGCTGTGTGCCATGTGGTGACATGAGCATATTATAACATTTGAGCTGCCTGTATTTCCCCTCTAGCAACTAGAGCACATCTTTCCCCCAGGATGAGTGCAGCTCCTATTCTTCAGTTTGTTTATGCTCACTGTGTTATGCCGTATTCCCTGTGTATCCCCTATCAGTGCTGTACTGTGAGATAACAGAGAACAGCCTCAAACATATACCACTGGCTTCCTTGTCTCTCCTAGATCACACCGCCTCACTCTTTTATAATTTAGCCAAAGAAAATATTCCTCCTGATCATGCATTAAAGATACACTGGTTTATAACTGGCGGGTGAGAACAGTACATTATGTGTGAGGGAGCTTTTTCTCTCTCGTCTCTTGAAACTGTCTTCCTGTCTGATCGCAGTAAGCATGATAGGCAGCTACTGTACCACAGACAAGGGGATAGAAAGATTTAGGCAGAACCATAATAGATGATGGTATTAATGTTAGTTCACCAGTAAGGTGCTACAGATGTAGGATCTTAATATGATCACCCTGTTGCAGGAGAACTTTGCTGCAATGCAGGAAATGTAAAACTTGTAGTGTATTTTAGGTTTTTAAAGGCTTCTGAAGATTGTAATTTCTACTTTAACATTTCAGATTTGATTTTCCCTTCACACAAAAATGTATCAAACCCTACAAAAATGTCCATTAATTATGATCCACATAATAAATCACATTTCCTGTTGCTGCAGTATTGTTTTCCTGCTGTAGCAAAATGGCTCAAATTAACCCTTGTGTTGTCTTAAGGGTAAAAAATGACCCGACACTATGTTTAACAGCAGAGAAAACCCCCTAAATTATATTTTTTTTACTTGAAATTTGATGACTTTTTCTAGAGTGACCCCAACATTAGAAAAAGTGAAACATCGCCTTTGTTCATATTTCCATGAAAGCTGTACACCACCAGGGTACAAAGATTGTCTTAGGGTCATTTTTGACACAGCAGTTATAAAATCATTTACACACCACAAAAACCACAAAGACACACACACACACACACACACACACAATGAGAAATTAAGAGTATGTGTGCTACTGATTGAACTCAGACAAAACTAAAACATTCTTGTGCATGTGCAGCATCTCCTCTCCACGATCCCAAACATGACTCAAGTTCACAGACAAAATAAAAACTATTTCAGACAAAATAAACAACATTTCAGACAATGCCCAACAGGTCATAGATCTGATTTTCTCAGATGTCCAGGAGGAACAAGAGAACAATGATTTAGAAGAGGAGGTATCTGTAACGGTTTTCTTCCTGGGATGAAGGAGAGGACCAAAACGCAGCGCGGCTAGTGTTCAACATGATTTAATAAAGAATATATGAGAACACTACAAACAACAAAACAATAAATGTGAAAACCGAGACAGACCTATCTGGTGCAGAACACAAACACAGAGACAGGAAACAACCACCCACAATCCCCAACACAAAACAAGCCACCTATATATGATTCTCAATCAGGGACAACGATTGACAGCTGTCTCTGATTGAGAACCATATTAGGCTGGACACAGAAACAGACAAACTAGACACACAACATAGAATGCCCACCCCAACTCACGCCCTGACCATACTAAACAAATACAAAAACAAGGGAAAACAGGTCAGGAACGTGACAGAACCCCCCCTCAAGGTGCGAACTCCGGGCGCACCCCTAAAACTCAAGGGGAGGGTCTGGGTGGGCATCTGTCCGCGGTGGCGGCTCCGGCGCAGGACGAGGACACCACTCCACCATTGTCTTTATCCCCCTCCTTAGCGTCCTTTGAGTGGCGACCCTCGCCCCCGACCCTGGTCTAGGAACCTTCCCAAAGGTCCCTCCTAAATAGAGGAGATAACTCAGGACAGAGAGGCGGCTCCGGACTGAATGGCAGCTCCGGACTGAGTGGCAGCTCCGGACTGAGTGGCAGCTCCGGACTGAGTGGCAGCTCCGGACTGAGTGGCAGCTCCGGACTGAGTGGCAGCTCATGACTGTAGGGCCGCTCATGACTGTAGGGCAGCTCGTGACTGTAGGGCAGCTCGTGACTGTAGGGCAGCTCGTGACTGGAAGGCAGCTCATGACTGGAAGGCAGCTCATGACTGGAGGGCAGCTCATGACTGGCGGGCAGCTCATGACTGGCGGGCAGCTCATGACTGGAGGGCAGCTCATGACTGGAGGGCAGCTCATGACTGGAGGGCAGCTCATGACTGGCGGGCGGCTCATGACTGGCGGGCGGCTCATGACTGGCGGGCGGCTCATGACTGGAGGGCGGCTCATGACTGGAGGGCGGCTCATGACTGGCTGGCGGCTCCTGACTGGCTGGCGGCTCTGGCAGCTCCTGACTGGCTGGCGGCTCTGGCAGCTCCTGACTGGCTGGCGGCTCTGGCAGCTCCTGACTGGCTGGCGGCTCTGGCAGCTCCTGACTGGCTGGCGGCTCTGGCAGCTCCTGACTGGCTGGCGGCTCTGGCAGCTCCTGACTGGCTGGCGGCTCTAATGGCTCGGGACAGACGGGCGGCTCTGAAGGCTCGTGGCAGACGGACGGCTCAGATGGCGCTGGGCAGACGGACGGCTCAGATGGCGCTGGGCAGACGGACGGCTCAGATGGCGCTGGGCAGACGGATGGCTCAGATGGCGCTGGGCAGACGGATGGCTCAGATGGCGCTGGGCAGACGGATGGCTCAGATGGCGCTGGGCAGACGGATGGCTCAGATGGCGCTGGGCAGGCAGGCAGCTCAGACGGCGCTGGGCAGACGAGCAGTGCAGGCAGCTCAGACGGCGCTGGGCAGACGAGCAGTGCAGGCGGCGTAGGGCAGACGGCCGACTCTGACCTGCTGAGGCGCACAGTAGGCCTGGTGCGTGGTGCCGGAACTGGTGGTACCGGACTGAGGGCACGCACCTCAGGGCGAGTGCGGGGAGAAGGAACAGTGCGTACAGGGCTCTGGAGACGCACAGGAGGCTTGGTGCGTGGTGCCGGAACTGGTGGTACCGGACTGGAGACCCGCACCTCAAGGCTAGTGCGGGGAGCAGGAACAGGGCACACTGGACTCTCGAGGCGCACTATAGGCCTGGTGCGTGGTACCGGAACTGGTGGTACCGGACTGGAGACACGCACCTCAAGGCTAGTGCGGGGAGAAGGAACAGTGCGTACAGGGCTCTGGAGACGCACAGGAGGCTTGATGCGTGGTGCCGGAACTGGAGGCACTGGGCTGGAGACACGCACCACAGGGCTAGTGCGTGGAGGAGGAACAGGGCTCTGGAGACGCACAGGAGGCTTGGTGCGTGGTGCCGGAACTGGAGGCACTGGGCTGGAGACACGCACCACAGGGAGAGTGCGTGGAGGAGGAACAGGGCTCTGGAGACGCACTGGAGGCTTGGTGCGTGGTGCCGGAACTGGAGGTACTGGGCTGGGGCGGGAAGGTGGCGCCGGATATACCGGACCGTGCAGGCGTACTGGCTCCCTTGAGCACCGAGCCTGCCCAACCTTACCTGGTTGAATGCTCCCCGTAGCCCGACCAGTGCGGGGAGGTGGAATAACCCGCACTGGGCTGTGTTGGCGAACCGGGGACACCATGCGTAAGGCTGGTGCCATGTATGCCGGCCCGAGGAGACGTACTGGAGGCCAGATACGTTGAGCCGGCTTCATGACACCTGGCTCAATGCCCAATCTAGCCCGGCCAGTGCGGGGAGGTGGAATAACCCGCACCGGGCTATGCACACGTACAGGAGACACCGTGCGCTCTTCCACATAACACGGTGTCTGCCCGTACTCCCGCTCTCCATGGTAATCACACACTTCAGGGCGAGTACCGTGTATACTACGCCAAACCAACATCTCTCTCTCTTCGCTCTCCTCCAATATCACCAACAACTCATCAAATGTCTCATAATCTCCCATCCTTTCACTTTCCTCCAATCTGTCCAATAACTCCTCCACATTCTCCGACTCGTACCTCAATTTAGCCAACTGCTCCTTATGGTAAGCACGGGGAACTGGCTCAAGTCTCCCACTTGACCCAGCCACACTCCCCGTGTGCCCCCCCCCAAGAAATTTTTGGGGGAGCCTCTCGGGCTTCCAGCCACTCTGCCTTGCTAGCTCCTGCTGCTGCTGCTGCTGCCGCTGCTTCCCGTAGCCACGCTGCTTGGTCCGAGTTTGGTGGGTGGTTCTGTAACGGTTTTCTTCCTGGGATGAAGGAGAGGACCAAAACGCAGCGCGGCTAGTGTTCAACATGATTTAATAAAGAATATATGAGAACACTACAAACAACAAAACAATAAATGTGAAAACCGAGACAGACCTATCTGGTGCAGAACACAAACACAGAGACAGGAAACAACCACCCACAATCCCCAACACAAAACAAGCCACCTATATATGATTCTCAATCAGGGACAACGATTGACAGCTGTCTCTGATTGAGAACCATATTAGGCTGGACACAGAAACAGACAAACTAGACACACAACATAGAATGCCCACCCCAACTCACGCCCTGACCATACTAAACAAATACAAAAACAAGGGGAAACAGGTCAGGAACGTGACAGTATCTGAAGAAGAAGATGGGGAAGAATACAACCCAGAGCACAATGCATCATCTTCAGATGAAGAAGAAATCCCCAAAGCTGAAAGAGAGACATTTTTGTCAAAGAACAGCAAAATAACATGGTCCTTGTCACCATATGACAACCAGGGAATGATGGCAGCACACAATGTCATAAGGATAATCCCAGGGCCCACAAGACATGCAGTTGCCCATGCCCAGGTCATCGCCACAACATTCTACATGTTCATCACACTAGCCATCGAAAAAATCATCCTGGAGATGACAAATTTGGAGGGTTTCCGTAAATATGGAGACAACTGGAAAAGGATGGATGAGATTGACCTGCCTACATAGGGCTGCTAACCTTAGCGGGTGTGTAGGTCCCGAGGCGAGGCTACATGTAGTCTCTGGGATGCAGAGAGTGGAAGGGCGATTTTCTGTGCCACAATGCCACTGAAAGTCTTTCACACGTTCTCAAGAATGCTACGATTTGATAACTGTGAGTCAAGACCTGCAAGATGTGTGAGAGACAAACTTGTGTCCATAAGAGAGGTCTGGGAGAAGTGGGTGGAGCCATACCTCTACAACCCTGGGGCTGAAGTAACAGTGGATGAGCAACTGGTTCCATTCAGAGGTACATTTCTATTTTCATATCTGTAATATAAGTGATTTTCACTGTTCATTTTATTATGTATTGCTGTAATATCATTGATTTATGTGATTGTTTTCTGTGACACTGATACTAATTACTGATAGTAATCTCTTTTGTCAAAAGGTCGCTGTGCTTTCAAGCAGTATATGCCCAGCAAGCCAGCAAAGTATGGCATCAAGATATGGGTGGCCTGTGATGCACAATCCAGCTACGCTTGGAAGATGCAAGTCTACACAGGGAAGCCGACCGGTGGATGCCCGGAGAAGAACCAGGGGATGCGGGTTGTGCTTGATGTGACAGATGGACTGAGGGGGCACAATGTCACGTGTGACAATTTCTTCACCTCTTATGAAATTATGAGCTCCCCCCTGCACTCCTCGCAACAAGGGTGGAGAGGCCTTCTCATCAAAGTTTGCCTTCACCCCCACCACCACTCTAGTTTCTTACCTCCCAAAGAGGAACAAGAATGTGGTCCCCCTGAGCACACTGCACAAAACGACTGATATCGTGAGGACAGGAAGCCAACCATCATCCTGGACTACAACCACAACAGAGGAGGAGTGGACAACCTGGACAAGGTGATTTGAACTTACAGCTGCAGGAGGATGACTGCCCGCTGGCCCCTGGTCATCTTCCATAACATCATTGATGTGTTCTCATACAATGCCTTCGTAATATGGAACAAGATCAACCCTACCTGAATGCCTGATAAGTGGAAAAAGAGGAGGGTGTTCCTGGAAGAGCTGGGAAAGGGAGCGCCGCAGCAGCCTCTGCAGTGCTTGTGAAAGCTGTTCAGGGGCTGAATCTTGATCCACCTGAGGCTGCAGCTGGTGCAGGCAAGAGGAGCAGATTCCAATTCTGTCCCCCAAAGAAGGACTGTAAAACAAATACTATGTGCTGCACATGTGAGAAATACATCTGCAAAGTCCATGCACACACACTTGCATACTGTCCTACATGTGCTAATTAGAGTTGATTGATTTATGTTCTTCATGTTTTTGTTTTGTATTTATTATCTCATTTTATTCTTATTTATTGTTGTTGTTTATACACCTTGTGGGTGGGGGCAATGGTAAAAAAAAATGGGAGAAGACTAGTATTTTGTAGTTGAATTCCTCAATGTACAGTATATAAGAATATATCACTATGTTGCCAAAAAAGTTCAAGACTTATTGTTTCCCTTCAATAAAAATAATTCAAAACTACTTTCTGCACATTTCTGCTACTTTCTTAGGCGATACAAGTGCTATCTCGTGCTAAAAAATGTATGTTTACACCTATGCAGTACCTTTAGCAATAATAATAATAATAATAATCCTCTACTTTAGTAAAGAAAACAATTATGACAGGTGTGTTGTAATAAAAATGAGTGGTGTCCACTGATTGAATGCAGTCTTTCTGCATTGTGAAGTGGGAAAACCCAGATATTCACAAAGTTTGTGATGAATGACAGGTTGTTTCTTCATGCAAAAAAAGATTTGGGGTTTAACATTCAATTAAGCTGCTTTATTATAATAGGGGTTTAGTGAAGGCGGGTCATGTTTTACACTTAGGACAAGGGGAGTATACAGAATGTTAAGACTACACAAGGGTTAAGATCATACATCTGTAACTGTGGGACTGAAGTAGTAGCTCATCCTGTCCTGTAGGAGCATCTCTCTATTTACTTGTGTTTTTACTGGCCTGCTTAAGAATTGATTGCTGCCACCACCACCTGCCCTTCTCCTGCTTCAGAACGACGAGTGAGCGTGTGTAACGGCGCCGAAGTGAACATGCCAGGCAGGCTCCAGGGTCCAAAGGGCCATGTGAGCTAAAAGTATGATGCGGAGGGGGAGAAGGAGGATATCTCAAGGTCACTGAATAATGAAGGAGGGAGGGCACCACCGAGCAAAGCCCCCACTCTACTCTCCTCCTCTTTCTTTTTTTTCGCTGAATGAACTTGGGAAAGGCCTGTTCTATTTTTCCACAGCATGAATGCATTTGTGTAAGTGATCTATAATTCATCACTATTATCCATTATTTACTGATTATTTTCTTTTCTTTTCTAAAAGATTTTTGCCCTTAGTCTTACATTTGCCCGGCTGTCCCCTAATTGATAACATGGGCCAGTCGATTCATATAAACAAACCTCTTTCCCTCCTGCCCAGGACCGGAGGTTTTCCCATCTGTGTAGTGCAGCGTGAACTGTGCTAAAACACAGGTAGATGGAGCACTACCCTCTAAGTGACCTAAAGTATGTGTTGACAGGCTCTCCTGTCCAGGTGAGGTCCCAGCACTCTGCTGCTTGTTAGTTATATCCAAAAGGATTCAGCGCTCCTGTTTCTGTCCTGTGCCTACGCCAGCGCTTTCTTGCCTGATGGTGGCAGGTGTCTGAGAGTATCCATCCACCATCACACCATCCCCTCGAGACCAAACCTTGACACTACTATATCACATGACTCAATGTCACCCCCGCACCCCGTCCCCGTATGGAGAGATGGAAGGAAGGAGGGAGAGAGACATGGAGCACAAACAGAAATGGAAAGAGAGAACTGTGTCTCCCTAAGGAGTGGTTGCTGTCCATCTGCATCAGGAAGTGTGAATGTGAAGGCAGCAGGAGAACTTTCCCCAGTGTGAGGACAGTTGTTATCCTCAAACCCCAGAGAGATCAAGTGTCACATATGTGAAGATCGCAGGTTGAGCTGGTGGCAAATCAGACACTACAAACACAGTGTGTGTGTGTATATGTGTGTGCGTGTGTGTGCGTGCGTGCGTGCGTGCGTGCGTGCGTGCGTGCGTGCGTGCGTGTGTGCGTGTGTGTGTGTGTGTGTGTGTTGCTTGAGTGTGTGTGTGTGCGTGAGCGCATTTATGTGTCCTATGAGACATTATTGGGGTACAGTCAGTATTCTTGTTTTTCTATGGTGATTGTGGAAATTGAGATTGTAACAAGCGCTGTGGGTGGACCAAAAAATGGACAGCTGTGCCATATAGATTAGTTGGGAAGATATTTTTTTTTATAGTTGGGAAGAGATTTTCACTGTACAGATTCCATGGCACTTGGTTTATGAACTATATGCAAAATGACTCCGGATTCAAACATTGAATTTTTCAATTTAAATTATTATACAAAATTCTTGCAACCAATAGAATGTTATATACATGTGTCACGTTCCTGACCGGTTTTCTGTTATTTTGTATGTGTTTGACGGTCAGGGCGTGAGTTTGGGTGGGTAGTCTATGTTATGTGTTTCTATGTTGGTTAAAGGGTGACCTGATATGGCTCTCAATTAGAGGCAGGTGGTTTTCATTTCCTCTGATTGAGAGCCATATTAAGGTAGGTGTTTTCACATTGATTGTTGTGGGTGGTTGTCTCCTGTGTCAGTGTCTGTGTATGTTACGCCACACGGGACTGTTTTCGGTTTTGTTTGTTCGTTCGTTTTATGTAGTCATTTTTCCTGTTCATGCGTTCTTCGTGTTTCATGTAAGTTCGTCGTCCAGGTCTGTCTACATCGTTTATTATTTTGTAAATTGTTCAAGTATATTTTCGTGTTCGTTTTCGTCCTTGTGAAATAAATATAATGTCAAGTTACAACGCTGCGTCTTGGTTCAATCCATGCTCCTCCTCTTCGGATGAAGAGGAAGAGGAAAGCCGTTACAGAACCACCCACCAATCCAGAACCAAGCAGCGTAAGTTCGAGCAGTGGCCTACTAAACAGGAGTCTTGGACATGGGAAGAAGTCTTGGAGGGAAAAGGACACTGGGCACATATTGGGGAATATCGCCGCGCTCGTGAGGAGATGGAGGCAGCGAGAGCCCAAGAGCGGTGGTATGAGGAGGCAGCAAGGAGACGTGGCTGGAAGCCGGAGAATCAAGCTCAAGACCGGAGATATGAAGGTACGCGGCTAGCAAGGAAGCCCGAGAATAAACCCCAAAAATTTCTTGGGGGGGGGCTAAGAGGTAGTGGGCCAAGGGCAGGTAGGAGACCTGCGCCCACTTCCCAGGCTAACCGTGGAGAGCGGGAGTACGGGCAGACACCGTGTTATGCAGTAGAGCGCACGGTGTCTCCTGTACGTGTGCATAGCCCGGTGCGGGTTATTCCACCTCCCCGCACTGGTAGGGCTAGATTGAGCGTTGAGCCGGATGTCATGAAGCCGGCC
Source organism: Salvelinus namaycush (assembly GCF_016432855.1). NCBI lineage: Eukaryota > Metazoa > Chordata > Actinopteri > Salmoniformes > Salmonidae > Salvelinus > Salvelinus namaycush. The sequence continues at coordinate 18,079,836 of NC_052341.1, forward strand.
CTACATATCTGGCCACCAGTACGTCTCCTCGGGCCGGCTTACATGGCACCAGCCTTACGCATGGTGTCCCCGGTTCGCCTACATAGCCCGGTGCGGGTTATTCCACCTCCCCGCACTGGTCGGGCGACGGGGAGCATTCAGCCAGGTAAGGTTGGGCAGGCTCAATGCTCAAGGGAGCCAGTACGCCTGCACGGTCCGGTATTTCCAGCGCCACCTCCCCGCCCCAGCCCAGTACCATCAGTGCCTACACCACGCACCAGGCTTCCAGTGCGTTTCCAGAGCCCTGTTCCTCCTCCACGCACTCTCCCTATGGTGCGTGTCTCCAGCCCAGTGCCTCCAGTTCCGGCACCACGCACTAAGCCACCTGTGCGTCTCCAGAGCCCTGTACGCACTGTTCCTTCTCCCCGCACTCGCCCTGAGGTGCGTGCCCTTAGCCCGGTACCACCAGTGCCGGTACCACGCACCAGGCCTATAGTGCGCTGCGAGAGGTCAGTGTGCCCTGTCCCTGCTCCCCGCACTAGCCTGAAGGTGCGTGTCCTTAGCCCGGTGCCTCCAGTTCCGGCACCACGCACCAGGCCTACAGTGCGCCTCATCCGGCTAGAGCCATCCGTCTCCCCAGCGCCATCTGAGCCATCCGTCTCCCCAGCGCCATCTGAGCCATCCGTCTCCCCAGCGCCATCTGAGCCATCCGTCTCCCCAGCGCCATCTGAGCCATCCGTCTCCCCAGCGCCATCTGAGCCATCCGTCTCCCCAGCGCCATCTGAGCCATCCGTCTGCCCAGCGCCGTCTGAGCCATCCGTCTGTCCCGAGCCATTAGAGCCGCCCGTCTGTCCCGAGCCGTCAGAGCCGTTCGTCAGTCAGGAGCCGCTAGAGCCATTCGTCAGACAGGATCTGCCAGAGCCGCCAACCAGACAGGATCTGCCAGAGCCGCCAACCAGACAGGATCTGCCAGAGCCGCCAACCAGACAGGATCTGCCAGAGCCGCCAACCAGACAGGATCTGCCAGAGCCGCCAACCAGACAGGATCTGCCAGAGCCGCCAACCAGACAGGATCTGCCAGAGCCGCCAACCAGACAGGATCTGCCAGAGCCGCCAGTGAGCCATGAGCGTCCAGAGCCGTCAGCCAGCCATGAGCGTCCAGAGCCGTCAGCCAGCCATGAGCGTCCAGAGCCGTCAGCCAGCCATGAGCGTCCAGAGCCGTCAGCCAGCCATGAGCGTCCAGAGCCGTCAGCCAGCCATGAGCGTCCAGAGCCGTCAGCCAGCCATGAGCGTCCAGAGCCGTCAGCCAGCCATGAGCGTCCAGAGCCGTCAGCCAGCCATGAGCGTCCAGAGCCGTCAGCCAGCCATGAGCGTCCAGAGCCGTCAGCCAGCCATGAGCGTCCAGAGCCGTCAGCCAGCCATGAGCGTCCAGAGCCGTCAGCTAGCCATGAGCGTCCAGAGCCGTCAGCCAGTCATGAGCTGCCCCTCAGCCCAGAGCTGCCATTGATCCAGAACTGTCCCTCAGTCCAGAGCTGTCTCTCTGTCCGGAGCTGCCCTTCAGTCCGGAGTTGCCCCTCTATCCTGAGCTACCTCTCTATCCTGACCTACCTCTCGGTCCTGAGCTACCTTATCCCGGTGCTGCCCCTTGTCCTGGTGCTGCCCTTTATCTTAAGGTTAACATTTAAATTAAGTGGGTGTAAGATGAGGGTGGTCATTCTAAGGCGGAGACGTAAGTTGGGATTGACTATGGTGGGGTGGGGACCTCACCCAGAGCCTGAGCCACCACCGTGGTCAGACGCCCACCCAGACCCTCCCCTAGACTTTTGGTGGTGCGTTCGGAGTACGCACCTTGAGGGGGGGGTTATGTCACGTTCCTGACCGGTTTTCTGTTATTTTGTATGTGTTTGACGGTCAGGGCGTGAGTTTGGGTGGGTAGTCTATGTTATGTGTTTCTATGTTGGTTAAAGGGTGACCTGATATGGCTCTCAATTAGAGGCAGGTGGTTTTCATTTCCTCTGATTGAGAGCCATATTAAGGTAGGTGTTTTCACATTGATTGTTGTGGGTGGTTGTCTCCTGTGTCAGTGTCTGTGTATGTTACGCCACACGGGACTGTTTTCGGTTTTGTTTGTTCGTTCGTTTTATGTAGTCATTTTTCCTGTTCATGCGTTCTTCGTGTTTCATGTAAGTTCGTCGTCCAGGTCTGTCTACATCGTTTATTATTTTGTAAATTGTTCAAGTATATTTTCGTGTTCGTTTTCGTCCTTGTGAAATAAATATAATGTCAAGTTACAACGCTGCGTCTTGGTTCAATCCATGCTCCTCCTCTTCGGATGAAGAGGAAGAGGAAAGCCGTTACAACATGGGGGATACAACCATCCCAGCTCTGCAGATTTTGCTGTGAAGAGATAGAGTCATTAGATCATTTATTTTGGTACTGTCCATATGTAGCTTGTTTTTGGTCACAGGTCCAGGAATGGCAGAAGAATTGTAACATTTACCTGGAGCTAACGCTGCAGATAGCAATACTGGGTGATTTGAAAAGTCGTAGTCAATCGATCAATAATATTATAATATTTTTAGCAAAAATGTTTATCTTTAATTTTTAATCTGTAGAAACTATGAGAATAGAAAGGTTCAGAACTTTTGTGAAGCATCACAGCACAGTTGAAAAATAAATGGCAAATAGAAATCCAATATGGATGGTGTTAAGAGATAGATGGGAGGAGATGAATTGAGCTGAAGGGTGGGACTAATAACAACAAGATAACAATTAAAAAATATACTGTGTCTGTAAAATATATATAGGTTCAGAACTTTTGTGAAGCAGCACAGTTAAAAATATATGGCAAATAGAAATCAAACTGGATGGACATCAGAAATAGATGGGAGGGGTTGAGGGTAGCTGAAGGACTAAAATCAAACAAAAGATAACTGTTGTAAAATATACTGTGTCAGTAAAATGTATATAGTAGGTATAATCTGGAAGTAGAAGTCTAAGTGTTGTTGTTCATTAGTTTACTCCAATTAGGGGAGGGGTGGTAGGCTTAGGGGAAAATAATAAAGGAAAATATATTTTTAAAAGATATATATACAGTACCAGTGAAAAGTTCAGAAACACCTACTCATTCTAGGATTTTTCTTTATTTTTACAATTTTCTACATTGTAGAATAATAGTGAAGACATCAAAACTATGAAATAACACATATGAAATCATGTAGTAACCAAAAAAGTGTTAAACAAATGATAATATATTTTATATTTGAGATTCTTTAAAGTAGCCTCCCTTTGCCTTGATGACAGCTTTGCACACGCTTGGCATTCTCTCAACCAGCTTCACCTGGAATGCTTTTCCAACAGTTTTGAAGGAGTTCCCACATATGCTGTGCACTTGTTGGCTGCTTTTCCTTCACTCTGCGGTCCAACTCATCCCAAACCATCTCAACTTGGTTGAGGTTGGGTGATTGTGGAGGCCAGGTCATCTGATGCAGCAAATAGCCCGTACACAGCCTGGAGGTGTGTTGGATCATTTTCTTGTTGAAAAACAAGTGATAGTCCCACTCAGCGCAACCAGATGGGATGGCGTAGTTTTGATATCTTCACTATTATTCTACAATGTAGAAAATGGTCAAAATAAAGAAAAACCCTTGAATGAGTAGATATATAAATTTACAAAAAATATATACGGGGGATTAGAAATTATGCAGACAATTACAGTGATGGAAGCTACAATCTATCTGCAATATGAAAGCTGATCTACCCCCCCCCCCCCCCCCCCCAAAAAATAAAATGTTTTACAAATAAAGTGCTGTGGGTGTGATATCTTTGTGAGGATCCTCATGGCAAAGGCATTTGTACAGTAACTCCCCCTTACCCAGTAGCCCAAGGCCCAGCCAAGCCATACTGACAAACGTATCAATTCCTCTATTATAAATATACTGAATACTGTACATTGAGACAGGCACATCTATCTCACTGTTTCTCCTGTTTCCCTCTAGCACATGCTATCTTTTCCTCTCTCAAGTACATTTTCTTTACATGCACATTCTAAACCATATACAAAGACTCTTCCTCTTTATATTTATCCTGTGGATTTCTACTTTTTATTCTCTCTCATCTCCCTCTGTGTGCTCCTATGCGAGGAGTGACTCACATCTCTGTCTCGGTGGAGCGGAGGTGGAGATGACCATCCTCCACTGATCCCAAAACACAGTGACATTCAGCCCCATGCAAGTATCATTAGCACCATCATTATATCGATATTAGCCCAGTGGATCAGTTCACGCTCCACCACCTAGCTCCCTCACCGCGTGGCGTCTGCGCTGTCTATGTCACCACTCATCAGGGTCCTCAGAGAGACTGCACTTCTCTCCCGCCCTGCGGAGCGTGATGGAAGGATGGCAGAGGGGAGATATGTTTTATCCACACCTCTGTCTTAAAGCCGTGCCAGCCCTGTGCCATCTTGGGGATTGTGTAACCCTGGGTTGTTCTCCTTATTAACTCAGCAGAAGGGGTGGTTAAGTCGACCTTGAGTGAGGGAGAGGGAATCAAAGGAGGATGGAGGGAGGGAGGCTGGAGGGGGCAGTGTATGCCCATTCCAATGATGCCCCAGGGCCCAGGCCTGGCTATAATCACCTGAGGATTAAATCTGCCTCCCTGGTCAGCGGCTCTTGCTCGTCTCTCTCCCAGTGCTATATCCATCTCACTTCTGATATTCTGTGAGGCAATCCAGCATGAAGAAATTCCTACACACACTTCCTCGCCATCTCACCTTAGTCTCTCTCCATGTGTGCAGCTGTTATGAGCAAATACAGTTCATGGTTGTTACACTACTGGAGAAGTGAGTTGTAGTGGTGTTGTGTCAAACTCATTCCATGCATGTGTCAAACTCATTCCATGGAGGGCCGAGTGTCTGACTGAACCAGCCAAAAGAGGATTGGCTCCCCGTCAAGGGAGTTTTTTGCTTGCCACCGTCGCTTCTGCTTGCTCTTCTGTGGTCTAAGGTTGGTTCACTCCGTGGGTATCTCGTCCGTATGCGTGTACTACCTCAACTATATCGCCAAGCATTCAGCACCTGCAGCTCACTTCTTCTCAAGGGTCCAACTAACTTGCCGTTCTTTTTTGGGGGGGGATTTGCCTTCACCGCAGCAGTGATGTCTACCTGAGACCCTACAGCACGTAAAACCCATTCCACGGAGGTCTGTGGGTTTTTTGCTCCTCCCTTGTACTTGATTAATTGAATTAAGGTCACTAATTACACTGAACAAAAATAGTTACAGATCATATAAGGAAATCAGTCAATTTAAATAAATAAATTAGGCCCTAATCTATGGATTTCACATGACTGGTAATACAGATATGCATCTGGTCACAGATGCCTTTAAAAAGGAAAGGTAGGGGCGTGGATCAGAAAACCAGACAGTATCTGGTGTGACCACCATTTCCCTAATGTAGCATGACACGTCTCCTTCACATAGAGTTGATCAGGCTGATTGTGGCCTATGGAATGTTGTCCCACTCCCCTTCAATGGCTGAGAAGTATTGTATTTATTTAGCTAAATTAAGGCAGTTATACAATTTATTAAACATTACAATACAGGCCCCTATCCTCAGGCCCCTACTCTGCTACCACATCTACAACACAAAATCTGTGTGTATAGTGCATATGTTATTGTGTGTGTGCTTCACAGTCCCCGCTGTTCCATAAGGTGTATTTGTATATATTTTTTTTAATCTAATTTTACTGCTTGCATGAGTTACTTGATATGGAACACAGTTATCAAGGCACAAGGCGACACCCAAACGCAGACACAGGACGCAGATGGTTGGAGTCTTACAATGTTTATTAATCCAAAGGGGAAGGCAAGAGAATGGTCGTGGACAGGCAAAAAAGGTCAAAACCAGATCAGAGTCCAGGAGGTACAGAGTGGCAGGCAGAATAGTCAGGCAGGTGGGTACAAAGTCCAGAAACGGGCAAGGGTCAAAATCGGGAGGACTAGAAAAAGGAGAATACAAAAAGCAGGAGAACAGGAAAAACCGCTGGTTGACTTGGAAACATACAAGACAAACTGGCACAGAGAGACAGGAAACACAGGGATAAATACACTGGGGAAAATAAGAGAAACCTGGAGGGGGTGGAGACAATAACAGGAACAGGTGAAACAGATCAGAGTGTGACAACAGTTCCATTTAGCCATGGCTCTATGTAGTACTGTGTGCCTCCCATAGTCTGTTCTGGACATGTCTTGTGGAGTATGCATGGGTGTCCGAGCTGTGTGCCAGTAATTTAAACAGAAAGCTTGGTGCATTCAACATGTCAATACCTCTCACAAATACAAGTAGTCATGAAGTCAATCTCTCCTTCACTTTGAGCCAGGAAAGACTGACATGCATATTATTGTTAGATCACTGTGTACATCCAAGTGCCAGCCGTGCTGCCCTGTTCTGAGCCAATTGCAATTTTCCTAAGTCCCTCTTTGTGGCACCTGACTTCACAATTAAACAGTAGTCCAGGTGCGACAAAACTAGGGCCTGTAGAACCTGCCTTGTTGATAGTGCTGTTAACCTCTCTAGGGTACGCAAACGTCCCACCTGACCAACATCCAGTGAAAGTGCAGGGCGCCAAATTCAAACAACAGAAATCTCATATTTTAAATTCCTCAAACATACATGTATTATACACCATTTTAAAGATAAACTTGTTCTTAATCCCACCACAGTGTCCGATTTCAAAAAGGCTTTATGACAAAAGCATACCGTGCGATTATGTTAGGTCTGCACCTACTCACAAAAACACAGCCATTTTTCCAGCCAAAGAGAGGAGTCACAAAAAGCAGAAATAGAGATAAAATGAATCACTAACCTTTGATGATCTTCATCAGATGGCACTCATAGGACTTCATGTTACACAATACATGTATGTTTTGTTCGATAAAGTGCATATTTATATCCAAAAATCTCAGTTTACATTGTCGCGTTACGTTCAGTAATGTTTTGCTTCCAAAACATCCGGTGATTTTGCAGAGAGCCACATCAATTTACAGAAATAGTCATCATAAACTTTAATATAAGATACAAGTGTTATGCACAGAATTAGAGATATACCTCTCCTTAATGCAACCGCTGTGTCAGATTTTAAAAAAACTTTACGGAAAAAGCAAACCATGCAATAATCTGAGTACAGCACTCAGACAGCAAATCAAGAGCCATACAGATATCCGCCATGTTGGAGTCAACATAAGTCAGAAATAGCATTATAAATATTCACTTACCTTTGATGATCTTCATCAGAATGCACTCCCAGGAATCCCAGTTCCACAATAAATGTTTGATTTGTTCGATAAAGTCCATCATTTATGTCCAAATAACTCCTTTTGTTAGCGCGTTCAGTTCACAAATCCAAACTCACGACGCGCAGGCAGGTCCAGGCGAAAGTTCAGAAGAAAAGTCATATTACAGTTCGTATAGAAACATGTCAAACGATGTATATAATCAATCTTTAGGATGTTTTTATCATAAATCTTCAACAATGTTCCAACCGGAGAATTCCTTTGTCTTCAGAAATGCAATGGAACGCAAGCTAACTCTCACATGAACGCGCGTCACGAGCTCATGGCACTCTGGCAGACACCTGGCTCAAAGAGCCCTCATTCCCCCCTCCTTTATAGTAGAAGCATCAAACAAGGTTCTAAAGACTGTTGACATCCAGTGGAAGCCTTGGGAAGTGCAAAATGACCAATATCCCACTGTATCTTCAATAGGGAATGAGTTGAAAAATAACAAACCTCAGATTTCCCATTTCCTGGTTGGATTTTTTCTCGGGTTTTTGCCTGCCATATGTGTTCTGTTATACTCACAGACATCATTCAAACAGTTGTAGAAACTTCAGAGTGTTTTCTATCCAAATCTACTGATAATATGCATATCCTAGCATCTGGGCCTGAGTAGCAGGCAGTTTACTCTGGGCACGCTTTTCATCTGGACGTGAAAATACTGCCCCCTACCCCAAAGAAGTTTTAAGGCAGAGTAGCGCTTTATTATGGACAGACTTCTCCCTATCTTAACTACTGTTGTATCAATATGTTTTGACCATGACAATTTACAATCTAGGGTTTACTCCAACAGTTTAGTCACCTCAACTTGCTCAATTTCCACATTATTCATTACAAGATTTAGTTGAGGTTTAGTGAATGATTTGTCCCAAATACAATGCTTTTAGTTTTTGAAATATTTAGGACTAACTTATTACTTGCCACCCATTCATAAACTAACTTGTTAAGCGTTGCAGTCATTTCAGTTGCTGTAGTAGCTGACATGTATAGTGTTGAGTCATCCGCATACATAGACACACTGGCTTTACTCAAAGCCAGTGGCATGTCATTAGTAAAGATTTTAAAAATTAAGGGGCCTAGTCAGCTGCCCTGGGGAATTCCTGATTCGACCTGGATTATGTTGCGGAGGCTTCCATTAAAGAACACCCTCTGTGTTCTGTTAGACAGGTAACAAGTAACACATGTTATCCAGACACTGACTGTTAGCACTTGGTGGTCTATAGCAGCTTCACACCAGAATGGGCTTTATGTAAGGCAGATGAACCTGTAGCCATATTACTTCAACAGTATTTAACATGAAATCCTCTCTAAGCTTTACAGGAATGTGGTTCTGAATATAAATCGCCACACCTCCAATTTTGGCATTTTTGTATTTTCTGTAAATCTTATTAGCATGTATTGCTACCACTGTATCATCAAATGTATTATCTAAGTGAGTTTCAGAGTTTGCTAGGAATAGCTATTCCTTATGTCAATCTGCTCCGATCCTCTCGCAGTCACTCCCGTTCCCTTTCACCATGTTGCTAGATATTGGCAGGAACTGGAACATGTTGATCCAGAGCATCCCAAACATGCTCAATGGGTGACATGTCTGGTGAGTATGCAGGTCATTGAAGTATTGGGGCATTTTCAGCTTCCAGGAATTGTGTACAGATCCTTGTGACATGGGGCTGTGCATTATCATGCTGAAACATGAGGTGATAGCGGCAGATGAATGGCACGACAATGGGCCTTAAGATCTCATCACAAATTGCCATTGATAAAATGCAATTGGGTTCATTGTCTTTAGCTCATGCCTGTCCATACCATAAACCCATGATCATGCTGTTTAATCAGGTTCTTTATATGCCACACCTGTCAGCTAGAGGGATTATCTTGACAAAGGAGAAATGCTCACTAACAGGGATGTTAACAAACACATTCATAACATTTGAGAGATATAAGGTTTTTGTGCATATGGAACATTTCTGGGCTCTTTTATTTCAGCTAATAAAACATGGGACCAACACTTTACATGTTGCATTTATATTTTTGTTAAGTGTAGTGAAGAACTCCGCTCACCTGGTTGTCTAGGTCTTAATTGAAAGGAAAAAACTAAAACCCACAGACACGAGGCCCTTCATGGAATGAGTTTGACACCCCTGCCCTACAGAGTCCACCCCCCTGGATCTTCATCTGTAGCCCTCGGCTTCATCCGGTCCATTCTCATTCCCCCCCTGAATCCTCATTCTCACATCCATTCCATTTCCTCAATAAATATTCAAAACCAATGTAATGTCTGGTCCTTAAACTGGTGTTAAGGATTAACAAAAATGCAGGAGAGCGGAACAGACGTGAATGTAAAACTTAAATTGTTGCCTTAAACGCAGCTCCCTAGCAACTCAACAAGCACCAGCTGCTTACCATTGCCAATTAGCCTCCACTACCGTTTGCAACACTTAAAACTAGTTGCCTGGAACGCAACTCTTCAAACAATCTCCAGCTGCTACTAACTGCTAATCAGCCTCCACACCTCACTCTCCTTTATCACCACTTCTACCCTTAGACCACTCCCAAGTGGCGCAGCGGTCTAAGGCAGTGCTAGCGGTGTCACTACAGCCGTGATCGTGAGTCCCATAGGGTGGCGCACAATTGGCCCAGCGTCGTTCGGTTTAGGGGAGGGTTTGTCCGGGGTAGGACGTCATTGTAAATAAGAATTTGTTCTTAAAGGATCTAACCCTCTTTTCAATTTTCACCTAAAATGACATACCCAAATCTAACTGCCTGTAGCTCAGGACCTGAAGCAAAGATATGCATATTCTTGATACTACTTGAAAGGAAACACTTTGAAGTTCGAGGAAATGTGAAATTAATATCGGAGAATATAACACATATTTCATCATCGTTGAAATGCAAGAGAAAGGCCAATATAAACTCAGCTAAAAAAGAAACTTCCCTTTTTCAGGACCCTGTCTTTCAAGTCTCCCGGGTGGCGCAGTGGTCTAGGGCACTGCATCGCAGTGCTAGCTGCGCCACCAGAGTCTCTGGGTTCGCGCCCAGGCTGGGCTGGGTTCGCGCCCAGGCTCTGTCGCAGCCGGCCGCAACCGGGAGGTCCGTGGGGCGACGCACAATTGGCATAGCGTCGTCCGGGTTAGGGAGGGTTTGGCCGGTAGGGATATCCTTGTCTCAGTATGTAAAATGTAATAAAATGTATGCACTCTACTGTAAGTCGCTCTGGATAAGAGCGTCTGCTAAATGACTAAAATGTAAATGTAAATGTAAAGATAATTCATAAAAATCCAAATAACTTCACAGATCTTCATTGTAAAGGGTTTAAACACTGTTTCCCATGCTTGTTCAATGACGGTCGTTAAGACACTAACAGCTTACAGACGGTAGGCAATTAAGGTCACAGTTAAGGTCATAAAACTTAGGACACTAAAAAGGCCTTTCTACTGACTCTGAGAAACACCAAAAGAAAGATGCCCAGGGTTCCTACTCATCTGCGTGAACGTGCCTTAGGCATGCTGCAAGGAGGCATGAGGACTGCAGATGTGGCCAGGGCAATAAAGTGCAATGTCCGTACTGTGAGACGCCTAAGACAGCGCTACAGGGAGACAGGACGGACAGCTGATCGTCCTCACAGTGGCAGACCACGTGTAACAACACCTGCACAGGAAAGGGTACATCCGAACATCACACCTGCGGGACAGGTACAGGATGGCAACAACAACTGCCCGAGTTACACCAGGAACGCACAATCCCTCCATCAGTGCTCAGACTGTCCGCAATAGGCTGAGAGAGGCCTGTTGTAAGGCAGGTCCTCACCAGACATCACCGGCAACAACATTGCCTATGGGCACAAACCCACCATCGCTGGACCAGGCAGGACTGGCAAAAAGTGCTCTTCACTGACGAGTCGCGGTTTTGTTTCACAAGGGGTGATGGTCAGATTCGCATTAATCGACAAAGGAATGAGCGTTACACTGAGGCCTGTACTCTGGAACGGGATCGATTTGGAGGTGGAGGGTCCGTCATGGTCTGAGGCGGTGTGTCACAGCTTCATCGGACTGAGCTTGTTGTCATTGCAGGCAATCTCAACGCTGTGCGTTACAGGGAAGGCATCCTCCTCCCTCATGTGGTACCCTTCCTGCAGGCTCATCCTGACATGACCCTCCAGCATGACAATACCACTAGCCATACTGCTCGTTCTGTGCATGATTTCCTGCAAGACAGGAATGTCAGTGTTCTGCCATGGCCAGCGAAGAGCCGGGATCTCAATTCCATTGGGCACGTCTGGGACCTGTTGGATCGGAGAGTGAGGGCTACGGCCATTCCCCCCAGAAATGTCCGGTAACTTGCAGGTGCCTCGGTGGAAGAGTGGGGTAACATCTCACAGCAAGAACTGGCAAATCTGGTACAGTCCATGAGGAGGAGATGCACTGCAGTACTTAATGCAGTGGGTGGCCACACCAGATACTGACTGTTACTTTTGATTTTGACCCCCCCCCTTTGTTCAGGGACACATTATTCAATTTCTGTTAGTCACATGTCTGTGGAACTTGTTCAGTTTATGTCTCAGTTTTTGAATTTTTGTTATGTTCATACAAATATTTGCACATGTTAAGTTTGCTGAAAATGAACGCATTTGACAGTGAGAGGACATTTCTTTTTTTGCTGAGTTTATGACTTTCACAAGCACAATTGTGATTTTGGCCACTAGATGGCTGCAGTGTATGTGCAAAGTTTTAGACTGATCCAACAAACCATTGTATATCTGTTCAAAATGTTGTATCAAGACTGCCCAAATGTGACTAATTGGTTTATTAATACCTTTTCATGTTCATAACTGTGCACTCTCCTCAAACAATAGCATGGTATTATTTCACTGTAATAGCTACTGTAAATTGGACAGTGCAGTTAGATTAACAAGAATTTAAGCTTTCTGCCCATATCAGATATGTCTATGTCCTGGGAAATGTTCTTGTTACTTAAAACATCACGCTAATCACATTAACGCACGCTAGCTCAACTGTCCCGTGGGGGGGACACTGATCCCGTAGAAGTTTTAACTGACCTGCCTAGTTAAATAAAGGTTACATCAATTATTATTTTTAAACCTGACCAAACAGTCATTCATCCTCTCTGGGGGGGGGGGGGGGATTGCCTTCACCACAGCAGCCTAACTACCACATCCTGACAGTGATGTCTACCTGAGACTCCAAGCCAAACCTTACAGACTCCACCCCCCAAGTCCTTCATCTGCAGCCCGCGGCTTCCTCTGGTCCATTCTCATTCTCACAGCCATTCCATTTCCTCAATTAATATACTAAACCCATTTCATGTCTGGTCCTTACCCGTTAACTGCCAAACACAAAAACGACATTCACTCATTACTTTAATGCACAAGTGACATAAGACCACGTCGACAGTGGTCAGGGAATATAGTCGATTTATTATAAACTCTATGAGGGAAAGCGCAATATACATCCTGGAGGGCTGTTGCAGACAGAGAGAGGGGTGTACTTGTATTTTGGGGCTGTGGAATGCACACACACATACACACAGTGTTCCTCTCACAATACGTTAGTGGTAGCTGGAAAAGGTTGTGGGGAAGCTGGTGTGACAGCAGTAGGGCCCTGGCTGTGCCCCTGACACAGGAGGTATGGGGCACATCCAGACAGGTTTGGGGAAGGAATTAGGAGGTGTGATATTGGGTATTGCCCCAAGCTCTGCAGGTGAGAGGGCTGGTGTGTGTGTGTTGTGGGGGTTGGTTCTTCTATCCTTGCCAGGACCTAAAATCCCCAAAAGTCCCCACAAGGATAGTAAAACACATCCCCATGAGGACAAAGTTTATTTGAAGTTTGGGCAGTTTAGTTAAGGTTTAGGGTTATGTGTTAAGGTTAGGGTTATGTGTTAAGGTTAGGGTTAAGGTTAGGGTTAAGGGAAGGGTTAGGGGTTAGAGAAAATAGGATTTTGAATGGAAATACATTTTTGGTCCAAATGAGGAAACAAGAGAAAAATATGTTTGTGTGTCACTTTACCCTACTCACTTTACCCTGCCTTCATGTACATATCTACATCAAATACCTCGTAGCCCTGCACATTGATCTGGTACTGGTACTCCCTGTATATAGCTCCACATTGATCTGGTACTGGTACTCCCTGTATATAGCTGCACATTGATCTGGTACTGGTACTCCCTGTATATAGCTCCACATTGATCTGGTACTGGTACTCCCTGTATATAGCTCCACATTGATCTGGTACTGGTACTCCTTGTATATAGCTCCACATTGATCTGGTACTGGTACTCCTTGTATATAGCTCCACATTGATCTGGTATTGGTACTCCCTGTATATAGCTCCACATTGATCTGGTACTGGTACTCCCTGTATATAGCTCCACATTGATCTGGTATTGGTACTCCCTGTATATAGCTCCACATTGATCTGGTACTGGTACTTCCTGTATATAACTCTACATTGATCTGGTACTGGTACTCCCTGTATATAGCTCCACATTGATCTGGTACTGGTACTCCCTGTATATAGCTCCACATTGATCTGGTACTGGTACTCCCTGTATATAGCTCCACATTGATCTGGTACTGGTACTCCTTGTATATAGCTCCACATTGATCTGGTACTGGTACTCCTTGTATATAGCTCCACATTGATCTGGTATTGGTACTCCCTGTATATAGCTCCACATTGATCTGGTACTGGTACTCCCTGTATATAGCTCCACATTGATCTGGTATTGGTACTCCCTTTATATAGCTCCACATTGATCTGGTACTGGTACTTCCTGTATATAACTCTACATTGATCTGGTACTGGTACTCCCTGTATATAGCTCCACATTGATCTGGTACTGGTACTCCCTGTATATAGCTCCACATTGATCTGGTACTGGTACTCCCTGTATATAGCTCCACATTGATCTGGTACTGGTACTCCCTGTATATAGCTCCACATTGATCTGGTACTGGTACTCCCTGTATATAGCTCCACATTGATCTGGTACTGGTACTCCCTGTATATAGCTCCACATTGATCTGGTACTGGTACTCCCTGTATATAGCTCCACATTGATCTGGTACTGGTACTCCCTGTATATAGCTCCACATTGATCTGGTACTGGTACTCCCTGTATATAGCTCCACATTGATCTGGTACTGGTACTCCCTGTATATAGCTCCACATTGATCTGGTACTGGTACTCCCTGTATATAGCTCCATTCTAGTGTATTGTATTCCTCTTGTGTTACTATTTGTATTTTTTATTCTATAATTGTTTTACTCTGCATCGTTGGGAAGCATTGTTGTTTTTGGGGCATGTGGAAGGAGGATAAGGTCATCCTTATGGACATTAACAACGTCTTGATGCCCCTCCTGTCTGTATAATGGCCAATATCACTATGAGGATATCTCTTCTACTGAGAACCATGAAATATATTAGACAAATAAACCTTATGGCACAGAACAGAGATGATCAATAGAGGAAAATAAACGGTAAACAATATGATAATGCAATAATGTGAGATATTATTGAGTTTGGCTCATTATTTTTACTGTTTACTGAATAGTATGAATCAGGTACATTCAAATGATTGTACCTTAATGTTTAAAGCCACGAGAGGAGCAGGTTATTCTCAATTATTGATTGTGTACATGTACAAGTTGTTTACAATGGATGTACATATCTAGTGTGTAGTCTATACATACAGTATGTGAGTGTGTGTATAGCTATAGTATTGGTGTGCTGCTGGGTTTGTGCATTATACAGTATATGTTACACACACACACACACATGCACAAACACACACGCACACACACACAGGCTAACAAATATACATTCATTCCTACCTCCAGCCTTTCCCACCCTGCATTAGCATAATATTTTAATGGTGTTGATTACTAATAAGTAATTAAAGGGAGGAGTGGAAGGGAGTGAAGAATGTAAAAGAGGGAGAGAGGGAGAAAGGAAGGGTAGGCCAGGGGGAGTTGAGTGTTCAGTCATGCACAGGCAGCAGAGTGTCTGACATCAGTGTGAAAAAGCCCTGTGAGCAAGCACACACACACACACACACCCACACCCACACCCACACACACACACACACACACACACACACACACACACACACACACACACACACACACAGTCTCACAAGACCCTGAAAGACCTCCTCTGGCAAGGCCTGGAAACACTACACACATTTGCATACACACATACACACTCATCAGCATACATACCCACACAACCACTCATGTCCATCTGCTTAATGTACAATGTGCATTCACTTTGATACCACGGTACTATTTGCTGTACGGTTGACACCCTATCCAGGGTCTGTTGACACCCATTTGTTCTATGGCTGACTTTTGGCAGCCATTTTACCTGTACAGCTAAACACCTGCAGGTCTCAAGGGGTTCTCTGTTTCTCAGGTGACAAGGTGACGTTCCTCAGACAGTATCCTCACCTCCCCATCTCCCTCTCTTTTTTCTACCTCTTCTTCCCTATCACAGATTTCCCTCTCTCTCAAACACAATTCCTCAAATGTTCCACACATCTCTCTGCACCTTTGACCCCCACAGCCCTGAGCTAAATGACATTTGGAAAACTGTCCCTTTATGTTCCTTTTTCAATTTCACTATTTCGGCTTTTGCCTTTGTCCTTTTCTCCCCCTCCATATCTTGACAACATTTTGGGAAGGTGAGGATCGCCACCTGATCTGACCTTTTCCCACCTTCCACCACAGCCAATAGCAACAAGGCTTCTTGTTCTGTCCTGCGCCATTAGAAAGCGTGACCTTTAGAACTTCACCACCAGGATGGCATTTCTGTTAATCCATCTGTCCAGCTTCATAAATTGGTAATGTCTAGAAATATGTGGGGTAAATCGTTCAATTGAATTAAAATCACAGGTGGCTCTTCAAATGAATGAACATACAATATACTGTAAGTCGTATCTGAACATTCCCCCACGGTGAATGAAAGATCCTGTTTGGTTGCTGTTTATTCTGCATCCATATTCAACTCCAACTACCTCTAATCTCTAACTCACTCTGTGCTCTGATAGGCTTAAGGATGGAGGAAAAAGAATAGTAAACAAACAAACAAATAAATCATTAAACACAGCTATAGCCATTATAATCCAAGGAACAACCGAGCGCATAATCAAATTGCCCCACTGAGAAACGAAAAAGTAAACAAAAATAAATTGGGAAAGATGAGAGAGAGAATGTACCTGGCCCCTTGACCTGTACAATCTTTGTGGCCCCTGGCTCCTTGAACTGTACCCTGTCTGTGGCCCCTGGAGAAGGATAGGTGCATTTCGATATTCCCACTGAGGCCTCTCTCTCCCTCTATCTTTCTTTCTCTTCCTCTCCCTCCCTCTCGCTCTGCAGTCAGACTGTGAAGTCCTCTCTGTGATTTGTGGCGGTGTGTAATGTCAGTCGTGTCGCCTCGCATTACTTTTCTGCGCTGTGAGGAGACGCCGCGTGCCATCGCGCTCCACTGAAGACGCCACTGACAGAATCAGTCCCCCCGCTCTGTGGCACTTATCAGTTAGAGTCTGCGTTCCCGGGGGGAGGGAGATTACTGTTGCGCTGCTTCTGCATTCTGCTGCGTCGTGAAAACAGGGCCCTGGGGGCGTTTAGCGGCAGAGGTGGGGGGGGGGTTGTGTTTTTAGGAGCTCATGGAGAGATACCTTTATTTTTTGGAGGCAGAGGAGGCGAGGATAAAACCCATTGTTCTGTGATCTGGCTCATACATATCACCACTTCTACATCTCCTGCTTCGCTACGATCAACACATTGGCCCCAGAATAACCCTGATCATCACTGCACCCATCTCTCGTATAATCTTACTTAACCAAGAAGTAAAATATCTAGTAATCACACATAATCTGTCCTCGTGAGATTAATGTACGTATAATCCCCCCTTTCTTTTTCTCTCTCTGTCAGATTGTTGCCCATACTTTACACAATGTCCATCCCCTCTTTATTTTTCAACATCTGTCAAATAATTCCTCTGCTCTTGTTTTCTCCCCTCTCCGTCTCTCCCTTCCACCTTCTCTTCCTCTATCCCCTCCCCTCAGACTTTGGAGTGTTCACTGAATCTCATTAGCTAGAGATTGAACCCTCTACTCATGTCATCTGTCTCGTCTGTCAGAGTAGAGCACTCACTCCCTCACTCAGCCTCTCCTAAGGGACGTCTCAAACTTCATCAGCACTCCTCTCGTCCTATTCTTCTCTTCCTCTTCCTGTGTTTCTCTTACAACTCTGAGCTGATTTACATTCCACCCCATAGCACAACACAGCAGACCTGTCCAAAATGGCCACCGCCATCTACACCCTCCACCTGGCCTTAGGTGCCTTGTCCAACCCTGTATCTGTCTGCCCTTTAGCCTCAAGTCAATATCTCTGCCCCTCACTCATTTCATCCATCCATCCACCCATCCATCTATTCCTCCATCCCTCCATCCATGGGCCCAGTGGCCAGGCAGATGTGTTAGGCCCTTGACAGGATGGCTGTCACTCAGGATGTGGTGGGGGTGTGAACGGAGCCGTCACGCTCTTTCAGGATCATATGCTGGGTGTCAGCCACATCGCAAGGAGACCCACACCCCCCTCTCATGACCCCTGCTGCATCATATCCCCTATGCATACACACACACGCGCGAACACACACACGCAATCACACCCACGAACTCACACACCCACGAACTCACACACCCACGAACTCACACACCCACGAACTCACACACCCACACACACACACACACACACACACACACACACACACACACACACACACACACACACACACACACACACACACACACACACACACACACACACACGCTATACACTCCCTGACACGTTCACACCCCCACACAAACCCAGAGAAACCCTCACACCCCAGTGCCCTGAAGAAGAACTTTCACACTGATACTCCCCTGGTGGAGAAGCTCCATGTGAATGATGGGACAGTGGTTCACTCCATTACAGTGTGGGAGTGTGAATGATGGAACAGCGGTACACTCCATTACAGTGAGGGAGTGGGTCTGTGAATGATGGAACAGTGGTACACTCCATTACAGAGGGTAAGTGGATCTTGTTTTTGTCTCCAGTCTGTGAGGTCTCTCTCTAGAGATGGTCAATGTCCCTGGTCTCAGACGTCTGGGTAAAGAAGGCCATAACAGATTCACACTCCAGTGATCATGGCATCGATCCCTCTCCCTCATCAACACACCCCCACGTCCCTCCCTCCCTCCCACCCCCCATGCCAACCTGCCAAACCATACATCCCATGGGGGCTGTGTGTGTTATGACTGCACATCAACATTTGAAGAGAGGGTTTAGGGTATGTGTGTGTGTGTGTGTGTGTGTGTGTGTGTGTGTGTGTGTGTGTGTGTGTGTGTGTGTGTGTGTGTGTGTGTGTGTGTGTGTGTGTGTGTGTGTGTGTGTGTGTTTGCCCACGTGTATGTGTGTGTTTGCCAATGTGTGCATGCATAGTGTTTTTTATAGATTTTTTGGGGTGTGTGTGGGGGGGTCTAGGTTTAGTCCAAGGAGACAGACGAGATGGAGAGGTCCTCGTCAGATGGCCAGCTGTCGTTTCGGGTTAGCCTGGGTGAGAGGCGGACAGAGCAGAAGACAGAGCAGAGGATGAATAAGTAAAGAAGCAGCAGACTTGGCTCATGTGAAATGTAGAAGGGGTAACAGATCAGACTGCTGCCCAGGTTGCTGAGCCTGTCTCTGGGTGAGTATTAGACAGTCCGGGGGCAGGTTGCGGTAGCGGTGGCCTGCTCTAGTGGCGTGTGTGCTAATTGGGAGCTCAGCGGGACAGGGAGCAGTTCTGGCGTAATGCAGCGTAGAGTGCTCCAGCCTCCGCACTGGGCCAGGACCCCAGAGAGTGCCCTCAAATCTGCCTGTCAGCTGCTGTTAGATCACAGCTGTGATCGCAGCTATGCACCGCCACCACACACACACACACACACACACACACACACACACACACACACACACACACACACACACACACACACACACACACACACACACACACACACACACACACACACACACACACACACACACACACACACACACAGGTTCATTTAGACACATGGAAAACTCCATAAAATTTGCATAACCCTCTGCTGAAATACTTTTACATGTTCACTCACCCATAAATTCCCATATACATGTTGGCAAACTCACTAAGAGACATCACTCCCTCACAGAAACTCTCTCATAGACATCACTCCCTCACAGAAACTCCATCATAGACATCACTCCTTCACAGAAAATCCCACATAGACATCACTCCCTCACAGAAACTCTCTCATAGACATCCCTCCCTCACAGAAACTCCCTCATAGACATCCTTCTCTCACAGAAACTCCCTCATGGACATCACTCCCTCACAGAAACTCATTCATAGACATCATTCCCTCACAGAAACTCATTCATAGACATCATTCCCTCACAGAAACTTACTCAGATCAACAACTGTACAGTGAGACACACTGACTGCACCTTAAATAAACAAAGAACTACAGCATGTGAACAGTAGTAACTTACAGTAATTCACAATGTTTTGTCAATTATAGAGAAATTATAATTGTGTTGGAGCAGAATTTATAAGAAGAAGTTTCAGTGTCTCTCATCCTCTCTTATTTCAGTTCTCACCTTTTTGGGAATGAGAAGGGAAGGAGTGCTAGTGACACAGCGGGTGAAACATGCTCTGCCGCCTTGCCTGTTTTGTCCTTGTGCATATTTAAATGACATCATCAATAATGGACGGGCCCTATCAGTGGCAGTGCAGGCTGAGATCAGAATGGGAAGGGTTCATCTCAGAACCCGCTCTATGTAGGTCAGACTGCAGTCTGAATCTTTAATTAAATCTACAGCTCATTAGGCCTTGTCTGCCTCACCGGCCATGGACCCTCAGAGTGCTCCAACTCACTCACCACTCTGCATTTAAGGGAGTTGTGACGCATGACAAGATGCCAACTCTTTGCATGTTTTATGCAATCATGAAGAATGCACAAAGAGAGCATGTGTGCATTTGCATTTCTGTCTGTATATCTAAAAAAAAGGCAGCACATATCTTATCATGTTAACTGAGATTACCTAAGTGATTATTATGAGAATAAATAGTGTGAATATTTTTTTCAGTTTTGCGCAACTACTTTACTACTTTCAACATTTCAAGAGCAGAATTCAGCTTCACATAGTTTAACATACTTTATAAACTGTCCCTTTCCACCCACTGCTCCCATTCCACCCAAGGGTCAATGTTACTGCTGCTCACTGCTATGAGGTGGATGAGAGAAGACAGAACCTGTAGCTATTCCTTGGAGATCACTCTCTGTATCGGTCTTTGCCATCCCATTACTCCTGGTCCTCCCTGGATCTTTACTCCTCTCTGTCATTCCCCCTCTTCATCTCCAACGGCTCTCCTGAACTCTCCCTGGTTCTCCATCCCCATGCAGACAAACAAATACGCCGTGTTTTCCTATCCAGATCAATACACAGTGAAATGTCATGGTGAGACAGTCAGAGGTGGCCCTGTGCATGCTTAGGGAAAAAGGCTGCCCTTGCTTTGTTAAATGATTTCTTCCGGTTGAACCATTCTCAGTCGGAGAGGCCTAGATACTGTAGGTGCAGGTTAGAGGTTAGAGTTCCCCAGAGTTCCCAGGTCACCTTGGCATCCTACTCCTGGTCATCACTTTACCTCCCTGTCATTCCTGTCCTACTCATCTCCTTCCATCAACCCTGTTCTGATAATACTCTTAAAACATAATTAGAACCGTTAGGTAACCATTACACTACTGTGCTGGTCTACATGGCAGTACTACCTAGTACCACTAGATGGTGTTGTCATGCTGCTGATAGATACTGTAAAACAGATTCTATTACAGCAGGTCAGACCAACATTCAGCATGCCATTGCAGACTTAAAAAAAAAATATATACTTTTATTTAACTAGGCAAGTCAGTTAAAAACAAATTCTTATTTACAATGACGGCCTACACCAGACAAACCCGGACCAATTGTGCGCCGCCCTATGGGTTATTGAGCACACTTACAGACACGTTTTATTTATTGTTCCTTTATTTAACTAGGCAAGTCAGTTAAGAACAAATTCTTATTTGCAATGACAGCCTATGAACAGTGGGTTCACTGCCTTGTTCAGGGACAGAACGACAGATTTTTACCTTGTCAGCTTGGTGATTCAATCTAGCAACCTTTCGGTTACTGGCCCAATGCTCTAACCACTAGGCTACCTGCCGCCCCATGTCCCACACTTTAGGTAAATGTATCCTTGTGTAAGTTACTTCTAGTAAGATTGACTGTAAAAATAGATACACTTTCCCGTTGGGGTTTGTCTTTCAGGGTCTGGTTGGTTTCATTGAAAGACCCACAACTGAAACAATGGGAGTCACCATGACAATGGCATTCAGTCAGATCATAGTCACAACATGACAGTGATTGGTGACATCCTCATTTTGTAAAGTTCTGTCGTGATTTTGATAGCTGTGGTACTTATAGGAAAAACAGAGCATATGGCACACACATATAGGCCACTCTGTTAACGCAATCTTTATAAACCTTTCCCAGTTTATAACACATGTTATGAGACTCGGTGTGTCAGAACATATGTCGGTGAATGTGACATACAAGCAAGTGATTTTTTGTGGGGAGCCCGTCCTCTCGGAGTAATCCTCTCGCATTGGGAAGCTGTGCTCGTTCCTATTCAACCCCACAGAACTAACCCAGGCCCGCTGATTACGGATCAAAAAGGTCCGGAAAAATCCTGGGAATGACACAGAGAGGTCCACTGCCATTTAACAAACAGCTGTTTAATGAGTGTAATCCCATTATGGAGGGGAAGCAGCCGTTAACCAGTGGAATCAAAAAAGCCCCATAACATCAGACATCCACCACCTTGTTTTAACATGGGTATGAGGTACTTTTATGCATATGCTTCTGTTTTTCAATGACAAACCCACTACTGGTGTGTGTGGCCAAAGAGCTCTATTATCATGTCATCTGACCATAGCACAAGTTCCAGCATATGCAGCATATCAAGCATTTGCACAAAAGTACCTCATACCTACATGAAAATATGGTGGTGGATCTTTGATGTTATGGGGCTATTTTGCTTCCACTGGTCCTTGTTAAGGTCAACGGCATAATTAACTTTATCAAGTAACAGGACATTTTAGTCAAAAACCCGGTTGACTCTGCCAGGAGGCTGACACTTGGCCGCAAGTGGCTCTTCCAGCAAGACCACTAATCAAAATCCACATAGAAATTGTTAATTGACCACAAAATCAACAAACAGCCTCTAGATTTGAACCCCATTGAAAATCTGTGGACGAAGAGCAGATGAAGGATATCAAGGATCTGGAAAGATTCTGTATGGAGGAATGGTCTAAGATCCTTCCCAACGTGTTCTTCAATCTCATGAAACATTTTAGAAGAAGGCTGAGTGTCCTTATCCTCACAAAGGGAGGGTGCTAGAGTATTGAAAACAAGGGTGCCAATAATTTTGACCCCTATTGTTAATAAAAAGTATATATGTATAACTTTTTTTTTTTAATCTCTTTCTCTGAGCAATTGTATTAGTGAAAAGAATATCATTTCCACATTTTTTGGATCATACAATATAGTTTTTGTTCATCTTTTTTTCCATCTTTATCAAGAGTGCCAATAATTACGGACCTGACTGTACATAAATGTAAAGAGTCTTCACCCTAAATAACTAATAAGAATGTACACTGAGTGTACGAAACATTAAGCCTCAATTCGTCAGGGCATGGACTCTACAAAGTGTGGAAAGTGTTCCACAGGGATACTGGCCAATGTTGACTTCAATGCTTCCCACAGTTGTGACAAGTTGGCTCGATGTCCTTTGGGTGGTGGAACATTCTTGATACAGATGCGAAACTGTTGAACGTGAAAATCCCATCAGCGTTGTAGGTCTTGACACACTCAAACCGGTGCTCCTGGCACGTACTACCATACCTCATTCAAAGGCACTTCAATATTTTGTCTTGTCCATTAACCCTCTGAATGGCACACATACACAATCCATGTCTCAATTGTCTCAAGGCTTAAAAATCCTTCTTTAACCTGTCTCTTCCCCTTCATCTACACTGATTGAAGTGGATGTAACTGATGACATCAAGAAGGTATCATAGCTTTCAGCTGGATTCACCTGGTTAGTATATGCCACGGAAAGAGCAGGTGTTCTTAATATTTTGTACACTCAGATTAAAGTGATTATATATAGTCTTGTGAGTACGCATAGAGTCAGTACAAGATAGCGTCAATGCAGATAGTCTGGGAAATCATTTAATTAACTATTTAGCAGTCTTATTAAGCAGTTTCATGGCTTGGGGGTGGAAGCTTCCTCGTAGCCTGTTGGTCCGGTACCGTTTACAGACAGTAGCAGAGTGAATAGTCTATGACTTGGATGGCTGAAGTCTTTTTCGGCCCTTCCTCTGAAACAACCTGACATAGAGGTGGATGTCAGGGATCTCAGTCTCAGTGATGTACTGGGCCGTCCGCACCACTCTCTGTGGCGCTTTGCGGTTGAGGTTAGTGCATTTTCCATACCAGGTGGTTATGCAGCCAGTCAAGATGCTCTCTATGGTGCAGCTGTCTAACTTTTTGAGGATCTGAGGGCCCATGCCAAATATCAGACTCTTGAGGGGGTAGAGGAGCTGTCATGTCCTCTTCCCGACTGTGTGGGTGGGTGTGGACCATGTTAAGTCCTTAGAGATGTGGACGCCAAGGAACGTGAAGCTCTCGACCTGCTCCACTACAGCCCCGTCGATGTATTTGTACTTGAATTTGTATTTATTATGGATCCCCATTAGCTGCAGCCAAAGAAACAGCTACTCTTCCTGGGGTCCAGCAAAATTAAGGCAGTTTATACAATTTTAAAAACATTACAATACATTCACAGATTTCACAACACACTGTGTGCCCTCAAGCCCCTACTCCACCACTACCACATATCTACAGTACTAAATCTATGTGTATGTATAGTGCATATGTTATCGTGTGTGTGTGTTTATGCATGTGTCTGTGCCAATGTTTGTGTTTCATCAAGGATCTCTCTGTACTTTGCGTCGTTCTTCTTTTCCTCAATCCTGACTAGTCTCCCAATCCATGCCGCTGAAAAACATCCCCACAGCATGATGCTGCCACCACCATGCTTCACAGTAGGAATGGTGCCAGGTTTCCTCCAGATGTGATGCTTGGCATTCAGGCCAAAGAGTTCAATCTTGGTTTCATCAGACCAGAGAATCTTGTTTCTCATGGTCTGAGAGTCTTTAGGTGCCTTTTGGCAAACTCCAAGCGAGCTGTCATGTGCCTTTTTACTGAGTGGCTTCCGTTTGGCCACTCTACCATAAAGGCTTGATTGGTGGAACGCTGCAGAGATGGTTGTTCTTCTGGAAGGTTCCACAAAGGAATTCTGGAGCTCTGTCAGAGTGACCATTGGGTTCTTGGTCACCTCCCTGACCAAGGCCCTTCTCCCTCGATTGCTCAGTTTGGCCGGGGGCCAGCTCTAGGAAGAGTATTGATGGTTCCAAACTTCTTCCATTTTTGAATGATGGAAGCCACTGCATTCTTGGGGACCTTCAATGCTGCAGACATTTTTTGGCACTCTTCTCCAGATCTGTGCCTCGACATAATCCTTTTTCGGTGCTCTACAGACAATTCCTCATGGCTTGATTTTTGCTCTGACATGCACTGTCAACTGTGGGACCTTATATAGACAGGTGTGTGCCTTTCCAAATAATTTCCAATCAATTGAATTTACCACAGGTGGACTCCAATCATGTTGTAGAAACATCTCAAGGATGATCATTGGAAACAGGATTCACCTAAGCTCAATTTTGAGACACATAGCAAAGGGTCTGAATGTAAATAAGGTGTTTCTGTTTTTTATTTTTAATAGTTTTGCAAAATTTTATTACAACCTGCTCTCCCTTTGTCATTATGGGGTATTGTGTGTAGATTGATGAGGAAATACATTATTTAATACATTTTAGAATAAAGCTGTAACATAACAAAATGTGGAAAAAGTCAAATACTTTCCAAATGCACTGTATCCCCAAACCCAGCATTGGTTCCAAGGCAACTTGTCAATTGTCAAGCTCTTGATTTTGCCTGTATTGTATGGCTAAGTGAAGGGGCAGGTAATGTGGATTGAACCCTTACGCTCTCATTCCATAGGAAAGTAGGTCTCAGTGTAATATGTATGCCTGTCTCTCTTGTATGGTGCTCTCCACTTTCCTCCTTCTACAGCTAGATGGACAGCATACACTGTGGGGTCCATTAGTGACTGCCATTAAACAGACATTGCTATGGAGACCATGGAGTGAGAGCCTTTCATTGCTATGGAAACTGTGAAATGCAGTCTCTAGATCTTTATTTTTCACAAAACCCTCTGCTCTCTACGGCAGCCTAAGCTCTGTAGCTCTGACTGCCTGTCCCTCCTCATGCATACTATTCTTTCAGATAGAAGTTCTTATTTCTCTGAATTTTGCAGGAAATCAGTGCATGAAAATGTGAACACAGTAGGGAGAGTGGAGTAAGTTGGTCATAAAGTCAGTCTCATCTAAAACTGAGTTTGGAGCCTCAGTGCGTCACAACGAGTGAATAAAGATTGGTTTTGAATTACAATTACATTATGTCAACAAATCATGCCCCCTTTTTCCAAGCTCCACGTGCAAAGCTCCACATACAAATCGCCCCTCCGCTTCCCATCATTGAGTGGGGGACCGTTGTTTCATATTATCAAAGGATAAAGGCCGTTTGAGACTGAAAAGCCCTATACGGATTGACCATGCAATGCATGCGTCCAGGAGGATGCCCAGCCAACAACTATGGTTTGCATGCCCTGACGAAGGAACCTATAATGCAGAATAGTTGGTTGGAGTTTGTTGGTCCCCAGTAGTGGTGAGTATACCGGTAGCTAGACCTTAGACTGCTGGTTATCTATCTGGTTATGTATATTTTGATAATAATTATCACTATCATCGCTAGCATAGCTGATGTTTGCTAGCTAGCTACCAACTATCAACCAAACTAGCTAGCTACCTAGCTAGATAACATTAGTCTAGTTCAATATAATTCGGATTTGGCTTGGAAACACGACAACATTTCAAAAGAAAGCAAATAACAACAGTGTACTAACTAGCAGCAACAAACTCAAGCAAACCCAGGGCCATAGCAAAACGGCGGAACGGCGTCACCTGAATCTAATGCAATCTGGAGCCATTCAGTCTGTAAAGCATAGAATTAGCTTCCAAACGATTACGTTATTTCTCAAGCTATGTTTATAATTGAGGGATTATGAGAATCGTTGACCCTGTTTTTCTGTTAGATAAAGTGCACAGTTGGGTGCCAGACTGATCCCCTGGTCAGGAACGGATGCCGGGACCTACCAGGAGGAACAAAAGTGGGTATCGTAACATGTCCAGCAATGTGATCGTTCAGCGACCCCCAAAAATGATTTAATTCACTGTTTACTTGCTATTTTCACAGTTTTTCAGGCAAGACAAAGGAATAAAAGTTTGTCTTACGACACAAGTAGTACACTTGTGACACCTCCTCCGTTCGTGCCAAAGTCTCCCTCGACTCCTATGAAAAGCACACTCCACTCTGATAGTGATCCAACTTTTATTGCCCTGATGACATTTATTTTTGGATTTTAGTGCGCAATGAGACAAGGACATCCCCCCCGGCCAAACAACGCTGGGCCAATTGTATGACGCCCCATGGGTCTCCCTGTCGCGGTCGCCTGCGACAGAGCCTGGACACGTGCCCTGATGACATAGATGGTTTCATCAACAACGACAGGTAATGTGTGTTATGTGAATAGTTGTATTAAAAAATACCAGGCTTGATAAAATAGTAGGCTAATTCCCCAGATTCCTAGATTAGGTGTACATTTGACAAAAATGTTGTTTAATATCAATATTATTTGTCTATATCTGTCATGTAACTGTGAATAATGATAATGTATAACTGTAATAACATTCACGTACTCTTAACATCAGTTTAATATTTATTCTAGGATTTTTTGCAGGCAGATTTTTTGCAGGCAATCTCAACGCTGTGCGTTACAGGGAAGACATCCTCCTCCCTCATGTGGTACCCTTCCTGCAGGCTCATCCTGACATGACCCTCCAGCGTGACAATGCCACCAGCCATACTGCTCGTTCTGTGCGTGATTTCCTGCAAGACAGGCAGCTGCCTGCCTGCCCAGCGCCATCTGAGCCATCCGTCTGCCCAGCGCCATCTGAGCCACCAAAAAAGAGAAATTATAGATAAAACGTGTCGGTGCACATAGGCCATTGGACAAACATTACACAACAAGTTGTGTGCTCTAGTGACTACTTGTGGTGGGCCAGGCACCTGCAAGCTGACTTCGGTCGTCAGTTCGACGGTATTTCCTCCAACACATTGGTGCGGCTGGCTTAAGCGAGCAGTGTGTCAAGAAACAGTGTGGCTTGGCTCTCGACCTTCGCCGAGTCCATAGGGGAGTTGGAGCGATGAGACAAGGTAGTAACTTCTGGCCCATGGCGTTTCATGTGAATGTTTAATAAAATAGTATTATATATTTATTTTTTTATCCCCAATTTCGTGATATCCAATTAGTAAAGTTTGAATACATTGGCCATTTTGTCGATCCAGCATGACTTCAGAACAACTGGAAACTCAGGAATTGGGAAAACTCAGACTTCAGTGAGTTCAAGACAACTAGCCCAGACTGGGAAAATACTGAAACATTTTTTGAACGGTCATCCAACTCGGAATTCCAATTTGGGAACTCGGGCCTCTTTCTAGAGCCCACATGAAGGACCGCCGCACCACCTTCCTGTTCAAGTGAGCACAGCACAACAAGGTGAGTCCAAAAATGTCTTGTATGCTGCTGCATAAATGATGTAATATGCCAAGGAGATATGTATACTGTAGCCAAGAAAGTTATACTAAGTGTATGCTGTGTAGTAAGCTGTTAGTAGCCCATGTGCCCCACCCTAATAATTTGGTCCCTTTCCCCCCTCATAATTTAGCTGACTTGGTGGTGCACATGTAGCCTATAGCCTGTTTTAGAGAAATGTCATCATCGAATATTGTAAGAGCTTTCATTGTCAGCTTATATAACCCTTTTATTTATCCTACAGTTCTGACTTGGTGTACAGGGAGAATACTATAAGAATGGCCCATGTTCTGAATTCTGTCGCTGTAAATTTCACAATTTAACAAATAACAAATAGTAATATTGACTACGTCTGTTCTTTCTCGCTCATTAATGCCTTAATTGAAGTTACGGATTGCCTCTTATCCGCTCGTCATTCCCAGCTCTGCTGTTGGTGTCACGTTCCTGACCTTTTTTCCCTTGTTTTGTATGTATTTAGTTGGTCAGGGCGTGAGTTGGGGTGGGTTGTCTATGTGTCTTTTTCTATGTTGGGATTTTGTGTTCGGCCTGGTATGATTCTCAATCAGAGGCAGCTGTCAATCGTTGTCCCTGATTGAGAATCATACTTAGGCAGCTGGGGTTTCACTTTTGGTTTGTGGGTGTTTGTTGCTGTGTCTGTGTTTGTTCGCCACACGGTACTGTCTCGTTTCGTTCGTGCGTTCATGTTTTATGTTCTCATGTTCAGGTCTGTTCACGTTGTTTTGTAGTTTATCAAGTATTTTTTGTCTTCGTTGATATTATTAAAAGTATGTATTCAAACCACGCTGCATTTTGGTCCGATCCTTGCTCCTCCTCAGACGAGGAGGAAGACGAGCGTTACAGTTGGGACAGCTTTATGTAGGCCCTAACAGTTTGTGGGCACCACTTAATTAATTTATTGTTTAGTGTTGTGTTGTGTAGTGTAGGGGCTTTGCTGGCATGCATCCCCCATTTTTTTTCATGTTTGCCCGACCAAGATTTACATGCTAAAATCGCCACTGGTGCTCAGACAGAAAATCACTTACTTCGGTGAGCAGATCAAAAAGCATCTGTGGTGTTTTCCCTCTGGATAGCCATCGGATGTCAGTGTGAAGCTGTAGCTGACTGGATAAAGTTAATCACTTTCACTGCTTCATTCAAAACATAATGTAACTCAGAACTCATTCTCTTGAAGGCCAATGTGTCCGTGTGAATGATACAATAATTCCATTCAACATCGGGATTTAACTTCTTTATATGGGCAATTAATCCTTTCAATCTCCAAGTCATGAATTCCGCACCATCAGTGCAAACATGAACACAGGATTTCCAATCCAGATTGTGCTCTGAGAAAAAGCTGTCAATAACGTGAAACACATGTAGTTATCACCGTTAGCTTTTATTTGCTATATTTGCTATATTTGCTATTATTATTTGCTGCAGAGGAAACACATTGGCTTAGGCGGCTCCGTAGGTGTGGAGGTGAAACCGAAAACAACATACTGTTCATGAAATTGACAGTACTTTGACTTGTAAAACTTCTTTATTTTTTCCATGGGTTCACTTGAGCTGGTGCTAGCGCTGTTACTGCTGCTTGGAACAGTGCGTTTCAGCCATTGATCCACAGCTAGTTTCTACTGAAAGCTAGCTGAAATGGTGAGCCACTCTAGCTCGCGGAGCAGAGGATCATGTGCACTTGGCACAAGCAGAGGATCAATGGGCGGAGGCCAGGGAGACCAGAGCGATACGCACGCACTGAAACTAAAGTAAAAAAGTAGGCCTATAAATATAAAATAAACTGGTATTTTCACACCAGTGACGTCAGTAAATGTTTACCTGCCTATTAAGATAGAAATAACATGAACATATAAATATATATTTTTTGTACATTTTTAAAAATCTTCCCATGTACCCTCTGGGGACTGCCCACATACCTCTAGGAGTATGCGTCCCCCAGTTGGGAAACACTGGCCTATTATCTCACCCTATCACAGGCTCTCCCAGTCAACACCACCTCATAAGATTGCTTGCTGCTGCAGTTGTTTGAGAGATTTTCATTTTGCAGCCCAACATGCAGCGTAGAGAAGACCAGCAAGGTGAGCATTCCCAAGAATATAACAGACAGCCACATGTTGGCAAGTATCCGGCCAGCAACCTTCACCTGTCAGTAGCAACAGCTTTCACAGGCTCATCATTTGTACAAATACAGAAGGTAACCCACTTCATTAATTTGATACATTTGATAAACCAATTGTGAAACATAATTTATGTAGTCTGACATTAGGGCTCCCGAGCGGCGCAGCAGTCTAAGGCACTGCATCTCAGTGCTAGAGGTGTCACTACAGCCCCTGGTTTGATTCCAGGCTGTATCACAACCGGCCAAGATTGAGAGTCCCATAGGACGGCGCACAATTGACCCAGCGTCATCCGGGTTAGGGGTTTGCCAGGGTTTAGACCATCATTGTAAATAAGAATTTGTTCTTAACTGACTTGCCTAGTTAAATAAAGGTTCAAACCAGGGGCTGTAGTGACACATCTAGCACTGAAATGCCGTGCCTTAGACCACTGCGCCACTCGGGAGCCCCCTAGGGCACTGGCAAAGACCTCACCTCCAGCCTCACCACTTGCCTGCTCACCGATCGTTGATGGGGAGAACAGAATTAGGTAGGGTTAGTCTGACTTGTTTAAACTTCAATATAGGATAGTTAATATCTGACACAAACATACACTAACTGCCATTGGTAATAGAACAGCGACTATATGTGTGTATGTGTTTACAGAAACATGTATGGAGCCAGCAAATGGAGACATGCAAGATGATGTGATGAAGTCCAGACTGACAGAAGGGCTTGATACTATCACGTTTCAGGAGAAGACCCAAGGCAGTGTCGAAGTAACAGAAGTTTATTACTAGAACAGGGGGCAGGCAAAACGACAGGTCAAGGGCAGGCAGAGGTCAGTAATCCAGATCAGAGTCCATAAGGTACAGAACAGCAGGCAGTCTCGGGGGCAGGGCAGAAAGAGGTCAATAATCCAGGGTGGTGTGACAAGGTACAGAACGGCAGGCAGGGTCAGGGCAGGCAGAATGGTCAAAACCTGGAACACTAGAAAACAGGAGCTAGAAAAAGACAGGAGGTAGGCTTGATGAACAAAATGAACTGGCAACAGACAAACAAAGAACACAGGTCTAAATACACTGGGGATAATGGGGAAGATGGGCGACACCTGGAGGGAGGTGGAGACAAGCACACAGACAGGTGAAACAGATCAGGGTGTGACAGATACTGATGTCTTTGAATGGAGAGAGACCTGGCACTCGGCATAAACATTTGACTAGACACAAGTTTTACTTGTATTGCCTTTTTTCATTATTGAATTGAATGGTGTCAGTCAATATCCGTGGGGCGACGCACAATTGGCATAGCGTCGTCCGGGTTAGGGAGGGTTTGGCCGGTAGGGATATCCTTGTCTCAGTATGTAAAATAAAATGTATGCACTCTACTGTAAGTCGCTCTGGATAAGAGCGTCTGCTAAATGACTAAAATGTCAAATGTAAATGTAATATTGGGAGGGAGAAACTGCACCAGGATCAGGAAACTCCTGTTGTATACGGGACACAACACAGGAAGGTATGACCTCTCTGACATGTTTACCAAGGTACAGTGCCTTCAGAAAGTATTTACACCACTTTACTTTTTTCAAATTTTGTTGTATTACAGCCTGAATCGAAAATGTATTAAATTGAGATTTTTTTTGTCACCGGCCTACACACAGCCCATAATGTCAAAGTGGAATTATGTTTTTCAAATTGTTTACAAATTAATAAAAAATGACAAGCTGAAATGTCTTTAGTCAATAATTATTCAACCCCTTTGTTATGGCAAGCCTAAATAAGTAAACAGGAGTAAATATTTGCATAATAAGTTGCATGGACGCACTCTGTGTGTAATAATAGTGTTTAACATGGTTTTTGAATGACTATCTCATCTCTGTACCCCACACATACAATTATCTGTAAGGTCCCTCAGCCGAGCAGTGAATTTCAAACACAGATTCAACCACAAAGACTAGGGCCATTTTCCAATGCCTCGCAAAGAAGGGCACCTATTGGCAGATGGGTATAAAAAAGCAGACATTGAATATCCCTTTGAGCATGGTGAAGTTACAAATTAAACTTTGGATGGTGTATCAATACACCCAGTCATTACAAAGATACAGGTGTCCTTCCTAACTCAATTGCCGGAGAGGAAGGAAACTGCTCAGGGAATTCGCCAAGAGACCAATGGTGACTTTAAAAACAGTTATGGAGTTTAATAATGGCTGTAATAGGAGAACTGTGGATCGACAACAACAATGTAGTTACTCCACAATACTAACCTAATTGACAATGAAAAGAAGGAAGCATGTACAGAATACAAATATTCCAAAGCATGCATCCTGTTTGCAACAAGGCACTAAAGTAATACTGCAAAAATGTGCAAAGAAATTAACTTCTTGTCCTGAATACAAAGTGTTATGCTTGGGGCAAATCCAATACAACACATTCCATTACAGTACCACTCTCCATATTTTCAAGCATAGTGGTGGCTGCGTCATTTTATGGGCATGCTTGTAATCGTTAAGGACAGGGGAGTTTTTCAGGATAAAAAATAAACGGAATGGAGCAAAGCAAAATCCTAGAGGAAATTCTGGTTCAGTCTGCTTTCCACCAGACTCAGGGGGTTGAATACTTATCTAATGATGATTCCTGAGTGGCGCAGCAGTCTAAGGCACTGCATCTCAGTGCTCGAGGTGTCACTCCAGACCATGGTTTGATTCAAATCAAATGTTATTTGTCATATACACATGGTTAGCAGATGCAGTGTAGCGAAATGCTTGTGCTTCTAGTTCCGACCATGCAGTAATATCTAACAAGTAATCTAACAATTTCACAACAACTACCTTATACACACAAGTGTAAAGGAATGAATAAGAATATGTACATAAAAATATATGAATGAGCGAGGGCCGAACGGCATAGGCAAGATGCAGTAGATGGTATAGAGTACAGTATATACATATGAGATGAGTAATGTAGGGTATGTAAACATTATAAAAAGTGGCATTGTTTAAAGGTGCTAGTGATACATTTATTACATAAATATTTCATTGTTAAAGTTGCTAGAGATTAGTCAGTATGTTGGCAGCAGCCACACAATGTTAGTGATGGCTGTTTAACAGTCTAATGGCCTTGAGATAGAAGCTGTTTTTCAGTCTCTCGGTCCCCGCTTTGATGCACCTTTACTGACCTCGCCTTCTGGATGATAGCGGGGTGAACAGGCAGTGTCTTGGGTGGTTGTTGTCCTTGATGATCTTTTTGGCCTTCCTGTGACATCGGGTGGTGTAGGTGTCCTGGAGGGCAGGTACTTTGCCCCCGGTGATGCGTTGTGCAGACCTCACTACCCTCTGGAGAACCTTATGGTTGTGGGCCGAGCAGTTACCGTACCAGGTGGTGATACAGCCCGACAGGATGTTCTCGATTGTGCATCTGTAAAAGTTTGTGAGTGTTTTTGGTGACAGGCCGAATTTCTTCAGCCTCCTGAGGATGAAGAGGCGCTGCTGCGCCTTCTTCACCACGCTGTCTGTGTGGGTGGACCATTTCAGTTTGTCCGTGATGTGTACGCCGAGGAACTTAAAACTTTCCACCTCCCTCTGCTGTTTCCTGAAGTCCACAATCATCTCCTTTGTTTTGTTGACATTGAGTGAGAGGTTATTTTCCTGACACCACACTCCGAGGGCCCTCGCCTCCTCCCTGTAATCCATCTTGTCGTTGTTGGTAATCAAGCCTACCACTGTAGTGTCGTCTGCAAACATGATGATTGAGTTGGAGGCATGCATGGCCACGCAGTCATGGGTGAACAGGGAGTACAGGAGAGGGCTGAGAACGCACCCTTGCGGGTCCCCAGTGTTGTGGATCAGCGGGGTGGAGATGTTGTTACCTACCCTCACCACCTGGGGGCAGCCCGTCAGAAAGTCCAGGACCCAGTTGCACAGGGCGGGGTCGAGACCCAGGGTCTCGAGCTTAATGACGAGTTTGGAGGGTACTATGGTGTTAAATGCTGAGCTGTAGTCGATGAACAACATTCTTACATAGGTATTCCTCTTGTCCAGATGGGTTAGGGCAGTGTGCAGTGTGATTGCGATTGCGTCGTCTGTGGACCTATTGGGGCGGTAAGCAAATTGGAGTGGGTCTAGGGTGTCAGGTAGGGTGGAGGTGATATGGTCCTTGACTAGTCTCTCAAAGCACTTCATGATGACGGAAGTGAGTGCTACGGGGCGATAGTCATTTAGCTCAGTTACCTTCGCTTTCTTGGGAACAGGAACAATGGTGGCCCTCTTGAAGCATGTAGGAACAGCATATTCCAGGCTGTATCACAACTGACTGTTACTGGGAGTCCCAAGGGCAGTGTGCACAATTGGCCCAGTGTCGTCCAGGTTAGGGTTTGGCTGGGGTAGGCTGTCATTCTTTGGACACTGTGTTAACAAACCTCCAAATGAGCTTCAATGCCATACAACACTCCTTCAGTGGCCTCCAACTGCTCTTAAACTCTAGTAAAACTAAATGCATGCTCTTCAACCGATCGCTGCCCGCACCCACCCGCACGACTAGCATTACTACTCTGGATGGTTCTGACTTAGAATCTGTGGACAACTACAAATACCTAGGTGTCTGGCTAGACTGTAAACTCTCCTTCCAGACTAATATTAAACATCTCCAATCCAAAATTAAATCTAGAATCGGCTTCCTATTTCGCAACAAAACCTCCTTCCCTCACTCTGCCAAACATACCCTCGTAAAACTTACTATCCTACCGATCCTCGACTTCGGCCATGTCATTTACACTATTTTGCAATAGGTGTTGTATGTGGAGGATGAGGGCTCCAGTAGGTGTCTCAGATAGGGGGAGTGAGGCCTTAGAGGGTTTTATAAATAAGCATCAACCAGTGGGTTTTGCGATTGGTAAACAGATGTTACCAGTTTACAGAGGAGTATAGAGTGCAGTGATGTGTCCTATAAGGAGCATTGGTGGCAAATCTGATGGCCGAATGGTAAAGAACATCTAGCCGCTTGAGAGCACCCTTACCTGCTGATCTATAGATTACATCTCCGTAATCTAGCATGGTCAACTGAACCAGGGTTAGTTTGGCAGCTGGGGTGAAAGAGGAGCCATTATGATAGAGGAAACTAAGTATAGATTTAACCTTAGCCCGCAGCTAAGGGAGGAGGAGAGTGTAGCCATACTTCCAAGTACTTGTATGAGGTGACTACCTCAAGCTCTAAACCCTCAGAGGTAGTAATCACACCAGTGGGGAGAGGGGCATTCTTCTTATCAAACCACATGACCTTTGTTTCGGAGGTGTTCAGAACAAGTTTAAGGGCAGAGAAAGCTTGTTGGACACTAAGAAAGCTTTGTTGTGGAGTGTTTAACACAAAATCCGGGGAGGAGCCAGCTGAGTATAAGTCATCTTCCTTCTAAATGGATGAGATACAGTGCCTTGCAAAAGTTTTCATCCCCATTGGCATTTTTCTATTTTGTTGCATTGCAACCTGTAATTTAAATGGATTTTTATGTGGATTTCATGCAATGGACATACACAAAATAGTCCAAATTGGTGAAATGAAATGAAAAAAACTACTTGTTCCAAGAAAATTCTAAAAAATAACAAACTGAAAAGTGGTGCATACATATGTATTCACCCCCTTTTCTATGAAGCCCCTAAATAAGATCTGGTGCAATCAATTACCTTCAGAAGTCACATAATTAGTTGAATAAAGTCCACCTGTGTACAATCTAAGTGTCACATAATCTGTCACATGATCTCAGTATATATACACCTGTTCTGAAAGGCCCCAGAGTCTGCAACACCACTAAGCAAGGGGGACCACCAAGCAAGCGACACCATGAAGACCAAGGAGCTCTCCAAGCAGGTCAGGGACAAAGTTGTGGAGAAGTACAGATCAGGGTTGGGTTATAAAAAAATATCCGAAACTTTGAACATCCCACGGAGCACCATTAAATCCATTATTAGAAAATGGAAAGAATATGTCACCACAATAAACCTGTCAAGAGAGGGCCGCCCACCAAAACCCACCGACCAAGCAAGGAGGGCATTAATCAGAGAGGCAACAAAGAGACCAAAGATAACCCTGAAGGAGCTGCAAAGCTCCACAGTGTCACGCCCTGACCTTAGTTATCTTTGTTTTCTTTATTATTTTGGTTAGGTCAGGGTGTGACATGGGGGATGTATGTGTTTTGACTTGTCTAGGGGTTTTGTATGTTTATGGGGTGTTTACTAGTCTAGGTGTTTGTATGTCTATGGTTGCCTAGATTGGTTCTCAATCAGAGGCAGCTGTTTATCGTTGTCTCTGATTGGGAACCATATTTAGGCAGCCATATTCCGTTGGGTATTTCGTGGGTTATTGTCTATGTATTTGTTGCTTGTGTCTGCACTTTATATATATAGCTTCACGTTCGTTTTGTTGTTTTGATTAGTTTGTTTAAGTGTTCTTTGTTTCGTTATTAATAAATAGAAGAATGTATTCGTATCACGCTGCGCCTTGGTCCTCCTCTCTTCCTCCATACAACGAACGTGACACACAGAGGAGATTTGAGTCCTGTCCATAGGACCACTTTAAGCCATACACTCCACAGAGCTGGGCTTTACGGAAGAGTGGCCAGAAAAAAGCCATTGCTTAACGAAAACAATAAGCAAACACATTTGGTGTTTGCCAAAAGGCATGTGGGAGACTCCCCAAATATATGGAATAAGGTACTCTGGTCAGATGAGACTAAAATTGAGCTTTTTGGCCATCAAGGAAAATTCTATGTCTGGCACAAACCCAACACCTCTCATCACCCCAAGAACACCACAGTGAGCATGGTGGTGGCAGCATCATGCTGTGGGGATGTTTTTCATCGGCAAGGACTTTGAAACTGGTTAGAATTGAAGGAATGATGGATGGAGGGAAATTCTTGAGTGTCACGCCCTGGCCTTAGTATTCTTTGTTTTCTTTATTATTTTAGTTAGGTCAGGGTGTGACATGGGGAATGTATGTGTTTTTGTATTGTCTAGGGGTTTTGTATGGTATATGGGTCAGTGTCTTGTCTAGGTGTTTGTATGTCTATGGCTGCCTAGATTGGTTCTCAATTAGAGGCAGCTGTGGTTCATTGTCTCTAATTGAGAGCCATATTTAAGGCAGTCATAGGCATTGGGGTTTTGTGGGTAATTGTCTATGTTGAACGTTTGTTGCTTGTCTATGCACTTACGTCGTTAGCTTCACGGTCGTTTGTTGTTTTGTTTAGTTTGTATTCAGTGTTCGTTTTTCGTGTTTTTTCCCTTCTCTAAATAAAAGAGAATGTATTTTGCACACGCTGCGCCTTGGTCCTCTCTCTCACCCATAGACGATCGTGACAGAATTACCCACCAGAATCGGACCAAGCGGCGTGTAAAGCAGCAACGGGAGCAGAGCATAGAGGATTCATGGACATGGGAGGAGATATTGGATGGAAAGGGACCTTGGGCACAACCGGGAGAATATCGCCTCCCTCGTGAAGAGCTGGAGGCAGCTAAAGCCGAGAGGAGGCGATATGAGGAGGCAGCACGGAAGCAAGGCTGGAAGCCCGCGAGTACAACCCAAAAATTTCTTGGGGGGGAGGCTAAAAGGGAGTGTGGCGAAGTCAGGTAGGAGACCTGCGCCTACTCCCTGTACTTACCGTGGAGAGCGAGAGTACGGGCAGACACCGTGTTACGCAGTAGAGCGCATGGTGTCTCCTATACGTGTGCATAGCCCGGTGCGGTACATACCAGCTCCTCGTATCGGCCGGGCTAGATTGAGTATTGAGCCAGGTGCCATGAAGCCGGCTCAACGCGTCTGGTCTCCAGTGCGTCTCCTCGGGCCGGCTTACATGGCACCAGCCTTACGCATGGTGTCCCCGGTTCGCCTACATAGCCCGGTGCGGGTTATTCCACCTCCCCGCACTGGTCGGGCGACGGGGAGCATACATCCAGGTAAGGTTGGACAGTCTCAGTGCTCAAGGGAGCCAGTACGCCTGCACGGTCCGGTATTTCCGGCGCCACCTCCCCGCCCCAGCCCAGTACCACCAGTGCCTACACCACGCACCAGGCTTCCTGTGCGTCTCCAGAGCCCTGTTCCTCCTCCACGCACTAGCCCTATGGTGCGTGTCTCCAGCCCATTACCACCAGTGCCTACACCACGCACCAAGCCTCCTGTGTGTCCCCAGAGTCCTGTGCGTCCTGTTGCTGCTCCCCGCACTAGCCCTGAGATGCGTGTCCCCAGCCCGGTACCTCCAGTGCCGGCACCACGCACTAGGCCTAATGTGCGTCTCCAGGGTCCAGTATGCCCTGTTCCTTCTCCCCGCACTAGCCTGAAGGTGTGTGTCCTTAGCCCGGTACCTCCAGTTCCGGCACCACGCACCAGGCATACAGTGTGCCTCAGCCGGCCAGAGCTGCCCGTCTGCCAAGCACCGTCAGAGCTGCCCGTCTGCCAAGCACCGTCAGAGTTGCCCGTCTGCCAAGCACCGTCAGAGCTGCCCGTCTGCCAAGCACCGTCAGAGCTGCCCGTCTGCCAAGCACCGTCTGAGCTGCCCGTCTGCCAAGCACCGTCTGAGCTGCCCGTCTGCCAAGCACCGTCTGAGCTGCCCGTCTGCCAAGCACCGTCTGAGCTGCCCGTCTGCCAAGCACCGTTTGAGCTGCCCGTCTGCCAAGCACCGTCTGAGCTGCCCGTCTGCCAAGCACCGTCTGAGCTGCCCGTCTGCCAAGCACCGTCTGAGCTGCCCGTCTGCCAAGCACCGTCTGAGCTGCCCGTCTGCCAAGCACCGTCAGAGCTGCCCGTCTGCCAAGCACCGTCTGAGCTGCCCGTCTGCCAAGCACCGTCAGAGCTGCCCGTCTGTCCCGAGCCGTCAGAGCTGCCCGTCTGTCCCGAGCCGCTAGAGCCGTCCGCCAGACAGGATCAGCCAGAGCCGTCCGCCAGACAAGATCAGCCAGAGCCGTCCGCCAGACAGGATCAGCCAGAGCCGTCCGCCAGACAGGATCAGCCAGAGCCGTCCGCCAGACAGGATCAGCCAGAGCCGTCCGCCAGACAGGATCAGCCAGAGCCGTCCGCCAGACAGGATCAGCCCGAGCCGTCAGCCAGACAGGATCAGCCAGAGCCGTCCGCCAGACAGGATCAGTCAGAGCCGTCCGCCAGACAGGATCAGCCAGAGCCGTCCGCCAGCCATGAGCAGCCAGAGCCGTCCGCCAGCCATGAGCAGCCAGATCCGTCAGCCAGCCATGAGCAGCCAGATCCGTCAGCCAGCCATGAGCAGCCAGATCCGTCAGCCAGCCATGAGCTGCAGTCCCTCAGTCCGGAGCTGCAGTCCCTCAGTCCGGAGCTGCAGTCCCTCAGTCCGGAGCTGCCGTCCCTCAGTCCGGAGCTGCCGTCCCTCAGTCCGGAGCTACCCCTCAGTCCGGAGCTACCCCTCAGTCCGGAGCTACCCATCCGTCCGGTGGCGCCCTCTGGGATGGTCTTCAGTCCGGGACTTGCTACAAGGGTCGCCGCTCCAGAGGCGCCACCAAAGCGGGTATTGACAATGGTGGAGTGGGGGCCACGTCCCGCACCCGAGCCGCCGCCATAATAAGGCCCACCCCGGACCCTCCACTTCAATGTCAGGTTGTGCGGCCGGAGTACGCACCTTTGGGGGGGGGGGGGGGGGGGGGTACTGTCACGCCCTGGCCTTAGTATTCTTTGTTTTCTTTATTATTTTAGTTAGGTCAGGGTGTGACATGGGGAATGTATGTGTTTTTGTATTGTCTAGGGGTTTTGTATGGTATATGGGTCAGTGTCTTGTCTAGGTGTTTGTATGTCTATGGCTGCCTAGATTGGTTCTCAATTAGAGGCAGCTGTGGTTCATTGTCTCTAATTGAGAGCCATATTTAAGGCAGTCATAGGCATTGGGGTTTTGTGGGTAATTGTCTATGTTGAACGTTTGTTGCTTGTCTATGCACTTACGTCGTTAGCTTCACGGTCGTTTGTTGTTTTGTTTAGTTTGTATTCAGTGTTCGTTTTTCGTGTTTTTTCCCTTCTCTAAATAAAAGAGAATGTATTTTGCACACGCTGTGCCTTGGTCCTCTCTCTCACCCATAGACGATCGTGACATTGAGGGAAACCTGTTTCAGTCTTCCAGAGATTTGAGACTGGGACGGAGGTTCACCTTCCAGCACGACAATGACCCTAAGCATACTGCTAAACCAGTGGTTTAAGGGGAAACATATCCATGTCTTGGAATGGCCTAGTCAAAGCCCAGGCATCAATCCAATTGAGAATCTGTGGTATGACTTAAAGATTGCTGTACACCAGCAGAACCCATCCACCTTGAAGGAGCTGGAGCAGTTTTGCCTTGAAGAATGGGCAAAAATCCCAGTGGCTAGATGTGCCAAGCGTATAGAGACATACCCCAAGAGACTTGCAGCTGTAATTGCTGCAAAAGGTGGCTCTACAAAGTATTCACTTTGGGTATTTCTTGTTTGTTTCATAAAAAAAATATTTTGCATCTTCAAAGTGGTAGGCATGTTGTGTAAATCAAATGATACAAAGCCCCGAAAAATCTATTTTAATTCCAGGTTGTAAGGCAAACAAAATAGGAAAAATGCCAAGGGGGTGAATACTTTCGCAAGCCATTGTAGCTTCCTACTTCCTATAAATTTTTCCCATAGAGGATTTTAGAAACACTTAAAATAAGTGTATTAAGGGCCTCCCGAATGGGGCACTGCATCGCAGTGCTAGAGGTGTCACTACAATCCCGGGTTCAATCCCAGGTTCAATCCCAGGCTGTGTAACAGCTGGCTGCGACCGGGAGACCCATGAGGAAGGGCCCAGAGTTGTCCGGGTAAGGGGAGGGTTTGGCTGGCCGGGATGCCCTTGTCCCATTGTGCTCTAGTGACTCCTTGTGCCGGGTCGGGCACATAACGGCTGACTTCGGTTGCTAGCTGTACAGTGTTTCATCTGACACATTGGTGATTCTGGCTTCCGGGTTAAGCAAGCAGTGTGTCAAGAAGCAGTGCGACTTGGCAGGGTCGTGTTTCGCAGGACGCATGGCTCTCGACCTTCACCTCTCCTGACTCCGTACGGGAGTTGCAGCGATGGGACAAGACTGTAACTACCAATTGGGGAGAAAAAGGGGTGTAAATTACAAACAAAATAAATAAATAAATACGTGCAAAGAGGGCTGGGTTTTCTGTAGCCTTGCCCTGGCGTGACATTTTGATAACCGTGTAAATCTCTCTACGACAAGGTGGCTTTTATAAATATATTTGCCTGTATTTACCCCACAAAAATGAAATGCTAATTAGTTGCTAATGTGGCTATCATAAAGAACTACAAATGCCATGATGATGTGGACAAGATTTTAAGAATCTCTGGATTATCTATCTAATGTTAGCTAAATTTAGTAATGAATAAATTGGCTAAATTTTGCTAAATTGACAATTCTTTGAACTGTTAGCAAAGGTGTCAGCTAGAGATCACGTGCAGGAGCTTGCAGGCATTTGTAGTCTTGCATGATGTTTACTTTGATGCTAATTAGCATGTTAGAATCGGAGAGTAAATCGAGCCGAACATACTGATAAAAGTCATGCTGTCCGAGAGAAATTTACAGTACATGGTTATCAGAACGTCGCGCCATGGTAACCCAACACAAAACACAGCCCTTATTTTAAATGTTTCTAAAATTCCATATGGGAAAAATGGATGGTGGAAAAACGATTGGAACCATTTTCCTCTTTTACTGCTATGCTTCAAGGGTATTATAACACCTCCACTGTGGGGCTCTATTACCCATATTTTTTATTTAACATTGCTTTCAGGAAATATTCCAACATTTTGAAAATTAGCTATTGTGCTCCATAAGGGCAGGGATATTAGTGATTTTAATAACTATCGCCTAATTTCAAGGCTTCCTTGTCTAGCTAAGATTCTTGAATCCTTGGTAAATGTACAACTTTGCACATTTTTGTATGATACATTTATTTTGAATGTAAACCAATCAGGGTTTAGGCCTGGGAATAGCATTATTTCAGCAATCCCTTTAGTTTTTAATGATCTTGTCAATTCTTTAGACACTAAAATGAAATGTGCTGCTTTGTTTGTGGACCTTTCAAAAGCTTTTGATACTGTTGGTCATCGTATGGTCATCGTAATACCAACATGTTTCAAGCAGACCACCATAGTCCCTGTGCCCAAAAACACTAAGGTAACCTGCCAAATGACTACCGACCAGTAGCACTCACGTCTGTAGCCATGCTTTGAAAGGCTGGTTATGGCTCACATCAACACCATTATCCCAGAAACCCTAGACCCACTCCAATTTGCATACCGCCCCAACCGATCCACAGATGATGCCATCTCTATTGCACTCCATACTGCCCTTTCCCACTTGGACAAGAGGAACACCGATGTGAGAATGCTATTCATTGACGACAGCTCAGCGTTCAACACCATAGTGACTTCAAACCTCATCACTCAGCTAAGGACCCTGGGACTAAACACCTCCCTCTGCAACTGGATCCTGGACTTCCTGACGGGCCACCCCCAGGTGGTAAAGGTAGGTAACAACACATCCACCACGCTGATCCTCAACACGGAGGCCCCTCGGGGGTGCGTGCTCAGTCCCCTCCTGTACTCCCTGTTCACTCATGACTGTATGGCCTGGCATGACTCCAACACCATCATTAAGTTTGCTGACGACACAACAGTGGTAGGCGTGATCACCAACAACGATGAGACAGCCTATAGGCAGTGTGGTGCCAGGATAACAACCTCTCCCTCAACGTGATCAAGACAAAGGAAATGATTGTGGACTACAGGAAAAGGAGGACCGAGAACTCCCCCATTCTCATCGACAGGGCTGTAGTGGAGCAGGTTGAGAGCTTCAAGTTCCTTGGTGTCCACATCACCAACAAATTATCATGGTCCAAACACACCAAGACAGTTGTGAAGAGGGCATGACAAAACCTATTCCCCCTCAGGAGACTGAAAAGATTTGGCATGGGTTCTCAGATCCTCAAAAGTTCTACAGTTGCACCATCGCCAGCATCCTGACTGGTTGCATCACTGCCTAGTATGGCAACTGCTCAGCCTCCGACCGCATGGCACTACAGAGGGTAGTGCGTACAGTCCAGTACATCACTGGGGCCAAGCTTCCTGCCATCCAGGACCTCTATACCAGGCAGCGTCAGAGGAAGGCCCTAAAAATTGTCAAAGACTTCAGCCACCCTAGTCATAGGGTACCGGAGCGCCAGGTCTAGGTCCAAAAGGCTTCTCAACAGCTTCTACCCCCAACCCATAAGACTCCTGAACAGAATAAAAGTAAGATAATAAGGTTTTAAAATACACTGTCCTGTAGATTGTAATGCAGCCTATCTCAGATAGGCCCGATCTTTCCAAACCCCTCTATTTCTATTTGGAAAATGTAAAATAATATATAAGGGGGGGGTATACAGTTAATATCCTAGGCAATCAATCAAACATTGTTTATACAATATTTTGCCTCAAAGGGTAGGTCACAATGTAATTTGACTGACAAATTTAAATACCAATCTCAGCTCAAATTTGTAGTTGACTTGGACCAATGACTGTAAAGAGTGGAGAGAATGTCACTCCCCTGGAGCTGGACATCGAGCAGAGCTCTGCTGTGCTTT
Source organism: Salvelinus namaycush (assembly GCF_016432855.1). Taxonomy (NCBI): domain Eukaryota; kingdom Metazoa; phylum Chordata; class Actinopteri; order Salmoniformes; family Salmonidae; genus Salvelinus; species Salvelinus namaycush. The sequence continues at coordinate 18,123,840 of NC_052341.1, forward strand.
GGCCCATCAATGGAGGAAAGAACGTCATCTGTTTCATACATTTAGTTAGCTGCCAAATCAGTTCAGTTCTTCCATAAACTAGTATTTTTATCCCACAACACATTGTTTTCATAGCGCTGTCTCTTTTGTGTGCCAAATATGCATAAAAAAGACAACAGTCAGTGCCAAGAAATGTTGAAAGGGGAATTCGTGTAAAGGCAAGTGCTAGCCTTGCTATCTTGGTTAGCTAGATAGCTACAATTCTGATCAGCTAGCTAGTTCAAGAAACCGAATTAAAACCAAAAATTCATATCCAAGTAAAGAAATATTCAATTGCAACCAGACGAGGGGCTATTTGAAGCAAACTCAATTTCTGCTAAAACGTAAGTAGAGAACTATTTCACTTTCAAGTGGATTGTATTTAGCCAACTTGCTAGCTAGCATGTTAGGTAACTAGCTAACGTTAACCAGCTAGCTAACGTTAACTAGCTAGTAACGTTAACTAGTCAAATTGCAGTCACACTCAATCATGACTTTCAGGCTAATTATTTGCTAGTTATGTGTGTAGTTAGTTATGGATACCATAGTTCATTTCATTTATATAGCGAAAACAATAAATGGCCATTGATTGAAGTCGACCTTTGCTTGTAGGTAACATACCGGTATTTGGCTAGCTGTTGTTGTTGACAACATAGAAAATGTCCCCACAGTACATTAGTTAGATAGCTAACTAGCACATTGCCACAGGAGCCACACTGGTCCTTGTTGTTGGCTACAGAAAGCTAGCCAGCTAAGAATACACGCTAATTTGTTTGGCATCCATGTTGGACATAGAGGGGCTATAGACAGCCAGCAAGCTAGCTTTGATTGTGGTTATGCTATCTACCGTTACACTAATTTACTCTAACTTAACTCAAATAAACAACATTAGCTAACTACAAACATTGGTCGACTGCAATTCTCCTGGTAATTTAGCGGAAACCCCCCGCCTAAACTATAATGAGGGGTTTAAACCCTAAATGTAACACTAAACCTCCGAGATTTAGCCTATGGCAAGTTGTTTAACATCAGGAACCATCTTGATTTTATTGTTCCTTATTAGTTATCCCAGGATCAACAGTGCCAGGACGGGTGGATATAGCTAGCTAAGCTAGGACTACAACCAAATGCAAACTGACATGGTGTGTTTTGTATCCTTGACTAACTTGTTGACCTTTGTAACTTGTGTGAAAGCAGTGGCCTTCAGTGGAACTCCTGTTGCCGGGGATGTATTTATTAGTTGGACACCATTGCAAAACGTTTTACTCCAATCTGTTTGGTTCCAGGTGAATACACCCCATTTATGCAACACAATTGTGAACTGCACTTGTTGTCACACAGGTGTAGTCCCTTCATTCCATCTCAGAGAGAAAGTATTATTTCTAAAAACAAACAGGTGCAGCTAAAGACAAATAGTTTAGGCTTTACTGGTAGTTATATATATTGTACAACTATTAGGCTAAGTGCAAGTACTGGCAGGACCAGAAATGTTTAATTGTAGGCTAACTCTTCTCCACCACGTGAGATCTGAACGGTCACACCTGCTTAGATTATGGATGGGTGCACCATATGGTTCCCCCCTTCAGGTTTCAGTGGAGGTGACTAGGGCTGTTGCGGTGACCGTATTACCGCCACACCGGCCATCACGAGTCATGAAGGCAGTCAAATTCCACATGACCGTTTAGTCACGGTAATTAGGCTTCTGCAAGCTCTGATGCTGCTGCTGGTCATTAGTAGTCTAACAAACTTGCTAACTGCCTGGTACGCAGCACTCTATTCTCCCTCATCACTCTGACATCAATGCAAATGTATTTGAAAATCGAATCAAAAACTTCATGAGAGCTCATGTTGCTCAACATTTCTTTAGGCTATGCAATTGCGGGAGAAAACAGAGTGATGGTCGCTAATAAAAAGACGAGGATCCCATCAGCTTTCTATAGGCTAGGCCTACTATATCTATTTCTCAACTTTCCTAATATTAAGCACATTGCTTATATTTACAACAGGAATAAAGCCTTTCTGGCTGGCTACGGGGAAAAACATACATACGTTTGTTATTTAAGTGCATAGATGACATGTATTTTTTCCCCGCTGCCCCGTTTTGATACAGTTGCATGATAATGGTAAATTCTAAATCAAAACAAATGTCGCACATATTATTTAGTATATGTGAAGACAATATTCAATTGAAAATAGTCTGATGGGTGACAATATTAGCCTATCACTTGTGAATTATATACTATCACTTGTGAATGATGTCCAGCGTAAGAAACAATGCCTTTTTTTTGCGACTTGTTTGAATCATTTTTTATTTTTATTTTTCATCTTTATTTAACCAGGTAGGCCAGTTGAGAACAAGTTCTCATTTACAACTGCGACCTGGCCAAGATAAAGCAAAGCAGTGCGACACAAACAACAACACAGAGTTACACATGGAATAAACAAACGTTCAGTCAATAACACAATAGAAAAAAATGTATAGTCGAACACCTCATGTAGCCTAGCCCATAGGCCTATATGTTTTAATAAGGTTTGTATCGGAATTGGATAAGGACTCACGCAGTTGCGTCCCCGATGTGTCTGTCTTAACTTGTAGCCTATGAGAAAGACATAATCACGTGACGTAGAGCCGTGTGAGTGGGAGACACTTCGGCTTGCGCAGCACGCTCAGGGAGATGGTCACAACGCAACTCCAGGCTGCAAAAGGCATGGATTTTTTTTAGGGTGCATTACGGTCACAAAGGGGATGCCACCGTGAAATTCGAGGCATTATCAAGTGCTTGTCAAAATGTGAATGAGAGGCTGATGAAGTGTGTAAATCCTGCGCAAAAAACAGAGCTCATGCCTTTCAAGTTACTTTTTTCAAATCATCATTACTCATCATGCAGCCTCACAATGTATTATAAAATCAAAACATATAGCCCAACGTTTGTAGAACTACTAAAGTTACATTAATAACTCTAAATTAAGCATATAGGAGTACCTATTTCTTTGTTTACCGCTCAGCACAGAATAGCCACGTGCGCACTCCCTCAAATCGTTTGGAGAAAATATATTTGATTCAGCTTTGTTCAATTGTATTGTTCATTCTATAAAATAATGCCACGGAATTATAAGCAAATCTTGCCTGCTAAATGAACTAGTGTCGCCCACAGCCATTTGGCACATCAGGACCTAACATAAGGACAACTCAGAGTATGCTATTCTTTTCTTCTGAAATAGGTCTAAAGCTGATATGAAGAAAATGTAGTCTGTCTAAAATAAATAATGGATTTATTGTGATGGTGTAGGCTACATTACATGGATGTATTAGACTTTTTAAAAAGGGTTTGTAGGCTATGTGTGGAAGCCAGGAGATGCTAAATGTGTTTATGTTAATTAACGGTCAATTACCGTGAGACTGTCAATCACCGGCTGATGAAATTTCATGACCGCCACAGCCCTAGAGGTGACAATGACTTATTGTGTTGTTGGTACTGACCACTAACACCCTGGGGGAGGATCAGATTTGTGGATGAAATTTAATCATCATTGACATGTTTATATTGACACTTTGGTGCAAAATGCTGCCCTTGTCCCACTGTAAACATCACTTCTCTCAGCCAGAGGGGAGGGGAAAGGGACGTTTGTTGGCCAGAAGCTCTCAACATCCTTGTGCTAGATGTAAACGTGACTGACCAGTGCCATCCTGTCACTGCCAACACAACAACCAAGTAGAATTCTGTTTGGTCTGCCTGTGTCAACTGTTAAATGTGTTGATGTAGCCTGAACCTTTCCAAGACAAAGCTGGGACATTGGCAGACTTTCATGTGTGTCAGATGGGAGCTATTACATTGATTATTATTCTGTTGAATCCACTTGCCTTTACATGAGTCAATAAATAGTCCTAGTCTATTGTAATATCCTTTATACAGAGGTCACTGACAAGAAGAGGGAGGAAAAAGGAAAGTAGCCTAAGTAGTTGCTGACAGTGATAAGTAAGTGATGCGATCATGGTCTGGAATGAAGGGAGAGAGAGAAGTCTGATGTTCACGTCAATGACATCTTTTGAAATCCCATAAGCCTGCAGTTCAAGAGGACCAGAGGCCTCATTCATTCTGGTGCCCTGTAAAGTGAACTGAGAACTGCAGGTCTTTCTCTTGTAGGCCCTGAATATGTATATCTTTTATGTTGGTGTAGATGGGTCACACTCATGATGACTGAGATTCTCTATGATTAAGTGAAAGTGATTAGGCCTTAATAGCCCTGGGGCTTCAGATGACCTCAGGTGAGGTGGTGATGGAGTCAAAACAAACAGTGATGTCTACTTCCAAGAAAGAGCCTTTCACATTCTTGGAAGGAAGGTAGCTCTCTGTTTGTTTTGATCCTGTCGCCTCAACTGCCATAGAGAATTAGTGGAAAGGGCAAGGGTATACCTAGTCAGTTGCACAATTGAATGCATTAAACCCAAATGAGTCTTCTGCATTTAACCCAACACCTCTGAATCAGAGATGCGGGGGGCTGCCTTAATCGGCGTCATCGGCGCCCAGGGAGCAGTTGTTGTTGTTGGGTTTAACGGCTTTGCTCAAGGGCAGAACAGCAGATTTTTCTACCTTGCCGGCTTGGGTATTCAAACACTCTTAACCTCTAGGCTACCTGAGGCCTCAAGGTGTCGTAACGTCCTGTTATCCTTGGTCTCAGTAGTCCCTCATGAGGCTGATAGCCCAAATAGAGAGGATGGGACGTGGGAGATATATTTTTTTTGCTGGCCTCTACTGATGGAGGAGAGGTTCATTGTTGATGTTCTTGACTCCTGGTCCTGGTTCTTATTGGTTAAGATGAAGTAGCCTAGTAGGTCTAGGCGTGTTCTCTTTTCACTGTATTTCAAAACATGTCATCCTTTTTTTTTGTTGCACAGAACCAAACACAACCCAGCTGCTGATTCAGTCTGTTATTCCCACTTAGCTGTAGAGCTGGTGTTTACGCTGGACGCGCACACATTTGGTCTCATTAATGGGATATGGAAAGCCAGCCTGTCGGTCTGACATGTTCATTGAACAGTATGGTTATTACCAGTGGTGTAACGTTTCTCAGTGTAGACTCTCGTTAGTTTTTTATCTTCTGAGAAATCTAGGGATATGGGCCCCAGTCTTACCAACTGGGTGAGTGTGGGTTTATGGGTGTGTGCATAATGCAAAGAAAGTAATCAAATCAAATTCATTTAAAGCCCTTCTAAATCAGCAGATGTCACAAAATGCTTATACAGAAACCCAACCTAGAACCCCGAACAGCAAGCAATGCAGATGTAGGAGCATGGTGGCTAGGAAAAACTCCCTAGGAAGAAACCTAGAGAGGAACCAGGCTGTGGCCAGTCCTCTTCTGGCAGTGCTAACCTAATCAGGGATGTTTGTGTCTGTGTGTCACTAATTAAGTCATAGCGTGTTGAGAGTTAGCTAGCTAACTTTTTAGTTTGGATCCTGCGACACAGTTGGCATCAGTTGCAGGGACTGCTTGTCTCTATCCAGTGATCCTGCTGACCAAGGACGGGTCTGAGGAGCTATTTGACAGTCTCTAGCACAGGTGAAAGATCTTTTAAACGAACAAATAGAGTTCTACAAGCAGTTGTTACAACAAGAAAATAGCTTCAAGTGTTTTGTCCAAATACTGGTGGATTCAACTAATAATAGAATGGACAACTTGACCAGAGAGGTCCAGGACCTGAAGAACAGTTTGCAGTTCTCCCAGGGTCAGCTCGATGAGTTGAAACAGGAGAACGGAAAGGTGAGCGAGGACATCAGTTCTGTGTGAATCCATGATAACAAAGATTGATAAATCCGACTCGGGACAATCAAGGCAGAACAACATGGTTGTGGACGGAATTGCAGCATCTCAACATGAAACCTGGACTGTGTCTTGAGGACAAAGTGAGGGAAATGATCTCTGAGAAATTGAAGATGGACCACAGGACGATTGAGGTGTGGAACGCAACCACAGGAATGGAAAACCCACCACTGGCCCAGGTGACAGGCCCAGGCCGATAGTGGTTAAGTTTCTGAGGTTCAAGGACAAGGTAGCTGTTCTGGAAAGAGGCAAGAACTTGAGAGGAACTTATATATTCCTCAACGAGGATTATCCTGAAGCTGTGCGCCAGAAGAGGAAAGAACTGATCCCATGAAAGCTGCTAGAGCGAGTGGGGACATTGCTTACATCTGCTATGACCGGTTCATTGTCCACCCTCCCTCCCTCCCAGAAGCCTGGAAGGGATGAGAGAGCCAAGCCTATGGGTCCGTAGCTGCAACCCCACAGCAAACTCACACACCAATTGATTAATGGCTGCTGAATGTATATATTGTTTTTCTCTTGCTTTGTTTGCTCTTTTCAGTATTATGTCTCTCTGATAAGCTACCCAGGAAAGGGCTGAAAATAGCCCATATGAATATTTGTAGCCTTGGAAATAAGGTTCATGAAATCAATAACTTGCTAACATCAGATAACATTCATATTTTAGTCATTTCTGAGACTCACTTAGATAATTAATTTGATACAGTAGTAGCAATTAGAGGTCGACCGATTTAAGATACCGATTATTGGAGGACCAAAAAAAGCCGATACCGATTAATCGGCCGATTTTTATATATATTTGTAATAATGACAATTACAACAATACTGAATGAACACTTTTATTTTAACTTAATATAATACATCAATAAAATAAATTTAGTCTCAAATAAATAATGAAACATGTTCAATTTGGTTTAAATAATGCAAAAACAAAGTGTTGGAGAAAGTAAAAGTGCAATATGTGCCATGTAAGAAAGCTAACGTTTAAGTTCCTTGCTCAGAACATGAGAACATATGAAAGCTGGTGGTTCCTTTTAACATGAGTCTTCAATATTCCCAGGTAAGAAGTTTTAGGTTGTAGTTATTATAGGAATTATAGGACTATTTCTCTCTCTACCATTTGTATTTCATATACCTTTGACTATTGGATGTTCTTATAGGCACTATAGTATTGCCAGCCTAACCTCGGGAGTTGATAGGCTTGAAGTCATAAACAGCGCAATGCTTGAAGCACAGCGAAGAGCTGCTGGCAAATGCAGGAAGTGCTGTTTGAATGAATGCTTACGAGCCTGCTGCTTCCTACCACCGCTCAGTCAGACTGCTATATCAAATCATAGACTTAATTATAATATAATAACACACAGAAATATGAGCCTTAGGTCATTTAATATGGTCAAATCCGGAAACTATAATTTCGAAAACAAAACGTTTATTCTTTCAGTGAAATACGGAATCGTTACGTATTTTATCTAACGGGTGGCATCCTTAAGTCTAAATATTGCTATTACATTGCATAACATTCAATGTTATGTCATAATTATGTACAATTCTGGCAAATTAATTACGGTCTTTGTTGGGAAGAAATGGTCTTCACACAGTTTGCAATGAGCCAGGCAGCCCAAACTGTTGCGTATACCCTGACTCTGCTTGCACAGAACGCAAGAGAAGTGACACAATTGTCCTAGTTAATATTGCCTGCTAACATGAATTTCTTTTAACTAAATATGCAGGTTTAAAAATATATACTTATTAGGAAAAAGGATTCTCCCCATTTTTTGTTTTTTGTTGAACTGTTGACAATACAATTGGAGATATTTAATTTTATAAAGATTTGTAAATATGTGATTTATATATTGATTATTTATTGTTTGGGAATTTTGTTGCTTTTTTTTTTTGTATCACATCAAATAATATTTTTGCAGGAATCTCCTTGCGAATGATTTTGCCGAAGATGGTATCTCTGCCGGGCTGGGCAACCTGAGCTTTTGCTATCTCATCCGCCATGATTTTAAGAAAGACATTGATGTTTATGGTTAGGTACACATTGGTGCAACGACAGTGCTTTTTTTGCAAATGCGCTTGTTAAATCATCCCCCGTTTGGCGAAGTAGGCTGTGATTCGATGATAAATTAACAGGCACTGCATTGATTATATGCAACGCTGGACAAGCTAGATAAACTAGTAATATCATCAACCATGTGTAGTTAACTAGTGATTGTTAAGATTGATTGTTTTTTTATATGATAAGTTTAATGCTAGCTAGCAACTTACCTTGGCTCCTTGCTGCACTCGCGTAACAGGTAGTCAGCCTGCCACGCAGTCTCCTCGTGGAGTGCAATGTAATCGGCCATGATCGGTGTCCAAAAATGCCGATTACCGATTGTTATGAAAACTTGAAATCGCCCCTAATTAATCCACCATTCCGATTAATCGGTCGATCTCTAGTAGCAATATAAAGATATAACATCTATAGAAGAGACAGAAATGCTTATGGGGTAGGTGTTGCTGTATATATTCAGAGCCAAATCTCTGTAATGCTTAGAGAATATCTTATGTCAAGTGTTATTGATGTGTTGTGGTTGCAGGTTCACTTGGCACATCTAAAGCTTTTTCTTTTGGGGTGTTGCTATAGGCCACCAAGTGCTAACAGTCAGTATCTAAATAAGGTGTGAAAGGCTTGATAGTGTATATGATGTAAACAGGGAGGTCTACATTCTTGGTGACCTGAATATTGACTGGTTTTCATCGAGCTGTCCTCTCAAGAGGAAGCTTCTTGCTGTAACCAGTGCCTGTAATCTGGTTCAGGTTATTAATCAACCTACCAGGGTGTTTACAAATACTACAGGAACAAGATCATCCACATGTATTTTTGTGTTTTTTATTATATATATTTTTTTACCCCCTTATTCTCCCCAATTTTTCTTGGTATCTAATTGATAGTTATTCTTATCCTATCGTTGCAACTCCTGTACGAGAGCCGTGCATCCTCCGAAACACAACCCAGTCAAGCCGCACTGCTCCTTAACACAATGCCCACTTAACCCGGAAGCCGTGTCAGCATGCGTTGCGCCCGGATCTGCCACAGGAGTCGCTAGTACGCGATGGAACAAGAACATCTCTGCTGGCAAGACCCTCCCCTAACCCGGACGATGCTGGGCCAATTGTGCGCCGCCCCATGGGTCTCCCGGTCACGGCCGGCTGCGACAGAGCCTGGACTCAAACCAGGATCTCTAGTGGAACAGTTAGCATTGCGATGCAGTGTCGATCACATTTTTACTAAAAGCTGTATCCATGCCCATTGAATGTAGTGATCACAAATAGTGGCTATATACAGGAAAGCCAGAGTTCCAACAGCTGGGCCTAAAATAGTGTATAAGAGATCATACAAAAGATTTTGCTGGGACTCTTATGTGGATGATGTTAAAAATATTTGTTGGTCTGGTGTGATTAATGAGGAGCATTGCTGCACTTGATACATTTATGAAATTACTTCTTCCAATTATTGATAAACATGCACCTGTTAAGGCTCCATGGATTGATGAGGAATTGAAAAACTGTGTGGATGAAAGATGGGGCAAAGGAGTGGCTGATAAGTCTGGCTGCACATCAGACTAGCTGATTTACTGCAAATTGAGAAATGTGACTAAATTCAACAAAAAGAAGAAACTGTTTTATGAAGCCAAGATCAATGATATAAAGAATGATGGAAAAAAACTTCGGAGTACTTTAAATGAAATTATGGGCAGAAAGACAAATTCAACTCCATCTTTCATCAAATCAGATGGCTTATTCATCACAAAACCATTTGATGTTGCTAAATTACTTGGCGTTACCTTAGATTGTAAACTGTCATGGTCAAAACATATAGATTCAATGGTTGTAAAGATGGGGAGAGGTCTGTCCGTAATTAAGAGATGCGCTGCTTTTTTGACACCACACTTCAAAAAACAAGTTCTGCAGGCTCTAGTATAGTCTAATCTTGATTATTGTCCAGTTGTGTGATCCAGTGCTGCAAGAAAAGACCTAGTTAAGCTGCATCTGGCCCAGAACAGAGTGGCACGTCTTGCTCTTCATTGTAATCAGCGGGCTGATATAAATACTATGCATGCCAGTCTTTCTTGGCTAAGAGTTGAGGAGAGACTGACTGCATCACATCTTTTTATAAGAAAATAGTTTGCATAGTCAACTTCCACACAGCTCTGACACACACACACCTACCCCACCAGACAGGACACCAGGGGTCTTTTCACAGTCCCCAAATCCAGAACAAATTCAAGAACGCATACATTATTATATAGAGCCCTTATTGGATGGAACTCTGATCCATCTCCTATTGCTCAAATAAACAGCAAACCTGGTTTCAAAAAACAAATAAAGCAACACCTCACGGCACAACGCCTCTCCCCTATTTGACCTAGATATGTTGTGTGTCTGTATTGATATGTAGGTTACGTGTGCCTTTTTAAAAACAAATGTATGTAGTTCTGTTCTTGTCTATTTAATGTTCTGTATTATGTCATGTTTCATGGTTTGTGTGGACCCCAGGAAGAGTAGCTGATGCTTTTGCAACAGCTAATGCTTATCCTTATAAAATACCCCAAAAATACCATGTCCTTGACAGTGTCACACAGACAGTCCTTTGGAGTTGAGTTTATTCAGGCAGTCTGCAAATCCATCTTTGGTCGTGCCAAAAATATTATGTTTTATTGTATGGTTCACAAGAAAATATGAATGGCTTCTACCGGGCCACGATGCAAAAATGTTTGTCAAACAATTACTAGTTGACGTGATCGTTTATGATGTCACCAACGGAAATGGTGTCAACTGTGAGTAACTCCGCTCTGGCTGGCTCTCTATCTTCCAAATCTGATAGACCCGGTCTTCTCTGCCCATACGTGTCGGCACACGGAGTGTTGACTGGAGGGCTCAGAATAACTCTCAGATAAGTGTCAAGTGCTGGGTTACTTATAATGTTGAACAGGGTGTCTGTGTAAAGTGTGTTGTGTATCTGTGGGGAAAGAGATGAACGTGTCGAGAGGTCAGATAAGTGAACTCAAAATCAATATAAAGTGAAGCCCTAACTTAACAACAATTTTTTTTTAAACATTTTTATTTCACCTTTATTTAACCAGGTAGGCCAGTTGAGAACAAGTTCTCGTTTACAACTGCGACCTGGCCAAGATTAAGCAAAGCAGTGCGACACAAACAACAACACAGAGTTACACATGGAATAAACAAACATACAGTCAATAATACAATAGAGAAAGTCTATATACAGTTTGTGCAAATGAGGTAGTATAAGGGGGGTGAGGCAATAAATGGGCCATAGTGGTGAAATTATTACAGTATGGCAAATTAAACACTGGGGTGATAGATGTGCAGAAGATGAGTGCAAGTAGCGGTACTGGGGTGCAAAATAAATAACAATATGGTGATGAGGTAGTTGGATGGGCTATTTACAGATTGGCTATGTACAGGTGCAGCATGTTCATTTGCTTTGAGGGTTGTGCACCATCTATGAGTGTGTGCTGGTGTATGTTGTATGTGCAATGTTGGGTGTTTTAGTGTGGAGAGCCCGGGGAGTCACTCTGATATTCACACCATTTTACAATGAAGCCTCTGAGGACCCAGGTTCTCCCAAAGAGGATTATTTCTCCTCGTACAAGTGTTGATTTAACTTTTTGCCCTCTGAAAAACATTCCATCTAGCCTAATATTCAAGCCAGTTGAAGCGGCTCCAGCTTTCTGCATGGGAGAGAGACCTGCCTCTGGCCCGGTCATTCCTGGGAACACTTTTTACTGGACCATTGGGAGCAGTTCACTTATTACTGTGTAAGAATGTGAAGTTTTCATGGGCTTGACTGTAGATTTGTTTGTGCGTGTGTTTGTATAGGCCTATATTTGGATGATGAAATTAGGATCCGCTCTTCATCTAAGGCCAGACTGTGATTTCATGATTAGGCTAGTTAGTGCCCTGCAGGGGTGTTTGTTCTGAAGGAGTGACTGAGGATTTAGAAATAGTTTTCTTCATCTTACCGTGAAGATGTCTACTTTGTTGGGGGGAAAAGGGCTGTGATTCACCTCAATTAAGCTAACGTTGACTACCGCTCAACGTTCAACATCATAGTGCCTTCCAAGTTCATCACTAAGCTAAGGACCCTGGGACTGAACACCTCCCTCTGCAACTGGATCCTGGACTTCCTGGCGGGCCGCCCCAGGCTGTGAGGGAAGGCAACAACACATCCGCCACGCTGACCATCAACAAGAAGGCCCCTCAGGGGTGCGTGCTTAGTCCCCTCCTGCACTCCCTGTTCACCCACGACTGCGTGGCCACACAAGACTCCAACACCATCATTAAGTTTGCCGACAACACAACGGTGGTCAGCCTGATCACAGACAACTATGAGACAGCCTATAGGGAGGAGGTCAGAGACCTGGCAGTGTGGTGCCAGCACAACAACCTCTCCCTCAACGTCAGTTAGACAAAGGAGTTGATCTTAGACCACACATCAACGGGGCTGTACTGGAGTGGGTCTGGAGCTTCAAGGTCCTCGGTGTCCAAATCACTAAGGATTTATCATGCTCAACACACCAACACACTTTTGTGAAGAGGACACGACAATGCCTCTTCCCCTTCAGGAGGCTGAAAATATTTGGCATGGGCCCTCAGATCCTCAAAGTTCTACAGCTGCACCATTGAGAATATCTTGACTGGTTGTATCACCTCTTGGTTTGGCAACTGCTTGGCATCCAAACTCAAGGCGCTACTGAGGGTAGTGCATACGGCTCAGTACATCACTGGGGCTGATCTCCCTGCCATCCAGGACCTTTTATACCAGACGGTGTCAGAGGAAGGCCCTAAAAATGGTCAGACTCCACCCACCCTAGTCATAGACTGTTCTCTCTGCTACCGCACGGCAAGCGGTACCGATGCACCAAGTCTGGAACCAACAGGACCCTGAACAGCTTCTACCCCAAGCCAAAACTGATAAATAGTTAGTTAACCGGACTATCTGCATTGACCCTTTTTAACACAAAATTTGACTTAAAACAATAGCAGCAGGATATGTGATATCTGTCACCTTAATTCCTAGTTATGTGTACATATCTACCTCAATTAGCACGTAACCCTGCACAAATTTACTCTGTACTGGTACCCTGTGTATACAGCGCGTTCGGAAATTATTCAGACCCCTTCCCTTTTTCCATATTTTGTTACGTTACAGCCTTATTCTAAAATGGATTCAATAAAATGTTTCCCTCATCAATCTACACACAAAACCCCATAAATGTATAAAAAAAAAATCGGAAAGGTTTGTAAATGTATTACAAATAATGTGTTCTTGCAGTCATCTTTGCAGGACGGCCACTCCTAGGGAGAGTAGCAACAGTGCTGAACTTTCTCCATTTATAAAAAATGTGTCTTACCGTGGACTGATGAACATCAAGGCTTTTAGAGATACTTTTGTAACCCTTTCCAGCTTTATGCAAGTCAACCATTCTTAATCTTAGGTCTAATGAGATCTCGTTTGTTTGAGGCATGGTTCACATCAGGCAATGCTTCTTGTGAATAGCAAACTCAAATTTTGTGAGTTTTTTTATAGGGCAAGGCAGCTCTAACCAACATCTCTAATCTTGTCTCATTGATTGGACTCCAGGTTAGCTGACTCCTGACTCCAATTAGCTTTTGGAGAAGTCATTAGCCTAGGGGTTCACATACTTTCTCCAACCTACACTGTCAATGTTTAAAGGATGTATTTAAATGATGTATTCAATATAGACAAGAAAAATACAATAATTTGTGTTATTAGTTTAAGCACTATGTTTGTCTATTGTTGTGACTTAGATGAAGATCAGATCAAATTTAACCTGTTTGGGCTGCAGGGGCAGTATTGAGTAGCCGGATAAAAGGTGCCCATTTCAAACGGCCTCGTACTCAATTCTTGCTCGTACAATATGCATAGTATTATTACTATTGGATAGAAAACACTCTCTAGTTTCTAAAACCGTTTGAATTATATCTGTGAGTAAAACAGAACTCATTTTGCAGCAAACTTCCTGACAGGAAGTGGAAAATCTGAAATCGATGCTCTCTTCTAGGGGTTGCCTATTAAAGTCCTTGATATTTATTAGTTTAGATGCACTTCATACGTCTTCCACTAGATGTCGACAAGGAGTGAGAGAAGAAATGGAGTGTGTAACTTGATCTGGGCTCGCATAATAGCTCTTGGCATGACGTGTCACCAGTTTCCTGTTTTCTGGAGAGCGCGTGAAGGGACCTGGATTTGCCTTCTGTACAGCTGTCGTTATAGACGACTAATATCTCCGGCTTTGATTTTATTTGATACATGTGACAATATCATCGTAAAGTATGTTTTTTCAATATAGTTTCATTAGATTATTGAAATTTTTTCGGGACGTTAGGCGTGTTGCGTTGTGTGCCTTTGTTCAGGAAGGAGAGCTTAGCGCCACTTTGCTAGCTTTCCGTGCTAATTGACTGGAGAAGAGGACATTCTAAATCCAAACAACGATTGTTCCCGACAAAGGACCCCTTGTACAACATTCTGATGAAAGATCATCAAAAGTAGGACCCATTTTATGATGTTATTTCATATATCTGTCGTACATGTGAACTAGTCGTTTGCGGCCAGGTTTTGGGTACTCTCTCGCCATAACGTAAACTGCATATCGTAATGAAGTTATTTTTAGAATTCTAACACGGCGATTGCATTAAGAACTAGTGTATCTATCATTTCCTATACAACATGTATTTTTTAGTTATGTTTATGAATAGTTATTTGGTCAGAATATGTGTGTCAGAAAAAGTGTCAGAAAAATATCCGGACGTTGTGGGAAAAAGATGCTACGTTAGCACAACGTTAGGACAATGTATAACCACTGATTTCAGCTCTAAATATGCACATTTTCGAACAAAACATAAGTGTATGTATAACCTGATGTTATAGGACTGTCATCTGATGAAGCTTATCAAGGTTAGTCAAAAATTATATATCTTGCTGGTTTATTCGCTATCGCTAACGTGCCTATTGCTATCGCTAACGTGCCTTGATGAATGAATGCGGTAGTGTGGTAGGCTATTGTAGTAAGCTAATATAATGCTATATTGTGTTTTCGCTGTAAAACACTTAATAAATCGGAAATATTGGCTGGATTCACAAGATGTTTGTCTTTAATTTGCTGTACACCATCGATTTTTCAGAAATGTTTTATGATGAGTATTTAGGTATTTGACGTTGGTGTCTGTAATTATTCTGGCAGCTTTCGGTGCAATTTCTGATTGTAGCTGCAATGTAAACTATGATTTATACCTGAAATATGCAAATTTTTCGAACAAAACATAGATTTATTGAATAACATGTTATAAGACTGTCATCTGATGAAGTTGTTTGTTGGTTAGTTTGGTTGGTTCTTGGTTAGTTAGGTTGGCTTTGTGCATGCTACCTGTGCTGTGAAAAATGTTAGTGCTTTTTTGTATTTGGTGGTGAGCTAACATAAATATACGTGCTGTTTTCGCTGTAAAACATTTTAAAAATCGGACATGTTGGCTGGATTCACAAGATGTGTACCTTTCATTTGCTGTATTGGACTTGTTAATGTGTGAAAGTTAAATATTTCTAAAAAATATATTTTGAATTTCGCGCCCTGCACTTGAAGTGGCTGTTGTCATATTGATCCCGACTTAGGGCTTGCAGCCATAAGAAGTTAATGACCAATTTATGCAGAAATCCAGGTAATTCCAAAGGGTTCACATACTTTTTCTTGCCACTGTATATATGCACACCTGTAGATATAGGTGACAAACTAAAGGTTACTAGGCTTTACTTCTCCTTAGTTTCTCTGCTGATCTCCGTGGTCTTCTATGGTGGTTCTGAATACATCATGGGGCCAGTCCTAAATCACATTTTTTGTTAGTCATGCATTGAGGTCAATGGGAGACTAGCCTAAGTGAAATTTCATTTAAGTCAAAGTTATGATTTCCCCCCCATGAGAGCTAGAGAAGAGCAGTGCCATGCATCCCTCCCACTGTTCAGAGGCTAATTTGGCACTGCATGGATCCAATGAGTAGATTACCAAATCTAGTTACCTTGTTAAAAGACACTCTGAAGTCCCCCTGGCCAGAGATTTTCGCTTCTCCCAGTTAGAGCGAGGAAGTGGACATTTTAAAGCTGGTCCTTCTTATAGGTTCCTGGAGAACCAGGGAGGAAGTCTGCCGTCAAGGTCACAAGGGTGTGTGTCTGTCTTTGTGTTGGCTGTGTGTCTGTGTTGGCTGGGTGCAGGAAAACAACACAGATGTGATGGTACTGAAAGGAAATAGTAGGGGACTGAGCTGTCCCACATGCTGTGAATTTAGAATGTCTCTCAGTAGTCCAGTGAGAATCCATACTACTGACAGAGAGGGATAAACAATTCCAGTAGTCCAGCGAGAATCCATACTACTGACAGAGAGGGATAAACACTTCCAGTAGTCCAGTGAGAATCCATACTACTGACAGAGAGGGATAAACAATTCCAGTAGTCCAGTGAGAATCCATACTACTGACAGAGAGGGATAAACACTTCCAGTAGTCCAGCGAGAATCCATACTACTGACAGAGAGGGATAAACACTTCCAGTAGTCCAGCGAGAATCCATACTACTGACAGAGAGGGATAAACAATTCCAGGTCTATGTTCTGTTCTATGTCTGGTCTAGTTACCCCAGTCCATGGGCCTGTACCAAGGACATGGACTGGAACTCTACCTCTTGGAGAGGGACCAGAAAGTCGTGGACAATGGACCGCAGCTCAAACACAAAGTCCAGGATATCAACTTCAAATAAATGTTGTTGAAATTCTATACAGAGAAATGAAATGTGATTTAATTATACCTCTATTTGAGGGACATGGACAATATCTACTTTGAAGACTACAATAAGCCACTGAGTATCATGAAAATAGCAGCGTAGTATGACATAACTTGGGGGCATTGTTAATTATGAGGCACTTCTCTGTATCTTGTCACCCTTCGAGTGGTTGCCTGCCCCTGGGGGGTGGGTGTGGACTGGGGCTGCATGGCGGTCACTTGTGGCCCTGTCCTGTTGTGGGATGCCCTCACCATCTTATCACATGGTGTTCATGGGACAGCTGGTCTGGATGATGCCATGCAGGCTTTAAAGAGGGGATCTCTGAGTAGCTTGGAAATGCCTCTCTGTTTATCTTTTATTTAGAATGGATTCCCCCCGGCATGGCCCATTTTTAATATGTTATAGAACTGAACAGAAGTCATCAGTGAGATGCTGTCTGGCTGCTAGCTAACGCTTAGACTTGCATGACCCTGGTGGGGATGTGATGAGCATATAAATTGGCTCGGATTAGAGTGTGGTAATGGGAATGAAAGGGCCAAATCAACGTTTATTTGTCACATATGCAGAATACAGCAGGTGTAAACCGTACAGCGAAATGCTCTTAGTAAACAAATGCGGAGTTCAGTATTGGTGTGTATAGAAGAAGATGAGAATACTTATTTTGCATCATGACTTCATAATCCTATGAATGGTCCTCTCAGCACCCAAACCCAGCAGGTCCTCAATTCTGGGTCTCCAGGGGGGACCCTGTGCTGTAGCCAGCCCAAGTCTGGCTCACCATACCATAGCCCAGCCCCGTGGGCCAAGCCCCATCTTCCCAGCAATGAAATAAAGAGCGGGCGTGTGCACTAAGATCACAGCTCTGCTGAGCGGCAGCTGGGCCCGCTCTGCCAATACCCTGCCCTCACTGACTGACTGACTCTGACCTTATGATTGACTGACTGATGCCTAGGAGATGAAATCAACTGGACACACACTAAGGCACACAGAGCATAATTTACATGTAAGGTACAGCTCTAGGCTATATGCTCCCTCTGATTCATGTAGCGGTCACACACAGCTCTTAAGATACACATATGATCTTAAATATCATATTTTTTGTCCCAAACCTTCAATTAATGATTGATAGTGAGAAAGTAGACAAGTTGTCCAGAAAATTTGGGACACATGTTAATCATTGGTGATGAGTCTTGTATTACCAAACAGATGAAGTTGTAGTCTTCATTGGCAGCGCTCATCACTGTAGGAATTGCCCTAAGGAAAAGAGGTATATCTGAATCTAAAAACCATCTTTGGTAATAAATCCCACTGAGCAGACTATTCCTTAAATTGAATTGAATGTGCTGTGATTAAATAAATTAAATTAAACAGTGCTGTGATTAAATGAATTGATATCCAGGTGACTCACTGAGAGCTGTGTAATATGTTTGGGGGAGGTGGGACATGAATCCAAGCTGAGAGGTGTTATTACCTTACACTTGTTGTTGAAATACACTGGCTTACACTTAAACACAAGGATTCAGGGGGAGATAGGGTGACGACTGAAGTGTGTGTGTGTGTTGTTTATTTCCACAACACTCCTGTCATTTCAGCAAAGGAACAGTGCATGGTCAGGGGTTTGCTATGCAGCACTGCTGGAGCTCTCTGTGGAAACCACTTGGCTGCCACTCCAAGCCCTGTAACCATAGAGATGGAACACATGACATCAGCCCCAGAGCTGAAGCAGTCCTGTGGTTACATCACTGCAGTGCCACTGACTTCAAGAGTTTTCTGTAGTATTGTGTGGGAGAGCGAGAGAAAGGGAACATCTTGTAGTATGGGAACAGCTTTCAATTCATACACCATTTTATATCAGATATGTTTAGCAAGATAGGAATAACTTAATCAAGACAGTATGGTCTGCTTTTTGAGATAGGTAAACAAGAACAGGCAACTATCTGATTTGAGCTTATATGTTTCAAGGATGCCTTGCAGCAGGGCTCAATGCTGACCTTTTTTTTGTTGAAAAATGTAGGCGCACACAGAAATTTAGGAGCACAATGCAAAATATTAAAAGTAATGAAGCTAGAATCCTTTAAATGTTAGCGCACTGCTGCTCCTAAATAAAGATTCCAGGTCGCGCAGCAAAATCTTTAGGTGCATATGCGAGTAAAATGGTCGCACTGTAGAGTCCTGCTTGCAGCAATTTACAGTACTGTACAGCCTGTTTGCATTAGTCTTGTAACTGTATCCAGTCTACCTGCTGTGCAAGCAACGGCTGATTGGAGAGTAATAGTAATCTATATTAGAGTATTATATCAGTGACCCTATTCACCGCTCTGATTCAACAGGGCTTGAGGCTTTGTTGTCATTGCCGTAACAACCAGGAAAAAAAGAACAAGCTATAAATGGACAAACATGAGAGGATGAAAGTCAGAGTGGGTGTTTGCTGTGGAACAAAGCCCTGTGCTGCTGGCCCCGGACATCAGAGGTTTGTAAAGCCCAACCGTTTTGTCCCTGCGATGCCCGTCGTCAAAGAAACACACTTCAAACGGACAACACCGTCGCTCACTTCCTCCCCTTGACATTGCCTGATTAAGCGGTGTGTGTTTGGTGCTTGTCACACCACACACACACACACATACACCTTCTCATACTCACACACACACATCCATAAGCAATGAGCAGAGCTGGGTTATCAAATCCAATTCTTTTCGTCACATGCTTCGTAAACAACAGATGTAGCCTAACAGTGAAATGCTTACTTACGAGCCCTTTCCAACAACGCAGAGAAAATAAATAAAATAAAAGTAATAACACATAATAATACACAATGAGTAATGAAAATGTTGCTATATACACGGGATACCATTACCAAGTCTGTGCAAGGGTACGAGGTAATTTACAGTTGAAGTCGGAAGTTTACATACACCTTAGTCAAATACAGTGGGGCAAAAAAGTATTTAGTCAGCCACCAATTGTGCAAGTTCTCCCACTTAAAAAGATGAGAGGCCTGTAATTTTCATCATAGGTACACTTCAACTATGACAGACAAAATGAGAAAAAAATTCCAGAAAATCACATTGTAGGATTTTTAATGAATTTATTTGCAAATTATGGTGGAAAATAAGTATTTGGTCACCTACAAACAAGCAAGATTTCTGGCTCTCACAGACCTGTAACTTCTTATTTAAGAGGCTCCTCTGTCCTCCACTCGTTACCTGTATTAATGGCACCTGTTTTAACTTGTTATCAGTATAAAAGACACCTGTCCACAACCTCAAACAGTCACTCTCCAAACTCCACTATGGCCAAGACCAAAGAGCTGTCAAAGGACACCAGAAACAAAATTGTAGACCTGCACCAGGCTGGGAAGACTGAATCTGCAATAGGTAAGCAGCTTGGTTTGAAGAAATCAACTGTGGGAGCAATTATTAGGAAATGGAAGACATACAAGACCACTGATAATCTCCCTCGATCTGGGGCTCCACGCAAGATCTCACCCCGTGGGGTCAAAAGGATCACAAGAACGGTGAGCAAAAATCCCAGAACCACACGGGGGGACCTAGTGAATGACCTGCAGAGAGCTGGGACAAAAGTAACAAAGCCTACCATCAGTAACACACTACGCCGCCAGGGACTCAAATCCTGCAGTGCCAGACGTGTCCCCCTGCTTAAGCCAGTACATGTCCAGGCCCGTCTGAAGTTTGCTAGAGAGCATTTGGATGATCCAGAAGAAGATTGGGAGAATGTCATATGGTCAGATGAAACCAAAATAGAACTTTTTGGTAAAAACTCAACTCGTCGTGTTTGGAGGACAATGCTGAGTTGCATCCAAAGAACACCATACCTACTGTGAAGCATGGGGGTGGAAACATCATGCTTTGGGGCTGTTTTTCTGCAAAGGGACCAGGACGACTGATCCGTGTAAAGGAAAGAATGAATGGGGCCATGTATCGTGAGATTTTGAGTGAAAACCTCCTTCCATCAGCAAGGGCATTGAAGATGAAACGTGGCTGGGTCTTTCAGCATGACAACGATCCCAAACACACCGCCCGGGCAACGAAGGAGTGGCTTCGTAAGAAGCATTTCAAGGTCCTGGAGTGGCCTAGCCAGTCTCCAGATCTCAACCCCATAGAAAATCTTTGGAGGGAGTTGAAAGTCCGTGTTGCCCAGCAACAGCCCCAAAACATCACTGCTCTAGAGGAGATCTGCATGGAGGAATGGGCCAAAATACCAACAACAGTGTGTGAAAACCTTGTGAAGACTTACAGAAAACGTTTGACCTCTGTCATTGCCAACAAAGGGTATATAACAAAGTATTGAGAAACTTTTGTTATTGACCAAATACTTATTTTCCACCATAATTTGCAAATAAATTCATTAAAAATCCTACAATGTGATTTTCTGGAATATTTTTCTCATTTTGTCTGTCATAGTTGAAGTGTACCTATGATGAAAATTACAGGCCTCATCTTTTTAAGTGGGAGAACTTGCGCAATTGGTGGCTGACTAAATACTTTTTTGCCCCACTGTACATTTAAACTCAGTTTTTCACAATTCCTGACATTTAATCCTAGTAAAAATGACCTGTCTTAGGTCAGTTAAGATCACCACTTTTATTTTAAGAATGTGAAATGTCAGAATAATATTAGAGTGATTTATTTCAGCTTTCATTTCTTTCATCACATTCCCAGTGGGTCAGAAGTTTACATACACTCAATTAGTATTTGGTAGCATTGCCTTGAAATTGTTTAACTTGGGTCAAACGTTTCGGGTAGCCTTCCACAAGCTTCCCACAATAAGTTGGGTGAATTTTGGCCCATTCCTCCTGACTGAGCTAGTGTAACTGAGCAAGGTTTGTAGGCCTCCTTGCTCGCACATTTTTTCAGTTCTGCCCACAAATGTTCTATAGGATTGAGGTCAGGGCTTTGTGATGGCCACTCCAATACCTTGACTTTGTTGTCCTTAAGCCATTTTGCCACAACTTTGGAAGTATGCTTGGGGTCATTGTCCATTTGGAAGAGCCATTTGCGACCAAGCTTTAACTTCTTGACTGATGTCTTGAGATGTTGCTTCGTCCCTCATGATGCCATCTATTTTGTGAAGTGCACCAGTCCCTCCTGCAGCAAAGCACCCCCACAATATGATGCTGCCACCCTCGTGCTTCACGGTTGGGATGGTGTTCTTTGGCTTGCAAGCCTCCCCCTTTTTCCTCCAAACATAACAATGGTCATTATGGCCAAACAGTTTTATTTTTATTTCATCAGACCAGAGGACATTTCTCTAAAAAGTACAATCTTTGTCACCATGTGCAGTTGTAAACCGTAGCCTGGCTTTTTTATAGCGGTTTTGGAGCAGTGGCTTCTTCCTTGCTGAGCGGCCTTTCAGGTTATGTTTATTTAGGACTCGTTTTACTGTGGATATAGATACTTTTGTACCTGTTTCCTCCAGCATCTTCACAAGGTCCTTTGCTGCTGTTCTTGGATTGATTTGCACTTTTTGCACCAAAGTACGTTCATCTCTTAGAGACAGAATGACCTTCCTGAGTGGTGTGACGGCTGCGTGGTCCCATGGTGTTTATACTTGCGTACTATTGTTTGTACAGATGAACTGGGTATTTTCAGGCGTTTGGAAATTGCTCCCAAGGATGAACCAGACTTGTGGAGGTCTACAATTTTTCTTCTGAAGTCTTGGCTGATTTCTTTTGATTTTCCCATGATGTCAAGCTAAGAGGCCCCAGAGTTTGAAGGTAGGCCTTGTATTACATTCACAGGTACACCTCCAATTGACTCAAATAATGTAAATTAGCCTATCAGGCGCTTCTAAAGCAATTACATAATTTTGTGGAATTTTCCAAGCTGTTTAAAGGCACAGTCAACTTAATATATGTAAACTTCTGACCCACTGCAATTGTGATACAGTAGGTTATAAGTGAAATAATCTGTCTGTAAACAATTGTTGGAAAAGTTACTTGTCATGCACAAAGTAGATGTCCTAACCGACGTGCCAAAACTATAGTTTGTTAACAAGAAACTTGTCAGCGCATGCTCTGAGTATGAGTCCTGGTAATCCATCTGGCTCTTGCTTAGTCTTTCTCACATCGTCTATGGAGAGCGTGATCGTCTGGAACATTTGGTGCTCTCATGCATGATTCAGTGTTGCTTGCCTCGAAACGATCATAGAATGCATTTAGATTGTCTGGTAGGCTCGCGTCACTGGGTGGCTCGCGGCTGGGTTTCACTTTGTAATCCATGTTAGTATGCAAGACCTGCCACAAACGTGCTTCAGAGCTGGCATGTTAGGATTCGATCTTAGTCCTATATTGAAGCTTTGCCTGTTTGATGGCTTGTTGGAGGTCGTAGTGGGATTTATTACAAGCGTCCTGATTTAGTGTCCTGCTCCTTGAAAGCGGCAGCTCTAGCCTTTAGCTCTTGGCGGATGTTGCCTGTAATCCATGGCTTCTCTTTGAGATATGTAGGTACAGTCACTATGGGGACAACGTTGCCGATGCACCTTTTTAATGAAGCCGGTGTTTGATGTGGTAAACTCCTCAATGCCATTGGATGTATCCTGGAACATATTCAAGTCTGTGCTAGCAAAACAGTCCTGTAGCTTAGCATCTGCTTCATCGGACTACTTCCGAATTGATCACATCACTGGTTCTTCCTGTTTGAGTGTTTGCTTGTAAGCAGGAATCAAGAGGATAGAGTTATGGTCAGATTTGCCCATGGAGGGTGAGGGAGAGCTTTGTGTGCGTCTCTGTGTGTGGAGTAAAGGTGATCCAGAGTTTTGTCTCTAGTTACCCTGGTAACATGATTTTTTTGGGGGGGATAATGTTCTGTCATCAAAATGTCAGCATGGGATCAAAGCAGTCAGAGGAGGATGGAGTCAGGGACCAGGTGTGTGAAGGAGCAGGTGTTATTCTCTGAGACTGGATGAAGAATTGGGAAAAGCCACAATAAATTGTAAAAAAAGGTGTTGGACAAGCAGGTCATAGCTGCTATACAAACAGAATACCTTGAATGTGCCTCTTGCACGTGGCACCCCTCTTGGAGTTAGGTAATACAGGGAGGTTGAGGGAGGGCTCTGAGCTACCTTGAACATAACTGTCGCTTTTTTAACCACAGTGTCAGTGATGTCATTTCTAAGCCAGTCACAGTCTCCTCCCTAGGTACCCCAGCTCCAGGGTTAATGTCTCTGCCTTGGCACACGGCTCTGCTGGGGGACCGGGGAGGTTGCAGGAAGTGTCTTCCTCTGGGCCTGTCTGTCGGTACACTGGGTGAAGGGGACATGAGTGTGGAGTGTAACCCAAACCCTGTGGTATTTATAGCCTTGTGTTAGTGAGGCGTTGTGGGCACAGACAGGGACGGTGCTCGCTCTGTGACACCATAGGACAGACCACAGACAGACAGGCACGGTGCTCCCTCTGTGACACCATAGGACAGACAGGCACGGTGCTCCCTCTGTGACACCATAGGACAGACAGGCACGGTGCTCCCTCTGTGACACCATAGGACAGACAGGCACGGTGCTCCCTCTGTGACACCATAGGACAGACAGGCACGGTGCTCCCTCTGTGACACCATAGGACAGACAGGCACGGTGCTCCCTCTGTGACACCATAGGACAGACAGGCACGGTGCTCCCTCTGTGACACCATAGGACAGACAGGCACGGTGCTCCCTCTGTGACACCATAGGACAGACAGGCACGGTGCTCCCTCTGTGACACCATAGGGCAGACCACAGACAGACAGGCACGGTGCTCCCTCTGTGACACCATAGGACAGACCACAGACAGGACAGGCTAGAATTGGCTCAGCCTTGCCCACTCAACTCAACTAATACCCCTTTTCACACTATCGTGCTGACCTGAACTGTACTCGTTCATATAGCCTATTTTCTTTTCACATTGTACTGCTTGGTATAAAACTGGTATAGTAGTAAAGTAGGTGTGTTACTGTTTAGCAGAACTAGTAGCCTAGCTTACGCTCGGTATGCAATGCCATTTGTGAACATAATGTTCTTCTACCTGTGTGAATAGAATAACCCGTCTTCTGCAGCGGATGGCGAGTTTTCATTTAAGCCTTAGATATACCAAGGATACTGACGGCCGAGAGATACTTGGCACCTCTGCCCAGGGTGTCGGGAGTACTTTTTCTGTTGATCACATAGCACAGTTCATCAGCCTCGTTAAAATACTCCAGACCAGAAGGTGGCAGTAACGTTTCTTTCTTAAGCTATGTTTGACTTGTGCCTGCTTTCTAAATGTGTAGATAGCCAATGTTTCCTAACTAGCAAGCTGTGCTAATATTTTTGCTAGCTAGCAATAATTTGTAGTAAGCCCATGTTTATACTAGTCAGATGGCCACAACTAGTTAGCTAGTTAACAATGTTGTAGCTAGCTAACTATGTTGTGCTAACTGGCAAATGGTGATACTAACCGTTTAGCTAACTTTAGCTAGCAAGTGAATTGACACTGGCGGTATGGGATAATGGAGACAGAATTACATGATGTATTTATCATCTTGCTAGATAGCTAGCTTGCTAAAACATTTAGTGTTGTGTGCATTTTTTGCACTTACCAGCCCCTTAATTTGTGTGTGACTGCCTGGCTTAGTTGGCAAGCTAACATTAGCTAGCTAACTAATGAGCAAGTGCACATTTATCAAATCTAACAAAAAAGCTTATTCAAGAGCACCACTCCTTAGCTAGATGTATAGACTTGTTCCAGAAAAATATGTATTAGGCAGCTTTGTTTTAGTTAGAACAATTCTGATGAAAATGGAGTGAATTACACAGGGAGAAGTGCCTTAACCTTTTTGTTGTCACTCCTTTTGGCTCCCCTCTCGCGGCGGTCCTTGCTCTCTGATTTTCCTTAAGTCAAGTTGTCGGCCACTGTTGGGCAGGGCGATTCTACATGTAGAAACGGCCAGCTCGACCCTACTAGTTAGGTACCCAGCAGGCAGTGTCTTTTTTGTTTTAGCAAGAGAAGGAACGGCCTCCTACTGTGCTAATTACCTCTCGGCCATCAGTTTTCTCGGTGTGTCTGACCTCTTAGGCCTAGCTTATACATAATTTTGGAAGGAAGGCTAGTTCACAAGTCTATTCTTGGTGCGTGTAATGTTCTTACCGGTCAGGTTTCGCCAAAGGAGCATCAAGATGCTCCATTCATAATCTTGGAGTAGGCCTGTGACTGTCTCTGGATATCACTAGCTAACTTGGAGAGAGGACCATATGTTTTTACAACAATGGGTCTACACCATATTGTAGTGGTAGAAACCTGGAACTGCTGCTGTATGCCCACAGTAATGCAGGTCCAGTCGAAGATGGCCTACTCTCCTGACAGGCATAATGTCTAGTCTTCTGAAAAGAACATTCAGGCAAAACTACGATTGGAGGCACTGCTATGGTCCTCTAATTCAGATGGAAGGATTTAGATAGTTTGGCCTTGTTGCCCCTCCAACAACATTGTTTCCTCAAACAGAATCGTTTTGACAATCGCAATATTATTTTTGTTGTATCTGAGACAATTTGTTTCCCTCAGTTATTTCCATGACTGATTTAAAACGTGTTTTCTCATGACTCTCTCGTCCCTCTGCAGCAGACATATGGTGTGCAATATGTTTGGAACATCGAATCGCAATAAAATCGGTGTCGCATCTTTATTTATTTATTTTTATTTAACTAGGCAAGTCAGTTAAGAACAAATTCTTATTTACTATGACGACCTACACCGGCCAAACCCGGACGACGCTGGGCGCCGCCCTCTGGGATGTCTAATCACAGCTGGTTGTGATACAGCCTGGAATCGAACCAGGGTGTCTGCAGTGACGCCTCTAGCACTGAGATGCAGTGCCTTAGGACGCTGCGCCACTCGGGAGCCCATCGCAATACATTGTGAGAATTGCAATATACAGTGGGGAGAACAAGTATTTGATACACTGCCGATTTTGCAGGTTTTCCTTCTTACAAAGCATGTAGAGGTCTGTAATTTTTTATCATAGGTACACTTCAACTGTGAGAGACGGAATCTAAAACAAAAATCCAGTAAATCACATTGTATGATTTTTAAGTAATTAATTTGCATTTTATTGCATGACATAAGTATTTGATACATCAGAAAAGCAGAACTTCATATTTGGTACAGAAACCTTTGTTTGCAATTACAGAGATCATACGTTTCCTGTAGTTCTTGACCAGGTTTGCACACACTGCAGCAGGGATTTTGGCCCACTCCTCCATACAGACCTTCTCCAGATCCTTCAGGTTTCGGGGCTGTCGCTGGGCAATACGGACTTTCAGCTCCCTCCAAAGATTTTCTGTTGGGTTCAGGTCTGGAGACTGGCTAGGCCACTCCAGGACCTTGAGATGCTTCTTACGGAGCCACTCCTTAGTTGCCCTGGCTGTGTGTTTCGGGTCGTTGTCATGCTGGAAGACCCAGCCACGACCCATCTTCAATGCTCTTACTGAGGGAAGGAGGTTGTTGGCCAAGATCTCGCGATACATGGCCCCATCCATCCTCCCCTCAATACGGTGCAGTCGTCCTGTCCCCTTTGCAGAAAAGCATCCCCAAAGAATGATGGTTCCACCTCCATGCTTCACGGTTGGGATGGTGTTCTTGGGGTTGTACTCATCCTTCTTCTTCCTCCAAACACGGCGAGTGGAGTTTAGACCAAAAAGCTCTATTTTTGTCTCATCAGACCACATGACCTTCTCCCATTCCTCCTCTGGATCATCCAGATGGTCATTGGCAAACTTCAGACGGGCCTGGACATGCGCTGGCTTGAGCAGGGGGACCTTGCGTGCGCTGCAGGATTTTAATCCATGACGGCGTAGTGTGTTACTAATGGTTTTCTTTGAGACTGTGGTCCCAGCTCTCTTCAGGTCATTGACCAGGTCCTGCCGTGTAGTTCTGGGCTGATCCCTCACCTTCCTCATGATCATTGATTCCCCACGAGGTGAGATCTTGCATGGAGCCCCAGACCGAGGGTGATTTGACCATCATCTTGAACTTCTTCCTTTTTCTAATAATTGCGCCAACAGTTGTTGCCTTCTCACCAAGCTGCTTGCCTATTGTCCTGTAGCCCATCCCAGCCTTGTGCAGGTCTACAATTTTATCCCTGATGTCCTTACACAGCTCTCTGGTCTTGGCCATTGTGGAGAGGTTGGAGTCTGTTTGATTGAGTGTGTGGACAGGTGTCTTTTATACAGGTAACGAGTTCAAACAGGTGCAGTTAATACAGGTAATGAGTGGAGAACAGGAGGGCTTCTTAAAGAAAAACTAACAGGTCTGTGAGAGCCGGAATTCTTACTGGTTGGTAGGTGATCAAATACTTATGTCATGCAATAAAATGCAAATGAATTACTTAAAAATCATACAATGTGATTTTCTGGATTTTTGTTTTAGATTCTGTCTCTCACAGTTGAAGTGTACCTATGATAAAAATTACAGACCTCTACATGCTTTGTAAGTAGGAAAACCTGCAAAATCGGCAGTGTATCAAATACTTGTTCTCCCCACTGTATATGATATTGGCACCTAAGTATCATGATAATATTGTGAGTTCCCTGGCAATTCCCAGCCCTATTACATACCCAACTTCCCACTTAGCGAACTGCCTGCACTCAGTGTAGGCCTACTCTGGACAGATGGTGAAATAAAAGTTAGATATTTGAGGTACTCTTGATTTAGGCTAGCTTACCAAGTAGTGTATTTTTATTAAAACATTTTTTTAACCTTTTTTTTTTTTTAGACACAATGGTTTGAGAAATCACCTGGAATACCATTATGCCAGGCCTCCAGGTGATTGTTGCTGCAATTATGCTAGTTAGATATTCCATCAACTCTGTTCGTAGTTGTCAAACCATATGGCAGTCTTTGGTCTCTCAAAGCCAGGTAGCTCTGCCCACTCAAGCCCCAGGCTTCAGACATCCAGGGGCCTGCCCTCCTCGCAGCCTGCCCACCATCAAAATACTAAGGGAGACATTTTCGTAGTGCAAAAGCAATGTGGTAAGTACTCATTGTAATCTGGCAGTGCGATTTAATTTGAAAATGTTGTGTTCCTAGCAGAGCTTTAAGAGCCAGGTTGTCTAAGTAGAGAAAATCCTGTCATCCTGCTGGGTGAGAGGTTTAATCTGTGTTACAGCAAGACCTACAATGGCTTCAGTGTCAGCTCCACTAACCCCCATCCATACTCACCCAGCCAACAGAACACAATACAGAATAGTTACTAACACTAAATACGGTCATCTGCAGTTGACGAGTTGAAAAGCTGAGAAGTTATTTTTTTATTTATATTTCTACCCTATGGCGATTAGATTTAATGCACTATTCCCCTGACCCCCGTCTCCATCACTGTCTGGTGGGGTGCTTCTCTCTGAAATGTCTCTAATACTCTGAGCTACACTGAACAAAAATAAAAACGCAACATGTAAAGTGTTGGTTTCATGAGCTGAAATAAAAGATCAACAAAAAGGTGTAATGGGTTCGCACTTAAAAAGATGTCCCATAAAGCTTAATTATTTGATGTTTTTAATTATTTTCACTGCATCAGGGATAGCGTACACAGACATTTCCGCTTTACAGCCTTCTTCAGTGTGTAGGTACAATTTTTATTTGAATTCAAAACAGCATTTGTAAAGAACAACAGATGAGCAGCAGGTGGTTCTAATCAGGGTTGCTACTCACCTGCCAATCATGCATGTGGCTTTTCTGGTCTACCTGTATGCAAATTAGTCAAAAAGAAATACAGAATTATAGGGTATGGGAGCGGGCACGAAGAGAAATTCACGAATCAACCACCCCAGGTGTCCGCTCACCTAAATACATCATATCAATTCACGAGAGAGGACATCAGGCAAAGCCGTTAATAAACGTGGGGCCAACCCATAAATGATATGTAAAAATCTGATATGGACAGTGTTCATGTATAACAGCCTACATGTGGCTTATAGGAAGGAGGTGAAATCTAGTTCTTTGTTTAAACCGTGTGGAGATACACAATTGAATTGATATATCCACATGGCTTCTCTTTGAAGTAATCTGTTGTCATAGTCACCAACTTTACGTGGTGGATTCATTTTTTAATTCCAT
The DNA here is from genome assembly GCF_016432855.1 of Salvelinus namaycush. NCBI lineage: Eukaryota > Metazoa > Chordata > Actinopteri > Salmoniformes > Salmonidae > Salvelinus > Salvelinus namaycush. The sequence continues at coordinate 18,153,617 of NC_052341.1, forward strand.
CGCAACTCAGTTCATTAATAGAATGTTGTTCTATAAAGTGTCTGTGATCTGGCGAGGTGATATCTTGACGTTTAATGGTGGATTTACGTTCTCCAAGACTTTCAAGGTGCGGGATGTTTTTCCTTTTCACACTATCGTATTTTATCTATGGCAATTTGAATGCACAGAGTTACTGTGACGAGATCCTGAGGCCCATTATCGTGCCATTCGTCCGCCGCCATCACTTCATGTTTCAGCATGATAATGCACGGCCCATGTCACAAGGATCTGTACACAATTCCTGGAAGCTGAAAATGGCCCAGTTCTTCCATGGCCTGCATACTCACCAGACATGTTACCCATTGAGCAAGTTTGGGATGCTCTGGATCGACGTGTACATCAGTGTGTTCCAGTTCCCGCAAATATCCAGCAACTTCTCACAGCCATTGAAGAGGAGTGGGACAACATTCCACAGACCACAATCAACAGCCTGGTCAACTCTATGGCAGGAGATTTTGCGCTGCATGAGGCAAATGGTGGTCACGTCAGATACTGACTGGTTTTCTGATCCAGTCCCCTACCTTTTTTAAAGGTTTCTGTGACCAACAGATGCATATCTGTATTCCCAGTCATGTGGAATCCATAGATTAGGGCCTAGAGAATTTATTTCAACGGACTGATTTCCTTATGAACTGTAACTCAGTAAAATCTTAAATTGTTGCATGTATATTTTTGTTTCGTATAGAAATCAGATTTCAACATGACAAGGGTACATTTCTGACTTTTCCTCAGTATTACATTTTTAAAAATGTAATACTGAGTGCATCACTGAATGCAGTCTGGCATCCACGCCAACTAAGTCAATGTGTTGTAATCTCATTGTGTGGGTTTAGTTGTTGGTTGCTATAAAGACAAATGTGTTCTATTCTGAATAGACATTCTCCGTAGACACCACAGCAGATGCAATGTGGGAGGCATCAGGAAACAAACTCCTATAGTGGTGTTTTCGTCTTTCACTTACTGTTGCCATTTAACTTTTATCAACAAGAATTGAATACAATCTGTTTTCAGTTGCTCTGTTTGGATAGGCCCATCTCAGAAGTGAAATTATTTTTTTTTGTGCAAACTAACCAGTCTCATCATTCCCTCCCCCTTTCTCCTCCTCTCTTCTCCTGTCTCCTGTCCCCAGGTGGCCTAAGCCATGGGGGCATTCCTGGACAAGCCCAAGACGGAGAAGCACAATGCCCACGGTGAGGGCAACAACCTCCGTTATGGCCTGAGCAGCATGCAGGGCTGGCGGGTGGAGATGGAGGACGCCCACACCGCTATGGTGGGTCTACCCCATGGCCTGGATGACTGGTCCTTCTTCGCTGTCTACGACGGCCACGCCGGCTCCCGCGTGGCTAACTATGCCTCTAAACACCTGCTGGGGCACATCATCACCCACAGCATGGGTTCCCCGGGCCCTGAAGGTGTCACCCCAGCCCCCACCGTGGATGCGGTCAAGACGGGGATCCGCACCGGTTTCCTGAACATCGACGAGCACATGAGGAACTTCTCAGACCTGCGTAACGGTATGGACCGCAGCGGCTCGACGGCCGTGGCCGTACTGCTCTCGCCAGAGCACCTCTACTTCATCAACTGTGGTGACTCACGGGCCGTGCTCTACCGCAACGTGCATGTCTGCTTCTCCACGCTTGACCACAAGCCCTGCAACCCACGGGAGAAGGAGAGGATCCAGAACGCAGGTGGCTCGGTAATGATCCAGAGAGTGAATGGTTCCCTGGCCGTGTCCCGGGCCCTGGGAGACTACGACTATAAGTGTGTGGATGGGAGGGGTGCCACGGAGCAGCTGGTGTCACCAGAGCCCGAGGTGTTTGAGATTGAGAGGGCCCCAGAGGACGAGTTTGTGGTGCTGGCCTGCGACGGTATCTGGGACGTGATGAGCAATGAGGAGCTGTGCGAGTTTGTCAAGTCCCGTCTGGAGGTGTCCCACGACCTGGAGAAGGTCTGCAACCAGGTGCTGGACACCTGCCTGCACAAGGTACAGTGAGGCTAGTGTGGGTGTTTGTGTATGTCCGTTTGTGTGTTTTAACATGTAGAAATGTAAACGATTGTGTAGCGTGTTTTGTTGCACTAAGTAAGGAAGTTCATTTGGAAGCTCTTTCTCTCGTTTTGGCATCAGCGTTAAGAGCCCCCACATGTAATGATTCTCTCTCCATCCCTCTCCCCCCTCCACCACAGGGAAGTCGGGATAACATGAGTGTTGTGTTGGTGTGTTTGCCAAACTGCCCTAAAGTGTCAGAGGAGGCGGTGAAGAAAGATACAGAGCTGGATAAGTTCCTGGAGTCTCGTGTGGAAGGTGAGAATGATTGTACACATGACTCCCTTCCCCTCCATCCTGTTGTCTTCATCCAGGCTGCCGTCCCATTCTCTATCATTCTGTAGTACCATTCTCTACAAGTGTGCACTCGTTTCCTCCCCCTTACGGCTTTAAAAAGCATCGATTTAGTATTGGAGGGAGTTTACAGCATATTTCAGACTTGCTTTTAATCCATGTGAAGGAGTGAACACACTCAGGGGAGAAGGTTGGAGAATCCGACCGCAGCCCCAGTCTAAATGTATTACACTCCCACCCGGGACACAATTCCAATCAGTGTTGTAGTACTCGAGTCCGGTCTCGAGACCGCATATTGGGTGTCTCATTCTTGTCTCGGTGTTGGATACATTTGTACTCCGTCTTGACTCTGTCTAGGACAGTGAAGACTCGTCATTTCTTCCCGAGACCAGCGGAGTAAAAAACATAATTATCAGCTTCCATTCAGTCACTGCTTCGCCAGGCCAAATATATCCACTCCTTTCTTAAAACATAAATTCAGTATCTTCACAGCCTTTATATCTATTATAGACATGTTAGTACAGTGGTGAACCTTTAGGTCTTCAGTGTGTGTGACAGGTTAGTACAGTGGTGAACCTATAGGCCTTCAGTGTGTGACAGGTTAGTACAGTGGTGAACCTATAGGTCTTCAGTGTGTGACAGGTTAGTACTGTGGTGAACCTATAGGCCTTCAGTGTGTGACAGGTTAGTACAGTGGTGAACCTATAGGTCTTCAGTGTGTGTGACATGTTAGTACAGTGGTGAACCTTTAGGTCTTCAGTGTGTGTGACAGGTTAGTACAGTGGTGAACCTATAGGTCTTCAGTGTGTGACAGGTTAGTACAGTGGTGAACCTATAGACCTCCAGTGTGTGACAGGTTAGTACAGTGGTGAACCTATAGACCTCCAGTGTGTGACAGGTTAGTACAGTGGTGAACCTATATGCCTTCAGTGTGTGACAGGTTAGTACTGTGGTGAACCTATAGGTCTTCAGTGTGTGACAGGTTAGTACAGTGGTGAACCTATAGACCTCCAGTGTGTGACAGGTTAGTACAGTGGTGAACCTATAGGTCTTCAGTGTGTGTGACAGGTTAGTACAGTGGTGAACCTATAGGCCTTCAGTGTGTGACAGGTTAGTACAGTGGTGAACCTATAGACCTCCAGTGTGTGACAGGTTAGTACAGTGGTGAACCTATAGGTCTTCAGTGTGTGTGACAGGTTAGTACAGTGGTGAACCTATAGGCCTTCAGTGTGTGACAGGTTAGTACAGTGGTGAACCTATAGGCCTTCAGTGTGTGACAGGTTAGTACAGTGGTGAACCTATAGGCCTTCAGTGTGTGACAGGTTAGTACAGTGGTGAACTTATAGGCCTTCAGTGTGTGACAGGTTAGTACAGTGGTGATCCTATAGGTCTTCAGTGTGTGACAGGTTAGTACAGTGGTGAACCTATAGACCTCCAGTGTGTGACAGGTTAGTACAGTGGTGAACCTATATGCCTTCAGTGTGTGACAGGTTAGTACAGTGGTGAACCTATAGGTCTTCAGTGTGTGACAGGTTAGTACAGTGGTGAACCTATAGACCTCCAGTGTGTGACAGGTTAGTACAGTGGTGAACCTATAGGTCTTCAGTGTGTGACATGTTAGTACAGTGGTGAACCTATAGACCTCCAGTGTGTGACAGGTTAGTACAGTGGTGATCCTATAGGCCTTCAGTGTGTGACAGGTTCGTGATTCTGAAAGGACAGCAACCATAATACCAGCGCACTCATGTAGGAGGGTGCACTTCTTGTAAAACACAAAGGGCCAGTGGTGTAGAGGTATAAACCACTTTTTTTTCAGTGGGCATTGCTTATACTCACTACTTAATCCCTACTGATGCGTATCAAAATAGTGTAGTTTAGGTATACGACTTCGATTATGTCCATTATCGATTATGTAGTACAATAGAGAAATCACGCACAAAGTAGCCTACACAATTGCAAAGCACGTGAAACATATTCACAGGCGCGCTGCACACACAACCTAGTTTCAGCAGAATATCATACGCAGACAGCAAGAGTGTGCAGTTCTCAGCTGGTTATTTTATGGAGCAGCTCACAGAAGAATGACATCGGTAGCCGGTAAGGTAGGAAAGACGTTTCAACTTATGATATCTACCAGTCAATTGCTAACTAAGACAACAATGGGTATGCTAAGGTGTCATTGTACGCTGATGATTCATGTTTTCTTTTAGAGCATCCCAGATACTTTTTCTAACCTCTGGATTACAACCAAATTATGATATATGTGCTAAACTCAGCAAAAAAAGAAATGTCTCTTTCAGGGCCCTATCTTTCAAAGATAATTTGTAAAAATCCAAATAACTACACAGATCTTCATTGTAAAGGGTTTAACACTGTTTCCCATGCTTGTTCAATGAACCATAAACAATGAATTAACATGCACCTGTGGAACAGTCGTTAAGACACTAACAGTTTACAGACGGTAGGCAATTAAGGTCACAGTTATGAAAACTTAGGACACTAAAGATGCCTTTCTACTGACTCTGAAAAACACCAAAAGAAAGATACCCAGGGTCCCTGCTCATCTGCGTGAACATGCCTTAGGCATGCTGCAAGGAGGCATGAGGACTGCAGATGTGGCCAGGGCAATAAATTGCAATGTCCGTACTGTGAGACGCCTAAGACAGCGCTACAGGGAGACAGGACGGACAGCTGATCGTCCTCACAGTGGCAGACCACGTGCAACAACACCTGCACAGGATCGGTACATCCGAACATCACACCTGCGGGACAGGTACAGGATGGCAACAACAACTGCCCGAGTTACACCAGGAATGCACAATCCCTCCATCAGTGCTCAGACTGTCCGCAATAGGCTGAGAGAGGCTGGACTGAGGGCTTGTAGGCCTGTTGTAAGGCAGGTCCTCACCAGACATCACCGGTGTTACGGATACAAGTATGCTGTGTGTATCCTGTGTGTATTTCTTTTCTCCCCTACTCACAGGTGACCATAATCATTCCCCAATCAGTCATCAATCAGTCGCTAATCAGAAGACACCTGCTCCTTTTCTCCTACCCAATCACATTCCCTTTCCCTTGGTTTAAAAACCCTGTCAGTTGTTTTTTCTGGAGCTCAATCTCTCTGTCAATGCCATATGTCTGTAGATCCATTGTGTGGTTTAGCAACTACATGTCACTTTGTCCCCACCTGTGAGTATTGGTTTTGTTATGGTGTTTGAGTGTTTCTTTGATAGTGGGAAAAGGGGGTAACCAGACAGTTCGCCCATGGGCATACACTACCCGTAGGTAAACTTTGTTAAAAACACTAGTTAGAACTGGGTGGACCACCCACTGTATTTTTGGTTAGTTAGCTGTTGGTGAAGTACGCTAGTCTAACTTAGGGGTATTTTTGAATACTTATTATTTCTTTCCTTGGGTCCAGCTCAGCCCCTTTTTCCTGCCCCCCTTTACCGTGTGTTTAGAAATAAACCCTGAGTGTTTGACGGTAATTAAGTTGTCTGTGTTATTTCGTTCTCACCGTTACTTTGTCACTGTTATAATTTGCGTGAGTTGTGTTACGGGTCCCATTACCATCCCCCCCAGACTGTCGGGCCAAAGGGATTCGTAACAACCGGCAACAACGTCGCCTATAGGCACAAACCCACTGTCGCTGGACCAGACCGGACTGACAAAAAGTGCTCTTCACTGACTAGTCGCGGTTTCGTCTCACCAGGGGTGATGGCCGGATTCGCGTTTATCGTTGAAGGAATGAGCGTTACACCGAGGCCTGTACTCTGGAGCGGGATCGATTTGGAGGTGGAGGGTCCGTCATGGTCTGGGGCGGTGTGTCACAGCATCATCGGACTGAGCTTGTTGTCATTGCAGGCAATCTCAACGCTGTGCGTTACAGGGAAGACATCCTCCTCCCTCATGTGGTACCCTTCCTGCAGGCTCATCCTGACATGACCCTCCAGCATGACAATGCCACCAGCCATACTGCTCGTTCTGTGCGTGATTTCCTGCAAGACAGGAATGTCAGTGTTCTGCCATGGCCAGCGAAGAGCCCGGATCTCAATCCCATTGAGCACGTCTGGGAGCTGTTGGATCGGAGAGTGAGGGCTAGGGCCATTCCCCCAGAAATGTCTGGGAACTTGCAGGTGCCTCGGTGGAAGAGTGGGGTAACATCTCACAGCAAGAACTGGCAAATCTGGTGCAGTCCATGAGGAGTAGATGCACTGCAGTACTTAATGCAGCTGGTGGCCACACCAGATACTGACAGTTACTTTTGATTTTGACCCCCTCTTTGCTCAGGGACACATTATTCAATTTCTGTTAGTCACATGTCTGTGGAACTTGTTCAATTTGGCTCAGTTGTTGAATCTTGTTATGGTCATACAAATATTTACACATGTTAAGTTTGCTGAAAATAAACGCAGTTGACAGTGAGAGGACATTTCTTTTTTTGCTGAGTTTATAATACGTATTGGAAAATGGTCTGGTGACGTGGACATATCCGGTATATCCCGAAAGAAAGAAATGATCTCACTTCATTTTAATAGAAAGTTTGCAAAAATAGATAAGATCTTGCTACAATGGAAAGGAAAATACATGTTTGTTTGTGGAAAAACACTCGGATTAGCTCTTCAGTCATATCCCAGTTTATGAGAAAGAAATATTCAATTTTATTTTGAACGGCAATCCTGACCAAATTAAACGGGCCTACTTATATAATGAATATGAATTCGGAGGGCAGAAATGACTAAATATTAAAGCGTTAGACCTCTCACTAAAGGCTTCAGTCATACAAAAGTTATACTTGAAAGTGAATGCCAAGAGTGTGCAAAGCTGTCATCAAGGCAAAGGGTGGCTTCTTTGAATAATCTCATATAACATATACTTTGATTTGTTTAACAATTTTTTGGTTACTACATGATTTCATGTGTTTTTTCATAGTGTTGATGTCTTCACTATTATTCTACAATGTAGAAAATAGTCAAAGTAAAGAAAAACCCTTGAATGAGTAGGTGTGTCCAAACTTTTGACTGGTACTGTAGCTCGCTAGCAAGCCTGCCAAGTTTAGCCAGTTAGCTTGGGTGCTTGGTTGGGACAAGCATGCATTGGCAGGCAAGCTGCAGAAGGACGAGGAGGCTACAATTCCCCATTGTTTATCAGTGCAAGTTTGACAGCTGAAAAAGATTCAGAGGTTTTATGTAATGTTTTTTGTTAGATTTTAGCTCATCTTGCTCTGGCTAGCATTAGTTGTTGATCTTGTTGTTGTTGAGGTGCATAACTGAGGGAGAGAGAGCCTACCGTTTCATGGTTGTTTGATCAATAGGACTGTAAAGTTCCGAAGTGTAAGAGGACTCCTGTGGTGTTTACGTATTTGCAGAAATCCATTCATATGTATTTTGTGGCATTTGACGAATGCGTTCTAATGATCTAAAGTCGCACTGTTGCAACTGCCTGTAAACACACAATCCAGTTCAAAGTGAATGATGGCTTGTTTGTTATAAGGCCTACTGTAGCTCTGATTGGCTACAGCGCCCCGGTCTGTGTAGACTCCGGTCCTGGACAAGACATATGTTTGGTTTTGTTTACTGGAGTGTCTATTAATTGTCCAAAAGCACGGCCGCTTTCCCAATTTTCTTAAATGACTTAGAATACAGTGCATTCTGAAAGTATTCAGACCCCTTGACTTAAAATTGCTTAATGTTTTTCTTGTCATCAATCTACACAGAATACCCAATAATCCAAAGCAAAACGTGTTTTTAGAAATATTACATTTACACAAGTGTAAGCCTTTTACTCAGTACTTTGTTGAAGCAGCCTTGAGTCTTCTGGGGTATCACGCTACAAGCTTGGCACACCTGTATTTGGGGAGTTTCTCCCATAATTCTCTGCAGATCCTCTCAAGCTCTGTCAGGTTGGATGGGGAGTGTCGCTGCACAGCTATTTTCAGGTCTCTCCAGCGATGTTAGATCAGGTTCAAGTCTGGGCTCTGGCTGGGCCACTCAAGGACATTCAAAGACTTGTCCTGAAGCCACCCCTGTCTTGTCTTGGCTGTGTGCTTAGGGTCGTTGTCCTGTTGGAAGGTGAACCTTCGCCTGAGTCTGAGGTCCTGAGCGCTCTGGAGCAGGTTTTCATCAAGGATCTCGCTGTACTTTGCTCCGTTGATCTTTCCCTCAATCCTGACTAGTCTTCCTGTCCCTGCTGCTGATAAACATCCCCACAGCGTGATGATGCCACCACCATGCTTCACCGTAGGGAGGGTGCCAGGTTTCTTCCAGATGTGACGCTTTGCATTCAGGCCAAAGAGTTCCATCTTGGTTTCATCAGAACAGAGAATCTTGTTTCTCATGGTTTGAGAGTCCTTTAGGTGCCTTTTGTTAAACTCCACCTGATTGGTGGAGTGCTGCAGAGATGGTTGTCCTTCTGGAAGGTTCTCATCTCCACAGAGGGACTCTGGAACTCTGTCAGAGTGACCATCGGGTTCTTGGTCACCTCCCTGACCAATACTCTACTCCCCCGATGGCTCAGTTTGGCCGGGCGGTCAGCTCTAGGAAGAATCTTGGTGGTTCCCAACTTCTTCCATTTAAGAATGATGGAGACCACTGTGTTCTTGGGTACCTTAAATGCTGCAGAAATGTTTTGTTACCCTTCCTCAGATCTGTGCCTCGACACAATCCTGTCTCGGAGCTCTCGCACAATTCCTTCGACCTCGTGGCTTGGTTTTTGCTCTGACATGCACTGTCAACTGTGGGACCTTTATCTATCTTCTGATGGCTTTGCCTATGGCTGACTTAGCTAGCTAGATTTGTCTCCCCAGAAACCAGCAAAGAAAAATCCTGATTGGATCTTTTTTTCTCCTAAGTGTTAACCCTTTCCTTTCTAACAAAAACTGAAGAGATTAAATCAGAACATAGTTCATCAGAATATAATTATCATTGTTATATTATTATAATAATTTTTTTCAAAATCCTTAGGCCTTCTCTGAAGGCGTAGAAGGCCCATTGTTCCCTACTGTGTTTGGTTTAGTAATCATTTGTAGATTGGCTCTATTTGCCCTCAGCCTGCCTTTATTCACTATTCTGAATGTCTAAAGAATCCATATGTTATGAAATATTATTATGGTGGTGATTTGACAAAATTACAATCATGGTCTTGAATTGGACTCGCATCTTTCTGGTCTCGGTCTCGACTCGGTCTCGGACCCATTGTCCCCCTCTCGGTCTTGACTCGGACTCGATTTTCTCTGGTCTTGGTTTTGAATCGGTCTCGCTTTAGGTGGTCTCAAACACAACACTGCCTCCAATCCATCACACACACTTAATAAACCTCAACCCGCCTAGTCTGAGACACAGCCAGGTAGACTGACTGACTGGCTGGCTGACTTAGGCCAGCTGGAGCTCAAGCGAACACCTATCAACTCCCACTGAAGCACGTTAATGTCCTGACCCCCTTTCCCACTCCACATTCCCCCTCTTCCTCTCCTTCACTCACTGCTTTTCTTCCAACAGTCTCCCTCTTCCTGTCTCCATCATACTTCTCTTCACCCCGTTTTAGAATACTCTCCGTCTGTCTCTCCGTCTGTCTCTCTCCCTCTCTCTCTTGCAGTCTTGACAAATGACCCTACCAACTCTGTTTCTCTCTTATCCTCTTTTTCGGCTGTCTTTTGGACATTTGACATACTCTGGCAAGCAGGCGAGAGTTTTCTAAAGTCTTCAGGGGTTATGTAAACTCTTTTCCCTGGAGTTGGCCCGGAGCGCTGTTTGGCTGGAAGCGCAGGCGGGAGCTGCTGCCAAGCAGAGAGGAATGCTCTGCTCCAGAGAGGAATGCTCTGGCGGAACATCTAACTGGCACCTGGCCTAACCAGTCCAACTGGGCTGCAAGGGTTTCCTTCTCCCGTCTCTTCTCTCCTCTTGTCTGCCTCCCCCCCTCACTCACTCTCTCTCTCTCTCTCTCTCTCTCTCTCTCTCTCTCTCTCTCTCTCTCTCTTTCTCTCTCTCTCTGACCTTTGTTCCTTTGTCTCATGCACACACACACACACACTAAACATTCTCAAACTCACTTGTCTCACAGAAGTTGTGGTTTTTTGTAGCAATCTTAAATGAATCCCAACAATTATCACCCCCCTCTTATATCTCTCAAACTCCCTCCTCTCTCTCTCTCTGTCTCTGTCTCTGTCTCAGAGATCATAGAGAAGGCAGGAGAGGAGGGTATTCCCGACCTGGTGACGGTCATGAGGAATCTGTCCTCAGAGAGCATCCCCAACCTGCCACCAGGGGGAGGCCTCGCCAGCAAGTAAGAGCCCCTCACTTTACTCAAGTCTCTCTGCCTTCCCTGTAATCACACACAGTCATTAGACTCACATGGTGAATAGCTCCTGTGTAAATGTCATCCTTGGGTAAATGGTTTAGTAAAAAAAATTGATTGCACTAGGTGGATTTGCTAGGTTAGTCCTAAACCTGTCATTCGTGTGAATTACTTCTTGACTTCTAGAGGGTGTGTTTACTTCTCTCACTGTGTGTGTGTTCACCACTCAGACGCAGTGTTATCGAAGTAGTGTACAACCGGCTGAACCCACACAGGGAAGTGGATGGGGTGAGTAACAGGATGCTCTTTTCTCAAATGTATTCTAGAACACATATTCCACTAATATATGTCTATATACATATTTGAACCTCTTTCATACCCCTGTCTTTCTTACAGTATGTTTTCCCCTCTCATCAGACTTAGCCCTACACTCGGCCTAGCCCTGCTGGATACTCCACTTTTTACTCCTTTTGCTCTGTCACTGACATTATTTTGTTGTCTAGCAGTCTTTAATAAAAAAATGTATTCATAGAGCACAAGCTACACACAAAAGACTTATCCATTCTGGAGCTCGGGGATGTCACAGCCGCAGAACTAGAATGATCACTATTTCTATGGGCACAGCCCATCATTCTAGACATATGCTGGTACTGAAATTTGGAAAAAACGTTTGTTTTCATAATATTATTTTAAATCGTGTTGCAACATTTTTCTAGCACAATATAGACTAACCTTATACAATGTAACCGTCAAACTTCCTTTCAACGCCCAGCATTTAAATCAAATCAAATTGTATTTGTCATTTATTTGCTTCAACCACCGGCTTTTATTAGAGACTGGTGTTTATTTGCTAAAATGTGGAATGATGTTTTCTTCAAACATGATAAAGGTATTACAGTTGTGGCCTGATTGTTGTGGCCAAATAATAACATATTCTGTAGATTAGAACCAGCAGGGCAGAAATGGGACAGTCAACGAAAGCAAGACACGTCGGGGACAGGTTTTTTTCCTTCTGCTTATGTCTTTATACAGTCTAAGATGAAGTTGTCCCTACACAGACTGAGAATCAATCAATCAAATGTATTTTATAAAGCCCTTTTTACATCATCAGTTATTGTTGATAGATGCCCAAGCAGTGCAGAGGCAGAAGCACAGTGGCTAGGAAAAAACAACCCTGCAGGTGATTTAGGGGCAACATTATTCTACATCCAGAAACTCATAAGAACCATCTATTTCTATGGGAATCTGTTACACCCCATTTCCAAACCCAAACCTCTTCATATAATCATTCCCACATGCATGCAATGCTGTGATACTAACACACAGTAGCAGTCCTCTCCATGGATGACACCCAGTCCCATCAATAACACCTAACATCTATAACCCATTATCTTATGCATGACTAGTAGATTCTGTCCAGCTGCCAAAATGCTACTGGCTGTGCTGTGTGCAGATGTTTGACTCATGATGATGATGTCATGTCCTCTGATGGTTTGGTTGATATAGAGCAGCTGCATGGTGGTGGGGAAGGTGCATGACATGCTGTGGCCTTGCTGTATAACAGTCTGACCGTATGTATTCTGGCACACTGAGACCCCTAGGGCCTTGTGTGGGCTGAAGTCTATGATGGGGATGCCTGTGTGAGGACATGAACTGGATACATAACTATTGATTTGCGTGTGTGTTGGAGTTATGACAACTAATCCAGGGTTTGGGTTCTGAAACGGGACCCTCCAGACCGTGTGTGTTTCTGTGTGTATCCTGTTAGATAGTGTGCTGTACTAGGTGCATGGGATTGGCCCTTTGACTCTCCTGTGATATCTTGTGGTGTCTTGGTTTGTCTTGTGTAAAGAGAGCTTGCGGTCTTTGCGCGCCCTTAGCAAAGAATGGGTGTTTGTGTGTCTGTTTAAATCTTATATACACACACACCTGCTCTCCCTCTCTTCCTTGTTGCCCCTGCTTCTTTCTCTAATACTGACATCATAGAAAACAACTTAAGACTTGTCTGTGTAACGTAGCAAGACGTCTACACACACACTTTTTATATGGAGGCACACACATTCAAAACAAGTGTGTGCATGTCCTCAGATAATCTCATACTTTACACACTCTTGATAGACACTGAGGGTTAGCTGGTGCATACTTGTAGATCTAACTGTGTGTTCACTCTGATTAATGCAGCCCTCCTGTATCATTTGGTAAGTTCACACATACAAATACATTCCTACAGTACTCATGCCCCCTTTACCCTTAACTCTTTGCTCAGTAGTGTCGCCTTCAGGTAAAGTGTTCAAATTGGCACATTCTTAATCTGACTTGTTTTATAGGCTGCCTCCTTTGGGGATGTACCAGATGTGATTGTCGAGCACTTCAGGAGAGGTGCTCATCTCTGAGATCTGGGGAGCGATCCCTGCTTGTCTCCTTGGAGTGGAGTTGGTTTTGTTGTGTAGGGGGCCATTTTGGATTGGTGTGACGTAAACAAGCCAGGACTGTCTATGATGAGGAGTCTGTCATTAGGTATTATGGATTTACTTGTCATGCTGTTTCTAACAATGTATTTTCTCTTCTTTCACTTTGCCTCTCCTCTACTCCATCTCTCTCTCTCTTGCCGTCCCACAGACTGGAGCAGACCTTGAGGACCCCTGGTAACTGGCCATCAGAACTGCCTGTTCCTACAACGGGACTCCTTTATACACAAGACATCTTTGCTCACTTTATTCCTTTTTATTTTTCCTACGATACCAAGAGATCGATTGGACCATAAATGACGATTTTAAAAAATCACACAAAAAATCAGTTAACACACAACACAAAGGATTGCAAAACATTTTTGATTAAAAAAGGGTGTTTAAAAAGCACTCGTACATCTGAGCTGTCTTTGCTGCAGGTGCATGCTAACAATGGAATAACATGAGAAAAAAGAAGAAACCCGCACACGTTAGAGCTTTGTTGAAGGCCTTGAGGCCGATACGTAAAGCTTAATAAAGAGCAGCGATACTAGCAAGAGTAGTGTGCAGGTTTCTTCTTTTTTCTAATGTTAAAAAAGGGGGGAAAGAAAGACTGCGATGGTAGTATAAACGATGTATACAAAATATATATACTAGACAAATTAAGACTTGTTTTTTTTTTTCCTTTTTATAGCTTTTTTGTGGTTTTTCTTTTTGTGCTGATGAAGAGACACGAGGGCCGTAGTTGGGACATTTTGTGGCCCATCCCTGTGCAGTCTGGGGTGCCTTTTTCCCCATCGCTGAGGATGGAGGAGCTAGCTGTTAACTGACCAGGCCCCAAGTCCCTGCTTCCAGACACAAGGGGCCCTACAGAGGACCACCACTGGGTCAGGGACTCACTTGCCTGTGGCTGCCTGGCTGGACATTGCTACTGGGATTTCAGATAGACAAACCCAAATGTGTGGACAGGATAGGAGTGACTGGCTGCATTCTATGGCATTACTTGTGTGGAAGGGTTTGGAGACTGACCGCTTTTTGCACCTTTTCCCCTCACCTTTTCTCTCCAACCAACAACAAAAAAACAACGGAGACCCAGCTAATGTTTGCATTGACAGACACTGCCTAAACTTCAACCATTTCACTTCCATAAGCTTTCTAGCCTGCTGTTGATCAAGAAAAATTTAAAATATATATCAAATCCATATATTTTTGATTTATGTAAAAAAAAAAAACTTTTTAAAAACGTGTCAGATGTGGCCTACTGTGTGTGTGTAAAGATGAGGAAGTTGCTGGTTTGTTGACTTTAGGAGTCAAGCAGAGATTTTGATTGACACGTGAGGAGATCTACGTGTGTGTGGGGGTGTGTACAAACCAGCCGCCCAAGGACTCTGGGTTTTTGGGCTAAAGGGATTCTAACTGCCCAACAAAGCCTCACTACTCATTTCTCCTTGCACTTCTCTCTCTTTAGATTATCCTATGTTCTGTCTTTCCTCACCCTCTCCTTAAAATGCAGAAACGGACTCTTGCAACAACTTGCCTTTTTATTAGATTTTTCTCGGATAATATTGTGTGTTCTTTTTTCGTTTAGCAATTTCAAATTTCTAGGCAATGATGACGTTCACCTTTTAGTTTATTTTTCAAATGCCGTGTTAATAGTGTAATATGGTTGTTCCATTGCGTTCTCTAAATTTCAATAGAAATTGCTTGTATGAAAAAATGAAACTGATTAAATGTGTTAAAAGGAGAAGTCAAGCATGATTTAGTGTGCCGGTGAGGTGGCTCTCGGCCCAGGTTTCTGGCTTGGCTATGATCTGGTACACAAGCCTTGGTGCCATGTGACTTAGGTACTTGAATGTTGGGTGTGGTTCTATTTTTGCAATATTGATTTTGATGAGATAATAAATGTAAAAAATTGGGGGGGGGTTTAAGATTTTTTTAGCTGTGCATGTTTTGTGTTGGAGGAATGCGTGGTGTGGGATGGGGGTCCTGGTTAATGGGTATGTTTAAGCTATAGTAGACACTGGGTTAAGAGGGTGTGGGGCTGCTTTGAATGTAATTCACCTTCACACTACCCTGCACAGGCTGAGCGGAGGCTACAGATGCTTTCCTCCCCCTGGTTATTTGATGACAGAACTTACCCTGGCATTTAGTTTTCATTGGAATATATAGGCTATAGAGTCCCACGTGGGGTTATATTAATACGATCTTTATTCTCATCTTCCTCCCTAACTGGAGCAATGTGCTGGCCCCGCCCCCTATTACTAACTGTAATGATTGAAAAATAAGAATGTTTGTGATGTTTTGGGGGCTGGAAATGAACTTGGTGATTTAGTGCCCATGTTATTCATCCTGATTTTCCTTTTATCTTTTTTTGTGTATCTACAAGTATTGACATATAGAATGGTGATCATTTCCACATTTTATTTATTCCTGATTTTAGCCTTTAACATGAGAGGTGCTGTATTTGAGAATGGTATGCGGTTATGATGTGTGGCAGGGTTTGCCCCGCCCCCTCTGCATGGTCACCTGAGTGAAGAGGGGTTCAGGGGTCAATCGTGGGTTTAAACCATACATCCTGATAGTTCCCAATATAACATTGTGATGTTTCAGACCATACCGTGAGCATAATCTTCAATAAAGGATGGATACATTTAGATGAAATTACTATCCTCTGTGTGTTATCTTTCAGTCCTGCATGGGTGTATATACACACACACACATACACACACAATGTAGAGTTGGGATATTGGGTTGTCCTGTTATCAAACTGATAAGATGGTGACTTTATATGAATGACATCTGTTTTGTCATAGTGTTTATAGTAGTTGTGCCAGAAGAAATTGCACATAAATCATAATCTAAAGATGTATCACTCACAATTCTAATCTTCTGATTCTAGGGAAATGTGGCTGCATTCAGTCTTAACGTTAACTCGATGTATTCAAGCTCATTGCATTCAAACCAACAAATACAGCAAGAGGATAATCTCTGACCACACGTTTACAACTCTCCAATTTCCCACATTCCGTGGGGGTTGTACTATGGACCCTGTGACTAGTGCTACCTTTTATAGAGTGTTGTTTGAACGAATGATTACAAGGAGTCAGTTGCTCTCAACAAAGGATTTAGAAGTAGACAGGCACATGTTCCTAGACATGAGCTCCGGTACAACCAACGGCAGCCGTATGGAACTGGGGGAGTGCATCCGAAACACGGGCTTCCATGAGGATGACGAGGCAGAGGATGCTGTTGGTGGAGACGAAGAGAACAGGACTTCGACGGTCAGGATGTCCCCGGGCATAGAGAAGGATACTTATACCCAAATCAAACCTTACGCGGGCATGCCTAAAGAGGTCCTGCTTTTATATTCAGTCCAAGCTCGCTACCGACTGCCCCGGGAGATCCTGTTCTGGCTGACCATTGTATGCACCTTGGCGCTGGTCGCACTGACCATCACGGTGATCGTTATGTCGCCCCGTTGCCTCAGCTGGTGGCAGTCCTCTCCTGTGTACCAGATATACCCACGTTCCTTCAAGGACTCAGACAGCGATGGTATCGGAGACCTCAAAGGTAGTATATTCAAATTCTTCAGAGTAGCCTATTTTCTTGTAGCCTACTTGGTGTTCGTATTCATTCCTAATTCATAAAACTTTGGGTAGCACGGTGAGCACTATCCAACTCCTATGAATTATGGTGCATATTAGTAGGCCTATGGCTATACCATTATATTTGATGAGTCTATTTAAGAGCATAATGAGTGCTTTCATGGAGTCATTACCGCCGGGTATTGAAGTCAGGGGATTGTTGTTCCTGCTTTGAATTGCACTTGTTTTACGCATCACTCGTTTTATAGGCTTACATTAGGTGGTCATTAACATCAGTCTCCAAACATCCCCTCATATTTCCCGTAATCAAGGATACATAACATCCTGAGCAACAAACCCGTTACAGGCCCAATACTCTTACTGTAGCCTTCCTCTATTAGAACTACCACAGCTCCAGCTAAGAGATCTGGTCCTTTATGGTACAGTAGATATTCGGCTCCTGAGTGGCGCAGTGGTCTAAGGCACTGCATCTCAGTGCTAGAGGTGTCCCTGGTTCGAATCTAGGCTGTATAACAACCGGCCGTGATTGGGAGTCTCATAGGGCGGAAAGCTAAGGATTACGTGTGTCAGAGTTCTAAGGTTCATGCACGGCCATTTAGTTTAGCCACTGTTGATTAACGTTGCTGCACCGTATGTTCAGGCATCTTGGATAAACTGGATCACTTTCAGTACCTGAACATCAAGGCCATCTGGATCAGTCCGTTCTACAAGTCTCCCATGAAGGACTTTGGCTATGATGTGGAAGACTTTAGAGACATCGATCCACTCTTTGGCTCCATGCAAGACTTTGATGAACTCCTCGCTGCCATGCATGACAAAGGTGAGCAATTTGGACAAAATATGTATATTTTAATAACTGTAGTAGTAGTACAATTCCTCACTTATTTTCCACCGCTCTCCTAAGTGTCACCTTTGACCTCTCTTCCCCCAGGGTTGAAGTTGATCATGGATTTTATCCCTAACCATACCAGTGACACGCACCAGTGGTTCAACCTCAGCAGTAGTGGACATGCACAGTACAAAGACTACTATATCTGGGCCAACTGCAATACTACCCACGCCCCCAACAACTGGGTGAGGATCATTTTCACTCTGTCATTGATTATTATAATTTAAGTTCTATTTGTAGAGGGATGACCAGACCAGAGTATTAACCAAATAACTGTACTCCCCTGTGTGTGTGTGTGTGTGTGTGTGTGTGTGTGTGTGTTTGTGTCTTCGACCCAGGTGAGTGTGTTTGGGAACTCCTCCTGGACGTATGTTGAGGAGAGGCAGCAGTGTTACTACCACCAGTTCCTCAAGGAGCAACCCGACCTCAACTTCCGCAACCCACATGTTCGGAGAGAGATGACTGTAAGATATTGCCTATGCACACACACACAATATGTGGCCGATTTAAAGACCTGTTCCGAACTTTGGCGACTAGTAAGTATTTTTGAAACCTCTCGCTTTGGGCTGGATGTGTCTGTGTAGCTCATACATGCATCATCTATGAGCAGAATTACTGTGTTACCTCAATTAGCCACAAAATCCCTAGTTTGAAAGCGACAAGTTATTTGGAAGCTGTGCTGCGCCATTTTCCCTACATTTCCCCCCACGTGGGCCAGCCCTAGAACCCAAACAATTACAGTTGTAGACAATGAGCTTCAGCCCCTTGCCATTTAAGTGACAGCTAGCAAGATACAAACAGCAGAGCGAGAGCAATGACATGG
Organism: Salvelinus namaycush; assembly: GCF_016432855.1. Taxonomy (NCBI): domain Eukaryota; kingdom Metazoa; phylum Chordata; class Actinopteri; order Salmoniformes; family Salmonidae; genus Salvelinus; species Salvelinus namaycush. The sequence goes on from NC_052341.1 coordinate 18,172,050, forward strand.
TGCACGTATCTGCACATATGTGACGTAGTACGCAATTTTCAGGGACCACTTTTGGCTCATGAGCCCTACTTTCAGAACTACTGGCAAAAAAGTATACGAAATAATCTCTTTAATCAAATAATTATACATTTATCATGCTATATACATGATTTATTCCCTAGCTATAAGACCCAGTTTCCCAGGAATGGTAAAGAGAGAGAGGGGAGGGCTGAGTGATGAATGAGAGTGAGAGTGGCTTAGCCCTGTTTTAGGTGATGATTGACGTGCTGTGTGAATGAGGAAGAGAGAGGAGTTGTTTTCAGCCCCATTCACCCCCTCTAGTCTGTTCTCACGTGAGTCTACCTAGGCCGGGGTAAGAGGGAGTCTGGTGTCCCACTCATGTCACAGAGAAGCCTTTATACTCAGTTAGCTGGCATAGTAAGGCTTACCTGAGAGAAAATAATCCAGGCCATCTCCTATGCAAGTAAAAAACAGTGGGATCTCAGCAGCCTTTACCAATGTGTTGCTACAGTTGCTGTGGTTATTGATTTATGTTTTATCCTCTGTTTTAGTGGCCAGGTTACTCATTATCTCTGAGTAGTTACTATGGTTTTTACAACTGGAGACAGAGTCAGAGAGCCCAAAGTGCAGGACACGGACCATGTGTAACCAGTGGATGCCTGTGTTTTATCTATTGATGAGTGACTAGGTGTGTCAAATGACATCTCTCGACCTTAGTTATGAGAACAAGCAGACATTATACTGGACATGACTTGAGTTACAATCAATACATTCATGTTGAAATAACTATCATATGTACACTGAACAAAAACATAAACGCAACATGCAACAATTTCTAAGATTTTTACAGAGTTACAGTTCATATATGGAAATTAGTCAATTGAAATAAACGCCATACATGCTGTCTCCCATTTGCCCGGTACAGTTGAAACCGGAATTAATATGTGAAGAGCACACTAATCCAGCGTGAATTCACTTATAATTCACTGTATCACAATTCCAGTGGGTCAGAAGTTTACATACACTAAGTTGACTGTGCCTTTAAACAGCTTGGAAAAATCCAGAAAATGATGTCATGGCTTTAGAAGCTTCTGATAGGCTAATTGACATCATTTGAGTCAATTGAAGGTATTTCAAGGCCTTCCTTCACACTCAATGCTTGACATCATTGGAAAATCAAAAGAAATCAGCCAAGACCTCAGAAGAAAAATTGTCTGGTTCATCCTTGGGAGCAATATCCAAACGCCTGAAGGTATCACGTTCATCTGTACAAACAATAGTATAAACACCATGCACCCACGCAGCCGTCATACCGCTCAGGAAGGAGATGCGTTCTGTCTCTAAGAGATGAATGTACTTTGGTGCAAAAAGTGCAAATCAATCCCAGAACAGCAAAGGACCTTGTGAAGATGCTGGAGGAAACAGGTACAAAAGTATCTATATCCACAGTAAAACGAGTCCTATATCGACATAACCTGAAAGGCCGCTCAGCAAGGAAGAAGCCACTGCTCCAAAACTGGCATAAAAAAGCCAGACTATGGTTTGCAACTGTACATGGGGACAAAGATCATACTTTTTGGAGAAATGTTCTCTGGTCTGATGAAACAAAAATAGAACCGTTTGGCCATAATGACCATTGTTATTTTTGGAGGAAAAAGGGGGATGCTTGCAAGCCGAAGAACACCATCCCAACCGTGAAGTACGGGGGTGGCAGAATCATGTTGTGGGGGTGCTTTGCTGCAGGAGGGACTGGTGCACTTCACAAAATAGATGGCATCAAGAGGGAGGAAAATTATGTGGATATATTGAAGCAAGACATCAGTCAGGAAGTTAAAGCTTGGTCGCAAATGGTTCTTCCAAATGGACAATGACCCCAAGCATACTTCCAAAGTTGTGGCAAAATGGCTTAAGGACAACAAAGTCAAGGTATTGGAGTGGCCATCACAAAGCCCTGATCTCAATCCTATAGAACATTTGTTGGCAGAACTGAAAAAGCATGTGCAAGCAAGGAGGCCTACAAACCTGACTCAGTTACACCAGCTCTGTCAGGAGGAATGGGCCGAAATTCACCCAACTTATTGTGGGAAGCTTGTGGAAGGCTACCCAAAACGTTTGACCCAAGTTAAACAATTTAAAGGCAATGCTACCAAATACTAATTGAGTGTATGTAAACTTCTGACCCACTGGGAATGTGATGAAAGAAATAAAACATTCTCTCTACTATTATTCTGACATTTCACATTCTAAGGATCACCACTTTATTTTAACTGACCTAAGACAGGGAATTTTTACTAGAATTAAATGTCAGGAATTGTGAAAAAAAAGAGCCCTGCTTTCTTCACCCTGCAGATGTTCTATGTGATTTTAAAAGCCATAGGCGCTGTATATCTGCTTCCGTTCATCTCTCTCTTCAGGAGATCGTTCGTTTCTGGCTGGAGAAGGGAGTGGATGGGTTCCGTATGGATGCTGTGAAGCACATCCTAGAGGCCAAGCATCTGAGGGATGAGCCCCAAGTGGACCCACAACAAGATCCTGTAAGCCTCCTCATTTCAGCCCATATACCTCTCTAATCGTGGGGTAGGCTGTACCAGATTTCCCCCCTGATCACTCTTGTGAATTAGTTACTTCATCACAGAGTAATAGCATGGGCATACTATAACGGGCTACCAGATTGTTCAGCATAGGGGAATGAACTTTCCCCTGGAGAGAACGAGAGGCCAGGCTTTCTGATAGGCTACGTTCTCACAGGGAAGGGATTAATAGGAGCATATTTCTCTGGATTTGAGAGTCAACATTATTTTCCTCATTCGGCACAATTACACCAAGCCTCAGCAGTAGCACAGTAACTAGAGAAGAATTGTGCAGGAAGTAACCTCCACTGATACCATCTCTCCCGCCTTCTCTGGCCCTGGTTCTCTTCTTTCCTCCCCTCTATTACCCCTTTCAGGATACAATTGACACAGAGTTTGAGCTCCACCATGACTACACCACCACCCAGTTAGGGCTGCATGATATCCTGCAGGCCTGGAGGGGAGAAATGGACGTCTACAGTAGAGAGCCAGGCCGATATAGGTATCCCACTATCCATTTCACCTTCCATAATTTGTCAGTAACACTTTATACATGTGTAATACTGCTGTTATTACTCCAGTAACAACATTGTTATAAACATGTTGTACATCGTACTACCTAGGTATAATGGAAACTTAATATCAAGTGCTACAGATTTTTCATATTCTGCCTCACCTTGAAGTAAGTGGTATATTTCAATTTGTATTGTCCTAACTTCCAACAGGTTTATGGTAGCTGAGTCCTATGACTATGAGGAGACTGACAAGACCATGATGTACTATGGGACACCCTATGTTAAAGAGAGCGACTTCCCCTTCAACTTCTATCTGATGGACCTGCCAACTAATCTGACTGGAACTGGGGCTCAAGGCCTGGTCAATCTGTGGATGGCCAACATGCCAGTGGGGAAATGGCCAAACTGGGTGGTAAGTGGTTAGAAAAACAGAACTTGTCAACATCAGACATGTAAAAATGCAGTTTAACATTGAGATAGCAGATATAAAGCTGTATTGATAAGAATTGCACATCAAAAACAGCATTTGCCCCTGAGGAATGGCTCCATTGTCTTTAGGTTGGGAACCACGATAAACCTCGTATCTCCTCCAGTGTTGGCCAGGAGTACATTAAAGTGATCAACATGCTACTGCTCACCCTGCCCGGCACACCCACCACTTACTATGGAGAGGAGATAGGCATGGTGAACATCAATGTGACCATTGACGAGATCCAGGACCCCTTTGGAAAGTTTAACCCTGTAAGTGTACTGAACCTGGAATGCATTCACTTAAGTAAAATGTTTTGAACGTTGATAGAAATTTCATGGCTGAACATTCTGTAACGTTGCATTGTATTGAACAAGCCCTTGGTCTACAGTAGGATCAGTGATCAACCTGTTCTGGGCCTGCTTGTACAACAGTCAACATCCAGGACTATAATGCTGACACATGTGCCTGTTCCATACTGTAGAATGCCAGTCGTGACCCTCAGAGGTCCCCCATGCAGTGGAGTGATGGGCCGAATGCTGGCTTCAGTGATGCCAATCATACCTGGCTGCCTTTGCACCCACACCACACAACAGTTAATGTGGAGGTAGAGTACACTCCTCTTTTAGTGATGAGATCTGGGATACACTTCTGAGTGAAACGGTTATGAGCGCAGTGTAACATTGAAACAACAGTCTCTCCAGGATTCCGTGTTCACAATTTTTTGTGTGCAAAATCAACAATTCCCTGCATATTAACGTTTTATATTTTAGTCATTTAGCACAGGGTTTCCCAAAGTCGGTCCTGGGGCCTCAGCTTTCGGTTTTTGCCCTAGCTCTTACACAGCTCATTCAAAAAACCAACTCTTCAACAAGCTTTGATGATTTGAATCAGCTGTGTAGCGCTAGGGCAAAAACCAAAACGTGCACCTGGGGGGGACCGAGTTTGGGAACGTTGATTTAGCAGACGCTCTTATCCAGAGCGACTTACAGGAGTAGTTAGAGGTAAGTGCCTTAAGGGCACAGACAGATGTTTTACCTAGTTGGCTCAGGGATTCGAACCAGCAAACTTTCAGTTACTGGCCCAATGCTCTTAACCGCTAGGCTACCTGCCACCCCTATTATTAAAGGGCATGCTAATTTGACCAATCACTGCACCATTTCTGCATTAAACAGGCAAATCGTCACAATATTGTCACATAAAAATGACCCATTACCGCAGTACAAAAAGAGGCCTCGCAATTTCAACCAATCATTGCACATTTACTGCATGGTATGGTTCAATCAAGCCACACGGCAACAAACTTTTCCCCTCGTCAGCGCATTTTCGCGACAAATTGGACAAAATCATTGCATATCACCATGCAAAATGTCAGAATTGCTGCAGCAAAATCAAGCAGTTTTGCCCACAAATACAGTATCACGAAAACCTGGTGGGACTGAAAAGAACAGTATTATGAGGTTGTCTGTATAGTAGTTCACTGTCATCGGATTGATACTATCAATTCTCTATTATATTCTCCATGCCCTCTCCAGGCTCAACAGAAAGACAGCGGGTCAGTTCTGTCTCAGTACCGGGCCCTGAGTCTCCTGCGACAGGCCCAGCTGCCTCTCCATCGGGGTTGGATGTGCTACATCTGGAGCGACGCGGATGTCTTTGCCTTTCTGAGGGAGATAGACGGCCTGGACAAGGCCTTCCTCGTGGTGCTCAACTTTGGAGCAGACTCTGTTATAAACCTCTCGGCCATAACAGAGCTGCCGGAGCAGCTAACACTTCATATGAGCACCAAGCAGGAAAACTATGGGATGCCGGTGATTAAATCTAAAATTTCCACGGCGCGAGGGGAGGGGCTGCTACTTGAGTACTCCACCCACATGCGGTTCAACCCTGGCCACGCCTCCCAGTGTTTTGTCTCAGAGAAGGCCTGCTACTTGGGAGTCTTGGACATTCTGTATAAGTGCTGAGTACTGCAGCCTCAGAGTGGGAGGAGAAATCACCATGTCCTCGACAATCAAATGTGTTATGATGAGACTGGCTGTGATTGAGTCAGTGTATGTTCAAATAAATTGACTGTTTGTTCAAAATGTTTATTTGTTCTCATTAAAAACAGCATTAATTTTCCAAATGTCATTCTCTTCTCACCACAAATATGCAGATGAAACAACTTACTTGCAGTTCTCACCCTTCTAATGTCACGACTGTCACTGTCATACTGTAGATCAGGGATGTCACTAATTTGTCTTCAGTCTTCACGAGGTCCGGGGGGCTGCACTGACAATGTGTTATTTCCTCACTGTCAAAATGAGCAAAAGATAGTCCTCTATTCATTGTTTTTGGAATTTTAATTTGGGTGATTATTAGTGAGTTGGACACAGTCCAGAAACTGTATAAATGTAGGTCCATTATCATTACTACACTGTTTTGATTTGGTTTTAGTCATTTTAAAGTATACTGAACAAAAATATAAATGCAACATATAAAGTGTTAAAAGATCCCAGAAATGTTCCATATGCACAAAAAGCTTATTTCTCCAAAATGTTGGGCACAAATTTGTTAAAATCCCTGTTAGTGAGCATTTCTCTTTTGCCAAAATAATCCATCCACTTGGCAGGTGTGGCATATCAAGAAGCTGATTAAACAGCATGATCATTATACAGGTGCACCTTGTGCTGGGGACAATAAAAGGCTACAAAAATTTGCAGTTTTGTTACACAACACCACAGATGTCTCAAGTTGAGGAAGCATGCAATTGGCATGCTGACTGCATGAATGTCCACCAGAGCATTTAAATGTTCATTTCTCTACCATAAGCCACCTCCAACAACATTTGGCAGTATGAACAGCTGATAAAACTGTGGGTTTGCACAACCAAAGAATTTCTGCACAAACTTTCAGAAACCGTCTTAGGGAAGCTCATCTGCATGCTCGTCGTGCTCACAAGGGTCTTGACCTGACTGCAGTTCAGTTTCGTAACCGACTTCAGTGGGCAAATGCTCACCGTTGATGGCCACTGGCACACTGGTGAAGTGTGCTCTTCACGGATAAATCTCGGTTTTAACTGTACCAGGTAGATGGCAGACATCGTGTATGGCTTTTTTGTGGGCGAGCAGTTTGCTGATGTCATCGTTGTGAACAAAGTGCCCCATGGTGGCGGTGAGGTTATGGTATGGGCAGGCATAAGCTACAGACAATGAACACAATTGCATTTTATCGGTGGCAATTTGAATGCACAGAGATACAGTGACGAGATCCTGAGGCCTATTTTTGTGCCATTCATCCTCCGCCATCACCTCATGTTTCAGCATGATTATGCACAGCCCCATGTTGCAAGGATCTGTACACAATTCCTGGAAGCTGAAAATGGCCCACTTCTTCCATGGCCTGCATACTCACCAGACATGTCACCTATTGAGCAAGTTTGGGATGCTCTGGATCGACGTGTACATCAGCGTGTTCCAGTTCCTGCCAATATCCAGCAACTTCTCACAGCCACTGAAGAGGGGGACAACATTCCACATGCCACAATCAACAGCCTGATCAACTGTATACAAAGGAGATGTGTCACGTTGCATGAGGCAAATGGTGGTCACAACAGATACTGACTGGTTTTCTGATATACCCCCTAATTTTTTTTAAAGGTATCTGTGACCAACAGATGCATATCTGTATTCCCAGTCATGTGAAATCCATAGATTAGGGCCTAATTAATTTAAATTTACAAATTTCCTTATATGAACTGTAACTCAGTAAAAAAAGAAATAGAAATTGTTGTCTTTATATTTTGAGTTCGTACCCCCAAACTGTTTATTTTATTTTACTCAACCCCCCCGTGGGTCAACCACACATGTATCTCTATATGGCTCTGATGAGTTCTCCTCCACACTTCCTTCTACTTCCGCCTGTTTTGGGTCTTCCGCTGGTTCAGGCCCAGCTCTGTGTGGAGAAAGGCCAGCTGTCGAGCACTCTGAGTGGGGTAGAGAGAGACAGGAGTGGGCTGTCAGGTCAGCCTGAGAACAGCAATGTTTAATAGTGTAATCCTCTTACCTAACTCCATATCAACAATGCCAACATGTTTTATGACTCAACAAACTTGGTTGGCAGGTTAGTGACGCTTATTACAGTGTTTATGATTATGTAGTGTTCATAAATCTACACTAACTCATGCACTATATATGGAATAGGGTGCCACTCAGACGGTTTATGGGTCAGAGACTGATCAGGTCATATTGTCGTGGACTCTATAAAAGAAGGGATATCATGAGTGAGCCCATAGATACCTCAGTCAGAGACAGTTCAAAGTCCCCTGGGCCAAAGTGGTCTGCTCCCGGTTGAAGGTCCAGAATGACACTGGGTGTGGACTCAGATTCTGGATACAGAGATGACAACACACAAACAACAAATTAGAAAACAAATGCATTGTTCATCATGTCCAATACAAGTGGCCGATCTCTATCAACATGACCACATCAGAGGTCGTCATTGCCAGGGATGAAGGGTTCTGATCGGAATGTGCCATCAGTGGCTGCAGTCAGGCGGGGTGCAACAATATCCAGTCCCTCTAGTAGCAAAATGGTCATTTAATCAATAGTAGCGAAGATATTTTAGGCTGGGTACAACAGCAATAGGTGTTTCCCCTATAATGTAGTGAGTGTCTTGTGTGTTCTGTAGTGTTTCCTCCTGTGATCACAGCTTGATGAGAAGAGCAAAGGAAACGAGGAGCTCTAATTCTGAAAAGTCCTCAGTAATTTCTCTCTAATCTGACTGCTGCTCTCCTAGGCTCCCTCCCTCCCTCTCTCTCCCCTCCCTCTTGTCCTCCCTCCCTCTCTCCTCAATGTGCTGTGTTTCACAAGCCTCCTCCTGACCTTGCCAGAGCCCAGTGTATTGTTCCTTATCTCTCCTGCTGATACACTATCTCATAAACATGCTAATGAACCCGGCTGTGGGTGTGCGATCAGCACTTTATCAATGACAGAGGAGAGGGGTAGAGATTAGTGAGAGACCCTCTCTGCCTGTGCACACAAGTGTGTGTATGTCTGTGAGTGACAGAAAATTAGACAGAGTGAATGTGTGTGTGAGCAACAGAGTAGGAGACAGTGTATGGTTGAGAGAAAGAGAGAGATGTACAAACACAACCCACATTTATGTCTATTTATTTTCCCTTTTGCACTTGAACTATTTGCACATCGTTACAACACTGTATATAGACATATGACATTTGAAATGTCTTCATTCTTTTGGAAATTCTGTGAGTGTAATGTTTAATGTTCATTTATTTATTTCACATGTTTATTATCTACTTCACTTGCTTTGGCAATGTTAACATATGTTTCCCATGCCAATAAAGGCCTTATATTGAATTGATGTGAGATTATTAAGGAGCGGTAAAGAGCTAGAGTAAGTCCCTCACTGGGGGAATCAGTATGATTTGCTGACGCTGATTCACATAGAGCTGCTGTGCTACAAGGTGACCTCTGCTCTGTACTGGATATAAACTCCTACACTTCTAGCAATGATCCATTACAGCAGTCTCCTGAGGAACACACACTCCTCTAGTGGGACCTGAATCTGACCACACTGCTGCTCTTCAGGAAGAACAAAACTCTGGACAATTCTGGGATAATGAGCCTTCATTGGAATATGCTTTAGGTAGAGTAACTGTTTCATGTCTATCTACTCACCAGATACAGGGTGGCCATTGAGGTGTGTGTGAATTGCTTCCTGAAGTCTCTCCTCGTACTTGTGTACTCCGGCTACAGGCACTCTGTTGTCTTCTATGTAGGCTGTGAGCAGCATGGAGGGGTAGTGCTGTGGTATACACACATACAAAAACGCTAATTTATATTATGAAGCCTTTTTTATCTCAGCAGTTGTCACAAAGTGCTATACAGGTAGCAGCCTAAAACCCAAAGAGAAAAAGCACAGTTTAAAAGTTGTTTGGGCAATGTTTGCATATTATTTTATGGTTTTGTGTTGTGTACAGTAAGGTTTATAAGCAAACCTGAGGTGTAATGTTATGACAGGGGCAGTAGGAGGCGATAGTGTCCCTTTGGCATGTGTCTGACATGGGATCCCCCCATTCCCCCCTCTCCTCCAGCGTCAGGGGCAGACTGGGCTCCTGCATAGTGCCCAGCACATCAAGGAAAGGTGCCTGGAGACCGAAGAGAACACCTAACCAGTGACTTGTGAGGTTGAAGGCCTAATCCTTACTCAAGATATGTGGCCATACTGTAACTTGAACTTTTCCACTAATTATACATTGATGTCCAGTGGCGATTTTAGCATGTAAATCCACATTTGTTTTTAGATGCATGCCAGCAAAGACACTACACATTCATTGCACTATTTTTAACCTTTATTTAACTAGGCAAGTCAGTTAGACTGTCAAGGAAAGAGCAGATGTTCTTAATGTTTTGTAAACTCAGTGTATTTTTTTAACCTTTATTTAACTAGGCAAGTCAGTTAAGAACAAATTCTTATTTACAATGACGGCCTACTGGGGAAAAGTGGGTTAACTGCCTTGTTCAGGGGCAGAATGACAGATTTTTAACTTGTCAGCTCAGGGACTCGATCCAGCAACCTTTTGGTTACTGGCCCAACGCTCTAACCACTAGGCTACCTGCTGCCCCCCACTATAATGGCAACAAGCTGTGCCCACAAACTGTTAGGGCCTACATAAAGTTGTCCCAACAGCAGAGCTTTCTTTCCAGCACAATGGAGTGAATCCTTACAAATGCGAGAAATTGCCAAGAAACCGAAGATCTTGTACAACGCTGTGTACTACTCCCTTCACAGAACAGTGCAAACTGGCTCAAACCAGAATAGAAAGAGGAGTGGGAGGCCCCGGTGCACAACTGAGCAAGAGGACAAGTACATTAGAGTGTCTAGTGTGAGAAACAAGCGCCTCACAAGTCCTCAACTGGCAGCTTCATTAAATAGTACCCGCAAAACACCAGTCTCAACATCCCATCTTAATCTTTTCTTTTTATTGGCCTGTCTGAGATATGGCTTTTTCTTTGCAACTCTGCCTAGAAGGCCAGCATTTCGGAGTCGCCTCTTCACTGTTGACGTTGAGACTGGTGTTTTGTGGGTACTATTTAAAGATCGTACTTTTTTGAGAAATGTCCTCTGGTCTGATGAAACAAAAATAGAACTGTTTGGCCATAATGACCATCGTTATGTTTGGAGGAAAAAGGGGGAGGCTTGCAAGCCGAAGAACACCATCCCAACCGTGAAGCACGGGGGTGGCAGCATCATGTTATGGGGGTGCTTTGCTGCAGGAGGGACTGGTGCACTTCACAAAATAAATGGCATCATGAGGGAGGAAAATTATGTGGATATATTGAAGCAACATCTCAAGACATCAGTCAGGAAGTTAAAGCTTGGCTCTTCCAAATGGACAATGACCCCAAGCGTACTTCCAAAGTTGTGGCAAAATGGCTTAAGGACAACAAAGTCAAGGTATTGGAGTGGCCATCACAAAGCCCTGACCTCAATCCTATAGAAAATGTGTGGGCAGAACTGAAAAAGCATGTGCAAGCAAGGAGGCCTACAAACCTGACTCAGTTACACCAGCTCTGTCAGGAGGAATGGGCCAAAATTCACCCAACTTATTGTGGGAAGCTTGTGGAAGGCTTCCCGAAACGTTTGACCCAAGTTAAACAATTTAAAGGCAATGCTACCAAATACTAATTGAGTGTATGTAAACTTCTGACCCACTGGGAATGTGATGAAAGAAATAAAAGCTGAAATAAATCACTCTCTCTACTATTATCCTGACATTTCACATTCTTAAAATAAAGTGGTGATCCTAACTTACCTAAGACAGGGAATTTGTATTAGGATTAAATGTCAAGAATTAAAATTTAAAAAAAAGAGTTTAAATGTATTTGGCTACGGTGTATGTAAACTTCCGACTACAGCTGTATATGTATATATAACATTTTATTTATGTATTTTTGCTAAAAATGTGGGGCTCAAAACCCCACCGGCTCTGCCCCACCTGCCCTGAATTACGGGTCGCCACTGTTGATGTCAGTGGGGTATTTGCTCGGAAAGTTAAGTTACACACACTTTTCACAAGTAAGGATTCAGGCCTGAGAGAGCAGAGAAAATAGGGGTGGAAATGTGTGTGTGTTTTTGAAGGCTGCAGGTAGGGTCTCGGTGGTTTTACCTGTAGTGTGACAGCTCGTATGAGTTGGGGGTGTAGGTTGCAGAGCGCCCCCACCAGTACGGCCCCGGCGCTGCGAGCGGTGAGGGCGGTCAGAGAGGGTCTCGACACCCCCAGGTCATAGAGCCTGTGGATACAGGCAGCCAGGTCCTCCACTCCTCTCAGTTTGCCCTCCATACGACCCTGTCTATGCCAGCCCAGGCCACGCTCACCTCCACCCCTACAACCACACATGTAGTCAGAGTGGTAAAACATTCAGAAGTGCTGCAAACTCCTTTTTTTACAAGACAGATAATCATATACAGTACCAGTCAAGTTTGGACACACCTACTCATTCAAGAGTTTTTCTTTATTTGTACTATTTTCTACATTGTAGAATAATAGTGAAGACATCAAAACTATGAAATAACACATATGGAATCATGTAATAACCAAAAAAGTGTTAAACAAATCAAAATATATTTTAGATTTGAGATTCTTCAAAGTAGCCACCCTTTGCCTTGATGACAGCTTTGCACACTCTTGGCATTCTCTCAACCAGCTTCATGAGTCTTGAAGGAGTTCCCACATATGCTGTGCACTTGTTGGGTGCTTTTCCTTCACTCTGCGGTCCAACTCATCCCAAACCATCTCAATTGGGTTGAGGTCGAGTGATTGTGGAGGCCAAGTCCTTTGGTGCAGCACTCCATCACTCTCCTTGGTCAAATACCCCTTACCTGGCCTGGAGGTATGTTTTGGGTCATTGTCGTGTTGAAAAACAAATGATAGTCCCACTAAGTGCAAACCAGATGGGATGGCGTATTTGCTGCAGAATGCTGTGGTAGCCATGCTGGTTAAGTGTGCCTTGAACTCTAAATAAATCACTGACAGTGTCACCAGCAAAGCACCATCACACCTCCTCCTCCATGCTTCACGGTGGGAACCACACATGCGAAGATCATCCGTTCACCTACTCTGCATCTCACAAAGACAGAGGTTGGAACCAAAAATCTCAAATTTGGACTCATCAGACCAAAGGACAGATTTCCACCGGTCTAATGTCCATTGCTCGTGTTTCTTGGCCCAAGCAAATCTCTTCTTCTTATTGGTGTCCTTAGGTAGTGTTTTTTTGCAGCAATTAGACCATGAAGGCCTGAATCCCGCAGTCTCCCCTGAACAGTTGATGTTGAGATGTGTCTGTTACTTGAACTCCGTGAGGTGCAATCTGAGGTGCAGTTAATTGCCGATTTCTGAGGCTGGTAATTCTAAAGAACTTATCCTCTGCAGCAGTAACTCTGGTACTTCCTTTCCTGTGGCGGTCCTCATGAGAGCCAGTTTTATCATAGCGCTTGATGTTTTTTTCAACTGCACATGAAGAAACTTTCAAAGTTCTTGATTGACTGACCTTCATGTCTTAAAGTAATGATGGACTGTCATTTATGTTTGCTTATTTGAGCTCTTTTTGCCATAATATGGACTTGGTCTTTTACCAAATATGGCTATCTTCTGTATACCATCCCTACCTTGTCACATCTGATTGGCTCAAACGCATTAAGGAAAGAAATTCCACAAATTAACTTTTAACAAGGCACACCTGTTAATTGAAATGCATTCCAGGTGACTACCTCATTAAGCTGGTTGAGAGAATGCCAAGAGTGTGCAAAGCTGTCATCAAGGCAAAGGGTGGCTACTTTGAAGAATCTCAAATCTCAAATATATTTTGATTTGTTTAACACCTTTTTTAGTTACGACATGATTCTATATGTGTTATTTCATTGTTTGTCTTCACTATTATTCTACAATGCAGAAAATAGTCAAAATAAAGACAAACCCTTGAATGAGTAGGTGTGTCCACATTTCTGACTGGTACTATATGTTCTACAGAAAACATTACAATGAGAGCACGAACAATTAATATAGCCACCCACAACAGACTTTATCCTGTAGGAACAGTTATTCTGTGGCGCAAAGGCTTCTGGGAGTTGTAGCGCTACCTGACATGGCAGTAGGCCAGAGCCCAGCCATCCTCAAGCAGCAGTCTTCTGTCTGGGCTGAAGTCCATGTTAAGGTCCATGCCATAGGCCCCATACACATGCACCAGCAATGGAGCACCCCTCAGGTCCTCCAACATAGGTATGTGGAAGAGAGTCAGTGGCACCATGGTACCGTCCTATAGGCCGAGAGAGAGTACAGTAATCACAATACACACACAAAATATTACATACTGTTTTCGAAAAAAAACTGTGCTTGTGTGCGAGGGAATGTAACGTGTGTGTGAGCTCCTAGACTATGGTGTTTCATGAGCCTCTGGTGAACCCTTACTGCAGGCTGGTAGGTCATCAGTGGATTACCAAAATACAGTCCACACCCATCATTTCGGCATTGTATTCTTGAGGCTTTCCTCTCTGAATGTGTGTGTGTACGATTCAGATCCAGTCTACCTGGCTGGGGGCCTCTAGTCGGGTGGTTTGATACTCCTGGGGGGTTCTGTGTTCCTCTGTGTCCTCCTGTAAGAGGAGCCTGTACTCCCTGGGGGAGTAGCGGTACAGGACAGGGGGGTGGACTGGAGACGACAGAAGGAACTCCAACCAGCCACTGTCTGTTAGCCCAGCCCTCTTGGTCTCTATGGCACAGGCCCACGGTGGCAGCTGAGAGATGGAGGACAGTTCTGGTTAAAAGGATACTGCTAGATTCTAGCAATTAAGTTGTGGATGTCATTTTTATGTCTCTGCGTGCAGTATGAAGGAAGTTAGAGGTCGTTTCATGGCTTTGCCGGAATCTCAGTATTCGTTTAAGGCCTAGCTTTCATGGTACAGTATACTACCAGTACACCTGGCTAGGCAGTGCAGTGTTAAACATAGTCATGGCCATCAGAATGATAATCAACTGCCTCAGCAGGAGGAGAAATAGAGTAGCCTGTTAAAGGACCACAATGGAAACAAGTCTCTTGACTTGTATCCTCTGTCTGGTGTAACATTTTATGTATTTTAAAACTGTGGAATAAAAATGATACTAATCAAATAAGAGAGATGTCTTCATATAGCTCTTTCTGTCACCTGCAGGGTGAATGTGGTTGCTGGCTGAGATAGTGGGAACACCTGGAGTGCTAGCAGGCCTAAGGGATCCCTGGTGGCCAACACACAGTGGTCCTGGAGCACCTCCATGTCCTTCACAGCTGTCCCAGGACCAGGGCTACACACTGGGACCCAGTGTTTGATGGAGGGGGATGAGAGAGGTGCCCTCAACACCTGGGACAGCATAGAGTAGAATCATAGATTATATTGATAACACATGCATTTATCACGTCATGTACACACACAAACACAGTGTGCAACTGTGCGTGCTGTTTGTTTGCATGCAGATCCACTGATTTGTCCATAGAGAATATTTTTATTTCAATGTCTATGGCGTTGTCTGAGGCAGTAGGCTACCTGGTACTCTATCAATGTCTATGGGGTTGTCTGAGGCAGTAGGCTACCTGGTACTCTATCAATGTCTATGGGGTTGTCTGAGGCAGTAGGCTACCTGGTACTCTATCAATGTCTATGGGGTTGTCTGAGGCAGTAGGCTACCTGGTACTCTATCAATGTCTATGGGGTTGTCTGAGGCAGTAGGCTACCTGGTACTCTTGTCCAGGTCCAGTGTTGGCCAGGATGTACAGCTGGCCGTGGGAGTGCTCTACATGGTACAGCAGCTCAGGGAGGCGGGCCTGGACCAGGGTGGGCTCCATAAGGGGCTTGGCGCTGTCAATCAGCCACACCTCAGAGCTCCTCTTACTGCTGCAGTTAACAAGCACCAGCCTCCTGTCTCTGGAGAGACTCACCTCAACAAACACACTGTGGACAAAAGAAAACTTACGAAAACAGAGCACTTTAACACATGTTCTCTGTGTTTTAATGGCTCGTGTCCTAACATGGCCTCTTTCAAACATTACAGTACATGATGTACACACACACACACAGGTGTGACAAAGGAGAGGTGTGTGTTAGTCTTACTCAGGCTGCTGTTCCTGGTACACCAGGGCGCTTCTGGTCCCAGTGGCAGTCAGGTCCAGACGGAACACATGGTGACACTGGAGTTTCTGCTGACTGCTGTAGAATAGGATGTCATCTGTAGCCCACTCTAAACACACACACACACACACACATACATACGACAATCCTCACACATCTTATTTTCTGTGTAGAAGAGTCCATATTAAACACAGTGCCTTTGGAAAGTATTCAGACCCCTTGACTTTTCCACATTTTGTTAAGTTACAGCCTTATTCTAAAATGGATTATTATTATTTTTTAATCCTCAGCAATCTACATACAATAACCATAATGACAAAGCGAAAACAGGTTTTTAGAAAGGTTTGTAAATGTATTACAAATAAAAAAACAGAAATACCTTATTTACATAAGTATTCAGCCCCTTTGCTATGAGACTCGCAATTCCGCTCAGGCGCATCCTGTTTCCATTGATCATCCTTGAATTGTTTCTACAACTTGATTAGAGTCCACCAGTGGTAAATTCAATTGATTGGACATGATTTGGAAAAGCACACACCTGTCTATATAAGGTCCCACAGTTGACAGTGCATGTCAGAACAGAAACCAAGCTATGAGGTCGAAGGAATTGTCCGTGGCACAGATCTGGGGAAGGGTACCAAAACATTTCTGCAGCTTTGAAGATCCCCAAGAACACAGTGGCCTCCATCATTCTTAAATGGAAGAAGTTTGGAACCACTAAGACTCTTCCTAGAGCTGGCCGCCTGGCCAAACTGAGCAATCGGGGGACAAGGGCCTTGGTCAGGGAGGTGACTAAGAACCCGATGGTCAGTCTGACAGAGCTCCAGAGTTCCTCTGTGGAGATGGGAGAACCTTCCAGAAGGACAATCATTTCTGCAACACTCCACCAATCAGGCCTTTATGGTAGAGTGACCAGACGGAAGCCACTCCTCATTAAAAGGCACATGACAGCCCGCTTGGAGTTTGCCAGAAGGCACCTAAAGACTCTCAGACGATGAGAAACAGGATTCTCTGGTCTGATGAAACCAAGATTGAACTCTTTGGCCTGAATGCCAAGCGTCACGTCTAGAAGAAACCTGGCACCATCCCTACGGTGAAGCATGGTGGTGGCAGCATCATGCTGTGGGGATGTTTTTCAACGGCAGGGATTGGGAGACTCCTCAGGATCGAGGCAAAGATGAACGGCGCAAAGTACAGAGAGATCCTTGATGAAAACTTACTCCAGAGCGCTCAGGACCTCAGACTGTGGCGAAGGTTCACCTTCCAACAGGACAACAACCCTAAGCACACAGCCAAGACAATGCAAAAGTGGCCTGAAAATAGCTGTGCCGCAAAGCTCCACATCCAACCTGACAGAGCTTGAGGATCTGCAGAGAAGAATGGGAGAAACTCCCCAAATACAGGTGTGCCAAGCTTGTAGCGTCATACCCAAGAAGACTCACGGCTGTAATTGCTGCCTAAGGTGCTTAGACAAAGTACTGAGTAAAGGGTCTGAATACTTATGTAAATGTAATATTTCACTTTGTTATTTTTAATAAATGATCAATCATTTCTAAACCTGATTTTGCTTTGTCATTATGGGGTTTTGTATGTAGATTCATGAGGAAAAAAATCGATTTAATCAATGTAAAGAATAAGACTGAAAAGTTTCCGAAGGCACAGTATAACACTACATTGTTTATCTCCATGTTATTAACCCTCTCCCTCACCGACGCTGAAAACCTTGTCAATGGTGAGTAGAGGTTGAGGTGTGTCCAGGGTAGGTTCTCTGTCTCCTAGCTTGACCAGGACACACCTGGCCTCCTCTCTGTGGGGGGTCTTCACTGTGGCTGCCAGGGCATGCTCACTGGGGGAGAGACGCAACCTCTGGAGGCTCCAATCTCCCTTCCCCACGGAGTCCAGACACAACACCTTTTCTGGCTCTGGGTCACCTGCAGCCAGTCAGTCACAAACCCACACCGTACATTGTTTAATGTAATTTACTTCTCTTCAGCTCTGGACAGTAGTAGAAAGTGGTGTGATTAGGGAAAGGTCTGTCCAGAAAATTGTGCTTACCCTGCCTGGTGTCCATTCTATAGATGCCATCCCCCTCCATGAAGTACACGTGGTTACGCCCCTGGATCTGGAGAGACAGCTGTTTGTCAGTAAAATGACTACTTTATTAAACCAGTGCTAGTTGTTTAGACACCTTTGCCAAAACATCAGGCACAACTTTACCGTTGTATTGTCTGGGCATCCGGAGAACCTCTGGTATATGGCCCTCAACCTTCTCTTGAAAGACCTCTCCAGACTTCTGTATTTCTTATTATGAGAGTTGAATTCCACAGTGGAGCTGGAAGGGTCCTGAAGGACATGAACATATTAGGTGAAATGTATGCACAAATGCTCACAGTGTGACTGTCATCTGAATATATGTGCCTTTATACATTTGGATTGACCGTTTGAGAGTACATTTCCTACAACAAAAACAAGACCCCATTGCCTATCAGATTCTAAGAACAGGATCAATTTCTCTACGATATCCACTTCATCTTTGGTTACTACAAGGCTAGCATGTTTGTCAGTAACAGATCCCTAGAAACATTCCTTAAATATTAGATGAGGACAGTAATCAGAAGTAAAGGTCTGCGATGTAACTAGCACCAATAGAGAGCGAGTTACAGCACCTTTACTATTGTGAAACGACGTGCATCCGTTAGGTAGATCAATCCTCTAGGTTTGCAGGTGAAAAGGCTCCAGACTTGATTACATTTACTTCCCCGAATCAGAGGACTGAGCCACGATTGCAGACTGGTCATGGAACACATAGTCGCTGTCACTGTAACTGACCGACCAAGCTATCATTTCATGTCAATCATTGTTTTGAAAGTGACCACCACCCCAAGTTTGAACGCATTTTTCTCAAAAAAAAACCCCAGTATCAAGTATGTCTTCTTATGTCGCTTTAATAGTCCATAGTTCGTTAATGTAATTAAATGTAGTTTGATTGCCTTTGCCGTTGGGCAACCTCCAGGACACCAGTAGAAAAATTTCAAAACATTGATTTGAGCGCTGTTTGATGGCGTATAAACAAGGCAAAACGAATCAATCCCAGACGGCATACGATTTTTAACTCAGTACTGCGTTCGATGATGTTGGTAATAAATTGCTATGTCTTGCTGTCATAAGTGTACGGAAGTAGCATGCTTTCTCCAGCAACACAGGAGTAGTTAGGGTTTTACCGGTTGATGTCACGCTACCACTGTACTACTTGTCCTATTCTGTGAACAAACAGAGCCATACTCGCTTTATTAGACCGTGTGCTTCACACTGTAAATCATTTAGAATTTTATTTATTTTTGCCCAAAACACTGAAGACAGGATGGAAGGGAAGTTGACAGGTGAACCAGAAAAATGTAAATACCACGAATCGCCGTTGCCATCCTTGCCAGAAAATAAAGAAAAAGAGCTCATTACCAACCACCAATCCAATCGAGACCCTAATTGTGGAACCGACGTAGCTCGTGCAAGATGGACTCTCCTACGACAGGTAAAACAAGCGTCACATTTCCAATGGGTTTGTTATCAACTGACAGAATCAATGTTGTATTGCGCCTAACGTTAGCTAGCTAGCTAATATCATTGCGCCATTAGCTAGCTAGATATATACTGGCTTTAGCTAAGCTACATTTATCAGCGATTTACCATTCATAGACCTGTATCAGTATTTACAGTAACATGTGTAACTGAGATTATATACAACTCTCCAGTCCTCTGTCCCAGTTGGGCTGTAACCATAACAGTGTGAGGGCATGACCTGAGAGGGAGGTTTTGTCCTTACATGGGCATTTCACTGATACACAAAATGCTTCCAGAAATATCCTCTTGCATTTCAAATACTGTATAGTTAAAAAAATAGAAATAAAACATCACTAATTCATATTGCACTGAGCAAGTGCTAGTAATAAACTAAAGGTGTCCTGTGACAAGATAATGACCACACTACTACAGGAACTGTGGGGATCAGTTTCAAGGATGAACAATAGAGCCTGGAGCCATATCAGATCTTCATCACTAGGCTAGATAGAAGGTTCTAATACCTCCATGTCACTCTAATTTGGTCAGTACATGTGTTTTGAGGTGGTGTTTTTAAAGCAGGTCAGGTTGTGTGGTTTGACAGTTGCTATATCTCCCACTCCCTCAGGTGCTGAGGCAGAAACAGCTGGACAGTGCAGACTCAGAGGTCAAGCAGGTGTCTGTCCGGAGATTCTCCTCCTTCAACCTGTTCAACAAAACCAGTGTCACGCACCAAGAGACAGATGACCCCTCCGAAGGCCAGTGGGTGGAATACACAAGTGCTTCCTTCCCAGAGTTCAGTGCCTTTCTCAGGTGGGTTTGAGATCCTTGTTGTCCTATGTTTAAGCCGAGCACTGTGCAGCTTACACACACTGTATAATCATATTTATCTCTCATTCATTTCCAGAGATAACCTCGGGCCCATCAGAGTGAATGAGGTTCTCAACAGTTTTGACAATACAGGGAATGTCTGTGAGTACATCCTCCATATACATGTTTAAGAGTGTGTGTTCATTTAACCTATGACTACCTCCCTATGATGACCTCCGTTAACACACTGTTTTCCCACTTACATCGATTGCTCTTCTGGTGAGTCACTCAGCCTGTTGGAACGAGAGAGTGAGAAAAGGCGATTTTTACCATTATCGCTGAGGGCAGATTGAGGATCACCTTTTTGTAAGGACTTAACACAGTCTCATGCAATACAAATGATCTGATGTTACGCTGTGGAAGCCAATCAAATCAGCATCCTGAGGATGAGGTGAGAAGGTCATGCAGCTGTTTTTCCATGGTAATGGAAACATTGTTTTCTGTTCTGCTGCCACGGTGACAGCTGTCCTGTATCGTCTTATATAACGCTGAGTAACAGTTTGGTCAGTAAATCAGATGTTGTTTGTAGAAGAGGGAACCCCTCAGGGAAGGCTGCATCTCTCTGTACTCCCACTAGCAGGCAGCGCTGATCAGCAGTATTCACACAGCAGAGCCAGAGAGAGGCTCTCTCTTTCTATGCCTGCCTGACAGCCAGGTCATGTGATCATGTGATCCCCACCAGCCTGGCCTTTAGCAGGCCCACATACCTGCTACCCAGTGGGGTGAGCATTCCACAAATGTGATGAAAGGAACAGATTGGCTAAAGCTGTTATCTGTGTTCTAGCTCCCTCTCAAGTGAGCCCAAACTCGGGTGTTTTGTTATTATAGCTGAGGACTGTGGTCGAACTAGACTGGTGGTCTGGGCTTTTCATTCTGTGTTCCTGTGTGTTCACTTTTCCTCTTTCAGAAAATGGGTCCACAGAGAAAATACAAATCATTTGTCACCCAGGATATACACTGAGTATACAAAACATTAGGTACACCTTACTAATATTGAGTTCCACCCCCCTTTTGTCCTCAGAACAGCCTCAATTCGTTTTGGCATGGACTCTACAAGGTGTCGAAAGCATTCCACAGGGATGCTGGCCCATGTTGACCCCAAATGGTCCCACAGTTGTGTGGAGTTTGCTGGATGTCTTTTGGGTGGTGAACCATTCTTGATACACAGGGGAAACTGTTGAGCATGAAAAACCCAGCAGCGTTGCAGTTCTTGACAGCCTCAAACCGGTGCGCCTGGCACCTACTACTGTACCCCGTTTAAAGGCACTTAAATCTTTTGTCTTGCCCATTCACCCTCTGAATGACACACATACACAATCCATGTCTCATATCCTCCCCTTCATACACTGATTGAAGTTGATTTAACAAGTGACATCAATAAGGGATCATAGCTTTCACCTGGATTCACCTGGTCAGTCTGTCATGGAAAGAGCAGGTGTCCCTAATGTTTGCGCCACTCAGTGTATGTTGTGATGTAACAGTACACATGGTAATCATTGTATGTAGCTATGTAGACCTATGCATAGATTAATCCTCATTTTAATCAATAAGATAATAAGGACCGCTTGTGTTTGAGTGGATGACTTAGCACCCCATAGTGTATGTCGAGCCTTCTTTACAGTCACCTGATTGGTTCCGGTTATTCCTGTGTCTTCATAGCTATGGGAATCAGAGGGTCATCTGTGAGCCAGATGGCTACACAGGGGTCTAGGGTCGTGGTAGAGGTCAAAACTGGGACTGTACTCAGTCATCCCACATTATCAGGTCACACAGCACAGCATATACCATCACCTCAGCTAATCCTGATGGACCTGAAAACAGCCAGAAATAATAAGCAGTGGGTCCCCTTGCCCTTATTAGCATATCTGGGTTACATGTAGGCCTAGCTGGTGTAAACTAGGGGTCATAGGTAATACTAAAATGCACTCTGACCCTTCAGTATAATAGCGTAATTATTCAGATGTATTGTGGCATTATACCAAACAAGGATCTTTACTTCTGAAAGTCTTTACCTCTAAGTATTAGAGGTTCTACAGAATTCTGTCTCAATAGAGATTGATGTGGTATGAAATAGACAGCTTTAGGCTAGATGTTGTTGTTATTTGTCAGGAGAGCTGATGATCCTACCTGCTTAACTTTGTCTGACCTGCAGCTAATCTGGTGTCCAGTTGGTTGACTGAGGGATGAGAGAGGTGACCCTATCACCAGGACCAGGGTCTCGGGTTAAGAGGGTACAAGAGAACCCATCTGGTAGGAATGTGGTGCTTCCAGCTCTGTTCGTTCCCCTCAATGACCACAGCAGGATGCTGGTCTTCTCCACCTCCCTCGCACCATCCCAGCTGGAGGAGCTATTCACTGGCTCAGATAGATAGATATCTGGCTCCTTGACCCACATCTGGTCTGGATTTTCCAGGGGAGGGAGAGGGAGGTGGAGGTAGAGATTCTAGAGGTAGGGGGCCCTGGGTCCTCACTGCTAGGCAGGGCCTTTCAAACCCTCCTCTCAACCACTTCTAATTGATCTCACGCATTGCTAGGCCCAAACATCTCACCCCAAATACCCCTGTCAGAAAGGCTGGAGGGGGAGCTCAGGAGCTCATTGTCTGAAGAGGGGGTGCCCCTTGCCCCTGTGTTAGCTGCCCCCTGCCCCCCCCCCCCCACCCTCCACCTTGCACATCCCTAAATCCTCCCCTGAGGAGAGTACAAGCCACAATCCTTGGGCTCCTTCTCTTCCTGAATGGGAGTCCAAAACGCTGGGGGTGGATTAGTCCTGCAAATGTGTGCTTCGGTGCTCTATGCTGCATTGGCCATAGGAGTAGGGCTTGTAGGGGGGCTTGTTTTGGGGTTTAACTGGCCTTGTTTCCTGTGAGGACCAATGTTTCCAGGCACAATGGGGATAGGTGGGGCTGAAGAGGTTTTAGCTGGGTACATGAGAGCCTTGTTGACACAGGGTTTGGACTGGAGAGGAGCGGCTGGTTTGGGGGGGGGGGGGGGGGGGGGGGGTGTATGCTAGGCTAGGTCACACGTTGGGTTCAGATAGTCATGTGTCTTAGAGAGCTCCTCCATTGTAGGTTTCACTCTGTGCTGTCATAAGACTCTACAGGGAGGTGTTGTAAGACATGCTGTGGGATGAGCTGGGTGAATCAGGGCTACAGGGGCCATCCATATGCTGTGGGATGAGCTGTGTGAATCAGGGCTATAGGGGCATCCATTCAGACCTCTGTTCGGACACAGCAGGTCTCTGGAAATAGGCAGCCTTTATAATGTGGCTCCTTTACAAAACCACTCATTGTCACTTTGGTTACAACTCTTTTTAGTCTTCTAATCGTCCTCATTACCCGGTGACACGACCCCTCCTGCTGTCTCGTAGGCCCGAGAGCTTACATACATCACCGTGTGTGTGTCTTTGTGTGTGTTCAGATACCATAGCTCTATAATGGATGATCCTGCCTTAATGCAGAAAGTGTTTGAGCATGAATATGTACGCCTGTGTGAGTGTGTGTGCACATTTGTGTATGTGTGAGTGTACTGCATACTGTGTGTGCTTTAAGAGGTTCCCCCTGTGGCCCTCCCTTGTGCCAACCCTTTAGCAGCCCCTGTTTGCATAATTATGCTAATTCACTCTGCCAGAATGCTATCTAATTATATCCCGTTAGACAATGGCGGAGGGCTGGGGCCCTGGGTACTACATGCAGGTCTGGGGGCTGTAATTCTGACACACTGTGACACTGCAACTCTTAACTCTTGTGTTGGTGACAGTTAATTAGTGCTCCCCTGTGTGTGTTTACAGGCCAGGCTCTGTGACGAGCCTCTGTGCCCCTCAGTGTAACACTATACTGGTGGAGCGACCAGTGCTGCTACACACAACCACTGTTACAGTGGAGTCATTGGCTTAGTTAGAGAGCATGGTGCTGCTAGCACCACTAGGGTTGCGGGTTAGATTCCTGCATGGGCCACATTAAGGCTACTGGGTATGTCACTATGAATCCTAAGTTGCTTTGGATGAAGGTGTCTGCTACTACATGACAACTGCATTTATTTACCCAATTATATTATATTTACAGTCTTGAGTTAATCTAGTAAATTGTAAAAAGCAAAGTAAATGGTTTGTGAGTGTGATGTGAGTGTACCCTTGGGCCTGTCTGTTTGCTAGGGGGAGGTGTTGGCTGTGATGATTAGCTTTTGTCTCTCTCCTCTATTTAACACTCTCTCCCCCTCTCTCTCTCCTCTATTTCTCACTCTCTCCTCTATTTACACTCTCATCCTTCCATCTCTCTCATCCTCATAACACTCTCTCCTCTCTCTCTCTCCTCTTATAACTCTCTCCTTCTCTCCTCTCCTCTATTTAACACTCTCTCCCCTCTCGTCTCTCCTCTATTTTCTCACTCTCCTCTCTCTATTTAACACTCTCTCCCCTCTCTCTCTCCTCTCATTTCTCACTCTCTCCTCTATTAACACTCTCTCCCCTCTCTCTCTTCCTCTATTTCTCACTCTCTCCTCTATTTCCCTCTCACTCCCCTCTCTCTCTCCTCTATTAACACTCTCTCCCCTCTCTCTCGTCCTCTATTTAACACTCTCTCCCTCTCTCTCTCCTCCTCTATTTACACTCTCTCCCTCTCTCTCTCCTCTATTTACACTCTCTCTCCCCTCTCTCTCTCCTCTATTTAACACTCTCTCCCCCTCTCTCTCCTCTATTTAACACTCTCTCCCCTCTCTCTCTCCTCTATTTAACACTCTCTCCCCTCTCTCTCTCCTCTATTTAACACTCTCTCCTCTCCCCTCTCTCTCTCCTCTATTTCTCACTCTCTCCTTTTAACACTCTCTCCCCTCTCTCTCTCCTCTATTTTAACCTCTCTCCCCTCTCTCTCTCCTCTATTTAACACTCTCTCTCTCACTCTCTCCTCTATTTAACACTCGTCTCCCCTCACTCTCTCCTCTATTTAACATCTCTCCCTCTCTCTCTCTCTATTTAACACTCTCTCCCCTCTCTCTCTCCTCTATTTACACTCTCTCCTCCCCTCTCTCTCTCCTCTATTTCTCACTCTCTCCCTATTAACACTCTCTCCCCCTCACTCTCTCCTCTATTTAACACTCTCCCTCCTCTCTCCTCATTTAACACTCTCTCCCCTCTCTCTCTCCTCTATTTACACTCTCTCCCTCTCTCTCTCTCCTCTATTTAACACTCTCTCCCTCTCTCTCTCCTCTATTTAACACTCTCATCCCCTCTCTCTTCTTCCTCTATTTAACACTCTCTCCCTCTCCTCTCCTCTATTTCCTCCTCTCTCCTCTATTTAACACTCTCTCCCCCTCTCTCTCTCCTCTATTTACACTTCTCTCCCCTCTCTCTCTCCTCTATTTAACACTCTCTCCCCCTCTCTCTCCTCTATTTACACTCCTCACCCTCATCTCTCTCTATTTAACACTCTCTCCCTCTCTCTCTCCCCTCTATTTAACACTCTCTCCCCTCTCTCTCTCCTCTATTTACACTCTCTCCCCTCTCTCTCTCTCCTCTATTTCTCACTCTCTCCCTCATTTACACCTCTCTCCCCTCACTCTCCTCCTCTATTTAACACTCGCTCCCCTCTCTCTCTCCTCTATTTAACACTCTCTCCCCTCTCTCTCATCCTCTATTTAACACTCTCTCCCCTTCTCTCTCTCTCTTCTATTTAACACTCGCTCCCCTCTCTCTCTCCTCTATTTTAACACTCTCTCTCCCCCTTCTCTCTCTCCTCTATTTACCTCTCTCCCTCTCTCCCTCTATTCTCACTCTCTCCTCTATTTAACACTCTTCCCCTCTCTCTCTCCTCTATTTCTCACTCTCTCCTCTATTTACCACTCCTCCCTCTCCTCCTCTCTATTTAACACCTCTCCCCTCTCTCTCTCCTCTATTTAACACTCTCTCCTCTCTCTCTCCTCATCTCTCTCTCTCCTCATTACACTCTCTCCCCTCTCTTCTCTCCTCTATTTCTCTCTCTCTCCTCTATTTAACCTCTCTCCTCTCTCTCTCCTCTATTTCTCACTCTCTCCTCTATTTAACACTCTCTCCCCTCTCTCTCTCCTCTATTCTCACTCTCTCCTCTATTTAACACTCCTCCCTCCCTCTTCTCCTCTCTTTAACACTCGCTCCCTCTCTCTCTCCTCTATTTAACACTCTCTCCCCTCACTCTCTCCTCTTTTCTCTCTCTCCTCTCTAACCCCTCTACTCTCCCCCTCACTCTCTCCTCTATTTAACACTCTCTCCTCCCCCTCTCTCTCTACCTCTCCTCTATTTTCTCTCTCTCTCCTCTATTTAACACTCTCTCCCTCTCTCTCTCCTCTATTTCTCACTCTCTCCTCTATTTAACACTCTCTCCCCTCTCTCTCCTCTATTTAACACTCTCCTCTATTTAACACTCGCTCCCTCCTCTCTCCTCTATTTCTCCTCCTCTCCTCTATTTAACACTCTCTCCTCTCTCTCCCTCTCTCTCCTCTATTTAACACTCTCTCCCCTCTCTCTCTCCTCTATTTCTCCTCTCTTTCTCCTCATTTAACACTCGCTCCCCTCACTCTCTCCTCTATTTAACACTCTCTCCCCTCTCTCTCTCCTCTATTTAACACTCTCTCCCCTCTCTCTCTCCTCTATTTAACACTCTCTCCCCTCTCTCTCCTCTATTTCTCACTCTCTCCTCTATTTAACACTCTCCTCCTCTATTACACTCGCTCCCTCACTCTCTCTCTATTCCTCTCCTCCTCTATTTCACCTCTTCCCCTCTCTCTCTCCTCTATTTAACACTCTCTCCCCTCTCTCCTCTCCTCTATTTCCTCACTCTCTCCTCTATTTAACACTCTCTCCCTCCATCTCTCTCTCCTCTATTTAACCTCGCTCCCCTCTCTCTCTCTCCTCTATTTAACACTCTCTCCCCTCTCTCTCCTCCTCTATTTAACACTCTCTCCCCCTCTCTCTCTCCTCTATTTCTTCACTCTCTCCTCTATTTACACTCTCTCCCCTCTATCTCTCCTCTATTTCTCACTCTCATCCCTCTATTTAACACTCTCCCCCTCTCTCTCTCCTCTATTTCCCTCTCTCCTCTATTTAACACTCTCTCCCCCTCTCCTCTCTCCTCTATTTCTCCTCTCTCCTCTATTAACACTCCTCCCCTCTCTCCTCCCTCTATTCTCACACTCTCCCTATTTAACACTCTCCTCCCCTCTCTCTCCTCATTAACCTCTCACTCTCCCTCTCTCTCTCCTCTATTTCTCACTCTCTCCTCTATTACACTCCTCCCCTCCTCTCTCCTCTATTTACACTCCTCTCCCCCCTCCCCCCTCTCTCTCCTCTATTTAACACTCTCTCCCCTCTCTCTCTCCTCTATTTAACACTCTCTCCCCTCCTCTCCTCTATTTCTCCTCTCTCCTCTATTTAACACTCTCTCCTCTATTTCACTCCTCCCCTCCCTCTTCTCTATTTCTCTCTCCTCTATTTAACACTCCCCCCCTCTCCCCTCTCTCTCTCCTCTATTTAACACTCCTCCCCTCTCTCTCTCCTCTATTTCTCACTCTCTCCTCTATTTAACACCTCTCCCTCTCTCTCTCCTCTATTTACACACTCTCTCCCCTCTCTCTCTCTCCTCTATTTAACTCTCTCCCCTCTCCCTCTCCTCTATTTAACACTCTCTCCCCTCTCTCTCTCTCTATTTTCTCACTCTCTCCTCTATTTAACACTCTCTCCCCTCTCTCTCTCCTCTATTTCTCCTCTCTCCCTCTATTTAACACTCTCTCCCCTCTCCTCTCTCCTCTATTTCTCACTCTCTCCTCTATTAACACTCTCTCCTCCCTCTCCTCTCCTCTATTTCACTCTTCTCCTCTATTTAACACTCTCTCCCCTCTCTCTCTCTCTATTTCTCACTCTCTCCTCTATTTAACACTCTCTCCCCTCTCTCTCTCTCTATTTAACACTCTCTCCCCTCTCTCTCTCCTCTATTTAACACTCTCTCCCTCTCTCTCTCTCCTCTATTTCTCACTCTCTCCTCTATTTAACACTCTCTCCCCTCTCTCTCTCTCTATTCACTCTCTCCTCTATTTAACACTCTCTCCCCTCTCTCTCTCCTCTATTTTAACACTCTCTCCTCTATTTAACACTCTCTCCCCTCTCTCTCTCCTCATTTAACCTCTCTCTCCTCTATTTAACACTCTCTCCCCTCTCTCTCTCCTCTATTTAACACTCTCTCACCCTCTCTCTCTCCTCTATTAACACTCCTCCTCACCTTCTCTCTCCTCTATTTTCTCACTCTCTCCCTCTATAACACTCTCTCCCCTCTCTCTCTCCTCTATTTCTCACTCTCTCCTCTATTTAAACACCTCATCCCCTCTCTCTCTCCTCTATTTCTCACTCTCTCCTCTATTTAACACTCTCTCCCCTCTCTCTCTCCTCTATTTCTCACTCTCTCCTCTATTTAACCTCTCTCCCCTCTCTCTCTCCTCTATTTCTCACTCCTCTCCTCTATTTAACACTCTCTCCCCTCTCTCTCTCCTCTATTTCTCACTCTCTTCTCTATTTAACACTCTCTCCCCTCTCTCTCTCCTCTATTTAACACTCTCTCCCCTCTCTCTCTCCTCTATTTAAAACACTCTCCCCCTCTCTCTCTCCTCTATTTCACTCTCCTCCCTCTCTCTCTCTCTATTTAACACTCTCTCCCTCTCTCTCTCCTCTATTTAACACTCTCTCCCCTCTCTCCTCTCTCTCCCTCTATTTTCTCACTCTCTCCTCTATTTAACACTCGCTCCCCTCCTCTCTCTCCTCTATTTAACACTCTTCTCTCACATCATTTAACACTCGCTCCCCTCTCTCTCTCCTCTATTTAACACTCTCTCCTCTATTTAACACTCTCTCCCCTCTCTCTCTCCTCTATTTAACACTCTCTCCCCTCTCTCTCTCCTCTATTTCTCACTCTCTCCTCTATTTAACCTCTCTCCCTCTATTTAAACACTCCTCCCCTCTCTCTCTCCTCTATTTAACACTCTCTCTCTCTCCCCTCTCTCTCCTCTATTTAACACTCTCTCCCTCCTCTCTCCTCTATTTAACACTCTCTCCCCTCTCTCTCTCCTCTATTTCTCACTCTCTCCTCTATTAACACCTCTACCCTCTCTTCTCTCTCTATTTACATCTCTCTCCCCTCTCTCTCTCCTCTATTTACACTCTCTCCCCCTCTCCTCTCTCCTCTATTTCACACTCTCTCCTCCCCCTCTCTCTCTCCTCTATTTACACTCTCTCCCCTCTCTCCTCCTCTATTTAAACCTCTCCTCCCCCTCTCTCTCTCTCTCCTCTATTTAACACTCTCTCCCCTCTCTCTCTCCTCTATTTAACACTCTCTCCCTCTCTCTCTCCTCTATTTAACACTCTCTCCCCTCTCTCTCTCCTCTATTTAACCTCTCTCCCTCTCTCTCTCCTCTATTTAACACTCTCTCCCCTTCTCTCTCCTCTATTTCTCACTCTCTCCTCTATTTTAACACTCTCTCCCCTCTCTCTCTCCTCTATTTAACACTCTCTCCCCTCTCTCTCTCCTCTATTTAACCTCTCTCCCCTCACTCTCTCCTCTATTTAACACTCCTTCCCTCCTCTCTCCCTCTATTTAACACTCCCTCCCTCTCTCTCTCCTCTATTTAACACTCTCTCCCTCTCTCTCTCTCTAATTTAACACTCTCTCCCTCTCTCTCTCCTCTATTTAACACTCTCTCCCCTCTCTCTCTCCTCTATTTCTCACCTCTCCTCTATTTAACACTCTCTCCCCTCCTCTCTCCTCTATTTAACACTCGCTCCCCCTCACTCTCTTCCTCTATTTTAACACTCTCTCCCCTCTCTCTCTCCTCTATTTAACACTCTCTCCCCTCTCTCTCTCCTCTATTTAACACTCGCTCCCCTCTCTCTCTCCTCTATTTAACACTCTCTCCCCTCTCTCTCTCCTCTATTTAACACTCTCTCCCCTCTCTCTCTCCTCTATTTCTCACTCTCTCCTCTATTTAACACTCTCTCCCCTCTCTCTCTCCTCTATTTCTCACTCTCTCCTCTATTTAACACTCGCTCCCCCTCTCTCCTCTCCTCTATTTAACACTCTCCCCCTCCTCCTCTCCTCTATTTAACACTCTCTCCTCCCTCTCTCTCTCCCTCTATTTCTCACTCTCTCCTCTATTTAACACTCTCTCCCCTCTCTCTCTCCTCTATTTCTCACTCTCTCTCACTCTATTTTAACACTCCTCCCCCCTCTCTCTCTCCTCTATTAACACTCTCTCCCCTCTCTCTCTCCTCTATTTAACACTCTCCCTCTCTCCCCTCTCTCCTCTCCTCTATTTAACACTCTCTCTCCTCTCCCCCTCTCTCTCTCCTCTATTTAAACACTCTCTCTCCCCTCTCTCTCTCTCCTATTTAACACTCTCTCCCTCTCTCTCTCCTCTATTTCACTCTCTTTCCTCTATTTAACACTCCTCCCCCTCTCTTCTCCTATTTAACACTCTCCTCCTCTATTTAACACTCTCTCCCTCTCTCTCTCCTCTATTTCACTCTCATCCTCTATTAACACTCTCTCCCCTCTCTCCTCCTCTATTTACACTCTCTCCCCTCTCTTCTCATCCTCTATTTCTCACTCTCTCCTCTATTTAACACTCTCTCTCCCTATTAAACACTCCTCCCCCTCTCCTCCTCTATTTAACACTCCTCTCCCTCTCTCCTCCTCTATTACCACTCTCCCCCTCCTTCCCTCTCTCTTATTTAACACTCTCTCCCTCTCTCTCTCCTCTATTTCTCACTCTCTATCTCTCCCTCCCCCCCCCTCCCCCCTATTAACACTCTCTCCTCTCTCCTCTTCCCCTCTCTCTCTCCTCTATTTAACATCTCTCCCCTCTCTCATCTCCTCTATTTAACACTCTCTCCCCTCGATCTCTCTCCTCTATTTAACACTCTCTCCCCTCTCTCTCTCCTCTATTTACACTCTCTCCCCTCTCTCTCTCCTCTATTTAACACCTCGCTCCTCTCTTCTCTCCTCTATTAACACTCTCTCCCTCTCTCTCTCCTCTATTTAACATCTCTCCCTCTCTTCTTCCTCTATTTAACACTCTCTCCCTCTCCCCTCTCTCTCTCCTCTATTTACACTCTCTCCCCTCTCTCTCTCTCCTATTTAACACTCCTCCCCTCTCTCTCTCCCTCTATTTCTCCCCTCTCTCCTCTATTTAACTCTCTCTCCCCTCATCTCTCTCCTCTATTTTACACTCTCTCCCCTCTCTCTCCTCATCCTCTATTTAACACTCTCTCCCCTCACTCTCTCCTCTATTTAACACTCTTCTCACTCTCCTCTCTCACTCTACCTCACTCCCCTCACTTCTCCCTTTTTAACACTCTCTCTCCCTCTCTCTCTCCTCTATTAACACTCTCTCCCCTCTCTCTCTCCTCTATTTACACTCTCTCCCCTCTCTCTCTCCTTATTTAACACTCTCTCCCTCTCTCTCCTCTCTTTCTCACTCTCTCCTCTATTTAACACTCTCTCCCCTCACTCTCTCTCTCCTCTATTTAACACTCCTCCCCTCCTCTCTCCTCCTATTTAACACTCTCTCCACCCTCTCTCTCTCCTCTATTTAACACTCTCTCCCCTCTCTCTCTCCTCTATTTAACACTCCTCCCCTCTCATCTCTCCTCTATTTAACACTCTCTCCTCTCTCTCTCCTCTATTTAACACTTCTCTCCCTCTCTCTCTCCTCTATTCTCACTCTCTCCTCATTTAACACTCTCTCCCCTTCTCTCCTCCTCTATTTCTCACTCTCTCCTCTATTTAACCTCGCTCCCCTCTCTCTCTCCTCTATTTAACACTCTCCTCCCTCTCTCTCTCCTCTATTTAACACTCTCTCCCCTCTCTCTTTTCTCTCCTCTATTTCTCACTCCTCTCCTCTATTTAACACTCTCTCCCCTCTCTCTCCTCCTCTATTCTCACTCTCTCCTCTTTTAACACTCCTCCCTCTCCTCTCCTCTATTTAACACTCCTCCCCTCTCTCTCTCCTCTATTTAACACTCTCTCCCCTCACTCTCTCCTCTATTTCTCTCTCTCTCCTCTATTTAACACTCTCTCCCCTCACTCTCTCTCCTCTATTTAACATCTCTCCCCTCTCTCTCCTCTATTTCTCTCTCCTCTCACCTTTCCCTATTTAACACTCTCTCCCCTATCTCTCTCCTCTATTCTCACTCTCTCCTCTATTAACCCTCTCTCCCCTCTCTCTCTCCTCTATTAACACTCTCCTCCTCTATTTACACTCGCTCCCCTCTCTCTTCTCCTCTATTTCTATCCTCTATTAACACTCTCTCCCCTCTCTTCTCCTCTATTTAAACACTCTCCCCTCTCTCTCTCCTCTATTTCACTCTCTCCTCTATTTAACACTCCTCCTCCCTCACTCTCCTCCTCTATTTAACACTCTCTCCCCTCTCTCTCTCCTCTATTTAATTAACACTCTCTCCCCTCTCTCCTCTATTTCTCACTCCTACTCTCTCCTCTATTTAACCATCTCTCCTCTATTTAACACTCCCCCCTCACTCTCTCTCCTCTATTTACACTCTCTCCCTCTATTTAACACTCTCTCCCTCCTCCTCTCCTCCTCTATTTAACATCTCTCCCCTCTCTCTCTCCTCTATTTCTCACTCTCTCCTCCTCTATTTACACCTCTCCCCTCTCTCTCTCCTCTATTTCTCCTCTCTCCTCTATTTAACACTCTCCCTCTCTCTCTCCTCTATTTCCCACTCTCTCCTCTATTTAACACTCCTCCCCCTCTCTCTCTCCCTATTTAACACTCTCTCTCCCTCTCTCTCTCCTCTATTTAACATTCTCTCCCCTCTCTCTCTCCTCTATTTAACACTCTCTCCTCTCCTCTCTCTCCTCTATTTAAACTACTTCTCCCCTCTCTCCTCCTCTATTTAACACTCTCTCCCCTCTCCTCTCCTCTATTAACACTCTCTCCCCTCTCTCTCTCCTCTATTTAACACTCTCTCCCCTCTCTCTCTCCTCTATTTAACACTCTCCCCTCTCCTTCTCCTCTATTTAACACTCTCTCCCCTCTCTCTCTCCTCTATTTAACTCTCTCTCCCCTCTCTCTCTCCTCTATTTAACACTCTCTCCCCTCTCTCTCTCCTCTATTTCTCACTCTCTCCTCTATTTAACACTCTCTCCCCTCTCTCTCTCCTCTATTTACACTCTCTCCCCTCTCTCTCTCCTCTATTAACACTCTCTCCCCTCACTCTCCTCTATTTACACTCAC
Source organism: Salvelinus namaycush (assembly GCF_016432855.1). Taxonomy (NCBI): domain Eukaryota; kingdom Metazoa; phylum Chordata; class Actinopteri; order Salmoniformes; family Salmonidae; genus Salvelinus; species Salvelinus namaycush. The sequence continues at coordinate 18,205,451 of NC_052341.1, forward strand.
TCCCCTCACTCTCTCCTCTATTTACACTCTCTCCCCTCTCTCTCTCCTCTATTTAACACTCTCTCCCCTCTCTCTCTCCTCTATTTAACACTCTCTCCCCTCTCTCTCTCCTCTATTTCTCACTCTCTCCTCTATTTAACACTCTCTCCCCTCACTCTCTCCTCTATTTAACACTCGCTCCCCTCACTCTCTCCTCTATTTAACACTCTCTCCCCTCTCTCTCTCCTCTATTTAACACTCTCTCCCCTCTCTCTCCTCTATTTAACACTCGCTCCCCTCTCTCTCCTCTATTTAACACTCTCTCCCTCTCTATCTCCTCTATTTAACACTCTCTCCCTCTCTCTCTCCTCTATTTCTCACTCTCTCCTCTATTTAACACTCCTCCCCCTCTCTCTCTCTCCTCTATTTCTCACTCTCTCCTCTATTTAACACTCGCTCCCCTCTCTCTCTCCTCTATTTAACACTCTCTCCCCTCTCTCTCTCCTCTATTTAACACTCTCTCCCCTCACTCTCTCCTCTATTTCTCTCTCTCTCCTCTATTTAACACTCTCTCCCCTCTCTCTCTCCTCTATTTCTCTCTCTCTCCTCTATTTAACACTCTCTCCCCTCTCTCTCTCCTCTATTTCTCACTCTCTCCTCTATTTAACACTCTCTCCCCTCTCTCTCTCCTCTATTTCTCACTCTCTCCTCATTAAACTCCTCCCCTCTCTCTCTCCTCTATTTAACACTCGCTCCCCTCTCTCTCTCCTCTATTTAACACTCCTCCCTCACTCCTCTCCTCTCTCTATCTTCTCCTCTATTTAACACTCTCTCCCCTCACTCTCTCCTCTATTTAACCTCTCTCCCCTCTCTCTCTCCTCTATTTTCTCTCTCTCTCCTCTATTTAACTCCTCTCCTCCATACTCCTCTCCTCTTTTCTCATCTCTTCTCCTCTATTTAACACTCTCTCCCTCTCTCTCCTCTATTTAACACTCTCTCTCTATTTAACACTCGCTCCCCTCTCTCTCCTCTATTTCTCACTCTCTCCTCTATTTAACACTCTCTCCCCTCTCTCTCCTCTATTTAACACTCTCTCCCCTCTCTCTCTCCTCTATTTCTCACTCTCTCCTCTATTTAACACTCGCTCCCCTCACTCTCTCCTCTATTTAACACTCTCTCCCCTCTCTCTCTCCTCTATTTAACACTCTCTCCCCTCTCTTCCCTCTATTAACACTCTCTCCCCTCTCTCCTCCTATTTCTCACTCTCTCCTCTATTTAACACTCTCTCCTCTAACCTCGTCCCTCACTCTCTCCTCTATTTAACACTCTCTCCTAACACTCTCTCCCCTCTCTCCTCTCCTCTATTAACACTCTCTCCCTCTCTCTCTCCTCTATTTCTCACTCTCTCCTCTATTTAACACTCTCTCCCATTCTCTCTGCTCTATTTAACCACTCTATCCCCTCTCTCTCTCTCCTCTATTTTTTAACACTCTCTCCCCTCTCTCTCTCCTCTATTTAACACTCTCTCCCCTCTCTCTCTCCTCTATTTCTCACTCTCTCCTCTATTTAACACTCTCTCCTCCTCTCTCTCTCCTCTATTTCTCACTCTCTCCTCTATTTCCTCTCTCCCTCTCTCTCTCTCCTCTATTTCTCACTCTCTCTCTATTTAAACACTCTCTCCCCCTCTCCTCTCCTCTATTTAACACTCTCTCCCCTCTCTCTCTCCTCTATTTAACACTCTCTCCCCTCTCTCTCTCCTCTATTTAACACTCGCTCCCTCTCTCTCTCTCTATTTAACACTCTCTCCCCTCTCTCTCTCCTCTATTTAACACTCTCCCCTCTCTATCTCCTCTATTTAACACTCTCTCCCTCTCTCTCTCCTCTATTTAACACTCTCTCTCCCCTCTCTCTCTCCTCTATTAACACTCTCTCCCCTCTCTCTCTCCTCTATTTCTCACTCTCTCCTCTATTTAACACTCTCTCCCCTCTCTCTCCCTATTTTAACACTCTCTCCCTCTCTCTCTCCTCTATTTAACACTCTCTCCCCTCACTCTCTCCTCTATTTACACTCCCTCCCCTCACTCTCTCCTCTATTTAACACTCTCTCCCCTCTCTCTCTCTCTATTTAACACTCTCTCCCCTCTCTCTCTCTCCTCTATTTAACACTCTCTCCCCTCTCTCTCTCCTCTATTTCTCACTCTCTCCCTCATTTAACACTCTCTCCCTCACTCTCTCCTCTATTTAACACTCGCTCCCCTCACTCTCTCCTCTATTTAACACTCTCCCCCTCTCTCTCTCCTCTATTTAACACTCTCTCCCTCTCTCTCCTCTATTTAAACACTCGCTCTCCCTCTCTCCTCCTCTATTTAACACTCTCTCCCCTCTCTCTCTCTCTATTTAACACTCTCTCCCCTCTCTCTCTCCTCTATTTCTCCTCTCTCCTCTATTTAACACTCTCTCCCCTCTCTCTCTCCTCTATTCTCACTCTCCCTCTTCATCCTCTATTTAACACTCCTCTCCCCTCTCTCTCTCCTCTATTTAACACTCTCTCCCCTCTCTCTCCTCTATTTAACACTCTCTTCCCCTCTCTCTCTCCTCTATTTAACACTCTCTCCCCTCTCTCTCCCCTCTTTATCACTCTCTCCCCTCTTCTCTCTCCTCTATTTCTCACTCTCTCCTCTATTTAACACTCTCTCCCTCTCTCTCTCCTCTATTCTCACTCTCCTCTATTTAACACTCGCTCCCCTCTCTCTCTCCTCTATTTAACACTCTCTCCCCCTCTCCTCTCCTCTATTTAACACTCTCTCCCCTCTCTCTCTCCCTATTTCTCTCTCTCTCCTCTATTTAACACTCTCTCCCCCTCTCTCTCCTCTATTTCTCTCTCTCTCCTCTATTTACGCTCTCTCCCTCTCTCTCTCCTCTATTTTCTCACTCTCTCCTCTATTTAACACTCTCTCCCTCTCTCTCTCCTCTATTTCTCCCCTCTCCCTATTTAACACTCCTCCCCTCTCTCTCTCCTCTATTTAACACTCGCTCCCCTCTCTCTCTCCTCTATTTAACACTCTCTCCCCTCTCTCTCTCCTCTATTTCTCTCTCTCTCCTCTATTTAACACTCTCTCCCCTCACTCTCTCCTCTATTTAACACTCTCTCCCCTCTCTCTCTCCTCTATTTCTCTCTCTCTCCTCTATTTAACACTCTCTCCCCTATCTCTCTCCTCTATTTCTCACTCTCTCCTCTATTTAACACTCTCTCCCCTCTCTCTCCTCTATTTAACACTCTCTCCTCTATTTAACACTCGCTCCCCTCTCTCTCTCCTCTATTTCTCACTCTCTCCTCTATTTAACACTCTCTCCCCTCTCTCTCCTCTATTTAACACTCTCTCCCCCTCTCTCTCTCCTCTATTTCTCACTCTCTCCTCTATTTAACACTCGCTCCCCTCACTCTCTCCTCTATTTAACACTCTCTCCCCTCTCTCTCTCCTCTATTTAACACTCTCTCCCCTCTCTGTCTCCTCTATTTAACACTCTCTCCCCTCTCTCTCCTCTATTTCTCACTCTCTCCTCTATTTAACACTCTCTCCTCTATTTAACACTCGCTCCCCTCACTCTCTCCTCTATTTAACACTCTCTCCTCTATTTAACACTCTCTCCCCTCTCTCTCTCCTCTATTTAACACTCTCTCCCCTCTCTCTCTCCTCTATTTCTCACTCTCTCCTCTATTTAACACTCTCTCCCATCTCTCTCTCCTCTATTTAACACTCTCTCCCCTCTCTCTCTCCTCTATTTAACACTCTCTCCCCTCTCTCTCTCCTCTATTTAACACTCTCTCCCCTCTTCTCTCTCCTCTATTTAACACTCTCTCCTCCCTTCTCCTCTATTTAACACTCTCTCCTCTATTTAACACTCGCTCCCTCACTCTCTCCTCTATTTAACACTCTCTCTCCCTCTCTCTCCTCTATTTCTCACTCTCTCCTCTATTTAACACTCTCTCCCCTCTCTCTCTCCTCCTATTTAACACTCGCTCCCTCACTCTCTCCTCTATTTAACACTCTCTCCCCTCTCTCTCTCCTCTATTTCTCACTCTCTCTCCTCTATTTACACTACTCTCTCTCTCTATTTAACACTCTCTCCCCTCTCCTCCTCTATTTAACACTCTCTCCCCTCTCTCTCTCCTCTATTTAACACTCTCTCCCCTCTCTCTCTCCTCTATTTAACACTCTCTCCCTCTCTCTCTCCTTTTCTCACTCTCTCCTCTATTTAACACTCGCTCCCCTCTCTCTCTCCTCTATTTAACACTCTCTCCCTCTCTCTCTCTCTCTATTTAACACTCTCTCCCCCTCTCTCCCTCTATTTAACACTCTCTCCTCTCTCTCTCCTCTATTTAACACTCTCTCCTCTATTTAACACTCGCTCCCCTCTCTCTCTCCTCTATTTAACACTCTCTCCCCTCTCTCTCTCCTCTATTTAACACTCTCTCCCCTCACTCTCTCCTCTATTCAACACTCTCTCCCCTCTCTCTCTCTCTATTTCTCACTCTCTCTCTCTATTTAACACTCTCTCCCCTCTCTCTCTCCTCTATTTAACACTCTCTCCCCTCTCTCTCTCCTCTATTTCTCACTCTCTCCTCTATTTAACACTCTCTCTCTATTTAACACTCGCTCCCCTCTCTCTCTCCTCTATTTAACACTCTCTCCCTCCCCTCTCTCTCTCCTCTATTTAACACTCTCTCCCCTCACTCTCTCCTCTATTTAACACTCTCTCCCCTCTCTCTCTCCTCTTTATTTCTCACTCTCTCCTCTATTTAACACTCTCTCCCCTCTCTCTCTCCTCTATTTAACACTCTCTCCCCTCTCTCTCTCCTCTATTTCTCCTCTCTCCTCTATTAACACTCTCTCCCCTCTCTCTCTCTCCTCTATTTAACACTCTCTCCCTCTCTCTCTCCTCTATTTAACACTCTCTCCTCTATTTAACACTCTCTCCCCTCTCTCTCTCCTCTATTTAACACTCTCTCCTCTATTTAACACTCGCTCCCCTCACTCTCTCCTCTATTTAACACTCTCTCCCCTCACTCTCTCCTCTATTTAACACTCTCTCCCCTCTCTCTCTCCTCTATTTCTCACTCTCTCCTCTATTTAACACTCTCTCCCCTCTCTCTCCTCTATTTAACACTCACTCCTCTCTCTCTCTCTATTTAACACTCTCTCCCCTCTCTCTCTCCTCTATTTAACACTTCTCTCCCCTCTCTCTCTCCTCTATTTAACACTCTCTCCCCTCTCTCTCTCTCTCTATTTCTCACTCTCTCCTCTATTTAACACTCTCTCCCCTCTCTCTCTCTCCTCTATTTAACACTCTCTCCCCTCTCTCTCTCCTCTATTACACTCTCTCCCTATTTAACACTCTCTCCTCTCCTCCTCTCTCTCTCCTCTATTTCTCACTCTCTCCTCTATTTAACACTCTCTCCCCTCTCTCTCTCCTCTATTTAACACTCTCTCCCCTCTCTCTCTCCTCTATTTAACACTCTCTCCCCCTCTCTCTCTCCTCTATTTAACACTCTCTCCCCTCACTCTCTCCTCTATTTAACACTCGCTCCCCTCACTCTCTCCTCTATTTAACACTCTCTCCCCTCTCTCTCTCTCTATTTAACACTCTCTCCCCTCTCTCTCTCCTCTATTTAACACTCGCTCCCCTCACTCTCTCCTCTATTTAACACTCTCTCCCCTCTCTCTCCTCTATTTCTCACTCTCTCCTCTATTTAACACTCTCTCCCCTCTCTCTCTCCTCTATTTAACACTCGCTCCCTCACTCTCTCTCTATTTAACACTCTCTCCCTCTCTCTCTCCTCTATTTCTCACTCTCTCCTCTATTTAACACTCTCTCCTCTATTTAACACTCGCTCCCCTCGCTCTCTCCTCTATTTAACACTCTCTCCCCTCTCTCTCTCTCTATTTAACACTCTCTCCCTCTCTCTCTCCTCTATTTAACACTCTCTCCCCTCTCTCTCTCCTCTATTTAACACTCTCTCCCTCCTCTCTCCTCTTTTCTCTCTCTCTCTCTATTTAACCTCTCTCCTCCTCTCTCTCTCCTCTATTTCTCACTCTCTCCTCTATTTAACACTCTCTCCCCTCTCTCTCTCCTCTATTTCTCACTCTCTCCTCTATTTAACACTCGCTCCCCTCTCTCTCTCCTCTATTTAACACTCGCTCCCCTCTCTCTCTCCTCTATTTAACACTCTCTCCCCTCACTCTCTCCTCTATTTCTCTCTCTCCTCTATTTAACACTCTCTCCTCACCCTCACTCTCTCCTCTCTATTTAACACTCTCTCCCCTCTCTCTCTCCTCTATTTCTCTCTCTCTCCTCTATTTAACACTCTCTCCCCTATCTCTCTCCTCTATTTCTCACTCTCTCCTCTATTTAACACTCTCTCCCCTCTCTCTCCTCTATTTAACACTCTCTCCTCTATTTAACACTCGCTCCCCTCTCTCTCCTCTATTTCTCACTCTCTCCTCTATTTAACACTCTCTCCCCTCTCTCTCCTCTATTTAACACTCTCTCCCCTCTCTCTCCTCTATTTCTCACTCTCTCCTCATTTAACACTCGCTCCCTCTCACTCTCTCCTCTATTTAACACTCTCTCCCCTCTCTCTCTCCTCTATTTAACACTCTCTCCCCTCTGTCTCCTCTATTTAACACTCTCTCTCCCTCTCTCTCCTCTATTTCTCACTCTCTCCTCTTTTAACACTCTCTCCTCTATTTAACACTCGCTCCCCTCACTCTCTCCTCTATTTAACACTCTCTCCTCTATTTAACACTCTCTCTCCCCCTCTCTCTCTCCTCTATTTAACACTCTCTCCCCTCTCTCTCTCCTCTATTTCTCACTCTCTCCTCTATTTAACACTCTCTCCCATCTCTCCTCCTCTATTTAACACTCCTCCCCTCTCTCTCTCTCCTCTATTTAACACTCTCTCCCTCTCTCTCTCTCTCTCTATTTAACACTCTCTCCCCTCTCTCTCTCCTCTATTTCTCACTCTCTCCTCTATTTAACACTCTCTCCCCTCTCTCTCTCCTCTATTTCTCACTCTCTCCTCTATTTAACACTCTCTCCCCTCTCTCTCTCCTCTATTTCTCACTCTCTCCTCTATTTAACACTCTCTCCCCTCTCTCTCTCCTCTATTTAACACTCTCTCCCCTCTCTCTCTCTATTAACACTCCTCCCTCTCTCTCCTCTATTTAACACTCCTCCCCCTCTCTCTCTCCTCTATTTAAACTCTCTCCCCTCTCTCTCTCCTCTATTTAACACTCTCTCCCCTCTCTCTCTCCTCTATTTAACACTCTCCCCTCTCTATCTCCTCTATTTAACACTCTCTCCCCTCTCTCTCTCCTCTATTTAACACTCTCTCCCTCTCTCTCTCCTCTATTTAACACTCTCTCCCCTCCTCTCTCCTCTATTTCTCACTCTCTCCTCTATTTAACACTCTCTCCCCTCTCTCTCTCCTCTATTTACACTCTCTCCCCTCTTCTCTCCTCTATTTAACACTCTCTCCCCTCACTCTCTCCTCTATTTAACACTCGCTCCCCTCACTCTCTCCTCTATTTCACACTCCCCTCTCTCTCTCTCATCAACACTCTCTCCCCTCTCTCTCTCCTCTATTTAACACTCTCTCCCCTCTCTCTCTCCTCTATTTCTCACTCTCTCCTCTATTTCATCTTCCCTCACTCTCTCTCTATTTAACACTCGCTCCCCTCACTCTCTCCTCTATTTAACACTCTCTCCCCTCTCTCTCTCCTCTATTAACACTCTCTCTCCTCTCTCTCTCCTCTATTTAACACTCGCTCCCCTCTCTCTCTCCTCTATTTAACACTCTCTCCCTCTCTCTCTCTCTATTTAACACTCTCTCCCCTCTCTCTCTCCTCTATTTCTCACTCTCTCCTCTATTTAACACTCTCTCCCCTCTCTCTCTCCTCTATTTCTCACTCCTCCTTATTAACACTCGCTCCCCTCTCTCTCTCCTCTATTTACACTCTCTCCCCTCTCTCTCTCCTCTATTTAACACTCTCTCCCCTCTCTCTCTCCTCTATTTAACACTCGCTCCCCTCACTCTCCCTCTATTTAACACTCTCTCCCTCTCTCTCTCCTCTATTTCTCACTCTCTCCTCTATTTAACACTCTCTCCCCTCTCTCTCTCCTCTATTTAACACTCGCTCCCCTCACTCTCTCCTCTATTTAACACTCTCTCCCCTCTCTCTCTCCTCTATTTCTCACTCTCTCCTCTATTTAACACTCTCTCCTCTATTTAACACTCGCTCCCCTCGCTCTCTCCTCTATTTAACACTCTCTCCCCTCTCTCTCTCCTCTATTTAACACTCTCTCCCCTCTCTCTCTCCTCTATTTAACACTCTCTCCCCTCTCTCTCTCCTCTATTTCTCACTCTCTCCTCTATTTAACACTCGCTCCCCTCTCTCTCTCCTCTATTTAACACTCTCTCCCCTCACTCTCTCCTCTATTTAACACTCTCTCCCCTCTCTCTCCTCTATTTCTCACTCTCTCCTCTATTTAACACTCTCTCCCCTCTCTCTCTCTCTCCTCTATTAACACTCTCTCCCCTCTCTCTCTCCTCTATTTCTCACTCTCTCCTCTATTAACACTCTCTCCCCTCTCTCTCTCTCCTCTATTTAACACTCTCTCCCTCTCCTCTCCTCTATTTAACACTCTCTCCTCTCTTACCTCTCTCCCTCACTCTCTCCTCTATTTAACACTCTCTCCTCTATTTAACACTCGCTCCCCTCACTCTCTCCTCTATTTAACACTCTCTCCCCTCACTCTCTCCTCTATTTAACACTCTCTCCCCTCTCTCTCTCCTCTATTTCTCACTCTCTCCTCTATTTAACACTCTCTCCCCTCTCTCTCTCCTCTATTTAACACTCACTCCCCTCTTCTCCCTCTATTTAACACTCTCTCCCCTCTCTCTCTCCTCTATTTAACACTCTCTCCCCTCTCTCTCTCCTCTATTTAACACTCTCTCCCCTCTCTCTCTCCTCTATTTCTCACTCTCTCCTCTATTTAACACTCTCTCCCCTCTCTCTCTCTCCTCTATTTAACACTCTCTCCCTCTCTCTCTCCTCTATTAACACTCTCTCCTCTATTTAACACTCTCTCCCTCTTCTCTCCTCTATTTCTCACTCTCTCTCTCTATTTAACACTCCCTCTCTCCTCTCCTCTATTTAACACTCTCTCCCCTCTCTCCTCCTCTCTATTTAACACTCTCTCCCCTCTCTCTCTCCTCTATTTAACACTCTCTCCCCTCACTCTCTCCTCTATTTAACACTCGCTCCCCTCACTCTCTCCTCTATTTAACACTCTCTCCCCTCTCTCTCTCCTCTATTTAACACTCTCTCCCCTCTCTCTCTCCTCTATTTAACACTCGCTCCCCTCACTCTCTCCTCTATTTAACACTCTCTCCCTCTCTCCTCTATTTCTCACTCTCTCCTCTATTAACACTCTCTCCCCTCTCTCTCTCCTCTATTTACACTCGCTCCCCTCACTCTCTCCTCTATTTAACACTCTCTCCCCTCTCTCTCTCCTCTATTTCTCACTCTCTCCTCTATTTAACACTCTCTCCTCTATTTAACACTCGCTCCCCTCGCTCTCTCCCTCTTTACATCTCTCCCCTCTCTCTCTCCTCTATTTAACACTCTCTCCCCTCTCTCTCTCCTCTATTTAACACTCTCTCCCTCTCTCTCTCCTCTATTTACACTCTCTCCCTCTCTCTCTCCTCTATTTCTCCTTCTCACTCTCTCCTCTATTTAACACTCGCTCCCCTCTCTCTCTCCTCTATTTAACACTCTCTCCCTCTCCTCTCTCCTCTATTTAACACTCTCTCCTCTCTCCTCTCTCTCTCCTCTATTTAACACTCTCTCCTCTCTCTCTCCTCTATTTAACACTCTCTCCTCTCTCCTCCTCTTTAACCTCTCTCCCTCTTCTCCTCTATTAACACTCTCTCCCCTCTCTCTCCTCTATTTAACACTCTCTCCCTCTCTCTCTCCTCTATTTAACACTCTCTCCCCTCTCTCCCTCTCTCTCTCCTCTATTTCTCTCTCTCCTCTATTTAACACTCCTCCTCCCCTCTCTCTCTCCTCTATTTAACACTCTCTCCCTCTCTCTCTCCTCTATTTAACACTCTCTCCCCTCCTCTCTTCTCCTCTATTTCACTCTCTCCCCTCTCTCTCCTTCTATGTCTACTC